>NC_064639.1:218475552-223275552 GCF_023864345.2 Schistocerca serialis cubense | reverse complement strand
TTACAGTCACCAGTAGCTACAGATGTTTCCTGCACCGATCAAATTACAACTAAATTAAAAAGTAGTCACATCTTCTGAGATCCAACGAAAACTGTTGAAGCTTGGACAGGTGTTAATGCAAAATCTTTATATATTTCCTCACACTGTTCAAGTATCACTTTTAATTAAACGACTATTTGTGAATGATCGACGTTGTTTGACAACATTATAAATAAACTAAGACAGTTAACTAACTCCACATACAAGAGCTACCCCAAACCCAGTACGAGTTCAGCACTACATATGCGATATTACTATTGTTGACGTCACGTTAAACAAAATAAATACGTTATTTAGTAACATAAGACTAAAAATTAATTTCGTCCTCACCGTCGACTCTAGCAGAAGAATTATTCAACACATCTAGTCTATACCTACACTGATGATCAAACCTTGCAATAATAGATCACAGAACAACCAATGTAACATATTCGTTACATCTGAAAATACTGGAATTTCAGTAGCGATTGAATAAAGTTTAGATTAACAGAGTCTGGACCAATGCGGCAAATCTTTAACAGAAATAGAAATATAAGACGCGGAAATGTTAATAATTGGCAGTTATATGAGCCAAAGTAAAAAAACTGTGAAAGAAGAAGATACGTGCACATTTACTCATTGCTCGAAAAATAAGTATATTATTCGCAAAGAAGCAATAGACGTACATATTTTGAGATTTTTACGCAAGGCATCTACACAAAGTAAGATGTAATTACATCGGTTTAAACTATGAGTGCGACTAGTATACGATTACTTATCAATTTTCATCGCATACGAGCATATCGACAATGAATACATTCAAAATTGATGGTCCCTTCCGAAATTTTTCTCTGCGTCGTACTGTGTTACCGTTAGGCTCTTTGTACACATGTATAAAGCGAATGCTAGATGTGAGTACACAGTCAAGTAAATTGAAGCATTAATTAGGAAATGTCATCAATAATACAGTTTAGTTCAAACTGCCCATTATGAAAGTAACTCGAAATACATACATCATACTCTTTCAGAGGCAGTAGTGTGGAGCAAACCAAGAAAAAAAGTCCAGTAAACATGGGCTCTGAAATGCATACCTGAGGAGTTAAGAGCAGTTACTCATTTTCGCTATCGTGAAACACATCACCACTATCGAACAAGTAGGGCTCATACCACTCGTAGTATGTATTTTAGAGACCATGTTTATTGCACTTTTTTCATGTTTTCGTCCATGCTACCACCTCTGAAATTTGCCTACCTTACAAACTTAGCAACAACAGTACCGGAACATTTATTCCACTGTCAGAGGAATCATAAAGATTTTCGTTTGTAACTTTCGACTCGTTCGTTTCCGGACGAGGGTTTCTCACCTAAAATCGACACATTTATCCTTCTCCATCGTCCCTGACAGTTGTAACATCATCACTGAATCGCCCTATATATACACACATAACAGGCCATGGCGCCTACATGTTCGACGTTCTGTTCCGCCGCTGAATGACGTTTCCGGACGCGGGTATCTATCCTCATTTTGTTCCTCAAGATACCGTCTACAACCCCTCGAAGTTTCTCAATGTAATTTTGAAACATCCTCTATATCTGTGACTTCCCAGGCAGTGTAAAACACGGAGAAGAAATTCTTTCTGCTGATGACAGCAACTTCATAGTCACTGATAGAACATCAGAACTTCTATTATAGAAATCAAATGAAACCCTCAAGGTTGTTTACGGCTGGACAGTATGTAATAAATTAACGATGAACATAAAGAAAACAAACAGTACACACATTAAGCACAGATGATAAATCCGTAAATTGTGCAGCAACGTAGGTACCAATTCTCATTTTGTTCCTCAACATACCGTCTATAGCCTCTCGAAGTTTGTCAATGTAATTTTGAAACATCCTCTATATCTGTGACTTTCCAGACAGCGTTAAAACACGGAGAAGAAATTCTCTTTAGTGATGACAGCAACTTCACAGTCACTGATAGAACATCAGAACTTCCGTTATAGAAAGCAAATGAAACCCACAGGTTAACGATGAACATAAAGAAAACAAGCAGTATACAGATTAAGCACAGATGATAAATCTGTAGATTGTGCAACAAAAATTAAATTTTTAGGAATGATCACTGATTCTCATATAACTTGGAACGAACATACAAAGTTACTGGTAAAAAGGATGTCATCAGCAGGTTATGTTCTTATAATGTTGGCATCTGTTTGTAGCAGCCTATGCCTTGTGACGACATACTATGTCTACGTACACTTAATTTTTAGCCACGGGATTTTTTTCTGGGGATCGAAGGCACAAAACATGGACACAGTTTCTAAGCTGTAGAACGGAGGTTTCAGAATAATAATTGGCAGTAACAGTCGGGCTCATTGTAAAGAGCTATTTAAAAAATTGGCCCTCCTTACTTACTTCACCAAGTGAATACGTTTACCAATATGTGGAGCATATCAGGGAAAACATCACTATATACTTCACTAATAGCTCTATGCACAATCATGCAACGAGAGCCAGTTTGGAATTACATTTACCCAGCAGAAACAAACAAAAAACTCAAAACCGCATTTTTATAAGGGGATAAAATTGCATAATATATTGCCAAAGGAAATGAAAAAGATTACTGAAATACATCTGTTTAAAAAGACAGCTAAAACATTCTTCATAGGCAATCCATACGCACAATTAAAGATTAATTAGAAGACTTAGGGTAGTGGGTATTAATGAAAGGGGGCAACTACAACACTTCGTCGCCTGTCGGTATTTGATTGTGGTTAACTGATTTCTCAGGAAAGTCGCGTGTCAAGATGTAAAACGCGTGACAGTAATGTCTGCTGACTCAGTGTTTTTCGTGCACTGAGGGCCACTGAACGTGGCAGGAGTGGATTTTTGAGTGGAAGAGGCACAGTGCACCTTCACAGTCCAGGAGACACCACTGGGTGTTCTTAGCGTGTGTATGTGGCAATGAAGTGCGGAACTATGTTTTTTATTACAAGGTTATGAGGCAGAGCAGCTGTTAAGACACTAACCTCATGTTTGGGAGGGTGGAGTTGTTTTGACCGGCCATCCTTAATTGAGTTTTCCGTGGTTTTCCTACATCTCTAGGGTAAATGCCAGGATGGTTCCTTAACCACGCCCACGGCCGAACACTTGTCCTATCCTCGTAGACTACCTCTCCTATCCTCATAAAGTACGTTATTTTGGCTTATTGATTTGGACTGTACTACCTTTGTAAATCTTATATTATTGTGAGATGACCCTAGAATGAATAAAGATAAATAAACACGACTCAAAACCGTTAACAACGAAACTTGTTCACAGTATTTGGTGAACAACAGAAACTGTCTTGAGGAGCCCCCACAATGTGCGTTTTATACCTTGTAGTTTTATCTACAGTAGTTACATAGGTTCTGTATCGAAATATACCGGCCTCTCTCTCCCCTTCACGGAAGCACACCAAATAAACAATTAGACACTGGCTAGAGACATCGCGCTAATACCATATAAAACCATTTCCGTCCTAGTGGAAGAAACCCCACAAGTTTCTTCAGTGATGTCATATCCAGTGAAACCCTTTCACTGGTGATGAGATTCCCCAGAGTTACTGAACTGTGGGTTCGCTGGTTTATACGTACCACCCACCGTCCCAAATAGTCACAGTAATTAAGATCAGGCGATTTGCGTGCCAGATGAAATGCAACAGCAAAATACGCACACGACCGTTTGTTGATCAGAAGTTTAGGATGTCAAAAAAAAAAAAAAATGGTTCAAATGGCTCTGAGCACTATGGGACTTAACATCAGTGGTCATCAGTCCCCTAGAACTTAGATCTACTTAAACCTAACTAACCTAAGGACATCACACAACACCCAGCCATCACGAGGCAGAGAAAATCCCTGACCCCGCCGGGAATCGAACCCGGGAACCCGGGCGTGGGAAGCGAGAACGCTACCGCACGACCACGAGATGCAGGCTTTAGGATGTCAAGCGTGACATTAGTGGATAGGAACTCTGTCCCAACGATCATCCTCCTTGTTTAATAGTAAATGAACGGAATGTGCCGTCAACCTGCCGTTACTCGAGGTTATGTAGGGCCTGCGTGTAGGACGAAGCGAAAGGATTAGATGGCACGCCTAACGAGGTCGCAATGGCCGCTTTTCCGATGTGGGCCACCGCTTCACATAGTTTATTTACAGCGGCCTGCCCGATCTCTTAAACAGGGGCCAGCGCCTGATGGGCATCTCGTCTGCACACTTGTCTTCCTAGTTTAATGCCTTTGGTTTCATAGTACTGAGTTAAATACTCTGCTCTGTAAGCTTTAAAAAAGGGAGTTTTGTTTTTCGCCAACGAGAAAGTAAGCTATATGTTTGCTTCTTTGTTCTTTCAGACTGACCATAGGCATACTTACCGAGTCCGAGCAATCGTTGGACAATGCGTTGTTATCAGTGTGGTTGTTTCTACGTTTTGAGGTATATTTACAAGGGACATAAAAAAATTGCATATTGCCGACAAAATGGTCCGAGAATGTTGTTCGGCAACATCGCGGACACATGAATTGCAGCCACTTATGTAACAACACTGACGGGCGCTTTTACCCGGTAATGTTTACGGCACCACATTTTAAGGCCACGAGTGTTCACACGAGCCACATCATGGACGAATGCGAGATAGTGGAAGCGAGTGCTGTTCTCCTGCATTTGCATTCCTCTGCTATTTCCTTGAATTAATTACAAGCCCAAGATACAGAAACAGCGTCGGCTTTGTGTGGTTGTATTAAGACAATGTTGAAAATCGTAAATAAATTTTGTCAGACTTCGTATATTACTAATCGGTCAGGTAGGTTCTTTCTGTGAACACTGAAACTGCCATCGGTCGAGAAAGCCGACCGATCGTCCACACCTGCCGTTGGTGGGGAGGTTTGCGTGCCTCAACGATACAGATAGCTGTACCATAGGTGCACCACAACGGAGGGGAATCTGTTGAGGGGCCAGACAAACGTGTGGTTCCTGAAGAGGGGCAGCAGCCTTTTCAGTAGTTGCAGGGGAACAGTCTGGATGATTGTAACATTAACCAAAATGGCCTTGCCGTTCTGGTACTGTGAAGGGCTGAAAACAAGGGGAAACTACAGCCGTAATTTTTCCCGAGGGCATGCAGCTTTACTGTATGATTAAATGATGATGACGTCCTCTTGGGTAAAATATTCCGGAGGTAAAATAGTCCCCCATTCGGATCTCCGAGCGGGGACTACTCAAGAGGACGTCGTTATCAGGAGAAAAAAAACTGGCGTTCTACGGATCGGAGCGTGGAATGTCAGATCCCATAATCGGGCAGGTAGGTTAGAAAATCTAAAAAGGGCAATGGATAGGTTAAAGTTAGATTAGGTGGGAATTAGTGAAGTTCGGTGGCAGGAGGAACAAGACTTTTGGTCAGGTGACTACAGGGTTATACATACAAAATCAAATAGGGGTACTGCAGGAGTAGATTTAATAATGAATAGGAAAATAGGAATGAGGTTCAAATGGCTCTGAGCACTATGGGACTTAACATCTATGGTCATCAGTCCCCTAGAACTTAGAACTACTTAAACCTAACTAACCTAAGGACAGCACACAACACCCAGCCATCACGAGGCAGAGAAAATCCCTGACCCCGCCGGGAATCGAACCCGGGAACCCGGACGTGGGAAGCGAGAACGCTACCGCACGACCACGAGATGCGGGCTAGGAATGAGGGTAAGCTACTACAAAGAGCATAGTGAACGCATTATTGTGGCCAAGATAGACACGAAGCCCACACCTACTACAGTAGTACAAGTTTATATGCCAACTAGCTCTGCAGATGACGAAGAAATTGATGAAATGTATGAGGAGATAAAAGAAATTATTCAGGTAGTGAAGGGAGACGAAAATTTAATAGTCATGGGTGACTGGAATTCGAGAGTAGGAAAAGGAAGAGAAGGAAACGTAGAAGGTGAATATGGATTGGGGCTAAGAAATGAAAGAGGAAGCCGTCTGGTAGAATTTTGCGCAGAGCGTAACTTAATCATAGCTAACACTTGGTTCAAGAGTCATGAAAGAAGTTGTATACATGGAAGAACCCTGGAGATACTAAAAGGTATCGGATAGATTATATAATGGTAAGACAGAGATTTAGGAACCAGGTTTTAAATTGTAAGACATTTCCAGGGGCAGATGTGGACTCTGACCACAATCTATTGGCTATGAAATGTATATTCAAACTGAAGAAACTGCAAATAGGTGGGAATTTGAGGAGATGGGACCTGGATAAACTGACAGAACCTGAGGTTATAGAGAGCTTCAGGGAGAACGTTTGCGAACGATTGACAGGAATGGGGGAAGAAATACAGCAGAAGAAGAATGGGTAGCTTTGAGGGATGAAATAGTGAAGGCAGCAGAGAATCAAACAGGTAAAAAGACGAGGCCTAGTAGAAACCCTTGGGTAACAAAAGAAATATTGAATTTAATTGATGAAAGGAGAAAATATAAAAATGCAGTAAATGAAGCAGGCAAAAAGGAATACAAACGTCTCAAAATGATATCGACAGGAAGCGTAAAATGGCTAAGCAGGGATGGCTAGAGGACAAATGTAAGGGTGTAGAGGCTTATCTCACTAGGGGTAAGATAGATACTGCCTACAGGAAAATTAAAGAGACCTTTGGAGAAAAGAGAACGACTTGTATGAATATCAAGAGCTCAGGTGGAAACCCAGTTCTAAGCAAAGAAGGGAAAGCAGAAAGGTGGAAGGAGTATATAGAGGGTCTATACAAGGGCGATGTACTTGAGGACAATATTATGGATATGGAAGAGGATGTAGATGAAGATGAAATGGGAGATATGATACTGCGTGAAGAGTTTGACAGAGCACTGAAAGACCTGAGTCGAAACAAGGCCCCGGGAGTAGACAACATTCCATTAGAACTACTGACAGCCTTGGGAGAGCCAGTCCTGACAAAACTCTACCATCTGGTGAGCAAGATGTATGAGACAGGCGAAATACCCTCAGACTTCAAGAAGAATTTAATAATTCCAATCCCAAAGAAAGCAGGTGTTGACAGATGTGAAAATTACCGAACTATCAGTTTAATAAGTCACAGCTGCAAAATACTAAGGCGAATTCTTTACAGACGAATGGAAAAACTGATAGAAGCCGACCTCGGGGAAGATCAGTTTGGATTCCGTAGAAATGTTGGAACACGTGAGGCAATACTGACCTTACGACTTATCTTAGAAGAAAGATTAAGGAAAGGCAAACCTACGTTTCTAGCATTTGTAGACTTAGAGAAAGCTTTTGACAATGTTGATTGGAATACTCTCTTTCAAATTGTGAATGTGGCAGGGGTAAAATACAGGGAGCGAAAAGCTATTTACAATTTGTACAGGAAGCAGATTGACAGGATCTCTGTCAATTCTCCATATTGTTCATTGCATTTGTAACTGAGTTTCCTTAAAGTGAGTGAGTTGTATAATCTGAATACGGATCATAATTGATCAGTTGGGTGGAAGGGAGGTGAACCCAAAGGACTAGCCGTCTTTCAAACTGAATAAGGACTATGTGTAATGTGGATCACTGGACGCTGATATGAAACATGTGGTAGCACTGTGTCACTGAACTGATACCGTATTTCATCCGACCGAAGTTAAGACTCTCTTAAAAAAATCTTTCAGCTAGTTAACTATTTGTGGCCTACTGGATTTAGGTGCAAAAAAATGGGGAGAGTGCCTCATTGCACAGCTTGGTTCTGTAATAAGATAAATTAATAAGAGATGGAAGCGATTCTCCTTGGTACACAATACAGGTCAGAACACTGTGGCAGAAGCAACGAAAAAAACATGCCAAATGTCAAAGAATGAAAAATCCCGGGCACAGGTTAAGTCTTACTGAAGCTCGAAATTTGGCGCAGAATTGGTGCCAGATGCTCTTAAAAGTTTTTGCAAATATTAACAACGTAACTCTGTCTCGAAATATAACAAGAAATCCAAAGAGATTCTGATCAATAACTTAACTGCGCGATATCAATGGTAATGTTACTGATAATAGTGCCACTGAAGTGGAGTTACTAAAGCGGTTTTCCGAAATTACTTCACGAAAGAAGATGAATTAAATATTCCAGACTTCGGATCAAAAACAGCTGCCAACATGAGTAATACAGAAGTAGATATTGTCGCTGTAGTGAAGCAGCTTAAATTACTTAATAAAAGCAAACCTTCAGGTTCAGATCGTGCTCAATTAGCTTGCTTCCAGAGTATGCTGATATAATAGCTCTATACCTAGCAATCATCTACAACCACTCGCTCGACGAAAGATCCATAAATAGAAAGTACCACAGGTAACACCAAGAACGGAAATTGGAGTAATTTGCTGAACTGCTGACTCGTATCACTGAAGTCGATTTTCGGTAGAATTTTGGAACGTATACTGTGTTCATACATTATAAATTACCTCGGAGAAAACGGTCTATTGACACACATTCAGCATGGATCCAGAAAATACTGTTCTTGTGAAACACAGATAGCTCTTTATTCACATGAAGTAATGAATGCTATCCACAGGGGGTCTCAAATTGATTCCATATTTCTAGATTACCAGAATGCTTTTGACACCGTTACTCACGAGCGACTTCTGATCAAATTGCTTGCCTATAGAGGATCGTCTCAGGTGTGAATTTGTGATTTCCCGCCGGTCGCGGTGGCCAAGCGGTTCTAGGCGCATCAGTCCGGAACCGCGTGATTGCTACGGTCGCAGGTTCGAATACTGCCTCGGGCATGAATGTGTATGAAGTCCTTAGGTTAGATAGGTTTAAGTAGTTCTAAGTTCTAGGGGAATGATAACCTCAGATGTTAAGTCCCATAGTGCTCAGAGCCAATTGAACCATTTTTTGTGATTTCCTGTCAGAAAGGTCACAGTTAGTGGTAACTGACGGAAAGTCATCAGTAAAACAGAAGTGATTTCTGGCTTCTGCAAGGAAGTACGGTAGGCCGGCTGCTGTTCCAAATCTATATAAACGGTTTAGGAGACAATATGATTAGCTCTCTTAGATCGTTTGCAAACGATGCTGTAGTTTACCACTAGTAGTCACCAGAAGATTCAAAAGAATTACAGAATGATCTAGACAAGAAATCTGTATGGTGTGAAAAATGGCGATCGACTCTCAGTAAAGGAAAATATGAGGTAAGTATTAAAAGGAACCAGTTACATTTCGGTTGCACGATAAATCACACAAGCATAAAGGCTGTCAACTCAGCTAAATACTTCAACCAAACACTGCTTTTTATTGGCAGAACATTTAAAATGCAACACGTCTATTACACACAATATACTGCCCACACTGTGCTTGTCCTTGCTCTGCTAGAATATTGTGCTGTATGGAATCCTTACCAGATAGGACTGACGAAGAACATTGAAAAAGTTCAGCGGAGGTCAGGTCGTTTTGTATTACCGTGAAACAGGGGAGTCAGTGCCATAGATATGACACACTAGTTGGATGGCAATCTTTAAAACAAAGACTTTTTCGTTGCTCCGAGGTCTTTTTACGAAATTTGAATCGCCAGCTTTTCCTCCGAATGCGAAAATATTTTGCTGGCGCACTCTTACATGGGAAGAAATGATCATCGTATTGAAATAAGAGAAATCAGAGCCATCACTCAAACATTTAAGTATTCGATATTTAAGGGTTCGAGAGCAGTACGGTAGAGAAATAGGAATTACGGAAATGTCCGATTCCACCCGTCTGCTTTGAACCATGACGTCATCAATATGGCAGAAATGAGTATTCTAAGCGTCTCCAATATGGCGCCAATGATGTCACTACATACACACTGCAACAAACACAAAAATACGTATAAATAAGACAATAACATTCCCCTCCTAAAATACAATCAAACTAACGGGACAACCGCGGGAAACTGGGGGTTTTAGGGAGGGGACAAGCTAAATGTAACAGTAAAAAACACACCACGATCCCAAAACACACAAAATGACGAACAAAAAAAATTACAAAATCTACAGGAATCGGACACTTCCCTTGCCCAGATCAATCGCAGCAGACAACACGGAAATTGGAATCAGACATTTCCCTTGACCACAGCTGACGATACCAAAACACCAATACCTACACATGAAACTACGAAAATTAGAATCGGTCATTTCCCTTGACATATATAAGTCACCCATAGCTTTTGATACGAGAAAACCAACAACTACAACTACGAAAAACAAAAGCAAACACACACACACACACACACACAGGGCGCCATCAAACACAACAAGACGACATCTACAAAGACAACCAACTGAAACTCCGCTCCTTAATGACGTCACAAACCATAACATCCTTACGCCATGGGTCAAAGTAGACGGGTGTAATCGGACGCTTCCGTTGACCCGAGAAATGTTTGGTTCGATGAACCCCGTGCCAGGTACTTAGCTAAAATTGCAGAGTATTCATGTAGACGTAGATATACAAGCAGATATAAGAAGAAGGCTTAAAAACATTCACAATAACCTGTTGATAAACTATTAATTCATTTACTACGTAAGTTTTTGTAGGCCCTTTTCTCTTTCCGTTGCCAACGGCCTTGCCACAGTAGTAACACTGGTCCCCATCAGATCACCGAAGTGAAGCGCTGTTGGATTTGGCTAGCACTTGGATCGGTCACCGTCCGATTCTGACGAGCGCTGTTGGCATGCGGGTTGCACTCAGACCTTGTGAGGCCAATTGAGGAGCTACCTGAGTTAGAAGTAGTGGCTCCGGTCACGACAACTCACGACGGCCGGGAGATCGGTGTGCTAACCACATGCCCTTCCATATCAGCACCCAGTGACGACTATGAACTGAGGATGACACGGCAGCCGGTCGGTACCATTGGGCCTTCAAACGACTGTCTGGACGGAATTGCGTTGGAGTTATGAAAGTGTGCGCTGTGTGATTTCTTCATAGATGTTTTTCGAGTCAGATATCGTCGTAAACTTAGTCTTGGGGCATTATATTTTCATTCTGCATATCACTAAAATGTCAGGGCATATGTACAGGGTGACAATTATTGAACTATACAACGTAAATTAGTTATCAACTACGGCCATGCACACACTTTATTCAACATGTAAATGTCACTACAGATATTCGGATCTAGGTTATGACATGTTCGATATGCCTGACATCATTGGCGATGATGTGGCGCAGACGAATAGCGAAATTCTGCATGAGCCGCTGAAGCGTCGGAACATCGATGCTGTTGGTGGCCTCCTGAATCGCTGTTTCCAGCTCAGCAAGGGTTTGGGGTTATTGCTGTACACCTTGTCTTTAATAGAGCCCAATAAAAAGGAATCGAATGTGTTCAGATCCGGAGAATATGGCGACCAATCGAGGCCCATGCCAGTGGCCTCTGGGTACCCCGGAGGGAGAATGCGGTCCCCAAAGTGTCCCTCTAGGACATCACTCTCCTATTTCGATAGTGTCGAACACCGGCCTGCACGAACCACATCTTGTCGAAATCATCTTCCAAAACCTTCACGTACCGTTCGGTAGTCACCGCGCCATCAAGGAATATCGCATATTATTCCGTGACTGGACACTGCACACTACACAGTCACCCGTTGAGAGTGAAGAAACTTCTCGACCGCGAAATGCGAATTCTCAGTCCCCCAAATGCGCCAATTTTGCTTATTGACAAACCCATCCACATAAAAGTGGGCTACGCCTGTAAACCAAACTACATCCTAACGCAAACCGTTCAGAAGTTACGATGATTTTATTTCATATAGTTCAATAATTGTCACTCTGTATCACTACCTATGAGAGTAGTCGACACACAGCTTTCTAACACTCAATAGCCATGGCGCACTCGCTCCGTTCTTCATGTGAAGAACTGGCTTTTCTCTGTTAACGCTCGCGTGATATTTTAACCGACAAATCCCACAGGTACTGAAATGCTGGAGTACCTGTTTGGTAACGTTACGCTGTGCCTCTTCAGTGCTACACAGTCAATGACTTGTCCTTAAACCGGAAATTAGCCATTATTTTGAAGTGAACTGCATGAAAGGACACAACCACATGTGAAAATATGAGGTTTTACGTAGCTGATTATCCTGATGTAGGCTTCGTTATCTTCTTTGGAGGCATGATAACGTACGCAGGTTTTCTTCTAGTAAGGAGAGAATTAACTGACGAAGAGATCGTGAAAATCAGATAATTCTTGAAATACAAAATGAAATAAAGTATCCGAACTTTTAAACAGTTGTATTCTGAAAGTTCCACATATTACAGCGGCACAATTTAAACAAACAAACCAAGTAATACATCTGCCTTCTTCAGCCGCACGAAACGACTCGACTTCCATTTACGATCACTTTCTAATAAGACTGCACAAAAAGCAGAAGACTAGAGATACTGTACAGAGCAAAGAGTTTACGTCTTTGTGAGAGAGAATCGCTAGTGTACATTTAGGAAAATTGATAGAACTGAAATGATATAATTTTATGTTAAAACTTCAACATTACTTTAAATACACGGAATGTACACTACTGGCCATTAAAATTGCTACACCACGAAGATGACGTGCTACAGACGCGAAATTTAACCAACAGGAAGAAGATGCTGTGATATGCAAATGATTAGCTTTTCAGAGCATTCACACAAGGTTGGCGCCGGTGGCGACACCTACAACGTACTGACATGAGGAAAGTTTCCAACCGATTTTTCATACACAAACAGCAGTTGACCGGCATTGCCTGGTGAAACGTTGTTGTGATGCCTCGTGAAAGGAGGAGAAATGCGTACCATCACGTTTCCGACTTTGATAAAGGTCGCATTGTAGCCTATCGCGATTGCGGTTTATCGTATCGCGACATTGCTGCTCGCGTTGGTCGAGATCCAATGACTGTTAGCAGAATATGGAATCGGTGGGTTCAGGAGGGTAATAGGAACGCCGTGCTGGATCCCAACGGCCTCGTATCACTAGCAGTCGAGATGACAGGCATCATATCCGCATGGCTGTAACGGATCGTGCAGCCAAGACTCGATCCCTGAGTCAGCAGATGAGGACGTTTGCAAGACAATAACCTTCTGCATGAACAGTTCGACGACATTTGCAGCAGCATGGACTATCAGCTCGGAGACCATGGTTGTGGTTACCCTTGACGCTGCATCACAGACAGGAGCGCCTGCGATGGTGTACTCAACGACTCACCTGGGTGCACGAATGGCAAAACGTCATTTTTTCTGTTTACAGCATCATGATGGTCGCATCCGTGTTTTGCGACATCGCGGTGGACGCACATTGGAAGCGTGTATTCGTCATTGCCATACTGGCGTATCACCCGGCGTGATGGTATGGGGTGCCATTGGTTACGTGTCTCGGTCACCTCTTGTTCGCATTGACGGCACTTTGAGCAGTGGACGTTTCATTTAAGATGTGTTACGACCCGTGGCTCTACCCTTCATTCGTTCCCTGCGAAACCCTACATTTCAGCAGGATGATGCACGCCCGTATGTTGCAGGTCCTGTACGGGCCTTTCTGGATACAGAAAATGTTCGACTGCTGCCCTGGGCAGCACATTTTCCAAATCTCTTACTAATTTAAAACGTCTGGTCAATGGTGGCCGATCAACTGGCTCGTCACAATACGCCAGTCACTACTCTTGATGAACTGTGGTATCGTGTTGAAGCTGCATGGGCAGCTGTACCTGTACACGCCATTCAAGCTCTGTCTGACTCTGCCGTTATTACGGCCAGAGGGTGTTGTTCTGGGTACTGATTTCTCAGGATCTATGCAACCAAATTGCGAGAAAAGGTAATCACATGTCAGTTCTAGTATAATATATTTGTTAAATGAATATCCGTTTATCATCCGCATTTCTTCTTGGTGTAGCAGTTTTAATGGGCAGTAGTGTAAATACTTAGGCGTGAAAGAAATTTTTTTTCACAATGTATCATTGGTTGGATTACATTACAGAGTTTGGTTAAGCTGTTCGTGGTGCAACACTTTTCGTTGCCGTCAGTGTATGGCGTGACTATCAGTGGTCCTAGTAAACTGCCCTGGGGCACACCAGGCGCTGCTCCAATATCGGCAGATTACTGTGCATGCTGGATTACGTGTTGTTTCCTGCCCGCCAGGAGATTTTCTATCCAGTCACAAAGCTACATATGAAAGGCATAGGAACACATTTTATTCCGAAAGGATTGATGTACTTCGGTGTGAAATCCATTTAGTTGTCACAAAGTGCGTGAAAATTAGCCTGCTGACACTGAATTAGGGCGCGCTGAATATCAGGGGAAATGTCAGCAGGCCGCGTCCGATAAGGCAGATACCACTTATAAGAGGCCGCTCATTAATGTTCTTCCCAGCACATCAGCCTTCCTGGTAAAAAGCAGACTTGCTTCTCTCTGGAATTTCTCTTCGAAAGGAAAAATGCGAGGGGGATTTACTGGATATAACCAGCTGTTATTGATTCTCCACTGCTGTTTTGAAAGTGATACCGAGAACTCTCAAATCCTTGATACAGGAAAACACATTTGGCGGCATTCACGGACTCTGGTCTGCATCTACATCTATACTCCGCAGGCTACCATAAGGTATTTGGCGAAGGGTACTTTTGCTATCACTAGCATTTCCCGCCATAACTATTCCAATCACGTTGGAAGAACGACGGTAGTTAAGATTCCGTATGAGCTGTTCTGTCTCTTCTTTTCTCGTCGCACTCATTTCGTGAGAAGTGTATGGTTGCAAGTAAATTGTCGCCCGACTCTTCATGGATTTTCTGGATCTTCGCTATTAATCCAAACACGTAAGGCGTCCACGTTGACGAGCAGCAGTCTGCAACTGGTCGAACGAACGTTTTGTAAGCTATTTCTTTTGTGGATTAATTACATTTCCGTTCGATTCTTCCACCGAATTCGGCTTCTGCTTCTGCTATAGATCATTTAATGTCGTCATTCTGCTTACGGTCCCTCCGGACGTATATTCCTAGATATTTTGCGATTATTGCTGTTCCAAGTGATTTATTTCCGAAAGCGCAATCGACAAGTAATAGATCTCTTCACCTGTTTGTACGTAGTTCGTCATATCTATTTACAACAGCTACCTCTCCCTGCACCAGCCGTCGATCTGGTGGCGAAGTCTTTGAAATAGATGACGCTGAATGAGTAAAGCGATTTTAGCTGGGTTAATCTCTGATATTAAATTAACTGCTATAGTTAGCTATGAGCGTTTGACGATGAACCGAGAACGAATTACGTCAGCAGCGTTTATACTGAAATGAGAGAAAAACGTTGACTTTCAGCGATTCGTGGAACTATTGAAAAGCGGGGTTCGAGGATACGAGTTCCGTGGGAGACTTAGGTGTATATTATAAATGTTGTTACTGTGTCTCTATGTGTTACTTGCCAATAATTGGCGTTACATTAACAATGCGAAGGATCTACATGCAGATCTACACATGTAGGGTGTAATAGACGAGCCGGCCGCGGTGGTCTTGCGGTTCTAGGCGCTGCAGTCCGGAACGGCGGGACTGCTACGGTCGCAGGTTCGAATCCTGCCTCGGGCATGGATGTGTGTGATGTCTTTAGGTTAGTTAGGTTTAAGTAGTTCTAAGTTCTAGGGGACTGATGACCTAAGATGTTAAGTCCCATAGTGCTCAGAGCCATTTGAACCATTTTGTAATAGACGACATATACAAATAATATGCAGGGACATCTGGAGTCCGGTGTTTTTCTTTACCTCGTCTAAAAACTCTAAAATTTTGCATGTGCTATCTTAAATAATAACCGCTTGAATTCTCTTGTAAATAATTCATTCAACGACCGATTTCGTAGCTCGTAAGCCGCATGATCAGGTTAACCTATTGAATTAGAAAAAAAGCGTTCGCTACGGTTGTGTTCCTTTGCACAGTAGTTTCAATCAATAGTGAGAAATATAGCAAATTAGTAACATTTTCAGTTATGACATTAAATTTGTTTATGAATAAATGTTGCAGTTAGATTCATCAGGTAAGCGGAAAGCACGGGTCCACGATTCCTCAAGAGTGCCTAAGAAAATTTTAAAAACTGTAAGAATCGTCGAGAAATATCCACCCAAACCCATGTGACATAAAACCAATAATGGGCTGGAACATGCAGTCAGAAATTAAAAAGGGACACGACATCTCACTCATTCCTTAGCTGGGCCCTCTCTCGCCTGCACCCCCATGCATCGCAGTCGGCATACAAATTTTCCAAACATTTACCATTTTATACTATTTTTATTACCAAGCGGGTTCCTGTCGATACTTCCTATATTTTTTATTAATTTCTAGGCACTTTTAATCGATTGTGACCTTCGATATAATAGTTAACCGGTTATATGCGGCCTAGTCTCGTCCTTTCAGGATTCACGATAGGTGTTTTAATTTTTGACTGGATGCTCCATCCCATTCTTGGGTTTATGTCACATTGGGTTTGGCGGATATTTCTTGACGATTCTCACAGTTTGAAAAAGAATTCTTCGGTACGCTTGAGGAATCGTGGACCCATGAATCGCCAATTGCGTCATTTATTCATAGACAAGGAATGTTCTGTCCCGTCCACGTCACGCGTTTAATGTCATGATTTAATATGTAACTAGTTTGTCCTATTTCTCGTTATTGATTGTAGCTACTGCACAGTGTGCCACAATTGTAACGAACGCATTTTTCTAATTTAATAGATGTAACCTGATGATGGGGCTTATGAGCCACGAAACCTGTCGTCAAATAAATTATGGCGGCCAAGCGGTTATTATTCAAGATGTCATACACAAAATTTTAGAGATAAAAATGAAGCACATTTGTATGTGACAAAATAGTCGCAGGTGTACAGTTATGTAGGTTTTGACGCTAGTCATGTTCAGAGGCGGTGCTCGATCTGCCGTATGATGAATACTATCTTAGAGATGTTGCTGAAAATGTCGTCCGTTTCCGTTAATACGCATCTGGCGTCTGCATACTGATGATTGTATAGCACACTCCAAACAACCAGGTGTTAAACGTATAACGGCTGCAGCTTCAGTGAAACGGAGAACCAGCTCTTCTGGAGAGCCTATCGGTGTCTCATACACCAAACGCCTCGTCTCGTCCCACGAAAAGAAATCGGCAGGATGTCAGGAAAAATAAGACAATACTCCTCACACAGAAGTTCTAACACTGTCTCTGAATAGCACTAGCGCCAAAACCTTCATGGAGCCCTAGGGGTGCAACTGTGCAATTGTGACTTTTTGTCACACAGAGAAGTGTTTCTTTTTGTCTTCTCTAAACATTCTAAAATATACTAAACACAGATTTCTTACACCACGTATTTTGCGCAAATCACTTCGTGCACTGAGCGACGGAGAACTGAGTCTTTATGCCTCTGTACGCTCCCTACTCTCTCTTATTTTCATGATCCCTACGCGAGATCACTATGGTAGCAGCATAATGGCCGCGCAGTTTCCTTTGAAATTTTTTTCAAAAGTCTACTGACTGATTTGATGTAGGTCGCCACCAATGTCTTCATTCCGGAGTAGCACTTGCACCCTTTATGTCCCCAATCATTGGTTGGATGTACTCGTATTTCTGTTTTCCGCTACAATTTTTACTCCTACAGATCCCTCTAGCAGCTGTACTATGGAAGTTACTCCCTAATGTCTTAACATGTATCCTATCATCCTACATACTTTTCTTGGCATTGTTTTCTACATGTGCCTTTCTTCGCCGATCCTAGACAGAACCCCCTCATTCCTTACCTTAGGTATACCTAATTATCAACATTCTTCTGTAGCACCACATATCAGACAATTCGATACTCGGCTGTTCTGCTTTTCCAACAGTCCATGATTCAGTCATACAATGCTGTGCTTCTTCGAATACTAATATTCTATACCCAGCAGGGTACCGTGAAAATTACATTGTCTTTCTTCCAAGGTTTCCCGACTACTTCTGTTATGCTTTCGTACGCTGACCAGTTACGATCCTAACAACGCATTTCTGAATTTGTTCGATGTCTGTTGCCCTGCCTACCTGACAATGACTCCGAACAGCGGAACAATGTTCTTCAATTGCTTGAATAGCTTGCCGGCCGGAGTGGCCGAGCGGTTCTAGGCGCTACAGTCTGGAACCGCGCGACCGCTACGGTCGCAGGTTCGAATCCTGTCTCGGGTATGGATGTGTGTGATGTCCTTATGTTAGTTAGGTTTAAGTAGTTCTAAGTTTTAGGGGACTGATGACCTCAGCAGTTAGGTCCCATAGTGCTCAGAGCCATCTGAACCATTTGACTAGCTTCTCGTACAGGATTTCCTTACACTTTCCCAGCAACCATCCAACAAATAGAAGACTTCGAGGTGCTTGCCGTCTGTACAAAATACAACTGGTATCTACAAGTGTTCTACTACAGTTTCCGTAGTTTCCTCCTATAGTGTAACTTTTCTAAGCATTCTGCCAAACACTTATCAAGTCAAATAACTTTTACTGGTTGTTATCATCATCCTCATCATCATCATCATCATCATCATCATCATCATCACCGACGCCGTCACGAACAACGAAGAACAGACCGCCTCAGGTTTGTTTTGTCCTCACGTATACTGCTTTGTCTCTCTTTCCTTTGACCGACCGATCTTCCTTCGGCCATGTTTCGGCTTATATTTCAGCTGTGACTTCCGTAATTTTTTTTAATTTCATTAATCGATCGATAAATATCGTGGCGGTTTTTTTACCCTTGGAACGCTTACTAGGGTGGCAGACATTTGGCCAACCAAATGGCCCACCGGAACCTAGATGCACTGCTAGTTATTGGCCTAGAGAGATGCCACACAGTAAAGGGGCCTGGATAAATGCCCTTTATCTCTGTTGTTCCACTGTGGACATGGGACAGCGGTTGGGCAAATATTTAACAATGAAATTCACCGAACAGCCGTGCAATTGATAAATTATTTTATTCTCGCTACCAGTTTCGGCAGTTCATTATGCCATCTTCGGAACCCATATGTTGTTGTTGTGGTCTTCAGTCCTGAGAATGGTTTGATGCAGCTCTCCATGCTACTCTATCCTGTGCAAGCTTCTTCATCTCCCAGTACCTACTGCAACCTACATCCTTCTGAATCTGCTTAGTGTTTTCATCTCTTGGTCTCCCTCTACGATTTTTACCCTCCATGCTGCCCTCCAATGCTAAATTTGTGATCCCTTGATGCCTCAAAACATGTCCTACCAACCGATCCCTTCTTCTAGTCAAGCTGTGCCACAAACTTCTCTTCTCCCCAATCCTAATCAATACCTCCTCATTAGTTACGTGATCTACCCACCTTATCTTCAGCATTCTTCTGTAGCACCACATTCCGAAAGCTTCTATTCTCTTCTTGTCCAAACTAGTTATCGTCCATGTTTCACTTCCATACATGGCTACACTCCATACAAATACTTTCAGAAACGACTTCCTGACACTTAAATCTATATTCGATGTTAACAAATTTCTCTTCTTCAGAAACGCTTTCCTTGCCATTGACAGTCTGAATTTTATATCCTCTCTACTTCGACCATCATCAGTTATTTTGCTCCCTAAATAGCAAAACTCCTTTACTACTTTAAGTGTCTCATTTCCTAATCTAATTCCCTCAGCATCACCCGATTTAATTTGACTACATTCCATTATCCTCGTTTTGCTTTTGTTGATGTTCATCTTATATCCTCCTTTCAAGACACTGTCCATTCCGTTCAACTGCTCTTCCAAGTCCTTTGCTGTCTCTGACAGAATTACAACATCATCGGCGAACCTCAAAGTTTTTACTTCTTCTCCATGAATTTTAATACCTACTCCGAATTTTTCTTTTGTTTCCTTTACTGCTTGCTCAATATACAGATTGAATAACATCGGGGAGAGGCTACAACCCTGTCTCACTCCTTTCCCAACCACTGCTTCCCTTTCATGCCCCTCGACTCTTATAACTGCCATCCGATTTCTGTACAAATTGTAAATAGCCTTTCCCTCCCTGTATTTTATACCTGCCACCTTCAGAATTTGAAAGAGAGTATTCCAGTTAACATTGTCAGAAGCTTTCTCTAAGGCTACAAATGCTAGAAACGTAGGTTTGCCTTTTCTTAATCTTTCTTCTAAGATAAGTCGTAAGGTCAGTATTGCCTCACGTGTTCCAACATTTCTACGGAATCCAAACTGATCTTCCCCGAGGTCCGTTTCTACCAGTTTTTCCATTCGTATGTAAATAATTCGCGTTAGTATTTTGCAGCTGTGACTTATTAAACTGATAGTTCGGTAATTTTCACATCTGTCAACACCTGCTTTCTTTGGGATTGGAATTATTATATTCTTCTTGAAGTCTGAGGGTATTTCGCCTGTCTCATACATCTTGCTCACCAGATGGTAGAGTTTTGTCATGACTGGCTCTCCCAAGGCTGTCAGTAGTTCTAATGGAATGTTGTCTACTCCCGGGGCCTTGTTTCGACTCAGGCCTTTCAGTGCTCCGTCAAACTCTTCACGCACTATCTTATCTCCCATTTCGTCTTCATCTACATCCTCTTCCATTTCCATAATATTGTCCTCAAGTATGTCGCCCTTTTATAAACCCTCTATATACTCCTTCCACCTTTCTGCCTTCCCTTCTTTGCTTAGAACTGGGTTGCCATCTGAGCTCTTGATATTCATACAAGTGGTTCTCTTCTCTCCAAAGGTCTCTTTAATTTTCCTGTAGGTAGTATCTATCTTACCCCTAGTGAGACAAGCCTCTACACCCTTACATTTGTCCTCTAGCCATCCCTACTTAGCCATTTTGCACTTCCTGTCGATCTCATTTTTGAGACGTTTGTATTCCTTTTTGCCTGCTTCATTTACTGCATTTTTATATTTTCTCCTTTCATCAATTAAATTCAATATTTCTTCTGTTACCCAAGGATTTCTATTAGCCCTCGCCTTTTTATCTACTTGATCGTCTGCTGCCTTCACTACTTCATCTCTCAGAGCTACCCATTCTTCTTCTACTGTATTTCTTTCCCCCATTCCTGTCAATTGTTGCCTTATGCTCTCCCTGAAACTCTGTACAACCTCTGGTTCTTTCAGTTTATCCAGGTCCCATCTCCTTAGATTCCCACCTTTTTGCAGTTTCTTCAGTTTCAATCTGCAGTATGTATCCTTCAAAATTGTCGATATTGGCATACCGGGCCATATGTTTTTGGATACCCTTACACAGTCAAGTCTTCGAAGGAAACACTTGAGAGTTCACGACATCCAGAACCATATTGGCCAGTATTCCAGTGTGCACGGCTATTTGGCGAATTTCGTTGTTAAATATCCCCTCTATAGTTGCCACACAGTAATAGCAAACCAAATCCCGAATGAATCAAAATCTGTGTGTACTCAGGTGCAAGGACGATAGCGCCTGTAGCATTTACTACGACAAGGCATAAAACCACTGAATAAGGAATAAACAGTTTTTCACTTCATAAAAAATAAGGCTTTCAACCCTAATAAAAAAGTCCCAGAGCAGTTCTGTCTTCAGACTGATAAGAGCTCACCCCAATCAATTCATCTAAGGACTTCTCTACATTCAAAATACTAATCACACTCAAAATTGGTTTAAACACACGCCACTATATTTTCTCGTATTTATGGAGCATTGCACCTTTACTATTCCCGAACTGGAATTGATTCACAAGTTACAATCACATCCTTTAGAAAATACGAGCTTGCAACGTATACCTTTACAAAACCAAGTACAACAGAGGAATGTTTTTATTTTACAACGCTTTAGATAAACTCAGTCTACAGCCAGCGAGCTCATGTTCTTTGATCTGAAAACATACGACTGTATGCCCTAAACAGTATGTATGAAGAAGAAAAAAATGTAACCTTGTTATGTGTCAGTACATTTATTTGTGATGGCTAAAAGGTTTGTATGCAAGAAGCCAATAAAAAGGAAACAAAAAACGAGCTCATGTCCTCTTTGACGGCTGCCTCGTTTGGTAACACTCATCTCACAAGACTTTCTGCAGACGTGACATCATTTTGAATTCACAAGCAATATCGACAATCGATGCGACTGGCGCCATATTCACTCTGGCATATTCACATGTTTTGTATTTTAACTTGCAGTATGCCGTTCCAAAGCAACGCCGCATTCAAAATTTATCACAGACATGTTACCATTGTCATTAAATATTAGTTAATAGTGCATCAACGATATAGGCCTTCAAGAGATAATATGATAACCAAGACAGGAGATTAAAATCACTCGACCAAGAGCGAGCGTAATGGATAATATCGTGTCTTACGAAGGCAAAGGATGTAATTTCCTATCCCACTACATATTCTTTTGTTCCTATCTTAGCGCTGTTAACACATTCTGGGACTCTCTTAAGATTGTGACACAAGTATGTTCTGCAATATTCGATGTTATTTACATTTCCAAGTGATCAGAGGACGAAGAATGAAATAAATATTTCACGATTTCCGAGTGCGTGGTTAGGCAGAAGCCTAAGACGACAGCTTAAACTACTGCAAGTGAAACGAATAACAATATCCTCCCTTGTCACAAGGTCGACAGCAATTCCTATGGTTCTCGTTAACGCGTTTAACACCAGAATGACGTCACATTTGAAGAAACACTTGTGAGATGTGTTATTGGCTGCTATTCTCGCCACGCCGTCGGTTTACCCGCAGCTAATGGCTTGTTCCACCGGTCGGGGTGCACAAAACGACGCCGAGTTAATTACATCACGCTTTTTGCAATATTTTTTTACTACGATTACACACAAAAATTTCTGCCATTGTGGACCTACCACCTGCACTTTTGACGCTGCTGCCATCTTCTGCAAAACAGCAGAACCAAAGTTGTAGACCTAATACTTTCTAACAACGCATGTAAAAAAATCACAAGATTTATTTTATCGTATTTTCTGATTGCAGTAAAACCACGAAAAGACAATTATAGGCCGAAAGATGTAGAACAACACACACGCAGACACACTTGTAAATATTTGCACTTGATAATGGGAATAAATTCTCGAAACGTGTCTTGCTAAGGACGAAAAAATATTATAACTGAGGTAGTATTTTATTATTTAAATCATGAAAGAGTTTTGGGTTCTGGTTTCTCGACCTGACTAACGTTTAATATGAATAGGCGTTTCCAGTGCCGAAACTCATGAGAGTCGTTTTGTTGGCACACGTTGGCGTGTGTGGTGCCTCAGAATCGTGTTGCCGGTACTAGTGCGTGTCCACAGAGCGAATGTCCAACCTCTACAACAGGAAGCTATTACCTGTGGGAAGTCCTGCCCTCACTGCGGCCTCCCCAGAGGACAATAAAAGCACTCTCTCACAAAGGCGCCGCCAACAGACGCGGTTCCCGGCAACTCTGCTGACCCGCCGTGACTCGCAATTTAATCTGCGACTCTGACCAAATTGGAGTACAGGCCGACCATGCGGTTTACAGTCCGACTTCCGCTTTCACACCACTAGCATCCCACCAGCAGCGTAGAGGACCTAAAAGGATGTGCAGGCTAATTCTCACAATAAAGTAAAAGCAGCAACCAGCCACTGTTCAAAATGTTCAAATAAGTGTGAATTCCTAAGGGACCAAACTGCGTAGGTTATCGGTCCGTAGACTTACACACTACTTAAACTGACGTACGCTAAGAACAAAACACAGACCCCCGCCCGAGCAGCAGGGGCCTCGCAGTCCGTGACATGACGCCTCAAACCGTGCGGCCACTCCGCGCAGGCCACCCGCTGTTGATGATACTACACTACTGGCCATTAAAATTGCTACACCACGAAGATGACGTGCTACAGACGCGAAATTTAACCGACAGGAAGAAGATGCTTTGATATGCAAATGATTAGCTTTTCAGAGCATTCACACAACGTTGGCGCCGGTGGCGACACCTACAACGTGCTCACATGAGGAACGTTTCCAACCGATTTCTCATACACAAACAGCAGTTGACCGGTGTCGCCTGGTGAAACGTTGTTGTAATCCTTCGTGTAAGGAGGAGAAATGCGTACAATCACGTTTCCGACTTTGATGAAGGTCGGATTGTAGCCTATCGCGATTGCGCTTTATCGTATCGCGACATTGCTGCTCGCGTTGGTCGAGATCCAATTACTGTTTGCAGAATATGGAATCGGTGGATTCAGAAGGATAATACGGAATGCCGTACTGGATCCCAACGGCCTCGTATCACTAGCAGTCGAGATGACAAGCATCTTATCCGCATGGCTGTAACGGATCGTGCAGCCACGTCTCGAACCCTGAGTCAACAGACGGGGACGTTGGCAAGACAACAACCATCTGCAAGAACGGTTCGATGACGTTTGCAGCAGCATGGACTATCATCTCGGAGTCCGTGGCTGCGGTTACCCTTGACGCTGCATCACAGACAGGAGCGCCTGCGATGGTGTACTCAACGACGTACCTGGGTGCACGAATGGCAAAACGTCATTTTTTCGGATGAATCCAGGTTCTGTTTATAGCATCATGATGATCGCATCCGTGTTTGGCGACATCGCGGTGAACGCACATTGGAAGCGTGTATTCGTCATCGCCATACTGGGGTATCACCCGGCGTGATGGTATGAGGTACCATTGGTTACACGTCTCGGTCACCTCTTGTTCGCATTGATGGCACTTTGAACAGTGGACGTTACATTTCAGATGTGTTACGACCCGTGGCTTTACCCTTCATTCGATCCTTGCGAAAGCCTACATTTCAGCAGGATAATGCACGACCGCATGTTGCAGGATAATGCACGACCGTATGTTGCAGGTCCTGTACGGGCCTTTCTGGATACAGATAATATTCGACTGCTGCCCTGGCCAGCACATTCTCCAGATCTCTCACTAATTGAAAACGTCTGGTCAATGGTGGCCGAGAAACTGGCTCGTCAGAATACTCCAGTCACTACCCTTGATGAGCTGTAGTATCGTGTTGAAGCTGCATGGGCAGCTGTACCTGTACACGCCATCCGAACTCTGACTCAATGCCCAGGCGTATCAAGGCCGTTATTATGGCCAGAGGTCGTTGTTCTGGGTACTGATTTCTCAGGATCTATGCACCCAAATTGCGTGAAAACGTAATCACATGTCAGTTCTAGTATAATATATTTAACCAATGAATACCCGTTTCTCATCTGCATTTGTTCTTGGTGTAGCAATTTTAATGGCCAGTAGTGTATTTGTCAGGGATAAATAGCGGTACTCGCGTTTCAATCCGACATCTTCAGACGGCTGTTTATATTCAAAATTACTAAGCACTTCAAAAAGTAAGTTACACAGTGTTATAAAAGGCTAAGTGGTTCAAAATGGCTCTGAGCACTATGGGACTCAACATCTTAGGTCATAAGTCCCCTAGAACTTAGAACTACTTAAACATAACTAACCTAAGGACATCACACACACCCATGCCCAAGGCAGGATTCGAACCTGCGACCGCAGCAGTCCCGCGGTTCCGGACTGCAGCGCCAGAACCGCTAGACCACCGCGGCCGGCAAAAGGCTAAGTGACTTTTATGAAATCCTGCACTACACTTCAGTGACACAGATGCACTGCATTAGTTTTCAACACTCATCAGGTCTCCGTAAACAATGGTGGGAACGTTCTGTCGATCGCTCAATTCCGCGACGATTAAAATCCGTTCCTTGGACACGCGGCCACTCGAAAGACTTAATCGTTACAAAATCCCTCTCCACCGGGTGTTCTTTCAGCTCGCCGAAAAATGGAAATCGCTTGGTTCAAGATGTGACTTCTCGAACACCATCGCTATCGCCTGTGTGACCTTGGTCAGATTGTCGGCACCATTTCACTACGATGATTTTCTTTATAAATAGCTTTTCTGTTACCAGTCCCAATTTTCTTTTATTTATATTATTTACTTCTCTTCGCATTTTCGAGTGCGTTTTTCTCTGTGCACTATTCCGTGTTTTCGTAATGTGTCTGATGTGTGAGTTTCTGGAGTGTTCTGTTGCCTTTACTGCAATATACTGGGAGTAGGGTGATAGAAACATAGACTTGCTGGTCAACAGTGGCTTACTCTCTTTCGACAACATTACTGCTTCCATTGAATTGGTATGTCATCTGTGGTTAAGGCCGCGTTTTATAGTGTCTTTGCCGGCTGCCGTGGTCGAGCGGTTCTAGGCGCGTCAGTCCGGAACCACACTGCTACTATGGTCGCAGGTTCAATCCTACCTTGGGCTTGGATGTGTGTGATGTCCTTAGGTTAGTTAGGTTTAAGTAGTTTTAAGGCTAGGGGACTGATGACCTCAGATGTTAAGTGCCATAGTGCTTAGAACCATTTTATACGAGGTGCATTCAACTTCTAAGGCCTCCGATTTTTTTTCTCCGGACTGGAAAGAGATAGAAACATGCGCATTGTTTTAAAATGAGGCCGCGTTTATTGTCAATACGTCCCAGAGATGGCAGCACCGTACGGCAGATGGAATTTTACCGCCAGCGGCGAGAATGAGAACTGTTTTAAATACTTAAAATGGCGACGTTTTCCTTACTTGAACAGCGTGCAATCATTCGTTTTCTGAATTTGCGTGGTGTGAAACCAATTGAAATTCATCGACAGTTGAAGGAGACATGTGGTGATAGAGTTATGGATGTGTCGAAAGTGCGTTTGTGGGTGCGACAGTTTAATGAAGGCAGAACATCGTGTGACAACAAACCGAAACAACCTCGGGCTTGCACAAGCCGGTCTGATGACATGATCGAGAAAGTGGAGAGAATTGTTTTGGGAGATCGCCGAATGACTATTGAACAGATCGCCTCCGGAGTTGGCATTTCTGTGGGTTCTGTGCACACAATCCTGCATGGCGACCTGAAAATGCGAAAAGTGTCATCTAGGTGGGTGCCACGAATGCTGACGGACGACCACATGGCTGCCCGTGTGGCATGTTGCCAAGCAATGTTGACGCGCAACGACAGGCATGAATGGGACTTTCTTTTCGTCGGTTCTGACAATGGATGAGATGTCGATGCCATTTTTCAATCTAGAAACAAAGCGCCAGTCAGCTCAATGGAAGCACACAGATTCACCGCCACCAAAAAAATTTCGGGTAACCGCCAGTGCTGAAAAAATGATGGTGTCCATGTTCTGGGACAGCGAGGGCGTAATCCTTACCCATTGCGTTCCAAAGGGCACTACGGTAACAGTTGCATCCTACGAAAATGTTTTGAAGAACAAATTCCTTCCTGCACTGCAACAAAAACGTCCGGGAAGGGCTGCGCGTGTGCTGTTTCACCAAGACAACGCACCCGCACATCGAGCTCACGTTACGCAACAGTTTCTTCGTGATAACAACTTTAAAGTGATTCCTCATGCTCCCTACTCACCTGATCTGACTCCTAGTGACTTTTGGCTTTTTCCGACAATGACAGACACTCTCCGTGCCGCACATTCACCAGCCGTGCTGCTATTGCCTCAGCGATTTTCCAGGGATCAAAACAGACTCCTAAAGAAGCCTTCGCCGCTGCCATGGAATCATGGCGTCAGCGTTGTGAAAAATGTGTACGTCTGCAGGGCGATTACGTCGAGAAGTAACGCCAGTTTCATCGATTTCGGGTGAGTAGTTGATTAGAAAAAAAATCGGAGGCCTTAGAACTTGAATGCACCTCGTAGTGTCTTTAGGCTTTGTGTTATTTGTTATCTAGGTGCTGGGCCCCACTGTAAAAAACGCAGATTCTTTTATTCTGTTTAGGACGCTCAGTCATCCCTAACAGAATCACCGACTCTATCCTGTCGACATCCCACTTGGCGTCCTCTGCAGAACGCTGCTATTAACTGTCTTGGAGGTGAACCAATATGTTTCTTTAATCCATACGAGAATAATTATAAAAGTACAGAACGTTTGGTTATCCAGTTATTTTCATTCAAGATTATGAAAAGCGTGCACTGGGCTGCTTATAGTTTCATGAATCCATATCCACTACTATAGTTCAGAGACAATTCAGGACTAAATATCGTAAGCCACCGCATAAAAGACAAACTATTATTAACTGGTACAATCGTACCACTGAAATTGGCTGTGTATCACATAGGACGCCGGGTCAGGACCAACCTGCAGTCTCTGATGCAGCATTTCACATTCGTAATCTGGGTTAATCAACGAGACGTGTCGACTTAGAATTTAATATTCCTAATTTCGTCGTGTGGAAGGTGTTACAGTAACGCCTGTAATTCAAAACCCTACAAACTGGATTTGTTGCAAGCTCTAAGAGGAAGTGAGAAAGAAGAACGAGCTGAGTTTTGTGTAGAAATCTTTAACAAAATGCGGACTGAAGATGATTTTCTTCATAAAATTATGTTCACTGACGAAGCCATCTTCCATACCAGCGGTAAAGTGAATAGCCATTATGTTCGGATATGAAGTGAGCGGAAATCAGACGATGTAATCGAACATGTACAGGACTCGTCTAAAGTAAATGTTTTTTGCGCTGTAAGCTGTAACAAGATATCCTGCCCTTTCTTTTTTGTCACGTCAACTGTGAATGGCTTCTAGTATCTGGATATGCTGGGACATTATCTGTGGTGTCACGGTCAGACACCACACTTGCTAGGTGGTAGCCTTTAAATCGGCCGCGGTCCGTTAGTATACGTCGGACCCGCGTGTCGCCACTATCAGCGATTGCAGACCGAGCGCCGCCACACAGCAGGTCTAGTCTAGAGAGATTCCCTAGTACTCGCCCCAGTTGTATAGCTGACTTTGCTAGCGATAGTTCACTGTCTACATACGCTCTCATTTGCAGAGACGACTGTTTAGCATAGCCTTCAGCTACGTCATTTGCTACGACCTAGCAACGCACCATATTCAGTTACTATAATTACTATCTTCAAGAAAGTATTCTGAACAGATAATATTGTGAATCATGTACCGTCAAGAGCGACGTTCATCATTAATGAATTAAAGTTAAGTATCAAACTAATTACGTCCGCTTCCTGAATTCTCATTTCTTGTCACGTTCCAGACCTCACGTCAGCATAGTTCTTCCCTCCTCACGCCAGCCTGCGTG
Source organism: Schistocerca serialis cubense (assembly GCF_023864345.2). Classification (NCBI taxonomy): domain Eukaryota; kingdom Metazoa; phylum Arthropoda; class Insecta; order Orthoptera; family Acrididae; genus Schistocerca; species Schistocerca serialis. Next base: position 223,246,512 of record NC_064639.1, on the reverse strand, counting down.
AGCTAAAACGCTTGCATTTCGGCCTCCACTCATAACACAATGTTGGCTCTTCTGCTAACACAAAATTATCTAATGCCTAAACTACTGCAAGGTACGGGTACAGAATTATGAGGTTAATTAAGGACAGTGTCTTTGTTCCTCTGCTACCGGGAAACGTTGATGAACTGCGACAACGGATAACGCGAGCATTTGCAACCATACATTAAGACTTGGTTCATAGGATCTGGTAGGAAACTGATTACAGGTGGGACATTTGTCGTGTTACAAAAGGGAACCATACTGAACATTTGTAAATAAAACTTGAAGACATACCACTGTATCAAAAATTTACCTTTTTAACAATTAAAGGTTATTGTTGCATAACTAATTTATAAACACCCCGTACATTCCTCCTCCTTTGTCAACTGTTCACTATGAATTTTCATACCATTCAGACTTTCTTAAACACCTTCGGCGTGTTCTCTGTAGCGGCCAGAAAGGAATGTGGAGCACGCTATCGGTTGCACGCCTCTGCAAGCAGTTACCGGTTCCGAGGCCTGGATGCAAAGTTGCCAGTTCGAGCCCCGGCGAGGTCGTTGGCTCCAGTGCAGGCAGCATAATTTGTGGCGTCTGTGCTTCCTGTACAGCCGGTGCAACTGATGACGCAGCGCTTTACTTCAGTCAGATTGCAGTGTGCTAGTAACACATATCTTTAGGTAGCACGCATTTTTTAGCTAACCACATAACGTAGGTGATCCTTGCCAGTTGTTACAATCGAGATATGAATTGGGATCGCACGTATGACAGTGGAACGTTTTTAAAGCTTAGCTCTGTTTCGAGTGCACCGCATTCCTCTCCCACTGTTTACGTGTAACTTGCGACCTTCCAGTCTTTTATGATCGTTTTCTGTTGTTTCAATGACGGCTGATATTATGAACACTAGAGTTTTGTTTACACATGTGAATATTCGGGAATGGTTCATGTGGACTGCCGAAGAACATTAAGCGATGAGCCAAAACATTACGGCCACTGCCCACCGCGGTACTGAATGCCACCTGCTGGCGTTGTGGGTATGTAATGCGCCAAGGAGAGGAAATACGGGGGGAAGCAAGTGACATAAGTAAAGGGCAGATTGCTATAGTCCGACGTCTGGAGGCGAGCATGTCAGAAAGGCCAAGCTGGTCAGCTGTTCCCGTGCTACTGTTGTAAGCGTCTGTGGAAAGAGGTTGAAGGATGGTGAAACTGGAGTTAAGGAAGGACGGTGAAACTAGAGGTAAGGCCCGTCAGATTTCTTTGATAAGGAAGTCTTTTGGTCAAACCTTTGACAGTGTACTAGGGAAGCTGTGATCAAAGATTTCTTTCCTCAAACATCTTTGTTCAAAGTTAAACTGTGGGTCTACCTTTGATCGAAGTTCGCCTTATTGTAACACTTGATTGACTCGTTTCTGCTGATAACTGTAAAACGACTGCAGAGTTTACCTGGCGCGTGGCTACCCACAGCATCGATTATTTTCAAGTAGAAAGAAAGCGACATTCTTCTTCACGCCAAACACATTGATTTGAAAAACTCCGGAAGCGGTTAGATCATAAAGGAATAGTTGCAGCCGTATTCGAAGTGGCTCCGCTGTGGAGTATACGAGGGTTATTCGGAAAGTAAGGGACGATCGGTCACGAAATGGAAACCACAGTGAAAATCCGATGAAATTTTGCACAGGTGTGTTGGGCAGCGTCTCTAGTATGCCCGTCGATCGCGTTACGTCGTTCTCTTTAGTTCTGAGCACACAGGGATCACATTAAGATGCCTAGAACAATAGTGTCTCCCGCCAAGTACGAGGGCCTGGTGAGAAATTTCGCCTCAAGCTATGCAGCCAATATTACATAACTGTTGTGAGTTTTCTTCTTCAAGCCAATCCTCAGCCGCATTCTGCAGGGGCAATAAAGATACTCCTGTACTGTTTTCAATTGGAAATGTTTGTTTACCCACAATACAGCCCTTAATTGTCTCCCTCTGAGTTTCTACTCTGCGCACATGAACCGCTGGCTATGAAGACAACATTTTGGCACCGGCAACGAGCTGTAGGCCATCGTAGAGCATTGGCGGAAAGCACTGGCGGCTGCCTTCTATAACGAGGGTATTGGAAAGTTGGTACAACGCAACGACAAATGTCTAAGTCGGATCGGCGACTACAGAGTTAAGTAGCTGGAAGTTGTAGCTAACTGTTGTAAATAAAACAGTTTTGATTTTCACTGTGGTTTCCATTTCGCGACCTATCGTTTCTTACTTTCCGTATAGCCTTCGTATAAGAAGAAATTAAATGGACTAAGGTGTCTATGGTGATGCAGAAATGAAAGTGTCCTCACTAAAGTGTATATATGTGAAATAAATGTATTTATATTTTACTATATTGCATGCTCGAAAAGGCTTCGGCTGTTGGCAAAAATCTTAGCATAACCGTGAGAGTATGTTTAGCAGAAATCACATTTCTTAAATGGGTATCTTGTTTGTAATGGGGGGATATTTTTATAAGGACAAGTCGAAATGCTCGTTCGACCATTCTAATATAATTTTCGTAGATCATTGTTCTCCTACAATAGTTCACGAAACTAATTCTGGTGAACACTTCGGGCTTCTCTACTCCCTGTCCATGGTTTCACACCAATAGTTTCTCTTTCTTTTTAAGCAATGAGCTCGCCGTATATGTTACATTATATGCTGCTGTACAGACGATTCACTGTTGAGTAGCCGTTGTCGAAAAACTATGACGAAATATTTGACGATGGTGTAGCAACCCCAGTGAAGTACTTTGATCGAAGAAGTTTGGCATTGTGAGGCGGACCTAAGCGACAACGTGTTGGATGGCCACGCCTCATCACAGATAGTCCGAAGCTTGTGGTCTAGTGGCTAGCGTTGCTGCCTCTGGATCAGAGGGTCCCGGATTCGGTACCCGGCCAGGTTGGGGATTTTCTCTGCCCGGGGACTGGGTGTGTTATCCTCATCATTTCATCATCATCATCATCATTCGTGACAGTGGCTAGATTGTACTGTGTACAGACTGTGACTTTGTCTGGGCGCTGATGACCGTGTAGTTGAGCGTCCCACAAACCAAACACCCTCATCATCATCATCACAGACCGTGGAGGACGGAGGCTTGCCCTCTCGGCTAAACAGGTTAGGCGATCTTTTGCGGCAGACACGTTAACGCAGTACTGTTCTGGTGCAGGCGCAAGTGTTGTTGGAATACACCGATCAGCGCACATTGTTCAACATAGGTTACCGCAGCAGACGGACCCTGCATGCCCCCTTGCAAAGAAGTGCAACACATCGTCATTTACGATTGCAGATAACACTGGATCATGCCGATTAGATCATGGGTAAATGGTAACGTGTCGAGTGGTGGGATAATTCACGTTTCTTGTTACACATCGTCGATCGTCGTTTCCGGGTACGTCATCATCACGACGAACGGCAACTCGAAACATGCACAGCGCCACAGACGCTGTCCGCTGGCCGGTGTGGCCGAGCGGTTCTAGGCGCATCAGTCTGGACCGCTACGGTCGCAGGTTCGAATCCTGCCTCGGGCGTCGCTTTGTGTGATGTCCTTAGGTTAGTTATGTTTAAGTTCTGAGTTCTGGGGGCTGATGACCTCCGATGTTAAGTCCCATAGTGCTCAGAGCCATTTGAACAGACGCAGTCTGGTGGGGGCAGTATACGGGACATTCACCTGGGCTTCCACTGGACCTACGGTCGTAATGAAAAGCACCATGTGGACCGTGAACACTATTGCAGACCGCCTCCTTCCCTTCATAACTGTTATATTCCCTGACGGCGGTAACATCTTCCAGCATGATAAAATTTCCGTGCCTCAAGGCCTGAATCGTAATGTAGCGGCTTGAGGAACGCAATCGTGAACTCAGACTGATGTATCAGATACCATATTCGCCTGATATATACTCCGTGGAACATATGTGGACGCTATCGGGAGCCCACGAACTACCGGCTCGTACTTTTCGGGAATTGCATGACCTGTGCGTAGGCGTTTGGTGCAACCTCCGGAAGCCTACCAAGTACTTGTGGTGTCAGTGTCCTGCAGAATCGCTGCGGTATTGCGTCCAAAGATGGACCAACGTTCTACTTAGCAGACAGTCATAACATTTTGGTTCCTGAAGTAACGATTTGCAGAATGACCTCCACAGAATCGATGAGTGACGCAGGATCTGGCAGTTGACCGTGACCGTAATTAAATGCAACATACTGCACATACATAGGAACATAAATCCATTACTGTACTGCTACACTACTGATGACAAACAGCTGAAATAAAACAAATGTGGAAAACACAGATGCCAGACTCAGGTTCATAGGAAGAATATTAAGAAAATGTAACTTACCCACGAAAGAAGTGGCTTATAAGGCGCTTGTTCGACCGATACTGGAGTATTGTTCATTTATCTGGGATACCTACCATGTAGGACTGATACGAGGTAGAGAAGATACAACGAAGAACAGCGCATTTCGTCACGGGATCGTTTAGCTGGCGCTAGAGCATTACTGAGATGCTCAAAAACCTCGATTGTCAGACGTTACAAGAGAGACGTTGTGGTCACGGAAGGATTTACTACTGAAATTTCGAGAGAGCACTTTCCAGGAGAGACGGACAACATATTACTCCCCCCCCCCCGCCCCCCCCCCCCCCACCGCTGCATACATCTTGCGTAATGACCACGAGGAGAAAATTCGAGAAATTGGAGCCAATGCAGAGGCTTACCGACAATTATTCCTCCTACGCACTATTCGCGAGTGGAAGAGGGTTGGAGGGCTCAGTTAGTGGTACAAAAAGTACCCTCTGGCGCACACCATTACGTGGCTTGCGGAGTATGAGGTAGATGAAGTTTAACACCCCGTCGACAAAGACACCATTTCAAAGAGACAGCTCAGTTTTTAGTACTATAATTAAACTGTATCGGTCGTGCATTTGTTTTCTGCGCCATTCCAACTGCATCCCTAAGTGATTCAGGGCAGCAGAAAAAAGAGCCTAAACGTGGACTGCTTAAGGAGAATGTGAAACAGCTTACTTCCGAACAGGAACCTCGAGTCGTATTTTTTCGTCAGCCGTTTTATACGCCGTGCTAGTTTACAGTACGTCATACGCAATTTTTCTGTGACGTAAGATAAAAAAGCACCGTAACTTAAAAATTGTTGTGCGTTAAAAAGACCGGATATACCACAATGTTATGTATACTGAATAAATTCAGTTGACATATAAAAGTTTGTCCAAGTGGGAGTAGCACTCCCATAATGAGGGTTCCGTGCAAACTATATATATAACCCATCCTGGCAATCGACATCTCAACGACTTTTGTCTATTTTTCATCAGGCATAAATGTTTGGGAGGAATAAACACATTAACACGATGTTATTCGCAGATGATCAAGTTATTTTAGAAGACAGCGAAGATAAATTGCAAATGGCTTTACATAAACTAAACGAGGTAAGTGCAAGCTATAATCTGATTATATCTACAAATGAAACGAAAACCATGGCCTTTTTAGGTAGTCACGCAGTACGAACAAAAATAGACCTCAGTAATAAACAGGACAGGTAGCTTCAGGTATTCAGGATGTGACATATCATATGATCAAGATATGGATATACAGAAAAAATAATACCTACCAGCTCTATGTGAGGCACAATAAGAATACTTAGGGTAAAACGAGGAAAAAGGCAATTGAAATTTTATAAAATCATGGCAGTTCCAGCTTTATTACATGGGGCCAAAAGCCGCTAGCTGAGAAAAAAAATTATAGCAACGAGAAGCATCAGAAATAGATTTTCTAAGAACTTTGAAAGGCAGCACCAGGGAAGACAAAATTAGAAACCAAGTTATAGTGGAAGAATGATGATTAGGTATGCAACCAGTAACCCAAAATGGAACCAAATACAAAGACAAATGGAAAGAAGATGTACTTCGTATGTCGCCACAAAGACTTCCTAAACTAGCAATGGAACCTAACCCACGGCGCAACAGAAGTGTCAGAAGACCAAGGATGAAATGGTGAGACCGGAACAGGCGCTAGGCCCAATCTTGGAGTGATAGAGAAAGAAGAAGGAAATTTGTGGTAACGGAACTTACAACCTACATTACATTGTATTAATTTTCGTAATCTTGTAAGCTATAAATTTTATTTAATATAACACACGATTCCTTATTACGATAACACCTGTAATTTGATTTGTGTCACTGTGAGAAATGGCTACATGATCAAGTTGAATCCCTCTAACTTCCCATTCGCATTGTTATTATTTCATTACTATCGTTATTGAGTTATTCAATGACCTGTAGCTGAAAGTAAAGCTTTTCGCTAATTGCATGGGAATTAATTTTGCTTTTAGTGTTGGTAATTGGTAAAATATATAGTCAGAATTAGTTTTGCTTCGTGTCTAAAGTATACTATATCTTCTTTTGACGTCTTTATATATCTATATTATTAAGTGACTAAAACGATTATACGGTCCCATTTGAAGGTTTCTCTGTCTAACGATTTCCAGGGGCACAAGAATGTGATTTTCTGTATTTCATACGATTCCTGACCGAATTTAAAAATTTAAAATGCTGTCATAATCTAATCGTTAAGAGGTATAATTTTACGTTAGAGGTTTAAACATTAAGATAAGTATCAAAATTATAAACCGAGTATTAGTTTCGAAGCAGCATAATTCACGGCACGCAAATTACGCAGACTATATTCATCCAGTTTCTTAGAATGAGAGGACTACACTACTTCCAACAAACGTCACACATATTTTCAAACCTTTTCGTTCCATCCCCCACAAAATAATGAAAGGAAAAAAAAATCTATCGCTTACGACATTTTCCCTGTTCATGCAGTAAAATTTCAGCATAACGCACGGCGTTTTAATTTATTACTTCCTTTCCTGCTAACTCTGTTCGCAATAGAATTTGAAGACATGGTTGTTGTTGTGGTCTTCAGTCCTGAGACTGGTTTGACGCAGCTCTCCGAGCTACTCTATCCTGTGCAAGCTTCTTCATCTCCCAGTACCTACTGCAACCTACATCCTTCTGAGTCTGCTTAGTGTATTCATCTCTTGGTCTCCCTCTACGGTTTTTACCCTCCACGCTGCCCTCCAGTACTAAACTGGTGATCCCTTGATGCCTCAGAACATGTCCTACCAACCGATCCCTTCTTCTTGTCAAGTTGTGCCACAAACTCCTCTTCTCCCCAATTCTATTCAATACCTCCTCATTACTTATGTGATCTACCCATCTAATCTTCAGCATTCTTCTGTAGCACCACATTTCGAAAGCTTCTATTCTCTTTTTGTCTAAACTATTTATCGTCCATGTTTCACTTCCATACATGGCTACACTCCATACAAATACTTTCGGAAACGACTTCCTGACACTTAAATCTATACACGACGTTAACAAATTTCTCTTCTTCAGAAACACTTTCCTTGCCATTGCCAGTATACATTTTATATCCTCTCTACTTCGACCATCATCAGTTATTTTGCTCCCCAAATAGCAAAACTCATTTACTACTTTAAGTGTCTCATTTCCTAGTCTAATTCCCTCAGCGTCATCCGATTTATTTGGACTACATTCCATTATCCACGTTTTGCTTTTGTTGATGTTCATCTTATACCCCCCTTCCAAGACACTGTCCATTCCGTTCAACTGCTCTTCCAAGTCCTTTGCTGTCTCTGACAGAATTACAACGTCATCGGCGAACCTCAAAGTTTTTTATTTCCTACTCCGAATTTTTCTCTTGTTTTCTTTACCGCGTGCTCGATATACAGACTGAATAGCATCGGGGAGAGGCTACAAACCTGTCTCACTCCCTTCCCAACCACTGCTTCCCTTTCATATCCCTCGACTCTTATAACTGCCACTCGTTTCTATACATTGTAAATAGCCTTTCGCTCCCTGCATTTTACCCCTGCCACCTTCAGAATTTGAAAGAGAGTATTCCGGTCAACATTGTCAAAAGCGTTCTCTAAGTCTACAAATGCTAGAAACGTAGGTTCGCTTTTCCTTAATCTTTCTTCTAAGATAAGTCGTAGGGTCAGTACTGCCTCACGTGTTCCAGCATTTCTACGGAATCCAAACTGATCTTCCCCCAAGGTCGGTTTCTTCTAGTTTTTCCATTAGTCTGTAAAGAATTTGCGTTAGTATATTGCAGCTGTGACTTATTAAACTGATAGTTCGGTAATTTTCACATCTGTCAACACCTGCTTTCTTTGGGATTGGAATTATTATATTCTTCTTGAAGTCTGAGGGAATTTCGTCTGTCTCATACATCTTGCTCACCAGATGGTAGAGTTTTGTCAGGACTGGCTCTCCCAAGGCTGTCTGTAGTTCTAATGGAATGTTGTCTACTCCCGGAGCCTTGTTTCGACTTAACTCTTCACGCAGTATCATATTTCCCATTTCATCTTCATCTACCTCCTCTTCCATTTCCATAATATTGTCCTCAAGAACATCGCCCTTGTATAGACCCTCTATATACTCCTTCCACCTTTCTACTTCCCCTTCTATGATTAGAACTGGGTTTCCGTCTGAGGTCTTGTTATTCATTCAAGTGGTTCTCTTTTCTCCAAAGGTATCTTTAATTTTCCTGTAGGCAGTATCTATCATACCCCTAGTGAGGTAAGCCTCTACATCCTTACATTTGCCCTCTAGCCATCCCTGCTTAGCCATTTTGCACTTCCTGTAGATCTCATTTTTGAGACGTTTGTATTCCTTTTTGCCACTTCATTTACTGCATTTTTATATTTTCTCCTTTCATCAATTAAATTCAATATTCCTTCTGTTACCCAAGGATTTCTACTAGCCGTCGTCTTTTTACCAACTTGATCCCGTGCTGCCTTCACTGCTTCATCCCTCAAAGCTACCCATTCTTCATCTACTGTATATCTTTCCCCCATTCCTGTCAATTGTTCCCTTTTGCTTTCCCTGAAACTCTGTACAACCTCTGGTTTAGTCAGTTTATCCAGGTACCATCTCCTTAAATTCCCACCTTTTTGCAGTTTCTTCAGTTTTAATCTACAGTTTATAACCAATAGATTGTGGTCAGAGTCCACATCTGCCCCTGGAAATGTCTTACAATTTAAAACCTGGTTCCTAAACCTCTGTCTTACCATTATATAATCTATCTGAAACCTGTCAGTATCTCCAGGCTTCTTCCACGTATACAACCTTCTTTTATGATTCTTGAACCAAGTGTTAGCTATGATTAAGTTGTGCTATGTGCAAAATTCTACCAGGCGGCTTCCTCTTTTATTTCTTACCCCCAATCCATATTCACCTACAACGTTTCCTTCTCTCCCTTTTCCTACTACCGAATTCCAGTCACCCATGACTATTAAATTTTCGTCGCCCTTCACTATCTGAATAATTTCTTTTATTTCATCATGCATTTCTTCAATTTCTTCTTAATCTGCAGAGCTAGTTGGCATATAAACTTGTACTACTGTAGTAGTCGTGGGCTTCGCGTCTATCTTGGCCACAATAATGCGTTCACTATGCTGTTTGTAGTGGCTTACCCGCACTCCTATTTTTTTTATTCATTATTAAACCTACACCTGCATTACCCCTATTTGATTTTGTATTTATAACCCTGTATTCACCTGACCAAAAGTCTTGTTCCTCCTGTCACCGAACTTCACTAATTCCCACTATATCTAACTTTAACCTATCCATTTCCCTTTTTAAATTTTCCAACCTACCTGCCCGATTTAGGGATCTGACATTCCACGCTCCGATCCGTAGAACGCCAGTTTTCTTTCTCTTGATAACATATATAATATCGAATGTAACTGAAAAGATACAGGTTGATTCCGTGATGACGTTAGTAACTTTCAGGGATGATAGAGAATGGTAAGTGTATCAATTTGAAATAAGGGACTTTGGTCCGGAAACGATCGAGTCGAAAGTTATAAGCGAAATTCTTTCTGGTACCTCTAACAGTGGAACACATGTACTGGTGGTACTGCTGTTGCTGATACTGCAGGGTAAATAACTTACAGAGATAGTAGTATGGACCCAATAAGAAAAAAAAGTCAAGTTTACCTGGGCTCTAAAATGGGTACCTTAGCAGCCATGAACACTTGTTTATCTTAGATACTATGAAACACATCTCCTCCTTCGCAAGTTCTTTGTTAGCCATATTTTTGGACTAGGTAGTAAGGACCAAAATAAGAAAAAAATATCGAGTAAATATGGGCTATAAATTGCTTATCATAAGGGCTACGGGCACCCATTTGTGAAGTAATCAGACGTCTGAAGCTGTTTTGTAAATGGAATTCTATTATTTAAAGATTCGGTGGTGGGATTAATGTAGTGTCGGCATCACTCTATGAAACATTAAGTTTCTGCGTTGTACGAAATCTCGTTTGCCCGTAACTGACGAGTCCAGTCAAACACAAGTTTCCAGATCACTACTACGAGGGTGAGTCCAATGAAAGCCCTAAATTTGTAATAACAAATCGAAATTTCGCGCCGTTATCCTGTAAGTTGGTAAGCGTGCTTCAAACATTGTGCAGATTGGCCTGTAGGTGGCAGCATAGTGCAGATGCAAACGTACCGTCGCAGTATCAGTATAAAGATGGCCGCCCCACTTGCGACTTACACCAGGGAAGAACAGAGTTCTGTTATTCGGTTTTTGCGTAGGAAAGGTGTGAAACCTATTGAAATTCATCGACGAATGAAGGTTCAGTATGGTGATGCATGTTTGTCACAACAGCAAGTCTACGAATGGAGTAGGAAGTTCACAAATGGTGTAACTTCAGTGGAAGATGCTCCTCGTCCAGGTCAGGCACAACGAGTTGTGACTCCACAGAACATTGCAGCAGTTGAAGCCATAGTGAAGGAAACCCGCCGAGTGGCACTGAATGACATTGCAGCACGTTTACAGATTAGTCATGGGTCGGCACACCACATTGTGTATGATGTGCTCCAGTTTCACAAAGTGTCTGCAAGATGGGTGCCACGGCAGCTGACTCCTGAAAAGAGAGAACGACATGTTGGTGCTCGTGAAGAACTTCGGCGCTTTGAACGAGAAGGGGATGGCTTCCTTGCAAGAATCGTTACTGGGGACGAAATCTGAGTTCACTTCCACCAACCGGAAACGAAGAGAGCGAGCAAGGAATGGCGCCATTCCTCATCACCAAAACCAAAGACGTTTCGAACAGAACCATCAGCAGGGGAGGTTATGCTGACTCTGTATTGGGACGAAAAAGGCGTCATTTTGGACTATTACATGCCTAGAGGGACCACTGTCACCAGTGCATCATACACAGATCTAAAAAATCATCTGCAGCCTGCAATCAAATCAAAGCTACGTGGATTGCTGTCAGAAGGTGTCCTTTTGCAACACGACAATGCAAGGCCCCACACTGTTCGTACAACAGTTGCAACAATCACAGACCTGCATCTTGAGTGTTTTCCTCATCCACCATATTCACCAGACCTTGCTCCAAGTGATTTCCATATGTTTGGACCACTCAAAGACGCAATGGGAGGAAAGAAGTTCCGTTCTGATGAAGAGGTACGCCACGCGGTGTATGAGTGGTTGCGCGGACCACCAAAACAATTTTTTTCTAAAGGAATTTATGCACTTTGTAAGCGCTGGAAGACTTGCATTGAGCGTGGGGGAGATTATGTTGAAAAGTGATATAGCTTTGTACCACTTCTGGACAATAAATAATATTTTAAAAAATATTTAAGGCTTTCATTTGAGTCACCCTCGTATATAACTCTGAGTGCCTTGCTTATCTGTTAGGTAGAGAATATCCTTTTTGGAATCGTGCTCGTACTGGCTATCGCTGCTGCTCTTTCGCCACCCTGACGATTCCCGCGGCCCATTTATACAGAAACATAAGTATGCGTCCCTTCTGCGATAGGAGAAGGAAAGTGGCATCTCAGATTATATCAGAAGTTGTAAGCTGTTGGCTGCTACTAACTCAGTTGCTGTGAGCCGATGGATTCGGTCTGGCATCGACTGTCGTTACGTGTGGCCTCAGGGATACCCTGCAACTGCGGAACTCGTACGGTTCACGGAAGCGCATTACATAAACGTGGTCGTCGCGGCGCTACGGTGGCGATGTGTCGATAAGTCCGAGAGCCAAACACAGCAGCGTAGCATCCGCGCAGGATGCGGTGGCCGACCATTTCTCGTCCAAAGAGCTGGACGAGTTCATTCGTACGTTCGGAGGCGGATGCCGACGGCGTTTTGTCACTTTTCGACCGGTCAGCGATGACAGGATCGAGTCACATGCCGTGCAGCCTTTTTCAAACAATTTTACAGAAACTATTCGTTAAAAAAAATCATTTTTGCGGTACTTGTAGCTTTATTTGCCAGGTTTCTGATGATGTGCCCATCATATCGTTAATGATCATAATTATTGTGATATTTACATGGAAGTTACAGACTGCGCAATGAAAAATAGGGATTTGTGTGATTTTGCGTTTAGTACATATTATGTAATACGTTGCCGCGTATGAAATGTAGCCAACATATCGAATTTTTCTTTAGATTTTGGTGGAGGTCTCTATCAGTCACTAATCTCGAGAAAATTGATCTGATGTAACACACTCATTTGCGATCGCGCCGCGTCAGCGATAAAGCCAAAGTGAAATATTCGCAACTTTCCTCGTATTTCATAAACAGACTGAGATATCGAAACGAGTTTGTTAAAATGAGGGGAGTATTTGCCGTGTTATTACGCAAAACGAAAAACTACCATAGCCACTGTGGTATTCCTCTTACTAAATATTATTCCGATGAAGGAATGTAATTTTTAGGGCCACCAGTAGCTGGTGAAATAAGAAATGCTATGTGTATTGGAACAGCATAAGTATTTTGTATGGAGGATGTGCCTTTTTGTATGCTTTTGACCTTACTTTTCCTCAGATCCTCACTTAATAAACTTAATAAACCACTGTTTCACAATTCTCTCACAATTGCAGCTGCACAACATGTTAGTGAGGTGACACTGTGCAAACTCTGCTGTTTTTTGGCAAAAGAAGCAAACTTTAACATGCAACAAGAGAAATTTGTAGGTTTTACTCAAAATTCGCCATTCACGAGGCTTCTTTGAAAGTTAAAAATGGTTAAGAAGCCAAGCGAAAATAAATCGCTACATTTTCAGCCGAGTTCTTTTTAGATGCTAACTAAAGCAGAGGTATCAGCTCTTTTTGAATTGTCATCATGCAGGTGTGGGTGTGGGAAGGGGGAGGGGGCTCCACTTCATATTTTCAAGAAATGTGAGTCAGTTTAGAGCTGCACTTTCTCTCTAACGGTGTCTACCCATAACCCCCACCACTACCGCCTTCCCCACACTTGCCGTGCGGTCTACGCATCTACCGGCCAATGTATTCTGCATGGCTTTTTTATTTTATTTTATTTTATTTTCTAACAGACGGTATTCCCAGTCGGGAAGTTCGTGGTTCAGATCATGCCTCAACCACCCACGTGCATTGTATTATTTTACGAACTATTTTCACAGCATCACCAGCATAATTTCTTTTTCAGAATTTCCGATCCTATAAACTTTCTATAGTTTCTTCTGCACCACGGTGAATAGAAAATGGAAGACTTAACGTGGGATGGTATTACAGCCATTTTGTGAATGATGAAAGTAAGAATCTCAATGGTAATGGTGTTACAACAATGTGAAAGTAAATATAAAAAACGAAAAATTAAAATTGCGAATTGCGAAACTTTTCTCACTGATCCGTCGTTTACCATATTAACACAAGTGTTTGGTTCGGGTAAGGTAGATCGTGGACTCGGCGGACAATGGAGGCATATTTGAAACGAATACTCATCGAGATGTATACTTTCCACGATTTCTCTGCTAATCTAATTCAGGCGAAAGCCGAGGTTACCTGATACGGCAACGACCGATTCCTGCCACCCTTACCTCATCCATTGCTTCGTTCGCCTTCAGCTTCGCTGTCGCTCTATTTGTGACGATTACAATGTCCACGAGAGACTATGACGTTTTTCGCTGTTGAGAAAGAGTCTCTAGAAGAAAAGTGACTGACGTGTTCTGCAGCTCTTTTTAGTCCTTTATAGGCCTTGCTGTATTCAGAATATGCAGTCGGATAAAAGTCTACATAAAAACGTGTAACTCTGTAAGCTTTCTAACATTTCAACTTACAAGTGACGTAAAATAAAATTCAGAAAACTCAGAATATGTATGGTTCATACCCATATGTCGACACACAGCAAAAACTACGGGGTGATTAAAAAAGAATGAACAGATTTCGATTGTTTATTATAAACGAACTATGAAAGATTGAAACACATTGCGCTTCTCAGTGAATAGCGGAAGATTCAAAGTTTTATGTTCGCACCGACACCATGCCACACATTGAACATGAACACCATGTGTTGCTCGAGAAACATAGAAACAGTAGTCCATTTCATTCCACACACGAATCAACAGTTCTCTGATTACTGAACCAACAGCTTCAACAATTCAGTTTCTCAGCTCATGAATAGTAGCCGCCATAGGTAGGACAAAGGCTCTGTCTTTTATGTCCCCAATCAGGAAAAGAAAGCCCAAGATGTGAGGTCTAGTGACCTGCCAAGAGCAATGAACAAGATCATGTTGTACAATACTCAAAATGATTTCCTTTGTGGTGTAGTCGCCATGTGCTACAAACAAACGACAGCGCCACCGTGTCAAAACTTTGAACATTCCTGTATCCAGTGACATGCGCAGTGTTTCTTTTATATTTTGTAATAAACATCTGAAGTCTCTTCCCTCTTTTATAGTCACCCAGTATATAACAGGTTCTGTTTTGACGTACAGAGATGTCAGCATCAGTTACAATGACGGGAAACTCAGGCAGCACTTGATTTACTACACAATTCCTTGGTTTTCGTTTCCTGATTTAGTAACGACACATGTGGTCGCTTTGCAAACCATATGCCATCTATGACGTATGGGTACGTTCCACGTATTGTAACGCTTCTTTGTCTTAATCCACCTCACGTCGAACACTGATACGTTACCAACAATATTAAAGTATGAACTATTATTTGTGAGCTACTGCGTAATGCTTATGATGCAGAACATGCATAACGTCATTTTATCACAGTATAGCTTGTAACAGAGAACCATTCTTAGACTGTTTTATAATTATCTTCCTTCACTTTCTGGACGCCGACTAGTATGGATGTAAGTTCATTGTACTGCTTCTCTTTTGTGAATAATAATGTTGTAATTAATCTCAAACCATTTTGAAAAAATGTTCAAATGTATGTGAAATCTTATGGGACTTAACTGCTAAGATCATAAGTCCCTAAGCTTACACACTACTTAACCTAAATTATCCTAAGGACAAACACACACACCCACGCCCGAGGGAGGACTCGAACCTCCGCCGGGACAAGCTGCGTCAAACCATTTTATTTTAGTATTTAAGCAACCTATTATTCGTATTGTCTTAATTGAATTACGGAAGTGCCTTTTGGCCTTTTTAAATAAGTTGGAGACCGCGGCGCCATTGGCGCACTATTATTAGTTGTTAACTAACTTAAGGTGAACAAGCATTTTCATTACGAAATCCGGCAACCTTTTACAAAGCCTTCTGTGTGTGAGAGAGTATTTACCTACTTATGCGGTCACGCGTCACCAAGCACACCGACGACCATCAAACTATGGCCTGTGCTTTTTCTTTGGAACTAAAAGTATTCAAAAATAATTTATTAGAAAATTTACGAAAGCAAATCCATTTGAATGGCTCAAAGAATGCAAAAGATAAAGAAATTTCGTTCCGTTTATGTCGAAGAGGATGCTATAGTTGAACACTTTTCTAACTTGCCAGTACATTAAAAACTAACTAGTAGCACAGTAGGAGACTCGTCAATGTACTTTCATTTTAAATCATTTGTAAGTAGGGAGGTTAAAATTTTTAAAGATTTTAATACTTTAATCAAGACTTTTTCTCCTTTTCGTATTGTAGGTTGTGAAGACGGCCAATATGTGGCCGAAATCGACTGTAAACGTTTTCTGTGATAGTGGGTGAAAGTAATAAAAAGAACCGTGTCTTTTACAACAGTTACATATGTTGTTTTGGTTGAAGGAAGTTGATGAAGAAATTTTTAGTGTATTCTCCTTTATTATCTATGGCTCTCACAACGTTGTGATAGTTTCTCGATTCTACATCTGGGAAAATCCACTCGTGTCCTGTTGAAGATAGCACAGACTGAAGAAGTTCGCTCAATGAGTACTCGACAAAGAATGGACAATGGTGGAGGTTACCTTTCACCACTGCTTGTCCTTAATGTCCTTTTACTGTTCTACTAGCAAATGGAGCGAGGGAAAAATGACTATCTATACGTTTCCGCACGAGCCCCGATTTCTCTTGTCTTTGCGGTCCTTATGTGAGATATGCAGTAGGTTTCTTCTGCAGAATGTCGCAAATGCTGGTCCTCTGAACTTCCTCAGTAGTGTTGCGCGAAAAGGACTCCTTTTCCCTCCAGGGATTCCAATTTGAATTCATGGAGCATTTCGGTAATGCTCACATACTGCTCGAATCTACTGGTAACAAATCCAGCAGCACGCCCCTGAATTGCCTTGACGTATCTCTTTAATCCGACCTGATGTGGATCCGCAACACTCATGCAGCATTCAAGAATGGGTCGCACTAGTATTCTGCATGCTGTCTCCTTTATAGATTAGCTGCACTTCCCTAGAATTCTCCACTCCTTTTCCCTACAGCCGACCTTACGTGCTAAATCAATTTCTTGTCGCTTTGCAATTTACGCCTTTATATTTAATCCATGTGACTGTGTTCAGCTGCACACCTCTAATACTGTAATCCAACATTACTATGTTGCTTTCACTGTTCTTCCACAACTAGACCAATCCGCGATGGCCACTGTGCCAGAAGCCGTACATATTTGTATGAAGTAGCCTGTTCGCAGTACGTTTCGTAACATAGTGACAGCATCATCCATCGACAGTTGACTAATCTGCAACAGTAAGAAGCAATCAATCAAACGATCGTTGTTTTGAGATCGCAACAGAAACGTGTATTACAAAAAGAATTACGATGTCACGTTCTTTTCTTCCTTGATTCTAGCTACTGAGTCTTTAAAAAATATGTATAATATACGTTTTCGCTGAATGAGTTCGTCATGACCTTGACTACTCACTTGTACGAATGCGCTTCTGCAGAAGTTCGTGTGAGAGTTTGCAACGTAAAACAAAATAACAGGTCTGACTGTATCTGCCCCCTGCCTCCGTGGCATTTTGTAGGTCGTAAATCATCGCCGTATCGCTTCCTGTCACTAGGTATTCCCCAAAATTGCTTCAGTATCTGGTGCGGTAGACCCTAATTTTCTACAGGGCTTTTTGTGGAGGCGAACAATGGGTGCTTAAAACAAATTTGAGGAGTATACTGTGTCCTGATAGTGGGGAGCTACACTTTATGGGCTTGAGAGCTCCTAAATGCAGTCGTCAATTGACTCTTTATGGTAAGGTAGGCCTTTCCTGTGGACTCGACTGGGGCACTTCTACATTATTAGGAGCGTGACACGTGATTGATTCCCCTTCACCTCCTCCCTCCCCCTCCCCCTAACCCCTTTCCAATCTCTGGTATACGACTGATAGAATTTAAAAATTTTACATGCTGTCGTGATCTCAGTAAGAGATATAATCTGATGGTAAGGATGTAACAAACAAAGACAAGTATTACAGTTAGAAACTGAGAAGGCCTATATCAGATCTGTTCAAAAAATTCCGGAAACTGGTCCACAACATTTTTCTACACTTACGTCTTACTTATTGTGCATTGTCTACATCGAAATACTCTCCTCCACAATTGATACACCGCTCGCGACGCGGTTTCCACTTCCGGAAACAGTCTTGGTATGCTTCTTGCTGGACCGCACGAAGCGCCGTCTGCGAATTTTCCTTTATCTCGTCTACCGTTGCAGATCTTCGTCCTCTCAACGGTATCCCAACTTTGGAAATAAAAAAAGTCCGCAAGGGCCAGGTCTGGAGAGTACGGAGCATGAGGCAGTACAGTGATTACGTTTTTTGTGCAACAGATTAAGGAAAGGCAAACCTACGTTTCTATCATTTGTAGACTTAGAGAAAGCTTTTGACAATGTTGACTGGAATACTCTCTTTCAAATTCTGAATGTGGCAGGGGTAAAATACAGGGAGCGAAAGGCTATTTACAATTTGTACAGAAACCAGGTGGCAGTTATAAGAGTCGAGGGACATGAAAGGGAAGCAGTGGTTAGGAAGGGAGTGAGACAGGGTTGTAGCCTATCCCCGATGTTATTCAATCTGTATATAGAGCAAGCAGTAAAGGAAACAAAAGAAAAATTCGGAGTACGAATTAAAATCCATGGAGAAGAAATAAAAACTTTGAGGTTCGCCGATGACAATGTAATTCTGTCAGAGACAGCACAGGATCTAGAAGAGCAGTTGAACGGAATGGACAGTGTCTTGAAAGGAGGATATAAGATGAACGTCAACAAAAGCAAAACGTGGATAATGGAATGTAGTCGAATTGAATCGGGTGATGCTGAGTGAATCAGATTAGGAAATGAGACACTTAAAGTAGTAGACGAGTTTTGCTATTTGGGGAGCAAAATAACTGATGATGGTCGAAGTAGAGAGGATATAAAATGTAGACAGGTAATGGCAAGGAAAGCGTTTCTGAAGAAGAGAAATTTGTTAACATCGAGTATAGACTTAAGTGTAAGGAAGTCGATTCTGAAAGTATTTGTATGGAGTGTAGCCATGTATGGAAGTGAAACGTGGACGATAAATAGTTTAGACAAGAAGAGAATAGAAGCTTTCGAAATGTGGTGCTACAGAAGAATGCTGAAGATTAGATGGGTAGATCATACAACTAATGAGGAGGTATTGAATAGAATTAGGGAGAAGAGAAATTTGTGGCACACCTTAACTAGAAGAAGGGACTGGTTGGTAGGACATGTTCTGAGCCATCAAGGGATCAGCAATTTAGTACTGAAGGGCAGCGTGGAGGGTAAAAACCGTAGAGGGAGACCAAGAGATGAATACACTAAGCAGGTTGAGAAGGATGTAGGTTGCAGTAGGTACTGGAAGATGAAGACGCTTGCACATGATAGAGTAGCATGGAGAGCTGCATCAAACCAGTCTCTGGACTGAAGACCGCAACAACAACAACAGTCACGCACCAACAGGAATGAGTGTTTGGGTGCGTTATCGTGACGCAAGAGGCCTGAACTGTCTCGCCACATTTCAGGCTGTTCCCTTTTCACATTTTTTCACAGGAGTCGTAACAAGTCTCGATAGTACCGTCGATTAACAGTTTGTCCCTCTGGTACGAATTCATATGGAACTAATCCTTTGAAGTCAAAGAAAACTGTCAGCATGGCTTTGACATTTGACTTCACCTGACGAGCTTTCTTTGGTCTTGGACAATCATTCCTGACTAAAGATTGAACCTTGATCTCAACGAACTGCAGGCGCTTGTTTTAGTTTCTCTATTAATTATGACACACCCTACACATAAATCTTTTGTATGGCATACTTCGCATAATGATATTCGTGTCTCCTCATTACGAATTTTATCTCGTTCTTTGTGCTGTTAATTAGTTGGGATACTTAATAATGCTTTGAGTGCAGGACAAAGTGCTTCAAAGCAGAGCGTAGAAACTGATGTATCGATTAGTTACTAAGAAAGACTTACTATCCGCCTACGATCTCTCAAAATACGAAGACTTTGCTCTTTAAATTTAATAATTTAATGTTTTAGGCCACAAACAACTCAAACTGCGACACAAAATCGTGCAGGTCGTCTACGACCTTAATTTAAATTGCGAGCAGTTCTTATATCACTGGTGTATAAAGGGTCACTTGAAATTATCTGTTCACCGGTTGTTCAAAAATTGTATTTGACGCGTTTCTGGCGTAGCCCATCCTCAGAACATCAAAGTGCCTTCATGCAAAGAACAGTGTCACATGATATTGGTCTTGAAAATGTACTTACGTGACGCTATGCAGGCATTTTGTTTTATTCAGAGTATTGTGATTAGACGAAACTACTTTCTATTCATGATATATTAGTTCACTTTATTACATTAATGAATAAAAGATTTATTCAACTTTAACGCACTTCTTTGCCACAGGAGTTCTAGAAAATTTACAAGAGTCATTGACTTCATGTACTAATTAAGAAACTGTTCTCTTGCTGTACAGTGTTCACGTTTATTAAAGTACAAGTTCATCAGAAACTTAAACAACTAGTTGGTCCCACACTATGACGTTGATTCCTTCAGAAGCGGTCACGAACTTCATGGTCGACGCTGCATTGACCTCAGCATGAGGATGCGGCTATATAAGAGTTAGCCATGGTCGTCTTCTGGAGTGTCTTGTATTGATAGTTGCAGATTGTAACGAGCCCTTGCTAATGTCTTTCGTATCGATTCGCATTGCCGACTTTGGTGTGACACCATGTCCTCTAGACGATGTCACATACAGGACGCCAGAAACGTGTCAGATATAATTTTTTGACAATAAATGATGTGTTGTTTACAGCACACATCAATACGTAAATGGTTCAAATGGCTCTGAGCACTATGGGACTTAACAGCTGTGGTCATCAGTCCCCTAGAACTTAGAACTACTTAACCTAAGGACATCACACACATCCAAGGCCGAGGCAGGATTCGAACCTGCGACGTAGCAGTCGCGCGGTTCCGGACTGTGCGCCTAGAACCGCGAGACCACCGCGAATACGTAAATGATTTGGTTCTACAACTTCATATATTAACGCTGGATCTTTAACATACGGTCACATATAGTCGAGGGCAATTTATGTTTTCTCATTTGTACCAACGTGCACCTGCTCGTGCCGCTGATAGAACGGTCCTCCTCTACTTTAGGTAACCTGGTATATTTACGTACATCTCTTTCATGTAGTGCTATACGTACGTTAGATGTTAGGGAACAGCTCATGTTTTATTACTTTTCTATTTTTGGAATGAATATGGCTTAATTTGATAAAATTCTGTTGTTCTTGTGGTCTTTAGCCCAAAGAATGCTCTTGTTCAGCTCTCCATGCTAGTCTATTCCGTGCAAATCTCCTCATATCCGAATAATTACTGCAACCCACATTCATCTGCACCTCCTTATCCTTGGGAATGGGGGTGGGGATGGGTAAACTGTTCGTCCTGTACAGCACCATTATCTACTATAGAAGTGTAAGAAGAAGGATTAATGATGATGGTAATAATCAAAAACTTATATTATTTATTACTGCAACCTATATTCATGTGAACCTGGTTGAAGTGTTCATAGCCAGATCTCCCTCTACCATTTTTATCCCCACACTTGTCCTATCAGTTGATTCCTACATTTAGTCAAGATTTGAAACAAATTTCTGTTTCCGCAATTCCTCGTCATCGGTAGTTCGATCTACCCGTTTAATTTTCATAATTCTTTTGTAGCACCACATTTTTGAAGCTAATGTTCTCTTCTTGTTTGAAATTACCATTGTCCGCGTTTCACTTCCGTACGAGGCTACACTCCTGACAAATACCTTCACAAAAGTGTTTCCGATATTTAAATTTATATTTCGTGTTAACAAATTCCTGTGAATCAGAAATACTTTTCTTGCTATTGCCAGTATTATACCCTCTCTACTGCGGCCATCATCAGTTATTTTGCTGCCCAAATAGCGAAGCCCATCGGCTACTTTAGTGTCCCATTTCCGAGTCTAATTCCCTGAGCATCGTGATTCAGATCGACTACATGCCATTACCCTCTTTTCACTTTCGTTGATGTTCATCTTACAATATCTTTTCAAGATATTATCCATGCCGTTTATCTACTTTTCCAGCTCATTTGCCGCCTCTGACAGACTTACAACGTCATCGGAAAGTTTCAAATTTTTATTACTTATCCCTGAATTTTAATTAATTTTAAAAATTTCTTCTTGGTTTCCTTCAGTGCTTTCTGAATGTGCAGATGCTGAATAACACCAGGAATATGTTACAATCATGCCTCACCCCCTTACCAACCAGTGCTTCCCTTTCATGTCCTTCAACTCTTGTAACTGCTGGCTGGCTTCTGTACAATGGTCTGTGGTGCCAAAATTACCCGCTTCGCTGAATCGGCGGCCTCCAGCCAGCATATATGACCTTGTCGCTTTACAGCGCTGCAAACGGTGAGCGATGGACACGTACAGTACATATCCGTGAACCACAGCCGGTTCCGCCCACTCGCCGGCTTGCGGCGCGGCGTTGTTAGTGCAGTCTGTCAATCCCATTCATTTACAAAAGGTTTTTTTTCTTTACACGAGTAATCACTACCATTTCAGGATAGACGGAAATGTTAACAAGGACACACAAACTGATTACGGGAGTGGTTCGGTGCCTCAGTGGTAAAGTACCAGACTACGGATCTGAAGTTCCGTTCAGTCCTGGGGTTTTTATCTGTCATCTTTCATTTGTGGCAATGATTATTACTGTGAAAAATGTCGAGTTTCGCCGTGGTTCGGAATACATGTCAAATTGCTGGTCCCCCTGTATTAAGTCAATTCAAAGGTTGGTGGACCATGCCTAGTAAAACACTGTTGTGTTCAAACAGTCTTCTGGTCGATGACAGCTTTAATATTTTTTTTCCATCATGAGAAAGTTTTCGACAGAGTCAGCTGAAGACGAAGGTATCCCAAGCACTTAATACAAGTTATTAAAAGCCTATATCAAGAAGCAAAAATCATAATGAGCTGGGACAGACGGAAGACTGTAACTGTAATAACTAATGGAGATGTCAGATTAGGGAGTAGCCCATCATATGAAACATGTATGAAACAAATATTCACGACATTGTTAGACAATGGAAAACCAAGGTCAACTGATGCATTAAAATAGAGCGAGATAGCTGTACAAACACCATGATGCTCGCTGAGTCCTAACTAAATTTGACAGGAGAGAGAAAACGTATTGCAAAGGAGAAAAAGTATCTAGACCAGATATGCTACATTTTCAATATTTCGCACAGAATGACTAATATTGTGGCCTTAGGACATGCATGCCTAAACAGCATCAAGCAAATGGGCATTGGAGACTGGCTTCAAATGAAGCAGTTTACAAGAATGAAGACTCAGTAAAGAGCATGATCAGGAAGAAACGCATCTCATTCTTTGCACGTCTCACGAACACACCAGAAAACAGAATCAGTAAGAGAATAAGAGAAAAATTGTGGAACAGTGAGAGCAATATTAAATGGGTCTCAGAAGTTAAGGAAGATATAAGAGAACTCCAAATTACAATACATGACCTAAAAAACTACACAGAGGAAACAAAAATACTGCAAGACACCCAAACCAGACTGCAAAAGAAGATCAATAAAAGAACTACAGGAAGAGTGATCTCAGACGAAGAAAGAATGAAGAAATATTGGGCAGACAGAAGAGGAAAACACATTTTATATACTAAAAATTATAACAATCCTTGTCTAACTACTGTATTATTGGACTGTTTTGCTGAATTATTATTGAATTGTATTACTGAATAATAACAACTTGTGTAAACCTTTATGTAGCTGACTAGAATGGTACAATAAAGGCTATAAGGTAAATAATAATAATAATGGCTTTAGACAAACAACTAGGAGAATATCAGGGTGGTTTTCGAAAGGGAAGATCCTGTGCAGAACAAATTTTTAACTTAAAGTCAATAATTCGCCATAGAATGTTAACCAGCAAACCAATTCTAGTGTCATTTATAGATTTCAAGAAAGCATTTGACTGTATAGACAGAGAAATGATCGATAAGGTCATTAGAGAATTTGGTGTTAAATCAAAACTAGCAAACATAATTCGTGAAACACTAACAGGTACAGTATCTAAAGTCAAATTTATGGGAGAAGTATCTCAGCGTTTTGAAATAGAAACTAATGTTAGACAAGGTGACGGTTTATCAGCTTTACTGTTTAACTGTGTTCTAGAAAAAATTGTAAGGATCTGGAATTCGGAGCCAAATAATCACAAAATTGAACCAATAACTCTGGGAAGGAAAACAAATGGAGTTAAGGTAAACTGCTTGGCTTTTGCGGATGGTTTCGCAATACTTTCAGAAAACCTGACAGAAGCAGTTACTCAGATAAACATTCTGGAAAAATTAGCAAACAGAACTGGTCTCAAAATTTCAGCTGAAAAAACAAAATTCATGACAAATTTAAAAAATGCACCAAAACACATAGAAACACAAATATGTAAAATAGAGCGAGTAAATAAATTTAAATATCTTGGACAAACTATACAACAGAATGGACTAGAAAAATCTGCAATAGATGTAAGAATTAAGAAAATGGAAAGAGCATATGGTTTGACCAAAAATATTTACAAGAAATGTATATCTAGAAAAACAAAACTAAAACACTACACCATAGTGGTACGACCAGAATGTTTATATGGATCGGAATGCCTAACGATGAACTATAAGATGGACAAACTAGAGGTACTGGAAAGAAGGATTATTAGAAAAAGAATGGGTGCAATGAAAACTGCAGATGGTTGGAAAATAAGAAGTAATGAAGAGATCTACAAAAATATAGAGAAAATATCAGAAGTAATGGCCAAACGAAGATTAACCTTTTTTGGACATCTCTACCGAATGGATGGAAATAGATTAACAAAACAAATACTCCTATATTTCTGGAAAAAGAAATCGACAATAGCATGGATTACAGAAGTAAGAAAAGATCTTGAAAGAAACAACATCAAAGAATCAGAAATAGTAGAAAGAAACCGTTTTAAAAACAAAATACTAAATTTGGAAGGCTTTTAAAGCAGAAGAAATAAAAAATCGGGAACAACATGGACAGAAGAAAGGAAGAGACTTCATGGGGAGAAAATGAGGGAATACTATTCCAAAATAGTGCCCAGTAGTCATGTTTAAGAACAGGTTTCCTTTTTAACTTCTTAGGTTGCGACACAGGACACAGCTACCAGGTTGTTTACGACATATGTAATAAATAAAATAAATATCATATGATGTGTGGTATAATAGAAAGAATACTAGGCAACAAAGTTTGGAAAGATACAAAAATAAAATTTCATGAAGCACTAGCTACATCTCTTTTGACTTATGGGTTAGAGTCATATACAATACCAAAGCAAGACAAGGTGCGAAATATTTGAGATGCATGAAAGTTTGAAGTCTGAGGGATCACTATGTGAGAATGTCCCTTTTTTGCCACTGTTTCTCGATTATTACATTGCATGTACTGGACACGTGGGCCAGCGAGGAGAGTGTTGGGTTTTTCACACTGGGAAGGTGGACTGCTGCACTTGGGCAATAGCATGAGTCGTCCCCATCATAATGAGTTTTCTGAAAGTAGGGGGCTGAAAGCTGTCAACTTTGTTTATGGGTCAGTCGTCTCCAGGCTGTCG
The DNA here is from genome assembly GCF_023864345.2 of Schistocerca serialis cubense. Classification (NCBI taxonomy): domain Eukaryota; kingdom Metazoa; phylum Arthropoda; class Insecta; order Orthoptera; family Acrididae; genus Schistocerca; species Schistocerca serialis. The sequence goes on along the minus strand of NC_064639.1, from coordinate 223,221,094 downwards.
TAGGGGGGCCATCTCCGGCTGCCTTCTGGTGCTGATTAGCGCGTGCTGAATGATTTGGGAAAATGTAATTGTCGCGTTTCGCAGTAGCCTGATCTGTATTCTGATCAGCTCGTTGCTTCCGTACTTGCCACGAACTTGTGTTGTTTAATTGGTTACTAATTCGGGCTTCTTCTGATTCGTTTATTTTTGAATTTGCTACCCACATAAGCAGAGCCTGTTGCGCACTCTCCATACAGTCTTCTACCCTTTGGTACCTCCCCACTGTGTTAGCGTTACTTTGTAACTGAGTTCTATACAGCTTTGCTCTCCGTAAATTTTATTGTACTTTAAATCAGCCAGTACATTAATTAAAAAATCGTTGTACTCAGTTTTGATTTAAATTACAAGATCATTTAAATTGTGCTACAACTTTTCCGTCGTTAGGCGTTCCCTAGCAAAGGTGTATCCTGTTGCGCACCCCAAGTGGTTTCCATCACTGTGACGGCTCTTTCGTTGCCACAGCGGTCAACGCCAACCATCAGTCACATTAAAAATTCAGAGAAAGGAACCAGCGTTGCGCTCACGCTTGATTTGTACGACCAGAGACTTTTTTAATAACAAGTGTTGCACTCACGCTTATTTTGTAATCGAAGATTTATTTGGTGACAGGCACCGCATTTGTCTGTCTTGTATGGTGACTGACATTGCATTGGTTATGAAAGTCTCTTCGGGTTTGCTGCCGGATCCTAAAATCAACTTGACTCGATATTTCGGCGATCCAACTAGTCGCCATCTTCAGGAAAATGCTGCTTCTGCTGATGAGTCCCGCTGAGAACTGACGAAGCAGAAGCAGCATTTTCCTGAAGATGGCGACTAGTTGGATCGCCGAAATATCGAGTCAAGTTGATTTTAGGAACCGGCAGCAATCCCGAAGAGACTTTCATGACTTACTACGCCGGGCAAGCTTACGTAATCACCTCATTGCATTGGTTGTGTTGTGTGATCAGTGACACCCAGACCGCCCCCCCTTTCCCCCTCCCCCTCCCGAACAAACGATTTGACGTGTAAAACAAAAGAGATTAATTTGGCTGGAACATTTCGACAGGCTGACAAAAAGACGACTAACAAAGTATTGAACTGTTAAATACAAAGAAAATTTAATCGCGGAAGAAACAGCTAGACTAGGACCGTAACAGGCCAGAGGTACTATCCTCGAAGCTCGAGGAGGAAGAAGAAGAAGAAGAAGATGATGATGAAGACGAAGAAGATAAAGAAGAAGATGGAAATGTTAATTTCCCATTAACGTACTGAAGTCACCAGTAAGAAATTTCGCATAGCAGCGGAATTTCCTATCAGGTACTCCTAAGACCTTCACCTTCATGCCGGTTCATTCTAGTGATTCAGTGGTTTCTTAAGCCTCAACGAATACTTGCGTCGCAATTTTTCACAATGTTACACATCTTCTACCATAATGTTATTTTGCTGCCAAAACAGCAAAGATCGTCTATGATTTTGTCGTACCCAACATCCCCTGACTCGATTCCACTGCTCTCCATTACTTCTGTCTTATTGTTATTGGTGTCCGCATTACAATATCTTTTCAAAACACTATTCATTCCGTTGAAATGATCCCCAAAGTCCTTTACTGTATCTTGTAGAATTACTACCTTATCAGTAAACCTTAAGACTTCTATTTCTTCTTCCTGAACTCTAATGTATTATCCAAATTTTTTCTTAGTTTCCCTTACTGCTTGCTCGATGTACATGTTGAATAAGATGGACTCGCACAGACGCTGTCTCACCCTAATCTCAACAACTGCTTCCCTTTCATTTCTTTCGATTCTTACTAATACAGTCTAGTTACTGTGCAAGATGTTGATAATCTTTCGCTCGGTGTATTTTGCCCTTGATAATTTCATAATTTCAAAAGAAAACATTGACAGAAGTTTTTATTCTAAATCTGCAAATGATATCTAAACCTGAATTTCTTGGGAACGTTCTGTATAGTAACTTTAGTTTAATAAATGAAATGCTTTTCGATCTCCTACGAAACAAACTTGTATAGGATGTGCTTGTTCTGAAAGTACTCACAGGGATTTTACTAATAAAGCGAAATGTGCATAATGGTGAAGAAATATAATTTAATAGTTTCACAGCCACTACTCGGATTAGTAGAGTAAATGACAGTTATCAGTTTCATATTAGTACTTTCTCAGAGACATGGCTTAAAAACGTTAGCCTTCAGCAGGATACAGTATTGTACAGTACTTACTTCAATCAATAACGCCGGCTAGTAATCAAATGTTTTGCTATTCAGATGGCCTAACCTGTGAAGATAAAGTCGGAAGCATCGAAGCACGTCTCAGAGAGACAGAATCGCGGGCGAAGCAGTGTTGGTCATTTGCTGCTGAAGCACGCTTTCGTGGAATTCTTGACTGCGCGTTGGCGCCTTTTATGCAGAGGTACGTCAAATTCCTGACCGCAGGGTCTTCTGGGAACTGGAGATTCCAGGAAAACGTGCTCCAAGTGAAACTGTTTCACGCAAGGGCGCCACAGAATCCAGAACGAGGCCTAGGCGTGGCTTGGAGAACTGCTTTTACGTACATTTACGGGTTTTCCGGCAGATTAATAGCCACCTTAAATAAAGTGTAATGAGTGGCCAATCACAAATTTATAAACGTAGCTACTTTAATATGCAGAACTCGAACGGGATAAAAACAGTTGCAAGGCAGGTTTGTAGGAACTAGGGATGGTTTAATTTACCTCTATATCTCTCCACTGCAGTTTCTGGTTCCCTTCACTGGATATTCAAAAGCATTTAGCAGGCACATTCTTTTCATATACAGTGACTTCTCAGCACGTTATCGGTGATACAATACACACACTGGGTAGTATTCATTATTTTGCATCTGGGTAATTGTGTGAAATCAGAATAGAACAAGATAGATGAAAGTTGCAGGGGGTAGCACCTTTGGATTTTCTAAATACCGGATGGTTATAATTAAAGTGCATCTACTCACAGACATCCAATGTGGAATGCAATTATTGTGCGGCAGTGGAACTTGGTAGATAAGCTAATGCATTCATGCAGAACCGATTTACGCTGCAGAAAAGTAGTTCCAATTGTGGCTACCAGGTGCAAATCTGGCGCTGTGAATGCAAGAAAGACATATAGATATGTTTACATATGTTATAGAGTAGGAATTCGACGTGAGCAGAAAAAATCAAACTAGTGTGAGAAAATGTGCATGTGGCTAGGGCCCCCTGTTGGGTAGTCCGGTTGCTTGGTGCAAGTCATTTTACTTGACGCCACTTCGGCGACTTGCGTGTCGATGACGATTAAATGATGATGAAGAGAACACCCTGTTTCCGAGTGGAGAAAATCTCCAATCTGACCGAGCACCAAACTCGGGCCCCTCGCATGTCATTCTGCCGCACAGACCGCTCACCTGTGACGGCAGACGGTCAAACGAGTGACAAAGGCATAACGCTGATTTTATTATTAACTGCTGCTTATACAGTTTGTTGTATAGAAGCGCCGGAGGTGTCGATGGCATGCTGTACAGCACGAGATTTGCACCTAGTGGCAAAAATTGGGACTAGTTTTCTTCTAATGTAAATCGGTTCTGCATCAACACATTGGCATGTCTACCAAGTTTCGCTGCCATACGATAATTACAGCCCCATTTGACCTCCGTGAGTAGCTGCATTTTAATCACCCAGTATGTACTAGCCATATTTCGAAAGTAGGAGCCATTTACTAGTAGGGGGTGGAGAAAATAAAACTGTGCCCGAAAATATTTCCTGCCTTTAAAGATAGTGAAGATGACGTTGAAAGGGTGCCTGGCTGCTCTCCAACCCCCGCCCTCTGCCGCGCCTTCACTGTTGTGTCACCCCTACCCTCCACCTCTACACTCTCCATCTCCTTTCCCAAGGTGGCTTTTGTCAACTCCCGCTCGCAGATGATGCCCTCTCTCCCTCCATTTATCCCTCTTATCAACTCTAATCCTCACCTCCCCCTCCTTTCCTTTGTCCTTTTCCCGGGCTCCCTCTCCCCCCCTTCCATCCTGTTTTTTTCCCCTCTCTCTGCCTCCCTTCTCTCCCCCAAGTCCTTTTGCATTTCCTTCCTCCACCTTTCCCCATTCCCTCTTGCGTCTGCCCTGCTCCCCCTTCTGAGTCCTCTCCCTTCGTCGGTTTCCCCCCCCCTCCCCCCACCTTTCGTTTTTCCCCTCCTCCCTTTTTCTTTTCTCCCTGATTTGTCCAGGTCTCCCCCCCCCCCACCCCCCCTCCATCTGCCCTTGCCTGCGGTGTGTCATCTTAGTGCTGACTTTTTAGTGCAGTGTTTACAGTGATGGCTAAGTGTTGTGCGTCTTTTCCGAAGTGTTGCGAACAGACATCATACTGTCGCAGGGTGTGATTTTTATATTTCTTGCGGACAGAAACCAGACTGTCGCCGTGTTTCTTAATTGTCTGTCTACTATTTTCCCTGTCTGCTTCCTGTGTATTTTATTATCATCCCCCACCATTTGTTTTATGTTTTAACTTTCCACAATTTTCCACTGTTTTACAATTTACGGCACCGTTTTATCGCCTGCTTTTATTGTTTCTTATCTTCTTATTTTTTACAAATTCTGTCGGCTGAAGAGCAGCCGCCAGCTCGCCGCCAGCCCGCCGCCAGCCCGCCCCCTTAGGATGGAATCGAAATCCAATAAAGGAAAAAAAAAAGGTGCCTGGTGGCGAGGTGAAACTCAGTCCCCTGGTTTGAATAAAATCTGTAACTCAGTGTTCTGAAGATACATCCCAGGAACAGGAACGGTCACTCTCCCTATTATGCATGAGGATGTCTGAATGCAAAATAATCTATGTGGCCCTGTCTTTAATGACATTTCATGGGTCGACCCCTTTACATAATTTACGATGTATTGAATAATCTCCCTCAAAATGTGATTAAGTGCGAGGTATACTAATGTGGTTCTATAATAATACTGAAATGATAGTGGGATGTATGAGATTTATTGGTTTAAAGAACAAATTATTCCAGTTTTCAAATATTTTGACAATACATAGCAGTTCACATACACGACAAATGCAAAAAGTCTTCATGAATAATTCATCGGAAAAGTTGAAGTGGGGGCCTATGAAATAATTGTACTACCCTTTCATCTGCTGTGAGCGGGCTCTTTATCCTAATAGATTGCTAGCTCGCTGACATGTGGTACAGTGATGGAGTAACAAAACTCATCTACAGAATCCCACATGTAAATTAGATATGCTGTGGGCACTGTGCAGGACGGTGCTGTGCTGCGGGCGTCAAAATAACTTACTCCCTACTTTGCTGGAGCTGATAAATACACTGAAGCGCCAAAGAAACTGGTATGGGATTGCATATTCAAATACAGATATATGTAAACAGGCAGAATACGCCGCTGTGGTCGGCAACGCCTATATAAGGCAACACGTGTCTGGCGCAGTTGTTAGATCGGTTACTGCTGCAACAACGGCGGGTCATCTACACTTGAACGTGGTTTAAAATCGGCGCACGAGTGATGGGACACAGTATCTCCGAGGCAGCGATGAAGTGGGGATTTTCCCGTACGACCATTTCACGAGTGTACCGTGAATATCGGGAATTCGGTAAAACATCAAATCTCCGACATCACTGCGGCCGGAAAAGGATCCTTCAGGAACGGGACCAACGACGACTGAAGAGGATCGTTCAACGTGACAGAAGTGCAACCCTTCCGCAAATTGTTGCAGATATAAATGCTGGGCCATCAATGAGGGTCAGCGTAAGAACCATTCAATGAAACATCATCGACATGGGCTTTCGGAGCCGAAGCCCCACTCGTGTACCCTTGATGAGTGCACGACACAAAGCCTTACGCTTCGTCTGGGGACGTCGGCACCGACATTGGACTGTTGATGACTGGAAACATGACTCCATGGACCCTGCATGGCAGCAGGGGACTGTTCAAGCTGGTGGAGCCTCTGTAATGGTGTGGGGGTGTGTAGTTGGAGTGATGTGGGACCCCAGATACGTCTAGATATGACTCTGACAGGTGTACATTTGGAGTGATATGGATCAAATGGACACCCTTGCGTCAACACACCGGTGCGTGTACGAAGGGTGCAATTCCGCAGTTCTATTGAGAACTATTCGACCATCCATCATACAGTCCCGACATAGCACCCTCACTTCGCTTAAGTGAAACATTTAGTTGGTGGGCAACGTTAGATGACAGTACTCTCAAGACCTCCAGTGTCAGTTGGTTCCATTCCCAGTTGGAGAACTTCTATGTAGAGCGACTGCTGAAACTAGAACATCATTACGAAAAGCACTTATAAGCAAATGGGTGTTACGTGGAAAAGTGAAGTAAGTGTACAGGAAACTGAAGCCGCCAATAAAAGGTTATTCTAACTATCCACGAAACACAATTTTCATAATTAATGAAAACCACCTCAGATGAATAATTACACGTTTATTGTGCTAAGACTGGTTTCGTACTTAGAACATCTTCAGGTTGCCGAATTGTGCTAGAGTTATCATATAATTGGTCCGGTTGTCAGCTGCGATGCTCAACATGATCAAGAAATAAATTAAGTTGGGCAGTCAGATTTTTGTTTACGGGTACATGTCTGTAGCCATGGTACACATTGAAATTCACGTGCCATAGTACTGCAATACGCCGCTAGAGGCGGTAAAAGAAAAGAGCGTGACTCACTGACAAGTGAAGTATCATGCGGCAACAGAGGAAATGTTGTGGCTCTGTCAGACCAATCCAGACGGCTAAACAAGTCCTGGATTGGTCTGACAGAGCCGCAACATTTCTTCTGCTGCCGAAAACGAATTACAGCAACGGGCTACACACTTTCATTTTGCCACCTCTAGTGGCGTGCTGGTGTACTGTGGCATGTGGATTTCAATGTGCACTCTGACATACACCTGTATCCGTAAAGAAATAAAAAATTAATTGGCTACCTTTATTTGTAGAACATGATAATTAAAACTTTATGATTACCCTCGCATAACATAATTGTTGAGGCATTTGAGCCCATTTGTTGATGTATTGTCTCTTGGTTTTTGTCACTCGATCTGCGGCTGACGTTTGTTTAATGAGTTGTCTGAAGCCCCGCCAGCACGAGTGGCTGGCACTGTTAAAGATTCACACACCATCAATGACAACCATTGCTCGCTGGATTGTTAGTGCGTCGGGCACACGCCAGTAGTGTTTCCATTATAGCAAGTAATTCCACTCATCACTGTTGCATCTTAAAAGTCCATGCTTCCGTGATCACTTGCACCAACGCAATGTAGGTTCTTGGGACACTGTTTCATTCGGTGGTCGCCGACGTCAGTTATCTTCTCTCCGTCTGCAGAGGATGTTCTCCAGCTGGGATGGCAGCACGCTGACGCGTGTTTGAATGTCTCGTGAAGTCTCCATTGACCTTCCTGGATACTGCGGCTGCGGTATCGTCCAGGATCCGGCAGGTCGAGTCGCTCCTTAGTGCTGCTTTGGGATCCTTAATACCTGACGCCCATTACCCAACGCACCTTGATAGAGCGCGCAGTTCCAAAATATGTGTTCTGGTGTGCTCACTGCCGTAGGCGCAGCTACCATTCATCTGTCTTTTGATTTTGTGTAGATACGTGCTATCAGAGTCGTGGATAGTCAGGTAATGTATCAATCCACACGATGGGTTATGAAATCTCATTTTTAATCTCTTCTTGATGTTCGGGAGAAATTCGTATGTCAATCTGTCTGTGCCTAAAGTGTGCCATTCAGTTTGCCACAGTTGTAATATGCGATATTGTATTGCCATTTTCGAACTGACCTTCCAAGCACCCTTTATACTTCCATTTGATTGCTTTTCTTTAACCAGTAAAAGCCTCCTCTTTTCCGAATTTCATTCGTAGATTTACTATAAAGCATCATTCGGGGTAGTGAAGTAGGCGCCAGTTGATTTTAGTAGCGATCCTCGTTGAACACTTCTCAGTAATGAGGATTGCTTCACTGGCTAGAATCTATGAAGCCGAAATTGTCTATTTGCAATAGTTATAATTTTATTTAGCACGTTCGCACCTTTTCTGCCTGCTTCCTCAATACGATGTTCAAAGTCACGACGTTCGTCCACAAATACCCCTAGATAACTCGTTACTGCGCTTCTGCGTTACATCGTTTAATTTTAAGTTGGGTTTGTAACTATGTTTCCCTTCAGCAGGAGGTACGTTGATTTGTGAGGTGCTAGTGACAATAGAACACTTCGACACCAGCCCCCAAGTTCATGGAGTGCCGCATTGCATTTGTCTTTTACAATTACAACAAACAGCAGGTTATCCGCAAATGATACCAGGCCGCTTATGTTGTCGCTGAAATGTAACTTGTGTAGTATGGGATCCAGTGCTACATCTGGACCACACATTGATCCCTGGGGACAACCTTTTGTTACTGACTTTCTTTCCTGGGCATGTAAAGAAGCATGTCGCTCGTGGCAATAATATTTCAGGCAGCTGTACAGCACGTCTGGACACTCCAAATTCCTTAGGCGGCCAAAGAAAAGCGCCCACCTGAGGTTATCGAAAGCACCAGCAATATCGATCATCATCGCTAGAGCGCACTTAGAGTGAGTACCTGTCGCTAGCGAAATCGTCTTATTAATTGCTTCTTCAGTTGACTTGCCTCTTTGAAACCCGTGCCGGTGAGGCCTCATAGCGTGTAGAGGTCTATGACTTTATAACCATTTGGATAATAGTTATTCAAATATCTTACCGAGAACGTTCAAAAGACAAATTGGTTTGTAGGATTTGAGTATCATTGGGTCCTTATCTTGCCCCTTTACTAATTATTACCACTTCAGCGTTCTTTCTTCCTTAGTCTCATTCAATCTAATCCAATCCTCGGCTTGCTATCCCAGCTTCCAGAACTCGCCAGCGCTAGATGATGTGAGCTGAGATGTAACTTGTCGCGGCCATTAGGTGCGTTCCCACCTCTGCAGAAACGAAGAGCACAGCGCGGGAAAGCAGACCGAGATTCCTGAAAACTATTACATCTCTTTAGAGTCTATTAATCGTAGTCCGTTATGTCTTCACAAAATGTAAAACAAATACACAAGTAAATATAGTATCCACTGTACAGACAAGATAGAATCTGAAGTATCCTCTGCCCTTAACCAAGCCCTACCTAAAAATGGGAAAAGACACGAAAACTTCCTGAGAGAACCGTGGTACACCAGAGCATCAGATTTATATTGTTACTGGCAGACTGAATTTATGACAATTATTTGCGCTAAGTCACATTCGACATAAGTAGTGATAGATATAAAAATTAATATAGAAACAGTGCTCCTCGAACACTAGGCAGAGGAGCGTCTTAATTAGACTCGCAAAGGCATGTATACACCGTCTGACAGAAGAATGAAGCACCCATAAGAGGAAGAAGAAGCGAAATGAAACTTCACTGAAATTCAGTGATTACAAAATCGAGTCAAACTGACAAAGAACTTGGCAGTATGAGTCACCTATTCTGCCCTTGATATATGAACTGATTTGGTTGCGTCGGCCATCTTAAAGCTGTTGTATCCTTTTCTGACGCAAACTGACCCACAAATGTTGTAACTGGTACTCGACGTATTGCATACTGGCAGTGAGACGGAGTTTACGACCAATCTGGTCCCACGTATGTTCTATCGCAGAGAGATCTGGGAATCTTGCTGGTCAGAGGATTGCCTTAGTATCACAGAGGCAGTTCATATAGACACGTGTCACATGTGGACGCGCATTGTCCTCTTGGAAACTGACACCACAATACTGACGCAGTTAGTCCGTGTCATACTGCTGTGCCTTCAGAGTTCCCTCAACCACTACCTACCTTGACCTGAAGACATACCAATGGTTGCCCGCACCTTAACCCCAGGAGTAACACCGTTTTGCCTCTCCAAAACACTGGATGAGTGGGATCTCTCCAGAGGTCACCGCAGTATTCACCAAAGATCGTCATCAGGGTTTGTGCAGAACCTCGATTCATCGCTGAACACTGCGTGACGCCAGTCAGCAGCAGTCCATGCTTCCCGGTCGTGGTGCCTCTGCAAACACAGCCGTTTGTCTTGTGGTTTTAACAAAACCCTACGCATTGGACGGTAACCCACTTGTCCACTGCTGCTAGCCTTAGACCAATGGAGCGGGATGACACAGAATGTGGTAGGGAGTCCAGTATGTGTTCTCGAATGAGAGGCACAGCTGCGGAAGGGACACGATTTACTTGGTTCGTAAAAAGGCGACCTCCTATTTGGTAGTCAAACGTAGTTGACAGGAACCTTGGCGACGATTATGCCTGTCCTCAGGTTACCACGCAGTCCATCAGCGATCCAGTGTCACATCCGAATGCCCCAGAAATCTGTATGCCTCACAACAGGACCAACTGGCCAGATGGTGACCGACAATGAAGTCCCTGCTAAACTCTGTCGGGTGCTGATAACGCTGTCTCAGACGAGTGCACAGCATCTCTGCCTCCTTCGCACTGATCTCTCAACGTCTGACGCTCCCTATACACCCTACCAGACCTGGTATCAACTCTAAACACGAACAACACTAATGCACTCTGGAGGCCGTTCTACATGTCACGGAGAATTGTAACTCTGATCATTTACATACCCTCCAATGATGTACACGTGTACGAAGTTACATTCACATCCGACCAAGTCTTCCGGGTTCTTCAATTTTTTTTTGTCAACCAGCGTATGTTCTGCTACAAACAGTCCATCTTTTATAACGAGTATGACTCCAACTCATATAAAATATTTGTAGAGTATATGCAAAATGAATACATTTTATTGCGGTTTTGGGAGATCAAGGTGAAACGCGCAGACGGTAAAATAACATAATCCACTGTAAGGATTCATATTTGTTATGGTGGCCAGACTGACTAAATTGTAGAGAATAGTTCATATAAATAACCTAGCCGCTAACTCTATCTCACAGGTGGCGGTGAGAGTGGTCATAATTAACTAAGAAATGAAATCGACACTGTTCTGGAAGAGTCTGAGCATGACGATTGTGAGAAAATTCGACTGGTGACACATCAACAAGACTCACTTTTCTTTGTGTACAAAAGAGTCATTAGATGGCTCAAATGGCTCTGAGTACTATGGGACTCAACTACTGAGGTCATGAGTCCCCTAGAACTTAGAACTAGTTAAACCTAACTAACCTAAGCACATCACAAACATCCATGCCCGAGGCAGGATTCGAACCTGCGACCGTAGCGGTCTTGCGGTTCCAGACTGCAGCGCCTTTAACCGCACGGCCACTTCGGCCGGCTAATGAGAATTACACACACGAAAGAATGGTGTTTTATCTACACACCCTACTTTTCCACATAATCTCCATCCCGTTCTATGGCCTCCCTCCAGGGCGAAACAGGGCGTTTATGTGCTGCGTGCACCAATCCTTGACCTGGTGGCGGAGTCAGTGCTTCACTGTGTGAATCACCTCCTCATCAACCTCAAAATGTCTTCCACAAATGGCATCCTTAAATGGCCCAGACAAGTGGAAGTCCGAGGGGGTAAGTCAGGACTATAGGGTGAATGGGGTAACACTGTCCAACCCTGTTTTGCGATGTGTTCAGCAGTCCTCAGACTTATGTGGGGTCGAGCGTTATCGTGTTGTAGCAAAACATCTCCTGGGTTGCTGCGGCGGCGAAGTCTGCAGAAGCGCGTCTTGAGTTTTGTTAATGTGTTGACATAAGCTTCTACCGCCTCTTGGTATCACATCAATGAGAATCACTCCTTCACAGTACCAGAACACCTTACCGGCGGAAGCAGTTGCTTTGAATTTTTACTTCTCTGGGGAGTGGGAATGGCGCCATTCCATCGGCTGTCGTTTTGCTTCGGGCTCAAAATGGTAAACCCAGGTTTAGTCATCTGTCACAATCCGGGATAAGAAGGCCTCCCGCTCAGCTTCAAAACGTAGCAACAAATCAAGACGAATGTTTTTTTCTTTGCTATTTGTGGTCCACTGTTAGACACCGCGGGACCCATCTTGCACCCGCTTTTGAATATCCAAGAGTGCGGATAATTGCATCCACACTTCCTTTGGTGATGGACAGATGCAGCGCCAACTGCCGAGTCGTGATGAGTCTGCCCTCGCGAATGACATCAGCTCGCTGCAACATGTCACGTGTGACAACCGTGGATGGTCTCCCCGACCGATGCAAATCGTGGAGCTCCGCCGAACCGCCTTCTGTTGACCTCACCACCCGTGCCCAGTGACTAATTGTACTTCTGACGACAGCAGACTTTGCACGTTCCTCACAGTTTCTCTCTCTTCAGTGAGAAATTCAATGACGGTACGTTGCTTGTAACGTACATCACATACAGACGCCATTTTGAAACTGTCCTGCAGCTACGCTATCTGTCGGAAGTGACTGAAACTTGTCGTGCTCATTTCGGAGACTTCAAATAATGCATACGTAACGTTTCGCATTCGTAGCACTGTTTTCGGCTGAGAAAAAAAAAGTACGGTGCATTACTTTCTGGGCAACGCTCGTATTTGAGAATGAGAGCATTTAGTGACTTACAACAAACTTTGCAAGTATTTTAATCCTTTTCAGAAAATTTTGTCGCTGACATCCCCCACGAAATAATAAAAGCAAAAAAGTTTATCGCTTACAACGTTTTCACTGTTCATGCAATAAAACTTTAGCATCAGGCATGACGTTTTAATTTATTATCTCTTTACTATTGTCTCTGTTCGCAACATATTTTACGGACAGTATCCACATGTATCACTGAATGTGCCTGAAAAATTGTACCATTGTACGACACGTAGTTCGGGAGATATGGCATCATATACAATGAGACGAGTGAAAATCTAGTTTATCTTAAAAAGGAGTTATTAGACTTGAGAGTTCCGATTCTTTATATAATGAGGGATGAGAGCTGTTACCTCTGCAGCAGGGCTGGAGATCGAACTTGCACGGGAACACCATAGCCGATTGAAACTTCGCGTTCATCCATGGCATTACTGAAGAAAGCATAACAACGTGGTCATGAAGAACTACAAACTACATAAAACTCATAGTTACCGGTACGGCCAGACGGGGGTTTAAGCCTTAGCTCCTATAATTACGAGTGCAGTATATCAATTGGTGCGTGGGTCTGACTCGGTCAAGAAAATGATTGTGATATGGAGGTCGGGATGAGGAGAAAAAAGAAATACTCATACTTATCGGTTCACCTCATATCGTTTGCAGCCTTACTAATTCAGCGGAGAAAGTAATCGAACTAGATCTTGCGACATCGAGTTAATGTTATGAGATGTTGCTCGCTATTCGGATATATCCTGACAGGTGGAAATACTGCCTGCAGAAATTCAATTTCTCGGGCTGCAGTCACACGAATGCCTTCTGCACTAAAAAAATGTAACCGTGTCTTGCTGACTTGTTAAGTCTGGCGCCAGCGGTCTCCGCTTCTTGGAAGAGTAGGCTGTTTCAGTTACAGCAATCTCGAAGGCTTGTTTCTAAATGCTTACTAATTACGTTCCCGGAAACACATAGACAGACGGTAATAAGCCGTACATGTAATTCCAAGAGTCAGCTGTAGCAGATGTGATGGTGAGATTAATAATTGTGGTGTTTGGTGTACTTCTCGACTCTAACATCGATTATTTCAACATCGTCACTTAGCATCTCTTACCTCGTATAAAAATATATTATGGAACTTATAATTTACAAAACGAAGCAGATGATGATGTTGTAACTAAAATACAACGCTCCATAGGAAATCACTAGCAGTGGGAAAACAATACTGGGAAGATGCCAAATTACTGGAAACAGTTCCAGCAGCAGGAGTTTTCACTGCCAGCGACGTTTCTCTGACGCACACTGCCATACAGAGAAAATATTAATCCATCCAAGTGTCTTCTGGAAAGAACTGAGTTTGTGACGTCTAATACGAACCGCATCACTTCTGCAGTAAATGTCGCTAATACACTGAAGAATCAAAGAAACAGGTACATTTGCCTAACATTTTACGGCTGTACGGCCCCCGCGAGCACGCAGAAGTTCCGCAACACGACATGGCATGGACTCCACTAATGTCTGAAGTAGTGCTGGAGGGACCTGACACCATGAAACCCGTAAGAGGGGGTGGAGATCTCTTGTGAATAGCTCGTTGCACGGAATCCCAGATATGCTCAATAATGTTAACGCATGGGGAGTCTGGTGGCCAGCGGAAGTATTTAAACTTAGAAGAGTGTTTCCGAAGCCACTCTGTAGCAGTTTTGGACGTGTGGGGTGTCGCATTGTCTTGCTGGAATTGCCCAAGTCCGTCGGAATGCACAATGGACCTGAATGGATGCAGGTGATCAGGCAGGATGCTTATGTACGTGTCACCTGTCACAGTCGTATCTAGACGTATCAGGGGTCCCATATCATACCAACTGCACGCGTACCACGCTATTAGAGAGCCTCCACCGGCTTGAACAGTCCCCTGCTGACACGCAGGATCCATGGATTCATGAGGCCGTCTCCATACCTATACACGTCCATCTGCTCGATACAATTTGAACCGAGACTCGTCCGACCGGGCAACATGTTTCTAGACATTAAAAGTCCAGTGTCGGCACTGACGGGTCCAGGTGAGGCGTAAAGCTTTGTGTCGTGCAGTCATCAAGGGTTCACGAGTGGGCCTTCAGCTCCGAAAGTCCATATCGATGATTTTTCGTTGAATGGTTCGCACGCTGACACTTGTTGATGGCCCAGCATTGAAATCTGCAGCAATTTGCTGAAAGATTGCACTTCTCTCGCGTTCGACGATTCTCTTCATTCGCCGTTGGTCATGTTCTTGCAGGATCTTTTTCCGCCGCACCAGTGTCGGAGATTCGATGTTTTACCGGATGCCTGATATTCACGGTACACTCGTGAAATGGTCGTTCGGGAAAATCCCAACTTCATCGCCACCTCGAACATGCTGTGTCCCATCGCTCGCTCGCCGACTATACACCACGTTGAAACTCACTTAATTCTTGATAACCTTCCGTTGTAGCAGCAGTAACCGATCTAACAAGTGCGGCAGACACTTGTCTTATATAGGCGTTGCCGACCGCAGCGTCGTATTCTGCCTGTTTACATATCTGTGTATTTCAATACGCATGGCTATACCAGTTTCTTTGACGCTTCAGTTTGGAAGCTAGTGTAGCGTTGCTCACAGAGGTTGTCGGTTCGAATCTAGTGGTGTAGCCCCTATTACAGATGCACCTAAGGTGTACACCTATGCAGCAGCGCTCCAAGTGTACGTGTTTGGAACTGCAGACTCGTTCACGTCGCCCGGTTACACGATGCACTAGGGAAAGTCCTGGAGCTAATCTACGCTTGCGCACTGCGGAGCAGTATCGCGCCAGTCTCGAAGAACACTCTTTAATTTCTTGTAAAGTTGTTCATTCAAGTCAAAAATTTCAGAGTGCTCAAGGTTCCTGTTCATGAAGTAACAGTTCTTATTATTCGTTGATGCTACTGATTAAGTAATTGTTGTTCTCTTATATTAATATCACGGGACTATCTTCTCACAGTTCTGAATTATGGAGTGAACTATCGTTTTACATTATGAAACGTGGTAGCACCCAAATATATTGATAAAAATTTACTGTTATATAGCATTTTACACATGGAGCATGCATTTGTTTTTGGAGCTATTGCCCTGACAGTGGCTGTAACAATTAGGATTATGGCAGCATAACGACAACGAAAAGCCTGACGTTGTTGGTTTCAACCGTGGCTGAGAAGAAGGGACGAAGGCAGTGGCATATATTCCCTGTTAATGAAGTAGTCGCGGCCAGAAAATGCGCAGGAATTTCGGAGGAGGAGAATAGTGAGTAACGTCCCGTCGACAGCGTGGTCATTAGAGACGGATTAGGGAAGGATGAGAAAGAAAATCGGCCGTGCCCTTTGTCAAAGGAACCATCCCGGCATTTGCCTGAAGCGATTTGGGGAAGTAATGGGAAACCTAAATCAGGATGGCCGGACCAGGGTTTGAACCGTCGTCCTCCCGAATGCGAGCCCAGTGTGCTAACGAGTGCGCCACCCCACTCGGTTAGGAATTTAGAACTTCGTGAGAACGGACGTGGGTTATTTCTACAAGCTGCTGTCGATGATGAGGAAAGACTTCGCTTAAGTGACAGAGGAACGTGGAATGCAGTTTCACTAATCGGATCTAAGAATTAAATCATTTGTTTATTCATTTTGCGATAGGACTCTCTCACCGACTGTTGCCAGTTTCTCCTTCTTGCCTTGCTGAAATAAAGCAAAAGACGCAATCAAATCAAATCTGACCATTCATAAGTTACGGCACTAAATATACAAATAAAAGATCACACATATAAAGTTATATTCACATTGACTCGGAAATAAACGAATTCCGACTTACTTGATTATGATACAGTGGATGGTGATGATCAGACAGACACCTATCCCTGCATTATGCTTGATCTAGGACGTTTAAGGCCTGTTTGGTCCATTCCATTTCTAGAACACGAAGGAATCAGTAGAAAGAATGCTGCGCGCAAGCAGCTTTTATAATAGAAAGTTCGTTGACAAAAACTTTGCTTTTGTTTAATTACCGCATTTATAAAAATTTAATCACTGAAACATCAAAAAATCTCCACTATAAAAATGTCGTGTGATTGGGGCCTCCCGTCGGGTAGACAATTCGCCAGGTGCAAGTCTTTCAATTTGACGCCACTTCAGTGACTTGCACGTCGATAGGGCTGAAATGATGATGATAAGGACAACACAACACCCAGTCCCTGAGCGGAGAAAATCTCCGACCAAGCGGGGAACCGAACTCTGGCCCTTAGGATTGACATTGCGTCGCGCTGACAACTTTTTTTTATCTTTTCATTTTGTTCGGTATTGTTCGTTGCGTTTGGTCTGGGCGGACTCACTAGACATCCGTTCTAGTTGATCGTTGATTCCTTTACTCAACCTTTTTTTTTTTAATCACAGTGGGCGAGCAGCCCTCTGACCGAACACGCTGAGCTACCGTGCCGGCTGCTACTCAGCTACCGGGAGCGGACATCTCCACTACGACAACCTGAAGCTAGATGCTGGTCACGTATGTCAACAATAACCGTAAACAATAAATGATAATAAGCAGAAAGCAGTACTTTGAGCAACCCCTTGTCGGCATACACGAGTTATCGCCGCCTAGTGCGCATGCACGGATTCGCAGTTTAGAACTGATTTCTATTCCGAGCCCAGACAACGCATATGCTCATTCTCTTAGTTGCACCCATTCTACCAGCAGATGACTATCGAGCTAGATCTGTACGGTTCGTAGCGGATAGTCGTCTAATACTATCTAGGAAATTTACATCACTTGTACGAAAGTAGTTTTGTTCCCAACCTCCGATGGCGCAATATAAACGTGAGGTAAGTGGCAGGCGGGTGGTGTGCGCAGCAGGCGACTGCGCACCTCCTACACCACACGTACAGTCACTGTCGAGTTCATGACATGTGTTCAAAATGGTTCAAATGGCTCTGAGCACTATGGGACTTAACTTCTGAGGTCATCAGTCCCCTAGAACTTAGAACTACTTAAACCTAACTAACCTAAGGACATCACACACGTCCATGCCGGAGGCAGGATTCGAACCTGCGACCGTAGCGGTAGCGCGGTTCCAGACTGAGGCGCCTAGAACCGCTCGGCCACATCGGCCGGCAAGACATGTGTCTGTGGCGAGCTGCAGCCATATAAACACCGCCGCCTCAACAGATTCTTCTGCCAAGCGCGAACTGCGAAGTCGCGGATCACGATTAATGCAACTGTTTATTGAGAAACTCTACGATTTTTGCGGAGAGCCATTCAGTGCAAAAGAAGAGGCATCGTGACTCCCGAAATTTTTGTGTCTCATGCAACGCCCAGCCTCATGGTGCTGATGGAACCCAACGGCTCCTTGAACAGTTACAATGGGAGATTTTCGATCGCCCACCACGTAGTATCGTCCTAGCGCAGAGTGCCTTCCATCTTTTCCCTGAACTGAAGGTGCTTGAAAACTAACGAAGAACTTCGAGACAACGTCAAGACTTATTTCATTGTAGCAACACATAATTAAGACGGTATTCGAAAGGTTACCCAGAGGTACGAAAAATGCCTCAACCATTACGATGATAATGTCGGAAAGTAACCGTAAGTGAATGTAACTTTTAGTAATAAAGTCATATTATGCATACACTTGTCTTTAATTTATGGCTAATCGGAGGCTGAAAAAAGGTCCCTCTTAGAGAGGCGGTATCATAGTGGTAAGTTTCAGGTCAACAGATATGGCACAAATGTCCAGGGCTAAATACCAAACCCCTTTGCTGCGTCTAGCTGACTAAGGGTAAGTAACACTTTTCGTGATTCATCCATCGGATGAAGACCTTGACGTTAGGGGCTGCCTTGATACCACTCGAAAACTGTATGTTATATGCCAGCCTCTCCAAAAAATGGTTCAAATGGCTCTGAGCACTATGGGACTCAACATCTTAGGTCATAAGTCCCCTAGAACTTAGAACTATTTAAACCTAACTAACCTAAGGACATCACACACACCCATGCCCGAGGCAGGATTCGAACCTGCGACCGTAGCAGTCCCGCGGTTCCGGACTGCAGCGCCAGAACCGCTAGACCACCGCGGCCGGCCCAGCCTCTCCCTTCAGTGGTATTAACACAGCCATGGTCACGTGCTACACGCAGTCATCACAGCTACATGCAAGACACAATTAGCCTTTATTGACAAGCATCAATCAAGTATCCCTGTGAAAAGGTGGTGAGTGAACGAAAAGAAAAAGAAATCCTTTTTAATTAAGCTAATTCTTTGCGTCCCCTAAAAATACTGTCATATGAATTTACTTTTTAAAAAATCTTCCATCTTCAATTCTTTACTTAAATTTCTACCGCCGTTGCGTGTAACTTATACTGGTGACTAGTTTCTAACTTTGCCGTTTATTTTCTAATCATGGTTTTAATATCACAGCACACGAATACTGAATACTATAGTTTCTAAAAAAAAAAAAAAAAAAGCCAAGTGGTCAGCTGATGGCCTTAGTAACACGACGCTGCGATTTGTAGAGCGGCAGCTAATCATTTTAATGCTCGTGGCCTTTATACTGCATTTATCTAGTGTTGTGATTGATGTTTATGTTAATCTTAACCAAATGTGCATAATCCTATCTTAATATCTTCGATGATAAAATGGCAGTTCAAGCAAATACTTTTAGAATGACGAGACGAGCTTTTACTGCCACTATATAATATGATTGTCAGTATTTTGTTTGGACGATGTTGGAATGTGCATGACATGGTAGTTTAATGTTTTAAATTCTAGAATTATGTATCACTTGGTGTCCTGTACTTCGGATGCGACGTGCTGTATCGCAGCAACCTGAAGTGGTTATTTGTTGTGCCGTCACACGTGCTGGTGTGGTTTCTATATTAATGTAACTGATCTATTTATGCTTTTTGTTTCGATAATTTTTCACATAGACTTGAGCTAAAATGTCAGGGTGATAGCATCCACAGTGCGGCTAACATAAATTGGTACTGATTCCCTATTTTCTTAACCTGTATTATTTGGTTACACTATGATTGCAATACTTACCATCCAAAATTTTGTAATGAAATTTGTGAGAGTGGATAATGCTTGTTCATTTTAGTTACAGATTCAATAAGAACTACGAGTATGATGTACTGTTTTGTGATAGCACGGTGATTATGTTAGATGGTAACTGTGTTGTGCCATTGGCCACGTACGATGTACATGGATACAGGACAGGAAAATGGCGACACCTGTAGACTTCCTGTAAACTTGTTTGTAGTATATACATCCAGTGCAGTTTCATCTGTTGAATGCATCACACACGTAATAAGATCACTCCATGCTGGTTGTTTGACTATAAGTATGTCAGTGAAAGTTTGCTTTGATAAGCAATTTTAAGGCAGGTATGTTAAAACAAAAAAACGCTAATTGCGCTATCAAGAACTGTGCACATTATATCATGTTAATGTTATTTTCATTGCATATTTCTTAATACCAGCATCCTCTGTAAGTCACATTTGAAAATGGACGGCTATATTCGAAACTAGTCACCAGTATAAATTACAAGCAACTCTGACAGAAATTTAAATAAAGAATTATCATATCTAAGTTCCTGGTCCTCCCCCACTAAAAATGTTGAAACTACATACATCTTTGTCTTCGAGGGACGAAGACGAATCAATGGTAGAGACCATGGACGCTGCAGTACAGGGTCCGGCGGGGAGGTGTTAGTATTTTTCAAAACAGTCTAATACATACATTTTTTTACTACATTTCAATATTTATGTGTCTCAAAGATTACAAATACAATGTAATTTAATAAACACAAAGCACAAACAAGAATGCATTGCAATTCAGGTGTGAAAAATGATATCATCCAAGTGCAGGCCGTTCTTGTCCAGGCACTGTTGCAGGCCAGTGGAAAAACTAGTCCATACACCTTTCAAGCATAGCAAGGGTAATGTAACGTCCCCTTAGAAAAATTATAAATGACTGTGCTTAAACTGACACAATATTTTTAGCGCAACGGTCAGGGATTTTCTCTGCCTCGTGATGACTGGGTGTTGTGTGATGTCCTTAGGTTAGTTAGGTTTAAGTAGTTCCAAGTTCTAGGGGAATGATGACCATAGATGTTAAGTCCCATAGTGCTCAGAGCCATTTGAACCATTTTTCTTAGCGCAACGCAATCTGACTTTTAATAATCCCTACAAGAGAATGGCCCTGACTAACCTATACCTTTCATGAATCACTTACCTCACAAAAATCTTCGTTACTCGAACTACTGCAATACAGCGAGCGCCACTACTGACAGCTAAATAAAAGATTCTAACTACTGAAGGCACTAACTACTGATAGGCATAGTTAGCAAATGAAAGATTTTGATAGAGAACAAACAATCTATTTACCTTAATAGTGTTCAAAAGTCATAATATATATCAGTTCATGACATCCAGTCTTACAAATTTACTGTCTCTGATGGACACACGTCCAGATCATCCGCTCTCAAAACTCCGCCATCTCTCTCCCCACATCCACCACTGCTGGCGGCTCACCTCCAACTGCGCAACGCTACGCGCTGTTAACAGCCAACTGCCCAACACTACAATAGCCAACAACAATGCAAACCAGCCACTGACTGCAAACAGCACAGCCAGTGATTTTCATACAGAGCGCTACGTGGCGTTACCAATAAAAAAACCTAAACAGCCTACTTACAGTAATTTCTCGAATTTCTCTAGTAATGACTTCTGAAAGAGCTTCAGGGGTCCGTAGTTTTTTAATGTAAACTCGAGATTTCTGGTAGCCTCATAAGAAGTAATCGCACGCAGAAAGATTTGGAGATCGCGGGGGCTGCACCACATCTCCACGCAAAGAAATGAGGCGACATGGAAAAAATTCCTTTAGAAAAGCAGTGGGTGGTCCTCAGGTATGGGAAGCAGCCCCATCCTGTTGAAACCAAACATTATCGAGGTCAGTCTGGCATAAAAAATTCTCGCAACGTCGTGAGGTAACGCTGTTAGTTGACAGTCACAGTGCGTCCATTTTCTCGGAGAAATTAATACCCAGTGATGCCAAATCGGCCTAATCCACATCACACAGTTACTTTCTCACTATGTAGGCGCACCTCGTGGAGTTCCTATAGATTGCTTTCCGACCAGTACCGACAATTGTTTTGTTCACAGCATCCGATAAGTGAAAATGAGCCTCGTTACTCATTATCAGAATACTATCATTTTCCAAGGTTTTCAGCATCATTTCTGGAAACATATGCCACCGTACACAGTCATTTCGCTACAGTTACTGAACCACCATGATCTTAAAAGGGCTGAAGTGGAAGTCAAAACTGCAAAATACACAAAGCGCGAGGATGTTTTACCGTTGAATGCCGACCCCTAGCGTCCACAGCTTGTCGAATTTCTTCGATGTTTTCTGCTGTTCTAAGTGTCCGAACACCTTCCCGGGTTTTTACAGGTCTCACAGTTCCTCTCGTTCTGAAGTTGTTGAACTACTTCATTATTCTTGGGTGAGGTGGGACAGCACCGCGTCGTGCAACATCGAACTGATTGCGTCTGCACTATAGTATGACCGGTTGCAACAAAGTTGTTGTAAACAAAGACGGGTTGTTCAGTTGACAAAGGTACCATGGCTGTTGAAATGGCAACTAATAACGAACGCACATCAACCATCGCGCATGCAGTAGTTCCCCCACCACTTAAGTCACGGCGGACTCTAAAACCCAACCCCTCCCTCCTAGACCCTGTATATACAGTATATCAGTGGCTCCATCACAAACAGCAGTAACTGTGCTACGTGACCAAGCAATGCGACCACTGGGGGAACTAAGAAGACGGCAACATAACCAGTCTCGGAGCAAGTGGAAGTCAATTCTAATCGCCTAGCTGGGAGTCTTAGTTACCGTGGCCTAAATCGTTTGCAAAACTCTGAACCTGTTCACGTTATTACCAAGTGTAACTGATTTCTTCCTGTGGTATGCGCTGACCTTAAGGAACTTGAAGTATCCAAACTTCTACTTCAGTTATTTTCTTGTGGACTTTAGTTTTTCCTGCGTATAAAAATCCGAAGATTTAAAGTTTTATTGGTTTGATGGCCAGTAAAGTAAAGTAAAGTAAACACTATTCTATGATTAAGCTTCAGGACTTCTCAGACTGGCCGACTGGCGCCCACGAGGCAGACATAGTAACTGTAAAACTGTTTATTGCCTGTAAGTTACAGCACAAAAATGGACATAATTATAAAAGAAAAAAATGGTTTTTGTTACACAAAAATCCTTGTATTATTCTCGAAAGGGTTTTCGCCTTCTTGGGCCATCATTGGGATAAAACTGACTCACCAACTGCAGATAAGAAAAGTTCAGGGCACAGAGAAATATTAATAATGCAGAAGGTACGAGATGTACATCTTCCATATTGTGTCGTGCTTTTTCTATTATTATTTTAGCTCCTTTGCGGCAATTAACGTTCCCCTGATGATAGTACAAGGAGCCGAAATTGGTTTGTGAACACATTATAAAAAAAAAATTACACATCGTCAAGAAAAAGGTCCGTTTGGTGACACAGATTTTAATTTCTGTAGTTTCCTTAGAACGCTTAAGATGAACACTGGCTCTTGAGAAGTGCATGGCCGATTTCTTTTTTTTTTTTTAATCCGTCGTTGTTCGGTTCAAACATACATTTCGTTTCTGATTACCTCTTCATCGACGGGATATTAAATTCACATCTTCCGTCCTTCCTGCCAAAAGTATTCCGTGAGCTACTGACATTCACAACCATGACATCTTAATCGCGTATTTCTGATACCGGTTTTCTTCTCCTCTACCCAGAAGCTTCCTTTAATGCTAACTCTGCACGAAAATAACGCATTTACTTTGAAGTGAAGTTTCCAGCACTTTTGAATGCATAGATAACAATAATGTAATTGTAAGTACCTTTCAGTCTTCATAAGCTGCTTCCAGCAGCTTTGATTGCATAAATAAACAACAATACAATTGTAAATAACTTTCAGAGGTCATAAGCTGGTTTCCCAGTCGGATTTACACCTTTTTTTACTTTTCTGTACCCTGAACTAAACGAAGATGGCTTGTTTGGAGCAAACATGTGCGCACACACACACAAGCACGGACACACACACACACACACACACACACACACACACACACACACACACACACACAGTCAACTTCATATTGTGATAATTAAAAATAGTATATAAATAGTGCCAGTGTTGACAGCATTATCACTTATATTTCCTCTTAGCAGTTGTTAGCTCCTAATAAACCATCTTTGCTTAGTTCAGTATATGGATATAGGGTGAGCATAAAGTCTTTCCCTGATTAAAAAAAATTATTTCTCAGCAACTGTGCTAGTTACAGCTATGCCGTTCGTTGCAAATGGAAACAAAACTCATAGGACTTTTTTATGGAAACGCATCCAAATGTCTATGCAAATTCTCTGCAAATAGAACTTAACTTATGAAGTTTTTATGGATACACTTCTGCATATGCTCTGACAGCTCTTTGCGCCTTAGTTACAGCAACCATGGGTAGTGTTTCAACAAGATGACGAACCTCCATGGTTGAGGTTATTTGTTCGCCAGTTCTTGGATGAAACCTTTCCAGACAGATGGGTACGTAGAGATGGTCCAACACGATGACCAGCACATCCGCCAGATATAACCTCTCCTGCCTTATTTTGTGGGGTCCTAATAAGGATAAAGTTACCAGTTCACCAGTTCCTGATGTGTAAACGCTTACGGTTCAAATACAAGATGCTGTTGCGGTGATGACGGAGGAGTCATTGGCAACGATAGGGACAGAAATTGAGTACCGTCTAGATGTTGTACTGGTAACAAACGGGGCACATGTGGAAGCGTATCCACAAAACAACTATAAGAATCAAGCTACCATTTGCAACAAACTGAATAGGTGTATCTAGCATAGCTCCTTAGAAGCTTTATGATCACCCTGTAGTGTATGTGGTGCAAATACGACTGGAAAGACAACCTGTAAGCATTGAACGTTATTTACATTTATTTGACTGCTCAAGTATGCATTCAAAATGTCCACATAACATTGAGATTTGTACTAAAATAGCTTTTTGCTTTCTGCTGCTATACAGTGCCAAAAATTATCCAAAAGTATTTTCTAAATGACGTAAATCCACCCGATGGTGGAGCTGTAGTCTTCCGAAACACGCGGTGGGAAGTAATAATAAATGTGACTGCTTACAGCAGTATGCAGTTTCAGCTGATACTATATACAAACAACAGAAATCGTTCTGGTTTCACTGGACGAGTTGTGTGAAGTTTCACGTGTCTAGGAGTGGTTCAGTATTCCTAGCGGCGAGAGCAAAGGGAACATTAAAGCAAACGCTATGTCATAGCTCTTTAAACGCTGAGTTACGGCACTTTAACCAAGATTAAGATTCGCGTTATCTGAAGAAAGCCACTAGAGGTTCTACAATGAGGCTAAGGACGGCTCCACTGATATCAACTTTGACTGCTTAACGCCAGTCGGCCTGTATCAGAGAAGCGCTTGATGCAGACACTTTTTAATACTGTTGATGTTAATGAGTACTGGTTTTGGTGCCATATACGGGCAAGTGCTAGATAAGCAGTCCAAACGACTAGCATTCAGCCTCTCGTCAATCTCAGAGTATTCTGTATTTTCTCTTTTTATCACCACGCCTTTCTCTCATTTTTATTGCTTTTTAAGAATTCAGTGTAAGTATTTTTCGCGTTTGTGAAACTTTGGTAGTTTTTATCACTTCATAATGCGGCCACACAACCGGAAGTACGTTATTGAAATGGGTCTACGCTCTCTTATTGTATGTCACGTATAAGAATCACCGTGACCTCGTTCACAACGAAATTTCCTCGCTCTTGCGTAGCCCGTGAATATGAGCTGTGACATATTTGACGAACCATCCCAGGCAATTTGCTGCTCTGTTTGTGAGAAACCGCGAAAATCCTATTCAGGATTGCGAGCGCGAATTTGAACACTATGTGACCCAAACCTTCAGTGTCTTATGCACTGGAGCTCTTCACTCGCTTTCTTGGCAGTACAGTTACCAGTGTTCTATAAAGAAACGAAGCACGACGAACGGCTGACTGGTCGATCTGACACACAATTAAGAAAGGTGCCTGGAAATGAATGGCTGCATTAATGTAATAAAGACAATGTACAGAGGACACAATTATAGAATTAGAACACCATTGGGGAATTCTGAATACTTCGAAATAAGACAAGGACATAAGCAAGGAAGTATTCTATCTCCTGCACTTTTTAATGTTGTGATGGAGGGAATGAATAGGGCAGTTAAAGGTATAGTAAAAGAAAAAGACAAAAAGATGATTTTTGCAGATGATATGGTAATATGGGGTGATAAAGAGGTAGATGTACAGTTACAACTCGATGCGTGGAAGGAAATAATGCAAAGGTATGGACTAAAAATAAATAAAGATAAGAGTGAAGTTATGGTATTTGGAAGAGAGAAAGGGAACAACGGAAATATTATCTTGAATGGAGAACCCCTCAAAGTGGTCGAAAGTTTCACTTATTTAGGAAGTGAAATATCTAGGGATGGAAGACTAACTAACGAAATTAATAGGAGGTTACAGAAGGGAGGCAATTTCTACCAAACAATAAAACGCCTGATTTGGAATAAGGAAGTTTCAGAAAAAGCAATACTTCTTATGTATAAGAATTATTACTTCCCAATTGTCACCTATGGTGGAGAAACACGGACAATGACAGAAAGCGACTGGAGCAGACTGCAAGCAGGGGAAATGAAATTTCTCAGAGCAGTTAAGGGAAAAACAAGAATGGACAGAGTAAGGAATGTAGAGATTAGAAAGGATCTTAAACAAGAAAGTATCAGAGGAGAAATTGAAAATAGAGATTTAGATGGTATGGGCATGTTAAGAGGTTGCATGGGCACAGACTTCACAAAATTATGGAAGAACTAAAGATGGATGGGAAAAGATCTAGAGGGCGCCCAAGAACACGGTGGAAAATGGGAGTGAGAATATCAGTGGAAAGGAGAGGTGTGACCTGGCAGCAAGTGGAGGAAGAAAAGTGGTGGGAGGACCGAGCCAAATGGAAAGGACTCGTCGGCACCCAGACTCGGCAGTAGCTGGAGCGTGATCCTGATACAGATAGCCTGGAAATGAACGTGTATCTGTAGATCTGGACACAGCAGTATAAAAAGTGAAAGTTGCCTGTTCATTCGGCACTTTCATAATATCGACTAAATTGTTGTTTTTAATAAATCGCGACATCACTTTTACTATACATAGAGTGTTTCTGGTATATTCGGCATCGGTTAATCGCAATAAGGTCTTTGAGAAGTATGCATACTGAGGCATTTTCGCATCTTTGGGAGCTCGGTTTGTGTGCCAACCGATGGGAAGCTTTCGCGGCTGGGAATCAACGAAGTGATCGTTATTTGAAAGTGCCTGCGTTATTTTTCTGGGGGATCAGTTCTGTTTGTGTTAGAGGGAGGTTTGACTTTGTCTGGTTGGTTGCATCGGAGTTTCTATAATGATGAAGCAATCGGGTGAAATCATTCGAGTTACTTGCCGTGGTGAATATTAAACGAATGGTCACGATATTTCGGGAATGCATTCTAAATTTCTGCAAAGTTTACTTTGTGATTACATTGTGTTCGGGATGCGGCAATATGCTTCCGCATGGCGAAATGGAACCTCACATATTGCTTATTTTTGGTTAAATGGAAGCTGATTGCAGGAAAAATTGCTATCTCTTCAGACAATCGTGCTGTAAGTTCTAAGTTATCTAGCTGCCTTGAATTAAAAAAAACTCACTGCCTTGTTTAAAATTACACTATTGGCCATTAAAATTGCTACACTACGAAGATGACGTGCTACAGACGCGAAATTTAACCGACAGGAAGAAGATGCTGTGACATGCAAATGATTAGCTTTTCAGAGCATTCACACAAGGTTGGCGCCAGTGGCGACACCTGCAACGTGCTGACATGAGGAAAGTTTCCAACCGATTACTCGTACACAAACAGCAGTTGACCGGCGTTGCCTGGTGAACGTTGTTGTGATGTCTCGTGTAAGGAGGAGAAATGAGTACCATCACGTTTCCGACTTTGATAAAGGTCGGATTCTAGCCTATCGCAATTGCGGTTTATCGTATCGCGAGAATGCTGCTCGTGTTGGTCGAGATCCAATGACTGTTAGCAGAATATGGAATCGGTGGGTTCAGGAGGGTACTACCGAACGTCGTGCTGGGTCCCAACGGCCTCGCATCACTAGCGGCATCACAGACAGGAGCGCCTGCGATGGTGTACTCAACGACGAACCTGGGTGCACGAATGGCAAAACATCATTTTTTTGGATGAATCCAGATTTTGTTTACAACATCATGATGGTCGCATCCGTGTTAGGCGACATCGCGGTGAACGCACATTGGAAGCGTGTATTCGTCATCGCCATACTGGCGTAACCGAGCGAGGTGGCGCAGTGGTTAGCACACTGGACTCGCATTCGGGAGGACGACGGTTCACTCCCGTCTCCGGCCATCCTGATTTAGGTTTTCCGTGATTTCCCTAAATCGCTTCAGGCAAATGCCGGGATGGTTCCTTTGAAAGGGCACGGCCGATTTCCTTCCCCGTCCGTCCCTCACCCGAGCTTGCGCTCCGTCTCTAATGACCTCGTTGTCGACGGGACGTTAAACACTAATCTCCTCCTCCTCCTCCATACTGGCGTATCACCCGGCGTGATGGTATGGGGTGCCACTGGTTACACGTCTCAGTCACCTCTTGTTCGCATTGACGGCACTTTGAACAGTGGCTCTACCCTTCATTCGATATCTGCGAAACCCTACATTTCAGCAGTATAATGCACGACCACATGTTGCAGGTCCTGTGCAGGCCTTTTTGGTTACAGAAAATGTTCGACTGCTGCCCTGACCAGCACATTCTCCAGATCTCTCACCAATTGAAAACGTCTGGTCCATGGTGGCCTAGCAACTGGCTGTCACAATACGCCAGTCACTATTCTTGATGAACTGTGGTAACGTGTTGAAGCTGCATGGGAAGCTGTACCTGTACACGCCATCGAAGCTCTGTTTGACTCAATGCCCAGGCGTATCAAGGCCGTTATTACGGCCAGAGGTGGTTGTTCTGGGTACTGATTTCTCAGAATCTATGCACCCGTCGGCCGCGGTGGTCTAGCGGTTCTAGACGCTCAGTCCGGAACCGCGGGACTGCTACGGTCGCAGGTTCGAATCCTGCCTCGGGCATGGATGTGTGTGATGTCCTTAGGTTAGTTAGGTTTAAGTAGTTCTAAGTTCTAGGGGACTGATGACCACAGATGTTAAGTCCCATAGCGCTCAGAGCCATTTGAACCATTTTTTCTATGCACCCAAATTGCGTGAAAATGTAATCACATGTCAGTTCTAGTATAATATATTTGTCCAATGAACACCCGGTTATCATCTGCATTTCTTCTTGGTGTAGCAATTTTAACGGCCAGTAGTGGATGTATTCGAAACATATTCTTCAGATTATGCTTTGAGACATTCATTTCAGTATTTACTGCTCTGAGGGCCCGTGTGGACTTGTAAACCAGCTGCTTCCTCTTAGCAACAATGTATCTGTATATTAATGAGATTATTTCCTGAATTATTTCCGTCCAAATCAAGTCATTTCTTTGTTATTTGTGTATGCTGCAGCGGCAAGCTGTCATCGCGCCGTATTCGTATTATTTGTTGAGTGCAACCGCAGGAGGTGAATTTTCTGATTCCTCCAAGCCACCTCACAAATTTGTTCTGAAATTATAAAAAGTTAGTAATAAGTCTTCTCTCTTTGCCGAAAACAAACACTTCATTCTATTCATGATTAGTGTCTTGATGAATCATTGTCAATTAATGTTTGAACAGACTGCACAAAATCCATTTTCCTTGCTCTTATATTATGTAGGCTCGTGTGTGTCGGTGTTTATTCCGTTGGAAACAAAAGGTCAGAGTGCGTTTCTAAATTGCTACCTGAAATATAAATATTCATACATACTGCACAGCTTAAAAGTTCTGGGCATTCCTTTTATTCGTCATAGGAGTTGTACATACAGACACAAATACGCCTTACAAATGAACGTTGCATTTATGTTAAAAACACGGGGAGATTGCTCGAGAGAATTATTAGAGATGTATCGCCATTAAGAGAACCCTCTCTGGTAACTTGTGTCAGTAGTTCTGTGGCGTGAAATATTCAGTAGCATAGAGGTAGTGAGCTGATGAACCTCATGTTCCTATCAGTCAGAAACCTCGTTAAACAACAGAACAAAATTCCCGCTCGTCCTTGCATCAAAAGCATTTTTTTCTGGTGTAGAGCGATGATTCACGTCGCGGCATTCACATTGCAGACAGTGTCATAAACGCTGTGTGTGATAGGCTGTCCTCTGGCTTTCATTTTTCCCCTCTCTAAATAGCCGAACGGTGAACTGCCGTGACACAAGTTGACCGTGACCTTTACCTAGAAAAGAATTGAGCGGAACGAAGTGGAGCGGGACTTGTCTGCCGCTGAATGATGCAAAGCCGTCAGTGCTAATAGACACGAGGTAATGTAACAAACGAACACGTGTCCAACACATTCACCACCAATGATGACATATTGTACATTGTGTGCTATTAATGTTTTGTAAGAGTTTGATATGTGGCCATTGCAAGTGGTGAGAATGGCTGTCCTCTGGTCATGTCCCGGATCAGTATCTGAGAGACCAGTGTAGGGGTGGGAAAAACCGACCAGCTAAAACCGATACTGGTATTTTAGTCCTGAATAACCGTTATTTAACAGTGTTTGTTCGGTCTCGGTTATAACAGGTGTTTTTTTAATTTTTTAGTAACTACCGGGGGAAAAAACCGAAATATCAATTACCCATAGCAGCAGTGCTAATTTTTTTTATTTTTAGATAAACCTTTTTTTTTAAAAAAAAAGAGTAATTTCTACTTGTAAAACTTGCAGTGCTTTGAAATATTGCGTTTTTATAGAAAATGGGAAGAGCGGTTGATGCTGTTTTAATAACAGTACTGACAGAAACGAGCAGCAAATACTTAGTATCAGGACTGGTACTGTACTCCTGAGATAATAATGTCTGTGTGACCGTGTGGTGCGGCCTATTAGATGATACGTGTGT
Source organism: Schistocerca serialis cubense (assembly GCF_023864345.2). Taxonomy (NCBI): domain Eukaryota; kingdom Metazoa; phylum Arthropoda; class Insecta; order Orthoptera; family Acrididae; genus Schistocerca; species Schistocerca serialis. The sequence continues at coordinate 223,190,367 of NC_064639.1, read as the reverse complement.
ACATGCAGTGTGCAGAACTTGCCCCTCCTGGTCTGTATATGGTCATCGGGACATCTGTAGTTCAGCGTGTTCGGAAATTCCCTTTACAAACTTCTACGACTTATTACATAATATTCTGAATAGGAAGTCATGTCCGGAAACGTACCGTTTCCGCTCTACGACGGTTTCAGTACAGATGTTTAACTCATCCACTTCAGCTTTAGGAATTGATTTATCACTTAAGCACATTTGTTTGCATTAACACTTAAACATTACGTGCTTACATTGTTCCAAAACAGAAAAGAACCTGGCACACTACACGTACAGAACAGTAATGATGCATTACAACAGTGGCTCGATGTGGCGACCACCAACGTTGTTACAGGCATCGTACCTATGAAGCAAGTTCTGGTACTCCATCTCAGCGCACCTGGTGTCTCTTCAGTTTCTAGTGTAGCGGCCATAACTCTTGCCAGCAGATCTTCCTCTCTTTCTCTACAAGATTCTCGTAACAAGACAGACGTTAAATGACATCAGACGACTGCCTGGCATAGTTAGTATACGTCATCCTGTGTATGCTGTAGCACACCAGGACAAGAAATTATGAGACTTTTCTCTTTCCCTCAGCAGACGTGGACGCGTTACACATCTGAATTGAAACTATCGTAGAACGGAAACGGTACGTTTCCGGACATGGGTTCCTGTTCAAAATACGAGGCTTGCGCAGAAAGTAGGTTCCGATCGGTCGCTAAATGGAAACCACAGTGAAAATCAGAAACATTTTATTTGCAAGAATTAGCTACACACACTTTCCAGATACTTCTCCAAATAGTCGCCGCTTCGACTTAGACATTTGTCGGAGCGTTATACCTAATTTTCAACACCTTCGTCACAGAAGGCAGCCGCCTGTGCTTTCCGATAATTCTCTACGCTGGTCTACAGCGCGTAGCCTTCGCCCAAGTGTTGTCTTCGTATCCAGCGTTTCATGTGAACAGAGATGATACTCAGGACGAGCCAATTAGGGCTGAGTTGTGGGCGACCGAACACTTCCCATCGAAAAGGCTGCAGGAGCGTCTTCACTGCCCCTGCAGAGTGCGGCTGAGAATTGCCATGAAGAAGGAAGAGCGTGGCAGTTGTGTTAGATGGGCTGCATCCACAAAGGCGAAGCGTCTCAGTGGGCCCTCCTACTTGGCGGGAGATATCGTTGTTCTAGGCAACTTTACTCGCTCACAGTGCGCTCACACCTGAAAAGAGCGTCTTGATGCGATCGACGGTCGTACTAGAGACACTACCCAACACACCTGTACAAAGCTTGATCGGGTTTTCACTGTGGTGTCCATTTCGCGACCGATCGGAATTTACTTTCTGGACAACCCCCGTATTATATACTCACTCGCTTCTACAAGTCCTAGAGGTTTGTAACGGGAATTTCCGAATACCCTGTATATTAGAATGCCATAATCCTAGTCTGGAAATATTTACAAAATAACATGGCAATGAAGTACAATGCTTCATTTGTTTTAAAAGCCATTTGTCTGCCATTTCTGTGAAATACTAAAACAGGAAGGGAATTATGGTAACAGTAAAAAATCAAAAACTTAGCACAGTTCACTCACAGTTTACAATAAAAATAGAAAGTAGCTGATCCGTTTGCTATATCTACATAATCCCCTTTTATTTGCTTGTAGCCATTGAAAACAGCCAAATTAACACAAAAATAGAGCTATTGAAACATAGTTTTCACCATTTCACACTGTCTATTCGTGATGCTCAAATACTGATACGATCCCCGTTTACAAGATTATTTTTGAGCTGAGTTTCAAATACTCAGAATCATTAACAGAATACTGGTGAATTTTTGTAGTAATCAACCACATATCACTTTTCGAGAAAGGCAGGGAACAGTAGACGGACTAAGTTTTTTTTGTGGCGGTGTTCGTAGCGACAAGCAATTCGCTGTAGAAACGGCTTACGAAGTCACCGCCACACTTTTAATAGCGGGCCGACCGGTCCGCTGGAACAGTGAACAGAAAGATGAAAACCCAAACACTCTGATTAAATAAAGGACGGTACTTATCTTTATAACGAAGATACAGAAACAGTAGTGAACTCCGTGTCTACAGAAATCTGTCTAGTTCGAGTCGGAGCGGCTAGGTCAGCGTCGGCTGACGACAAACAACAACTCTGCTGCGATGAACACACAACTGACTAGCAAGTACACAATTCGGTGGCGAGTACACAACTGAGCGGCGAATACAGAACTGTCCTAGCGCTCGCGACTCCAGCGCTTAAGAAACCAGAAGCCAGCGGTGGCGCGCGCAGACTTGCGGCGATTTCCTGTCTCGCTGGCGCTGCTTATGCGGACGGCGTCCGGACTTTGATGCTGCCAACCTTTTGGCAGCGGGCTCGGGTGGCATTACTGGGCTAGGATATAACAGTTTTCTTTTAATTACTTATTTTATTTAATGTTTCGAATGGAAGGAGTCATAGTTTTTCTATCTGTTTCCGATTTCTGTGTTTAATACGAGTAATAATATGAATAAAAAATCAGAAAACCAGAAACTGGTTTTGAGTGATTTAACGGTCAGGTTAAACTGGCATGAAAAAATATTACCAAAAAAGCGGTTGTTTCAGAGATGAACGACATGCCTAGGCCAATGCTGGCTGTTGAGGGGATATCGGAAGTGCCAACCCCAGATTCGGTTCAGCTGTTTCGCGCCCGCGTCTTACTCGTGCATTCTGTAGATTATATGCAGTGTCTTTGGAGTGTAGCCATGTATGGAAGTGAAACGTGGACGATAAATAGTTTAGACAAGAACAGAATAGAGGCTTTCGAAATGTGGTGCTATGCTGAAGATTAGATGGGTAGATCAAATAACGAATGAGGAGGTATTGAATAGAATTGTAGAGAAGAGAAATTTGTGGCACAACTTGACTAGAAGAAGGGATCGGCTGGTAGGGCATATTCTGAGGCATCAAGGGATAACCAATTTAGTATTGGAGGGCAGCGTGAAGGGTAAAAATCGTGGAGGGAGACCAAGAATGGAATGGTTCGAATGGCTCTGAGCACTATGGAACTTGACTGCAGAGGTCACCAGTCCCCTAGAACTTAGAACTACTTAAACCTAATTAACCTAAGGACATCACACACATCCATGCCCGAGGCAGGGTTCGAACCTGTGACCGTAGCAGTCACCTGGTTCCAGACTGTAGCGCCTAGAACCGCACGGGCACTCCGGAGACCATGAGATGGATACACTATGTAAGTAGGCTGGATAGGTTTTTATGTTGGTAACGCCATGTAGCGCTCTATATGAAAATCACTGACTGTGCTGTGTGCAATCTGTGGCTGGTTTGCATTGTTGGCATTTGCTATTGTAGCGTTGGGCAGTTGGCTGTTAACAAATGGTTCAAATGGCTCTGAGCACTATGGGACTCAACTGCTGTGGTCATCAGTCCCCTAGAACTTAGAACTACTTAAACCTAACTAACCAAAGGACATCACATACACCCATGCCCGAGGCAGGATTCGAACCTGCGACCGTAGCAACAGCGCGGCTCCGGACTGGAGCGCCTAGAACCGCACGGCCACCGCGGCCGGCGGCTGTTAACAGCGCGTAGCGTTGCGCAGTTGGAGGTGAGCCGCCAGCAGTGGTGGATGTGGGGAGAGAAATGGCGGAGTTTGAGAGCAGATGATCTGGACGTGTGTCCATCAGAGACAGTAAATTTGTAAGACTGGATGCCATGAACTGCTATATATATTATGACTTTTGAACTCTATTAAGGTAAGTACATTGTTTGTTCTCTATCAAAATCTTTCATTTGCTGACTATGCCTATCAGTAGGTAGTGCCTTCAGTAGTTAGAATCTTTTATTTAGCTGGAAGTAGTGGTACTCGCTGTATTGCAGTAGCTCGAGTAACGAAGATTTTTGTTAGGTAAGTGATTCATGAAAGGTATAGGTTATTGTTAGTCAGGGCCGTTCTTTTGTAGGGATTACTGAAAGTCAGATTGCGTTGCGCTAAAAATATTGTGTGTCAGTTAAGTGTTAGTCAGAATAAGTAAAGAGTGAAATGTCTGAGTACGTTCAGTATTGCCCAGCTGTTTGAAAATCAAATAACGTAAGAGGTTTATCAGCACAGTCATTCATAAATTTTTCTAAGGGGACGTTTCAACTTGCACAGGATAGAGTAGAATGGACAGCTGCATCAAATCAGTCTCTGGACTGAAGACCACAACAACAACAACAACAATAACATGAGTGAACTCTCAGTCATGGTGAAACGTTCTCTTCCTCCGTGCCTCGGCACTTCCTTGGCGTCGCACGAAAACACACTCGCGGCCAGAACCCACGCATTCTAAGCGATTTGCACTGTGCGAGACAAATCACGCGATGTGCTGCTCCGCGGATGTAATTGAATTGCAAACGTTTATTGGCAGACTCTCATTAGTTCTCTGCTCTCTTACACTATCATCTCAATCCAACATAACAGACGCCACCCTCCGTCTCGTTTTTGTTACGGAATGCTATAGCAGCGCGCCAAGCGCCCAGTAAGCAACACTTCTGAGATGGTTGATTTGGGGCAGGGGACCAAACTGCGAGGTCATCGATCCCATCGGATTAGCGAAGGATCGGGAAGAAAGTCGACCGTGCCTTTTCAAAGCAACCATCCCGACGTTTGCCCGCCAAGCTCGCTTTAACCTGTGAGTCACTGTTATTCTTAAAACTCCGAAGTGAATAATCAAAAGCCCTAGAGCTAAATACTGAACAGAATCTGCTCTGACTTTATTGGGCGCTCTAACCCGCCTTTAGCACAACTGTGACGAGCTTAGTGCAATGGTCGTGTACGTCGCATACACAGATCAATATACTCTCATATTTAATATTTAATAAGCCATTTATTTACTCTAGGATCTCGACACAGACCACTTTAAACTTACAGAGAATAGGCTTCCGCCGAAATGAACGCAGCCTTATAAAATCGACTGAGAAAGTGCTCCAACTGTTCGAGCACAAAGTCACATAAAATACTGAAACACGAGGCTCTGTAGAAGCTCAGTTCATTAGGAATATCGCGCTAACTCAGTGGGGAAGTGCCTCATCTCTATGGAAGACTGATTGGGAAACGCTACAAGCTTTCCTACTCTGTGCAGCTCCCAAATGCAAAGTAAACGAGACCAAGACCCACGAAAGAATACAATCTCGTATCAAAAAACACAAATTGCGCAGCAAATCCCATAAACCGTAAGTTGTTCAAAAGTGGATAGCGCTAATGTGGAACGCAACACTTACTCAAAATTCGGCAAGCCTCTCTCCCTCCATAGGCGGAAGGCAAGTGGCCAAAAGAATTCTTGTCTAAACCTAGCTCCCGACGTTTTGAAAACCTCCACGTGGATGGGAGGATATTCAGCCGTTGCCACAGTGACCAGCGAGAATTTAGCTTTATTTACACGAATGCAGGAGAACCCTGCAGAAATTTCCCATTCTTTGTCTATAGAACGCATCTTAACATGCATATGGGGCCTGAAGATGGCATGTTGAATTGCCGAAACTGGTAGCGAAAACAAAATAAAAGAACTTCTCCATTTTCACAGCTGTTTGGCGATTCCTTTTTGTTAAATAACGTGCAAGAAGTTAGTATCGTTTGTTAGCCAGGTTCCACCCAGTGTTTGAGCAATTCGCACCTAAGGACAGCAGCGATTAACACCCATTTGACTAGATACGATACCTGGAGGGAAAGGCAACGAACGTTCTCACGGTGGCTGAACAGTGCCGTGCCGGCCTAATCTTAAATCTGGCGACGGCGAGGTGAATTCGCAACACACAATTGTACTCTAGGGACTTGCAGTGGCTTGGCGGCAGTCGCCTTCAACAGAGAAAACCACATTTGACGCCAAAGCGTGGAGCAGGGCTTACCGCAACCGCTTCCGCGAACTGCAGTGTCCTGGGGACCCACTTTTCTTCTCTAGAGTCTCTGTGACGGAAGTCCTATGCTCAAGCCGGACCGTGGGACGAACACCAGGACTTGCTCGTTTCTTAACAAGATAATGTGAAGCTTTCTTTCTGAGTGAGCAAGCCTAGCAGTCATCTCAAAAATAGCCAAGAAATGAACAGAAAAATTGTCAAATATGGCTATTTGCAACGAAAAAAAATGACATTTAATCTGTAACTTTTATTCAACTGGACCTCCAGCCAGCTAGTGGCCTCACGCTATGCCGTGAATTCTTTCTTTTTACCGAACAAATCTATGGTCACTGATCCGAAAGACTCGCAGAAAAAAAACAGGGAAGTATCTAAGCAAAATACGGCACCCATACAAGAGAACGCGCTGTAGATTATCAGTACCGCAAAAATAACCTCGTTTATCACGATGGATCATTAAATCTACACTTTCGAAACGATAACAACTTAAAAATACAAACCCCGCCTCAGGGGGTCCTTTACTTTAACCTCAACAAAAGAGGATTGACGGATGATTTCTCTTTTACGCGGGCTCCAAACCGTTCCACGACATTATTCAATATACAGGCATTTCAACCAATCGGAATCAGTAGGAGGGTGTAAACTTATTCATAGGACTTTTTCTGTGTGAGACGCTGTCTGCTGACTGGGCTTTAAGGACTTTCCGTGCAACAGACTGGGAAACAACAGCCATCATGGGGAAAGTGCTCGCCCTTAAAATCAGCCTATTCGGCTCGGATGACCACCATTTAGGAGGAATGAGGAAAGCCTGGCCCATCATCTTCTCCATGCAAACAAAAACTGGCAGAGGCGACTACAAGGTGGAACAGGGCTAAGGAGGAGACATCTATTAATAACCCATTTAAATTGTAATGGGGTACACTTGGACTCGAATTACATTTTATGAAGCCGGCGCGGTGGCCGAGCGATTCTAGGCGCTTCAGTCCGGAACCGCGCGACCGCTACGGTCGCAGGTTCGAATCCTGCCTGAGGCATGGATGTTTGTGATGTCTTTAGGTTAGTTAGGTTTAAGTAGTTCTAAGTTCTAGGGGACTGATGACCTCAGATGTTAAGTCCCATAGTGCTCAGAGCCATTTGAACCATTTTGGACATTTTGTGAAGATACGATGGCTATCGACACATTGCCTGAGCGAAATCCAGTTTTCCTACTTGTGTTGCGCACTTTCTTTCCAAGATATGGGGCTCGTGGCACACGTAATAGACGCGAAGAGTTCCACCTAAGTTTGAATAGAAATGGAACCAACGACCACAAGAGACTGAGAGCCTCCGCTGGTAAAAGCATCAGGAATTACCGTGTGGCAACAAACAGAAGAGATAAAAGGGTTGTCTCCAAACCTCCATTGAAAAAGAGCATATTTGACCCCGCCGCCCCCCACATGCACACACACTCTAGTAGTCCTCCAAGACTTTACCCAATCTTGGGAAGTGCCTTTCGGCAGCAAGGAGGATTCTAGGGAGTGTGTAAAACGAGGTCTTTATTTCCTGTTCATTGAAGGAAGGATACTCCTATTGGATGAAGCATCTGCATCAACTTAGCCGGCCGAAGTGGCCGTGCGGTTAAAGGCGCTGCAGTCTGGAACCGCAAGACCGCTACGGTCGCAGGTTCGAATCCTGCCTCGGGCATGGATGTTTGTGATGTCCTTAGGTTAGTTAGGTTTAACTAGTTGTAAGTTCTAGGGGACTAATAACCTCAGCAGTTGAGTCCCATAGTGCTCAGAGCCATTTTTGAACCATCAACTTACCTCTGCTGTTTGACTACACCTCGTACAGTAAGATAGCATTTTTAATTTTTGTTTTACTTTTGGGTCGACTTTCTTCTGCCTCGTTTGATGCTGACTGTGCCAACATCTTCATCTCAGAGTAGCACTTGCTTGATGAATTCCAGTCCTGTCATTCCCAACAGTTTTTACAGTTTGCAGTTCCTTCACGATCGTGGAAGTTAATCCCTCGTCGTATCGTCATCTCCCTTCTTCTAGTCTGTGTTCTAGACATTTCTTTATTCGTCGATTTTCCGGAGGACGTCATAACTATCTCATCAGTCCACTTAACGTACAGTAGCCTTCTGCAAAAGCACATGTACTATGTGGTCCCCAACTCTGATGTTAAGTTCACCGTTTACCTAATTTCTGCTACTCCTCAATACTGTCGTCTTTCTTTGGTGTACTCCTAGGCGATATTCTGTGCTCATTACATTCAGTTTAACTTAACCTGTATTTCTTCCCCACTTTCAATGAGCACAGCAATGTCGCCGATGACTCTCATCATTGACATCTTTTCAACGTGAATTTTAATCCCGCTCCTAAACCTTTCTGCTCTATCCGTCATTTCTCCTTTGACGCACAGGTTGAACAGCAGAGGAGAAAGATTGTGTAAGTAGGCTGTTTAGGTTTTTATGTTGGTAACGCCACGTGATATGAAAATCACTGACTGTGCTGCGTGAAGGCTGTGGTTGGTTTGCATTGTTGGAGTATATGCTATTGTAGTGTTGGGCAGTTGGCTGTTAACAGCACGTAACGTTGCGCAGTTGGAGGTGAGCCGCCAGCAGTGGTGGATGTGGGGAGAGAAATGGCGGAATTTTGAGAGCGGATGATCTGGACGTGTGTCCATCAGAGACAGTCAATTTGTAAGACTGGATGCCATGAACTGCTATATATATATTATGACTTTTGAACACTATTAAGGTAAGTACATTGTTTGTTCTCTATCAAAATCTTTCATTTGCTAACTATGCCCATCAGTAGTTAGTGCCTTCAGTAGTTTGAATCTTTTATTTAGCTGGCAGTAGTTGGCGCTCGCTGTATTACAGTAGTTCGAGTAACGAAGATTTTTGTGAGGTAAGTGATTTGTGAAAGGTATAGGTTAATGTTAGTCAGGGCCATTCTTTTGTAGGGATTATTGAAAGTCAGATTGCGTTGCGCTAAAAATATTGTGTGTCAGTTTAGTATTGATCAGAATAGGTAAAGAGCGAAATGTCTGAATACGTTCAGTTCTGCTCAGCTGTTTGAAAATCAAATAACGTAAGAGGTTTATCAGCACAGAAATTCATTAATTTTTCGAAGGGGACGTTTCAATTGCATGCAGTGGCGTAAATAGTGGTCCCGCAGACTCCGCAGTGCGGGGGGATCGAGCACTGAGGAAGACCCGCATTTTGAGGGACCACAAACTGACATTAACAATTTATTGAAAAATGTATTCTTATTTTCAGTTTAACCGTGGATACTTAGTAAAGAGATGTGAACAGAAGCGTGCCAGCGAGCATTGCGTACCTTTCCTTGTTCAATGTTAACAAGAATGCTATATGGCGGCCAACACTGCGAGCAGTGCACAGGTTCCGCCAGTGCTGTTTTCCTACACAAGTTTTGGCCGGTATGGCAGCTAGAGCTCTGGAGTGGCCTATTTTCTTCATCGTGTATTTCTTTCAACTCGTTGACAGCACTACGCTCTTCTACTGAGAACCCCTTAAGTGTTTTTGTACGTTTGTGATGGTTGCAGTGTTATAGTGCAAGAAATCAGCTAAAAGAAAGGGAGTCGGACATTACAACTATGAGCAGCAGTTATCTTTGTAAAACAGTTTATTTCCTTTTTCCTAATGTACTTGCATTAACGTAAAACCTATTGCTGGCTTTTTTATATGCGCTGATCTCAAGCGTTTGAATTCAAATCACAATGTCTACAAATACGCTTTAAGATCAGAAGTATCTGGACACCCCCAAAAACATACGTTTTTCCTATTAGCTACATTGTGCTGCCACCTACTGCCAGGTACTCCATATCAGCGACCTCAGTAGTCATTAACATCGTGAGAGTGTCGAATGGGGCGCTCCGCGGAACTCACGTGATTGGGTGTCACTTGTGTCATACGTCCCTACGCAAGAATTCCACACTCCTAAACATCCCTAGGTCCACTGTTTCCGATGCGATAGTTATGTGGAAACGTGAAGGGACACGTACAGCACAAAAGCATACAGGCCGACAGAGACCGCCGACAGTTGAAGAGGGTCGTAATGTGTAATAGGCAGACATCTATCCAGACCATCAAACAGGGATTCGAAACTAAATCAGGATCCACTGTAAGTGAGAAAACTTGGATTTCATGGTCGAGCGGCTGCTCATAAGCCACACATCACGCCGGTAAATGCCAAACGACTTCTCACTTGGTGTAAGGAGCGTAAACATTGGAAGATTGAACAGTGGAAAAACGTTGTGTGGAGTGCCGAATCACGGTACACAATGTGGCGATACGATGGCAGGGTGTGGGTATGGCGAATGCCCGGTGCACGTCATCTGCCATCATATCTAGTGCCAACAGTAAAATTCGGACACAGTGGTGTTATGGTGTGGTCGTGGTTTCATGGAGGGGGCTTGCACTCCTTTTTGTTATGCGAGGCACTATCACAGCAGAGGCCTACATTGATGTTTTAAGCACCTTCTTGCATCCCGCTGTTGAAGAGCAATTCAGGGATGGCGATTACGAGCACCTGTTCGTAATGCAAGGCCTGTGGCGCAGTGGTTACACGACAATAACATCCCTGTAATAGACTGACCTGCACAGAGTCCTGACCTGAATCCTATAGATGTTTTGGAACGCCGACGTCGTGCCAGGCCTAACCGAGCGACATCGATACCTCTCCTCAGTACAGCACTCCGTGAATAATGGGCTGCCAAGAAACCTTCCAGCACCTGACTGAAAGTACGCCTGCGAGAGTGGAAGCTGTCTTCAAGGCTAAGGGTGGGCCAACACTATGTTGAAATCCAACATTATCGATGGAGTGCGCCACGAACGTGTAAGTCATTTTCAGCTAGGTGTCCGGATACTTTTGATCACATACTGTATATTAAAATTTAAGTGGTGTTCGAAAGAGAAAATTAAAAGCCTGCCGAGGCGAAGAAGTTAACAAGACAAAGAAGATAGTGACAGTCTTCTAGCGATGATATACATGCCCAAAACAGAAATGTACAAAAATTAGTAATGAAAGCGAAATTGAAGAAAAACGCGCATTTTAGCTCAGGCAATGCAAGCTGAAGGTCCTTTCCCTAGAGACATTTAGATTAGACCAAGATATGTTTTAGCTGCAATTATTAACATGATTATACTAAAAAGGGTCAGAAAATTTAATGATTTTGGTTACGCTATTCCCTTAATTTAAGTGGAATATAATATACAGCGCGCTGGTTATTCGGAGATGGAGAAAACGCGTGGCGTGATTGACAAGTTGATGAGTGCATCAATAGATGAGTTCCTTTCAACTTTTACCTGAATTATGGTGCATCAATGTCTAATGTTTTCACATTTATTTTTCGAAGGTTTGTTAGTAAACAAAGGGTTCAAAATTTATCGGGTCATGGGCCCCAAGACAGTAGTTACTCCACTGACTGCACCACTTCCTTTCGTCCTGTTTAGTCCTTGCACTTTTCTCTTGGTCTTCCATTATTATTTTTCTCTCTTAGTTCTTGTATATATTGTATATTACCAGTATTTTCCTGTACCTTTAATCCTTTTTTTGTGACTTTGATAATTAATTACAGACTTCTTCTTCTATCCAGTCAGCAGATAGCTCTTCTACCGTCGTTGCGACCCTGAATGTACTGTTTCCATCTATCTGTTTTTTCCTCTACATTAACCAAACAATTGGCCGCACAGAAGTAAATGAAACTGGCGTACTATATGGCCGTGAATGGGTCACGTCCTAGCACACAGCTACCAAACATTATGTCAATGGCGTCCATGTACATTCGCCTGTGGCACCTAACACCAAAGCTGGCCGCAGCAGCCGAGCGGTTGTAGGCGGTTCAGTGTGGAACCGTGCGACCGCTACGGTCGCAGTTTCGAATCCTGCCTCGGGCATGGATGTGTGTGGTTTCCTTAGGTTAGTTAGGTTTAAGTAGTTCTAAGTTCTAGGGGACTGATGACCTCAGATGTTAAGTCCCATAGCGCTCAAAACCACTTTTGAACCCAACATCAAAACAAGAGTAACTGACGCGTTCCTACGCATGCTCTTTGTACCAGGAGCTCAGCCCTTAGAACCGCTAAGAGGATACTGTCCATCCGCTCCAAATGCTCCTTCAATCATTTTTGTGACACAGCACACGACTTATCAGGTCCACGTTTCTCACAGAGATCCCGCACTTGTTAGCTGTAGAGCCAGACGCGTGCTCTAGTAGACTGTGAATCCCCAACCGCGCAGGTAATGAGCAGTTGTCTTCAGCTATTACCGCACAGAGCGGTAGCCGGCAGAGTTACACCATCGCAGGCGACCGCAGTTTCCTCATTTTTCCTGGTAGGCAAGTGTGGAGTGACTCAGCAGATCTCTCGTCACGAGACCTCACTCTTTCCCACAATACAAACTTACCTGCATTTTGTGAAGGAAGTTACGTTGACTGCTGTCGTCAGTGAAGTAATGTAGAACTAAAGAACGTAACCTGTTCACGTGGAACAAATGGTTCAAATGGCTCTGAGCACTATGCGGCTTAACTTCTGAGGTCATCAGTCGCCTAGAACTTAGAACTAATTAAACCTAACTGACCTAAGGACATCACACACATCCATGCCCGAGGCAGGATTCGAACCTGCGACTGTAGCGGTCGCGAGGTTCCAGACTCTAGAGCCTAGGACCGCACCGCCACTCCGGCCGTCTCACGTGGAACAAACAAAGCAACAAAAATCACAAAGGAATTTGTGAAGGTAGTTATTCTGACTATAGTGTCAGTAAAGTAATGTATCAAACTAGACATGATTGTCTTATTGGGATAGCCACGATCGTTCTTTGAATAAAAATATGGCATTTCAGTCTTTGATCGCAATTTTTTTAAATTTTCAACAACCGGTTTCAGGCTAGCTGCCCATCTTCAGATCTTTTAGATAAAGAAATATAATTAAAAAGAGAGATTGTATGGTTACTGATAGAACTATCTTAGTTTACAAAATTTTTTTCGGAATTAAAATAGAAACAGTTTTGTTCTGACAGGTTACTCTATAACTGCAATATATGGTATGTTTGCATTTTAATTCCGAAATTTTTTTTGTAAACTAAGATAGTTCTATCAGTAACTATACAATCTCTCTTGTTAATTACATTTCTTTAACTTTACCTAACAGATCTGAAGATGGGCAGGTAGCCTGAAACCGGTTAGTGAAAATAAAAAACAGCGATCAAAGACTGAAATGCCATATTTTTATTCAGAGTAATGTATAACTAAAGAACCTAATCGCGTGGAACAAACAACAGCAACAAATATCACAAAAGGGAAAATTACATAACACAGCTGTCGGAGTTGGAGGTACATTGGTAAATCGTGCTTCAGGAGCCAGAGAGGTCGTGGACTCGAATACCTGCCGGCCGACCACGAAAATTGTCCGCAGCTCGTGGTCTAATGGTTAGCCGGCACGTTAGCTCAGCGTGTTCGGTCAGAGGGCTTAGCTACCCTCTGTAAAAAAAAAAAAAACTGAGTGAACGGATCAACGAACAACCTGAACGGGTGTCATCGGACGTCCGCCATGAACAAATTCAACGAACAATATAGAACAAAATGAGATTAAAAAAAAGTGGCTAGCATTGTTGCCTCTGGATCACGGGGTCCCGGGTTCGATCCAGGCCAGGTTGAGGATTTTCTCTGCCCAGGGGCTGGGTGTTTATGTTGTCCTCATCATTTCATTATCATCATCATCATCATTCCTGACAGTGGCTCGATTGGCTTATGGAAAAAAATTGGACTGTGTAAAAATTGGGACTTCGTATGGGCGCTGATGACAGCGCAGTTGAGCGCCCCACAAACCAGACATAATCATCATCACCACGGAAATTTCCATGTGCCTTCACATGTCAACGATGTGTGGAGTCGCCAGGAACGACACGTGTTCCGTATTCCAAGCTTAACTGTAGGTTCCCTTTCCCCAGTTAGATAGCTGGGGTAGGCTGGGGACACGCAAGTCTCGAAAATGGTGTTCAATTGCAAGACTTTCACCAGGCCACTCAGCCACACGAAATTGTTGTTTTTGTCATACTACATCTTGCGACGATATGTAACTATTACTGTTGTGTAAGAGCTCTTCTAAACAGCAGTCTATGGAGCAAACCAGTAGCGTCTTTACCTGATGTTGCTGGCACCTTAGATACTTGGGCTATGTTCAAATGTGTGTTAATTCCTAAGGGACCGCCGGCTGGGGTGGCCGAGCGTTTCTAGGCGCTACAGTCTGGAACCACCTCGGGCATGGATGTGTGTGATGTCCTTAGGTTAGTTAGGTTTAAGTAGTTCTAAGTTCTAGCGGACTGATGATCTCAGAAGTTAAGCCCCATAGTGCTCAGAGCCATTTGAACCATTTGAAACTAAGGGACCAAACTGCTTTGGTCACCGGTCCCTAGACTTACACACTACTTAAACTAACTTATTCTAAGAACAATACACATACCCATGTCCGAGGGAGGACTCGAACCTTCGGCGGGAGGGACCGCACAGTCCGTGTCATGACGCCTCAAACCGCGCGGCCACTACGCGCGGTCTTGCGCTATGCGCTGGTCTGTTTATAAACAATAACTCGATGTAGTCGTAGGACCGAGCCGCGCAGGACTGCTTTCATGCGTCGTAACTAATTAGCTGCTAATACACTATGTGATCAGAAGTATCCGGACACCAGGCCAACAAAGTAACTTCGTGGCGCCCTCCATCGGTAATGCTGGAAATCAATATGGTGTTGGCCCACACTTAGCCTTGATGACAGCTTCCACTCTCGCAGGCATACGCTCAAGCAGGTTTCCTGGCGAATGGCAGCCCATTCTTCACCAAGTGCTGCACTGAGGAGAGGTATCGATGTCGGTCGGTTAGGCCTGGTACAAAGTCGGCGTTCCAAAATATCTGTAGGAATAGGTCAGGACTCGTGTAGGGTCAGTCTATTACAGGGATGTTATTGTCGTGTAACCACTCCGCCACAGGCCTTGCATTATGAACAGGTGCACGCAATCGCTATCCCTGATTTGCTCTTCAACAGCGGGAAGCTAGAAGGTGCATAAAACATCAATGTAGGCCTTTGCTGTGATAGTGCCACGCAAAACAACAAGGGGTGCAAGCCCCTCCTACTAGAGATGTCTTCATCAGAATGAAATTTTCTAAATCGTAATATTACTTTGCTGAAAAGCAATGGTCAGATTTTATAGTGGTCAGATTTTAGAGCAGCTATGCTCAAGTCAGAAGTGAAATAAAACGTTCTAGCCTTTGTCACGTGTGCCTAGCTGGGAACAACAAGATGTTGTTCCCAGCTGCATACTCTCGACTGGAAATTGTTAATAACTGTATCCGGAGATACTAGCAGTTTTAATGTAGAGCAGTATTCTGATTTCACTTTGTTTAATTTTCATAGAAATACTTTGCCGTTTATAATTCCTATCGCTATGTCGAACGGGTTGTCTCACAGTTGGAAGTATTCAGACGTCATCGATATTCGTTTGACTAATAGCATCACAATTATTCAGATGCAGTGTCAGCCGTTGCACATCATACGTTCTTGCAGAGAACACACGAAGCTTTACATTCTCTACATCAGACAATGACTTTGAGGTAGCGAATGCATTCCTGCCTATGCAGGAGCCACGTAAAAAGGAAGCGTAACACCCGGCGAATAGCGTCCATTAGATCCTTAGCTTTTAATTATGTACACAGTACATTTGGCGCGATTTAGGCAGACCTTACCTCCACTTCCTTTGGCCCACGGGAGACATGTAAGAGTCGCAAAGCGTTCCGCGAAGACAATGGGCGCATACGTCAATCGAGATGGTCGCACCGTTGTTACCAACATGCAGCGCCATTGTGAGACTTCCACGTTTCTGGCATGATAATATTTTTATAAGCACCTGATTACAAGCGTTTTGCTGAATTTAGACAGAATGCATTTGGATGTAACATTGCGTCACTCGGTAGAGTGAAATGAAATTGTCGAGCGACTTTTAATTGTCTTGTGGAGCGTTGAAACAATTTCGACGTTTCGAAGATGAAAGCTGTTCGTAACCGTCCGTTGGCTTCGATTTTATTTTGTGCTGCAGCATGACGAGGTATTGTACCTAAAAGAATTTTAATCATAATTCACACCTGCCAGAGAAGTCTGTGCGCTGTGTTGTTGCAACAGCTTATACTGTTTGATCCAAAATGTACAGAGAAAGTGCAGTATTAATCATTGTGAATGAAATTTTAGTAACACGGAGCATGTGCCCTATTGATTTACAAAAAGACATTGTACTTTTTAATAATGCAATATTTTGTTGCTACAATAGCTACGAGTTTCTCTGACGGTGCTGCAGAGTTCACATAGCATCCATATCTCATCTAAACATATTGGCTGCCGGCCGCAGACTTGATGTACTCAGCAAAACTGTCAAATGTGGTTCCGGACTGAAGCCCCTAGAACCGTTCGGTCACAACGGCCGGCAACAGCCGAGCAGTGTTCATTATCTAGATCGGCTAGTGCTGAGGTTGTGATCTTCACAATATGAATAGGTTAAAACTTTGACTCTGTAGAGACGAGCAGGCTAACAGCCCTGTCCATTTCACATTTTTGTGGTCGATACTGAATGGCATCGTGGAAGTTTTAACTTTGAACACCAGGTTCTTTTAGGAATGAATGGTTAATTCCTTGAGATGTTTTGCACTCTCGTCATCTGAGACGTTCTCCTCTTTCGTTACAGTGACTACGAAGTTTGTATAACGTAGTCGTAAAAAGAAGGGGAGTCCTTCCATGATGCTACTCTTTGTTAGTTGGTAAAAAATTTCTTTGTCTGTGATTGTGGAATGCTCTTTGACCCAAAGAAGTGGCGCTCTTTTGTATTATTTGAGACACTGATAGATTCAAGCGAAGTACATGCATTTCAGATATAAGTATTCACGATTATTGCACTACTCAATTTTCACCGGGAGGAAATAATTATGAAAAAAATATGTTTTGAAACTCCGTGGCAGATTAAAATGGAACGGTATTCGAACTAGGGGCCTTCGCCTCTTCCGGGCAAGTGTTCAAATCAGCGCACACTCCGTTGCACAGTGAAAATTTATTCAGAAAATATGTTTTACTTCTCTTTCAGTCTTGCTTGCTGCTCGTTGTCTAATGTCGGGTTTCTTATATAATGACTGAAACACATTTCTTCGCCTTTCTCGTCATTTATAGAGAGCAGATCAGCTTTTTGTGACAACTTCTACGAACGACTAACATAGCATCTTCCAAGTAGTGCGAAGCGACTTCAAAAAGTATGTTACACATGTTATCCAACGTTAAGATTACTACGCAAGAAGAGTGGTCAGATGAGAGCAAATGTTCTCGCCTTCCTCCAGAGACAGTTAAGCTGCGGTATGGCAAACAGGTGCATCACAGTGTGGGAGTGAAATGGCGCGCCATCTGGAAATACACTGCAAAACTGACGCACAAGAGACAGATGTGGGGAAAACGTCTAAATTGCACGCATATTGTCCGTGAAATTCTGGCGGTCTGTGGAGCAAATGTAACCTCGCATCCAGCCGTAGTGAAACGGTGGTAACGATTTGACCGACGTGGTGCACAAGTGAATGATGTTGATCGTGAAGGAAGGCCATCGACATCGAACACAGCGTCGGGCAGCAGGAACTGATTTCCAGCAATTGCAAATGTCCTTCACACATCGGTTTCCGAATAGCTCTGTCACGAAGGAGAGGAGTTCTGTCGTCGAGGAATTGAGCGGTTGGCAGAAAGTTCCATCATTGTTTTCGTACAGAGATTTGGTGGCCATGTTGGAAAATAGTGTCATGTACCTGTCTCACTTCGAAGTGTAGTGCAATATTTAACAGAAGTTACTTGGCATTCCACAATAATGTGTAACTTACTTTTTGAAGCCCCCCTTGTATTTATCACGGATTGACTGGCGTAACATCTTTACAGGTCATATGCTAAAAACAGACACTCAAAAGCCCATGTTTACAACCTTACACTTCCCGTGAGAATTTTCTTGAAATAGCCACTTTTTAATCTCAATAGTTTGTAATCAACAGACTAATATTGACAAAAGTACACTTTTTAGAAAGTTGAGAATTACGATTAGAAGAATATAATACTAGTTCTTCAAATCTTACTCAGTTTCACAAAAATATTGCAAAATGCGAAATTTTTATCATCAATAACTTTTCAAATAAAATTATTTTTGGGAAATGGAAATTGTTCTACCTGAAACGGAAAAAAGGGATTCAGTTGAGGTATGTCAAGACTAATACGACTTTCGCCGGTGCGGAAATTTTAGGCAATACATACTTTGTGGGTATCGTAACCCTGTCAGATATTTTAAATCAAATGATTTTGAAATTTTGAAATTTGTGGTAAGTTCCTATGGGACCAAACTGCTAAGGTCTTCGGTTCCTAGGCTTACACGCTACTTAATCTCCCTTAAACTAACTTAGGGTAAGGACAACACACACACAGATGCCCGAGGGAGGACTCGAATCTCCGACGGGGGTAGCCGTGCGAACCGTGGCAAGGTGCTCAAGACCGCACGGCTACCCCGCGCGGCTAAAATGATTTTAATAAACCGAAGTACACAGTAGACTAGTAAATGAAGTTTAATGTGGAACATTTTTAATAAACTATCGACAATTTCAGTAACGTACTGCCGGCCGAAGTAGCTGTGCGGTTCTAGGCGCTGCAGTTTGGGACCGCGAGACCGCTACGGTCGCAGGTTCGAATCCTGCCTCGGGCATGGATATGTGTGATGTCCTTAGGTTAGTTAGGTTTAACTAGTTCTAAGCTCTAGGGGACTAATGACCTCAGAAGTTGAGTCCTATAGTGCTCAGAGCCATTTGAACCAAGTAACGTACTGATTACACGGAAGTTCATGATATATTTAATGGAAAGTATAAAATAAATAAAAAATGTTGTATGGATCATTAGTTCGCCCTTTTGTTTTTAATTATTTCCTTTAATGTAAAAGAAATGAAATGATGAGGATACTTTATTACTATATGTTGAACGCAAGAATTGTACGTCGTCATAGTTCTAAGCAAATTTTTTATTGGTTACAACGTATGCCAAATGAATAGTTAATTCTTAAGGAAATTTCCGGAATTTGACTGTAAATTACAATTCATTTATTTCACGCAATCATGATTTCGACTTGACAGCCATTCTAATTGACATGTCAATGTCAAAATAACATATAACTGGTCTTACAAGGTAGTCGTTGTATTCTAGGACGTGGATACACATCAAAGGTATAAGGGTGACACTGTGCACAGTGAATAAACACTAACGAACTGTGTTGAGTATTTGACAGTCAACGCATTGCGGTGCTGCGTCCATACATTGGCTCAAATGGCTCTGAGCACTATGGGATTTAACTTCCGAGGTCATCAGTCCCCTAGAAATTAGAACTACTTAAACCTAACCAACCTAAGGACATCACACACATCCATGCCCGAGGCAGGATTCGAACCTGCGACCGTAGCGGTCACGCGGTTCCAGGCTGTAGCGCCTAGATCCGCTCGGCCACCCACGCCGGCGTCCATATATTGAGAGTTGCTATGTGGTCGCGATGAATGCAGGTCAGTGCAATGCATTGACTGACAAATAAGCAATACATTTTGTTCATATTTATTCGCTGTGCAAAAGGTACGAGCATATGCAATAGACTCCCATATATGTGAGTTTCTTGAAGACTTCTTGAGTAACAGAACCCAGTACGTTGTCCTCGACGGCGAGTGTCCATGAGTGACAAGGGTAGCATCAGAAGGGTCCCAGGTAAGTGTGATAAGCCCGCTCCTACTCTCTGTATACAGCATTTGATCTGGCGGGCAGTGTGAACAGCAGTCTACGGCAGTTTGCTGATGATGTTGCGACGTACGGGAAGGAGTCGTCGTTGAGTGACTGTGGGAGGATACAAGATGTCTTAGGCAAAATGTCCGGTTGCTGTGATGAATGGAAGCTTATTCTAAATGTAGAAAAATTTAAGTTGATGAAGATGAGTAGAAAAAGGCATATCGTAATGTTCGAATACAGCATTAGTAGTGTGCTGCGTGACACAGTCACGTCGTTTAAATATTTGTGTGTAATGATGCAAAGTGATACGAAGTGTAACGGGGACGTAAGGACGGTAGTAGGGACGACGAATGGTCGACTTTGGTTTATTGGAAGGATTTTAGGAAGGTGTGGTTCGTCCGTAAAGTCTGCGTAAGAATACTAGTGTGATCCATTCTCGAGACTGCTCGAGTGTTTGGCATCCCCACCAGATCGGATGATAGGAGGGCGTCGAAGCAATTCAGAAGCAGGCTGCTAGATTAATTACTAGTAGGTTCCATCAAGAAGCAAATATTACGAAGATGCTTTGGGAGTTCAAAGGGGAATCCCTGAAGGGAAGGCGATGTTCTTTTCGAGGAATACTGTTGAGAAAACTTAGAGAACTGTCAAAAGAAGCTCACTGCAAAACGATTCCAATGTCGCCAACGTACATTTAGCGTAACATAACCACAAAGATAAGAGAAATTAGGGTTCGCACGTAGGCATACAGACAGTCGTTTTCCTCTCGCTCTGTTTGTGAGTGAAACAGGAAGGGAAATGACTGGTAGTGGTAAAAGGTACCATTCGTCAAACATCCTACTGTGGCTTGCATAGTATGCATATAGATGTAGATGCACAATATCAGCCTTATTATGTACGTTTGATATGTACTCATGTACCATAAAATGGCAACCAGATACCTGTACTGAGGTGACAAAAGTCACTTCGGTTCGGAACGCCGCTGCTGCTACGGTCGCAGGTTCGAATCCTGCCTCGGGCATGGATGTGTGTGACGTCCTTAGGTTAGTTAGGTTTAAGTAGTTCTAAGTCCAGGGGAATGATGACCTCAGATGTTAAGTCCCGTAGTGCTTAGAGCCATTTTTTTGACAAAGTCATGGGATATCTCCTAATATCGTGTCGGACCTCCTTTTGCCCCGGGTAGTGCAGCAACTTGATGTGACATGGACTCAACAAGTCCTTGGAAGTCCCCTGTAGAAATGTTGAGCGTCACTGCCTCTGTAGCCGTCCACAATTACGAACTGACTGCTCGATCATGTCCCATAATCAACGGGATTCATGTCGGGCGATCTGGGTGGCCAAATCATTCTCTCGAATCGCCCAGAATGTTCTTCAATCCATTTGCGAATAATAATGCCTCCCCCCCCCCCCACCCTCCTTCCACGCTGTGCGGTCTGGGGCGTCTTGTCACAGTCCGCGCGGCTGCCCCCATCGGAGGTTCGAGTCCTCCTCCGGACATGGGATGGGTATGTATGTTGTCCTTAGCGAAGTTAGTTTGAGTTAGATTAAGTAGTTGCGTTAGCTTAGGGACTGATGACCTAAGCAGTTTGGTCCCATAAGCCCTTACACCTAGAAACCTACGCTACTGGCCATTAAAATTGTTACCCCAAGAAGAAATGCAGACGATAAACGGGTATTCATTGGACAAATATATTATACTAGAACTGACATGTGATTACATTTTCACGCAATTTAGGTGCATGGATCCTGAGAAATCAGTACCCAGAACAACCACCTCTGCTCGTAATAACGGCCTTGATACGCCTGGGCATTGAGTCAAACAGAGCTTGGATGGCGTGTACAGGTACAGCTGCCCATGCAGCTTCAACACGATACCACAGTTCATCAAGAGTAGCGACTGGCGTATTGTGACGAGACAGTTGCTCGGCCACCATTGACCAGACGTTTTCAATTGGTGAGAGATCTGGAGAATGTGCTGGCCAGGGCAGCAGTCGAACATTTTCTGTATCCAGAAAGGCCCGTACAGCACCTGCAACCTGCGGTCGTGCATTATCTTGCTGAAATGTAGGGTTTCGTAGGGATCGAATGAAGAGTACAGCCACAGGTCGTAACACATCTGAAATGTAACGTCCACTTTTCAAAGTGCCGTCACTGCGAACAAGAAGTGACGGAGACGTGTTACCAATGGCACCCCATACCATCACGCCGGGTGATACGCCAGTATGGCGATGACGAATACACGCTTCCAATGTGCGTTCACCGCGATGTCGCCAAACACGGATGCGTGGATGTGTGTGACGTCCTTAAGTTAGATAGGTTTAAGTAGTTCCAAGTTCTAGGGGACTGATGACCTAAGATGTTAAGTCCCATAGTGCTCAGAGCCATTCGAACCATTTTTTGTAAGCTAACATTGAAGGTAATTATATATTTTTGAATATCATTATTAATCATTTATATTAAGCAATAATATTATTATATTAGTCTTTGTATTTAAATTGTGACACTTTGGCATTTTGCTGTAACTTCAGGTCGTAAGTTAATTTAAAAATAAACATTAATTACTTTAATTTGAAGTATTATATTTACCCTTTTACGTCTTGCTGCTAACTTACTAATATGCATATATTACGTGCTTTGTACTTGGCAGTGAAAATTTACGAGGGTTTTACATTTAGCCAAAGAAAATTGAATTCCGCTACATTTTCAACAATTTCAGAATTTCGCCGCTACGCCACGAAGGCCAAAAAAACTCCAATACGCGTGGCGGAATTCCGCTACGGTTGGCAACATTGCACTCACTTCCGTTGCACACATAGTGAGGGCGGGGGTAGACACCCCGCCGCAGGGCACAGCTATTTTTTGCAGTCTCATTCCACCATGGCTTGCCACTACGTCAACCAAGCGCACAGTGCGCGACTATTTTGTGGCACGGGGTTTCAAAAGCGGGTATTATTCTAATATTGGCGTTTTTTTTGTGTAAACTAAGGAAGGGGGGTGTCCGGACCCCCTGGACCCCCCCCCCCCTTATATACTACGTCCGTGATTATTGGTGTGTGATTATGTGATCATTGGTATCGCATAAATGAGGTGTAAACCAGTATCGAGATTTGTGGTATCGACTACTACAGTAACGGAAATTTCCCTCCCCCCCACCCTCACCCCACGAACATTTTAATGCTCACCCTGCTGATACGGCTATTCTATGTGGTTTTCTCAGCTGCTGTTGATAGTAGCTGTCGCAGTAGGTTCAGATCCAAAGAGGTAGGTATTCGATAGGTATCGTCATCTACAGACGAACAGCGCGCGGAGCGAGAAGCGCCGAATCACGCGTGTGCCCCACGTGTGGCCGGCGGTCATCGCTTCCCGGCGCACGTGCGCGCCGCGTTACGCAAGGCGTGGCTGCTGGCCAGCGGCCACAGCGGTGCGGCTCGGCGCTACGGGCCCTGACCTTGGCCCCCGGGTTTCGCGCTGCTCTGCTGCCGCCAGCGCCACGTCGCTTAATTCGCGACCAGCCGCCGGCTGTCGGCCACTGTCCTTCGGTAGCCTCGCGGCCCGGCCTGGCGTACGTGACCAGCCGCATGCAGCGCGCCGGCGCGCCCGCCAGACCTGTCCCCCCGGCCAGTTAAAACCCGACTGCGGGCCGCCTGGAGGGGGAGCCAGACAGCTGGCGGCGCTTTCGCGCGACCGCGGCCGCGAGCGGAGGGGAAAGCGGCGGCGCGAGGTAGGGTAGGGTCTACGCTCCCAGTCAAGGCGGCCCATCAAGCGAATCGAGAGTACCGCTAACCGTCGATACTTTTTCACGGAATTTTTAGAACGCACAGTGGCAGCCAGTCATATTTGGTTCTTAATTTAAAAGGGTGCCACCGTTACCGTGTAACTATCATTTCCTGAACGTGTCGATGAGCTACGTAAATGGCATAGGCTCACGCAAGGAAGGAGGCAGGCGAGATCGGGGAGTGATCTGAGGACATATACATTATATTTATTACAAAACTCTCACGTATTTCTGGCAATGACTGCTCGCCGCAATGGCACTAAATGGCAGACTTAGCACTGCCGAGAGCGGAGGGATGTACTTTCATTTTTAGGATTCCGTACCTCAACTGACAGCCTTGGGAGAGCCAGTCCTGACAAAACTCTACCATCTGGTGAGCAAGATGTATGAGACAGGCGAAATACTCTTACACTTCAAGAAGAATTTAATAATTCCAATCCCAAAGAAAGCAGGTGTTGACAGATGTGAAAATTACCGAACTATCAGTTTAATAAGTCACAGCTGCAAAATAGTAACGCGAATTCTTTACAGACGAATGGTAAAACTGATAGAAGCCGACCTCGGGGAAGATCAGTTTGGATTCCGTAGAAATGTTGGAACACGTGAGGCAATACTGACCCTACGACTTATCTTAGAAGAAAGATTAAGGAAAGGCAAACCTACGTTTCTAGCATTTGTAGAATTAGAGAAAGCTTTTGACAATGTTGACTGGAATACTCTCTTTCAAATTCTGAAGGTGGCAGGGGTAAAATACAGGGAGCGAAAGGCTATTTACAATTTGTACAAAAAGCAGATGGCAGTTATAAGAGTCGAGGGGTACGAAAGGGAAGCAATTGTTGGGAAGGGAGTGAGACAGGGTTGTAGCCTATCCCCGATGTTATTCAATCAATATATTGAGCAAGCAATAAAGGAAACAAAAGGAAAGTTCGGAGTAGGTATTAAAATCCATGGAGACGAAATAAAAACTTTGAGGTTCGCCGATGACATTGTAATTCTGTCAGAGACAGCAAAGGACTTGAAAGAGCAGTTGACCAGAATGGACAGTGTCTTGAAAGGAGGGTATAAGATGAACATCAACAAAAGCAAAACGAGGATAATGGAATGTGGTCGAATTAAGTCGGGTGATGCTGAGGAAATTAGATTAGGAAATGAGACACTTAAAGCAGTAAAGGAGTTTTGCTATTTGGGGAGGAAAATAACTGATGATGGTCGAAGTAGAGAGGATATAAAATGTAGACTGGCAATGGCAAGGAAAGCGTTTCTGAAGAAGAAAAATTTGTTAACATCGAGTATAGATTTAAATGTCAGTAAGTCGTTTCTGAAAGTATTTGTATGGAGTGTAGCTTTGTATGGAAGTGAAACATGGACGATAAATAGTTTGGACAAGAAGAGAATAGAGGCTTTCGAAATGTGGTGCTACAGAAGAACGCTGAAGATTGGATGGGTAGATCACATAACTAATGAGGAGGTATTGAATAGAATTCGGGAGAAGAGGAGCTTGTGGCACAACTTGACTAGAAGAAGGGATCGGTTGGTAGGACATGTTCTGAGACATTGAGGGATCACCAATTTAGTATTGGAGGGCAGCGTGGAGGGTAAAAATCGTAGAGATGAATACACTAAGCAGATTCAGAAGGATGTAGGCTGCAGTAGCTACTGGGAGATGAAGAATCTTGCACAGGATAGAGTAGCATGAAGAGTTGCATCAAACCAGTCCCAGGACTGAAGACAACCTCAATCAGTACAAAAGCAAGCCTTATTGGGCTACGTCGTTGTCTGTCCGTCCGACTGTGAAGACCCTTTGTCTCTGGAAGGGGTAGATGTATCACACTGAAATGTATACCACATGTCAAGATCTGCCATCCCTTGGCGGTGTAAGCAATTGAAGCTTCTAAGTCAATCTATGAGGGCTATTCAGAAAGTAAGGAACGATCGGTCGCTAAATGGAAACCACAGTGAAAATCCGATGAAATTTTGCACAGGTGTGTTGGGCAGTGTCTCTAGTATGTCTATCGGTGGCGCTACGTCGTTCTCTTTAGTTCTGAGCACACAGGGAGCACATAAAGATACCTAGAACAATAGTGTCTCCCGCCAAGTACGAGAGCCTGGTGAGAAATTTCGCCTGAAGCTATGCAGCCAACATTACATAACTGTTGTGAGTTTTCTTCTTCAAGCCATTTCTCATCCACATTCTGCAGGGGCAATGAGGATGCTCCTGTATCGTTTTCAATTACCCACAATACAGCCCGTAATTGTCTCCCTCTGAGTTTTATCTCTGCTCACATGAACCGCTGGCTATGAAGACAACATTTTGGCACAGGCAACGAGCTGTAGGCCAGCGTAGAGAATTGGCGGAAAGCACTGGCGGCTGCCTTCTATAACGAGTGTATTGGAAAGTTGGTACAACGCAACGACAAATGTCTAAGTCGGATCGGCGACTGCAGAGGTAAGTAGCTGGAAGTTGTAGCTAACTGTTGCAAATAAAACAGTTTTGATTTTCACTCTGGTTTCTATTTCGCGACCTATCGTTCCTTACTAAATTCACTAATCAAAATCCATACGCTACTTCCCGTTAACCTACAATTTGGCAAGAAGCTAGGTTTCACAGTACTAATAAAGGAAAAAAAACAAAAATAGTTAATTTGTAATTGAAACACAAGAAAAAAAATTTTCTCATTCGTTATCCGACTATATGTCCGTTAAGACGCTTTTTGTCAGGAACGGGTAGAGACTCAAGTTGAAATTCATGTGACGTACTAAGGCCTGTAGACCCTTGGTGATGTAATAAATGTAAGATTTGAAGTCAAGGTAACCAAAAGATATGGCCATTTATGTAACAAATTTTGACACTCACTAACTTACGCATTAAAACTATAGTGTACTTCCTTTTGACCTAGAATCATGAAATATGGCAAGAAGCAGCATTTCACAGAAAAAGTAAAGGAAAAAAATCAGAAAACTGTTAATTTGTTGAAACATCTTAGCAGATTAAAACCGTGTGCCTGTCCGAGACTCGGACTCGGGACCTTCGTCTTTCGCGAGCAAGCGCTGTACCAACCGAGCTACCCAAGGAGCGTCACAGCTTTACTTCCACCAGTACCTCGTCTTTTACTTTCCAAACTTCACAGCGCACTTTCAGCGCAAACCCCGTTGCCGAGTGAAAATTTCTTTCTGTTACTTTGTTTTTATACCACTCAAAAATTATTTATTTTGTCCTTCGTTACTCGACTTCACGCTTAAAATTAAAACATTCTTGGAATTCTCTGGACCGCCGGTATCCCACCAGTATCAATTTCAGTAAGGCACAAAAACCTTCGAGATTCTCAACTCCCGGGAAGGATGAACTGTCTATATACATAATTAAGTTTTTACGGAAAGCTCAGAGCGCGAGTATTATTCGCACTCGGCCAATTTTTAAAGTGACATTCTATTTCTACAATTCTTTCCTGATTATTTTTTGTTTGTTGTCCAATACGGTTTTTCTCAATCGTTATGGTATTTTTTCCATTTAAGATTTTTAATTTTGAGTGTAAACTAACATAAAGTCTATTTTAGGTGGTCCAGTCGAAATAATGCATTTATATCAGCCGTACGTGTTAAAGCTCCGCTATCGGGACAGGGAGGTGTACTGGCCCCGGCTCGAATCCACCTGAGTGATTAACGACGAGAGTCGGTGTGCTGGATGTGTTTTTAGGCGGTTTTCGACATCTCATTATGTGAATAACAGGCTGGTAACCAAGTCTCGTCTCAGTTACACTGTACGCAAACATTCAGAAACTAGCTTTCACGTGAATAACACTACACACAGACATGTAGGGTACACATATTCCACCGCGAGTGGTGAAGGCGTAGCGACAAGAAGGGCATCAGGCCAACCCTTGAATTAACCATGCCAAATCCGTTACTTGACATGGTCAAGTGCTGGACGAAGGCACAAGGGAAATGAGAAAGAAGAAAATATTTATAATATATTATGCACTTTGCTTATGCTAATGAAATACCGTTATCATTTCGATATCAAAGTAATGTGCCTAAAAAACGTAATTGAATGCCTGTGAATCGTTTGGGCACTTTAGGGGCACTATACGTCCTCAGACTCACCGGATCATTTGTATCATCATCATCATCATCATCATCATCATTGACTACATTATGGATTAGATTCGAGGAACATGTTCCAGCTTCTTACCTTTACCGTTTGACGCCGACCTTCGTCCCTTACCCACGTGGGGTATTACAAAATTTTTTAAGGTATCTGCCTCGTTGTATTGTGTTTATATTTTCCTTCCATTTCTGCCTACATGTGTCACTTTTTCTGTATTTGAAATTAATATTTTAAGTTCATTTCTAATATCTTCGTGTCTTAACCTGTCTTGTTCAGATGGTTCAAATGGCTCTAAGCACTATGAGACTTAACATCTGAGGTCATCAGTCCCATAGACTTAGAACTACTTAAACCTAACTAACCTAAGGACATCACACACATCCATGCCCGAGGCAGGATTCAAACCTGCGACCGTAGCAGCAGCGCGGTTCCGGACTGAAGGGCCTAGAACCGCTCGGTCACAGCGGCCGGTTACCTGTCTTGTTGTTTACATCCTTCAACTGATCTCAGAAATTTCATTTCTGACGTTCCTATTCCATTCGTTGTCTTGTTTAGTATCCACGTCTCATATTCGTGAAGTAGCAATGGAAAAGCTATTGTTTTATAGAATTTCAGTCGTGTTCCTCTAGTTGTCTTTTCGTTTAATGTTCTTTTTACTATTCCAAAAGCACCGTAAAATTTTTTCTTTCTTATTTTTTACATCTATATCGTAATCGAAAGAAATGTTGGAGTCGAGTTAGGGAAATGAGTTTCTCGCTTGATTATTTTGTTTTCTGCCACTATTTTCGATCGCACCGGTTGTTTTCCTCGGAATGCCATCACTTTTATCTCTAGATATTTTGAAGTTACAGTTATTGCCAATTTGGTTTGATTTAAAAATATTTCTTTGTAACTCTTCTTATGAAGACAGGGTTAGACTTCTCACAACTCAGAAATCAATTACTGAGAGTCCTGTTACAATCCTATTACTTTCAGACGGATTCCGCGAATCGACCTCTGAACTGGAATACGTATATCGCTAACAGTTCATACACCGCCTCTAGTTTGCTCACAGCAGAGCCAATCAATAACCTCCCCACAACAAAACAAGAATGTAGTCCAGTGTCAAAAAATCTTCGGAAATGTGAGTAGGACTCATGCACCGAGGATTCCGTTCAAACTCATATCAGTTATGTATATAGATAGTTCATCTATCTCGTGAATCTAGAATTCGACGATTTTTGGCTGTTATCGATGTCGATACTGGCACAGCATCAAAATATGTGACATAAATGGCTGCATCTTTTGATTGATTGACGTAGAGCTTAAATGTTTTACACCGCAAAGGAACCGAGAACTTAGTATGTGACATCAATTTCAACTGCATACGTCCACCCATTCCTGAGAAACAGGAGTGTTGACAGACGAAAACAAACAGATGGATAACAAATAAAAAATATTTTTTTTCGTTTGAGATAGTTACAAATTAAAAATTTTCAGACTTTTTTCCTTTAATTGTATTGTGAAACCATGCCTCTCACCAAATTCCATGAGTCTAGACGAAAGGGAAGTGCCCTATAGGTTTTGATGAGTGAGTTTGCGAGTGTCAACATATGTGACATAATTGGCCGTATCTTTTGATTACATTGACTTAGAAGCTTACCTTTATTACACTGCTAAGAGCCGACCTCTGTGGCCGAGCGGTTCAGTCCGGAACCACGCGACTGCTACGATCGCAGGTTCGAATCCTACCTCGGGCATGGATGTGTGTGATGTCCTTGGGTTCGTTAGGTTTAAGTAGTTCTAAGCTCTAGGGTACTGATGACCCCAGATGCGCTACGGTCGCATGTTCGAATCCTGCCTCGAGCATGGATGTGTGTGATGTCCTTAGGTTAGTTAGGTTTAAGGGGCTCCGGAAAGGCTCAAAATCATGAAAAGTTAAATTTTTACTTTTTTGCGTTTTCTGAATCTGCAGACTATTACCTTTTAATAGATATATAATTTATTCAATTCCGAAGACTACAACTATTTTTAAATTTTTTTTGAAATGTGTTCTACATGGGCGTGACCCACTGTGGCGCTGTTAAACTGCTGTCAAATGGTGTTATTATTAACGTCCGTGTTCATCAGGTACATTTTAGTGATGTGAGATAAAGTATGTGTTGTGGCTAACCTGTGATGGTTCAATATATATATCGCTGGTGTGATTGTCGATTGTTTCATGTTTATTTACTCTGTCGTTATCTCGAAAATATTCGTAATTAATTCTGTTTCTTGAGTCTCTGTTTTGTTGAAGTATAATAATGAGTAAAAGTAAAGTTATTAGAAATCCTCTGAAGGCTTTTAAGAAAAGGAGAAATGTTGGAAAGCCAAAGGTATGTGTTATTACTGTAAACAATAAAGACGATAACCAAGTGAGTGAACCTAACCTCTCAAGACACCTGCCCATAGCAGTCAAAGTGGGAAAGAAAATACTTCACAGAAGAAGCTTGGTTCAATGAGTGAAAACTATGAATGTTTTATGGGCGAATCGGATGTGAATGAAATATTTGATATGTCGGTTCTCAAAGGAATTTTTTTCCAACTGTGTAAGATGTATTCATTGTAGTGAAGTTGGTCTGGAACTCTCCATAATAAAGCACGTAGGACTTGCTAGTGAAATACAACTGAAATGTGATAAGTGTTCATACATGACCACCTTTTGGAACAGTGTTGCAGTAACTGCAACTGAAGAAAATGGTAGCAAAATCTACGAACACAACAACGAGCGATGCTTGCTTTAGACAAGGAACACCTTCGGACTGCAGACAGGGCTGTAAACAGTCTAGAAATACAAGCAAGAGTAAACAGGAGGAGGAACAAGAGGAAGCTGGAGGAGGAGTTCGCAGAGGATGAAGATAATCCATCCTATGGACCTGGAATGCACTAAAAAGTTAATCCAATCTTTGTCGCTCGATTCCCAAAACTTTTATTTTCTCATACTAATTACATGTTTTCTAAGGATCTTCCAAACATATTTGTTTCAAACTTTCAGTAAATGTTACACAGTACCTTCTGCATAATTTAACACAGCCTTTTTCCAAAAAACTGTATATTTTTGAATATATAAATAAAAAATTGCAAAAAAATGTTGTGAATTTTCATTACAATTGAAAAAAAAATCATCTTTAATAACTGAACTAAAATTTTGTAAAATCCCTGTGTTAAGTTGTAGCCCATATTCCAATAAATAATCTGTAAAAAGTTCAATTTCCTACCTCAAATACTTTGTGAGGAAAGATGTAATTTATAAGCGTTATTTTAACATTGCAAGTATAGGGCGTTCCGGAGCCCCTTAGTAGTTCTAAGTTCTAGGGGCCTGATGACCTCAGAAGTTATGTCCCATAGTGCTCTGAGCCATTTGAACCATATGACCTCAGATGTTAAGTCCCATAGTGCTCAGAGCTATTTGAACCATTTGAACTGCTAAGAGGCCTCAGACCTCGGTATGTGAGACAAATTTCAATTTGATACCTCCCACAATTCTTGAGAAAACGGGGCCTTAGCAGACACTCTGACTGATAAGAAATGGCAAATAATTTTTGCATGTGAGATAATTACAAATTAACATTTTTCGGAAATTTTTTCTTTATTTGTACCGTGAAACCGTGCTTCTTGCCAAATTTCATGATTCCAGGCCAACGGCAAGCGCCCTATAGAAATTGAAAAGTGAGTTTGCGTGTATCACAATATGAGACATAAACAGACGTACGTATTGATTGCATTGACTTAGAGGCTACAGCTTTTTACAGTGCCAAGGGACCGTATGTCTTAGCATGTGGCATACGTTTTAGCTTGATACGCCTAACTGTTCCTGAGAAAACTAGTTTTTACGAGTCGCACAGACAGGCAGACAGACAGAAAGACAACCAGACAGACGGACAACAAAGTTCTCCTATAAGGATTCGGTTGTTATCGATTGAAGTATGGAACCCTAAAAAGGAAAAATGTCTCAGAAAAACGCAACCCTATATTTCTACGGAAACAAGTAATTTGTAGACTATACGTACCGGCAACGTTCGCCCTTACTTCAAGAGCACACTCGCCTATCTCACCGGGAAGTGCCCCAGCAGAATTCCACGAGGGCTGACGGGAAGGCAATGTCGAATCTTGTTGACTTTCCGTACTGGAAGTTGATCACTCAGGATTCCCAACTACAGACTTCAGAAACACGCTTTAGAACACTACCTCCGACCCCGAGGGCAGACGAGACCATCTACACCCTCAATGGTTGTCGGTCGACGTCTCCATTTTGAGAGCGCCAGACACCTCCATGAAATTATTTAACATTAAAATTCAAGCCTTTCGACCAATCAGCCTCAGCAGCCGCATGCAGGCTTCTTCATTGGCCGTTCCAGATCTCGCTAATCACTCGACTGCAAAAAAACTGCCTGCTGCCGGGAGTTTCCAAACGTTTTTTTTCCCAGCAGGTGCCTGGGAACGTGTCGTGGAATTTCCAACCGTGCACTTTACGACGCGTCATCTCATCTAGATGTTTAAAAGTACAACTATTTTAGCTGTGCATTTTCCTATATTTCTAATAATAAGAACATCCCTTTTCTCCGCTTAGGATTCGCTATGTACATAGTACTTAGGCGTGTTTAAATGTTTTCTTTTCATGTTTATGTATTTTTGCCTATTACTGTTGCAAACGATTAAACTTTTTGTCTCACTCAATTTTGTGTAAGAAAGCATAGAGTTTAAACATATTAAATATCCCGAGTTGTTACTTCTTCTAACTTTTTTTTTAGGATTCATGAATCATTTTCTCTTTTTTCTAACAAGCAGATCATTGGTATCTTCTATAATTTTAAATGTGGCATTTACCGCTTCCTCCTAAGCTTATTTATCAGAAAGTATAACTGCGAATATTTTTTTTTTATTTATTGATGATTTCAGTTCTCTTTGTCATCTTTCGACAGCGTTCGTGGCCTGTGCTGCTGGTTTCAAAACATTCCATGTTTCAGTTGGTATACTGGGATTTTTTATCCATTAATTGATCATATAGTCTGCGAAATGTGTGGCCTTCTCCCTACTGGTCATTTACCCCATTACTACCACGCTTCATCAACATGGTTTTACGATGGATGTGACACTGCAGCGGTTATGCGGCAAAACAATCGGCCTTCTTCTCTATCTCTCTATCACTACTTCAATCCGATTTCTTTTATTTTCCTCCACAGGCATTGGTTGGAGTGAAAATTGTAACCGGGAAAAATGTTTCTGGAAACACTGTTTTCATACCTTTATCTGTAGCAATTTCGACGTTTGGCACTGGAGTTTTCGGTGATTGCGCCCCGGCATCTTGTTTTTCAATCCAGAAAAAAATCTTTTACATATTTTTGACTCTTGTCTGGGAGCAAAGCAAATAAAACAGGAAACTCCTCCGTCTCTTCTTCTGAGCTTCCGATGCCAATGTGTTTGGTATGCAGTTGTTGGAACTGTTTCGAACAACTTTCAAATGTTCATAGGAACGGTCTAATTTTCATACAGGATTTTCTTCCCTGCTTCACAATTGAACACCACGTTTCTTTTGTCAGGAACAGATCCATCGTAAATTTTCAGAAAATTATGAGTTTTCAAAATGTTTTCGCTCAGTTGAGTATTCAAACTAGTGTCTGGGTTCTGGATCATCCCAGTAGTTTTCTTTCTTGCTTTACACGATGCAGTCTTGGAGTTCCCATATTTGCAGCGCAATTTAAACCATTATCTTTCAAATCTTGAAACTCCTCTTTAAAATTTTTTGAAAACAGGCACTGTCTTTTATATTCGTCGACATTTTCCTGCAGTTAATATTCGATACTTAATCTGCTCACCTGCTTAGTCAGATGGTCAAGATGTTTCTCTTCAGCCATGATTCTGCCACTTGAAATTTTTCAACGGCCTCGGCACTCGGAACTCATACACAATCAGATCGTATATCATCACATTTTCTGTGCACCCGGTGGAGACAAGCATCCTTGAGAAGACACAACTTCCTTTTTGTTGTAATTACTTCCATTACTCGCAGCGTACAGAATTCAAGACTTTAGGCCTACGAAACTATAGGTTAACGAAGGCTGCCATTGAGGCACTGGCTGACTGACGGTGATAACAGATCCGCTGCTGGTGAACTACTGGCGTAAACCAGCAGTGGGAGAGGCAAACGAAAAATCCACAGTGCAAACTTGCTAGGTCGGATTCCCCAGGGTATTGCGGCACCGTCAAGAGGATTGGGAACAGGGCGGCTGGAAACCCCACATAACTGCCTGCTAACAGAACTTTTCAATCGTTTACTTTCCAGCAGGTGCTACCATCAGTCGCCAGGGAACTGACCTGGTCGGCTCCGACCATCACCCATTTAGGAGGGTGATGGTCGGCTCCGACCATCACCCATTTAGGAGGATTAGGGTACCTGCGGCAGCCACAAAAGGTTCGGAAACACCACTTTCGAAAAGCACACGTAGCCGCCTGCGGTAGGACTTTCCTGATGTTAATTTTCCAGCAGTATTTTGGAAACGCCTGCCATCAGTGATATGGCGTGGTCGGCTCCGACAACCCTACCCCCCTTTCCCATTTAGGAGGACTAGGGAAACAGCGAACCATCATCTTCAAGCGGGACAATCTGCAAGTGACTTGATCACACTAGCACACAGGACTAGCACTCGGGCGTGCTGCTGTTCTGTGGTACAGGAAATGTGTAATTGTGTTACAGAGAGGTATTAGTAGGGGTAGGAAATGGCTGGTGGAAATGACTGAATTCTGTTTCTGAAATTGACTGTCTGGAAGGCTAAATGTTGAAATGTTCCTTTCATCTGTACTCGGAGCCTCCGTGAAGCGCGGTCGACAGAACACACTCAGTCGTGGCGATGTGCCTCATGCAAAATACACTAGTGTCTAAAAGTTAAGTATAATCATGAAAAGGGGACATATTGCCTTTTCAGGATGTCGGAAGGATTACTGAACAAGTTAAAGCTTAATCACAAGTATTTGGCATACAACAGTGCCCGAATCATAATGTCAGAAAAGCTCTGATACATATTTGTAAGAAAATCTGCTACACAACAAAAGAAGATGTTAATAGGGTATATGGTTACCTCTACCGGCCACACATGATGCACAGCAACGTAGCATGGCCGGCCGCTGTGGCCGAGCGGTTCGCTTCAGTCCGGAGCCGTGCGACTGCTACGGTCGCAGGTTCGAATCCTGCCTCTGGCATGGATGTGTGTGATGTCCTTAGGTCAGTCAGGTTTAAGTAGTTCTAAGTTCTAGGGGACTGATGACCTCAGAAGTTAAGTCCCATAGCGCTCAGAGCCAACGTAGCATGCTCTCTACGAGATGATTCAAGATCTTTCTTTATTGCTGGTCCCAATCCTCAGCAAGAGTGGTGAGGAGATCGGGAAGTCTCCATGCTGGAGGCTGACAGGATGCAGTTCGCCTCCCTAATGTAGCCTAAGCATGTTCTATAGCATTTAGATTCAGGGACATCGCTGACCAGTCCACGGTATCTTCACCGTCAAGAAATTCATCCACTAGAGCAGATCGATTGGACAGGCATTACAGTCCATGGACCTATTGCAACTCTGAAAAAGCAAACATGTGATGAGAGTACCTCATCTGTGTCCCTCTGAGCATTTACAGTATTCCTCCGACCACCAACGAAGACATGCAGCTCCGTGTAGCTATTCAACATGATGCCTCCTCAGACCGTGACGCCATCACCATCAAACCGGTCTCTTTCCATGATGTTCTTGGCTTTGTACCGGCTACCAAGTTATCCATAGAGTAATGTGTGACGAGAATCATTTCGCAAACTGATGCGGGATTCATCTGTGAAGAGCACATTCCTCCTTTCATTCATGGTCCAGTTTTCGTGCTGCCGACTCCACAATACACGGCTCCGTCTCAATGATGGAGCGAGCAGGATACACACGGACGGACTTCTGGCAAACAGCTCTGCTGTTCTGAGCCTCCGATACACAGTTTGTCGGCAAACAGCAACTCCTGAGGCAGGTGCTAGCTCCGAAGTCAACTGCCTTGCTGGTGTACTTCGACTCTGTCGGCTGTTACGTCGAGATATCGGTCCTTCCGTGGTTTGATTACTCTTGGCCGTCCTCGAACTGATCTACGACGGACATCTGTGCGTCGCCGAAGCCTCGAAATGGCACTTTGTACCACATTCACGGATACTGAGACTTCGATCTTTGCAAGGCCCACTTCAGGCAGCTGAGTATTCTACTCTGCAAATCAGGGTCCAAATACAGCATTTGTGGTGTTACATTGTCAACTTCACCAAGAGGCTGCACTCTGCAACGGACGGACAAACAAGACTGAGACATGGGAGGTTTCATCTCTTCTGCACCGTTTGCGTTTACCCTTCGGTTACGTCGCTATTCACAGCACTGAGTGCTCCTTTTTCCCATGCAGATGTAAGTAGGCTGTTTAGGTTTTTATGTTGGTAACGCCACGTAGAGCCCTGTATGAAAATCACTGACTGTGCTGTGTGCAGTCTGTGGCTGGTTTTGCATTGTTGGAATTTTTGCTATTGTAGTGTTGGGCAGTTGGATGTGAAGAGAGCGTAGCGTTGCGCAGTTGGAGGTGAGCCGCTAGCGGTGGTGGATGTGGGGAGAGAGATGGCAGAGTTTTGAGAGCGGATGATCTGGACGTCTCTCCATCAGAAAGAGTAAATTTGTAATACTGGATATCATGAACATATATATATATATATATATATATATATATATATATATATATATATATGACTTTTGAACATTATTAAGGTAAATACATTGTTTATTCTCTATGAAAATCTTTCATTTGCTAACTATGCCTATCAGTAGTTAGTGCCTTCAGTAGTTAGAATCTTTTATTTAGCTGGCAGTATTGGCGCTCGCTGTATTGAAGTAGTTCGAGTAACGAAGATTTTTGTGAGGTAAGTGATTCATGAAAGGTGTAGGTTATTATTAGTCAGGGCCATTCTTTTGTAGCGATTATTGAAAGTCATATTGCGTTGCGCTAAAAATATTGTGTGTCAGTTTAGTGTTGATCAGAATAAGTAAAGAGAGAAATGTCTGAGTACGTTCAGTTCTGCTCGGCTGTTTGAAAATCAAATAACGTAAGAGATTTATAAGCACAGTAATTCACTAATTTTTCTAAGGGGATGTTTCACAGAGAGAAATAGGTAGAATTTGTAGGTAAACATTTAGGATGATGTTGGGTGATTGCTCATCTTTTCTCCTTTCATTTGTGTGTTCTCGTGATTACGGTTAACTTTCGGACACCAGTGTAGGTTACGTGATGTGCTGTTCGGCGTATTTAATCGGAAACGTAAACTGGCTGACCCGGATTAGTTAACTACACTGCTACACTACCAGTCATTCTAAAAAGGGATCGCCAGCCTCGCTCTGACCCGTGTGGCATGGTTAAACCTCTAGTAACTCCAGACTCAATAGTTAAAAGCCCTATAGCGTCTTACTACTTTCACGAGAAATTCCCAAATCCGGCCACTGTACTGGACTACACTCAGGTGACAAAAGTCGTGAGATATCTCTTGTGTTGTACCTCATTTTGCTCAGTGTAGTGCAGCAACCCGACGTGGCATGGACTCAAAAACTCGTAAGTTTCCTGCAAAACCATTGAGACGTGCTGACTCTATAGCCGTCCGTAATTGCGAAGATGTTTCCAGTGCAGTGTTTTCTGCACGAACTGACCTCTCAATTATGTCCCATAAATGTTCGTTGAAATTAATGTTGGGCAATCTGGGTGGCCGTATCATTTTCTCGAATAGTACAGAAAGCTCTTCAAACAGATCGCGAACGATTGTGGTCCAGTGACATAAAGCACTGTCATCCCTAAAAATTCCTTTTTTTTTTTTGCAACCTACATCCTCAATTATTTGCTTGACGTATTCCAATCTCTGTCTTCCTCTACAGTTTTTGCCCCCTACAGCTCCCTCTAGTACCATGGAAGTCATTCCCTCATGTCTTAGCAGATGTCCTATCCTCCTGTCCCGTAGCACAACATAATTATTTCCAGTCAATGATCGGTTCAGTTGGACCAGAGAACCCAGTACATTCCATGTAAACACAACCCACACCATTATAGAGCCACCACCAGCTTGCACGGCGCCTTGTTGACAACTTGGGTCTGCGCCACACTCGGATTCTACGATCAACTCTTACCAGCTGAAATCTGGACTCATCTGACCAGACGACGGTTTTATAGTCGTCTAGGGTGCAACCGATATGGTCACGAGCCCAGGAGTGGCTGTGCAGGCGAAGTCGTGCTGCAAGTAAAGGAACTCGCAACTAATGCCAAATTTCGCCGCACTGTTCTAACGGATACGTTGGCCGTACGTCCCGCATAGATTTCTGCGGTTGTTTCACGCACTGCTGCTTGTCTCTACGCAGATGCCACTGCCCTTGGCCGTTACGTGAAAGGTGTCGGCCACTGCGTTGTCTGCCGCGAGAGGTAATGCATGAATTTTAGTGTTCTCGGCACACTCTTGACACTTTGGCTCTCGGAATATTGAATTCCCTAACGACTTTCGAAACTGAGTATCCCATGCGTCTAGCTCCAACTACCATTCCGTGTTCAAAGTCTGATAATCCCCGTCGTGCGGCCATGCATCCACTTTCGCCATGAAATAAGAAAAATGTTCAAATGTGTGTGAAATCTTATGGGCTTAACTGCTAAGGCCATCAGTCCATAAGCTTACACACTACTTAACCTAAATTATCCTAAGGACAAACACACACACAGCCATGCCCGAGAGAGGACTCGAACCTCCGCCGGGACCAGCCGCGAAGTCCATGACCGCAGCGCCTAAGACCGCTCGGCTAATCCCGAACGGCATGAAATAAGAAATTACTTGCTTCTCACCTTGCACCGTCTTACTGAGGGCAGTCAGTAGTCAACTCTGTTTACAATGCAAGTTCTGCAATCTATTCCGGATCTCATAATTTTCGTTCTTACTTTCCTCTTTCCTTCATAAATTGGACAATGTTGTTGTTGTGGTCTTCAGTCCAGAGACTGGTTTGATGCAGCTCTCCATGCTACTCTATCCTGTGCAACCTTCTTCATGTCCCAGTGCCTACTGCAACCTACATCCTTCTGAATCTGTTTAGTGTATTCATTCTTGGTCTCCATCTGCGATTGTTACACTCCACGCTGCCCTCCAATACTAAATTGGTGATCCCTTGATGCCTCAGAATATGTCCTACCAACCGATCCCTTCTTCTAGTCAAGTTGTGCCACAAATTTCTCTTGTCTTCAGTCCTATTCAATACCTCCTTGTTAGTTATGTGACCTACCCACCTAATCTTCAGCATTCTTCTGTAGCACCACATTTCGAATTGGACAATAGCAGGTCTTAAATCGGAAACTTGTCCCGGGCATGCCGTTAGATTTAACCAACGTAGTCTGTAGTAATACATAACGTTTCCATAGCCTTCACTTAGTTTTAACTTCAAAAAATTTACTGTTAACACCATTTGTTCCATTACATGTTACATGCATGTATATTTAACAAATGGTTCAAATGGCTCCCAGCACTATGGGAGGTCATCAGTCCCCTAGAACTTAGAACTACTTAAACCTAACTAACCTAAGGACATCACACACACCCATGCCCGAGGCAAGATTCGAACCTGCAACCGTAGCGGTCGCGTGGTTCCAGACTGTAGCGCCTAAAACCGCTCGGCCACCCAGGGCGGCCATATTTAACACAAAGTGCTTCTTGATGTACATGACAATCAATCCTGTACAAACCGTATATCGATCTTTTTAATTTTTAGCGCGTTCTTCATTAAATAAATCTTTAAATTTTTTCTGGATAATGTTCTAATCCTGTTTCATGACAAATTTGTGGTCCCCTTTGATTATGCGATTTTAGACCGTATATCCTGGAAACTGCTGCTAGAAACTTTAAAAAGACACGCAGCGGTGTGCCCTCATTCTGTTTGTGATCAAAGACAGGCACGGCCGAGCCGGCACGAGTGTTTTGACATCTGAGGGGGCGCAGGGACTGAGCCAGACATAGTTCAGTAGCCGCACGGGTCTCGCGGTGCCGTCAAAAGATGGTGGATCCTTTGAGCTTCAGTGATCGACGGACACTCAGTGTATGAGAAGTATCAAGGCCCCAGGCCAGGTAAACGCATGCTCTTGACTCGTGGTGGGGAAAACCGGGGCGACCAGCCAATGGCGTGCAACGTGAAGGGGTAATCGCCATGGATGAATTGAGTATCCAGAATAAATCTGCGTATATTATAAAAATAGAAGTACATATGAATGTTCCACATAGCCTGCTAACCAACAGGACCGATGTCAACAGTCAAATACTTTCAGAAAAGACTTCCTGACACTTAAATCTATACTCGATGTTAACAAATTTCTCTTCTTCATAAACGCTTTCCTTACCATTGCCAGTCTACATTTTATACCCTCTCTACTTCGACCATCATCAGTTATTTTGCTCCCCAAATAGCAAAACTCCTTTACTACTTTAAGTGTATCATTTCCTAATCTAATTCCCTCAGCATCACCCGACTTAATTCGACTACATTCCATTATCCTCGTTTTACTTTTGTTGATGTTCATCTTATATCCTCCTTTCAAGACACTATCCATTCCGTTCAACTGCTCTTCCAAGTCCTTTGCTGTCTCAGACAGAATTACAATGTCATCGGCAAACCTCAAAGTTTTTATTTCTTCACGATGGATTTTAATTCCTACTACGAATTTTTCTTTTGTTTCCTTTACTGCTTGCCCAATATACAGATTGAATAACACCGGGGACAGGCTACAACCCTGTCTCACGCCCTTCCCAACCACTGCTGCCCTTTCATGCCCCTCGACTCTTATAACTGTCATCTGGTTTCTGTACAAATTGTAAATAGCCTTTCGCTCCCTATAATTGACCCCTGCCACTTTCAGAGTTTGAGTATTCCAGTCAACATTGTCAAAAGCTTTCTTTACAAATGCTTTCCTTAATCTATTTTCTAAGATAAGTCGTAGTGTCAGTATTGCCTCGCGTGTTCTTACATTTGTACGGAGTCCAATCTGATCTTCCCCAAGGCCGGCTTCTACCAGTTTTGCATTCGTCTGTAACGAATTCGTGTTAGTATTTTGCAGCCGTGACTTATTAAACTGAGAGTTCGGTAATTTTCACATCTGTCAACACCTGCTTTCTTTGGTATCGGAATTATTATATTCTTCTTGAAGTCTGAGGGTATTTCGCTTGTCTCATATATCTTGCTCACGAGATGGTAGAGTTTTGTCAGGGCTGGCTCTCCCAAGGCTATCAGTAGTTCTAACGGAATGTTATCTACTCCCGGGGCCTGCTTTCGATTTAGGTCTTTCAGTGCTCTGTCAAACTCTTCACACAGTATCATATCACCCATTTCATCTTCATCTACATCCTCTTCCATTTCCATAGTATTATCCTAAAGAACATCGCCCTTGTATAGAGCCTCTATATACTTCATCCACCTTTCTGCTTTCCCTTCTTTGCTTAAAACTGGTTTTCCATCTGAGCTCTTGATATTCATACAAGTGGTTCTCTTTTCTCCAAAGATCTCTTTTATTTTACTGTAGACAGTATCTATATTACCCCTAGTGATATATGCCTCTACATCCTTGTATTTGTCCTTCAGCCATCCGTGCTTAGCCATTTGGCACTTCCTGTCGATCTCATTTTTGAGACGTTTGTATTCCTTTTTATGCCTGCTCCATTTACTGCATTTTTATATTTTCTCCTTTTATCAATTAAATTCAATATTTCTTCTGTTACCCAAGGATTTGTACTAGCCCTCGTCTTTTTACGTACTTGATCCTCTGCTGCCTTATCTTTCAAAGCTACCCATTCTTCTTCCACTGTATTTCTTTCCCCCGTTCTTCTCGATCGTTCCCTAATGCTCTCTGTGAAACTCTACAACCTCTGGTTCTTTCAGTTTATCCAGGTCCCATCTTCTTAAGTTCCAATAGACAAATGTTACAGTGTTCGAATTAACTCATTTTGTTAAAACTGAAAATGCAGCTTGTAGTGGACATTATTTTCGTCCACAAATTTCTGCCTGCGTTTATTTGAACTTTGTGACTAGATATTTTAAAGTTAATGCAGCAGATGTATTCGCTGGTCTCTAAACTGCAGCGTAGCCTACACTTGAAAAACCAACCACGCAACTGGAGACCGTACAAAGAGCGACTTCCTAAACTTACAATTTATTATTGCTGTAGAACACGTGTGGGCTCATAAGAAGTTTAAAGAGCAATCATTTTGTGGAATCAACATGATAGCTACAAGTCTAACATTTGTTATTTATATCCTCATCGACACAGGCTATATAATAGCTATTGAGAGTTCTCGTACCTCTCCCATGTGGTTCCCATTCGTTTTTAATGGACTGCGGCGATAGAATGCTAGACTGTCTCTTCTTGCACGAACAGTCACGGGTCCGAACTTCCACTGTATCACACACAAACAGTGGAGGATAAGCAATGCTTACACCACGATTCCGCCGAAATGAAGAAAGTCGCGCCGGTAAAAACAACCCATACCAAATGCTGGAAAAAGTGTCGCATCACATTGTTCAATGACGTGTTTCACTATACCGAGGAGGACCAATCAAAGCCGAGACCTACAGGCCGAGCCTCAGATCGCGTGCGGGGAGCACATTGTGCATGCGTGAAGTTTTTCACACTATGTCGCACCCTGAACTAGATCAAAACCGAGCCATCAAACTGGCACGACTGTCAATTGGAGCAAACTGAAAAGAAATATATCCCTTACCCCAAATAAAAGTCTGAATCAGGTAACTTTTTCTCCAAACCGCTATGGTAACAACCTCACATACGACATGTTAGAAATTCACATAAAGACGTTTTCGAAATAGTTCGTCACACCTTCCCAGGTGGATTTTTTTCTAGATCTGGTATTCAATTTGAAGACTGGTTGGATGCATCTCGCTGTGTTCGTCTCTGCATAACTTGTGGAAACTAACATCCATTTGAACCAGCTCACTGCAGTTAAGTCTTGATCTACTGCTACAATTATTAACCCTCTCCCTCCCCCCCCCCCCCCCCCCCCCACTTACTTTCATTACCAAGCTGACTATTTTCTTATATCCCAGGATGTCTCCTATGAATTGATCTCTTCTTTCCATCAGATTGTTCCGCAAATTCCTTTTCTCCCCTATTAGATCCACTATCTCTTCGTTAGTGTACCGAGCGAGTGGCGCAGAGGCTAGCACACGGGAGGACGACGGTTCAATCC
Source organism: Schistocerca serialis cubense (assembly GCF_023864345.2). Taxonomy (NCBI): domain Eukaryota; kingdom Metazoa; phylum Arthropoda; class Insecta; order Orthoptera; family Acrididae; genus Schistocerca; species Schistocerca serialis. Next base: position 223,147,508 of record NC_064639.1, on the reverse strand, counting down.
CGCGTCCGGCCATCTTGATTTAGGTTTTCTGTGATTTCCCTAAATCGCTCCAGGAAAATACCGGGATTGTTCCTTTGAAAGGACACTGCCGACTTCCTTCCCCGTTCTTCCCTAATTCTGTGAGACCGATGACCTCGCTGTCTGGTCTCCTTCCCCAAACAACCCCAACTCTTCATTAGCGGTCCCTTCTACCCACCTTGTTCTCCTGTACCACAACATTCGAAAAGCTGTTCACTACTTGTCTGTCCTGTCTATTGTTCACTTTTCACTTCTATACAAGTCTACAGTGCAGAGTAATTCTTCCAGAAAATTCTTCCCAATGCTTACATTTGTACTGATGGAATTACATTTTCCTGGAGATATACGAGTCTCAATTGTATCTTCGATAAGGAAAGAAAGTGAAGCAATGAATTAAAATTTGTACCAGATCCAGACTTTTTTTCTGGTTCTCCTCTTTACTAGGCAGGTATTCACTTCTAGGCAGATGTGTTAACCACGACAACAGTGTAGCATTGTCGCTACCACACTTGCATGGACTACCCAAGTCTAATGTCCTCCCTTGCGAATTGAAGTTGTTGTTAGGATACTATGTGCAGCTGTGGTAGCCATAAAGCTACGGTGGTGTAGTGGTTAGCGCCTCTGCCTAGTAAACAGTCGGCTTTTGGCCGTGGTCACGCGTGGACCATCTCCGCGCACCGGGCAACTCTCTGCTAATGGAGATGTTTATTCAAATGTCGTAGTATTGTCTGTTGTATAGAGCCCATTAATGTTGAACCCCACAGCCTGCTCCTACTACCAAGCGGCACTTAAACTTACATTCTAAGCCGAACATCCACTCCACGTGCTTATGAAATCGAAGAATTCATTCGCGACGATCTATAGCTGGACTCGCAAGAAGTGATAGGCATTCACTTCTCTATTACAGGCAACATCGTCTACATTAAAATGACAGTTGACACAGCACGCACTGTCGTAACTCAAAAACATGAACTAAAGTTCAAACATTGTGATGGGCACGTTGGGGTGGTGACAGTAGACCACGATAGCTTCGGTCTCCAAAAAATTTGGATGTTTGAGCTCCCTCTCGAGGTGCCGCAAGACATGTCGTTGAAGATTTCCGACCCTACAGTAATGTCGAGAGCCACATTGCTGAGAAATGCAGATGTTCATGTCACACCACTTGTTAAATGGTGCCCAACAGATCAAGATCGAGCTGTCCAAACACGCCCTGACAACGGGCGTGACCGCTTCTGATGTCCCATCTAAGGGGCGTACTTTCCACCACCTGCCAATGTTGGATCCCTTGGAGGGATATTCGTTGGATGCTACCGTGGCGGCATCACCACCCATCGACCTCGATGGGCACAACAGACGCCCACTGCCAGTTTCGATCTCCTGGGCTGACGATGTGAACGACAGAGCAGATCAGGAGCCGGCTCACACATCAGGCCACCCGACCCAGCTTCCATCCAGTGATTGAGATCACATGCCAGATGTTTCACACCAGCTAACCATCTCCACAGTAACCTCCATGCCAATCGGGGGGGGGGGGGGGGGGGGGGCACGCCCACAAGACTACGACTACTCCATCATGCCGATGAATCTGGCCACCATTCAGGCTCCAGATAAACTGACAGTGTTCAGAGACATCATTTACGCTGCTGATGTCGACATTGCTCTCCTCCAAGAAGTGTTCGTTGCTGGTTTCTATGCTCCCACTGGCTACATGGCCCACGTCTCTCGTGCTTCTGACAATGGTAGTGAAGTGGCCATTGTCCTCTGTGCAGGGTTCCCTGCTGAAGATGTTGTGTCCTTCCTAATGCTAGGGATATGGCCCTCACGCTGCTCAGCGTCCGCATCCTAAATGTACATGCGCTACCCGGCTCCAGTCAATGTCACGAATGACACACCTTATTTGCTGACGAGGTAATGCCGCTTTTTGAGAGTCCCCTGGACGATCTGGTCCTCAGTGGGGACTTCAACTCCAACAAGGGCCCACTGATCAGCTTCCATGACATTTCCTGTGTCAGCCCTCTCTGTCATTATCAACCGACTTCGTTTATTGACACATGGATGATGGTTTATGGCGCACACACACGGGTTTCACATACTATACCGCGCTCGTCCAGTATCCTCGACTGTATCTATCTTTTATGCTCCATTGCTGACGACATCTGACATGCCGAAGTTTGGCCTCAGGCTTTCTCCGACTACTGCTATGTCGCCCTCGTCTGCCAACAAGTGTGGAACAGTTGTGGCCTGTAGAAATTAAACATTGCCCACTTGACTGCTCCTGAGAGCCGAAAGGTGGTTGAGGATGCATGGGCCCTCTGTCGTCGATTTCACCTCACCTACACGTCCGCCCTATCTTGGAGGCTATCGTACACAAAACTGGCTCTACACAGGGCATTGATGGGATATGGCAAAGACGTCAAGGCTTGGCTTATGAGCACCAGGGACTTTTATTACGCAATCATGCGTGACTGCACTTTGATGGCATTCTCTTGCGTCTGCCAGGTGTCGGTACGTCAAGCTAAAGTGTGGAACACTTCACTCACATGGCGACACTTGGAAGGAACCACTGTTCGGTCCCACATCAATGAACGTATGCCTGATGAAACTCTGTCGGTATACCATCTCCTCACAGAACTCCGACGTCATCGTCGAGCTCTCATTCACAACTCCACCAATGTGCAAGGATGGGGGCATGCGACACAGTGCGCCATTGGTCGCGCTTTCCATTCCCGTTTTAACTGGCTGTACACTGCTGTCCCATATAAACCAATCTTAACTGAGGAGGTAGCAGCACTCATCGTAAATCCCACACTGGAGGACGTGGCTTTAGCATTTCAAGACCGTGAACACGGATGAAGTCTTAGATGGTGTCGAGACCATGCTCTGTCGTTTACATCATCAGCCCGGGAGATCGAAACTGGTGGTGGGCGACTGTTGCACCCATCAAGGTCGAGGTGTGGTGACGCCGCCACGGTAGATGTTGCGATTCAACATGGCAAGTCCCCAGGACCTGATGGCCTCCCCCTAGAATTTTACAAATGTTTTAGTTATCTGTTGCTACCTACCTGGACACCCATATGTTCTGAACTGATTCCCCAACAAGGAAGATACCAGCCACTTTCCTTGATACAGTCATTATCCCAGTGCCTAAACTGCAAGGGTGATCGCAAATTTGTGATTACCAGCCCATTACTCTACTCAACAGCGGCGTGAAAATTTTCACCCATTTGTTGGCATCAGGACCGAAGAAGGCAGCACTATATGTCATCCCTCAATCAGACTTTCCTGCATGGTGATAATAATATTCATATGGCCCTTTGCCATTACAGGCCAGCTCACAACATCTACCTGTACATTGGCATCGCTTGACTTCAGTCAGTCAGTCATACCTATTTGATGACAATCCGGGTCACATAATAACAGTGGTAGTGCACCTTTAGAGCGGCGCGACTTCAAAAATACTTTATAATGGGTGCCTCACCATGCTCGTTTCGTCAGGGTTGCCCACTTTCCGCGATACTGTATGCTTTCGCGTTAGAACCCATACTCCAGGGACTTCGCCAATGCCTGATGGACCTGTCGTTGCCTGTTGTAAGGCCTATGCTGACGATCTCATCCTCTACCTAGGCAGTAAAGATGATATAAGTTGGTTGGTTGGTTAATTTTGGGGAGGGGACCAAACAGCGAGGTCATCAGTCCTATTGGATTAGAAAAGGATTGGGCAGGAAGTCGGCCATACCTTTCAAAGAAACCATCGCAGCATTTTCCTGAAGCGATTTAGGGAAATCATGGAAAACCTAAACCAGGGTAGCCAGATGCGGGTTTGATCCGTCGTCGTCCTGAATGTGAGTCCAGTGTGCTAACCACAGCATCACATCGCGCAGTGAAGATGATGTCTGTCCAGCTCTGACATGGGTGGCGACATATGATGAGGCTTCGGACAGTTGTCTTAACGTTTCCAAATCGCAGATTCTGCTCACTGGAGAGGGCCTACCTGAGAGATGTGTCGCTGCTCTAAGCGTGGCCACCACCGTCTGCAACTTAGGCTCTGATTTTACGAATGATCTTTATCGTTCGGTGGCAACAAACAGGAGACGTCTCCTCCAAATGATCAGGGCTGTCTTCACTGGAAACCAGCTTAGATCTCTTGACATTGTAAACCGTGCATGATACGTGAATGTCTACCACACCTCTCGTATCCCTAATGTGGCACAAGTGTTCCCTGTCCCGATTACCCTCGCCCGTCATATGTTGATGTTATTCAGAGTTCAATATGCCTCCCTTACCCTGGGGTTGCTTGCTGGGGTTGGCTTGTTCCACGTGCTGGGCAGAGTTAATGACATTTTTTGTTAGCTCCCAAATGAAAGTCCAGCGCCATTGCATGATGAGCCTCACCAGACAGCTTTTACATGAATATCAGATGGTCTCCATGTCAGCCCCAGTCACGTTATCAGACGTTCCACACGCCTTTCATCACTTCCAGCATTTCTTTCTAAAATTAAGTTACATCATTCAATCGTTACCACTTCCAGGACTACGCCGGACAAAGACTGTACACAAAGCATTAAAAATTCATCGGGCCCCCAATCCCATCGAACACAAGTTTCCCACATCATATGGCGTCGAGTGTGGAAAGCGGTGCATGCAGGCTTTCTCGATACCAGCGTCCAATCCGCTTGGTACATCAAGTCAGTGGCAAACAGGTCAACCAATTTCTTTTGCACCGGATTCGTCTCGCTGACACGTCCTTGTGTGTTCACTGTAGTTTGGATGACACAGACACCCAGGGATTCTCATGTGTTCCATCATCTAGAGGACAAGCATAGGTAGGCGCCATTGCCTGAAGAGGTGTAGTTTCTTTTTTTCTTTGGCGGTGGAAAGTATATCTTAAGCAGGACACCCAGGTTCGAGTCCCAGCTGTGGCATGAATTTTAATTCATTGTTTCAGCTTCCATTCTTATCAAAGTTTAAATTTGTATTGGATTTTACAATATTTCCCTGTTTCAAAAAAATCTTTCTTGCTTTAGCAAGGTGACCCAAAACTCTATTAACATTTGAAAAATCGATACTTCATGGAATAACGTGGATAGAGAAGGAAAAATTAACACATGTGCCTGAAATAACATGGGGTTTAATTGAAAGAAAAAAGTGCACTAAATGACCGACAGATGCAAAATCAATAATTAGCATAAAAATTGATTTTAGCAAAGATGATTTCCTTATGCTCAACATGTCGATCGTCATTCATCAACAACATCTGCAGTCGACAGACAATGTTGTGAACAGCACAATGCGGCATATCAGTAGATATGGTGAGAAATTGCCATCGTATGTTGTCCTTTAGGATCCCTAATGAGGTCAGACGATCGCGGGAGATTTGCGACCTCAGGTAAACCCCAAAACCAATAGTCACACGGATTGAGAGGTATAGGGACTTGGGAAATGGAAATGATCGTATGGCGTCAATGGCCGCGAGTTCCCAATAGGAAAGTTCGGCCGCCAAGTGCAAGTCTAATTGAGTACGACGCCAAATGGTTCAAATGGCTCTGAGCACTATGGGACTTAACTTCTGAGGTCATCAGTCCCCTAGAGCTTAGAACTACTTAAACCTAACTAACCTAAGGACATCACACACGTCCATGCCCGAGGCAGGATTCGAACCTGCGACCGTAGCGTTCGCGCGGTTCCAGACTGTAGCGCCTAGAACCGCTCGACCACTGCGGCCGGCGTACGACGCCACATTAGGCGACTTGCGCGTCGACAATGGGGATGAAATGATGATGAGGACAGCACAACACCCAGTTCCTGAGGCGAGAAAATCTCCCGCCCCAGCCGGGAATCGAACCCGAGCCCTCGTGCGTGGCATTCCAACGCGCTGACCATTCAGCACATGGGGCGGAATAGGTACTAGGGAGGCCAAGTATGACGCAAGTGGCGACTCAGCACGCGATCCTCGCCAAACGCGTATAGCAATACAGGGTGGAGCATCATCTTGCATAAAAGCCGTACATTTCAGCAGATGTTTATCAGCAAGGCTAGGTATGACGCGATTCCGTAACATACCGGCGTATCTCACACCCGTCAAAGTGACGGTTTGAAAAGTGGCACGCTGCATTTCCTCAAAGAAAAAGGGACCTATCACGACTGATGTGGTAAATCCACAGTCCACCATGGCTTTTTCTTCATGCAGTGGGGTTTCCACGACAGTTCTAGGATTTTCGACAGCCTAAATTTTGCTGTTATGGGCGTTGACAGACCCTCGGAGTGTGAAACGGGCTTTGTCGCTCGACAACACCTTAGACAACCAGTCGTCAACTTCCGCCGTTTTTTGAAGTGCTTATGCCGCAAATCCTCTCCGTGTCACAGAATCGGTGGCTAACAGCTCGTGATGACGCTGGATTTTGTACGGATAGCTGTGGATGGTACGCCATACAGAAGTGCGTGGAATGCCTGTCGACGTGCGACTTCCCGAGCGCTGACTTCACCATGCGAAGACTGATCCGCTAAAGTCTCCATTTCCTCCATTGTAGGTTTCAACGAAACCCCAACCGTGAATATTTATACTTCAAATGTTAACGGACTTTTTGTGTCACGCTGTACTTCGGCCACCGTCGGTTATTACGCTACCCAAACAGTAAAATGCGTTTACTACTTCAGTGTCACAATTTATAATTTAATTGCTTTTGTATCTCCTAATTTAGTTCGACTACACCCTATTAGCCCTTTTTTGCTTTTTATCACTCTTCGTATTATAATCTGTTTTCAAGACACTTTCCATTATGTTCAACTATTTTCCTATTTCCTTTTCTTTCGCTGGCAGAATGCTAAACATTTTATTTCTTCTCCCTGAACTTAAGTTCTATTTCCTTTACTACTTGCTCAATGTGCGGAATGAATAACATAGGGGATATAATTTGCCTTTCTTTGCCCTACCTTCTAAGAAAAGTTGTAGGGTCAGTATTTCATCGTGTGTTCCTAGATTATTCCGGATCCTAAGTGATCTTCCCCCTTGGTTGCTTTGTATCAATCGTTCCATTCTCCTGCAAATAATTCATGTCATTGTTTAGCGCCCATGACGCGTTAAGGTGTTCATTAGCTATTATTCACACCTGGCTCCATGTAACTTCTTTGGAATTGAAATTGTTACACTCTTCTTGAAATCTGTGGGTATGTCACACATACAAGGTGGAACAGTTTTATCATTGTTCATCTCCCAAGGATCTTAGTAATACTAAGGGCATGTCGTTTGGTTTAAACTAACCAATTCTCCGAGAATTTCTTCTCGCAGTACCATAACTGTCTTTTCGTTTTCAAGTTTATTTCCTTTTGCACAGCCCTTCAGTTTATTCTTTCCACCTTTCAGCCTTACGTTCTTTGCTTAGTACAATATAGGGCTCTTGACAAAATATCGATATATCAATATATCGACGCTTCTTCCAAAACTGTACCGGCGATATATCGAAACTTCGGTACCGAAAGTGGTAATATCGAGGGCTGATATTTTTATTCTGTATCATATTTTTTCAGAATTTTTAGTAAATATTTGAAGTTGTTCTTTTGAAATTGTAGTACAGCATAATTTTACTTTCACTGTGTGAAGAAGTCTTACTACTTTTTGAACTTTCATCTTTCTCTTTGACTGAGTGGCACAAAAGGAGGAGTCCGATTGCATTGTGGGGTGGCGATGTCAATGGAATAATACGATTTCCGTTGTGAAGCAACAGCACACCAGCGTTAAAAACAGTTTTTAACGCAACTAATGTGTTGTTTCTTCAGATCGGCATTCTTCAGAAACAGTTGCTGAAAATGATGAACAAAAATCTAAATAACAATACTGGTTTGCGGTGGACGGAGACGTGTGAGAGGAAATGCTGACGTAGTCGGCACTCGGCGCTCGGCGCTTCCAACAGAAACTGCAACGTTTAGCTTCACCACGCAATTTTGACACTACAACTGCTGGGTCGCTGGCGTTGGCGGAAATGAAAATGTGTTCCGGACAAGTCCGATATGTAACAAAACCAAACGACGGACCCATCGGACTCCTTTTGTCGTCCAGTTACATGCAGTTACCATTGTTGACAAAGTGGCTATCGCCAAGCGTGAAGAGGCATCGTTTTCCTTTCAGTTCTTGTTCTAAGGGGGATAGGCAGACTGCTAGCTTCTTGTTGTACAGAATACCTAATAATAAAACAATAGTTAACTATTCAGCTCTAAAACCGGCGATATATTTACAATGTGCAGCCGATACATTACCCTTAGATATATCGACACTTTCATTCGATATATCGAGAGCTAGTATTGAGCTGGTATTGCTCTTATTGCAAATATCGATGCATCAATTTCTGATATTTATAAAAATATCAAGAGTGCTAGTACTGCATTCGTCAGATCCACTTCAATCTTGTTTCAATATCTCACCCTTGGTAACCTGAAGTGCCTGTAGAAGACAGAACATAGTCCTAGACAATTGGGTTTTGGTTCCGACCTGGACTGGACGTCATAAAAATATGAACACACTCGTATATCGGCTGCGAGCGGTCCGCTGTCGTTCATTGCTTCACCCTAAAAGTGACAGCACAGTGAGCCAGCAAAGGTAAAAATGTCTGCCTCGTGTACACTGGTCTCCTAAACTACGGATAAATCACAAAAACAAAAAAAAGTAGGGTGGACATAAAAGCAAGTGACAGTAAAACTGAGAACGTAGTTGTTACCACAGTAGAACTGTAAAAATTATCTCATCCAAAACAGTGGTTCTGCAACTGGCTTGCATCATACGCAGTTGAGAAATACGAGTTTATATGTAGGACGGCATATGGGGCAAGCGAGAGTAGGACAACTGGGAATGTGTACCTAGTTGCATGACGTAACGTCATTATTTATAGAAAGAACTCTGATGGAGTGTCGTTCGGAGATCGGAGGCAAGTTAAATTCAGACAAGCCTGCAAACTTTGGTAAGGTTGTAAGCAAATAAGGAACAAGGAATCTTTTATCATAATCTAAAATATTTATAAACCAATCAGTAATCCAACTCCGATTTTTTAAGCACTGGAACTCCTATCTATAAAGCACCTTTTATGTCTGATTACAAATGAGTTAATGCGTCAAATATTTGACGTTAATCCCGTAAACCTTTTGATTTACGAAACAAAACCAAGACTTTTTTCTTTTCAGTATTTTGTGATGGGTGTCAGCTAGGAGAAGTTTCGAAGAGGTTTGAAATTTGTGTTAACAGGTCTTCACTTCAGTACTGGGTGGTTATAATTAAAGTACAGATACTCACAGAGATCCAGTTTGGGCCGTAATTATCGTATGGCAGTGAAAGTTGGTAGGTATTCTAATGCATTAATGCGGAACCGATTTACTCTGGAAAAACATTGGCTCTAATTCTGGCCACCAGGTGCAAATCTGGCGCTATGAACGCAAGAAAGACGCATAGAAATGTTTCCATATGTAATGGATTAGGAACGGGACGTGTGCAGGAAAGGTCATACAAATGAGGAAGGTAAAATGTTGATTTTATTACTTATCGCTGCTTACACAATTTGTTCAATAAGAGCACGGGTGACGTCAATGAGATGCTGTACAGCGCCAGCTTTGCACGTGGTGGTCAAAACTGGAACTAATTTTTTTCCAGCGTAAATCGATTCCGCATTAACGTACCAAAATATCCACCAAGTTTCGCTGCCACACGGTAGTTACAGCCTGCCCTGGACTTCCGTGAGCAGCTGAATTTCAATTAGAACTGTCCGGTGGTAAACGTATTAAGTCTTAACATAATAACTCTTAATGGGTAGATTGTGACAGCGCTTTAAATTTTTATTTTCGCTCAGAAATTATAATGAAAACTGAAAATGAAATATTTATTGTCCATGGAGTCCCTTAGGAAAGCACCTTACAACTGGAACCGTGTGATCGTTTAACCTTTTAATAATGTCGATCTGTCACTTAATCCCCCGCATATTAATCATTGCAAATATAAGTGCATTTTTATTCGTAAGTCGGTCACAATAACAGCACCGAGCGAGGTGACGCAGTGGTTAGCACACTGGACTCGCATTCGGTAGGACGACGGTTCACTCCCGCGTACGGCCATCCTGATTTAGGTTTTCCGTGATTTCCCTAAATCGCTCCAGGCAAATGCCGGGATGGTTCCTTTGAAAGGGCACGGCCAACTTCCTTCCCTAATCCGGTGAGACCGATGACCTTGCTGTTTGGTCTCTTCCCCCAAACAAACCAATCCACAATAACAGCAACAGTAGAAGATCGTTTTCTTACCCATAAAGACGGATAAGACTACTCATTCAGCCGCGCAAGAATTTGCACATGAAATTGTTCGTCAGCGGCCACGGAGACAACATCCCACACCTTCATAATCCGTGTAGTCCTCTTGCCACCATTCTGTACATTTATCACACAGTACCCAGTCGTCATCGAAGTCACACCAGTATCCTGGGTAAATGCATTTGTTTACGGAATCTCTTTTCTGAGGAGCTATGATCAATTTACTTTTTGCAGAACAAAATTTTTTCTGTCCTGTAAGACCCTGTATTCCTTTCTCTGTTCGCTTCGGTTTTCCTTCTTCTCCTGTTATCTGTGTTCAAGAGCATTCTTCACCGGTGATGTGGACAGGACTTTGGCTTCCCTGCCTTCTGTTTCCTTCTGTCAAATGGCGACCAACTTTGGCAGAAGGCATGTCAGAAACGCACACATCCCGTAGTTCTTGTCTGGGTTTCATTAGTTGGATCAGTCTCTCCATTCATGTCGTTATACTCAATGATCTGAAACGCGGTTTTGTCTCGCGCCGTTTAACAGCCATCTCTACTGTTAATGCCGTGTCGTAGGCACTTCTGAACAAACTGCCGCAGAGGCAAGTACTCTTGCTCGGAAGGTCCCGCAGTTGACGAATGTGTTGTTCGGCTCCACTACATAACAAACATGCAGTTGGTACTGCGTGGGTATAGGAGCTGTACCATGAAGACTTAATACATTACATACATTAAACTGTATTGACGGCTTGGTTGCAACAGCTTAAATTACGAGGTGCCTATATCACTTTTGGTCATAACAGAAATGGTTTCTGACTTGAATAGCAAGAAAGAATAGAGGAGAAAGAACAAAATTCGGTGTATTTGTTGCTACACACTGCTATAATGGCTATCCAACGCCAGTTTCCCGGCAAATGCTGCCAACATACAAAAACTTAAAAGTGAGCTCTCCTGACCGAATTTCCCTTAAATTTTAGTTCTGTTGTTTTAATATTACAGTAACAATTTTTCACGATACGTTCAACATCCTGACAATTCAGACTAGGGCGATCAGTCAGCGATGTTTGCCATTATGGATCCAACAGAATATGAATACTGACAGCAGAATGATTGGCGCGAGAGATGCACGCGCGTCAGAGAGTGCCTTTGCCTGGAGAATGGCCTCCATCGATAGATAACATTAGTAGCATGACATATCATTACACATAATACGGGGGAGGGAGGGGGGCAAAAATGGAAACACCATAAATACATCACAATCCCTAATTCGATGCAGGAAAAACCATTGGCATTGGAAATACACTCCTGGAAATTGAAATAAGAACACCGTGAATTCATTGTCCCAGGAAGGGGAAACTTTATTGACACATTCCTGGGGTCAGATACATCACATGATCACACTGACAGAACCACAGGCACATAGACACAGGCAACAGAGCATGCACAATGTCGGCACTAGTACAGTGTATATCCACCTTTCGCAGCAATGCAGGCTGCTATTCTCCCATGGAGACGATCGTAGAGATGCTGGATGTAGTCCTGTGGAACGGCTTGCCATGCCATTTCCACCTGGCGCCTCAGTTGGACCAGCGTTCGTGCTGGACGTGCAGACCGCGTGAGACGACGCTTCATCCAGTCCCAAACATGCTCAATGGGGGACAGATCCGGAGATCTTGCTGGCCAGGGTAGTTGACTTACACCTTCTAGAGCACGTTGGGTGGCACGGGATACATGCGGACGTGCATTGTCCTGTTGGAACAGCAAGTTCCCTTGCCGGTCTAGGAATGGTAGAACGATGGGTTCGATGACGGTTTGGATGTACCGTGCACTATTCAGTGTCCCCTCGACGATCACCAGTGGTGTACGGCCAGTGTAGGAGATCGCTCCCCACACCATGATGCCGGGTGTTGGCCCTGTGTGCCTCGGTCGTATGCAGTCCTGATTGTGGCGCTCACCTGCACGGCGCCAAACACGCATACGACCATCATTGGCACCAAGGCAGAAGCGACTCTCATCGCTGAAGACGACACGTCTCCATTCGTCCCTCCATTCACGCCTGTCGCGACACCACTGGAGGCGGGCTGCACGATGTTGGGGCGTGAGCGGAAGACGGCCTAACGGTGTGCGGGACCGTAGCCCAGCTTCATGGAGACGGTTGCGAATGGTCCTCGCCGATACCCCAGGAGCAACAGTGTCCCTAATTTGCTGGGAAGTGGCGGTGCGGTCCCCTACGGCACTGCGTAGGATCCTACGGTCTTGGCGTGCATCCGCGCGTCGCTGCGGTCCGGTCCCAGGTCGACGGGCACGTGCACCTTCCGCCGACCACTGGCGACAACATCGATGTACTGTGGAGACCTCACGCCCCACGTGTTGAGCAATTCGGCGGTACGTCCACCCGGCCTCCCGCATGCCCACTATACGCCCTCGCTCAAAGTCCGTCAACTGCACATACAGTTCACGTCCACGCTGTCGCGGCATGCTACCAGTGTTAAAGACTGCGATGGAGCTCCGTATGCCACGGCAAACTGGCTGACACTGACGGCGGCGGTGCACAAATGCTGCGCAGCTAGCGCCATTCGACGGCCAACACCGCGGTTCCTGGTGTGTCCGCTGTGCCGTGCGTGTGATCATTGCTTGTACAGCCCTCTCGCAGTGTCCGGAGCAAGTATGGTGGGTCTGACACACCGGTGTCAATGTGTTCTTTTTTCCACTTCCAGGAGTGTAGCTTATACTTGTCTAGGAATGGATAAATACAAGCCCTGTATGGTTTTCAAGGGAGTCTTACACCATTCTTCGTGCAATATAGTGACAATTCATGGAAAAATGAAGGAGGTGGCTAGCGACAACACACTCTTCTTTCCTAAGTAGACCACAGATCTGGTGACTAGTGGCCAGGGGAGATCTGACAGTTCATCTGTATGCTCATAGAAGCAGTCCTGGACGATGTTAGCTGTGTGAACAGGGACCCTGCCATCTTGGAACATAGCGTTGGGGAACAAATATTGTATCGAAAATGGTCACATAATCCTTGCAAGTAACGCGACCTTGTAGAGTGGGGCTCATAGAATATCACGATATGGCTGACTTAATCTTCACCGAACCTCCGCCATGTTTCACTCTTCGGACGTAAACCCGGCCATAAGTTGGAAACAGTGTGAAACAAGACTCATCTGACAAAATGACTTTTTTTCTGTTGCTCCATAGTCTAGGCTTTATAGCTTCAGCACTATGTTTTCATGTTACGGGAATTTTAATAACTAAGAGTGGTCTTAGCATTCCAACTCGGCCTGCAATTCCGTTGCTCTAGAGCTCCCTTAGTGCTGCTTGGGTGCTGAACGTGTTCGCGAGTGCGACGTTCAGTGCTGCAGTGACTTTTGCTGCTGTCGTCCTCTTATTTTTCGTCACCATCGTCTTTAACGACGGTCTGTCACGGTCACTCAATACACACTTCCGTCCGCGTTGTGACTTAGCGGATGACGTTTTTCCGCTTTCCTTGTATGCGGTTTAAATCTTCTATACGGTGTCTCTTGAAACACTAAACAATTCGACTCTCTTGGCTACAGACGCACCCACCGTACGAACACCAACAACTCACCCACGTTCGAAATCACTTACTTCCGACATGACGCACTCTCAACTACACAGAACACTGTTCTGGCCACGACTGACACTTGCAACGTACTGAGGGCATTTCACAGGTGCTCTTTGTGCCACATACAACTGCACAACCTGCAGCTTTGGCTAGCATCTGCACTTAAGTTCAAGCACGCTTTTCTCGGCGTGTTTACGTATTCTTGTTCACCACCTGTATATTACTGCTGGAGGTAATCTGATTTCACACTGGTATCTCTTGCGTTACACCATACTGAAATACATATCTTGTGTATTTGAAACAAGCTCCAGGCTTCTTTTTGGACCGTATTGTACAGGATTTTTTTATTTTCGTTCTTTTTTTATTTTTTTTATTTTTTTGAAAAGCAAAAAGTTTTGAGAAACTTCTTAGATATTATATCAAGTCGTTGCTCAACATTTCCTCGTCTGAACGTTTCAGTCCCATATATGATTACTCTATCCAGAAACACCCTTCTTAAGTGATTCAACACTACATTCTTCACTTAAGAACGTTCATGAAGAACATGCCCAAATACTTGACTGGTGGTACTTTTCCATAATTTTCAAAGTCCTCCCCGATAGCTGAGTGTTAGTAGCTGTTAAGGCCTCATCAGAACACCGTAACAGCTATGCTTACGGCGATATAGACAATAGCAGCTGCATTTAGAATCTCAGTTCAAGCTTTCTCTCGAAGAGGATCTTCAATTTATTTCCTTCTTTCTTTTCACAACAAAAGTGGTAGAATGCTCTCTTGCCACGTGGGCGCCCCGGGTTCGTTTCCTGACCAATGCATCATTTTTGTTTTTCTTGCGACAATCGTGTGCGTGTCTTTCGCACTCTCGCTGCATAAGCTACAAGAGTTTATTTAGTTATGCTAAACAAAACAAAAATTATTAAAAATTAAAAAAAAGGTTAAGGAAAAAGGGTTAAAGAACCGAAAACTAGAAAAATTATTAAAAAATTAAAAATTAAACAAGAAAAAGGTAAAAAATGGATAAGGCATAAAAAGTGGCAAAAGAGCGGTATAAGGCAACAACGAAAAAAATGTGGCAGAGCGCAAAAAAAAGTGGTTAAGGCATTCAAAAAAATGGATAAATAGTGGTTAAGGCGTGTGAAAATAAATGGATAAGGCATCGGTCTGCTAAACCGATAAAAAAAAGGTCGTAGAGAAAAAAAAGGTGTCAGCGTGACGGATTGCTGTCCAACGGGCCCGGGTTCGATTCCCTGCTAGGTCGGGGATTTTCTCCGCTCAGGGACTGGGTGTGGTGTTGTCTTCATCACCATTTCATCCCCATCCGGCGCGCAGGTCGCCCAATGTGGCGTCGAATGTAATAAGACCTGCACCAAGGCGTTCGGACCTGCCCCGCAAGGGGCCTTCCAGCCAATGACGCCACACGCTCATTTCCATTTTTTTCCATAATTTTCAAAGTTACAAACGCATCTGAAGGTATCCCTTTATCATATACCTGAGAGTGAAAAACTGACTCAGGGAATATCATGAAATTATTTCGAAAAATGTTCAAAATATCCGACTCCAACGTATGATACAAAATCAGGATGATTCGAGTAGAATGAACACATATTACTCTGAATTTTAACGAGTTTCATTACAAGACAAGATGAGCTTAATAGGAAGGAATTTTATTGCGATCGGCAGAAGACCTAAGGCTAGGTATGGTCGCAAATTTAGTTGAACTAGTGCCTTCTGTAAGTACCGGTAAAAAATCGTTATGAAGTTAACGGTGAGAACATTCTTCTGCGAGGTGTTTTGTGCAGAGAAAGTCGGAGAGAACCAGGCGACTCTGAAGGAACTCGGTAACGAGGCCGAGACATGGCCTGACGTAACTGACAGACGAGAAGTACGAGTAGAAAGTTTGCGGAGTAGATCGGTGGCGAATAAGAACTTGATGAGAAGACGAGGAGTGATAACGAGAAAAATGAATGGAGAATTTACAATGAAGAATTTTGAAATGTGGATATATCATTTTTTGTGAGAATTGCAAAACCGAGAAAGGAAGGTTTCGAATGAACGCATATTCAGCATACGCACAGACGAATGTGGAAGGAACAAATGATTAAGGCTGGAGAGAGATCATGTCCAGCAGTGGTCTCTGTTATGTGACTGTTGTGTTCTTACACAAAGCACATTCGAAGAAGAGCTCACAAAGCGGCGTAAACCTGAATCAAAGTGGTTCTCGTCGCCGACGCTAAAAGGCACAACATTGTCACGTAGAAGAAGGTGTAGTTAGATGAATGACGAAATGGTTCAGATGGCTCTAAGCATTATGGGACTTAACACCTGAGGTCTTCAGTCCCCTAGACTTAGAACTACGTAAACCTAACTAACCGAAGGACATGACACACATCCATGCCCGAGGCAGGATTCGAACCTGCGACCGTAGCAGCTGCGTGGTTCCGGACTGATGCGCCTAGAACCGCTCGGTCACAACGGCCGGCGATGAATGACGAGCACTAACTTCACATAACGAAGGTTTTATGCAGCACTTGCACATATAAGAGCGCGGAGCGAACTGCCTCCGGCCAGAACGCGTACAGTATATATTCAGCTACAGGACATTCCAGTACAATGATTCTTGATAGTTGTGGGTGATTCTAGAATGCACTCGAACCCAATATAGAAATTAAATTTGTGCAGTGCAGGTGAGTTTTGTACTCACGACCCTCCATGCAACAGTTCAGTATCATAACCACCAGTGTGCGATTTGCTGGTGGGATGGGGGGGGGGGGGGGGGAATTCCCCCCATCTGCGTCAGACCATCCCCTCCTCTGGTTTTAGTTTATGCATCCCAACCTGGGATGTTTATATCCCACGCACTGGAGTAAAACTTTACATATGATTTAAATTTGTTGAGCCGAACACTGACAGTTTTTAATAAGTCTTACTATCAATATTATTAAATTGTTTCAGTTTACTATCGTCAGAATAAGTACAGCTTTTCACAAATGTGCCTTTACTTTTTGAATTCCCCTCGTATACCTGTATGTAGTTGATTTTGTAAATAAGCTTTACCTATAATGTACTTTTAAAGATATAACAAGGGATGGCTTTTCTGATAGTGCATACGCGTGAATAATGTGTTTCAGCATTAACATCTATTTATAAATAGCTATTTAACCATGGGTAACGCCACGGTCCAAGCTAATAACATATGTAATTATACTAACCCCCAAGACATCCCCCTCACTGGTAAAAGCACAACTCGTACCCTGATAACCACTACACCACGGTGGTACTCAGCTTCTTCTACGACAATATCAGCTACTTAGAGAACTGGAAGATCTGTCTTCGCAAAGCAGGTTTGTTATGCATTAACACTCGCCCACGCTCGGAAGGGGCATTTTGCTACGACAGTGATGCGTGCTTCGAACCAGTGGAAGAAGCGATTTTTATTCAGTGACGTGACGGCTATGGACCAGAAAGAGAATTGTTCGCATGGCTTTCAATGGACCGTCGTCCCCAGCGATGGGCCAATGAACAACACCGTATCGATTGGGTACCTTCTACGTAGATGGTTCGACGCGGTCTGTTGTCGGTAGGCACACGTTACATTGTGGTATTTATACTTAAATTTGATAAGAAGATTAGAGTAGACAATCCCTATCGGCTCGAATCTCACCATCTCTATTTTTAAAACATATCTATAACAGGGAGAGATTCTGACAAGTTTTAAATAGAATAAACAAGCGTTAAATCAAACAACGCTTTAATTTTCATTACGTATTATAGTTTTCTAAAAAACAGTACAAAATGTGCCGGTTTATGGTACAAAGGCGATACTAAAAAAAGAAAAAAAAACAGCCCACATACTTCCCAAATACATAAAAGTATTTAATTTGGATTCTTCCGATTAATCAAGCTTGTCAAGGAAAATCGCTCTAGATATAATTCCTGGAGACAGCTTTCTAATAGCGTAATTTTTGAAATTCGATTATCATAAAGCTACGTTTTCTGATTTAAGCTCTTCTTCTGTTCAAGTCGGCATATGACTTTCCTTTTTTCATTATCAGTCTTCTGACTGGTCAGATGCGGCCCGCCACGAATTCCTCTCCTGTGTCAACTTCTTCACCTCAGAGTAGCACTTGCAACCTACGTCCTCAATTATTTGTTGGGCATATTCCAGTCTCTGTTTTCTCCTATAATTTTTGCCCTCTACAGTTGTCTCCGGTACCATGGACGTTATTCCGTGATGTAACAGGTGTCCTACCATCCTGGCCCCTCTTCTTGTTAGTGTATTTCATATAATCGTTTCCTCACAGATTATCCGGAAACCTCCTCACCCCTTGCCTTATCAGTCCACCTAATTTTCAACATTTGCCCGTAGCACCACATCCCAAATGCTTCGATTTTTCCACAGTCGTGTACTTATAGTTACAAATATTTAACGCTCCATTCACTCCATTGTTATTAAATAATTTTAACTTGCGGTTTTGATAGAGTGCTTCCTTAGGTGCTTCATCAAGTATGAATAATTTCGCACTCACTGAAAGTATCACAGTAGGTTTTGCACCGCCCACCATTACCTAAATCTATATCTATACTTCGCAAGCCACCTTACGGCGATCCAGTTCATCGAGATACTGCAATTCTGTCTGCTGATTCAGTAATTCTTGCACTCAACCTAAACAACAATGTAAAAACAAACAAGCAATTGTTGCTGAATAATACAACCAGGCAGAATCACTTTTAAAATGCTTTATTTCTGTGCGATAAACGGTTTCTGCTGAACATGCCGATCTTCAGATGGCCAGATTTCCCAAAAGCATGAATGTTTTTATCAGCAGCATGTCGTCGGAGCTGCACAAGAATTTTTGAATCTACGGGGTGAACCGAAACTCCACTGACAATCTTCCAGAGGTGGTAATATGCACCAAAACGAGAAAAAATCTAGTGAAAACGAACTATTAAATGCATGCCCTTACCTTAAGGGCTATAAGCACTAGTTCATCTTCGCTAGTATGAAACAGCTTTCTTACCGAAGGCTCGTTGTTACGCATATTTTGAGAAGTGTTAGTCGCACCAAAACAAGAAAAAACACGTGGGCTCCAAGGTACATCCATTAAGAGCAATGAGCAATTGTTCATCTTCGCTATTGTAAAACATTTCTGATGAACAAGTCATCATAGCTGTTAAAGTATGCATTTTAGAGCCAATGTTTAGTGGAATTTTTTGGTCCATAATACCACTTTTGAAACTTTGTCGTTGGGGCTCTGGTTCACCATCAGGAGTGCCATTTTAAAGTGCTGTGCAGGATTTGACATGTTGATAAAGAAAACATTAATGAAATAGGAAAACATGGCCATCTAAAGTTGGGCACGCATGCCCGAAATCGGTTATGAATTTTGAAATAAAGTAAGTTAAAAGTATTTGCGGCTTTTTGCATTATTCATCAACAACCATATAGGGCCGCTGAGTTCACGAGATCCGTCACGGCGAAAATAATATTACAAGCAAGGAAGTCGTATCTTAGAAATAGGTATCCCATGTGAAGTAATTGATAGAAACTTTGCCAAGGTTGGCGAAGAGCCACAAATTTTTCCGTAGAGTCATTTCGTAGCTAGCTCTCGCACGGTTCGTTCAGTTCTTGGGTTGTTGGTGTTGGCACATCCATTTGCTGAAAGTGTTGTAACGAGTTATGCGACCAAAATTTTGGGTAAGCAATAAAAATCTGATTTGTCATTACCAGAATTCTGTACAATTCATCCAGCAAAATAGTGGCAAGTTCAGGTAATGATGAAGGTGGATAGCGATCACATACGCCTCTTTGCAGAGTAGACCAGAACTGAGACTCTGGTGGCCAGGAGAGATGCGACAGTCGTGCTCACAAAACCAGTCTTAGACGATGCGAGTTCTGTGAACGGGGATCATGTTGTTCTCGAATGCAACATCACCGTTGGGGAAAAAACACTGAAGCGTGAGACGGAGCTAATCAGCCAAAATGGTCACATGATCAATAGCAGAAATGCGACCTCGAAGAGTAATCACGCAGCCCATGGAATACCACGATATGACGGCCCAAATCATCACTGCATCCCAGCCGTGTTTCGCTCTTGGGGCGTCAACTCGGCCAGAAGTTGGAAACAGTGTGCAACAAGACTCATCAGACCAAACGACTTTCTTAAACTCCTCCATAGTCCAAGTTTCGAGGCTTTGGCACCACATTTTCTTGTCACGGGCGCCGCGCAGGATTAGCCGAGCGGTCTGAGGCGCTGCGGTCATGGACTGTGCGGCTGGTCCCGGCGGAGGTTCGACTCCTCCCTTGGGCATGGGTGTGTGTGTGTTTGTCCTTAGTTTAATTTAGTGTGTAAGCTTAGGGACTGATGACCTTAGCAGTTAAGTCCCATAAGATTTCACACACGTCTGAACATTTTTTTTCTTGTCACGGGCATTTGCATCAGTGATGAGTGGTTTCGGAATTCCAGTGCGCTTTGCAGTTCCCTGCTCATGTCTCGGTGCTGATAGACTTACAGAGTGTGACATTCAATTCCGAAGTTATTTTTGCAGGTAGCGTCCCTGTTCAATGACCGTTGTCACGATCACTTAACACACACCTTCGCCCACTTACGACTTAGCGGATGATATTTTTCTGTCATCGTTTACGGTATGAATCTTTGATACGGTGCCTCTTGAAAAACCAAATACTTCGCTAGCTTTGTTACACAATCATCAACTATCCGCGCACCAGAAATTTGCCCACGTCGTATTTGCTTAGCTCCGGTATAACGTACTCACAACTATGTAGAACACTGTTCTGACCATGACCGACACTTGCAAAGTATTGAAGGCATCGCACAGGTGCCGTTCGTGGTCAAATACAATAGCACAACCTGCAGGCTTAGATAGCATCTGTGTTCTGACCAAGCATACATTGCCGGCCGCTGTGGCCGAGCGTTTCAGTCCGGAAGCGCGCTGCTGCTACGGTCGCAGGTTCGAATCCTGCCTCGGGCGTGGATGTGTGTGGTGTCCTTAGGTTAGGTAGGTTCAAGTAGTTCTAAGTCTAGGGGATGGTTCAAATGGCTCTGAGCACTATGGGACTTAACATCTGAGGTCATCAGTCCCCTAGAACTTAGAACTACTTAAACCTAACGAACCTAAGGACAGCACATACATCCACGCCCGAGGCAGGATTCGAGCCTGCGACCGTAGCAGCAGCGCGCTTCCGGACAGACGTGCCTAGAACCGCTCTTCCACAACGACCGGCCTTAGTCTAGGGGACTGATGACCTCAGATGTTAAGTCCCGTAGTGCTTAGAGCCATTTGAACCAAGCATACATTTTTTCGAGGTGTTTACATATTTTTGTCCAACTCGAAAATGTTCAAATATGTGTGAATTCCTACGGGACCAAACTGCTGAGCTCATCGGTTCCTAGACTTACAAACTACTTTAACTAACTTAATCTAAGCTATGCTACGAACAACACACACACCCATGCCCCAGGGAGGAAGGACTGGAACCTCCGGCGGGAAGGGCCGCGCAATCCGTGACATGGCGCCTCAAACCGCGCGGCCACTCCGCGCAGTGTCCAACTCGAGCATTATCATTCAACAATATTGGTACTATCAGTTGTGGGGACTATAATATCAGGTAATGATGTTTATTTAAATTTCTTAAGCCTGCTTTTTCCCTGCTTCAGTAAAGGTGCAGTGCGAGTATACGAATACAGAATTATACTTTTTGAATTGGACTCTAAATTTAATTTAATTCTTCTTACCTCAGAGCCCCACTCTTGAGTGATACACTTGCGTTCATTTGGCGTAAGATAACGACATTAGGTCACCCCTAGATCTTATGGTTATGTACACTATTTAAATTCAGCTTAGGTCGTACCCTTGTGTTGTAGCACCTATGCCCAAAGTGGAAGATGATTCGCCGACCTTCGCTGTACGAGGCAGTAACGCTACGCCACGGCCTGAAAGTGAACGTTAAGCAACAGCGTTTAACGGAGCTGAAGTGAGATGGAGAGCAGCCTCCGACGGTAGTCGTGCGATCTACAGGTGGACAGCGGACAACGTGACCACATATGCTGGCAGTACAGCCGTATTATCCGCGAGAGGAAAGTCACGCAGCGCCGGCTGATCCCAAGATACAGGCAGCTACTGTAAGACCTAGCCGCTCGGCGTAACAAGCTCGAAACATTACATCAGACTAGTTCCTAGCGTAGGAAATCCCTGCCCGCTGATGCACAATGGTGTGCGAAACTTAAGGACGAAAGTAAACTTTGGCGTGATATGACACTGCGATTTAACATAGCTCGATGAAACTCGAGCCATTCGTAGAAAGAACTGTCACAGTAGAGTAAGATAACTGAAAGGGATAATGAGACGAGCGGAAATGTCCCATTTATTCAAAGAAAATAATTATACTGAAGTCACAGCGATTTGTATTAGTCCCTTACAAAAGGTGAGACATGGTTCTTGATAGGGAGTGTGATCATCACGGATCGTAGTGCACGTTCTGCAACGTGTTCCCATGCTGGCCATGAAGTTGGCAAGGAGTTCTCGTAGTACGGCGTTACATTCCTCCACCAGCGCGATTGGCAAAATGGAAATTTGTGGTAAGGTCTTATGGAACCAAACTGCTGACGACATCCTCTCCTTCGGGCAGCAGTGCCTGTAGTTCCAAACGCTCACCATGCGTGTCAAAAAATGCTGTGAGGAATACCAAACTCGTCGGATACACTACTCACACTTCGAGCTCCTTCCAGCTTCCAGATGATTTTTCTCCGTGTGATGTTATCCAGACGTTGTCTCCGGGCCATGTGGTAATGAGCAACATCATTACCGCGTATAGCAGCTGGCCTCTGATTGGTGCACAGTGTCTTTTTCTTGTTCCTTCAACTGCCTCGTGTTGTGAGGTCAGCCCCATATGGCGCTTTAGTGACGCTGACCTCACGCCATGTGACGTCCAACTTCCCGTGTACATCTGGGAGATCTCTGGCAACATTCCTTCATTCATTTCCACTGAGTTGTTAATATGTGGTGTTACTTTATCTAGCTCGTCATTTAGAGTTGCAGAGCGGAGTAGTTTGCCATACACTATTGGATTTCTGAGACGTGCCACAACAGCGGGTCAATTCCGCTGCTATATTTGACGAATCCGGTCTGTCACTCTCAGGCCCGTCGTTTTCCAAGGCTATGCAGGTCCACCGCCCTGCGGATCTCTCACCGACCTGCCCGCAGACCAAGTTCATTATGCGTGTGTGCCGTAAACAGGTGGATTTTTGTGATTTATCTGCGGACCCAGAGCTGCGGTGCATGCTCGACGATAGTAGGAATAGAATTTTGGGCTTCGCGAACGATTTCTACGCCATGGAATCACATGTTTCTTGGAAAAAAGATCGCACAAAGTGGTAAAATCATGGACTGCCGAAAGGTAACATCCGGACGTAGGGATCTAATGCTGAATTGTGGGAGCTCCTCAGAGAGTCGTGATGGTTCGATACGCTAGGAAGACGCCGTTCTTGATCCTTTGTCAAGTACAGTAAGTCGTGATAGTTCGTAAAATAATGGACGTAACCCAGTCACAGGTAGCAGAATGACGAACATAATACAAACAGTTATTAATAGCATTGATCATAGTGTTGGTTTACACGAGTATAATTCATCCCGCCCTTTTCCGTTTCATCCAGAGGCCTGCACCTTCCTGAGTTCTTTTCTGAAACATGCTGTCAAATCTTTATTAGCCATATTTTTTACATTCTTGTTCGTGTAATGTTCATGGGTCTGTTTTCACAAACAAGATCTGTCGCGGTGCATTTGTTGCCTACAAATTTTTCTGTATGTCTTTGGTCCATTCCTATACCATATCTCAGGAAACTGAAACCTTTAGTCACCTGAAAACAACAGGAAAGCTCACAGACTTTCTGAACGTGGCCCGCAGCAGAAATCCCTCCCATTTGTACAGAAACGCCGATCTGGAGAGCCGGAATCCTCGTTCCGTGAACTACAGATATCGACCCTGAAGGTCGTGTCTCCGCTAACGCACAGGCGGGGCCTGCGGTTTTGCCAGAATCCGTCGGAAATACCCGTGGCCCTTCTCTAAAATCCATCCATGTGTTGCCAGCTTGTAGTAAGATGGAGTGAAGAAGATGGATAATATCAGTACCTGTCTCAGCCAATAGTTCTGTGCTTAATATCTCTTAAGCCATGAGTTCCATCCTTGTTCCTTAAGACCCGCAATCAGTGTTTCTTTTCTGTTGACGTTTGGCCCTCGTCTTACAGTCATGCATCCCAACAACGTAATTTCATTATCAACACATTATCTTACTACACATTTCTTTGTTGACATTATATCATGGGAGGAAGGATGGGGAAGGAAATCGGTGGTAGCCTATTCAGAGGATGTACATTTAGAAATTCGCTTGGAGTGATACAGGTAAACTCGGGAAAGCTAACTCTATACGAAAAGACAGGAATTCGAACTCAGTTTTTGTTGAATGTCAGTCATACTTTGGTACGATCAAGAATGTTGCGGCTAGTTTTTTTTTTTTTTTCATCACTCTACTGACTGGTTTGATGCGGCCCGCCACGAATTCCTTTCCTGTGCTAACCTCTTCATCTCAGAGTAGCACTTGCAACCTACGTCCTCAATTATTTGCTTGACGTATTCCAATCTCTGTCTTCCTCTACAGTTTTTGCCCTCTACAGCTCCCTCTAGTACCATGGAAGTCATTCCCTCATGTCTTAGCAGATGTCCTATCATCCTGTCCCTTCTCCTTATCGGTGTTTTCCACATATTCCTTTCCTCTCCGATTCTGCGTAGAACCTCCTCATTTCAACATTCGTCTATAGCACCACATCTCAAATGCTTCGATTCTCTTCTGTTCCGGTTTTCCCACAGTCCATGTTTCACTACCATACAATGCTCTACTCCAGACGTACATCCTCAGAAATTTCTTCCTCAAATTAAGGCCGGTATTTGATATTAGTAGACTTCTCTTGGCCAGAAATGCCTTTTTTGCCATAGCGAGTCTGCTTTTGATGTCCTCCTTGCTCCTTCCGTCATTGGTTATTTTACTGCCTAGGTATCAGAATTCCTCTCAAACCATACTGTGTACTCATTAGACTGTTCATTCCGTTCAGCAGACCATTTAATTCTTCTTCAGTTTCACTCAGGATAGCAATGTCATCAGCGAATCGTATCATTGATATCCTCTCTTCTTGTATTTTAATTCAACTCCTGAACCTTTCTTTTATTTCCATCATTGCTTCCTCGATGCACAGATTGAAGAGTAGGGGCGAAAGGCTACAGCCTTGTCTTACACCCTTCTTAATACGAGCACTTCGTTCTTGATCGTCCACTCTTATTATTCCCTCTTGGTTGTTGTACATATTGTATACGACCCGTCTTTCCCTATAGCTTACACCTACTTTTTTCAGAATGTCGAACAGCTTGCACCATTTTATATTGTCGAACGCTTTTTCCAGGTCGACAAATCCTATGAAAGTGTCTTGATTTTTCGTTAGCCTTGCTTCCATTATTAGCCGTAACGTCAGAATTGCCTCTCTCGTCCCTTTACTTTTCCTAAAGCCAAGCTGATCGTCACCTAGCGCATTCTCAATTTTCCTTTCCCTTTTTCTGTATATTATTTTTGCAAGCAGCTTCGATGCATGAGCTGTTAAGCTGATTGTGCGATAATTCTCGCACTTGTCAACTCTTGCCGTCTTCGGAATTGTGTGGATGATGCTTTTCCGAAAGTCAGATGGTATATCGCCAGACTCATATATTCTACACACCAACGTGGATAGTCGTTTTGTTGCCACTTCCCCCAATGATTTTAGAAATTCTGATGGAATGTTATCTATCCCTTCTGCCTTATTTGACCGTAAGTCCTCCAAAGCTCTTTTAAATTCCGATTCTAATACTGGATCCACTATCTCTTCTAAATCGACTCCTGTTTCTTCTTCTATCACACCAGAAAATCTTCACCCTCGTAGAGGCTTTCAATGTATTCTTTCCACCTATCTGCTCTCTCCTCTGCATTTAACAGTGGAATTCCCGTTGCACTCTTAATGTTACCACCGTTGCTTTTAATGTCACCAAAGGTTGTTTTGACTTTCCTGTATGCTGAGTCTGTCCTTCCGACAATCATATCTTTTTCGATGTCTTCACATTTTTCCTGCAGCCATTTCGTCTTAGCTTCCCTGCACTTCCTATTTATTTCATTCCTCAGCGACTTGTATTTCTGTATTCCTGATTTTCCCGGAACATATTTGTACTTCCTCCTTTCATCAATCATCTGAAGTATTTCTTCTGTTACCCATGGTTTCTTCGCAGCTACCTTCTTTGTACCTATGTTTTCCTTCCCAACTTCCGTGATAGCCCTTTTTAGAGATGTCCATTCCTCTTAAACTGTACTGCCTACTGCGCTATTCCTTATTGCTGTATCTATAGCGTTAGAGAACTTCAAACGTATCTCGTCATTCCTTAGTACTTCCGTAGCCCACTTCTTTGCGTATTGATTCTTCCTGACTAATGTCTTGAACTTCAGTCTACTCTTCATCACTACTATATTGTGATCTGAGTCTATATCTGCTCCTGGGTATGTCTTACAATCCAGTATCTCATTTCGGAATCTCTGTCTGACCATGATGTAATCTAATTGAAATCTTCCCGTATCTCCCGGCCTTTTCCAAGTATACCTCATCCTCTTGTGATTATTGAACAGGGTATTCGCTATTACTAGCTGAAACTTGTTACAGAACTCAATTAGTCTTTCTCCTCTTTCATTCCTTGTCCCAAGCCCATATTCTCCTGTAACCTTTCCTTCTAGTCCTTTCCCTACAACTGCATTCCAGTCGCCCATGACTATTAGATTTTCGTCCCCCTTTACATACTGCATTACCCTTTCAATATCCTCATACACTTTCTCTATCTGTTCATCTTCAGCTTGCGACGTCGGCATGTATACCTGAACTATCGTTGTCGGTGTTGGTCTGCTGTCGATTCTGATTAGAACAACCCGGTCACTGAACTGTTCACAGTAACACACCCTCTGCCCTACCTTCCTATTCATAACGAATCCTACACCTGTTATACCATTTTTCTGCTGCTGTTGATATTACCCGATACTCATCTGACCAGAAATCCTTGTCTTCCTTCGACTTCACTTCACTGACCCCAACTATATCTAGATTGAGCCTTTGCATTTCCCTTTTCAGATTTTCTAGTTTCCCTACCACGTTCAAACTTCTGACATTCCACGCCCCGACTCGTAGAACGTTATCCTTTCGTTGATTATTCAATGTTTTTCTCGTGGTAACCTCCCCCTTGGCAGTCCCCTCCCGGAGATCCGAATGGGAGACTATTCCGGAGAGATCATCATGACACTTCTTCAATTACAGGCCACATGTCCTGTGGATACACGTTACGTGTCTTTAATGCAGTGGTTTCCATTGCCTTCTGCATCCTCATGTCGTTGATCATTGCTGATTCTTCCGCCTTTAGGGGCAATTTCCCACCGCTAGGACAAGAGAGTGCCCTGAACCTCTATCTGCTCCTCCGCCCTCTATGACAAGGCCGTTGGCAGAATGAGGCTGACTTCTTATGCCGGAAGTCTTCGGCCGCCAATGCTGATTATTTATCGAAATTTAGGCTGCGGCGGGGATCGAACCCGGGACCGAAGACGTTTTGATTATGATTCAAAGACGCTACCCCTAGACCAGTAAACTTTATCTCGTGACTAGGATTTATCCCCCGCAACGTGGCCATATTGCATTATGTGTATATTCTTTACATGTATGTAGAAAAATTTGTACAGTGAATCAAGTAAAAAACAGTGGCAAAATAAGTAGTGCAATAGTGTAATGTTACTCCCTACTGCCAATGATGCAAACGAAGCCTTGGGACACTAAAATCGTAAGTCAACAGTTGCCATATAAAAAGATATATCACGCTATTTTCACACCATAACAACGATGCAGAACTATATGCATCCCACCACATGCTGTGGTGTCAATCATAATGGACAACAAGACACAGCTCCATACTAACAGAAGATGTCACTGGACATCAATTTCTGGCCACCCACTGCGCCCACTCCCTCCAAATACCCAAACAGCCGCTCTAGCAGCTAAACAAAAAGGTCTACGTTAATTTAGTTTAAGACACTTTAATTTTAAGTACCAGTTTTCTGTACGCATAAACGCCTGAAGACGGGTAGAACATGCTCGAAACGCGTTGCAATATGCTTAATGAAACATAAAACAAAGAAAAGTGGTTGGTAATAGGAAATACAAGCAAATAATTATTCTACACAATAAGTATGGCCACAACTAATTCGGATTTATCCACCTTCATGTTAAAAGAGCATAGCCCTTCTTAAAACTTTTATTCATTATGGATCAGGAGCACTGCGACTGTGAGAAAAAAGGTTTCTTGAAATTACTGCAAGCAGTCGCCTTTCGTTTTTGTTCCTCAATTTCTTGTTACTCCATAACCGGTTTCGAATCACCTAGCGATTCATCATCAGATGGTACATATTTATTAATTGTGTGCAACAGTGTAGGAGTCGTGTAGCTGTGGCAAGAGGTATAAACGAAACATCTAAGAATTGGGTGTGGCGAGAATTATTCACATTATGAGATAGATTTTGTTGCTTTACTCACAGTGATTAGTATCCGTTAGCTAGATGTTGGTGAACACAGTATTCTGGAAAACATAATGAATGTTTTCCACTGGTCGCAGAAACCTATAGTCCTTCTTATTTCTAAGAACAAACCTACGATCGCTATGTGATTAGCAGCCAATTAGCATCACATCGGCTGTATCCAAAGCCCTGGAATATATTGCTCACGATCAGCTGACTGAATACTTAGACAAATTCGACATACATATGACAAATATCAGCCCGGTTTTCGTGAATACTATAGTTCATTACCTGAAATAAGCTGTAGACAACGGCAAGGTCACAAATTTGACACTACTAAACGTCAGTGAAGCAGTTCATATCGTCGACTTCGACATTACGCCCAGAAAGATGCGACAGCTAAAAATTTCAAATACTGCGCTTAAGTGGTTTGAAAACTGAAGATTCCTGGCAGATTAAAAGTGCTTGCCAGACTGATATTCGAACCTGGGTCTTTTGCCTTTCTTCGGGCAAGTTTTCAACTCTCTGTACTATTCAAACACACACAACGACCCGCCCAAACCTCTCTCCTACCTTCCAAACTTCCCGCGTACTTCAGGGAGAAAGCTGGAGGAAAGGACATTGATGAGAAACGGGCTAGCTACAGCCTAGAGAGTTGTTTGCAGAGTACTAGTCCTGCAAGGCACACAGGAGAACTTCAACGAGGTTTACAAGGTAGGATATGAGGTATTGGCGGAAGTAAAACGAGGACGGCTCGTGAATCGCACTTGTACAGCTGACTCGGTGGACCACTTGCCCGCGTAAGGCAAGACAAGGGTTCGAGTCTCGCTCCGGGGCACAGTTTTAATCTACCAGCAAGTTTTAGACGCGCAAGAACGACGGACTACAAATTGTCACGTGGCTGGCGTCTGGACTGCAACGTAGCCCGATGGTGAACTTTAGTAACCCGGTAATCCGGAACTAACTAGCGAAAGTATTTATGCTGGGCATAGTGCGCCAGCACTTGTTACTTGTCAACGAGCCTCGTGAGAGGGCGACTTAAGCGGATGCTAAGCGAGATTTAACGTGACGAAGCATGACTGTCCGAAAACGCAATCGAGTGTTTGGCCCCGCTCCGCTTTCACTATCAATCGCTGAATAACGGTCGCAGACCTCGCTATCACCAGCCGTTTGGGAGTTAACTTTTTCTGTAGTGCTATGTTGTACAGCATTGGTAGCGAACAGATAACATCCTCGGCATCCCGACAATAACAATAACCAAAACTTAACTGAAGGACACGCGGATTGAAAGGTCATGAAGCAACTGAGACTTTTTCATCTTCATTCTTTGTTTTTGGTTTCTGTGGCACGGCATGACTTCCTCTCTTGTGCCAACCTCTTCACTTCAGAGTAGGAATACACCCAACTTCCTCAGTTACTTGTTGGGTGCATTTCAACCTCCTATCTCTTTTCCTCCTACGCCTCCGTCTTTGAGTACAGGGGGCATCTCTCTCGCCTATGATCTCAATAAACATAGTATAAATTTCTGAGCAAAGCTCTGGCTGTGTACGACTCGGTAGCTGCGCGATCAGCGCGCTGGACTGCTAAGTGAAGGCGCCAGGTTCGATTCCCGGCTGGGGTGGAGATTTTCTGCGCTCGGGAATTGTGTGTTGTGTTGTCTTTACTTTCGTATCGTCATAATCGACATTACTGTTGAGAAGGCTGAGTGGGCCTGGCCCTAAAGCCAATAAACTGAAAAACCAGACAGCTTGTACAATGAAGGGAACGTGTGGACATGACAGCGCGCTTGCGTACAACATGTTCAGTTCACTAACTTTTGTCCAAGCATTGTTGTTCCCTTGCATCTGGGCTACACAAGAGGAAAGGCGCGACGTGCTGGCATACCTTTATACCGTGAACTGCGCAGTGAGGTGGCTAAAGCATTGAAAGTCGTCTCTGTTATTGCCAATAACGGTGTTAAATATTTTAACTTCTGAAGTTCTTGTTTCGGATCTCATTGGAGAGCCACATTTTCTGTCGCATCATTCATCGTCGTGTGGTATTATCGTCCGTACGTGCTATGTAAACGTGTACAGTTCATTAGTGTTTTGTGTTGCAGCATAGCCGCGAAACAGGGTTGAAAGGAAGCGAACAACCGATTGTACTCAATGTGCGTCGAGTTTTACCGTTAACTTCATAGTTGTGGAATTTGTAGCTGTATTGTTTGCCTGCCGTTCATTATTTTTACCTTAGAGTGCAGATGACATAGACCGAGCATGACATCATTACATTCAAACCAACATCTCGAGCAGCTGACTGATGGTGGAATCCATTTACAGACTACTTCTGGAATACTGTTCAATTTATCTTACTGAAACTGTGGAATTTTCAAAAATGGTTCAAATGGCTCTGAGCACTATGGGACTTAACTTCTATGGTCATCAGTCCCCTAGACTTAGAACTACTTAAACCTAACTAACCTAAGGACGGCACACAACACCCAGCCATCACGAGGCCGAGAAAATCCCTGACCCCGCCGGGAATCGAACCCGGGAACCCGGGCGTGGGAAGCGAGAACGCTACCGCACGACCGCGAGATGCGGGCATGTGGAATTTTCAGTAAAGATTTCCTTAACATAATAATGAAATACCGTGCAGAGTTTGGTTCCACTGAAAACTGCATTAAAAGACGCAATATTTCTTTCCACAGATAAAGGTGTATCAATGACACACAAAAATGCAAACACATTTTTCGGGATTAAATAAGTGAATTTACAGACTCAAGTTAAGGAGTGATATCTTTACCAAGCAGATGCAAATGGCCTGTTAGAGAAGACCAAAAAGCTTAGAGTGTGGGAAATAATTCGTGGAGTCGCAAATATTTGTAGAGCAGTGGGAGGGAGTGCCATGAACGACATACTAGAAATCCTGACCGGTAGGGGCTGAATGTGGCAGTGGGGTGTGTTTAAAGATCACTTCTGCACGTTTTCCTTCAATAGCTCGATAATTACGGTCTCTGGCGAAAATTTATCCCAGTACAAAATTTAACAAAATTAAATTTCCTACAAAAACATCTCGTTCATTCTTGTTTGTGAAGGCCAGCTATTATGTTGCGGGCTGCATAAAACAACAGCGATAGGGGCAGCTGAATCACCCTGTAGAGATGGTTGATCCATTCCGAGAATGCCTGTTGCCTGTTATCGACATCGATGCTGACAAGATATCAAAATATGTGACATAAATAGACGTATCTTTTGATTGCATTGATGTAGAAGCTTACCTTTTTTATACCGTAAGAAAACGTAGAATTTAGTATGTGACATAAATTTCAACTCGACATGTCTACCCTGTCCTGAGAAAAAGGTGTCTTAAACAGACGCAGTCGTATACCGTGCCAAAAACAGCATTTTTTCGTTGATATAATTCCAGATTAACAGTTTTCCGATTTTTTTTCCTTTACTTTTTCTCTAAGACCTTGTTTCCCGTCAAATTTCGTGATTCTATGTAAATGGGAAGGACCCTATAGGTTTTGATGAGTGAGTCGCGAGTATCAGTATATTACTGACAGAAGTGGCCGAATCTTTTGATTGCATTGACTTGGAAGCTTCAAGTTTTTACATCACGAAGGGACCTTAGGTCCTAGTACATTATAAGATTACTGCCGTAATTACGTGAAATTTGCTTTATATTCTGTATCTGAAAGTTAAGGGCATGAATTGCCATGTAAAATATATTCCGAAAACTTTGTCTTTGCTTGTAGCGTTATAAAAAAACAGGGACTTGATACTCTTTTTTAATCTCAATTACTTTCGTAAATATTAAGAATGATATTAATACTGTTAACCTTCATTTATTTTTGAAGCTACAGAATAGCTACGGCCCACTGTTAGATTGCATACAATTCGTTAATCTTTTTATAGACTGTCGAAAGAAATAAAGTTGCAGTCAGAAAAATTATCGGACTTTGAGAAAAACAAACGACTGCAGGTAATAATGAATGTAATATGCAAACAGTAATTAGACACGAAAGGCTTCCGTATTAATTTATTCACTGCTGGTGAATGAAATCTATTTTTTTCTTTTTGTCTAGAATGAAGGAGGATCTTCAAATAACGTAGCCGCAATAGGCAATTAATTTTTTATGCTTTAATCAACATTCAGTCTATACACGTAAATCAGACTTACTTTTATTAGTACAGCTCAACAACAAAGACCTAATTCTATCCAAGTTCTAATGACAAAAAAGCAAAAACAAAAGGTGACAAGAGAGATTTCATATTCGTACATGTCCTTTTATAATATTCTAGCGCTGTTTTCTTTGCGTAATTTTTATGTCAGTAACTTACTGGATACAAGCTTCATGCATCGCTGCATTACATAGATGTTGGTACCAATAAAATTAAATAGTTTCACTTAAGCGTAATATAGTTCTCATTTAGTAATTATTTCTCTTTATATAGGGGAGAAGTTCGTTAAATCTGGCTGTGACACCACAATATGACGTAAATTTCAACTCGATACGTCCACCTGTTCCTGAGAATTGGGAGTATCAACGGACGTACAGACGGACAGTCGGATGACAAATGACACAAAAAATATTTTTTTCGTGTAATATTATAACGAATAAACAATTTTCGTATTTTGTCCCTAACTTGTACTGTGAAATCTTACGTATTGCCAGATTTCATGATTTTATGTCTACGGGAAGTACCCTAAAGGTTTTGATGAGTGATTTTGCGAGTATCGAAATATATGACATAAATGGCCGTATCTTTCGACTGCACTGATTTAGAAGCTTCAATGTTCTACACCGCCAAGGGACCGTACATCTTCAGTATGTAACGTAAGTTTCAATTGGATACCCCTAGCCGTACCTGAGAAAAAGATTTTATAACAGTCCGACAGACAGTTTCGTTTTTACCGATTGAGGTTACCATTTGAAAATAAACAGTTGCGTTCACCATGAGGGTTGAGGAGTCAGGGTGTGGCCTGTTTTAACAGAGACGGAAAATATTAACCTTCATCTCAAAATGGTTCAAATGGCTCTGAGCACTTTGGGACTTAACATCTGAGGCCATCAGTCCCCTAGAACTTAGAACTACTTAAACCTAACTAACCTAAGGACAACACACACATCTATGCCCGAGGAACGATTCGAACCTGCGACCGTGGCAGCAGCGCCGTTCCGGACTGAAGCGCCTAGAACAGCTCGACCACCGCGGCCGGCTAAACTTCATCTCGAACACTTTTTTCATGCGATGTGTATTTTTCGAGATATTTAGGTGTTCCGTGTTAAAACTAACATCCTGTGTACATGGATTCTGAGATTGTGTTGTTAGGGTGTTGGAATACGTTAATGCTCCAGCTGTGCCCTAATCCTCAGCTGGAGCAGATCCGACTGGCAGAGAGGGCAAATTTATGTAGTTGCAGTTCGAATGCATCAGCCGGTAAGGCGACGTGCGCGTTGCGACACAGCAGCATAACAGTACTGTGGTAACCGTAAGCGATTGTACTCCACTGGTCGTGATTTACGTTCCGCGTGAAGGGGACTCCAATGACGCGGAGGGAATACACAGCGCTTCTCTGCCTCGTGATGACTGGGTGTTGTGTTTTGTCCTTAGGTTAATTAGGTTTAAGTAGTTCTAAGTTCTAGGGGACTGATGACCATAGATGTTAAGTCCCATAGTGCTCAGAGCCATTTGAGCCATTTGAATACACAGCGCAATGTTTACTTCCGTGTTAAATTTACAATCAACAGAGCACTGTACGGCTCCTTCCAAACAATGCTTAAAGCGAAGTGATCTGTTAGCTTTTTTTTTATATGTACTTTCCATCCCCTACTTCTAAACGTAGACTGACCCTTTTTATAGTCAGGGACCTTCAGCCATATACCTAACGAACTAGTAGTGGGGCTAAGCGAGTCCCAAATGTGAATATTTTTTGAGTGTGCTTACCAGTTTCAGCATTTACCATGCAACCGAGAGGAAACAACCCGAAAACCTTGGTCGGAACATGCAGGGGGGAGGTTAGGACGTTGTATACACCAAATGCACTTGGCGTTAAGTATATAAATGTGGCAGAAAAACAGCCGCCTAAACGACAGAAGTATATGCTGTTACAAGGTGGCGTGCTTTCATGCAGCAGCTATACAAAAAAATGGTTCAAATGGCTCTGAGCACTATGGGACTTAACATCTGAGGTCATCAGTCCCTGAGAACTTAGAACTACTTAAACCTAACTAACCTGAGGACATCACACACATCCATGCCCGAGGCAGGATTCGAACCTGCTGCCGTAGCGGTTGCGCGGTACCAGACTGAAGCGCCTAGAACCGCTCGGCCACCCCGGCCGCCAGCAACTATACAGATTCATCACAGGGGCAAATAGCGTCGGGCAACAGCTAAGGCAAAAATAGATGGCAAAACGGATTATAAACAATTTATTAGATTGGTGCATAAGTTCGTAGCGTTTCTCCATAAGTTTAATAAACAAAAGAGACACACATAACAGAGAATTAAGTCATTAATAACATATTTTTCTTCACTATTTACGACAGTCTGCCACGATTGCAGAAACCACATGGCTTTTACGCGATGAACTCGTCGAGACATGTTCGGAGCGCATTTTCATCCGGAAAGGAAGTTCCGTGTCGACGGTCGTAGGTTCGAATCCTGCCTCGGGCATGGATGTGTGTGATATCGTTAAGTTAGTTAGGTTTAAGTTGTTCTAAGTTCTAGGGGACTGATGACCTCAGATGTTAAGTCCCATAGTGCTCAGAGCCATTTGAACCATTTTGAAGTTCCGTGAAGAATGTTCTACAAAGAGCAGAAAAGGTGAAAATCTGAGGGCGCAAAATCAGGTGCATAAGGTGGGTACGGAACGAATACCCAACCTAAACCGTGGAAAGCGTTTTTTATCAGTCTAGCAGAATGCGGGCTGGCATCAACCTGGAGTGGCATCACGTCACGCAGTTTTCCTGATCGTTGTTCTTGGATTGCGTCTGCAAGACATCTCAGCTGTTGACAATAAATGTCAACAGTGATGGCTACACCTCGGGCAAGCAGTTCGTAGTACACCACACCGTCGCTGTTTCACCAGACGCATAACATTATCTTTTGCGGATGCGCGCAGGTCTATGTACCAGCAGTTGTTGTTTTGTTTGGGCTCAACCGTTCCTTCCTTTTCCTTATGTTAGCATAAAAATACCGTTTCTCGTCACCAGTAACGGAACAGGATATGAAAGGTCGATGTTGTTCACGAGCCAATTGATGACGAATAAGCGGAGATGCACATATGGCCGCCCGCTTATTTTTCTGATTTTGGCTTAGAGCGAGCGGTACCCATACACCCGATTTGAACCTTCCGCACTAGATGCAAACATAACACGATGGGGGAATGATCACAGTTCATTACATTTTCAAGTGCTCGAGTACACTGATGTGGATCTTAGTGGATTAATGCGTTTAAACGATCTTCATCAAACCCCGAAGATCTTGAACGTGGAGAGTCACTAATGGCCGGCTGCTGTGACAGAGCGGTTATAGGCGCTTCAGTCTGGAACCGCGCGACCGCTACGGTCGCAGGTTCGAATCCTGCCTCGGGCATGGATGTCCTTAGGATAGTTAGGTTTAAGTAGTTCTAGGGGACTGATGACCTCAGACGTTAAGTGCCATAGTGCTCAGAGCCATTTCAACCAGTCACTAATGTCAAAACTATTCTCGTTAAAACGAGAAATCCATTTTCTTGCAGTGCTCAGTCCAACGGTATTATCCACACGGCGGAAATGTTTCTGCCTACATCCTCTGCTGTCACTCCTCTATTGAACTCAAACAGAAGAATATGTCGGAAATGTTCCGATTTCTCGACTTCGCAGTCTATTTTATAGCGTCAACAGCTCCACTATCTCCACATAACAAAATGTCAATATGTAAAGTCATACAGCAACAGTGAACTATAAATAAACAATTACAATCGATAAATAAGCTCTAGGAACCGGAATAACAACAAGTAAAACAAAAACGCTACGTACTTATGCACCAGTGTAACACAATGATTACTTATAGAAGTTTTATAATAATTAGCTGCAGTATGATGGTCATGTGTGGAATACAGTTCATTGTTCAGTTGTACTGTTCTAAGAACTCGTATTGGCCTAAATTCAGTGAACAATTGCCTACGTCATGTGTGCAATATCCCATTTGGATCTCCTTGGCACTACTGTAGATGAGTTCTGAAATGGAAATGAGCGTTTGGCGTCATTGGCCGTGAGCCCCGTTACGGGGCAGGTCCGGCCACCTTGGTGCAGGTCTTATTACATTCGACGCACATTTTAAAGACAGTACCCATATTCAGCGTGGTCGGAAACACACTGAAAAGCTTTAAAGGGTGTTGCAGGGTAGGTTGTACTGAGAAATACATGGCTGTTAAGAAAAAAATTCAGCACGTTGTGCCGTTTCGGAGTTAATTAGCACTGAAGTTAGCCAATCAGGCTGTTGCGTGCGCACATTCAAGCGTCCCGCCAGAGATGGTGTTGCCGAATGTGTTCTTTGCTTGGTTTCCTAAAACCGAACAAGAGAGCGATACAAAAATTGGACAGGGGACGGTAGTAAGAATCAACCCGAGCCAAAGGCTGAGCTGTGTATACGGAGGGGCAGGCCGCTGTGGCCGATTGGTTCTAGGCGATTCAGTCCGGAACCACGCTGCTTCTACGGTCGCAGGTTCGAATCCTGCCTCGGGCATGGATGCGTGCGATGTCCTTAGGTTAGTTAGGTTTAAGCAGTTCTAAGTCTAGGGGACTGATGACCTCAGATGTTAAGTCCCATACTGCTCAGAGCCATTTGAACCATTTGCATTTGATTCAGAGTAACAGCCTGCGGTAGACACTGCGTTTGTCAGCGGAAGACTTGGCCGCAGCTCCCAGAACAAACGGCCTGATTTTGATTTATGGCTGTATCTGAAGCGTTATTCATAAAATTTACATTCTCAACTTACAGCTTCCAGAGCGCAAAGTTGTTTTTCTTTGTCGTATATTCTATTCGAGTTATCTGGACAACTAGAAATTTGATGCAGCAATCAGAAATGGAAAGTTTTTAATTGATTGTAGTAGCCATCTGCAGTCGCTCTATTGAGACTGCGGGACTGTGAGCTTCAGTAACTGGCATTTTGAAGCGCCTAGAACCGCTCGGCCACACCGGCCTGCTGCTCTGAATCACGTTCATATTTCACTTACTTTGATATCACATTTACAAAGTCGTCTTTAATTTAATACAGAATCATACTCTTCACATTCGCGACCTTTTTCCTCTCATACAACAATTTCCAAATTTCTCGGTTAATTATCGCACAATAAAGTAACATTAAAAGTAAATTCTAGAAAATTACGAGCTGTTTAAAGACACTTTAGAGTTCCTTGCCCACGTGTACAGGCTTGTCTTTTGAGGCAGACTCGGCAAACCACAGAATTTTGAGCAAGTCAAGACAGAAAGGAAAAGACGCCCCCGTTCCTTCGCCTCTCTCGCTGAGAAGAAATAATTGCAGGAAAACTAATTTGTCGGAAATAGGCGTTAAAGGGCGGCAGAGGCCATGGCCTCGCGACCCTCACCCTCCTAGTGCCGCAGCTAACGGGAGGTTGCACCTTACCTGCAGTCTTTACTTTTCATATCAAACAATATCGCAGAAAGTTGTCATATGACCAAAACTTAAGGGAACAAGTGGGAATCTGTGGAGGTGGGAAAGGGGGAGAGGTACTAACATTAGTTGAATTAGAAGTGCCTTTAAAAACAATGATAAACAGAAAACCGGTGGTATACACTAGTGTGTTAAACGTACGGACGAAAGAAGCTTTCGCACGATGTGGTACTGTCAAGTAACATACCTCGACGAAACTTGGGCCACAAAATGGTTCAAATGGCTCTGAGCACTATGGGAGTTGGTTCAAATGGCTCTGAGCACTATGGGACTTAACATCTGAGGTCATCAGTCCCCTAGAACTTAGAACTACTTAAACCTAATTAACCTAAGGACATCACACAAATCCATGCCCGAGGCAGGATTCGAACCTACGACAGTAGCGGTCGCGCGGTTCCAGACTGAAGCGCTTAGAACCGCTCGATCACACCGGCCGGCTTGGGCCAAACATAGAAAGAACCGCTATAGTATAGTATAGTACACAAAGTTACTGAAAGAAATGTGCAACGAGACAAACGAAGTGTCGTACGTACCCTCATATGACGTGAAGTGGGGATTCGTAATGCACCCAGGAACTTTGTCGAAAATGATCGTTTTGGTGGTCCGGGTGCTGTGGTGTGGCGTACTGACCACCAAATCTCTAAATACAATACGCTCTCCGGTCAGCGTTAGAGGTGTGCTGACCTCCAAATCCAAATCTTTAAGTAGTGTACGCTCACCAGTCGACGTTATTGTGACACTTTACTAAGTTATTCCTTCCCCATGTGCGACTTTTCAAGGGTACATTTAGCCCTGACCCGATTTTTATGGACGAAAATGGGCGATCGCATCGAAGAGCACAAGCGGAGGTGCTCTTGGTACGTAAGGATATTAAGCAAATGGAGTGTCCTGCCTGTTACCTCGGCTTAAATCGCACTGAGCAGGTGCGGGATGCACTCGGGAGACATACTGCAACATTTCCACATGCACCAAAGACCATCCGGCAGTTGTCATTTGCGTTGGTGGAAGAGTGGGACGTCCTATCAGAAGAACCTTGCAGC
Source organism: Schistocerca serialis cubense (assembly GCF_023864345.2). NCBI lineage: Eukaryota > Metazoa > Arthropoda > Insecta > Orthoptera > Acrididae > Schistocerca > Schistocerca serialis. The sequence goes on along the minus strand of NC_064639.1, from coordinate 223,108,303 downwards.
TAGCATAGGAGCATGTTGCAGAGCACCGATTGCCATCCGTGGCCATCACACACCCTATGTTCCAACTTTTATACTGTCAAGGAGACTACCATGATTCACAATGACTTCAATGTTTTTGAATAAAAGTGTCATTTCTGTTCTTCTCAATGCCTATTTCTTTCAGTTTTATTCTTTGCTATAACGTAGCACTATTTCCTATGTATGGTACAAGTTTCATCAAGCTATGTTACTTGGCAGTAATACGCAAAAGAGACCTTCGTCCTTAAGTTTTGCACACCAGTGTAGATAGCATTAACACCGAGTTATCAAAATATGACAGAATTCTCCTTCATTCATGATTTGTGCATTTCCCACGTCTGTGCTGGGAGAAAGCGAGAATACTTGAAAGGTGATCCACAGACACTATGTACTCAGTTCTTAAGAATGGAGATCGAAAAGACTGTTATAAAAGTTTTAACAGTTGGGTTTATGGGACAAACAACAGTGAATAATATATTAACTTTAAAGATATTGGAAAACATGTGAAGGGAATTTAAGAATGAAGCATGCACATTTTTTATTCAGTATATCAATGTGTTTGACATATTAAGCAGGACTAAAGTCTAGACGATATTACACGAAAATGGAATTCCATGACACCTGATATGGGCCATAAATATATTATACAATGAAACTTAATTTATAATAAGATAGGGAACAAAATAAATGAGTCTGGAATTATGACTAAGAAGGAGCAAAAGAAGTTTTTAAACTTTCCCCAATTTAATTCAGCTGATATGGTATGACATGATTAAAAAGTGGAATGAGTAAACGAAACACAATAAAGGAATACAACTAGACAACAAGAATTATATAAAAACATTGATGTATACTGGTGCCCACACGATAATAGCCACTTCAAGAATTGTAAAGAAATAACCTTAAATCAAACCAAATTGACCAAAATTATAATTCAGAATATCTCTATAAAAACAAAAGTAATGGCATTCTGAGGAAAACAGAAGGTGCGATCAAAAATGGCGATACAAAACAAAATAATCAGGCTAGTAAGTGATTTTAACTACTTGGGCTGCAACATTTCTTTTGATTATGATAAACGTGCAAAGAATAAACCAGCAAAGTTCCATGACACCTGTGGAATAATAAAAAAAACGTTAAAAATAGACAATGAAAGGAATACAACCGAAATTCTATAAAACACTAGCTGTTCCATTGCTGTTTTATTGCTCTCATTTGAATAGCAAACGGGGTAGACATAAATCAAATAGTGACAACAGAAACGAAATTTCTCAGATCAGTTAAAGGATGTAAAGTAGAAGATAGATTAAGGAATGAACATATTAGAAATACGTGGAGACAGAAAGAGATGAGACAAAATATTATCTCGACCTCAACACTACAAATTCAGAACAGCACCAACTTTTTCAGAAAGAAAACAGCTACAGACATGATAATACAACAGAAATCAAACCATCTGCATTCTCAAAAATCGACAGCCATCAGACATATGCTATACAGACTGTGCAGAATACCTCTACACAAAAAGAAGAATCAAGAAAAACTAAACATGATCATCAACACGGAATGAAACAATGATACAACAGCAACATAGTACATAAACTACATGACACCAACAAAAGGAAAATACAGGCAGAAGATAACTAAATCAAAAACAATCCAGACATGTCAACACATAACAATAACTCACAATGCACACTCACATCGGAAAATGCATCCATGAGTACAAAATGACACACCATATCATACTACAACCAAAACAAATAATTTTATATCATTCAAGACAAACAGCACAATAGAAAAGGAACTAGAAGCGGCGACAGAAGGAAGATAAATACAGCAGTTCAGCAATATATGAATTAACATGTAATAGCTGCAACTCTAAATATATTGGGATGATGTAAGAAATTTTAACGCCAAGGAACATATAAGGCAATGAAGAGTGAACGTACCCACTGTACATATGTAGAACATCTAATAAAAGAATGTCACAACCACACTGGGATGAAAACAGAAATGGCAGTCTTGTGCAATAACAACAAAAGAAAGGGAATATTCACTCGACAGGAAGAATATTTCATGCAAACAGCTATAGATAAAAATGAAAATATTTTCAATGACTAAAAGAACAATAACTTAAGGAAAATATTCAAACTCATCTACCGTTTACCATTTAAAAAATAATTATATACAAATGCACACACAACACCCCATCTTCCACTCTTTCTCCATTCCTACTCCAGCACCCCACTTCACTCCACTCTTTCCCCCTACAAATCCTATGATGTCTCAGTAAGTCCTAAAGTATGTAAACAAGAACATGTCCAGTTTGCTACAGTACATGTAATTTGTATGGAAGTGCTCAGATGCGACATATCAGTTGGAAGACATCCGTGTTATGTGCATTTAGCACATATAGAACAACAAAAGGATGCACAAAGAGGACATAAAAATGAATATAAGTAAAAAAACACAACCATGTAGTTTGAAACTGAAGTAACTATACTGAAATCAACACAGCTTGTGACATGCACACTACTCACCCCCTTCCCAAACTGATCCAATGCACAACGTGTTGGTGTGTGCAGTGTCGCTACCGAGCAGTGCATATAGAGGGTTTGGGCAGCAACGCAAGTCTATGTATAATGCTATTGAAGTAGCTATACATTGTACAATGTGTACATTTTTTTATTTAGTTACAACATGCACCATTACAATTTTGTAATACTATATGTATGTATCTTGTGTGAGTGTGTGCGTGCATTGTTTGTTTTATGATGATGATGATGATAAAAGAAGGAAGAGTGGGAAACCAGGTGCTGGCACACAGCCTACTTCTCGTGAATAGCCCCAATGCGACCGCCAGGCTTAATGTCTCCGTCTGACAGTCAGATCACCATCAACAGTGTCTCACTTCATGAGACGCTGTGAAGAGTTGTGGTATTTAAACCAGGACATTGGTGCAAAGTCTGGTGGTCAGGAACTTTACACCACCACCCATCCTCCCTTGCCAGCTAGATACTGACAGTGAAAACTTTTTCCACCGCCAGGCTTCGAACTGGCTTACTACCATGTCGAGCACCAACTCACTAGCATGAGTTAGCCACCTCAGCCATGGAGGCGGGTTGCAACATGCACACTATGCAACAAATAATGAGGAAATATGGATTGAATACATTGAAGATTGTATAAGCATTGCATACATTACTCTGCATCGTATCACATAGCACATATCAACCAATAAAAGCATTTTGACAAAAATGATGAAGATCAAAAGCCAAAGAGTGAATAGATTTTTCAAAGAGTAAATATTTTTCCTTAATTCGCGCAAAGTTCTCCAAATCAGTAAGTACCTTGTGCTATACACTTTCTAAAAGCAGCCCATATTCTTCCTCAGGGTTGATGCTATCTCCATACCAAATTCCATGGAAATCGGTTCAGTGGATTGGTTGTGTGACAACGTTACACAGTTACTATCGCATTGTTAATACTAGTATGGATGAGACTTTGAATTACAACATATATTTTTCTGTAAACCGAATGGCTGCAATAAACCCTATAAGGTGCTCCAAGCTATGCTCAAGTTACATGCAGACACTTCAACAAAATTAGTTTAGTAGTTAATGGAGAGTAGCGTGTTGAAAAAGACAGACAGGCAGACAGTCACGACATGACCGTTTTACAGATTTATTATTCAAGTTCGATCCACGAACGATGGCGGTTCGTGCGTCGAGGCACGGACGGGAACAGCATTGTTGACGATCCGAAGCGACAGTTGCGGTAGGCAAATGCACATGCTTTCCACTTGAAGGAAGCGTGTATCCTTCAAATTATGTGTCTGGCTTGCTTATGCAGAATTTATCACTTATCACCATCATCAGCAATGACAACTCGCCACAAATGAAATATACATTCACTGAACAACTCGCTACGATCACGTTTAATGCTCGCATTAGCTACAGCATTCAAGGCAGAGCGTTCACAACACTGCTGAACGCTCATTGGCTATCGGAGTATGCGTGCCGTAGGTGTGCAGAACAAGCCTAAACTCGACCGCCATCGTTCGTGACTCCACCTATACTATCGATAATATAAAAAACGTCGACACATATAAGCAAAACTATCGATTCTGTTTTGTTCGGTAATGAATCCCTCTGGTGGTTGCGCGGAGACTGACGAGATTCGGGTCACTCCTGCGCGTTTCTCTGTCGCAGCCGCCAGACAGGACAGGGCTTTTGTCTGGCGCTCCACGTGGCCAGCCAAACCAGGGGACCGCTATAGCTATGCGGCAGCGGCGGCGGCGGCGCACGCAGGTGGCCCAGGTGGGCGGTGAAACCCGACCTGCGTCCGGGACCGGCACGTCGGCGCGCCGCCGGGTTCGCAAATTCCCGGACAGCTTCGCAAATCCTCGGGGCGGCGCGCTGCACCGTGGCAGCCGCGGTATTTGCTCGCCCGCCGCCGAACGGGGCCCCGTGCCGCAGGTTTCTACTGCTGGCCCCGTCTCTGTAAGCGTGCAGTGGTGCTGCGCTTCTTATCAGACTAGCAACCCCTCCGATCCTTTAAGGGCAGTAGGACGTCAAACGGGCCGAAATGGAGCAGGAGAGGCACCACAGGACATTTTAATTTCCACTCTCTATAACTTTACAAATAAATTCATAAAACTTTGTCAGCATGGCAAGGAAGGATTCAGGATTCACCCTCGTAGCAGTGGAAGTTCAAAAACATAACAAAATAATGATTTTAACATGTGAAATTTCATCATTTTTTCACTTACCATTGGCTGGATTTGTTGCTATAGGTACACTTTTCTTCGTAAGTAAGAGAGATTCTTCGACGAGTTTTGCACAGCATACAAGTCATACTTGCAGGTGTATGAAACTCTAGAATTTATTTAATTTATTAAAAAAATGAATGAGATGTTTTAAACTTCGTGTTTAGAAACAACTCAAATTTTGTAGTTACTTATCAAATTTTTTACCACAGTTTTTAATAGATTTGGAAAATTCTAGAGTTTTGCCTTAAGGAGTTTGTGTTTAGTAAACAGTGCAAAATTTATCGAAGAATCTCTCTTACTAATGAAGTAAAGTGTACCTATAACAACAAATGTAGCCAATAGAAAGTGAAAAAATGATGAAATTTCACAAGTTAAAAACTTTATTTTCTTATGTTTTTGAGCTTCCACTGCTACGAGTGTGAATCCTGAATTCTTCCTGGTCATGCTGACGCAGTTTTATGAATTTATTTGTGAAAGTATAGACAGTGGAAATTAAAATGTCCTGTGGCGCCTCTCCTGCTCCAAGTCAGCCCATTTGATGTCCTATCCCTTTAAACGGTCGAACGCCCATATACAAAGCAGCTTCAAACGTCTGATTACTTTACAAATGAGTTCATATCTTAAATATTTGACTTTAAGCGTGCAAGAAAGAAAAAGTGTAGTAAAGGTTTGAAATAAGGCTTAAAGTTTGTTGGAAGTCGCTAAGTGGTCTCTTTATGAAACACTGGATGGGTATACTCTCGCTAATTTGCGCTCCATTTTAAGCAAAATTTACTTCTCCACTCGTTCCAATGTTTAAGAAGTCATATCTCCTGAGCTATGTGTCGTACAATGATATAATTTTATAGATAACTTCAGTGATATATGTAGATACTCCATGCTAGGCGTGCTGTGAATAGAATATGTAGTACAGGAGTAATAATTTAAAACGTCATGCCTGATGTTAAAGTTCCACTGCGTGAACACTAAAAATCGTGTAATCGAAAAACTTTTTTCCTTTCATCATTCTATGAGATTTCAGAGAGAAAATGTTTCCTAAAGGTTTAAAATCACGTGTAAGGTTTGTTGCAAGCTACTAAGTGTTCCCGGTCCCAAATACTGGATGAAGTTATCTGCCCGTCCTCAGTTACGCTGCTGCAAGACAAGCACATAGTTTTTAACTGTAATATTTTTCTTATAGTGTCAGACTTCCAACCTCTTAATGACAAGATTATGTCAGCATTTTAAACTTTCTAAATATGGAATATAAAATTTTTGTTGCCCTTGGAAGCCGATAGATAAGCAACTAGGATAGAGTTTACTATGAGGGACATTTTTTTCGACCTCCGATCACCCACTTCCAGTAGTTAGCTACACCTTCCAGTTACTTCTCTACACAGTCGCCACTCCAAAGTAGACATCTGTCGTAGCATGGTGCCGTCTTCTTAATACCCTCGCCATAGAAGGCAGCCTCCTGTGCTCTCTGCCAATTCCCTGCGCTGGTCTGTACCTTGTTGTCTGTGCCAAAATATCCTCACTGAAAGCGGTTCAAGTGAGCGAAGAGTACGGCAAGAAAAAGGAATAAAAGTGAGATAGTGTTAATGCTTTCATCCTTCTTTACCTCCTCTGCATTACTGCAGATGACGTGTGACTGAGCACATTTGTACTGTGCATGCAGTACACGTGAGGTGCCTAGTTGTTTCCACTGCCCTGTGTGGAGTACATAAGTTCTTGTACACTTCACTAACCTGCTGTCTTCATGATGATGATGTCCCCAGGGCAGAAAACAGCACGCAGGTTGTGGATTCTTTTTCTTGAGGCTGAAATTAACTTCGCAAGGAACTGCTGCAACGAATAAACTATAACTCATTTGGTATGCCACTCGCGTTTTTATTGATATAGACACGAGAAACTATTCTTGATCACAACGTATTGAACATATCTTTCCACAGCCATTATATCTGGCTAAAATAACATGAAATACATCCTGCCACAGACAACATGTCTGTCTACTGGAACCGTCAGAAGTGGAGAATAGAATTACATGAATCAAATACTACTATTACAGACAACATGTCTGTACCTAGCGACGGTCGGAGCTGTAGTAAATAAAATTGCATGAAACAAATACTGCTATAACAGACAACATGTCTGTCTACTGGAACGGTCAGAACTGGAGAGCCGGACTGCCCGAGACACTTCGCGGGCCAAGCCAGCAAGGCGTGACCCGAACGCCACCGAAGCGCATCGGCAGTAATATCGTCAGTCTTTCGTTTTAGTAATACTTGGATTTTCATAATTTTGATGTGTCTGATTGATAGCTCGCTGTTGAGAGATGTATATTTAAAAAAATGAAGTAATTTGGATGACAGGTTTAATTAATAATAGCAACTAAAGATTAACGTTTTGGCGCCCTACCGCCGAACACAACAGCCAATCACAGAGCAGCAGCATCATGTAGGCGGTCTTTCTCACGGGAATGGTGCCGAATCTAACATCTGTCACCGGTACCTCATCCCACATTGCGTCATCTCTATGCTTCTTGCATCTCCACTGCCCTGGCAATAGCTTCCTATAGCCTCATATGATGGGTGAATAAGCCAGAAATATTACAAGAGATGAAAATCAGAGGGAGCCACGTCCAGGCTGCATAGTAGGCTACCAAACACTTCTCATCGAAAATGCTGAATGAATGGCGCTGTTGCACATGTGGTGTGCGGCCGAGCAAGTTATGAAGAAAATGGTTCAAATGGCTCTAAGCACTATGGGACTTAACATCTGAAGTCATCAGTTCCCTAGAACTTAGAACTACTCAAATCTAACTAATCTAAGGGCATCACACACGTCCATGCCCGAGGCAGGATTCGAACTTGGGACCGTAGCGGTCGCGCAGTTCCAGACTGAAGTGCCTGTAACTACTCAGCCACACCGGCCGGCCCAAGTCATGAGGGAAAAAAACGCATGACAGTTACGTTATGTGGGCTGCATGAAATCAGGCGGAACCCTTCAAAAGGCACTTCACACTTTGCGGGAGACACAATTGTTCCAAGCATCTTTATGTATCCACTGTGCGCTCAGGATTGATTGAAAATTGCGACGTGGTGCGATTGACGGGCATTTTACAGACACTGTGTAACACGTCTACAAAGAGCTTCATCGGATTTTCACTGTGGTTTTGTAAGTAGGCTGTTTAGGTGTAAGTAGGCTGTTTAGGTTTCTATATTGGTAACGCCACGTAGCGCTCTGTATGAAAAACACTGATGTGCTGTGTGCAGTCTGTGGCTGGTTGGCATTGTTGTGATATTCGCTATTGTAGTGTTGGGCAGTTGGATGTGAACAGCGCGTAGCGTTGCGCAGTTGGAGGTGAGCCGCCAGCAGCGGTGGATGTGGCGAGAGAGATGGCAGAATTTTGAGAGCGGACGATCTGGACGTGTGTCCATCAGAAAGAGTAAATTTGTAATACTGTATACATGAACTGATATATATATATATATATATATATATATATATATATGATGACTTTTGAATATTATTAAAGTAAATAAATTGTTTGTTCTCTATCAAAATCTTTCATTTGCTAACTACGCCTATCAGTAGTTAGTGCCTTCAGTAGTTAGAATCTTTTATTTAGCTGGCAGTATTGGCGCTCGCAGTAGTTCGAGTAACGAAGATTTTTGTGAGGTAAGTTATTCAGGAAAGGTGTAGGTTATTGTTAGTCAGGGCCATTCTTTTGTAGGGATTATTGAAAGTCAGCGTTGCGCTAAAAAATATTGTGTGTCAGTTTAGTGATGATCAGAATAAATAAAGAGAGAAATGTCTGAGTACGTTCAGTTTTGCTCAGCTGTTTGAAAATCTAATAACGTAAGGGGTTTATCAGCACAGTAATTCATGAATGTTTCTAAGGGGAGGTTTCAGTTTTAATTTCGCGGCCGATATGAGGTTGGAAAAATAATGGACCTCGCAATATAAACAGAAATTACACCTTCATGTGTACATTGTGAACCGCTGAGGACCTGGCGCGGATATAGCATTTGGTTCCGAGGGAAGGTGGATGGGAGAGGGGGTGGCAGGAGGTTGTTCAGAGTTTGTTTCAATCTCTCTTCTGTTCTCAACTTAACATCACGTTTTCTCCGTTTGTAAAGTGCTACGGATACTTACTGATTATAATTATAACGTTACAACATTGGAAAATGCTTTCTTCATCATTTTCATTCACGGATTAGGTTCGAGGAACCTGTTCCTGCCGTATTTCGTTAGATACAATATTTCCTGGGCCGACCTACGTCCAATACTCCTGCAGCGGAAGATATTTTGTTTTGAACCATCCTGGCAGATTGAAACTGTGTGCCAGACAGGCACTCGATACCGGAACCTTAGCTCTTCCGGAAGATACTCTTACTGGGTAGCTACTGAGGCACAATTAACGACTCGCCCTCATAGTTTTACTTCGTTCGCATTGTAGGGGACAGGTATTCGCGAAAGTAGAGCTGTGGCTGGATAGCTCAGACAGTAAGAGCTCCTCCCCCATCCCACAATATGAATGGCACTGGGCTTGAGCTCCAATGCGGCACGCAGTTTATGACAGGAAATTCAAAACAGAACACATTCTGCTGCAGAGTGTAAGATTTATTCTGGAATGTAGGGAGATTTGGATTTTACGTCGCATTAATTGAGAGGTCATTGCGGTTGGTCAAACTCGAATCGGACAAAGAAAATGAAGCATTCCGGCATTTGGACGACCAGTCTGAGATTTGAACAACGCTCCTTGCGAATGCGAATTCAGTGTCTTAAGGGGCTCTCACACGTTCAATAATATTGTCAAATCGCCAATATAATGACCTTCTGAGGGCGCTTATTGATGTATTGCCAGCACTAGAAATACTGGCGAGCAGTATTGATAGCTCTCAAAATATTCTCAGTGTTATCGATACATACTGAACGTGAGAGGTTAACTATTGACGGTTTGACATTATTCTCCATTCAGATGTTGACAGAGCTTCATGAACCAGCCACATGGCGTTAGTGTGCACTGTTTGTTTTTAGTTTGCCTTCGTACATATCATTAAAAATGGTTCAAATGGCTCTGAGCACTATGGGACTTAACATCTGAAGTCATCAGTCCCCTAGAACTTAGAACTACTTAAACCTAACTAACCTAAGGACATCACACACATCCATGCCCGAGGCAGGATTCGAACCTGCGACCGTAGCGGTCGCGAGGTTCCAGACTGAAGCGCCTACAACCGCTCGGCCACACCGGCCGGCTACATATCATAGCTCAGATTCAATTTCTCGAGTAGTCTTTTAACACAACAGAATTTTGATATACCTATGCAGGGGTAATCATTGTACTCGTATGTACTACTTTAGGATGGTCAACGGAAGATTCTCTATGAAGCTGCATCCTTTATTAATTTGATAATATAGTGCAGGTTGGTGAATTACATAGCAGTTCTGGAAAATGATTCCACATCGAAAAATTCGTCCAATACGTGCACCGATTTGTAAGAGGTCTGCGAAATGCAGGTCAGTTTTTCCAAATTATCACAAAAGGTAAAAAAAATATTTTAATTAGCTGAACAAATTCTTCCAAACCAGATATACTGTAATTGGTTCACAGTTTACCATACAGTTTTATTAATTGTATTTGCTGATGTTACAAAAGTGAACCTGGAGCATTCAAATGAATTAGCTTCCGCCAGAGATCTCGCAGTTACGTTTATCTCTCGTCAGCAACGATTGTTTCCTCACTAACAGACATTCTTTTCTATTTTATCACCTACCGACGTTAATAATTCGGCGTACTATGCAGAACTGATCCAAAAGTAATTTATAAAATCTTTCAGGAACTTGATTCTGATCTCAGTCAGTAAATTAACATGTGGCAAGTGGTTCCTCTTTTTCAACCATTTCCCGGTCAATTTCCTCTTTCTCTTTGTTTTCTGTTGTTAAAGCTAATATAATTGCAGCACACGCTTTCTTTTGGGTGTTCGACATCATAACCTTGTAAAATCGCGCTGCCAACTGAAAATACTGACAATATTATTGATTGTGTATGAGTTACTTCAATATCTAGAAGCTTTGACAAACCAGTACTGTCAGTAAATATTGAGCCTGTGCAGGTCTTTTCAACAATTCGCTACCATGCTCAGTGGTTCGGTCAAGCTAGCGTCTAGTCTTTCATGACTCAAGACGTCGACGGGACGAGAAATCCCTTTTCCAGTGTCTGTATACATGTACGCCCACTGTTCATACTTTGTCTTATTTTACGTTCTCGGCACTTCTGTCAATGTTGGTCTTTCAAATTACGAGTGGTTCCGTCAGTGCAAATGATGCAGTCGTGCACTAGGCCAGGTCTGTGTCTGCAAAGCTCACAAGAAGGCGCCGTTAGAGAAGAGGAGAAAGACCCTTTGGAAAGGGAAGTATTCCGCAGTTCGCTTTCCTGGAAATCGCATCTAAGGGATTCACACCGCCCCGCCAGAGCGCGGAGGCATTTTACGACGGTGCTAACGCAGTAGCGGCGCGTGAGCGCAGCTAGCCTGCGCCATTAAACTGTGCCTCCTTTGAGCTCGAAATGGTGCGCCGCCAGCGCTTCTGCAGGAACAGGTTTTGCTGGCGACGTCGGTGGATGCTCCAGGGCACAGACAGACAGACCAGACGCTCGTCTGCAAGTGTTGACTGGATCGACGGCATCTGTTGGAGAATTTGCCACTACTTTGCCCGGCACGTCCTTAGAGCATTTGTTTATTTACTTACAACATGCGTGTGGGAGGTGTAGTGTAAAATTGTCTTGTATGACGATGAAGGGAGAAGGTGACACCTAGAGCCATCACGTAGCCTACTCCTCGCGAATAGCGCCATGGGGGCTGACAAGTTTAACGTCCCCATCCCAAGGACGGGTCACCATCTAGCGGTGTTACATGTCATCGAGACACTGCGGAGAGGTTTGGTATTTAAACCAGGACACTAGCATAAATGCTTGTGATCAGGAACTTTACGCCACCACCTGCCCTGCCTTTGCCGACCAAATACACCACCAGGATTCGAAACGTCATACTCCCGGGTCAAGCGCCATTGCACAAGCGTGCGTTAGCGGCAACGGCCACGGAGGTTGGTTTCCTTCAGAGCAGTTGAACACAAAGCCTCAGGGGAGAGTCGTAGGACCGTTGCTATTCACAATATATATAAATGACCTTGTGGATAACATCGGAAGTTCGAAAATGGGTCAAATGGCTCTGAGCACTATGGGACTTAACATCTCAGGTCATCAGTCCCCTAGAACTCAGAACTACTTACACCTAACTAACCTAAGGACATCACACACTTCCATGCCCGAGGCAGGATTCGAACCTGCGACCGTAGCGGTCGCGCGGTTCCAGACTGAAGCGCCTAGAGCCGTATGCCACCAGCGGCCGGCATCGGAAGTTCACTGAGGCTTTTTGCGGATGATGCTGTAGTATATCGAGGGGTTGTAACAATGGATAATTGTACTGAAATGCAGGAGGATCTGCAGCGAACGCATGGTGCATGGAATGGCAATTGAATCTCAATGTAGACAAGTGTAATGTGCTGCGAATACACAGAAAGAAAGATCCTTTATCATTTAGCTACAATATAGCAGGTCAGCAACAGGAAGCAGTTAATTCCGTAAATTATGTGGGAGTAGGCATTAGGAGTGATTTAAAATGAAATGACCATATAAAATTAATCGTCGGTAAAGCAGATGCCAGACTGAGATTCATTGGGAGAATCCTAAGGAAATGCAGTCCGAAAACAAAGGGAGTAGGCTACAGTACACTTGTTCGCCCAATGCTTGAATACTGCTCACCGGTGTGGGATCCGTACCAGATAGGGTTGATAGAAGAGATACAGAAGATCCAACGGAGAGCAGCGCGCTTCGTTTCAGGATCATTTAGTAATCGCGAATGCGTTACGGAGATGATAGAAAAACTCCAGTGGAAGTCTCTATAAGAGAGACTCTCAGTAGCTCGGTACGGACTTTTGTTGAAGTTTCGAGAACATACCTTCACCGAGGAGTCAAGCAGTATATTGCTCCCTCCTACGTATATCTCGCGAAGAGACCATGAGGATAAGATGAGAGAGATTAGAGCCCATACAGAGGCATACCGACAATCTTTCTTTCCACGAACAATACGAGACTGGAATAGAAGGGAGAACCGAAAGAGGTACTCAAGGTACCCTCCGCCACACACCGTCAGGTGGCTTGCGGAGTATGGATGTAGATGTAGAGAAAGCGGCAAATACCGCAATAGCGAAAGGGGTTTCGGTCCGCCTCAGTCAAGCGTAATATTCAAACAAAACTGCCGCACAGCCAGATGGATGTTCCGAGCAGACATGTGACATCAGTTATTCGAACGAATATGTTCCTGGGAAAAACATTCTGCCTTGAGCGAACACAATTTTCACCGGCACACGTATCAGCGACATTTCACCAGCGCCTTTGGCTTCATTTTATTTTCATACCTAGCGACCAGCCCTAGTCTCGCGCGGGTAGCACTAATAAGAGGACCACTCGGCAGTCGCACTTCTTTTAATTTTTTAAATTCATGGTTTGTATACTTCAGAACTAAAATACTCATCCCTCAAAAGCAACTCTCATAAATACTCGAGAAAACTGACGTTCAAATTTTCCGACTATCCTTAATATGTTAAAGCCAGATCGGGTTTTCTCTCCAAGCGCCTATGATTCTGGCACAATTTGTCTCTCTACAGGTGGTGGCTGTAGGGGTTGCGGAGGGGGGGGGGGGGGGGGAGGTTCTCAGACGGACCCTTTGGCGTTTTATTCGCGTATGTGTCGATGTCACACCTCTTCATGATCACGCCACAAGAGTACATGAAACGGCGGTTCTGAAAAAGAGTAACCACCCGTGCCTGCTTCAGATAGCGTTCATATTTCGTCCAATGGTTTTGAATCGTTCCTGCCGGTCGGAGTGGCCTGGCGGTTCTAGGCGCTACAATCTGGAACCGCGCGACCGCTACGTCGCAGGTTCGAATCCTGCATCGGGCGTGGATGTGTGTGCTGTCCTTAGGTTAGTTAGGTTTAAGTAGTTCTAAGTTCTAGGGGACCGATGACCTCACAAGGGAACCTCCCCATCGCACCCCCCTCAGATTTAGTTATAAGTTGTCACAGTGGATAGGCCTTAAAAAACTGATCAGATCAATTGAGAAAACAGGAAGAAGTTGTGTGGAACTGTGAAAAAATAAGCAAAATATGCAAACTGAGTAGTTCATGGGAAGATATGCAACATCATGGACACTCAGAACGAAAGAGCGCTGTGGTCTCGTGGTAACGTGAGCAGCTGCGGGACGAAAGGTCCCTGGTTCAAATCTTCCATCGATTGAAAAGTTCAATTTTTTTCAGTTTATGTGACAAACTCTTATGTTTTCATCACTTTTTTGGGAATGATTATCACATCCACAAGAAAACCTAAATCGGGCAAGGTAGAAGAATCTTTTTACCCATTCGCCAAGTGTACAAGTTAGGTGGGTCGACAACATATTCCTGTCATGTGACGCACATGCCGTCACCAGTGTCGTATAGAATATATCAGATGTTTTTTCCTGTGGAGGAATCGGTTGACCTATGACCTTGCTATCAATTGTTTTCGGTTCCCATTGGAGAGGCACGTCCTTTCGTCTACTAATCGCACGGTTTTGCGATGCGGTCGCAAAACGCAGACACTAAACTTATTACAGTGAATAGAGACGTCAATGAACGAACGGACAGATAATAACTATGCAAAAATGAAGAAAGTAAAATTTCCACTCGAGGGAAGACTTGAACCAAGGACCTCTCGTTCTGCAGCTGCTCACGCTACCGCGGGACCACGCCGCTCCTGAGCACCCAGTCTCCATAATATTGTCTATGTGGCCCATGGAATACCCAGTTTGTATATTTTGCTTATTTTTTCACAGTTCCACACAACTTCTTCCTGTTTTCTCAATTGATCTGTGTTCAGTTTATCAAGGCCTATCCACTGTGCCAACTTATAACTAAATCTGAGCGGGGTGCGATGGGGAGGTTCCCTTGTCAGAAGTTAAGTCGCATAGTGCTCAGAGCCATTTGAACAATTTTTTTTAACGGTTCCTAGCGATTCCACCCTGTACATCAGAGGAAAAACTGCGGTCGCACTACACTTCACAGCGGTGCGGTCACTTTCAGCGTGGTTGCTGGCCCTCGATGTCCTTACAGGACTGAATCGTCCAGCCGCTGTCAACAAAGATTGTTAAGGAGTCGCTCTGTTGCTCATCACACGCGAACTATCGTTATCGACCTCGAAAGGTGTGGATCTGTGCCCCAAGGAAAGAAGCGGTTTTATTGAAGCACTGTATGCCTTTTCGTGTCGATTCTGTACGGCGGTGTCTCTGAAATGTTTTCCTCGGTCACCCGAAAGAAAATCACGAGATTCCAACGCTGGGTGTCGCGGTTCTGACCTCCATCGCAGAGGCGGCAAAGGAAGGGGTGAAATGTGGGTAAGATGGGGTGTGTCAGTGGGACATCATTGACGATTTTTACACCTCTCACGAACTTCTGAGTTCTGGTCATTTTTACGCGTGTGTGTACACCTTGATGTAAGAAGCATCGCCGAGCCCGGGGGTGACGTCGTAGGCGCCAAGCTTTTGCACCATGACAGAGGAAGGTTGTAGCCACCCATGAGCCAAATTTCAAACTTCTTCGTCGCGCTAAGAGACAACCAGCGGGTTTCGAAAAACAATACATGACGGATGAAACAAGAACTAGATAAAATGCAAATACAGGCAGAGAGGTCATTCCTGGCCAAGAGAAGTCTAGTACTATCTAAAAGCAGCCGTAATTTGAGGAAGAAACTCTGAGAATGTACCTCTCGAGCACAGCATTGCATGGTTGTGAATCGTGGACTGTGGGTAAACCGGAAAAGAGAAGAATCGAGGCGTTTCATGCGTGGTGTTACGGAAGAATATTAAGAGGCTGGATGGTATAAGAAATGAGAAGGTTGCACGCAGGATCGGCGAGAATATGAACAAGTGGAAAACATCGACAAGAAGAAGGGATAGGCTGATAAGACATGTATTAAGACAACAGGGAATAAGATGCGTGGTACTTGAGTGAGCTGTAGACGGCAAAAATAGAGATTGTAATATATCCTACAAATAATTGAGGACGTATCGCGAAACTGCTAGTCTGAGATGAGGAGGTTGGCACAGGAGAGAAACTGGTTGCAGGTGGCGGCACCGATGCTTCAGTTGTGCTGCTCAGTGTAGATTTTTACTTAAGATTTCACAGTCTTCATTAACCTTAAAAGGAAACTTCGATAGCTGAGCCAGCAAAAAGCCAGTAAAGCTATTAAAAAAGAAAAGTGATCATCCCTGTTGAAGATGCACTCACTTCGATTGCAAACCATTTCCCTCCAGATATCGTCCTATTTTTCTGACACACATTGAACGCAACATTTATTTTACAACAGTTTCTCGACTGGTTTGATGCCGCCTGCCACCAGTTTCTCTCCTGTGCCAACCTCCTCATCTCAGACTAGCAGTTTCACGATACGTCCTCAATTACTTGTAGGATATATTACAATCTCTGTCTATTTTTGCCGTCTGCAGCTCACTCAAGTATCACGCTGTTGTCTTAATACATGTCCTACCATCCTGTCCCTTCCTCTTGTCGATGTTTTCCACTTGTTCATATTCTCGCCGATCCTTCGGGCGACCTCCTCATTTCTTATCCCATCCATCCTCCTCATTTTCAATATTCTTCCGTAACACCACATATGAAACGCTTCGATTTTCTTCTTTTCCGTCTTACCCTCAGTCCACGACTCGCAACCATGCAATGCTGTGCTCCAAACGTACATTCTTAGAAGTTTCTTCCTCAAATTACGGCCGCTGTTAGATAGTACTAGACACCTCTTGGCCAGGAATGACCTCTTTGCCTGTGGTAGTTTGCATTTTATCTGCTTCTTGCTTCAACAGTCATGTATTGTTTTGCTTCCAAGGTAGAAGAATTCCTTCAATTTATCGTCTTTGTACTCCCCAATTTTAATGTTAATTTTATCGCTCATTTCATTTCTGCTACACCTCATGACTTCCGTCTTCCGTCGGTTTACTTTGAAAGCATAATTTGCACTCTTCATACTGTTCATTCCATTCAATAGGCCCTGCGATTCTTCCTCACTTTTATAGAGGTTAGTAATAAACATTATAAAAAGACTAATGAATGTTGGTGAGGTCACCTTTCTCATCGGCCGTGAACTGTTTCTTCGTCGAGAATTTCGAAGACCATGTCGTAAATAATGCTGCCACTATGCTCGTTCTGTTGTCATCACTATGTTGATGGTTCAAAAATGGTTCAAATGGCTCTGACCACCATGGGATTTAACTTCTGAGGTTATCAGTCCCCTAGAACTCAGAACTACTTAAACCTAACTAACCTACGGACATCACACACATCCATGCCCGAGGCAGGATTCGAACCTGCGACCGTAGCGGTCGCGCGGTTCCAGACTGTAGCGGCTAGAACCGCTCGGCCACTCCGGCCGGCTGTTGATGGTACCTTTGCTATTTGGCCTCATGGAAAGGAATCATGACAACAATTCGTCCCAACATAAAGTTCACTGAGGAAATCGAGAAGGAAGTAAAGCTATCCTATTTAGACGTTCTAGTGGAGCGGAAGCTAGAGGGTCGGCTCGGCAACTCGATGTATCGTAAACCGATCCACGTACACTGTTATATCAGCGGGCGCACTTTCCATCTTTCTTCCCAAAAAGGAACTGTCCCAAATACTCTGACACCTAGAGTTAGAAGCATATCGGACGAGAACAGACTCGGCGCCTAAATAAACCGTCTAACCTGACGTATGTGTATACACAAAATGGCTATCAGAACCATGAAATAAAGTCCGCTCTCTCGGTAAAACACAAATTCAAGTCCACTAAACTAAGATAACAAGATGAGCACATGAGGTTTCTTCCGTTCGTTCCGTGAGCAACAAACTGTTAACTTGGACGAATCTTAAACAGACATGGAATTAGGGTAAGTGGTTTTTTACATGTGGCATACACGCCCACTAACATTTTTTTCCTTAGTCTGTGGCCCGTGTTACTAGGAATTAATTTTAATATATGATGAACGATTGAAAAAACTGCGACGAGTCGCTTCTGAATAATAATTTATTTTGGCTTAAAGTTTTGAGACTTGTTTTCTTATATTCAGACAAGGTCGAAATAAAGCAGTTAGTCTGGCTACCCGAACGAACGTGAATGCGAAACACCTGGTTTTGGAGACAGACTGATCTGTAGCTTAGTGCAAGGTTAGGTTGGTATGTGACTGGCACATATGACTTAACGAGGCCAACGAACGTGAAAGATAAAAACCTCGTTGTGGGGACAGACTGATCTCCAACGTAGCCCAGGTCTGGGTTAGGTTGCAAGTGATCGGTTATATGTGACTTGACGAAGCCAAAAATGTGAAAGCAAAAAGGCTGGTTGTGAGAGCAAACTGACCTGTAGCTTACTCGGAGGCGTAGGCTAGGTTGGAAGGTGACATGAAAGCCAACCAATATGAAAGCAAGTGACTTGTTTAGGGAGGCAGAATGATCGGGTGCTCATTTGTATGTGACTAGACGAAGCCAACGAAAGGAATCGTTAGCGCTAGGATTTCACCCGGAACAAGTCCCGCCCACTCACCCCCGGTTTTCCCGGTCTTTGTTTGGTGCCTGGACATCGTTTCAGTTGACCCACGTGGTTTACCGCTTTCGGCTAAACTTGGAGTGAATGTTGAATTAATATCTTGCTAGGTCTTAAATTTTCCCAGGTAGTTAAAAGACACGTTACAAGAAACGTGCACAATTGGCCTCAGCTGTGCCAGGTACTTCCACAGCAAACATAACAGAAAACAATGTAGCACTGAATTCTTTAAATACGAGAACTCAGTATCCAGATGAATAGCCTATGAAGAAACATACTTCTATGTGAGGAAAAGCACCCAAAGCTAAAACAGGATAAACATACCCTCAAAGAATAATTTGTTTGGAGAAAGAGGAACCACAGCATACTTGGCACTTTAGTTTCAGAACTCAGACAGTATATGTGAAACAAGCACCAATGTTCACTATACCTCCAGAGGGCATCAAAATTACTTTGTTGTTGCTAGATCGATCCAAGCTGATTTCGCGTGCTATTCACTGAATAGTTTTGCTGAAAAATTTTAGGGGTGAAAGAAGAACTAGCACAGCATGAAGGACGTTTTACAGCCATGAAACAGCGCAGCATATATTTCCTCCATAACTGCTCTGTGACAAACATAAACAGCACATTATTTTTTTTTTTAAATGGTTTGAATGACATTTACGAAATTAATAAATCTTTTGGTTAAAAACAGACAGGACAAAGAATAACGACACACTATTTTCCTGAGACGATTGCAACAGCATGTAGGTCACTAATCACACAGAAACAGCTACAATTCTTTGTAACCTCGTTTATAACGCGCAGGTATGGTATTGGAAGAATTTACAAGTTAAAATTCACCCATTACCCATGCAAATACTAACGAAATATGTCATACATGCAAATATCTTACTGCTTTCATTAGGCATTTCAACTTTATGACATTCTTACATTCTTTAATTTTCGTGAGCTACTATGAGGGCCTATATAAACAAAACAACCTTCACTTATTTCTACACTCCTGGAAATGGAAAAAAGAACACATTGACATCGGTGTGTCAGACCCACCATACTTGCTCCGGACACTGCGAGAGGGCTGTACAAGCAATGATCACACGCACGGCACAGCGGACACACCAGGAACCGCGGTGTTGGCCGTCGAATGGCGCTAGCTGCGCAGCATTTGTGCACCGCCGCCGTCAGTGTCAGCCAGTTTGCCGTGGCATACGGAGCTCCATCGCAGTCTTTAACACTGGTAGCATGCCGCGACAGCGTGGACGTGAACCGTATGTGCAGTTGACGGACTTTGAGCGAGGGCGTATAGTGGGCATGCGGGAGGCCGGGTGGACGTACCGCCGAATTGCTCAACACGTGGGGCGTGAGGTCTCCACAGTACATCGATGTTGTCGCCAGTGGTCGGCGGAAGGTGCACGTGCCCGTCGACCTGGGACCGGACCGCAGCGACGCACGGATGCACGCCAAGACCGTAGGATCCTACGCAGTGCCGTAGGGGACCGCACCGCCACTTCCCAGCAAATTAGGGACACTGTTGCTTCTGGGGTATCGGCGAGGACCATTCGCAACCGTCTCCATGAAGCTGGGCTACGGTCCCGCACACCGTTAGGCCGTCTTCCGCTCACGCCCCAACATCGTGCAGCCCGCCTCCAGTGGTTTCGCGACAGCCGTGAATGGAGGGACGAATGGAGACGTGTCGTCTTCAGCGATGAGAGTCGCTTCTGCCTTGGTGCCAATGATGGTCGTATGCGTGTTTGGCGCCGTGCAGGTGAGCACCACAATCAGGACTGCATACGACCGAGGCACACAGGGCCAACACCCGGCATCATGGTGTGGGGAGCGATCTCCTACACTGGCCGTACACCACTGGTGATCGTCGAGGGGACACTGAATAGTGCACGGTACATCCAAACCGTCATCGAACCCATCGTTCTACCATTCCTAGACCGGCAAGGGAACTTGCTGTTCCAACAGGACAATGCACGTCCGCATGTATCCCGTGCCACCCAACGTGCTCTAGAAGGTGTAAGTCAACTACCCTGGCCAGCAAGATCTCCGGATCTGTCCCCCATTGAGCATGTTTGGGACTGGATGAAGCGTCGTCTCACGCGGTCTGCACGTCCAGCACGAACGCTGGTCCAACTGAGGCGCCAGGTGGAAATGGCATGGCAAGCCGTTCCACAGGACTACATCCAGCATCTCTACGATCGTCTCCATGGGAGAATAGCAGCCTGCATTGCTGCGAAAGGTGGATATACACTGTACTAGTGCCAACATTGTGCATGCTCTGTTGCCTGTGTCTATGTGCCTGTGGTTCTGTCAGTGTGATCATGTGATGTATCTGACCCCAGGAATGTGTCAATAAAGTTTCCCCTTCCTGGGACAATGAATTCACGGTGTTCTTATTTCAATTTCCAGGAGTGTATATAACGGTGATTTTAGACAACAGAGTTATTCGAGTGCATCCGTGGCTTTACTGCCGACATGACAGATTCAAGACCATTGTTTTCGCATTGTATGTTTGCTCTGCTGTTTCCCTCAAATAAACGTATTATAGTAAGTGCATTAGTTAATGAAAATTTCTCCTTATTGCCCTTAAATAACATCACGTAATTTTTTTGTTTTCTATTGCTGGCGATGCTTTCAATTCTCTATAAATATTTTTATTTCTTTAATAATGCAGATTCATATTACATTACTATCCAGAAAAGCTTAAATTTCTTATCGTTACTGAATTTAATCACAGTATAACACGTGTTGGACTGCGACGATAACAACTTTGTTGTAGCTTCCAGTTTGCGGAACTGGCGGCCGTTTAGGGGAGGGCCTTACACTATGGATAGGTGTGGAGGGGGGTGAATGGGCGGGACTTGTTCCGGGTGAAATCCTAGCGCTAAGGGCACGTGCCAACGAATGTGAAAGCAGGAAGTCTGGTTGTGAGGACGGGCTGATCTGTAGCTTAGGCCGAAGTCTAAGTTAGGTTGGAAGATAACCAGTCATATGTGAGTTGAGGAAGTCAGCGGATGTGAAATCAAATGACTTTTTTGTGGAAGCAAGCTGAACTGTCACTTAGCCCGAGGTGTATGTTAGGTTGGAAGGTGACCATTTGTATGCGACTAGACGCAGCCAACCAATGTGAAAGCAGAAAAGTCTTAAGTGTCTAGGTATTTGCAAAAATGTCAACACATTTCATCTCCACACACGTGTCACAAGGTCGAAATGTCCCAGTAGGCTGGGACAAAGGTGATCCTCATCATCATAATCTTGGACAGTTTCCAGCCTCTGGCCGGATCTGTTTGGAACATAAGCCTCTCCATCGTCTTCTGTCCTGCCACCATCTCTCTGTCTTCACCTTGGCCCAGTCTTCTCTTTTCTTCTGGACGCATTCCTCCCCTCTTTTCAGCCATCTGTCTCTCGTTCTTCCTCTTGGTCTCTTTCCTTCCAGTTTCATCTCGTGTATCCTCCTGGGTATCCTCTTCTCCTCCATTCTCTTAACGTGTCCATACCATCTCAGACTTGATTTCTCTATCTCCTACTGTAATGGTTCCACCTTCATTAACTCTCTGATCCTCTCATTTCTTAACCTATCTATCTTTGTCACTCCAATACTGCTCCTCAAGAATTTCATCCCACTAGCTTGTACTTTTCTTTTCTCTCTTCCTTTCATAGCCCAGGTTTCGGATGCATTTGTCAGAATCGGGACATAGTATGACTGGTATATAACCTGTTTACTGATTTGGGGTACATCCTGGCTCCATATCAGGCTTCTGACACACTTCCGAAATGCTTCTGCTTTTCTCCCCCGCTCGTTTATTTCTCTGTCGTTTTTTCCATCTTCTTGTATCAGGCTTCCTAGGTACTTGAAACTCCACTCTCCTCAATCTTTCCCCAACAATTTTTATTCCAGTTGTTCCTTTCTCCTTCGTTCTTGTTGTGATAATCATGTCACTCTTACTTATACTAAATTTCATTTCATATTCTTGCATTGTTCGTTCCCATACGTCCAACTGCTCTTGTACTTCCTCCTCCTTATTCCCCCAACTCATCAGATCATCTGCATCGTTAGGTGATCTTAATGGGGAATATTTGAGAGTTACCTTCCAGATCTGGCATTCAACTGATAACCAAGGAAACCTCCAAAAAATCTTGGTCGGTAGCGGGGATTGGGGTTATTTTCATTTATCAGCTGTCCCAGGCAAAAATTTAAATTTAGTGACATCTGAGTGACTCAGTAAGTTCTTCGACAATCAATTGTTTTTCTGCAAGGTTCACAGGAGAGATTCTGTAAAGTTTGGAAGGTAGAACGCGAGGTACTGGCAGAAGTAAAGCTGTGAGGACGGGACGTGAGTCGTGCTTGGGTAGCTCAGATGGTAGAGCACTTGCCCGCGAAAGGCAAAGGTCCCGAGTTCGAGTCTCAGTCTGGCACACAGTTTTAATCTGCCAGGAAGTTTCATGTAAAATAGAGACAGGTTTTTTCTTGAACTTTATTGCATTGACTAAGTGGAAGCTAGTTGAACTAATAAGTGGGTATAATTTAGCCTTACCATTAAGGTTTTTAAAATATTATCACATTTACTGGCCTGGAAGAGGATTCACTGAACCACATTCTCGCTAATTCGCTATCACTTCACTCTTGAACAGCGCACGGAAAAAAACAAGCAGACATATCTTTCCGCGCAAGTCCCGATTTCTCTCACTTTATTATGATGATCGTTTCTCTCTATTTACGTAGGCGTCAACAAAAGGTTTTTGCATTCGGAGGGGAAATTTGGTGATTGAAACTTCGCTAGAAGATCCCGCCGCAACGGTAAACGTCTTTGTTTTAATGATTTCCACACCAAATCCCGTATCATATCCTTGACCCTCTCTGTCCTATTTCTCGACAATAGAAAATGTGCTACCCTTTTCTGAACTTTCTCGATGTACTCCGTTAATCCCGTCTGGTAAGGATCCCACACCATGCAACAGTACTCCAAAAGAGGATGGACAGGCGTAGTATAGCCAGTCTTTAGTAGATCTGTTGGGTTTTCTAAGTGTTCTACCAATAAGACATAGTTTTTGGTTCGCCTTCCCCACATTTTCTGCGTGTTCTTTCCAATTTACAGGACTTCCAAAGGTTTGTTAAACTATGACTCTAATACTGGATCTGTTATGTCTTCCGTATCGACTCCTGTTTATTCTTCTATCACGCCATCAGACGATTCCTCTCACTTGTAGAGGCTTTCAGTATACTCTTCCAATCTACCCGTTCAACTCTGGAATTGCTCTTGTACACTTAATGTTGACGCATTTGCTTTTAATTTCACCAAATGTTGTTTTGATCTTTCTTTACTTTGAATCAGTTCTTTAGACGACCATTTATTTTTCAATGTCTTCCCATTTTTTCTTTAGCCATTTTTCCTTGGCTTCCTTGTCATCTATAGCTGCCAGTTTCGGTGAACGAATGCCCAGGTATCACTATTCTTCATTGTTGACTATTTCTTGGTAGTCTTCGTTTGTATGTCGTCCAGGCGATGGGTTAACAACAAGACGTTTATTTTGTGAACGAGGTACAGTGATGTTGAACTGTCTGCGTAATTCACTATTGTTATTAAAAAATACGAGGCAACGGCCTTGCCGCAGTGGATACACCGGTTCCCGTGAGATCACCGAAGTTAAGCACTGTCGGGCGTGGTCGGCACTAGGATGGGTGAACCTCTAGGCCGCCATGTGCTGCTGCCATTTTTCGGGGTGCACTCAGCCTCGTGATGCCAATTGAGGAGCTACTCGACCGAATAGTAGCGACTTCGGTCAAGAATACCATCTTACGACCAGGAGAGCGGTGTGCTGACCCCACGCCCCTCGTATCCGCATCCTCCTCTGAGGATGACACGGCGGTCGGATGGTCCCGGTAGGCCTGAAGACGGAGTGCTTTGTTATATAATACGATGGTCTAATGAAATAGTAATGGGCGATGATGTCGACATACGCTGCGATCCGTTTGTGGACACAAAGGAGCTGTTGTTACATTTGCTAGCACTATATGATTCTCAGTAGAGGAACACGTCGCCGCGTGCAAAATTTGTGGACAGTATGTATCGTAATTAGCTGTGAAAATTGACATGTGTGAAAGCATACGATAATAGAAGTGAAAATTTCCAAAAAATGTAGGACCACAAACTAAGTGTTTGCGAGATAACTGCGAATATGTGGTTACGAGTTGCCACTGACTTCAGTATCAGATGTTGTCGTAGCTGATATAAATGTGTTTGCAGCATAAACTTTCCGATTAAATTTCGATCTAATTTAGCTGGAATTTCACCTTAGCAAGAGGTACAACGCTACTTCAGCTCGTTAGATCTGTACAATTTACTAGTGAGTTTTCTTCACATGTAACGTACTGCTTATCCAGTTAAACAGTGTCTTGCTTTTGACAGAACAGGATTAAAATGTGCCATTTTTAAACTAAAAAATAAGAGAAATTTTATATTTTCATTCTTTTCAATCTAATACATAGCACGTTTTTATTAAAGCTGGAAGCTATGTAATGGACTGCAGCTTTCACACTAGTATATCCAGTGGCTGAATACTGTGTCCCAGTATGGCAACACCGTACTCATACAGAGAAACTAAACATCCATTTGAATGAATCAATGAGAATTATTATGAGTACATTAAAATCCACACCGATCCCTTGGCTGCACACGAGCATTAACATTCCACGACCTGAATTGCAACGCCAAGAAACAACCAGTCGAAAATAGAGGAAGCTGCATTACCCCAACTGCCCTGAAACCTTCCAGTTGATACAGTCTTAAAGGATCCTCCTCCAGACCGCTTGATGTCACGCACTCCACTGTGGCATAGTGGAGGCCACAACAAGATGTATGACATTAAAGAAAAGTGGTCCAAGAGATTGGAAAGCTGCAGCAATAAAACATCAATGTGTTGAAGATCCATCTACCAGCCTACCAGATTTGATCTGAAGAGAAGTGACTGGACAAGACTGAATAGGATAAGAACCGCCTATGCCAGGTGCCATGATCTTATGCACAAGTGGGGACTCCGAAACCCTCCAGCCTGAGATTGTGGGGCCCAAGAACAAACCGTTCAACACATTAGCAGAGACTGCCCTCTGAGAAAGTACCCAGTACCATTCAGTGACTTAACTAGTGCTGTTCACTCTGCTATCATTTGGATTCATTCACTAGATGTTGAATATTGATTAAACGTATTTTTTATTAATAATGGTAATTTCATAGTTTAGATGTTCTCCTTTTAGTATTATTGAATTATTAATTTTCAGAATCAACCTAAACGTATTAGCTTTGTGCCAATATCCTGAAATGTATAACTGCAAAATATATGTATTTCTTAATATTTACTTTACCGCCATACGACAAATAAATAAAAATAAGTAAAACCTATGAAAGCTAAACGAAAAATGTTCTCGAACGGGGTCTCAGTAGAATCAGGACTTCTCTTCCTAAATATGTTACTTATTTAATGACGACAGTAGGAACGGGAGGCAGGTTGATATAAGCTATTAGACGCTTATTGTTACCGGGAGACTAACTAGGTCGACAAAAGCATTGTATAACAGCGCACGTTTCCAGCGGTTACAAGCAATAAAGCACTTTCCTAACCAAACAGGCAACATTCGCGGACACAGGTATAAGGTAGATGACTTCCGTCCTACGCAACAATTAGCAGAGCAGTGTGAAGAGCAGGCCCGTGTTTTCTCTCTTGAGGGAGAGATAGCGACGCCTTAACATGATTTTCCACTCCACCCAGTCTGGGCCGTTGAGGCACTTTTTTAGTTCCAGTTATGGGGTATATTTCTCAGGAACAATGAGATGCTTGTTAGATGTAGACTTAATGTATCTTCTATAATTCTACAGGCATTTAATATGTGTCGGAAGGAAGGACAAATGAATTGGATACTTTCAAATGGAATTGTATGCAGGTGTTTAAAATACTGTGATGTTCTTATAGGAGATAGTTCTGATCAAAAGTAGAAAATTTTTTTATGTGCATACTCCGGAAACAAATACGTATTGTGAACATTCTAATAAACGCCAGGTAAAATTATCTGTTGTAAACATTCTAACTTATTTAAATTTATCCAGGTTGATAAAATCTGACAAGGTCAGCGACTGTATCATAGAATTTGTAAAATAACAAATCTGCCATTATGGGTGTTTGAACTCTGCTGGGGACACTGAGAGGCGTCTGAACGTCTGTAGAGGAATGGCAACCCGTTCTTCCCGAAGAGCCGAAACCAGAGAAAGATGCAATTTTGGTCGCTGGGGTCTGGAGCGGAGTCAACGTTCTTACTCATTCCAAAAGTGTGCCATTGGGTTCAGGTCGGGACCAGGGGCGAGTTAATGAAGTTTTGTGGGCGGGGGCGGTTGCATAGAAGAGAAAGAAGACGCAGAAGTCCTCTCCTTGATTTAAGGAAAAAAATCCTTTCAAAACTACTGTTTTAAGCTGTTTTTATGCTTTAAAATATCAAACATTTGCAAAAATGTATTTTATTCTAGAGAAAAGGGTTTTAAATTTCTTGAAATGTGTAGCATTTACAACATTTTTCTTAGTAACTTCTTTTGCATAACTGTTAACACACTGAAACAAGTTTACAAGTCTTTTGTTAACACGGAGTTAATACGCAAATTAAAAGCAAATAAACTGAAATTAGAGTAAAATATTTTTAAAACTGTTGTTCTTAATTTGTTGACACTTATATTATTGCCAGTATATATATATATATATATATATATATATATATATATATATATATATATATATATATATATATATTGATAGTGACCCGGCCAAATATCTGACGAAATGAGCATCAAACAAAAAAACTACAAAGAACGAAACTCGTCAGCTTGAAGGGGGAAACCAGATAGAGCTATGGTTGGCCCGCTAGATAGCTCTGTCATAGGTCAAACGAATATCAATTGCGTTTTTTTAAATAGGAACCCCCTTTTTTATTACATATTCGTGTAGCACATAAAGAAATATGAATGTTTTAGTTGGACCACTTTTTTGACGTTGTGATAGATGGCGCTGTAATAGTCACAGTGCGGACGGGATTTGCTTCGTGATACATTACCCATGTTAAAATGGACCGTTTACCAATTGCGGAAAAGGTCGATATCGTGTTGTTGTATGGCTATTGTGATCAAAATGCCTAACGGGCGTGTGCTACGTATGCTGCTCGGTATTCTGGACGACATCGCCCAAGTGTCCGGACCGTTCACCGGATAGTTACGTTATGTAATGAAACAGGAAGTGCTCAGCCGCATGTGAAACGTCAACCAGGACTTGCAACAAATGATGATGCCCAAGTAGGTGTTTTAGCTGCTTTCGCAGCTAATCCGCTCATCAGTAGCAGTCAAATTGCGAGATAATCGGGAATCTCAAAAACGTCGGTGTTCAGAATCAACACAACATCGATTGCGCCCGTACCATATTTCTATGCACCAGGAATTGCATGGCGGCGACTTTGAACGTCATGTACAGTTCTGCCACTGGGCACAAGAGAAATTACGGAACGATGACAAATTTTTTGCACCCGTTCTATTTAGCGACGAAGCATCATTCACCAACAGCGGTAACGTAAACCGGCATAACGTGCACCATTGGGCAACGGAAAATCCACGATGGCTGCGACAAGTGGAACATCAGCGACCTCCGCGAGTTATTGTATGGTGCGGCATTATGGGAGGAAGGATAATTGGCCCCCATTTTATCGATGGCAATCTAAATGGTGCAATGTATGATGATTTCCTACGTAATGTTCTACCGATGTTACTACAAGATGTTTCACTGCATGACAGAATGGCGATGTATTTCCAACATGATGGATGTCCGGCACATAGCTCGTGTGCGGTTGAAGCGGTATTGAATAGCATATTTCATGACAGGCGGATTGGTCGTCGAAGTTTCCATGGCATGGCCCGCACGTTCACCGGATCTGACGTCCCCGGATTTCTTTCTGTGGGGAAAGTTGATGGATATTTGCTATCGTGATCCACCGACAACGCCTGACAACATGCGTCAGTGTATTGTCAATGCATGTGCGGACATTTAGGAAGGCGAACTACTATCTATTGAAAGGAATATTGTTACACATATTGCCAAATGCACTGAGGTTGACGGACATCATTTTGAGCATTTATTGCATTAATGTGGTATTAAAGGCAATCACGCTGTAACAGCATGCATTCTCAGAAATGATAATTTCACAAAGGTACATGTATCACACTGGAACAACCGAAATAAAATGTTCAAACGTACCTACGTTCTGTATTTTAATTTAAAAGCCTACCTGTTACCAGCTATTCGTCTAAAATTGTGAGCCATATGTTTGTGACTATTACAGCGCCATCAGTCACAAAGCGAAAAAAGTGGCCCAACTAAAACATTTATATTTCTTTACGTACTACACGAATATGTAATAAAAATGGGGATTCCTATTTTCAAAAACGCAGTTGATATCCGTTTGACGTATGACAGTGCCCTCTAGCGGGCCAACCATAGCGCCATCTGGTTTCCCCCTTCAAGCTAGACAAGTTTCGTTCTTTGTAGTTTATATATACACTCGTATTTTGAAGATTGTAATTCTAAAGCGTGCTGCTGTGGTAGATCGGGAAGCCCTGCTAAAATTTGGCCCCCACAAATCGAATAGGAGGGGTTCGAGCAGGAGGGTGGGCACAAGTCACTGGCACAGGTAGTACGCTCTCTCGGGCACACAAAATAAGATGGCTTGGGGAATACTGAATCAAATGACTAAAGCCACTGACCAAGATTCTAAATTCGCATGCTTAACTTTGATGCAGATTACAAAAATTACCATTTGATTTAATTTAGTTTCAGGTCTTGGAAGGGGCGGTCGCCCACTCCACCCCCCCCCCCCCCCCCCCCCCACTCTCCCTTAATCTGCTCTTGGTCGGGACTTTGTGCGGGCAGTCCATTTCAAGAATGTCGTTGTCCACAAACGATTACCTCACAATGCTGCTTCATTACTGGGTGCATTGCCAAGCTGATACGAACAATAATCGTCTCCCAACTGCTTTTCTCCTGTGCGCAGTGTACAATGCTGTAAATTGTGTTCGTATCCGTCCACATTTAGCGTTTCGTTAAGCGCAATAAGAGTACCACACACTAACGGCGAAAAACACCCACCATACTGTAATATCGCCTCCACCTTACTTCCCTCTTGACATTACACATGATATAGCAGATAGTGGTCTCCAGCATTCGCAAGACTACAGAAATGTGTGGGTTATGAGGAGCTGCTCGACCACTGTATCCTACGTGCAGTCACTATGCTCGCTGGAGTGCCGGTGGCGCTTTGGAACACACGAGTGATTCCTTCCGCTGATTTCATGCGATTTTTTACAACCACCCACCAAAATGGTCGAAACTACTGTCCGTCAGTAGATGTGGTATATCTGGTCTTGGTTCAGCTGTGGTTGATGTTCCGTTTTTCCGCTTCACACTCACACCATTAACTGTCAAATTGGGCTGCTTTAGAAGGGCTGAAATGTCCCTGATCGATTTCTTACTCAGGTGACATCCAGTGACTAGTCCACGTTCTAAGTCACTGGGTTATCCTGATCGACCCATTCTTCTGTTACTACTTCTTGTGATATCTACACTACTGACCATTAAAATTGCTACACAACGAAGATGACGCGCTACAGAAGCGAAATTTAACCGACAGGAAGAAGATACTGTAATTTGCAAATGATTAGCTTTTCAGAGCATTCACACAAGGTTGGCGCCGGTGGCGACACCTACAACGTGCCGGCAGGAGGAAAGTTTCCAATCGATTTCTCATACACAAACAGCAGTTGACCGGCGTTGCCTGGTGAAACGTCGTTGTGATGCCTCGTGTAAGGAGGAGAAATGCGTACCATCACGTTTCCGACTTTGATAAAGGTCGGATTGTAGCCTATCGCGATTGCGGTTTATCCTATCGCTACATTGCTGTTCGCGTTGCTCGAGATCCAGTGACTGTTACGAGAATATGGAATCGGTGGGTTTAGGAGGGTAATACGGAACACCGTGTTGGATCCCAACGGCCTCGTATCACTGCCAGTCGAGATGACAGGCATCTTATGCGCATGGCTGTAACGGATCGTGCAGCCACGTCTCGATCCCTGAGTCAGCAGATGGGGACGTTTGCAAGACAACAACCATCTGCACGAACAGTTCGACGACGTTTGTAGCAGCATGGAGTGTCAGCTCGGAGACCATGGCTGCGGTTACCCTTGACGCTGCATCACAGATGGGAGCGCCTGCGTTGGTGTACTCAACGACGAACCTGGGTGCACGATTGGCAAAACGCCATTTTTTCGGATGAATCCAGGTTCTGTTTACAGCATCATGATGGACGCATCCGTGATTGGCGATATCGCGGTGAAAGCACGTTGGAAGCGTGCATTCGTCTTCGCCATACTGGCGTATCACTCAGCGTGATGGTATGGGGTGCCATTTCAGATGTTTTACGACCCGTGGCTCTACCCTTCATTCGATCCCTGCGAAACCCTACATTTCAGCAGGATAATGCACGACCGCATTTTGCCTGTCCTGTGCGGGCCTTTCTGGATACAGATAATGTTCGACTGCTGCCCTGGCCAGCACATTCTCCAGATCTTTCACCAACTGAAAACGTCTGGTCAATGGTGGCCGAGCAGCTGGCTCGTCACAATACGCCAGTCACTACTCTTGAGGAACTGTGGTATCGTGTTTAAGCTGCATGGGCAGCTGTACCTGTACACGCCATCCAAGCTCTGTTTGATTCAATGCCCAGGCGTATCAAGGCCATTATTACGACCAGAGATGGTTGTTCTGGGTACTGATTTCTCCGGATCTATGCACCCAAATTGCGTGAAAATGTAATCACATGTCAAGTTCTAGTATAATAAATTTGCCCAATGAATACCCGTTTATCATCTGCATTTCTTCTTGGTGTAGCAATTTTAATGGCCAGCAGTGTAGTAATTGGTTCAAATGGCTCTGAGCACTATGGGACTTAACATCTGAGGTCATCAGTCCCCTAGAACTTAGAACTACTTAATCCTTACTAACCTAAGAACATCACACACCTCCATGCCCAAGGCAGGATTTGAACCCGCGACCATAGCGGTCGCGCGGTTCCAGACTGTAGCGCCTAGAACCGACCGGCCACTCCGGCCGGCGGGTGTAGTAATGAGTTCCGCATTACATAGGCGTGTCTGGATACTGCTGATTAGATAGAGTACATCTCTCGTAGGTACTGTACAGTGACAATAAGTTAAAATAGATTAGAGCATGTATGGAGGCGTACCACCATCGTACTGCAATATTCTCCTCGGAGTATGAGAATATTTTGTTAGCGTGCGCCTACATAGGAAGAAATGATCATCGTAATAAAATAAGATGAAACAGATCTCGCACGGAAAAATTTAAGTGTTCGTTCTTCCCGCGCGATTTTCGAGAGTGGATTGGTAAAGTAGTAGCTTAAAGGTAGTTCGATGGACCCTCTACCACGCACTTGATTGTGTTTTGCAGAGTAATCATACAGATGTAGCTATAGATGCAGATACACTCATTCATTTTTCCTCGCTAAATCTACATCTACATCCATACTCGGCAAGCCACCTGACGGTGTGTGGCGGCGGGTACCTTGAGTAACTCTATCCGTTTTCCCTTCTATTCCAGTCTCGTATTGTTCACGGAAAGAAAGACTGTCGGTATGTTTCTCTGTGGGCTCTAATCCCTTTGATTTTATCCTCATGGTCTCTTCGCGAGATATACGAAGGAGGGAGCAATATACTGCTTGACTCCTCGAAACTTCAACAAAAGCCCGTACCGAGCTACTGAGCGTCTCTCCTGGAGAATTTTCCACTGGAGTTTATCTATCATCTTCGTAACGCTTTCCCGATTACTAAATGATCCTGAAACGGAGCGCGGTGCTCTCCGTTGGATCTTCTCTATCTCTTCTATCAACGGATCCCACACTGATGAGCAGTATTCAAGCAGTGGGCGAACAAGTCTACTGTAACCTATTTCCTTTGTTTTCGGATTGCATTTCCTTAGGATTCTTCCAATGAATCTCAGTCTGGCATCTACTTTATCGACGATTAATTTTATATGGTCATTCCATTTTAAATCGCTCCTAATGCCTACTCCCACATAATTTATAGAATTAACTATTTCCAGCTGGTGACCTGCTATATTGTAGCTAAATGATAAAGGATCTTTCTTTCTATGTGTTCGCAGCACATTACACTTGTCTACATTGAGATTAAATTGCCACAGTTTGCACTATGCGTCAATTCGTTGCAGATCCTCCTGTATTTCAGTACAATTTTCCGTTGTTACAACCTCTCGATATACTACAGCATCATCCGCAAAAAGCCTCAGTGAACTTCCAATTTTATCCGTAAGGTCATTTATGTATATTGCGCATAGCAACGGTCCTACGACACTCCCCTGCATCACACCTGAAATAACTCTTACTTCGGAAGACTTCTCTCCCTTGAGAATGACATGCTGCGTTCTGTTATCTAGAACTCTTCAATCCAATCACACAATTCGTCTGATAGTTCACATGCTCTTACTTTGTTCTTTAACGACTACGGGGAAGTGTATCTAACGCCTTGCGGAATTCAGGAAACACGGCATCTTCCTGGGAACCCATGTCTATGGCCCTCTGAGTCTCGGGGACGAATAACGTGAGCTGGGTTTGACACGACCGTCTTTTTAGAAACCCATGCTGATTCCTAAATAGCAGATTTATAGTCTACAGAGAAGTCATTATACTCTAACACAATACGTGTTCCAAACTTCCACAACTGATCGAGGTTAGAGATATAGGTCTTTAGTTCTGCACATCTGTTCGACGTCCCTTCTTGAAAACCGGGATGACCTGTGCCCTTTTCCAATATATTGGAACGCTACGCTCTTCTAGAGACTTACGGCAGACCGCTGCAAGAAGGGGAGCAAGTTCCTTCGCGTACTCTGTGTAAAGTCGAACTGGTATCCCATCAGGTCCAGCGGCCTTTCTTCTTTTGAGCGATTTTAATTGTTTTTCTATCCCTCTGTCATCTATTTCGATATCTACCATTTTATCATCTGTGCGACAGTCTAGAAAAGGAACTACAGTGCAGTCTTCCTCTGTGAAACAGCTACGTAAAAGGAATAGGAAGGAAAATCGATAATATCGTTACGAAGTACCCTTTGGCGCGTACCGTACAGAGCTTTGAGGAGTATATATTTAGATGTAGAAAAAAGTGGAAATTTGAATCAAATAATGATAACTGATATGTTAATCGTAAGTAAGATTATTATTATAAAAAATACGGGCTATTTCAAGAAATTTTACACTGCAGCCGAAAGCGTCCTTTACGTTACGTTATAATCATCCTTCAATAAGTGAAATTTTAGGTTGGTGAGAACAAAGAATTCTCAATCTGCAGTAAATCAGGTTTTCAGTTCGTAAGTTTCTGTTATCTGGAGTTACTACTGTTGAAACGGTAGCGATCTTTGGCGCTCCGTGTAATTTTCACGTGGCTACCATCTTCGGTTCCAATTGGATTATCATGAATAAGGAGAATACTGCTTGCGGGGTCCTTAAAAAAACCGACGAAGTATACAGACGTGCAGGTCATTCTGGCTTAAGTACGCCATCTTCTAAATTTTAATTATTTGTGAAATATATGATGGAAAAGGAATGAATGTCTCACTTAACATACATAGACTTAAATTAAAAGGAAAGTGGATTTTCACTCTCGTTATAGAGTCTTGGAATAACATATTAGTCGTTTATGTGGGGCTCCAGAATCTGACTCCGGAGGCGATTTGCTATCGTACTAGTTTCGTCAAATTACGCCGGTCGTAAACTGCCTAGCTGGCGCGCCATACACATGGCCTAGCTGTAGTTACCAGCCATCGAATGTGACTTTAAATGACTATTCCGAATGAACTAACCGAATTGAACTCTAATAAGGAAAATTTTCAAAGCCCAACAAAAATACTATTAGACTCCAAAATTATAAGTCGGAAACAGTTGATCAGGTTTCGATTGAGTTCTTGCAACAGACATTTGATTGATAAAAAGATCTGGGAATTCACATCACATCCTAACACTTCTTCTAACTTCCTTGCCGTGTAATCTATGATGAACATGAGGAACAGCGCTCGAAAAATTCATGGAAATAAGGTTGGGTCCAAATGCATTTAGCAGCAAATAAATCGTTTATTCTTTTCTTACCCTTATAATTCCAACCAGCCGCAGAGCTCTACAGCTTTGTTATTTGAACCATTTACTGAAATTCTGTGTCATGTACAAACGCCTGCCACTTGTGCCACATCCCTCTATCAGGGCATACAGTAGTGGAAATTAGTACAATGGCACGGATATTTGTACAAAAATTAACATTGTCGGCTGTAACAGTTGCGCACAGTGTATATTCAGTAGTATGAGATCCAGTATACTGACAAATGTAGTCAAATTGTATCGCATTTGATGTCAGCAGTACGGTATATAACAAGACATCAATGACTCAGGTGGTAGAGGGTGGAACCTGGTACAAAGGCAGTAGGCTCTATGTGGTGATAGTGCATGCGTATGTGCCTTTACCGAAGATAGGAAACAGACAGCATTAGTGACACCGCATGTTGCGTACGTAAACTACAACTGTGACGATGCTATGCGGAAAACAGTTATAATGAGACGAAAAAGTTAAAATCGGTGCGTACAAGGAAATGGAACTTTCTAATCGTCAAATTGCCAAGAAGTTGAGGCCTTCAAGTACACTGATAATGTCGTTGGACTGGGGCCACGAAATGGACAGAACGCAAATTATGGGCAAAGTAGAAAATTAACTGACCCATCGAAAGATTTATTTCTGCGCAAAGAAAGGACCAAAAATTGTTGTTCAGCTCAGCTTGTTGCTGTTTTTCAGTTGCCAGTAAGTGCCAAACGTTACGATAAATTTTGTCAAATGACAAAAATCTTGCCATTTAAGGAACAATTTCAGAAAGCTGCTGTAACACCCAAACGCAAAGAGGTTAGAGTGGAGTTTGCTGAAAGACATGCGTCATGAATTTCAGAATGGAATTAAGTGATTTTTAGTGTTGAGAAAACAATTAATTTAGATTGGCCAGATGGATTTCAGTATTATTGGCATTATCTGAGAACAGAGAAGCAGGTAAGAATGAGCAGAAATTTTGGTAGTGCATGTGTTATTATTTGGGCAGCCTTCTGCGCTAAAAGTAGATCGCGCACTGCATGACTGAACACTAGAATTTACTCTAGCATGTACACTGAGATGCTAGAGACAGAAATGATTTCTATGTGTGAAGACCTAGGGAACAAAGTCTAATGTTTCAACAATATAATGCGTCTATGCATGTTTCTGCTGCAACCAAAAAGTGGTGTGAATATAAAGACATCGGTGTCTTGCCCTGGCCTACATGTAGCTCAGATATGAACCCTGTAGCAAATCTTCGGGGAATACTTGCAAAACCGAGCGAGGTGGCGCAGTGGTAGCACACTGGACTTGCATTCGGGAGGACGACGGTTCAGTCCCGCGTCCGGCCATCCTGATTTAGGTTTTCCGTGATTTCCCTAAATCGCTCCAGGCAAATGCTGGAATGGTTGCTTTGAAAGGGCACGGCCGACTTCCTTCCCCATCCTTCCCTAATCCGATGAGACCGATGACCTCGCGGTTTGGTCTCTTCCCCCAAACAATCCAATCCAATACTTGCAAGGCGTGTTTATCGCAAAGGAAGGGAATTAAAAATACGATACGAAGAGAGTGGGCGACAACTTCCGTGCAAGAACTATAAAACCCTAACAAAATCAGTGACGAAGAGAATTTTTTGAGGTAATTAGGAATAACAGGATAGTAAGTGCGCTTATACCAAACTCCATCCAGCAAATGCAAACGCCTTAGTTTGTTTCTCGTGTTATGAAAGAAACTGTGTAATTACGTCTTACGTATGCCTACTATTTTCACAATAAGTTCGAGACAGTATGCTTCAGACATTGCACTATTACTTTCGTAGGAACTCTGCCTTTCTACTGATTTCCACTATTGTACTTGTCCAGACACAACTATATCCGACGTATTTTTTCTTCCTTTTAATTTTGTGTAGGAATGAGAATGAGTTACAAATGAATGTCATAAAAGTGTATAAGTGGATAAATATTTTTCGTTGGTATGTGACGATGAGGGCATGGACTGTCGAAAGATACTGTCGTTAGACGGTTGAGCAGCGGTCTGTAAAGAATGTGATGGAACAACGCAAGCGAGGAGTTAATAGCTAGTGACAGAAAAAAAGCAGCAGTAGAACCAGAGAGAAGAAAGCTGGGAAACTTTCAGCTTTACGCAGAACAACGAGGAGCTCAAGAAAGTTCTATAAAGCAAGTTGTGTTGCAGACTTTTAGGACAGACTTTTAGAAATATAAATATTTCACAAAAGACTGAAAAACAGGTACAAGAAAAGAACGATAATGGGTAATGTTTTGTAAAACGTAAAAATTCAACCCTAGTTTTATTTTATCAACTGAAATACCATAATTTTTATATCACTAGTGAGTAATAAGAGTTAACGATACGCATTCACTTTTGTTTCAATACTTGTCCACTTAGTATTTAATGTATCAAATAAACGGAAATTTTATACTTATATCTGGCGCCTTTGAAACAATTTTCGACCATTGTAACTTGGGTCTGATGAGAAAAATGATTGATCTACGAAGAGACGCAGTACAGGTGAGGTACGATCACGTTGCAATCGTGTGATCGAAAATTTGAAGCAGATTCAAGCGCAGAAGTGATGTCATAAAGCACATGCGGAAACAGACGTAGTCAAGTTGGTTTTTACGTCGAACTTCGTGAGGCCAGAGTTGAGAGAAATTCGGGAAGACTGTCGCCATGTTATTTTTACACCCTTTTCGCTAGCTTTGACGGACGGGCACATTTCATAATAGCTAGAAGTGTTACAATAATTATCACGATTCCGGCAGAGACGTGATATCTCTACAAACACGGAAATTCTGAGTTGCATGAAGCTGGATGCCACGTAATAACGAGTGCCAGCTAGTCTGTAATAAAGCCAGAGGGTGAGCCACAGTTATTAGGGACCCCTTCGTGAGAATCACCCTCAAGAAAACTTCGAGTAAAATTTCAGGTAGCGATCTGCATTTTTTATCACGTGATATTTTCCGAAAATTACACGCTCAAACCTATGTTTACATACCTATTTCAGTTTATTGATATCTTCGTAAGATTGTTTCCACCTTCTGGTACTTCTTTCAGTTCTTGATTACAGATGTTTCAAAGTCTACCCGTGGCTAGTTGAATTTAATCTTATAGTCGTCCCTGCTCATTATCCACACAACTCGACGATTCACACGTATCTCATTTATTATGTTTCCGATGTTCTCCTCATTAGCAGTCGAATCTCTTGTTTCTCTGTAATCTGCTTGTAAAATACCACACTGTAATTCACCTCACTCCGAAAATGAACTTAAACAGTACAAGATTTCCTGTTTCTGTTGTTTTAAATCCGTAACCTTTAATCACTTTGATACCTAACCGTGGCGTTTCTTTCCATTATCAGCCCGTATTTCTGAGCGTTTTCTAGCATATTGCTACGAAAGAAAGGCAGGAAAGAAAATTTATGTGTTGATTGATACACAAAAGACAAAGATCTATCGCGTATCTCAGTAGGGTTCCTGCGACAAACAGTCGTGGAATGTTATATTGAGCCACGAAATATGATACTGCTGCTCTTCTGTGCAAAACTTAAGGATTATGTATACTGCACGCTCGCTGTGTATTATTGCGATCATTATGGTTTAGGTGCTTAATTCATTAAAAGTAGGCATCAACTTTTCGATCGATAACTGGATTTGGCTGAATCGTCACAAATGTTTGCATGTATTTTGACGTAATCCTTGCCTCTAGATGAAATTTACTAAGCAAGAGTGACACTAGATGAAATTTACAAGACGAGAGTGGTAACTTAGTCCAATGTTGACTTATACTTTATGATGGATCGTTTGTCGTTAGAAGTGAAAACACAGGTATTCATAGCGTTATTACTGTGGATATCTTCTTCACGGCCACTAATTCAGCTCATCATCAGACATCGTGATGGTGTGCATCCAGAAGCTGTTATGTTTGGTTTTGCAAGGTACTCAACTGAAGATTCTGCTTTCTAAGTCATGCCCTGCCGTGCGCTCATCGTATATCGTTAACAGGTAGCAAAGAAATAAATGTAGCAGAGAGATAAATGTTCTACAAATGGATTTTTTGTTATAGATCTCCTCGTCCAGATCTTGAAGGCTCAAGGGACGTCTACCGGCCGCCATGTCATCCTCCGGCTTGTTGCGCCATGTGGATGCGACATGGAAGGGCACACCGCACTCCCGGCCGTTTTGCCGACTTCCCAGATCGTGGAGCCACTACTTGTCATTCAAGTAGCTCCTCAATTGGCATCGCGAGGCTGAGTGCGCCCCGAACCTTTCACCAAGGAAAAGTGCCTGGCAGTACCGGGAAAGGGACCCGCGGAATGGAGCGCGCATCTATGCATCGTGTATGTTATACGATGTGTAAGTATGCAACAAATAGTGTCGAAGTATGAATTAAACACACTAAAGATAGTGGAAGCATTGTATTCATTATTCGGACTGTATAGTGTAGCACATATCAACCAATAAAAGCATTTTCACAAATATGATCAACTTCAAAAGAAAGAAGAAATTGCGTTTTCAGAGTTCTCCATAATTTCCGTAATATTGTTAAGATCAATAAGTACCTTGCACTGGTCACTTTCGAAGGTAACCTATGTTCTTCCTCAGAGATCAATTGTCTCCTTGTCACATTTCATCGAAACTAGTTGAACAGGTTATTCGTGAAGACGGAACAGAGTAACTTTCACATTTATGTTATTATGGATTTGGGTAAAACTTTCAACTGTGATATTTTTTTCCGTGAGACGATTTTGATGAAGAACACCTATACCCTGCCCCAAGCTATCCAGAAGTTACTTGTGAAAATGCCATGAAAATTGCGTGTTTAAACAAACTGACAGATACGATGGTTTTTGTATTAAGCTTTAAATCACGATATCTTTTTTTTTTGTGATCCCAGTTTGATGAAATAAAGTGCATACGGTGCCCCAAGCTGTGCTCAAGCTACATGCGAAAACCCAACGAAAATTCGTATAGAAGTTTTGTAAAAGCCTGTTCCAAACAGGACAGTTTTACCATTTATTATTGTAACAGATTTTTCATTCGTATTTGGCTTGGAAATGTTACGGCTTTGTTCACGTTTTCAGTTTCTTTAGAACACATAGGGATCAAATGGTTCAAATGGCTCTAAGCACTGTGGGACCAACATCTGAGGTCATCAGTCCCCTAGACTTAGAACTACTTAAACCTAAATAACCCAAGGACGCCACACACACATCCATGCCCCAGGCAGGATTCGAACCTGCGACCGTAGCAGCCGCGTGGTTCCGGACTGACGCGCCTAGAACCGCTAGACCACAGCATCCGGCCATAGGGATCAGTATCCATTTCTGATTTAATCATCCAAATTTGGAAGTGACATATTTCAATGCTTTTTCATTCGTAAGACAATTTATCAGGAAATAATAACATTAGTCTGTAATTCTAGGCGGAGATATGAAAGGAGATGGTCCGCTTAATTGAATTTACCCGTAAAGCATGTTGCCCTTCGTATGAATTTTGATTATTATACTGAATTTGAATACAGTTTAGGTCTTACGAATTTATTAAGCTCCTCTCTGGTCTCTGTTTAATGAATCGTTCCACGTGTTCCACACATCCACATGCATTCACTCAGAAACCACATCCCTGAAACGTACCCCACTGATTTTAATTAAAGATGGGGAGAAGCAGTATGAATTAAGTTATGCTCAAAGTTACCTTATGTAAGAATTTGCAGCTTTGCATGTAAGTTTAGGTCTCTGTAGAATTTCGAACAGAAAAAAAGTGATCGAGATAGTTCTGGCTACCGCAAAAACTCAGATTATTTTTAGATTACCAAGCAATGTAAGAAAGATATCGCAAAAATACGAGGCGTGTTTTTTAAGTAAGTACCGTTCTGAAATTAAAAAAAGACGTGCTAAGATATCTCAATAATTTTATTTTTACTTGAAAGCCTGTACCTTAATCTACTTTTCCACATAATTTCCGTCAATATTGTGGCACTTGTCATAACGTTGTAGAAGTTTTTGAATACCCTCCTCATAGAAGTCTGCCACCTGACTTGTTAACCACTGCATCACCACTGTTTTGACTTCGTCGTCGTCTTGAAGACGCTGACCGCCCAGGTGTTTCTTCAAGTGCAGGGACAGATGGTAGTCACTGGACGCAAGATCGGGGCTGTACGGACTATAATCTAGAGTTTCCCATCGAAAAGATGTGATAAGATCTCTGGTCTGATTCGCCACATGCGGACGAGCATTGTCTTGCAGCAAAACGATGCCCTTGCTCAACTTCCATGGACTGTTGCTTTGATTCTGGTGTGACGTAGGCCACCCATGTTTCATCACCCGTAACAATTTGGCTTTGTCTAAACGTTTGATTTTGTGCACAACCGTCAACATTTTCGGTACCCAACGTGGGAAGAATTTTCTGTAATTCAAGTGCCATACAAAACACTACGAGAAACATTAGGAAAGTCACCCCGCAAGGAGGAAATCGTAAAGCGTCTATTTTCTCTCACCCTATTGTCCACTTCCTGCACCAACCTTTCATTAACGACCGAAGGACGCCCACTCCGTTTTCATCATGCACATTTGTGTGGCCATCTTTAAATGCTCTCACCCACTTTCTTACCATTCCTGTCACTCATAATGTTTTCTCCGTAAACTGCATAGATCTCACGATGAATATCAATCGCTTTTAGGCCTTTAGTACTAAGAAATCTTACTACAGCCCATACTTCACAGTCGGGATTATCGGAGGCATCTTAAACACTCAGTACACAACGTAAACAAGGATCTACATCTACATCCATACTCCGCAAGCCACCTGACGGTATGTGGCGGAGGGTACATTGAGTACCTCTATCGGTTCTCCCTTCTATTCCAGTCTCGTATTGTTCTTGGAAAGAAAGATTGTCGATATGCCTCTGTGTGGGCTATAATCTCTCTGATTTTATCCTCATGGTCTCTTTGCGAGATATACGTAGGAGGGAGCAATATACTGCTTGATTCCTCGGTGAAGGTGTTCTCGAAACTTCCTCGGTGAAGGTATGTTCGCGAAACTTCAACAAAAGCCCGTACCGAGCTATTGAGCGTCTCTCCTGCTGAGTCTTCTACTGGAGTTTATCATCTTCGTAACGCTTTCGCGATTAC
Organism: Schistocerca serialis cubense; assembly: GCF_023864345.2. Classification (NCBI taxonomy): domain Eukaryota; kingdom Metazoa; phylum Arthropoda; class Insecta; order Orthoptera; family Acrididae; genus Schistocerca; species Schistocerca serialis. Next base: position 223,066,468 of record NC_064639.1, on the reverse strand, counting down.
TAAGTGATTCTGTAACGAAGCGCGCTGCTCTCTGTTGGATCTTCTCTCTCTCTTCTATCAACCCCATCTGGTACGGATCCCACTCTGGTGAGCAATATTCAAGCAGTGGGCGAACAAGTGTACTGTAACCTACTTCCTCTGTTTTCGTACTGCATTTCCTTAGGATTCTTCCAATGAATCTCAGTCTGGCCTCTGCCTTACCGACGATCAACATATATGATCATTCCATTTTAAATCACTCCTAATGCCTACTCCCCGATAATTTATGGAATTAACTGCTTCCAGTTGCTGACCTGCTATATTGTAGCTAAATGATAAAGGATCTTTGTTTCTATGTATTCGCAGCACATTACACTTGTCTATATTGAGATTCAATTGCCATTCCCTGCACCATGCGTCAATTCGTTGCAGATCCTCCTGCATTTCAGTACAACCTCTCGATATACCACAGCATCATCCGCAAAACGCCTCAGTGAACTTCCGATACTATTCACAGGATGAATCAGACTGTAATGGCGTCAGTGCGTAGATTAAGGTTCAGGCTTTCATGTAAAAATAAAATCATTGAGATATCTTAGCACAGCTTTTTTAAACTTCAAAACGGCACTTACTTAAAAAAAAAAAACACGCCTCGTATATGCCCTGAACAAATAGCATCCACAGAGTGGTCAGACCAGTCTAAAACGCTTCTAAGTGTAATGCCAGGTATGTTATACAGAGAAACAGTTGATAAGGGAAAAAAATCGATACGTTTCGCCGTTTCCGAGTTAATTAACATTGAAGTTAGCTAATAAGGCCGTGGCGCGGTCAAATGCAAGCGGCCCGCCAGAGACGGTGTCGCCAAACGTGTGCTTTGTTTGGGTTTGGTTTCCTAAAACCAAAGAAGTGAGCGATACAAAAATTGGACATGGAACGGTTGTGAGGATCGATCCCGAGCCAAAGGCTGAGCAGTCTCGTGCTATATCATCCACGCTATGAGAGCTGTGGCGTTATCGTAAGACACCACTCTCGCGCTGGCCGTCAAAAGCCCACCATCGCAAACGTCAATACCTGAGGACCTCGAGTCGGCCGAGGTGGCCGAGCGGTTCTAGGCGCTACAGTCTGGAACTGCGTGACCGCTACGATGGCAGGTTCGAATCCTGCCTCGGGCATGGATGTGTGTGATGCTCTTAGGTTAGTTAGGTTTATGTAGTTCTAAGTTCTAGGGGGACTGATGACTTCAGAAGTTAAGTCCCATAGTTCTCAGAGCCATTTGATTTTGAGGACCCCGAGGGGAGGCGCCAGTTTGGCAGTATATACAAATCAAGCGCCGCGCCTCTCCTCTCCGGTGAGACTACACGGCACCAGCGCCCTCTGCGGCGCTGGCATGAAGGACGCCGACGACAGCGCTAGGGGACCAGAGGCCGTCAGCGCGGATTGTCTCCTCAGTTCGACAGCTCAGCTCCACGGGACAGCGGCTGCTGATATCTTACTTAGTTAGGTCTGCGAGAACCACTGCACTCAAAAAGATAGTTTGCTATTAACAAAAGACTTTATTCCGAAACTGGAAATGCTTGTTATGTTCTACATGACTGCTTCTCGAAAGATAAGTAAATGTGTTTCATTATTCAGTTATAGAACTGTCTTTTGATATTCTGTAGTGTTCCCAGCTACCCTGGTCTGTCCCCTGCTTCCTAGTCTACGCCGCGCGGGATTAGCCGAGCGGTCTAAGCCGCTACAGTCATAGACTGTGCGGCTGGTCCCGGCGGAGGTTCGAGTCCTCCCTTGGGCATGGGTGTGTGTATTTGTCCGTCGGATAGTTTAGGTTTAGTAGTGTGTAAGCTTAGGGACTGATGACCTTAGCAGTTAAGTCCCATAAGATTTCACACACATTTGAACATTTTACTAATCTACGAATTACTGTTGCGACCACCCGCGATTCAACAAGGACAATTGACACTAGCGAGCCGTTTGAATCTGCGTGCGCAACGGCCTGATTGGTTATCTTGCTGAGATATCGAAATAGATGACAGAGGGATAGAAAAACAATTAAAATCGCTCAAAAGAAGAAAGGCCGCTGGACCTGATGGGATACCAATTCGATTTTTACACAGAGTACGCGAAGGAACTTAGCCCCCCTTCTTGCAGCGATGTACCGTAGGTCTCTAGAAAAGCGTAGCGTTCCAAAGGATTGGAAAAGGGCACAGGACATCCCCGTTTTCAAGAAGGGACGTCGAAGAGATATGCAGAACTATAGACCTACATCTCTAACGTCGATCAGTTTTAGAATTTTGGAACACGTATTATGTTCGAGTATAATGACTTTTCTGGAGACTAGAAATCTACTCTGTAGGAATCAGCAGGGGCTTCGAAAAAGACGATCGTGTGAAACCCACTTCGCGCTTTTCGTCCACGAGACTCAGAGGGCCACAGACACGGGTTCCCAGGTAGATGCCGTGTTTCTTGACTTTCGCAAGGCGTTTGATACAGTTCCCCACAGTCGTTTAATGAACAAAGTAAGAGCATATGGACTATCAGACCAATTGTGTGATTGGATTGAAGAAGAGTTTCTAGATAACAGAACGGACCATGTCATTCTCAATGGAGATAAGTCTTTCGAATTAAGAGTGATTTCAGGTGTGCCGCAGGGGAGTGTCGTAGGACCGTTGCTATTCACAATATATATAAATGACATTGTGAATAACATCGGAAGTTCACTGAGGCTTTTTGCGGATGATGCTGTAGTATATCGAAAGGTTGCAACAATGGAAAACTCTACTGAAATGCAGGAGGATCTGCAACGAATTGACGCATGGTGCAGGGAATGGCAATTGAATCTCAATGTAGACAAGTGTAATGTGCTGCGAATACATAGAAACAAAGATCCTTTATCATTTAGCTACAATATAGCAGGTCAGCAACTGGAAGCAGTTAATTCCATAAATTATGTGGGAGTAGGCATTAGGAGTGATTTAAAATGGAATGACCATATAAAATTAATCGTCGGTAAAGCAGATGCCAGAATGAGATTCATTGGAAGAATCCTAAGGAAATGCAGTCCGAAAACAGAGGAAGTAGGTTACAGTACACTTGTTCGCCCACTGCTTGAATACTGCTCACCGGTGTGGGATCCGTACCAGATAGGATTGATAGAAGAGATAGAGAAGATCAAACGGAGAGCAGCGCGCTTCGTTACAGGATCATTTAGTAATCGCGAAAGCGTTACGGAGATGATAGATAAACTTCTGTGGAAGACTCTGCGAGAGAGACGCTCAGTAGCTCGGTACGGGCTTTTGTTGAAGTTTCGAGAACATACCTTCACCGAGGAGTCAAGCAGTATATTGCTCCCTCCTGCGTATATCTCGCGAAGAGACCATGAAGATAAAATAAGAGAGATTAGAGCCCACGCAGAGGCATACCGACAATCTTTCTTTCCACGAAAAATACGAGAGTGGAATAGAAGGGAGAACCGATAGAGTTACTCAAAGTACCCTCCGCCACACACCGTCAGGTGGCTTGCGGAGTATGGATGTAGATGTAGAACTCGTAAACGGCGCAATGTATCGAATTTTTTTCTTAACAATTGTTTCTCAGCACAGCCTTTCCTGCAACACTTTCAAGATTTTCAGACTGTTTCTGACCAGCCTGATTAACACATAATTTCTTTCATACATTGTTGGTAAATTTATGAGGTCTACAATATGGATCTTTGTCATGATTAACTCTGGTTAACCCTCCTATCCTTCGTTACGCTTTGCAAATGTCCTTGCCACTCCTGAACTTCGGCCATCCCAGGCAGTGTTTGCGTGCATGTGGGTTGGATTTATCTGAAACGGTAACATTTCAAATCGTACACCAAGATAATAATTTCATATGAATTCGCAGGTTAAAGTTAAATAAGAATGGGCAAACTAGCAAAGCCAAGTACTCAATTACAAAATGGTTCAAATGGCTCTGAGCACTATGGGACTCAACTGCTGAGGTCATTAGTCCCCTAGAACTCAGAACTAGTTAAACCTAACTAACCTAAGGACATCACAAACATCCATGCCCGAGGCAGGATGCGAACCTGCGACCGTAGCGGTCTTGTGATTCCAGACTGCAGCGCCTTTAACCGCACGGCCACTTCGGCCGGCTACTCAATTACACTACGCTACGCAACGCAATAATATAGTAATCGATTAGAAACTTGATTACAAGCTCTTAACACTACTTGCAATTCATCAACCGAATCGCGACCAGTAAAACTATGTTTAGTCCATTGACCACACTTGTTAGTCCGTATATTTGCTCAAAAAGTAAAGAGCATTAAATAAAGAGCGTAGTGTTATTTTATTTATAGCTGTTATTTTCTCAGGAACTGTAGGCAATATTTCAGAGCAAAATTCAGTCGTCAGCTGCATAGCAACTTTTATTTCGTTTTACCAGTTGCAAGAGAGCAACCTGTCATCCTCAAAAACATAAAAAATTAAGGATGTAATAAATCATAGACCTTGGTCACACAGTTGTGCATAATAGCATCAAGGAAGATACGTATATAAAAGCATATATCTTAGTTATACTTTTACATACATATATGTATGTTCCTTGATGGTAGCACAACTCGACCGTACAGAATTGCCTCCGGTAGAAAAAATAGTGGAATAAAATTCCAGAGACTTAAGAATGGAGAAGCGTTACCTGCGCTATCAGAATTACAAACATTATTATGTGTGTTCTTTTGTAGAGGAAGAATGAGTGTTTTTTGTTTCATTGTCTTATCGATTCTGCTGTTCTCGCTGACGGACGTTAATTGTTCACAATCTGTAACTGACACAATTATTTGTAATAGAAATATATTTGTGCTGAATATATACTAGATATATGAGATTAATACTTGTAGTGCATGTTTTTGTCAGTAGCGAGTACCTATCCTGCATATGATTCAGTGTGCAGTAATTAAATATTGCCCTGGCCATTTTTGTGTAGGCTCATTATTGTAGCGACGCCGTTAATGACAAAAATTATATAAGTTCTTCCAACAGTCAAATAATAGTAAAAGTATGAAAAGAATAATCTTAATAATCTACAAAACGGCGTCTTGTAGTATTTTTCAATTCATATTAGGCCAGAGGTACAGTTTTTCATTAATAACGATATCAATGAATGCTTACGCTGCCATTGCACATAGGCAGCTATCTTGGAGCATCCATCCCCAAGAGAAAAAATAACTAAGCATTGTTTAAATGTATTATCGCGTAATATTAAAAACGTATCTTTAATCCATCGTGAGTGGAACTGATGTCTTCACGTTGGGATTTATATGCTGTTGGTGGTGATAGTGCCCTGAGAAAAATTAGCCGTGGCTTTTAACAAACATAAAAGATATAAGATTCATTAATTCTATTTTTCAAAACCAAGTGGTGCCAGTTGTCGCGTAATGATTAATTAAAATTTTAATTGAATATTTCATACAACGATAACTGTGCTGTTATTGTATGAAATGATTTTGAAAAATAGAATTAATTAATCTTATCTCTTTCATGTTTGTTAAAAACCACGGCTAATTTTTCTCATGGCGCTATCACCAACAGTAGCATACATATCCCAACGTGAAGACATCAGTCCTACCCACGATGGATTAAAGATCCTTTTTCAGTATAACGCGATAATACATTTAAACAATGGTTAGTTACTTTCTCTGTGGGGCTGGATACTCCAAGATAGCTGCCTATGTGCAATGGCAGCGTAAGCATTCATTGATATCGTTATTAATAAAAAACTGTACCTCTGGCCTAATATGAATTGAAAAATACTACAAGACGCCGTTTTGTAGATTATTAAGATTATTCTTTTCGTACTTTTACTATTATTTGACTGTTGGAAAAACTTATATAATTTTTGTCATTAATGACGTCGCTACAATAATGAGCCTACACAAAAATGGCCAGGGCAACATTAAATTATTACACACTCAATCATATACAGTATAGGTACTCGCTACTGACAAAAAAAACGCACTACAAGTATTAATCTCATATATATATATATATATATATATATATATATATATATATATATATATATATATATATATATAGATTCGGTCCACTACCTAACAAGAATCAAAATCAAACTCACACCAAGAAGACAACACAAAAAGAAATTGACCTCACCGAAATTTGATACAAGAAAGATCAGAGAACCGAACATCACAGAACACTGGGAAAAACAAGAGGCGAAAGATTGGACCAGCTTTAAACAAAAAATTGTGAACACAGCCAAAGAACTGATCCCGCTGACTAGAAAACCCAGGCACCCTTGGTGGAACGCTACCTGCGAAATCGCCCTACAAAATCGAAGAACAGCTTTCACAAACTACAACAGCAACAAAACACAAGAAACACAGGACAACTTCTATGAAATTCGAAGACAAACATCGAAAACAATAAGACAAGAGAAACGCAAATACATAAACGATCAGCTAAACTCCATCGAAGAAGACTTCAGAAATTTCAACACACGGGATTTCTACAGGACGTTCGCCAACCAAGTCAAAGGATACTCACCACAGAACCTCTGATTCAGAAAAGAAGACGGAAAACTGGCACTTACCAACAAAGAAAACTGTGAAGAGCTCGCGAAGTACTTTTCAAAATTACTAAATTGCCCGGAACCTAACTCAACCTTCGAACCCCGAGAACCGGCCAACGCACCGGAAGACTCACCATCACCAACAAAAGAAGAAATCCTCCACTGCATAAAGAAACTGAAAAACAACAAGGCAGCCGGTGAAGACGGAATAACGGCAGAACTGCTGAAGAACCTAGGACCAAACTCGCTAAACGAAATCACACAAATCATACAGAACACCTGGACAACCGAAATCATACCTGACGACTGGAAGACCGCACTCATTCACCCGCTACACAAGAAAGGTGACAGGACAGACACAAACAATTATAGAGGAATTTCCCTGCTACCGGTCATCTACAAAATTCTATCAACCTGCCTTCTCACCAGAACGCAAGGGCAACTGGAACCCGCCATCTCGGAATACCAAGCGGGTTTCGGACCCAACAGAGCCTGCCCCGAACAAATCTTCAACCTGGAATCAATCATAAAATCCCACATGACAAGCCCCAAAAAAATCAGCTGCACTTTCGTCGACTTCAAACAGGCTTACGACTCGATCGACAGAAAGTCCCTCATCCAAATCCTCAGAGAAAAAGGCCTAGACCAAAAGACCCGAAGACTAATCGAACAGACACTAACCAATACAAAATCCAAAGTCAAATTCATGGGCGAAATCTCGGACCCCTTTGAAATCCACACTGGCCTAAGACAAGGAGATGGACTATCCCCGCTATTGTTCAACATCGTCCTGGACAAAGTAATGAGCGAATGGGAAGCTGAAGTCAGGAGACAAAACACCTGGAGACCAGTCACATTAGGAAGGAAAAGACTGGAAATCCCTTACCTAGCATTCGCAGACGACCTAGCGATACTGACCTATGACCCAACATCAGCAAAAACACAGATCGAAATCCTGAAAGAATACGCCGAGAAAGTCGGCCTACAAATCTCTTTTGAAAAAACTCAAGTCCTAACAAGAGAAGGCGACGACATCACAACCAAGTACGGCAAAATTAAAGGGGTCACACACTTCAGATACCTAGGCGAAATCATCGAACCGACCGGAACAGAGAAACTGGCTTACGAAGACAGACAACAGAAGACACGGAAATCACTAGGCATGGTACGAAATGTCTACAACAAACAATGCATTTCCAGAAACACCAAGATCAGACACTATAACACAGTGATCAAACCCGCCGTACTGTATGCCAGCGAAACACTAGCACTCAACAGGAAAATCAAAATTGAAGAAATCAAAAAAGAAGAACGCAAAATCATGAGGAAAATTTTAGGAGGAAGACCCACACCAGATGGCTACAGACTACAGAAGAACTCAACAGTAGAAGCATATTCGAACATCGAGAACGATATGAGAAAAAGGCGCCTTAAATTCTACGGACATCTAGATAGACTCCCTGAAACAAGACTCACCAAGAAAATTCTAGAACACATCAAGACACTTAAAGTCTCGACACCCTGGATGGAAGGAGTCCGAAAAGACCTACAAGCAATTGGCACCACAAACACCACAGACAGAAGCACCTTCCGAAAACACATAGACAATTGGGAAGTAAAGTCAGAAGCGCTAAAACAGCGGACCAAACAAGAATGGTCTGAGGAGAGAAAAGAGGCCCTCTCCAAGAGAATGAAGGAGTACTGGAAGGACAAGAAGAACAAGCCTTCAAAGACATAAGCTTAACGATTTCCTTTTAGGGAAAATTCGCCAACAATAAATAAATAAATATATATTTGTTGTTGTGGTCTTCAGTCCTGAGACTGGTTTGATGCAGCTCTCAATGCTACTCTGTCCTGTGCAAGCTTCATCATCTCCCAGTACCTACTGCAGCCTACATCCTTCAGTCATCAAGAACATCGCCCCTGTATAGACCCTCTATATACTCCGTCCACCTTTCTGCTTTCCCTTCTTTGCTTAGAACTGGGTTTCCATCTGAGCTCTTGATATTCATGCAAGTGGTTCTCTTTTCTCCAAAGGTCTCTTTAATTTTCCTGTAGGCAGTATCTATCTTACCCCTCGTGAGATAAGCCTCTACATCCTTACATTTGTCCTTTAGCCATCCCTGCTTAGCCATTTTGCGTTTCCTGCCGATCTCATTTTTGAGACGTTTGTATTCCTTTTTGCCTGCTTCACTTATTGCATTTTTGTATTTTCTCCTTTCATCAATTAAATTCAGTATTTTTTCTGTTACCCAAGGGTTTCTACTAGCCCTCGTCTTTTTACCTACTTGATCCTCTGCTGCGTTCACCATTTTATTCCTCAATGCTACCCATTCTTCTTCTACTGTATTTCTTTCCCCCATTCCTGTAAATTGTTCCCTTATGCTCTCCCTGAAACTCTGTACAACCTCTGGTTCTTTCAGTTTATCCAGGTCCCATCTCCTTAAATTCCCACCCTTTTGCAGTTTCTTCAGTTTTAATCTATAGTTCATAACCAATAGATTGTGGTCAGAGTCTACATCTGCCCCTGGAAATGTCTTACAATTTAAAACCTGGTTCCTAAATCTCTGTCTTACCATTATATAATCTATCTGAAACCTTTTAGTATCTCCAGGGTTCTTCCATGTATACAACCTTCTTTCATTATATATATATATATATATATATATATATATATATATATATATATTCAGTACAATTATATTTCTACTACAAATAATTATATCAGTAACAGATGGTGAACAATTAACGTGCGTCAGCGAGAACAGCAGAATCGATAAGACAATGAAAGAAAAAAACACTTATTCTTCCTCTACAAAAGAACACACATAATAATGTTTGTAATTCTGATAGCGCAGATAGCGCTTATTTCTACTATTTTTGTACCGGAGGCAATGCTATAACTGCTGCGTTCAGAAATGTGACTCATTTATTGACATGTATGTGATTATGTTTCTCTGAAGAAGATATTGACATCTGAAAAATCAGTAGGTACTAAGTACGTTTTTGGAATACACTTCTGCTACATCACATAAAAGTATGCCCGAGGTCTATTGATTTGTAATATTCCTAATTTTGTTGGTTTCTGAAGAAACCGGAATAAAAATTACTTCGCAACTGACGACTGAATTTTATTGTTAAAACAGCGTAGGGCTTGTGACGAATGAGTGTACTCAAGGAAACTGCCTGAGACAAAGATTACATGTTTTCTGATAATGCTGTTTTAATGTACTTTTACATTGTGAACTGCAGTTTTTGTAAAGGAAGTTACGAATATTTCCTCTCCGATGTACGTACAATGAAGCTACCACGTCATGCATTTTCTAGTGAGCGAGAAAACTTTCTCGTAACTGATGCTCCATTATGAAACAAGTTTAACGACCTTATGGAAACAAACCCGCTAGTTCAGCCTTGACATAAAATGGGGCCATCGGCTTTTCTGGCAGTTTACGCGTGAGAACAGGCACGTCCCGCTTGTAAACAGACACTGGATCGGATGCATGTGATTCAGTACGGAATACAGTACCTCGGAGCTAGGAAACAACGGAGAATTCAAACGCGGCACAGCCAACTATTTCTTCAGTGGAACCAACAAAGATGTTGCAGGTATCTTATACAAGCAAACAGGCGCTGAGTAATTGGCTTATGAGTGAACTCTTTTCATTATTTACGTGACATGGCTTGTCGTCAGCGATGTTACTGTTGTCGTCAGTCCGAAGATTGGTCTGCAGCAGCTGATCATGTTAGTCTGTCTTGCATAAGTTTCTCCATATCTGTACAACTGAGAGTTAATAGCGAGTCACGGTGTGAATAAGATCTTCACACAATGTACGAGGAATGTTCAGTGAGTAATACAACACATATTTTTCTGAGAGCAGGTTGGTTTTGTTCAGGACCCCAATACACCGTATTACTACCCACTCATTTGGCTACAAAACCTTGTTCTTCAGCATAATTTCCGTTTAGTGCGACGGCCTTACGCCACCTTATTGGGAGGGCCTGTATGACAGCATGATATCACTCTACTGGTCGACGTCGAAGCCAACGCCTTGCTGCATCAATAAACTCCCCATCATCCACGTACGTCTTCCTGCGGAGTGCATCCTTCATTAGGTCAAACAGATGGAAGTCGGAAGGAGCGATTTCCAGACTGTGATGAGGAAGAACAGTCCAATGAAATTTTGTGAGCTCCTCTTGGGTGCGCAGACTTGTGTGAGGCCTTGCGTAGTTCTGTTCAGTAGCGAGGTATTTGACAATCACTTCGAATGAGGGTGTCCGCACGTTCCTGCATTGCTGGAGTGGCAGCTATGGGAGGCTGGCTGGCACGCGGGAGATTTGATCGCCGTGCTTTTGTTCACTGGCAAGTCTCCGTAGACATTCTGCAAGCGCCTATGAACATCTGCGGACGTTATGGATTTCCTCAAAAGAAACTCTAATGGCATTTCTCTGGTTGGACCGCACTTCCGTTACAGACGCCTTTTTGAAGGCTACGGAGAGGGCCGCCACCTATGGGACCTTCATGAAACTATAGGGGCTGAGGAAGGAATATTTCACAATGCCGCACAACTTATTCTGTATTTTTTCAATCGAAATTTGCGAAGCAGAAAAAAGAGGTTGATAACTTATTGAGCCCCCTCGTACAACTCTCCGCAGATGGACACGAAACATAGCCTTTCTCCAAAAAATTCATTCAACCACGACACAATTTCCCGAAGTACACTACTGGCCATTAAAATTGCTACACCACGAAGATGACGTGCTACAGACGCGAAGATTAGCTTTTCAGAGCATTCACACAAGGTTTGCGCTGGTGGCGACACCTACAACGTGCTGACATGAGGAAAGTTTTCAACCGATTTCTTATACACAAACAGCAGTTGACCGGCGTTGCCTGGTGAAACGTTGTTGTGATGCCTCGTGTAAGGAGGAGAAATGCGTACCACCACGTTTCCGACTTTGATAAAGGTCGGATTGCAGCCTATCGCGATTGCGGATTATCGTATCACGATACTGCTGCTCGCGTTGCTCCACATCGGTTACCAGAATATGGAATCGGTGGGTTCAGGAGGGTAATACGGAACGCCATGCTGGATCCCAACGACCTCGTATCGCTAGCAGTCGAGATGACAGGCATCTTATCCCCATGGCTGTAACGGATCGTGAAGCCACGTCTCGATCCCTGGGTCAACCGATGGGGACATTTGCAAGACAACAACCATCTGCACGAACAGTTCGGCGACGTTTGCAGCAGCATGGACTATCAGGTCGGAGACCATGGCTGCGGTTACCCTTGACGCTGCATCACAGACAGGAGCGCCTGCGATGATGTACTCAACGACGAACCTGGGTGCACGAATGGCAAAACGTCATTTTTTTCGGATGAATCCAGGTTCTACAGCATCATGATCGTCGCATCCGTGATTGGCGACATCGCGGTGAACGCACATTGGAAGCGTGTATTCGTCATCGCCATACTGGCGTATCACCCGGCGTGATGGTATGGGGAGCTATTGGTTACACGTCTCGGACACCTCTCGTTCGCATTGGCGGCTCTTTGAACAGCGGACGTTACATTTCAGATGTGTTACGACCCGTGGCTCTACCCTTCATTCGATTCCTGCGAAACCCTACATTTCAGCAGGATAATGCACGACCACATGTTGCAGGTCCTGTACGGGCCTTTCTGGATACAGAAAATGTTCGACTGCTGCCCTGGCCAGCACATTCTCCAGATCTCTCACCAGTTGAAAACGTCTGGTCAATGGTGGCCGAGCAACTGGCTCGTCACAATACGCCAGTCACTACTCTTGATGAACTGTGGCATCGTGTTGAAGCCGCATGGGCAGCTGTACCTGTACAAGCCATCCAAGCTCTGTTTGACTCAATGCCCAGGCGTATAAAGGCCATTATTACGGCTAGAGGTGGCTGTTCTGGGTACTGATTTCTCAGGATCAATGCACCCAAATTGCGTGAAAATGTAATCACATGTCAGTTCTAGTATAATATATTTGTCCAATGAATATCCGTTTATCATCTGCATTCCTTATTGGTGGGGGAGTTTTAACGGCCAGTATTGCATTTAAATGAGTGTAATTTCTGTAGTTTTGCTCTTCAGTCTGAAGACTGGTTTGATACAGCTCTCCATGCTAGTCTATCCTATGCAAGCCGCTTTATCGCTGCATGAATAATGCAACCTACATCTATTTGAACCTGTTTACGACAGTCAAGGGCTGTTTCGCCTCTACAATTTTTTGCCTCCACACTTCTCATCATTACGAAAGTGACGATTCTTTGATGTCGAAGAATGTGTTCTACCAACCGATCCCTTCTTTCAGTCCAGAATTTCTCCTCGGTTCAATTCATTGGCCCCTCATTACTTATTCGATCTTCCCATCTAATCAAGGCTACTCTCTCTACACTCCAGACAAATATCTTCAGAAAATACTTCCTAACACTCAAATCTATAATCGATGCTAATAAATTCCGGTTCCTCAGAAACGCTCTACTCGCTGTTGCCGCTCAGCATTTTTTATTCTCTCCACTTCGGCCTTCGTCAGTTCCGCTTCTTCATTAGCGCTTTTCTCACTCTTCACAGTCTGCATTTCGTATTCTCTCTAATTCGGCCATCATCAGTTTATCACCCAAATAACACAACTCATCGACTACTTTCAGAGTCTTTCCGAATCGCCTGATGTAGTTGAGACTTCATTCCATTACCTTTGTTTTACTTTTGTCGCTATTCGTCTTGCAGCGTCTTTTCAAGGCGCTGTCAATTCATCTCAAGCGCTCTTCAAAGTCCTCTGCTGTCTCTGAAAGAATTAGAATGTCACTGCCTAACTCCGAAGTAAAAACTTCGGAGTTAGGCAGTGGCCGAGCAACTGGCTCGTCACAATACGCCAGTCACTACTCTTGATGAACTGTGGTATCGTGTTGAAGCCGCATGGGCAGCTGTACCTGTACAAGCCATCCAAGCTCTGTTTGACTCAATGCCCAGGCGTATAAAGGCCATTATTACGGCTAGAGGTGGCTGTAGTTGAGACTTCATTGCATTACTTTTGTTTTACTTTTGTCGCTATTCGTCTTGCAGCGTCTTTTCAAGGCGCTGTCAATTCATCTCAAGCGCTCTTCAAAGTCCTCTGCTGTCTCTGAAAGAATTAGAATGTCACTGCCTAACTCCGAAGTTTTTATCTCATCTCCCCGAACTGTAGTTCCCTTACCGAGTCCTCGGTTTCTTTTAGTACTTACTCAATGTACAGACTGAGTAACATCGGCGATATGGTCTGCCACACTTACTCTCTCTTTTCTCAGCTATTGCTTCCCTTTCATGCGCTTATTTATTGTTATACACGTGTCAGACTGATGTCTGGAAAGGTATCAGTGTAAGGTACATGCTTAGCCGCTACTTACCATCGCCGTCTGATGTGAGGCGTCGTTTGTGGGACCCTCCACCGGTTGTACATGTTGCCTCGTATTCTAGTCCACTGCATCGCGGCATCTGGTGCATTCGACGGATAAAGGAGTGTCGCGCACTGCCCGGACGACGGACTAATGACACGGAGCGCGTAGTCGCGAAGGCAGCTCTTCGAGGCTTCGAGTAAACACCGCGGTCGCGCAACGCTTCGTGCCGAAAACGACTGAGAGACCCGGTCGCCTCCGCCGTGAGCCATAGTGCGCTAATTGGCAGGCCTGAGCGCTGACTAACTCTCAAGTGACGCCTACAGAGGCTGAACTTCAGACAACACGCGCTAAAGGAAGTCGAAGCTCTAGTTTTAAAGAACTTCCGATTATGGTTAACCCTTTCCCACAAGGCGCATTGACCTAGAGTCATAAAACGGTATGAGTTGAACTGAATCGCTGCCTTCCTGCGCGGAAGTAGGTGTAACTCTGCTGCAGCGCGACAAACTCTTTAATTGTGGTAGTTCAGTACCTGTGCCCACAGAGGACAGTAAACGAGAGACTATCATGCCCATTTTCGCTGTCTGCTTTGTTATTGCTCACGTAACAACTAACATATTGATAAATGGATGACATAACATATATTGCTACGAAAAGAGCCCTGAAATACTCTTTAGGGATGCTGTGCTGTGACTTTCTTTGGATCATTAATTTTCAACAAAACAAAATATATTATGTTCTTATTATTCTGGATCGGGCTTTCTATAAAAGGAACATTGTTTCGTTACCGTAACTCACTATAAAGTTCAACATATCTTTCTTACTTAACAGTTATTGAAAAGGTTACTGAAAATTATTTCGTTATCAATACTGATGTTACAGAACGCAATGTTTGTTCAACGCCAAAACTTTGCAGTGGATTTTTGTTGACATTGAAATACCAATACGTGCCACGACTAACACGAGAACATGAGACTATTATCAGAGAAAAAATGTTTTTACTATAATGTTTGCCAGACCAGAACTACGCACAGCAAGATTTCTTTTATGTCATGAAGGTAAATTATCTTTTTGCACTGTTAATAATATAATATCATCCGCAGCCCGCGTCCACCTGTAATACACATCACAAAATCTTCTGCTCTGCCCTGCAATCCCTAAACCTGAAAGAAATAATTTTAGTTCACTGTTACCTGTCCGCTTCTTCGCGGTATGATTGGTTTCATTTAATGCAGTTTGAATGCGCCGCGGCTGCGGCTCGTTCGTTCGTAGTTCAGCTCTGCACCGTGAATAATATTTAAATAGCTGAAAATGTCTTAAAGTTTTCACCAACAAGGGAACCTCCCCATCGCACCCCCTTCAGATTTAGTTATAAGTTGGCACAGTGGATAGGCCTCGAAAAACTGAACACAGCTCAATCGAGAAAACAGGAAGAAGTTGTGTGGAACTATGAAAAAAATAAGCAAAATATACAAACTGAGTAGTCCATGCGCAACATAGGCAACATCAAGGAGATTCTGAGCTCAGGAGCGCCGTGGTCCCGTGGTTAGCGTGAGCAGCTTTGGAATGAGAGGTCCTTGGTTCAAGTCTTCACTCCAGTGAAAAGTTCAATTTTTTCATTTCAGACAATTATCAAAGTTCAGGCACTCATAAATAATCAACTTCACTCTCCAAAATTCCAGGATATGTTCAGATTTGCTTGGACATATGCAGGATTTAACGGTCTACACACGGAAAAATTTGAAAACATTAAAAACATATGTTTTGACAGAGCACAGGGAAAACTGTGCGACTGTGAAACTGTTGCATTCATTTGACGCAGTTTGTGTGACAAACTCTTATGTTTTCATAACTTTTTTGGGAGTGATTATCAGATCCACAAGAAAACCGAAATCGGGCAAGGTACAAGAATCTTTTTACCCATTCGCCAGGTGTACAAGTTAGGTGGGTCGACAACATATTCCTGTCATGTGACGCACATGCCGTCACCAGTGTCTCATAGAATATATCAGATGTGTTTTCATGTGGAGGAATCGGTTGACCTATGACCTTGCTATCAAATGTTTTCGGTTCCAATTGGAGAGGCACGTCCTTTCGTCTACTAAACGCACGGTTTTACGGTGCGGTCGCAAAACACACTAAACTTATTACAGTGAACAGATACGTCAATGAACGAACGGACAGATCATAACTTTGCGAAAATAAAGAAATTAAACTTTTCACTCGAGGGAAGGCTTGAACCAAGAAATTAAACTTTTCACTCGAGGGAAGACTTGAACCAAGGACCTCTCATTCCAAAGCTGCTCACGCTAACCACGGGACCACGGCGCTCCTGAGCTCAGACTCTCCTTGATGTTGCCTATGTTGCGCATGGACTACTCAGTTTGTATATTTTGCTTACTTTTTTCATAGTTCCACACAACTTCTTCCTGTTTTCTCGATTGATCTGTGTTCAGTTTTTCAAGGCCTATCCACTGTGCCAACTTATAACTAAATCTGAGGGGGGTGCGATGGGGAGGTTCCCTTGTAAGTAACTCTATTCAAAACATTTAGACAATTAATTTCTTACACACCTTTACAAATAAATGCCTAATGGCGTCCTTCTCTCAATCTTGACAAAAGAATGCTACACAAGCATACAATATTGCGTCACATGCTCTTCCTACACACGTAACTCCAAAAGACGACAGAGAAATTAATGCTCGGTCACTACTATTTATACTCTGTTTGGTATAGTTACATCTTTGTTTGATATTTAATAAGTATCGTCTGTGGCGGTTTCAGTACTCGCCGACACAATATTATCCTTAAAAAATCGATACATAATTCTATACAAATATAAAACATGACACATAATGGTTTCTCTTTATTACATAAAGTACACACAATCATTGTCCACGCAATTAAAATCATCCAGTTCGATTATTCTTTTCTTTTTTACCACATATAATATGTGTTTTGCCAGGAGACGTTACACAATGTGTTGTTCATTTCGTCGTAAGAGTTGACGGAACGGAGGGTGTGAAACTCATATAGGGACTTCCGGCAACATGACTTTGTTTCGATGCCGATCCACTTGGAACGCTGCAAGTTTATCAATCATTCATCTCGTTTTCTTATTGGGTGATTTAAAGCTTTCCAGATTTGTTTCCGTTTTCTAGTAAACAGAAGCTGCTTGCACCGCATTGTGTTCCTCATTACGACTTCTCTTTGAACTGAATTGTAAATGTGTTGCTCGTATCCTGTTTGATTTCTGCTCGCATACGCAATACTGGCGGAGTAAAAGGAGGATATAAGATGAACATCAACAAAAGCAAAACGAGGATAATGGAATGTAGTCGAATTAAGTCGGGTAACGTTGAGGGAATTAGATTAGGAAATGAGACACTTAAAGTGGTAAATGAGTTTAGCTATTTGGGGAGCAAAATAACTGACGATGGTCGAAGTAGAGAGGATATAAAATGCAGACTGCCAATGGAAAGCGTTTCTGAAGAAGGGAAATTTGTTAACATCGAGTTTAGATTTAAGTGCCAGGAAGTCGATTCTGAAAGTATTTGTATGGAGTGTAGCCATGTATGAAAGTGAAACATGTACGATAAATAGTTTGGACAAGAAGAGAATAGAAGCTTTCGAAATGTAGTGCTACAGAAGAATGCTGAAGATTAGATCGGTACATCACATAACTAATGAAGAGATATTGAATAGAATTGGGGAGAAGAGAAATTTGTGGCACAACTTGACTAGAAGAATGGATCGGTTGGTAGGACATGTTCTGAGTCATCAAGGGATCACGAATTTAGTACTGGAGGGCAGTGTGGAGGGTAAAAATCGTAGAGGGAGACCAAGAGATGAATACACTAAACAGATTCAGAAGGATGTAGCTTGCAGTGGGTACTGGGAGATGAAGAAGCTTACACAGGATAGAGTAGAATGGAAAGCTGCATCAAACCAGTCTCAGGACTGAAGACCACAAGAACAAAAGATCCTGTATTTGTTTTTGTTTCATATAGAAAAGAAGCTGGTTTTGTCACAGAGTGTTCTGCGGACTTACGTGTATTTGTTACTGCTTACCAATCCGTGTGCGGAATTATCTATTTAAATGCACTGTCAGTGCATTACTTTAATTCTCCTTTATTTATTAGTATTCCCTTATGAACCCAATAGGACCACCCAAGGTACAATCTATCAGTGCTGCAGTTGATGGTTTGCCTTTCTTTGTGCCCAAATTCGTTTCATTCTTTCAACATGAAGTCTCTTTCTTTCATCAGACCACGGTGTTCCAGTCCGTTTTCTAATTTCTAACTGTCCAATCAAATAGCTTTTGTCTGAATGTTTTTCTATCTGTAACGTCTGCCTGAGTTATATTGGCTAATTTAAGATCCTCCTTAACCGCAGTGATACATTTAATTGGCTCAGTTTTGGCCTCACTTCTGGTTTTGTAGAATTCTACTTCTTGTTTTGTCAATCTAGTGGGTACCATTCTTTTAATGTGCTCATAAAATTTAAGTCTTCGTTATCTCATGTCACCATGTATGTCTGTGTATTCTTCTATTTCCTTATTACTTCTCAGCCTATAGCCTATAAGTTTGTCCATCAGTAATTTTGGGCCTATTATTTTCCTAACAATCTTTCTTTCTCTTTTATTTTGAATTTCCTCAATATCCCTCTTTCTATTTAAAATGAAAGTTTCTGCTCCATAAAGACATTCAGGTTTTATTACAGTGCTGTAAAGCCCAAGTATACTCAATTTAGAAAATGGTTTTTATTATAAATATTTTGTGTTGATCTGAACGCAGTTGCCATTTTTTGACAGCGAACTTCGTTTGCAGCTTTTCCATACCATTTTCTAGTATGATTTCTCCCAAGTATTTAAATTGAGGAACCCTTTTTATTATTCATATTTCGTGTTCAAAAACGTTGATGCTTGTTTGTTACATGTCATATATTCCGTTTTTTCGAATGATATATGTAGTTCTACTTTTTCCGCAACTTCTTTGAGAATTTCAATGTGTTTTTGAGCTCTGGTAATATCCCCAGTTAAAACTTCCAGATAATGTGCAAACGCGAGGCAATCTACTCTAATATTACTTTTGTCTAACTTGATTGACTCATCGATACCTTGACTCGACATTTACTCTCGACATTCAGTAATTATCTTTCCCAAAACACAGTTAAACAGTAATGGGAAGAGTCCAACTCCCTGTCTGACACCAATTATTATATCAAATGGTTCAGAAATTTCTCCCAAGAATTTAATTTTAGAGCTTCCTTTGAAATTTGGAAAAGAGATTCACGACCAGGCCTTTTTAAAATCCACAATGTACATACAATATTGTTACTAAAAATCCTTTGGTGCCTAAGGATCAGTTGTAAATTAAGAATCTGTTCCGGACTGGACCTGTATGATCTAAAGCCTGCTTGGTATCCACAAATTTTATGTTCTAACTATTCTTGGGGTCGATCAAGTAAACACTGCGATAGAATTTTGTTTGTAGCCGGAAGAAGAGAGATTCCTCGGTAATTATTAACATCCGTTGTATCCCCTCCTTTATGGAATGTATGAATTAGGGCAGTTTTCCAGTCCTCAGATATCTTCTCAGTTTGCCAGATACATCCATCAGTTGAGTGATTTCTTTTATAATGTTAGGGCCAGTTGATTTTAGAAATCCTGCTTTATTTTTGTTTGCATCCATTTTCCGTGATTTCTCGCATTTAATGGAGAACTCAGTGTTACCATTTTTTGACAGAATTGGTATTCAGCTTTATTACGTCTTGTTACAAAATGAGTATATAATTCTGCTTCGAATGACGTTGCTTCTTGCCACTGAGTGTCATGCATTTCATAGTGTTTGTAGAGTAGGTATGTAGATGTAATTGAGTACGCTTTATGGTCTTAATGACTAGAGCATCCTTCCTTGCAAATGCAAGTAATGCAAGAGTTACGCAGATGTGTTCATACGTTTTAACACTCACTGCATTCGTATTATTTGAGTCAATGCAAACTGGTTTTACTAATGCAGTAAGTGAATAACACGATAGACATGATAAATATCTCCTGATGGGACTCAGAAATCCTATCTGTGTTTCATACATAAATTGCAAAACTATATATAACAATGCAATAATCTGTTTTTAGTTCCTTTGGTAATATTCTCCCCAAATAATAAACCCTTTGGTACAGATTTTCATAGTTTTAGCAGGAAGGAATTAACGAAAAAATTTTCTAAGGTTCCATTCTTTAAACACATAGGGGACACCAGATAAGTGGAAAGAGTAAACTGAAAGCCGCTATGAAGGAGAGGAACAATCTTGTAACGTGATACAGGAAGAAACGGCATTCGACGTAGAAGGTGAAGGGCAGCCCCTACTGCCGGGAGTCAGAATTTAACAGAGATTTGGAAGACTTGCGGTCAAATGAGGTGGAAGTCTTATACAACATTACATTGGAATTTCAGTAAGCGTTGTGCGAAGAAGCAGACAAACGACTATTCCAGATGCTGTGTAGAGGCTATGAGGCTGGTGACATTCCATCAGACTTTCGGAAAGAAATTATCCGTACGATGCCGAAGATAGCAAGAGTAGACACGAGCGAGAACTATCGCATAGTCAGTTTAATAGCTCATGAATCCAGGTCTGAGGAAAGGTAAAGGCACTAGAGAAGTATTTCTGACGTTGCACTTCATAGTAGAAGCAAGATTTAATAAAAATCAAGAAACATTCATAGGATCAATAAGTACCTTGCAGTGGTCACTTTCTAAAGTAACCCATATTCTTCCTCAGAGATCAAGCTATCTCCATATCAAATTTCATCGAAAGTGGTTGTGCAGGTTATTCGTGAAGACTTTCACATTTATGTTATTATGGATATGGATAAAACTTTCAATTGCGATATTTTTTTCCGTGACACGATTTTGATGAAGAACACCTATACGCTGTCCCAAGCTATGCTCAAGTTACTTGTGAAAACGCCATGGCACGTAGAAAATGTAAAATGGTGCAAGATGTTCGAAATTCTAAGGAAATTAGCTGTAAGCTATTGGAAATACGGGTAATACGCAATATGTCCAGTCATAAGAAGGATGTAGGTATTGGTATTTCCAGAGCCACAGCCGTCAAGAGTGGGTATTTCCGATACTTCGCTCTTTGGAGATTGGGGCTGCAGTCATTTAATAGTAATTACAGTGATAAATATATGGATGGCTCCCCAGGACGGCAGCGTTTGGCATGTGCGGTGCATGCAGAGGTAGCCTGTAGCCGGAACAAATGAGTATTTCCAGCTTAGGACTCTCACGAGCGACGGATACAAAGAAAAGTTCCGGCTCGCTGGCCAGCTCAAAATGGTTCAAATGGCTCTGAGCACTATGCGACTTAACTTCTGAGGTCATCAGTCGCCTAGAACTTAGAACGAATTAAACCTAACTAACCTAAGGACATGACACACATCCATGCCCGAGGCAGGATTCGAACCTGCGACCGCAGCGGTCACACGGTTCCAGACTGAAGCACCTTTAAACGCACGGCCACACTGGCCGGCTCGCTGGCCAGCTACTTTTTTTTTTATTTATTTATTTATTGTTCCGTGGGACCACATTTAGGAGAAGTCTCCATGGTCATGGAACGAGTCAATACATGGAATTATAACACCATTGTAGAAACAGATAAAATGAAATATAAGAAACATATTCAGGCGACAAGTCGTTAGTTTAAATAAAGAAAATCAAGAATGTAACACTGGAATTTGCTTAATTTTTTAGCTCTTCCAGGAGCTCCTCGACAGAATAGAAGGAGTGAGCCATGAGGAAACTCTTCAGTTTAGACTTAAAAGTGTTTGGGCTACTGCTAAGGTTTTTGAGTTCTTGTGGTAGCTTATTGAAAATGGATGCAGCAGAATACTGCACTCCTTTCTGCACAAGAGTCAGGGAAGTGCATTCCACATGCATATTTGATTTCTGCCTAGTATTAACTGAGTGAAAGCTGCTAACTCTTGGGAATAAGCTAATATTGCTAACAACAAACGACATTAAAGAAAATACATACTGTGAGGGCAATGTCAAAATTCCCAGACTATTGAATAGGGGTCGACAAGAGGTTTTCGAACTTACACCATACATAGCTCGAACAGCCCGTTTTTGAGCCAAAAATACCCTTTTTGAATCAGAAGAATTACCCCAAAAAATAATACCATATGACATAAGCGTATGAAAATATGCGAAGTATACTACTTTTCGTGTTGAAACGTCACTTATTTCAGATACTGTTCTAATGGAAATAAAGCGGCATTTAGTTTCTGAACAAGATCCTCTCGGTCCTTGTCCGCAGCTGCAGGGACAAGTCTCAGCGGCGGCGCCCTCTGGATAGCTGAACAGCGAACTAATACTCAGTATGCATAGGACAGCCTTCGCGATCGCACGTCTTCCAAGTTTTCTCCGATTTTTACGTGGATATTTGAGAATATTCCAAGAAGTGTTGGTACTGGACGTATTGATTACATCTGAATTCCCTCCCCTCCCATCAGCGCCGGACGCCCTCCACAGCGGAGATGTCCTTCCCAGTGGGCCAAATCCTGCTGCTGGCCTGGGCAATCATTGAGACGAGCGTACACTGCGGCAACCAGCGCTGCACAACTACTTGGCCTGAGGCAATGCGTGTGGACATCGGGACATCAGTGTGCAGGATGTGTGAGTGTTTCAGCGATTTCCAACAGCTAACTATGGCAACTACAGAATGGAACGAGGTTTAAGTGTGTGGTGTTTACTGCTACTCAAACAGTCTAGTGGAGTCTGTCTTGGAACGGAAAGATGGTAGTGCTATTCGTTATTGTTACTACCCATCACCTAGCTGGACCTTCCTCTTCCTCCTCCTCCTCCTGCTCTTCCTCATGCTTCATCCTGGTGTAGCTGAGAGAACCAATTTGGGAATTCTACAGTGCTTTAAAACCACAATCGCAGCATTACAGCAAATCGAAAAAGAGAAGAGTTAGAGAGAAGCAATATATACGTGTGTATCATAAATCCCCACCCTCAAGAACATTCTCTTCTTCAAATCTCTTCTGTGTTACCACAGATGACGTGTCACTGACCTCGTTTGTACTAAGATTGCAGTACACGCGAGGTGCCTATTTGCTACCACCGCCCTGAGTAGAATGCATAACTTCTAATAAATGTTCACCAACCTGCAGTCTTCTACAGTTGTTGTCCCCTGCGCAGGAAACAGCACGTAGATCGTGAATCCGTTATCTTGAGGCTGTAAGAAACTCTTAACGAGGGCCGGCCGTTGTGGCCGAGCGGTTCTAGGCGCTTCAGTCTGGAACCGCACGACCGCTAAGGCCGCAGGTTCGAATCCTGCCTCGGGCATGGATGTGTGTGATGTCCTTAGGTTAGTTAGGTTTAAGTAGTTCTAAGTTCTAGGGGACTGATGACCTCAGATGTTAAGTCCCGTAGAGCTCAGAGGCATTTTCTTGACGAAGAACTGTTGTTTTAGAAATGATTAAATTCCAATTAGTTTGTTTATTTGGGATGCCACTCGCTTTTTATTAGCAGAATACGAGAAACTGCACAATTACATTTCCTTTTTTAGAGTCACAAATGATTTCTATTCTTCAACAAATTAATAAAATGCATATTTCCGTAATTAGTATCACTGCTCTGAACTACATGTCTGTCTTCCGACACTGCCGAACCAGCTCTGATCTTACACACTAGACGTTCATCTACATCTACATGGATACCCTGCAAATCACATTCAAGTGCCTGGCAGAGGGTTCATGGAACCACCTTCACAATTCTCTATTATTCCAATCTCGTTTAGCGCGCGGAAAGAATGAACACCTATATCTTTACGTACGAGCTCTGATTTCCCTTATTTTATCGTGCATTCAAGTGCCTGGCAGAGGGTTCATGGAACCACCTTCACAATTCTCTATTATTCCAATCTCGTTTAGCGCGCGGAAAGAATGAACACCTATATCTTTACGTACGAGCTCTGATTTCCCTTATTTTATCGTGGTGATCGTTCCTCCGTATGTAGGTCGGAGTCAGCAAAATATTTTCGCATTCGGAGGAGAAAGTTGGTGATTGGAATTTCGTGAGAAGGTTCCGTCGCAACGAAAAACGCCTTTCTTTTAATGATTTCCAGCCCAAATCCTGTATCATTTCTGTGACACTCCTCCCATATTTCGTGATAATACAAAACGTGCTGCCTTTCTTTGAACTTTTTTCGATGTACTCCGTCAGTCCCATCTGGTAATGATCCGCGCAACAATATTCTAAAAGAGGACGGACAAGCATAGTGTAGGCAGTCTCCTTAGTAGGTCTGTTACATTTTCTAAGTGTCCTGCCAGTTCTTTGGTTAGCCTTCAACACAACGTTTTCTATGTTTTCCTTCCAATTTAAGTTGTTCGATATTGTAATACTTAGGTATTTAGTCGAATTTATGGCTTTTAGATTAGACTGATTTATCGTGTAACCGAAGTTTAACAAATTCCTTTTCGCACTCATGTGGATGACCTCACACTTTTCGTTATCTAGGGTCAACTGCCACTTTTCGCACCATTCAGATATCTTTTCCGAAGCGTTTTGCAGTTTGTTTTGATCTTCTGATGACTTCATTAGTCGATAAACGACAGCGTCATCAGCAAACAACCGAACTTCTGTTTTACTCGATGACTTTCCATCAACTACCTTTCTGACAGGAAATCACAAATCCAGTCACATAACTGAGGCGATATTCCATAAGCACGTAGTTTCACTACGAGCCGCTTGTGTGGTACAGTGTCAAAAGCCTTTCGGAAATCCAGGAATACGGAATCGATCTGAAATTCCTTGTCAATAGTACTCAGCACTTAATGTGAATAAAGAGCTAGTTGTGTTTCACAGGAACGATGTTTTCTAAACCCATGTTGACTTGGTGTCAATAGACAGTTTTCTTCGAGGTAATTCATAATGTTCGAACACAATATATGTTCTAAAATCCTGCTGCATGTCGACGTTAACGATATGGGCCTGTTGCCAACTAAGCTATAACTGATACCGCGGCGGACAACATCTCTGTCCTCCAAGACTGCTGAACGATCTCTGGTCTTACAGCCGAACCACTTCGCCCGCCATCCAGTTCAGGCGTGATCATTCGTCTCCGAAGTGCTTCGTCTGCCTTTTCATTTCACAGTTGTTTGTTATTCTGCTGGTTATTAGTACTTGTAAAATAACGGAATAATAGCACGCTATTGAGAGATGCTTTAATTTGAAATTCAGGTAAATACTCTTATTAGTTTGTCTGATATTAATAATAGAAAATTGTCATTTTGACCTTGTCATTTTGGCGCGCGACTTCTGAATGCAGCAGCCAATCGCGGAGAAGGATCACACGATACCCGTACCGAACAAACCGTCTGTCATCGGCACCTCACACCACATTACGTCATATTGCCACAGCAGCATCTTCATCTTCTCTAAAAAAAGCTTCTTGTAGTCGAATATGATGGCTGAAATGCCAGAAATATTACAGCATCAAATTACTGATTGATTAATTTACTGTGTCCAATAGTGGTATTGCGAACACACACACCAGTCCAACCCCTTCACAGATTGTTTAAGGACATAGCATGCAACTGAGCTGAAATTAGAAATTTTAGCTACCTCCAATGTAATTGCTACCAAATGACTTGACTGTGCCGGTATCCACCAATGCGACACAAAGAAAAAAATTCCAATAGGGTTTGGAAACTGGGTGATGGGAGGATCGAATCCCATCAAATATTCCAATCCTAGTATCCACCAATAGGCGGCAAAGAAAAACTGTCCCACACAAAGCGTATCGACTAAATTAATTAGTCACTCAATCTGATAGAGTGAGGGAATATTTCCAAGACATCCACAGCTGGTGGTTTATCACGTAAATGCTGCTTTGTTTGCAGTTTGGTGTGGCCACTGCCGATGGCGCGTGCAAGCCCAGCAGTGCCACGCGACTGAACGTGATCACTAGAGAGAGAGAAAGAGAGAGACAGAGAGCATGTGTTTCGACAAAAATCGCTCTGTGTCAAATACCAAAGGGATGCCGTCACCTGATGCTTTTTTTAGTTATTAGCGTGACATCCGGTCTGCGCGGTGTACGAGGCGGTCGGCTGTGTCGCAGCCGACAGGTTGGTGCGGGACCTGTGCGTGTGGGAATATACGAGGCGGCTGACCCGGCTGACATGGGACAGTATGTGCTCTGCTATCGAAAGATTTCTAACAGTGTAATTACGTGTGGTGAGCTATGTTGACGGTATTCCTTGTGGGACCGAAATAGAAAAGCACCACATTTGTTTAAATATCCCATACTGCCTTGCCACCCTCAAAATGTTTAAATAAACAGTGTTCCATACACTGCACTCAGTTTTCTGACAAATTCTTTGAATAAATAAATAAAATATATTCCAAACACTGCCCTGTGTCCTACAAATTGTTTAAATAAACAATATTCCACATATTGCCTTGTCTACCAGAAATTGTTTAACCAATATTCCATACACTGCAATCTATTGCTTGTCGAATACTTTTAAAAAAGCCAACTATTTAGCATACATCACTTAGTATCCCATAAATTGTTTAAATACACACATTGCTTTGCCTACCAGTAGTTGTTTAAACAATATTCCAAGCACTGCAATCGATTCCTCGCCAAATATCCAATCAATTGAGTCTTTATCCGTCCAATTTCACAGTGGGGGAGGTGAGGGGAAGAGCTGAGGGGTTTATGAGAGTGGGAGGGATTATTTAATTTATCGATTTAATTAATTAGTCCATCGATTCGATAGAGTGGGAGAGGGCTATTCGAGTAACTCAGGTGTGAAAGTATGCTTGTATCAGCGAGGGGAGTTCCCAGAGGGTTGGGGGCGGAGGAGGGGGACAGGGAGGGGTAGGGAGGCTTTCTCAGATGGTCGATTTATCCTCTGGCGATCGCAAACCACTTAGTAGAACAGTAGGTTAAGAGATGGGGCAAGGGTCGTAAATCAACCAACTGTCACAATTTAATTAATGTGATATCAATTTGATATCAAAAGTGGTGTAGAAAAATTGCTTAAGGACCTGTCAGTCAAAATAGATCAGCAGGTTAAGGTTCAAATATGGTTCAAATGGCTCTGAGCACTATGGGACTTAACATCTGTGGTCATCAGTCCCCTAGAACTTAGAACTACTTAAACCTAACTAACCTAAGGACATCACACACAGCCATGCCCGAGGCAGGATTCGAACCTGCGACCGTAGCAGTCGCGCGGTTCCGGACTGCGCGCCTAGAACCGCTAGACCACCGTGGCCGGCAGCAGGTTAAGGGTCGACATTAGAGATGGGTCGTTCGCGAACTAACGGGTCCAAAGGAACGGTTACCAAGTTGAAAGGAACGAGCGAGGAACGAATTCTACGGAACGGTCTTTCATAGTTCACTTCGGTCGCGGCTGTCCACTTCTAGTTCCCGGGAACGGGAAACGGTCGGTCTCGTTCCCGATCGGCACGTCGGCAGCTCTCGTTCGAGCATCGGTCCCGTTCCCGTCTGTCTCGGTCTCGGTCTCGCTCGGCCGGACTCGTCCTCCTTCGTGTGGCCACTCGTCGCAGTTCCACTGCCGACTGCTCATAGTTCAGTATCGAGTTGTTCGTTTCGTCCGCTGCGCACGCCCATTCTAGATCTGTTTCAAACCTTTTTTGAACTCTGAACTTGGTTCTTTTCGTATTCTATTCAGCGCCCATGACCGGCAATTAAAATATATCTTATCATTGCGTAAATTACATAAAATTACGTGGTATGTACTACATACATCTTTTCTGGTAACAAAGCGGTGTATCAGCTTACTTCAATAAACAGCAGAAGAAATACTTGTAAAAAGGTAATTATTTTTTGTTATTACACATGCATAAGAAGTCGGCACGACACACACGAGTGGCCATTTTCTGGGTTTTTTTTTTTTTTTTTTTTTTTTTTTTTTGATCCAAGCTAAAAGAGCATGTTCATTGTTATGGAAGGCAGACCGACTTACCACCGAATGAAGTCCGCGTTCCATAATCGAGTATATGGTGTCACATTTTGTAAAGAGAATGTGATAACTCCTACAATATTATTTCAGTGGCACAAGGTGGCGCACGAAAAATCGGACCCGAGTACTCGACTGCTCATTGTCACCCACCAATCGTCATCTATTGTTTCGAAGTTCTTGTTTGCATTAGCTTATTTGTTATTTATTCACTGCCTAGTCATTACATGTTTATCTACTCTGCTCGTAGCGGTCAACAAATCCTGCGTAATTGGCGAGCAGTCTGTACCCGGGGCCGGATTTTTCGTGTGCCACCTTATATTATTTCACTGCGATCAGCCACACAACGGCTACAGTTGACTAAACGAGAGGTTTTGCAGATCACAAAAAATACAAGTGTGTGAGGATTCTGTAATGAATAAAAACTCTGTACTTCAGGCGGGAGGCATATGCCCCCCCCCCCCTCTTGATTCCTTCCATCTTCAGTCACCTATGCTACTAATTTTCAATTTTTTTTATAAGAACCACATACCAAGCACAATGAACAGTGAACGAGTAAAAATGAACGGTTCCCACAAAAGAGCGATCACCGGTGAACTAGTTCCCAAGGATGAACGACTTTGCCCATCTCTAGTCGACATGGAGCAGAAGAATAGGTTTGCCCCCGAATGTAAGCCTGCACAGGATGTAGGCAATTCGCACTAACGAGATGGCACAGAATGAAGGTTGCCCTATTACTCATGTACCTTGAAGTGTAATGTGTGGTGAATACGAATTTTTATTGTTCTGTAAATAATAAATTGTGCAGCTGATTATTTTAAAAGGAGGTTTTACCCGTATCGTTGCATTGCGGAACAGTGTGGTTACAGTATATGGAACAAGTGTGATCGATGAACCGAAGCTGACGCCCAGACTGATTGTGCGATTCGATTAATTCTTTCTTCAAAAGATTTTAATCGGGATGAAAGTATTGCTCAGCTAATGGTACCATTTGTATGTACACCAATCGGATTTTATGTGCAAAAACAGTCACTTCGTTCGGGTTTTACGTGCAAAAACACGCATGCTTAAATAACTCTGGACTGGAACGAGACTGATGGCTTAAATCTGGTGTATCGGAATTGGCCTAAGATACCGTTTATCCGTTTGAAAAAAATCTTCCTTCTTTTGTATTTTGCGTGCAAAAACCACGTTTTTCTCGGAGGTTCTTGAAGCGCCCATCTTCTATACTTTACAGTTCAAATTTTTCGTAAACTTAGATAAATGGGTAAAGACAGAACGGAAGTTTTTCATCCTGTTACCTTTAACCACTTTCGAGATACGATGGTTAAAAGTCGAGCTAAATGAAGAACGTAAAATTCGTTCTTACATGAAGTGAATGCGCGTAACAGTTTAAAATGAATCGAATAAAAAAATCCTTCTTACCGTAAAATTAAAACTCGCTTTCAAAAACTAGTTTAATACGGGTTTTGCGTGCAAAAAACACTTTTTATGAGTTTTTCTACGGGCGCCACTTCTGTGTTTCAAACTTGTGCGAATAGTTTCAAATTTTGTAAGGAGATAGACAAATACACACAATTAACGGTCGTCCTGTTGTTTTGTGAAAGTTTCATCCGCTGGCGCGATACACTCAACATGGTTCGAAAGACAGTTGAAAAACCTATACCGGATCAATCGTCGCCAGAGTCAACAAAAATCTTCTTCAGTTGCCAAGCTAAGAAGGTCTAATCTCAAAATTATGGTACAGCAAAATTTGGGGACGGGAATGAATAATACTCGTATCATAGCACAAAAAGGCGAATACGTCCTGGCCACAATAAGGGATGTAATTGACGTATCTGTCAGTTTCTGTGACATTTAAATCCAAACACTTTGCCATATTCGCCCTTTTTTGCGAATTAACCATACTTTCCCAGTGCAGTGAGGTCTAATAGCTGCAAGGTGTTGGCACACCTGCACCTTGTAATTTATAGGGTAAAGTCCGTGATCTTGTGCCCAAAATCCAGCCATAATGAACAACGTATAATATCATACTGCTCAAGAGCATACATGTAATGGCTAAGTATGTTTTTCTGGAACGATGTAATTTCTGGGGTGGATGTTTCATATCGCACGACATGCCAAATGCCATGTAGCCTGATATGACGAAATGTGTCATGTTATGGTACATGACGTCTAGTACCATATTACTTTACTTGAGACGGTGGATTATATTACATGACGTTGTTATTAATACTAACAAGTAGAAAAGCACGAATATGTCGACAAGTTTTGATTTAAACGTCTTTGAAACTGCCAAATGAGTCGAAAATAACTCGCCTTTTTATTTGCTATGATTGGAGGTTTTTTTCGTTCTGGTAATTATAATGAATACAACATGGTACGTCAATGTTTTATGAGGAACATTTTTGATTCCTGGTAAGCCGGCCGCTGTGGCCAAGCGGTGCTAGGCACTTCAGTCTGGAACCGCGCTGCTGCTACGGTCGCAGGTTCGAATCCTGCCTCGGGCATGGATGTGTGTGTTGTCCTTAGATTATTTAGGGACTGATGACCTCAGATGTTAAGTCCCATAGTGCTTAGAGCCATTCTTGGTAAATTGATAGATTAAGGGTGGAGGACGTCAAACGGGCCGACTTGGAGCAGGAGATGCATCTCAGGACATTTTAATTTCCAGTGTCTATACTTTTACAAATAAATTCATAAAACTTTGGCAGCATCACCAGGAAGGAATCAGGATTCACACTCATTGCAGTGGATGTTGGAAAAGATAACAAAATAAATTTTTGTTATGTGCGAAATTTCATCATTTTTTCACTTACTAATGGCTGCATTTGTTGCTATAGGTACACTTTTCTTCATTAGTTAGAGAGATTCTTCGATGATTTTTGCACAGCATACATACCATACTCACAGGTGTATGAAACTCTAGAATGTATGTAATATATGAAAAAACGAATGAACTGTTATATTTTAAACTTCATGTTTAGAAAAAACACAAATTTTTTAGTTAATTACCTCAATTTTTACCACAGTTTTTAATAGATTTGGAAAATTCTAGAGTTTCATACACCTTTAAGTATGGTTTGTATGCTGTGTAAAATTCATCGAAGAATCTCTCTTACTTATGAAGAAATGTGTACCTATAGCAACAAATGCTGCCATTAGTAA
Source organism: Schistocerca serialis cubense (assembly GCF_023864345.2). Classification (NCBI taxonomy): domain Eukaryota; kingdom Metazoa; phylum Arthropoda; class Insecta; order Orthoptera; family Acrididae; genus Schistocerca; species Schistocerca serialis. The sequence continues at coordinate 223,035,351 of NC_064639.1, read as the reverse complement.
GTGGAAAAAATGATGAAATTTCACACGTAAAAAAATTACTTCGATATGTTTTAGAACTTCCACTGCTGTGAGTGTAAATTCTGAATCCTTCCTGGTCATGCTGACAAAATTTTATGAATTTATTTGTAAAAGTATAGACAGTGGAAACTGAAATGTCCTGTGGTGCCTCTCCTGCTCCAAGTCGGCCCGTTTGAAGTCCTACCCCCCTTAAGTGTACGTATGGCCTCACCAGTTACTTTCGTGCTGCTTGTGATATGTATCCTTTCGACGAGTGTCTGTATTTCCGTAAGGGTAACGGTACTTTCTGGCGATCCAAATATCCCTCACCTGCAAGCTTATAACACTCGTTGCTGGTGCGCACTGAACTGCGCGGTTATTTCAAAGCGAAGTACCGAGTTCTAGAGAGAGAATTTGCGCGACGTGCTGCGTGTGGACCCGCGGATAAGTAAGTATTGCTGCCGTGGGGAGAAAGCGGTCGAGTTTGTGGAGGCGACGGGGCCACCCGTCAGGTGAAAGTTCTTCCGAAAGTATTCTGCGGGCACAACGCGGGCGGTTGCGCCCGAATCTGCGACCGCTCACCAGCATACAGTCAGACGGCAATCGGCTCCACAGCCTGCTTGTGGCGTTGCTGTCACATGACGTAGTGTGGAAAGAATATAAGCGGAGCAGAGACGAATCGGGATCCATTCTAGCGATGCTAAGGGAAGAAGATGGGTGGGGAGGAAGCAGCTGACGTAAGCGACTTTCACAAAGTGTAGCTTCTTACTGCACGGAGTCTAGGCACGAGCATCTGGGAAACGTGAAGTTGTTGGGACGTGCGCAGCTGTGCGAAGTGGCTGAAGGAGGGTGAAATCTCGAGTAAACTACAAGGTTTCCAGAATGAGATTTTTCACTCTGCAGCGGAGTGTACGCTGATATGAGAGTTCCTGGCAGATTAAAACTGTGTGCCGGACCGAGACGAACTCGAGACCTTTCGCGGACAAGTGCTCCACCAACTGAGCTACCCAAGCACGACTCACGACCCGTGAAACTGCCAGGAAGTTTCGTATCAGCGCACACTCCGCTGCAGAGTGAAAATCTCTTTCTGGAAACATCCCTCAGGCTGTGGCTAAGCCATGTCTCCGCAATATCCTTTCTTCCAGGAGTGCTAGTTCTGCAAGGTTCGCAGGAGAGCTTCTGTGAAGTTTGGAAGGTAGGAGACGAGATACTGGCGGAATTGAAGCTGTGAGGACGGGTCGTGAGTCGAGCTTGGGTAGCTCAGTTGGTAGAGCACTTGCCCGCATAAGGCGAAGGTCCCGAGTTCGAGTCTCGGTCCGGCACACAGTTTTAATCAGCCAGGAAGTTTCAGACTACAAGGTGTTGGATGTTCCAGCGTCATCACAGAACGTGGAGGTCGGAGGCTTGCCTGCTCTCTAAAGCAGGGTCCCAGGCCATCTGTTGAAGATCTGACGACAGGGTGCAATGCTAGTGCAGGTACACCTTTCAGCGTACATTTTGAGTTGGACATGGGGTTATGCAGTAGACTACACCTATGTATTCCAGTGTTGACTCAGCGACATGAGCAGTTACGACAATGAACATTTGTACTGTTGTCCGGTGGCCAGCACGAAAACGACTGCATCCGGCTCGATTCCCGACAACAGTACAAACCGGTGATTCGCCGGGAAAACCTAAGATCACACTACATTCGACGTGTCTCCGGGTCGGATGAATAACGTTTCTTGTTAGAGCACGTCGATGGTTTGTCTGGATGCGGCGTCACCCATGCGAATAGCTGCTCCGAACATGCATTGCGGCACGGACGCAGATCAATGGGAGCAGTATTATGCAATGGGGGACATTCACCTGTGGTGCCATGGGATCTATGGTAGTAATCAAAACTACCACACCAGTTGTAGACTACGTGAACATTACAGCAGCCGGCCGCGGTGGCCAAGCGTTTCTAGGCACTTCAGTCCGGAACCGCGCTGCTGCTACGGTCGCAGGTTCGAATCCTGCCTCCGGCATGGATGTGTGTGATGTCCTTAGGGTAGTTAGGTTTAAGTAGTTCTAAGTTCTAGGGGACTGATGACCTCAGAAGTTAAGTCCCGTAGTGCTCAGAACCATTTGAACCAAGCCATTACAGCGGACCACCTGTATCCCTTGATGCTTGATGTCTTCCACGAGAGCAATGGTATGTTCCAGCAGGATAATTGTACGTGTCTCAAGGGCGGAATCGTGCTACAGTGGTTTGATCAGCACGATAGGAAACTCACATTGATTTACGTTAAAATGAGCAGCCGAGATCGCATTAATATTTCTTTATTGACCGGTTTCGGCTTATATGCTAGCCATCTTCAGAATATCTTGGCCCTGTGTTGCGCTCCGGGTTGTCGAACGCCACGTGATGCGGCAGGAGCGTACAAATGCTTTGCGAAAAGTTTGTAGTGACAAATAAACGGTAAAATGTATCAGGCGTGTCCGCAGGGGGCAGGGCAGCGCAGCCGGCTGAGGCGCTTTCCTTTGGCTCGTCGTTTCTCTGTCAACGCCAAAGTCTACCGCAGCGCTCAATAAAGAATTACACTACTGGCCATTAAAATTGCTACACCACGAAGATGACGTGCTACAGACGCGTAATTTAACCGACAGCAAGAAGACGCTGTGATATGCAAATGATTAGCTTTTTAGAGCATTCACACAAGGTTGGCGCCGGTGGCGACACCTACAACGTGCTGACATGAGGAAAGTTTCCAACCGATTTCTCATACACAAACAGCAGTTGACCGGCGTTGCCTGGTGAAACGTTGTTGTGATGCCTCGTGTAAGGAGGAGAAATGCGTACCATCACGTTTTCGCCTTTGATAAAGGTCGGATTGTAGCCTATCGCGATTGCAGTTTATCGTATCGCGACATTGCTGCTCGCGTTGGTCGAGATCCAAATGATTGTTAGCAGAATATGGAATAGATGGGTTCAGGAGGGTAATACGGAACGCCGTGCTGGATCCCAACGGCCTCTTATCACTAGCGGTCGAGATGACAGGCATCTTATCCGCATGGCTGTAACGCATCGTGCAGCCACGTCTCGACCCATGAGTCTACAGATGGGGACGTTTGCGAGACAACAACCATCTGCACGAACAGTTCGACGACGTTTGCAGCAGCATGGACTATCAGCTCGGAGACCATGGCTACGGTTACCCTTGACGCTGCATCACAGACAGGAGCGCCTGCGATGGTGTACTCAACGACGAACCTGGGTGCACAAATGACAAAACGTCATTTTTTCGGATGAATCCAAGTTCTGTTTACAGCATCATGATCGTCGCATCCGTGTTTGGCGACTCGCGGCGCACGCACATTGGAAGCGTGTATTCTTCATCGCCATACTGGCGTATCACCCGGCGTGACGGTATGGGATGCCATTTGTTACACGTCTCGGTCACCTCTTGTTCGCATTGACTGCACTTTGTACAGTGGACATTACATTTGGTGATGTGTTACGACCCGTGGCTCTACCCTTCATTCGATCCTTGCGAAACCCTACATTTCAGCAGGATAATGCACGATCGGATGTTGCAGGTCGTGTATGGGCCTTTCTGGATACAGAAAATGTTCGATTACTGCCCTGGCCAGCACATTCTCCAGATCTCTCACCAGCTGAAAACATCTGGTCAATGGTGGCCGAGCAACACTGGCTCGTCACAATACGCGTCACTACTCCTGATGAACTGTGGTATCGTGTTGAAGCTGCATGGGCAGCTGTACCTGTACACGCCATCCAAGCTCTGTTTGACTGAATGCCCAGACATACCAAGGCCGTTATTACGGCCAGAGGTGGTTGTTCTGGGTCCTGATTTCACAGAATATATGCACCCAAACTGCGTGAAAATGTAGTCACATGTCAGTTCTAGTATAATATATTTTCCAATTAATACCCGTTCATCATCTGCATTTCTTCTTGCTGTTGCAATTTTATTTGCCAGTAGTGTATTAAAGCGATCGCGACTGCTCATTTTAACGTAAATATAACATCAGGTCGTTGTTTCCCCGCAGGCTATGTCGTCAAAATGTACTCACGTTGATGCCGTGATCTCCACATTCGCCTGATATGAACCTGATGAAACACATGTACGTCGCTATTAGACCAGTTCCCACAAATCATTGGCCTGCAATATACGCTAATTGCTTGAGCTCTGCATAAAAATCTGGTGCCGTATACTGTCTACCAAGGAATTGTCGAATCCGTTCTAGGCAGAATCGCTTCTTTGTTGTGAAAGGAAAAGGAAGGGATATGAGATTCAAAGCGTCGAGATCATTAGAGGCGGAACACAAGTTCGGATTGTGTCAAGGACGTGGAAGGAAATCGGCCGTGCTCTTTGAAAGGAACCATCCCGGCATTTGCCTCGAGCGATTTAGGAAAACCACGGAAAATCTAAATCTTGGTGACTGGACGCGGGTATGAACCGTCGTCCTCCCGAATGGGAATGCAGTGTGCTAACCACTGCGGCACCTCACTGGCTGGTTACAAGTCAGTGCTATATACGTTTAATTGCAGTGGTTCAAATGGCTCTGAGCACTATGGGACTTAACTACTGTGGTCATCAGTCCCCTAGAACTTAGAACTACTTAAACCTAACTAACCTAAGGACATCACACACATCCATGCCCGAGGCAGGATTCGAACCTGCGATCGTAGCAGTCGCGCGGTTCCGGACTGCGCGCCTAGAACCGCTAGACCACCGCGGCCGGCTGAATTGCAGTGCAATTGTGTTTGTGACAAATGTCTTACTGAATCAAGGAGATGGTAGCTGTGGTTTAGGCCTATATTCATTCACAGTCTGCAAAAATGCCGGTATTCTAGCGCTCTGTACTTCTTTGCTGTGTTTCTAAAGTGAACCAAAACGCTATCATGTACGTGAATAATGTTGTGGCTCGTCAGTGTATAGCCTGCTCTGTATGTGGTGTAGTATAACATATAGGCTTTGAAGCTGTGAGTTTGTGTCAGTCAGTTGCGCGGAGGAAGTGCAGTAAAATGTGTTGAGGTGGAGACGTGACATAATGACAGAAATGAGCTACCGCATTTGAATCTCAAAAGTTTTTATTTTTTGTATTAGACAAAATGGAAAATAACATTCGCAAAAATCAGCGAATTGGAGGCAAAAGAGAGGACGTTCCTGCATACTTGGAAACTGCCCACCTGTGTTGGTTGGCTAATGGTTCAAATGGCTCTGAGCACTATGGGACTCAACTGCTGTGGTCATAAGTCCCCTAGAACTTAGAACTACTTAAACCTAACTAACCTAAGGACATCACACACATCCATGCCCGAGGCAGGATTCGAACCTGCGACCGTAGCGGTCGTGCGGTTCCAGACTGTAGCGCCTGTAACCGCTCGGCCACTTCGGCCGGCTACCTGTGTTGGTAATTTGTCCGTAACACACATAAGAATAAAGGCATTGCACGTTCTGGATCTACCTTAGCCAACCACAAAGGTTTCCTTTTAAATACGGTGCTGGCATTCGCAGAAGCAGACAGCTTATTTGTAATTGTGGACTTTGGTTAAAATGAACGAGCATTCCCGGACAGTAATTTTGGACAAGTTTCAGAAGACAACACCTTAATTTACCAGAATCAGCTGCGCTACCTACAATAATAATAATAATTCTGTGTGGCTCAATGACCTTGTGTAATTATTTCAATGGGATGCCACTTAAGCTTGGAAGCCGAACCACATGTCGTTCCCGCAGAATCTTCACATCTTTGAGAGGTGTCCGCTAGGTTATACGGAAACTGAACATTACGTGGTCCGACCTGGACCGGATCCCGCGACCTTTCGGTTTCCTGTTACGCGCCTTATCATTTGACAACCATGTCCGACGCACATCTGGTGTAACGTACAAGGTTGCTCTCTGTTCCGTAACAGGTAATGCATTCCCCCTTTGCCCGATAATCACTCATTATAGAGAGGGCTTTATTCCAAAATTGTCGAAAATAAGATCTCACTCTCTCTAGAAATGGTTCTGTTACGTATTTGCACATTTTATTATAGAATGAGCTCCATTCCGGCCATCTTAATGCACACAGTGGCCACATCCACATACTTCACTTTCGAAATGCCTTCATTCCTAACATAAAGCCTTTTCTATAATCACGCTCTTAGTGTTAGTTTCTTTAACTACATTGTGTAAAACGTGGAGTCAAAGTCTACTGAAAGCAGCTGGGCGCTTTCAGATGTAAGAAAGGAAAAAGAGGGCAGAGGAATAATAATGAATATAAATGTAATGTTATCAAACGTGCACGAGTAAAGGGTTGTGAATACTCAATTCGTGATGACTGGATGTTGTGTGATGTCCTTAGGTTAGTTAGGTTTAAGTAGTTCTAAGTTTAGGGGACTGATGACCATAGATGTTAAGTCGCACAGTGCTCAGAGCCATTTGAACCATTTTTTGAATACTCAGTTTATTCTGGAAAAATTGTAAACACCAAGAAACCCGGAGAGTCTTGTAGGTGTGTGTTATACTCTAGCTTCCGTTAGTTAAGGAAATGCGGGTTTATTATTCGTACGGTCACACTAAAGTTTGCACTTATTTTGTTTTAGGTGCCGTAAACAATGCTTCACAGAATAACAGATGAGTAACAAATTTGTATGTTCACAAAATTGTACAATTACAATATAAAAAATGAACAAGACATCTTTGTGACGAGTCTTACTGAATAAAAAGGTATAGTTCGACAACGAATACCAGGAGGAGATGAGGCTTTTCATAAAAGATCACAATGTACCAGTTACAAGTAATTTTACAGTAAGTTTTAGATGGTGCTGACCCACAATCATGCAATTTTTTTTGAAGAAAATCCCGTCAGTGGACTGTGTATTACTGTATTAATCTTCTGTACTATTTAGGTTTCATCTTTCAAGCCACTATCGAATACAATGGTAAAAGTTCTTAGATCATTATACGTCATATTTGTTAAGGCAGTCCAAAGCAGACCTGCTTAACAGATATGACGTATTAATGGTCTAAGAACTTTTACCAATGTATTCGAACAGAAGGTAAATACAGTAAAACATAGTCAAATGGCGTTTATTATTTCAAAAAAAATTATTTGAAATATTTAATGCTAGGCGTGTTGACGTGTGCTGAAAAGTTTTCCTGAACATATATTACAATAACTGAAAAAAGAGTACGGAGATTGCAGGTCCTTATTGTTAAAAGGTATGAGGATACAGGAAATAAAAACAGCTCTTTGTCTTCAGAACGTTAGAAACTAATACATGAGCACATAGACTCCTTTCCAGTACATGTTTCTCAGTATGGTTCACATGAGTGTATCTTGATCCCAGATTGTCAATAAAAAGTAATGTACGATATGTTCCTGGAGAACACCCTGAATCAACAATTACTTACGAATATTATGCTAAATACTTCGGAGAAACCTTCAGTCTTACCTATGGTCATCATCGGGTGGACGCTTGTGTAACACGTGAAGAGTTCCTTCTCTTGGTGAAGCTGCAAAACGAGTGGCTGTTGCTGAATTAATGCTCGTCAACGCTGTAGCATGAAGTTTTATTCTGTAATGAAAGAAATCCAAGAAGACTGCCAGAAAGACAATAGTGTGTTACGCCTGTGTTTTGTTTTTCTCAGAATTTGCTATTACCAGACATTCCTGTTCAGGCTGTGTTTTATCACAGGCAACTCTAGGTTACTGTTCTGCATATCAAAAATATGAAAACAAATTCTTCTGTGACGTATGTATTCTATCAGGGAACAGAAAGAAGGGACAAGCGAGGTACGGTCATTCCTGATAAACTATATACACTGAAGAACCAAAGAAGCTGGTACACCTGCCCAATATCGTGTAGGGCCCCCAAGACCACGCAGAAGTGCCGCAACACCACATGGCATGGACTCGACTAGTGTTGGAGAGAATTGCCACCATGAGTGTTACACGGCTGTCCATAAATCTGTAAGAGTACGAGGGGCTGGAGATCTCTTCTGAACAACACGTTGCAAGGCATCCCAGATATGCTCAATAATATTCATGTCTGGGGAGTTTGGTGGTCAGAGAAAGTTTTTAACTCAGATGAATGTTCCTGGAGTCACTCTGTAGCAATTCTGGACGTGTGGGGTGTCGCATTGTCCTGCTGAAATTGGCCAAATCCGTCGGAATGCACAATGGATATGAATGGATGCAGGTGATCAGACAGTATGCTTACGTGCATATCACCTGTCAGAGTACTATCTAGGCTTATCAGGAGTCCCGTATCACTCCAACTGCACACGCTCCACACCATCACAGAGCCTCCTCCAGCTTGAACAGTCTCCTGCTGACATGCAGGGTCCATAGATTCATGAGGTTGTCTTCATACCCGTACACGTCCATCCGCTATACACAATTTGAAACGAGACTCGTCCGACCAGGCAACATGTTTCCAGTCATCAATATCCAATATCGGTGTTGATGGGCCCAGGCGAGGCGTAAAGCTTTGTGTCGTCCAGTCATCAAGTGTACACTAGTGGGTCTTTGGCTCCGAAAGCCCATATCGATGATGTTTCGTTGAATGGTTCGCACGCTGTCACTTGTTGATGGCCTAGCATTGAAATCTGCAGCAATTTGCGGAAGGGTTGCGCTTCTGTCACGTTGAACGATTCTCTTCAGTCGTCGTAGGCCGCGTTCTTGCAGGATCTTTTTCGGGCTCAGTGATGTCGGAGATTTGATGTTTTACCGTATTCCTGATATTCACGTACACTTGTGAAATGGTCGTACGGGAAAATCCCCACTTCATCGCCTAAGGTCATCAGTCCCTAAGCTTACACACTACTTAATCTAAATTATCCTAAGGACAAACACATACACTCATGCCCGAGGGAGGACTCGAACCTCCTCCGGGACCAGCCGCACAGCCCATGACTGCAGCGTCCTAGACCGCTCGGCTAATCCCGCGCGGCTCCCATCTTTCGTGTGCCGACTATAGACCACGTTCAAAGTCACTTTAATCTTGATAACCTGCGATTGTTGCAGTAGTAACCAGTCTAACAACTATGCCAGACTCATGTTATATTGGCATTGCCGACCGCGGCGCCGTATCCTGCCAGTTTACATATCTCTGTATTAGAATATGCATGCCTATACCAGTTTCTTTGGCGCTTCAGTTTGGAAGAAAATGCTGTCAATGATGTTATTAAGGAGTTGAGATTGTTTCCAGATGGATGCACTGGACGGAACAAGAATCATTGCATGTTGAGGTTGTGTGCTTCACCAATGGACATACTGTGAAGGGATACTGTGAACTGATTGTGCGCGCTGCAAAAAGCTGTCACTTTCCAGTGAAACTGGTTGAAAATGATGATATCTATGATTTTTCCAAATGGTGGCCAAAATACTATATGAATGGAGGGTAGTCTCTTAAATCACGTGGTAGAGGTGTTCCGCCGCAAGGTAAAGCATCTTTCACCCAATAACTTCCATGTATTTTGGCCTCTGTCCTTCAGGTCATCAGATTAGAGCGTCTCCTTACATTGGAGAACTTGTAAGGCACTCGTTTGATTTGCGATTCCCTGTAATTCAAGTTCAGCTCTCATTAAAGAGAGCATATCATGACCAAGTTTTTATCAATGTGTTAAAAATTAATAATACACATGGTCTGATTAGATAAATACCTGAAGAATATAAATCTTTTTACTCTCTTGGTCAGATTCTGAGAAAGGAATTTATAATGAATAATTGATTTTCGTAAATTTCACCCATGTATGAATAACGTCAAACTTTAAATTGTAATATTCTCTGTTTTTAGATACGTGTTAACTTTGCAAATTCACAGAAAATTACAAAAAATCTTGTGCGTTGAAATCAAACCATATCACATTTTGCTAGTATTATTCGTTTTACCGAAGAAAGGGCTTTATTTCAAATTTCGGATGACCAATTGTAAGTAGGAGCTACATTGGGCCAAAGTTAACATTTCCTCTAACACTTGCCGTACTATCGACTTATTTTTTTACTATCACAAACTGTTCAAATTGTTACACATACAAGATTAAATGCTTATTTTTCAATTCCTCATAAATGGCGATTTCTGAGTAAGGCCGTTTCTAAAATGACTGATTCAGTAGTGAAATCACTGTCATGGAGTAAGCTGACAGATGTACTAATAACACTGAAGAGCAGATAAGTAGAATGCGTATTTGGCATGTTAACATAAAAATTTTAAAGTATAGATATACCTCTGTGCCGCACCTCCAATGTTGGCGTTATCACTCGAGCCATTTACGTGTTACATAATGTTATCCCGAATTATGAAAGAACATTTTAAAGATAACCCACCAGTATTACAACAGCAAACCAAATAATCAATGAACTACATCCACAACGGACAAATCTATGATGTACTGAAGAATAGCGCAAAACCTCCACTCCTCATTAGTGTAGAAGGCGGAATGATGTGGGTTGTTTGTAAGAGTCAGATAGTTCACGAGGGTGTTGCATGTAAACTGACTGTACTGAGGAAAGCTACAAGTTTCGTAGGCTGCTTCACTATTGAAAATGTGTATTTAAACAGTTTTTTAGGGATTCCATCATACTTTTTATTTATCATAAGATCTACCCTTGAGGAATGGACTTCAAATCACCAATGGTGTGGAATCCTGAAGTAACTGCCGCGTAATTGCTTTTCTCATCGCATCGTCCACTATGTTAATTTCTGTTGCACAAGTTCCTGTAGGAATCGATAGTTACCTTTGTTCATCTTCATTTAATTTCGAAACGAGTAGTCATCCTCACTTTCGAAGAAATATTAAGCTTCTCTTCTCCAGTCTGGTCATCCATTTTTCCATTCATACCAGTGTCCAATGCCACCGCGTAGGAAGCAAGAATCGCTGATTTCCTGTGAGCACTTGGTGCCATGGTAGCTTGTTTTGCGCATGCAGTACTGATGTGCGGTTTTTGGCCCGTCTAACAGCAGGACTTTTCCCGTTCGGTTTAGCGCGAGCTTTGCTGCATGTATATGGACACTTAGGCAACCGTCTTTTGCGCTGGGACTTACGCGTAGCTGCCGTGCGGAGGGACTCGTATTGATGTGAGCGTCATGGCGGAAGCCCCTTTTTGGAGCCGTGCTTTTCCTGAACGCCAATGCCACCACGACGCCACGCGCGCCGTTCGTTGCTCCATCAGCTGCTTTACGCGATGCCCTAATAGTTCACCCAAGGCCTCTGTGTCGATTATGCAGATGGCACTGTCGCATTCAGCGTTGTTCTGATTTTCCTTCATCTACCGTCGTGTTTATAAGTGTTGAAACGTTCCTTCCGTCCGTCCTCGGCGCCACCGAGGCGTCGCACGTAATTCCAATCATTGCCGCGGCCAGAAAACACAAACTCTGCGGTGGTGACGTGTCAGACAAATTACGTGACGCATTCATTCACGTATTTACTCGGAATCGTCTATCCTCCGCACTGCTCCCCTTTTAAAATCAGTCTAAATAAGGGGCGGAAGCATCGTTTTGATACGTGACAAATGGTTCAAATGGCTCTGAGCACTATGGGACTTAACTTCTGAGGTCATCAGTCCCCTAGAGCTTAGAACTACTTAAACCTAACTAACCTAAGGACATCACACACATCCATGCCCGAGGCAGGATTCGAACCTGCGACCGTAGCGGTCGCGCGGTTCCAGACTGTAGCGCCTAGAACCGCTTGGCCACTTCGGCCGGCCGATACGCGACACAGGGTTAAACTATGCACTACTTCAAGGGCAGTATAGTGGAAACTCATTTATCAGGTTATCTTTAATCGGAATCTCAAGTTCTTCCAGATTTTTTTTAGTACCGTAACTGTACTGTATTTGGTATTCCGGAAGTAATAGCGGCAACAAGCGACAATAGTCATTACATTCGTAACGAAACCACAATATGGTTCCTAGTACTGTGTCAGTAAATAAGTCAACATTGAGTTGTACAGTACTGTATTGCCCGAATTTGCTGCGAGTTCAAAATGAGATCAAGAGGAAGACGGTGATTCTGACCGTGGACAAAAATGTAGATACGCTGCAGAGTATGGGTAAAGGAGATTAACTGAAAAATATTGCTGCTGAATATGGTGTTCGAACTTCAACGGTGTCCAACTGGAAAAGTAACCGGAACCAAATTGAAGACTGTTGTCTAAAATGATAACAAAAGGCATTTCAGAGACTCGCGGTACAACCAACACTGCAAAGAATGAATCGCTAAAAAAAAATGGATCAAATGGCTCTGAGCACTATGCGACTTAACGTCTGAGGTCATCAGTCGCCTAGAACTTAGAACTAATTAAACCTAACTAACCTAAGGACATCACACACATCCATGCCCGAGGCAGGATTCGAACCTGCAACCGTAGCTGTCGCTCGGTTCTAGACTGTAATGCCTAGAACCCCGCACGGCCACTCCGGCCGGCAATGAATCGCTAGGTGAAGAACCTTTTGTGTGGTTTCTCTGAGGCGACAAATGTCATGGGATACCTCCTAATATCGTGCCGCATTTCCTTTTTCCAAGCGTAGTGCAGCAACTCGACGTTATATGGGCTCAACAAATCGTTGGAAGTCCCTTGCAGAAGTATTCAGCCAATCTGCCTCTATAGCCGTCCATGATTGCGAAAGTGTTGCCGGTGCAGCATTTTGTGCACGAACTGACCTCTCGATTATGTCTGGCGATCCGGATGGCCAAATCATTCAGTCAAACTGTCCAGACTGTTCTTCAAACCAGACGCGAACAACTGTGCTCCATGACATGGTGCATTATCATCCATTAGAATTCCTTGTTGTTTGGAAACATTAAGTACGTAAATGACAACAGATGGTTTACAAGTAGTTCAGTTCGACCAGGGGACCCAGTCAGTTCCATGTAAACACAGCCCACCCAATTATGGAACCACCACTAGCTTGCACAGTGGCTTGTTGACAGCTTGGGTCCATAACTTCGTGGTGTCTGCGCCACACTCGAACCCTACCATTAGCTCTTAACAACTGAAATCGGAACTCATGTCACCAGGCCTCGATTCAAAAAATGGCTCTGATCACTATGGAACTTAACTTCTGAGGTCATCAGTCCCCTAAAAATTAGAACTTCTTAAACCTAACTACCATCAGGACATCACACACATCCATGCCCGAGACAGGATTCGAACCTGCGACCGGAGCGGTCGCGCGGTTCCTAACTGAAGCGCCCAGAACCGCTCGGCCACCGGCCGGCCAGGTCTCGGTTTTCCAGTCGTCTAGGGTCCAACCGATATGGTCACGATCCCAAGAGAGGCGCTGCCGGTGATGTGCTGTTAGGAAAGGCATCGCATCGGTCGTCTGCTGCCATAGCCCATTAACGTCAATTTCGCAGCATTGTCCCCGGATATGTTCGTCGTCCGTGCCACATTGATTTCTGCCGTTATTTCACGCAGTGGTGCTTCTTTCTCAGCACTGACAACTCTACGCAAACGCCGCTGCTTTCGGTCATTAAATGAAGGTTGTCCATGGTGAGAGGAAATTCTTGAATTTGCATATCCTCAGCTCACTCTTGGCACTGTGAATCTAAGAATATTGAATTCCCCAACGATTTCCAAAATGAAACGTTCTATTCATCTAGCTCCAACTACTACTCCTCGTTCAAGTGAGAGCTTCGTCATTGCTGCGCCCTTTTATACATTGCGCATGCGATACTACCGCCATGTGTACACCTGCATATTGCTATCTCATGATTTTTGTCACCTCAGTGTACATGCAAAGAGGGAAAGAAGTAATCGTCGTTTGTTTATCTGCAGAAAACGATGAATTATCTGAAGATGCTGTCGCTCATTCTCAAGATAATGACACACGCATTCAGACGCAACAGCGCTGCTGGGCAAAATAACGGCATTTTGCAAAGCCAGGTGTGAACAACTTTGGCCGAACTATTGCAGTAAAACGCCCACGGATCACGTGATGTATATATACCACGTACAAATCTGGGTCAAAAGTGTCTTACTGACTACTTCAGTGTATAAAAGTCACTGTGTTTTATTTCTCTATATCTGGTCAAAAATGGTTCAAATGGCTCTGAGCACTACGGGACTTAACATCTGAGGTCATCAGTTCCCTAGAACTTAGAACTACTTAAACCTAACTAACCTAAGGACATCACACACATCCATGCTCGAGGCAGGATTCGAACCTGCAACCGTAGCGGTCGCGCGGTTCCAGACTGAAGCGCCTAGAACCGCTCGGCCACAACGACCGGCAATATTTGGTCAAAGTTTTGTGTTAAAATAATGAATAATTTATGTGTTTACCTGCAACATTATGTCGAACCCATAATGCAGCCGCTGCTACGTCTGGCTCTCACACAGCTAGCGCGACTAGCGGAGGTATGTGTTACTACTGATTGTTGCTGTTGTTCAGTTGGTTACAAGTTGGTTAGTTGGTAGATTTGATGGATTTGGGAACGATGGGGACGGAAATCGGCCGTGCCCTGTCAAAAGAATCATCCCGGCATTCGTCTGAAGCGATTTAGGGAAATCACGGAAAACCTAAATCGGGTTGCCGGTCGCGGGTTTGAACCGTCGTCCTCCCGAATGCGAATCCAGTGTGCTAACCACTGCACCACCTCGCTGGATGGTTACAAGTCAGTGCAATATACGTTTAATTGCAGTGCAGTTGTGCTTGTGTCAAATGTCATATTGAATCCAGCTGTGGTTGAGGCCTATATTCATTCATTCACAACCGTTAGCAAAAATGCCGGTCTTACAGCGAAAAGCAGCGTACGCTATTTAGTTAACAATGAAGTTCTACAGGGAGGGTTTCAAACACATAACGAAATATGCAATCTTTTGTTAGGTTTCCTCAGGACATTGTCGATGCTGAAAAGGGAATTACTGCCAGTTCAAAAAAATCACTACCTAAGTTTGAAACGTCCTCTTTTGAAAATTATAAATGACTGTGCTGGTAAACCTCTACGTTATTTGATTTTCAAACAGCTGAGCTAAACTGAACGTACTCAGACATTTCTCTCTTTACTTATTCTGATCATCACTAAACTGACACACAATATTTTTTTAGCTCAACGCAATCTGACTTTCAGTTGTTGTTGTGGTCTTCAGTCCTGAGACTGGTTTGATGCAGCTCGCCATGCTACTCTATCCTGTGCAAGCTTCTTCATCTCCCAGTAACTACTGCAACCTACATACTTCTCAATCTGCTTAGTGTATTCATCTCTTGGTCTCCCTCTACGATTTTTACCCTCCACGCTGCCCTCCAATGCTAAATATGTGATCCCTGATGCCTCAGAACATGTCCTACCAACCGGTCCCTTCTTCTAGTCAAGCTGTGCCACAAACTCCTCTTCTCCCGAATTCTATTCAATACCTCCTCATTAGTTATGTGATCTTCCCATCTAATCTTCAGCATTCTTCTGTAGCACCACATTTCAAAAACTTCTATTCTCTTCTTGTCCAAAATATTTATCGTCCATGTTTCACTTCCATACATGGCTACACTCCATACAAATACTTTCAGAAACGACTTCCTGACACTTAAATCTATACTCGATGTTAACAAATTTCTCGTCTTCAGAAACGCTTTCCTTGCCTTTGCCAGTTTACATTTTATATCCTCTCTACTTCGACCATCATCAGTTATTTTGCTCCCCAAATAGCAAAACCCTTTTACTACTTTAAGTGTCTCATTTCTTAATCTAATTCCCTCAGCATCACCCGACTTAATTCGGCTACATTCCATTATCCTCGTTTTGCTTTTGTTGATGTTCATTTTGTATCCTCCTTTCAAGACACTATCCATTCCGTTCAACTGTTCTTCCAAGCCCTTCGCTGTCTCTGACAGAATTACAACGTCATCGGCAAACCTCAAAGTTTTTATTTCTTCTGCATGGATTTTAATACTTACTCCGAATACAGATTGAATAACACCAGGGATAGGCTACACACCTGTCTCACTCCCTTCCCAATCACTGCTTCCCTTTCGTGTCCCTCGACTCTTATAACTACCATCTGGTTTCTGTACAAATTGTAAATAGCCTTCCGCTCCCTGTATTTTACCCCTGCCACCTTCAGAATTTGAAAGAGAGTATTCCAGTCAACATTGTCAAAAGCTTTCTCTAAGTCTACAAATGCTAGAAACGTAGGTTTGCCTTTCCTTAATCTAGCTTTTAAGATAAGTCGTAAGGTCAGTATTGCCTCACGTGTTGCAGTATTTCTACGGAATCCAAACCGATCTTCCCCGTGGTAGCTTCTAGTAGTTTTATTTTGCAACCGTGACTTATTAAACTGATAGTTCGGTAATTTTCACATCTGTCAACACCTGCTTTCTTTGGGATTGGAATTATTAAATTCTTCTTGAAGTCTGAGGGTATTTCGCCTGTCTCATATATCTTGCTCACCAGATGGTAGAGTTTTGTCAGGACTGGCTCTCCCAAGGCTGTCAGTAGTTCTAATGGAATGTTGTCCACTCCTGGGGCCTTGTTTCGACTCAGGTCTTTCAGTGCTCTGTCAAACTCTTCACGCAGTATCATATCCCCCACTTCATCTTCATCTACATCCTCTTCCATTTCCATAATATTGTTCTCAAGTACATCGCCCTTGTATAGACGCTCTATATTCTCCTTCCACCTTTTTGCTTTCCCTTCTTTGCTTAGAACTGGGTTTCCATCTGAGCTCTTGATATTCATACAAGTGGTTCTCTTTTCTCGAAAGGTATATTTAATTTTCGTGTATGCAGTATCTATCTTACCCCTGGTGAGACAAGCCTCTACATCCTTACATTTGTCCTCTAGCCATCCCTCCTTAGCCATTTTGTACTTCCTGTCGATCTCATTTTTGAGACGTTTGTATTCCTTTTTGCCTGCTTCATTTACTGCATTTTTATATTTTCTCCTTTCACCAATTAAGTTCAATATTTCTTCTGTTACCCAAGGATTTCTAGCAGCCCTCGTCTTTTTACCTACTTTATCCTCTGCTGCCTTCACTACTTCATCCCTCAAAGCTACCCATTCTTCTCCTACTGTATTTCTTTCCCTCATTCCTGTCAATTGTTCCCTTATGCTCTCCTTGAAACTCTGTACAACCTCTGGTTCTTTCAGTTTATCCAGGTCCCATCTCCTTAAATTCCCACCTTTTTGCAGTTTCTTCAGTTTTAATCTACAGTTAATATCCAATAGATTGTGGTCAGAGTCCACATCTGCCCCTGGAAATGTCTTACAATTTAAAACCCCCTACAAAAGAATGGCCCTGACTAACAATAACCTGTACCTTACATGAATCACTTACCTCACAAAAATCTTCGTTACTCGAACTACTGCAATACAGCGAGCGCCAATACCGCCAGCTAAATAAAAGATTCTAACTACTGAAGGCACTAACTACTGATAGGCATAGTTAGCAAATAAAAAGATTCTGGTAGAGAACAAACAATGTAATTACCTTAATGGTGTTCAAAAGTCATAATATATATATCAGTTCATGACATCCAGTCTTACAAATTTCCTTTTTCTGACGGACACACGTCCAGATCGTCCTCTCTCAAAATTCTGCCATCTCTCTCCCCACATCCACCACTGCTGGCGGCTCACCTCCAACTGCGCAACGCTATGCGCTGTTCACATCCAACTGCCCAACACTACAATAGCAAACATTCCAACAATGCAAAGCAGCCATAGACCGCACACAGCACAGTCAGTGATTTTCATACAGAGCGCTACGTGTCGTTACCAACATAAAAACCTGAACAGCCATCTTACAAGTTATCCCAAAAATCCGGTTTGAAGTACACATCCTATCGTAAAGCTCTTCATGAAATAAAAATTGAAACCATATCGCGTTACAATTTTACAACTGTAGGAGACAGACAAACCAAAGTGAATCGATTATTGCAACTGGCTTGATAAACTGGAGGTGAACATTTAACGAGAAATGGACGCAACTGACAACAACGTTTTGCAACAGACGACTCTCAATATGATCAGTCGAACACAAAAGGATGATAATTTTGAACATCTTTTTGTAATAATTATGTTGATATATGCAACATTTAAATTACGTACCATTCATGAAATCTCATTCCAACATAATTTGTCGATCTGCAGCAGTTACGTTGCAGGTTCGATCTTATGTCACTCATCCTACGTAACATCTTAGTCTATGGCATTTAATCCATAACATTCTGATTTTTTCCTGTATTTCCGAATCATCCAAGTTTGCAATAATCAGGATGACGTACGGTCCAACCTAATCCGCATAATCGAGGTGGCTCCATAATTAAAAATCCTGTTTGTATGTAACTCGCACATATATCAGGGAAATTCTGAGATCTCACCACTGGACTGTAATATGTGCACCACTAACAGTTCACACTAACAATTTCCTCCAGTAAATGAAACAGGAGAATCGTTAAAAGTAAACAGAGAGACACATAAAAAACCACTCACAAAGTTGACCGCAAACAAATGCAATTTATTCGCTTATTCAGAAAATCGATTGTGTGACCTAAAATGTTCTCTAGGATGTCTAGTATACAGAAGTGTTCATCCCAAGTTCGCTAGAAACTCCGTCATCGAGTTACAAGGCGATTTGTGAAACCGTGCCTTAGGAAACCATGTGCCACGGCGAAAAAACAGTCGACATCGGGGCCAGTGTGGCAACAAGTAATTTCAACGACGGCCGAACGGACCAGTTTGTTACAACTTCTGCACAAAAGCGGACGACAAGCAAATCGAGCGAGCAGAGCAGCGGATGACAGAAGCTGTCAGAGAGACCCCAGGACCACATTTTTTTCTGTTTTTCTTTTTTTCTCCTCATTTTGATCGGTATTAATCGTTACGTTTGGTCTGGGCGGACGTCACATGACATCCGTCCAAGTTGATCGTTAATTCCTTTACTCAGATTTTTTTATTACATGTGGATTCACGCATTAAAGGTATGTTTAACTAACTCCAAAAATTTATACGTTTTTTCTTGAAATCGTATTTTTCAGACTAGCGGGAAACATAACGGGAACGGTACATACGACTTTGATCGGAATTTGAAGACGGTATTCTAAACTGAATTCTCTGTCAGTGCATGTAATATTTTGCGATATCTTCACAAGTCTATTTTCGGAGAACACTTTTATCACGATGTTTCGGGCGAAAAACATGCCATTTGTTTTAACACGTCACTATTTTGTTTGAACGTAATATGTTTCAAATATCTATGTATGCTGATAGGAAATATGTTGAAAACGACTCATACAAAATTACTTTGTGACAGGTCCAAGAGAAAGGCTTCTGGAATTCCCGTCGATGACCGATATTCCCGCTGCAAGGGGTCCTTCAACTTGTGCAGCGGTTACAGGGAGCGTCCGATATGCACATAAAAATGATTTCTTAAAGACAAAAGTGTAAGGAATAAAACTTTATCATTGGATTTAGCATTACGCTTTATTTTACCTGAAAGAAAATCACAAAAATCACCTATTTTTCACGCGTTCAGAGAGGACTACCCCCTGAAACTTCGACAAGTCCGTCATTTTCATCAAAAACCAAATCCAGCTTGCTAATACCTCAACACTTTGCTGTGAATCTTGTTCCTGCCGAGCGCGTCCATACTCACTAAACCGCAACGCGGCCCGCCTCGGCAGCTGCTCGGACAGCGCGGCGGATTGCTAAGGGGGAGGGTTCAATTCCCACCCCGATCGGAGGTGTGCTCTGCTCAGAGACTGGGTGTTGTGTTGTCCTCACTTTCGAATGGTCATAATTGACATTATTATTGAGATGACTGAATGGGTACAGCCCGAAAGCCAGTTAACTGAAAAAAAAAACAACAACAGAATAAACCATAAAAGGCATAACAGAATTCCTGGCCTGCGCATGGACACGCACTTTCGATTCTTATAATCTTTCATTATTTTATTTTGATATTATGAGTATGAATTCTAGTTCACATCAGTATTTTAGTTTACACGATAACGAATTTCTGACAGCACATTTGAGAACTGTCCCGACGATACTATAGGGTTACGAAGTTGCTTTTTATAGTCTATGAAGTTAGTTGACTAATTGTTTAATCTTTGGCCCTAATTTTATCTTTGGCTACGAAGTGTTTTTGAGGTGTCTAAGTTTATCCATTACAGGAATTTAATATCTGAATAAAATTTTCTACACAGTTTTGTTTTGTTTAAAGTCAGTGCGTTCGTTTAGTATGTTCCATATTTCTCAATTGTTTGCATTTACATTTCCACTTGTTCAAGAACGTTCATCGCTAGCCCCTTTGTTATTATGTGCAGGATTTTCATTGCTTGTTCTTCACGTCTGTTTTTTGGTTCTTGAATTTTAAGCGACTGAAAAAAGAAGAAATATTAATCTTGTAATCTATAGTGTGTTCTTCATATCTAATGTCAAAATTTTGTCCTGCTTGATCTAAGTAAAATTTTTCGCACCAGCAAGGAATAGATAAAGCGTAATATAAAATGAAAAATTTTGCGTAGGTCAAACAGGACGAAATTTTGACGTTGGATATGGAGAGCACACTAGAGATCACGAGACTAATGTTTCTACTTCTTTAAAACACTTAAAATCCGAGAACTACAAAGCAGAACGTATAGAACAAGCAATGAAAATCTGCACATAATACCAAAGGGACTAGCGATGAACGTTCTTGATGAAATGGAGATAAATATGCACACATTGAAGCAACCACAGAACATAGTAAACGAACAGTCATCCTTTAAACATAAAACTATATAGGAAATTTCATTCAAATCTTAGATTACGTTCACGGATAGACATAGATATAACAAAAACACTTCATAGTTAAAGATAAAATTAGCAGCGAAGATTAAACAGGTAATCAACTAACTTCATCGAGTATATAAACACAGTCTAACGTAACAGTCGCGATAGTCTCGTTTTCGTTTACCACAGCGATAGCAGCGCCCCAAGTGGTCAGTTAGCGACACTTGCGAATACGATATCGGATCACTGCGAATACTAACGTTTATATTAATTTGCAACAGATTTTTACCGTAGGAAGTGTATGTAGTGCCATAAAAATCGAGAATAACCAAAACAATGCTCAACATTCGTGATTATTTAGTTTCCCAAGGACCCTGGGTTATACGAAACGACGTGTTACATGACAGTTTATTTACGATTCTCTTGTAGAGTAAAGAAATTTGTGGATATATTGTCGTTTTCCTTTAATAACAAAAAAATTGCTAGTAAACATCAGAAGACCTGACCTGTTGCAGAAAGACGTCGTGTACTACCCAACAAAGTAGAGTTTTGTTCGCTACACTTTCAGACAAATCAGTGGGTGTGGAACGTGGGAAACCTATGTGGCATGTAATACCTACGTTATGAGACGTATCAAGTAATCCGCTACAATTGTAGCCTAAGGAAGAATCGCCGGCCGGGGTGGCCGAGCGGTTCTAGGCGCTACAGTCTGGAACCGCGCGACTGCTACGGTCGCAGGTTCGAATCCTGCCTCGGGCATGGGTGCGTGTGATGTCCTTAGGTTAGTTAGGTTTAAGTAGTTCTAAGTTCTAGGGGACTGATGACCAAAGAAGTTAAGTCCCATAGTGTTCAGAGCCATTTGAACCTAAGGAAGAATCACTCAGACGTGACAATAGATCGCCGAAGGCAGTAACACAGAAGAAACCAATTCCACAGTCTTTGCTAAATCCGAGCCATAAACGACGACAATCCTCAACACATTCGCTTTTGAAGGAAAAGAAATTACATGTACAAAAATATTCGTGTATTAGAAAGTCGAGTGAAAGGTAAGAAACAGAGAATCACTGGACTCGATGAAAAAACTTTCAAGTGTCGTGATAAGTGGCTATCATAATATCAACAGATATATATTCTTCTCAAGCATGATATGTGCTTATATTCTCTTGTTTTCAGTGGAGTAACCTGCAAATGTAGACATATTCAGAAGTTTTATTTCATGAATGAGTTGCAGCTTATGTTACTGAATCAGTGTGATTCGGTTGCTTTTACAAGTATTTCACGATAATTCATGTCTCTTGGTAACTTAGTAACGCAAAGAACGCAAAAATACAACAATTACTCCGATAATTAAATTGAAAAATAATTAAAAACAAACGTATCCTTACGGCGCGTCTGACTACTTTCTCACCGCTTGGAGCGCTAGTCATACTGTAAGAATTTTCGCACCAGAGAGTGTCGTGGCTGTATGTATTAGACTGTGATGTAAATCAACTTTGTAACCATATAACATCGTTGGTGCAGCTATAGCACGTGCTGTCAGAAATTCGTTACAATATAAATACGAACTAAAATACGTTGGACAGCATCCACTAACGTGATAAGGCACAACAAGCTGTCACAAACACTCTAAAATACAAAAACAGATCACAAAATTACTGACAGCAATTTAATAAGCGACAGTACCCATCGATGTGAAATGAAATTCTAGAATAACTAGATGTAAGTACTAACATATACATACACCATATGGCGATATATGTAAATAAAAGAAAAATTAAACAAATGATGATAAAATTCTATGCATTATTCGCAGATAGCTTGACAATGGCAATTATAGTCGAAATAGGCCAATCACAATAAAGAAATTCAATTGAAGCAGCGGCCTTGGATTCATATTTATAATGTCATCACAACTTATACCGTGCAGCAGGCCCAGGAGAACGTCAAGTGTCATTAATAATCATCTTGGGGTTGAAGCTCTTTTTTTCCTCCGTGTTTTCTTTAACAATACATATGTTTTTGGATAGGTTCCGCCTTTAGCAAAACGCAGTTTTGTTTTTTAACCCAAACATGTTTCACTGCAGTTGCAGCATCTTCAGTGGGCTTTTTAGTTGTCATCTATTTACCGCATGGTGTTGTTTTTCTGATGTGTTGTGATTCTACAGTGACTGTTTTCGTTTCACAGTTTGTCATCTGCAAACACTTACACATTTACAGCTGGTAAACAGTGAAACAGTGACAGTGACCGTGAGAGGGGCAACTCAATATATAGTGTTTGACAGTGATGAAGGTGAGGAAAAAGTAAATGTGTAAGTGATTGCAGATGACAAACTGTGAAACAAAACAGTCACTGTAGAAACACAACACATCAAGAAAACCACACCATGCGGCAAGCAGATGACAAATAAAAAGCTCACTGAAGATGCTGCAACTGCAGTGTAACATGTTTGGGTTAAAAAACAAAAATGTGTGTTGCTAATGGCGGACCCTATCCAAAAACATACGTAAAGTGTCATTATCTGAAAAGCAATTTAGTTGGTCTCGCCAGGTTACTTAGTCCCGAAATGACAACTGCTTTAATACGCTACCTCCATCCCAAACGTTCTAGAGTAGAATCCCCGCTCATTTCCTGCTCCCGGTGATAGAACTTCAGTAGAATGAGCTGGTTCCTACCAGGACCTTCAGTAGTTTATTTCCGCCAGTTGTTAGGAAACACTTCGATAACTATTCATTCTTGAAATTAGCCTAGTCGGACCAAACCACAAACCATATAGGAGGATCACAACCAGGGTGAAAAAAAGACACCAAGAACAGACCAGGAAGTTCACAATAGCGACCGGGATAAGCCGAGGAGTGCGGCCACCGAAGGATATGTTAGTGTTTTCACATACTGTAGTATCTTCAGTAGCTTAGATTGCATGTTTTCTCGACGAATTTCACTGATGAAATCTTCTCAGGTGATCAAGTCTGTTACAGCGTCGTCTCGAGGTAACATTTTGATCACATATATACTCGTCCGTTTCGGGTGAAGTGCCGGGCTGTTGAAACAGGTAACTATTTATACATTTTTGATCTCACTTCTTCCAATTGTCTTGGAATGAATGAATACATTTCCTGAATGGTTCTCAAGGGAATTTTATGCTATTCGTCCGGCAACATAGTGGCAATTTCAGGTAGCAATTATGGAAGCTGACAGCGACCACGCACTCTTCTCTCCGAAGTAGACGACAAAGGTTCAATAATATTGAGATATGGTGACTGTGGTGGTTGGGTGATATGCATCAGTTCATCCTCGTGCTCGCAGTATCTGTCCTGCACGATGCGTTCTGCGTGAATAGAGGACGTGTCGTTTTAGAACACAACGTCACGATTGGGCAACAAACATTGTACCATACGATGGACCTGGACAGCCGAAATGGTTACATAATCCTTGGTAGTAACGTGACCTTACAGAGTAACCATGGGGTACTACGAAATAGCTGCCCAAATCTTCACCCAACCCCCGCCATGTTTGTCTTGGGGCATAAACATGGCAAAAAGTGTGAAACAGTGTAAAACAAGGCTAATCCAACCAAATCACTTTCTCCCATTGCTGCATGGTCCAGGTCTTACAGCTTCGGCACCACGTCTTCCTGTTACGGGCATTTGCATCACTGATGAGTAATTCTGGAATCCCAGCCTGCTTTGCAATTCCCTGCTTATGGAGTCCCCTTCGTGTTGTTTTGGTGCTGTCAGGGTTCGCGAGTGCGGCATTAATTTCTGCAGCGACTTTTACAGCTGTATTTTTCATCACTATCCTCTTCACTGACCGTCCGTCACGATTATTCAACACACACTTTCGTCCGCGTTGCGACTTTGCGGATGATTTTTTCTTCTTTTCCCAGTATGCGGTATATATCTTAGAACGGTCCCTGTTGAAACACCAAGAACATCAGCTACCTTGGTTCAGAATCACCTACGATTTGCAGAAACAATTTTCCCGCGTTAGAGTTCACTTAGCTCCGATATAATGCGCTCAGAACTACGCAGAACGATGTTCTTGCCACAATTGACACTTGCAAGGTATTGAGGACATTCCACAAGTGCTGTTCATGGTCAAATACAACAACGAAACCGGCGGCCTGACTAGCATTTATGTTCAAAGAGGCGTTCTTCGTGGTGTTTTCATATTTTTGTCCAGTCCCTGTATATGATACTATATCCCAACAAGTAGGTCACGCAATCTCCGTAAATTAGAGGTCGGTGATCTGTGAGCACTCAGCTGGTGTCCGATAGCGTCCCAGATGTTTTCCATAGTGTCCAGTGTGGTGTCACCGCCAGACACCACACTTGCTAGGTGGTAGCCTTTGAATCGGCCGCGGTCCGTTAGTATTCGTCGGATCCACGTGTCGCCACTATCAGTGATTGCAGACCGAGCTCCGCCACACGACAGGTCTAGTCTAGAGAGACTCCCTAGCACTCGCCCCAGTTATACAGCCGACTTTACTAGCGATGGTTCACTGTCTACATACGCTGTCATTTGCTACGACCTAGCAAGGCGCCATATTCAGTTGCTATAATTACTTCAAGAATGTATTCTGAACAGATAATATCGTGAATCATGTACCGTCAAGAGCGACGTTCATCATTAATGGATTAAAGTTAAGTATGAAATGAATTTCGTCCGCTTTCTGAATTCTCATTCCGTGTCATGTTCCAGACCTCACGTCAGTATAGTTCTTCCCTCCTCACGCCAGCCTGCGTGAGCCAAAACGCGTGCATTTCGGCCTCCTCTAGTAACACGGTGTTGGCTTCTGTTAACACAAAATTCAGATCAGGTGAATTTGGCGCCTAAGACATCAGTATGAGTTCACTATCGTGCTTCTCACACTACTGTGACACGATTCTGGTCTCGTGTCACGGGAAGTTGTTCTGCTGAAAGATGCCATTGCCATCGGGTAGACATCAAGAATGAGGGGATGTAAACGGTTTGCAACAACGTTCAAATAATCCACAGCTGTCATGATGCCTTCGATTATTACCACAGGTGCACTTTTCAAGCAACTGTTCGCCTGGATGACGGCGTATCCGGAAACAATCCTCGAGCTGCTCTAAGAAGGAACTTGATTCATCCGACATGGCCACATGTTACCGTCGATCCACGGGCCAATCTCGATGATGCTATGCCCACAGCAGTCGTAACTCTCGATGTCGTTTGGTCCACACTGGAACATGTAGGGCCTTCTGATGCAGAGTTCCATTTTCAAAGATTTGCGCTGAGCGGTGTGCACTGAAACAGATGAACCTCCATTAACATTGTACCCTGTCGTCAGATGTGCCACAGATCCTGCAGTACAGAGCGCTGGAAAACCCCGACCTCCACGATCTGTGATGGGGCGTGGTCGTCCGACACCTTTTCGACTGTTTCTGATTTCACTGTCCTTTAGTCACTTTCCATAGATTCTCAAGGCCATAGCTCGTGAACGGATGATCAGCTTCCCCGTTTCCAAGATGCTCGTTCCCAGACTTCGGGCCATTACGATCTGCCCATTGTCAAAGTCACTTTATGTCAGTGGATGTACCAATTTGCAGCCCATATCGTAGTTTGACTGATTCTCCAGGCAGGCATCGTCCCCGGCCAATAGGTTTTGTAAAACTTCTTGTAAAACTTCATTGCGTACTCTTGAAGTCTGTCAAGTACGTGTTTCTCATCAGCTACATTGTGTAGATACGATGCTGGGAAGTTCCTCTGGGCGTGATATATCTGTCGTAGAGCTTTGTTTTGGAGGCGTTGGAGTTTGGTGAGATGAGTTTCGCAGCTGTTCCCCGGACGGAGCAGGTGTAGTTCATTAGCGGCCTGATGTAGGACCTACAAATGTGAGTGTGGTGGTTAGAGTGGAACACTCATTGATGAGCGAATAAAGGGCACCCAGGATATTGTCGTCTTCTTGCGGACTTCATCGTATCGGGTCTCCAAAGGACGGTCGACGGTCCAAAGTCGTTGGAGTGCTTTACAGTTGGTGGCCCTGGAGTCAGCAAGTTACAGTTTATGGCTCATCATTCGACGTCAGTGCAAGAAATTTGTAGTCTTTGCTGAATGGCTACCGGCCACCGGCTCCCGCAGATTAGCGCGGTGTCATCGCAGTAGATATATTTAGTGACATGCGGGGACGTATGGAGGTCGGCGGAATAGGTGTTGTACAAGACAGGACCTATTACCGACCCCTGTCGTACTCCTGCATGTACATCTCGGGGCGTTGGATTGATTCTCTACTGATCTCCGCTCCTTTTATATACTTCCTTTACCACGTCACTTGCTCGCAGCGTCACAAGATGACATTCAATCTCGGGATGGGTAGTGGTCACAACGTTCTGTTTCGTTAGTGCATATGTGCTGCGGTTTATTACGAAGTCCATGAATATTTTGTAGACTGTTGCATTTTCAGATACGAAGAAAATGGAACATTAGCGGAAAATTTGTTTTACAATTTGCCTATTCCTTTATACCAAGTTGCTTGCTGATCACAGTACCATTCATACGAAAACATACATAATTTAAATACCCTTTCGACATTTAGTCGAGCGAAGAAATTGAGGAGTCTCTAACGCCTACCAAGTGAAGGCGACTAGAGAAGTTTCTGTCATGGAACCTGTGTTTTATTGACGTTAGGTATCGAATGTTACATGTACAATTCATAAAGTCATGACGTTTTGTGGGGTCAGTTTCCACGTATGGCACTGGTAGCCTGTGTGCGATCGTGTGTCTTCCCATTTTTTACGGTCCCGTACCTCAGTCGGTAAAAACGGAGCCCTTATGGGATCACGTTGTTGTCCCTCTGGCTGTCCTACAGTTAAAAACCTTCTCAGGAGCCGGTAGAGGTATCAAGTTAAAATTTGTGCCACATACTAAGGTCTATTATACCGTGGCGGCACAGTAACAAAGCTTCTAAGTCAATCCTGTCGAAAGATAGGCCATTTGTGTCACATACTTTGGTATTCGCAAACTAATTCATCAAAACCTCTAGGGTGCTTCGGTGACCTAGAATCATGAAATTTTTTCAGAAACGAATTTTCAGAATACAAGTTAAGGAAAAGATCTGAAAAGAATTTATTTGTAGTTATATCACACGAAAAAATATTATTTTGGTCATTTGTTGTCCGACTGTCTGTCTGTCCGTCTGTTAAAACCCCTTTCTGTCAAGAACTGGTTGACGTATCAAGTAGAAATTTATGTCACATATGGAGGTGTAAAAAAGTTTAAGCTTCTAAGTCAATGTAATCAAAAGGATACTGCCATTTATGTCACATTTTTTGATACCCATAAACTCATTCATTAAATCCTTTAGGATACTTCCCGTTGACCTAGAATCATAAAATTTAGCAAGAATCAAAGTTTCGCATTACAAGTAAACAAAAAAATCAGAAAATTGTTGATTTGTAACTATACCACAGGAAGAAATATTTCTTTTGTCATTTCTTATCCGAATTCAAACTTTAAAACATTCTCGAAGTCGTGGAATTCCCGGGACCGATATCTTGCCGGTATCATTGTCGATATCAGACAAATATTGTGAAGATTCCCAATTCCTGCGGTGGAAGAACTGTTTAAGTTTATACATAATTTTGTACGGAACTATCAGAGCGCGGGCGCTACTCGCTCGTGTCTAATTTTTTCCCCATCTGTTCGTTTTATAGCCTCGCTTCAGGTTCATGGATGTTGTTGGTTACACAGAAGTCAGGGATTTGTAAGCGACGAAAGTTCGTTGAGGTTTTTGCGAAGAAGTTCATTATACTAGCACCAGCATAAATTGATCGTCATCTACTTCAATAAGCAGTGTCATTACCGGGGAAACAAGATCGTCTATTGTTTCTCCATGGGCTGAAGCGTTAAGATGTTTTACTAAGTCTCTGACTATGTCGCCGAATATAAATGGCAGCACCGATCCCTATTGAAATACTGAAGCTATGTTCCATTTCTATTAATGTGAAATGTATTGAAACGCGAACATTTTGTGCTACAGGAACTGTTACGAATCACATACTTGAATGCGTACAAGGGAGAATAGGGAAGAACGAAATATTGTTTACACAGAAATGAAAACGTACTGTGAGATGGTCAGTCTTAACGGCCGCGTGAAAATTAAAACTGTACAACATATATAAGGTCCAACGTGCGTGTGAGAATATAAGGAAACTAAAGTGCATCTGTTAAACTTTCAGGTAAGACTTTATACTACCAAGCTTTTTAATCGATAATGAAGCTTACTCGTGCATTTCATTTTACGAAATAAGTTTGGAATCGTGGAAGTACGAGATAAAACTGGTATTTTGTAATACGTGGTCCTCGAGTTGAGAAAAGAAACAGAAGCACCCAGCACTCAACCTTTTTAGAGAAATAACGAATTTTAAAGTTAGTCATCCCATGTTTACTCATTATGTAGGTTTTGCTTTCCGTTTACATGTGTAAGCTTGTATTGCTGTAATACGATCCATGGTTTGATTTCCCGTTTGTAAAGGCATTTATTACAATGATAATATTTTTTATTTCATCAGTGCTTTTTTCAGTTTTATTGCTATAGGAGTCGAAGTACATGAAAGGGAAGCATTTGTTGAGAAGGGATTGAGACAGCGTTTTATCCTATACCAGTTGTTATTCTATACGTGGATTGTAACAAGCAGTGAACGAAACCAGGCAAAGAACTTAGAAATAGAATTGAAGACATGCGCGGAAAACCGGGATAACCCTCAAATGTAAAAAGTTAGAGATAAGTGTTGCCATCTGTTGCTGGGTGCCGGAACTATCAAAGTTGACATGGTCTCACCCCCAGATATCACATTAGGATATTTAGGGGTGAGGCCAGTGTCCTTTACCCAACTACAGATGGCAACACTTATCACAAAACTTTTATATTTGAGGGTTAGCTTGTTTTTCTGCACATGTCTTCAGTTGCACTTCAGGCAGGAGAAATAAAAACTGGCTTAAATCTGCATGTCAATAACAAATCTGCTCATGTCATTAATTGCAATCAGTGTCTTTATTGCTATCAAGAACAACATAGTTCTACAAGGACGTAATTTCTAATGTTCTATGACATATGTAACATAAAGTCTTATGCTTGAAAATGGCACACATCGAGAAACAGCAACAGCGAAATAAAAAGAGTTACAGATAAAATCGAACATGGAGTCACTAAAAAAAATTGACCTCGTCATTCTGTCGGAGATGGCAAAGGATTTGGAAGATCAGTTGAAAGGAGTGGATAATGTATTGGAAAGAGATCATAAGAATGAACAAGAGAAAACCAAAACTAATGGAACGTAACTGAATTAAATCAAGAAACAGTGAACAGATTAGATTAGGAAATGAGGTACTGAAAGTAGTAAATGCATTTTGATTTTTGGGCCTTAAAATAACTGACATGGGCGAAATAGAGTGGATATAAAATGCAAACTTGCAATAGCACTAAAAGCATTTCTATAAAGAGGCATCGAATATAAGTGATACAGAGTCTTTTCTGAAGGTATTTGTCTGCAGTGTAGTCTTGTACGGAAATAAAAAGTGGTCGATGAATAGTTCACGATAGAATGCTTTTGAATTGTGGTGCTACGGAAGAATACTCAAGATTAGGTGGGTAGATCGAATAATATCTAATAAAAGGTACTGAATCAAATTGGGGAGAAAAGAAATTTATGGGAAAAGTTGACTGAAAGAAGAGATCAGTAGATGGGACTCTTCCTAGGCATCAAGGAAACGTCGTTACTGTAATGGGAGGAAGTGTGGAGGTAAAATGTGTAGAGGTAGGCCAAAGGTCCCTACAGAGACCACATTCAAATTCATATAGGTTATAGTAGTTATGCGGAGACGAAGAGGGTTGTGTAGGATTGAGTAGTGTGAAGACCTCCATCACGCCAATCTTCGGACTGAAGATGACAATAATAACAAAAACATTGTCGTTAACTACAGATCTACTGCTTTCTACCAAAATTAATTTTCTAATATTATTTTCCACTTATAAATTAAGGAAAATATTTGTCTAGCTATATCAAACAATTTCTCATATATATTCTAGTTGCTTTTAACGAACACTACTACGCACTTTCAGAATAAAATTAACAGGAAGTTAATAGCTTACAACACGTATTCCTTGGAGCTTTGAGTTCTACGTTATTTCAACGTCAAACTCATTTTGTGAGTGCTTGTTACGGAAAATTATTGTTTCTTTTTCCTCAAAATGGATGGTATGTTTAGTCAGGGTATGTATTGCATGTAGCCTAATATTTAACGAGTAGAATAAATTGTTATAGTAAAACGTGTAAAGACACTTAAAGATGAGCAGCATGTGTAGTATAGAAGATATAGATACTTAATTTTTTGTTGAATTTAAGCGTGTTTCACTAGCGTTATGAGTATTGTCAAAATATAAGAATCTCATTTCTATTGCAAAGAAGATACTGTGGTAGTCAGTAGTACGTAAATAGCCAGCATGTAGCCATACACACAAGCAAACAGTGTATATAAAATCTGTAAACTGGCCCGACCTCCATTATATCGACGGAAAAGATGTAAACAGCGTGGGTGATTTGAAATTAACTGTGTATTATCATTTAATTGTTGCAATGTAATTTTATTGTACATTCACTTAACTGAGACGAACTCTTTTGATTAACGTCTCCTTTCCTCCTTTCGAATCACTCTAAATTGAATGATGAGGTCTACCACAACATGTAGTGCACATTGTATAAAATGACAGTAATTTTTTTTCATTTAGTCGGACGAGACACACACTGTGATAAGTCCGATGCAACAGGAATTTAATTTTTTTGTTTGGTAGTTCAGTATTTAGCGATGCATACTAAGAAAAAAGCCGTATTTCATGTTTGCTCTGGTGATTTCTAAGCTGCTTCTTACGTCCTAGAAGTAGTTTACGTTACCTCAGTATTTTAATTCACAGTTTCTAAGTGTTTTTTCGACAGTGTTCCACTTCTCCTACTATCTCTTCGTATTTCACTGCTGCTGTGCGATTAGTTTCTTTTCACAGTCCTTTGCTACCATCACGGTAGTTGTAAAGTGTACAGAAAGAAAGAAAAGAAGCTTCATGGTCATTGCTTCAAAAGGAACAGATTGCAGGCTCCGAAATCAGAGAGGTCCAGATACTTTTACCTTTAAAACGACCGAGCGAGGTGGCGCAGTGGTTAGCACACTGAACTCGTATTCGGGAGGACGACGGTTCAATCCCCCGTCCAGCCATCCTGATTTAAGTTTTCCGTGATTTCCCTCAATCGCTCCAGGCAAATGCCGGGATGGTTCCTTTGAAAGGGCACGGCCGACTTCCTTCCCCGTCCTTCCCTAATCCGACGACACTGATGACCTCGCTGTGTGGTCTCCCCCAAACAACCCGCCCCCGTATCCATGCCCAGTTGCCGCGAAGAAAATAGTTTCAAACTTTAAAACGAAATATATCCAGGAAAACAATCAACAAAGATAATTAAAGAAATAAAGAAAAGGGTTCCAGTGATGCCTTAACACCGCTAAAATCGATTTTGGTCTCATATCAACATAGCTATCGAACTGTTACTACATTAAATATATGGGTATGTATTAGGAATGAATAAGAGGTAAGAGAGTTTGAAACTAGTGTTGTATAACTCACCACCTAAGTATGAAAACAGCTCTAGTTGCTAACATTTCATATCGCTTAAAATGACCAGTACCTGTTAGGTATAGAAATTATCGTTTGTATAGCGATGTCAAGTTACGAGTAAACGCATGTTTGTGCTAATTTTTTCGTCGGTAATGGAGGTGCCAATGATAAGCTGACGGCTCGCTTTGGAAATCAAAGAGTTCGGATACGCAGCAACTCTGGAAAACGGTCCACTCCTCCGAAATGCAACAGCCATCTGGGGCAGTAATTAGCTGAACATCATTAAGATTTGAATAAAATCTTCTCATTTTCCAGAGGACGTCACTTCGAACAAAGTTCTCGAGCTTTCGATGCTATTACCCGCCACCTTCATCAGGAGTAAAAAGCTACTGGACCAGGGCGCAATGACGTCAAGTGGCGCGAGGGGCCGGCGACATGTTTGAAACTGCCGCTCCTGCCTCCCTGTAAGTGTCAAGCATCCGACCATCCGACTTGGCTCTCTTTAGATATACAAAGCCCGCTACTACGCCCTACTAAGTGTGTAACCCTGGTCTCTGTTAAAGTTGTTGCTGTTCATTCTCATTGCAGCCGCCTCGTTTGTAACAGAATCCCAATGCTGACTACTACTACTACTACTACTACGACGACGACGACGACGTGATCAGGCTCAGTGGACCGCACGCATCTACAAGTTTCCTCCTCCACTGTATTCTGTCCATTGCTGCTATCCGCCATCCGTTCACAGCTATTGACACTTCGTTTAAATCTTCATGGAGTGCATCCCTCCAACGCTTCTTGGGTCTCCCTGGCGGTCTCTTTCCTGTGGGTGTGAAATCCAGGAGTTTCCGAGGCCATATGTGATCCTTCATCCGGGGCACATGGCCAGCCCACTACATTCGTTTGGCTTTGAGAGTTCCTGCTATGTTGGGCTGCTGGCATAGTTCCTCAAGCTCTTGGTTGTATCTGATCCTCCATTCCCCTGTATCTGCATCCAGAACCGGAACCAATGCTGACGCATGAGCAAATACTCTCTTCTTTCAAAATTTTAAATTTTGTCCATTTTCCAGTCAATGCTCGGCTATGGCCGATTTGTCTGGCTGCCTTTATTTAACATATCGCTTGTTCTCGGTAAATCGCTCCGCAATTGTGCGAATTGTTTCACGCACATCGACGCTGCCGCATTCGCAAGGGACACCATACACACCGAGCGCACGAAGAGCTATGTCGTGTCTAGCAGCGTGCAATATATCTCGTATCTTGGAGGCGGGCAGGAACGCTGATCTCAGTCCGTGTCTCTACAGCACATATCGTAACTTGCTGCTCGTTGTCCGGCAGTATGGGAGCAAAGCAGCCGGCTTGGCCTCTTTCGCCCATTCGCGAGGCGTCCTCCGTCGGTGGCACCCGAAAGCGTTTGTAATGCACTACTGGCCATTAAAATTGCTACACCAAGAAGAAATGCAGATGATAAACGGGTATTCATTGGACAAATATATATACTAGAATTTACATGTGATTACATTTGCACGCAATTTGGGTGCATAGATCCTGAGAAATCAGTACCCAGAACAACCACCTCTGACCGTAATAACGGCCTTGATACGCCTGGGCATTGAGTCAAACAGAGCTCTTGGATGGCGTGTACAGGTACAGCTGCACATGCAGCTTCAACACGATACCACAGTTCATCAAGAGTAGTGCCTGGCGTATTGTGACGAGCCAGTTACTCGATCACTATTGACCAGACGTTTTCATTTGGTGAGAGATCTGGAGAATGTGCTGGCCAGGGCAGCAGTCGAACATTTTCTGTATCCAGAAAGGCCCGTACAGGACCTGCAACACGCGGTCGTGCATTATCCTGCTGAAATGTGGCGTTTCACAGGGATCGAATGAAGGGTAGAGCCACGGGTCGCAACACATCTGAAATGTAACGTCCACTGTTCAAAATGCCGTCAATGCGAACAAAAGGTGACCGAGACGTGTAACCAATGGCACCCCATACCATCACGCCGGGTGATACGCCAGTATGGCGATGACGAATACACGCTTCCAATGTGCGTTCACCGCGATGCCGCCAAACACGGATGCCACCATCATGATGCTGTAAACAGAACCTGAACTCATCCGAAAAAATGACGCCTTGCAAACGTCCCCATCGGTTGACTCAGGGATCGAGACGTGGCTGCACGATCCGTTACAGCCATGCGGATAAGATGCCTGTCATCTCGACTGCTAGTGATACGAGGCCGTTGGGATCCAGCACGGCGTTCCGTATTACCCGCCTGAATCCACCGATTCCATATTCTGCTAACAGTCATTGGATCTCGACCAACGCGAGCAGCAATGTCGCGATACGACAAACCGCAATCGCGATAGGCTACAATCCGACCTTTATCAAAGTCGGAAACATGATGGTACGCATTTCTCCTCCTTACACGAGGCATCACAACAACGTTTCACAAGACAACGCCGGTCAACTGCTGTTTGTGTATGAGAAATCGGTTGGAAACTTTTCTCGTGTCAGCACTATGTGTCGCCACCGGCGCCAACCTTGTGTGAATGGTCTGAAAAGCTAATCATTTGCATATCACAGCATCTTCTTCCTGTCGGTTAAATTTCCCGTCTGTAGCACGTCATCTTCGTGGTGTAGAAATTTTAATGGCCAGTAGTGTACATCTCTTACTATAACCATTCTCTCTGAACACGTGGCTTAAATGCAGCGATATCAGCTGTAGGTGGTCGTCATCAGAAATAATTTTTGCTCTGTTCACTAATGCGTCCTGGACTGCTTTCGTGTGCACAGGCATTGAACTATAGATCGGTGTGGGTTGGTTTCCTGTACACTGAATGATCAAGCCGGCCTTCTATTTTCGGCTAAACTAAAACATCCAAGAAGGGTACCTTGTCATCCTTCTCCACCTCAATGCCGGAAATAGCTATCGAAAGCAAGAGAATTTTATTCGAACTGACGCGGCTTGTAAGAGGAGAAGATTTTATTCAGACATGCCGCCGCGAAAGACTTCGAGGACAAACATTCAGTAACGGCTCATTTATATTAAATAAAAAATTTTAAAAGCAAAATCTTTTAATGAGTAGCCCCAATTTTGCTGTCGCAATTAAAGTTCGGCAACTGGTCTCGGTTGTTATCCGCAACCATCTTCAGATCAGTAACACATGTAGAAAATTATGTACAGTCAAGTAGAGGACAAAAACACTAAACAACACCTGAGCAAAACTAAGGGGGAGCCAATTCTGGAAAGTGAACATTTGGCACAGCCATTTAACAGTGGAGTACAGACTATGTTAATGTGTATCAGATAACACACCGTCCAAACTATGAGAAGGTAGCCCATAAGCATTGACGAGCATTGTTAGCCGTAATCATGCAACAACATCATTCTTAAGTACCAAAACAATAACAGTACATAGATGAAAATGTCATCGTGAGCAAGACAGGTTGCAGTTATTTCGAAAGAACTGTAGACCATAAATCTCAAAATGTTTGCTGTACATCCAAATGGATCTTATAATATAAAGATAATAATGGAATAAAGTTAAGATTACAAGGCAGAGACCTGTATTACGTGCTGAACTGGCAACATGCCGTTTGTAGGAAGCAGATCCTAAGTAACATAGACGTGTCATATTATTCATTTTATCTCACCTCTATGTTGCTCCTTGCATATGGCACAGTATTTGCATAATACCATATAAGTATCATTCACATAAGCTGGTTACTACATCTGTCAACTTCATTTGTAATATTATACGCTCATAATGTAAGGTTTATCTTTGTGTTTTAATTTTCATTAAGTTATGTTATTCTTTAAAAACAGTCATTCTGTGAAATCAAAGCAACCTGTATATTGTGATGTCCCTGAGAGGGAACGTCTCTGACAATGTTGTGTTTGTAAATCTGCAATCTCTGTGACAACTTCACATGTGGCAAATTCTTTTTGGTGTGTATGTGTGTGTCTGTGTGGGTGGTGCTTTGCACAATATGGTGATAAGTTACGTAAGTAACCGGCCGCGTTGGTCTACCGGTTCTAGGCGCGCAGTCCAGAACCGCGCGACTGCTACGGTCGCAGGTTCGGATCCTGCCTCGGGCATGGATGTGTGTGATGTCCTTAGGTTAGTTAGGTTTAAGTAGTTCTAAGTTCTAGGGGACTGATCACCACAGTAGTTAAGTCCCATAGTGCTCAGAGCCATTTGAACCAGTTACGTAAGTGCTGCATATATTTAGGAATATGCGTAAAATACAATCCTGCAACTTCGCAACTAAATCGCGCGGAATTTTCGACGTAAGTACCATAACCACTTAACCTCACATATTTATTTACGCTGTATTTCATCGTTTGGAGGTTAGTTATTTTCACATATGGCGCTTCTAACACTGTTTTTCTACCGTAGGGCAACAACACACCAAAAATACTTCGCCACAGTGGAATAATAAAAACCGAGAACGGACGATAATGTAAAGTGTATCTTGAAAATTATGTGAACAGCCGTCTGATGATGAACTTGCCAGTTCGAAACCGGTAATCTCTCGTAAATCATAGCTGGTGGCCGGCCGAAGTGGCCGTGCGGTTAAAGGCGCTGCAGTCTGGAACCGCAAGACCGCTACGGTCGCAGGTTCGAATCCTGCCTCGGGCATGGATGTTTGTGATGTCCTTAGATTAGTTAGGTTTAACTAGTTCTAAGTTCTAGGGGACTAATGACCTCAGCAGTTGAGTCCCATAGTGCTCAGAGCCATTTGAACCATAGCTGGTGGCTGGCAGGCACACCGCTCCTCTCGACCTCTCGCTTCAGACCTGCTACCGACTCGTTTCACATCTCGCTTACTACTGACTTCCTACGAACGCTAAAGTGCGGTCTCTCCCGCCAACAATGCTTTCTGGTGCAAACAATCCCTGCTACCATTACAAAATGTATCAATGCGCTGTCTTTCCCGCTCTTTTCTTAAAATGTATCCACACGCGGTCTCTCCCGCCCTTTT
Source organism: Schistocerca serialis cubense (assembly GCF_023864345.2). Lineage (NCBI taxonomy): Eukaryota > Metazoa > Arthropoda > Insecta > Orthoptera > Acrididae > Schistocerca > Schistocerca serialis. The sequence continues at coordinate 222,998,042 of NC_064639.1, read as the reverse complement.
TAATATTATGTCAATGTGCGGTCTCTCCCGGCAACAATATTTTGGTGCAGACATTCCCTTCTACCACAATTCTTTCCAAAATGACAAATATTAATTATTCCTACTTAATCCTATTGATAAAATATAAACATCTTTCATAATTTGTGGTTTGACAATACGCAATAGAAATATACACGTCTCACACACTTTCTACATTTCTTTCGACAGTGCTCTGTTGCTCTTATTCTGTACTCATAGTTCTCTGCCACTGTTAGATTAGCTCCTCTTTGCAGTCCGTTTCTTCCTCCAGTTCGGTAGTTTTACGTTGTAGGGATCACGAAGACAAGATTAGACCAACTACGGCGCGCATAGAGGCATTTGCAGTCAGCCTCTGTAGCTGCGTGCCGTGCGGAGGACCCGGGTTCGATTTCCGGTAGTGCCATTGATTTTCCACTAGTGGGAGGAGTGGTGCGGGGTGCACTCAACCCTGTGATGCCAATCGATGAGCTACTTGAGAGAGAAGTAGCGGCTTCACGGTATGGAAAGCCGGTAAAAGGGCCGCGAGAGCGGTTTCTTGACGGCATGCCCCTCCTGACCGCATGACGCTGCAAGACAGCTGATGGCGCGGCGGCCGGTAGCCATCTCTTGGGCCTTCACGGCCTGGATAAGGAGCTCATAATGGAGGGATCTGAGCGATCACTCTTCCCGTGGTTCACACGCGAATGCAATGGGAAGAAACTCGAATACGATGTAAAAAGAGCCATACATATCACCGTGAATATACAGGGTGGTCCACTGATAGTGACCGGACCAAATATCTCACGAAATAAGCGTCAAACGAAAATGATGGCGTTATGATTGGCACGCTAGATGGCGCTACCATAGGTCAAACGGATATCAACTGCGTTTTTTTTAGAATAGGAGTCCACATTTTTATTACATATTCGTGCAGCACGTAAAGAAATATGAATGGATTTAGTTGGACCACTTTTCTTGCTTTGTGATAGATGGCGCTGTAATAGTCACAAACGAATAACTACGCGGTATCACGTAACATTCCGCCAGTGCGGACGCTATTTGCTTCGTGATACATTACACATGTTAAAATGGACCGTTTACCAATGGGGAAAAGGTCGATATCGTGTTGATGTATGGCTATTGTGATCAAAATGCCCAACGGGTCTGTGCTATGTATGCTGCTCGGTATCCTGGACGATATCATCCAGGTGTCCGGACCGTTCGCTGGAAATTTACGTTATTTAAGGAAACAGGAAGTGTTCAGCCACATGTGAAACGTCAACCACGACCTGCAACAAATGACGATGCCCAAGTAGATGTTTTAGCTGCTGTCGCGGCTAGTCCGCACATCAGTAGGAGACAAATTGCGCGAGAATCGGGAATCTAAAAAACGTCAGTGCTGAGAATGCTACATCAACATCGACTGCACCCGTACCGTATTTCTATGCACCAGGAATTGCATGGCGACGACTTTGAACGTCGTGTACTGTTCTGCCACTGGGCACAAGAGAAATTACGGGACTATGACAGATTTTTTGCACGCGTTCTGTTTAGCGACGAAACGTCACTCACCAACAGCGGTAACGTAAAACGGCATAATATGCGCTATTGGGCAACGGAAAATCCACGATAGCTGCCACAACTGGAACATCAGTGACCTTGGCGGGTTAATGTATGGTGCGGCATTATGGGAGGAAGGATAATTGGCCCCCATTTTATCGATGTCAGTCTGAAAGGTGCAATGTATTTTGATTTCCTACGTAATGTTCTACCGATGTTACTACAAGATGTTTCACTGCATGACAGAATGGCGATGTACTTCCAGCGCGATGGATGTCCGGCACATAGCTCGCGTGCGGTTGAAGCGGTATTGAACAGCATATTCCATGACAGGTGGATTGGTCGTCGAAGCACCATACCATGGCCCGCACGTTCACCGGATCTGACTTCCCCGGATTTCTTTCTGTGGGGAAAGTTGAAGGATATTTGCCATCGTGATCCACCGACAACGCCTGACAACATGCGTCAGCACATTGTCAACGCATGTGCGAACATTACGGAAGGCGAGCAACTCGCTGTTGAGAGGAATGTCGTTACACGTATTCCCAAATGCATTGAGGTTGACGGACATAATTTTGAGCATTTATTGCATTAAAGTGGTATTTACAGGTAATCACGCTGTAACTGCTAGTGTTCTCATAAATAATAAGTTCACAAAGGTACAAGTATCACATTGGAACAACCGAAATAAAATATTCAGACGTACCTACGTTCTGTATTTTAATATTAAAAAAACCTACCTGTTACCAACTGTTGTATGCCACATGTTTGTGACTATTACAGCGCCATCTATCACAAAGCGAAAGAAGTCGTCCAACTAAAACATTCATATTTCTGTACGTACTACACGAATATGTAATAAAAAATGCGGGTTCCTATTTTAAAAAAACGCAGTTGATATCCGTTTGACCTATGGCAGCGCCATCTAGCGGGCCAACCATAGCGCCATCTGGTTTCCCCCTTCAAGCTAGACAAGTTACGTTCTTTGTAGTTTTTTCGTTTGACGCTTATTTCGTGAGATATTTGGCCCGGTCACGATCAATGGACCACCCTGTAGACGTAGAGGAAACATTGGCGTTATGACAACTTTTCTGGCACCGCAAATACGTATTCTTAAGAACTGATCATTCTTTTCAACCGAATTCGTACAAGCCAGGTATATGATGTGCGGCACGAACGAGAGAAGCTACCGGAAATGACTGTCTGCCGCAGTTAAGTTTTATTAGGAGAGCGACCCGCCTTGTCGGCACGGATAAAAGGCCTGCTTCCTGTCCCGATGTCTCATGCTGCGATAAATGCTTTCAGGGCCGTAAATGGACTTCACTTGGGTGGCGCCGGCTTTTGGGAGACCTGATTCGGAGAATCACGACAGACAGGTAGAGGAAGATGTCTCCTCTCGTCTCGCCTGAGTTGGGCTTTGAGGCAGGTATCCGTCGGTCTGGCCGCTTGTTGCTCTTCGGGAGGAGTAGGCTATGCACCGACATCTCGTTTCACCAGCTCCATTCTCATCATCGTCTCGAACACGACAGTACCCTACATCACACTACACACAACCGTTACACTCATCTACACACACTCACTCACACACAACACACACACACACACACACACACACATAATTTGCAACGGAAAGGTGCCTGTGGGCGCGGAGCATGGGAAGAACATTTCAAAACGCGCCAGTCGATTCATTCATGCACTCATGCCATACGACTCTATAATGCTATAATGAAAATAACAATGTAGTGTTTCATTCGTGCAACGTCTTACCAGCTATTGATCTAGAAGTGTAAATGAATCAGTGAAGCCTGACGTGGTCAGGGAGGAGAGACGGCGGACTTGATGTGGTTTATTAAATAAAAAACATTTAAAAGTGAGAACTTTTAATGCCTAGACTACAATTTTCCTACCACAATTAAAGTTCGATAACTAGTTTCGGTTACTGTCTGCAAACATTTTCGGATCTGTGACACATGTATGAAACATATCAGAAAATTATGTACAATCAGGTAGAATACAAAAGCGCTGTACAGCCCCTAAGCAAAAATAATGGGGACCCATTCTAGATGTAAAAGTGAACATTTGCCACAGCCATTTACCAGTGTAGTACTAACCGGTTTGGGCTCTTATAAGCCCATCTTCAGGTGTAGTAACTTGGTGCTGTGGTCCCCAACCGCCGCAGTGGACGTGTACAAGGCGCGGTTTGCTACCTATGAGAGCAGAACAGGAGCTTATAAGAGCCCGAACCGGTCATGTGATAATAAAAGAACTTTACAATTGAAGCGGTATTTTCAACCTCTGGGATGTTGTAATAGCTTCATTTCGGTCAGCAGGGACTGATAGACGGCCTTGTCTAGGCTCGTTCTTAACTGTACCAGTGCGCTTAGGCCTGAATCACGAATGGTTGATCTGCTTTGTCAGTAGGTGGGGTTTTATGGAATCGGCTATGAAATTTTGTCCGTATTTCACGGTACAGCAACCTCTGCAGCGTCCGTGTCACAATGGCTATCCTCTCGCGCACAGTTAACATCAAGCTTGTTCAAGTACCTGTAACATCAGAACACCTGTTTAGCGGTGCCGTGAAGCCAGTCCGTCATTTTCAGCAACAACTACAACTTTACATCTACGTCTTACCCCTCTACCACAGTTTTCTACAAAACAGGTACTTAATTTCTGTACACCCTGCACTACAGAGCCGATTTATTTTTAATGTCGTAAAGCAGAGAACTGTGCCTTCCAAGACAGCGGATCCTCACTTTTAGGACCGAATTTCATTTTCCGCGCTTAGCACATTGTTTAGTCCTCATATAACTGCTGTCCTCGCTCTACTCGACACGCACGGTGTGCTTTGCTAATCGCGTTCATGGATCACTAGCACACGTGCAGGCCGGAATTCTTATCTCGCCTTTGCTAACTGGCACATGACCTCAAACAGCTGATGGAAAAAAAACTGAGCGATAAACGTTTGCTCCCCATCGTCTGAGAAGCTTCCTTTAAGATAATGGACTCAATAGAAGGTAATAAAATCAAGCGACAGGTATTAACGCTGGTATTAAGGAACTGATGGGCAATGTTTTCAGGAACTATTTCGTCACCCAAACGTTGGATTAGTCGTGGTGTTTATTTCCAAAGTGCTCGAAAGATAATATTTTTTTAGTTGGTTTGTAACTTACATGTCCTTTATTGCTTTTGTGTCAGACCTACTTAAATTCCAACGATATCTACAAATACATAAATCACTTTTTTCAGGAAAACGGGACCTAGGAAAAGATGATATTTCCTGGTCGATGTTTCGACCTAGTGACTAATTTCAGAATCACATGAAGCAATGCACACCAGAAACCGCCATAAGCAGAGTACGGTATTCTCTACGGCTTATGTTGTTGTGAGACACGAGGTTGTGTTTTGTGCAGCATTTGTAAATATTAAGAGCTCTTTATATCTAAGTGCTGTCTAATATATGAAAGCGTTTTGGGAAATATTGTTAATTCCTTAGTTAGAGAGTTTTATGACGAATAAAAGTTTGTACATTTTTAAAACTAATTACGTAACGTGTGGGTGGTGAAGCCACACTACGTCGGCCGTGCATCATCTTCTGATTCGAAAAGGCAGGAGATCGTCTACAAGAGTAGACGAGAAATTTGGAAATAAAATGAGTTTCTTAAATGCCTTAACAATTTTCCTTGTCTGAGAAGGGAAATTTGTGGTAGCTGCCAGCAGCTTCTATTTCGAAATGGTTTGACTGGTAACTGGTTTTTGATAACACTTCTCCATAGTTTGATTTCACTTACTTATTATTGGTGCGTAGTAGTTAATAACGTAACACACAAACTATTATATACAGTATCGATAAGTTCTTCACATTTGGAAAAACCTTACTGTTCTCGAGTAATTTTTGTAATTTCAGAAAAACGCCGCAGGACATATTAAGTGAATATCATTTCAAGACGGAATAATAAAATATAACAAACTTCTGTTACAGGGCTGGCTAGAGGCGAATGTGTGAAAAGTGTTCCCGGATACAACATTCTCCCTTCATCTTTTATGTTATTAATGGAAATGTGGATGGCACACTTTTGATTCAGCAATCTGGAATTACATCCTCATGTGTTTAAACCCGTGGTATCTAGCCAGTTTCAAAATAAGGTTATAAAATAATTACCAAAAAATATTTATTCATATTTCCATAACGTTTGGTTGAAACTGAACATCTGTATTAATTAATCTATAAAACAGTCGTGTCTATATGTTTGTCAGTTTGAACACGCTCCTCCAAAATTACTAGACTAATTCTCATCAGTTTTTCACTAGTAACTCGAGCGTGCTCGGGCCGCCTTACAGGCTTTATTCGTTCAAAAACGGATGATAAAAAAAGATATTGTGATTTCAAATTTTACTTAATCCGTTTTGTCTGTTTGTTTGAAAACACTCATCTCCAAAGTCACCATACGAATTTTCAGGGTCTTTTCGCAGGTAACGTCAGTAGAGCCTGCGGCACCGTTTAGGTTCTATTTCATAAAAACTGAAGCTTGAAAAAAAAAAGCTATCGTGATTTAAAGTTTTACCTAAAAGCGTTGTATCTGTCTGTTTCCTTCTTTGAATACGCTAATCTCTTTCATAGAGTTGTTACAGGTGACCTGAGCATAGCTAGGGACACCATATATCATCAAAGTCGGATCACGTCAAAAAAGATACCATAACTGAAAGTTTTATCAACACCAATAAATGCGAAAGTAACTGTCTTGCTAAGTTTTCACGACCAACCAGCTGAATTGATTTCGAAGAAATTTGGTACAGAGATAGCTTGAACCGTGAGGAAGCACATGTGTATAGTACAAGATACTTATTAATTAGGAAAATATTACGCGAATTAGGGAAAATACACTACCGGCCATTAAAGTTGCTGCACCACGAAGATGGCGTGCTACAGATGCGAAATTTAACCGACAGGAAGAAGATGCTGTGAATGCAAATGATTAGCTTTTCAGACCATTCTCACAAGGTTGGCGCCGGTGGCGACACCTACAACGTGCTGACATGAGGAAATTTTCCAACCGATTTCTCATATACAAATAGCAGTTGAACGGCGTTGCCTTGTGAAACGTTGGTGCGATGCCTCGTGTAAGGAGGAGAAATGCGTACCATCACGTTTCCGGCTTTGATAAAGGTCGGATTGTAGCCTCTCGCGATTGCGGTTTATCGTATCGCGACATTGCTGCTCGCGTTGGTCGAGATCCAATGACTGTTAGCAGAATATGGAATCGGTGGGTTCAGGAGTATAATTCGGAACGCCGTACTGGATCCCAACGGCCTCGTATCACTTAGCAGTCGAGATGATAGGCATCTTATCCGCATGGCTGTAACGGATCGTGCAGCCACATCTCGATCCCTGAGTCAACAGATGGAGACGTTGGCAAGACAACAGCCATCTGCACGAACAGTTCGACGATGTTTGCAGCAGCATGACCTATCAGCTCGTAGATCATGGCTGCGGTTACCCTTGACGCTGCATCACAGACAGGAGCGCCTACTGTGGTGTATTCAACGACGAACCTGGGTGCACGAATGGCAAAACGTCATTTTTTCTGTTTACAGTATCATGATGGTCGCATCCGTGATTGGCGACATGACGGTGAACGCACATTGGAAGCGTGTGTTCGTCATCGCCATACTGGCGGATCACCCGGCGTGATGGTATGGGGTGCCATTGGTTACACGTCTCGGTCACCTCTTGTTCGCACTGACGGCACTTTGAACAGTGGACGTTTCATTTCAGATGTGTTACGACCCGTGGCTCTACCCTTCACTCGATCCCTGCGAAACCCTTAATTTCAGCAGGATAAGGCACGACCGCGTGTTGCAGGTCATGCACGGGCCTTTCTGGATACAGAAAATGTTCGACTGCTGCCAGATCTCTTACCTATTGAAAACGTCTGCTCAATGGTGGCAGAGCAACTGGCTCGTCACAATACGCCAGTCACTACTCTTGATGAACTGTGGTATCGTGTTGAAGCTGCATGGGCAGCTGTACCTATACACGCCATCCAAGCCCAGGCGTATCAAGGCCGTTATTACGGCCAGAGGTGTTTGTTCTGGGTACTGATTTTTCATTATCTATGCACCCAAATTGCGTGAAAATGTAATCACATGTCAGTTCTAGCATAATATATTTGTCCAATGTATACCCGTTTATCATCTGCATTTCTTCTTGGTGTAGCAATTTTAATGGCCAGTAGTGTATTTACTGTATAAAACTGCTATTTACTCTTTGAACTTTACCATATTAGCAAAAACGCTTTATTGGTTGATATGTGGTACGTGAAACGATTCAAAGTAATGAATACAGTGCTTATACAATCTTCAGAGTGTTTGATCCATACATCCACACTATTTGTTGCGTAGTGTATACGTTGTATAATGTATAGCTACTTCAATAGCGCAATGCATCCTCCTTCCCATGCACCTCCGTATACATTGCTCGGCAGCGATATTGCGCGTGCCTATGCATCGTGATTGATGCATTGATTCAGCTTGGTGGAGGAGGGGGGGGGGGGGAGGCGGGGCGGAGAGCAGGGTGCACGTCATGATGTATGCTTACCCAGACAGGCAGACAATTGAGGGCAGCTATGTTATTGCACATACAGTAGCTTACTTTCTCAGCATCACTCATCGTAACAAAACTACTGATATGCGAGTGCAACTGGAGGTAACTGCCAGTTAAAAACATGAAACAGAAAAACAGCTCAGAACGGTTGTAGAAAATCCTGTTGGACATTAACAAAAACAACTCCTAGAAAAAAGGAAACAGGGTGCCTAGAATAGATTGCGAGAAACGTTCAAAATCAGGGCAGGCAATTACTACCAGGTTTAAAGAACATGTAAGGCTAACCGCTGGCAATACGTCTGCTTTGCAACCCATTTGAAAGAGCGGGCTCCAAGTATCAGAAGGGCAGCCGGCCACGAGTTGCCAACTCTGCCAAAACCGTTACATAACAATGCCAATCACATATAGAAACGGAAAAAGGCAACAATTAAAAAGTTTTGAAAAAAATACTCAAATGTTTTGTGAAACGATTTGTCTAAAAGTAAGAAATAAAACAGATTAGGGAAACGCATGACGCATCTTTGAAAGATAGTGTAGCAATTTTAATAGCGAGTAGTGTATTTCTTACATTGACACAAATTACTCCGCAAAACATTTGATCGCTGTCGTTTCCAAGATTTGTTCAGAAAGCATGAAATATCACACCAGTGTAAGGCCTTGAAGAGATACGCTTTTTGACCTTTCCTTTAAATAGATAGCAGCAGCTGTTCGTTAACTGTTTAAATTTTCCCTCAAATCATTGAAGTAATTTTTCTTAATTACTCTAATTACTTTCAAGTCGTTAAACCTTCTGTTGCAAAAGTAGATCTTATGCTGCTCGATTTAATACTCCATTTATCTTTTTCCCAGCCTTCGTTTGGCTAAGATAATTTGGGCAACAGCCCGTTGCCTAATTTTTCCTCAAATCGCTAATTGAGTTTTACTTAATTAATGTGATTACTTTTAAGTAATTAAATATTTTTGGGCAAAACTGACCTCGCTCTCGTCAATTTGGCACGCTATTTGTCCATATACCATTCTTCGTTTGGTTATGAAAATCTGGACAAAAATCCATTGTGAAATTTCTACAGAGTCTTGTTTTCTCTCCTCTCAAGTATTTGACCAAAACGACCGAACAAAGACTCGTTTCAGTAATTTATTCCAAGTTTTATATGTAAGTTGATGAAAAGCGTTCTGCTACGCAGGAAAATACGTAATTGGCGCACTGTCGCATTATTTAATTTATCATTGATACAGTTGCAAGCATTCGAAAAACGTCACTTCTGATGAACGAAAATGTCAGTGTTGTGGTCGTCAGTCTGAAGACTGGTCTGAGGCAGCTTCCCACGGTAGCTAGCCAGTGAAAGCCTCTTCGTATGGAAATAACTACTGCAACCTACATCCATTTAAACGTGCTTTGTGTTTTCAAGCCATGTCTCTCTCTACACTTTACAGTCCTTGCACTTCCCTCGATTACCAACCTGACGATTCTTTGATGCCTCAGAACATGTCCTGTCAATCTATTCCTTCTTTTAGTCAGTTTATACCATAAATCTCCGGTTCGATTCAGTAACTCTTTTAGTTTTTTATCTATCTATATGATCTTCAGCGTTCTTTTATAGCATCACACTTTAAAAGGTTTTATTTTCTTCTTGTCTGAACTGCTTATCATCCACTTTTCCTTCAGAAAAGACTCCGTAACACTTGAATTTATATTTGCTATTAGTAAAGTCCTCGTTTTCAGGAATGCAAGTCCTGATACTGTTGAGGCAAGATACGTTGATCATGTGTCGTAAACTATTTGAGTATGTTGCGTGTACCTGCCAGTTATGGCTGTTTGCAAATTTACTGGTTGTATTGCATTTCAGTACTTAACGATGAAGCCGATGGTCTGATAATGGGCGTTGTCTCCGAAACCACTCACCACTAGCGAACGCTACTAGTTGACGGGTGCAAATAATTCGCACTCTGTACTCATCAGCCAGCGATAGGTAATATAGTACTGGAAATATAGGTACTGCAATATTTATTAATAAAAGATATTATATATGGAATCCTTGTAACAAATATTAGTCGCACTTTAAACATCGATATTATTATGTACAATATGGTTAATTGTGGAAGTTATAGAAAGCAGATATTGTCTCTGTCAGCTTGATTCTATTTTTTAAACTTCTTTTGTTTTACAGAATTTCGTTGAAATGTTATAATGTGATCACCGTTTATTTTTTGGCTGCGTTAATATTCGCCATAAACATAAATATCACTGCATTTCGAAATTCGTGAAAATTCGAAGTATAACTGTTCATGCAAAAGAAACGGGTTCTGGTAAATACAGCCTGCCATTTGAAACGTTTAACCTTGCACTTTATTAACCGTCATAGCGAAAGTTACTCTTATTGGGGATTGTTGACTTATCATTTGGGTAGACAAGGATCAGAAGGTGTGATGATATTGCGGGGTATGAACACAGCTGTACCGGAGTGAATGAATTTAGCAGTTGTTTATTTGATTGAACGCTATCAGAACTCAGGTATAAACCATTGCCTCCTCAGATAGCAAATTGGGAACTAACTATTGTACAATCACCGAGCGAGGTGGCGCAGTGGTTAGCACACTGGACTCGCGTTCGGGAGGACGACGGTTCAATCCCGCGCCCGGCCATCCTGATTTAGGTTTTCCGTGATTTCCCTAAATCGCTTCAGGCAAATGCCGGGATGGTTCCTTAGAAAGGGCACGGCCGATTTCCTTCTTCATCCTTCCCCAATCCGAGCTTGTGCTCCGTCTCTAATCACCTCGTTGTCGACGGGACGTTAAACAGTAATCTCCTCCTCCTTCTCCTATTGTACAATCATCGTTTTTTGGACACAGATTCGCCGTTGAATAGAAGTGCGAAACATTTTGTTCTTTGATTTCTGTGGCATTGAATATGGTGGTAATAAAACTATCTTAATTAAAGTAGCAGTCTTTAGGAATTTTGATGCAGATTAATTGTATTTAGGTTATAAGTGAAACGTACTGTTGGAAACGCTGTAGGCTAATGAAGAATTAAGTTATAAACATGAACACGTAGATTAATGGCGCTACAGCCTGGAACCGCGCGACCGCTACGGTCGCAGGTTCGAATCCTGCCTCGGGCATGGATGTGTGTGATGTCCTTAGGTTAATTAGGTTTAAGTAGTTCGGAGTTCTAGGGGACTGATGGCCTCAGAAGTTAAGTCCCATAGTGCTCAGAGCCATTTGAACCATTTTTTGTAAACTAATGACGAATTAGAAGTTAAATAAACTAAGCTGTTAAAGAAACGGTACTTACCTGGGATGATAAAGATTGACATAACTCAGTTTATTTCAGCAGTACACAACTCTCGTTTAGAGAAACAAGTCTAACCGCTGTCGTGGATGTTAGTTAAACAGATAGTCAATAGATGGAACCTCCTATCTTGGTTTTATAAAAATGTTTTCAAAATAAAGTTCTTAACGAAAATAATAACTTTAAAATAACTGTGTATTTTTCGTCATTAGTGGTGAACAAAATATTGGAAATTATATCTCAGTCATTCATTTTGATTAAGAAATACGGGAGATATGGCGTACCGACAAGGGAACACCACTGAGGGATAAAGAATATGATTTCTCTTTGCGGCTTCGACGGTTTCTCAAATAGTAGTTTTAAATAAACTCTCTCTTGGCCTGTAGGCATGATTCATGTGTGAAACTGCCGATCTGTGTTTCGTACTAGTGATGCTTTCTAAAGCTGAGTTGGGAATGTGTACGTCAGAGACGTTCCGGAATCGTCGCGTCATCGTCATGCTCTTGGAGGCTGTAAGGACAGACCTCAGAGACAGGCGGCCAGCTATTTAGGGCTTCGGAGAAGTGGCTGCAGTGCAGCCGAGGTCGGGAAACCCGCAGCTACCGTCTGAGAGAGACCACACACTGGTCTCGCGCTCTGGACGCTGACGAAGCGTTTTCAAAAGATAACTGCCTCTGAGGGGAACCACTTACTGTCGCTCCCAGCCCTGTGGGTCAGTGGACATTTGGAAAACACAGTCACAACCAGTTTTACTCTGAAACAAACGTCCGAGAGTTAAGTCCCGCTAGTACCTAGAATGAAACAGCAGTTGACGTAGTAACGTATGGAAATACTTGCTGACGAGTGCTTTTGGAAGTGACTGACGTACGGTCAGTGGGAAACCTGCGCATTATGGGGAAACCACACCTTGTATTTCATTTATGTCAATTTGTGTAATGGATTCGATCCTCCAGTGAGTTTCTACAAAATAATAAATATGTCTTGCAGCTCTACTACTTTTCTTTTACTCAGGGCAAAGTTTTCAAGACGCATTTATTGCTGCGGCAAACGCGGATGCAAACAATAAGTTTCCATAGAGAAAAACTATCTCAAGATGATTATTTCTAAAGTATTGTAGCCAACCCAGGGGTGGGGGTGGGGGGGGGGATGGCCGGGGGGGGGGGGCGTAGGAATGGCGAGGGGGGGGTGGTTTGGCGTGGGGCAGCTACGTTGTCAGGGAATACACATTAGAAAGACGCCAAAGTTGACTATTTCTAACCTAGAGAGTTGGTGTAATGGTTAGGACACTGCGCTCGCTTTTAGGCGACATAAGGTTCAATTCCAATTTGGGGAGCAAAATAACTGATGATCGTCGAAGCAGAGAGGATATAAAATGTAGACTGGCAATGGCAAGGAAAGCGTTTCTGAAGAAGAGAAATTTGTTAACATCGAGTATAGATTTAAGTGTCAGGAAGTCGTTTCTGAAAGTATTTGTATGGAGTTTAGCCATGTATGGAAGTGAAACATGGACGATAATTAGTTTGGACAAGAATAAAATAGAAGCTTTCGAAATGTGGTGCTACAGAAGAATGCTGAAGATTAGATGGGTAGATCATGTAACTAATGAGTCGTTTCTGAAAGTATTTGTATGGAGTTTAGCCATGTATGGAAGTGAAACATGGACGATAACTAGTTTGGACAAGAATAAAATAGAAGCTTTCGAAATGTGGTGCTACAGAAGAATGTTGAAGATTAGATGGGTAGATCATATAACTAATTAGGAGGTATTAAATAGAATTAGGGAGAAGAGAAGTTTGTGGGACAACTTGACCAGAAGAAGGGATCGGTTGGTAGGACATGTTTTGAGGCATCAAGGGATCACCAATTTAATATTGGAGGGCAGCTTGGAGGGTAAAATTCGTAGAGGGAGACCAAGAGATGAATACACTAAGCAGATTCAGAAGGATGTAGGTTGCAGTAGGTACTGGGAGATGAAGCAGCTTGCACAGGATAGAGTAGCATGGAGAGCTGCATCAAACCAGTCTCAGGACTGAAGACGACAACAACAACAACAACAAGGTTCAACTCCCCGCCCAGCCAAATAAATTTGGATTTTTCGTGGTTTCCTTCTATCGATCAAGCCGAATACCAGGATGGTTCCTTTGAATAGGCCATGGTCAATTTCCTGCTCCATTCTTCTCCAGTCCGAGATTGTGTTTCCCCTTTCTCAACAACGCCGCAGACGGGATGGTAAGTACGAGGGTTGAAGGAAAAGTAATGCCTCCACCTTCGTTAGTTGGGTTTGGATAGGGAAATTTTTAATAAATCAAACGCAGAAATAATCCTTAGAATGTGATTTTTAATTACCAATATTCACTTTCCCCACATAATCATCAGCCAATTGGATACATTTCTGCCAACGATGGACAAGTTTTCTGAAGCCGTCACGGAAGAAGTCGACACTCTGTTTCCGCAACCGCAGTCTTTCAGTTCTCTCAACGTCTTCATCAGAAGCAGATTGTCTTTCATTATCGGGAACAGATGAAAGTCAGACAGTGCTAACTCTGGACTGTATGGAGGATGGATGATGTACGATGGTGAGATACAGTCTCTGAAGTTCTGCTGTGGCGGCACTTCGAAGTGTGCGGTTTGGCATTGTCATGTTGCAGGAGAACATTTCCCTTTTCCTTTCGGACCCTTGTTACCCGTCGTTTCAGAGTTCGCAGCTTTGTGATGCAACGCACTGAATTTAATGTTGCTCCACGATCAAGGAAATCAACATGGATAACACCATCTGCGTCCCAGAACGCTGTGGTCATGATTTTTTCACCTGAAGGCTGCATCTTGAATTTCTTTTTCTGGGTCGAATCTTTGTGTCGATATTCCATGGACTGACGCTTCGGCTCCAGGTCGTAATGGTGTAACCACGTTTCGTCTCTTGTCACAGTTGAATGGAGAAAGGCGTCACCTTCATTCTCGTAACGCGAGAGGGGTTCCTGGCAAATTTCAAGTCTGTGCTCTTTCATTTCAGGAGTCAGCATCCAGGGTACCCATCGTGCAATCTTCCGATAGCCAAGCAAAGCAATAATGTGACCCACACGTTCTTGTGAAATGCTGATTGGGCTTGCAATTTCTTTCTGAGTGATACGACGATCATTCTGAATCAATCTGTCAACATTCTGCTTGTGAAACTCGGTGGTTGCTGTCACAGGACGTCCAACTCTTTGTTTGCGACGCAGGTCAGATATTCCTGTCTCAACATCTTTAAACTTACTCGCCCAACGACGCACAGTACTCACATCAACACAATCATCATAAACTGCTTTCATTCTCTGATGAATCGCCTTTGGGGTGACACCTTCTGCTGTAAAGAGTTCAATGACTGCACGTTGCTTAAATCGCACTGGCCGACCGTCTGCGCAGGGTTCCATACTTTACACTGTTACAACACAACCGTCCAATGCTAAGGCTTCCCGCCAACTGGAGCTGTAGAGAAAAGCTGCGGAACAAGCCAGTACCTGCCGCATACCAATGCTGCCAACTGTTTAAGAGAAACGAAGGTGGAGGCATTACTTTTCAGTCAATCCCCTTCCCTCAATCTTCAGTTCATCCACACTCTTTCCAAAGCTAATAATTGCCTTGGTGAAATAACGTTTCCACATAGTGTATTTCTGTACCACCTAATTCTCAAACTTGTCTCTCGGTTTTCAGGTTATTGTTCTTACCTGGTAGGTGGGCAGTGACTATCATATTTTACCATCTTGCACTAATAAATCTTTTAGAGTGACATTTAAATTCGTAACCCACTCTGGAAAAGTACCAGGTCTGAATATGAGTAACAGATAACCCAATGTGAAACACTAATACCAATCTTCCCTTAGCAAAAAACGCTCATTTATAATATTACTATTATTTGCAGTAGTTTTCAACTGTTAAAAATTGTTTTCCTCATCGTTGAAAACGATTTATACCGCTAAACATATTCGTCTTGAAATTTTACGGACAATTAGATATCTAAAATATAAATTATCTCTGTAATTACGTTGCAGGTCTTTCAGATGTATAATGATCATCAGTGGATACAAAGTAAGGCGAAAATCTGTGCGTAAATTTAATTTCGATATATACCACTCACAATTAAAGAAAACTGTGAGGTAACCTCACAGAGAGATGCTAACTGTCACTACGTTTCCAAAGCCCCTCACACAGTAAAAAAAATTTAACGTACTACTGATTACTACTTGTCAACACTGGAATACATAAAACAATTTAGGTGCCATATACTTATCTTGCAAAGGAAAATTGTTCTTTTGTCCATTATTTACTTGCGACACAGAGCAGCTCTGCAGATGGAAAATCATCAGGTTACTGGGCATAGTCTTTAACTCGAGAATCATTATCATTTAAGATACATGAAATAAAATCTTGCGTTCTATCTGTAAAATACTGTGCAACGTGAAATTTCCGGCATTTTTACACTTCTTAACGAGAGACAGGGTGAGATGTACATGTTGAACGTAGAGGATTCATTCCACATTCCCTGCATATAGCAATCACTAATTTAAAAATAATATCCACATAACTAAATTCTCGCATTTTTGGACTTATTGCTTTTTCCCAGTATGTTCACGAAACATTGTAGAATTGAAAACGAAGCAGGAGTTGCTTGAGGTAGTTTATTGACCATTTGTGAGTTTTTAACAGTACAGTCTAATATTCTGCGATGGCACAAAAATGTGTGTACGGTATCGCCATATAACTACTGGGCTAATCGTAACAGGTAGTAAACGATCAGTACCTATCTCAATCAACTGGTGTTGTACTTCAGCACTGCAATAGTTGACATATGCCCTGTATCACGTGTGAATCATGAATAAACCAGTAATTTTTCAGTACCGCATATGGCAACCCGCATGAGGAGCGCTGGGGGTTTTTGGTCTTTAGTTAGAGAAATATTACTGACCTTGTTAGTTTCAATTCATATTACCAAACAAGATAGTGCATAGGTTAAGAATCGGGCTAGTATTCGAAAGAGTCGTAGTTGAAATTCCCGTTGTCCCTTCCAAATTTAAATTTTCAGTGGATTATCTAAATAATTTCAGGTGAATACGTGAACACTTTTTTCATCTTGACAAAAGTACATTCCTTATCCATTTAGTGTTCATTCAGTGCAGGTGGTAAAGCTGTGATAACCCTTGTTATGAACGATGCGTTACATTTTATCGATCATTTATTTGTGCTGCCTAATCAGAACCATGGTATGAGGCGCCTGCGTGTCCATTTCAAAATTAATTTACTTCAGTATTCCTTAAGTGCCTGTTAACTGCAGCGTTGCAAAGATATATCCAGAACATATCTTTTTGCCACGTTTCTTTTTCCCTAATCTTATACTGGTGCTGAGACCTGTGGTAGCAGACTGTCTTACCGTTCGAAACCAAAATAAGAAGTACAGTATAAACAGTACGAATGAAAATATTACAGCTGTCCTCTTGGACGAAAATGAAATTGGATTTCGCATTGATCGTACATGTTTGGGTATTGTATTCATTCTTGCGGCAGATAGCCGAGAAACACCGAGGATATAATTCGGAAATGCAAATTGTATTCACTGATTTCATACAAAATCCTTCGATTCAGTTGTCAGACAAAAGTTGTCGGAAATACTTCCCACGCCGTTTCACAGAAGTTACATAAATTACGTACACATGCACCACTCTTCTATTCAGCAACAATATTGTCGATGTCAGTAATCACGTTATAATAAACCAGGCGTTTAGATAATGCTGCAGGTGTCACCCGTATTATTCATTGAATGAAACTACAAGTCACTTTATACGTATAACGACGATGAGGAAAAACAGAAATAGCTGCTAGGATTCAGCTAAGACAGTGGATAAACCCCTTTTTTGCAGACAACGACGAAATTTTAGCTATCTTGCAAGACGATCTGTAGATATGTTGACCTGCTAACCAAAATTCCTGGAAAGGTTAATTACCAAATAGCGACGGTAAATGCAAAGACCGTGGCATTCAGACTGAAAGACTTGATTAGATACTGAATCGATAATGTGATAATAAAAATATGTAGAACGCTGGAAAGGCACTGCAGAATAGAGCTGCAACGAAAGTCTTACAAAACGACGGCTGGCTCATAACCACTTGTACGGGTTAGGGAACGCAGAGATGAATCGCACCACAAATGAGATTCCTACATACAAATAAGAGTCGCCCCAAAGAAGACAACGTGAGAGATGGGAATGCCGGAAAAGAAGTAAACCTATTTTTGTAGCAGCAGAAATTAATAAATAAAGGACTAAATACTTCAAAAATGTGCTGAGAATTGTTGATAACCGTAGACAAAAATTAGCCTTACTGCACCCCTTCAGGAAGACGCAGTGTGGATCGGGCTTGGAATACCTGTGCAGAGTGACACTTCTGTGAAGCGTGAGCCTGGGGCTCTTACTGGGATAGGTGGCTTGTCGCAGGAAGCATAAAGGCATGCTGGGAATTTGGTGACAGACTGGCACGTAACCTAGACGAGATCTAGGTTAGGTTTGAAAGTGATAGTTAGGGTGTGAGTCGGTGAAGCTAGCGAATGTGAAAGCAAAAGACCTTTTGTGGTGACACCGATCTGTAGCTTAGTGCGGGGTCTTGGTTAAGGTGGAATGTGACACTTTGGCTGTGAGCTGGCGAAGATATCGAATGTGAAGACGAAAATCTACCTCAGTTGCTTGGGCTCCAGAGAAATGTCAACATTTTCCATCTTCGCACAAGTCCCACTCTGCACAACTGACACAATCTCATATGGAACATTCCATAGAGGTGGGCTTTTAAAGCCGGCCGTTGTGGCCGAGCGGTTCTAGCCGCTTCAGTCAGGAACCGCGCTGGTGCTACGGTCGCAGGTTCGAATCCTGCCTCGGGCATGGATGTGAGTGATGTCCTTAGGTTTAAGTAGTTCTAGGGGACTGATGACCTCAGATGTTAAGTCCCACAGTGTTCAGAGCCATTTGAACCATTTGGGATTTTAAATCGGAACAGGTCAGATAATCTAGCTTAAGAAGGAGCAGATAAACAACAATATTGTAGCGCTGCCAACAGATTAAAAGTGAACTTTGTGAGAATGTGCAGTGGAACATTGCATTACCCGCAGGTGACCAGTGAGCATGACGCGCGATACACTGACGGGAAAAAATCGCAACATCTAGAAGGAGTTGTGCGATACAAACGGAAGTTGGTAGACGTGTTTCTACATCTAAAGATAATGTCCATTCACATTTCGCGCCAATCGTATAAGACTGGCTCTGTGGCACCACTTTGAAGGTGCAAATGAGGTCCGCCTTAAATATACCCTGCAACGGTCGTCAGCGTCGGTTAGCTTTGGGATTGGGCGTGGTGATTTGATGTTAGTCAAGAATGCCATTAAGGCGACGTAGATGCCATTATAAGCATCTCACTGCGTTTGAACGAGGTCGCGTAATAGGGCTACGAGAAACTGGATGTTACTTCTGCGATACTGCAGAAAGACTTGGCAGGAATGTAGCCACAGTACATTATTGGTGGCAGCGGTGGTCACGAGAATGTACGATCGCAAGCAGACCGGGTTCTGGACGGACACGTGGCACTATCGAGAGGGAAGTTCAAATGGCTCTAAACACTATGGGAATTAACATCTGAGGTCATCAGTCCCATAGACTTTCTTTCTTTCTTTTGCTGGTGACTTGTCCCGCGGTTTCGCAGGGTCGGCACGGTTAGGAACGGATTTGGCAAGGTTAGTTATAGGGGGTGGCCGGATGCCCTTCCTGCCGCCACCCCCTGGGATGGAATTAGTGTACCCCAGCAGTCTGCGTCTAGTGTAATCCATGGAATAGTGCGAACGTGTGCAGATGTCTGCGAGTCGTGTAACTGACGCGGAACGTGGGAACCAGCCCGGTATTCACCTAGCGAGATGTGGAAAACCACCTAAAAACTACACTGGCCGACGTCGGTAATCCGCCGAGCGGATTCGATCCGGGGCCGGCGCGCCTACCCACGTCCAGGAAGCAGCAGCGCTCTCGACTAACCTGGCGAGTATCAGTCCCCTAGACTTAGGACTACTTAAACCTAACTAACCTAAGGACATCACACACATCCATGCCCGAGGCAGAATTCGAACCTGCGACCGCAGAGGAAAGGCTACCGCGTTCGGGGTGTGGTTATAGCGCATCGTACTGTATCTGCAGTAGCAATCTGAGCAGCAGTTGGCATCTCAGCGACACATCAAACTGTTGAAAATCGGTTACTTCAAGGACAGATCAGAGCCAGACGCCCTATTGCGTGTATTCCACTGAACCCAAATCTCCGTCATTTGCGACTTCAGCGGTGTCAAGCGAGAGCTCACTGGAGAGCAGGGTTGAGGTCTGTTGTGTTTTCTGATGAAAGCTAATTCTGTCTCGGTGCCAGTGATGGCCGTTTGTTGGTTAGAAGAAGGCAAGGTGAGTGCCTGCAAGAAGCCTGTCAGCGATCTAGACACATTGGACCTACACCTGAAGTTATGGTGCGGGGTGCGATGTCGTAAGACATCAGGCACAGTCTCGTGGTTATCCCAAGCACCCTGACTGCAAATTTGTATGTAAGTGTGGTGATTGGATCTGTTGTGCTGCCAGTCATGAAAAGCGTCTCAGAGGATGTTTTCCAACGGTATAACGTTCACCCACATACCACTGTTATAACCCAACATGTTTACAGAGTGTCGACATGTTGCCTTGGTCTGCTCGATCATCAGATAGGCCTACGTCTGCAATCGAGCACATATGGGCCATCATCGAACGAGAACTCGGGCGTCATCCACAAACAGCGGTGACCGACCAAGTGCAACAGGCATGGAACTCCAGCCCACAAACTGATATTCGGCATCTGTACAACACAATGCATGCAACTTTGCGTGCTTCCATGTAACATTCTGGCAGTTACACCACTTATTAATATTCCAGAATTTCACATTTGCAGTGATTTATCTCACGCTTACATTAACTTGTGATCTTGCAGTGTTAATCACCTAAATGTGTTACCTAGACAAATCTATTCCTGAAATTTTAATACTCTACATTAAATATTTTTTGGTGTTACAATTTTTTCCTTGAGTGTATTATAAGAATATGTGTGTGTCTGTGTGTGTGTGTGTGTGTGTTTCATATCTCCTCCTACACCACTGGAGTGATTGCAACCAAATGTGGTACACATATCCTTTGCTTCAGGCAGGTGCAGTTGGGAAACAATCTATCTATATAGTCCAGGCGATTTGATGTTGTGCATGACGTTTAAATTTATTATTTCTTTGCTACTAACTCTATTTGCAACATATTTCGCAGACAGTATCCACATATGACGCTCAACGCAGCTATACAAATACGAGGGTTGTCCAGAAAGTAATACACCGCAATTTTTTTCTCAGCCGAAAACCATGCTACGAATGCGAAACGTTACGTGTATATTATCTTAAGTCTCCAGAGCACGGACATACTTAAGGGAGGGGGCGTCCAGGGGGTCCGGACCCCCCCCCCTCCCATTCCTTAAAAACGTCAATATTAGAAGAATACCCGCTTTTGAAACCCCGTGCCACAAAATAGTCGCGCACTGCGCTTGGTTGACGTAGTGACAAGCCATGGAGGAATGAGGCTGCAAAAAATAGCTGTGCCCTGCGGCGGGGTGTCTACCCCCACTCTCACTATGTGTGCAACGAAAGTGAGTGCAATGTTGCCAACCGTAGCGGAATTCCGCCACGCGTATCGGAGTTTTTTGACCTTCGTGGCGAAGCGGCGAAATTCTGAAATTGTTAAAAATGTGGCGGAATTCAACTTTCTTCAATGGCGAAATGTAAAACCCTCGTAAATTTTCACTGCCAAGTAAAAAACATGTAATATATGCATGGGATGCAGATACCGAACAGTCTTTCTCCATGACGACAGACATTAAAACTAAAAGACTTATTAAGCTACTCGCAGAAACGTTAAGTGACTTGTTGAAAGTACGACTAGACATCCAAAACAAGAACCGTTATTGATCAATATTATATTTCGTCCACAATTACGGAGGAGCATTTCCGTAAGTTTGGAAAACATATCAATTATTATCTTAGAACTGAAGATGATCAAAATATTGCTCCATCAACATTTCACTGGGATTTTAATAAACATTGAAACGTTTCACACACACACAATGCTAAAAAAAAAAGTGTAAATTAACTCTTTACGCCTTAGCTAGTTCAGATTCCATATAAAGAGGAAAATTACCTGTCGCATCAAACTACAATTACTATACTAACAGCAACTATTTGAATGAAGCACGATATTCAGGTCCATCATTGGACACTGTCGTCCTGGCTGTCGCTGATCGTTAAATGCCCCAGCTGGAAAGATATGGAATATATTTGTTTATAGCTTAAATTATTTATTTAGCCTGTATATCGTCAGGAATTATGTAGACTATATCTAAATTTTTGTAGTGGAATTTGGATGTGCTCACAGCGGAATTAACTTATTTTTAGCTGGCAACACTGAACAGGACCAATCCGGTGTGTTCAGTCGCTTCCCTTGGGCAGTCACAATTAGAGTGACGGTTTTTTTTCTAAAAAAGAGACACAGAATTAAGATGCACATGTTTCGAAAGAGAGTGGCATGTCACCACGTGATGCGGAATCCCAGCATGAAGGAGCGGGACCATCCAGGAAAACTGAGGATGAAGCAAAGAGGGGTGAGTCTCCTATTTACCACTATAAAAAGGGTTATATGATTTTGAGCCCCAGTTCTGTAAAAAATAAAGAAGAACCTTCTACTTTAACATTTAATTACAAGTGAACAAATGGGCCTATCGCAAAATACGTTATACCAATTTTTTCTAGTTTAATTCTGCGTTCGGCCATTATATGAGAGAATTTGGTTATAATGTTTAATAACTATTTTAATAACTATTTTCTATTTATATTTATAGTAACAATTGCCTGGATTATGGGCGTTTTCCTTAGGAACTACTCACTTCAAAACTCTTGAAACGTGTTAGTCTGATGTTAATGAAATTTCATGTGGTTACAGGCACATGTATTGACAGTGTAAATCTCAACTTACAGAATTATTCAATCACTTACTGAAAGTTTCTTATAATTTTCCTAAAGTAAGTTTTCCATGGCCAATATAAACATAGAAAGCATGTGAGTGTTTTGGAGTGCTCTTTTTGTGGTACCTAATCTTGAAACTACGATCACTGAGACTGTACAGTGTGATATAATTTAATGAAGTTTAATATCGAATAATGGTTGCAACTTTGTCCATGTTGGAGTAGTTTTTTTCTGCCAGCTAAAATGGTGACTGTTCATTGGCTGAAAAGTAAATGTGACGAACAGTGGCACATAAAAAATTTTGCACGCCTGGCGGTGCAACTAGATTGTGAAGAAATAATAAGTAAGTTAGCAGCAAGACGTAAAAGGCTAAATATAATACTTCAAATTAAAGTAATTAATGTTTATTTTTAAATTAACTTACGACTTGAAGTTACAGCAAAATGCCAAAGTGTCGCAATTTAAATACAAAGACTAATAAATAATATTATTGCTTAATATAAAAGATTAATAATGATATTCAAAAATATATAATTACCTCCAATGTTAGATTAAAATTAGTTGGTTTTTCATAAATAAATACCTCAACAGCTACAATACATATGTTTTATTTAAAGACGCTTGGATCAATTAGTGTTTCTCTACAGTTTTACCCGCATGTAATATGGATGCTAACGTATTTGTGGGTTTTTTAATTTCTGCTTGATTGACTATTGGCATTAACAGCGAAACCTTTTTATGTTGTGGGCGAAGACAGGTTTACCTTCCTAAATGATAGAGTTGGACCCCCCCCCCCCCCACCCCCATGCAAAAGCTGTAGGTACGTTCCTGCTCCAGAGCGAGCGCGCCAAGTTTCCGTCATTTCTGACAGATAGCGTACCTGCAGTACAGTTTCAAAATGGCGTCTGTAGATGATGTACATTACAAGCAACGTACCGTCATTGAATTTCTCGCTGCAAAGAAAGAAACTGGGGGGAACATTCAGAAACGCTCGCGCAAAATCTATGGAGCAACTGCCGTCGACAGAAGTACAGTTAGTCGCTGGGCACGGAGTGTGAGGTCATCAGAAGGCGGTTCGGCAGAGCTCCACTATTTGCAGCGCCATTCGAGGAAGACATTTTGAGGACGATGAGGAGGTGATTCACACAGAGAAGCACTGGCTCCGCCACCAGGACAAGAAATAGTACCGACAGGGCATACACGCCCTTGTTTCGCACTGGAGGAAGGCCATAAAATGGGATGGAGATTACGTGGAAAAATACACTCCTGGAAATGGAAAAAAGAACACATTGACACCGGTGTGTCAGACCCACCATACTTGCTCCGGGCACTGCGAGAGGGCTGTACAAGCAATGATCACACGTACGGCACAGCGGACACACCAGGAACCGCGGTGTTGGCCGTCGAATGGCGCTAGCTGCGCAGCATTTGTGCACCGCCGCCGTCAGTGTCAGCCAGTTTGCCGTGGCATACGGAGCTCCATCGCAGTCTTTAACACTGGTAGCATGTCGCGACAGCGTGGACGTGAACCGTATGTGCAGTTGACGGACTTTGAGCGAGGGCGTATAGTGGGCATGCGGGAGGCCGGGTGGACGTACCGCCGAATTGCTCAACACGTGGGGCGTGAGGTCTCCACAGTACATCGATGTTGTCGCCAGTGGTCGGCGGAAGGTGCACGTGCCCGTCGACCTGGGACCGGACCGCAGCGACGCACGGATGCACGCCAAGAACGTAGGATCCTACGCAGTGCCGTAGGGGACCGCACCGCCACTTCCCAGCAAATTAGGGACACTGTTGCTCCTGGGGTATCGGCGAGGACCATTCGCAACCGTCTCCATGAAGCTGGGCTACGGTCCCGCACACCGTTAGGCAGTCTTCCGCTCACGCCCCAACATCGTGCAGCCCGCCTCCAGTGGTGTCGCGACAGGCGTGAATGGAGGGACGAATGGAGACGTGTCGTCTTCAGCGATGAGAGTCGCTTCTGCCTTGGTGCCAATGATGGTCGTATGCCTGTTTGGCGCCGTGCAGGTGAGCGCCACAATCAGGACTGCATACGAGCGAGGCACACAAGGCCAACACCCGGCATCATGGTGTGGGGAGCGATCTCCTACACTGGCCGTACACCACTGGTGATCGTCGAGGGGACACTGAATAGTGCACGGTACATCCAAACCCTCATCGAACCCATCGTTCTACCATTCCTAGACCGGCAAGGGAACTTGCTGTTCCAACAGGACAATGCACGCCCGCATGTATCCCGTGCCACCCAACGTGCTCTAGAAGGTGTAAGTCAACTACCCTGGCCAGCAAGATCTCCGGATCTGTCCCCCATTGAGCATGTTTGGGACTGGATGAAGCGTCGTCTCACGCGGTCTGCACGTCCAGCACGAACGCTGGTCCAAGTGAGGCGCCAGGTGGAAATGGCATGGCAAGCCGTTCCACAGGACTACATCCAGCATCTCTATGATCGTCTCCATGGGAGAATAGCAGCCTGCATTGCTGCGAAAGGTGGATATACACTGTACTAGTGCCGACATTGTGCATGCTCTGTTGCCTGTGTCTATGTGCCTGTGGTTCTGTCAGTGTGATCATGTGATGTATCTGACCCCAGGAATGTGTCAATAAAGTTTCCCCTTCCTGGGACAATGAATGCACGGTGTTCTTATTTCAATTTCCAGGAGTGTAGATAAAACACCATTCTTTCATGTGTGTGGTTCTTATGTTCAATAAAGAATTGTTGAATAAAACAAATGCAGTGCATTACTTTCTGGGCAACCCTCGTGTATCATTGTTATGACACCTAGTTCAAGAGATATGACGTCATAAACTCTGAAATGCATGAAAAAATGCCGCGTCATGCTTGAAGTTTTAATATATTTATTCTTTACTGCTTAGACACATCTGCAGTCCAATCAACTTAACGAAATTTCTGACATATGGCAGTACTTTTGATAGCTTACAACCGCCACGCGCAAACGGCTGTAGGCGAAAACGATTTCCATCTCTAGAACTATGAAGAGGCATTGTTATAGAGACCTTTACAAAATCGCGTTGTAGACACAAGAAGTAGCTGCACCTAGCGTACAAAAACTGCCAGGGACACGGCACTTACACCTGTACATTGTGCATATTTCTTTGTACAACTGTTTTATAGTTTCAATTTTTTTCACGAATAACAATTTTTTTCAATATTGCTCTACAAACACAGTTCACATTGTGTTTTAGCTTATGATAAGAAATCGGCAAGATTGATGCCCATGCAATGCCGGGATTGTCGGCCAGTACATAAGTAAGAACTTCAATATCCTTGAACATGCTGTAAGACATAAAGACAAGTTCCGTATACAGTCAGTAAGGGCAGGTAACATGATCAATACCAGAATTTTTAGAACTTGTGAAATACAAGACTTGAAACACGATAGAGCAAAATATCCTACTGCAAGCTTCCTGTAGATAAAAAAACCCTTGAGTACCACTGTTACGTTTTGTGTATTTCATGTAAGTGTGCGTTGGTGTGCATTTGTACAACCATAAACAATATTTATAAAGGAATTACGTATCTCAAAATCTAGAACTTTTTTGGATGAGTAAACAGAAACCGGATTGCGTTCGGATCGGGCAGTGACATAGAAAGCAGTCTTGCAGTTCGTTGAGCCATGTTTCTTAGCACCTTAGCTCGTTCACAAAATCGAACCAAGTCGCTGCTGAGACAGAGTGCACTTATATTTACGAAACATCAAATATTATGGAACATTCGTCTATTAAATTAACAAGAAAGCCCCAGAACCTTTTCGAAAACGCGAAGTTAGATGTAGCAGGGCAGCTGTAACTGATTTCATAACTTAGCACCTCTGCTGCCCACACTAAGCTGAACTTCTGGAGTATGCGACCTGTCTTGTATGTTGCGACCTCCTGAAGGTTTTAATTGCCGATATGTTATTTTCATTTAATTTTAACGAACTGTACCAAGAAGAACATGTTTTTGATAAATCTTCAATGTTCCGTTGCCCTGAAACTGCGTACTTTCATAATATACAAGTTATAATACGAAAATCATCAAATACAGATATTCTTTAATCGCCAATGTGATGTTCCCTGTCAATTTATTATAACACGTCGTTCTAACAACGACGCGTTTTCGAGAGATTCTCATTGTGTTGGTGCTTCAAATTGCATATATTCAGACGCCGGCAGTCATAAAACCCATAAAATATGGGAATCAATTGACAAGGACGAAATACAATATGGAGCTTGTTACGCACAGAGTGTTCTTGCCTCTCATTGGTTAAACGTTTCGTTGCACGTCAACGAATTGTCGCAGAACTTGTTTCGTGTTTTATATGCGGCATTGCTTCCGCAATGTGAAATAACATTAACTGACGTCACAAAACGCTTACAGTTTTACGTCTACATCAGCTTTTACGCCACTTCTGACGATGGCTTAAGGTCAGTAGCTTCGTACGTGAAATCAATATTGGTCTGGTTACCTCCCCCTTTGGCATGCTACCACTGTCTCCGTTAATCTATTGGTGCAAGTAACGGGAAATTTCTGTCCTTGGTACTCTAACTACAACACATGCACTCTGCCTGAAGACAGGATGAGTCTCATTTACAACATATTAGGATTGCATTTACGCATTACTTGACGTACAGTAACGTATTATATGAAGGAAAGAATGTTAACGTTGATGTTGGACTCATGCGTCCCAGCACAGTATATAGAATATAGGCTTGCAAAATGGCAGGAATACTGTTGAAACAGCATGCATAATGCTGCGTGCCTAACCGTGAGGGATTTCTCGCACTAAGAACGATGGTTCCTTGTTCAGAAAATATCTGAAATTTCTCAGTCTGCTTCCATTATAGCGGCTGCTATCTGCTGCTCTTCTTCAACACCACTTACAGCGAATGCCCTCTGACTGCCTCATGTTGTGAAAGCACAAGATAAGCTCCCCACTTTGACACTCAGTGTGGAAAAGCTTTTTACAATAACAATCTAATATTTGCATGTAGCCAATTAGTCTAATATAATTTAATAAAGTGGCACTCGAATGTTGCAATGTTCAAAGGCTGTTAGCATTCATTAAGAGAGACGGGGCGAAGAATTTCTGACCCCGACCTTTGCGGCACATGATAGACACGAGAAGTGTTTGTATCTAATCAAAGCAAAGCAGTTGGCGTGTGAGTGAATAACTGACGATGGGATGCGTGGCCTCTGATGAGGAAACACGTTTTCCTTTATGCACGTGACACACACACACACACACACACACACACACACACACACACACACACGTGCTGCAAATTTCCGAAAAATATGTTCGAAAGGAAGATAAAGTTTAATGTTTCATAAGCCGGAGATCAACAGTTGGAGCATTAGCTAATCTTCAAATGTCGCTTTCCCCGGGCAACTATCATGAAATGTTTCCGCAGCAACTGGTATTAATTCGTGTCTTTATTTTCTGAACATGTTGACAATGTGGGACATTGCACATTCGTAATAGAGGTGCTCGGCGATTTATATTGGTGCAAAATTGCCAAGACCTTAGAAGGGGGAAGGGGGGGGGGGGTTTGGATGTGTTGTCTGGAGAGGAGACCAAACAGCGAGGGATATCACGGGAAACCAAAATCAGGATGGACGGACGCGGGATTGAACTGTCGTCCTCCCGAATGCGAGTCCAGTGTGCTAACCACTGCGCCACCTCGCTCGGTGAGTTCTCTGTCTGATGTCCAGTGACTCAATAGTGTTTTGAAGACTTAAAACTGGGAGAGTTGGCTACAAAATAACTTCGCAAAAAAGGTTTCTCGCTATGTAAAAAAACATTTATACAGGCGACGAATCCAAGTTTTACTGCTATCATGTCCGTACCAAGCCAAAATACATGACGCAGGCGCTTGAAGGCAACAACGTATCTATAGTGGCCTCAAACTGATCCTCAAAACGTAACAAGAAAGTGTGACTAGATGCACTGTCTGTTTCAAGTCGCTTATGATCTCAAAATTCACTCGCACAAAAGCGAAGTCCGAAAGTTGTTTGTTTATGAATGAATAATACCATTTGCCTGCATAGGTTGTTACTTATTTGGAATTAAATTACTGCTTCACATGATCATAGGACTTAGTGTAATTGAGTGCACGGTTATGTTGTGTCCGTAAGAGGCTCGCACATTATATGTATTCCAACACCTGTGATTCCGTAACACAACAT
Organism: Schistocerca serialis cubense; assembly: GCF_023864345.2. Taxonomy (NCBI): domain Eukaryota; kingdom Metazoa; phylum Arthropoda; class Insecta; order Orthoptera; family Acrididae; genus Schistocerca; species Schistocerca serialis. Next base: position 222,969,319 of record NC_064639.1, on the reverse strand, counting down.
CGTAAAATGGAGCAAATACCTTTGATCTAATGTGGAGTTAAGAAGAAACAAGTTTTCGGATAACATTGAATGAAGATGAGGGCTGGCATATGTGTCCAGTTGCTAGAAATCACTTTCAAAACAAAAAGAAGAAAAAAAGCCGAGATATTTTATGCTTTATAACAGAGATTCAGAACATGCACTAAGCTACAAGAACACCTTTGGCTCAAGTATCTGTGTTCTTTTAAATCCAACGTTGTTGTGTCCCAGTTACCTCAAGCGCTGTAATCGTGTTTCCTATATAGTAGCTCAGTAGTTTCTGCTAGTACTAAGATTTACTTTTTACCATTACGTGCCAAGAAAAAACACTATAAATATTCGAAACAGCAATGGGAGTTCGGTAATTAGAATTTTTGGGGTGAGGGGGGTTGGGGGTAAGTAGGAGAGGAGGGTTTCGGTACGATCTAAACAGTATCTGATTAGCAAACCATTCTAGCGTTGAAACCATCCAGCGAGTAACAGGCTGGATTTCTTCGTTACTTTTTATTCATTTCTATGGACCTACCTGTTGTCTGTACCATTCCTGATGTGAGTTTTGCCCTCTTCATTGTCTTGCTTGTAGTGGACATCGATTTTCCTGCAAGAAAGAAAAACAGCATTGTGTAGTTGTTATAACTTTTAAAGTGGCAACGTTTTTTCTGCCATACATTTAACATTCTTCTAGATTTATATTTATATTACATCACTATTTACAGTGCGCGGTCGGATTATTAGCCACTACTAGCAATTTCTGTAGTACTGCATGCCTGGGAGTTATTTCGATCTGAGCACTGAGAAAAAACGTAAAGTGGGCCATGCATTCCTCAGCAGCTGCTATCGGCTAAATAGGGGCGGGGAAGAGACTTGTCATGTTCTGCAGGGGTGGACATTTACTGCACTGAGAGAAAAGTGGCAGTTTACAATGCTGGAGGCCGCAGAGGCCCCGTAGCACAGACAGACGACCACGAGGTTGCTCTCTGGTGGGCCGAAAAAAATTTCGGAATAGAGTAAATGGAGAAAAAGCGTCAGGGGCGGAACAGGGCGAAAAGACATCCTTTTAGTGTGAAGTAATGCATGGGGTTTCAAATGATGGTCACGAGCTGACCTCTGACAAATCTTCATACGGAAAGCACAGGGGTAACAATTCCCACCGAAAAGCAGAGATGTGTTTTTGATTGGTGGAGTGCAAATGGTTAGGAGGGGAAACTGAAACTTCCAAAAAATCTTCTGAAAGGATACTGAGTGACTGACTGGCAGATTCGTGACCCATGTAGTGGAAGGTAGTGCTTTTGTAATGGCTGCTGGGATTTGTCACCTGAGCACATACGTAGATACGGCATGCCCAGGAGGGAGCGAGGATGGTATGGAAAGAATACTTCCTCCTGGGATCGATCGAGGGCATTACCCTGCTGGACATATCCCTTCAGGGATCGACCTACAGACTCCGTTGGCCAAAGCCACAGTGGAGAATCTGGCCGTTAAATTTTGCGATGTGTTGCTTTCGACACAGGGAGCGTGTGAAGTCGTTTATCTGTGACAGAATTGTTACTCTGTTTACTCGAGTGACGATCCTTTAGCTCTCTGTGGAGTCCGATACACGTTGAAATGCATCTTTACAGGAGAACACTTGATTGGAATTTCTGTTACTGCATAGTGAGCAAACAGATATCTTGATTCGTATTCTGTCTTATATTGGGGTAATTTCAGCTCTAGTAGTTTGTGGACGGCATATTGCTTCCACTGTGTTGGTAGAGAACTGCAGGTACCCCTCGTACGTCATCTGTACAGCAGCCAACGCCCCAACCAACAGATTATCGGTGTAGTAGAAGTGATGCCCATATTGCAACAGGTGATATGCACCCTCTAGTTTCGTGGATAGGGAAACGCAGTAAATGGTTGACTTCCATTTGTTTCTCCACTGAGCGTTTTCTGTAGGATTTCGTTTCTCACCACTGATCACTATAAGCCAACTTACGTCCATCTAGTAACGACGAGAGGGGGGGGGGGGGCGTCGGGGACGGAAGAACGGTCTAAAGCAGGGGTCTCCAAACTTTTTAGTCCGCGGGCCACATTGACTCCTCCGCGAAGTCATAAGGGCCAAGATCTACCTAGTGGGATTAAAGCACCCTAGCACTCCATGATCACCGTAATGTAAGGCTAAAGGAAAGATGAAATCGCAAAAATCTAAGGTTTTGGGAATAGCTAACACTGAAAGGAACTACGATTTTTATTTAATTACATAATTTTAATTGGTGGACGTACCTGACCGAAATTCCGGCGTATTTTATTCTGGCGAATTTCACCGACAGAAAAGTATGTCACTGCACATTCTTCACGAAAGCGTCCTGCAAAGTTAACGAAATCTCAAAATCATTGTTAGCAACACATACTGCAAGACGAAGAGGTAGAGAATGTCAACGCATTGTTATTTCAAGCGGCGCAACGGTAAGTTTAGTTATGTAGTCTTGTAGCGAGTAGCAGAGCCAGAGCATATATTTGATAGTTCTGTTGCGTGATTGTGTCCGACAATGTCGCGGTCTATTGGTCGCGATAGGCCTCGAAACTCAATTGTTGGCAGTATAGGTACCACTTCAAATATCTGGCGGGCCGGATGCCGGAGATGGCCGGCCAGCTAACGCGGGCCGGTTTGCCGGCCCTGGCGAGCCGGTTTCGGCCCGCGGGCCGTAGGTTGGAGACCCCTGGTCTAAAGAAAGCAAATACATGTTCTGCCAAACTCGAAATTACATGTAGGTTAGAATCTGACACTGTGTACTTCATGTCTATACAATTTCTTGCACTGTTCGTGTTTTTTGAAAATAAATCATTTACGGTATGCACGTTGTGATTCATTCTAGTAGCATCCCGAAAGGAATGATTGGTTTGATGTGCTACACTGAAGTGAAGTAAATCCACAACAGGGTATTTCGTTTACTGGAAATTCCTAGTTGTAGCTTGTCAAAGGCAGGGTCTTGACGATTCGCAGGCGTGGGAATTCCACTTCTGAGGCAACATTAGACTATCATACGTACATACGCTATGTGTTACAAACGCCACTTAGGGTTTACGAACTCAGTCAGTCATAGCTTCGGAAGAAACAACCGTGTGATTTTCACTGCAGATTTTAAAAACTGCTAGAAACCATTAGTAAGAGATCAACGCTAAGCTGTTTGTAGGTTCGCGCGTACGTGACTACAAACCGGCCTGGAAATAAACACAGGCCACTGCATATTAATCATGTTAGCACTCCTAGAATGCGAAAGAAATGTAATTATGCCTGCCTTGACCTTGTTAAGGCGCCAGCGGAGAACCCTTCCCAGAGAAAAACAATCCGTAGTCATCTGGCGCCATTTACATAACGATTTCTTCTGGGGAGATAACTGAGTTCTTTTTGATTTTTCCGTTTAGATGATGCTACTACTTTTTTGTAATTGTTTTGTAGCTGCTGCGTCAATTAGCTGTTGTGCCTCCTGTACGTTTGGTAAGACACGTGCAAGGAACAGTAGACAAGCTACAGCACTGCCCATTATTAAAGAATTTCGAATAGGAGCAAGAAATCTGTTAGATAAAATTCGTGCTCAGCTTTTAATCCTATTCTCCGACCAACGGGTAGCCAGTTCTTTGACGTGATGCACGTGTGTTACCGTCTGCAGTTAAAAAGAATATGGGCTAGGGTGACCAAACGTCCCGGAAAACCGGGATTGTCCCGGTTTTCATCCCTGTATTCCGGTGTCCCGAAAATTTGTTCCGAGACGCTCAAAAGTCCCGGAATTCAGTTTTTAATTAAATTTCTTGAAACTTTCTCAAATTTTTGGGATTTCGCTATATTAAAAGAAATACAACAGAAGAAATTAATATATTTTAGCTTATTTGTCTAAAACCTCCATTGTCCCATACTAGTAATCACAGTATCAGTATTGATACACTCAGGCAATAATTTACTTTGAGCGGTACTTTGGCCAACAAGTAATAAGTCATATTATTGTAACAGAGCTATGAAACGGTCCGATTGTGGCGCCACTTACTCACTCATTCATTGTCAGAACAGTGTAGTAGTTTATGTTTTGTCAGACAAACTGCAATAGTTTTTTCTCATATTAGTGGCATTATTGCTGCAGTACTGTGAAACGCAATGCCGAAACTTACCTGCAAGTTCAGTGACTGTTATTCCAAGGAATGGTATTTCATTAAGAAAGGTCGTTTTGATTACGAAGCAGTGTGTTCCGTATGTAACTTTTATTAGTATAAGTCATGGTGGACGTTCCGACATAGTTGATCACATCAGGTCAAAGAAACACGTTAACAGATATAGTTCACCGACCTGCAGTAAAACTCTACAAAATTATTTTGTAACACATCAGTCAAGTGAAGAGACGAAAGTTCGAGCAGCCGAGCTTACACTAGCCTACCACACGGTAAAACATCACCAAACATATAGATCTAGTGATTGTACTGATAAGCTTAACAGCATTATGTTTGATGATTCTCCCATTGCAAAAAAGTTTAGTTCAGCAAGAACTAAAGTGTCAGCCTTAGTGAAAGGAGTTATTGCTCCCCAGAGTGTAAAGGAAAGCCTTGAATACATCAAAAAGTCTTCTTTCTACGGTATATCCACTGATGCCAGCATTCATAAGGCCACTAAAATATTTCCGTTTGTTGTTCAGTTTTTCGATATTAATCAGGGTGCATTTCCTTTGCAACTTATGTTTTATTTTCGTTTTTTTTTCTCTCATTCGTTTTTATTGCTGCAGTATTATTCTGCAGTAGCGAGATACAGTAATATTCTTTGTCAGAGTATTGGTTTTTACCAGTCAAAGTTACAAAAATTTAACTGAAAACTAAAACAGTGAAAAATTCCCGGGTTTTTCCCGGATCTCCCGGTTGTCCCGGGTTGTATACACCCTGAGTTTTAGAGAAGAAGTTAACAAGTTTTGACACTTGTGTAGAATATCTCAGCAAGTGGAGCGCCTCATATTTACCCTAATCGCCGGTGTTTGATTGGATATTACTGAAGAGAGTTCCAAAATGGAAAGTGTTGAAGAGACAGTTTCTTATCTGAAGAGTAAAGAGATTGAAATCGATGATTCCATTCTCTTTGATCAGTTCGGCATACTGACAAATTTTGTTGAAGAAAGTCTTGACAAGTGGAATGATGAAAAAAAAACACCATTGGAATGTCATGAGAAGTGGGTGAGTTTTTTTAAAAGCTTTGACTGTCTTCAGCATTACTCTGAGTTGGTAATAATTGCAAGGTATTTATTTGCAATCCCAGCTCATAATGCCAATGTGGAAAGAATATTTTTGTTCATGAATATCCAACGGACTGATGAAAGAAACAGAATGGAGGTGGACTCTCTTGAAGCAATCCTGCAGATCCTGTACAACTACAAAATGGATTGTGTCGAATTTTATCACTGTCTCTCAAAGAACAAAGACATGATCAAGAAGGCTGGAGGCAGTGAAAAATACCCTTTTCTCCAAGGACAGTCAATTCTATCTACAAGTGCTCAGTAATATTAAAGCTCATGTTAATATTAATTGATTAAAAGTTGAATGGCTGTAAAATTTTGTAAAATCGTAGTACATTTCTTTATTACTATATACGTTTATTAAATGTCATTAATTATACGGATAATCTAGATTATATCAATCTTTTGTATCCTCAAATGGTTCAAATGGCTCTGAGCACTATGGGACTTAACATCTATGGTCATCAGTCCCCTAGAACCTACAACTACCTAAACCTAACTAACCTAAGGACAGCACACAACACCCAGTCATCACGAGGCAGAGAAAATCCCTGACCCCGCCGGGAATCGAACCCGGGAACTTGTATCGTCTTATTAGTTATAATAACCGGGTTAAAATGTATCAACAAAACATTAATATTTAAAATTAAGAAACCTGAGAACATGGGAATGAGGTGTCCATTGACACCCGGGTGAATGTGTCCCGGTTTTCACCGAAAATAATTTGGTCACCCTAATATGGGCGAATATGTGTTAGGCTGCTGCACTAGGAGAATTACTGCTTTGTAAATAACCCTTTGTGTTCACTCATCTTTTCCCCGACTTGAGTTGCCTGGACAGGACCGAACTGAAATGTCGATGCTTCCAGACTTTGGCTGCAACAATACCTTACCATAATATCTTCTCAGATGTAAAGCACTTTTAGCAAATGAATTGTTTCGTCATCATCCCAATACAACAATTTTGTTTTAGGGCACAGAAAGAAGTCGTAGTTCTTGGACAAATTTTTGTCAGGAACTCGAAGTTTAAGCTTTCATACAGTGACAGAAATAACGGGCAACCGGCGGCTCGCGGACCTCATCCGGCGCGGGATGGGTTTCAATAGGAGCAGCGTTAGAAATTGCGGGGGAAGATAAAATGAACTTTTTTGAATATCGTGTTGTAATGGTTCTTTATTTACGTCACCATTCCGGCACTCCAACCCCAGTTCTCGATACCAGTAATATCGTACTACTATTCTGCGAAGTAACAGACATATTTTTGTGACAATATCCACATTTGGTTTTATTAATGTATAGGTACTCCGATGTATCGATATATTACAGTGATATGGTTCTTGTGTGTATTCATTTCTGTGAGACTGTCATAATCTTTGACTTACTTGTAACCGTTTTGGGACGAATGCGCACAGAGCAGTCTTTGTTTCACTTTGCAGAAGTTGTTATTTCGCTTTGTAAAAGAACAGTCAAGTCTTGTGTTTGGTTAAAGTGGAAATTAAATATATGAAGATTGATACAAAACTGTTTTCTTGATGATGTGACAATTAAGAAGAAGTATATGTGAATTTACAAGAAGTTTAATAAAAATGTGGATCGTGAACAACAAGTCAAAAATTATTTCTACCATACCATTGTTCTGATCTGGGATTGTTTGATCATTAAGAATTTCCTGAAAAACGCATTTGTTAGGTCTTCAAATATTGCTAAAATACAGATCTGGACCTTCTAGCAGTCAAAGAGGAATCACCCTAGAATCAACAAGATGAGCTTTAAAAACTTCGACGAAATCTACGTGGGAATCCATTCAAGATAAGTGCCAAAATTAGTGACTTTTTTACAGTGACTTCATTATTTCCATTCTGACGATACCATCCACAGTCAATAATTTTGTTGTTGCCCGATAAAGCGGACATATGCTGCGTGAGCAACATTATTAATCTGATTTCTAACCTACTTTGCAAGTGGTTTTATGTGTGTGTGTGTGGATTCCTAAAGGACCAAACTGCTGAGGTCATCGGTCCCTAGACTTACACATTACTTAAACTAACTTATGCTAAGAACAACAACAGACACACCCCGGCCTGAGGGAGGACTCGAACCTCTGGCGGGAGGGGCCGCGCAATTCGTGACATGGTCATGTGTTTTAAGCCATAATTTGTTGGCGTGACGTGTCCGAAAAGGGGTGCCATACATATCAGCGCGTTACCACATAAATACTACGAGGGTCACCCCAAAAGAAATGCACACTATTTTTGTAAAAATACAGTTTTCATTCTGCATGTATGAAAGTTTTACAGTGTGTGGATACATCCTTCCCGCTTGTTTTCGAACTTACTTCAACCTGTTGCCGTGAGTGGCGCCGTCACAGCATGTCTTCAAGATGGCTGCTACACTTGACGTTCGTCAGAAGCAAGGTGCTGTCATAGAATTCCTGTGCTGTGAAAACGAGACAGTGGGAAACATCCACAAGGGGTTGGAAACGATTGTCCTTTACAAGTGTCACTGGAGACGCAATTTGCGGCTCCCTGTCCGACAAGGATGAAGAACTACGTGACTGAACCTGTTTCCATATCACTTGTTGTGTGGTACTCCTCATATACATTGTCCGCACAGTCGAGCGTATACGACACCACACATTCCACTGATTAATCTTGCAGAAACGCTAATATTTCATGTGCCACTTCTTTCTCACTCTGTGAAATTCCTTGTGTTCCTTTCAGACGAAATGTCAACTTTCGCCACTGCTGTTGAGGATACAATACAATGTTTGCTTATTCCTAGTTACCATTGATCTGCTTTGTATCAACACCACTAACACTGTAACACTGTTGAGAGTTACGCGTCGACTAATCCTCCATAGCCTCATGCTTTGCTCACCATTGGATACGTCCAGTCCCGCCCCCTGTTGCAATTAGCAGCCAATATTGTGGTTGCATGATAGACAGTACGTGGGGCATCGAATGCTGTAAACATCAATTTTGCAACCTCGCATTCAAGGGGTTCCTTGTCAGAGATATTTATTAAATGTTCCAAAGAAGAGCTGAACATTTCGTCACAGTTTCTTTCAGTACGTGTGAAAGCGTCATGTAGCTGCTCAGGAAGCTCCAGAGGCAGACGCTGCAAGAGAGGCGTTATGTATTACTTTATGGTTTACTGTCAAAGTACCGAGAGTGTAAATTTACAAGAGTCAACCTATATATTCTTCCTGCTGCGTATATATCTTGAAAAGACTGTGAAGGTAAAATTAGAGAGAATGAGATGACATGGAGACTCACGAACAAATGTTCTTCCTGCAAACGAGAGGCGAACCGAACGAGATAGGATGTAAGTGGCAATGGTGCACGAAGTACCGTCCGCCACACATAATAAGGTGGGCCGTAGGGTATAGTTATGGTTGTTGGTTCAGTATATATATTTATATATAAGAGAGTTGTTCAATCAATATTGCAAGACATTTCTTTTCTCGACCAATTCCGGTTGAAAAAATGCAGAATTTGCTGTGGGACACTATTTACCATTAAAATTGTTACAGCAAGAAGAAATGCAGATGATAAACGGGTATTCATTGGAAAAATATATTATACTAGAACTGACATGTGATGCATTTTCACGCAATTTGGGTGCAAAGATCCTGAGAAATCAGTACCCAGAACAACCACCTCTGGCCGTAATAACAGCCTTGATACGCCTGGGCATTGAGTCAAACGGAGCTTGGATGGCGTGTACAGGTACAGCTGCCCATGCAGCTTCAACACGGTACCACAGTTCATCAAGAGTAGTGACTGGCGTGTTGTGATGAGCCAGTTGCTCGGCCCCCATTGACCAGACGTTGTCAATTGGTGGGAGATCTGGAGAATGATCTGGTCAGGGCAGCAGTCGAACATTTACTGTGTCCAGAAAGGCCCGTACAGGACCTGCAACATGCGGTCGTGCATTATCCTGCTGAAATGTAGGGTTTCGCAGGGATCGAATGAAGGGTAGAGCCACGGGTCGTAACACATCTGAAATGTAACGTCCACTGTTCAAAGTGCCGTCAATGCGAACAAGAGGTGACCGAGACGTGTAACCAATGGCACCCCATACCATCACGCCGGGTGATACGCCAGTATGGCGATGACGAATACACCCTTCCAATGTGCGTTCACCGCGATGGCGCCAAACACGGATGCGACCATCACGATGCTGTAAACACAACCTGGATTCATCCGAAAAAATGACGTTTTGCCATTGGTGCATCCAGGTTCGTCGTTGAGTACATCAACGCAGGTGCTCCTGTCTGTGATGGAGCGTCAAGGGTAACCGTAGCCATGGTCTCCGAACTGATAGTCCATGCTGCTGCAAACGTCGTCGAACTGTTGGTGCAGATGGTTGTTGTCTTGCAAACGTCCCCATCTGTTGACTCAGGGATCGAGACGTGGCTGCACGATCCGTTACAGCCATGCGGGTAAGATGCTTGTCATCTCGACTACTAGTGATACGAGGCCGTTGGGATCCAGCACGGCGTTCCGTACCACCCTCCTGAACCCATAGATTCCATATTCTGCTAACAGTCATTGGATCTCGACCAACGTGAGCAGCAATGTCGCGATACGATAAACCGCAATCGCGATAGGCTACAATCCGACCTTTATCAAAGTCGAAAACGTGATGGTAGGCATTTCCCCTCCTTACACGAGGCATCACAACAAGGTTTCACCAGGCAACGCCGGTCAACTGCTGTTTGTGTATGAGAAATCGGTTGGAAACTTTCCTCATGTCAGCACGTTGTAGGCGTCGCCACCGGCGCCAACCTTGTGTGAATGGTCTGAAAAGCTAATGATTTGCATATCACAGCATCTTCTTCCTGTCGGTTAAATTTCGCGTCTATAGCATGTTGCCTTCGTGGTGTAGCAGGATTTAATGGCCAGTAGTGTAGAATACTTCCGCTTCAGCACCTATGGTTTCGTGAAGTTCCGAAGTTCCGAAGTTCCGATAGTGGCGGCGCTATACGCTGTCATCAAAATGGCGTCTGTAACGGAAGTGCGTTCCAAGCAGAGAGTTGTCATTGAGTTTCTTTTGGCAGAAAACCAAAGCATTGAAGATATTCATAGCCGCTTGCCAAATGTCTACGGAGACCCGACAGTGAACAAAAGCACGGTGAGTCGATGAACGGGGCGTCTCTCATTATCGCAACAAGGTAGCTCAAACCTGTTCCACTTCCCACATGCTGGCCGGCTGCACACAGCTGTGACTCCTGCAATGTTGGGACGTGTGGAGGTGATCGACGTAACACAATCAAACATCACACTGCACAGCTGAACGTCCCTGTTGGTAGTGCTGACCCGCTCATCCATAATGTGGGGTACTCAAAGGTGTGTGCCCCAACTTGTACCTTCCATCTGTTTGGCCTAGTGAAGGTTGCACTCCGCGGGAGGCAGCATGTGGACAATGGGAAGGTTATTGATGCAACAAGACGTCGGCTCCGACATCGATCAGGAAAGTGGTACCATGCGGCCATACAGGCCTCCCAGCAAGGTGGCATAAAGGCCGGTTCCCACTAGGGCTGCCGCGCGTCAAAACGGCGCGTCAGCGGCGTGGTTGCCATGGAAATGGCGTCAGCGGCAAGGCGCGGCGGGCTCTGCGTCGCGGTTTGACCATGTCGAACCGCTTCCGCTGCCGCGTGCCGCGCTCCAGGTGCGCGCCGCCAATCACAGAACGCGCTGAGCGTGACGTCAGGTACGGACTCCCGGGCCACACGAACTTTCGCCGAACCGCTGGCGCGGACGCGGCGGCAGCTATGAAATACTTATCATCCGATTCCAAGGAAACTATTCGGTAGAAAAATTTGATTCTTGGGCATGTTACAGCCTGATATCTTCTCTCGATAAAGGACCGAATTTCTTTTCGTTATTCGTCGTGGTTACTTGCTGTATCGCATTTACGTAAACCTTTACACGAAATTTTAATGAGTGTGCAGAGGTAAAAACGCATTGCGTGGACTTTGCGTACAGTTCATTTTAGGTAATACATTATTGCGTATGAAATTTAGTCAACATATCGAAATTGTTTTTAAAGCTGAGAGCAGATCGATAGCTATCACCGTTCTCGAGATATTGTCTGATATGTCGGCGGACGGGCTATGCCGTGACCGCGCGCGGGTTGCTCGGCGACGCGACCGGTACTTCGTCCTGCTCGTCGTAAACCATGTGGTTGTATCAACCGCAAATTTCGTAAACGGTTCAAGAAATCGAAATGTTTTTTTTTTTTTTTTTTCGAATGATAACTTGTGAAAAGTCATGTATTTCGTCGCATGATAAATATCCTAAATCTGTTTATCTACCAAGATATGAAAGTAACTACAGTTTTTCAGAAGGGATAGATGAATTTTTTTAAATGGCATTAATAGCATGTCGAATGAGAAGTTAAACCGAAACTAATTTGCTGGTATGTCATAAGATGTAATTTACTAAATATGTAGAGCTATTGATTATTTCCTTTCATTTTTCTTTATCCAGTGTACTTTACTGATTCAAGACGCGTTTCGCCTTTTACTTTAAGGCATCTTCGGTGGAATCTAGAATGACTCAGTTTTGTTTTGATCTGTGATACTTGGAGATTATAAAACAGTTCACATCTTTTTTTACGTGAATGACTGATTACTTACAGTGAATTGTGTTTTTGGCAGACATATACGTTTCCCCTCACCTGCTCACATGCTGGAGGTTGAACTAAAACTTAGATTATGGAACATAAGCACATTTTCATGTTCGCTCTTTTTTCTTCTGTCACTAGCAGTAGACGTTTTACCGAAAACTCTGATTTAAAGTCATAACTACAGTGTGTTCAGCTCATGTCCCTTCCTGTCTGGTTTGTTTATGTACATGTTGCCAACCTGCAGAATTATATGCTGAAAACTAATGTTTGTTTATTTTTGTTCTCCTTATATCTGTATGTGTGTGTGGCTAGCCAGTGATAGTTATAGAAAGTTGAAAGTGAATCCAGTAGTTGTCAGACAGTGGTTGAAAGATTTGGTGTTCAGCTGATTTCAGTTTTGGTTTAAATGTTTTAAGGAGTGCATGGAAGAGTAAATTCACTGCTTACATTAATAGATAAAATAGTAGAATAGTATTTCAACAGATGATTATTATCAGAATACTATCACCCAACCCCTTTGTCCTCACTCTTTGACGCCCCACAATACGCCCTGTCAACTAACCCCTATTGTCGTCAAAGTTGTACCGTAATTTCCTCTTCCTCCTCTATTTAATTCCGTACCTCTTCTTTAGTCACACGATCCTCGTATCTAAAGTTCAGCATTCTTATGAATCACCACGTTTTGAAAGCGTCCATTGTCTTCTTGACAGAAGTGTTCATCGTCCACGTTTCACTTACATACGAGGCTGCACTCCACACAAATACCTTTGTAAAATAGTATCCAACCATTAGCATTTATATTCGGTGTGAACAAATTTTCTTTTTCAGAACGCTTTTCTTGCTATTGACAGTCTTCAGTCAGGTTTGCGTCTGCACCAGGAAATGCCTTACAATTTAAAATCTGGTTTCGAAAACTGTTCCAAATATATATTATTCTTTCGTGATTCTTAAGCAAGGTGCTGGCGATGATTACATTATGCTCTGTGGGAAATTCTATCAGGTGGCTTCCACTTTCATCCCTTCCACCTAGTCTTTGTGTTCTTACTGTTTTCGTGTACCTGCTACCGTATCACATTTTAAATTTTTGTCTCGCTTAACTATCTGAATAATCTCTTTTGTCGTACATTGTTTCAATGTGTTAGGAGATAGTGAACAATCGTGAACGGTAGTCATGAAATCTGTTTATGGTGAAATGAGAAAACATGAATAATGAAATATGTGAAAGAGTACATTGTACAGAAAATGAAAAATTGGTATGTCTTCACCCAACTTCGTCTTTCCTTCATGTAGGTGTAAGATATAGCTAATCAAACGCACCGCGCGTTTCAGTGGGTCCTGCCCCATACCTCAGTGGCTGTCCGTCATTGGCTACCGCTAGCGTCTGCCGCTTCCAGATGGGAACGCCAATTCCGCGAGCCCCCGCGTCAAAGCGGAAAACGCACGCCGCTGCCGTTGCCGCACGACGCGCTGCCGCGCTCTAGTGGGAACCGGCCTTAAAGGCCGGTTCCCACTAGAGCGCGGCAGCGCGGCGTGCGGAAACGGCAGCGGCAAGCGTTTTCCGCGTTGACGCGGCGGCTCGCGGAATTGGCGTTCCCATCTGGAAGCGGCAGACGTTAGCGGTAGCCAATGACGGACAGCCACTGAGGTACGGGGCAGGACCCACTGAAACGCGCGGTGCGTTTGATTAACTATATCTTACACCTACGTGAAGGAAAGACGAAGTTGGGTGAAGACATACCAATTTTTCATTTTCTGTACAATGTGCTCTTTCACATACTTCATTATTCATGTTTTCTCATTTCACCATAAACAGATTTCATGACTACCGTTCACGATTGTTCACTATCTCCTAGCACAGTGAAACAATGTACAACAAGAGAGATTATTCAGATAGTTAAGCGAGACAAAATTTTAAATGTGGTACGGTAGCAGGTACACGAAAACAGTAAGAACACAAAGGCTAGGTGGAGGGGATGAAAGTGGAAGCCACCTGATAGAATTTCCCACAGAGCATAATGTAATCATCGCCAGCACCTTGCTTAAGAATCACGAAAGAATAATATATATTTGGAACAGTTTTCGAAACCAGATTGTAAATTGTAAGGCATTTTCTGGTGCAGACGCAAACCTGACTGAAGACTGTCAATAGCAAGAAAAGCGTTCTGAAAAAGAAAATTTGTTCACACCGAATATAAATGCTAATGGTTGGATACTATTTTACAAAGGTATTTGTGTGGAGTGCAGCCTTGTATGTAAGTGAAACGTGGACGATGAACACTTCTGTCAAGAAGACAATGGACGCTTTCAAAACGTGGTGATTCATAAGAATGCTGAACATTAGATACGAGGATCGTGTGACTAAAGAAGAGGTACGGAATTAAATAGAGGAGGAAGAGGAAATTACAGTACAACTTTGACAACAATAGGGGTTAGTTGACAGGGCGTATTGTGGGGCGTCAAAGAGTGAGGACAAAGGGGTTGGGTGATAGTATTCTGATAATAATCATCTGTTGAAATACTATTCTACTATTTTATCTATTAATGTAAGCAGTGAATTTACTCTTCCATGCACTCCTTAAAACATTTAAACCAAAACTGAAATCAGCTGAACACCAAATCTTTCAACCACTGTCTGACAACTACTGGATTCACTTTCAACTTTCTATAACTATCACTGGCTAGCCACACACACATACAGATATAAGGAGAACAAAAATAAACAAACATTAGTTTTCAGCATATAATTCTGCAGGTTGGCAACATGTACATAAACAAACCAGACAGGAAGGGACATGAGGTGAACACACTGTAGTTACGACTTTAAATCAGAGTTTTCGGTAAAACGTCTACTGCTAGTGACAGAAGAGAAAAGAGCGAACATGAAAATGTGCTTATGTTCCATAATATAAGTTTTAGTTCAACCTCCAGCATGTGAGCAGGTGAGGGGAAACGTATATGTCCGCCAAAAACTCAATTCACTGTAAGTAATCAGTCATTCACGTAAAAAAAAGATGTGAACTGTTTTATAATCTCCAAGTATCACAGATCAAAACAAAACTGAGTCATTCTAGATTCCACCGAAGATGCCTTAAAGTAAAAGGCGAAACGCGTCTTGAATCTGTAAAGTACACTGGATAAAGAAAAAAGAAAGGAAATAATCAATAGCTCTACATATTTAGTAAATTACATCTTATGACATACCAGCAAATTAGTTTTGGTTTAACTTCTCATTCGACATGCTATTAATGCCATTTAAAAAAATTCATCTATCCCTTCTGAAAAACTGTAGTTACTTTCATATCTTGGTAGATAAACAGATTTAGGATATTTATCATGCGACGAAATACATGACTTTTCACAAGTTACCGTTTGCAAAAAAAAAAAAAAAAAAAAAAAAAAAAAAAAAAAAACCAATACGATTTCTTGAACCGTTTACGAAATTTGCGGTTGATACAACCACATGGTTTACGACGAGCAGGACGAAGTACCGGTCGCGTCGCGAGCAACCCGCGAGCGGTGACGGCACAGCCCGTCCGCCGACATATCAGTCAATATCTCGAGAACGGTGATAGCTATCGATCTGCTCTCAGCTTTAAAAACAATTTCGATATGTTGACTAAATTTCATACGCAATAATGTATTACCTAAAATGAACTGTACGCAAAGTCCACGCAATGCGTTTTCACCTCTGCACACTCATTAAAATTTCGTGTAAAGGTTTACGTAAATGCGATACAGCAAGTAACTACGACGAATAACGAAAAGAAATTCGGTCCTTTATCGAGAGAAGATATCAGGCTATAACATGCCCAAGAATCAAATTTTTCTACCGAATAGTTTCCTTGGAATCGGATGATATGTTTTTCATAGCTGCCGCCGCGTCCGCGCCAGCGGTTCGGCGAAAGTTCGTGTGGCCCGGGAGTCCGTACCTGACGTCACGCTCAGCGCGTTCTGTGATTGGCGGCGCGCACCTGGAGCGCGGCACGCGGCAGCGGAAGCGGTTCGACATGGTCAAACCGCGACGCAGAGCCCGCCGCGCCTTGCCGCTGACGCCATTTCCATGGCAACCACGCCGCTGACGCGCCGTTTTGACGCGCGGCAGCCCTAGTGGGAACCGGCCTTAAGGCGCCGGCCGCGGTGGTCTCGCGGTTCTAGGCGCGCAGTCCGCAACCGTGCGACTGCTACGGTCGCAGGTTCGAATCCTGCCTCGGGCATGGATGTGTGTGATGTCCTTAGGTTAGTTAGGTTTAACTAGTTCTAAGTTCTAGGGGACTGATAACCACAGCAGTTGAGTCCCATAGTGCTCAGAGCCATTTGGCATAAGGCCGTCAAATTGAACGGAGATCATGTTGAAACATAGGGTTTTGTAGCCAAAAAATAGTGTGGAATAATGCGGTGTATTGGAATCTTGAATAAAACCGACCTGCTTGCAGAAAAAAAAAATACTGAGTTATTTATTGAACGCCCCTTGTAGTGTTAATGTTCGTAGGATTGATAGAGAGTGGTGGCAGTCAGACAAGAGATTTGAATTTTACGGTACAATGGCTGTTAGTTAAGTGTCAGTATTGGAGTAACTAGAAGGGTAATGACCTTGAAAGCTATATATAGAACAGAATGAGGTGAGGAAGTAGATAAAGATTAGTTGGCAGATACGATATTGCAAGAAAGATTTGATAGAGCACCGAAAGACCTAAGTAGAAACGAGGCCCCTGGAGTAGACGACATTCGCTCAGAATTATCGAGATCCTTGGGAGAGCTGGCCATGACATTTCTATTCCACCTAGCGTGCAAGACATATGAGACAAGCTAAATACCTTCCTACTTAAAGAAGAAGTAATACTTCCAATTCCAAAGAAATCAGGTGCTGACATGTGTGAACATTTACGAACTATAGGTTTAATAAGTCATGGCTGCAAAATACTGCCACGGATTATTTACAGGAGGATGCACAAACTGGTAGAAACAGATCTCGGGAAACATAGGTTTGGGTTCTGGAGAAATGTTGGAACAGACGAGGCAATACTGATCCTACGCCATATCTTAGAATATAGGTTAAAGAAAGCCAAATCTGTGTGTATAGCGTTTGCATATTTCGAAAATTTTTACAGTGTTGAGTGGCATACAATTTTGCAACTAAGATACTGCGGATCAAAGAAAGGGAATGAAAAATTATTTACAGTTTGTACAGAAAACGGACGTGTTGTAAGAGTCCAAGGGCCAAAAGCAAGGAGTGAGGCAGAGTTGTCTTTTCTGAAGGCATTTGTATGGAGTGAAGCCTTGTACGGAAGTGAAAAGTGAATGATAAACACTTCATAGAAGAATAGAATAGAAGCTTCTGAAATTGGTCTTACAGAAGAATGCTGAAGATTAGATGGATAGACGCAATAAGTAATGAGCAAGTTCTGAATCGAATTAAAGAAAGAAAAAATTAATTGTACAAGTTGACTAAATGAAAGCACCGTTGTGGGACACGTGCTGAGACATCAATGACTCGTCGGTTTGGTGATGGACGAAAAAGTATGTGTGTGTGTGTGTGTGTGTGTGTGTGTGTGTGTGTGTGTGTGTGTGTGTGTGGAGGGGGCGGGGGGAGGGTAATAACTGTGTGTATGTGAGTGTGGAGACCAAGGGATGAAAGCGGTAAACAGATTCGAGTGGATATGGATTGCAATATCTAAGCACGGATGAATAGGCGTGCAGAGCTGCATCAAACCAGTCTTCGGACCGAAGACCACAACAAAAAACACGGAAGTAAGAGTTTTCTGTAGATATTGTGGCACTGCTGCAAACTTGTTTTGCACTTTTTAAGAAATATCAGTGCCTGTCAGAGCGATTCTTCATGATAAATGTGCCCAGTAAACAAGCTGATTTGACGAAAGACTATTCTTTAGTTGCGAACTGTAAATCGTCAGCGTAAATCCCCTTTGGTGGGCGCGTTAATAGTTCAAGCGAACGGCGAGTCGCTGAAAAACATGTGTAGGCGTGGAATGGCCGTGACGAAGTACCGCGCCTTTGTGGGGGCGCACTGTAACGGCGGAGCGTGCTTCAGCAGAACATTGCTCATAATATATATGACAGTCATGACTAATATTACGAGTCAGCTATCAGGCTGAAAATGGTGGGTTCGTTTAAGGCGCTCGCCTCACGCCACTTTGCGATTCACTCTTCGACTTTCGTAACAGTTACGGTACAGTAATTTTTCGATCGGCCAAGGGTACCTTACACATTTACATTTATGTGAATACACCATACGGAGCATGTCAGAGGCTACCTTTTACCACTGCTAGTCATTCCATTCCAATTCCACTCGCAAATGGTACTAGCGGAAAACGGCTATTACCTGCTGCCGTACGAGCCCAGATTTCTCTTATACTTCTTCGGATCCGAAGAAAAACCACAAGACAGGGAGAAGTGGAGAAGTATCGTGCCTAGATCTTCCGCAAGGCAGAACTACTACTGATGATTATGATGAGAATGATCAGTATGATAATCATTCTGACCAGTTGGCGGCCTTCGACAAACAGCACTTACGGATGAAATATGTCCAGTCACATTAATGTGACCACCTGTCAAAAGCCTGAATAAGCACCTTTTGTACTGCGGACCGCTGCGAGACGTGCAGGAAGACCCTGAGGTTCTGAAAGGTATCGGCAGCGAAATGCAGGGTGATCTGCAGCGGATAGGCACTTGATGCAGGGAATGGCAACTGACCCTTAACATAGACAAATGTAACGTATTGGGAATACATAGAAAGAAGGATCCTTTATTGTATGATTATATGATAGCAGAACAAACACTGGTACCAATTACTTCTGTAAAATATCTGGGAGTATGCGTACGGAACGATGTGAAGTGGAATGATCATATAAAATTAATTGTTGGTAAGGCGGGTGCCAGTCTGAGATTCATTGGAAGAGTCCTTAGAAAATGTAGTGCATCAACAAAGGAGGTGGCTGACAAAACACTCGTTCGACCTATACTTGAGTATCGCTCATCAGTGTGGGATCCGTACCAGGTCGGATTGACAGGGCAGATAGAGAAGATCCAAATAAGAGCGGCGCGTTTCGTCACAGGGTTATTTGGTAAGCGTGATAGCGTTACGGAGATGTTTAGCAAACTCAAGTGGCAGACTCTGCAAGAGACGCGCTCTGCATCGCGGTGTAGCTTGCTGTCCAGGTTTCGAGAGGGTGCGTTTCCGGATGAGGTATCGAATATATTGCTTCCCCCTTCTTGTATCTCTCGAGGAGATCACGAATGTAAAATTAGAGAGATTCGAGCGCGCACGGAGGCTTTCCGGCAGTCGTTCTTCCCGAGAACCATACGCGACTGGAACAGGAAAGGGAGGTAATGAGAGTGGCACGTAAAGTGCCCTCCACCACACACCGTTGGGTGGTTTGCGGAGTATAAATGTAGATGTAGATGTAGATGTGGAGCCACTCCAGGTGCCCACCTGGGTGCCGTTGAAGATGGTTTAAAGACTGAAACCAGTAGCACAATAAATATCATTATCGCATACAGCGCAGTGTTATGCATTTTGTAAAACTTGACATCTCGGTTGAGAATTCATGGAGCGAGTCTAGTGGCCACAGGAGTACGGTGAACTCATACTGGTGATCTTTGAACCATGCCCGTACACTGCGAGGTGTGTGGCATGTTGCATTGTCCTGCTGGCAGATACCATCGTGCTGAAGAAGAGCAAACTACGTGTAGGGGCAGACGTAACCCCCACGGATAGATGCATACATGTGTTGATCCATTGTGCCTTCTAGAATGACGAAATCGCTAAGGAAATGTCACGAAAACATACCCAACACCACAATGCTCCCTCTTCCGCTCTGGATCCTTCCGAAGATTGTTAGAGGGTCCAGAAATGAATTTTTCACTCTACGGCGGAATGTGGGCTGAGATACTGGCGGAATTAAAGCTGTGAGGACAGGTCATGACTCGTGTTTGGGTAGCTCAGTTGGTAGAACACTTGCCCGCGAGAGGCAAAGTGCCCGAGTTCGAATCTCGGTCCGGCAGACAGTTTTAATCTGCCAGAAAGTTTCATTGTCGGAGGGTGATTGCTTTCAGACGTTTCACGCCATACGGTCACATGTCTGACGCAGCATAAAACGTGATCCATCTGAAAAGGACACCTGTGGCCGCTCAGTGGACGTCAAGTTGCGGTATTGGGGCACAAATTCCAGTCTTGGATGCTGATGAGCAGCAGTCAGTATGGGTCATAACCAGGCGCCTGCTGCAGAGGCCCTTATGTAGCAACGTTCGCTGAATTGTCGTTGAGGAGACTTTGTTGGTAGACTCTTGGTTTATCTCGGCGGTCAGTTTCTCAACAGTTGCACGTCTTTTTGCACGCCGTGGTTTATCCCTTTCATCTATCGCTCGTGGAGTACCACATTTGCCTCAGCGTCGTTTATGGATAGCGCCATTTTGGCACGCTGACTGTACTTTAACGACAGCGGCACGCTAACAGTTTACAAGCTTCGCCGTTTCAAAAATATTTCCACCCTTGGCCCTAAAGCCAATGATCATGCCCTTTTGGACGTCAGATAAATTGCTCCACTTCAACATTACGACAGCGACTGCTCTGTTGCCACGTCTTCCAACTTGCTTTATATACCATCCATTGCTATTACTTCCACCTGCCGTCTGTAAGTGATTACTGCACGCAGACGTCGAACGTAGGCGGTGGTCACAAAATTGTGAATGGACAATGTAAATACAGGGTGTTACAAAAAGGTACGGCCAAACTTTCAGAAACATTCCTCACACACAAAGAAAGAAAATATGTTATATGGACATGTGTCCGGAAACGCTTACTTTCCATGTTAGAGCTCATTTTATTACTTCTCTTCAAATCACATTAGTCATGGAATGGAAACACACAGCAACAGAACGTACCAGCGTGACTTCAAACACTTTGTTACAGGAAATGTTCAAAATGTCCTCCGTTAGCGAGGATACATGCATCCACCCTCCGTCGCATGGAATCCCTGATGCGCTGATGCAGCCCTGGAGAATGGCGTATTGTATCACAGCCGTCCACAATACGAGCACGAAGAGTCTCTACATTTGGTACCGGGGTTGCGTAGACAACAGCTTTCAAATGCCCCCATAAATGAAAGTCAAGAGGGTTGGGGTCAGGAGAGCGTGGAGGCCATGGAATTGGTCCGCCTCTACCAATCCATCGGTCACCTAATCTGTTGTTGAGAATCGTACGAACACTTCGACTGAAATGTGCAGGAGCTCCATCGTGCATGAACCACATGTTGTGTCGTACTTGTAAAGGCATATGTTCTAGCAGCACAGGTAGAGTATCCCGTATGAAATCATGATAACGTGCTCCATTGAGCGTAAGTGGAAGAACATGGGGCCCAATCAAGACATCACCAACAATGCCTGCGCAAACGTTCACAGGAAATCTGTGTTGATGACGTGATTGCACAATTGCGTGCGGATTCTCGTCAGCCCACACATGTTGATTATGAAAATTTACAATTTGATCAGTTGGAATGAAGCCTCATCCGTAAAGAGAACATTTGCACTGAAATGTGGTTGGACACATTGTTGGATGAACCATTCGCAGAAGTGTACCCGTGGAGGCCAATCAGATGATGATAGTGCCTGCACACGCTGTACATGGTACGGAAACAACTGGTTCTCCCGTAGCACTCTCCATACAGTGACGTGGTCAAGGTTACCTTGTACAGCAGCAACTATTAGGGTTATCGTCAACTGCACGAAGAATTGCTTCGTCCATTGCAGGTGTCCACGTCGTCCTAGGTCTTCCCCAGTCGCGAGTCATAGGCTGGAATGTTCCGTGCTCCCTAAGGCGCCGATCAATTGCTTCGAACGTCTTCCTGTCGGGACACATTCATTCTGGAAATCTGTCTCGATACAAACGTACCGCACCACGGCTATTGCCCCGTGCTAATCCATACATCAAATGGGCATCTGCCAACTTCGCATTTGTAAACATTGCACTGACTGCAAAACCACGTTCGTGATGAACACTAACCTGTTGATGCTACGTACTGATGCGCTTGATGCTAGTACTGTAGAGCAATGAGTCGCATGTCAACACAAGCACCGAAGTCAACACTACCTCCCTTCAATTGGGCCAACTGGCGGTGAATCGAGGAAGTACAGTACATACTGACGAAACTAAAATGAGCTCTAACATGGAAATTAAGCGTTTCGGGACACATGTCCACATAACATCTTTTCTTTATTTGTGTGTGAGAAATGTTTCCTGAAAGTTTGGCCGTACCTCTTTGTAACACCCTTTATATTCTTGTGTACAGTCGCCTGTTAGTAACAAGTCGAATGTTGTCATCCTTTTTCGATAGTTCTGTGTTTACAAATGCTGCCTATCTACAGGCTCGCCGAGCGAGGTGATGCAGTGGTTAGCTCACTGGACTCGTATTCGGGAGTACGATAGTTCGAACCCGCGTATGACCATCCTGATTTACGATTTCTGTGATTTCCCTAAATCGCTTCAAGCAAATTCCGGTATGTTTCCTTTTGAAGGGCACGGCCGACTTCCTTCCCCATACTTCGGTAATCTGGTGGGACCAATGACCTCGCTGTTTGGTCCCCTCCCCAAAACCAACCAACCAATCTCCAGGGCACTCATACACAATCTACAGCCTCTGTCTCACGCTGCTTCGTGATTCCCCACAGATTCAAAAGACTGAAGGCATCTCCGTGACAAGTTCTACAGTAGATCTATTTCTGGCTATATTTTTTCATAAAGTGCGCATCACGAGGAGAGGGCAGAGGTGACTT
Source organism: Schistocerca serialis cubense (assembly GCF_023864345.2). NCBI lineage: Eukaryota > Metazoa > Arthropoda > Insecta > Orthoptera > Acrididae > Schistocerca > Schistocerca serialis. The sequence continues at coordinate 222,946,638 of NC_064639.1, read as the reverse complement.
CGTGAACCCGCTGACCTTGTTGGCTCTGAGAGATGCGAGTGGCTACCACGTGCTGCCGAAAGCGGCGCCGCTGAGCGTCCCAGATACAGATAGGGCCCGGCCCGTTCGCTCAGCCTTTGCATGACAAGGCCCGCCTGCTAACAGAGACGTAGGCGACACGTGAGGCGTCCCGAATAGAACGACGTCACGCGCGAGCTCCTTGGCCCGGCGCTGCAAACAAAAGGGCGACCCGTAAGACATTTGCACTACAAGATGCGCGTGCAGCCTGGCGGGAGCATGAGGTTCTGGATACTGGTGTGTCCCCGTCGCGACAGTTTATATACACGCCGCATATCAAGGACAGGCATGCACCGAGCGTCAGTGATCCTTTGTCAACGGCCGTACTGAGGACCCTGACAGCATCTCAGTTTAAGGAGTATTTTATGGACTTAAGTTACGTCAGCGCCGACCTGCCGAGTGAGCGGCTGCAGAGGGCCCGTGAGGTATTACCATTATGATGCGAGGCCAACCTCGGAATCCAACTTAAAGCCGTTTTCTCTCTGTTACCTGGCCAGTGGTCTGGCGCTGAATATACGGTGCTCTTCTCGATTCGTAGCCTGGTATTTGGTGGTCAACCACAAATATATGAATCGTCAGAGACTCCATTCCATATGCATGGTAGACCCTCCGTTATGACTCCAGTGGCATCTACCTGATTCGGATGAACACCGGCTGGAATGTGGGTCTGCTGTTGAGGTTTGGAGGTTGATGGGACTGATGTTGGCCTTCACTGAGACCATGACCCCAACTGTAGCGACTGCAACCATCCTTCTCTTCCCAGATACGACGTTTTATCCATGTATTAAGATGCATACAGTGACATGGATCAAAGGTCTGACCGTATTGTATCTTTAATGGGATGGTGACTAGCACTTTCTCGATTTTTGGACCTTCCTATTGGAATGGTTCACTCGTCTCCGACGCCACCTGCGCTATCACAAATACTTTTTCTAATTACCTACATAGTGTCTTCTTGGACCCTCCTCGCAGTTCGGGTGTGGGAGGAATGAAAAGTCAACATTATGTACATGTCACTTTTAAGGCGGAACCTAACCATACGGACATTTTTTTTTATGAACACGTGCCCTGCCCCATTGGCAGGGTAGAAGGATCTGCGGATGTCTTGTCGCTAATAGCAGCAGGTTTAGTGTCTAAGCCGGCCGCTGTGACCGAGCAGTTCTAGGTGCTTCAGTCCGGAACCGCACTGCTGCTAAGGTCGCAGGTTCGGATCCTGCCTCGGGCATGGATGTGTGTGATGTCCTTAGGTTAGTTAGGTTTAAGTAGTTCTAAGTCTAGGGTACTGATGACCTCAGATGTTAAGTACCATAGTACTTAGAGCCATTAGAAGCATTTGTGGTGTCTAACGTTGGTTTCGCCAAGAGGGCAGCCTTTACGTTATATTTATGCTATAATTTTGTTTTTAGATAATTTCTGTACCCCTAGAAGTACACTATTGTACGAGTAAAGATTTTTTGTTTAACCTGCGTTCCCGTTCCACGAAAACAGAATCGGAGGTGACGGTCCAGGGACAGGAAGGGAGAAAGAAAGTGGGTATAACGGTTCCCTTCAGATCACTGACGTCCCGTACAGTCTAGTGTGTCCAACTCTTGGATAGGTGACCATCTGGATCAGCCGCTGGCTGTTGACAAATTTCCCTTTGCTTTTATGGCAGAGGGGATGGGAGCGGTGGTGTTGAAAATTGCTGATCACCAGTCTTTGCGCCAATGTCCTGAACTAAATTCCAAACCTCTCCGCTGTGTCCCATGAAGCGAGGGCATGTGACATTATTGGTGATTCTGAGTCCCTTCTCTCATCATCATCCAACACACTCAAGACACTACACTACACTACACTACACTACACACAAACACACACACACACACACACACACACACACACACACACACACAATCACCGTCACCTACACTTAAGAGATTCACGTATGCACTCAGCTCTTATGCTTAGTGATGGAAAGGTGCCTGCGGGCGTGAAGAACAAGGAAAACCTTCCCAATTAAGCGGCTGAACCTGCTCCTCGGGGTCGAATGTGGAAGAACTGTCAAATGACTCTGAGGACTATGAGACTTAACTTCTGAGGTCATCAGTCGCCTAGAACTTAGAACTAATTAAACCTAACTAACCTAAGGACACCACACACATCCATGCCCGAGGCAGGATTCGAACCTTCGACCGTAGCGGTCGCTCGGTTCCAGACTGTAGCGCCTAGAACCGCACTGCCACTCCGGCAGGCTAGGCTGAAGAACTGTCCTCCGAAGTTTTGTGATCTCCTCTCGTGTGTGCAGACTTGTGTGGCCTTGCGTTATCGTGGAGAAGAAGTGAGTTCGCATTTTTGTGGCTACCAACAAGCTGTAATCGTTTCTTCAGTTTTTTGAGAGTCTCGCAATAGTCTTCGGAGTTGCTCGTTTCACCATGAAGTAGGACATCGAATAGCACAACCACTGCAGAGTCCCAGTAGACTGTAGCCATGACTTTACCAGCTGAGGGCATTGTTTTCAACTTATTGTTCGTAAGAGACATGTGATGCCACTCTATGGACCGATGCTTTGTTTCAGGCTTAAAGTGGAGAATCCTTGTTTCATCGTCTGTGACAATGTTTGACAAGAAATCATCACCATCATCCTCATAACGCGCAAGCAGTCAGGCACAGATGTTCCTGCTTTGCTCTTCAGTTGGGATTCGAGGAACCTAGCTGGCAGAAACGTAAAAGTATACTAAGTGGTGGGGAAGTGCGCCAGCGCCACTAACTAACACAGATGTCAAGTTGTGCCTTGAACTGCTTAAATGTTTTTCGTCGTTCATCTCAAATAAAAGTGTACACGCGTTGCAACATTGGAGGCACCAATCCATGTGCGGCTGAGCTGCACGTGGGAACTCAGACACATTCCCCTCTTCTCATTCTATTAACGACAGACGCTTCACTCAGAGACTTACAGTGCTTTTACCCACTACCCGGTGTCCCTAAACATTCTGTAACCTCTTGTGAATGTTTGTGGTATTCTTTTCGATACACTCTGTATTTTGTAACTCTACGTGTGAGGAATGTTTCCTGAAAGTTTGGCCACACAGTTTTGTTACACCCTGTATTTCCTTTTGACAAACCCGCTGCCCTTTTGTTTTGTTCTGAAAACTGCGAACTATTGCACTTGTTCTTCCTGTGTACATTTTTTTTCTTCGAGTAAAGAACCGCCGGTGTGATTGAATGTTACAGTGGCGCCTTTAGTAACCCAACAGCACACTTTTATAAGAGCCCACCTTTGAAGAAGGCAGCCAGTCAGCACCTACGACTTAACATTACAGAAATGCATTCAATCTTAGGTGCTGACGCGTCTCGACGAATAAGCTTCTTTGGACAACCCTTGCTTGCACGCAAAGTTCTTCGTAGAATCGTGTCGTTGCAAATGCACAGGCACTCACTGAACTCCACACGGAGCGGACATTCGTATGTCTGTGGCTGGTGGATCTCTTGTCATAGTGACTTTCCAGTGACAGGCGAGGTCACTGCCTATTTCTCTCAGACCACTGAGAGAGCAGCAGGCGAGAGAATGATGTTGCATTTACGAATAGGTCAGCATCGGACTCGCTAAAAATATAATTTATTCTGTAAAGAGGACATCTACGAGCAGTGTTTTTTTTCCTGGTTTCTCAGATGAATCTAACTAATGTAGTGACTTAAAAACACTACTGGCCAATAAAATTGCTACACCAAGAAGAAATGCAGATGATAAACGGGTATTCGTTGGACAAATATATTATACGCAATTCGGGTGCACAGATCCTGAGAAATCAGTACCCAGAACAACCACCTCTGGCCTTGATACGCCTGGGCATTGAGTCAGAGCTTGGTTGGCGTGTACAGGTACAGATGCCCATGCAGCTTCAACACGATACCAAAGTTCATCTAGAGTAGTGACTGGCGTATTATGACGAGCCAGTTGCTCGGCCACCATTCACCAGATGTTTTCAATTGGTGACAGATCTGGAGAATGTGCTGGCCAGGGCAGCAATCGAACATTTTCTATATCCAGAAAAGCCCGTACAGGACCTGCAACATGCGGTCGAGCATTATCCTGCTGAAATGTAGGGTTTCGCAGGGATTGAATGAAGGGTAGAGCCACGGGTCGTAACACATCTCAAATGTAACGTCCACTGTTCAAAGTGCTTTCAATGCGAACAAGAGGTGACCGAGATGTGTAACCAATGGCACCCCATACCATCACGCCGGGTGATACGCCAGTATGGCGATGACGAATACACGCTTCCAATATGCGTTCCTCGTGATGTCGCCAAACACGGATGCGACCATCATGATGCTGTAAACAGAACCTGGATTCATCCGAAAAAATGACGTTTTGCCATTCGTGCACCCAGGTTCGTCGTTAAGTACATCATCGCAGGCGCTCCTGTCTGTGATACAGCGTCAAGGGTAACCGTAGCCATGGTCTCCGAGTTGATAGTCCATGCTGCTGCAAACGTCGTCGAACTGTTCGTGCGAATGTCCCCATCTGTTGACTCAGATATCGAGACGTGGCTGCACGATCCGTTACAGCCATGCGGATAAGATGACTGTCACCTCGACTGCCAGTGATACGAGGCCGTTGGGATCCAGCACGGCGTTCCGTATTACCCTCCTGAACCCACCGATTCCATATTCTGCTAACAGTCATTGGATCGCGACCAACGCGAGCAGAATGTCGCGATACTATAAGCCGCAATCGCGATAGGCTACAATCCTACCTTTATCAAAGTCGGAAACGTGATGGCACGCATTTCTCCTCCTTACACGAGGCATCACAACAACGTTTCACCAGGCAACGCCGGTCAACTGCTGTTTGTGTATGAGAAATCGGTTGGAAACTTTCCTCATGTCAGCTCGTTTTAGGTGTCGCCACCGGCGCCAACCTTGTGTGAATGCTCTGAAAAGCTAATCATTTGCATATCACAGCATCTTCTTCCTGTCGGTTAAATTTCGCGTCTGTAGCACGTCATCTTTGTGGTGCACCAATTCAAATGGCCAGTAGTGTACACTGGCTCTTAGATAAAGATGTTCGAGGGGGCCGGCCGGTGTGGCCGTGCGGTTCTAGGTGCTTCAGTCTGGAACCGCGTGAGCGCTACAGTCGCAGGTTTGAATCCTGCCTCGGGCATGGATATATGTGATGTCCTTAGGTTAGTTAGGTTTAAGTAGTTCTAAGTTCTAGGGGACTGATGACCACAGATGTTAAGTCCCATAGTGCTCACAGCCACTGGAACCATTTTTTTGTTTGAGGGGACTACTAAATGAAAATTACAAGTCCAACTAACTACTCTGTTAAGGAATGCTGCACTACAGGTCTGTTCAAAAAATTCCGGAACATGGTAATCTCGCGTCCATGGTGTGTTGGAGCGAAATGCGGTTGGCATCTCTGCACACGCCTGTGTTTAATGTGTAACTGCCGGAAGTTTCATTGGGTGTATGTCTGTTAGTTATTCTTCAGTTCTCTATTGAGTAGAACGTTGTGTCGCCCAGTTTGCGAATTTCGAGACGGCAGTGTTAGAGGGGCAACGCCTCTGCATTAAATTTTGTGTGAAACTCAAGAAAACCCTTACAGAGACACAGCAAATCATGCAGAAAGCCTACGGTGATGAGTGTTCAAGCCGTGCTCAGTGTTACAATGATTCACATGGCTTAAAAAGGGTGGGACGGAAGGTGAAGATGACCCTCGTTCAGGACTCCCCTTCGACGTCTACCGACGTCCGGAACGTCAACGTAATTGTGCGTGCGAACCGAAGACTGAGTGTCCGTTGCATCATGCCATGAAATCCTGACATAGCATCGTGGAATGCATCGTGTTGCCTCCAAGTTCGTCCCAATGCTCATGAGTCAAGACTAGGAAGACCATCGCTTCGCAGTCTGTGAAGAGTCATAACTGATGAGACATGTGTCTACGGTTATAGTGTTGAGACCGTGGTTCAGTCTTCACAATGGGTCGGGGAAGGTTCTCCAAGACCAAAAAAGCTCGACAGTTAAGGTCCAATGTCCTAGCCATGCTGATAGTTTTTATTTTTTATTTTGAAGGATTAGTTCATCGTGAATTCGTGCCGCTGGGACAAACTGGTAATCAATCATCGATGGTACTGTCGGCACGTGTTGCGACGCCTGCGAGAAAATGTGAGATGGAAACAGCCTGAAATGTGGCGAGACAATTCATGGCTGAAACTTTGATCCATTGTGGATTTGGAATACCTCGACTGTCTTGTTAAAGATTTAAGGAATTAGTGCAACCAATCGCCGTTTCTTCTTCAATTTTTATTTATTCATGACCGGTTTAGAATCGCCTGGAGAGTCATCATCACATGATACAATTTAGTTTGGAGTATCGTGGGGGTCGTGCATCTGTGGCAAATATAGAGACGGAAAAGTGAGTACTATATGTGGGAAGAATATTAAGATTTTAAGATAAATTTGATTGCATTACTCACTGTTTTTATTCTCGTTGCAAGAACTGCTATGGAAAACATAATGTATGCTTTCCAGTATCGTTAAATATCAAGTGAAACAGGCAGTTTTCCACCGATGGCCACTCCCACATACTTTACAAAATATAAACAAACCAAGGTGAGTGGCTGGTTTTGTCTCCTAAGAGTATTATGGAGGCAGAGATTTTCTTTGCTCATTTTTCGTTTTGTGTGGCATTCGTAATAAAATATGCATTTATTACATTACTTTCTTTATAAAAATTAGTATTATGTTTTTACATTGCAATTTTTTTCCCTTATGCTATTTACAAAATCTACAACAAAGTGTTGAGGACAATATTTCTGGTAGTGAAGTTACGTTTGGCATGTTTCTCATTGCTCAATAAAGAGGATAGTATACATGTGGGGAGGGAAGGGGGGGGGGAGGGGGGGAGGAGGGAGGAGGGAGGGAGGGATGGGAGGAGGGAAGGGAGGGAGCCAAACATAACTTCACTATCAGAAATATTGTCATAAACACTTTGTTGTTGACTCTGTAAATAGCATAAGGGGAAAAATTGCAATGTAAAAACATAATACTAATTTTTATAAAGAAAGTAATGTAATAAATATATATTTTATTACGAATGCCACACAAAACGAAAAATGAGCAAAGAAAATCTCTGCTTCCACAAAATTCTTTGGAGACAACTACAGCCACATTCTTTGGTTTGTTTATATTTTGTAAAGTATGTGGGAGTGGCCATCGGTGGAAAACTGCCTGTTTCTCTCGATATTTAACGATACTGGAAAGCATACATTATGTTTTCCAGAGCAGTTCTTGCAACAAGAATAAAAACAGTGAGTAATACCATCAAATTAATCTTAAAATCTTAATATTCTTCCCACATACAGTACTCACTTTTTCGTCTCTGTATTTTCCACAGATGCACTACACCCACAATACTCCAAACTAAATTGTATCATGTGATGATGAATCGCCAGGCGATTCGAAACCGGTCATGAATAAATAAAAATTGAAGAAAAATGGCGATTGGTTGCAGTAATTCCTGAAACCTTCAAATCATGGCTCTCGCATCACAATAACGCACCCGCACGTTCATTCATGTTGGCGCGTGACTGTTGCGCAAAACACGAAATCACAATGCCACCTCATCTTCCGTACTCTGCAGACCTGGCTCCAGCGGACTTTGTTTTATTTCCAAGTGGAAGACCCCGATGAAAGTCAAGATTTGCAACGATAGACGAGATAAAAGAAAATTCGCAGACGGCGCTTCGCGTGATCCAGCAAGAGGCGTACCAAGACTGCTTCCAGAAGTGGAAACGGCGTTGGGGGCAGTGTATCAGTTGTGGAGGAGAGTATTTCGAAGTAGACCATAAACAATAAGTAAAAGGTATGCATGGGAACTTTTTGAACAGACCTCGTACATGACACAATTTTTCAGTCCAGTCATCAAGTGTTTGTGATCAACAGTCGGAGCGATCAGTCCCTCGACTGCTGTACAAATCCGCACCATCTTAATGGAGCCACTTCAGAACAGCTGTGAGAATGTCCTCATCGTTAAAAAACATCTCACTTCCCCCCACCAAATCGCCACCAAATGTTCCTCCAGCTTGCCGAAAAGATGGAAATCGCTTGGTGCAACAAGGACCAGACAGTATGGCGGAGCAGCTTCCCCCCCCCCCCCCTCCCCCCCCCTCCCCACCCCTCCCCAACGTCTGTGAAGTTTCGGTCAAATTGTTGGCATGATTTCACTACAGCTGCACGCCACATTGCGTTTGGTCCACATACGGCCAGAATTTCACGGCTAATATGCGTGCAATTTAGACCTTTTGCGCACAAGAACCGTACTGTCCCGCATAATTCACCTTTGAACTACTTTTCCATCTGCCGCTCTGAACGAAATGGTGGAGTGGTTAGCACAATGGACTCGCATTCACGAGGAGGAGGGATCAAATTCACACCCGGCCATCCAGATTTATGTTTTCCATTATTTCCCTAAATCGCTGAAGGAAAATGTCGGAATGGTTCTTTTGAAAGTGCACGGCCGGTCTTCCTCCTCCGTCCTTGACACAGTCCGAGCTTGTAATTTGTCCCTAATGACGTCGATGTCGACGAGACGTTAAACCGTTATCTTCCTTACTTCCAGCTGCTACGCTGTTTCACTGGCACACTATGATGCATCTGTTATAAGTATCGCAGCAGAACTGTGTCTGGAGGATTCCAGTAAAATGTATTGTCTTACGACAATGCGTCATCGATCATGGTAACGCAGTGGTTAGCACACTGGACTCGCATTCGTGAGGACGACGGTTCAAACTCGCGTCCAGCCATTCTGATTTAGGTTTTCCGTGATTTCCCTAAAGCACTTAAGGTAAATGTCGGGATGATTCCTTCAAAAGGGCACGACCGCTTTCTTTCTCTATCCTTTCTTAACCCGAGCTCTTGCTCCTTCTCTAACGACCCCGTTATCGATGGGGGGTGTTGACCATTTATCTCCTCCTCCCTTCTCCGACAATGTGCCACTCTCGTTACGCGACGGTCTTGGGATGGGACGGCATGTATTAAGTTACTTTTAATTTACTTATTGTTATTAGGCTTTGGTCTGGTTTCTAGCTGTTTAGTAGTTTTTTATTTCTTTCCTGTACCGAGTTTTTCAGCATTGTCTACTGACTAGAAGATCAAACGTCCTCTCACTGACTTTACCCTCAATGTACATCACACGTCTTCTATTCTACTGACTTTACTCTTATTCCTTCCCTGCTGTTTTGCCCTAGTACATCTTCTACAATTTCAGGAATAACTATTCCAACATGACTCTGGACGTGCTCCTTTATTTGCAAAAGATATCGGTATGTTTACTTCCGCACCTACTCTGTCTAATACTCACACATTTACTATTCTTTTCGCTCACCTCAATGTCATTTATGTGGCAGAAAACCTTAGACGAGTAAAAGCATGGCGTCCTGAGCTGTCAATCAATCAACGTCTGAGTTATCGGCCGCTTTAGCGAACGACGCGCGGGCTGTCGACCGCGTTTTACTTTTTATCCGTCGTAGCAGTATGGGGAAGAACATTTAATCTTTATTTTAGGACGTCGATTGTCTCTATGGCGTCCTTTATAGACCTTTCTCCAAGAGAGAGTCCCTGTTTTCAGCTGTCTTTTCTTCCGTCGATTGGGCTTAACGTGCAGTCGCTTTTAACTTCTTTTTTGTCTTCGTGTTCTACGTTTCTGACATGAGCCTTAGTTATCACTTAACACTTCCAGGCTGAGATGCCGTGGTCCATACATACTCTCCCCTGACGTGTCGCCTTCGATTGCGGAAGTCATCCTCCGAGGACAATCGGCGAACTGCAACGAGAGCACGAGTGAGCACCATATATATGTATAAGCCATCCGCTGTCAATCACGTGACGTCGGCTGTGTTATGATGTCTGATATTGCCAACTTTCTCATTTGAAATTAATCGATTGTCACGCTGTTGCTGCAATGTTGACATTCATATCTTATCCAGCTTAATGCCTTCATCTTTTCTATTAAAATTATTGCAGTGTTTGGCAATCTCAACGGCCTCTCTGTACATATAGGCATAGCAAAAAGAAGCGTCAACACCCCTCTGGGGGAACATAAAAGGAACTGCCGCCTCGGACATATTGATAAACCGGCTGTAGCGGAACATGTGTTTCAGGAAGGTGATCATGAAATAAAGTTTAGTGAGACGACCGTCATAGCAAAGACGTCGCATTATTATGCGCGAATTTACAGAGAGGCTAGTGAGATTGCCAAACACTGCAATAATTTCAATAGAAAAGATGAAGGCATTAAGCTGGATAAGATATGGATGTCAACATTGCAGCAACAGCGTGACAATCGATTAATTTCAAATGAGAAAGTTGGCAATATTAGAGATCATAGCACAGCCGACGACACGTGACCGACAGTGGCTACCTCTGGATGGCTTATATACAGGGTGTTATAAAAAGGTACGGCCAAACTTTCAGGAAACATTCCTCACGCACAAAGAAAGAAAATATGTTATGTGGACATGTGTCCCGAAACGCTTATTTTCCATGTTAGAGCTCATTTTATTACTTCTCTTCAAGTCACATTAATCATGGAATGGAAACATACAGCAACAGAACGTACCAGCGTGACTTGAAACACTTTGTTACAGGAAATGTTCAAAATGTCCTCCGTTAGCGAGGATACATGCATCCATCCTCCGTCGCATGGAATCCCTGATGCGCTGATGCAGCCCTGGAGAATGGCGTATTGTATCACAGCCGTCCACAATACGAGCACGAAGAGTCTCTGCATTTGGTACCGGGGTTGCGTTGAGAAGAGCTTTCAAATGCCCCCATAAATGAGAGTCTAGAGGGTTGAGGTCAGGAGAGCTTAGAGGCCATGGAACTGGTCCGCCTCTACCAATCCATCGGTTACCGAATCTGTTGCTGAGAAGCGTACGAACACTTCGACTGAAATGTGCAGGAGCTCCATCGTGCACGAACCACATGTTGTGTCGTACTTGTAAAGGCACATGTTCTAGCAGCACAGGTAGAGTATCCCGTATGAAATCATGATAACGTGCTCCATTGAGCGTAGGTGGAGGAACATGAGGCCCAATCAAGACATCACCAACAATGCCTGCCCAAACGTTCACAGAACATCTGTGTTGATGGCGTGATTGCACAATTGCGTGCAGATTCTCGTCAGCCCACACATGTTGATTGTGAAAATTTACAATTTGATCACGTTGGAATGAAGCCTCATCCGTAAAGAGAACATTTGCACTGAAATGAGGATTGACACATTCTTGGGTGAACCATTCGCAGAAGTGTACCCGTGGAGGCCAATCAGCTGCTGATAGTGCCTGCACACGCTGTACATGGTACGGAAACAACTGGTTCTCCCGTAGCACTCTCCATACAGTGACGTGGTCAAGGTTACCTTGTACAGCAGCAACTTCTCTGACGCTGACATTAGGGTTATCGTCAACTGCACGAAGAATTGCCTCGTCCATTGCAGGTGTCCTCGTCGTTCTAGGTCTTCCCCAGTCGCGAGTCACAGGCTGGAATGTTCCGTGCTCCCTAAGACGCCGATCAATTGCTTCGAACGTCTTCCTGTCGGGACACCTTCGTTCTGGAAATCTGTCTCGATACAAACGTACCGCGCCACGTCTATTACCCCGTGCTAATCCATACATCAAATGGGCATCTGCCAACTCCGCATTTGTAAACATTGCACTGACTGCAAAACGACGTTCGTGATGAACACTAACCTGTTGATGCTACGTACTGATGTGCTTGATGCTAGTACTGTAGAGCAATGAGTCGCATGACAACACAAGCACCGAAGTCAACATTATCTTCCTTCAATTGGGCCAACTGGCGGTGAATCGAGGAAGTACAGTACATATTGACGAAACTAAAATGACCTCTAACATGGAAATTAAGCGTTTCCGGACACATGTCCACATAATATCTTTTCTTTATTTGTGTGTGAGGAACGTTTGCTGAAAGTTTGGCCGTACCTTTTTGTAACACCCTGTATACGGCGCTAACTCGCGCTCTCGCTGCAGTTCGCCGATTGTCCTCGGAGGATGCCTTCCGCAGACGAAGGCGAAACGTCAGGGGAGATTTTTATGTATGGACCACGGCATCTCAGCCCTGAAGTGTTACAAGATGACAACACCTACCGTGAAAGCCTTCATTCTATGACCATGAGCCTTAGTTGTTTTTGCCCCCTAAAACAAAACGAACAAACAAACAAACAAAAGTAAATAGTTTTGTACCTCAATTTCCCGAAAACTCTTGAGAAGCACATCGCAGTAGAGTAGCATGCAATATGCTGGTGTCCAAAACTACAGCAGAAAACCATTATTTCCCCGTCCTGTGTCTAATTTAGGATATGATCATACAAACTGTCAACAGATGTACGAACGAATGTGTTCTGCAGGGAAGAAGGCAGTCTGGTCCACGGACAGTCATGTCAACGCTGAGTTCAGGGCACCTAACAGACGGGGTAATGTTTCCTGGCGAGTCTCACATCCACAGTCGCTGTGTACACAGTCACAGACGGTGCAGTATGGTACACATAAGACTCCTACGAGACTCCCCGCGGTGGAGGGCCAAAGGAAGAATGGAAGCAGGACTGTCGACGACTCATGTGGCCCGATGGCTTAACGTGAATAGTTCTGTTGTTTCTAGGATGTGGCGACAGTTTATTGAGACCGAAACTGTATTACGAAGACCAGGGCAAGGTCGACTACGAGTGACATGAGAAAGAGAGGACCATTATTTGGCTGTAATAGCACGACGGTACCGCCTTGGTGGTGCACAGCAACGCATCTGTCCTCGCAGCATTCACCATACGTGTTGTATCGAAGCAAACGGAGTAGAGAAGGCTTCGACAGAGAGGCGTTCGTTGTCGGAGGCCTACTGTATGTGTGCCTCTGACGCATCTTCGCAGAAGGGCACGTCTAGAGTCGTGTCGTCAACATGCCACCTGGACAGTCGAACAGTGGGTCAATGTTCTTTTCGCAGTTGAATCCCGACTTGATCTGGAGAGTGATTCTCGAATGGATTAACATCTAAAGGGAACGTGGAACACAATTTCGCGACCCGAACACTGTGTAAAGAGACTGATATCGAGGAGGATCGCTAATGGTGTGAGCAGGGATTATGCTGACCACTCGAACCGCTCTTCATGAAACCGTACGGTTAAATCGGCAAGGTTTAACTGCTGTCAGGTACCGTGACGTGATCGTGGGACCTCATATGGAGTTGTTGCGAGGTGCTGTGGGCTCAGACTTCGAATTGATGGACGATAATGCTCGACCTCATAGAACGCAGGGGGATGATGTTTTCTTGGAAACGGAAGATATTGCACACACGGCGTGGTCTGCTCAGTCTACTGATTTGAATCCCATAGAGCATGTCTGGGATGCACTAGGAAGACGGCTTGCATCACGTCAGCATCCACCAACAACTCTCTAAGGCTGCAAGCAGCCCTGCAGGAAGAATGGTCGTTATTGCCCCAACATGAGACTAGGAACATCATTCATAGACTGCCCCGTCATTGTCAGGCCTGTATTGCTGCCAGAGGTGGTGACACCCCATACCGAGCACATTAACCAGTTGTCGGAATGTATGTGCAAATGCGATAAGCTGGAAAAAACGAAGAACACTTTTGTCTACCGTCATGCATGTTGCAGTTGTTTATGTTCTGTATTCTCTAAATTTTTCTTCTCAACTGTTTATACTGTTTTGTGGCAAAATAAACGCTGCCTCGCAGAATTTACGTTTGTTGATTTGATTTTGCACATGTGACGGTACGTCACATAAATATTGACATTTTTATCGGTTGTAAACCGCAGTTAAAGTATTTTATGAATATAATTAGTGTAAAAGATATAAATAATGTTCTAAAAACAATTGATATGCAGCGATAATTTAAGAGTAGCATCTTTATTTAATGTTTATGAAAATAAAAAAGGATCGAAAAAGACGCGATTATACGGCCGAGGAGGAAGGACGTATGGTACACACACTGTTTTGTTTCGCTATATGGAAGGCAGCCATTGAGTGGCTACACATATTTTATGTAAGTTATTCTGTATTATTCAACAATAAACTTGTTATTGTTATCAAAAAATGAATTTCCTTGTAATAGTTGTCACCTCAAATGCTCGCAGTGGCTAATTATTTTTAATAAGCATTTTTCCAGTAATTTGCGCTGCGGGATGCTTATATTCTGATGCAGCCTCTGGTCGGCCATTACGCGCCAAAGTATTAATTTTTTTTAGTGTTAACAGTAACTGTAAATGCGAGAGATTTCGTTGTAAGAACCTTTTTAAATGGCAACAGATAATTAATTTACGTTAAAGTTCATTTTTTAAATTATACAGATTCCATGAGTTCAGTAAGTTTTATCTTGGCCGCTCCACGGCAACAACCGAAATTCTCTCGAGCCTTGCTTTGCAATCAGTAAATAGAAATTAACAAAATTCCATTCAATTTAGTTAACGGCAACTGTATTTTAGTCATCACGTTCAAAATCTAAAGTTGGTACATGAATAACAGCGGCCCTTCAAGAACCCGTTTCATATTTACTTATGCACCTAAATAAAAGTGATAAGAAAAGACAATATCCCTGAGAGAAACAATCATGCACTAACAAAAGAAAAATTCATGCTGATAAATTAAAAATAAAAATATATGAAATATATATGTAATTTTTTGTATATAAGGTAACAATTCGCACCGACGTCACAGACACCAGTGTATATCGTGTGAAAGGTAAAGAATGTCGGTGTCTCGTTGGGTAGGCAACCAGAAAAACATCGCCGGCAGACAGCCAGTTTGTCGACGAGCGTTGCGAAGCCTTTCATCCCCCCACGATCGCAGCACGTGACGCGAGTCTAAATAAGAGGACCCACGTGATGCTGACGGTGGAGTCAGGTGCCCGGCGCCTACTCGCTTGCGTGATTCGCACTCCGCGTTAACAACCGCCCTCTTCGGCTGCACTGGAAATCTGCTGCTACCAATCGATGCTATAATGGCAGTTCGTGAGTCCCTAGAAAGACGTTCGGTCGATACCGTAACGGCAGTTCGTGACTCCATATAACACTGTCCGATCCGATCTGTTACAGAGGAAATACAGCTGTGTTCATAGCAGCTGTTCGGCGTTGTGCTTTGCGGGATAAATATCGACTAGAAACGTTCGAATACTCACAGTGTGAAGCTCGTTTCCACCTGGCAGTGCGCTTGCTGCTTCCGAATAACGTTAGCCACATTCATTGTGCCATTTTCATTACGATACTGCTCTTCGCCTTCTGTTTTATATAATTTAGGGGGCTACGCGTATTCTGTTCGATACACCACAGTGATACAGAAACAGTTTACAATTTTTCAACATATTTCAACTATGAGTGGGTACTAAACAGTTCCATTATCAGTTTACACACTAACAAAACATTTTGTTTGGATACAAAGTATGTAACGCTGTTGCGCTGCACAAACGACGAGCTGCTACACATAGAAATTTTTCTATGAAATTGAATTAAACATCTAGAAAGTTTTTCACATCTTTCTTTCGAATTTAACTGTTAATTGAACGTCTACAGGATGTTAAAAAAGGTATTCCATCATTTGAGAAATGGGAATATGGACCAAAACAAGACAAAAATGTTCAATAAACATGCGCTGTAAATGCACGCTTTAAGAGCTGTGATCACTTGTTCATCTTCGCTACTGTGAAACATACCTTCTACTGCCAGCTCCCTGCTATTACGAACAGTCTACAGAATGCCGTATAGAACTGAAGACACACATTTTTCTGTTATTCCCCATGGCCACTGTAAGCCGTATGCACCGTTCTAGGCAAGCGAAGTACATCACTAATTCTAATGGAACCCGTTTGGGTCCTCATAAGTTTGTAAAATGCTTTTATATTGTAGTTTTATCTTTGCACTTCCCATCATAATCGCGGATGCCTTACTACACTACTGACCATTAAAACTGCTACACCAAGAAGAAATGCTGCTGATAAACGAGTATTCATTGCACAAATATATTATACTACAACTGACATGTGATTACATTTTCACACAATTTGGGCGCATAGATCCTGAGAAATCAGTACCACCTCTGGCCGTAATAACGCCCTAGATACGCCTGGGCATTGAGTAAAACAGAGCTTGGATGGCGTGTACAGGTACAGCTGCCCATGCAGCTTCAACACGATACCACAGTTTATCAAGAGTAGTGACTGGCGTATTGTGACGAGCCAGTTGCTCGGCCACCATTCACCAAACGTTTTCAATTGGTGAGAGATCTGGAGAATCTGCTGGCCAGGGCAGCAGTCGAACATTTTCTGTATCCAGAAAGGCCCGTACAGGACCTGTAACATGCGGTCGTGCATTATCCTGCTGAAATGTAGGGTTTCGCAGGCATCGAATGAAGGGTAGAGCCACGGGTCGTAACACACCTGAAATGTAACGTCCACGGTTCAAAGTGCCGTCAATGCGAACAAGAGGTGACCGAGACGTGTAACCAATGCACCCCATACCATCACGCCGGATGACACGGCAGTATGGCGATGACGAATACACGCTTCCTATGTGCGTTCACCGCGATTTCGCCAAACATGGATGCGACCATCATGATGCTGTAAACAGAACCTGGATTCATCCGAAAAAATGACGTTTTGTCATTCGTGCACCAGGTTCGTCGTTGAGTACACCATCGCAGGCGCTCCTGTCTGTGATGCAGCTTCAAGGGTAACCGCAGCCATGGTCTCCGAGCTGATAGTCCATGCTGCTGCAGACGTCGTCGAACTGTTCGTGTAGGTGGTTGTTGTCTTGCAAACGTCCCCATCTGTTGACTCAAGGATCGAGACGTGGCTGCACGATCCGTTACAGCCATGCGGATAAGATGCCTGTCATCTCGACTGCTAGTGATACGAGGCCGTTGGGATCCAGCACGGCGTTCCGTATTACTCTCCTGAACCCACGGATTCCATATTTTGTTAACAGTCGTTGGATCTCGACCAAGGCGAGCAGCAGTGTCGCGATACGATAAACCGCAATCGCTTTAGGCTACAATCCGACCTTTATCAAAGTCGGAAACGTGATGGTAAGCATTTCTCTTCCTCATCCCAGGCATCATAACAACGTTTCGCCAGGCAACGCCGGTCAACTGCTGTTTGTGTGTGAGAAATCGGTTGGAAACTTTCATCGTGTCAGCACGTTGTAGGTGTCGCCTATGCTCTGAAAAGCTAATGATTTGCATATCACAGCATCTTCTTCCTGTCGGTTAAATTTCGCGTCTGTAGGACGTCATCTTCGTGGTGTAGCAATTTTAATGGCCAGTAGTGTATTAATGGTCCCCAAAACTGAGCGCTTCCATTACCGATGGCTCACAAGTGCATGTTGCACGCGATGGCAAACAGATTATATTAGAAGCTCTGCTCTTTCGCAACAGCAGCAGGAAAAGTGTCACTTTTTTTTACTCATTTGTTTACTGTATTGTACAGGTTGTCTGTAACAGCATAGTGCTTACAATGGAAGAGGTGTGTTGCACTGTTGCGAAGATGTACCACTGCACATAGCTTTTAAGTTATGCATTTTAGAACCCATGTTTATTGGACTTTTCGTTCTGTTTTGGTCCATGCTACCGCCTCTCAGGTGATGGAATATTTGTTTTTTATGGCACTGTATATCACTGAACGCCTAGAACGATTCACAAAACCAGTTGCAGGTTACTTATCTAACGACTTCCAGAGGCAAAAAAATTAATTTTTCAGTATTCTGTATAATTATTGATCGAATTTAAAATGCTATCACAATCTACTGTTTCAGACAATAAGTTAGAAACTGTGTAAATGTCTTGAACCAGCGTAACTCACGGCGCACAAATTACCCAGACTATATTCGTACAGTATTTGAGAATTAGAGCACTTAAGAGACTTCCAAAACACTTCACACTAATTTCGAACCTTTTCATTACTTTTTCTCACTGAGACTCTCCAAAAAATAACGAAAGGAAAAAAGTTTATAGGGCGTTCATATTTACAGGACATGTGTATTACAATGTTCTGCAGAAATGATTAGCATTTCAGTCAACTCATTTCAGCATGTGTCCTGTTGCCTGACAGGCACAGCGTCCGCCATGTGCCCTGACAACTTGTTCCTTTCGTGATGGCTTCGACGTGTATAAAGCACGAACGGCGTCCTGCGGTATACCCATACATGCTTCATTCACCTGGTTCAACTCATCTGTGGTGGTTGGCACTGGGTCACAACGCTGCTCCCGTCATTTCACCATATCCCACACATTTTCGACTGGCAACATGTCTGGTGTTCTGGCGGGCCAGGGCAAAAGGCTCCTGTGACACCGAGAAGGCAGGTGCTCGTGCAGCAAAATGTGGTCGTGCATTATTTTGCTGAAAAATGGCGTCTGGGATGTTGTGCAGAAAAGGTGTGGCTACGGGTCGCAGGATGTCACTCACGTAAGTCACACTGGTCACAGTCCCCTGCATACGCGCCAACAGTGACTTTTGGTTGTACCCACCAGCACCCTACGCCATAAGGCCTTGAGTTAGCGCCGTATGTCTTGTGCGAATGCAATCACTCTGATACCGCTCCCCGTTTACGCGGCGAACCAAAATGGGGCCATCACTTTCAAACAAACAGAACGTGGATTCGTTCCAAAACACTGTCTGATGCCATCCCTGTCCCTAGCGACATCATTCCACACACTATTCCCACCTAGCATGTTTCTGCACATTCGTCGAAGGTAGATGGAGAAGTGGACGACACACACCCATGCCGTAATAAACAGCGACGGACTGTCACCGCTGATTATGTACGGTGTGTTACACTGTTCCACTGTTACGCCAGAGCCAAGGAGGACGCAGATCTGTCCTGCAGTGTCATTCGGAGGAAGTGTCGATCTCCTCGGGAGGAGAGAGGGGGGGGGGCAGTCTGGGTGGTACGACGTGATCCATCTCGTCGTGTTCTACGTTCTTCTGTTAACTATACTGTACACAGCCGTTGCACTGTCGAAACACTTCGTCCCACACGAGTAGCAATTTCCCGGACGGATGCATCACATTCTCTCGAGCCAGTAATACGCCCTCTTTCAAACCACTAATTTGCCGGTACGGTTCGCTCCCACGACTGCACGTCTGCTCAAGTCACACTGATCCATTATTACCTTCGGTTTATAGCGACAGCGAGAGATGGTGGTGGTAGTAAGTTCCTATGGGACCAAACTGCTGAGGCCCTCGGTCCGTAGATTTACACACTACTTAAACTAACTTACGCTAAGGACAACAAACACACACCCATGCTCGATGGAGGACTCGAACCTCCGACGGGGGGAGCCGCGCGAACCGTAGCAAGGCGCCCTAGACCGAGGGGCTACCCCGCGCGGCAGTGACAACAAGGTCCGGAGGCACATTTACTGGAAGGTGGTGTTGCGCCGCAATATCGATGTTGATCTTGAACCCTCGGGTCGAAATGGTTCAAATGCTAATTATTTCTGCATAACATACTGATGCACATGTCCCCATCTCTAGTCGTTCGAGATGTTCTATTTTTTTCCAAGCATTAGTGAATATTTTCACCGTTCATGAAGTAAACCTTCAGCCTCAGACATGATGTTTTAATTTATTGGCTCTTTACTACTAATCCTATTCGCAACACATTTTGCAGACAGCTTTCACTTATACTACTGAACGTAACAGCAAAATTATATCATTGTACGAAACATACTTCAGAAGGTATGACATTTTAACATGGAAGTTCGATTCTTT
This sequence comes from Schistocerca serialis cubense, assembly GCF_023864345.2. Lineage (NCBI taxonomy): Eukaryota > Metazoa > Arthropoda > Insecta > Orthoptera > Acrididae > Schistocerca > Schistocerca serialis. The sequence continues at coordinate 222,926,810 of NC_064639.1, read as the reverse complement.
AATGAATGTGTGTTATATCATTCCATAAGTAGCAACATTTTCCTGAAATAGTCAGTTTTATGAAAAACAATTAAGGGCGCTATTACTGAAGTAATGGAAATCGCTGTTCCTCTACGACTGCAATAATTATGTGCAAGAAGAAAAGTGCGGGAGTAAATGCACTTTGTTGCTGCAGTCAGAAAGCGGAAGTCTTTAAACAGTTTTTCAGCAACATAAGCTTTCACAATTTTATACAAGGAAGACTTTCTTTCTTAAATATTTATTATCCTAGAATTTACATTAAAGTATTTGAACTCATTTCTTTGTATCCGAGGCTTGTAATGACAGGTAGCTGAAGTTTGTTTTCAGAAGCTCAAAAATGTGTTCTGTTCCAATTTAAATTCTCGCCAGTATGCACACCGAATTAATTTAAAAATTCTTCTTAGTATTTACATTGATGAGAAGTCTGTGAAGAAAATTAAACATTAATCGTTAGTACATTTTCCCCGTACAACAGATCACTAACGTCCGCCTCCACAGTTGAGCGATCAGTGTGTTTGACTACCACGCGGAGTTTCTGCACTCAGTTGCCGGTATTGTCAGGGATTTTTCCTTGGAAACACGACTGGACCGGCTTTTATTCAGCCTCGTAAAATCAGTCGAGAAGCTATTTCAATGAGAAGTTGCGAGTCCTAGGTCAGGAAAGCTGAAAGAGCTGACTAGATGCCTCTTCATACCCCATCCAAACGGCGTCATATGGCAGAGGATGACACGGTTGCCGGTAGCCATTGTGTGCTTCCGTGAGTCTTTTAATCTTTCACTGGCTGCATGAGATGTCTGCTTATCGCCAGCAGTTACTAACGAAATTTGTGGGCCAATAATCTTTATTAGAGAGATTTTAACTACCGTCGATTGTCTACTCCCTGAAGCAAGGTCGCTTTACCTGGAATAGTGAGTGCAAATTCTGACAGTGGAAACACTTTCTAACACCAATATTTGAAGGTCAAACGGACAATATGTGGTCGCATACAACGTCTGATCACCAGGTCGAGCACCATCGTGTTTGGTTGAAATCCAAATCTGTTCGCGGTGTCTCCTGAAGTGAGAACGTATGAAACTGGTCATGACAATGCCTTCGACGGATGACTGCACTAACCTTGGGGAGCCCACCTGGTGCTATTCAAGAGGAGCTGACTAGGTGAATGCATCAGGTTTCACCTTCTCCCTTCCTTTCATTGCATACTCATCCATAAGAACACTAAAACACTCCACTGCTAAAGCACTCATCACAGTCATTCACGCTTTACAGATGACGCAAACGACAATTCCTAAAAGTCTGAGTGAAACGAAATTGAAAACCACCTGTGCCATGGCTTTGCACAGGGCAACAAGGCGGAATTCTCGAATGATCCGCTACACTCGTTAATTGGTATAGGTCCTTTCTTGTGGGCGGTTTATTTAAATGTTCCTGTTGTGGGATCCAGTCTGGACTGCTTTTGTGTAGGTTGCAAGAATGCCCCCCCTCTCCCCCCCTCACCGGTACTAAACCTCCAGAAATATCTCAGTTTAGCCAATGACTCCGTAGGAGTGGTGTAAGAGATGCATGGTACGACTGACCATGTTTTTCCATCCAATGTGTGGTATACAGGGTGATTCAAAAAGAATACCACAACTTTAGGAATTTAAAACTCTGCAACGACAAAAGGCAGAGCTAAGCACTATCTGTCGGCGAATTAAGGGAGCTATAAAGTTTCATTTAGTTGTACATTTGTTCGCTTGAGGCACTGTTGACTAGGCGTCAGCGTCACCTTTCTTCGAAGGTGCTACTGTAACTGGACTACAGTATCTGGAGATGTTAGAGAATTGGCTGTTCCCTCAGCTCGAACAAGAAGCACAACAATTCATATTTCAGCAGGATGGAGCGCCACCACATTGGCACTTATCTGTCCGTAACTACCTAAACGTCAACTACCCGAGGCGATGGATCGGCCGCCAGGCAGCCCGTGACAGAGCACTTCATCACTGATCTCCAAGAACCCCTGATCTTACCCCCCTGCGATTTTTTCTTAAGGGGGTATGTTAAGGATATGGTGTTTCGGCCACCTCTCCCAGCCACCATTGATGATTTGAAACGAGAAATAACAGCAGCTATCCAAACTGTTACGCCTGATATGCTACAGAGAGTGTGGAACGAGTTGGAGTATCGGGTTGATATTGCTCGAGTGTCTGGAGGGGGCCATATTGAACATCTCTGAACTTGTTTTTGAGTGAAAAAAAACCTTTTTAAATACTCTTTGCAATGATGTATAACAGAAGGTTATATTATGTTTCTTTCATTAAATACACATTTTTAAAGTTGTGGTATTCTTTTTGAATCACCCTGTATTATGAAACGACGGGTGCAGTGCTGTGACCCAGTGCTAACTAACACAGATGAACTTGAACCAGGTGAATGCAACATGGATGGCTATCCCACAGGGCGCCATTCGTGCTTTACACACGTCGACGCCATCACGAAAGAAACAAGTTGTCAGGACACATTGCGGACCCTGTGCCTATTAGGCAACAGGACACATGCTGAACTGGGTTGCCTGAAATGCTAATAATTTCTGTAGAACATAGTAATACACACGTCCTATCTCTAGTCGTTCAAGGCGCTCTCTTTCTTTTTGAACATGAGCGTATCAAGTAATAAACTTTTTTCCTTTCATTATTTTTTGGAGAGTCTCAGTGAGAAAAAGTAATGAACATTTTCGAAGGTAGTGTGAAATTAAGACAATCCGTCTTTGGACTACCTTAGTGTATTGTCGGGTAGGATTCTTTCTACCTGTTTTTCCGAGAAGCTCTCGAAGTTTATGTCCGTCACAGAAGCAGTATCAGTGCCGCCGGATTCTCTGTAAAGCCCAATTCTACATTATGTGATTCTACGTGGCGAAGTGGAAAGCTATATTATCAGGAATAACGTTCAAAATGGATTTCATTATGTTGTATTTATTTACCAAACACCATACACTAATATTATCAACACCGTTAATAACATTTAACTGAAAACTAACAATTTCCTGAGAGCATAATCTTACGAAAGAACTAGAACGGAAGGCACCATATAGGCCACCGACCTCTATGGCACGAAGCCTGTACGTCGTACTTACAGTCGAGATATAGCTGGTCGTACATTTTCGTTAGTTTAACCTTGCATTGCTACTGTGTTCGTTTGTATCACATTTGCTATGATGCGTCTTTTAGATCTAATTTGCTTTTTTTCTCCTATTTTTTAATGACCTGGAATGCAAAAGGGCTTGACTTTGAATTATATAGTGTTATTATCTCAGGCTTCATTCCTTCTCCAATTGTTTCACTTATTCTTCGTTAAGGTGTACAGTACTCAATAGAATTATACTCTTGCTTTTTTTCATGTAATTAACTATTTGGCAATATTTCTGAAAGAAAACAATTCTTGTAAAAGTACCTCTTGTATTCACAAATTTTGGGGGAACTCTTTCTTGTTCTTTCTTACTGTTCCCAGAATTGTTAGTTGGTCATTCAGAAGTGACAGACAGGGCCAGTTCGTAGCTCGTAAACCAATTACCCTTGATTATGTTTCTTGATACTTTGGAAATATGGCTACACAATCTTTTACGATATCAGCTGCACAGCTACTCAGCTTAGTGAGGCCCATCTGGTTGCTCTCTCAAATAAACTTCCTATTTTGAGGTGTAAATTGTTCTTGCATCAGCTAGATCGAACATTTTCATTACGCATTTGCCAGGCTTGGAAGGAATGTACGTTCGGAAAATACATCAATTTTAGAAGCATTTCTTCTAAAGTCACATTCTCCAAGACAATAGCGCGTGATGCAGCTTTTAGTGAACAAAACAAAAATATTTCGTATAGCAGCCAGTTTATCCGCTTTTCATCTCTGAGACGTAGACGACTTATCAATTCATAGATGAACCAATGTAGAGTCAATGTAGAGCAGGATATTTCTATCCCGTGCCACCTCTGTCCCAGAGTTGTTCTAAATTTGCCCTATCAACCTTATATATTACCAAAATACCTCAGACCCATAAGGGCTTCGATTTCAACTCAGTCTGTCTCATGAATGAAGGACTGAGAATTGGAGTATTAGAACCAGCAGACTCGATGCATAGGTTAGTAGATATCATTAATTAATTCATTCATTATTTCATCAGCCCCCAAATATCTTGTAGCATTCAGTGAGTACAGCTGTAATGCAGAACGTACACGGTCGGGAGTAAGATTAAGTTCTCATGCTGGCTGAAGGAGCCGGTGGACCATACTGCGTTGCCAGTGGATGGCGGTGTGAGGCGCTATGGCTATACACGAGGGCGATCGTTACGTCAGCAACTAGGAATATAGGTAAATCACTGTCATTCTGGCACGAAGCAAGTGATCTTGATTAATAAATATTTGCACAATAAAAGAAGATTTTTCCAATACAAATATTAGTAGATGCCTAGAGGTCATAAGTAGTTTTTTATAATATTACTACGCCAGAAATCGATCATCTTAATAAATAAATGAATAATGTTTAACCTTCCATTGCTACTGTTGGGTCTCCTGCATCCAGGGCTATGGGACGACGTGTTTGTGACATGGAAAAGAGCTGTTTGGGGTTCACAGCAATGTTCTCTTGGCAGTCTACTTTCGCTTCGTTTCTTTGAATGAAGTAAACCTACACAGTACATTTGCAGTTTTACAGAATATACGAGCAGAACAGAAAAATAAAGAAACAATTGCATCACACGTGTGGAAGTAATAGCAGTAATAATAATTAATAATAAACAAAATGATAAAATCAACAATAAATACAGCTAAGGAAGCGAAAGCAGACTGCCAAAACAACATTGCTAAAAACTCCAAAAAGTCCTTTTACGCGTCAGGAAAATGTTCTCCCATGTAACAGTCTCGTGTGTAAACGGTTAAAAAAATTTCTCATTGGTGCGATTTGACACTGGAATTTCGATACGGTGACCTAACGCTCTACCATTTCACCCACGCTAGATTACGAAGACACGCCGTTGCTTTGCTCCATAGCTCTGGTGACACTTCTAACTACCGTTTACGCATGTTCTACTGGACGACATAACACGTCACGAGTTAATAGTTGTTTTGATTCATACTCTGCCGACATCTAATGTTTGGTACCGATCTGAGAGTCCGAAATTTGAAGGCTTGGGTGTGAGCGGCGGTGCGTCTGACCTGTCTTACTCGACCACCGACAAGAAAACCGTGCGATTTCAACGCAGAGTGACGCAGCATTGTTCTCCATCGCAGAGCCATCAAAAGAAGGGGCAAAATGTAGATAAAAGAGGAGGGGTGGATGACATTCAAATCGTGTGACATGTCTGCTGCGGCGTTGGGCAGAGTTGTGGTGAAACGTGGTGCCAATGTGACATCATTAACGCAACTAACAGCTCACACGAACTTCTGAGCTCTGGTCTTTTCTTCACAAGTGTCGACACCTTGCCGTCTGAAGCGTCATCGTGCTCGAGGCTGACGTCGCAGGGCGCCACGCGTATGCACCATCAAAGAGGATTGTTGTAGCCACCTACGAGCCAAATTTCGAACTTCATGCTTTGCAGTGGCAAACAATTACAAGGTTTCAAAAAAGCGATCCTTTAATTGTGTTCCTCAGTGTATTACACTTATTTTACTGTAATCGATGTTCACCTTGTAATACCTGTTCAATGCGCTATCCTCCCCGTTAAACTGCTCTTGGAAGTCCTTTGTCGTATATGAGGCCGGCCGCTGTGGCCGAGCGGCTCTAGGCACTTCAGTCGGGAACCGCGCTGCTGCTACGGTCGCAGGTTCGATGTGTGTGATGTCCTTAGGTTAGTTAGATTTAAGTATTTCAAAGTCTAGGGGACTGATGACCTCAGATGTTAAGTCCCATAGTGCTTAGAGCCATTTGAACCATTCGTATATGAGGCATGTCAGAAAATTACAGCGTCATCGGTAATCTACTGAACTTTAATCCCATAACGAAACTGCGCCTTGTTTTCCTTTACTATTAGTGCAATGTACAGATTAATAACATCGGGAATAAGCTACAACCCTGTATCACTTCCTTTCAAGATACTGCTTCCCTTTCGTACTCCTCGACTCTTGTAACTGCAGTCTGGTTTCTGTAGACACGTTGTAAATAATCGTTCGTTCCATGTGTTTTACGCTTGCCACCTTCAGAATTTCAAAGGGTGTAGACCAGTCACCAGTGTCAAAAGCTTTCTCTAAGTCTACAAGTGCTATAAACGTTGACTTGACTTCATTTAACCTGTCTCCTAAGATACATCGTAGCGTCAATATGGCCTCGCGTGCTTCTACATTTCTCTAGAAGTCAAACTGAACTGATTCAGCGAGTTTTTTTATTCTCCTGTAAATAATTCGTGTCGGAATTTTGCAAGCATGACCTATTAAACTGATGGTTCGGCTATGTCCACATTTTGCAGCACCTTCCTTCTTTGGAATTGCAATTGTCACATTCTTCTTGAAGGCGAAGAGTATACTACCTGTCTGATAAATCTAGCATACAAGGTGAAACAGTTTTGTCCTGGCTAGCTCTCCAAGGATCTAATTCTGAGCTAATGTCGTCTACTCCAGCGGATTTGTATCTATGTTGGTCATTCAGAACTCTGTTAGATTTTTCTCGCACTATCATATCACCCATCTCATCTTCATTTACGTCCCAATCTCTTTCTATAGCATTGCCCTCAAGTTTGTTTCCCTTATATAGACCCTCTACGTATTCCTTCCACTTTTAAGCATTCCAAGCGATGGTACGGACTGGTCATTTGAGCTCCTAATACTCATACAGGTGCTTCTCTCTCCAAAGATCTCTTTAATCTCCTTATACGCTGTATCTATCTTGCCGATAGTTATGAATGCTTCCACAGCCTCGTGTTTCTCGTCTAGCTATTCCTGCTTTGCCTGTTTGTAGTATCCTTCACTCTTATTTTTTAGACGTCATTTGTACATTTACCCTAACTGATTGATGAGGTGTGAACGGATATATTTGCATGACACTTAAATATACCTCTACGTCTGCTTACCGCCTCTCTTCATTCCGAGAAAACTACTTATCTCAAAAAGCTTATACATATTTGACTTTTTAATATGGCTTGCTCATAAATTAACACATTTTTCTCATCGGCCTTGCCGTACAATTGTGCCTATGGGCAACGCTTCTTGTGGCCTCTGCTACTCCTACTGGAAAAATCACTGATGCGAAGAATACCTTCCCTAGTGGAAAAGAAGCGGCCATGGGCAACGTCCTTCATCGTCGTTGGAGGCAGACAAACTTTGCGACTGAGGTCAAGTGAGAGGTAAGATGGACGCACCATTAACGGAGACTTTTCTTTATGAACGCAGGCATTTTGGAAAGATGCAAATGAAGACATTTTTGTTCGTTTATTTTGGTGTACGGCAGCGTACCGTAACTGAAACATGCCGTCAATCTGTGGGGATTATCAGCGCGAAATCACATATAAAGAACAGCAGGATATATTCTACCACTCGATCCCTTCTTTTGGTCAAGTTGTACCATTAATTTCTTTTTTCCCTCAATTCGATCAGTGTTACTTCATTAGTTCCTCGACCTACTCATCTACTCTTCAACATGCTTCTGTAGTGCCATATTTCAAAGGCGTCTATTCTCTTCCTGTTTGAAGCCCTTGTCGTCCACGTTTCAGCTGCGTACAAGGCTACACTCCAGATCAATTCCATTAGAAAAGGCTTCCTAACTCTTCCGTTTATGTTAGATGTTAACAAATTCATCTTTTTCGGAAATGGATTTCGTGCTACAGCCACTCTGTATTTTATATCCTTTGTAATTTGGCCATCATCAGTTATTTTACTGCCCAAATAGCCCAGTTCATCTCCTACTTTTAGTGTTTTACATCCTAATGTAATTCCCTCAACATCGCCTGATTTAATTCGACTGCATTCCGTCATACCTGTTTTACTTTAATAATATTCACATTATAACCTCTGTTACACACACTTTCCTTTCACTTGCTCTCTAGTCGCCTCTGAGACAATTGTAACGTCATCTGCAGATCTCAAAATTTTTATTTCTTCCCCCCGAACTGTTCCTTTCCAAATTTCTGCTAGGTTTCCTTCACAGCTTTATTAATCGGCAGATTGAATAATATCGGGCAACTCACTCATTTCTCAGCCTTTCTTCCTTCGGCTCTTATAACTGCAGTCTTCTTTCTAAACAAGTTGTACAAAAAGGCAATCAAATGAATACGAAACAAATGGAGAAAGTAAATAAACTGTTTATTATTTCGAAAGAAATTGCAGTAACTGTTAATATATTTATCCGACTGCGAGTTAAGATTATCACTGCCTTCATGGAAAAATGTCTGCGGGTCTGCCCACATGCTGCCAAGATTGTTTAGACGACGCCGCAGAAGTTTCGCTGGGAAGCCTTTACAAGTCTTCCATACAGTCCCAATCTCTTCCCATGCGATTTCCATATTTTCAGAGGCCTGGACAAAGACATTCACGATCGTCAATTCGCTTCGGATGAAGAGGTGGACGCCTGCGTACAATTATGGTGCCGTAGGCAACTGCCAACATTTTTCCATGTAGGCAGTGGCTGTTTGTCTCACAGTGGGATAACTCTATTAACAATTATGGCTATTGCTTTTGAAATTATAAACAGCTTAATTACCTTTTTCCATCTGTTTCGCTTTGATTTTATTGTCCCTTACAAATAACTTACCTTTGATGGCTTCGGAATCTGATGTATTGTAATCCACTCAACACTGTCGAAAGCTTTCTCTAAATCTTGAAAAGCAACAAAAGTAGATTTTGGTTTCTTTAACCTATATTATAACATGGAAAACTCCCCATCCGACCCTCTCAGATTTCGTGGTAAGGTGGTCCAGTGGATAACCCCTCAACAACTGAACACAAATCAAGCTTGAAAACAGGAAGAAGATGTACTGTGCTGTGAAAGAAAGCAAAACAGAAGCAGAGAACGGTCCAAGAATAAGAAGTGCAACACAGAACAATGTGGAAGACACGCAGCGTTGTGGTTAAGTGGTCATTGTGTTAAACTAAAAAGCGGATAAGCCGGATGAAAAACTCACTAATGCAATTTATTTATTTTCACAACATTATATACTGTCCGTCCAGTCATTGAAATGTTTGTTGTCTTTCTGTAGCCTTCGCGGTTGTCATACTATACATTGGATATAGAGTATGACTCATGTGGTAAGAATACATTACGGCCGCAAACATATATGAATAGTGAGAGCAGGCGACGTACCATATAGACGTCTCACAGAAATGAAAACAACAAATAAACGGGTGTGAACTATGTTACAACAAAAGAATTCAGGAGGCAAAACTTCCAAAACGGAACGCAACTTTAAAAACGTTAAAAACATATGTGCTGACAGAGCACAGAGAAACTGTGTGATTGTTCATTTGTTGCAGTTTATGTGAAAACTATTATCTTTCCATCATATTCACATTAATACAAACATCTAAATCGGGCAAGGAGGCATATCTCACTCACCAGGCGTACGAATTGGGTGCGTCGATAAGAGATTCCTGTCGTATAACACACATACTGTCACTAATGCTGTGTATGACACACCAGACGTGTTTTCCGGTGGAGGATTCAGTTGACTTGTCGCCTTGCCATCAAACGTTTGTGGTTCCCATACGACAGCCACTTCCTTTCGTCTGCTAATAGAGTAGTTGCGAAGAATCAACTTTCATTATAGGTCCCTTCCTTACACCTCGCTGTTGCAAACGGACGTTACACAACGACTCAGACACAAATGTGAATACAGCGAACACCGAAAAAAAAAAAAATGTTGGCACAAGGGAGCCTTGAACACGGCTCGCCCGGTTTGCACTACAACAGCGTGACCACTTAAACTCGTCGCCCCGGCTCTTTCACACTCTTCTGTAGTGGCATTTCTTGTGCTTGGACTGTTGCTGTGTCTTTTTTTTCACAGTTCAGTACACATTCTTCCTATTTTCATGCTTGATCTGTATTCAGTTTTTGACGGGGCGTCCACTGGACCCTCTCACCACTAAATCTGAGGTCCCTTGTAAGATAAATCGTTAGGTCAGTATTACCTCACGTGGTCTTAACAATTCTCGAAAACCCGAACGGATCTTCACTTAACTCGGCTTCTACCAGTTTTTCCTTCCCTCTATACGCAATTCGCGCCTGTGTGTTTCAACCAGCACTTACTGATCTGGTAGCTCAGAAGCATTCACACTTGTCAGCTCCTGGCGTCTTTGAAATGGGAATTATTACATTTCTCTTTTAGTCTGACAATGAGGGTATTACGTCTGCCTCATCTTCTTGCATGCCGTGTGGTTCAGTTTTGACAGGGAATAGTTTTGTCAAAAAAACGTTAACCGTTAATCTATAGAATATCTAACAATGACTGACTCGAGAACAACGTCCTCTTAACACGACCTGATATGCGTTGACGGACTTCATAGTGAGGTCATAGAATCGCCGAAATCGCACTCGTAAATAATAAATAGACGTGGAATACTTTGGTCCCTGATCCAGCCCTTCTCGGAGAATTGTGGACAACTGTTGAGTGGTGAAGGGTCATGACGGCTGGCCAACTCTTTCGTTATCCCATGGAGTCCATACCACTGCGTCTTTACGCGGTCATCAAACCGAAACAGGCTGCCTGCTACATGTTAGCTAGTAGGTGCTTCCACTACCAGTTGCTCAGGAACGTCTTAGTTCAGAAAGACTGTCGGATGGGGCTCCTCCAGTGGGGCAAGAGTGGATCCAAGGAAAGAACACATACATTCTGTTCGCTTCTAGGAGCAGTCACCGGGTGTATCTATTTACAGGAATATGAAATGAAACGATCCCATTGACTTAGTCGTGCTTAAAGCAGCACCACTAATCATTTACTTTCCTGTTCCACTCGCACGGAAAACGACTATCTATATTCCTCCGTATGAGCACTAATTTTTCAGCCTTATCTCCGTGATCCTTACGCGAAATGCACACTACTGGCGATTAAAATTGCTACACCACGAAGATGACGTGCTACAGACGCAAAATTTAACCGACAGGAAGAAGATGCTGTGATATGCAAATGATTACCTTTTCTGAGCATTCACACAAGGTTGGGCCGGTGGCGACACCTACAACGTGCTGATATGAGGAAAGTTTCCAACCGATTTCTCATACACAAACAGCAGTTGACCGGCGTTGCCTGGTGAAACGTTGTTGTGATGCCTCGTGCAAGGAGGAGAAATGCGTACCATGACGTTTCCGACTTTGATAAAGGTCGGATTGTAGTCTATCGCGATTGCGGTTTATCGTATCGCGACATTGCTGCTCGCGTTGGTCGAGATTCAATGGCTGTTAGCAGAATATGGAATCGGTGGGTTCAGAAGGGTAATACGGAACGCCGTGCTGGATCCCAACGGCCTCGTATCACTAGCAGTTGAGATGACAGGCATCTTATCTGCATGCCTGTAACGGATGGTGCAGCCACGTTTCGTTCCCTGAGTCAACATATGGGGACGTTGGCAAGACAACAACCATCGGCACGAACAGTTCGACGACGTTTCGTTTGCAGCACCATGGACTATCAGCTCAGAGACCACGGCTGCGGTTACCCTTGACGCTGCGTCACATACAGAAGCGCCTGCGATGGTGTACTCAACGACGGACCTGAGTGCACAAATGGCAAAACGTCATTTTTTCGGATGAATCCAGGTTCTGTTTACAGCATCATGATGGTTGCATCCGTGTTTGGCGACATCGCGGTGAACGCACATTGGAAGCGTGTATTCGTCATCGCCATACTCGCGTATCACCCGGCGTGATGGTATGGGGTGCCATTGGTTACATGTCTCGGTCAGCTGTTGTTTGCATGACGGCACTTTGAACAGTGGACGTTACATTTCAGATGTGTTACGACCCGTGGCTCTACCCTTCATTCGATCCCAGCGAAACCCTACATTTCAGCATGATAATGCACGACTGCATGTTGCAAGTCCTGTACGGGCCTTTCTGGATACATAAAATGTTCGACTGCTGCCCTGTCAGCACATTCTCCAAATCTCTCGCTAATTGATAACGTCCGGTCAATGGTGGCCGAGCAACTGGCTCGTCACAATATGCCAGTCACCACTCTGGATGAACGGTGGTATCGTGTTGAAGCTGCATGGGCATCTGTACCTGTACACGCCATCCAAGCTCTGTTTGCCTCAATGCCCAGACATACCAAGGCCGTGGTTGTTCTGGGTAGTGATTTCTCAGGATCTATGCACCCAAATTACGTGAAAATGTAATCACATGTCAGTTCTAGTATAATATATTTGTCCAATGAATACTCGTTTAGCATCTGCATTTCTTCTTGGTGTAGCAATTTTAATGGCCAGTAGTGTATGTTGGCCTCAGCAGAATCGTTCTGCAGTCAGCTTCATATGCAGGTTCTCTAAATTTTCTCATTAGTGTTCCTCGAAAAGAACGACACCTTCCCTCCATGAATTCTCATTTGACTATCCGAAGAATCTCCACAATACTTGTGTGATGTACGAACTCATGGGTAACAAACCTATCAGTCCGCCTTTGAACTGATTCGATGTCTTCCTGTAATCCGAGCTGCTGCGCATCCCGAACACTCGAGCAATATTCAAGAATAGGTCGCCCAAGCCTTCTACATGCGGTCTCCTTTACAAATGAACTTTAGTTTCCTAAAATTCTCCCAATAAACCGAAGTCGACCATTCGTCTTCCCCAACAACAGTCCTCACTTTCTCGTTACGTTTCATATCGCTTTGCTATGTTACGTCTAGATATTTAAAGACCGACTGTGTCAAGCAGGAAACTACTAATGCTGTATCCGAACATTACGGGTTCACTTTTCCTACTAATCCCCATTAACTTACATTATTGTACATGTAGAGGCAGCTGCCGTTCATTTCACCAACTAGAAATTTTTTCTAAGTCATCTTGTGCCCTCCTACAGTCGCTCAGCTCTGACACCTTTCCGTATACCACAGCATCATCAACAAACAACCACAGGTTGCTGCCCACCCTGTCCGCCAGATTATTTGTGTACGTAGAAAATAACAGCGGTCCTATCACACATCCCTGAGCCCCTCCTGACGATACCATTGTGTGTGAATGATATGAACTACTAAACGGTTGAAGAGAGATGCAAACTACCCCAACAAATCCAGCTTAGTAACGTTCAAAAACCAATTTTAAGCGAGGAACCCAGGAAAATACTACAATCTTCTATACAGGGTGGTCCATTGACCGTGACCGGCGAAATATCTCACGAAATAAGCGTCGAACGAAAAAACTACAAAGAAAGAAACTTGTCTAGCTTGAAGGGGGAAACCAGATGGCGCTATGGTTGGCCCGCTAGATGGGGCTGCCAAGGTCAAACGGATATCAACTTCGTTTTTTTAAATAGGAACCCCCATTTTTATTACATGTTCGTGTAGTGCGTAAAGAAATACGAATGTTTTAGTTGGACCACTTTTTTCGCTTTGTGATAGATGGCGCTGTAATAGTCACAAACATATGGCTCACAATTTAAGACGAACAGTTGGTAACAGGTAGGTTTTTTAAATTAAAATACAGAACGTAAGTACGTTTGAACATTTTATTTCGATTGTTCCAGTGTGATACACGTACGTTTGTGAATTTCTCATTTCTGAGAACGCATGCTGTTACAGCATGATTACCTGTAAATACCACTTTAATGCAATAAATGCTCAAAATGATGTCCGTCAACCTCAATGCATTTGGCAATACGTGTAACGACATGCCTCTCAACAGAGAGTAGTTCGCCTTCCGTAATGTTCGCACATGCATTGACAATGCGCTGATGCATGTTGTCAGGCGTTGTCGGTGGATCACGATAGCAAATATCCTTCAACTTTCTCCACAGAAAGAAATCCAGGGACGTCAGATCCGGTGAACGTGCAGGCCATGGTACGGTGCTTCGACGACCAATCCACCTGTCTTGAAATATGCTATTCAATACCGCTTCAACCGCACGCGAGCTATGTGCCGGACATCCATCATGTTGGAAATACATCGCCATTCTGTCATGCAGTGAAACATCTTGTAGTAACATCGGTAGAACATTACGTAGGAAATCAACATACATTGCACCACTTAGATTGCCATTGATAAATTGGGGGCCAATTATCCTTCCTCCCATAATGCCGCACCAAACAATAACCCGCCAAGGTCGCTGATGTTCCACTTGTCGCAGCCTTCGTAGATTTTCCGTTGCGGAATAATGCATATTACGCCGGTTTACGTTATCGCTGTTGGCGAATGATGCTTCCTCGCTAAAAAGAACGCGTGCAAAAACTCTGTCATCGTTCCGTAATTTCTCTTGTGCCCAGTGGCAGAAGTGTACACGACGTTCAAAGTCGTCGTCATCCAATTCCTGGTGCATAGTAATAGGATACGTGTGTAATCGATGTTGATGTAGCATTCTCAACACCGACGTTTTTGAGATTCCCGAATCTCGCACAATTTGTCTGCTACCGATGTGCGGATTAGCCGCGACAGGAGCTGAAACACCTACTCGGACATCATCATTTGTTGCAGGTCGTGGTTGACGTTTCACATGTGGCTGAACGGTTCCTGTTTCCTTAAATAACGTAACTCTCCGGCGAACGGTCCGGGCACTTGGATGATGTCGTCCAGGATACCGAGCTGCACAGAGGCGCTTAATCAGTCATATTATGGAATGAGAAGAAGCCCTAAAACTGATACAATGTATTTAATAGGTCAGTCTAGTATCACTACAAATTGTTACATCTTGGTATCTGCATGAGCGGAGAGATTCCATCTCTGATTCACTGATATTGCGGTCATAGGAGATTACGTTTTTCGTTTTCTGAAGTGCAATATTTCACTTTTCTAAACATTTAAAGCACGTTGCCTACCTTTTCATCGCTTTGAAATCTTACCAAGATCTGACTTGATATTTTAGCAACGTTTTTGAAACAGTATTTCATTATAAATAACCCCATCATCTGTAAAAAATTTGAGGTTATTACTAACATAGTCTGTAAGACTTTTTCATAAAAAACAGGAATAGCCAGGTTCTCAGCACACTTCCCCAAGGCAGACTTGACGTCATCATCTGTTTGGACTCTCCACCGAAGACAATATGCTTCGGCCCCTCTATTAGGAAACCGTCGTTCTAGCTTCATTTTTCACGCGATACTCCTAACAATCGTACCTCGAATGACGACCATATGTTCAGTGTCGATTAAAATGCTTTACAGAAGTCAAAAAATATCGCATGTACCTGACTGACTTAGTCAGTGAATGTCAGGATATCATGAGAGAAAAGCCACGAGTTGGGTTTAACGTGATCGATGTTCTCATAATCCATGTTGGATTACATGGAAGGTCTTTTGTTAGAGATACCACATTACATTTGAGCTCAGAATATGTTCTAAGAGCCTGCATAAAAAAGAATCAAGGACACTGGATGGCAGTTTAATGGATCACTGCTGTTACCTTCTTCTAGACAGGTGTGAGCTGTGCTTTGTTCTTTCTTCCACCCACTGGGACAGTTCTTTTTTTCCCCTGAGGGATCTACGGAAGATTGTGGTTAAAAAAGCTTGTGCGCCGCCTCTAAGGAATTCGTTGTCGTCGTCAGGTTAAACACTAATCTTCCTTTCGGCTCTACACTGGACGAGGAACTATGCAGGGTGTAGCCGGCCGAAGTGGCCGTGCGGTTAAAGGCGCTGCAGTCTGGAACCGCAAGACCGCTACGGTCGCAGGTTCGAATCCTGCCTCGGGCATGGATGTTTGTGATGTCCTTAGGTTAGTTAGGTTTAACTAGTTCTAAGTTCTTGGGGACTAATGACCTCAGCAGTTGAGTCCCATAGTGCTCAGAGCCATTTGAACCATATGCAGGGTGTCCTAAGAGCAATGATCAGTAGTGAAGAATATAACAAAAACGATCTTTAGAAGCAAAAAAATCTAGTGAATATGGGTTCTAAAATGCATACCTCACGAGCTGTGAGCCTTCTTCGTCTTCAATACTGTGAAACAGAGCCCTTCTACTGCAAGCTCTGTACTGTCCATATTTTGAGAGAATATGGACCTGTAAGTAGGCTGTTCAGGTTTTCATATTGGTAACACAACGTAGCGCTCTGTATGCAAATCACTGACTGTGCTGTGTGCAATCTGTGGCTGGTTTGCATTGTTCGAATATTCGCTATTGTAGTGTTGGGCAGTTGGATGTGAACAGTGCGTAGCGTTGTGCAATTGGAGGTGAGCCGCCAGCAGTGGTGGATGTGGGGAGAGAGAAGCCAGAATTTTGAGGTGTTAATATGAGCGGACGAGCTGGACGTGTGTCTGCCAGGAAAAGGAAATTTGCCAAACTGGATGTCACAAATTATACATAAATATTATGACTTTTGAACACTATTAAGGTAAATACATTGTTCGGTCTCTATCAAAATCTTTCATTTGCTAACTATGCCTATCAGTAGTTAGTGCCTTCATTAGCTAGAATCTTTTATTTAGCTGGCAGTATTGGCGCTCGCTGTATTGCAGTAGTTCGAGTAACGAAGATTTTTGTGAGGTAAGTGATTCATGAAAGGTATAGGTTATTGTTAGGCAGGACCATTCTTTTGTAGGGATTACTGAAAGTCAGGCTGCGTTGCGCTAAAAAAATATTGTGGGTGTGTTTAGTGATGATCAGAATAAGTAAAGAGAGAAATGTCTGAGTACGTTCAGTTTTGCTCAGCTGTTTGAAAATCAAATAACGTAAGAGGTTTAGCAGCACAGTGATTCATAAATTTTTCTAAGGGGACGTTTCAGACCAAAACAAGAAAAAAATGTTGGTAAACATGCGCTCTAAAACGCGTACCTTAGGAGTTGTGAGAACTTTTACGACCTCACTACTGTGAAAAAAACATATGTTCTATTCAATAAGTGCTCATAGCTCTTAAGGTACGATTTCAGAGCTCAAGTTTGCTAAATGATTTTTACTTGTTTTGGTACACACTACCTTTTCCCAAAATACGGAAAACAGAACGTTTGCAGTAGAAGGAGGACTGATTCACAGTGACGAAACTGAACAAGTCCTTACAGCTCTTAAGGTATGCGTTTTAGAGCCCATGTTGATTGGACATTGTTGCTTTCAGTGATCTTTCGTATCATATTCCTGAATACTGACAATTCCTCCTGGGGCACCAGTGCGTACAGCCGCAAACGATTCGAGGCTGCATCTGCATTACGTTTAGCGGCTGTGTTTCACAGACCCGGAATGTCTCCTGCAGGAAATCAGTTTTGGGTTCCATGTCGTTAGTCACATCATTAAATCAATTGTAGTTTTGCCTTCTGTAGGCATACCACAGAATACTCACCAAAGGGCCTTTGCTAGTTGTTTTTTTGCTGGCATTGGTATCCCAGATATCCCCACCCCCTCCACCACCATCATCACCAACATCCAATGGCACAAAAATGCAAAACTGGTATTATACTTACAATCATTCAACTATCGGGACCAGACGTCTTCATTTTCATGGGACAGACCTCAGTTTTCAACCTTTGTTCTCAAGTACTTAAAAATGTATGGAAGTGAAACATGGACGATAAATAGTTCGGACAAAAAGAGAATAGAAGCTTTCGAAATGTGGTGCTACAGAAGAATGCTGAAGATTAGATGGGTAGATCACATAACTAATGAGGAGGTATTGAATAGGATTGGGGAGGAGTTTGTGAGACAACTTGACTACAAGAAGGGACCGGTTGGTAGGACATGTTCTGAGGCGTCAAGGGATCACAAATTTAGCATTGGAGGGCAGTGTGGAAGGTAAAAATTGTAGAGGGAGACCAAGAGATGAATACACGAACTAAGTCGGGGGATGCTGAGGGAATTAGATTAGGAAATAAGACACTTTAAGTAGTAAAGGAGTTTTGCTATTTGGGGAGCAAAATAACTGATGATGGTCGAAATAGAGAGGATATAAAATGTAGACTGGCAATGGCAAGGAAAGCGTTTCTGAAGAAGAGAAATTTGTTAACATCGAGTATAGATTTAAGTGTCAGGAAGTCGTTTCTGAAAGTATTTTTATGGAGTGTAGCCATGTATGGAAGTGAAACATGGACGATAAATAGTTCGGACAAAAAGAGAATAGAAGCTTTCGGAATGTGGTGCTACAGAAGAATACTTAAGATTAGATGGGTACATCACATAACTAATGAGGAGGTATTGAATAGGATTGGGGAGAAGAGGAGTTTGTGGGACAACTTCACTAGAAGATGGGACCAGTTGGTAGGACATGTTCTGAGGCATCAAGGGATCACAAATTTAGCACTGGAGGGCAGCGTGGAAGGTAAAAATTGTAGAGGGAGACCAAGAGATGAATACACTAAGCAGATTCAGAAGGATGTAGGTTGCAGTAGGTACTGAGAGATGAAGAAGCTTGCACAGGATAGAGTAGCATGGAGAGCTGCATCAAACCAGTCTCAGGACTGAAGACCACAACAACAACAACTTAAAAATTGATTGAGGACATCAAAAATCCTCAGTTTATTATGTTTTGTCCTCAATTTTTGAAATTTCTCTAAATGATTGGAGTAGGAAAAACGTGCTGAACGTTTTAAACTCAACTGACTATAACAAATGCAATCAAATTTGCCATTAAATTATTTATTTTAATTGCCAGCAAATGGACTAATGAAGCTGTTATTACGTAACTGTTTCCTATGCTTTTGAAAACAATTCGATGTTTTAATTTCTCCTATTTATCGTGTTTTCTCCTCATTCGCTCAATTTTTTCGCTGTTTGAAATTAATTTTTTGCGCCCTTTGACGCCCCTAAAATTTTGCCGCCCTAAGCGGCCGCCTGGTCTGGCCTACTGGTAGAAGCGGCACTGACCAAAGCTCCTAAACGTGGCCGGGCCGCGTCCGAGGTGAGCGACACCGCGTGGGCGTCCGCGCATGCGCCAGACGGACCCGGGTCACGTGAGGCTGGCTGAGAGCCACGCGTAGAACTGACCTGCCGCAAGGCACTCGCAAAAGCTTCCGCCTTGACACGCCTCCAACCGCTCTTACGTAAACACTCCCAGGATCGCACGTACACTTCACTTCAGACTCCTTCAAACGCTGCCTGCATACGTACCCGCTCCCGCGTTTACAGCGCACTGTCGGTACATGGAGATAGCCGGATTAAAATTATTTTATCCGCTGCTGCATACAGATACAGCTTATAGGTTAGAATTACAGGAGATGAATAAACATGTGAAAACACCGCGAGAAATGCATGCTTGAACAGCAATGCAAGTGTTAGACAATCTTGCAGGTTGTACTGTTGTATTTGACGACGAATGTTCTGTGTAATTGTGAGTACATTATGTTGTAGCTAAGTGAATTCGAACGTGGGCAAGTTGTTGGTGTTCGTATGGTGAGTGTTTCCATAACCAAGGTTCCCAAAGTGTTTGGCGTTTCAAGAGGCACCATAGCGAACATTTATTCTGTATACAGGGAATACCGGGGAAAAAAAGCACCCGCCAAGTCACGCCATGGACGAAATTGCGTGATGAGTGATCGTGACGGACGGTCGTTGAAGATGATTGTGACGAAAAATAAGAGGATGATACGTGCAAAAGTCACTGCAGAACTGAGTAACTAAACGGCGCCGTAACAGGGAAAGTGTTGTGCCGAAGCAATAAAACATGGACTATGGAGCAACTGAAGAAAGAGATTTGATCGGCTGAGTCTTGTTGCACACTCTTTCCATCTTCTGGCCCAAGAATGAAACATGGAGGGGGATCAGTGCTAATCTGGGCAGCCATATCGTGGGCCCCATGCATTTTCTGCGAGGTCTCATTACTGCCAAGGATTGTGTGACCATTTTGGTTGATCACGTCCATCCCATGGTATATGTCTGTTTCCCAATGACGATGCTGTATTCCAAGAGGGCAGGATCCCTGTTCACAAAGTTCGCCTTGACCTGGATTGGTTTTGTGAGCACGAGGATAAACTGTTGCATCTCCCTTGGCCACCACATTCAGATATTACTGAGTCTTTGTGGTGTATTTTGGAGGAAAGGGTGCGTGATAGCTATCCCCCTTCATCATCTTTACTGGAACTTGGCCGGCCGTTGTGGCCGAGCGGTTCTAGGCCCTTCAGTCCGGAACCGCGCTGCTGCTACGGTCGCAGGTTCGAATGCTGCCTCGGGCATGGATGTGTGTGATGTCCTTAGGTTAGTTAGGTTTAAGTAGTTCTAAGTTCTAGGGGACTGATGATATCAGCTGTTACGTCCCATACTGCTCAGAGCCATTTGAACCATTTGAACTGGAACTTGTCGCTATTTTGCTGAAAGAATGGTATAACATGCCTTTGAAAACCATTCTGTATTTAACCATTCCAAGACGACTGGAAGATGACTTGAATGCCAACAGCTTTCCTACACCGTATTAGGCATGGTAATGTGTTGCGGTTTTGGTGTTTCGTGATTTTTGTCCACCCCTGTACGTATAAAACATTCCACTCAACATGTTTAAAAAGTTGTGTCTATCTACATTTACTGTAGACGTAAGTTCGTCTTTCTTCACTGTATCTAATAAGTACTGCATCGTATGGTCCCGCCTTTGTTCGGAAGCAAAACTAAGGCTACAATACAGGTGAGCCTCACTGCTAGAAGGGTCGAAGAATTTCAAAGGGAAACAGTATTTGAAACCAGAATGAGACAGGTTTGTCGCCTATTCCCGATTTTATTCAGTCTGTACCTACAATGAGCTGGCTGTGCCGGAAATAAGGGAGAATTTTGGAAAGGGGATTCAAGTTCAGGGAGCAGAAGTAAAATCTTTGATGTTTCCTGATGACATTGTGATTCTGTCAGAGCCAGCAAAGCCAGCAAAAGGTCTTGCAACAGCAGTTGAAAGAAATAGAAAGCGTCTTGAAAAGAGACTATAAGTTGAAAATCTTTTTCCCGAGGGCATGCAGCTTTACTGTATGGATAAATGATGATGGCGTCCTCTTGGGTAAAATATTCCGGAGGTAAAATAGTCCCCCATTCGGATCTCCGGGCGGGTACTACTCAGGAGGACGTCGTTATCAGGAGAAAGAAAACTGGCGTTCTACGGATCGGAGCGTGGAATGTCAGATCCCTTAATCGGGCAGGTAGGTTAGAAAATTTAAAAAGGGAAATGGATAGGTTAAAGTTAGATACAGTGGGAATTAGTGAAATTCGGTGGCAGGAGGAACAAGACTTTTGGTCAGGTGAATACAGGGTTATAAATACAAAATCAAATAGGGGTAATGCAGGAGTAGGTTTAATAATGAATAAAACAATATGAATGCGGGTAAGCTACTACAAACAGCACAGCGAACGCATTGTTGTGGCCAAAATAGACACGAAGCCCACGCCTATGACAGTAGTACAAGTCTATATGCCAACAAGCTCTGCAGATGAGGAAGAAATTGATGAAACGTATGATGAGATAAAAGAAATTATTCAGGTAGTGAAGGGAGACGAAAATTTAATAGTCATTGGTGACTGGAATTCGAGAGTAGGAAAAGGGAGAGAAGGAAATATAGTAGGTGAATACGGATTGGGGGTAAGAAATGAAAGAGGAAGCCGCCTGGTAGAATTTTGCACAGAGCATAAATTAATCATAGCTAACACTTGGTTCACGAATAATAAAAGAAGGTTGTATACGTGGAAGAGGCCTGGAGATACTGACAGGTTTCAGATAGATTATATAATGGTAAGACAGAGATTTAGGAACCAGGTTTTAAATTGTAAGACATTTCCAGGGGCAGATGTGGGCTCTGACCACAATCTATTGGTTATGAACTGTAGGTTAAAACTGAAGAAACTGCAAAAAGGTGGGAATTTAAGGAGATGGGACCTGGATAAACTGGCTAAACCAGAGGTTGTACAGAGTTTCAGGGAGAGCATATGGGAACAATTGACAAGAATGGATGAAAGAAATACAGTACAAGAAGAATGGGTAGCTTTGAGGGATGAAATAGTGAAGGCAGCAGAGGATCAAGTGGGTAAAAAGACGAGGGCTAGTAGAAATCCTTGGGTAACAGAAGAAATATTGAATTTAATTGACGAAAGGAGAAAATATAAAAATGCAGTAAATGATGCAGGCAAAAAGGAATACAAACGTCTCAAAAATGAGATCGACAGGAAGTGCAAAATGGCTAAGCAAGCATGGCTAAAGGACAAATGTAAGGATGTAGAGGCTTATCTCATTAGGGGTAAGATAGATACTGCCTACAGGAAAATTAAAGAGACCTTTGAAGAAAAGAGAATGACTTGTATGAATATCAAGAGCTCAGATGGAAACCCAGTTCTAAGCAAAGAAGGGAAAGCAGAAAGGTGGAAGCAGTATATAGAGGGTCTTACAAGGACGATCTACTTGAGGGCAATGTTATAGAAATGGAAGAGGATGTAGATGAAGATGAAATGGGAGCTATGATACTGTGTGAAGAGTTTGATAGAGCACTGAAAGACCTAAGTCGAAACAAGGCCCCGGGAGTAGACAACATTCCTTCAGAACTACTGACAGCGTTGGGAGAGCCAGTCCTGACAAAACTCTACCATCTGGTGAGCAAAATGTGTGAGACAGGCGAAATACCCTCAGGCTTCAAGAAGAATAAAATAATCCCAATCCCAAAGAAAGCAGTCGTTGACAGATGTGAAAATTACCGAACTATCAGTTTAATAAGTCACGGCTGCGAAATACTAACACGAATTCTTTACAGACGAATGGAAAACTGGTAGAAGCCGACCTTGGGGAAGATCGGTTTGGATTCCGTAAAATATAGGAACACGTGAGGCAATACTGACCCTACGACTTATATTAGAAGCTAGATTAAGAAAAGGCAAACCTTCGTTTCTAGCATTTGTAGACATAGAGAAGGCTTTTGACAATGTTGACTGGAATACTCTCTTTCAAATTCTGAAGGTGGCAGGGGTAAAATACAGCGAGCGAAAGGTTATTTACAATTTGTACAGAAACCAGATGGCAGTTATAAGAGTCGAGGGACATGAAAGGGAAGCAGTGGTTGGGAAGGGAGTGAGACAGGGTTGTAGCCTGTCCACGATGTTATTCAATCTGTATATTGAGCAAGCAGTAAAGGAAACAAAAGAAAAGTTCGGAGTAGGTATTAAAATCCATGGAGAAGAAGTAAAAACTTTGAGGTTCGCCGATGACATTGTAATTCTGTCAGAGACAGCAAAGGACTTGGAAGAGCAGTTGAACAGATTGGACAGTGTCTTGAAAGGAGGGTATAGGATGAACATCAACAAAAGCAAAACGAGGATAATGAAATGTAGTCGAATTAAGTCGGGTGATGCTGAGGGAATTAGATTAGGAAATGAGACACTTAAAGCAGTAAAGGAGTTTTGCTATTTGGGGAGCAAAATAACTGATGATGGTTACCATAGAGTATTGATTTAAGTGTCAGGAAGTAATTTCTGAAAGTATTTGTATGGAGTGTAGCCATATATGGATGTGAAACATGGACGATAACTGGTTTGGACAAGAAGAGATTAGAAGCTTTCGAAATGTGGTGCTACAGAAGAATGCTGAAAATTAGATGGGTAGATCACATGACTAATGAGGAGGTACTGAACAGAATTGGGGAGAAGAGGAGTTTGTGGCACAACTTGACAAGAAGAAGGGATCGGTTGGTAGGACATGTTCTGAGGCATCAAGGGATCACAAATTTAGCATTGGAGGGCAGTGTGGAGGGTTAGAATCGTAGAGGGAGACCAAGAGATGAATACACTAAGCAGATTCAGAAGGATGTAGGCTGCGTAGGTACTGGGAGACGAAGAAGCTTGCACAGGATAGAGTAGCATGCAGAGCTGCATCAAACCAGTCTCAGAACTGAAGACCACAACAACAACAACAAGTTGAAAATCTACAAATGTTTAAAAATAGTTAATGGAAGTGGTCGAATTAAGCTAGGTGATGTTGAGTGAATTAGATTGCGATGTTGCACTGAAAGTAGTAGATGAGTTTTGCTATTTGGACATCAAAATAATTGGTCGTAGTAGGGAGGATTTAAAATATGTATTCGCAATAGCAAGAAAAGCGTTTATGAGGAAGTATGTTTCTTAAGACAAATTATAAATTTAGGTTCAAAAATGGTTCAAATGGCTGTGAGCACTATGAGACTCAACATCTGAGGTCATCAGTCCCCTAGAACTTAGAACTACTTAAACCTAACTTACCTAAGGACATCACACACATCCATGCCCGAGGCAGAATTCGAACCTGCGACCGTAGCAGTCGCGCGATTCCAGACTGAAGCGCCTAGAGCCGCTCGGCCACCGCGGTCGGCTTATAAATTTAGGTGTTGGGAAGTCTCTTTGGCCGGCCGCTGTGGCCGAGCGGTTCTAGGCGCTTGTCCGGAACCGCACTGCTGCTACTACGGTCGTGCGTTCGAATCCTGCCTCGGGCATGGCTGCGTGTGATGTCCTTAGGTTAGTTAGGTTTAAATAGTTCTAAGTCTAGGGGACTGATGACCTCAGATGCTAAGTCCCATAGTGCTTAGAGCTATTTGAACCAAGTCTCTTTTGAATGTATTAGTCTAGAATGTTTAATGTTTCTAGTTTATTTTTAGCAAGGAAAATGACGAGGGCCTTATATTTTCATTGGATTTGCCATATTTCATATTTGTACCCTACACTTTTTTTCAAACAGTAGTTTTCAATAACCTATATGTTACGCCACAGAGGTTCTGAACAGAAACACTGTGATCTTTTGATGTCAGTAGTATTGTCGTTGCAGTAAACACTAGTCTAAGCTAAGCTAAACTAGTGAGAGAGCCGGATATTGGCGATAATACTAAGCTGATGAGAATGATGAATTGTAAATCATGATTTTGTGAAGATTAATTTGACAAGTGAATATTTTCGAGGGAAAGTGTTGCTACACTGCTTACCTGCGAGTAATTGTGATGTGTTTAAATGACGGAAAGCTTTAGTGAAATATTTTTTGCGTTTCTGTAACTACACCACTTGCGTTGTTCAGGATTGAAATACAGATACACGAATCGTAAAGAACAGCAGTTCACTTTGCTGCATTTACAGTTCTGAGATTAAATAAGTCGAAAAGTTACAAACGTAGCCCTCTAAGAGCGTGAAACGTGGAAGATAAACAATTCGTATAGAAAGACAATAAATAATTTTGAAATATGGTGCTACAGACGAATGCAGAAGATTAGATTAGCGTAACGGATAACTAATGAAGAGACACTGAAACATAAATGTAAGAAGGGAACGGGTGACAGGACACACCTTGAAGAATCAAGGAATCTTCGATTTGGTGATGGAGGTAGGTATGAGGGTTATAATTTCTAGGGGCAGACCAAGACTTGAATACAGTAGTCAGGTTCAAATTTATGTGGGTGGCAGCTGTTTCGCAGAGATGAAAGGGCTTTGACAGTATAGACAGGCGAGGAGAGATGCATCAAACGAATCTTCGGACTGAGGGCCAGTTTTAAGCTTGGAACGGTGTCGTGTTTGTCAATCAGTAATTTTCGTGGATACACATATTGACAATAGAACGTCAATGAAAAGACTTCCGTTATCAGTGATTACCTATTTAATTAGCGGGAAACGTAGCAATGGTTACTTTATTGTGAATGGGAAACAAGCATAACTTATGACGAAACTAGATGAGCTTTGGAACTGTTAGGTAAGCGCGTTACGTGCTAATGGGGCAATAAAACAATGTAATTTGACTTGTACTGTTATTATTTCAAAGTGACATTTTTCATTTCTCAATTGAATAACTTTAATATTTGAAAAGCGTAAGAGACACGTGTCCGTATTTAGAAACATGATCAGGTTTATTTAGTGACGAAGCGTGTTCGCTGTGTAAAGCTCCCAACTCGCTTCTGATCGTCCGACAGCCGCAGAAGTTGCTCTAAAATAACAGAAGATGTCGGAGCTTTACACTCCACATCAACAACATAAAATATCACACATCAGATGGTCTCAAACTAGTTCACCTTTCGCTAGTGCACCAATTAATTTAATAGAGACATTGGTTATACCCTATAAAGCCTGAGGCACTTGGTACTGTACCCAATGCTCAACAGGGAAAGCACACTGAATAGGAGGGTGTCGAGGTCCATTTCATGACACTGATGAGACCTCTGATGACGTACGCAGCTCCCGTCTGGGGATACGCAGCTCCTACACTACTGCGCCGCCTGCAGATCGTACAGAACAAGGTGCTACGAATCATTAGCAACGCTCCACGCTACACACGCACCGTGGACCTTCACAAAAAATACCGCCTTGAAACCCTCAAGGAAGTATTTAAAAAATAAAAAAACAAATAAAAAACACGCCACACGACTACACAGGAACTCGAGACACTCGAAAAATGGTTCAAATGGCTCTGAGCACTATGGGACTTAGCATCTATGGTCATCAGTCCCCTAGAACTTACAACTACTTAAACCTAACTAACCTAAGGACATCACACCACACCCAGTCATCACGAGGCAGAGAATATCCCTGACCCCGCCGGGAATCGAACCCGGGAACCCGGGCGCGGGAAGCGAGAACGCTACCGCACGACAACGAGCTGCGGACTTCGAGACACTCGAACAATCCTTTCATCCTCACTCTGGGAAACTACGATCACAACCTTAGGTGGAAGCATAAGCGGCCAAAGACACTACTAGCTACGGCATAACCACCTAAGGCAAGCTAACATACACCAACAAGCGACAAACGTCGGAAAGCCCCTGCATATCATCAACGTTGACTGGTAATTACCAGCTGCTATTAGAACCGACCAACAGGCCACAGCAGGGAAACCGACGAGCTCGCCCACTGACGCACAAACAAATCGCCAACATCACCCTACACTGTGCATCCTATATATGACCTATTGGACACAAAAACGATGATAAACCTAACTGTTGCAGGTTGCTGACGCTGATCGAGAGTTCAACCCAGGCACCCAGCGAGCAACAGCACCGCACAACGTCAAAGGTATCGACATGCATGATAGCCACTACTAACAAAGCCTACCCTTGCATGACCTATCGCAGGCAGCAAGACATCCGCTACTGCTCTTACCATCCAACCTAACTACCGCAGAGGTTTCTTTTCCCCTTGGCTCTTGCATTGGCCCTTCTTTTCCTCTGCCCTTCAAACCGCTACCCTTCGTTCGACTTCGACCCAATCTATCTCCAGATGAGCGCCTATTAATGGTTAACGTTAACCAGACGTACGCAAACATTGCAGTACCCACATCCTGCGACACCTCACTCTAGTGAAAACTAACCCTTATGCAGGGATGGCAGTAGACCTTTTGAGTTGGCCATAATTCCGGTGTGGGCATGGAGGGGCTCCACCTCTATTAAAAAGGTACAGAGCATTCAGAAAGAAGGACAAGGACACTCCCTGTTGTCCTTCCATTTCATATTTCTGATCTGCATGTGTTGATGAGGGTATTCGACATTCCCTTTCCAGGCCATAATTCCGGTGAGGAAGTGGTGATGAGGACAGCCCACAGTGCCCTCAAACTCCATAATTCTGATCTCCGTGTGGTGATGAGGACTGGTCTTGGTCCCCTTCATATCCACAACTCCGGTCTGGATGTGGTGATGAGAATGTCTTGGCCCCCTTCCATTTCATAATTCTGGTCAGGATGTGGTGATAAGAACAGGTTTTGGTCCCCTTCTATTCCATAATTCTGTCTGATAGTGGTGATGGCAGATCTTGGTCCTCTTGCACTGCATAATTACGGTCTGAATGTGGTGATAAAAACAGGTTTCGGTCCCCTTCCACTACATAATTCCGGTCAGGAATTTATGACACGTCTTGGTCCCCCTCCACTCCATAATTCCGGCTGGAAATTGTGATAAGGATAGCCCACAGTGCCCTTTCACTTCATAATTCCAGTCTGAGTGTGGTGATGAGGACGGGTCTTGGTCCTCTTTCTCTCCATAATTCTCGTCTGAAATTGGTGATTACAAGAGTCCCAATTCCTATTACACTCCATAATTCCAGTCTGGATGTAGTGATGACTTTGATCCCCCTCCCTCTTCCGCCCCATAATTCCAGGCTAGATGTGGTGCTGAGCACAGGCCTTGGTTGGGTTCTATTAACATCTTAATACCAACTATAAGGAAACATCGGTTCGACCGATATTTGTGCGTCGCACCTGCCGCTTGTTGAGCTCTGGGGACACTAGACTGCACCCACATACCCCATTTGACTTCATTATTTCTCTCAACTTGCTTATGTGGGTCTTATCGCTGTTCATTACGTTTTTAGTCTTTTCGCTTTTACTGTTACGAATCTCCCGGCTAGAAGGAACAATTCATTCCGCTACTGTCTTACCACGCATCGGTTTGGTGACGTCCAGACGTAGGAGAGGATCCTCTCGCTAGAGATAAGCCATGAAGGGAGTACTGGTCTGCTGTCTAGCCTGTACACCGGTCCGACCCATTTACTTTCGCTCTCCTTTAAATTATTCCTCATTTCTAGCATCAGTATTGTTTCAAATGCCTCGATTTTAACATTGTTATGAGCTGAAAGCCTCTATGAGGGTGAAGATTTGTCTGATGTGATAGAAGAAGAAACAGGAGTCGATTTAGAAGAGATAGGGGATCCAGTATTAGAATCGGAATTTAAAAGAGCTTTGGAGGATTTACGGTCAAATAAGGCAGAAGGGATAGATAACATTCCATCAGAATTTCTAAAATCGTTGGGGGAAGTGGCAACAAAACGACTATTCACGTCGGTGTGTAGAATATATGAGTCTGGAGGTATACCATCTGACTTTCGGAAAAGCATCATCCACACAATTCCGAAGACGGCAAGAACTGACAAGTGCGAGAATTATCGCACAATCAGCTTAACAACTCATGCATCGAAACTGCTTACAAGAATAAGAAGAATGGAAAAGAAAATTGAGAATGCGCTAGGTGACGATCAGTTTGGCTTTAGGAAAAGTAAAGGGACGAGAGAGGTAATTCTGACGTTACGGCTAATAATGGAAGCAAGGCTAAAGAAAAATCAAGACACTTTCATAGGATTTGTAGACCTAGAAAAAGCGTTCGACAATATAAAATGGTGCAAGCTGATCGAGATTCTGAAAAAAGTAGGGGTAAGCTATAGGGAGAGACGGGTCATATACAATATGTACAACAACCAAGAGGGAATAATAAGAGTGGACGCTCAAGAACGAAGTGCTCGTATTAAGAAGGGTGTAAGACAAGGCTGTAGCCTTTCGCCCCTACTCTTCAATCTGTACATCGAGGAAGCAATGATGGAAATAAAAGAAAGGTTCGGGAGTGGAATTAAAATACAAGGTGAAAGGATATCAATGATACGATTCGCTGATGACATTGCTATCCTGAGTGAAAGTGAAGAAGAATTAAATGATCTGCTGAGCGGAATGAACAGTCTAATGAGTACACAGTATGGTTTGAGAGTAAATCGGAGAAAGACGAAGGTAATGAGAAGTAGTAGAAATGAGAACAGCGAGAAACTTAACATCAGTATTGATGGTCACGAAGTCAATGAAGTTAAGGAATTCTGCTACCTAGGCAGTAAAATAACCAATGACGGACGGAGCAAGGAGGACATCAAAAGCAGACTCGCTATGGCAAAAAAGGAATTTCTGACCAAGAGAAGTCTACTAATATCAAATACCGGCCTTAATTTGAGGAAGAAATTTCTGAGGATGTACGTCTGGAGTACAGCATTGTATGGTAGTGAAACACGGACTGTGGGAAAACCGGAACAGAAGAGAATCGATGCATTTGAGATGTGGTGCTATAGACGAATGTTGAAAATTAGGTGGACTGATAAGATAAGGAATGAGGAGGTTCTACGCAGAATCGGAGAGGAAAGGAATATGTGGAAAACACTGATAAGGAGAAGGGACAGGATGATAGGACATCTGCTAAGACATGAGGGAATTTCTTCCATGGTACTAGAGGGAGCTGTAGAGGGCAAAAACTGTAGAGGAAGACAGAGATTGGAAGCTGTCACAATTCGATCAATTTCTGTCTGACGTCTCTGACTCCAGATGGACTGCTCTCTTGAATAATGGACTGATGAGTTCGCTGTTCACACCCTTAACCCTTGCCGCCCCTCCTCCTGCCGAGCAACCAGCATTAACTGATCAGTCGTCTCAGTTCTGTAAGACTTCGAAAACCACTTCCTACTGTACTGTGATGTGGTTTCAAGCTCGAGGAATATATGGATACCGTCGCAGACAACTTAGGTGCTTGTTAAATAATAGAACGACAGAAAGAAAAACACTGAATTCAGTCACAGTTGTAAATGAAAGCAAAGTTTGCTCATTTCTATAGTAAAAAATTCGGCTATTCCACACAAGTCTAATGCACGCGAAACTGATTCATTCAGCGTTTTTTTGTAAGTATACGGTATATGTCCAAGATAGAAAATTCAGAAACTGCTACCTTAAGTTAATTTAGTAACAAAGTGTGGCAATTCGCAGCACACAGCGACTGCTACATCAGTCTGTTCGTGGAGGCAAGCTAGCAGTGTTAAACAAGAGAAATACTCGGCTTATCCACACCTGTGTCTGTGTCTGTGTGGTCTTCAGTCCAGAGACTGGTTTGGTGCAGCTCGCCATGCTACTCTATCCTGTGTAAGCTACTTCATCTCCCAGTACGTACTGTAGCCTACATCCTTCTGAATCTGCTTAGTGTATTCATCTCTTGGTCTCCCTCTATGATTTTTACCCTCCACGCTGCCCTCCAATACTAAATTGGTGATCCCTTGATGCCTCAGAACACGTCCTACCAGCCGATTCCTTCTTCTTGTCAAGTTGTGGCACAAACTCCTCTTCTCTACAATTCTGTTCAATAACTCCTCATTAGTTATGTGATCTACAAATCTAATCTTCAGCATTCTTCTGTAGCACCACATTTCGAAAGCTTCTATTCTCTTCTTGTCCAAACTATTTATCGTCCATGTTTCACTTCCATACATCGCTACACTCCATACAATTAGTTTCAGAAACGACTTCCTGGCATTTAAATCTATACTCGATGTTAACAAACTTCTCTTCTTCAGCAACGCTTTCCTTGCCATTACCAGTCTACATTTTATATCCTCTCTACTTCGACCATCATCAGTTATTTTGCTCCCCAAATAGCAAAACTCCTTTACTGCTTTAAGTGTCTCATTTCCTAATCTAATTCCCTCAGCATCACCCGAGTTAACTCTACTACATTCCATTATCCTCGTTTTGCTTTTGTTGATGTTCTTCTTATATCCTCCTTCCAAGACACTGGCCATTGCGTTCAACTGCTCTTCCAAGTCCTTTGCTATCTCTGACAGAATTACAATGTCATCGGCGAACCTTAACGTTTTTATTTCTTCTCCATGGATTTTAATACCTACTCCGAATTTTTCTTTTGTTTCCTTCGCTGCTTGCTCAATATACAGATTGAATAACATCGGGGAGAGGCTACAACGCTGTCTCACTCCCTTCCCAACCACTGATACCCTTTCATGTCCCTCGACTCCTATAACTGCCATCTGGCTTCTGTACAAATTGTAAATAGTCTTTCGCCCCCTGTATTGTACCCCTGCCACCTTCTGAATTTGAAAGAGAGTATTCCAGTCAAAGTGTTCAGATAATCATCACTAAATAATTTACAAAACGCCATGCTGATGTTTCGTCCTATATTCTGTTCCTGCGACTTCGTAGAGGTCTACATCTACATCTACATGGTTACTCTGCAATTCACACTGCCTGGTAGGGGGTTCATTGAACCATTTTCATACTACTTCTCGACCATTCCAGTCTCGAATGTCGCGTGGGAAAAAGGAACACCTAAATCTTTCCGTTCGAGCTCTGATTTCTCTTATTTTATTATTATGATCATTTCTCCCTACGTAAGTGGGTGTCAACAAAATATTTTCGCATTCGGAAGAGAAAGTTGGTACTTGAAATTTCGTAAATAGATCTCGCCGCAAAGAAAACGGCCTTTGTTTCAGTGACTGCCACCCCAACTCGCGTAATATATCAGTGACACTCTCACCCCTATTGCGCGATAACACGAAACGAGCTGCCCTTCTTTGCACTTTTTCGATGTCCTCCGTCAATCCTACCTGGTAAGGATTCCACACCGCGCAGCAACATTCGAGCAGAGGACGGACAAGTGTAAAGTAGACTGTCTCCTTAGCGGGTTTGTCGCATCTTCTAAGTGTTCTGCCAATAAAGCGCACTCTTTGTTTCGCCTTCCCCACAATATTACCTATGTGGTCTTTCCAATTTAAGTTGCTCGTATTTGTAATTCCTAGGTATTTAGTCGAATTGTCAGCCCTTAGTTTTTTTTGCGATTTATCTTATACCCAAAATTTATCGGATTTCTTTTAGTACCCATGTGGATGATTTGGCACTTTTCTTTGTTTAGTGGCAATTGCCGCTTTTCGCACCATACAGAAATTCTCCCTAGATCATTTTGTATTTGGAATTGATCGTCTGATGATTTTACTAGACGGTAAATTACAGAGTCATCTGCAAACAATCTATGGGGGCTGCTCAGATTATCACCTAGATCATTTATGTAAATCAGGATATTAACAGAAACGCTCTGTAGCTACTGTTGTTACCATTTTGGTGCTCTTCTCTAGTTTCGTGTGGTCCTGCTCCATTCCTTGACCTCCACGGGCAGGTCTACTCTTCCCATTCCCCCCCCCCCTCCCACCCCCCACAACCCCCCCCCCCCCACAACCCTGTCTTTCTTCTTTGTTTTTACTGCAGCGTTCTTTCGGTTCAAACCATTAGCAGTTTTTCACGAACTACCTCCTAGAACGAAAGCTTGAGATCTTTGGACTGCAATATTAGTCAATAATTCAAAGCTGAACAGTCTGATAAATTTTCCATAGGCGTTCCTGGAATACATTGAAATTAGATCATGTCCTGCGTATTTCCACAGTGTAATCTCTTAAGTAAGAGTAAACCAAAGGAAGACGCAAGTGTAAAGGAAAAAGAGTTTTGTGACAAGCTCAGTATCAAAATTGGCGACTACACTGCAGATGACTGAATTCTGCTACCTTGTCAGCAAATTAAATCGTGAGGGTCAAAGCGAAGGCGGAAGAAGCAGACTTGCACAAGTAACAAGAACATTCCTTGTCAGAATCAGTTTAGTGGTATCAAGCGTAGGACTTCATTTGAAGAAAAAAAAATAAGCATGTCTATCTTGAGCGCTGCTTTGTGAATCATAGACCGTTAAAAACGGAAGAAAGAGAACTGAAGTGTCTGAGACGTGATATGACAGGAGAATGCTGAGACTTACTGAGCACTGATAAATGAGAAGTTATGAAGTTATTCACGGAATAGATGGGAACAGGAATAAGACATCAGTGAGTAGCTTCCGTGGAACCACAGCAGTAGTTCCAACCTGAGGGTAATTACCCTCCGACGGGCAAAATCAAATTTTATGAGGGGTAAAAACTAAACGATTAGATTGTTTCACTCACGAAATTAAATTGTTTTCAAAAGGTCATTATTATTATCACAATTCTGTAAGATTCTAATATTAATCGTATAAGTTATTAATAATTTCTTTTTCTCAGCTAGCAACATTAATACAGTGGAATTTACAGGTTCCTCACCCAGTCCACCCATTACATACCAATGTTGTGCTTTGCTCCGTACATCGCTGATGATGAAAGTGAAACATATGCGTGACAACTGCTAAATATCTCAAGTTGTAGATAAAGACTGCAGTAGGCCAGAAATTGCTTCATTACTCTCTCCGAGACAGCTAAATGAATTAATTGACAGCACGACATAGCAGTAACTACATAAGGGCTACCATAGCGGTGTACACAGTTTATTATGATTATTATTACTAGAGTGGGTAGACAAGAAGCATGAACAGTCGGAAAACGTCCAATTTCTGCCAGTTCAGAAGCAAGGAGTGGAGCAATCACTTGATTTACGAACAGCAACTGTAGTGCACACATCTGAATCAGTTTGATTTTAAATGGGGTTGTTGTATGCAGATCAAGAAAGTGCCACAATGGAGAGGAGTAATGCAGGGGAAGTACATTTTGTAACTAGTGTCTAACCTTACTGTGGATAGTTATCTTTCGTATCTGAGAAGGAGTTGTGGGTAGCACTTGCTATGCTCCACGAATTCCTTCGTTATTCATTCAAATACACACACACACACACACAAACACACACACACACACACACACAAACACACACACACACACACACACACACACACACACACACACACACACACACAAACTAAATATCATTAATCTTTCATCATTTTAAAAATACAGGTGTTCCAAGAAAAGTCTTTCATTCTACAGTTTAGTTAGGTGCTAAATATGGTGATAGTGTGGGGGAAGGCACTCAGGGGTAATGGTCTAAGAAGGGCTGGTAACCACTGTACCAGAGGGAGCTGTAGAGGGGAAAAGTTGTGGGAACACAGAGATTAGA
This sequence comes from Schistocerca serialis cubense, assembly GCF_023864345.2. Classification (NCBI taxonomy): domain Eukaryota; kingdom Metazoa; phylum Arthropoda; class Insecta; order Orthoptera; family Acrididae; genus Schistocerca; species Schistocerca serialis. The sequence goes on along the minus strand of NC_064639.1, from coordinate 222,892,356 downwards.
GTCTATCGCCAGACAGTATGCTCTGAGTTAAAACCCGAACTGCTTCGCGGGGACTCGTGCATTATGAGCAAATGACGCTGTTGATGGGAAGCATAAACTCCCTTCGGTGCTATTAGAGATAAGTGGACAATGTGTAGCACCAACGGTGAGTTTGCGCTACTCCATACCTTTTATTGCGCACTCATCCGAAACAACAGCAACTTATCCCTGTACTAAATAGTCAATACTGTTAGTTATCAACACGATGCAGATACGCTCTATCCACTACACAACAGCTATCCGGTTCCATAATGTGGGGTTCGTTTCGAAGGAGGCAGGCTCGAATCATTGTTATGAAGGCAACTTTTGAAACGTCTCTAGATTCGTTCCATAATACATTTGGCTAATTTTATCTTGTTCCCATCTCATTTCCTCTCCTACTTGTCCACGTTATATTTCTTCAAACTTGCCCAGAAGAACTGAGCAGCAGGGTTGATACAAATTCAATAATTATCGGACGATTAGATACAAGCAACGTGTCCTCTGCATGAAAATTTTCGTACGCTATGTAATTCAGCTACTTATCCTGTGCCTCCTCTGTCATCCACATCCATATTTACACTACTGGCTATTAAAATTGCTACACCAAGAAGAAATGCAGATGATAAACGGGTATTCATTGGACAAATATATTATACTAGAACTGACATGTGATTACATTTTCACGCAATTTGGGTGCGTAGATCCTGAGAAATCAGTGCCCAGAACAACCACCTCCGCCCGTAATAACGGCCTTTATACGCCTGGGCATTGAGTCACAGAGCTTGGATGGCGTGTACAGGTACAGCTGCACATGCAGCTTCAACACGATACCACAGTTCATCAAGAGTAGTGCTGGCGTATTGTGACGAGCCAGTTGCTCGGCCACCATTGACTAGACGTTTTCAATTGGTGAGAGATCTGGAGAATGTGCTGGCCAGGGCAGCAGTCAAACATTTTCTGTATCCAGAAAAGCTCGAACAGGACTTGCAACATGCGGTCGTGCATTATCCTGCTGAAATGTAGGGTTTCACAGGGATCGAATGAAGGGTAGAGCCACGGGTCGTAACACATCACCAAATGTAACGTCCACTGTTCAAAGTGCCGTCAATGCGAACAAGAGGTGACCGAGACGTGTAACCAATGGCACCCCATACCATCACGCCGGGTGATACACCAGTATGGCGATGACGAACACACGCTTCCAATGTGCGTTCAGCGCGATGTCGCCAAACACGGATGCGACGATCATGATGCTGTAAACAGAACCTGGATTCATCCGAGAAAATGACGTTTTGCCATTCGTGCTCCCAGGTTCTTAGTTGAGTACACCATCGCAGGCGCTCCTGTCTGTGATGCAGCGTCGAGAGTAACCGCAGCCATGGTCTCCGAACTGATAGTCCATGCTGCTGCAAATGTCGCCGAACTGTTCGTGCAGATGGTTGTTGTCTTGCAAACGACCCCACCTGTTGATCAGGGTTCGAGACGTGGCTGGACGATCCGTTACAGCCATGCGGATAAGATGCCTGTCATTTAGAGTGCTAGTGATACGATGCCGTTGGGATCCAGCACGGCGTTCCGTATTACCCTCCTGAACTCACCGATTCCATATTCTGCTAACAGTCATTGGATCTCGACCAACGCGCGCAGCAGTGTCGCGATACGATAAACCGCAATCGCGATAGGCTACAATCCGACCTTTATCAAAGTCGGAAACGTGATGGTACGCATTTCTCCTCCTTACATGAGGCATCACAACAACGTTTCACTGGGCAACGCCGGTCAACTGCTGTTGGTGTATGAGAAATCTGTTGGAAACTTGCCTCATGTCAGTACGTTGTAGATGTCGCCACCGGCTCCAACCTTGTGTGAATGCTCTGAAAAGTTAATCATTTGCACATCACAGCATCTTCTTCCTGTCGGTTAAATTTCGCGTCTGTAGCACGTCATATTCGTGGTGTAGCAATTTTAATGGCCAGTAGTGTATGTAATGTATGACATGCCATATTATCATGGTTCCTTCTTTATCATTTGTGTGAAAGAATGAGAGAGTATATGTGCCTTTTCGGGTTTACAAGGAATGTAGCAGATAAGCTGCTTTTCATCTGCTGCAGGTACGGGGTAACCGACGTAGCGTTCCTTTACCTGCTCGAAGAGAACCATCCCCGCTGTGCGTGTCCTGTCTTTTTGTTGTGTTGGTGGTGCGAAAGACCCCTCTGGTTTTTTCCGCCTTTCCTGGGTGGTTGTGTGGGCTCTACCGCTCGGGGGACACTCTTCTTAAAGGCCGGTTCCCACTAGGGCTGCCGCGCGTCAAAACGGCGCGTCAGCGGCGTGGTTGCCATGGAAATGGCGTCAGCGGCAAGGCGCGGCGGGCTCTGCGTCGCGGTTTGACCATGTCGAACCGCTTCCGCTGCCGCGTGCCGCGCTCCAGGTGCGCGCCGCCAATCACAGAACGCGCTGAGCGTGACGTCAGGTACGAACTCCCGGGCCACACGAACGTTCGCCGAACCGCTGGCGCGGACGCGGCGGCAGCTATGAAATACTTATCATCCGATTCCAAGGAAACTATTCGGTAGAAAAATTTGATTCTTGGGCATGTTACAGCCTGATATCTTCTCTCGATAAAGGACCGAATTTCTTTTCGTTATTCGTCGTGGTTACTTGCTGTATCGCATTTACGTAAACCTTTACACGAAATTTTAATGAGTGTGCAGAGGTAAAAACACATTGCGTGGACTTTGCGTACAGTCCATTTTAGGTAATACATTATTGCGTATGAAATTTAGTCAACATATCGAAATTGTTTTTAAAGCTGAGAGCAGATCGATAGCTATCACCGTTCTCGAGATATTGTCTGATATGTCGGCGGACGGGCTACGCCGTGACCGCGCGCGGGTTGCTCGGCGACGCGACCGGTACTTCGTCCTGCCATGTGGTTGTATCAACTGCAAATATTTCGTAAACGGTTCAAGAAATCGAAATGTTTTTTTTTTTTTTTTTTTTCAAACGATAACTTGTGAAAAGTCATGTATTTCGTCGCATGATAAATATCCTAAATCTGTTTATCTACCAAGATATGAAAGTAACTACAGTTTTTCAGAAGGGATAGATGAATTTTTTTAAACGGCATTAATAGCATGTCGAATGAGAAGTTAAACCGAAACTAATTTGCTGGTATGTCGTAAGATGCAATTTACTAAATATGTAGAGCTATTGATTATTTCCTTTCTTTTTTCTTTATCCAGTGTACTTTACTGATTCAAGACGCGTTTCGCCTTTTACTTTAAGGCATCTTCGGTGGAATCTAGAATGATTCAGTTTTGTTTTGATATGTGATACTTGGAGATTATAAAACAGTTCACATCTTTTTTTACGTGAATGACTGATTACTTTCAGTGAATCGAATTTTTGGCGGACATATACGTTTCCCCTTACCTGATCACATGCTGGAGGTTGAACTAAAACTTAGATTATGGAACATAAGCACATTTTCATGTTCGCTCTTTTTTCTTCTGTCACTAGCAGTAGACGTTTTACTGAAAACTCTGATTTGACGTCGTAACTACAGTGTGTTCACCTCATGTCCCTTCCTGTCTGGTTTGTTTATGTACATGTTGCCAAACTGCAGAATTATATGCTGAAAACTAATGTTTGTTTATTTTCGTTCTCCTTATATCTGTTTGTGTGTGTGGCTAGCCGGTGATAGTTATAGAAAGTTGAAAGTGAATCCAGTAGCTGTCAGACAGTGGTTGAAAGATTTGGTGTTCAGCTGATTTCAGTTTTGGTTTAAATGTTTTGTGGAGGAGTGCATGGAAGAGTAAATTCACTGCTTACATTAACAGATAAAATAGTAGAATAGTATTTCAACAGATGATTATTGTCAGAATAGTATCAACCAACCCCTTTGTCCTCACTCTTTGACGCCCCATAATACGTCCTGTCAACTAACTCCTATTGTTGTCAAAGTTGTGCCATAATTTCCTCTTCCTCCTCTATTTAATTCCATACCTCTTCTTTAGTCACACGATCCTCGTATCTAATGTTCAGCATTCTTATGAATCACCACGTTTTGAAAGCGTCTATTGTCTTTTTGACAGAACTGTTCATCATCCACGTTTCACTTACGTACAAGGCTGCACTCCACACAAATACCTTTGTAAAATAGTATCCAACCATTAGAATTTATATTCGGCATGAACAAATTTTCTTTTTCAGAACGCTTTTCTTGCTATTGACAGTCTTCAGTCAGGTTTGCGTCTGCATCAGGAAATGCCTTACAATTTAAAATCTGGTTTCGAAAACTGTTCGAAATATATATTATTCTTTCGTGATTCTTAAGCAAGGTGCTGGCGATGATTACATTATGCTCTGTGGGAAATTCTATCAGGTGGCTTCCACTTTCATCCCTTCCACCTAGCCTTTGTGTTCTTACTGTTTCGTGTACCTGCTACCGTATCACATTTTAAATTTTTGTCTCGCTTAACTATCTGAATAATTTCTTTTGTCGTACATTGTTTCAATGTGTTAGGAGATAGTGAACAATCGTGAACGGTAGTCATGAAATCTGTTTATGGTGAAATGAGAAAACATGAATAATGAAATATGTGAAAGAGTACATTGTACAGAAAATGAAAAATTGGTATGTCTTCACCCAACTTCGTCTTTCCTTCATGTAGGTGTAAGATATAGTTAATCAAACGCACCGCGCGTTTCGGTGGGTCCCACCCCGTACCTCAGTGGCTGTCCGTCATTGGCTACCGCTAACGTCTGCCGCTTCCAGATGGGAACGCCAATTCCGCGAGCCGCCGCGTCAACGCGGAAAACGCTTGCCGCTGCCGTTGCCGCACGCCGCGCTGCCGCGCTCTAGTGGGAACCGGCCTTAAGGCCGGTTCCCACTAGGGCTGCCGCGCGTCAAAACCGCGCGTCAGCGGCGTGGTTGCCATGGAAACGGCGTCAGCGGCAAGGCGCGGCGGGCTCTGCGTCGCCCTTTGACCATGTCGAACCGCTTCCGCTGCCGCGTGCCGCGCTCCGGGTGCGCGCCGCCAATCACAGAACGCGCTGAGCGTGACGTCAGGTACGGAACCCCGGGCCACGCGAACTTTCGCCGAAGCGCTGGCGCGGACGCGGCGGCAGCTATGAAATACTTAACATCCGATTCCAAGGAAACTATTCGGTAGAAAAATTTGATTCTTGGGCATGTTACAGCCTGATATCTTCTCTCGATAAAGGACCGAATTTCTTTTCGTTATTCGTCGTGGTTACTTGCTGTATCGCATTTACGTAAACCTTTACACGAAATTTTAATGAGTGTGCAGAGGTAAAAACACATTGCGTGGACTTTGCGTACAGTCCATTTTAGGTAATACATTATTGCGTATGAAATTTAGTCAACATATCGAAATTGTTTTTAAAGCTGAGAGCAGATCGATAGCTATCACCGTTCTCGAGATATTGACTGATATGTTGGCGGACGGGCTGTGCCGTGACCGCGCGCAGGTTGCTCGCGACGCGACCGGTACCTCGTCCTGCTCGTTGTAAACCGTGTGGTTGTATCAACTGCAAATTTCGTAAACGGTTCAAGAAATCTAAAAGCGTTTTTTTGCAAACGATAACTTGTAAAAAGTCATGTATTTCGTCGCATGATAAATATCCAAAATCTGTTTATCTACCGAGATATGAAAGAAACCACAGTTTTTCAGAAGGGATAGATGAATTTTTTTAAATGGCATTAATAGCATGTCGAATGAGAAGTTAAACCGAAACTAATTTACTGGTATGTCATAAGATGTAATTTACTAAATATGTAGAGCTATTGATTATTTCCTTTCTTTTTTCTTTATCCAGTGTACTTTACTGATTCAAGACGCGTTTCGCCTTTTACTTTAAGGCATCTTCGGTGGAATCTAGAATGACTCAGTTTTGTTTTGATCTGTGATACTTGCAGATTATAAAACAGTTCACATCTTTTTTTACGTGAATGACTGATTACTTACAGTGAATTGAGTTTTTGGCGGACATATACGTTTCCCCTCACCTGGTCACATGCTGGATGTTGAACTAAAACTTAGATTATGGAATATAGCACATTTTCATGTTCGCTCTTTTTTCTTCTGTCACTAGCAGTAGACGTTTTACCGAAAACTCTGATTTAAAGTCGTAACTACAGTGTGTTCACCTCATGTCCCTTCCTGTCTGGTTTGTTTATGTACATGTTGCCAACCTGCAGAATTATATGCTGAAAACTAATGTTTGTTTATTTTTGTTCTCCTTATATCTGTATGTGTGTGTGGCTAGCCAGTGATAGTTATAGAAAGTTGAAAGTGAATCCAGTAGTTGTCAGACAGTGGTTGAAAGATTTGGTGTTCAGCTGATTTCAGTTTTGGTTTAAATGTTTTAAGGAGTGCATGGATGGAAGAGTAAATTCACTGCTTACATTAATAGATAAAATAGTAGAATAGTATTTCAACACATGATTATTATCAGAATACTATCACCCAACCCCTTTGTCCTCACTCTTTCACGCCCCATAATACGTCCTGTCAACTAACCCCTATTGTTGTCAAAGTAGTGCCGTAATTTCCTCTTCCTCCTCTATTTAATTCCGTACCTCTTCTTTAGTCACACGATCCTCGTATCTAATGTTCAGCATTCTTATGAATCACCACGTTTTGAAAGCGTCCATTGTCTTCTTGACAGAACTGTTCATCATCCACGTTTCACTTACATACAAGGCTGCACTCCACACAAATACCTTTATAAAATAGTATCCAACCATTAGCATTTATATTCGGTGTGAACAAATTTTCTTTTTCAGAACGCTTTTCTTGCTATTGACAGTCTTCAGTCAGGTTTGCGTCTGCACCAGGAAATGCCTTACAATTTAAACTCTGGTTTCGAAAACTGTTCCAAATATATATTATTCTTTCGTGATTCTTAAGCAAGGTGCTGGCGATGATTACATTATGCTCTGTGGGAAATTCTATCAGGTGGCTTCCACTTTCATCCCTTCCACCTAGCCTTTGTGTTCTTACTGTTTTCGAGTACCTGCTACCATACCACATTTTAAATTTTTGTCTCGCTTAACTATCTGAATAATCTCTCTTGTTGTACATTGTTTCAATGTGTTAGGAGATAGTGAACAATCGCGAACAGTAGTCATTAAATCTGTTTATGGTGAAATGAGAAAACATAAATAATGAAATATGTGAAAGAGTACATTGTACAGAAAATGAAAAATTGGTATGTCTTCACCCAACTTCATCTTTCCTTCATGTAGGTGTAAGATACAGTTAATCAAACGCACCGCGCGTTTCAGTGGGTCCCGCCCCGTACCTCAGTGGCTGTCCGTCATTGGCTACCGCTAGCGTCTGCCGCTTCCAGATGGGAACGCCAATTCCGCGAGCCGCCGCGTCAAAGCGGAAAACGCTTGCCGCTGCCGTTGCCGCACGACGCGCTGCCGCGCTGCCGCGCTCTAGTGGGAACCGGCCTTTAAGCGCGGTCTTGCCGCTTTGAAGTTACTGTGAATGTGTAAGTTCTTCAGCCTGACCGAAGCGTTTTGTGTGTTCAGATAAAGGAATAATGTAAGAAAGGTTCCAGTATCACTGCTTAAAACATTTATTGATTATTAAGACAGTTGTTTCGGAAGATTTTGATTTTCAAGTACGTCTACGTTGCCCTGACGTATATATAACATCTGGTGTGACTGTATCTGCTGACTCTTCTCGTTACATTTCACGTGAAATTCTAAAAAGTCGATTTTGTGCTGTTTAAAATATTTTGGCGTAATATGTCGATACGTATAATTTTGTAGATAATATTGTAGATATTTTGTGTAAATTTTTGACAGTTCACACCACACATAATTTATATTTACAAAGTCTGTTGCTACGTAAACATGAAACGTCTATGACGTGAACAGTCAAAAAAATTACAGGAAATATCTACAATATTATATCAAAATATTACGCCACACTGTTTAAAACAGCACAATCGACGTGAAATCGATGTTTTAGAATTTCACGTGAAATGTAATGAGAACAGTCACCAGATACAGTCACACCAGATGTTATGTATACGTCAGGACAAGGTAGACGTACTTGAAAATCGAAATCTTCCGAAACAACTGTCGTAATAATAAATAAATGTTTTAAGCAGTGATACTGATATCTTATTTACAATGTCCTTTCAAAACATATATTTCACTGCACGCCCAATCCTCAAGAAACTAAAAGCGTAATGTTTCATTAACGCTAGGGAATATTCGGGGTTTCGATTTATTCAGTATTCTGGGTCCGCTTTTTTCCTTCGGAACATTATGGTGTTGAATGTTCTCCATCGCGTAATGACTAGGCCAAATTAGAGCGATATTTACCTTGCATGAATGTGAGAATAAATCTGTCTTCGAATGAGTGTGTTTCTATCCTAATTTATGGATCTTTTCCTGTCTCAGTTTAATGTATTCTTAGATATACCGATTTCCACATGTGCTACGTTACACCTATTTCAGTGGCGTCTGGAGAACAAATCTGGAGAGCGTGCTGTTGTTGTTGAAGAGGAGGGGGGGGGGAAGACGGGGGGGGGGGGGGGGGGAAGACGGGGGGGGGGAAGACGGGGGGGGGGGGTCGAAGGAGTAAGCAATTGAGGAACATTTCTTTCCGACGAACTTCTACACGCTTCAAAAGTGCCTGTCAGTCCATTGCCTTGCGGTAACTGTTTAAAAATTCAAATTCTGATTTTTCATCGTAACGACCGGTGGTACTGCGGCTCTGAAAATGGTTTACCGTGGTTTGCTGTTTTCACAATAGGCAAATGCTGAGAGGCTGTACCTTAATTAAGGCCACGATCGGTACTTTTCCAATCCTAGTTTCTCCCCAATACTCGCATCGCCGAAAGTCTTCAAGGATGAGTGCACCGTTAAACCTTTAGCAAAATATAAAAATTAAAAAGAGGAATTAGTTAACAACAACGAATGGCGCAAGTAACTCACAGTTATTTGAATTGTAATTCTATTATCTGTTCTTTCTGCAGCAATTTATTGATCATGGTTTCGTAGAATATGGATTGATCATCATCTCGCAGCTTCGAAAGTAACTGTTTCTCAATGGAGATGAGAATGTGTGAATCTAGTTCTAGGACAGATGGTGCCGTGAGTGGCATTGTTGCAGTGAGCATAGCCAGTTTGAAGTCTGTGTAAAGCCACTCTTGAGATAAATTTTTAGTAAGTAATTAACAATCTGAAATGGTGCTCTGTGCAATACTTCGTCAGAAGCATACCATTCGGAAAGTTCATTCTGGAGCTTACTCAAATTAAAAATATCACCGTAGATTTCCTGAAATTTTTTCAGTAATAAATGATGACAGTTATCTCGTTCCATGAAGTGGCTCATTTTTGTAGACTTGTCAAACTGAAGTACTTCAACTTTTCAGAAGATGAGAATTTAATTTCTATTTGATTGCTGATATTATCTGTAATTTCGAAATTCAGACTTTGAAAATAATTCTCACGTGATTCATCATTCAGTCTTCCTCTTTTTATTGGTGTAAGTTCTTCATCCCAAGTTTTATCCAAAATAGACGATCACAATGATTCAAAGTTCTCTCTCTGTTTTTGGAGCTGTTGCTGAGTTTCAACTATTTTATTACTACAATATAAAATACCAATCGTGGACTGTAGTACGCTGAACAGTACATCTGAAAATGCCAGGAGTTTTGTCAACATTTCTACCAAAAACATATTTTTGAAATCCTCCAAAAAGCCAGAAATCCTCTTGCTGCCATTTCAGTAAAGCTGTCGATGCCTTCACTTTCACAGACATGTTCAAAAAGCTCATATATGCTTCTCTGCTGTTGCCTACTGTATGGATAAGTTTCGAAGTAAAATTCTATCGGATATGAGCATTGATGGACGCTTTCTGGATATGAAGACCGAAAATTCATGCAGCCTCTTTTGAGAAAAGAAAGATGGTACGGGTTTAATACCTCTGAAGATTTTAAGCTGTTTGTTGGATTGTAGAGAATGTTGAAGTACCAAATTAATAACATGAGCGTAGTAATGAGTGAAGAGGACTTCAGGATACTTTTCTAATACTTTAGTTTGAAGACCATTAAGATAGCCACTTATCACTGATGTCAGGGTAATTAATATATTGACACATTTATATCTGACCATGACTGCGTTTACTTGACTAAACATGGCTTCTGCAGTTCTACTGGCGCTCACGTCAACAGATCTTTCCGCCAACGAATCTCTCTACGACTTTTTCTTATGGTACGGAAAAGTACCGCACACAGCCGAGAGCTGAGACTTGTCACTCAGACTTGATTTCTCATTGAGCATGATGGCCACAAAATCCGTTTCGTGGCCTTCATCGTAATCCCATCTCTCAATACGTCAGCATCTGAAGTTATTCGATCATCGTGAATACTTGCTGAGGTTCCGCGGTAGACTGTAGAAGTTGCTAAATGTTCTTTCAGTGTAGAATCAAACTTATTGCAGTAAGAAATTCCGTATAATTTCCCCTGTTGAAGGACTCTTCATTTCACTCAAACAAACAAAACAGGAAGTAGCACGTAGAACTACTAACTCACTGGACAAAAATAATGTAACAGCATAGTAAATAAAGAGATGACAAACGCAAATATAGCACAGCCACGTAAACGGAGAAGCGGTGCTATCGGGCGCCAATATAAAATCACATTTTTTTAATAATAATAATAATAATATAAATATTTATATATGTGTTTGGAGAGAGAGAGAGATTGATTTTTGATTGAGATTTTTGCTTTAAGTCGTAACTGGCACCTGAATTTTGGTTGCTGCCTCCTTGAATGATCAGCTTCTGCACGAGTTGGTGACGTATTACAATTTGGAAGAATTTATTGTTCTTTAAGGTTTAAAATACAACTCTGTTAGTTACTTGGCCGTATTGCGCATAGCTTTGAGCCCAAGTTTTGGTAGCTTTTCATACCTAAGGGACCACTGTTGTAAGTAAATAAGATCAAACAGCAATCTGCTTTTCGTGAGAAAAGGAGATTGCTTAGCACACAAACTTCCTTCAGACTACACGTCCTGCTACATCAGAATTGGTCAGTGGAGTTCAGCACTATACTATTGTACAAGTACATAATCCAACTACTGTAATTAAGAAATTATGAAGGTTGTTACTTATTGAATGAAAACTATAGAGAATGCATTTCTTTTCCTGTATTTTAGTGAACTTTGTACACTTACAATTCTGTCGATTGATAGACGGCAACGACAATGAAGTTTACCTCCTTTTCCAAAAACAAGATATTTCTATTCTTTACTTCCAGAAAATTTGTATACACTAATGTTTGGCAACTCTTACACATACTTTACTCGGTTTGATCACTAAAATATCAATTTTCATTAAATATAGGAATACGTTCTGAGTGACGGCCTAGCAACACGTCCTCTTTCCACAAGATACAGATTAACAGTCCTCTTTTTCTTTTCTTTTTTTTTTTAATAAATCAATTTTTTTTTTTAGAGTCCATACTCAAAGATTCTCCAATACTATCGTTGCGGGGATTGAGCGCTAAAGAGTTTCTTGCTGTCCAGCTGCGCTTCGCGTCACTTCAAGTACTTTTTAAGTCACATTTACATTTACGGTATTTACATACATTACTGAGCTTCTCAGAATAAAATCAGGCACAAATTAGCTAAAAAAAGCAGTGAGGCACACATAACATTACATGACCGAGTAACAAACTAAACGGAGCATCGGTACTGGTCGTGTAACGGAACATTGTGGACCGTAAGTCGAATAAGTACCATAATCTGAAAAGGCCGTTATAGTGAAGTGGCGTTTAATGAGATGCCTTATAGCAGTACAGGTGTACTATACGCGTTCTGCGGACAATCCGTAACATCATATGTCTGTTGACTGTACAGAATGTTTCAAAGTGTTTGTATCAAACGTCTAGGGGCGATTCATCACGTAATGAAGTATCACTTCCGCTGGAGCCAAATGTTCACTGATGCTTGTCGGCGCCGCTAGGTGTCTTTTACTATGAGTCACGCCCGTCAGAGGCAGGAGGGAGTGTCTGGAACCGCAAGACCGCTGCGGTCGCAGGTTCGAATCCTGCCTCGGGCATGGATGTTTGTGATGTCCTTAGGCTAGTTAGGTTTAACTAGTTCTAAGTTCTAGGGGACTAATGACCTTAGCAGTTGAGTCCCATAGTGCTCAGAGCCATTTGAGGCAGGAGGGAGTAAACACTCTGCAGCATGAGTATCCACTGTGTGTTGCCTACAATTAAGTCGTCTGCACTGCGTGAGTGGTTGTAGACTGAGCCAAATTACAGTTCCTGATTCGCTTTTAAAATATCACCCTCCGCCTACAGAGACTCATTCTTCAGGTTTTCTTGTTGAAAATCGGTCTATCAGTTTACTGGGGTAGCTGGTATTCCACATGCAGCACACCTGGTTAGTAGATTCTGCTAGTTCGCTGAAGTCTCGTCGTCCCGGGAGTGGCGAATACTAAATGACGCCTAGGGTCGTCATTTTTCTAACAAAAGTTGTTCCTCATGATGTGCTCTCTCGCCCCTTGATGTTTGGCGCAACGAATTTGAAATACCCTTCACGTAAAATATCCGTGACCATTTGTAATCGTACGTTTCTGTTTCCGAAGTACACAGTAAATTGTATGAGTGATGTTTAATACGTGTAAGTTTTTGCGTAAGAGGATGACAAAAAAACAGCGAGTAAAAGGTTTTTTGCCCAAATTTGCCATTAACTATACAAGAGAGGCGTTCAATAAATAACGAACACACATTTTTCATGGCCAATTTAGGCTGAAAAAATGGTTCAAATGGCTATGAGCACTACGGGACTTAACTTCTAAGGTCATCAGTCCCCTAGAACTTAGAACTACTTAAACCTAACTAACCTAAGGACATCACAAACATCCATGCCCGAGGCAGGATTCGAACCTGCGACCGTAGCGGTCGTCCGGTTCCAGACTGTAGCGCCTAGAACCACTCGGCCACCTCGGCCGGCTAGGCTGAAAAGATACGTAGTTTGTTGTAAGACATCTTGGAATATTCCCGCTTCAGCCATTATAGGTTCATGAAGTTCCGCTAGGTGGTAGCGCTAAACGTCTACATCTACATCTGCATACATACTCCGCAATCCACCATACGGTGCGTGGCGGAGGGTACCTCGTACCACAACTAGCATCTTCTCTCCTGTTACACTCCCAAACAGAACGAGGGAAAAATGACTGCCTATATGCCTCTGTACGAGCCCTAATTTCTCTTATCTTATCTTTGTGGTCTTTCCACGAAATGTAAGTTGGCGGCAGTAAAATTGTACTGCAGTCAGCCTCAAATTCTGGTTCTCTAAATTTCCTCAATAGCGATTCACGAAAAGAACGCCTCCTTTCCTCTAGAGATGCCCACCCGAGTTCCTGAAGCATTTCCGTAACACTCGCGTGATGATCGAACCTACCAGTAACAAATCTAGCAGCCCGCCTCTGAATTGCTTCTATGTCCTCCCTCAATCCGACCCGATAGGGATCCCAAACGCTCGAGCAGTACTCAAGAATAGGTCGTACTAGTGTTTTATAAGCGGTCTCCTTTACAGCTGAACCACATCTTCCCAAAATTCTACCAACAAACCGAAGAGGACTATCCGCCTTCCCCACAACTGCCATTACATGCTTGTTCCACTTCATATCGCTCTGCAATGTTACGCTCAAATATTTAATCGTACGCCGGCCGAAGTGGCCGTGCGGTTAAAGGCGCTGCAGTCTGGAACCGCAGGACCGCTACGGTCGCAGGTTCGAATCCTGCCTCGGGCATGGATGTTTGTGATGTCCTTAGGTTAGTTAGGTTTAACTAGTTCTAAGTTCTAGGGGACTAATGACCTCAGCAGTTGAGTCCCATAGTGCTCAGAGCCAGCCATTTAATCGTAGCCTCCAAAATGGCGTTTGCAACGGAGGTGCGTTCCAACAGAGAGCTGTCGTTGAGTTTCCTTTGGCGGAAAACCAGAGCATCGCAGATATTCACAGGCGCTTGCAGAACATCTACGGAGGCCTCGCATGAACAAAAGCGCTGTGAGTCGCTCGGCGAGGTGTCTGTCATCATCGCAACAATGTCGGTCCGATTTCCGGCGAGCCGGCCGGCCGCACACAGCCGTGACTCCTGCAACGTTCGAAAGTGCGGACTCTCTCATTTGAGATGATCGACGGATTACAACCAGACACCTCGCTGCACAGCTGGACGTATCGTTTGGTAGCTCTGACACACTCGCTCATAATTTTTTTCTCGAACATCATCAAGGCGATCAAACGTGGGTTCACCAATGGCAACGGGAAACAAAACGGCGATCCACGAAGTGGCACCACACCACCTCTTCTCCGAAGAAAAAATTCAAAACCGCACCCTCAGCCGGTCAAGTCATGGCGACGGTCTTCTGGGACTGAAGGGGTTATTCTGTTTGACGTAACCTCTTACGGTGCAACGAAAAAATGGGTTCAATGGCTCTGAGCACTATGGGACTTAACATCTGAGGTCATCAGTCCCCTAGAACTTAGAACTACTTAAACCTAACTAACCTAAGGACATCACACACATCGATACCCGACGCAGGATTCGAACCTGTGACCGTAGCGGTCTCGCGGTTCCAAACTGAAGCGCCTAGAACCGATCGGCCACACCGGTCGGCCATGGTGCAGCTGTTAACCCTGAAGCGTACTGTCCTGTCTCAGGAAGTTGAAGAAGCGACTTCTGCGTGTTCATTGCCACATAAATTCAAACCAACTTCTTCTTCTCCGTGACGACGCAAGACCTCATACAAGTTTGTGCACCCAAGAGAAGCTCACAAAACTTCATTGGACTGTTCTACAGCCCGTTTTTCGCATCTTCCGACTCCTGTTTACCCCAGTAAAGGATGCAATCCGCAGGAAGCAGTACTTTGATGATGGATGGGGAGGTTACTGAAGCAGCAAGACGTTGACCCGACGTCGACCAGAAGCGTGGATCCATGCGCGTACATAGGCCCTCTGAGTAAGGTGGCGCAAGGCCTTCGCATTGAACGGAGATTATATTGAAAGTAGGTCTTTCTAGCCAAAAGAGAGGGGAATAATGTAGTGTACTGGAATGCCGAACAAAACCAACCCGCTTTCAGGGGAAAAAAATATTGCATTACTTATTGAATGCCCCTCGTAGAAAGCACTCCGTCTATAGGCCACGAGTGGCCTACCGGGACCATCCGACCGCCGTGTCATCCTCCGTTGAGGATGCGGATAGGAGGGTCGTGGGGTCAGCACACCGCTCTCCCGGTCGTTATGATGGTATTCTTGACCGAAGTTGCTACTATTCAGTCGAGTAGCTCCTCAGTTGGCATCACGAGACTGAGTGCACCCCGAAAAATGGCAACAGCGCTTGGCGGCCAGGATGGTCACCCATCCAAGTGCCGACCACGCCCGATAGCGCCTAACTTCGGTGATCTCACGGGAACCGGTGTAACCACTGCGGCAAGGCCGTTGCCCCTCGTAGAAAGAGCCATCATTAACTGCAAAACTGCTGGTGTGTACATGTAGGAGTCAAGGCTAAAGAATAATGCAGCACCTCGTACGTCGATACATCACGCGTGAAAGCCATAATACGAGAGAAACGCAGCTGAGAATAGGAATCATTTCCCGAAATGCGTCGTGCAAGAGATTAATGAAACAAAAGCATGATTGACAAGAGCAAAACTGATTTTATAACATACAAAACAAGAGAAAATTTGTTACAAAATAGATCTGAAATTCATCCTTTGGAAATCATTGTCAGGATATAAAAGGCACCTGTCCAGATAATGACAGGTATGCGGCGTATATTCCCGGACAGGCGCGTGCGCTAATTTCTCGGAAGGTTTCCTTGGAGCAAATTAGCTACCGGGCAAACCCGTAGTTAGGCTGAATGGAAACGTGCCGCCGGCAACTCAGCACGTGAGCAAAAAGATTGGCGCACGCTTCAGGCTGGTCTTGGCTGGCACTTCCTGGCGAACAGGTTTCTGTTGAGAGGCCCTGTGCTGCTGTTATTGGGGCTATGCCTGTACCACGGCTGATGCCAATCACAGAGACGGACGTACTTAGGTCTGCCTACGTTATTTTCGGCATTTATGCAACGGCCAGTGTACGTGAGTGTTAAAGACTAAAAAAATAATTTAAATCACTACAATTTACAAAAATGGATGTATAACGTATTTTTGTATGTTCAATATCTCCTTCTAAACCACGGGACCGATTTCAACGAAACTTGATACACATGTCATTACGAGTCTTGGAAGAATCAATGATCATTTTAGGGGTAAGAACCACCCACCTATCGAAGGGTAGGTGATGGGGTTAGTGGGAGTGGGGGAGGGGTCAGGGAGCAGCTTAGCCCATGACGCGAGAATACCCCATACTTTTGTTATCCAGTATTTGAGAATGACAGCACTTAGAGACCTGCAACAAACTCTGCACAATTCCAAACCTTTACGAAAATTTTTACAGCTGACGACCCCCACAAAATGATGATAGGAAAAAAGTTTGTCGCTTCTACATTTCGCTGTTGATGCAGCATGAAGCACGACATTTTGATTTGTTATTTTTTACTATTAACTGTATGCGTGGCAAATTTTGCAGACAGTATTCGCAGATACCACTCAATGTACCAGAAAAGTTATATCATTGTACGAGACTTAATTCAGGAGATATGACGTTACAAACACTAATGCGTGAAAAACTACTCCATCATGCAAGACGTTTAAATCATCATCATCATCATCATCATCATTTAAGACTGATTATGCCTTTCAGCATTCAGTCTGGAGCATAGCCCTCCTTATACAGTTCCTCCATGATCCCCTATTCAGTGCTAACATTGGTGCCTCTTCTGATGTTAAACCTATTACTTCAAAATCATTCTTAGCCGAATCCAGGTACCTTCTCCTCGGTCTGCCCCGACTCCTCCTACCCTCTACTGCTGAATCCATGAGTCTCTTGGGTAACCTTGCTTCTCCCATGCGTGTAACATGACCCCACCATCTAAGCCTGTTCGCCCTGACTGCTACATCTATAGAGTTCATTCCCAGTTTTTCTTTGATTTCCTCATTGTTGACACCCTCCTGCCATTGTTCCCATCTACTAGTACCTGCAATTATCCTAGCTACTTTCATATCCGTAACCTCAACCTTGTTGATAAGGTAACCTGAATCCACCCAGCTTTCGCTCCCATACAACAAAGTTGGTCGAAAGATTGAACGGTGCACAGATAACTTAGTCTTGGTACTGACTTCCTTCTTGCAGAAGAGAGTAGATCGTAGCTGAGCGCTCACTGCATTAGCTTTGCTACACCTCGCTTTCAGTTCTTTCACTATGTTGCCATCCTGTGAGAATATGCATCCTAAATACTTGAAACCGTCCACCTGTTCTAACTTTGTTCCTCCTATTTGGCACTCAATCCGTTTATATTTCTTTCCCACTGACATTACTTTCGTTTTGGAGATGCTAATCTTCATACCATAGTCCTTACATTTCTGATCTAGCTCTGAAATATTACTTTGCAAACTTTCAATCGAATCTGCCATCACAACTAAGTCATCCGCATATGCAAGACTGCTTATTTTGTGTTCACATATCTTAATCTCACCCAGCCAGTCTATTGTCTTCAACATATGATCCATAAATAATATGAACAACAGTGGAGACAGGTTGCAGCCTTGTCTTACCCCTGAAACTACTCTGAACCATGAACTCAATTTACCATCAACTCTAACTGCTGCCTGACTATCCATGTAAAGACCTTTAATTGCTTGCAAAAGTTTGCCTCCTATTCCATAATCTTGTAGAACAGACAATAACTTCCTCCTAGGAACCCGGTCATATGCCTTTTCTAGATCTATAAAGCATAGATACAATTCCCTGTTCCACTCATAACACTTCTCCATTATTTGCCGTAAGCTAAAGATCTGGTCCTGACAACCTCTAAGAGGCCTAAACCCACACTGATTTTCATCCAATTGGTCCTCAACTAATACTCGCACTTTCCTTTCAACAATACCTGAGAAGATTTTACCCACAACGCTGATTAAAGAGATACCTCTGTAGTTGTTACAATCCTTTCTGTTTCCATGTTTAAAGACTGGTGTGATTTCTGCTTTTGTCCAGTCTGATGGAACCTGTCCAGACTCCCAGGCCATTTCAATTATCCTGTGTAGCCATTTAAGACCTGACATTCCACTGTATTTGATGAGTTCCGACTTAATTTCATCCACCCCAGCCGCTTTATTGCACTGCAATCTATTGACCATTTTTTCCACTTCCTCAAATGTGATCCTATTTCCATCATCATTCCTGTCCCATTCTACCTCGAGATCTGAAACATTACTGATCGCGTTTTCACCTACATTGAGCAACTCTTCAAAATATTCCCTCCATCTGCCCAAGGCATCCACAGGATTCACCAGCAGTTTTCCTGACCTGTCCAAAATACTTGTCATTTCCTTCTTACCTCCCTTTCGAAGACTGCTAATTACACTCCAGAATGGTTTTCCAGCAGCTTGACCCATAGTCTCCAACCTGTTTCCAAAGTCTTCCCACGATTTCTTCTTGGATGCTGCAATTATCTGTTTGGCTTTGTTTCTTTCTTCAACATAACTTTCTCTGTCTACCTGGGTTCTGGTATGTAGCCATTTTTGATACGCCTTTTTTTTCCTTTTACAGGCTGCCTTGACCGTATCATTCCACCAAGCTGTTTGCTTCATCCTACTTTTACACACTACTGTTCCAAGACATTCTTTAGCCACTTCTAGTACTGTGTCCCTGTACCTTGTCCATTCCTTTTACAATGACTGTAATTGACTACATTCAACTAACTGGCACCTTTCTGAGATCGCTGTTATGTACTTGTGCCTGATTTCCTTATCCTGAAGTTTCTCCACTCTTATCCTCCTACATATGGACCTGACCTCCTGCACTATCGGCCTCACAATCCCAATTTCACTGGAGATTAAATAATGATCAGTGTCATCGAAGAATCCCCTGAATACACGTGTGTCCCTCACAGCCTTCCTGAATTCCTGATCTGTTATTATATAGTCAATGACAGATCTGGTTCCCCTGCCTTCCCAAGTATACGGGTGAATGTTCTTATGTTTAAAAAAGGAGTTTGTGATTACTAAGCCCATACTGGCACAGAAATCCAAGAGTTGTTTCCCGTTCCTGTTGGCCTCCATATCCTCTCCAAATTTACCCATAACCTTTTCATACCCTTCTGTTCGATTTCCAATCCTGGCATTAAAATCACCCATGAGCAGAACACTGTCCTTGTCCTTTACTCTAACAACTACATCACTGAGTGCCTCATAAAAATTATCCATCTTTTCTTGATCTGTCCCTTCACAATGCGAATATACTGACACAATCCTAATTTTCTTGCTAGACACTGTCAAATCTATCCACATCAGTCGTTCGTTTACATACCTTATTGCAACTACGCTGGACTCCATTTCTTTCCTGATGTAAAGCCCTACACCCCATTGTGCTATTCCTGCTTTGACTCCTGACAGGTAGACCTTGTATTCTCCCACTTCCTCTTCTTTCTCACCCCTTACCCGAATGTCACTAACAGCTAAAACGTCCAGCCCCATCTTACTTGCAGCCTCTGCCAGCTCTACCTTCTTCCCAGAGTAGCCCCCATTGATATTAATAGCTCCCCATCTCATTACCATTTGTTTGCCAAGTCGTATCTCAGGAGTCCCTGGTTTGTCAGTTAGAGGTAGGACTCCGTCACCTTCAAAGGTCCGAGGCATTTTGCTCTGATTGTTGCCAGCATCATATTTAAAGTACCAGGGAAGCAGGTTGCTAGCCTTACTTGCCCCGAGTCCCATTGGGTTTTACCCCTAACGGCTGAGGGACTAACCGGTGGATTTGGTAGTCTTTGCCGTATGAGCACACAGGTGACCACGACTCAGAATATGTCCGAGATGCCCAGCCTTATTCCAAAGTAACTGGTATCCCGACTGTCGGGACCACTTACTTGGCCACTCATACGTTGCCCGTGGTTCATGAACTAGGACATGACTACAGGAACCCACACCATGAACCATTTATTACTTTATTGCTACTAAATACATTTTACGCAGCCAGTAATCCGCATCTACCGCTGAATGTACCTACAAAAACGTATCGTTGTACGATACGTGGTTCACGAGGTATGACGTCATAAACACAGATTCGTTAGATACTGTCGCATCGTGCATGACGTTTTAATTTTTTCCTGTATCGGTACAGAGCCGAGGGCAGCGTCTGAATTAGAGCCTCAGACGGTTCTGTGACAGTGTAATCTGCAGATTCCTTGGCTTGCGCCATAGGGTGGTTGGGTTTCGGGTTCCGCTGAATAGGTCAGGTGTCCAATATACGCAGGAGGCGGCTACACGGGTAGCAGGGGCTGTGTGGCGTGGACTGGGCGGTTTTTTAGGTTAGAGGGTCTCGGAAAAGCATCAAAAAGGCTTCAGTCACAAAGGGTACAGGCCGAACACGGGAAGAACGTAGATACAGGAACCATCGGTATTATAGTTGTAAATTGCCGTAGTTGTGTTGGGAAAGTACAAGAGCTTCAAGCGCCAATAGAAATCATTGATGCTCAAATCGTTGGGGGCAATGAAAGCTGGCTAAAGCCGGAGAAAAGCTCAGCAGTCATTTTTGCGAAGAACCTAACGGTGTTCCTAAATAACAGGCTAAACACGGTTGGCGGTGGCGTGTTTGCTGCTGTTAGAACTATTTTATCTTGAGGCGAAATTGAAGTAAGTAGTTCCTGTGATTTAGTATGGGCACAGGTCATTCTTGGCAACCGGAATAAAATAATTGGCTCCTTCTTACCAACCTCCCAAATCAGATGATACAATTGCTGAAAGGTTCAAAGAAAACTTGAGTTTGATTTCAAACACGTACTCGACTCATACAATTCTAGTTGGTGGCAACGTTAATTTACCTTCGATATGTTGGAGAAAATACATATTTAATTCCGGAGGTACGCATAAAACATCATCCGAAATTGTGCCAATTGCATTCTCTGAAAATTCTTTTGAGCAGTTAGTTCATGAGCCCACGCGAATAGTAAACCGCTGTGAAAACGCGCTTGACCTCTTAGCAACAAATAATCGTGAGTTAATAACGAGCAGCAAAACGGATACAGGGATTAGTGAGCACGGGGTTGTCGTAGCGAGATTGAATATTGTACCTCCGAATCTTCCAAAAATAAACGAAAAATATACCTATTCGGTATGGACTGTAAGGAAAGCGGAACAGAAGAGACTCGAAGCATCAGAGAAATGGTGGTACTGAACAGTGTTGAAAATTAAGTGGACTGATAAGGCAAGAAATGAGGAGGATCTACTCAGAATCGGCGAAGAAAGGAATACATGGGAAATGTTGACAAGAAGAAGTGACAGGATGATAGGTTATGTGTTAAGACATCAGCGAATAACTTCCATGCTACAAGACGAATCTGTAGGGGGAAAAAACCATAGAGGAAGACAGATTGGAATACGTCGAGCAAATAATTGAGGACGTAGGGTGCGCCGGCAGGAGTGGCCGAGCGGTTTTAGGCGCTACAGTCTGGAACCGCGCGGCCCGCTACGGTCGCAGGTTCAAATCCTGCCTTGGGCATGGATGTGTGTGATGTCCTTAGGTTAGTTGAGTTTAAGTAGTTCGAAGTTCTAGGGGACTGATGACCTCAGCAGTTAAGTCCCATAGTGCTCAGAGCCTTT
This sequence comes from Schistocerca serialis cubense, assembly GCF_023864345.2. NCBI lineage: Eukaryota > Metazoa > Arthropoda > Insecta > Orthoptera > Acrididae > Schistocerca > Schistocerca serialis. The sequence continues at coordinate 222,870,575 of NC_064639.1, read as the reverse complement.
TGAACCATTTGAACGTAGGATGCAAGTGCTGCTCTGTGAAGAAGGGGGATTCGTGGTAATTCTCACCAAACCAGACACAAAAAAGAACTATATCTACAACCACTCTCCACAAACCTCTGTGAAGTGCGTGGCACAGGGTACTTCTCACTGTCGGATTATTCATGGTTAAAAATAGCTACGTTTGGGACGAACTGTAGGTAAACCCCTATGCCACAGATTCCAATAGGTCTCACCGTACTGCCAGCGTCATAGTGTGAGCAGTTGTTATCGATGGCCGTTTGATTCGACTGTGCGTTTCTGTTCTTTGGTTGATGGGCCAGAGGCGCACCAGAGTCCTGGAAAAAAATACTGTTGGATTTGTTGACATGTGTCATTGAATATCTATATCTTCATACATACTCCGCAAGCCGTTGTACGGTGTGTGGTGGAGGGTACCCTTTGCCACAAGTAGTCGTTTCCTTTCCTGTTCCACTCTCAGATAGAGCGGGAGAAAAACTACTGTCTATATGCCTCTGTATGACCTCTACTTTCTCGTATCTTATCTTCTTGGTCTCTACGTGAAATGTATGTTGGCGGCAGTAGGATCGTTCTGCAGTCAGCTTCAGATGCCTATTCTCTAAACTTTCTCAGTAATGTTCCTTCGAAGTGAATGTCTTCTTCCCTCCAGGGATTCCTACTTGAGCTCCCGAGGCATATCGGCAATACTTGCGTGCTGATCGAAACTACCGGTAACAAATCTTGCAGCTCGCCTCAGAATTGCTTCAATATCTTCTTTCAATCCATCCTAGTGCGGATCCCAAACAGTCGAGCAGTACTCAAGAATAGGTCGCTCTAGCGTCCTATATACTGTCCCCTTCACAGATGAACCACAATTTCCTAAAATTCGCCTTCCCTACCACAATCCTCACACGCTTTTTCCATTACTTATCGCTTCGCAACGTTACGCCAAGATATTTAAACGACGTGACTGCGTCAAGCAAGATAACGCTAATGCTGCATCCGAACAGTACGGGTTTATTTTTCCTACTCATCCGCAATACCTTACATTTTTCCACACTAAGTGCCAGATGTCATTCATCACATCATCTAGAAATTTTATCCATGTCATCTTGTATGAATCCACAGTCACTTACCTTCGACACCTTTCTGTACACCAAAGCATCATAAACGAACAACAGCCGATTCCTGCCCATCCTGCCTGCCAGATCATTTATGTATATAGAAAATACCAACGATCCTATCACACTTCCCTGGGGCACTCCTGATGTTACCCCTGTCTCCGAAGAACACTCACCACCGAGGGCAACGCACTGGGTTCTATTACTTAAGAAGTCTTCGAGCCAATCACATATCTGGGAGCCTGTTCCGTTTGCACGTACCTTCATTAAAAGTCTGTAGTGGGGTGCCGTGTCGAATGATCTATATATGTGGACTGTGTCTGTTGCCCGGCATCCGTAGTTCGCAGTATATCATGTGACAAAAGAGCAAGCTGGGTTTCGCACGAACGATCTTTCTATAGCCGTGATGATTCGTGGACGTGAGCTTTTCGGTCTCTGGGAAATTTATTGCATTCGAACTCAAAATATGCGCTAGAACTCTGCAGCATACCGATGTTAAGGATAGTGGTCTGTAATTTTGCGAGTCTATTCATTTACCCTTTTTGTGTACAGGAGTCACCTGCGCTCTTTCCAGTCGCTTGGCATTTTGCGCTGGTCGAGAGATTTGCGATAAATGCAAACTAACTAAGTGACCACTGACATCTACAAAGTCGGAACAAGACATGGATACACAAGTTATGTGCGCGGAAGAAATAATTCACCTCGCAGCAGGTATTTTATGTAAGAGTGTATCAGAAATTACTGCGGATGTTCCATTTGAGCAGAGAGTATGGTAGTAAGCACAAGGAGGAATTTTTGGGAACGAGAACTGCAATTTCTAGAAATGTATTGTAGGTATCATGGAACATTATGTTAATGTGTGAGCCAAGACCGATCTATTTCGGGGTAGTAATCCTGTACATACCTGAAACACGCATAATCATCATAGTGGGGTGAAAGGTTCCGATGATGCCTTTTTTTCGCGTTTGCAAATTAAATTTGGGTTTTTAAACTCCACTTTCTGCAAAACATTATTTATTTCTCTTTTCTATTTACCAAACACGTTCTCTTCCTATGTGTTACCTTCTGTGGGTATAGATTTGTTACTGTAAAATTTTGTACAAAATTCATGGTTGTTTTTATATTTTAGGCCTAAAACTGTGAAATGTGATTTTTTTTTATTTTTCTCGATAGTTCACCCGAATCTGCATTAAGTGTCAAAGTAGATTTGTATAGGTCGGCTATTTTCTATGCGTTTTTATCGTTTGACAGTGTCTCATGTGCAAAGCAGATGGCCGCGCGGACTGGCCGCTCGGTTTGTGGCGCCATGTCACGGATAGCGCGACCTCTCCCGCCGGAGGATCGAGTCCTCTCTCGGGCATGGGTGCGTGTGTGTTGTTCTTTGCATAAGTTAGTTTAAGTAGTGTATAAGTCTAGGGACCGATGACCTCAGCAGTTTGGTCCCTTAGGAACTCACACTTTTGAACATACGCAAAGCAGAAGGAAGAATTGCATGGGGAGGTCTATGAAGAAAATGTAGAACGCTAGTGACAATGCAAAAGCCTTTACTTCTAGTAGTGGATGTTAAAGTTCCACTTAAAATTGCCCTCATTAATGATGCTCTCTTTACAAAGTGGATAAGGCCTTAAAGAAAATAATTTTATTACGCAGTCTTACTGCCCTAAGGTATGATTCGTCACAGAAACACATACGTAGCACAACGGGTGTTTTTAAGGCCAAAAGGATTATTATTGGTCATTGATTAACTTTCCCATTACTGAACCTAAGTCTGGATCCCAAAGGCAACATCTAGATTTCACTTAATCGGCAGTTTATATTCCAAAATCGAGAATTCCGTCATGAATAGATACAACTTGGTAATGAAACGTTGTCACAAAACGTACGGGGTATAACGGATATATGTGCAAATATTTATATACATGGCACCCTAACATCCACATACATCAGTGTGTTGGTTGGTTTTTCTGGCCGGCCGCGGTGGCCGTGCGGTTCTAGGCGCTCCAGTCCGGAGCCGCGCTGCTGCTACGGTCGCAGGTTCGAATCCTGCCTCGGGCATGGATGCGTGTGATGTCCTTAGCTTAGTTAGGTTTAAGTAGTTCTAAGTTCTAGGGGACTGATGACCATAGATGTTAAGTCCCATAGTGCTCAGAGCCATTTGAACCCATAAAGGCGTTCACAACCTTGTAAAACAACGACCGAGAGCGAGCTTGCTCTGGAAGACGCTCGACGTAGAAGACAACAGCAGCCTCAACATTTCTCCCACATTCTTCGCAAATCAAGATCATTTCAGTTTTTTCTTCTGTCGTTACGACATTCATCTTCCACTTACACGCCTGTTCTCCAAATGATACTTAGGTGTGCGCAAGTATTGTAATGTTTGCACGATACGTGAGCTCCGGTCGCAGTGTATTACCTGTGGTGATACGTCGTAGTTTTTCTACACGGCCACGGTGGCGCGTCGGGGAGTCCTCTGTTCGACATGTCGGAGGAATACAACGTTGCAAATGGGGTTTCAAATTAGAAGCTATGAAATACTGGGTTTTCCTATCCGCGCAGCGCGGAGGTGGCGTCCCAAGTACCGCTGGATATTGAAGGGCCATTAAGTAGAATGTCGTAAATTATGCGATTTTGTACCAATTTCTATTCCTCCGATTACAGCACCAGTCGTGGCGAAACGAAGAAAGTGCTTCAGACAAAACGTATGTAGATTTTGCAGTATAATCGTAACCTGCCATAAAAAATAAGCGTTTCCATTGAAGATTTCTAAGTTGTTCCGTCCACCCACGCATGAGGTAGGGGGGCGGGTCGAGGTGATACCGTTGTATGCCCCTCCGAGACAAACTAATTGGAATTACAACTTTTTTGATCCGATCTGTAGTTTTCGAGATATTTCAATGTCTTCCGTTAAAATTAACTCCCCATGCACACACACACACACACACACACACACACACACACACACACATACACACACACACACACACACACACATATTATATTACCACACATAGTCCACGAGATACGATGTCATAAAGACTGAGATGCGTCAGAAACTGCTGCATCACGCATGACATTCAAATTTTATCCTTTTTTTCTGCTAACTCTACTCTCAACATATTTGATATTTTGCGCACAGTTTCCAGATACGCCGCTGAATGTACCTTCACACATACTTCATTGTGTTGTGACTTGGCAAGACAGCCAAGTCACTATGAGAGGAAGCCGAAAGGCACGCGTTTAAGCTCACGCAGGCTGGCGTGAAGTCTGGAACAGTTAAAGGATTTGAGTCTAGCAAATAAAGTACGTAGCTGTTGGAATACTTAACTTTAATCCATAACTGGTGAATATCGGTCTGACGGTACATGCATCACAAGATAAATAGCAATTGATAATGGCGCCTTGCTAGGTCGTAGCAAATGACGTAGCTGAAGGCTATGCTAACTATCGTCTCGGCAAATGAGAGCGTAATTTGTCAGTGAACCATCGCTAGCAAAGTCGGCTGTACAACTGGGGCGAGTGCTAGGAAGTCTCTCTAGACCTACCGTGTGGCGGCGCTCGGTCTGCAATCACTGACAGTGGCGACACGCGGGTCCGACGTATACTAACGGACCGCGGCCGATTTAAAGGCTACCACCTAGCAAGTGTGGTGTCTGGCGGTGACACCACAGCAACATGATCACGTAATCATCCTGTAACTGGCCATCTTCCGTTATTCTGTCTTCACATAGCTTTGTCCTGCCAATAATCTTGGATATTACAGGGTGCCGCACGAAATGTGTTACCATTTTGTTTTTGAATATAAACTTTATTGTCAATACAATCCAATATGTCCACCATTCCGTTTCCTAACTTCCTTCAAACGAACACTGAAGTTAGTGACTACTCTACGGCACATGTCTTCTGTAATTTCACTGCAAGCTTGAAGAATAAATCTTCTGAGCTCCATTAAATCACGTCGACGTTTCAGGAAAATTTTTTCCTTTCGATACCCCCAAAGAAAAAAGTCACATGGATTGAGGTCTGGACTATTGGAGTTTTTACACGCGCATTTCGACATGCGGATCATTTCACTCAGGTTTCCAGGTCGCTTCAATGACGGACAAAATTTGCCCCCCCAACAGTCCAAACCTCAATCCATGTGACTTTTTTCTTTGGGGGTACCTAAAGCAAAAAATTTTCCCGAAACGTCCACGTGATTTAATGGAGCTCAGAAGACTTATTCTTCAAGCTTGCAGTGAAATTACGGAAGACATGTGCCATAGGGTAATCACTAACTTCAGTGTTCGTTTGAAGGAAGTTAGGAAACGAAATGGTGGACATATTGAGCATGTGCTGAGTTAGAACAAATTTCCATGGACGGCTCTTCATTGCAGTATATGTTCCTTTCAGATTGTATTGACAATAAAGTTTATATTCAAAAACAAAATGGTAACACATTTCGTGCGCCGCCCTGTATATCTGTAGCACATTGATTGACTTCCGCATTGCTTATGGCTGTTTCAGCTACACTTGTGTCTCTGCCTGAGCTCTTTGAGGCCAACGTCTAGCGAGGGCGCGGACGCCACACATAGTTGCTGGTTGCAAGTGTTTTGCTCAAGTTTATTCTGTTTGGGCTGCTCTGGAGTGGAGGTGTGTTTTGCTCGTGTGTGATATGATATGCTAACGAGCTTGACTACAGAACATATATTGACAGGGGAAACTCCCCATCACATCCCGTCTCTCCCCCCCCCCCTCCCTCCCAGATTTAGTGTGGTAAGAGGGCCCAGTGTACAGCCCGTCAAAAACTGAACACAGATCAAGCACGAAATGAGGAAGAAGCTGTACTGAACTGTGAAAAAAAAAAGCAAAATAGAGACAGTGAACGGTCCAAGCTTAACAAGTGGAACATTGAGCGAAGCGTAATAGTGACGGCGTCGTGGTTCAGTGGTCACGGTGCCAGAGTGCAAAGCGGGCGAGCCGCGTTCAAAGCTCCCTCATGGTTTCTCTTTTTTATTTATTAATTTTTTCGCTATTCGCTGGATTCAGATTTGTGTCTGTGTCGTGTCGTAATGCCCGTTTCCAACAGCGAGATCTAAGGAATGGGCCTATAATGGAAGTTGATTCTGCACAACTACTCTATTAGCAGCCGAAAATGGAAGTGGCTTTCGAATGAGAACTGCAACCCTGTTGATGACAAGGCTGCAAGCCAACCGAATCCTCCACCGCAAAACACGTCTCGTGTGTCATACACGGCATTAGTGACACTAAGTGTGTCATATGATAGGACTGGACTCGCATTCGGGAGGACGACGATTCAATCCCGCATCCGGCCATCCTGATTTAGGTTTTCCGTGATTTCCCTAAATCACTGCAGGGAAATGCCGGTATGGTTTCTTTGAAAGGGCACGGCCGACTTCCTTCCCCGTCCTTCCGTAACCCGATGAGACCGATAACCTCGCTGTTTGGTCTCTTCCCCCAAACAATCCAATCCAATCATATGATAGGACCTAATTTGTACGTGTGGTGAGTGAGATATGCCTCCTTGGTTCAAAATGGTTCTGAGCACTGTGGGACTTAACTGCTGTGGTCATCAGTCCCCTAGAACTTAGAAGACTACTTAAACCTAACTAACCTAATGACATCACACACATCCATGCCCGAGGCAGGATTCGAACCTGCGACCGTAGCGGTCGCGCGGTTCCAGACTGAAGCGCCTAGAACCGTTCGGCCATCACGGCCGGCTGGAAAGAATTGCTAATGTCGTACAATTTGCTATGTCCACGTAAACCACCAGTGTTTACTGAATTAGTTAACAGACGAAAGGAAAGACCCAGAAAAGTACCCACTCCTCTGCCTACGCCCATGTTGAGTTCCAGTAGCTAACTGGATAAATTACACTAAGCTGACAATAGTCACGGTATAGCGATATGCACCAATACAGATGATGGTAGTATCGCGTACAGAAAATATAAAATGGCTGTGCATTGTTTTTTTAGTTTTTTTTGTTTGAGGTTTAAGGGCGCTCAACTACTGAGGTCATTAGCGCCCAATCACAATTGTTAGAGCACATAGAATCTAGTAAAACTCAAGGGGGGGGGACCCCAGAAAGTTCTTACAAAGATGCAGATAAAATAAGTGAAGGAGTTAGATGTCTTTGGACAATCCAGTGAAAGTAATGAAACGAAGAACACGAGCAGCTGCTCGACGTCATCAGCTAAAATATCCTGTAAAGTAGATGGCAGAGACAGGACAACACGAGATTGACTAAAACGGGGACACGACAATAAAACATGGCGCACTGTTAATGCGTGACCACAAGGGCACTGCGAGGCTGGGTCACCGGAGAGCAGGTAGCGGTGGCTAAACCGGCAATGTCCAATCCGCAACCTGGTCAGAAGGACCTCTTCTCGCCGAGATGGTCGGGAGGAGGTCGTCCAAGCAGTTGGGAACGGTTTTACTGCCCAGAGCTTGTTTCCTTGAAGTGATGACCAAGTATCCCAGCACAAAGACACAAGCCTCTTACAAACAACTCCACTAATGTCAGATGACGGGACACAATGGGAGGCTGGCCGACGCAGGAGGACTGCAGCCTTGGCTGCAGCATCAACAGCCTCATTCCCAGGCACTCCTACAAGGCCGGGAACCCACAGAAAGCTGACAGGAGAGCCATCAGCAACAGAAGAATGGAGGGACTGCTGGATCCGTTGCACCAAGGGATGGACCGGATATGGAGCTCCAAGGCTCTGAAGAGCACTGAGTGAATCAGAGCAGAGTACATACGATGAATGGCGGTGGCGGCGGGCATACTGAACGGCCTGATGGAGAGCAAAAAGCTCGGCCGTAAAGCTGGAACACTGGTCGAGGAGCCGGTATTTAAAGGTGCCGGCCCCGACGACAAAGGCACAGCCGACACCATCGTCAGTTTTGGAGCCATCAGTGTAAATAAAGGTGTGACTGGGAAGTCGCGCTCGAAGTTCGACAAACCGTGAGCAATACACTGCAGCCGGAGTACCCTCCTTCGAGAGCGAGCTGAGGTCGAGATAAACATGAACCGGAGCCTGGAGCCACAGTGGTGTCGGGCTCTCACCCTCTCTGAAGGTGGTAGGGAGGGCAAACTCCAATTGTCGAAGCAGGCGACGAAAGCGGACTCCAGGGGGCAGCAGGGCAGACACATATAACCCATACTGACGGTCGAGAGAATCGGCGAAGAAGGACTGATAAGAGGGGTGGTCGGGCATTGACAACAGCCGGTAGGCATACCGACAAAGCAGTACGTCGCACCCGTAGGTCAATGGTAATTCGGCAGCTTCAGCATAAAGACTCTCGACGGGACTAGTGTAGAATGCTCCGGTCGCAAGACGTAACCCCCAATGGTGGATGGAGTTGAGACGGCGTAAGAGGGATGGCCGAGCAGACGAGTAGACGAGGCTCCCATAATCCAGCTTTGATCGGACTATGGACCGATACAAGCGAAGCAGGACAGTGCGATCTGCTCCCCAAGATGAACCACTAAGAACTCTGAGGACATTAAGGGAACATGTACAACGGGCAGCCAAATAAGAGACGTGTGGAGACCAACAAAGTTTACTGTCCAGTGTGAGCCCTGGAAACTTAGTTGTTTCCACGAATGGGAGAACAATGGGACCGAGATGCAAGGATGGCGGAAGGAACGCCTTATATCGCCAAAAGTTGATGCAAACCGTCTTCTCTTCAGAGAACCGGAAGCCATTTGCCACACTCCATGAGTATAGGCTGTCTAGACAACGCTGAAGGCAGCGCTCCAGGAGGCATGTTCTCTGGGCACCGCAGTAGATCGCGAAGTCATCGACAAAAAGAGAGCCTGAGACATTAGGTGGAATGCAATCCATAATTGGATTGATCGCTATGGCAAAAAGGGCTACGCTCAAGACGGAGCCCTGAGGCACTCCGTTCTCCTGGAGGAAGATGTCGGACAATACGGAACCCACACGTACCCTAAACTTTCGATCTGTTAAAAAGGAATCAATAAAAAGGGGCAGGCGACCGCGTAGACCCCACCTGTGCATAGTGTGGAGGATACCGCCTCTCCAACAGGTATCAAAAGCCTTCTCCAAATCGAAGAACACAGCTACCGTTTGGCGCTTTCGCAAAAAGTTGTTCATGATGAATGTCGACAAGGTCACAAGGTGGTCAACAGCAGAGCGAAGAAAGCCGCATTGAACATTGGTAAGTAGCCGTCGAGATTCAAGAATCCAAACTAACCGAGCGTTAACCATGCGCTCCATCACCTTACAGACACAGCTTGTAAGAGAAATGGGGCGGTAACTAGAAGGAAGGTGTCTATCCTTCCCGGGTTTGGGTATAGGAACAACGACGGCGTCACGCCAACGCATGGGGACTTAACCTTCGGTCCAGACGCGATTGTACGTACAAAGAAGGAAGCTTTTGCCTGCCAGAGAAAGGTGGGCCAGCATCTGAACGTGAATGGCATCTGGCCCTGGAGCAGAGGACCGGGACAGTGCAAGTGCACGTTCGAGTTTCCGCATAGTAAAGGGAGCATTATAATTTTCCAGAGTCAGCGAGTGGAAGGAAGGTCGCCGAGCCTCTTCTGCCTCTTTCCTGGGAAGGAAGGCAGGGTGGTAATGGGCGGAGCTTGAAACCTTCGCGAAAAAGCGGCCGAAGGCGTTGGAGACATCCACAGGATCAACAAGGACCTCATTACCTGAAATCAGGCCAGGTACCGAGGAGTGGGCCTTAATGCCCGACAGCCGGCGCAGGCCACCCCAGACGACAGAAGAGGGAGTAAAACTGTTAAAGGAGCTGGTGAAAGAGGCCCAACAAGCTTTTTTGCTGTCTTTGATGACTCTACGGCATTGCGCTCGGAGTCGTTTGTACCCAATACAATTCGCCAACGTAGGATGGCGGCGAAAGGTGCGTAAAGCACGTCGTCGAGCACGGATAGCGTTTCTACAAGCCTCATTCCACCAGGGGATGGAAACACGACGTGGAGAAGAGGTAGTACGAGGAATGGAACGTTCGGCAGCATGGATGATAACAGTCGTGAGGTATTCGACTTGACTGTCACAACTGAGAAAATCGTGGTCCGGAAAGGTCGCCAGGGAGGAGTAAAGTCCCCAGTCTGCTTTCGGTATGTTCCAGCTCGAAGGACGTGGGGATGGGGTGTGGTGCAGGAGACGAATGACACAGGGGAAGTGGTCGCTCGAATAGGTGTCAGAAAGGACATACCACTCGAACCGACGGGCAAGAGTGGTAGAACAGATTGAGAGGTCCAAGTGGGAGTAGGTATGAGTAGAGTCCAAGAGGAAAGTCGGGGCGCCAGTATTGAGGCAGACAAGATTGAGATGGTTGAAGACATCCACCAAGAGGGAGCCTCTCTGACAGGATGCAGGAGAGCCCCAAAGAGGATGATGGGCATTGAAGTCGCCAAACAATAAAAACGGCGGAGGAAGCTGAACAATCAGGTGCATCATGTCAGTCCGACTAACTGTGGATGACAATGGAGTGTAGACGGTACAAACGGAAAAGGTAAAGGCAGAAAGAGTAATACGGACAGCTATTGCTTGGAGTGGGGTGGTCAATGGGATGGGATGGTAATAGACATCGTCCCGAACGAGCAACATGACCCCACCATGAGCTGGAATACCGTCCACAGGGGTGAGGTCACATCGCTCCGAGGTATAGTGGGGAAAAGCAATATGGTCAGTTGGGCACAAATTGGTTTCCTGGAGACCAAGGACGAGCGGACAGTGCAGGCGGAGGAGCAGTTGTAATTCCTCCCTATTAGATCGAATACCTCTTATGTTCCAATGTAACAAAGCCATCGCTAGTCAGAAAAAAGGGGGAACGAAACGGGTGAAGAGCTGGTCACCTAGACGGCCGCGGACGGCCAGGTTTCGAGGGAACAACGCTACAACCGGCGGGAGGCGGATCCTGTTCCATCGAGTCGTCGCCAGCTGCGGCCGCTTTCCCGGGTTGCGTAGGAGGGGCAGCATCATTCGCCGACGAGAGGCCAGCTGAGCACCTGGCAGCAGAGTGTCCCGGTGAAACTGAGGACGGCCGGGAGCAGCGACTCACAGATGGAGCGTCAGACGAAACGCGCTGGGGTGGAGAGGGGGATAAAGACTTCTTCTTGGAGGCCTTCTGGGAAGTCCGATGAGGCACGGGGATGGTGGGCTGGACCCAAAGAAGGTCCTCACACGCAGGGTCCGTTTTGGAACGCCAGACCTTGGAAGCCGGGGTCCAGAACATTTCCCCGATGGATGCCTGAGAAGAGGATCGCTTCTCAGGCATTGGTGGGGGAGGAGGAGGAAGGGTGGCCCCTGGGGCAGAGGGGGCAGGGGCCGTGAGGGAGGAGGATTTAGAAGGGAGGGATTTGGGAGGCAGAGGCATAGACCCTGTATGGGTGAGGAGGTGGAGGGGGGGGGACAGGATAAGGGTGAGGATACTGTGGAAGGAGTGGACATGACTGAGGCAAACGAAGTTGTCAACGGCACGGGATGGAGGCGGTCATACTTCTTCCTGGACTCAGAATAAGAGAGGCGATCCAAAGTTTTTAATTCTTGAATCTTCTTCTCCATCTGATACGCGGGGCAGTCTAAAGATCTAGGCGAGTGGATGCCAGGACAATTGATGCATGGGGTGCATGTATGTTCCTCATGAAGAGGACGTCCACAATCGCCACAAAGGGGCTCAGCCTCACACTGTGACGACATGTGCCCAAAGCGCAAACACCGAAAGCAGCGCATCGCACCGTTAGCACATCACCTTTACCTTCTCCGGGATAACGTCCCCCTCGAAGGTGAGGATAAAGGCCCCAGTGTCGATGCGACGGTCTTTGGGGCCGCACTGGACTCGCCGGACGAAATGCACGCCTCGGCGCTCCAGGTTGGCCCTGAGCTCCTCATCAGATTGCAGCAGGAGGAAAAATAACCCCCTGCGTCCTATTCAGTGCCAGATGTAGGACAATGGACACTGGGATGTCCCATAGTCGGTCGCACGCGTGGAGCGCCGCCGACTGAGTGGCGGAGGTGGTCTTTAAAAGAACGGACCCCGAATGCATTTTACTGAGAGCCTCGATTTCCCCGAAGATGTCCTTGATGTGCTGGACAAAGAACATGGGCTTGGAGGTGGCGAACGTCCCCACATCAGTCCGAGAACAGACTAAATAGCGGGGGAAGTACTTCGCCCCATGCCGGCGGGCCTGTCCTTCCTCCCAGGGAGTAGCCAAGGGGGAAAGGGCAGGAGAACCAGAACCAGAGACAGTACCTTTCTTTTTAAAAGACTTGGCCGCAGAGCGACCCGATACATGTTGACGTTTCATCTGCAAAACGTCCGCCCCGATACCACCCACTCCGACCAGGGGCTCTCCCCACGGGCGCCACCCAGCCTCAGCAAGGGCCACCTGGCAGGATGACCGTTGCTGGGAGTCCTGATGCCCCAAGGAGACGGGCATCTTCTCTTTGGCCAACGTGGGGAGGGTGCAGCTCAGGTATCGGCAGTACGATCCCTGTGTAGTCAGGGGGCTACAACCTAGAGGGTACATGACGACCCCACCACAATGGGCTGGCTACCGTGCTGGATTTCGGGTGCCATGGAAAGTCCATCATGATCGTAGGTGCAGATGGGGACGCACTATGGGCGTAACTTGTGCAACCCATCAGGCGTTGAGGCCCAATTTGAGGAATAGTGGGTGTGGTTACAACGCTGTTACAATGCTGAGTGCCAAGGTCTTAGTGCACTGAGGACCAGTGAGACACCACGTAAGGCGTCCTTCCCCAAAAGGCTCGTACTTCTGGAGAATTTTGAAAAATGGAGGTCAAACCCCAGGGGGGACCATCACATGGAAGGCCGAAACGGTTGAAACTCCTTTTAGTCGCCTCTTACGACAGGCAGGAATACCTCGGGCCTATTCTTACCCCGGACCCACAGGGGGAGGCTGTGCATTGGCGGAGCTGTCGTTTGTACTCAGGTGATTCATGTGAAAAGATTTCTGAGGTGATTATGGCCGCACGACGGAAATTAACAGACTGAATGCGGAACGCCAGTTGGAGCTAGACTCATAGGAAGTTCCATTTCGGGAATCGCTTGGTAATTCAATATTCCGAGATCCATAGTGTCAAGAGTGTGCCGAGGATAAGAAATTTCAGGCATTACGTCTCACCATGGACAACGCAATGGCCGACGGCCTTCACGTAACGACTGACAGAAGCGGCGTTTGCGTAGGATTGTCTGTGCTAACAGACAAGCAACACTGCGTGAAATAGCCGCAGAAATCGATATGAGACGAACGAGGAACGTGGCCGTTAGGACAGTGCGGCGAAATTTGGGGTCAATGGCCTATTGCAGCAGACAACAGGTGTGAGTGCCTCTGCTAACAGCACGACGTCGCTTGCAGCGCCTCACCTGTGCCCGTGACCATATCGGCTGGACGCTAAACGACTGGAAAGCCGTGGCCTGGTCAGATGAGTCCTGATTTTAGTTGGTAATAACCGATGGTAGAGTTCGAGTGCGACGCAGACCCTACGAAGCCATGGACCCAAATTCTCAAGAAGGCACTGTGCAAGCTGTTGGGAGCTCCATAATGATGTGGGCTGTGTCACGTGGAATGGTCAGGGTTCTCTGGTTCAAATGAACCGATCATTAACTGGGAATGGTTATGTTCGGCTACTCGGGGACCGTTTGCAGCCATTCATGTACTTGATGTTCCCAAACAATGATGGAACTTCCGTGGATGATGATGCGCCATGTCATCGCACTACAGTTGATCGCGATTAGTTTCGGGAACATCATGGACGATTCGAACGAATGATCTTGCATCCTGCCAGCGACTCTGCCTTTTGCCGAAATACCAATTTTATGACTCATTTGATGTTCTACCCTTACAAGCCCTCGCATTCTCCCAGCCAGCCAGAGAACTCAGCTCACAGAAAAAATACAGTTATTACCACCGTATACAAATTAAATGGAGAAGTACTAATTACACTCATAATCGTTGGTGTTGGTTGCAGTTACTTACATACTTTCATACTTCGCTTGTAATTTGAATTGATTTGACAGTCTAATTTGAATGGTGGGGAGCAGTTTTGGTAAAACTGTCCTGTAACACTGTAAAATAGCGATGGGTGAAGATATCTGTATATCTAAATATCTATTTTTTCGAGTAATATCGATATGAGTCTCCGATAGACACTACTGGCCATTAAAATTGCTACACCAAGAAGAAATGCAGATGATAAACGGGTATTCATTGGACAAATATATTATACTAGACCTGACACGTGATTACATTTTCACGCAATTTGGGTCATACATCCTGAGAAATCAGTACCCAAAACAACCACCTCTGGCCGTAATAGCGGCCTTGATACGCCTGAGCACTGAGTCAAACAGAGCTTGGATGGCGTGTACAGGTACAGCTGCCCATGCAGCTTCAACACGATACCACAGTTCATGAAGAGTAGTGACTGGCGTATTGTGACGACCCAGTTGCTAGGCCACCATTGACCAGACGCTTTCAATTGGTGAGAGATCTGGAGAATGTGCTGGCCAGGGTAGCAGTCGAAGATTTTCTGTATCCAGAAAGGCCCGTACAGGACCTGCAACATGCGGTCGTGCATTATGCTACTAAAATGTAGGGTTTCGCTGGAATCGAATGAAGGGTAGAGCCACGGGTCGTAACACATCTGAAATGTAACGTGCACTGTTCAAAGTGCCATGCTACCATCATGATGCTGTAAACAGAACCTGGATTCATCCGAAAAAATGACTTTTGCCATTCGTGCACCCAGGTTCGTCGTTGAATTCACCATCGTAGGCGCTCCCGTCTGTGATGCATCGTCAAAGGTAACCGCAGCCATGGTCTCAGAGCTGATAGTCCATACTGCTGCAAACGCGGTCGAACTGTTCGTGCAGACGGTTGTTGACTTGCAAACGTCCCCATCTGTTGACTCAGGGATCGAGACGTGGCTGCACGATCCGTTACAGCCATGCGGATATGATGCCTGTCATCTCGACTGCTAGTGATACGAGGCCGTTGGGATCCAGCACGGCGTTCCGTATTACCCTCCTGAACCCACCGATTCCATATTCTGCTAACAGTCATTGGATCTCGACCAACGCGAGCAGCAATGTCGCGATACGACAAACCCCAATCGCGATAGGCTACAATCAGACCTTTATCAAAGTCGGAAACGTGATGGTAGGCATTTCTCCTCCTTTCAAGAGGCATCACAACAACGTTTCACCAGGCAACGCCGATCAACTGCTGTTTGTGTATGAGAAATCGGTTGGAAACTTTCCTCATGTCAGCACGTTGAAGGTGTCACCACCGGCGCAACCTTGTGTGAATGCTCTGAAAAGCTAAACATTTGCATATCACATCATCTTCTTCCCGTCGGTTAAATTTCGCGTCTGTAGCACGTCATCTTCGTGGTGTAGCAATTTTAATGGCCAGTTGTGTACAAACTATCGACACATTGATTAATCCACATCAAATACTGAGCATCGAAAGTGATATCTTTTATTATCTGTCTTTTCTTTACTCATAGACACTATAGGTCTCACCTGCTGTTTTTTTGCCCATTCCAGCTACTACCAATTTTTGCAATCGTACGATGGGATTAATTAAATTTCATATTCAACATTAAAAATGAGCGCCATATTTCTACATTAGCGTATCTGTGCTACATGTTAATGAAAGCTTGTTACTTCTGTGTTTGATTTTTACCATTGCACATTATAGGTACCGGTGCAAGAAGCACATGTTTGGTGACAACACTGTATGAGGATGGTGGGTAACAGCAATCTCTGTTCCCAACTATGAGGCATAATGTACATTCCTCTTACCCGTGAGTGCTTGGATCAAAAAAAGATAGACACTGTGTAAAAGTAACGTGGGCTTGGCAGAAAAATCACACAAATTAATGAACTGTTATTTGATGGAAAATGGATTCATGTTGCCTGAAATGTTTATGGTAAGCACAGTACCATGTGTACCGGTATGAAATGAGCGTTTTTTTTGTGAAAATGAAACACTAATTTTGAATTGAAAAGTAAAACATTTTATTCAAAGTACTGACCATTGCTTTCTATACATTTCAACCACCTTTCTGGCAATTTGTGGACACCACGCCAATAGAAATGTTCGTCTTTTGAAGCAAACCAATCAGACACCCAATTTTCGACTTCTTCGTAGGAATCGAAGTGTTCCTCAGCCAACGCGTGTCCCATTGATGAAAACAAATGGTAGTCGGAAGGGGTCAAGTCTGGTGAATACGGCGGGTGGGGTAGCAGCTCCCAGCCAAGTGTTTTGATTGTATCCTGAACCAGTTTTGCTTTGTGTGCAGGTGCATTGTCGTGTAAAAAAATTACTTTTCCACGTCTTCTGGCCCATTCTGGTCTTTTTTCGATCAATACATAGTTCAGATTGATCATTTGTTGTCTGTAGCGATTAGTATTCACAGTTTCACAGGGTTTTAGAAGCTCATGATACACCACACCTTTCTGATCCCACCAAACACAGAGCATTGTCTTCTTGCCGAATCGATCTGGTTTTGTAGTCGATGTTGATGGTTGTTCCAGATTAACCCATGATTTTCATTTAGGATTCTTAAAATATAATCATTTTTCATCGCCAGTAACAATTCGATGCAAAACTAATTTTCTAACGTTTCTTTGAAACAAAATTTGACAAATGGTTTTTCGGTTTTCCATCTGTCTTTCATTCAATTCATGTGGCGCCCATTTTCCACACTTTTGGATCTTTCCTATAGCTTTCAAACGGTCAGAAATTGTTTGTTGTGCAACATTTGCTGCCATTTGCTTCTGACTCAAAGTATCATGTTCATCCGATATTGCTTGCAATTCGGCGTCTTCGAACTTTTTTGGTGGTCTTCCACGTTGTTCATTTCTTACATCAAAATCATTATTTCTGAACCTTTGAAACCATCTTTTGCATGTTGCTTCTGATAGAGCGTGAGCATCATATGACTCGACAAGCATTCGATGCGACTCTGCAGCATTTTTTTTTTTTTTCAAGTGAAAACAAAAAATTAATGCTTTCCGCAAATCATCACTTTCTGGTACAAAATTCGACTTTGTTAACACGGTGAATACATATGATGTTGTTTGTTCCATGATTGATGTATACTAAATATCTTTGACAGATGTCATACCAACCAAACAAAACAAAAAAATTAAGGCTCTTTCACAACAAATGTTCCCTATCGACACATTTGTATCTTAACGCTCATTTCATACCGGTACAATTGGTATTTCATGTGCAGAATACATATCAGAAGTGTTATTTCATGTGCAGAATACATATCAGAAGTGTTATTTCATGTGCAGAATATATATCAGAAGTGTTTCACTCCCGAGACTTCTCTCGCGTAACGACACGCCAAGAATATCAATACTGAAAAATATCGATATTTTGGTCTAGGAAGTATCGACGTCTTCTATGTCGATAAAATATGTATCGATATTTTTTGTAGAATCTGCCCATTTCTTAAGGAAACTGAGGGAATTTGTGTAGAAATGTAAACACCTTTGCGAAAATCTACTAGAAGTGGGGGTCACACTCCCTCCCCGTCCCCATCGGATTCGCTGCTCGTTGTGGCTTGCACTCTCCACGCCTAGTGACGCCCGCCTTGTGCTAACTGAACCGAGCAGACAAACGACCACAGGGCGTTCAGGGGGCGTGGCGGCCTTGCTCAGAGGCCGGTCACTGCCAACCGGATACCACACACCGGCGCACCACGCTCCAGTGCTGTGGCAACACTGCTATACCGGCGTGGCAATTCGTTCCGGCCTGGAACTCAGACTGTCAAAGAGGGGCTACGTGCAAGGATAACAATGTGGTCGGCTAACAATATGTTCTACTTCTTTCTGTAGAGGCATGTTTTCTCACCAACTGTTTCGAAATGATAGACTTTCAAGTCTCCTCTAGGACGAAGTAGCTAGAGACAGAGCACTAGCTCATTTCGAGAAGGGTGGAGGAAGAGAGGGAAAATGTTCAAACGTTCAAATGTGTGTGAAATCTTTTGGGACTTAACTGCTAAGGTCATCAGTCCCTAAGCTTACACACTACTTAACCTAAAATATCCTGAGGACAAACACACACACCCATGCCCCGAGGGAGGACTCGAACCTCCGCCGGGACCAGCCGCGCAGTCCATGACTGCAGCGCCTGAGACCGCTCGGCTAATCCCGAGCGGCGAAGAGAGGGAAAGTGGCCTACTTTGACACAACCTTTGCGGCGATCGCCAGATGATCAAGGAATACGATGGTAAACATAAGTAGAGTTACACAAACATAAGTAGCGTTACAAAAGGTACGGAGTACACAGCGTCAGTCACCCAAAATTTGCTTTTGGCTCAGTTTATTGAGAAAGCTACCTCTGGTGGGTACGAATCATTAAGCGGCTTGCATCTTTTTATCAAAACAAGTGGAAGGGAATAAAAACACCCACGCCGAAAAAAGTGAAACAAGTCGAAAACAGCAATTTTTACTTTGTCATTGAGAAATAAGTGCAAAGTATCCCAACAAGCATGAGAAATGTAATGGAATTAACTACCAACAGTACTTAGTTGAAAGCTTACGCGAACTCGTACTATTTCAAAGTGAGTTTTGTAGAATTAATTTTTTAAGTCGAGTTTTCTCAATTACTGCGTTTTTAAGTTATGTCGCTGTTCTCGCCGGGATTCAATATGCAGGAACACCTAATTTAAAAAAAAATCGCCAGCAAACAAACATAGCAGTGTTATAACCTAGCAAGGCGCTGCAGTCATGGGCTGTGCGGCTGGTCCCAGCGGAGGTTCGAGTCCTCCCTTGGGCATGGGTGTCTGTGTTTGTCCTTAGGATACTTTAGGTTAAGTAGTGTGTAAGCTTAGGGACTGATGACCTTAGTAGTTCAGTCCCATAAGATTTCACACACATTTGAACATTTATAACCTAACAAAAAAGGAAAGGGAATTTTCATTCTCCAAGACTAGTATTTCATGCTGTTGTATTCAGTTCCAAGACTGGTTTGATGCAGCTCTTTTTTTGTTCTGTGCAAGTATCTTCTCTGAATAACTACTACAAGCTACATCCATTTGAACCTGCTTATTGTATTCATGCCTCGTTTTCCCTCTACAGTTTTCATCCCCCCCCCCCTTCACACACACACACATACATACTTCCCTCCAGTACTAAATTGGTGAGACACTGATGTTTCAAAATGTGTCCTATCAACCGATCCATTCTTTTGCTCAAGTTGTGCCGCACATTTTTCTTACACTTAAATCGATGTAAACAAATTTCTCTTCTTCAGAAACGTTTTTCTTGCCATTGTCAATCTACAGTTTATATTCTCTCTATTTCAGCCAACACCCGTTTTTTTCTGCCAAAATAGCAAAACCTCTACTAATTTTAGTGTCTCATATCCTAATCTAATTTCTTCAGCATCGCCTGATTTAATTCGGCTACATTCCATTACTCTTGTTTTGCTTTTGTCATTGTTCATCTTATACCCTCCTTCCAAGACGCTGTCCATTCCATTCAACTGCTTTCCAAGTCCATTCCTGTCTCTCTCTGAATTACAATATCATCTACAAATCAAGTTTTTATTTCTTCTCGCTGAACTTTAATTCCTTCCCCCAAATTTTTCTTTGTTTTCCTTTGCTGCTTGCTCAGTGTTGAGATTGAATAGCTTCTGAGATAAGATACAACCCTGTCTCACTCCCTTCTCATCTAATTCCTTCCTTTCATGCCCATCGACTCTTACAACTGCTGTCTGGTTTTTGTACAAGCTGTAAATAGCCTTTCGGTCCCTTATTTTACCTTGATACCTCCAGAATTTCAGAGTGTATTCCAGTCAACATTGTCAAGAACTTTCTGTAAATCTATAAATGCTATAAACGTAGATGTGACGTCCCTTAATTTATCTTGTAACAGAAGTCATAGCATCAGTATTGCCTCACGTATTCCTACATTTCTTTGGAAACCAAACTGATCATCCCTGAGGTCAGCTTCTACAATATTTCATGCAGAGCGCCATTAATAAAAATGAAAATATGTCCAATAACAAAAAGAGCAGCAAGAGAATGACCATATTCTCTCTAATTTATTGGGCTATCATAAGAAATAAAAAATACTAATTTAATAAAAATTTTCAAAACAGTTAAAAATAAAGAAAACTCTGTTACACACACACTATGTATATTTAGTGCCCCTACCACCATGCCCTCCTCCATCCCGATTCCCCCGATTCCAGCACACCATTCCACACCCACCTTCTGCAGTCTACAGCTCCCATGATCCTTCAGTCAACACTACAAGCAACCAAAACGTTATTTATTGTGCAACAGTAATGCTGTCCCCAGTGAAATGAATAAATGTGACGTATTATCAGTTGGAAACCTGCAGTCTGTTTATGTACCTATGGACACATGAAGAGAACAGAAATTAAAGTAAGCGATAAATCACAACCATATATTTGGAACAATTTAGATAATTTAAATATGCTGCCAAGAAACACTATAGGTCTCCTAAGAATTTTGTTTTTGCTATGTAGACCACTGATGATACAGTAACGGTAGGTGAAACACCTTTCTTTATATATAAAATAAACATGCAATTGCAAAAGGCGGAACTTTTCTTACCAACATGAGAAACATAAGTGAATGTTGGTCAACAGTTGAGTTGTCTTAGATTAGCCAAAAATTCAGTCTCGAAAGTTTGACAATAATAGTTGGACTACAAACTCGTGTTACAATGGAACTAGCGTGAAATAACCGAGTGGAACTTATGTTTACATGGTCTTTCTCTAACATTCATGCTGTTTTTGATAGTTTCAGATATATTCGCAGTGGTTTTCATTACTATTCAAGTTCGTTAGGCAATGTTGGAAAACTTGAATTGGCACACACTGAAAGACAGAAAACAATTACGCCATAAAAGACCACTTATAAGGTTTCAAGAAACTTTTTTCGTGAAGAGTCTAGAGATATTCACCAGCTCGATATGTACCGCCTCCGTAGGGAGCCTGAAAACAAGGAGAGTAACTACAGCAGACACACAGCTATTTACGTGCTTACTTTTCCCAGAACGAGAAGGAAATATACCGTACCACGCAGTAACCTCTTTCATATACTTCCCAGCGGTTTACAGAGCATGTGTATGGGTGTAGACTTGGATACATAAATAATAAAGTATGGATGTATTATTCGAAGTTATCAGTGCCTTTAGCAACTAAGTCACGTGGCAGGTAGACGCATCCAACAACAACCTTTTGTCGATTTGTAACCGCAATGATGCTTACCTCAGGTAATTTACGGTTCTTGTCTACCATTACAAATACAAAACTTTCCATCCCATGAAACCTGCATCAACGTTAACCAGCTTTTTGTCTTTCTCCCTTCGTGTATGGGGCAAGGATACAATGGCTCTCTATAGGCCTCAGTACGAATGCAATACTCTCTTAACTTATTCTCATCGTCATTTATGAGAGAACAGGATCGGAGCAGGTCCGCAGCTCGTGGTCGTGCGGTAGCGTTCTCGCTTCCCATGCCCAGGTTCCCGGGTTCGATTCCCGGCGGGGTCAGGGATTTTCTCTGCCTCGTGATGACTGGGTGTTGTGTGATGTCCTTAGGTTAGTTAGGTTTAAGTAGTTCTAAGTTCTAGGGGACTGATGACCATAGATGTTAAGTCCCATAGTGCTCAGAACCATTTGAACCATTTGGTCGGAGCAGCAGAACTTTCGCAAGGACTTTCTCTAATAGCAATCCTCCGAACTTACGAACCTCGCCATTCTTCCGAAGATTCCCATCTTTGCTGTTTCAACATACCTGTTAACTTTCAAGTAAGTTTTATCGACCTCTTAACATTCCTAGGAGTGCGTCTGTAAGTTCCTTAAATGTCTGTCGCCAAGACGACTTGAAAAGGACCCAAACGCTTCCACATCATGCTATAATTCCCTGTCGTTGTTTGAAATAGCGTCTACTTACGCCAGCCAGTGTTGTGGATCCAGATACGCTGCTGGCCATTAAAACTGGAAGAGTAGCAAGTAAACAAGTTTTACTTAATGCGTGTGTGCATTATAGTAAGTGCTGTATCCACTTTGCAGTACATTCCCCCACACATGCTACAGGCCGTACAGTCAGCTACGCCGGCAGAAGGAACTGCGTAAACGGCTCTCATCAAAATAGAGACATATTCCTTGTTTGTCCTGGGTTGTTTACCATGGTGTTATATGTTACCATGTGAACCCCGCCGACAGGCAGCGTGTCTGTTGCAGCAGAGAACACTGTCGCCAGGACACTATTTTGCGATGCCATGTCACGTGTCCTGGCAGCACCACACAGATGTCCATCTGCTACCAACGATTCAGGCCGCCGCTGAACCGTTCGATGTCAGTTACGCCCCACGCATCAAGTCGTCAGCACCAGCCTCCTCCTGGTCGCATCAGCATTTCAGTTCTAACACTAGCAGCTGGCAGTACCAGCAGTTTGGTCACAGTGCTTCACGTCGGCAGATCCGGTCCATTTTGTGCTGGTCTGCACCAGCAGCTCATCAACCATCATATGCGGGCAGTACTGTAGCAGTAACATCCGTAGCCTTCGAACCGCTACCTACCACGATTCTGGGGATTATTGTGTAGGCACATCGCAAACAATATCACAGGAGAAATATTTCTGTTGTATGTAGTTGTGCGGATATTCATCCTAGGTGTGAGGTAACGGGCGAGTTGAGACGCCCTAAAGAAGTACGGAGTTGCGGGGACCGCTCGGCAGGCCGTAGCTCGTCAGTAGCCGTGTGGTGCCAAACCTTAGCCGGAGCAAGAGGTGTAACCCCAGCGCGTGGTCCAGGCCAACCGCATGGCTGGGAATTTCATGTTGACGCTGTGACGAGGACTGTGCTTTATGTCAATGAAGGAGATTTTTATGCCGGGAGTGCCGAAGATGGTGGACTTTGTGTAACCATAATGGCAGAAATTTCACAGTTCATGTAGAAATTAATAATAGCCAGAGGAATCATGTTACCTTAAAAAGAAACATGTTGTAAGTAGGCTGTTTAGGTTCTTATATTGGTAACGCCGCCGCCACATAGCGCTCTCTGTATGAAAATCACTGGCTGTGCTGTGTGCAGTCTGTGGCTAGTTTGCATTGTTGTCTGCCATTGTAGTGTTGGGCAGCGGCAGCTGGATGTTAACAGCGCGTAGCGTTGCGCAGTTGGAGGTGAGCCGCCAGCAGAGGTGGATGTGGGGAGAGAGATGGCGGAGTTTTGTAATTTGTCATGAACTGCTATATATATTATGACTATTAAGGTAAATACATTGTTTGGTCTCTATTAAAATCTTTCATTTGCTAACTATGCCCGTCAGTAGTTAGTGCCTTCCGTAGTTTGAATCTTTTATTTAGCTGGCAGTAGTGGCGCTCGCTGTATTGCAGTAGTTCGAGTAATGAAGATTTTTGTGAGGTAAGCGATTTGTGAAACGTATAGTTTAATGTTAGTCAGGGACATTCATTTGTAGGGTTTTTGAAAGTCAGATTGCGTTGCGCTAAAATAAAAATATTGTGTGTCAGTTTAAGCACAGTCGTATATAATGGTTCTAAGGGGACGTGTCATATGGCGACCCTGCCTATTTGTTAAAATTTTTTGTGGGGAGCATGGGGGCTAAGCAAGTAGGTTGTTTAGGTTCTTATATTGGTAACGCCGCCGCCACATAGCGCTCTCTGTATGAAAATCACTGGCTGTGCTGTGTGCAGTCTGTGGCTAGTTTGCATTGTTGTCTGACATTGTAGTGTTGGGCAGCGGCAGCTGGATGTTAACAGCGCGTAGCGTTGCGCAGTTGGAGGTGAGCCGCCAGCAGTGGTGGATGTGGGGAGAGAGATGGCGGAGTTTTGTAATTTGTCATGAACTGCTATATATATTATGACTATTAAGGTAAATACATTGTTTGGTCTCTATTAAAATCTTTCATTTGCTAACTATGCCTGTCAGTAGTTAGTGCCTTCCGTAGTTTGAATCTTTTATTTAGCTGGCAGTAGTGGCGCTCGCTGTATTGCAGTAGTTCGAGTAATGAAGATTTTTGTGAGGTAAGCGATTTGTGAAACGTATAGTTTAATGTTAGTCAGGGCCATTCATTTGTAGGGTTTTTGAAAGTCAGATTGCGTTGCGCTAAAATAAAAATATTGTGTGTCAGTTTAAGCACAGTCGTATATAATGGTTCTAAGGGGACATTTCAATGTACATTACCATTATTTGCACGACGATTCTGATGCTGTAATCAGTTTTTCAATATCTTTATTAGTTTAAAGTTTAGTATCTGACTGTAAGTTATACAAGTAACACCCAGCAACGAATTTCCAAAATCTAAACAGTTCATCCGATTTTGTCGATCGACATGTCTTTAAAAAACAAATAGTATAAACCGAAATTAGTATGACCTAGAGGCATTAACTTGAATAGTACATGGGTTATTGGAGGTCAAAGTGGCTGATTACATTTGATCACAACAGGCCGTAAGTAACCCACAGTTACACGAAAAAACGGTAGCAGTATGCTTATCAATATATTTATTCGTCTATGTCTCTGTTTCTATCTGATATATACTATTCATGAAGAAATTGGTTAAATATTTACTGTGTTTTAGAAAACATAGTAACATTAGGCTACTAGCCTACCTTTGTTTCTATTCCTTTCATATATGTTTATTTGATTTGTTTATGTATTTAATAATTTGTGTTAGAGAAATTTTATGGTCCAGCTCGGGGTCAGGGATTTTCTCTGCCTCGTGATGACTGGGTGTTGTGTGATGTCCTTAGATTAGTTAGGTTTAAGTAGTTCTAAGTTCTAGGGGACTGCTGAGCATAACTGTTAAGTCCCATAGTGCTCAGAGCCATTTTTGAACCATGGTCCAGCTGTAGGAATATTTATTTAATTTCAAGTTATTTAAATTTCGTATGTGTTTCAATATGTTTGTGAGTGTGTGTTGGCTTGAAGACATTGTGGGAGCGCTCTAGCCAATCACATGGCTCCTTAGTGGGGAGACTGGATGGGAGTGCTGGACAGGGAGTGTTGGGGGAGGAGGCGCGACGGAGCGTCACGGTATAGACTTGGAGAGTGGAGGAGTTTGCCCATGGTCGCGGGAGATAGAAATATTTTGTAATGCCGTCGTGTGCACTTGTGAAACTTTCGTGGCTTCTGCAGCGAAGACGTAGTATGTGTTTAGAAGGGAATATCTCGCGAGCTATGTTGTTGTTCATAACTAATTACGTGAAGTAAGAATCTATTGTTTCCCTGTTATTCAACTTATATTTTATTTAATTGTTGGACCATCGACACCAATAAGTGTTTGCAGTAATGAACGCTATTCTTAAAGGTACTTCTGCTATCGTATTCATCATTTAAAGTCGTTAAAAATAGTACCTGCAGATTTCGTTCATAAATTTATATGTTACATTAAAAATTCGCAATTGCCGAGTGATAGGAACCTTCGACCATTCGATTCATGTGTATATTCATATTATATACTGTAGACTCAGCGGTGTTTGGCTTGTAATGCGGCAACTACATATCCCAGCCCCTAGGCAACGAAACCAACCAAAACTTTTAATATTTCAATTCTGACACTGAGGGTACGTAGTTGAGAGCCACCATCACCTCATTTTCTATTTGAACGCCCGTACAGGACATTATAATTGAGTTTCGTTTTGTAAAAATGATCACACCTCAGTACGAGTATACTTTAAGAGGAACACACGTGAGTAAATTTACAGTTTTCTTTTTAGCGGGATAGGTGGTGCGAAATTTGAGTTACCACCTCTCGTAGCGACAGTGGCTCTAATACGGCTGGTCATTGGTCTATTGACACTCAGTCAACACGGATTTAGAAAACATCGTTCTTGTGAAATACAACTAGCTCTTTACTCACACGAAGTGTTGATTGCTGTTGACAACGGATTTAAAATTCATTCCGTATTTCTAGATATCCAGAAGGCTTTTGACTCTGTACCACACAAGCGGCTTGTAGTGAAATTGCGTGCTTACGGAATATCGTCTCTGTCATGTGACTGGATTCGTGATTTCCTGTCAGAGAGGTCACAGTTCGTAGTAATTGACTGAAAGTCATCGAGTAAAACAGAAGTGCTTTCTGGCGTTACTCAAGATAGTGATATATGTCCTTTGCTGTTCCTTATCCAAATAAACGATTTAGGATACAATCTGAGCAGCCGTCTTAGGTTGTTTGCATCTGACGCTGTCGTTTATCGGCTAGTAAAGTCATCAGAAGATCAAAACAAATTGCGAAACGATTTAGAAAAGATATCTTCGTGGCGCGAAGATTGGCAATTGACCCTAAATAACGAAAAATGTGAGGTCATCCACATGAGTGCTAAAAGGAATCCGTAAAAATTCGGTTACACTTATTCTGTATGAGTCAAATCTGAAGGCCGTAATTTCAAGTAAATACCTAGGAATTAGAATTGCGAACAACTTATATTGGAAGCAACACATTGAAAATGTTGTGGGGAAGGCTAACCAAAGTCTGCGTTTTATTGGTAGGACACTTAGAAAATGTAACATATCTGCTAAAGAGGCTGCCTGCACTACGCTTGTCCGTCCTGTTTTAGAATACTGCTGCGCGGTGTGGCATCCTTATCAGATAGGATTGACGGAGTACATCGAGAAAATTCAAAGATGGCAGCATGTTTTGTATTATCGCGAAATGGGGGAGAGAGTGTCACTGAAATGATACAGGATATGCTGTGGATATTATTAAAAGAAAGACGTTTTTGGTTACGGCGTAATCTTCTCACGAAATTTCAATCACCAGCTTTCTCCCCCGAATGCGAAAATATTTTGTTGACGCCGACCTACATAGGGAGAAACGATCACCAAAATAAAATAAGGGAAATCAGAGCTCGTACCGAAAGACATAGGTTTTCGTTTATTCCGCACATTGTGAGAGACTGGAATAATTGATAATTATTGTGAAGCTTGTTCGTTGAACCCTCTGCCAGTCACTTAAATGTGAATTGCAGAGTATCCATGTAGATGTAGAAATCCAAATGACCAGGGACGACAGACACCGATGCATCATTATGCACTATTTCAACTCTTTGCCAGAGTTCAGCAATCGTACTGGCTGACAAGTGCTATTGTGCCAACATAACAAACCATGATTATGGGACTCCTGCGTCAAACCAGCTTGCGATACCATCCTCAGTTTACCAAAATCTGCGATACTATCTATTTTTCCGAAATATCTATTCCACCTGCAGTTATAAAGTACAGGGTTCATGTCTACTGGACTAACACGGCTTACTAAACTGTTAACGCAAATTCTATACTTCGATAACGATTGAGAAATATGAAGCTGGTATCTGTACAGATACCGGGACTCGAACCCGAATTTCCTGCTTATTGCGAGCGGTCGCTTAACATTTCGAATAGCCGAACAAGCTTCCCATTTGTAGCTTACTACACACTAGCGTCCCCTGTCAGGTATGGGGCCTGTGAGACGATGACGAATGCGTTCTGGCAGCGTTGGTTTTTCTCGAAACCTTCACAAGTGGACACAAGTGGACACCCCTACATTGAACCAGGACGCGTCTGGAAAAGACAGTGTGGTGTCATTCCTGTAGTCATTGTTGGACTGTGAGTGCACATCTCTCCACTGCTGTGTCAGGGGAGCCTCAAAAATGGTCGGGCTGCTGACAGTCCTTGGTGCTCCAGAAGTCGCCCTTCTGTCGATGTGGATACTTTTCTTGCTGCAAACAAGCCCATTTCTTGACTCCAAGTGCATGACGTAACTGTACGATCATGTATGGCTGAGCGAATAATGTGGCTGTCCTCTCGAGCGCTAGTCGTGTGTGGCCGTTGAGGCCTAGTATATCGTTCAGTATAGTACTCTTGAACTTATTCATTCCATATTCTCATGAGAGTCGTGGGATTCTGACTAAAGCGTGCAGCAATAACGCAAAACGATAAACCACAATCTCGACAAGTCACGCTCTTGCTACTGTCGATTTCTGAGCTGGTGGACATTTCTCCTTACAACAAACCGACAATCAAATGCGACTCGGAATGAGAAACTCGCTGCGTAATCTTTCCTAGTACATAGACTGTAGGTGGTTTCACAACAAAACATGTATATTGTGCAACACAAAGGACCACATTTTTGAGAACCAGTAATTATCTCCCATAGTGACGTGGAGCTTTGAAATTTGTCTCAAAGGCACCTATAACCTTCCTCCATAATGGTGCAAAATAGTGGCGCCCTGAGATGTCAGCCTCGGGCTCGGCATCGCTCCATACAGCTAGGTGTCGGCACATCCAAGAAAAGGCCAGAGCTCAGAAGTCCATGTCAGGTGTACGATGGGCTACTGATGTCACTTTGGCACCAAATTTCACCAGAATTGGGTCCAACGTAACGGTGAATGTTTCACATGATGTAAAGGTCGTCGCACATTCTCTAATCCACATTTCATTCATCTTTTGACACATCCACAGTGGAAGTCAGAAGCACGACGCCAGTGTTGCAGACACACAGTTTTCTTTTGGTTGGTCGAGGAAAACATCTCAGACACGTTCAAAAATGGTTCAAATGGCTCTGAGCACTATGGGACTTAACATTTATGGTCATCAGTCCCCTAGAACTTAGAACTACTTAAACCTAACTAACCTAAGGATATCACACAACACCCAGTCATCTCTCAGACACGTCACTGGTGATAATCGATAGACAAAGCTTCAGGGGCTGGCAGAAAAGACGTAAATGAAACCACCCCTTTCCTTGGGGCAGTGATACCCACACATATCGCAGTCGAAAACAATTCACAGTATGATGCGCAGCAGGACGACGTTCTTGACAATCTTTGACGCTGCTGGCAACCCCTGTCGTTTGAGACCCTTCTGTAAGGACACTGTGGATCAGCGACACCACTGAACTTGAACACACCGCTCTGGAGTGCAATGGGACTGCAATTTTTGCTCTGATTTACAGAGTGGAATCACTAGGAATCGTTCAAAACCATTCGACGAAATTTGAAAGCGGTCCGGCGCAATAAAGGGTGTTTACACTTTTTCAGCTCTCCTGTTTCGCGCCCTCCTGTGGCATGATTATGGAGGGTTTCAACATCGACTCATGCGTGAATAAACGGCAAAGTTTCCCTCTAAGACCCCCAGTTTGGTAACACCCTCAGTGCCAACCACCTACCTTTGTTGCGCACTTTAGAAATGTACCTGTATTGAGATAACCTGTGCCAGGAGTCCTGGGCGCCTGCAGGCAGGCTACACTTCTGCTCTTGCGCCTGCTAGCAGTCTGCAAGTGCCTAGGCCTCCATCACAGATTTTCTGTGCAGGTACGTTTCTAAAGTGCTCAACGAAGGCAGGCATGCGGCCCTAACATGTTTTCAAAGTGAGTCTCAGAGGGACCCTTTTCCGTTTTGGTCACGTAAGTGACTATGTCGCTAACCCCCATCACCTCCCCCCCCCCCCTCCGCCCCAGTGATCATACCACAGGAGGGCGCGAAACAGTAAGGCTGAAAAAGCATAAACAGCGTTTGTAGCGTCGGATCACATGTGCAGGGAGGAGACCCCCCAAGAGGGATCATTGCTGATAAAATTTTATTAAATAATTTTTCCATTCATAGTGTACGGCCGTAGCCGGCTTGGGCATACTGTGGTGGAAGGTGCTGGCCGGAAGACCGTGGTCGGCACATTCCTGCCACGTGCTCCTCGGTCAGACTCTATGTAGTCCCACGGGTTGGTTGCGCCAACGAGAGTACGCTACTAGCAAGGCGCGTTGGCGGAATCAACCATCCAATCAGAGACCAGTCATGTGATCACGTGGGGACGCGGCCGGGAGCGGCGAGGGCGGCTTGGAAACAGCTCCGCCGCCCTCTTAGCTTCAGACCTCGGTCCCGAGTAGTCGCTCCTCTAGCCTCTGGCTCTCTCCTCAAATCTACTGATGAACAGACGGCAACCCCTCTTGGAGCTGATCGGCCCTACGTAGGCACCCATGTACCATCGTTACATGAATAAACAGGGTCAATTCCAACTTCATTACTTTTCATTTTCATTTCCTGACCTCTATCCTGACGAACACACAATCAAATTTCATCGAATGGTTCTGAACGGCCCAAAGTTGTTCCACCTGTCTACCAGAGCAGAAACCGCAGTCACGCTATGCTCCAAAGAGGTGTTATCACATTCAGTGCTTTGTCTGGCCCATAATGTCCTTAAAAGAAGCTTTGAAGCGTCCGTGGGTTGTCAGCAGTGTCAATAGTTTTCGAGTACTGGTCCCGTTGCTCATGGCACTGCGAACTGTCGTTTTCGACCGGAAATGTGTGGGAATCAACGCTCCAAGGGAAGGGGTCATTTCATTGACACTATTTGTGCCACCTCATGAGGTCTTTTCGTGGCGATACTAAGCGTTGGTATGTCTCAAATGTTTTCCTTGGCCACCCTTAAGAAAACCGCGCGATTTCAACGCTGGACGTCGCGATTCCGACCTCCAACACGGAGGCGCCAAAAGAAGGCATGAAACGTGAGCAGGATAAGGTGCGACGACTACCCCATCGTGTGTCACACCCAAGGTTGCGTTCAGCAGAATTTTGTTGAAATTTGGTTCCAATGCGACATCATTAACACAACTACCAGGTCACATGAACTTCCGAGCTGAGGCTTTTTTTTTTCCACAAGTGTCGACACCATGCTGTCTGATGCGTCGCCCAGCCCGTGAGTGACGTCACAGGGCGCCATGCTTTTGAACCATTACAGAGGAAGGCTGTAGGCATCTGGGAGCCAAATATCAAACTATGTGTCGCAATGGGAGACCCTTCGAAAAACTGATCCTTCAGTTTTGTTGCACATTGTAGAACGCCTTACACCAGTTTGGAGGTTGGCGCATGCCGTATCCATGGTGTTGCAGTTATAGTGGTGAGCAGAGCATTAATCGACCCGCATATTTACGATTTCTGACACTAGTGTATCAGTCCCGTACTCTGGATCGCACGTTAACTGGCAGTCACGTTTGGATAATAATTAACTGTCAAGGAGAAGCAGCAGCAGCAATCTATCTACATTTGCAACCTACTACATGGTACATGCAATGTAGTGGAGGGGTGGTTTTAGTGATGATTCAGAAATTGGGAAGCATACTGCCATGTCATTGTTCAGCATTGAAGTTAAGGAAAAACGATAAAATTGCTAAAATTGATCGCAATATCGACTGTGGCGCTTATTACAATACGTCGTCACATATCAACGGTATATTTTCCATCCCATCTGTCCACTGGTACATTGTTGATTACTACATAATGACTGGCTCAGGTCAATTGTTTGAGGTGGAGAGTCTTGTTGGGAGAAGCACCTTCTGCGTGAAACAGTGATCATGTACAAGACTGCAATATATGGGATCAATCAAAATTGAACATCTAGACATCTGCTACCATGTCACTGTGGATGATGAGTGTAAATGTTGAGGTCATCAACCACCTTCAGGGAGCAGTTTAGCATGCCCCACAATGCCAAAAACTCTTCCAGTTTCCAAATATTGAGATGTCTTCCACATTTTTGTCAATGATAAGCACCACCTCTGTCTTTCATTTCAACCATTATGTGTGTTGTGGGAGCAGCATAGGTTACACCATGCAATATCCGGCTTTTTGTGAGAGTCAATAGATCGAAATGTCTCAGTGTCGGTTTAGCACTTGACCTCGGCGTCGTGGTGGAAAAGAACAAACTCTGCGGCAGGGTATGTAGCTGCAATGACAAAGTGCTTGGATGTGTTATAGCAGAAAAAACAAACTGTTTACGAAAGAACAACACAGGGACCCTCTGCTGTGATTGATAGTATGTGGGATATGGTCCTTCTACACTACAGACGACGATACTTTACACCAATCTGTGCAAGTGACTTTCATCACAGGCCATCTGCTCCAGTGGCTTAACATCTGTATATTAAATAGGAGCACCACATACGCTCGATGCCAGAATGCAACAGTACTTGTTTTCGATATATTGGAAGAGAGGGACGCAGAGATATCTTATCAAGCACTGTACCGGCTGATATTAGCGGAGTTTTTATAGTTCATGATGTTTCTCTGTTTGATGGTACAAAATAACGAGGATATAGCCAATTTTTGGATGACAGACATAAATGCACCCTGAGCGATGCAGATCTTCTTCGGACAGTAGTGCCTACATGCAGTCTGGAGAGACACCACACTGCAATAGCAAAATCCTCATCCTTCTTTCAGTTCCTGTATGATGTAAGTCTTTCTAGTTTTCCTGGTAAGAAAGACCACCAAAACTGCTCATACTGTCTTTCCAACTACCTCGTGTTGCAGGAGAATACTTTATTTGGCATTGGCCTTACACGCTGTACACGGTTGGTGGAGCTACGACAATATGTTCCCATTTCTGCCGAGTGGCTTCCCTATCACTACTTCAGGTGATAGTAGTACACAAATACCGGCCTTTAAATTGTCAGATGCTTGCTGCAAAAGGTCGCTTGTGTCGAAGGAAGTTACATAACGGATCTGGAGAGCCGGTTTTCATTGAGGAATCTGAGTAGTAGCCCATATACCGACGCTGCAGTTAACGTGGAGGAGAAAAACCACTCAATTACGAGACGAACTGGGCGCTCTGTCAGTGAATGGAACTACAAGAACACTGGAACATTAAAAGCTTTGCTTCATTAAGAACTTCCCAAGGATTTATAGACTACGACTGTCATTGTAGAGGCACGATTGACCAGTAGAACAAAGTTCGTTATACAGGATGGCGAATGTTCCGTTGTCAATTGTGCGAGTGTGGCTTGTCCGTTCTTTATTTTATTTCACTTTTTATTGTGAGCTGAGTTGTAGACCTGTTGCTTAATAGTTCGACTGGACTATATAGGCCTAATAGTATTATATATATCTTTCGTAAAGCAGTTACATGGTTGTTTGAACTGTAGCTCATGAATAGATGATGAGGAACAAATGACGCTGATTCTGTCCAATGACGTTTGTTGATCTCTTTGCGTACGATTGTGAGCAACATTTTGGGATCATGGAGTGTGTACTTGAAAGAAGATTTTTTTTGTTCCGATTTATTAACGATTTTTTTCCTTTATTGTCATTTCCATTCGCCATCAGGGGCGGGCTGGCAGCAGCATAAGCGCTGCTCTTCAGCCAAAAGATATAAAAAGACGGGAAGACATTTAAAAATAATATAAAGGAGATAACATGGCGGAATATAGAAACAAAACAGGCGGAACAGAAGCAAATAAGACATACAAAGCGGTGACTGTAAATCTGAGATAAAAATATAAAAAAGTATGTTACACATAAAAAACACACACTACATTAAAAGGCACCAGGCAAAGTACGGCTGGAGCATAAAAGTCCGTAGAACAAGTGAAACAGCCAAATGACGGGCGGTGTAGCAAGGAACTGTCATGAACACCCTAAGCAGGTCGAGCACACAACTAAAACCCACATCACTAGATGACACTGTAGAACGGCACCGAAACACAACACTTACGTAGCACACTGATACCGAATAAAAACCTGAGAGGATGTGCATGGGGGGGGGGGGGGGGAAATGGGAAGAAGGGAAGGAGGTGAGGTGGAGGGGAGGGAGGGGGATGAGGTGGGGGGCGCGCCGAAGGTGGGCTGGGAAGGAAGGGACGGGAGAGGAAAACAGCCGAGGAGCGGATGCAGGGACTCAGGGAGGGAAGGAGGAAAATCCGCTCTGGGAGAAGGATTTATTAACCAGCTGCAGATACTGTTTTAATGATCGACTGCATTTGTAACGCAGACGGTTCAAATGGCTCTGAGCATTATGGGACTTAACTTCTGAGGTCATCATTCCCCTAGAACTTAGAACTAGTTAAACCTAACTAACTTAAGGACATCACACACATCCATGCCCGAGGCAGGATTCGAACCTGCGACCGTAGCGGTCGCGCGGTTCCAGACTGAAGCCCCTAGAACAGCTCGGCCACTCCGGCCGGCTGTAACATAGATGATAACATTTTAACCAATATTCCTTCCTCGTTAGATTTTACTGCACAATGTCTGATATCATCTTTTGCTTTTTGAGACATATTTCTTCTAAATTCTGCGGCAAAATTTTGCACATTTTATTACAAAGAATGTATTTATTGAAGATACGTGAACAGATGTTCAGTAGTGACATCTAGCATGCGAGAATGCAAGCATGTCCGTCGTCGCCGGACAGCAGTGTGGTTAGTTTTCTTAAAGCGTCCATGTGTATGGCGTAATGAAGTCCATAGTAAGCTACTCAAAATTTGCGATTTTTTGACGTAGCTAGTGTATTTAGGGAATGTGATTGTGCCATTAAAACACGCAGTGACACGAACTGTGTAGCAAACTGCGTATACTAAGATAAGGAAATGTAGTCATGTTCGCTTATATTGAATTATAATTATGTGGTTTATGTATTTTGGAAACATTGTTAAGTTGTCTCTGTGTGATAATGTTTAGGTCGGAAGATAGTGATCGTTGACTGAAATTAATAACCTGATTTACAAACGTAGGGGGTCCGTGACTGCATT
Source organism: Schistocerca serialis cubense (assembly GCF_023864345.2). Lineage (NCBI taxonomy): Eukaryota > Metazoa > Arthropoda > Insecta > Orthoptera > Acrididae > Schistocerca > Schistocerca serialis. The sequence goes on along the minus strand of NC_064639.1, from coordinate 222,835,925 downwards.
TATAACAACGTAAGTGTTCTATATGTTTTCGATATATAATGCTCGCAAATTCCCGTTACAAACTTCTAGGACTTGTAGAGGGGAATAACTAAATAATATTTTGAACAGAGACCCATCTCCGGAAGCGTACCGTTTCCATTCTATGACGGTTTCAATTCAGAGGTCTAAAGCGTCCACGTCTGCCGACGGAAAAAGTCTCAGAGTTGCTTATGCTGGTCTGGAATAGTGTTGTTAGGGTGACGTGTACGACGTCAGACGGTCACCTGATGTCACTTAACGTCTGCCTTGCTGTGAGACCACCTCACTTCTCACGTGCGCTTCGGAGACATCTCAGCAGGCGATAAGGTGAAAGAGGGACACGCCGAGGTGGTTGAACCGCTTGGCCGCCGTGATCGTCGGCTTAAACTCCTACGGACTACTTCTTCCGTGGTCGTACGTAAAGTTCAATTTACGAGATTCTTAAAGAGACAGAGGATGATCTGCTGACACGAGTTCTGGTCGCTGCACTAGAAAGTGAAGAGACACTAGGTGAGATGGAGAGTGTGTACCACAATATGATTTGTATGTACAATGTCTGTAACAACTTTGATGGTCGCCACATCGAGTCACTGTTGTAATGCGTCAGTGTTGTTCTTTACGTACAATATGCTGGGTTCTTTTTTGCTCTAGAATAATGTAATCACTAATGTTTAAGTGTTAATACAAACAATTGCGCTTAAGTGATAAATGGATGTTTCGTAATGTTTCCTTTCGTATTGTTACCTAATAACTGTACTGGGATACGTCTAATTCAATTCCTCAAGCAGAAGTGCGTGAGTTAAACCTCCGAACTGAAACTGTCATAGAAGGGAAACGGTACTTTCAGACATGGGTTCCTACTCAAAATATTATGTACTCACTCCCTTCTACAAGTCTTAGATGTTTGTAAAGGGAATTTCCGAACACCCCGTAGATAATATGGTTCAAATCGCTCTAAGCACTATGGGACTTAACATCTGAGGTCATCAGTCCCCTAGACTTAGAACTACTTAAACCTAAGGACATCACACACATCTATGCCCGAGGCAGGATTCGAACCTGCGACCGTAGCAACAGCGCGGTTCCGGACTGAAGCGCCTACAACCGCTCGGCCACAGCGGCCGGTATCGTATGAGTATTCCTGGATAATACTGAGAAGCGATATGAAATGCGTCGGCCACTTGAAATAAGAACATGTGGGACAAAATGAAACTGTTTCGGAAAATATTTCGTGCACCTTAACGTAGGCAACCCGACTTACATCGTCTCCTCCGGGAAGCGAATGAGCCGGCCGTGGTGGCCGAGCGGTTCTAGGCACTTCAGTCTGGAACCGCGCGACCGCTACGGTCGCAGGTTCGAATCCTGCCTCGGGCATGGATGTGTGTGATGTCCTTAGGTTAGTTAGGTTTAAGTAGTTCTAAGTTCTAGGGGACTGATGACCTAAGATGTTAAGTCCCATAGTGCTCAGAGCCATTTGAACCATTTGAAGCGAATGATGTAAATTTGGTTCCCTCTCTTAAGGCGAATTAAATATTATGTAAGGCGAATAGAAGATCTAGATTGAAGGGGTCTGAGAAAGTGCATTGCATCTGTAAAGAAGATAAAGTACAAAACACAGGGGTGAGCAATTTCGGAGTGCCGGCCCGAGTGGCAGTGTGGTTCTAGGCGCTACAGTCTGGAGCCGAGCGACCGCTACGGTCGCAGGTTCGAATCCTGCCTCGGGCATGGTTGTGTGTAATGTCCTTAGGTTAGTTAGGTTTAATTAGTTCTAAGTTCTAGGCGACTGATGACCTCAGAAGTTAAGTCGCATATTGCTCAGAGCCATTTGAACCATTTGAATTTCGGAGTATTGTTCCAGGTTTCAAAACCTTATGAAGCAGGCATGACAAAAAAACATATAACAATGTCACGGGTGTGCTGTTAGGATCGTAACAGGTCGTTACAAATTCATGCTTGGAACACTTAAATGGGAACAATTAGTTGGGTTGGGTTCTTTGGGGAAGGAGACCAGACAGCGAGGTCATCGGTCTCATCGGATTTGGGAGGGATGGGGAAGGAAGTCGGCCGTGCCCTTTCAGAGGAACCATCCTGGCATTTGCCTGGAGTGATTTAGGGAAATCACGGAAAACCTAAATCATGATGGCCGGATGCGGGATTGAACCGTCGTCCTCCCGAATGCGAGTCTAGTGTCTAACCACTGCGCCACCTCGCTCGGTAATTACAAACTCGCTCTGAGCACTATGGGACTTAGTATCTGAGGTCATCAGTCCCCTAGAACTTAGAACTACTTAAACCTAACTAACCTAAAGACTTCACACACATCAATGCCCGAGGCAGGCTTCGAACCTGCGACCGTAGCAGGCTTCGAACCTGCGACCGTAGCAGCAGCTCGGCCACCGTAGCCGGCGGGAACAATTACAAAACTGACAGCGTAGTTCTTACGAAAAACTGTTGGATACATTTAGAAGACTGTGCGACCATTATGCTACCAACAACATATCCCGCACGCCGATCAAGCGCTGATTGAACAGATATATGTAAAACTGTGATGGAACTAGACGGACGTAGGTGATACCATCTATCCATACACACTCTTACATTTCGAGGTCATGCCTGGGAAACTCTAATTACATTTCACATGTAATCGATAGTGGTGCATTTTATGGCCATAACACCAAATGGAGTTCATGATCTCACTGATTATGCCACCCTTGTGTGAATGTCAATTGTCTTGTTGAAAAGTATAATCTTCAGGCGGAAGAAAAGACCGTTGAATGTATAAAAAATTGCACGTTATCTTCTGTGTTATTGACAATTCCCCGATTTTTTTGGGGGGGGAGGGGGAGGAGTAGGGGGGGGGGGGGGCGGCTATCGTCTCGCGTATAATATAGATACTAGGTTTACAGGGCAGACACTGAACACGCTTTCTCATGAAAGACTGTATGTCTTCACACAACCATGGACGTGATTCAACGAGACATTGTTATTGAAGCATGGGACTTAGGGAAGGCAGTGAAAGGTGTGAACGGGGCCTAATCAGTTATCGTTGGTTGCACAGTAAACAGGTACACTTTATTTAAGGAAATAGCCTTTTAAAAACAATAATTTTTTTAAAAAAATTACTGCAACACAAGCTACACTGATGGCTGAAGGCCTTGTTACGAAAGAATTCCAAATTATTTGTCGGCTGAAGGCCACAAGCAATACTTCAGAACAATCAGCGGCTGAAGTCTTGAATTACAAATGAGGAAGACAACTACACGATGAAAATACCAAACTAATTTTTAAAACAATCATTAAAAAAATTGACTGTAACAAGCTACACTGACGGCTGAAGGCCTTTTTAAGAATTCAAATTATTTGTCGGCTGAAGGACACAAGCAATAGGAATAATTTAAACAAAACATTATTTTTAAACAATTGAGACAATCAGACCAAATAAAGGAAGGAGTGATCCAGACAGTGCTCCAAGGACCGACCTGGGAAAAAGTCCCTACAGCTACGTAAGCGGTGAGACAGGAAGCCAGGAGTTATGCTCACTTGACGGGATGGCAATTCAAACTAGGGACAGCTTAAACGCCGACCAACCCTCTTGCCAAATCCACCTAACATCTGATGACCAGTACAACGATGGAATATTTCAGGCGAGGGCGAAGTGACAGACAGCACTGCGTGTGCAGAATCCGGCTTTTAAAACACCGAAAGGCAGAAGGAACCACTCCGCAAATGCAGTACGCAGACAGCGTTAAAATAACTGCTCATTCTAACACACTGATACACACGGACCCGCGAAAACAATTCCACCTCCAACTCAAACAATGCTAACACCAGTCACCGTGGAACAACAAGCACGAACCGCATGTCGACACAAGCACAGAAGGCCCGTATGCGTTCGGGAGACCAAATACACGTTGTCCGATGAGACGACCGACCGAACGACCAACCAACGCTCGTTCCCGCTCAAGTCAGGCAAGGGAAAGGTGCCGGAATGAATCGTCGACTGACAGCTTATTGCCGTGAGGTCACTTACACACACACACACACACACACACACACACACACAAGTGGAGGTTGTACTACTCGAACATAACGATCCATTCAACTTAAGCTCGCTGAATCCGGACCACATCCTTCCATCGCGCAGTACATGTATGGCCAGCTGTCCCGGCGAGTACTGGCGCTGTGCAGACCTCACTGCTTCTCCGTCCTAAGCGAACTGCCTGACACTCGACGACCCTGAAATACTAAAGGTCGCTCCAAAGATAGCACCACAATACTTGCTATCGATAAGCGCTGCTGCTGCCACTGACGGACAGACAAAGCGAGCAAACGTAGTGGCGCCAGTGAACAGACTAAGAAAACGAGAGGTGACAATCCCAATACACGACGCCAACCTGTCAATGGCACCAAGGCAAGCCGGAGCACGGCTCAGTGATTCGTCTGTTCCACGGTCCAGTCACGATGTTGTCATGTCCGCTGTAACCGGTATACTGTCAGTGACGTTTGGTCAAAAAGAAGTCGCATGCTGTGTGGCTGCATTTTCCCTTATGTTACATTGTGCAGAAAACAAAACAGCTAAGTCTTCTCCAGCATTGTTATTTTTCATATACGCTAAAATGGTCATCTATTCTTCTTGAAAGAGTGGTCAAGGTTTCGTTTTCTGTCGTGGACATGAAATCCTCCACTTTGCAGTGTAATGAGGAATTATATGAAGAACACAAATTTTAACCAAGTGTCACTAAATTTGACAACGGCAATATTCGGGACTGAAAACGTGAATGTGAAGACAGTAGGCAACTTGTGTTCATTTTCTGCTGCGCTTTGTAAAACTCACTGTTTCTCACAATACGTCAAAAATGTCTAATTTATTAAGAGTGCTAACAATTTTGTTCTTTGGTGTGACGTCATAAGTGAGTGACTGCGTGTGAAATCGCTCTCTAAGTTTTCATATATTTTTAGGTTTCAGATAAATATTTTAACGGTTTTTGTTATAATATTTCTATATAAGTGACGTATTAGTGGTTTCTTCATTCACCTCTGCCTTTCCTACCGAGCGAGGTGGCGCAGTGGTTAGACACTGGACTCGCATTCGGGAGGACGACGGTTCAATCCCGCGTCCGGCCATCCTGATTTAGGTTTTCCGTGATTTCCCTAAATCGCTCCAGGCAAATGCCGGGATGGTTCCTTTCAAAGGGCACGGCCGACTTCCTTCCCCGTCCTTCCCTAATCCGATAAGACCGATGACCTCGCTGTCTGGTCTCCTTCCTCAAACCAACCAACCAATCTGCCTTTCTTGTGTTGTGATCTGATATTTGTGAGTGTTTCGTATCGAGCAACTTAACCTCTTGCCTGTGTTTACATTCCGCGCTGACCAGTTGCAGCTGTAGCGGCGCATCGAAAGGTAAACTAATTAATTGTTTGTGTATAGTGGTTTATTTAGGAACTTTAGTAGTCTTCAACCGGTGTTCTTGGTGTTTGCTGGTGAAATAATTTCAGAAGAACCTTTTGGGAACTGTTTTCAGCTCCGTTACTGTGTCATTAGACGTTTGATTCTCTTTCTGTATTAGTCTTTTGTTATATTCACATTTGTTGTTTATTAATACTGTTAATAATAGGAGTTACTTCCCTTGTAGAGTAAGTTTGTGATTATTGCAGTCAGGTTTTTAACATCTTCTTATTGTAGTAGCGGAACTTAGAAAAAGTAAAATTTTACCATAAGTGAAAAGTGTGGGCCTCGCCGTAGGTTCGTGAGTTGTGGATTGCGGTGTGAGACTTGTTCGAAGTATTTTCACGGGGGGGAATGCAGTGGGGAAGCCAGTGGGCATTCTGGTGAGATCCTCTCCTGGAACTGCAGGTTATGTAGCAAGAGTAAGTTGATAGAGGAGCAGGAGCGTAAGATCTGTGCCCTTCAGGTGCAGTTGAAAAACGCACAGGAGGAGCTAGATAGGATGAGGAGGGAGAAGGGGGCTGAGGAATGGGAGCTGGCTGTTGGCAAGAGATCTGCTAGGAGAAGAAGATTTTCAGATAGTTTTACTATTGGTGTTTACAATAGATATGACCAACTGTCAGAGTCTAGTGGAGAGGAATCTCTAGTAGCTGTAGATGTAGGAAGTATGCAGCAGACCTCAGTAGTTACTGTGCCTAGAACAGTTGCAAAGTCGAAGAGGAAGAAGAAGGTTCTGCTGTTAGGTAGTTCTCATGGCAGAGGTGTAGGCCAGCAGTTGCAGGAAGTGCTGGGGAGTGAGTACCAGGTCACCAGCATTGTGAAGCCTAATGCAGGGTTGGCTCAGGTGACTGTTAACATAGGGGGGTTATGTAGGGATTTTACTAAAGAGGATCAGGTAGTGATTGTGGGTGGGGCTGGTAATAGTATTGATAGGGATGGGGAGAATAACATAGATGGTGACCTGGAAAAGATAGCCACTCAGGCTGGCAACACGAATGTGCATTTCGTGGAACTGTTTCAGCGTCACGATCGGCCTCATCTTAATAGAGCCGTCAGGCGTAATAACATGAGACTTGGGGGTGCGCTGATGACAGAAAGCATGGGTCATATTTCAGTTATGTCGGTGGAGTCTATCAGCAGGACGGGTTTCACTAGACACGGCCTGCACCTCAACAGGTATGGGAAGGGGAGGTTGGCAAAGCTTATAGGTGACAGCATAGGTGGGGTTGGTGGGATCACTCATGGGAAAATTCCTGCAGTAGTAGGTGTTAGAGCTGCACCTTTTTTAGATTGAAGTCAGTTGATAGGTATTCCTGCTTAAGGGAAGTCTCTCTAACAAGGGAATCACTTTTGACAAAGCTTAGGTATCCGAGTAATGAGGGAATTAGTATATTTCATCAAAATATACAAGGTATTAGAGATAAAGTTAGTGAACTGCTTATAGATGTTGACTCTGAAATTATTGGTATATCTGAACACTTCTTAAATAAGGAGATAATTCAGAGGCTTCCTTTACCAGGATACAGGTCGGCTGGCAGCATTTCGAGGAGCTCTTTGCGGTGTGGGGGAGTAACCATGTATGTGAAAAACGGCATCGCATTTGAGTCAATTGATGTTTCAAAGTACTGCTCTGAAAAGGTGTTTGAATGTTGTGCAGGTGTGGTTAAATTTAACGGAGCTAAACTTCTAACTGTTGTTATTTATAGATCCCCAGACTCCGATTTCACAAGATTTTTGCTAAAGCTAGAGGAGGTTCTTGGTTCACTTTATAGGAAATACAAAAAGTTAGTTATATGTGGTGACTTCAATATTAATTGTATAAGTGATTGTGCAAGGAACAGGATGCTGATAGACCTCTTTAATTCATATCATCTTATGCAAACCGTATTCTTTCCAACGAGAGTGCAAGGGAACAGTAGAACAACCATAGACAACATTTTTGTTCATTCCTCATTACTAGAAGGGCATTCTGTTAGCAAAAAGGTGAATGGCCTTTCAGATCATGATGCACAAATTTTAACTTTAAAAGATTTTTGTGCTGCAACACGTGTTAAATATAGTCATCAGCTGTTCAGGAAAGCTGATCCAGTTGCTGTAGAGACCTTTGTAAACCTTATAAAGGAACAAGAGTGGCAAGATGTTTATAGCGCTGATACAGTAGACGATAAATATAATGCTTTTCTCAAGACTTTTCTCATGCTCTTTGAAAGTTGCTTTCCGTTAGAACGTTTAAAACAGGGTACTAGCACAAACAGGCAGCCTGGGTGGCTGACTGGAGGGATAAGAATATCTTGTAGAACAAAGTGGCAATTATATCAAAACGTTAGAAACAGTCAAAATCTAAATGCAGCAGCCCATTACAAACAGTATTTTAAGGTGCTTAAAAATGTTATTAGGAAGGCAAAAAGTATGTGGTATGCAGATAGAATAGCTAAGTCTCAGGATAAAATTAAAACCATATGGTCAGTCGTAAAGGAAGTTGCTGGTCTGCAGAGACAGGTCGAGGATATAGAATCAGTGCGTAGTGCAAATGTCCGTGTTACTGATAAGTCGCATGTATGTACAGTATTTAATAATCACTTTCTGAATATAGCAGGTGATCTAAATAGAAACCTAGTCCCAACAGGGAATCATATAGCGCTCTTAGAAAAAAGTGTTCCGAGACTGTTACCTGAAATGCTCCTCCATGATACTGACAAGAGGGAGATTGAGTTAATAATTAAATCACTAAAGACCAAGAACTCCCATGGATATGACGGGGTATCTAGCAGAATACTGAAATATTGTTCTATGTATGTTAGCCCAGTACTTAGCCATATCTGTAACTTTTCCTGTTGGAGTGGTCGGTTTCCTGATCGATTAAAGTACTCGGTAGTGAAGCCACTTTATAAAAAGGGAGACATTGATAATGTTGACAATTTTAGACCTATTTCTATGCCATCGGTGTTTGCTAAAGTTACGAGAAGGTTGTATATACAAGGTTACTGGAGCATTTAAATTCACATAATTTGCTGTCAAATGTTCAGTTTGGTTTTAGAAATGGTTTAACAACTGAAAATGCTATATTCTCTTTTCTCTGTGAGGTTTTGGACGGATTAAATAAAAGTTTGCGAACGCTAAGTGTTTTCTTTGATTTAACGGAGGCTTTTGACTGTGTTGACCACAAAATATTACTGCAGAAGTTAGACCATTATGGAGTAAGGGGAGTAGCTTACAATTGGTTCGCCTCTTACTTTAAGAACAGAAAGCAGAAGGTAATTCTCCGCAATATTGAGAGTGGTAGTGATGTTCAGTCCCAATGGGGCACTCTTAAGTGGGGCATTCCCCAAGGGTCGGTGCTGGGGCCACTGCTGTTTCTTATTTATATAAATGATATGCCTTCTAGTATTACAGGTGATTCAAAAATATTTGTGTTTGCTGATGACACCAGCTTGATAGTGAAGGATCTTGTGTGTAATACTGAAACAGTAACAAATAATGTAGTTCATGAAATAAGTTCATGGCTTGTGGAAAATAATTTGATGCTAAATCACAGTAAGACTCAGTTTTTACAGTTTCTATCTCACAATTCAACAAGAACCGATATTTTGATCAGACAGAATAGGCATATTATAAGCGAGACGGAACAGTTCAAGTTCCTAGGCGTTCGGATAGATAGTAAGCTGTTGTGGAAAGCCCATGTCCAAGATCTTGTTCAGAAGCTAAATGCTGCTTTATTTACCATTAGAACAGTATCTGAAATAAGTGACACTTCAACACGAAAAGTAGTCTACTTCGCATATTTTCATACGCTTATGTTGTATGGTATTATTTTTTGGGGTAATTCTTCTGATTCAAAAAGGGTATTTTTGGCTCAAAAACGGGCTGTTCGAGCTATATGTGGTGTAAGTTCGAGAACCTCTTGTCGACCCCTATTCAAAAATCTGGGAATTCTGACATTGCCCTCACAGTATATATTTTCTTTAATGTCGTTTGTTGTTAGCAATATTAGCCTATTCCCAAGAGTTAGCAGCTTTCACTCAGTTAATACTAGGCAGAAATCAAATCTGCATGTAGAACGTACTTCCTTGACTCTTGTGCCGAAAGGAGTGCAGTATTCTGCTGCATCCATTTTCAATAAGCTACCACAAGGACTCAAAAATCTTAGCAGTAACCCAAACTCTTTTAAGTCTAAACTGAAGAGTTTCCTCATGGCTCACTCTTTCTATTCTGTCGAGGAGCTCCTGGAAGAGCTAAAAAATTAAACAAATTCCAGTGTTACATTGTTGATTTTCTTCATTTAAACTTACGACTTGTCACCTGAATATGTTTTTTTATATTATATTTTATCTGTTTCTAATATCGTGTTATAATTTCATGTATTGACTCGTTCCATGACCATGGAGACTGCTCCTTAATTTGGTCCCACGGAACAATAAATAAATAAATAAAAAAGTAAAGGAAAGCAAGGAGAAATTTGGAAACGGAATAAAATTTGGGGGAAAATAACGATGGCTGAAGCCGAGAGCTTATAAAATGCAGACTGTGAATAGCAAAAGAAGCTCTCTGAAAAAGAGAAATTCGTTAACATTGAAATAAATGTGTTATGAAAATCTTTCTGGAGGTATTTGTCTGGACTCTTACCTTGTGTGGAAGAGAAACAAGGAGGATAAACAGTTTAAGCAATAAGAGAATAGAATTTCTGAAATGTGGTTCCACAAAAAAATGTTGAAGATCAGATGAATAGACGGGATAACAAATTAGCAGGTATTTGATACAACTGGAGGAAAAAGTCATTTGTGGCAAAACTTCATAGGACACGTTTCGAGGCATCAAGGGACAATCAGTTTAGTAACGGAGGTAAGGAATAGCAGATTAGTGTTTAACGTCCCGTCGACAACGCGGTCATTGGAGATGGAGCACGAGCTCGGATTAGGGAAGGATAGGGAAGGAAAGCGGCTGTGCCCTTCCGAAGGAACAATCCCGACATTTGCCTTAAGCGATTTAGGGAAATCACGGAAGACCTAAATCAGGATGCTCGGACTCGGGTTTGACTCCTCCTGAATGCGAGTCCAGTGTGCTAACCACTGCGCTACCATCTTGGTAACGAAGGTAAATGTGGGCATTAAAAATTGTCGACGGAGACCAAGACTGGGATACAATAAGCGGCTTCAAATGGATGTAAGTTGCAGTATTTGCGTATGTAGTGATGAAGAGGCTTGTACAGTTTAGACTAGCGTGGAGAACTGCATCAAACATGTCTCCGGATTTCAGACCGCAACAAGAGACAAGAAACTTAACGAAATTGTGTGTGTGTGTGTGTATGTGTGTACGATTGCCCGCGATTACGCTACGAAATAGGTGTTAACAATGGATTCTAACTTCTGAAACGCTACCACTTTCAGGTCGAACCATTTCATTTAGAAAATTTAAAAAAAATATGTGCATATACCTGTACGTGATGGAAGTCGACGGTGATCTGGGTTTGACTGGGGATGGGAAAAACCGACCGGTTAAAACCGATACCGGTATTTTAGTTTGAATAATCCGTATTTGTCGGTATTTGTTTGGTCCCGCTTATAGCAGATGTTTTCTAATTTTTACTAGTTGAGTAAAATGTCGAAATATCAACTAGCCATAGCAGCGCTGTTAATTTTTTTTGTTTTTAAATAAACCTTTTTTTTAAAAACAGGAGTAATTCTTACTCGTCTAATATGCATCTGTTTGAAATATTGCGTTATAGAAAATGGAAAAAGCGATAGGCGCTATTTTAGTAACAGTGCGGACAGAAACGAACAGGAAACACAATGGCGTAAGAATTGGTACAGTATTGCTTAGACAGTAACGTCCCTCTAGTGTGCAAGACTTGCTACATCTGCTCATGTGGTAGTTTCTTACTGTCGTCGCCGGATACCCGTTATATTGCAGAACGGTACGAACCCTAAGAGGGAAATATTTTTACAAAGTGACGTAGCAATGAAGTGCAATGCTTTATTTGCTTTAGAGGTTAAAAATGTGTCTGACATTTCTACGAACTAGTAAAAGAAGAAAGAAATTATTGTAACAGTATTAAATCAAATCTTAACAACAATTAATTCATAGTACGCAATAAGAACAGAAAGTACCTGATATGCTGCTTGCTTCTACATAACACGCCTTTATCTGCTTGTAGCCCTTGAAAACGGACAAACTACCACGAATAACTCACTTTTTCGTGTTAATATGTCTGTTCTTGAACCTCAGTTTTCACCCTTTAGCCCAGACTATTCGTAATGCCCAAACAGTGGTGTGATCCCCAATCACAACAACATTTCCGAGGAAAGTTTTAAAAAATTCGAAGCATTAGGAGAATATTCGTCATTTTTTGTAGTATTCGTCCATTTCTCACTTTCCGAGAAAAGCAGCGAGCGGTTGACGGGCTAAGTTCTCTTTCATCTCCCTATTTAATTTAATATTTTGATTCTGTGTATCTTGAAACTGAGAGAGTCAAAATTTTTCAATTTTTAACGCATTTCTACGTTTATTACGGGAAACGAAAGGAATAAAAACTGAAAATTGGTTAGTTGAGAAATCGGTTATTTTGAGCTCCTTTAACAGAATAAATTGTCACAGAAAAAAATGATATAACGGAACACCGATTGTTTCAGCGATAACCGCCGTCCCTAGTTGATTATTATACACAGTTGATAAGGAAGTGTAAAATTCTGTTCACTCTCGTTGTACGTTAACGAGGACACTGAGCATTCGCGGTGAGAAAATTCTGACGTTAACGTTGCCGGTCACGTGACGGTCCTTTCGCCGTCCACGTGATCTCGCACGGCATAGACGTGTCCTCACACTAAGTTCGCTAATCGATTGTTTGCCTCGCTGCTCCGCGAGGTTTCCGTTGCTTGCTTCAACACAGGATGATGATCTTGGTAATTATTGTTGTGTGACGTAGAATCTCTTATCTGAATGTGGAATGAAAAGTTTCAGCAGTTTGTATATTCTGGAGGAATATAAATCCCTGCAGAATTTAAGATAAATTAATTCTCCATGGGATAAGAAAATGTTGGCATTATCGAATGACGGCAGACGATGAAATTCATCAATCCATAAATGACGCGTTTCGTACTGACAGCAGTTTCACAACCATACAGCGAGTTACTATTTTGCCAATATACTAATACCACAGTACGTATTAACGCACAGGCGTGACAGTCTGTAGGGATATAACTTGGAAATTAGGACCGTGTTTCCATTTAAATGCCGTCTATAATGACCGCGCTGTGGACGGGACGTTAAACTAATCTTCCTTCCTTCTTTCTTTCCATTTAAAAACACTCGGCAGTGTTCCATAGAAGTGGTACCTGCCTAGCATTGTTATTTTTTTCAAAGTGCTTTAGTTTAAATGAAACGATTTCTTTGTTTCCTTTTTCTCCCTCATTGTCATGAAGAAATTTGAAGTAAAAGGCTACATTGCGAAGAGAAAAAGGTGAAACTACAGTCGGACGCAACGACAGTCTACCTGAAAAATGGAAAGACTGGTCTCGTAGATGCAGCTGGAAATACATGTTTGCCATTAGATTTTACGATCCACAAGATAACACAGGAATCATAACGAGCTGGGAATGAAGTCAGTTCTGGCTTTCACACAAAATCGTCTCGGTACGAGACAGCAACTGTTTGTTTGGCTTCATAAATCATTTTCGTACTTACATGCGAATGACTTGACACTGTGCTCATCGAATACGTTGGGAAGACTCTGGATAGGAATGCATGACAGAGATGGAGCAATTCTGGTGAATCGTCTCTCGCGTGCTATATAATTTCAGTGCGCTGAATTAATTCCTTTGAGTTTACAGATACGGTACCTTGAAGGTGAAGTGTTTAATCTCAAATATAGCTGCTAATGATTATAAGACACAGATACAACTTTCATGTAGACTTCAGAATTGAGTTATATACTCTGACAGTAAAATACTTAATCTCTCGTCCAACGTAAGGCAAGAAATTGGGAATCCCTATAAGTTCAAAAGAAAATTAAAAACGTACCTCTTTAGCCACTCTTCGTACGAATTATGTGAGTCGCTAGATACAGGGATCGAAAAGTTGTGTTAACTGCATGGCAAGTAACTACGTTCGTTGTAGAGTTACGTGACAAGTCGTAACCTACTGCAAATAGGTCACCATGTTTACGGATGAAGATAAATATTGTCTTTGAAAAATATTATTATAATCGAGGAAATATTAAGCTCCAATACCAGAGAAAAACAGCTAGCTTAGTTCAAAGTCTAGGTTAGGACGGAGTGTTACCGTTTGGTTGTCAGTTGGAGAAGCAAACGAATGCGGAAGCAAAAATCTGCCTGAAATGTGTGGGATTCTGGAGAAGTATCAACACATTCCGTCTCTTCACAACTGTCACAAAGTCGATCAGGACTGTTACTGGAGCGGAATCAGCTGTGGAGACGTAAAGTTCAGTCACTGTGTTGTAGAGCATGTGTTTGTTCCAGTTGGGGCTGTCTGACAAACTTTGCTGAAATTCTTCCCGCCCTAATCCGAGGTACATTATCCAGAAACACGTCAGTGGTGGAGGTCAGACGATGCGTGAAAGCAAATCGTTGCCGTTAGCAAGTCTTACGCAGAGGTTACTCCCATGTGAGCGATAGTAATTAACCATGAAGAGGTCAAGCTCCATCGGTACGCATAACACAACACATTCCTGTAACAATCTTTTACAATTTATACGGCTTTATGATTCTTCTTTTATACAGTACTCGGTATTAAAATTGTTACACCACGAAGATGACTTGCTACAGACGCAAAATTTAACCGACAGGAAGAAGATGCTGTGATATGCAAATGATTAGCTTTTCAGAGCATTCACACAAGGTTGGCGCCGGTGGTGACACCTACAACGTGCTGACATGAGGAAAGTTTCCAACCCATTTCTCATACACTAACAGCAGTTGACCGGCGTTGCCTGGTGAAACGTTGTTGTGATGCCTCGTGAAAGGAGGAGAAATGCCTACCATCACGTTTCCGACTTTGATAAAGGTCGGATTGTAGCCTATCGCGATTGCGGTTTATCGTATCGCGACTTGCTGCTCGCGTTGGTCGAGATCCAATGACTGTTAGCAGAATATGGAATCGATGGGTTCATGAGGGTAATACGGAACGCCGTGCTGGATCCCAACGGCTTCGTATCACTAGCAGTCAAGATGACAGGCATCTAATCCGCATGGCTGTAACGGATCGTGTAGCTACGTCTCGATCCCTGAGTCAACAGATGGGGACGTTTGCAAGACATCAACCATCTGCACGAACAGTTCGACGACGTTTGCAGCTGCATGGACTATCAGCTAGGAGACCATGGCTGCGGTTACCCTTGACGCTGCATCACAGACAGGAGCGCCTGCGATGGTGTACTCAACTGGGTGCACGAATGGCAAAACGCCATTTTTTCGGATGAATCCAGGTTCCGTTTACAGCATCATGATGGTCGCATCCGATTTTGGCGACATCGCAGTGAACGCTCATTGGAAGCGTGTATTCGTCGTCGCCATACTGGCGTAACATCCGGCGTATGGTATGGGGTGCCATTGTTTACACGTCTCGGGCACCTCTTGTTCGCATTGACGGCACTTTGGACAGTGGACGATACATTTCAGATGTGTTACGACCCGTGACTCTACCCTTCATTCGAGCCCTGCGAAACCCTACATTTCAGCAGGATGATGCACGACTTCATGTTGCAGGTCCTGTACGGGCCTTTCTGGATACAGAAAATGTTCGACTGCTGCCCTGGTCAGTACATTTTCCAGATCTCTCACCAATTGAAAACGTCTGGTCAATGGTGGCGGAGCAACTGGCTCGTCACAATACGCCACTGTTGATGAACTGTGGTATCGTGTTGAAGCTGCATGGGCAGCTGTACCTGCACACGCCATCCAAGCTCTGTTTCACTCAATGCCTAGGCGTATCAAGGCCGTTATTACGGCCAGAGGAGGTTGTTCTGGGTATCGATTTCTCAGGATCTATGCACCCAAATTGCGTGAAAATGTAATCACATGTCAGTTCTAGTATAATATATTTGTCCGATGAATACCCGTCGATCATCTGCGTTTCTTCTTGAAGTAGCAGTTTTAATGGCCAGTAGTGTAGTATGACCTCAGAATTCTTTTATTATAACCTAATTAACTGATTCGCTCATCTTTTTAACCTCTTGGTCAACTAAACCATAATGCAGTAAAACTAAACTACAGCACAGTAAAACTAAACTACGGTACAGTAAAATTGTAGCTTTATTTTTAATTGTTTAGTAAACTTTTAATTGGCTTCATTTAATTGCATGGGGAGAGATCGGGACTGGATGGAGGATGTGTAAGGGCTTTCCACTGAAACGTCTCCAGCGTATTCGAAACAGCCTTGGCAACATGTGGGTCTGCCCACGCTGCAGACGTTTCGCTGGGGAGTCCTTACACATTCTCCATAAAGTCCCGATCTCTCCCGATGCGATTTACATATTTTTGGGCCGACGAAGAAAGACATTCATGGCTGGTGATTTGACTTCGGATGAAGAGGTAAAATCTCGGTTCCATAGGTAACTGCACGCATGTATCCTTGAAGGTACTGACCATCTTATCTCACACTGGAATAAATGCATTAACAGTTACGGTGATAACTTTTTAATTAGGAAGCAGTTTACTTACTTCCCCGTTTTCTTGAGTGCCCCTTGTATAATTGCGGAGCTTCTGAGGTTTAGACAGCTGTGATGCTGGTGTTAGGGACAATCCTGTATTTCAGGTAACATGGTACATTCAGGTATTAATCTGTTTCCTAGAAAAAAGGAAATTTTTGCACACTTTAGCTAAAAGGACAAGTTGATTTGTGGGACACGTCATGAGGCATCAAGTAATGCTCAATTTGGCGATGGAGGAAAGTGCGGGGAGTAATATCTGTCCGAGCGGATCTAGGCGCTACAGTCTGGATCCGCGTGACCGCTCAGGTCGCAGGTTCGAATCCTGCCTCGGGCATGGATGTGTGTCGTGTCCTTAGGTTAGTTAGGTTTAAGTAGTTCTAAGTTCTAGGGGACTGATGACCACTGCAGTTAAGTCCCATAGTGCTCAGAGCCATTTGAACCATTTGAACCATTTTGAGTAAATATAGCAGAGGGAGAGCTGAGGCACAAGTACACTGTAAGTAGATTAAAGTGAATGTAGGCTGCAGCGCTTATTCGGAGATGATGAGGCTTATATAGGATAGACTAACGTGGAGAACTGCATCAAACCAGCCTCTGGAACGAAGACAACAACAACAAAAACAGCAACACATTATTACAAATAGGGGATAACTAATGTATTTATTATCTTTAATATAGGGTTGAATCTCAAAATGGTCTAGGCCTCTTTCAATAGTTAACATATCATGCTCTAGACTATTCAGTTCATAAAAGGGAGATTAACTTTTTATCCAGTGACAGCCCTATAGATGGCATCAGACGGAAAACCGACTAAAAAGGAATCTATTGTGGAAACAGGAGCTGTACTCCACCAGATTAATTGGAAATGCTTTTACTTTACGACACTGGCACTCGACCAGAACGCAGACCGTTTTAGGTTGTGGCGAAAGGTTCTATTCATACTTGACAGCATCTCCACGTCAATGAGTCACAATGAGTCACAGTTTTTCACTCCTTCTCATTTTGCCGCAGTGTGGCAGAATCAGCTTTGTAGCGCCTGTTGGCTGCCCGATGGAGTCACCCAATTGGTAGACCGTTCCTTTCGCTGGCAACCTTTCTCCGTCACGTTCCGCGTTTCACGAGTTCCGGGCGTTTACGTCGTTTCCATTCGACAATGAGCCTCTTTTCTCCACTGCACTGACCCAACAACAGATATTCACTGTGTTATGCACATCGTTTTAAGTCATATTTTTTTCTTTGTTTATCTCTTATTGAACCCGATGGCAAACACTGATTTTAGTTTTACCAATTATCGGTTTCATTATTGATCTACAACCATCTGCATCTGTATGTTTTGAGGCTTCGTAAGGTGGTCGGTTCACAGTGGACATCACTGAATTGACTGTCAAGGCACTCCACTATGCATTTTCAATGGCGGTGTTCGCACTGGCCATCAACCGAACGTGACGGAACGGAACATCACCGTTAAAGCTTCTCGCGAAGAAGGTTTTGATAGTCGCTTTGCTGGGTGGGTGTGACTGGAAAGCTGCATGTATTAGAACATTATAACTAACGAAGTGACTACTCTGAATTGTGTTTTACGTGCAGACGATGTCACAATTTTAACAGGGAAATGGAATGATGTGCAAGAAGGTATTTACCTTCTAAGAAAAATAACCGCAGGACTACAATATGACTTTATGCACAGAGAAAGCATGGTGAAAAACGAATATAGTGGTGAAGAATACAGTAGTAGAACAGATGGCTGTGTTAATTATCTCGGATGTGATATCACATACGAATACGATAAAGATATACAAGGGTCAGTCAGAACACAATGCCTCCCATCTTTCTTTCAAATGGTTCAAATGGCTCTGAGCACTATGGGACTTAACTGCTGAGGTCATCAGTCCCCTAGAACTTACGTGTTAACTAGCCTAAGGACATCACACACATCCATGCCCGACGCAGGATTCGAACCTGCGACAGTAGCGGTCGCGCGGTTCCAGACTGTAGCGCCTAGAACCGCTCGGCCACACCGGCCGGCTATCTTTCTTTATTTTAATTTTACAGCAAAAGTAAATGTCACGAACAGTAAATAACAGTTAACATTTCCCGAATATTATGTCGCTTTTCAATATGATCACCATTTTTATCCAGTTTTTTTCACCTTGAAACAGGATCATGTATACCTGTGCGGTAAAAATCATGGTCCTGCTTCCTCAATCACAGGCGCACTGAATTTTCAGCGCTGTAATTAAGTCTTTTGTTCCAAATTCGCCATTAACTCTATATATAGATCGATCATTAATAACAAAATTGGGCATATTTATATAAAGACTATAGGAATCATCGTAGGGGGGGGGGGGGGGGGACTGTAGTGTCCTCTCCAATATTATTTGAAAAGTAATGTCAATTTTTTGAAACATAACTGACGTAAAATGGCGCCATTAAACGAATATATCCAAGCTTAACTAATTACATTCACTAAAAGCTCTTGTACAATTAGAATTAATGGTTTCCAGTATTTACTAATGTACTAGTAAATCAAATCCACTTATACTATTCACTAGAAAGACAAGATTCTATGTTCTGATTAATTGTGTTGGCACGAATACGACTGCTAAAGGAGCGGCGTAGAGAAGCACGAATCTGTGTGTTTGTGGGAGGGGTGGCCGGGAGATAGATGGATAACAACTGAAAGCCACGCAACAATCACTTACAATCCAAGCATGAACTAACACGTTTTAAGAGTTTTAAGTATCATTGAAATATGTGGTTTGAGGCATCCAGAAAGCCCCAAAAAGTTGCTTTAGATCTTAATTCTTCAGTTTTTTTAATGGGATCTACATTCAGACCCGCGTGCGATCTCTACCCCCATCCCGCCCCCACCCCCACCCCCACACATAATCTAGTGCTGGTTGCTGGTGACGCAGGTGGTAAGGACAACGGGTCATTGGAACACCTCACACCGAAAATGTCACAAGTAAATGGCATAATACACGTACTTGAAAAACAAATCATTTCCGAAACGTGTCGCGCAGAAGATACATAAAAAGAAAATTATTACTGGTAAAAGAAAGTTATTTTGTATTCAAAATCATTAATAAATAAGCTAAACAATTTCCATTAATAAGTTTTTTAACAGTGAATAGGTCAAGTGTGCTCAAGGATGAAAATAGTTTTTTTTACGTATTTCTAACTTTGAATGAAAACAAGACATAGAGGATAAAACAAAAAAAAGGCATCATATATTGCTGTCGAAATATTGTTCAATAATTTTAGGAATAATGTCCATGGAACTACAGCGATTGCTATGTCTTGATAAAGAAAGTCTCCATGGCATTTGTTTAATGTTAATGTGGTGTGACGTGCTTGCCTGTGTGTATTTTTCGATCAAACAAATGTTAGTGTTTCCAAATGATTGATGAAATGTTTCCTACTCTCCTAGTCCTCAGTCTTGTGGAAACATTAGCATACTACCTTCGTCCAGAACATCATTTACAAATTTTGCTTCAAATTAGCTTCAATAAAGTACTGCAACTGCTACCTTCTTAATTCTGATAGTATACAGGGTGATTCAAAAAGAATACCACAACTTTAAAAATGTGTATTTAATGAAAGAAACATAATATAACCTTCTGTTATACATCATTACAAAGAATATTTAAAAAGGTTTTTTTCACTCAAAAACAAGTTGAGAGATGTTCAATATGGCCCCCTCCAGACACTCGAGCAATATCAACCCGATACTCCAACTCGTTCCACACTCTCTGTAGCATATCAGGCGTAACAGTTTGGATAGCTGCTGTTATTTCTCGTTTCAAATCATCAATGGTGGCTGGGAGAGGTGGCCGAAACACCATATCCTTAACATACCCCCATAAGAAAAAATCGCAGGGGGTAAGATCGGGGCTTCTTGGAGGCCAGTGATGAAGTGCTCTGCCACGGCTGCCTGGCGGCCGATCCATCGCCTCGGGTAGTTGACGTTCAGGTAGTTACGGACAGATAAGTGCCTCAAGCGAACAAATGTACAACTAAATGAAACTTTATAGCTCCCTTAATTTGCCGACAGATAGTGCTTAGCTCTGCCTTTTGTCGTTGCAGAGTTTTAAATTCCTAAAGTTGTGGTATTCTTTTTGAACCGCCCTGTATTTCGACGTCCTTTATCACCATTCGAGAAGCGAAGCGAAATGACATTACATTGACGTTCCTTCCAGTGCGAACACGCCTCCAATTGGTGGCGTCGCATTCCCTACCGGTCCTTTGACGTCGAGTATGAAGCAGCCGATAGCCTGCAACACTAATCTAAAGATGCCTGTCGATCATTGCTGAAAGTGGTAACTGTAATAATTAAATAAATGATTGTCGTCCGGTTATATAAAGGAAGAAAAAATATTTTTTCAACTATGGTAGTCTCCAAACAGATAATTATGTCCTACTCCACAAAACAACTAACTTATACTGACCCTTCGAAAATACCATCGTCCGTCTGCTCAGCTGAGTGGTAACGTGCTTACCTCCCATGCAGCGGGCCCGGGTTCGATTCCCAGCCAGGTTAGAGATTTTCTCTGCTCGTGGACTGCATGTTGTGTTGTCCTCCTCATCATTTCATTCTCATCACCGGCACGCAAGTCGCCCAGTGTGGCGTCGACTGAAATAAGACTTGTACTCGGCGGCCGAACTTCCCCGGACGGGGCCTTCCGACCAACATTGCTACACGATCATTTCATTTCCGAAAATACGGGTGATTGTAAATGAAAGACAAAAAAAGTTTATTTCTGATATACTGTAACGGCATGAAACAATGGAGACCACCCCCTCCCCCACGTATATGGTTTTAGGTGGTAACAGCCAATTCACAAGCTACATTTTGCTTATAACGTCTACACGTGTGTTGCACGTTTTAAATTTACATATTGAAGTTGTTGTGGTCTTCAGGTCGATGACTGGTTCGATACATCTCCCCACGCTATGCTGACCTGAGCAAACCTTTTCATCTCTGAATAACTACTGCAGCCTACTTCCGTTTGAATCTGCTTACTGTGCTCATTCCTTAGTTTCACTCGACTATTTTTACCCCCGGCCCCACTCTCCCCTCCAGTACCAAATTTACCTTATTTCGTGTCTCAAAATGTGTGTCATCGCATCCCTTCTTGAATAAAATGCTGCCACAAATTTCTTTTTTCCCCGTTCGATCAGTTAATACGTATTATTTGCTCTATGTACCCATCCAGTCTTCAGCATTCGTCTGTAGCGCCACATTTCAAGAGCTATTTTCTTCGTATCTGAATCGTTTATCGTCGATATTTTACTTGCGTACAAGGCTACATTTCACTCTGTATCACCTTGATTTACTTAGATTTCATTACATTACCCTTTTACTTTCGTTGATGTTCGTATGATATTCTCTTTTCAAGACTATTCATTCCGTTCAATTCTTTCTCCAATTTATTTGCCGACTTTGATAGAATTACAACGTCTTCGGCAAACATTGAAGTTCTTATTTCTTCTCCCCTGACTTTGTTTCCAAATACCTCCTTGATTTTTTATATTCGTTGCTCAACATGCAGACTAAATAACGCAGGGGATAGCCTACTGAACTGTGGATTTGGTTTCAAAATCTTTTCTTAAAGAATTTACTTTTTTACTAGCGATTCATCAAGAACATTAACACATTTTATCACACCATGTGAGTGTGGAAGTTGTTGCCAGTGGGTAACTGATGAAAACAAATAAATTTTTTTTAATAAATGGAAATTTTATTTATAAGAGCCCCCTTTTTTAAAACAGATTTAAAATTATAATCAGAAAGCACCCTGTAACTGTCAAGTTACAATTTATTCAGAGGCAGAAATAACAAAATTTTTTTTTGACAATATGAGCTTTCGGGTTGAGAACCTTGCCGCTCCCTTTTAACACGGCCGTAGTCACGACCGCTCACAACAACCTCTGAAACAGTACACTAGTGCAAATCTGCAACAGACCAGGTTACTTTAAACTAAAAATTTTAACAACTCACACAAACACATAAACTATGTACCCCGTAGGAGGGATGGAAATGGTACAAAACACTCACATTAAAAATTATTTGCCACGGGAAGTGCAACTTGTTTTTAAAAGAACTCTTACGGTGGAAAGGTGGTAACTTTATATACTAAAATGCCCATTTAAATTAAAACCCATGAAATGCAGTCTTACGAAAATGTACAAACATGCTCTACATTACACATATACCACCACTCAAGATGATAGGCAAGATAAAAACATATTTCAGGAATTCGGCCTTTACACCTTAAGCAATAAATTCGTTAACACCGAAACATAACAGAGGCAGCTATTAACGTACGGCAGACCGACAGGGAGACAGACAGACAGACACTAACTGCCTAACAAATGCGGACGGGAGACAGACGAGCAAGCTGGAGACGAGAGTCTGACCAAGGAAACAGGTAGAATTTAACAAGTAAATGAAACAACATATCACGAATCACTTAACTTCTAATAAACTGCGATGTCTGGCGAAGACCTGGCGCAGCACCCCCAAAACGCTCTCCCGAACCGTCCGCTGCCAGCCGCTTTAACGGACGCAGGAAGGCGCGCCGATCTCCCGTCTCACGGCGTCGCAGCTCGCACCGGCCAGACAGATGTCGTGGGTTGACTCCTGTTGCTCTCGTGTCGGCCGCGAAGCCACTACCCCTCGCTATACGGCGCGGCCCACTGGACTGACGACAGACACTGACTGCCCCATACTGACCCGGCTGACCAACTGACTAGACTCCCCAAGACTGACAGACTCCATCGACTCAGAGTGACTAACTGCCGACCTCATAGCGCCCGTTAAATGCACGTGAACAGGCAACTTTTCCCCTTTCCCACCAGAGGGAGACACCAAAGCTGCGACTGCCACAGCTGCGCCACCGCCAGAAACGGAGGGCGACTGCTTCACACTACGTGCTGCGGCGCGCTGTTCAAAACAGCAATTTTTACCACGGATCACCGATAATCCTGTCTCACTCCCATCTCAACCACCACTATCGGCTTCCTTTCATGCTCCTCGATTCTTAACACTGTAGTCTTGTTTCTGTAAAAGTTGCAGAGACGTTTTCGATCTCTTAATTTTATCCCTGATAGCTTCAGAATTTCAAAGCGTGTGTCAGAAGCTTTAGCTAATTCTATAAATGCTACAAACATATGATGTGAATTTCTTCCGTCTGTCTTCTAAGAAAGGATGGTAATAATTCATGATGGATGTTTAAAGTTCCTAAAGGTGTTGCGGGACATGGGAATAAAAAAGACTGGTAACTAATATTTTCTGTTTCAATACAGTCACACACAGGACACTACTACGTCGAGTGGTTAAAAATAGCCTGTAGGGAAGTGACGCATTCTCCTAACGGCTGAGCTAAGAAGTTTGCGTATGCATTTCACGTGGCTGGAACGTCTCCTTGGAATCTGGGCAGTCATACTCGGACTTGGCTATATGTAGCAGCACTCGGAATGCAGCCTCTGATGTGGTAACCGTTACTTCACACAAGGTCGCCACTGACTCTGAACCTGACATGCAATGCCGTGCGCAAATATAACGATGGATGTTACTCACTCTAGACAGCTGTGCCATAACTGCTACCGGCACCGTGACAAGAAGTCCGACAAACACACAGCTATCCGTCTCGCTCTCTCTCTCTCTCTCTCTCTCTCTCTCTCTCTCTCTCTCTCTGACTCGCGCACTACGTGACTTGCAAACACACGCGCTTGAAGGACAGCAGTCCATCGCAAACGCTGATAGAGGGACTCCGAGCTGCTGGTCTGTCACGCATTATCGGGGGCTACTAGACTAGACCCACTATTGCATCAAGCTCCAAATTGTTCTCGACTGAACACACAACTGCGGTCTGTAAGAAGGTGTCAGCGCATCTCAAATCACTACAGATACATAAAAAAAGTATTTCTCCTCGAGTTCAAAAAGAAACTCATAGAATCATTAGTACTTACCATCCTGACTAAGGTGATATTTTTATTCAAGCACTCTCCTATGAGAGCTCACACCGGATTTGACTGTCAGTAAGCGCTTGTGTGCATATACATTTGCGACGTTCGTTTTTTAGCATCATATCACTTCTGTCTACAAATACACTGGTTTCCAAAATTAAAGCAACAAACCGAAATTTTGCAAGGTTGCGTTTATTTTGCCACAAAACATTATAAATAGGTGATGTTAAAGTAGAAATAGTATAAAGAATGTAGAACGTAAACAACTGCAACATGCATCACGGTAGACAAAAATGTTCTTCGTTTTATCCAACTTAACGGATTTACACACACATTCCGACGACTGGTTAACGTGCTCAGTATAGGCTGTGAGCACCTCTGGCAGCCATAGAGGCCGGACAAACGACGGGAATGCTGTGAATGATGTCATCAGTCTCATGTTGAGGCAATAACTTCCACAGTTCCTGCAGCGCTACTCTCAAGTCTTTAAGAGTAGTTGGTAGATGCTGACGTGATGCAACGTATGACCCTAATGCATCCCAGATGCGCTCTATGGGGTTCAAATCGGGAGAGCGAGCAGGCCACGTCAGGCGTGCATTATCTTCCGTTCCCAAGAAAACATCAACCACGTGTACTCTGAGGTCGGGCATTATTGTCTAGCAATGCGAAGTTGCGAGGTGTCGGGGCTAGCAGTGTATTTAACACTAAATTCTTCTAGAATCTACATATGTAAATGATGCTCTAAGCCCCCCCTATTCTAACTCCGACTTTTGCTGTTGTACATGGATTAAAAAAAATACGCGAACTGACTGTAATCATTCCTGCCAGTGGAGTAGAAAAGAGTTTGGCACCTGCAATAATTTAATTTGATAAATAAGTTAAATAAACGAAGGTTTCATTATCGTAGTGAGAAATGATAGGGTTGCTCTACCGATTAACAGAATGAAAGTTCTGTCCAAAATAACAATATGATTTATTAAGACTAAACACAAAATAATAAACAAAAACACATGAAACATTTACAATACATCAAATTGGCTCAAATTGGGTACTCAAACAAACACTGTGAAGGTGAAGTTGTCCCTAAACTAGATTGTGAGGATTATGACGAAGTGGTATGTGGAGCCAATTCCTTGCCACTCAAATCTTAAGAGAGACACACAGCTAACCCAACATTAATTGCTGCTACATTAGTGAGAACTCAGACGATGAACACCCAAGACAGAACAAAGTTAGAGAAAGACGAACAGGCGCGCTCTGCTTAGCTCTGATTATCACCTAGGAAAATCCCTATCTGCCGGTGCTGGGGACATACATTACCAAACTGTCTTCTTAACTGCAAGAACACGATCTGGCGTACCGGAGGCGATGGCTGGTTGCTTCGACGTCCCATCGTGGTGATGATAATATTGCGAGTATAGCCCGAAACTAATTACCCTGGTCTGGTTGTTCGAGACTAAAGACTTTCTAGCAATACAAATGCGCCTCTGAGGGAGACGAAGAAGGCTCGCCACACAATCACTGACGGTACAGTGATTGATTTTAACAAGCGAAGTCACCCAGTAACTCCGATACAATCAACATTAGCCAAAACTGCTCAAGACAGACAACATAGGCCACTTGTACGCAGAACGCTCAATTGCCAACTGTACTCGGAAAGTTACATTGAAGTCGAAACTTCAGCAACTTCGTCAAACAGTTACAATTAAATAAAAGTATATTAGACAGCCCACGGAAGGCAGGCTGACCCAAGTAGCGAGAGCTCAGTCCTGTAACCTACTTCGACCGAAAGGTGAAAGCCGACTCCCCAGAGCACCCGTACAGGCCGAACACAGAACATTCCCGCCCCCACGACAGTGGCCGTGGTTAAACGTTCCAATCAGCAACTCGAAAACCGGCGGAAAATTCCACTCTATTGCCGGAGCACTACCATTCCACCAATGGAGATTCTTGGTGCCAATTTCTGCGCTGATTTTGCTACGTCACGGAGCTATGCCCTGAGCAAGCCAAACACAGTTACTATTTTGCAGAAAGCGCGGAAATTTTCCCGCCACAACTGCCTGGGTACACAAGTCATTCCCACGCCTCACTGGTAGCCCGCCAGAAAGTGTTTTCGCTAAGATTCTGCGAAGTAACGGAACCTCTAGCCCAGCCGCTACTTCAGGCCCCTGCGGGCGTGTCTCTTGACAATGTCGGCGTCTGGAAAGCATTCACTCGACTCCCTCACACCCGTCGGCTTAACCCTCTCGAGATCAGAGAGCCCGCCTGTCACCAGACCACCTGGGTGACGAGAGACGCTGCGTGGGAAGTCCGCGTGTGAAGGAATAGCAACTTTTCACCGCATGCAATTAGAGAGGAAAATCGTAAGATAGAAATATGAGAGGGGGCTCATGCCACCTCTCAAAGTCTGGGCCCTCAGCACCTCATAACAACCGCACATGAGGTCCCAAGATCTCGTCACGGTACCTGTCAGCAGTTAAACCTTGGCGATATAAACATACAGTCTCATGAGGAGGTATTCGAGCGGTCAACGTAATTCTTGCCCATAACAGTAGGGATCCTCCTCGATATTGGTCTTTCCACACTGTTTGTGTCCAGAAATCGTGTTTCATGTTCCTTCCAGATGCGAATCCGTCGAGAATCACTGTCCAGACTAAATCAGGACTCATCTGTGAACAGAACACGGGCTCACTGTTCGACTGTCCAGGTGGCATGTTGACGACTCCACTCTAATCATTCCCTTCTGTGAAGCGTCGGTTGCACACATGCAGCAGGTCTCCGACAACATAGGCCATTCTGTTGAAGCTTTCTGTACACCGTTTGCCTCGATACAACACGTCCAGTGGACGCTGCGAGGTCAAACGCCAGTTGCCGTGCAGTACTAAGGCGGTACTGTCGTGCTCTCACGCCAAACAACGGTCCTCTCTTTCTGATGTCACGCGTGGTCAGCCCCGCCCTGATCTTCGGGATACAGTTTAGATCTCTACAAACTGTCGCCTCATCCTAAAAACAACAGAACGATTCACATTAAGCCATTGGACCACGTCAGTTTGCGACTGTCTTCTTTACATTCTTTCTACGGCCCTCCACCACAGAGAGTCTGGTAGGCCGCTTTATAAAAAGGGAGAAAGGGATCATGCAGATAATTTTAGACCTATTTCTATGCCATCAATGTTTGCAAAAGTTATTGAAAAGGCAATGTATGTAAGTATAATTGATCATTTTCTATCACACGATTTACTATCAAATGTACAGTTCGGCTTTAGAAGTCGTTTAACAATTGAAAATGCTATATTCTCTTTTCTCTGTAAGGTACTGGATGGGTTAAACAAACAGTTTCGAACGCTAGGCATATTGTTTTTATTTAACTAAGGCGTTTGACTGTGTTGATTACAAAATATTGCTCCAGTAGCTCACAATTGGTTCACCTCTTACTTTGGCAACAGAAAGCAAAAGGTCATTATTCACAATGTTGATAACGGCTGTGATGTGGGATCTGAGTGGGGTACTGTCAAGTGGGGGGTGCCCCAGGGATCAGTGTTGGGGCCACTCCTGTTCCTTATTTATATAAATGATATGCCCTCCAGTATTGCGGGTAACTCCAAAATCTTTCTGTTTGCTGATGACACTAGCTTGGTAGTAAAGGATGTTGTGTGCAACATTGGCTCGGTTTCAGATATTGCAGTACTTGACCTCAGTTTATGGCTTGTAGAAAATAAACTAACGCTAAATCACTGTAAGACTCAGTTTTTACAGTTTCTAACACACGATTCAACAAGAACTGACGTTTTAATTTCACAGAACGGGCATATGATTAGTGAAACTGAACAGTTCAAATTTCTAGGTGTTCAGATAGATAGTAAGCTATCGTGGAAAGCCTACGTTCAGGATCTTGTTCAAAGACTTAATACTGCCATTTTTACTATTCGAACGGTATCAGAAGTGAGTGATAGTTCGACCCGAAAATTAGTCTACTTTGCCTATTTTCATTCGCTATTGCCGTATGGTATTATATTTTGGGGTAACTCTTCTCATTCTAAAACGATATTCTTGGCTCAGAAACGGGCGGTTCGGGCAATAAGTGGTGTTACTTCACGAACCTCTTGTCGACCTCTGTTCACGAGTCTGGGTATTTTGACATTGGCCTCTCAGCACGTATACTCCTTATTGTCGTTTCTTGTTATCAATATTAGTTTATTCCCAAGAATAAGCAGCTTTCACTCGGTTAATACTCGGCATAAATCAAACCTCCATTTGGATCGGACTTCCTTACCTTCTGTGCAAAAATGTGTGCACTATACTGCTGCATCCATTTTCAATAAGCTGCCACTCGAATTCAAAAATCTTAGCAGTAATCCTCGCGCTTTCAAATCGAAACTGAAGAGTTTCCTCATGGGTCACTCCTTCTATTCTGTCGAGGAGTTCCTTGAAAAGTTAAGCTGGTTTTTATTGTATTGCTGACAGCGTTTACTTAAACTTATGGACTGACTTTTTTAAGGTTCATGAACATTTATTTTTGTCTGTTATTACGTTTATGTTGTACTTTCATGTACTGACACGTTCCATGACCTCGAAGATTTGCTGCTCAATTCCGTCCTACGGAACTTGACGAGTAAATAAAAAATTGTTACCCGTGGTCTAGGGGTTCGATCCCCGCCACTGCCTAAATTTTGATAAATAATCAGCATTTGCGGCCGAAGACTTCCGGCATAAGAAGTCAGCCTCATTCTGCCAACGAACCTGTCAAAGAGGGTGGAGGAGCGGATAGAGGTTCAGGGCACTCTCTCGTCCTAGGGGTGGGAAATTGCCCCTAAATGCGGAAGAATCAGCAATGATCAACGACATGAGGATGCAGAAGGCAATGGAAACCACTGCATTAAAGACACGTAACGTGTATCCACAGGACATGTGGCCTGTAATTGAAGAAGTGTCATGATGATCTCTCCATTGGCAAAAGATTCTGGAATAGTCCCCCATTCGGATCTCCGGGAGGAGACTGCCAAGGGGGAGGTTACCATGAGAAAAAGATTGAATGATCAACGAAAGGATAACGTTCTACGAGTCGGGGCGTGGAATGTCAGAAGCTTGAACGTGGTAGGGAAACTAGAAAATCTGAAAAGGGAAATGCAAAGGCTCAATCTAGATATAGTAGGGGTCAGTGAAGTGAAGTGGAAAGAAGACAACGATTTCTGGTCAGATGAGTATCGGGTAATATCAACAACAGCAGAAAATGGTATAACAGGTGTAGGATTCGTTATGAATAGGAAGGTAGGGCAGAGGGTGTGTTACTGTGAACAATTCAGTGACCGGGTTGTTCTAATCAGAATCGACAGCAGACCAACACCGACAACGATAGTTCAGGTATACATGCCGAAGTCGCAAGCTGAAGATGAACAGATAGAGAAAGTGTATGAGGATATTGAAAGGGTAATGCAGTATGTAAAGGGGGACGAAAATCTAATAGTCATGGGCGACTGGAATGCAGTTGTAGGGGAAGGAGTAGAAGAAAAGGTTACAGGAGAATATGGGCTTGGGACAAGGAATGAAAGAGGAGAAAGACTAATTGAGTTCTGTAACAAGTTTCAGCTAGTAATAGCGAATACCCTGTTCAAGAATCACAAGAGGAGGAGGTATACTTGGAAAAGGCCGGGAGATACGGGAAGATTTCAATTAGATTACATCATGGTCAGACAGAGATTCCGAAATCAGATACTGGATTGTAAGGCGTACCCAGGAGCAGATGTAGACTCAGATCACCATATAGTAGTGATGAAGAGTAGGCTGAAGTTCAAGACATTAGTCAGGAAGAATCAACACGCAAAGAAGTGGGATACGAAAGTACTAAGGAATGACGAGATACGTTTGAAGTTCTCTAACGCTATAGATACAGCAATAAGGAATAGCGCAGTTGGTGGTACAGTGGTAGAGGAATGGACATCTCTAAAAAGGGACATCACAGAAGTTGGGAAGGAAAACATAGGTACAAAGAAGGTAGTTGCGAAGAAACCATGGGTAACAGAAGAAATACTTCAGTTGATTGATGAAAGGAGGAAGTACAAACATGTTCCGGGAAAATCAGGAATACAGAAATACAAGTCGCTGAGGAATGAAATAAATAGGAATTGCAGGGAAGCTAAGACGAAATGGCTGCAGGAAAAATGTGAAGACATCGAAAAAGATATGATTGTCGGAAGGACAGACTCAGCATACAGGAAAGTCAAAAAAACCTTTGGTGACATTAAAAGCAACGGTGGTAACATTAAGAGTGCAAAGAGAATTCCACTGTTAAATGCAGAGGAGAGAGCAGATATGTGAAAAGAATACATTGAAAGCCTCTATGAGGGAGAAAATTTGTCTGATGTGATAGAAGAAGAAACAGGAGCCGATTTATAAGAGATAGGGGATCCAGTATTAGAATCGGAATTTAAAAGAGCTTTGGAGGACTTACGGTCAAACAAGGCAGAAGGGATAGATAACATTCCATCAGAATTTCTAAAATCATTGGGGGAAGTGGCAACAAAACGACTATTCACGTTGGTGTCTAGAATATATGAGTCTGGCGATATACCATCTGACTTTCGGAAAAGCATCATCCACACAATTCCGAAGACGGCAAGAGCTGACAAGTGTGAGAATTATCGCACAATCAGCTTAACAGCTCATGCATCGAAGCTGCTTACAAGAATAATATACAGAAGAATGGAAAAGAAAATTGAGAATGCGCTAGGTGACGATCAGTTTGGCTTTAGGAGAAGTAAAGGGACGAGAGAGGCAATTCTGACGTTACGGCTAATAATGGAAGCAAGGCTAAAGAAAAATCAAGACACTTTCATAGGATTTGTCGACCTGGAAAAAGCGTTCGACAATATAAAATGGTGCAAGCTGTCGAGATTCTGAAAAAAGTAGGGGTAAGCTATAGGGAGAGACGGGTCATATACAATATGTACAACAACCAAGAGGGAATACTAAGAGTGGACGATCAAGAACGAAGTGCTCGTATTAAGAAGGGTGTGAGACAAGGCTGTAGCCTTTCGCCCCTACTCTTCAATCTGTACATCGAGGAAGCAATGATGGAAATAAAGGAAAGGTTCAGGAGTGGAATTAAAATTCAAGGTGAAAGGATATCAATGATACGATTCGCTGATGACATTGCTATCCTGAGTGAAAGTGAAGAAGAATTAAATGATCTGCTGAACGGAATGAACAGTCTAATGAGTACACAGTATGGTTTGAGAGTAAATCGGAGAAAGACGAAGGTAATGAGAAGTAGTAGAACTGAGAACAGCGAGAAACTTAACATCAGGATTGATGGTCACGAAGTCAATGAAGTTAAGGAATTCTGCTACCTAGGCAGTAAAATAACCAATGACGGACGGAGCAAGGAGGACATCAAAAGCAGACTCGCTATGGCAAAAAAGGCATTTCTGTCCAAGAGAAGTCTACTAATATCAAATACCCGCCTTAATTTGAGGAAGAAATTTCTGAGGATGTACGTCTGGAGTACAGCATTGTATGGTAGTGAAACATGGACTGTGGGAAAACCGGAACAGAAGAGAATCGAAGCATTTGAGATGTGGTGCTATAGACGAATGTTGAAAATTAGGTGGACTGATAAGGTAAGGAATGAGGAGGTTCTACGCAGAATCGGAGAGGAAAGGAATATGTGGAAAACACTGATAAGGAGAAGGACAGGGTGATAGGACATCTGCTAAGACATGAGGGAATGACTTCCAGGGTACTAGAGAGAGCTGTAGAGGGCAAAAACTGTAGAGGAAGACAGAGATTGAAATACGTCAAGCAAATAATTGAGGACGTTGGTTGCAAGTGCTACTCTGAGATGAAGAGGTTAGCACAGGAAAGGAATTCCTGGCGGCCGCATCAAACCAGTCAGTAGACTGATGACCAAAATAAATAAATAAATAGGCGTCTTCTCTGTGCCTTACTGCACCGTCTGTGACTGTGTACACAGCGATTGTGGATGTGTGACTACTCGGCAAACACTATCCTGTTTGGTAGGTGCCCTGACGCCATCGCTGGCGTAGTTATCCGTTGACCGGAATGCGATCTTCCGTGCAGAACGCGATCGCACGGACATCTGTTAACAATTTGTATGACTATATCGTGACACAGGATGGGGAAAGAGATGTTTGTTGCTTTAATTTTGCACACTGGTGTAATTACCATGACTGCGCGCAGATAAGCATAGAGACTATCATATGCTCTGTTTGCCTAACATTCTGTTCAGTCATTGTAATTTCCGTTACTTATCTACAACTCTAATAATGCTATCTGAAAAGCAAAAGCTCGTTCTCAGCAAAGCAAAATCATCCCTATACTACTAACAGACCCAGCCATCTTCTCAAAATCATTTGCTATGCCAGGATCCCGACTTTCTCAAAATATCAGAGAAATTAAACTCGTTTCAAATTCCAGAAGACAGTTAATGGACCCCATTCTGTTGCAATAATTACCTGCTTCACATACTTGTTCTGCTGCTCATTTTGATCACTCACTCACGCCTCCTTTCCCTCCTTCTCTTAGTATGCAAAATTTTCTGTTGAATCAGCGTTTGAAGTGAATGTCATCACATCACGATGGTCACCAGGACAACTTCTGTCTCTTTCGCATCGGGGTATTTTTCAAGGGGAGAAAGTCCTCAAACGTTAACGAATGTTCTAGAATATTCTCGAAAGTTGTAGAATACAACTTGGGAATGGCTCATATCGCACTGATCCGCAGCCATGCATAATTGTCTTAACCGACAATTTGCGCAGCGTAGTAAACTCAGAGGAACAACTCAAGGAAAAAGTGTATCCGCTTATAGAGGGAAATTACGTCAACAGTGAATGGTCGTGTCTGCCAGCAGTTTTAGATAAAAAAAAAAAAAGATGTAGTTCAGCAACCAGAACAGTAAATATGGAATGTGACATCAGGCGAAGATTATTTGGTGCAATGATGAATCAAATCGAAAGTGTAAACTTGCCAATGGAATTCTGAAAAATCAATAAATATTTCCGGCATGCAAAAAGCTTCGAAACGACGTCATAGACGCAGAAACATTAACTTTAAAACGAAAACCGAAGTCAGGTCGGTATTCATAGCATGAATTCCATTCATTTCAACAATCTTTCCATTTATTTTTGAGTGGTTCCAGTTTACGGTGAAATTAGCGTACACTTTGACTATCAATAAAAATGAAGGACAAACATTTCAATGTTGCGAAGGGAATTAAGCAGAATCTTGTTTCTCGCACACACAACTACAATGTACATGCTGTGTATACTTGCTGCACAACCACAACACTTATTCGTCTCTATAATCACAAACGACTCACTAAATATGACGTAAATTCGAGTGGCTTCCAACATTTAAAACATATTAGTCAAAATTACGCAAAAACTACATAAATGTTTAATGACGAACTCTTTTTAAGTTAATAGGTGTCACAAATTATAGAAATAACATTAAATATTTTCTTATTTTTCTGTTTTTGTTTATTTTTTCCAGTGTTCAAAAAGCTACAGGCTGGTCGGGATCACTTTGAACATGGAATTATTTCCGTATTATCTGCAAGTCCTACCTACTGTTGTCCAATAACACTTCTCTCATAAACAGGAGCGTCCTTTGTTTTGTATGAACGCAGTTTCCGAAGTAATTTGTTTAACGGTTATGTGTACTACTACTTCTTCTTTCCTTTCATAACATAAAAATAGTTTACGCCCTTTGTCATTTAGAAAAAAGTGTGGTAGTTGAATCTTACAAATCGGAACTTACAGAATCAATTTCAGTTATATTGTTAAGGGTCATACAAAAAAAGATATCAAAAACCAGCCATAAGACTTTGCAGCAAATAATGATTTAATAAAACCAAAAGACAGTCTTTCTCTTTGCTCTACTTGAGGCTCAGGAAAAACTCTTAAAAAAAAAAAAAGGCTCTAAACACTATGGGACTTAACATCTGAGATCTCAGTCCCCTAGAATTTGAAATATTTGAACCTAACTAACCTAAGGACATCACACACATCCATGCCCGAGGCAGGATTCGAACCTGCGACCGTAGCAGCAGCGCGGTTCCGAACTTAAGCGCCTACAACCGCTCGGCCACAGCGGCCGGCTAAAAACTCTACATTGTCAACTTTTATAACACTTTGTGTATCAGATACGTCAATCGAAACACAAAAACACTTTTATTTGATTCCAGCTTTGGATGACACTTCCTCAACAATTTAATTTCAACTTAACTAGTAATAGTCTACCATCACCTGCCAGCTGATGCGTCAGAGAGCAAATGCCCGAGTTCAAAGTCAGCTTGCTAAAGATAAACCTATGAATGTTAACATCAAAGAATGAACGGAATTTCTCAGGCTTTCAGTAAAATCAAATTTAGATCTACGCTTTGCCACAAAAATCTCATTTATTATTCCTGAACCTGAATTACTTCTTGTATGTTGGAAATATTTTCAGGGTTGGAAAAAAAAAGTCCTGTTTCGAGAATTTTTTTGTTGGCAGACGGGATGTTATCGTTTTGACACACAGTTTGAAAGAATCGATTATTTTCTATTTTAAAAGCGTGTTCAGTTAATTTGTTATTCAAACAACACAGGGCAATAATGAGTTTAAAAAGTTGCTAAGTCACCTCACTGTTCAAGCAGACGTCATTTTACGACCTTCATTTTATGGTTGCTTATAACAATATGCTTTGAATAAATTAGATGCTATGCCAATGAGATGATTAATTACACTTTCTCCAAGTCAGAAAATAAGTGGAAAAAGACCAAGTAAAGTGGGTCCTTGGCAGTTAAAAAAGTAAATAAATAAATCCTTAACTACAGTTAAAGAGGAAATCGAAATCAGTAAC
The DNA here is from genome assembly GCF_023864345.2 of Schistocerca serialis cubense. Lineage (NCBI taxonomy): Eukaryota > Metazoa > Arthropoda > Insecta > Orthoptera > Acrididae > Schistocerca > Schistocerca serialis. The sequence continues at coordinate 222,800,972 of NC_064639.1, read as the reverse complement.
TATTTTTTATGTTTACTAGTATCTTCATAACTTCAGATAGTGTGTATGAATTTACTTTGGCCACAGTAGATGCGTTGCCCATATCTTGGTCAGGTGTTTGGCAGCGTGTGTAGCTGGGCAGAAATAGCATTTTGTCGGGCGATCTGCATTCCGCTCAACTTGACAAGCGCTCCAAATCGACTACACTGTTGCAGCCTGTGATGTTGTCATAACAAGATTTCCCAGCCATCTGGAAACACGTAGAGATAGTGCCAGACTGTGACCCATGCAGGTCTTCCCAAACCATTATGACTCGTTTTAGCCTGCTCGCCAGGCGGTAATGCGCAATGCAGGTGCCGGTTACAGCTTTCACGAGATTTACGGTCTGACAGAACAGGAGGGTGCATATTTTTACTGAGACAAGTAAAGTAAACGTCAGTCAGATGTGGAAAGATTATACTGTATACATACAATGAGTTCACTTTATCTGAACATATTGAAATACTTCGACAACAAAAAATTTGAACCTAAAAATTTCTAACTAAACTTTGTTCTTCTCGGAGGAGGACATCCAAAGATACCAAATTCAACCCCCCCCCCACCCAACCGTGTGTGTGTGTGGGGGGGGGGGAGGGCGGGGGGAGTGACTGTGAAATCTGAAGTGTGAACTCCCATTTTTTATTGCAGTTTCGAGTTCTATGGAAAAAAATATATAATTCTTGACTGATACATTTTTTTTTCGTTACGTCACAGATGGCGCTATAGACGGAAAAATCAAATGGGTGGAAAATCTTGTTTCAAAATGCTATCCAATGACACTTTTGATTATTTCATTACTTTTAATGGGACTGTACTGCCTATTATGATAAGTAGTAGTTCGCTACACGGCCACAGTAGCGCGTCGAGCACTCCCCTTTTTGTTTTGTCAGAGGAATGCAACGTTGAGAACCAGGTTTCCCGTTCAAAGTTATGAAATGATTGTCTGCCCTACTCTTGGAGGATGGAAGTGAGGGGTTAATTAAAGTGTCATTGGATAGCATTTTACCCATTTCGATTTTTCCGATTAGCGCGCCATCTGTCGCGAACCGAGAAAAATGCTTCAGCAAAACTTATGTATTTTTTCCGTGGAATCCTAATCTGCAATAAAAAAGGGTGTTCCTATTTAAGATTTCAAAGTTGCTTCCACGACCCTACATACGGAGTCCGGAGTGGCCGAGCGGTTCTATGCGTTACAGTCCGGAACCACTCGACCGCTACGGTAGCAGGTTCGAATCCTGCCTCGGGCATGGATGTGTGTGATGTACTTATGTCAGCTAGGTTTAAGTTCTGGGGGACTGATGACCTCAGCAGTTAAGTCCCATACTGCTCAGAGCCATTTGAGCCATACGGAGTGTAGTGGGCGGTGGAGTCTGGCATCATTGGATGTCCCCCTCCTAGGTGAACAAATTTTAGCCATAAATTGTTTGGATCCGATTTGTAGATTTCGAGATATTTCAATGTCTTCAGATCAATTGAAAATTGAACCCCCTCCCCCCCCCCCCCCCCGCACACACACTCACACACACGTGTGTGTGTGTGTGTGTGTGCGTGTCGGGGGGGGGGGGGGTTATCGTGGGGAAAGTGGGGATTACTCTACATCGACAAAACTTGATAACAAATAATTCGATTACCGAGATAACTAAAGCCAGCTGGTCAGTCGAATGCAATGACGCGGAATGCGAAAATTTTGCAGAACACTATAGGAGACTGATATTCGTTCATGGGACACTTTTCTGCTACCTCTATTCTGAGATGTCTTAAGAGTGCAAACAATGACTGTCGTACTCTATCCATATTCATCCCGATGTTCCAACGTACTTATGATCCGAATGATAGTATGGGAAACAGGAGGGAGGACAGGTCAAATGGAAAGACAGGGAACAAGTTGGTTGTTGAACTACAGAAGTATTAACCGTGATTGGAGATCGAGGTAGAAGAAGAAGAAAACTGAAGGAGCAAATACACACTGACCAATATGCCACAGGTCGATGGCATAGAGGGATACTGAGTAGCCACACACGCCTTCCTAAATGTCTTAACATAATATTAAGATATAAAAAATAACTTTCATGTACATATATAAACAACCGAATAAAAACCCATACATATTTATATAAATATGCAAAGCAACAGAGAGAGAGAACACAAATGATCCATCGTTAAGTTTACGAGTACATCAACAAGTAAAAAAAAGACACGCTGTTACTACAGAAATCACTTCCAATTCTTCTAAGACATATTTGTATTTAGTGCCAGACGAGTAGTCCTGTTCCACAGCAGTTAGTCTACGAAATATGAAAACTGCGTAACAAAAGTTCTTGACACGAAAATGTGTCGATGTTTTATATGTGAAGTGAATGTGTGAAGTCTAGCATATGAGCATGTGGAAGGAAACGCAGACTTTGGCCGGAGGAACGAACGGTTGTAATTAGTAATTAATATGTGTGAAAATAAGACTTGGACTGTTTCCTAATCTGTAAATATCACATAAAAAAACAAAACTGTGTTATTCTAGATTAAATCCTCTGAAGATGCCTTAATGTAAAAGGAGCAAATGAAATAAATTGCAGCAAGAAAAAGGCGTTAGAATTTGTAAAACGAATATGCGCTACTGGCCATTAAAATTGCTACACCAAGAAGAAATGCAGATGATAAACGGGTATTCATTGGACAAATATATTATACTAGAACTGACATGTGATGACATTTTCACGCAATTTGGGTGCATAGATCCTGAGAAATCAGTACCCAGAACAACCACCTCTGGCCGTAATAACGGCCTTGATACGCCTGGGCATTGAGTCAAACAGAGCTTGGATGGCGTGTTCAGGTACAGCTGCCTATGCAGCTTCAACACGATACCACAGTTCATCAAGAGTAGTGACTGGCGTATTGTGACGAGCCAGTTGCTCGGCAACCATTGACCAGACATTTTCAGTTGGTGAGAGATCTCGAGAATGTGCTGGCCAGGGCAGAGGTCGAACATTTTCTGTATCCAGAAAGGCCCGTATAGGACCTGCAACATGCGCTCGTGCATTATCCAGCTGAAATGTAAGGTTTCGCAGGGATCGAATGAAGGGTAGAGCCATGGGTCGTAACACAACTGAAATGTAACGTCCACTGTTCAAAGTGCCGTCAATGCGAACAGGAGGTGACCGAGACGCAAAACCAATGGCACCCCATAGCATCACGCCGGGTGATACGCCAGTATGGCGATGACGAATACACGCTTCCAATGTGCGTTCACCGCGATTTCGCCAAACACGGATGCGACCATCATGATGCTGTAAACAGAACCTGGATTCGTCCGAAAAAATGACGTTTTGCCATTCGTGTACCCAGGTTCGTCGTTGAGTACACCATCGCAGGCGCTCCTGTCTGTGATGCAGCGTCAAGGGTAACCGCAGGCATGGTCTCCGAACTGATAGTCCATGCTGCTGCAAACGTCGTCGAACTGCTCGTGCAGATGGTTGTTGTCTTGCAAACGTCCCTATCTGTTGACTCAGGGATCGAGACGTGGCTGCACGATCCGTTTCAGCCATGCTGGTAAGATGCCTGTCATCCCGACTGCTAGTGATACGAGGCCATTGGGATCCAGCACGGCGTTCCGTATTACCCTCCTGAACCCACCGATTCCATATTCTGCCAACAGTCATTGGATCTCGACCAACGCGAGCAGCAATGTCGCGATACGATAAACCGCAATCGCGATAGACTACAATCCGACTTTTATCAAAGTCGGAAACGTGATGGTGCGCATTTCTCCTTCTTACACGAGGCATCACAACAACGTTTCACCATGCAACCCAGGTCAACTGCTGTTTGTGTATGAGAAATCGGTTGTAAACTTTCCTCATGTCAGCACATTGTAGGTATCGGTACCGGCGCCAACCTTGTGTGAATGCTCTGAAAAGCTAATCATTTGCATATCACAGCATCTTCTTCCTGTCGGTTAAATTTCGCGTCTGTAGCACGTCATCTTCGTGGTGTAGCAATTTTAATGGCCAGTAGTGTATATAGGAAACGGTTAGAGTGTCACCAGTGTAATAAATTAGAGAAGACGGTACTGAAGATTTAGGCAGACAGCGGGAGAGATGAAGAAAAATGATGAGGTAGAAAAAAACGAAATTCATTCCCAGAGGTCGACTGCGTCGTATGTTTGTTAGGCACTATTGCTTTTGAATACGTGTCCCTTTTCATGTCTCCACCACTGAAAAATGATGCAGTCACCTGCTAGCGGAGCGGATAAACTATACGTGGCAGCGCCAAGCCACCGCGAATCTTGGCCAGACGTGTGACGTCGCCAAGTAACGCCTCGTCGCTACGTGGTTCCGCCAGGACGGCGGCCAGGGCTATTCGGGGCTGGGATGGGAGCGCGTGACACTCGCGTGTCCTCGCGCTCACCGGTGTGCGCCGGCTGAGGCGGGACGATGGCGCCGAGAATAGAGCGCGCTAACCGCCGCCACCTGGCGGTGACGTCACGCCGCCAGTCGTCGAACTGCAGGGATCTGCGCGCAGCGCACGGGGAGGACGGAAGCTTAGGGTCACAATTCTCGACGACGAAGTGGTCGCTAGAGCCGAAGCTCAAGCCCACGTTAGGAATGGAGAAGGAAATAGACCGTGTCCTTTGCTAAAGAGCCACCCCAGCATTCGCTTACGTGACTTAGCGAACCTATGGAAAATACACTGCCGGAAAAACATTGGTACACCTAGAAACACGGTGTCGATTTTGATTCGATGACGGCATAGTAGATGTACTGATAATGGTTTCAGCGTCGTCTGCCAACAGATACACTTCTGCCCATTAAAATTGCTACACCACGAAGTTGTGCTACAGAAGCGAAATTTAACCGACAGGAAGAAGATGCTGTGATATGCAAATGATTAGCTTTTCAGAGCATTCACACAAGGTTGGCGCCGGTACCGATACCTAAAATGTGCTGACATGAGGAAAGTTTACAACCGATTGGCGACACCTAAAACGTGCTGACACGAGGAAAGTTTCCAACCGATTTCTCATATACAAACAGTAGTTCACCGGCGTTGCCTGGTGAAACGTTGTTGTGATGCCTCGTGTAATGAGGAGAAATGCGTACCATCACGTTCCCGACTTTGATAAAGGTCGGATTGTAGCCTATCGCGATTGCGGTTTATCGTATCGCGACATCGCTGCTCGCGTTGGTCGAGATCCAATGACTGTAAGCAGAATATGGAATCGGTGGGTTCAGGAGGGTAATACGGAACGCCGTGCTGGGTCCCAATGGCCTCGTATCACTAGCAGTCGAGATGACAGGCATCTTATCTGCATGGCTGAAACGGATCGTGCAGCCACGTCTCGATCCCTGAGTCAACAGATGGGGACGTTTGCAAGACAGCAACCATCTGCACGAACAGTTCGACGACGTTTGCAGCAGCATGGACTATCAGTTCGGAGACCATGCCTGCGGTTACCCTTGACGCTGCATCACAGACAGGAGCGCCTGCGATGGTGTACTCAACGACGAACCTGGGTACACGAATGGCAAAACGTCATTTTTTCGGACGAATCCAGGTTCTGTTTACAGCATCATGATGGTCGCATCCGTGTTTGGCGAAATCGCGGTGAACGCACATTGGAAGCGTGTATTCGTCATCGCCATACTGGCGTATCACCCGGCGTGATGGTATGGGGGTCTTGCGTCTCGGCCACCTCTTGTTCGCATTGACGGCACTTTGAACAGTGGACGTTACATTTCAGATGTGTTACGACCTGTGGCTCTACCCTTCATTCGATCCCTGCGGAACCCTACATTTCAGCAGGATAATGCATGTTGCAGGTCCTGTACGGGCCTTTCTGGATATAGAAAATGTTCGACTGCTGCTCTGGCCAGCACATTCTCCAGATCTCTCACCAATTGAAAACGTCTGGTCAGTGGTGGCCGAGCAACTGGCTCGTCACAATACGCCAGTCACTACTCTTGATGAACTGTGGTATCGTGTTGCAGCTGCATAGGCGGCTGTACCTGTACTCGCTATCCAAGCTCTGTTTGACTCAATGCCCAGGCGTATCAAGGTCGTTATTACGGCCAGAGGTGGTTGTACTGAGTACTGATTTCTCAGGATCTATGCATCCAAATTGCGTGAAAATGTCATCACATGTCAGTTCTAGTACAATATATTTGTCCAATGAATACGCGTTTATCATCTGCATTTCTTCTTGGTGTAGCAGTTTTAATGGCCAGTAGTGTAGCATAGTGCCATAGCTACCAGAGCGCTTTCTGTATTAAGCCTTTGATAAAGAATTCTCACAGCCAGAAAGGCTTAGTGTGGTGCAGACGTCTAAAACAGGCAGGTAGTCCTGCCATGGGGGCGCACTCGTGCCCCCTATAGCCAACTGAGCGAATTTGAAAGGGATTAAATTGTGGCTTTGCGAGTGACGGGTGGTCTTCCCGGAAAATTGCAAAACAAGTTGGACCGTTGCGTCAGTGTGCAGTGTGGTCACGTACACATTCTCACACCCGTAGACGAGGTCTGGATGTCCACGGATGACCGACACTCGCCTGGATCGTCGTATTGGAAGGGCAGCAGCACTGGCAGATTCTATGGCTGCCACAGCACAGGAAAGAGGGTTTCTGAGGCCTGACACGTCAACACGAACTGTTGCGAACCGATTGTTAGCAGTGGGACTGCGTGCACGCACATCTCTTGCCCGTCTTCCACTCTTGCCACAGCATCGACGTGCACGGCTCGAGTGGTGACGTCAGACGATCACTTGCAAGATGGAATGACGCGTCGTGGTCTTCAGCGATGAAAGCAGATTCTGCCCGTACACAAGTGATGGTCGTTTGTACATACTACCTGCTGAGCGCTGTCACGTAGAGTACATTCGTCCAAAGATACACTGGCTCCACCCCCGGCTTTGTTGTCTGGGGTGCGATAAGTTACAACTCTCCTCCAACATTGGTGTTTCTGGAGAGGACGCTAATCAGCAATCGATAGATGCAGACTGTTAGACCGTTCTTTTGCCGTTCTTGCAAGTAGTAGTAAGAGTAGAGGGGTTTGTGGGCGCACGACAGCAAGGTCTTCAGCGCCCGTGTTCTTGCAAGAGGTAGGTGATGTTGTAAGAGGGTAATACTCTCTCACACACTGCCCTTGAAACTAAATCTGCTCTGCAAGGCTTGCAGCAACTTCCCTGACCAACACGATCTTCTGACTTGTCCCCAAACGAGCACGCGGGGGTATGATGGGACGAGAAGTGACTCGTCCAACTCACCAACAAAAAACTCTTAGAGAACTGCGTGAATAGGTCGAGCAGCCGTGGCACGACGTATCTCTGGATAGTATTCGCCATCTGTACGATAGACTGGATGGCACGGTCAGCGCCAGTATTGCAGCCCGTAGAGGCCACGCCACGTACTAACATGTACCACAGCACCGCTTGTGCTACTGATCTGTAAATGTAATCATTCCATGTACCCCATACGCACTGTTGCAGCAATAAATCTTCAGTGAATTGGAAGCTTCTGAAAGGGAGTACTAATTTTTTTTCCAGCGGAGTATCAGTATACACAGGTGAGCCTAAGCACTATGACTACTGGCTAACGCGATACTGAACGCAACACGTTGCGAGCAGATGACGCGGTAAGGAAAGTATTTAAGCGAAGCAAAGGCGAATGTGGAATTCTTCAGTGAACTATATAGACTTAAAATGGGGAAATCCGATGACAAACTACTTTGACAAATGATAGAACGCTATGGCCCGCCATCTGGGAATTAGTCTCTCGGTACAGTCTGGAGCCGAGCGACCGCTACGGTCGCAGGTTCGAATCCTGCCTCGGGCATGGATGTGTGTGATGTCCTTAGGTTAGTTAGGTTTAATTAGTTCCAAGTTCTAGACGACTGATGACCTCAGAATTTAAGTCGCATAGTGCTCAGAGCCATTTAGTCTCTCGGAAAGGGTGCTGCTGTTGTGAGCATCCACGTAAAGTGGTTGAAACCAGGAGTAGGCGACAAAGTGATGGACGTCAGCTTCTTGTCACAGAATTTGGAGGTCAGATGTTGCCTGTTCTGAAAAGCAGGATAGGCGGCGATCTGTAACACATTTGGCGGAAAGCGCTGGAGCAAGAACTTTTCCGAACTCATCGTTCACCACTCATTATTGAATAACGGGGTCTGTAGCAGATGACCTCTGACACATTTCCATGCTTACCCAACGAAATCGTCAATTACGATTGCAGGGGGCAGATGATACAAACATGAAAACAAGTATAGCCTTAGAAAGGATGGTTAAAGAAATTTTCATAGACATAAATAAAGGATTACTAGCCAAATATCTGTCACTAAACGTTGAAAAAACGTTCTTCAGGGTGAGTAACTAACTATTGCCACCAAGAATAACTCCGAAAGTATGATAGTAGCTGAAAAGTTTGTGGGACAAATGTTGCATAGGACAACGGGTCCCACAATGTGACGTTGATTTTTTGTTGCTAGGTGGGTCGCGTCAGAGATATGAAGGTCAACTTTGTTTTTTAAATGGGATGCTACAGTTTGGTACTTACTTTCTGATAGCTGCTATCGAGACGAATCCAATGATGTGTAACAATGTCTTTGAAGGTCAAAAAGGTGGCAAGAACATGCATTTACAGAAAGTGTTTGAAGTGATGACCATTGGTATCAATGCAGTGCTGCAATTTTCTTATCATGGACTGAGTGGTATTGCTTATCACATCGGCACTTATCGAAGCATATGCTCTGACAATTCCCTCTTGCATATCTTAAGGTGTAGTTGGGACGTCTTTATAAGCAATGTCTTTTACGAATTCCCGCAAGAAAAAAACCACAGGCGTCAAGTCTGGCGAACGAGCCGGCCACGACACATCTCCTCCGCGTCCAATCCAACGATTTGGGAATTGTCTCTGCAACTCATTTCTAGCCGCCAGCGAAAAATGTGCCGGACACCCATCATGTTAATGCCACATTCTGTTCCTTGTTTCTAAAGGCACTTCTTCCAATAACAGATCTAATGTTTCTTGCAGGAATGTGGTGTACTCCCACCATTAAGATTTCCTTCGATGAAATAGGGGCCTATAATTCTGTCCTCCAGAATCCCACACCATTCATTCACCGACCACGGTTTTTGGTGTTCAACTTGCCGCAGTGAACATGGATTTTCAGTTGCCCAATAATGCATGTTATGCAAATTAACATTACCATTCTTTGTGAATGTTGCCTCGTCAGTGGATAAAATCAAATTAATAAATGTGTCATCTCTCTGAATCTGAAGTTGAGCCCATCGGCAGAACTCAATGCGACGCATACAATCGGTAATTCTTGGTGGAGACTTATATGGTAAGGATAATATTTATGGGGATGCAGAACACGAGCAATATTACTGTGGCTCGTGCTAAATTCCTTTACGATTTGACGCGATCGAACACAAGGATCTCGAACCACAGTGGCAAAACTACCAATTTCCGTTTCCTCGTTAGTAACTTTCCTTTGCCGGATGTTTCCGATGCGTTAAAGATTCAGTTGTTCAGTTTATCATACACACATTTAAATGTACGAGGTGTAGGGTGAATACGTTGAGGATATCTTTCAGCGTATAAGTCTCTAGCTCTCACTGAATTTCGTTGGCGTTCTCCGCAAATGAGAAGAATGTCGACTTGTTCTTCGAAGGAATACATCATTTAAATTCGCCTGATTCGACGATACTAGTCTTACCGTTCCTATTAGTGTTGTATTGCGAAACCGTCAAATGGTGTTTACAAGTCAATGGCACGTTAGATGGATACGCCGTATTCGGCGAATAGTTACTATTTGCACGATATACGAGACAGAATCGTCAGAGCATGTGCTTCGATGAGTGCCGAAATGATAAGGAATACCACTCAATCCATGATAAGAAGATTGCAGCACTGCATTGATACCAATGGTCATCACTTCGTACAAATTCTGTAAATGGACGTTCATGGCACCTTTTTGACCTTCGTTGACCTTCAAAGACCTTACTGTTACAAATCGCTGGATTCGTCTCGATGGCCGCTATCAGAAAATAAGTACCAAACTATGGAATCCCATTTAAAAAAACAATGTTGACCTTCATATCCTTGACGCGACCCCACCTAGCAACATAAAACCAACGTCATATTATGGCACCCGTTGTCCCATGCAACATTTGTGCCACAAACTTTTCAGCTACTGTCATACTTATTCTAGGTGGCAATAGATAGTTACTCACCCTGTATATGTAGCTGAGAACTTCCAAAAGTTTTTCTGTCAGGATATGACGACAAGCAGACAGAAGAAACTGATATTGCTAAATTCTTGGAATTAAAGCTCGATAATAAATTTAACTGAGAGGATCATAACACAGAACTACTGAAGCGCCCTAACAAATCTGTTTGCTATGCGAATGTTATCAGACATTCATGATATAAAAATAAAAAAGGTAGCGTGATATGCTTCCTTTCATTTCAAAGTATCATACGGGACTATTTTTTGGGGTAACTCATTAAGGCAAGCTAAAGTTTTCCGAGCCCAAAAACGTTCAATACGAATTATTTGTGGTCTGACCTCAAGAACATCCTGCAGACGGCTGTTTAAGGAACTGCAGATACTAACTACTGCTTCGCAATAAATTTATTCCTTAATGGAATTTTCATTAAAATATATCTTTTTTTTTTTCAAACCAACTGCTCAGTTCATGAAATCAATACTAGAAATAAGAATGACTTTCAAAAAGATTTAAAGTCACTTACTTTGTTTCAGAAAGGTGTCCGCTAATCAGGAATGCACATTTTCAATGACATGCCAGCAGCCTTAAGAAGTTTAACTAATAGCAAAGTTCGGTTTGAGAAGTCTGAAGGATTTATGGGTTGTCTACTCCTACTACTCCATTGATGAATTTCTTAGCAGAGCCGACTGATGCGTGTATGTTATTACGTTATCACATAATGTGAATATTGCGTACAATCTGACTTCTGTACAATTTTTGTCCACTAGAGTGTATATTTTTTTATTTGGTGATGCGTGGCTACAATAACCTAAGAATTATTGAACATTTAATATTTGATGGCAAGCTTTATATCCTCCTAAACGTAAATATGCATAAGATTTTTTTTGACCGATTCCACATTTACAAGGGCAATATAATTTGGGATTTGTTGAAGATGCATTAGCATATTTGTTCTTGTTTTGTAAATATTTGTTGTTTATCCTTGTTTTCTAACATGGTCCACATCCCAGACGATCTCCTCACTATGGATCAATTGGAACGAAAAGTACATCTAATCACCTAGATTGGAGCGTAAGACGATGAAAACGGGTGACCTTGTCGGATGTATCAAGTTGTTTGACACTTTGACACACCAGGACGATGATCGTATTCAGATACACTGTCATCCCGGCGAACAGCTGCACGAAGCGTCACGAAGGATGTCCGTGGCGAAGAAGGGGGGGGGGGGGGGGTAGGAGACGTAGCAAGTAGCAACTATGCCGAGGGGTAGGGCAGTACTACTCTGTGGACTTCGTGAAGATTATTGCAGACCACATTCACCCCGTCATGCGTGATGTCTTCCCAAACGGCTATGACAACTTCTAGCAGGGGAGCTCTTCATGATGATGATGATGTTTGATTTATGGGCCACTCAACTGCGTGGTTATCAGCGTCCGTACAAATTCCCGACCTTTACTCAGTCAAAACTCGCCACTTTCATGAATGATGATGAAATGATAGGGACATGGCTCTGAGCACTATGGGACTCAACATCTTAGGTCATAAGTCCCCTAGAACTTAGAACTACTTAAACCTAACTAACCTAAGGACATCACACACACCCATGCCCGAGGCAGGATTCGAACCTGCGACCGTAGCAGTCCCGCGGTTCCGGACTGCAGCGCCAGAACCGCTAGACCACCGCGGCCGGCTGATAGGGACAACTCATGATAAATAATTAATACCTCTGTTCATTAATTAGTGAACCTATCATAACCGACCGAGAAAAACAGTGACCATACCACCTGACGCCACTTTTCAGCATCTTCTCTTTCGCAGCTGGGCTTCATTCTGTCAGCCAAACCTCTTCCTAATAATATTGATGCTCTAATAGAATTATGGCAACACGAATACTTGAATTCCTTAACAACAACGTGTACTTATTGTAAGTGGCTGCTAAACCAAATAATTACTATTAAACTGGTGCACTGATCTAGAAATACGAGGCTTGTCCAGAAAGTAAGTTCCGATCAGTCGCGGAATGGAAACTACATTGAAAATCAGAAACCTTTTATTTGGGACAATTGGCTCCACCTTCCAGCTACTTCTCTACATAGTCGCCGCTCCAGCTACGACACCTTAGCGTCGTTATACCAACTTTCCAATACCATCGTCATAGAAGGCAGCCGCCTTTGCTTCCCGCCAATTCTCTACGCTCATCTATAGCTCCTTGTCTGTGCGAAAATGTTGTCTTCATAGCCAGTAGTTAATGTGAGCAGAGATGAAACACAGAGAGAGCCAGTTACCGGCTGTAGTGCGGGTAATAAAACACTTCCCATCGAAAACGCTGCAGGAGCATTTTCATTGCCCCTGCAGATTGCGACCGAGAATTGTCACCAAGTAGGAACCGTATGACAGTTCTGTAATGTGGGTCGCATAACATCAGGCGTGGCGGGAGACACTATTTTATACGCATCTTTGTGTGCTCACCATGCGCCCAGAACTGAAAAGAGCGAACTGATGCAACCGACAGGGATACTAGAGACACTGTCGAACACATATGTGCCAAGCTGTATTAGATTTTCACAGTAGTTTCCATTTCTTGGCCGATCGGAACTTACTTTCCGAATATCCCTCGTACACTGAAGTGACCAAATTCATGGGATAACTCCTAATATCGTGCCTTCTTTTTTCCGATGTACAGCAGCAACTCGACATGTCAGGGACTCAACAAGCCGTTGGAAGCCCCGTGCAGAAATATTGAACCATGGTGCTTCTATAGCCGTCCGTAATTGCGAAAGTGTTGCCAATGCACGATTTTGTACACCAACTGACTTCTCGATAAATATTCGATGGGATTCATGACGGGCGCTCGGAATGTCCAGAATGTTGCTCAAACAAATCGCGAACAACTGTGATCCAGCGACGTGGCGCATTCTCATCCATAAAAATTCCACCGTTGTTTGGAGACATGAAGTCCGTGAATAGCTGCAGATGGTCTCCAAGTACCCGAACATAACCATTTGCAGTCAATGATCGGTTCAGTTGGAATACAGAGCCCATTCCACTCAACGTAAACACAGGTCTCACCATTATGCAGCCACCGCCAGCTTGCAAAAGGCCCTGTTGACAACTTGAGTTCTGGCTTCGTGGGGTCAGCGCCACACTCTAACGCTACCATCAGCTCTTAGCAAATGAAATCGGGACTCATCTGACCAGACCATTGTTTTCCAGTCGTCTAAGGTCCAACCGAAATGGTCACTAGCCCAGATGAGAAGCTGTAGGCGACGTCGTGCTATTACCGAAGCCATTGGCGTCGGTCGTCTGCCACAGCCCATTAATGCAACATTTCGTCACACTGTCCTAATAGATACGTTCTTTGTACATCCCACATTGATTACTATAGTTATTTCACGCCGTGCGGCTTGTCTGTTAGTACCGACAGCTCTAGGGGGAACGACGCTGCCCTTATTTGTTAAGTGAAGGTCGTCGGGAAATGCATTGTCTGGGACGAGAAGTAATGCCTCAAGTTTTTTCGTCGCGCTCTTGATACTGTGGATCTCGGAATGTTGAATTCCCTAACGATTTCGGAAATGGAATGTCCCAAGCATCCAGCTCTAACTACCATTCCGCGTTCTGTCTCCCCTTCGTGCGGCGATAATGTCGGAAACCTTTTCACATGAATCAGCTAACTACAAATGACAGCTCCGCCAATGCATTGCCCTTTTATAACTTGTGTACGCGAGACTATCGTCACCTGTATATGGGCATATCGCTATCCCACGTCTGTCATCGCAGTATGCTGTAACTCGATATCAATAAATAAATAAATTTGCTTGCTACTATAATGACGTTATCTACCAGTATTTGAACAGAGATTTAAGTTACATGAAACGTTGACTGCAAATTTAAATACTGATTCTGGCATTAAATATTTTTTCATAATTAAATAATAAAATCGCGTTACATTTTTCTTTTCCTGACAATTCTGTTTTTAAAATGCTTTCAAAATTCTCCTCTTAAGTTCTTAGAAAATACTCATAAAAGACTCAAAAATGTTCATTTTACTCAGACCTAAAACATATTGTCACTTGTACAAATAAGCTCATAGTGTTTCTTTCCTCAATACTCATTTGAAAGGTTCTGCCCGTAGCGTTTAATGTCTCTAAATCAGAGAGTGCCTGAAGTATTTATAGTCTATGTATCAGAAATAGACCTTTAAAATCTTAATTGCGCACTGGTAAACACTCTTAGCTGAGTGGTCAGCATGGCTAATTAGTCTGAGGACCAGGCTTCGATTCTCGACACTGCCAGGGGTTTTTCCTTGTTGGGAGGGCTGGAACGGGGCGCACTAAGCTTCACGATGCCAACGGAGGAGATGCTTGAGTGAGAAGTAGCGGTTCCAGGTCGCGAAAACTGACAACAGCCGGGAGACGATGACCCCTCCAACCGCATTCAGTAACGCCTTTGGCAGTGGATGATACGGCGGTCGGTCAGCATGGGTCACCCAGAGTCTGTGGACGGAGTTTTACATTGTAAATTTGTTACTCATTTCCGGATAAAAATGAATGAAAAGGGACAAAGATTTATACATAATAATTACGCATGTCAGGGCAAAGTATCAACTGACAGAGAGCATGATAGTGAACTGTTGTTGATAATTCTTCCAGGTTATATGGCCGTGGTCCATGGAATTCTTCTATTCCTAACGTTTCGTCCAATACTACGTTGGACATCTTCAGAGGTATGGCTGGTCCTGCTGAGTCCTGCCGACTGACGAGTCGGGTGTCGGAGAGCGGCCTAAATACCGAGGAAAGTGGGCGTGGTCTAGCTTGCACATAGCACAGAGAGAAAACTAGTCAAAGATAAAATGTAACTATCGATAATAGTCCGTCATAGATAAAAATCACTTATCGATTCTGTAACGCCACTGTCCATATCTCGCTTAATTTCAAGGCCTCTTCTTTTCTATTAAAATTATCTTCATGTTTATAAATTTCAATAGCCTCCCTATACAATCGTGGATAATAATTCGTGGTAGCACTTAAAACTGTAGTTTCAGAAAACTTAACTACGTGGTCACCTGACTGAAGTGCATGTTCCGCAACGGCCGATTTATCTATTTTTCCCAGCTGGCAAAGACTTTTGTGCTCCTTTACCCTTGTGTTCACACTTCTCTTCGTAGTACCGATATAGACCTCGCCACAAGTACACGGAATTTTATACACACCGCTAGATGATAATGGTGGCCTTTTATCTCTAACAGAACGAAGTACTTGTCCTATTTTTCTGGTAGGTTTGAATACCGGTTTCACTTTATGGTTCAACAAAATTTTGCCGATTCGATCTGTAACCTTACTAATGAAAGGTAAAGTCACCGTGTTCTTCCATTCCTGTGTACCATCCTTGTCCTTTGGCCTGCTGTAATTAGGTCTTAAAACTCTATTAATTTCTTTGAGTACCCATTCTTTTCGAAGGCCTGTTCCAGGTGATTCAGTTCCGTATCCAGATGTTCCGGCGTACAAATCCGTTTTGCCCTGTCCACAAAAGTTTGATTACACCTCTTTTTTGTTGTGGGTGATGATTGGAGTTCTTATGTAAGTATCTATCAGTATGTGTGACATGAAGATAGAAGGTCACCATTATCATCCAGCGGTGTGTATAAAATTCCGTGTACTTGTGGCAAGGTCTATATTGGTACTACGAAAAGAAGTGTGAATACGAGGGTAAAGGAGCACAAAAGTCTTTACCAACTGGGAAAAATAGATAAATCGGCCGTTGCGGAACATGCACTTCAGTCAGGTGACCATGTAGTTAAGTTTTCTGAAACTACAGTTTTAAGTGCTACCACGAACTTTTATCGACGACTGTATAGGGAGGCTATTGAAATTTATAAACATGAAGATAATTTTAATAGAAAAGAAGAGGCCTTTATATTAAACGAGATATGGACAGTGGCGTTACAGAATCGATGAGTGATTTTTATCTATGACGGACTATTATCGATAGTTACATTTTATCTTTGACTAGCTTTCTCTCTGCTACTATGGACCACGGCTATACAACCCGGAAGAATTATCAACAACAGTACCATCCGGTCGTGAAAGCCTTCATTGTATGATGATACTGGACTGACGCTGTCTCGGCCACCATGTTCGCCTGACCGGAACAGATTGGTTACAGGTCTTCAACTTGCCTCCCTCTAACCAACACGCGGCCATCATTGGCACCCATGCAGAACCAGCTTCCATTAGACAACACAACAGACTACCATCCAGCCCTCCAATAAGCTCTCGCTTGACACTATCGAAGTCACAAATGGTGGTGGTTTGGCTCAGTGAAATGCACGACACAGGGCCTCTGGCTCGAAGCTGATTTGTAACAGTTCGTTGTGTCCCTATCGTACCAAATGGTGCTCATACTGCTGCTGCAGATCTAGTATGACGCGCCACAGCCATATGCCGAACACGATGTTCTCCCTTTCGGTAGTGGCACGTGCCCGACTGGAGCCCGGTATTCTTGCGATCGTACATTCTTGTGGCCACCGCTGCCAACAGTCATGTACAGTGGCTACATTCTTGCCAAGTCTTTCTGCGATACCGCAGAAGGAACATCCGGTTTCTCGTAGCCCTATTACACGACCTCATTCAAACACAGTGCCACTCTTACGAGACTAGCGCGAATTTTGAATAGACATCATCTTGCAGAAACACCCCCACCAACTACCGTTTATGTCGCACAACTCCTCCTTGGTGTAGCGATTTTTTTCCGTCCGTGTGTTATTATTTCCACTGCAGAAATGTCCACCGCCAGGAGAATGTGCGTCTCTTGATTTTTTAATTTTCGTCCAGAACGTACAGATTGATTATAGGTTATTTTTAACTTAGATGAATTCACCTGTCGTTTCTCAACGTGGACGAAAGTGCAAGAGTGTTTCCTGCATTTTTCGAGGGTCATTTGGGCTGTGGTTGCACTACTATTAAACAGCTCACAAATGACGAAGATCAGAATTTCTACGCTCCACTTCTCGTTAGGGATTTGAATCGATAATAAGCGTCTGGCGTCTCTGTGCATGGAGCTATCACCGGCGGACCGTGGTGCATCTCCCGGCTAATATTGTGCCAGAGAGTGAGGCGATAGCACAAGTGAATTGGAGTGAGACTTAAAGTAAATCAGCTCCAGTCTTAAACTATGATGTCAGATAGGTGGGGTGAATTGTTTAAACTTTCGGCAGCGGGACTAACTCGGGGCACGCAGTGGGTAACGTCGGAGGGGAACCCACTAACCATCTTGATTTCTGCACTTGGGACACGTGATCTGAGTGAATAATAGCTGGGGGAAAACATGTTGTTTTTCATGTCTCTGAAAATAGATCAGCAGACAGATTATAGCTGTCCGCAACAAAGACACCACACATATAAGTATATGCGTCTTGATGGTAAATATTGATACCTTCAGTGCGGAAGCACTCTTCTTTCGACCTCTTGTTGGGATCAGGTGAAACTGCGAGGAATGAGGATAATGGACAAGGGAAACTACATATAGAACGTGCGACATATAAGAATGTTTATAAGAAGCGCACTCACCATCCGACTCAACTTGAAGGGGTACTTCGTACTTAGATTCAGAAGGGGCCTATGTCATCTCGGACCCTGAGACTTTGTCAGCTGAGTTAGCCGATCTCGAAGTCACCTTTCGTCAGAATGGTTATAGTGAGAGAGATTGGACATGCGT
Source organism: Schistocerca serialis cubense (assembly GCF_023864345.2). Lineage (NCBI taxonomy): Eukaryota > Metazoa > Arthropoda > Insecta > Orthoptera > Acrididae > Schistocerca > Schistocerca serialis. The sequence continues at coordinate 222,783,025 of NC_064639.1, read as the reverse complement.
TGCACTGGGCGAGCGATGATAATACTGAGGTGGCACCAAAGACCACGTCCTTTTTGCCAGACACAGGGAGCAATTCGAACAGGATTGGTCACATTTTGCGGAAAGGATCGTTTTACGTTCCGCAAAGGATGGCCTTGGTTTGTGTTGTGGCAGGTCACATATTCGTCAGGCTATCAGGACACTGTACAACCGATGTACTGAGCATAAGCGGCACACACACTTGCAACAGCCGAGCAAGTCCGCCATTGTAGAACAATGGCATAGGTCGTCCTATGGAATATACGAGGTGCATTCAAGTTCTAAGGCCTCCGATTCTTTTTCTAATTAACTACTCACCCGAAATCGATGAAACTGGCGTTACTTCTCGACGTAATCGCCCTGCAGACGTACACATTTTTCACAACGCTGACGCCATGATTCCATGGCAGCGGCGAAGGCTTCTTTAGGAGTCTGTTTTGACCACTGGAAAATCGCTGAGGCAATAGCAGCACGGCTGGTGAATGTGCGGCCACAGAGAGTGTCTTTCATTGTTGGAAAAAGCCAAAAGTCACTAGGAGCCAGGTCAGGTAAGTAGGAAGCATGAGGAATCACTTCAAAGTTGTTATCACGAAGAAACTCTTGCGTAACGTTAGCTCGATGTGCGGGTGCGTTGTCTTGGTGAAACAGCACACGCGCAGCCCTTCCCGGACGTTTTTGTTGCAGTGCAGGAAGGAATTTGTTCTTCAAAACATTTTCGTAGGATGCACCTGTTACCGTAGTGCCCTTTGGAACGCAATGGGTAGGGATTACGCCCTCGCTGTCCCAGAACATGGACATCATCATTTTTTCAGCACTGGCAGTTACCCGAAATTTTTTTGGTGGCGGTGAATCTGTGTGCTTCCATTGAGCTGACTGGCGCTTTGTTTCTGGATTGAAAAATGGCATCCACGTCTCATCCATTGTCACAACCGACGAAAAGTAAGTCCCATTCATGCTGTCGTTGCGCGTGAACATTGCTTGGCAACATGCCACACGGGCAGCCATGTGGTCGTCCGTCAGCATTCGTGGCACCCACCTGGATGACACTTTTCGCATTTTCAGGTTGTCATGCAGGTTGTGTGCACAGAACCCACAGAAATGCCAACTCTGGAGGCGATCTGTTCAACAGTCATTCGGCGATCCCCCAAAACAATTCTCTCTACTTTCTCGATCATGTCGTCAGACCGGCTTATGCGAGCCCGAGGTTGTTTCAGTTTTTTGTCACACGATGTTCTGCCTTCATTAAACTGTCGCACCCACGAACGCACTTTCGACACATCCATAACTCCATCACCACATGTCTCCTTCAACTGTCGATGAATTTCAATTGGTTTCACACCACACAAATTCAGAAAACGAATGATTGCACGCTGTTCAAGTAAGGAAAACGTCGCCATTTTAAGTATTTAAAACAGTTCTCATTCTCGCCGCTGGCGGTAAAATTCCATCTGCCGTACGGTGCTGCCATCTCTGGGACGCATTGACAATGAACACGGCCTCATTTTAAAACAATGCGCATGTTTCTATCTCTTTCCAGTCTGGAGAAAAAAAATCGGAGGCCTTAGAACTTGAATGCACCTCGTAACACGGAGATTCTGGTATGCACTTCCAGCTATTGGGACAGTGTTAGTAAGGAAGTTATTGAAATTAAATTAGAGAGTAATCTTATAAATAGAGATGATGATTTTTGATTAAATTATGCGTGGATCCTGCTCTCTCACTTGTCAGAAAACAGGGGGACAGAGATTATGCTACCTCGCCTATTCGTTATTAATTTTATCGTTGATAACTTCTGTCGTCGGTCATCATAGGTTTGTGATGGCGCTGGTGTTTACTGTGAGTGTGTGTGTGTGTGTGTGTGTGTGTGTGTGTGTGTGTGTGCGAGAGAGAGAGAGAGAGAGAGAGAGAGAGAGAGAGAGAGAGACAGAGTTTTGTTTTTACGGAGTTTCTTGAAAACGGAAGTTTTAAATTCACTTGCACAGAGCTTACTTGCTGCAGTTGTACACTGAAAATGGCAGGGTGTGCTCCTGTCGAAATATCGGCGGTTGTCGACGTCATCACCCGGGTGCATTCCCATAAGTTATTTGGAACTATAAAGTAACTGGCGAAGGAAGCTGCTCATTTTGATATTCAGTTTTCACAGACCTCTGAGATCTAGTAGAACTTGCCGTCTGGCCCCAATGGGAAGAAGAATGAGAAATATATATATAAAAAAAAACAGACACTTGTGATTGAACCAGTTCAGACACAGAGGATATTAACCATTTAATCTTCGCTTATTCCAAGTTCCAAAATACAATTTCTCTCAGAATCGAGAAAATTACCATTACACTACAGTCATTACTGGTCATCTCGTAAAGATGACAAGACAGTTCCTGGATGTCTGATAACATTTTACTTCAATTAGAAAATGAAATCTGATCGATCACCTACAGGGAGGGTGCAAACATCGTTTGTAGCTGTTAATTACAGAATTCTATGTATATTAAAGAGCTACGACTTTATAAGGCAATTTGTAACCACTTTTTGTAATGAAAAATTTGATTTTTACTTCTGTGCTTAGAAATGAAGCTTTTCCATTTTTCAGAGCTGATGAAATATTGTTTAATTACTTTAAAATAAGTTAACTTCTATATTAGAAAATATCAAAATTACTTTTCTAATTATTGATGGGTAAATAGTGTAATCGCTGAAGGCTACATAGTGTAACTGGTGATAGTATTTAGTGTATTCGAACAGATTGCCAAATAACAAAAAAATGAATAATTTAATCAGAGTACAGTAGATCTCACGAAGACGTTATTCACTCTAGCGCCGACGGACGAGTAAGTACCGACTTGATGAAGTAAGAGTATTGTGACCACTTGGTCTCAGGACGTGGGAACGGAAAACAAACAGGTCCGGAAGTCAGGTCAGGGTACAGCGGCCTTACACCGTGGAAGCCTACGTAATCAGAGGAAGATTTCTCCGCTAGGGCCGTACGGACACTATCGATTTGGAGAGCCAGGATAAGTTACTGCGGCAAAAACCACTGCGAGGCAGTTTTGGATGGAGGCAGCAATGTACAAACGCTACCTAACTGATGCACATTCTAATTACTGCACGCGCTACCTGAATGATGACGCACAGCTCAATTACTGCACAAACCACATGAAAGAAGACATGTGGAGAACTACGAAACTGTTTCCTATTGGCACGAAAATTTAACAATCTGTTAAGAGTTTCGAATTACTGCCTTTACAGTTTCAGGTGTACTTCGTAGCTTATTCCGTTTCGAAGATAGTCACACCATTTCGGTACTGATGTTTTACATTCCGGTCTTGTGTAGCCTGCAATAATTGTAACAACTACTGAAGTGTTCTGTTATCGGTATTTTCATTCGTGTCTGTATCATCAATATATTAAAACACAAAGAAGAAATAACAGAATGCATAAGACAATTGCTTAACGTAAACATGTCTGGGTATATGATGTACGTGGTAGATTACACCATTGATGACCAAAAGCTAGCAACTTTGACAGTAGTTAGACCACTGAGCAAAAAATTGGACCACGTTCCGTTTCATTGTTTTTGCATTACGCGTTGCTTCTTGCAGCCGAGCCGGCCGGAGTGGCCGAGCGGTTCTAGGCGCGAACCCTGCCTCGGGTGGATGTGTGTGATGTCCTTAGGTTAAGTCGGTTTAAGTCTTTCTAAGTTCTACGGGACTGATGACCTCAGAAGTTAAGTCCCACAGTGCTCAGAGCCATTTGAACCATTTCTTGCAGCCGAAATAGAGATCTGTGAGGCAAACTAGTAGACGGTCCATGTTTTGATGTATGTATGTTGCTACCATCTTTTACCAGGTTTGTCTGTTTCTAACAGGTGAGATCTCTCTGTTCTTTAGTCTAGTGTAGCTAGCCCATCGAGTGTGGTATGTGGCAGAATGTGATTTGCAGTTTCACATGCGCAGGATTTCTGCAGTGGGTAAAACTAAGAAGAAAATACAGCTGTAAGTGTATCAAATCATTGGAGAATAAATACATTGCATTGGATTTGCTGATGATGTGGTAGACTTAGCAGATTCTACGTATTAAAAATTTTGTCTCACGTCTTGGTCAACCAAAAACTGAAAATAATCAGAAACAAGACTAAAATAATGGTGAAAGATAAATTTAATAGACAAGTAACGGCAGCAGTAAGCAGAAAATAAAACGGTACTGCTACTTGGGAAGTAGAATAACAGATGGCAACAGAAGTACAACGGACATTGAAAGAACTGCAACGGCTGAGCGGGCCATCAGAAATAAACGTAATTTAACTACCTTAATATATACTGACAGAAAAATTCTCAACACCAATAAATAACTAATTTTGGGTACTGAAATTTCGGGAATACATTTCTCTAGGTAATATACTTCAGTGATTAACGTTGCAAGATCACAGATTAGTGTAAGCACGAGAAAAGCCACTGCTAATGTGAAATGCTGGAACATTAATAACCATTGTAACCACCAGAATGGTGAATGCGAGCACGCAAAAGTGCTTGCATTGTATCGTACAAGAGCTGGATGTCAGCATTTGGGATGGAATTCCAATCATATTGCACTTTGTCGATCAGTACAGGGGCAGTCAATGCTGGCTGCGGATGACCCTGAAGTAGTCGTTCGATGATGTCTACATCTCTACATCTACATCTACGTGATCACTCTGCAATTCACGATAAAGTGCCTGGCAGAAGGTTCAATGAACCACCTTCAAGCTGTCTCTCTACCGTTCCATTCTCGACGGGCGCGCGGGAGAAACGAGCACTTAAATTTATCTGTGCGAGCCCTAATTTCTCTTATTTCAATGTGATGATCATTTTTCCCTATGTAGGTGGGTGCCAACAGAATGTTCTCGCAATCGGAGGAGAAAACTGGTGATTGAAATTTCATGAGAAGATCTCGTCGCAACGAAAAACGCCTTTGTTTTAATGATTGCCACTCCAATTCACGTATCATGTCTGTGACACTATCTCCCGTATTTCGCGATAATACAAAACGAGCTGCCCTTCATTGTACTTTTTCGATGTCATCCGTCAGTTCTACCTGATGCGGACCCCACATCGCACAGCAATACTCCAGAATAGGGTGGACAAGCGTGATGTAAGCAGTCTCTTTAGTAGATCTGTTGCACCTTCTAAGTGTTCTGCCAATGAATGGCAGTCTTTGGTTTGCTCTACCCACTAGATCATCTATGCGATTGTTCCAATTTAGGTTATTTGTAATAGTAATCCCTAAATATTTAGTTGAATTTACAGCCTTTAAACTTGTGTGACTGATCGCGTAATCGAAATTTAGTAGATTTATTTTATTACTCATGTGAATAACTTCACAATTTTCTTTATTCAGGGGCAATTGCCGCTTTTCGTATCGTACCATACAGATATCTTATCTAAATCACGAATCCAGACGCAAAACTGAGACGATATTCCACAGGCACGCAGTTTGGTTAGAAGACGCTTGTGAGGAACGGTGTCGACAGCCTTCTGGAAATCTAAAAATATCTGTTGATAGCACTCATTACTTCATGAGTGTAAAGAGCTTGTTGTGTTTCCCAAGAACGATATTTTCTGAATCCGTGCTGACTATGTGTCAATATATCGTTTTCTTCAAGGCACTTCATAATGTTCGAATACAGTATATGTTCCAAAACCCTACTGCAAATCGACGTTAGTGATATGGGCCTGTAATTCAACGTATTACACCTACTTCCCTTTTTGGGTATTGGTGTGACTTGAGCAATTTTCCAGTCTTTAGGTACGGATCTCTCGGTGAGTGAGCGGTTGTATATAATTGCTAAATATGGAGCTCTTGTATCAACATACCCTTAGAGGAACCTGACTGGCATACAATCTGGACCGGAAGCCTTGCCGTTATTAAGTGATTTAAGCTGCTTTGCTACACCGAGAATATCTACTTCTAAGTTTCTCATGTTGGCAGTTGTTCTTGATTGGAATTCAGGAATATTTACTTCGTCTTCTTTGGTGAAGGAGTTTCGGAAATCCGTATGTAATAACTCTGCTTTAGTGGCACTGTCATCAGTGACTTCACCATTGTTAATCGCGCAGTGATGGTATTGATTGCGTGGTGTGCTTTATGTATGACCAGGATCACTTTCGGTTTTCTGCCAGATTTCGTGACAGTTTCTTTATGGAAATTATTAAAAGCATCTCGCATTGAAGTACGCGGTATATTTCGATCTTCTGTAAAGCTTTGCCAGTCTTGGGGATTTTGGGTTCTTTTAAATTTGAGAATTTGAAGCCATTTTGTGTTTTGTGTACCGTGGGGGATCAGTACCATCACTTATTAATTTATGTGGTATATATCTCTCAATTGCTGTCGATACTATCTCTTCGAAATAATTGCACAACTTTTCTACGCTTATATGATCAGATCGGAAGGAGTAAAGACTATCTGCTAAGATGGCGTTAAGAGCATTTTTATTAGCTTTTTTAAATATACTTTGCGTTTCTTTTTGATGGTTGCAGGTGCTACGGCATTCAGCCTAGCACCAACTGCCTTGTGGTCGCTAATCCCTATATTCGTCATGATACTCACTATTAGTCCAGGATTATTTGTTGCTAAGAGGTCAAGTACAATTTCGGATGTCCCATACGTGCTGGTGATCGGGCAGGCTAATATGTAGACGAGCATTATCCTGTTGGAAAACACCACGTGCAGTGCTCTTCATGGCAGTACAACAGTCGAGTCACCAGACTGACGTACAATTTTGCAGTCAGGGTGCGTGGCATAACAACGATACAAAATAGCACCCCAGACCATAACTCCATGTGTAGGCCCAGTGTGTCTAGCCCGCAGATAGGTGGGTTGCAGGCCCTCGACTGGCCTCTTTAGACACGGCCATCACTGGCGCCGAGGCAGAACCAGCTTTCATCAGAAAACGCAACAGACCTCCACCCAGCCCTCCAATTAGCTCTCGCTCACACCGCAGAAGTAAAGTGCCTTGGCTTGGGGTCAGTGTTATGCACGCTACAGTGCTGTCCTTGAAGTAACCGATTTCTAAAATTTCATTGTGTCACTGTGGTGCCAAATGGTGCTCGAATTGCTGCTGCTGACGCAGTACGATGCGCCACAGCCACACGCCGAACACGACAGTCTTCCCTCTCGGTAGTGCCACGAGGTCGTCAGAATCCCGGTCCTCTTGCAACCGTATCTTCACGTGACCACAGCTGCCAGCAGGCATGTGGAGTGGTTACATTTATGCCAAGTCTTTCTGCAATCTCGCCGAAGGAACATTCAGCTTCTCGTATCGCTGTCACACGACCTCGTTCTAACTCTGTGAGCTGTTGATAATGACGTCTTTGTCGTCTTAAAGGCATTCTTGACTAACATCAATTCAGTAGTCCAGTCTCAAAGCTAACTATCACGTATGACCGTTACAGGGTGTATTTAAAGCAAACCTGATTTCCACATTCACAGCGGCGCTTCTACTACCACTATTATGTGATCAGCGTGAAGTTTGAACAGACCTCATGTCTCAAACGTAGAAACACGTCTACCAATTTCCGTTTATCTCGCACAGCTAATTCTTGGCGTAGGAACATTTTTTCCGTCAGTTATAAACAAGGATCCAATTCATAAAAATATTTATTTGAAACATTTTAAGCTACGGTTGTGCAGAGTGGACTCTGAGGAAGTAATACAGGAAAAAAAATAGAAGCAATAGAAATGTGGATATGGAGGGAGGCCACAAAAATATCACGGACTGAAAAAAAATCTAATGGGCAAATACTAAAATAGAGGAAAGGTCACTGGTTAACATGATACAGAGAAGGCAGTTCGACATAACAGCTCTTTTTTTATTTATTTATTTTTTATTTTAAAGCGTTAGTCGGTAATTCATGGGAAAGAAATCAGGCGCAGATCCATATGACAAGAAAAATAATAGTCATATGGCATGATTGGCTGGGAGTCCATCAAGAGGGATGTTCAGCCGCCTGATTTAAGTTTTTCAATTGGACGTGACTGAAGCGCCCCTAACCTATCCCAGCAATCGTACTGGGTAAAGCGGACTTAAACAACAAAGTGGAATCGTGATCACGTGTCGTTCCTGACATGACTTCAAATCACTGAGAGGTTTTATTTATTCGTATGGCCAGGGCCCCCCGTCGGGCAGACCATTCGCTGGGTGCCGGTCTTTCAATTTGACGCCACTTTGGCGACCTGCAGTCGATGAGAATGATAGGATGATGATGATGACAGCACAACACCCGGTCCCTGGGCGGAGAAAATTCCCCTACCCAGCCGGGAATCGAACCCGGGTCCAGTTACGCTGACCATTCATCTACCATGGGCGGACACAGAGAGGTGAATGTTCGGGTAAAGTCAGAGTGAAAAACTTCAACGTGTGAACAGGATTCGATCCCACGACATTTCGTTTTCCAGGTAAGCATTTTATCACTACCACTCTCAGAATGTGGAATGAGCTCCAATAACTACATGGTCGTCCGCGGGTCGTGGTCTTGCGGTAGCGTTCTTCCTTCCCGCGCACGGGGTCCCGGGTTCGATTCCCGGCGGGGTCAGAGATTTTCTCTGCCTCGAGATGACTGGGTGTTGTGTGTCTTTCATCATCATTTCATCCTCATCCACTCGTAAGTCGCCGTAGTGGCGTTAAAGAACTTGTAGAACGGCGGCCGAACCGCCCCGAGAGGGGTCTCCCGGCCACCAATGCCACACGCTCATTACATCATTACTACATGGTCCAGTCAGATTAATGTGACTGCCGTCTCAGTTCGACGTCAGAGTGCAATAACTGCTGACAGACGGCAGGTGGCAGCACTACCAGCCGAGGTTAGAGAAAACATGTCGCGGGAAAGCGGAATGCATTGCAGACGTTGTGCTAATGTGGAAAAACAGTGGTTTATCTGAAATCCGAAAGGGTATAATCACTGGCTTTCGGGCCAAGGGTGGAAACATTTCCGAAACGGCCAAGTCTGCAAACAGTTCGCATGCTGCCGCGGTTAAAGTATACAATGCATGGCAATATGGAGCTATCCAAAACCTGCGCCGAGACAGCTGTGGCGCATCACGGGCCACAGATGACAGGGGTGAATGACGGATGAGAACATGAGTACGGCAGACCAGAAGTACAACCGCTGAGCAACTGGCCACCCAGACGTAACAAGGGGCCACCAACAGTGTCTCCTTAACGACCTTTGAGCGAGCGGTGTTGCGTATGGACTTCTGCAGGAGATGCTTGGTTCACGCACCCAAGCTGATTGCTGTTCATCGGTGACGAAGGCTAGAATTTGCGCCCTAGTACCGCAACTGGACGTCCACTGAGTGGCGACAGGTGACATCACTTTCGTGCTCCAACGAACAGATGGCCGTTGGCATGTATGGCGAGAAACGTCTGAAACCACACCCCCGGTAATGATCGTTAGAAGGGTTCATGCTCATGCTCCAACGGACAGATGGCCGTTGGCATGTATGGCATGAAACGTCTGAAACCAAACACCCTGTAACGATCGTTGGAAGCGTTCACGCTCATGCTCCAACGGACAGATGGCCTTTGGCATGTACAGCGTGAAACATCTGAAACCAAACCACAGTAATGATCGTTAGAAAGGCTCACGCTCATGTTCCAATGGACAGATGGCCGTTGGCATGTACGGCGTGAAACGTCTGAAACCAAACACCCTGTAACGATCGTTGGAAGCGTTCACGCTCATGCTCCAAGGGACAGATGGCCGTTGGCATGTACAGCGTGAAACATCTGAAACTAAACACCCTGTAATGATCGTTGGAAGGGCTCACGCTCATGCTCCAACGGACAGATGGCCATTGGCATGTACGGTGTGAAACGTCTGAAACGAAACACCCAGTAACGATCGTTGGAAGCGTTCACGCTCATGTTCCAACGGACAGATGGCCATTGGCATGTATGGTGTGAAACGTCTGAAACCAAACACCCTGTAACGATCGTTGGAAACGTTCACGCTCATGCTCCAACAGACAGACGGCCGTTGGCAAGTACTGCGTGAAACGTCTGAAACGAAACCCCAGTAATGATCGTTGGAAGGGTTCACGCTCATGTTCCAATGGACAGATGGCCGTTGGATTGTACGGCGTGAAACGTCTGAAACCAAACACCCTGTAACGATCGTTGGAAGCGTTCACACTCATGCTCCAATGGACAGATGGCCGTTGGGAAGTACGGCGTGAAACGTCTGATACCAAACGCCCTGTAATGATAGTTGGAAGGACTCTGCTCAAGCTCCAACAGACAGATGGTGGTTGGGATGTACGGCGTGAAACGTCTGAAACCAAACACCCTGTAATGATCGTTGAAAGGGTTCACGCTCATGCTCCAACGGACAAATGGCCTTTGGCAAGTACGGCGTGAAACGTCTGAAACCAAACCCCAGTAATGATCATTGGAAGGGTTCACGGTCATGCTCCAACGGACAGATGGCCGTTGGCATGTACGGCGTGAAACGTCTGAAACTAAACACCCTGTAATGATCGTTGGAAGCGTTCACGCTCATGCTCCAATGGACAGATGGCCTTTGGCATGTACGGCGTGAAACGTCTGAAACCAAACACCCTGTAATGATCGTTGGAAGGGTTCACGCTCATGCTCCAACGGACAGATGGCCGTTGGCATGTACGGCGTGAAACGTCTGAAACTAAACACCCTGTAATGATCGTTGGAAGCGTTCACGCTCATGCTCCAATGGACAGATGGCCTTTGGCATGTACGGCGTGAAACGTCTGAAACCAAACTACTGTAATGACCGTTGGAAGGGTTCACGCTCATGCTCCAACAGACAGATGGCCGTTGGCAAGTACGGCATGAAACGTCTGAAACCAAACCCCAGTAATGATTGTTGGAAGGGCTCACGCTGATGCTCCAATGGACAGATGGATGTTGGCATGTATGGCGTGAAACGTTTGAAAGCAAACACCCTGTAACGATCGTTCGAAGCGTTCACGCTCATGTTCCAATGGACAGATGGCCTTTGGCATGTACGGCGTGAAACTTCTGAAACCAAACAACCTGTAATGATCGTTGGAAGGGTTCACGCTCGTGCTCCAACAGACAGATGGCCGTTGGCATGTACGGCGTGAAACGTCTGAAACTAAACACCCTGTAATGATCGTTGGAAGCGTTCACGCTCATGCTCCAATGGACAGATGGCCTTTGGCATGTACGGCGTGAAACGTCTGAAACCAAACTACTGTAATGACCGTTGGAAGGGTTCACGCTCATGCTCCAACAGACAGATGGCGGTTGGCAAGTACGGCATGAAACGTCTGAAACCAAACCCCAGTAATGATTGTTGGAAGGGCTCACGCTGATGCTCCAATGGACAGATGGATGTTGGCATGTATGGCGTGAAATGTCTGAAAGCAAACACCCTGTAACGATCGTTGGAAACGTTCACGCTCATGATCCAACGGATGGATGGCCTTTGGCATGTACGGTGTGAAACGTCTGAAACCAAACCCCAGTAATGATCGTTGAAAGGGTTCACGCTCATGTTCCAATGGACAGATGGCCGTTGGCATGTACGGCGTGAAACGTCTGAAACCAAACACAGTATAACGATCGTTGGAAGCGTTCACGCTCATGCTCCAACGGACAAATGGCCTTTGGCAAGTATGGCGTGAAACGTCTGAAACCAAACCCCAGTAATGATCATTGGAAGGGTTCACGGTCATGCTCCAATGGATAGATGGCCGTTGGCATGTATGGCGTGAAACGTCTGAAACTAAACACCCTGTAATGACCATTGGAAGGGCTCACGCTCATGCTCGAATGGACAGATGGCCATTGGCATGTACGGTGTGAAACGTCTGAAACCAAACACCCAGTAATGATCGTTGGAAGGGTTCACGCTCATGTTCCAACGGACAGATGGCCATTGGCATGTGAAACGTCTGAAACCAAACACCCTGTAACGATCGTTGGAAGCGTTCACGCTCATGCTCCAACGGACAGATGGCCTTTGGCATGTACAGTGTGAATCGTCTGAAACCAAACCCCAGTAATGATCGTTGGAAAGGTTCACGCTCATGTTCCAATGGACAGATGGCCCTTGGCACGTACGGCATTAAACGTCTGAAACCAAACACCCTGTAACGATCGTTGGAAGGCCTCACACTCATGCTGCAATGGACAGATGGCCGTTGGCATGTACGGCGTGAAACGTCTGAAACTAAACACCCTGTAATGATCGTTGGAAGGGCTCACGCTCATGCTCCAACAGACAGATGGCCGTTGGCATGTATGGCGTGAAACATCTGAAACCAAACACCCTGTAACGATCGTTGGAAGTGTTCACGCTCATGCTCCAACGGACAGATGGCCTTTGGCATGTACGGCGTGAAACGTCTGAAACCAAACCCCAGTAATGATCGTTGGAAGGGTTCACGCTCATGCTCCAATGGACAGATGGCCATTGGCATGTACAGTGTGAAACGTCTGAAACCAAACACCCTGTAACGATCGTTGGAAGCGTTCACGCTCATGTTCCAATGGACAGATGGCCTTTGGCATGTACAGCGTGAAACGTCTGAAACCGAACCCCAGTAATGATCGTTGGAAGGGTTCACGCTCATGTTCCAATGGATAGATGGCCGTTGGGATGTACGGCGTGAAACGTCTGAAACCAAACATCCTGTAACGATCGTTGGAAGCGTTCACGCTCATGCTCCAACGGACATATGGCCTTTGGCATGTACAGCGTGAAACGTCTGAAACCAAAACCCAGTAATGATCGTTGGAAGGGTTCACGCTCATGTTCCAATGGATAGATGGCCGTTGGCATGTACGGCGTGAAATGTCTGAAACTAAACACCCTGCAATGATCGTTGGAAGGGCTCACGCTCATGCTGCAATGGACAGATGGCCGTTGGCATGTATGGTGTGAAACGTCTGAAACCAAACACCCTGTAATGATTGTTGGAAGGGTTCACGTTCATGCTCCAACGGACAGGTGGCCATTGGCATGTACAGCGTGAAACGTCTGAAACCAAACAGCCTGTAACGATCGTTGGAAGGGTTCACGCTCATGCTCCAACGGACAGATGGCCGTTGGCATGTACAGCGTGAAACGTCTGAAACCAAACACCCTGTAATGCTCGTTGGAATCGTTCACGCTCATGCTCCAATGGACAGATGGTCGTTGGCATGTACGGCGTGAAACGTCTGAAACCAAACACCCTGTATTGATAGTTGGAATCGTTCACGCTAATGCTCCAACGCACAGATGACCATTGGCACGTATGGCTTGAAATGTGTGAAAGTAAACGCCCTGCAACAACTGGCGGAAAGGTCCAGGTCGTAGGACATTCCCGGTGATCTCTTCATTCTGGAACGCACAGTGGATCAAGACAAGTATGAATCTATCCTTGGGGATGTGTGCCCCCATATGCAGTTTGTTTTTCTTCGGCACGATGGCATCTACCAGCAGGACAATGCAACGTGTCACACATCTCGCAGTGTACGTGCGTGTTTCGAAGAGCACCGTGATGAGTTCCCCTGGCCACCAAACTCTACGGATTTAAATCAGGTCGAGAATCTGTGGGACCACCTCGATTCGGCTGTTCGCACCATGCATCCTCAGCCGACAAGCCTAGCGCAGCTGGACATGACACTGGAGTCGGCATGGCTCCAGATGCCTGTCGGTATCTTCCAGGACCTCAACGACTCTCTTGATGCACGTCCCACAGCGTTCCGCGCTACGAGATATCAGTATTCAGGCCCTTGACTTGTGGTCACGTCAATGTGATAGGACGGTGTGAAACCAAATGTTAAAGATGGCGAGGGATAGAGAATAATGACTACGTCAACAAGGCGTTGTTTTTACTGTCTTGCGATGATTCCGATACGTAGATGCAGATATTAACTGTCTCCGGGTTGCTGTCCACAGGAATACGTGCAAAGTAACATGCTGTGTTATCAATCGTCGTTTGTTGCGTGGGCACTGATTAATTTGATTGACTGTCAAGGATTAGCTTAGTAAAACTTAAAGATATTACAAATAATCGCCGGCATCATGTGGATAGTCACAAATCTAATCGTTTTCCTGTAGCGGCTAAGCTCGCGTTACCAGCGAATGACTGACGACTGTGATTGGTGCGAGATAGGATAGGGAAAGTACACACAGTGTTCAGACAGCTTTCGTGTCCTGTAACATACCAAGAAAATGCGAGAGAATAAGAAGCAGGTGATAACATCTGAAAATTGTTTCTGCCACGAATTTCTATCAACCATTGCACATCTGAAAACCGGGGTGAAAATTTACGTTACACTCGTTCGCTTTGTTTTCACGAAATCAGTAACACTGCTCACATCTGTCACCGAGTGCAAACAAGGCAGCAAATAACTCCCACAACACAATCTACAAACCACATTCAAGTCTGAAATACTCCAACAGTGTTAGCCACAGTAATAATTGTAAATAGCAACAGTGTCTTATGAACTGATTCCCGACAAATGCAATTCCACATTGTGTATAAGAAATGCATTTTAGAGGTACATAGAGCGGCGGAGCGTTTTATAACTTCTCATCCCTAACACTTCATGTACGCCAATAGGTTTCTTGTTGTCTGCCCCTTCGCTCAGGGTTGATAGCTGCTGGTTCACTCAACAAAAGCAGTGTTAAAGAAAAATCGACTAAATACCTACAAATCAAATGCCGTGTAACTCACGCTTGAAGAACCATATGAAAGCTCATAAAATTATCGGGCCTCTGGGATCCTAAATAACTTGCTTGAAAATTCAAAGCTCAACTAATTAATCACTTGCAGATCGTGTTGTTCTCAAGTCCGTATTGAATGTCGAACTAGATGCCTCCTCACGAAAGCAGCCAGTAGTTTATCAGTCCGACCCCGAATGAATTTATTGTCTCAACAGTCGCTGACCCACAACTATTCGCTAGTTACTACATCAAGTCATTCTTATAAAATAGGCTCGCCAGAATATCCCGAATCCTTCACGAAACAACACGCGGAGTTTAAGAATGACAAGAAAGTAGTCCGCAACTCGTGGTCGTGCGGTAGCGTTCTCGCTTCCCACGCCCGGGTTCGATTCCCGGCGGGGTCAAGGATTTTCTCTGCCTCGTGATGACTGGGTGTTGTGTGATGTCCTTAGGTTGGTTAGGTTTAAGTAGTTCTAAGTTCTAGGCGACTGATGACCGTAGATGTTAAGTCCCATAGTGCTCAGAGCCATTTTTTTTGGCAAGAAAGTTCACACGCAATTAAGTTCCAAATTAATCCACTTAAAAATGTGAGAGTTTCACTAAAATGTTTAGTACTATAGCCGCTTTACAACTTCGATACGAGAACCGATAAAATGTAAGATTCGCTTCATCTTGGCACATATTTGTGCAACTCCGTAACACACTTCTCGAGCGATTCCTGGAGATTCAGGACTGTAGCACAAAGCACTACACAAAGCATGGGGAAATGCTTAATTCCTAATGGCTGATGATTTAGACAATAATAGGATGAGCTGGAGCAGACCTATTCTCGCCCTAATTCCTAAGTCATCCAGTAGAATCGCAGGAAGCAATTTATAAAAGAAATCCTGAATTTAGAAAACCAAGGTTAATATAAACGAAGTAAAATACGAATTATTCCTAGAAATGAAATACTAACTGACTTAATACCCAACTTCTCTTTTGGCAGCTTATATATAAAAGCTAGCACGCTATGACACGCATTACATGCATCAAATGATTCCTGACTGCACAAGAATTTTCCCACACATACATTTTATGCAGTTTCCAATTTAAAAAAAATGTAACTTCCAGACTTTCTGTATGTTCTCCGTACACTGTCTCAGTCCCTCAAAAATATTTACGTAACAAAACGTAACGAAAACTAATTTTGGATGTAGTTAATGTTACGTGAGCAAGCTATTGTAATGAATATTCGAGAAAAAATAACTTCTATAAATTGAATATTTATTTATAGCTTCAACTGATATTATAAATGAGTATTTTACAATCCTCAGTTCAGTTTTGTAACAGCAAGTTATTATGTAGAAAAGTATTGAAGATACTGAAGTGAGATTTTTACAGTATAGTTATAACTTCTTTAGATTCATAGGCAGTGTGAATAATGATCGTATGCACGCCGCAGGCAAGCGTTTTGCCCCAGAGGCCAGCGACAGCTGCGCGGATGTGGAAAATAAATAAAATACAAACTGCCTTTCTCCCGGCTGCATGACAAGACACACTTTAGATTGCTTATGTCACTGCAATGTGAACAGACTCGGAATAATTTGCTACGTTACAGTAATAGGAACAGTCATACAATTCTAATTATCACCTAAATAAATCAAGTATCGACCTTGAGACTTGGTGATGGTGTTCTCCAATATTGAAATTGCAATGAAATCCACACCTTTAGCTACATGCAGGCGTTGATAAATTTCAATGAGGACAGCTGAAAATGTGTGCCGCGACCGGGACTCGAACCCGGGATCTCTTGCTTACATGGCAGATGCTATATCCAACTGAGCCACCGAGGACAAACAGGACAGAGCGACTGCAGGGCCTTATCTCTGGCACGCTCCCCGTGAGACCCACACATCCAACTACTGTCCACACACTACATTTGTAGTTCGTCCCTCAATGGAACACGGTTTTCACAACGATTGATTTGAAAATTACCTCGTCGCCGCTGTGGAAATGTCTGCCACGGAATGCTTTCTTTATCCGAGGAACGAGCAAGAAGCAAGAAATCGCTGGATGTCATGACAGGAGAATACGGAAGGTTGCTGAAGCGGAAGAGGTGTGTGAGGGTGAGGAAATACGGGTCCTTCAAATTAATATCGGGGTTTGGGTCTTTTATGGCCTTCATTACATTCAATTTACAATTAGAAACAGTACATCAAATGAAATAGCAACTCAAACAGTTTTTATTACGAGAGCTCAATGTGAGATCATTCGTCACACAGCACACACAAAGTCGATAGGCGAGTTTTGCCCAAACTTTGATCAGTGTGTCTGAAGTAACTGTTGCAACAACTGCTTCACTCCTGTTTCTGAAATCGGATAGATCAGCTGGTAGCGAAGGCATATTATGGACCGCCCCCCTCCCCCAAGCGAAAAATCGCGTCAGATCGGGTGAACGTGGAGTGACCTCCAGAACATTCTCATTTAGATGAAATGTCAATACATAACTGAAGACGACAAGATCCAGAAAATCTTCATCGTCTTGCAGTGAGATTTCCTTTCCAAAGCTGGCACGTAAACCGTAGTCTGTAGTCATTAGATCTTGTAAGAGCTACAGACGGTAAGGACTAGTTGTAAGCGTCTCCTCAAATGTCTCCACACAGACGCCAGTGGAGTTACTAATTTACGACTCGTCTTGCGAACTGGTTTCTTGAGGCGACGTGTGAAAGATTCTCTCACTCGTTCAACACGTTTCACTCTTGGTCGTTCCGAACTGTTTCCCTTTGCAAAGACAGCCAGTGTCATGTGAACCTGGCTTCGCTACCAGCTGTTCCACCGGACTGAACAAGCGTGACTGAAGCAGTTGTTAAAGCAGTTGCTTCAGACAGACTAATCAAGGTTTGGGGAGAACTCGCCTGTTGACCCGATGTGTGCCATGTGTGTGGTTCTTACACTGAACACTTACAACTATAGCTATTGATCTTTCATGTGATGTATTATTTATAACTATAAATTAAATGTAATAAATGCTACAGAGCCGTGAAGCATCGGTATTCTTTTTAGACACCCGGTATTTGATAGCCCAGAGAAGGAGCATGCATCGCTGTGCACTGTGCAGATCGAGTTGAAGCGTTTGCTTGGAGGAAAAACACCCTCCTTTGCAAACCTTCCCGCGACACTTTCGCTTGAAAGCATCCTGTGTCAGACGGTGTCGCTATTGTGCTGTTTTTACAGTTTGCTCCTTCCGAGCTCAGTGCGTTAACACCGTACCGAGGCAGATATAAAAAAAGCACAGCAACACTGTGTTTTTTCGGCGGTAGTGAATCCTTGTCTAGGTCGTTTGCTAGCACTCAGCAGTCGTCCATGGTCATTTGGCGGCCAAAGAAGTCGTTTGGATTGCCCTGACACGGCTACATCTACATTTTCATGACTGCTCTGCAATTCACACTTAAGTGCCTGGCAGAGGTTTCTTCGAACTACCTTCAGACTATTTCTTTAACGCTCCGGCTCCGGCGCATGGGAAAAATAAACACTTAAATCTTTCTGTACGAGCTCTGACTTCTCTTATTTTATTATTATAATCATTAATCCCTTTATAGGGCTCCAATAATAAAATATTTTCACACTCAGAAAATATCTGGGGCTTTATGGGTAATTACGAGCAATTCCGAAACACAGAGATCTACATCTACATCTACTCCTACATCTAAGTAGATACTCTGCAAATCGCACTTAAGTGCCTGGCAGAGGGTTCATCAAACAACCTTCACAATAATTCTCTATTATTCCAGTCTCGAACAGTGCGCGGAAAAATCGAACGCCTATATCTATCAGTGAAAGAGCTCCGATTTCCCTTGTTATGGTGATCCTCTTCCCTGTGTAGCTCGACGTCAACAAAATATTTTCGGACTCGGAGAAGAAAGTTGGTGAATCAAATTTCGTGAGAAGATTCTGCCGCAACGAGAAACGCCTTTGTTTTAATGATGTTCACTCCAATTCCCGTATCATGTCAGTGACACTCTCTCCCATATTTCGCGATAATGGAAAACGTGCTGACCTTCTTTGAACTTTCTCGATGTACTCCGTTAATCCTACCCGGTAAGAATCCCAGACCGCGGAGGATTACTCCAAAATACGACGGACAAGCGTAGTGTTGGCAGTCTCTTTAGTATATCTGTCACATTTTCTAAGTGTTCTGCCAATAAAACACAGTCTATGGTTTGTCGTCCCACAACACTTTCTGTGTGTTCTTTCCAATTTAAGTTTTTTGTGATTCTAATTCCTAGGTTTGCAGTTGAATTTACAGCCTGTAGATTTGACTGATTTATCGTGAAATCGAAGTTTATCGGATCCCTTTTAGCGCTCATGTGGATGACCTCACACTTTTCATTACTTAGGGTCATTTCCCAATTTTCTTATCATACAGATATATTTTCTAAATCGTTATGCAATTTGTTTCAATCTCCTGTTGACTTTACTAGACGATAAACGACAGCATCATCTGCAAACAACCTAAGACAGTTGCTCAGATTGTCTTCTAAACCATTTATATAGATAAGGAACAGATCTATGAGCTTTGTCACGTTTGTCAAAATGCCGTGCTGGGTGATAAAAAATAATCTATACTGATCATCACTGTTTCTATTATCATCTCGACTGTGACCCCACTTCTCTTGTAATTCCTAGTTCCACACTGCGTTCTGTTTCATTCAGGTTTGTTTGACGGCACTGGGAGTATTTTTTATTTTTTGAAATGTACTGCGAGTGTGAATTCCTTCAGTGATGCCATAGACAGGGATTCGTGTGACTATGCTGAATTACTTCGAGCAGATAATTAGAAAACCAACTCGTGAAGGTAACGTGTTAGGCGTCCTAGCAACAAACATACCTGAACTTATCGAATCAGTCAACTTATAGCAGTGTATCAATGATCATAAGGCTGTCATAGGAACTATGACTATGGGTTTTACAAGGAATGTTAAGAAAGATAGGCAAGTATTTTGGCTTACCAAAAGTGACGGGAGACAAACTGCAGAGTATTTGAGTAGACAGCATCAAATACTCGGTGTTGAGGACGAAGATGTGGAGCACAAATGGAAAAAAAATCAAAAGCGTCGCCCAATGTGGATTACACAAGTATGTTCCAAGCAAGATCTTCAGGGATGTTAAAGACCCACCGTGGTTTAATAGCGGTGTTAGGAGACTGTTGCGTAAACATAGAGAGCTTCATCACAGACTGAAGAGAAGACAAAACCTAGCTGACAAATAAGAGCTGAACGAAGCGAAAGTGAGCACAAGGAGAGCAATGAGAGA
The DNA here is from genome assembly GCF_023864345.2 of Schistocerca serialis cubense. Taxonomy (NCBI): domain Eukaryota; kingdom Metazoa; phylum Arthropoda; class Insecta; order Orthoptera; family Acrididae; genus Schistocerca; species Schistocerca serialis. The sequence goes on along the minus strand of NC_064639.1, from coordinate 222,763,022 downwards.
AGCGTTCAATGACTTTGAAAGTAAAATTTTAACAACCGATCCAACTAAAAATCCTAAGAGTTTTCGTCTTACGTAAAGCAGTAAGAGGTTCGAAATCCTCTGTTCCTTCCCTCAGTGACCGATCGCGGAATAGGAAAGGAATTACGATAGGTTAGATGAAATACCTGTAAGATTCTACGTAGATTATGCAGAAGATCTTGCTCCGCTTCTAGCAACAGTTAATCGTAGATCACTGAAGCAACGAAAGGTACCTAGCGACTGGAAAAAACGGCAGGTCATTTTCGTTTTCATGAAGGGTCGTAGAGCAGATGCACATAATTATAGGCCTACATCGTTAACGTCAATCTGTGGTAGCATAACTATAAGATCGATGAAAAATTGCTGGAAACAGTATCGTAAAATGTCCAGGAGTAACTATCCAGAGCAACCTTAAGTGGAAGGACCACATAAAACAAACAGTGGCAAAGGATGGCAGACAAATTCACAGGAAGAATCTTAAGGTAATGCAACTCATCCAAGAAGGAAGTGTCTTACAAGGCGCTTGTTCGACTGATTCTTGAGTACTGTTCACCAGTCTGGAATCCATACCATGTAGGACTGACAGAAAAGAGAGAGAGAGAGAGAGAGAGAGAGAGAGAGAGAGAGAGAGAGAGAGATCCAACGAACAGCGGCGCATTTCGTCACAGAATCGTTTAGTCGGCGTGAGAACGTTACAGTGGCAGACGTTACAAGATAGGCGTTGTGCATCACGGAGAGGCTTATTATTGAAATTTCGAGAGAGCACTTCCGCTCACATACATCTTGCGAATAGACCACGACGAGACAAATCTGAGAAAATAGAGTTGATCCACAGACTTAACCGACAATCGTTCTTTCCACGCTCCATTTGCGAGTGGAACAAGGTTGGCTCTGAGCACTATGGGACTCAACTGCTGAGGTCATTAGTCCCCTAGAACTTAGAACTAGTTAAACCTAACTAACCTAAGGACATCACAAACATCCATGCCCGAGGCAGGATTCGAACCTGCGACCGTAGCGGTCTTGCGGTTCCAGACTGCAGCGCCTTTAACCGCACGGCCACTTCGTGGAACAAGGAAGGAGGGATCAGTTAGTGGTACCAAAAGAGCCCCCCGCCACATACTGTTAGGTTGTTTGCGAAGTAGGGCGTAGCTGTAGATGGTACAATACTTTATACAAGATTTTGAAGGAGACTTCATTTGTGAGGATCAAGCTTTTAGTCCTGCAATTATTTTTGTACTTAAATTTACACTCATGCTCATAAATTAAGGATAACTGCGGAATGTGGTGGCACTACACAAAACTGGCGCTAATAGCATAGGCTCATAGGGAACACACACGACACAGATCTGTAAGTCCATGATATTGGTGAGAAGTTGAGAAAACCGTCCGGAAATAAATGTGCTACAAAACGCCACTGTTTCCTGCGCATGTACCCCGACATCAATATGGGATATGATCACCATGCACACGTACACAGGCCGCACAACGGGTTGGCATACTCTGATCAGCTGCTGGGGTATAGCCTCCCATTCTTGCACCAGTGCCTCTCGGAGCTCCTGAAATGTCCTAGGGGTTTGAAGACGTGCAGCTATACGTCGACCGAGAGCATCCCAGACGTGCTCGACGGGGTTTAGGTCTGGAGAACAGGCAGGCCACTCCATTCGCCTGATATCTTCTGTTTCAAGGTAGTCCTCCACGATGGCAGCTCGGTGGAGCCATGCGTTATCATCCATCAGGAGGAAGGTGGGAACCACTGCACCCCTGATAAGGCGGACATATTGGTGCAAAATGACGTTCCGATAACCATACCTGTTACAGTTCCTCTGTCAAAGACATGCAGGGTGTACGTGCACCAACCATAATCCCACCCCACACCATCAAACCACGACATCCACATAGGTCCCTTTCAAGGACATTAAGGGGTTGGTACCCGGTTCCTGATTCACGCCAGATGAAAACCCGGCGAGAATCACTGTTCAGACTATACCTGGACTCGTCCGTGGACATAACCTGGGACCACTGTTCCAATGACGAGGTACTGTGTTCTTGACACCAGGCTTTACGGGCTCTCCTGTCACCATGGGTCAGTGGAATGCACCTTTCAAGTCTCTGGGCGAATAAACTATGTTTGTTAAGGGGTTTGTACACTGTGTGTCTGGAGACAACTGTTCCAGTGGCTGCGGTTAGGTCCCGAGCAAGGCTACCTGCAGTACTTCGTGGCCGTCTGCGGGCACTGATGATGAGATATCGGTCTTCTTGTGGTGTTGTACACTGTGGACGTCCCGTACTGTAGCGCCTGGACACGTTTCCTGTCTGCTGGAATTGTTGCCATAATCTTCAGATCACACTTTGTGACACACGGAATCCCCGTGCTACGACCTGCTGTGTTTGACCAGCCTCCAGTCGCCCTAGCATTCTACCCATCATAACGTCATCAATATGTGTTCTTTGAGCCATTTTCAACACACAGTCACCATTAGCACGTCTGAAAACATATGCGCACTTACTCGCTGCACCGTACTCTGACATGCACCAACACAGCTCTGCGTATGTGGACTGCTGCCAGCGCCACCGTGCGACGACCGGAGGTCAAATCCACCGCATGGTCATACCCCGAGATATTTTCAACCCGCAAACCGCCTATCAGAGCGTTGTTTCACCATGTATCAGCATTATCCTTAATTTATGAACATGAGGGTATTTTGCAATGTAAGCACTCTTTGCCAAACAGCTAGAAAACATCAAATGTAATGAAAAGAAATGTATATGCTGATATAAAATGAATACTCAATATTTTACATATAGGTACTGCGTTAACTTAGGGCTGGACACGACATATAGTCTTTCTTTTGTGCACTCATGTTCCGAAGAAACAGAACATCTGGAACTACTGGAAATAGAACATTCATATTCGCAATACATATTGCCGGCCGCTGTGACCGAGCGGTTCTAGGTGCTTCAGTCAGCGACCACGCTGCTGCTACGGTCGCAGGTTCGAATCCTGCCTCGGGCACGGATGTGTGTGATGCCTTAGGTTAGTTAGCTTTAAGCAGTTCTAAGTCTAGGGGACTGACGACCTCAGATGTTTAGTCTCATAGTTCTCAGAGCCATTTGAACCATTTTTTGCAACATATGTTCATTAGTATGTTCTGCAGAAATCATTGGCATTTCAGTCACCTTGGTTCAGCATGTGTTTTGTTGCTTAGTAGGCACAGGATCCGCCACGGGTCCTGCCTGGTAACTTGTTCGATGCGTGATGGCATCGACGCGTATAAGGCCAAATGGCGTCCTGTGGAATAGCCATCCATGCTGTATTCGCCTGGTTGCAAAGTTCATCTGTGGTGGTTGGCCTCGGGTCACAGTGCTGTACCTATCGTTTCACAATATCCCACACATTTTCGATTGGCGACAAGTCTGTTGATCCAGCGGACCAGGGCAAAAGGCTGACAGCCTGTGACAGCAAGAAGGCACAGTTTGTGCAGCAACATGTGGTCGTGCATTGTCTTACTGAAAAACGGCATCTGGAGTTGTGCAGAAAGGGTATGGTTACAGGTCGCAGTAGGTCAATCACGTGGGTCACACTGGTCACAGTGCCCTGGACACACACAGACTGTGATTTGTGGTTGTTTCCAATAGCATTCCGTGCCGTACGGCCTTGAGTTGGCACTGATTGTCTTGCGCAAATGCAATCACTGTGATGCCGCTCCCTCCGTCTGTTGGGAACCTAATGGAGCATAATTTTCAAATAGAACAGAACCTGGATGCGTCCGAAAACACTACATGATGCTATTCCCGACCCCAGTGACACCGTTCCATACAATATTGCTGTCTAGCCTGTTTCTGCACATTCGTCAAAGGTAGGTGGAGAAGAGGACGCTGCGCACGTAATGGTTCAAATGGCACTGAGCACTATGGGACTTAACAGCTGAAGTCATCAGTCCCCTAGAACTTAGAACTACTTAAACCTAACTAACCTAAGGACATCACACACATCCATGCCAGAGGGAGGTTTCGAACCTGCGACCGTAGCGGTCACGCGGCTCCAGACTGTAGCGCCTAGAACGGCTCGGCCACTCCTATTGGCTGCGCACGTAATCCATGCCGTAATAAACGGCGACGACTGTCACCCCTGATAGCGTACCATGTATTACACTGTTCCACTATTACGCCAGAGCCAAGGACGACGCAGATCCATCCTGCTGTGCCACCCGAATGACGTGTAGATCTTCTCGAGTTTGGTCTGGGAGGTGCGACAAGGTCGTATTCCGTGTACTACTCTTCACACACCCGTTGCACTGCGCAAACCCTTCGTCCCACACGAGTAGCAATTTCCCGCATGGATGCGTCAAGTTCTGTTGCACCAGTAATGCGCCCTCTTTCAAACCTACTGTTTTGACGGTACGGTTCGCGCATATATCTGTGCGAGGCATTCAGCTCGTCTGCTCGAGTCATATTAATGCATTACCTTCGGTTTATAGCGGCAACGAAAGCCGCAGGCACATTTTACCGGTAGGTGGTGTTGCACCGCGATATCTATGTTGACCTTGAACCCGGGAGACGATATGTTTCAAATGCTAATAATTTCTGCAGAACATACTAATGTACTTGTCCTATGAATATGAACGTCCTAGCTCTAGTCGTTCAAGGTGTTCTGTTTTTTCTGAACATGAGTGTATTTGTTTTAATGGTGAGAGATAATGTTAGCTTGAAACAGCGTTACGATATGGCCTTGACGGGGCGGAGGGCAGAACATGGATAACGCTGAAAATAAAGTTCAAATATGTGTGAATTCCTAAGGGACCAAATTGCTGAGGTCATCGGTCCCTAGACTAACACACTACTTTAAGTATTGGTTAAAAACAGTCTTAAATGCAATTTTAGTTTTTTATTTTTCAACGACGCGTTTCGCCTTATTTAATCATCTTCAGATTATCTTTTCTAGATGGACGTGAGAGTCACCAAGATCTGCATAACGCGTTCCCGTTCACAAGAGCGAGTGAGATGGGTGCTCAGGTAGTAAGCATAATTTATTGTGCTTACTACCTGAGCCCCCATCTTGGTGCCTCTCGCGTCCATCTAGAAAAGATAATCTGAAGATGCCTAAATAAGGCGAAACGCGTCGTTGAAAAATAAAAAATTGCAACCAAGACTGTTTTTAACTAATACTGTTAAGCACTGGTTTGCTGTATGCCACATATGGATTGGAAGACACTACTTTAACTAACTTAAACTAACTTATGCTAAGACCAAAACACACACACCCACACACACATGCCCAAGGGAGGACTCGAACCTCCTGTGGGAGGGGCCGCGCAATCCGTGACAGGGGATAACACTCAGCAGAGATCTTTCTGGTACAGGTCGGAGGAGGGTAGGGCCCCCTGCTGGCTCAGGAAGTGAAGAAGGGAAAGTCAGCGGTCCGTTCGGAGAAGAAGTCTGTGGTGGGACGGCGCAGTGCGGTGAGAGCGTGAAAACGGCGAACCGATCACGCCTCGTCACAGAGCAAATCGCCACAGGTGTCCCACAGATGCCGCGGCAGGCAGGCGTAAAAAGTCTGTCAGGCTGAAGGCAAAATCTAATCCAGCAGGTCTTGTGCTGAAGTTTGCAGGGAAAGGCAAGCTGGGAGTGTCTGGCAGGCACAGTACACTGGTCTGCAAACCTGAAGCACTAAACTAAGTTGCGGATAATGTGCCATTGGGATGCAACAAAGCTCTATGAAACTTCGACCATTCATAGAAAGAATTGCTACGGTATAGAACAAAAGATAACCGAAAGAAATAGGTAGGCGAAGAGTAGTGACTTATTCGATGACAACAATTATACTCAAGTCACCGCGATTTATGATGGTCCTCTGTATGTTACAAAATATGGGACATGGTTTTTAATAATATGTGTGATCCCTACGGAAGGCATTGCGTGACCTGCTACCTGCCCCCATGCTAGCCACAGTGTTGGTAAGGATCTCTTGTGGTAGGCTGTTCCTTGCTCCACCACCGCAACTGACAATTACTGGGTGATCGATGGTGTATGTGGACATGGGGAATTTTTTTTTCTTCTGACTTATTTAATGCGGTCCACCACGAATTCCTCTCCTGTGCCAAATCCTTCGCGTCAGAGTAGCACTTGCAACCTGCGTCCTCAATTATTTGCTGGACACTCTACAGTTCCGTGTAGAACCATGGAAGTCATTCCACGACGTCTTAACAGATATCCTATCATCCTGCCCCTACATATTACTGTTTTCCATTTACTCATTTCCACGCCGATTCTGGGGAGAATCTCCTCATTTCTTACCTGATCAGTCCACCAAATTTTCAGTATTCTGTAGCATCACATCTCACACGCCTCGACTGTCTTCTGTTCCTCTTTTACCACAGTCCATGTTTCGGTACCCTACAGTCCTGTGCTCTAAACATACACTACTGGCCATTAAAATTGCTACACCAAGAAGAAATGCAGATGATAAACGGATATTCATTGGACAATATATATTATACGGGAACTGACATGTGATTACGTTTTCACGCAATTTGGGTGCATAGATTCTGAGAAATCAGTACCCAGAACAACCACCTCTGGGCGTAATAACCGCCTTGATACGCCTGGGCATTGAGTCAAACAGAGCTTGGATGGCGTGTACAGGTACAGCTGCCCGTGCAGCTTCAACACGATACTACAATTGATCAACAGTAGTGACTGGCGTATTGTGACGAGCCAGTTGCTCGGCCACCATTGACGAGACGTTTTCAGTTGGTGAGAGATCTGAAGAATGTGCTGGCCAGGGCAGCAGTCGAACATTTTCTGTATCCAGAAAGGCCCGTACAGTACCTGCAACATGCGGTCGTGCATTATCCTGCTGAAATGTAGGGTTTCGCAGGGATCGAATGAAGGGTAGAGCCACGGGTCGTAACACATCTGAAATGTAACGTCCAGTGTTCAAAGTGCCGACAATGCGAACAAGAGGTGACCGAGACGTGTAACCAATGACACCCCATACCATCACGCCAGGAATACACGCTTCCAATGTGCGATCACCGCGATGTCGCCAAACACGGATGCGACCATAATGATGCTGTAAACAGAACCTGGATTCATCCGAAGAAATGACTTTTTGCCATTCGTGCACCCAGGTCCGTCGTTGAGTACACTATCGCAGGCGCTCCTGTCTGTGGTTGTTGTCTTGTTGGAAACGTCCCCGTCTGTTGACTCAGGGATCGAGACGTGGCTGCACGATCCGTTACAGCCATGCTCATAAGATGCCTGTCGTCTCGACTGCTAGTGATACGAGGCCGTTGGGATCCAGCACGGCGTTCCGTGTTACCCTCCTGAACCCACCGATTCCATATTCTGCTGACAGTCATTGGATCTCGACCAACGCGAGCAGAAATGTCGCGATACGATAAACCGCAATCGCGATAGGCTACAATCCGACCTTTATCAACGTCGTAAACGTGATGGTACGCATTTCTCCTCCTTACACGAGGCATCACAACAACGTTTCACCAGGCAACGCCGGTCAACTGCTGTTTGTGTATGAGAAATCGGTTGGAAACTTTCCTCATGTCAGCACGTTGTAGGTGTCGCCACCGGCGCCAACCTTGTGTGAATGCTCTGAAAAGCTAATCACTTACATATCATAGCATCTTCTTCCTGTCGGTTAAATTTCGCGTCTCTAGCACGTCATCTTCGTGGTGTAGCAATTTTAATGGCCAGCAGTGTACGTATATGTGGAAGGATAACAGAGTTACAATAACTTTGACTGGAAAGTATACCGTGTTCAAAGATTTGGAGTTCAGTACGTTCACGTAACATTGTCCTCCACACACCTTACCACCCGGACCATCGAAACGATCGTGTTCGACAATGTTCCTGTGTGCATTACGTGTTCCAACCTCTCTCCAGACGAGGGTATGTTCAGCATTATGGAACGTGATCTTTTTTTGTGATACAGGTTTTTGGGGTGTGAGAAGGTCTAATGTTGCATCGGTGTACTGGCCTCTAAATCTATGAACATAGTACATTCACGGGTCAGTGTTATTGTGACAGTGTACTTATTTTTTCAGGAATCCATTTGTCCCTGACTTCTTTTTTTGTGGATCACAATGCCCGACCGCAACGAACAGCATCGGAGGATACTTCAGTGAATGGGCTGGCCTGCTTGTCTCTCCCCTCCCCCCCGTCCCCCCCCCCCCCCCGGGCCGACTTAAATGTCATCCAGCACGTCATCACATGTGGGATGTGTTCGGCGGGGGGGGGGGGGGGGGGGAAGAAGGGGGAATATTCCAACACGTTGACATGCACCAAAGGCCGTCTCGTCTGGCAGTTGTGAACTGCCCTGGTGGAGGAATCTAACGCTCGACGACAAGAACTCCTCAGTAACCTTGTGCACAGCATGGGAGCATGTTGCAGAGTACCGTATAAGGAACCACGTTCCACCTTTTGTAATGTCCAGGAGACCGTCATTAATTACGATGGCTTCAGTGTAATTAATGTCATTGAATAACAGTATCGTTCCTGTTCCCCTCACCGCATATTTCTTTCACTTACCTCCTATACTGCAGATTCAGAAGGATGTAGGCTGCAGTAGGTACTGGGAGATGAAGAAGCTTGCACAGGATAGAGTAGCATGGAGAGCTGCATCAAACCAGTCTCAGGACTGAAGACCACAACAACAACCTCCTGTACTATACAATACTGTAAAAGTTGCTTGTATGGTCCAAGTTTCGTTGAGCTGTGTTACTTGGCAGTGACAAATCAGGCGGAAGCTACTTTCGTGCTTGAGTTTTGCACACCAGTTTATTTTCACGGAAGAGGGGTAGTTAGTTATAAGGTTTTAATAAATAACTCGAAAAATATAAGTTAGGAAATTAAATCTTTGTTTGTTTGCAGGTAAATGTCTCTACCTTTCGTATACACTGACATCCCTGAACCACAGTACCGAAGCACGCCCCTAGAGGAGCGAAAACAAAATGGCGCAGGCCGTTCATAACATAGAATATCGTATAGTAATTCGTTTTCTGCATTTTAAGGCCAGCAACACAGTAACAGTCCATGCAGAGTGGCGGAACTGTAAAACAACAACGCATCATCGTATGAGACAGGAGTTAAGTGGCGCTCACTCCTTCGGTGTGGTCAAATTAGTCTGCACGAGGCAATGTGATGGAACAAGTCTATATGAAGAAGAACGAAATGGCAGACCATCTCTCTGTGAAGAAGTGGGAGTCACAGGAGGAGTGAGGCGCTGGTGCTCGAAGATCGGAATGTCACAATCGGGGTGATAGAGGACAGAGTGAAAATTAACCATGGATCAGATTGCAACGTATTGCACTACGTTTTCAGCATCGTAAACCTGACACGGCGCCCTCTGCGTTCCACAACTGCTACACCATTTCAAAAGGCTCGCCAAACCGGGAAAATGTTGTGTCACGGCAAAACAGTTGGCATCTTAAGCCACCGAAACACCGTCGAAGATTGCTAGTTGTATCACTATGGTCCATAGGCCAAGTATCAACGTAGGTAGTGGAAAAATCTCGATTTATCACCGCCGAAGACCGAATCGTTACTAGACTAGGTGATACTGAGTATTTCGTTGGACTGCCATGGCGTGGTGCTAACACATTATACTCGTAATGGCTAAACCGTTGTAGAAGCATACTGGCGAAATCTCGTGATGCGGTCATGGGAGGCTGTGGCTGCGGAACAACGTTCGGGTGGGAGAGGGGGGGGGGGGGGGGCGGGCGAAGAGGAGGGGAGCATTGCAAGGGGTGCTTAAGCCCCACGACAACGCCTCAACCCGTTCATTGTGCGCTGGACGCAGACACAAATATTGCTTCTCTGAGCTATCAGAGGTGATAACGAAAACCTTATGGTTGCCTGTCATAATGGCTTGCCATCATAACGGGAGTTTCTGACGATTATCAGAAGCGGCTGAAAATATCTTTAGAAATCATGTTTAGGGGAGAGCCGGACAATGAGGCTCCGGAGTTCAAAAATGGCTCTGAGCACTATGGGACTTAACATCTATCTGAGGTCATCAGTCCCCTAGAACTTAGAACTACTTAAACCTAACTAACGTAAGGACATCACACACATCCATGCCCGAGGCAGGATTCGAACTTGCGACTGTAGCGGTCGCGTGGTTCCAGACTGTAGCGCCTAGAACCGCTCGGCCACCCCGGCGGCTTCAGGAGTCCCGGGAGCTATAAGCTCGCACCATCGCACGGGACACACCTCAACTTACTCTTCTCGGAGAGCCCAGTCGCCCCGTGAAGCCTAGCCTGTTTGTGTGCCGCTCCTCACAGTTATAATAATTTTTATGGATTTTAGTTATCCTCAACTAAAGAAAGTGGTCATTTATTATTGAGAGGGAATGTCACTTACGTCATTTTTTCTGAAACTGTGATGGAAGCGTTATATCTTGACTTCATAATCGTAGTTTAGTTACTGAAAGTCCGGTCACGATCATGGACGGTGTACTGCTTTTGTGTAAAGACGCCAATGCGGGCAAAGTGGCCATCTCAGGGATGGCTTCAGGCTGCTTCGCCCGCTGGGCACCGATTGTGTTGGGGGAGTACGTAAAAGCAGCGGCCGAAAGGAGGGCTTCGCGGCAATACCCCCAGCAACTCCTTATAACAGTGACGTAGAAGCGGCAAATAAAGAAAGAGAACAAAATGAAAGTAAAAAGGATAAATGGAAAGTTTCAGAACAGAAGAAAGGCAGTAAAAGGAAAACTGCGAAGAGCAGGAAATGCAGCTTTGAAAGAAATCTTTTGATGACAGTGATGAAGTCAGGAACTTCATCTACTGCGAAGAAATATTTTCTAATTCAAGGCCAGAAGAGCAGTGGTTTAAGTACCATTTATAATCCCTATGGGGCCGGCCGGAGTGGCCGAGCGGTTCCAGGCGCTACAGTCTGGAACACGCGACCGCTACGGTCGTAGGTTCGAATCCTGCCTCGGGCGTGGATGTGTGTGATGTCCTTAGGTTAGTTAGGTTTAAGTAGTTTGAAATTCTAAGTTCCATAGTGCTCAGAGCCACTTGAAGTCCCTATGGGCCCACGAACTCTGTACAGGAGACATTTGTTTGTTAGAACTATAATTCGAAGTATGTTTCACAATAAGACATACTTAGTTCTTTGTTAAAATAATTTTATCTGTTATTTCTGAGTTTAAAGCTACGTGCCCACTTTGCCCATTCACGTCGGCAAAGAAATCATTTTGCCGCTTTGTGAAAATTTAATTGTTTAAAGTACTCAATTTAATCCTAAAGCAAAGTACTCCGTCTTCAGGCCACAAGTGCTCCATCGGGACGACCTGACCGCCGTATCATCCCCAGCTGAGGATGCAGATAGGAGGGGCGTGTGGTCAGCACACCGCTCTCCCGGTCGTTATGATGGTTTTCTTTGACCGGATCCGCTACTATTCGGTCGAGTAGCTCCTCAATTGGCACCACGAGGCTGAGTGCACCCCGGAAAATGGCAACAGCGAAAGGTGGCCTGGATGGTCACCCATCCAAATGCCGGCCACGCCCCACAGAGCCTCACTTCGGTGATCTGACGGGAACCGGTGTATCCACTGCGGCAAGGCCGTTGCCGTAATTTAATCCTAAGGTGATTAACTACTTTGTATCATACTTCAGTAATTGTAGATTTTTATGCACTTCCGCCAATTACTACTCAGCTTAAAAAATAGGAATGCCTTAGACTGGCAACTTTTCCAGGCTCTACCCTACCTAAAATGATATTTCTTAGAAGAAGGGAACAGCGCCTACTTGTCGTCACAGATTTCGCCCAAATTTAAGATCTATACAGGACTTGGTGAAAAATGAAAGTGACAGAGTTGGGAGTTCCAGGTGGGCAATTGATCCGAAAAAAATATACCATTTTTGGCGCGGGTCGAGTGTGAAATGAGTCACGTAATATGTAAGCATAACGTCCAGGCAGCGGTTGGCGCAGCGGGAAGAGTACAATATGGTAAACCGAGGGTTGGGGGGTCGAGTTCTTTATGCGGAAACCTTTTTTATTTTCAATTTTTGTGTTCCTTACACTGCAAATAAACCGAGATACTAGTCAATATAGTGAATTTATTAATATTTTCATAAAAGGTATGAAAAGGAAAAAAACAAAGGGAAATTGGCTCGTGAGTAGGCGCCAAAATATAGGAAATCGTCATTACTACATCAAAGAACGGTCGTATTATGACAACTTCACACTTTTTGACTGATGTGACGAAGTTTCATGTGGAGCAGAACAAATTCCTTCTGTTAACTGAGCCGTGGGGAGGACAAACACGTTCAAAACTATACCAGATTTTTCAAGACGAAAAAGGATTGCCAATTATGGAGCATTAAAGAGAGTACCTCCCTCCCTCCACAAATGCACTAGCTAATGCGTCCCTGTGAAATCTGTTTTTATCGTCAGGTAAAGAATTTGTTCAAATGGGTTCAAAACTGCTCCTATGTCATCGAGAGAGAAAAAGAAAGAACATTCCGAGAAGACTGCATCAGACACATTTCGTTGCCAGTATTTGGGGAAATCATGCGTTACGCGTGGTTTGCTGCCAAACTGTGCCATGAGAGAGAACCTTCTGTGAATTAGAACCAAAACTGATTTTCCACAGAAACTTTAAGACCTCCCTCTAATTGTAAAAATACGGCGATTATAACATGTGCAAAATAACAAGAAAAGTACTGCTTTATCTGTTTTTACGACAAATATTACTTCAGCAATCCCCTACAATTTCTACCTAAAAAATAATAATCCCACGTTTTCGTTAACCTTTCCATTCGATGCATTTTATGAAAATATTAATAAATACAATATATTTAGAATTATTTCGCTTTAATTGCGGTTTAAGAAAAGTAAAAAATGCAAATAAAAGGAATTAAAAAATCTTCATAGGTTCACGATCACACGACCCTTGTATTACCGTCGTGTATTGCTTCCGCTCCGCCAACTGCTGCATGGAAACTACATAAACATAAACAACGGGTCATGCATCGCGCGACCGTCGCCAAAACTGCAATTTTTTTCTAAACACTGTGCCAGCTGCGCACCTCCACTTGACTTACTTTCATGTCAGGCCAAGCTCTGCATACACCATAAATATGGACGAAATCGGTGATGGCGACTAGGCGTGATCCCCTTGTAAGACAAATTCTGTTGTAACTATTCAGTTACTCTTAGCAATATTATGTTGTGCACAAAATTCTGTAGTGACCTGTCAGCTTCTGTATGGAACCTGCGGTTCTGTGACCCCTCTTTTAACCTTGACATATCTAGAACGGAATGACCTTCGTGCCAAGCAGCTTGGATTCTGAAAACATCGGGTATCCAAATTTTAACTCTCGCATTGCTCGAATGAGATCCTGAAAACCATGGAGCAAGGGAACCAGGTGTATGCAGTATTTCTTGACTTCAGGAAACCTTATTAACGCATATTAACAAAAGTGTGGTCATATAAGGTAACAAACAAAATTTGTAAGTAGGCTGAGGATTTTTTGGAAGGGTCGACGCAGCATGTTATTTTCGATGGAGATCATCAACAGATGTAGAAGTAATTTAAGGCGTGTCCCAGTGAAACAAACTCTGACCGACGCTGTCCATGGTGTAAATTAATATCGTGGCAAACAATGTCTTTCCGCAAATGACGAGGATATTTACAGTGAAGTGCTATCTGGAAAAAACTGTGCAAATATTGTGAAATATTGATAAGATTTCAAAGTCTTACCTTACCTTACCTTAAAGTAGTTCCTTGTGATTATTGTATCAGTGAGTTGCAACTGGAGAAGGCAACTCATGCAAATACCTGAGCGGTTTTTTTCCCCGTCACAATCACAGAATGTTGGGGTCTAAACTACAATGCGCTCACGGAAACTAATCAGTGTGATCTTACATATCGATGTGAAGTTACTTCACAAAGTGGAGCACAAAGGAAGGATCTACATTTCTTGTGTGAAGCGTCAGACAATAGAATCGGGAATGTCACGTGCACAGGAAACAGTTCAGACAACAACAAAAGACTGTTGAAGATTACATGGGTGGGTCAAATAACTAATCAGGAGGCATTAAATGAATGTGAGGAAACAGATTCGTGGTACGACTCGACTAAAAGAACGCGTCGGTTGATAGGACATATCGTTAGATGCGAAGGAACCGTCAGTTTGGCAATGGAGTTATGCGTGGGTGTTAAAATTTGTAGAGGGAAACACACTCTCGAACAAAGTAAGCAGGATCAAATGGATATAGGTTCCAGCACTCGTGCAGAGCTGAAGAAGCTTACATATGATCGACAACTCAGTCTTAGGATTGAAAACCGTACTAATAATAACATGTTACTGAAAACTGCATAAATGACACAACATATTTGTGTAAATAAAATGACCGATATTTCCTTTTTTGTTTTTTTTATTGTCACGCAGGAGAAATTGCTTAAATTGGTGAAATCATTTTATTTACAGTAATACATACATGTGTTTTCAAGCTGCCAGATGACCAGGCGACAGATTTTCACTATTATTACGCATGAGCACTAGCATTAACAACATGGCTGTATCAGAGTCGCATTGGTTGCTTTTGGAATTGGCCAGTTTCTTTACCAAGACATTGTGGATCTCTCTGCAGTTAGGGTTTTCGAGTGCTAAATCAACAATTTTCTGGCTGTTTTTGTCAGGAACCCCAGTTTCAGTATTCCTACAACATTTGCCATAAGATATTGCCATAAACAATAATTAAAAAAATATGATCATGACCATATTTGTAATTAAGCTACAACATGCAGACGTTCTTAGTTTTGAGCCCTATCCTTCTCACATAAGGGACAAACATTTCAAACACTGAATCACCAGCACTCACAGATGTCGGCAAGGTGGTACAAAAGGGGCACTTGCCACCTCTTTAATCTGGGAACAGGCCTTTTATTCATTACAGTATTCTCACGAATTTCTAGCAACGATCATCATCAATTCTGTGGAACCGCTTGTTTAATACCGGTGAGCCAGACTATGAGTTTAACAACCGCTACATAGGTCTCTTGGGCTGGGGAAGTCCGCCCCATTAGCTGAATAGTCAGCGCATCTGACTTGTGTGCAGCGGGCCTGGCTTCGATTCTTGGTGGGGTCGGAGATTTTTCTCCACTCGGGGACTGGAGTTGTGTTGTCCTCATCGTCATTCCATCATCGTCACGCAAGTAGCCTAATGTTTCGTTAGCTGGAAGGACTTGCAACTCGATGGCAGAACTTCTCCGCGTGGGGATATCCGGCCGTCAATGCCATACGATCATTTCATTCCATTTAATTGGAGTTGGGAAATAATGTCGATTCCTAGATGCAATGGCGGTTTTGGTGCTCTTTTGTGGTTAAGATGCATGCGAGACTTTACAGTATAGTGCCGAAAGTGTTCAAATGGCTCTGAACACTATGGGACTTAACATCTGAGGTCATCAGTCCCCTAGACTTAGAACTACTTAAACCTAACTAACCTCAGGACCTCACACACATCCCTGCCCCAGGCAGGATGCGAACCTGTGACCGTAGCAGCCGCGTGGTTCCGGACTGAAGCGCCTAGAACTGCTCTGCCATAGCGGCCGGCCGCCGAAACAATGTCCTCAATCTTTTCTCTGTCACTTCCTCATACTGCCCCTGTCGTACTCCAGTCTCCAGCGCATGGATTCCGACGCCAATTCCCAGAGCAACGTAAACGTCGAAGTAGTATACGTGGCCTTCATCCGTCCTCCGAATTCCATTAGCTGCACTGCGAAATGACAACAGTAGTTTCCTGTGGACGAAGGAGACCCGTTATGGCTTGGTGAAAATACGTACAGTTCTATACGACAGAGCTACTGTAGCTGTTTTTGAAGAGCACTGTACATTTATACTTAATCATGAGAGCTAAATATATCAGTAGTAAAAAAAGGTGATGTCGCTTTCTACCATAGGAGAAAATAGTCTAAAATTTCAAGGTTAGAAAGACGTTCCCTCCAGGGACTGGGATCTTCTCAAGCTCCATGTTGTACAACGCAATGCCAAATGTAGTCATAAAACTATTGATTCTGTAGTGCAGTTGGCCTGCCTGCGCCATAATGTGCCAACTTGAAGAAAGGAGGTCTGCCTTGGTTCAGTTCTACGCTGTTAAAACTCGATTCTACTAGCCAATTTGAGGTTAGTAGTGGGAGATTTCCCACATTCATGAAGTCGAATCCTGGTTCTGGATTGCGCTTTTTCCAATAACTCAGAAACAAGTAGTTTCCGAAACGTATTTCATTCAACTTTAGTAACGTCAGTCAACATTTAAAATAGAAAGCTGAGAAGTAATGCAATAAATCCATAAACGATATCAGATATGAAGTTTCGTAACCAAACAAATTACTATAAGCATAGATGTCAACAAAGTTGAATGAGTGTGTTTTAATGTTTGTTCTCTGTTTCTTCACGTTGTGGAACATTAATGCGCCACTTTTTGTTCGTTGTTTCTGTTGATATCCAACAGGATGTTCTGAGTCAGTCTGAATCTTTATATTTCACATTTTTAAATTGTGACAGCCTAACATTGTACTGGATTATACGATGCCCCAGAAGGAACCGTCAATATTCAGGGGTATTACATGAACGACCATATGAAACAAAAAAGTCGAGTAAACATGGGTTCTAAACTATATACCTTAAGGGCTTCGAGTATTTGCCAGTAGAATAGATGAGTCTCAAAGTAACCACGATGAACGAGTGCTCATAGCTCTTAAGGTATGCAGTTTAATTTCAATGTTTACTGGGCATTTTTTTCTTGTTTTGATCCATTCTACCACCTCTCATAATATGGAAATCAAAGAGGTTGCAGTAGGAAAGATTCGTTTCAGAGTAATGAAGATGAAGTACTCTTCAGAGTTCCTAAGCTACGCAGTATAAACACCATAATTACTATTTTTTTTTATTTGCTTCGAATAATCGTTCGTGTCGTATCGCTGAATACTGGCCATTCCTCCTAGGAATAAATTTCAAAAATAAATTATTATATAAATGGTTCAAATGGCTGTAAGTCCTATGTGACTTAACATCTGAGGTCATCAGTCCCCTAGACTAAGAACTACTTAAACCTAACTAACCTAAGGACATCACACACATCCATGCCCGAGGCAGGATTCGAACCTGCGACCGTAGCAGCAACGCGGTTCCAGACTGAAGTGCCTAGAACCGCTCGCCCACAGCGGCCGGCTATATATATATATAAATCTTTTGAATGTTTACTACGTATATTTCATAAGTAAATGTTTGTCCTTCATGTAATCCTACTGCATTTCAGATGGTTGAATATCGAAAGATTCCATACGCTACTGAAATATGCTTACCATTTAGGCATCAAAATTATCTGCCTTTAAAGTACTAAGTGAATAACTATCGAACAGTTAGTTTTGTATACTCTCTTCTAAAGTAATGTTTTCAAACTCACCGAAACAGCTATATAAAAAATGGCAGTTTTAGATTTTTGCCCCCTCTCGGTTAAATTTCCACTGACGTCCATGCCAGAAATCGTTAACAATAGAGCTGTAAAGTGATGACGCAGTCTGGAGCAGATGACGCACACTTTTATTTGCTATAATTGGACGGATATTCGTCTTAAAGCACGTCCACACGCAAGCACTCTCTCGTAATGATGTGTGCAGTATATGTCCCTTGTGCAGAGATTCAGTAGATATAAAAGCCACTTCGCAAGGTACACGTGTGTGCGTATAATGAAACAGAAGCACGCAATGTTTACTTGGCCTCGCTCTGGCATTGTCAGTAAAATGTCTCAGGCCTAGAGCACTAGACAAACACGAACAGACGTGGCGCAAGCGCTAGAGGTTGCGTGCCGTGTATTTTGCCTCGGGAGATTCCTGCAGCGTCAGCCTTAGCCATGCCCACTTTTTGCCAAGTCCATTTCAATTACGTGCTGCCACAGAACTCCATCACTCTGCGTGACCCTATTTGTTCGCATTAGTTCCAAGAAAACCTGGTTTCTTCACAATGCGTTACTACACCACCGAATGTAATTAGGCACTATCACAATTGACGTAAACAGAAAGTCTCTTAATTAATGCCTCTTCCGTCATGCAGTCGTTTAAAGGCATCGTTAGAAGCTGTTGCTCAGGTATTAGTCACTGATCTTTCACGAGAATTGGTTAGTTCCTAATTACCTTACGACTGAGTGATGTAGAGATGCTCTAAGTTAACGGACTCATTTTTTGGGTGTTTCTACTGCTCGTTTGGTCATCCTTATTTGGATTTTCTGCAGTTTGCCTGAACTGCTTAAGGCAAACGCCGAGACACTTACTTTAAAAAGAGACGCACGAGTTCCGCTCTCGCCTGTCGCGTAACTACTGCCCCGTCTCTAATGATATCTCGTCGAAAGGAATCCGTTCCTTAATTGCGCCAAAATTGATGAGAACATCTTTGCGTTTTAAAGTTCTTATTTTTATTTTCCCTATTATTTAATGAGCGTTTTATTAATGTGATTGCGTATTATTATTAATTGATTTTTATTTATGGTTTGGATTAGCGATTCCTTTTTACTGTTTGCTCCTTTTATTTGAGTCCTATTAATTATGTTTACGGTAGTTATGAAGTCCATATTGCTTACACCATGTGCTTTTCGGTAGCACCATGTGCGTTTCGCAGCAGCAGATTTCGTTAAGTCTCCTTGCTGGAACTTCTCCATCTGAAATCGTTGAAGATAATATATCGCTCTAAGGAAATCGATCGGTACAGCCAAGTGCTATGCTGTGTCATGTGTATGGAATTTGGCGTCCAACTTTAGTTCGTGAAATTATTTAGATCTTCGGAGAAATGTTCTCGACGAATCCCAAATCGGTGTAAAACTGCAGGTTCGCACCATCAAACCACACAACACTTCCGAAGGACTTGCGTCTTTATAATCGCCGAATATTTCTTTTGAAATGATTAAGGGTTATGAACTCTACACACCTGACACTCCTTTTGTGCTTTTATATGTATTTATTTTCTTCAGCACCATAAAACATAGATTACTGCTTTAATGGCGGCTTCCAACAATCTCTTCTCAATCCGACGTAGAACATCTCTCTTTCAATGTCCAACATGGAATAATTATCTCTTTGCCGTAGCTTAATATAGTCTGTATATCTTTGTTATCGAGTTCGCACGTAGATGCAAAATTCCACAGACTATTTATCTCTCTCGCATATATTTTACATTTATCGTCGTCATAGTCCGTCGCACTTTATTTATCGGTCTTTGCATCACGAAACGCTACACCGTCCTTCTTTAATTTCAATCTCCCTGGTAATTGGAGTTACGGGGGGGGGGATTTTGTTCATTAATTTGGCCTTCCCCTGACACAATTTACGCGTGAAAACATACAGGGTGATCGGAAATTCCCAATAGGGGCTCATGTCCGGAAACGTACATTTTCCGTTCTACAACGGTTTCAATTCAGATTTTAACGCATCCACTTTCGTTTTAGGAACTGAATTAAGAGTGATATAGTACAATTATCAGGTAGCAGTTCAAAAGGAAATATAATGAACCATCCATTCATCACTTACGCACATTTGTTTGTATTAATACTCAAACATTACGTGTTTAAATTAATCAGTGCCTCCAGAAATCCACAAATGCTTTTCGAATCCATGCCACACGGAATCGCTGTCGTATTGCATTCCAAATGTGGACAAACACGTTAATAGGGTTGCAGTCACGATTTTTTCTGTCATCGCTGTATTGGAACTGTTGTTTAAGTCCAGGCAAGGATTTACTGCAAAGGTAATTATTTACTCGTGAAGAGTTCAGATCTATTACAGTTGCAGTACATATATTTCGGCTACTAGTTTCGAAACGACTGGTTCATTCTAAAGTCTGAGTCAATCGGTTTGTTCTGAAAAGCGAATATTCCAACAGTGGGTCCAACCAGCCACAGACTGCACACAGCGCAGTCAGCAATTATCATACAGAATGATACGTGGCGTTACCAACATAAAAACCTAAACTGCCTACTTACGTAGAAAAACCTAAACAGCCTACTTACAAAAGATAACCTAAAGTGAGGCAATGTCGTTTTGTACATTCGTCTGCTGTTCACATAAGTGATTGTTTTATAAAACTTCTTATGTGAGTATCAGACGAACATACGAAATGACATCGTCTCATACTAGGTTATACTCTCTCTCCACAGGATCACCAAGTGACCGGTAGATCTGGGGAATGAGAAACGAGCGATAGCAGCGTGTTGCATGTACACTGATGAGCCAGAACATGGTGACCACCTGCTTAATAGCTTGTTTGTCCGTCTTTGGTACGAAATACATAACTTATTCTGTGTATCAGATTGTTGGTAGTTTTGTCGAGGTATGTGGCATTAGATGTTCAAAAAATGGTTCAAATGGCTCTGAGCACTATGGGACTTAATATCTGTGGTCACCAGTCCCCTAGAACTTAGAACTACTTAAACCTAACTAACCTAAGGACATCACACACATCCATGCCCGAGGCAGGATTCGAACCTGCGACCGTAGCAGTCGCGCGGTTCCGGACTGAGCGCCTAGAACCGCTAGACCACCGCGGGCGGCATTAGATGTCTACGCACAGGTCATGTAATTCACGTAAATAAGGGTTGCTGATTAAATGGTTCAAATGGCTCTGAGCACTATGCGACTTAACTTCGGAGGTTATCAGTCGCCTAGAACTTAGAACTACTTAAACCTAACTAACCTAAGGACATCACTCACATCCATGCCCGAGGCAGCATTCGAACCTGCGACCGTAGCAGTCGCTCGGCTCCGGATTGTAGCGTCCAGAACCGCACGGCCACTCCGGCCGGCGGTTGCTGATTAGCGTACGCGGTGATGGCACCCGATAGCGACCCAAATGGGTTCCACAGAATTTACATCAGGCGAATTTGGTCGCGGAGACGCCGATGTGAGCTCACTATAACGCTCCTCAAACCACTATAGCGAGGTTCTGGCGCCCAGACATGGACAATTATACTGCTGAAAGACGACACCTCCGTCGGAAAAGACATCAAGCATAAAAGGATGCAGACGATTCGCAGCTGACAGTCTATCTTCGATTACTACCGCAGGTCCCACACAAACGCAAGAGAATATCTCCCGTAGCACAATACTGCTCTCACCCTCCCGCCTCCTTCGTGCGATGCACTTTTCGAGCCGCCGTTCACCTCGATGACAGCGTTTGTGGAGACAACCATCGACGTAGTGTAGCAAAAATATGTTTCATCCGAAGAGCCGACACGTTTCAGTGATCGACGATCGAATCCCGATGGTACCGTGCTCACTGCAACCGTAACTAAGTCGTTGGGTCAACATTTGAAACACTGGACTCGCATTCGGGAGGACGACGGTTCAATCCCGCGTCCGGACATCCTGATTTAGGTTTTCCGTGGTTTCCCTAAATCGCTCCAGGCAAATGCCGGGATGGTTCCTTTCAAAGGGCACGGCCGACTTCCTTCCCTGTCCTTCCCTAATCCGATGAGACCGATGACCTCGCTGTCTGGTCTCCTTCCCCAAACAACCCAACCCAACCAACACGTGAACACGAGGGGGTGGTCTGCTGCGGAGCTTCATGTTCAACAATGTGCGATGAACGGTGTGCTCCGAAACACTTGTGCGTCCGCCAACATTGTGCACATCCGACAGAGATGCTACAGATCACCTTCTGTCCTGCTTTGCGGAGCAGACAAGCCTCCGAACCCCATGTTCTGTGAAGAGTTGTGGACGTCTAACCATTTAGCGCCTAATGGTAGTTTCCCTGCCCTTCTATCTCTTTCCGTTGATGCTTACGACAGTAGCACGTGAACAATGGATAGCTTCGCCATTTTCGAGATACTCGTTCACAGGCTCAGCCTCTGGGTAACAATAATCGGCCATTTGTCAAAGTCGCTTATCTCAATGGATTTCCCCATTTGCAGCCCGTATCTTGGCTAGGGTGATCCTCCGTCCGAGTCTGTACCGCTTACATACTTTTGTTACCGCGTCACGTGGCCGCAAAGCCACCAGGCGACATCCAAGATCGCGGTGGTCAGTAATAATAATGTTTTGGCTTATCATTGTATGTTGGACATAATACGTACAATGCTTCGATAAACGGTAAGACCAAAACACCCGATCCCCTCGACATTTGAGACAGAGCTCAAGTTATGTTGTGTGAACGTTCACTTTTGGTTACTAATTGTACGTATTTCTCGGCAGACATCCCACGGAGCTCTTGGCCGGAACTTGAATCGTTGATGTTCCTACCTTCCTTGTGCAAGTTAGAACTCAATTCTTTGTACGGGCAAGATGCAAAACTGGTTTCTATGTTGCGCGACTCACTTTCGAAGCTAGCAGCAAGAAGAAAGTACACACTGATTAGGAAAATATTCAATTCACCGCGGCATGAACAAAGCTATAAGTCTGCTCTGGACGCAGTTCAATGTTGCTTTCTGGCCGTGTCATCTCGGTTGTGTGCAAGATAAATTGACAAGTTGAATATTTTGGATTCGTTCGAATTGTAACGAAGCATACTTTTCGAGAGCAGAACGCTTCACACGCGGTTACGAACTCATGCACAATCTCCATTCTAAGATAAGCAATCGAAATTCGGTAATTCTATTTACATGGCTTCTCTTTTTCAAGAGAAGTCACCATAATAACAACTAAAGTGAAAGTTAGTACATGGGTGTGATCATAAAACGACGGAAACATTAACTGTTTCCGGACCGAACAAAAAAAAAAATGCTTTTATTGGCACATCACAGACGCAAACGTCAGATTTTTTTCGATACGGTCCTCTTTCGAAGAAGAAATATCGTATGTTGTTGCTGCAGTTGAAACATCCCCTTAGAAAAATTAAGAATGACAGTGCTGGTAAACCTCTTACGTTATTTTAGAGAAGTCACCATAATAACAACTAAAGTGAAAGTTAGTACATGGGTGTGATCATAAAACGACGGAAACATTAACTCAGTTTCCCGACAAAAACGAAAAAAAAAAAAAAATGCTTTTATTGCCACATCACAGACGTAAACGTCAGATTTTTTTCGATACGGTCCTCTTTCGAAGAAGAAATATCGTATGTTGTTGTTGTAGTTGAAACATCCCCTTAGAAAAATTAAGAATGACAGTGCTGGTAAACCTCTTTCGTTATTTTATTTTCACACACCAAACAGATGAGCAAAACTGAGCGTACTCAGACATTTCTCTCTTTACTTATTCTGATCAACACTAAACTGACAGACAATATTTCTTTTAGCGGAACGCATTCTGACTTTCACTAATTCCTACAAAACAATGGCCCTGACTAACAATAACCTATACCTTTCATGAATCACTTACCTCACAAAAATCTTCGCTACTCAAACTACTGCAATACGGCGTAAGCGAATACTGCCAACTAAATAAAAGATTCTAACTACTGAAGGCACTAACTACTGATAGGCATAGTTAGCAAATGAAAGATTTTGATGGAGAACAAACAATGTATTTACCTTAATAGTGTTCAAAAGTTATAATATATATATCAGTTCATGACATCCAGTCATACAAATTTCCTTTTTCTGACGGACACACGT
The DNA here is from genome assembly GCF_023864345.2 of Schistocerca serialis cubense. Lineage (NCBI taxonomy): Eukaryota > Metazoa > Arthropoda > Insecta > Orthoptera > Acrididae > Schistocerca > Schistocerca serialis. The sequence goes on along the minus strand of NC_064639.1, from coordinate 222,739,433 downwards.
CCAGATCGTCCTCTCTCAAAACTCTGCCATCTCTCTTCCCACATCCACCACTGCTGGCGGCTCACCTCCAACTGCGCAACGCTAAGCGCTCTTCACATCCAACTGCCAAACACTACAATCGTGAATATTCCAACAATGCCAACCAGCCACAGACTGCATACAGTCAGTGATTTTCATACAGAGCGCTATGTGGCGTTACCAACATAAAAACCTAAACAGCCTACTTACATAGACTTCACTACAAAGACTAGTTTGATGCAATTCTCTGTGATACTCTATCCACTGCGAGCATCTCCGAATAACTTCCACAGCCTACATCCTTCAGTATCTGCTTATTGGATTCATCTCTTGGCCTCTTTTACTATTTCCTCCCCCCACCCCACACCCCTATGCTCACACTTCTCTCATACCAAATTGGTGATCCCTTGATGTCTCAGATTGTGTCCTACCAACCGAGCCCTTCTTTTAGTCGTGTCCCCAATACAATTTAGTACCTCCTTATTAGTTACGCAGTCTGCCCGTCTAACCTACAGCATTCTTCTGTAGCTCCACATTTCAAAAGCCTTTGTTCGCAAACTCTTTCTCGTTCATGTTTCTTTTCCTTATGTAGGTACGCTGGATACAAATACCTTAAGAAAAGACTTCCTAAGAAAAAACTTTAATTAAACAAAAAGTCTTGAACAGGAAGTAGTGGATTGCAAAATTGTGCAAATCCTTAGGCTTCGAGCAAAGTTATTGGATGTAAAAGAAAATACTAGTCATAAAAGCAGTCAGGAACAGCAATATATCTTATTGATGAAATTCTGTGTTTATATTCTCTTCGATTCCAAGGGATATGTTGCAGTCAAATGCAATTTCGAGAGTATTTCTTCATGCATACGTTGTAGCTTATGTCATTTCATTCATTAATTTTGGATCTGTTTACATTTATTTTACGATTATTCATGTCTTTCGATATTTTATTAACGCTTTGGATGCTAAAATAAAATAGTTATTTCCTAAATTAAGCAGCAGAAGAATTAAAACCAAACAATTTTATGGACTTTTATCCTGGGGGCGTGGATGATAGTCAGGAATGGAGGGAGGGGGTAGGCGGAACAGGATTCTGAAATTATCATTTTCGACGTAAATGAGTGGTGAATTGGTCAGGTTTCAGATGTGGCATACTACAAGAACAGAATTTTACAGTTGAGACAGAAAGCTTGTTATATTCCGGAGAACTGATGGTTATCCATGGTGCGTTAGTAATTTGTAATGGATAAAAACGAAGTAATGTAGGAACGCTTGTATGTCTTCAAGTGTCTGACGGTAACAATTTCCAAAGCAGTGGGTGTCGCGATTGCATATGTTACACTATGCTAATACTGAAGATAAGCCTACGCAGGGTATTTATTGCCCTGATAACACCGTAAGTTTTACGTAGGTCGCAGTAACTCATTGTGTTACGCTGTGATCTTGGCAGGTACGTTGACGCCGTGCTTCCACGGAACGCTGACTTGGTTCCGGTAACAGCATGCTTGCTCGAGCGGGAATAGTGGAGCAAGGCGCGGCGTGGCCTTCGTTGCATTACCATTCCCAAATGCCCTTAACAGTCACATTCTAAGCAAAGAAGTGCACGTCAAAAGAGCGGAACATGGAAGACCTATTTCAATGTTACGATAACATATTAATGGCATTTTGTTCGCGCCCCGTCCACTTCGGAAGGTCACTCCCCCCCACCCCTCACCTCCCCCCAGTATAAATCAAGTTCTTCCCTTATATTTTATAATATTGCTTCGTATTTTCTGCTCTGATAGTACATCTTTTAACTTTCCTACAAACATTCGATTCAGCCGACTATATGCTTCTTTTGTCTTTCGTAGTTGTCTAAGATTCGGTTGCACATCTTATAACAGGAGCAGAAATTACTTTGTCTATTAGAACGTCGTTTTTATATTCAGATGTTACACCGCAGCCTAACAGCAGCCTGTGCTATTGATTGTTCATCTAGCACTGTTTTGGAGCGTACTGAAAATGTCTCGAAGTAGGGCATTACTCTAGTTTTTTACTGAAATTTTTATAATTATTACGTATTTGATTTAGGCGATCTATAGTAAACTGGAGGGGACATTTTCTGTCTTCTTAATAACCCTTTGTTCATTGGCAAATCTATGTGTGTGTGTGTGTGTGTGTGTGTGTGTGTGTGTGTGTGTGTGTGTGGGTGGGTGGGTGGGTGGGAGTGTGGGTGGGTGGATGTTATGGTACTAATCTGACACCTTGTTTAACTTCCTGTTCCCATTGTACAACTACGTCTTTTGACTATATAATAATATAGTACCTTCTTGGCTTCACCTTTGTCGCTATTATCTGATGATCTATATTGGTCCACTATTCATCGTGTGTTTGAGAATGACATCGCATAGGGTCTTCCAACAAACAGTACACATAATTTCTAATCTTTCCGAAACGTTTTCTCGTTGATAACCCCCATAAAATAAGTCAGTCTTTTACTATATTTTTGCTATTTATGTAGTAAAACGTGTGACGTAATTAAGATGCCCATTCTGAACCCTTTGATAGCGATGAGTATCGATATTTTCACTTGTAAGTAGCAAAATCCGTATAAACAACTACTTTCACTAAAATTCATTGTTTCACGCAAAACTATATATATTTTATTTGATTAAGATCATTTGGAAGTTTTAAGATGAAAAATCTGAAAATTTATTTTCTCTAAGTTTTACTAAATATGTTAATTGAAACGTCTTTCATAACGATGTAAATCATTTAAAACTCTTTGCTTCAGTTGTTATAACTATCCTTCTTCTCGTGGAGATATGGTGTGAAGTGTATAATGGAGTGAAGTCGCATTTGAGTTGTCGCGGAAGGCCGACGTGTTTGGTTGGAATTTGCAACTCGAAGCAGCAAATGGATGTCACATTTTGTAAAACCTGATATTTGAAGAGTTCAAAATGCAAAGAGCTGAAAGTGTAGACATTTCGTAGTCGAGGATTCACCAAGCATTCATAATCTTGGAACCAGTATATTTTCTTCATACGATCAGCACGTGCGGACATCATCGAACACCGAAGAGAAGACAACGAAGCCAGCTGCAGGACAATCAGCTAACCAACAAGTTATACTTTAGTAAAGTGAACGTTTCTTTCAATGACAGTTCCGTTCAGTGTTCAAAGGTGTGTGAAATCTTATGGGACTTAACTGCTAAGGTCATCAGTCCATAAGCTTACACACTGCTTAACTTAAATTATCCTAAGGACAAACACACACATCCATGCCCGAGGGAGGACTCGAACCTCCGCCGGGACCAGCCGCACAGTCCATGACTGCAGCGCCTGAGACCGCTCGGCTAATCGCGCGCGGCTCCGTTCAGTGGATCCGTCATTTTATAGACTTAACGAACTTCAGCATCAGCCATAACGTTTCTATTTATTACTTCATTACTACTCTCTTCGCAAGACGTTTTACAGACAGTATTCCACATATATTTCAATCTACTGGTAAAATCGTATCACTGTACAACACATTGTTCAGGAGACATGATGTCTTAGCCATTGGCAAACGTGAGAAGCTAGCTTTCCTTTAAACGAGGGTCAAATTACCCGAACCAGTGGCAGTCAACCTGGTCCCTTGCAGCTTTATTGGTGGGTCGTAGGCTGCAGATGTTTTAAGGACATTTTCATCAAATTTTCATACAATTTTGGCCTCAAGTACTTCGTAAGCAGTCATTATTATATGCTTTAACTTGCTGTAACTCTGCTTTACAAACATTTTAAAACAAAATTATTTTTCTGCTTTATAAACCGCCGTTCTCGTGCTCGAGTTGCCGATTAGATAATTTTACTAGTAATAGCTATAAAAAAGTGGGTGGTACGTAAAGAAAGTTGACTATCCCGCACCTGGACTATATTGAGTGACTTCCAACGAACCTTACAAATAATATGAAATATACTCTATACGGTTTTGACATTTTTATTAGATTATGGGTTAATAATCTGGAACTAATAAAACCAAAATAATTACGGTTTTGTTTCTTCAGCCATAAAGCACCTGATTAATGCCATGTATCTAATAGATTCAATTCGTTTGCGAAGTAATCAGATGCTTGAAGCTGTTTTATGCATGGGAATTCGATTCTTTAGAAAATCTGCGGTGGCAGGGTGGAGAGTTGGTAGTTTCTCTAAACGCTTAAACGCTCTGAGGGGTTCCAAATGTTTATCACTCATCTTCGGGTACTGCTCCGTACTTTTTCTTTGGTACGGTAATTACACACTTATTTAGTTGTCACTGGTCAGCCAGCGGGCTGTATTGCTCCCGCCAACAGCAGACCAATGGCAGCTGTAACGGCATTATCCACTCCCACGGTATTGTCACTTCTGCAGCGTATAGCGTTGTGCAAGCCAGCTCTCGTTTAGGACAATTTTCCCGACATGAAAATTTCGCCTATTATAAGAGAAAACCTAACTCCGGTGGCCAAATTAAAATTAAGAATAAATTTCTGACGTTCTCAGTGACATGGCAGAGAGCTATAACACAGGTGGATTTTAAATCTTTTTACGTGATATCAGTTGGAAATAAGAGACTTTCTGTGATTGCCGAGAGATGAAGGTTGCAGACTTTCGTGTATACAACAATATCACCGGCGAGTAATCTGATAGTGTTGCTCATGCCATCTGATAAATCTTCGCCGCGCGGGATTAGCCGAGCGGTATAAGGCGCTGCAGTCATGGACTGTGCGGCTGGTCCCGGCGGAGGTTCGAGTCCTCCCTCGGGCATGGGTGTGTGTGTTTGTCCTTAGGATAATTTAGGTTAAGTAGTGTGTAAGCTTAGGGATTGATGACCTTAGCAGTTAAGTCCCCTAAGATTTCACGCACATTTGAACATCTGATGAATCGATCACGTGTACGGAAAACGGTCGCGATCCTATTGCATTGTCTTTGGACAAAACCATAACTATTTTTTTTTACAATAATCGCTCTCTAAAAGTGTTTGAAATTTACACACAGTCTCGATCCCAGCAGTTCCTTGCGCTGCAATAAGCAGCACTATTCGTGAGTGAGAAGACGAGACCTGTAATTGAAGTTTCTTGATGCATCAACCCTGTCCTATCAACCGATCCCTTTTCTTAATCACAATGTTCCATAAATTTATTTTCTCTTCAATTAAATTCAGTATTTCCTCGTCTGTCCACCTAATCTTCGGCATTCTTCTGTAGCAACACATTTCAAACTTTTGTTTTCCCTCATAGTCTGAATTTTTTATCGTTCTCGTTTCACTTCCCTGCAAGGCTGCGTTCCAAATACCTTCAGAAAAGATTTGCTAACACTTAGATTAATACTGGCTTTTACCAAATTCTCTTTTATCAGAAACGCTTTTATGGCTATTGCCAGCATGCACTTTATACTGCTCTGGTCAGCATCAATTACTTTGATCCTCGCGTTATAAAACTAGTGTACCACTTTTAGAGTTATGTTTTCTAAAACAATGCCTTTTCTTCGTCTGAATTTCATTATCCTTGTTTTACTTTCGCAGATATCCATCTTATAGCATTTTTTCAAGACTCTACTGTCCATTAGATTCATATGTAAGTCCTTTGTCGTCTCTGACAAACCCCAAACTTCGAATCCCTTCCAAAATGTCTCCTTGGTCTCCTTTACTGCTTCCTCAGTGTACAGCCTGAATAGCATCGGGAGAGGCTACAACCTTGCCTTCAACTGCTGCTTCCCTTTCAAGCCTTTCCACTCCCACAACTGCGGTTTGGTTTTTGTACAATTTGTAGATAGATGTTATTTGCTCTTGCTGCCTGTCGATAAGCGTTGGAGCTATCATATTCTGTGTTTGCTCTATCGTCTTCTCAGTCTCTGCACTCCTTATTTATCTTCAAATCTTACACTACTATATGTACCGCATAGCAGAAATACTAGTTCCCAACAAAGTAAAAACCTCTGTAGCTATAGCTATGTCTTCCTTATATTTGCGTGGAGCCCACACTTTTTGCCGGCCGCGGTGGTCTAGCGGTTCTAGGCGCTCAGTCCGGAACCGCTGGACTGCTACGGTCGCAGGTTCGAATCCTGCCTCGGGCATGGATGTGTGTGATGTCCTTAGGTTAGTTAGGTTTAAGTAGTTCTAAGTTCTAGGGGACTGATGACCACAGATGTTAAGTCCCATAGTGCTCAGAGCCATTTGAACCCACACTTTTTGATCTCCCTCCATCCCTCACATCATTCTACCTTCCACTTGTCTACAGATTATTCTACTGAAAGTCTCTTTTTCTAAACAATATTATTGTTATTATTAATGCCTTTCATTATTATTACTAATACCTATTGTTATTGTTATCCGCCGTTATTATTTGTTTATTGTTTCACACTTAGAGTTTGACAGAGGGAACATAGAACCACCTTCACGCTATTTCTCGGCTGTTCTACTCTAGAATAAATAAATAGCTAAAAGCTCTTGATTTCTCAAATTTCATAATGAAAATCATTTCTTATTATGTATATGGGAGTCAACAAAATATATTCATACATATTCCTGACATCGCGCCGGAAGGAGCCGATTTGCTATGTAATAAACTCAGAAGAAAAACTTCAAAAAACCAAGATCGTTGGTGAAGCATTTATTGCCAAATAAGTTGTTTCTAGTGATCTTGGCTTTTTGACGATTTTCTTTCGAATTTGTCGAAATATATCGGTGTTCGAAGGAGGAAGTTAGTAACTGAAATTTCATGAAAAGATCTCATTACGACGAATTACAACGAAATACGCCATTGCTTCAGCCATCACAGTTCAATACATCTACATCTACATCTATACTCCGCAAGCCACCTGACGGTGTGTGGCCGAGGGTACCTTGAATACCTCTATCGGTTCTCTCTTCTATTCCAGTCTCGTATTGTTCGTGGAAAGAAAGATTGTCGGTATGCCTCTGTGTGGGCTCTAATCTCTCTTATTTTATCCTCATGGTCTCTTCGCGAGATATACGTAGGAGGGAGCAGTTTACCGCTTGACTCCTCGGTGAAGGTATGTTCTCGAAACTTCAACAAAAGCCCGTACCGGGCTACTGAGCGTCTCTCTTGCAGAGTCTTTCACTGGAGTCTGTCTATCATCTCCGTAACACTTTCGCGATTACTAAATGATCCTGTAACGGAGCGCGCTGCTCTCCGTTGGATCTTCTCTATCTCTTCTATCAACCCTATCTGGTACAGATCCCACACTGGTGAGCAATATTCAAGCAGTGGGTGAACAAGCGTACTGTAACCTACTTCCTTTGTTTTCGGATTGCATTTCCTTACGATTCTTCCAATGAATCTCAGTCTGGCATCTGCTTTACCGACGATCAACTTTATATGATCATTCCATTTTAAATCACTCCTAATGCGTACTCCCAGATAATTTATGGAATTAACTGCTTCCAGTTGCTGACCTGATATTTTGTAGCTAAATGATAAGGGATCTATCTTTCTATGTATTCGCAGCACATTACACTTGTCTACATTGAGATTCAATTGCCATTCCCTGCACCATGCGTCAATTCGCTGCAGATCCTCCTGTATTTCAGTACAATTTTCCATTGCTACAACCTCTCGATACACCACAGCATCATCTGCAAAAAGCCTCAGTGAACTTCCGATGTTATCCACAAGGTCATTTATGTATATTGTGAATAGCAACTGTCCTACGACACCCCCTGCGGCACACCTGTAATCACTCCTACTTCGGAAGACTTCTCTCCATTGAGAATGACATGCTGCGCTCTGTTATCTAGGAACTCTTCAATCCAATCACACAATTGGTCTGATAGCCCATATGCTCTTACTTTGTTGATTAAACGAATGTGGGAAACTGTATCATACGGCTTGCGGAAGTCAAGAAACACGGCATCTACTTGGGAACCCGTGTCTATGGCCCTCTGAGTCTCGTGGACGAATAGCACGAGCTGGGTTTCACACGATCGTCTTTTTCGAAACCCATGCTGATTCCTACAGAGTAGATTTGTAATCTCCAGAAAAGTCATTATACTCGAAAATAATACGTGTTCCGAAATTCTACAACTGATCGACGTTAGAGATATAGGTCTATAGTTCTGCACATCTGTTCGACGTCCCTTCTTGAAAACGGGGATGACCTGTGCCCTTTTCCAATCTTTTCGAACGCTACGTTCTTCTAGAGACCTACGATACACCGTTGCAAGAAGGGGGGCAAGTTCCTTCGCGTACTCTGTATAAAATGGAACTGGTATCACATCAGGTCCAGCGGCTTTTCCTCTTTTGAGCGATTTTAATTGTTTTTCTATCCCTCTGTCATCTGTTTCGATATCTACCATTTTGTCATGTGTGCGACGATCTAGAGAAGGAACTACAGTGAAGCTATCACTGAAGCAAATATCTACTACTACCAGTACTGCTGGCCCTTGTTATGATCACAACCGAGGTTGATTCTTCCTACATGTCGGCCTCGGGCCTGAAGACGGCGTAGTAAAACTCTGAAACTGGTTGCCAAATAAAAGAAGGTTGAAAATTTGTTGGCTGAAAGGTGTTTAATTTGACATTCTCTATCGAGCAGCCGAGTCCCGCAACCATCTCTAAAAAGATGGACATACAGAGATATTTTCTGAAGCTGTGCTGGCTATATGTCGGTAATCATTGTCTGCGAGGTATATCATAATGTTCAAACGCCGGCCGGAGTGGCCGTGCGGTTCTAGACGCTGCAGTCTGGAACCGAGCGACCGCTACGGTCGCAGGTTAAAACCCTGCCTCGGGCATGGATGTGTGTGATGTCCTTAGGTTAGTTAGGTTTAGTTACTTCTAAGTTCTAGGCGACTGATGACCTCAGAAGTTAAGTCGCGTAGTGCTCAGAGCCATTTGAACCATTTTTTTAATGTTCAAACACAGTATATTAATGCAGGGTCGTACTGCAAGTTGATGGTAGTGAAGTGGGTATCTGTTGTTCCTGGTTCAAATGGTTCAAATGGCTCTGAGCACTATGGGACTTATCATCTGTGGTTATCAGTCCCCTAGAACTTAGAACTACTTAAACCTAACTAACCTAAGGACATCACACACATGCATGCCCGAGGCAGGATTCGAACCTGCGACCGTAGCAGTCCCGCGGTTCCGGACTGCGCGCCCAGAACCACTAGACCACCGCGGCCGGCCGTTGTTCCTGGCCCGATGAAAATAAATAAAGAAAAAATCATATCTTTGGCCCGTCAAATTGAAAAGGGCTGTTGGCCTAAATTGGCTAATTGCGTTTAGAGATAACACGGATTTGAAAAAGACTTTCGAACCAAATCTGGAAAACATTCTTAGCTGTTAGCTTTGACTGTATGTTCTGCACAAGATGAGCATCCGATGCAAGCTTCGAACTGCATCCACTTCCCTATCAGTTTCAAAGGAAGTCCATAGTACGTGCATAAGAAACTCATATCAGCACTCACCCCATTGTCGCGAGGAGCGCCGCCGCAACTGCACTCGAGTGGACGGCACCTGACCGACAGCACTGCGAACACCGGACAGCCGAACCACTTCGCACGTGGCACAACAGCGAGCGAGGTAACCGCACCAGCGAGACACACACCAGGCCGTCTTGAGATCGCGTCGGCGACTGAATGGACCGCGAGGACGCGACGTGGTGTCGTGGTGTTCGAGAGTGAGCTGAACACTTTCTCACCCGGAACCGAATATGCACGGATGAACAAGCAGCGAAAGTGCCCTTCGGGCGGATGTCGTTTGCGACACGGTCTTTTTATTCGGCCGGTCCGAAGAAACCGAAAGAATTCCAGCGCAAGCCGGTCGGCTGAACACAAGGTGGGAGTACTTGGCGCCGGGCGTGTTGCGCGATTTGCGCGCGCCCATTGCCGTCCTAGTTGGACGCCGGACTGTGATAGGGATGTTAATTAAGTGGGTCAGGAGCCCAAGGAGATTCGTTAGTCCTTCTCCTGGGGCAGGGTGTCGTCCAAGCGCATCGTGCCTCTCTTTGTTTTGAAGCTTAACGACTGATTGACAGCGACGGCATTGCAAGTGCAGGCATTGGCCTACTTCTGTCAAGGATGGCACGACGAATCGCCTGCCTTCTTCAAGGAACCGAACCGTTATTCGTGTATAATTACATCGCGAAAGCACGAAACAGGTGAGATATGACGGGACAGGGGACAGAATACGACGGCTACCCTTATCTGTGAGGATGTCGTCTTTGTCTTCTTTTCCTGCTTACCTGGTCCCGTTTCTCATTGGGGTCGGCGGTATTATACAGGGTGGTTAGAAACAGTCTGAAAAGCTTGTAACTGTATTGCGGGGGAGGCCGTGCTGAGAAATAATTTTGAAGAAAAAAAATCGATACTTTGCGCCGTTTCCGAGTTCTGTAGCATTGAAGTTACGAGGGTGAGTCAAACGAAAACCTTAAATTTGTAATAACAAATCGAAATTTCGCTCCGTTATCCTGTAAGTTGGTAAGCGTGCTACAAACAGCGTGCAGAATGGACTGTAAGTGGTAGCATAGTGCAGATGCACACATACAGTCGCAGTGTCAGTATAAAGATGGCCGCCCCACTTGTGACTTGCACCAGGGAAGAACAGCGTTCTGTTATTCGGTTTCTGCATAGGGAAGGTGTGAAACCTATTGAAATTCATCGACGAATGAAGGTTCTGTACGGTCGTGCATGTTTGTCACAGCAGCAAGTCTACGAATGGAGTAGGAAGTTCGCAAATGGGGTGACTTCAGTGGAAGATGCTCCTCGTCGAGGTCAGGCTTAACGAGTTGTGACTCTACAGAACACTGCTGCAGTTGAAGCCATAGTGAAGGAAAATCGCCAAGTGACACTGAATGACATTGAAACATGTTTACAGATTAGTCATGGGTCAGCACACCACATTGTGCATGATGTGCTCCAGTTTCACAAAGTGTCTGCAAGATGGGTGCCACGGCAGCTGACTCCTGAAATGAGAGAACGTCGTGTTGATGCTTGTGAAGAACTTCTTCGGCGCTTTGAACGAGAAGGTGATGGCACACTGGGGACGAAACCTGGGTTCACTTCCACCAACCAGAAATGAAGAGAGCGAGCAAGGAATGGCGTCATTCCTCGTCACCAAAACAAAAGAAGTTTCGAACAGAACCATCAGCAGGGAAGGTTATGGTGACTCCCTTTTGGGACGAAAAAGGCGTCGATTTGGAGCATTACATGCCTAGAGGGGCCACTGTCACCAGTGCACCATACACAGATCTCCTAAAAAATCATCTGCGGCCTGGAATCAAATCAAAGCGACGTGGATTGCTGTCAGTAGGTGTCCTTTTGCAACATGACAATCCAAGGCCCCACACTGCCTGTACAACAGTTGCAACAATCACAGACCTGCATTTTGAGTGTCTTCCTCATCCACCATACTCCCCAGAATTTGCCCCAAGGGATTTCCATATGTTTGGACCACTCAATGACGCAATGGGAGGAAAGAAGTTCCGTTCTGATGAAGAGGTACGCCACGCGGTGCATGAGTGGTTGCGCGGACTACCAAAAGAATTTTTACTAAAGGAATTTATGCACTTTGTAAGCGCTGGAGGACTTGCATTGAGCGTGGGGAAGATTATGTTGAAAAGTGATACAGCTTTGTACCCCTCTTCTGCACAATAAAAAATATTTTAAAAAATATTTAAGGTTTTCATTTGACTCACCCCCGTAGCTTATCAGATCGTCACGTGCGCAAATTCAAGCACTTTCGCACTCTAGTGCGGCAGTGCACAGAAATCTGTGGGTGCCTGAGTTACCACTCGTTCAAAAGCTAATTACCAGTTAAAATGCGCCTTTTAGGAAGTGATAACTTTGAGCTAGGTGAGCAAAAGCTACTTTTGTTCTGTTTGCGGAAACAAAATGAGGCGCTCGTTTGACTACACTGTCGGGATATCTTCCATTGTACTAGAGAGAGCTGCAGAAGGTAAGAACTGTACGGAAAGGGAGAGACTGGAATACATCCAACGAATACAGCTGAGGACGTCGAGTGCAAGTGATACTCTGAGATGAAGAGGTTGGCACAGGAGAGAAAGTCATGGCCGGCAGCATTAAACCAGTCATAAAAAAAGATCTACCTTTATAAACATATTCTGAAAAAATTGGTGCAAATGGCTCTGAGCACTATGGGATTTAATTTCTGAGGTCATCAGTCCCATAGAACTTAGAACTACTTAAACCTAACTAACCTTAGGACATCACATACACCCATGCCCGAGGCAGGATTCGAACCTACGACCGTAGCGGTCGCGCGGTTCCGGACTGAAGCGCCTAGAACCGCTCGACTACAACGGCCGACCCATATTCTGCAAACCTCTGTGAAGTGCGTGGCACAGGGTAATTCTCACTGTACCAGATATTACGTTTTCTTCATATTCCTTTCACGTATGAAGCGATGAATGAATATTTTATACGTGCTTCTGTGCGTGCTGTAATTAGTCTAATCCTCTCGACGTAATCCATGCCGGAGTGATACGTAAAGTGTTGTACTATACTGCTAGATTCATCACTTACAGTTGGTTCCTGAAATTTTCTAAACACGCTTTCTCTGGATAGTTTGGATCTACACTCATGTTCATAAATTAAGGATGATGCTGATACAAGGTGAAACAATGCTCTGGTGGGCGGTTGCGGGTTTAAATCACTTCGGGGTATGACCATGCGGTGCATTAGACCTTCGATCGTCGCACGGTGGCGCTGGCAGCAGTCCACATACGCAGGGGTGTGTTGGTGCATGTCAGAGTACGGTGCAGCGAGTAAGTGTGCAGACGTTTTCAGAAGTGCTAATGGTGACTGTGTGATGAAAATGGCTCAAAGAACACATATTGATGACGTTGTGAGAGCAGCATACTAGGACGACTGGAGGCTGATCAAACACAGCAAGAAGGTCGTAGCAAGAGCCCTCCGTGTAGCACAAAGTGTGATCTCACGATTATGGCAACGATTCCAGCAGACAGGAAACGTGTCCAGGCGCTACAGTACGGGACGTCCACAGTGTACAACACCACAAGAAGACCGATATCTCACCATCAGTGCCCGCAGACGGCCACGGAATACTGCAAATAGCCTTGCTCTGGACCTTACCGCAGCCACTGGAACAGTTGTCTCTAGACACACAGTCTACAGACGGCTGAACAAACATAGTTTATTCGCCCGGAGACTTGCAAGGTGCATTCCCCTGACCCATGGTGACAGGAGAGCCCGTAAAGCCTGATGTCATGAACACAGTACATGGTCATTGAACAGTGGTCCCAGGTTATGTTCACGTACGAGTCCAGGTATAGTCTGAACAGTGATTCTCACCGGGTTTTCATCTGGCGTGAACCAGGAACCAGATACCAACCCCTTACTGTCCTTGAATGGGGCATGTATGGAGATCGTGGTTTGATGGTGCGAGGTGGGATTTTGATTGGTGCACATACACCCCTGCATGTCTTTGACAGGGGTGACAGAGGAACTGTAACAGGTCAGGTGTATCGGGACGTCATTTTGTACCAGTATGCCCGCCTTTTCACGGGTACAGTGGGTCCCACCTTCCCCCGGATGGATGATAACGCACGGCCGCACCGATCTGCCATCGTGGAGGAGTACCTTGAAACAGAAGATATCAGGCGAATGGAGAGGTCTGCCTATTCTCCAGACGTAAACCCCATCGAGCACGTCGACGTATCGCTGCACCTCTTCAAACCCTTACGACACTTCAGGAGCTCCGACAGGCATTGGTGGAAGAATGGAAGGCTATAGCCTAGCAGCTGATCCAGAGTATGCCAACCCGTTGTGCGGCCTGTGTACGTGTGCATGGTGATCATATCCCATATTGATGTCGGAGTACATGCGCAGGAAACAGTGGCGTTTTGTAGCACATGTGTTTCGGGACGGTTTTCTCAACTTATCACCGATACCGTGGACTTACAGATCTGTGTGGTGTGTGTTCCCTATGTGCCTATACTATTAGAGCCAGTTTTGTGTAGTGCCACGTTGTGTGGCACCACATTCTGCAATTACCCTTAATTTATGAGCATGAGTGTATTTTCAAGCGTCTACCAGTTCAGGTTTCCGGCGTTTCCGTGACATTCTCCTACGGATCAATGAAACCTGTGACCATTCGTGCTGCCCTTCTTTCTATACATCCTGTTTGGTACGGGTCTTGAGGAATATTCTGGGATGGGTCGTTCGTGTGTCTTGTAAGTAACCTCCTTTTAGACGGATTTGCGTCTACTAATCTACAGACGTCTGCCACCTGTTTTAACACCGAGCGAGATGACGCAGTGGTTAGACACTGGACTCGCATTCGGGAGGACGACGGTTCAATCCCGCGTCCGGCCATCCTGATTTAGGTTTTCCGTGATTTCCCTAAATCACTCCAGGCAAATGCCGGGATGATTCCTCGGCACGGCCGACTTCCTTCCCCATCCTCCCCTAATCCGATGAGACCGATGACCACGCTGTCTGGTCTCCTTCCCCAAAACAACCAACCAACCAACCTGTTTTAACTACGACTGAGAATATGTGATCGTTCCAGTTCATATCCGTACTAACTGTTACACCCAGATATTTGCATCTGTCCACAGATTCTAATTCTTACTAATCGATTATGTAGTCATAGGATAGTACGTCGTTTCGTTTTATGATGTACACAGTCTTACGCTTCTGAACATTTAAAGCAAATTGTCAATCTTTGCACCATTTCCGAGTCTTATGAAGATCCGACTGAATATTTGCTTTTTTTCGTACAGTACTTCATCGTACACTGCGCAACGGAATTAAAGGGTCACTTTTTCAAAACAACGTACTTTTCTCCCATTGCGGCGTATAGAACTTTAACTCGAAGGTGTCCACAACCTTCCACTGTAACGGTGAAAACACGTGCCGTTCTGCGACGTCACGCTCTGGCTAGGCAACGCTTCAAATATCAAGGCGTCGATACATGCGAAAAACAAGACCACAGCTCAAAAGTTCATATGAGCAGTAAGGTGGATTAATGTCACTTTGGCACCAAGTTTCACCACAATTCTGCTCAGTGCCACAGTGAACGTGTCACTCGATGAGGAGGTCGTCACAGCCCTCTTACACACATTTCACCTCTTCTTTTGACGTCTCTGCGACGGAGGTCACAATAGCAAGAGGCAGTGTCGAAATCACGCGGTTTTCTTGTGGCAGGCCGAGAAAAACATTTCAGACACTTCGCTGCTCACAGTCGACTCGAAAAGGTCTCGGTGGGTGGTATAGAGGGCGACAATGAAACCAACCCTTCCCTTGAGCCGTTGCTTAATATATATTTTTCTGTCGGAAACGACAGTTCGCAGTGCCACGAGCAACAGGAAGATGCACTTGATAACCTCTAACACTGCTGACACCCTCGGAAGCTTCAACCCTTTTGTAAGGACACTGTGGGGCTGCATCCCGAAATAACGTGGTCACACCCCTTTGGAGTGCAGCGCGTCCCAATTTTTGCTCTGGTCTACGGGCTGGAACCACTAGGGACAGTTGAAAACCATTCGACGAAATACGAACGTGATCCGAAGTATCAGAGTGTACTTACGATTTTTCAACCCTCCGGTTTTCCACCCTCCTTTGGCGTGATCACACAGGAGTGCAACATTAACAGGCGCGTGAATGAAACGGCGAAGGGTGACTCTAGGACTCCTCAGTTCGGCAACACCCTCGATGCCACCCACGCGACTTCCTTCACCTGGCTAGAAATTTACCTTCAGAAATTTAGACAGGGAACCAGCCTGGCGGCTGCTCCAGCACCCGTGTTAGGCAACCCCTCGACACCTCTTTGATGCAGTTTGCCTACCTTCGCATAGGGATAGGAGGGCGGAAAGCAGGAGGGTTGAAAAGGTATAAGTACCCTTATGTGCTTCGGATCACGTTCGTATCTCGTCGCACGTTGCAGATGACAATCTGTCAAAGCAACAGAAACGGGTACAAAAAAGAGCCGACCTGTAAAAATCCATTTTTACCAGCAACTTAATTTTCAGGTGAACAATCTAATTAAACTAAACAAAATTAGCTCCAAAAGAGGTAAACGACCACGAACTTCGTGTGATGTTTTACAGAAATAAATTTGACACATAGAAAACGACACATAGGTGTCAAAACACCTCTGGGTAAATAAAAAAGAAATACATTGTGTTTTGCATAAGGTGGAGTTTAAAAAAAGCACCTATGTGCTTCGTACTTTTAGATGTTTTAGGAATCCCTGATTTCAATCTATAGTTTTATAATACACTGCTGGTAACTAAAATTTCAACATCATTACTGATAATAAATATCGAAATTTTAGTTGCTGTGCGTACACAGCATACTAGAAAAAAAAACACAAATTTTTAGCTGATTCGGGTGTGTAGAGGGTGCGAAATTTTAGTAATGGGCTGCCACCTCTAGGAGCAACAACGACTTCGACCCGGCTGGGCACTGAGTCAAGTTGAGCATGGATGACAGATAAGAGTTCATAAGTCGCAGTTGCTACCGACTGGTTACGTTCCTGTCTCTGAGCAACTCATTACGACTCGTTGCTAGTGGGTGAGAGATCTGGTGAATGTCTTGATCACGACAACAGCTGAACGCCATCTGCATTGAGGTGGGCCACGGCAGCACGCTCAGCATCCTGTCTCGCGGCATCGTCTTCAATCCGGACGAGTGGGAGCAGGACTCGCACACCAAAGGATCCATTTTAACATAGTTGTGTACATAGATAGATCATTCATCCCAGTAATCGAGAATCTCGACGATGTTTGCCTGTTATCGGTATAGGCAAGATATACACCATGTGATCAAAAGTATCCGGACACCTGGCTGAAAATGACTTACAAGTTCGTGGCGCCCTTCATCGGTAATTCTGGAATTCAATAAGGTGTTCACCCACCCTTAGCCTTGGTGGCATCATCCACTCTCGCAGGCATACGTTCAACAAGGTGCTGGAAGGTTTCTTTGGGAATGGCAGCCAATTCTTCCCGGAGTGCTGCACTGAGGAGAGGTATCGATGTCGGTCGCTGAGGCCTGGAACGAAGTCGGCGTTCAGATCAGGACTCTGTGCAGACCATTCCATTACAGGGATGTTATTGTCTTGTAACCACTCCGCCACAGGCCGTGCACTATGAACAGGTGCTCGATTGTGTTGAAAGATGCAATCGCCATTCCCGAATTTCTCTTAAACAGTGAGAAGCAAGCAGATGCTTAAAACATCAATGTAGGCCTGTGCTGTGATAGTGCCACGCAAAACAACATGGGGTGAAAGTCCCCTCCATGAAAAACACGACCACACCATAACACCACCGCCTGCGAATTTTATTGTCACTCGCTGTCAGATGACGTCCACCGGGCATTCCCCATACCCACTCTCTGCAATCGGATCACCACATTGTGTACCGTGATTTGTCACTCCACACAACGTTTTTCCACTCTTCAATCGTCCAATGTTTACGCTCCTTACACCAAGCAAGGCGCCATTGGCATTTACCGGCGTGATGTGTGGCTTATGAGCAGCCGCTCGACCATGAAATCCAAGTTTTCTCACCTCCTGCCTAACTGTCATAGTACTTGCGGTGGATCCTGATGCAGTTTGGACTTCCTGTATTATGGTCTGGGCAGATGTCTGCCTATTACACATTACGGTCCTCTTCAACTGTCGGCGGTCTCTGGCAGTCAACAGACGAGGTCGACCTGTACGCTTTTGTACTATACCTGTCCCTTCACGTTTCCACTTCATTATTACATCGGAAACACTGGACCTAGGGATGTTTAGGAGTGTGAAAATGTCGCGCACAGACGTAAGACACAAGTGACACCCAATCATCTGACCACATTCGAAGTCCGAGAGTTCTGCAGAGCGCCCCGTTCTGCTCTCTCACGATGTCTAATGACTACTGAGGTCGCTGATATGGAGTACCTGGCAGTATGTGGCAGCACAAAGCAGTCAGTATGTTTTTGCGGGTGTCCGGACACTTTTGGTCACATAGTGTGTGTCTACCAATCCCCGAGAAAAGGGGTCTTAACAGGATAGACACTCGACTAACAAAGGACAAAAAATTTAATTACAAATTATCAATTTTCGGGTTTTCCCCCCTTACTTGCGCTGTGAGACCTTGCTAATTGCCAAATTTCTTTATTCTAGGTCATCGAGAAGTACCCTATAGGTTCTGGTGAGCGAGTTTGAGACTAAGAAAATATATGACATAAATAGCCGTATCCCTTGATTTTTTACGCCACCAAGGGACCACAGATCTTAGTCTGTGATATAACTTTGAACGAGATACGTATACCCGTTTCTGAGAAAAACGGCTGTTAACAGACGCACAGAGCGAGAGATAGCTGCTCGGACAATAAAATGATACTGTAAGGCTTCCTTTATTACCGATTGATGTACGGCACCCTAAAAGAACATCGCAGTCGCCTATAAGATAGGAGTGCTATGACACGAGCATAGAATTGTGAGATTTGGAAGGTGGGAGAGAGGTAACGACGGATGATGAACTGTGAAGAAGTGTGACTCATACTTGGACAGCTCACTCGACAAGACCGTTGCCCATGAAATTCAAAGTCGGGGTTCGAGTCCCGGTTCATCGCTCAGTTTCAGTCTTCCAGGAAGTTTCGTAATCGTAGTTGTATGACATTGTAAACTGTTATTTATTAGGGTAATTTGCTTTATGCAACATCCATGACTGCGTGTTAGCGTCTTTCCCTGCCTGTGGCACGGAAGCGAAATGTGCATGTCGTTTGATATCATTGTGTTGTCAATGGCCTTGGCCTCTGTCCTCTACAGAGCTGCGTGCCAACCGAGGAGTGTCTTCAGCGGGTGGAGCAAAACACGAGCAATTTCCCTTCCCTCCGGCGCTACAATAAAGAGATTCTGCTTCGGAGCCAAGTTGGCCCCACCCCTATCACGTTGTCCTGCACACTAGCATGATTTCCGTACGCTGGTAAGGCCGCAGCTGCCTGCAGCAGGCGAGCAAAGGCCTCAGGAGGCGCACACTCAGCGGGCAACCTAGCGCCAACGTGATCCCGCTGTATTCACGAACAGTGTGTTACGTACTGCATTAAAAACTACTAAAGACAGCGCGAATTTCTAGGAGTAATATTCGCTGGATAGCACCGGATGGAGTCCTAAGTACCAAGGAAAACTTCTAACTCCGGTTAACTACATAGGATCCGACAGCTACGACAATGACTTGATGGCTTGCTGAGCATCAAAACATCTCCATTGAACTCTGTGTACTGCTCTAGCGAGGATCCAATTTTTGATTTCCTCAAAAAATAAATTTTATCCCAAGTCTGTACAATACTCGTTTGCAGCAGGGGAAAAAACCTCTTCATTCGACGAAAATTCCTTCCCTTCAAGATATTTATTTTAGAAGTTATATCAAAGTCTTGTTGTTGTTGTTGTTGGTGCTGTTGCTGGTGCTGTAGTCTTCAGTCTGAAAGCCGGTTTGATGCAGCTCTTCTTGCAACTCTATCCTCTGCAATCCTCTTCATCTCCGAATAACTACTGCAACTTACATCCTTCTGAACCTGCTTCTGTGTTCATCTCTTAATCTCCCTCTACGACTCTTAACTTCCCTTGTATGTGTCTTGTGATTATTTTCCGAGTTTTGACAGATGCGTTTTAGAGTTTAACCTACAAAATTTATATCACAAAGGTTATTGAGTGAGCTACGAAAAGAAGGGGGA
The DNA here is from genome assembly GCF_023864345.2 of Schistocerca serialis cubense. Classification (NCBI taxonomy): domain Eukaryota; kingdom Metazoa; phylum Arthropoda; class Insecta; order Orthoptera; family Acrididae; genus Schistocerca; species Schistocerca serialis. Next base: position 222,719,765 of record NC_064639.1, on the reverse strand, counting down.
GGCAGAGAGGAGGGCGGAATTTCGTCTGCTTATTGTGTCAAGTGGCTGGAAGGTGGTGGTTAGTCATGATAACTAAAAGTTTGAAAGAATAGTTTTAGCACTCGTTCTGATGGATGGAAGATGCAGGATTAGATGTGGGCTATGATAAAACAAGAGGGAGGAAAGGCAGGAAGGGAACAATCATTCGGCCACAGTTGTGATGGAATTTGTGCCTTCTCTCCCACTCTTTACGTTATGGCATTACCATCAATGTCTGTGACTTCAATACTCACAGGTAAACTGCAGTAATCTTTCGTAACCGATTTTTCTTTAGCAAATTACGCACTCATTCCAGTAAGTGCGACACACGCTGTTCTCCAGTTACAGTTGTAGGGATTTCTTCCTTCCCTCTGCAAGATTAAATACAAGAACAAATTTGTAGGCGAAGCTGTAATAGACCATTATCGTACAGTGCTAAAGTTCTGGCACCCTGCCGCCTCTGCTTCACGTACAATTTCATACCCAGCAACAGTCGATGAACTCCTTTTGTGTGCCAGATTCCTGATAATCTACGTCATTCCCTGTGTAACAGCGATTAAACAGAATGACTATTACTGTTGTTGTTGTCATTTCTACAAAGAGTTTAGTATCATTATTACCCACGTCCGAAGATCAGTTTTTCGTGACTATGGTACAATAAGCATGTAGGTACGTATCGCAATTTGACTTCATGCCTGAAGATAAGCAGTAGTCTAGAAACGTGTTGCTAATAAATTAATGATGTCGTGGTCTTTCGTTCAAAGACTAGTTGGATTCAAATCTCCTCTCTGGTCTCTCCTGTCCAAGTCTTATAATCCCTACATAACTGCTGTAACACACGCCCATACGAAGCTGCTTATCGTATTCAAACCATGGTCTCCCTCTACTATAGTCTTCCTGTACACGCATGCACACACTTCCAGTACTAAATTAACAACCTTTACTCCCTCAGGTAGTGTCGTATCAAAGGATGCGGTGAAGTCGTGCCCGTCTACACTTCTGCGTTCTGCAGCACCACATTTCAAAATATTCTATTCTCTTCTTGTATAATTCACATTTCATCACGTGCAGGGATACTCTCTAGATAAATACGAATATTTTCAGAAAACTATTGTTAACGCTTAAACTGATATTAGACTAGCGAATTGTTCCCAGCTATGCACGGGTATGGTGGCACAGACTGACTTGTCGGTCAACTTTTCTTGCGTAGTGGTAAATTACGTACACAAACCTTCCTCGTGAATCAGTCTATATATTAGTGAAAACCTTACGAAAACCGCCATTGTAGTTCCTGAGATTAACCGGAACATACAGGCAGAAAAATGCGGTGGGGGACTTTAATTTAATGCACAAATTTTAACATATTTCTCTTTTTCAGGAAAGCTTTTCTAGCTATTGCAGGTCTACATTTTGCACAGGGTGTTTCAAAAGTAAAGGTCAATATTCAGGGATATGAAGGAATGATCATTTGAAACAAAAAAATCAAGTAAAGATGAGCTGTAAAACACATACCTTAAGAGCTATGAGCAATTCTTGATCTTCGATACTGTGAAACATATCTCATCTACTGCAAGCTCTTTGCTTTCCATATTTTGAGAAGTGGTAGTATGGACCAAAACAATAAAAAAAAGCGGTTCTAGGCACTACAGTCTGGAACCGCGCGACCGCTACGGTCGCAGGTTCGAATCCTGCCTCGGGCATGGATGTGTGTGATATCCTCAGGTTAGTTAGGTTTAAGTAGTTCTAAGTTCTATGGGACTGATGACCTCAGAAGTTAAGTCCCATAGTGCTCAGAGTCATTTTTTGAATAAAAAAAAGGTCCAGTAAACATGTGCTCAAAAATGCATACCTTAAAAGTTATGAGCAGTCGTTCATTACAAGATTTGTGTTTCAAAGTAGCGAGGATGAAAAATTTACTGTTGTTTCTCTAAGTCTCGTAAGGTCAAAGATTCCTCTGAAAAGTCCATGTCCAATTTCTGCCCGCATCCTTACATAACCCGAGATCCTAACCTATCTTTAACAATCTTGAAGTCGACGAGGTGTTAAGGTCTAACCCTCCTTTCTTCCGTCTCTTGTGTCTATTTCAATTATCTGTCGAAATTTCCTCACCTAGTGCTGTGAAGCCAGTAAACCGCATCGCTTGATGACGCAAATACCGGGATGGTTCCTTCGAAAGGGCACGGGCGCTTTCCTGCACCATACTTCCCTAATCGGGGCTTGTGCTCCGTCTCTAACGACCTCGATGTCGACGGGACGTTAAACGCTGAATCTCCTCCTCCTCATCGCTTGACGACATAAATGCGTGTTCCTGCTGCTCTGTGAGGTCTTCTTTTTAGCGTCTTATAAGGGAGACCATAAATCACATTATGTTTTCATTAATTTTCACCGTCCCGGATTATTAGCTGCCACGCCCTCTGTGATTATTATTTGCACTGTTAGGGAATCTTACCGGTTTACCGCATACTCCGATAGCCTGTAAGGTGTGTGTTGTGTAATAAAAATGAACTACTACCATGAGCAGTTGCGTAACGCCCTGAACTACTAGGTTATGCAGTAATACATGGATATTTATGCCACAGAAAACTAATTAGAAAGGCGATATGATAAATGTATAGTGATGTAGTCAAAGACACACACATATTTAATGTAGCTGCACGGAAATGTATGGTGCGTAACATTAAGCAGTAGGTAACCATTCATCGAAATCCTGTACAAATATTATATAATGTGCATGCTTTCAGCTTACAGACGAAAACTATGCAATGAGGATGATCTCCCCTATGCGTAATCACTGAATGTAGACTTGAAAAGACTGCTTAATCGAACATTTCACTAAACGACGTAGATCAGAATATACTTTAAGAACAAAATCCCCACAAATTACTGTAGAGAGATAGCCCCTCGCTATAACTTGGTCCACAAAACATCTCATTAACATACCAGAAAACTGTACTGTGCTCAGAAAACATCAATCTTCTAGAACAGCATTTGACGAATTACATTTTACCACCTGTAGCCTTAATACATGCAAAGAACAGAATGTATATTGCTAACGATTTTCAGTGGTAGTGGTTGATTAATTCCGTTAACTATTCGCGTCATGTGTGAGCATAGGTATGATTAGGTTTGCAGCAACAAGTGTGGACAAGATGGCACAACGGCAGCGGGTAGCTATGTTACACAAGATAATAAATGAAGTGATTTGGTCTGAACGAAATAATTCACAGAAAATGTGCGAAATATATGTCTATATTGTTCTCAAAGCAATGCAGACATTTAGAGATCCCACATGTGTTCTCAATGCAGTTAACACATATTAGTTTTTCGAACAAAGTTAAGAAATTCCGTATTCTCAATACAAGACTTTAAGTAAGACAATAAATCATTTAAAACGCAGAAGAGGCTGGTAAGTTTGAATCTACAACGCGACAGATTTAAAAGATATTACTCGACCCTATAATAACTTTCCATTTCATCAAAACTGAGCGAACTATGTATCTTGGTTTCACCATGCCGAAAGATACTATCACAAGTTCTGTACATGATGTGATCACAAGATAACTGCGCGAATATTTAGACACCACTATTGAAATAACTTCTACGTCGCTTGTTAGACGTCCCCGCAACTAACTGAAAGACCTCACCTACAGTCTGCATCACTGCAGAAACTCTGAATCAGTTTACATCGCCACCAGATAAAGCAAAAAGGAGAACACATCAGCCTTCTTCCCAAATCGAACACCACGAACAGACCCTAGACACGGAATCTAGACACAGAATGGCGAAAACTCGTTCTAAACTACGTAGCCTCATGGTTCGAAGCCCGCGAACCTTTCCCGTTGGCTGATGGTCAACCAGGTATCCAAAGATATGAAATGCGTCAGCTAAGACATGAAAGCTGACGCATTTCATATCTTTGGAGACATGAAACCCACCATGAACCATGGACCTTGCCGTTGATTGGGAGGCTTGCATGCCTCAACGACACAAATAGCCGTACCGTAGGTGCAACCACAACGGAGGGGTATCTGTTGAGAGGCCAGAAAAACGTGTGGTTCCTGAAGAGGGGCAGCAGCCTTTTCAGTAGTTGCAGGGGCAACAGTCTGGATGATTGACTGATCTGGCCTTGTAACACTAACCAAAACGGCCTTGGTGTTGTGGTACTGCGAACGGCTGAAAGCAAGGGGAAACTACAGCCGTAATTTTTCCCGAGGGCATGCAGCTTTACTGTGCATGGGGAGCTGCATCAAACCAGTCTCAGGACTGAAGACCACAACAACAACAAGACATGAAAGAGCTTGTTGCGACTGATGAATGGTGATCACAGCACAAACATGTAAAGCATCGCCAAGATTACTTGTCATTGAGGAAAGTAAAAATATTGTGGGCAGAAAATGAAAGTGTAAATGAAACGGCTACTTTCAAGGTGCTGTGCAGTGGGTAGAGGGGCTTGCTTATTACCAGTATTGGTATGCTCTTTTCTATTCCTATCTCATATTCCACGGCAGATAATTGATTGTCTATATGTCTCTACAAACCCTGGACCCTCTCTTATCTGATACTCATGATCCCTACACGAGATATTACGATGGTTGCTGCAAATATGCCGTAGAGATATCTGTTTTTTAAAATTACCTGACAGAGTTTTGCGAGATCAACGTCGTCTTTCTTCCGAAAGATTCTCATTTCTCTGAGCACATCTGTAACACTTCCGCATTGGCGTATGGACTTATTACGAAACTAGAAAAAAATGGCTCTGAGCACTATGGGGCTTAACATCGGAGGTCATCAGTCCCCTAGAACTTAGAACTACTTAAACCTAACTAACCTAAGGACATCACACACATCCATGCGCGAGGCAGGATCCGAACCTGCGACCGTAGCAGCAGCGCGGTTCCGGACTGAAGCGCCTAGAACCGCTCGGCCACTTCGGCCGGCTTTTTTTTTATTGTTTTGGTCCATACTACCACTTCTCAAAATATGGAAAGCAAAGAGCTTGCAGTGGATGAGATATGTTTCACAGTTCAATCCCGCGTCCGGCCATCCTGATTTAGGTTTTCCGTGATTTCCCTTAATCGCTCCAGGCAAATGCCGGGATGGTTCCTTTCAAAGGGCACGGCCGACTTCCTTCCCCGTCCTTCCCTAATTTGATGAGACCGATGACCACGCTGTCTGGTCTCCTTCCCCAAAACAACCAACCTATGTTGATAATCCGACGTGAAATTTTCATACTATAGTGAATGTTGCATCCTAACATCTGATCAATTACTACGAATCGAATCACGAGAGACAAAAGTCCTCCGGTTTGAAGCAGGATATTCATTGTTGGATCTTTCACAAATATAATTGAAAAATACTAACTGAAGTGAAAAGACCATGTCCAACGCATGTCTAAAGACAGGATGACCAAAGCTGCAGTACAATATAACCCAACCGGCAAGAGGAATGTTATACGTCCCTTGAATAACGTGAACAATTCTGAGGCGGTAAAAGTCAATAGGCCTAATCCTTGAAGACCATGATGTTGATGTATTGACCGAGAACAGTACAACGCCTTTCTCAGTTGCTGAAACGTTTCACAATTAATGATTTTACTTTCATAAATCTCTTGTGCTCCCCCGATGTTTCTTCTACCTTCCTGTTTTCGTAATAATTCTTTTAATAAATCAAAAAGCACGTTACTTATGTAATGAGATCTCGTTTTCCGACTGCGGTTAGTTTTCCTTGTGAGTCGGTTGCAACACGGGGCATTTTTCCTTATCGGTTGCAGGAGAACGTGTTTTCAGTAACAGAGCTTGGATTCACACCTGAACATATGGAATGTTACGGGAGATAAAAATGTGATACATTTTGCGGAGCTAGTTTCAACTTTCATGCTGCCCGTGTTACCGTTGTAATCTCCCATACGCGTGTGCAGAAGATGTTAAAACGATTCTGCTTTACTGGTGTTTCAAATTTTGTAAGTGATATCACCTAGAAGATGACTGGCCATCAGTCTCTGTCGGCATCGAAGTGAACGGTATCTTCATCTTTGCGAATATTTCTTTGTTATTATGTTTATTTCAGGCTGTGAGAGATATTTTCCGACATACGTGCCTGAAACACAAGATAACATGTTTTGCGTCAGTTCATATCATTCGAACGAGGCATTCTGTTGCCAAGTGGTCGCTTCTTGACGAAAACTTTATAAAAATGTTGAGCGATAACGTTATGCTGTTAGGTTAGTTATTCTGGCACCAAAAAGAAGAGGGAAAATTTCCTTTTTGGCTAAGAGTAAGAAGATGTATGAGTACTGTTAATCAAGAGACAGAGACTTTCGAAACAAACGTAAGAAAACTTTCATGGATAGACAGTCACTATAGAGGAAATTTATTCACAATTCTGAATATGAACCACCATCGGCTGTATATTGTAATGATGATAATGAAAATTTGTGCCGGATCGGGACTCCAACCCGGATTTCCAATTTTACGCGAGCGGTCACCTTAAACGCTTCGGCTATCCGTTCACGAATCATGACTAGACCCAATCTTCCATATGTCGTCGCCCATGTGTGTACGAAGGAATATTGCATCCTTCTTCTCAATAACACAGGCACTGCTACTTCGTACAGTCACTAACCACTCTAAATCTTTCACAATCACACACAGACATCAAATAAAAATATACTGTACTCAACAGTTGGATTTGCTAAAAGACTAAGAGCTACATTGATACGATAATACAGTAGTAAATTTAAAGAAGGGATAATCATCAATATTTTCAAGAGTTTTAAGGCAATTTTAACTCCATAAATGACATTTGTATTATGTCCTGTAAAATAATCGGTATTAATAAACGTTGACGTAGGTGGGTGCCTTAATTGTAAATGTTACTACAATGTACAGAGCAGCACATGGGAAAACTCAATATGGTGACAGTAAAGGCCATTTTGAACAAAAGTGGTCCAACAAAAAAAGCTGTATTCCGTATGGTTTCAGAGACAGATCACAGTTCATGTATATTTGAGTTATCAGTGGTTGCGCGTGGCTCCCAAATTTCTCGCCTGTTTCAAACATCAGTAGCAACGTGTTTCCGTAATGTTATATTCATCTTCCTTCCAAGTATTACGCCACTTCACCTGTTACGTGTTTCCGCCATTTCTTCACTTGTCGACCTAGCAATCTTACACAGTTGGGGTGATACTGTAGCATGACTTTTGGGATCCCCTTCGAGGCATTTAACTGCAGATGTATCCTCCAGTTGTTTTAGTAGTTCTGTTTGTAACGCGTGATGGGCTCCATTTTAAGTTCTTTCAACACATCTTCATTCCTTTTGTGATCCCACTTGTGTAACCAGCTGTTCGCCTCAAGAATTTCATTTCATATACTGTTAGTCTTTTCATATCTTTAACTTTTATTGTCCAATTTTCACCGCCATAACACAGCATAGGTCTTATAATGACCTATTATGGCGCGCTTCTAGACTAGCAAAGGTTTCTTTGCATTATTAATGACTCCCGTAATTTTTGTATACCTAGTGGCTATTTCAGCTGGGACTATTTCTTCCAGAAAGGATAGTTTATTGCTTAAATGTGTAAACATATTCACTCTTTCTAGAATTATTTTTCAAACAGATCTTACTTTGTACTGAGTATTTTCCGCTGAAAACCATAGTTTTTGTTTTTCCGGTGTTGATGTCCATAGCGTATTTCGCAGACATGATCTGTAAAATGCGTACAGAACGCTGTCGGACATCCACTAAAGATGCGACAAGTGTTAAATTATCTGAAGAAATTTAAGTGCGAATAAGATTCGCGCACAGAGGGTTAGGTACAAACTTAATTACGTATATCGATAGTGCACCCATTCCGGGAACGAGAATTTCGACGATTCTTGCGTGTTATCGATATCGACACTGTAAAGAAATCAAAATATGTCACATAAAAGGCCACCAATGGACCGTAGCCTTGAACTTGGGACATACACAACTGGCCATTAAAATTGCTACACCAAGAAGAAATGCAGATGATAAACGGCTATTCATTGGACAAATATATTATAGTGGAACTGACATATGATGACATTTTCACGCAATTTGGGTGCACAGATCCTGAGAAATCAGTACCCAGAACAACCACCTCCGGCCGTAATAACGGCCTTGATACGCCTGGGCATTGAGTCAAACAGAGCTTGGATGCCGTGTACAGGTATGGCTGGCATGCAGCTTCCGACACGATACAACAGTTCATCAAGAGTAGTGACTGGCGTATTGTGACGAGCCAGTTGCTCGGCCACCATTGACCAGACGTATTCAATTGGTGAGAGGTCTGGAGAATATGCTGGCCAGGGCAGCAGTCGAACATTTTCTGTATCCGGAAAGGCCCGTACAGGACCTGCAATATGCGGTCGTGCATTATCCTGCTGAAATGTAGGGTTTCGCAGGGATCGAATGAAGGGTAGAGCCACGGGTCGTAACACATCTGAAATGTAACGTCCACTGTTTTAAGTGCCGTCAATTCGAACAAGAGGTGACCGAGACGTGTAACCAATAGCACCCCATTCCATCACGCTGGGTGATACGACAGTATGGCGATGATGAATACACGCTTCGAATGTGCGTTCACCGCGATGACGCCAAAGACGGGTGCGACCATCACGATGCTGTAAACAGAACCTGGATTCATCAGAAAAAATGACGTTTTGCCATTCGTGCGTCCAGGTTCGTCGTTGAGTACACCATCGCACCCGCTCCTGTCTGTGATGCAGCGTCAAGGGTAACCGCAGCCATGGTCTCCAAGCTGATAGTCCATGCTACTGCAAACGTCGTCGAACTGTTCGTGCAGATGGTTGTTGTCTTGCAAACGTCCCCATCTGTTGACTCAGGGATCGAGACGTGGTTGCACGATCCGTTACAGCCATGCGGATAAGAAGCCTGTCATCTCGACTGCTAGTGATACGAGGCCGTTGGTATCCATTACTGCGTTCCGTATTACCCTCCTGAACCCACCGATTCCATATTCTGCTAACAGTCATTGGATCTCGACCAACGCGAGCAGCAACGTGGCGATACGATAAACCGCAATCGTGTTACGCTACAATCCGACCTTTATCAACGTGGAAACGTGATGATACACATTCTCGTCCTTACACGAGGCATCACAACAACGTTTCACCAGGCAACGCAGGTCAACTGCTGTTTGTGTATGAGAAATCAGTAGGAAACTTTCCTCATGCCAGCACGTTGTAGGTGTCGCCAGCGGCGCCAACCTTGTGTGAATGCTCTGAAAAGCTAATCATTTTCATATCACAGCATCTTCTTCCTGTCGGTTAAATTGCGCATCTGCAGCACGTCATCTTCTTGGTGTAGCAATTTTATAGGCCAGTAGTGTAAATTTCAACCTGATACGTCTATGCTTTCCTGAAGGAAATGGGCCTTAAAAGACGAATGGACAGACTGTCCGATAAAAGGACGAAAAAAAAATGTTTATTCCAACATAACAATTTTCGGATTTTTTTCTTTGCTTGTAGCGTGAAAACTCTTGCCAAATTTCGTGATACTAGGTCAACGGGAAGTGCCCTATATATTTTGATGTATGAATTTGTGAGTATCAAAGTTTGTGACTGAAATTTCCGTCTATTTTGACTGCATTGACTTAAAAGCCTCAATTTCTTACACCTCCAAGGACCGTACACATCACTATGTCACAAAAGTTTCAACTCGATACGTCTACCCGCTCCTGAGAAAAATGGTTTTTGAACAGTCGAACAGACAAGCAAACTGACTAACAGACGACAAAATGATCCTACAGGAGTTCTGTTTTAACCAATCAAGGTACGGAACCCTAAAGGTATAGCATCTAGCTTCGTGTTTGTGTTATATCTGAATGAAACGGTGGCATTTGTCTCTACCTCTGGGTTATTTTATTCGTATAAACAATAAAAGAGTGATGAGAGGTCGGACTCCTGTCGTAGTCCTCCATGTATTCTGCAACGTTGTGATATTTTGTCCTCTTTCTTGACACAGATTAAATTTGTTCTGTAAATTTTGTAATTATTATAGATAAGCTGCTGACGAACACTATCATAAACCACAATGTGTAATAATTTGCTTCTGTTGATTTAAGGAAAAGCTTTTTCGAAGTCGACAAACGTAATACGTGTTTCTAGATTAAATACTTTGTTTCTCTATTAGTAATTTCAACGAAAAATGGCCATCACAGCATGATCTTCCTTTTAGAAACCCATTTTCCTCCGCACTCATGATACGTTGATACTGTCTGTACAATTTATTTTTGATGATGTTCGCAAAAAGTTTGTATATTGCGTTCAAGAAGCTTATTATGCAAGCTTTCATAGCCCTTGATGATGTTTCCAGCAGTAAGAGTCTAAACGTTAGCCACAGCAACACGCCTTGAATCACGGCTTAATGCCCATAAAGTATTAACTTAATACTATTTCAAGGTGAATACACCTTTTTAATGGATGAATGAATCATACACGTAATAAACATAGAGGGTTACAGGAATACACACGTGGTACACAGGAAATAAATTTCAAGTTTGTTTTCTGTTAACAACTGTGGTGCGTTATGATAGACCCTGATTGAAAGGAATCAATTACTTTTTCTTTCACTTTTATAAAATATAAAAGATGAAAAACTAGGATAACTTTCGTTGGCCAGGACAAACGCAGTGTACTTGGGATCATGATGGAGCTCCTCTACTTTCTGTTTCTGTGGGGCAACATGTCAACCGCTTTTTAGCCATCGCAGCCGCCATTATCTGGCCATCAAGAAGTACTCTGTATTCTTTTATAGACATAAAATGGTGAACTAACGTTTTGACTGTTATTACAGGTTACCTACATCGGCGCATGTAATGGCAACTGAGAGAGGAGGGAAGAGACATTCGGGTTCACGGTTTCATCGACAGCGACGACTTCATTAGAGACACAGAGTACGCCCGTTCGAAGGAAACATCCCGTCATTCGGTTTAAAGGTTTGTGGAAATCACAGTAGCCGTAAGTTTGGGTGGCCACATGGGGATCTGAATAGCCATTATTCAAAAAGCCTGTGAGCATACAAAATTACCACACAAGCACGGTCTGACGACAGCTTTTGGAAAGAAGTAATAGAAATGTTCGTTTCTTCCTTTAGAGAATTATACAGCAGCGTAAGTGGAGCCAACCACACGCTGCGACCTTCGTACCTACCGAAGAGGTAAAATCCGCAGGATTATAGATTTTCCTCGTCTTGCTGAAACCACTACTGCTTTTTATTCCGGTGAATTCTCATTGCAGCTGCATGGCGCAACCGACCACACAGAGGTGCGCCGGTCTGTTTTGTCCCTTTTACGTGCTTTGGATAAAAATCAGTGGCCTTATTTCCTAAACACAAACGGATTTACAAGTTATTTTGTATTTTCGGAGTCTGGCAGGGATCGTTGCAAATTAGGTCTCTTTTTTCGCAATAGTTACCAAGGACAGGAAACTAGTGAAGCGTTTTTAGAGCATTTCATTAAAGTAGTTGTACTGAAACAAATACAGTATCGTGAAGTCAACAGAAAGTAGGATTTAAAAAAAACCTCACTGCCTCCTCTGATTTTATGGGACCCGCTCCGCCATTAATAGCGCAGTGTAAACTTAAGGCACCGTGGATCAGATTTTCGACAACTCGATAATAATGTGGAACGCGTCATACTACAGGTTGGCCATTTACACGATTGTTTTTTCCTTAAATTTAACCTACAACAAAGTTTAATAAATGTAACCCAGCCACACCCAGGTATTATCTATTGACAGCTTTATTCTTAAAGTCCTACAAAGAGCAAATTGTTCAGGTTTCGTTGTTCACTGGTGCCACGCTTTGGTGTGACTTTCAACTGCAACCACAAACATTTTGTTCTCTTGAGGAGAGTTGCTTCATGAGTGTCGTAATAACCGATATTACAAGCGATTCTGGGCGGTGCTCAACGAGAGGTATAGCGGACCGGATGCAAGTTAGCGCCAGTATCGTTGAGAAACAGATGAAATCAAAAAGTGAATAAAGCACCTGGACGTGATGGGACCCCTTTTACACTCTGTAACGAGTTTGCGGCTGAGTTAGCCCGTCTTTTTACCAAAATATATCGTAAATGCCAACCTCCCCCCCCCCCACCCAAAAAAAAAAAAACTGTGCCCAGTAGTTGGAAGAAAGCACAGATCATACAAGAATGGCAGCAGAGGTGATCCACAAGACTACCGTCTAATATCCTTGACACTGGCTGGAACACATAGGATGCAATGTCCATCTTTTATTCAGTCATCTGGTTCAAATGGTTCTAAGCACTATGGGACTTAACATCTGAGGTCATCAGTCCCCTAGAACTTAGAACTACTTAAACCTAACTAACCTAAGGACATCACACACATCCATGTCCGAGGCAGGATTCGAACGTGCGACCGTAACAGCAGCGCGGTTCCGGACTGAAGCGCCTAGAACCGCTCGTTCACACGGCCGGCCAGTCATCTGGGTATGCAAGCTGGTAATGCTTTTACACTCGTTAAATGCACTGTCCAATCTCACTAATGTGATCACATGTCAAAAGTCTGAATAACCACCGTTTGTAGCGGGGACTGCTGCAAGAAGTGCAGGAAGACCGTCAGTGAGGTTCTAAAAGGTGCCGACAAGGATGTGGTGCCATGCTGACTCCAGTGAGGATCCATCGCATGGACAGATTGATCGAGATGGTCTCACAGATTCTCCGTTGGGTATAAATCTGGGGAGTTTGGTACGATAAACTCATACTGCGCTCTTCGAACAGCGCATGTACACTGCGAACTGCGTGACACGTTGCATTATCCTGATGGTAGGTGCCATCGTGCCAAGGAAAAACAAACTGCATTTAGTGCTGGACATGGTTCCCACGGATAGATGCACACTTGTGTCTCTCCGTTGTGCCTTCCAGAATGACGAGGTCACCCAGGGAATGCCAAGAAAACATTCCCCAGACCATAACACTCCCTCCTCTTCCCTGTACTCTTCCGACTATTGTTGCATGGTATTTGCTTTCAAAAGTTTCACGGCATACTCACCAACGCCCGTCTGTCCAATGGAGCACAAAACGTGATTCATCTGAAGAGGCCACCTATCGGCCAATCACTTGTCATTGGACATCCATTTGTGGTATTGGCGTACAAATCCAGCCTTCGTTGTCTATGAAAAGCAGTCAGTATGTGTGAATGAAGCAGGTACCCACAGCAGCAGCAACTTTCGCTGGAAGTTCGTTGAGGAGGCACCCTCGGTACCCCCTTGTTGATCTGGTCTGTCAGTTGCTCAGAAACTGCACGTCTATTCAACTGGGCGCATCTCCACTGCTGTCGTTCACCTCTGTCATTTGTGGCACGTGATGCACCACGGGGTCCGCGCAGGATACGGTGGCCGATGTGCTGTTGCGAGCTCATTCGCTTGTTCGGAATGGGAGGCCGAAAGTACCTGCCACCTTTCGGCCGGTTGCCAAATCTTTGTGTAATGATTTTACGGTAAGTATACGGTACAAAAAAAATCATTTTTGCTTTACTTGCAGTTTCATATGTCAGGCCCATGTCAACGTGCCCATCATTTCGTTAATGGTCATAGTTGTTGTGATATTCACATGGAAGTAAGACACAGCACGAAATTCGAAACGTGTGTTGCTGCTTATTAAATGTAGCTAACATGTTGAATTCTTCTTTAGACTTGGACGGGGGTCTCTATCTGTCACCAACATCAAGAGAATAGATCTGACATAGGACACTCATTTGCGGTCACGATATTTCATAAACGGTTTGAAATATCGAAACGAGAATTTGATAAATGACAGAACACATAGAGGAGAGTATTTTAGCACATGGTTATTATGCAAAACTTCGTTACCTATCATGTTATTCCACAAACTACAGACTGTTGGTGAAACAAGAAATGCTATGTGTTTGGGAACAACGTAAGTGAAGACATTAAATATTTATTTTCTACAAAGGATGTGCTTGTTCATAAGAAACTGACCTTACTTTTCCTCAGTACTTTACTTAATTAACTTAACATACCACTGTTTCAGAATTCTCTCGCAGTTGCTTCTGCACATCATATTAGTGAGGTGAGACCGTGTAAACTCTGCTGTGTTTCGGAAAAAGAAGAAAATTTTGACATGTCAACAACATGAATGTGTAGGCTCCACTAATGATGCTTCTCTGAAAGTCACAAACGGTTAAGAACTCAGGCGAAAATATATCGCTGCATTTCTGGCAGAATTCTTTTTAGACACTAACCAAATCAGAGGTCACAGATCTTTCTGAATGGTCACCTTGCAAGCGTGGGAGTGAAGGGGCCCCACTTAAAATTTACAAAAAATGCAAGTACAGGCTTCAGTTTAGAATGGCACTTCCCGTCCAGCACTTGCCATTTCCCCTACAACGCCTTGCCGCAACCCCCACCACTACCGCTCTCCCCACTCATGCCTTGCTAGCTGCACGTCTACTGGCCACTCGGCACAGACTGTATCTCGCTGCCAGTTTGGGATAGCTTCATTTTACCAGCCACGGTGTACTTTAACCATGGGACTACGTGAACTGTTTAGAAACTTAACCGTTTCAGAAATGCGACCACCCTTGGCCCGAAAGCTAACTATCATGTACTTTTTGACTTCAGATAAATCTCTCCATTTCCGCATTACGACAACGATTGCACTGTTTCCGTATGCCCCCTCTCACACTTTACACACTCCCCACTGCTAGTGCTGCCCGCTGCTGTCTGCGAGTGATAATTGCCGGCCGGAGTGGCGGTGCGGTTCTAGGCGCTACAGTCTGGAACCGCGAGACCGCTACGGTCGCAGATTCGAATCCTGCCTCGGGCATGGATGTGTGTGATGTCCTTACGTTAGTTAGGTTTAAGTAGCTCTAAGTTCTAGGGGACAGATGACCTCAGAAGTTGAGTCCCATAGTGCTCAGAGCCAATTGAACCAAGCCAGTGATAATTGTATGTTGACGTCGAACATAGGCAATGTCACATTAATGTGACTGGACTATGTACAACTGCGTTACCAGATTGGGTATGTCTAACATCTTGACTGTACCGATGCACAACACTGAATCTTTTCCCCACCTGCTTCTCCATTTCAGCCATCCGATTGACACACAAACTATCTTGCAACCTGCATCTTATCCAAAACCACTCCGCATTCAGGAAGAGATTAAAACTTTAACTTTTATCAGCAGCATAGCAACCCCCTGGGCATATCATAGTTGTTTCCTTTCTCTCTAACAAGAAACCAGATTGTAAACCATCTATTCTTTTCTCATCCGTTTCTAGTTCTGTTTCCTTCTTTCCATGTCACCTGCTAACCTTATCCTGTTTTCTCTCTCATCGTCTGACCAATCAATTTCTTCTCCACACTCATTCCCTCTGTATTACTGTCTGATGTTTGTTAGATGTCACTACTCAAATTTCACAAGAACATCATTAGTAACTATATTGAAGTTAATAAGACTGACGTTTCTAAATTTCCACGCATTGAGTACTACACATTTTGTCATTGTTATTATTATGATGATTATTATTATTTTATTATTATTATTACTGTTGTATATAGCGCCTATGCTGTACAAAATGTTATTTGACTCACTGAGGAAGTACAGTTAGATGTAAGAGGCGGCCTGAAGGCCCTAATCTTGCTAGGAGAAATAAAAGTTACTTAAACATGACCTTGGACGATATAGTTCGATAGTTTGCTCCTGTAATATTACATCTTACCGGACGAGCCTTCTCGAACGAAACTGGTAGCGTGAAGAAGATTTCAACTGTTCTGTAAACCAATTGTTCATCTCTTCTAGCGGAGGTGTTGCGTCTGTAACTATTCAGACAATGAATCTGTTGTATTAATTCGTAACAGACTTCTTTTACAAAACTGTAGCTCCAGTAAGGCCGTAAATTGCTTGGGTGCATTCAAAACTGCATGTAATTTGATTTGCGTTGCTCGTTTTCCCCTCCGCTGTCATTATTCTCCGTTGGTATTGTGAGGTACAGAAGCATAGATACGCTTGCCGTTTCAACTCCAATAGCAGCTGAGGGCATTCACTGGACTATGTAGCGCTTTTTCCCTCGAACTGAAGTTGTTGCTTTAACAGCAGTCCGAAAAGGTTGTGTCACTTCAGGGAATTCTATTCCACTCACAGCGCTGTGATTCATTTGCCTGCAGTTGCTAGCGGTTGAGAAATGCCTGGTTCTTTCCGATCTCTCGAAGTTTGCTTACTGAAACCAAAGACCTTTAATCGGAAGGTAGTCATGTAAGAGTGTTCCAAAATCAGTACTGTAGCATAAACTATAAACAGTGAGAGCTGTTCGCTAAATTAAACTTTAACCTGTGAGGTTTTAAGGCCCCGAAGCATTCCTCTTTAAATGAAATCTGACCCATAAGCGAACAACAACGCTATCTGACTAACTTTACGTTGTGTGATGCAGATACAAGGAATTTTCTCATAGCACAACGGAACAATGAAACTAGAGATTTAACAAAAAATAAATCAAAATAACTCACAGCCTTTGCAACAAATCTCTTATAGCTACTCCCTAATTCATGAATCACTCCTCGCAGAAATGATTCGTGCAATATAAATAGATTTTCTCCCTGTATCCTACAACACTTAATAAATTGAAATGGGCTTTGGTGACAAATGCGAAGCGACGTCTCCGTGAGTGCAAAAGTGTGTACTGGAGCTGCACTACAAGGCCCACTTATATTGTTAGCCGAAAATTTCATTTCAAAATAAAACTATCCTCCCTGGTGAAGGCAGTTCCTTCTTTTTTGTTTTGAAACGTACGGAAACCGAATGCAATTCTCTCGTGAAAGCAGTTCTTAATTGGGCGCATGTGACGATTTGAATAAAGATCAGAGGAGTAGAAAATAGCTTTGTCAGAGTCGCAAATTACATGAATATTGAGAAGAATGAACTTATTATGCACGAAGTGAATTAAAGTCTCATACCTTACGTACAAGCGCCCTTCATATGAACACTTGACTTTAGACGACCACACATTTACAAAAGTTCCGGAACCTGTACAGAAAATTGGAATAGAGATCAACATAAACACCATTTATGACCTTTTTATTGCTCATGAAAACCACACATTGAATGTTTTTCCACCATACAGCGAGATCTTCAGAGTTCGTGGTCCAGATTGCTGTACACAACGGTACCTCTAATACCCAGCAACACATCCTCTTGCATTGATGCATGCCTATATTCTTCATAGCGTACTATCCACAAGTTCATTAAGGCACTGTTGGTCCAGATTGTCCTACTCCTCAATGGCGATTCGGCGTAGATCCCTCAGAGTGGTTGGTGAGTCACGTCGTCCATAAACAGCCCTTTTAAATCTATCCCAGGCATCTTCGATAGGGTTCATGTCTGAGGACGTGCTGACCACTCTAGTCGAGCGATGTCGTTATCCTGAAGGAAGTTCAAATGGCTCAAATGGCTCTGAGCACTATGGGACTTAACTTCTGAGGTCATCAGTCCCCTAGAACTTAGAAGTACTTAAACCTAACTAACATAAGAAAATCACACACATCCATGCCCGAGGCAGGATTCGAACCTGCGACCGTTGCGGTCGCGCGGTTCCAGACTGTAGCGCCTAGAACTGCTGACCACTCCGGCTCGCCTGAAGGAAGTCATTGACAAGATGTACACGATGGGAGCGCGAATTGTCGTCCATGAAGACGAATGCCTCGCCGGTGTGCTGTCGATATGGTTGTACTATCTGTCGGAGGATGGCATTCATGTATCGTACAGCCGTTACGGCTCCTTCCATGACCAACAGCGGCGTACGTTGGCCCCACATAATGCCACCCCAAAACAGCAGGGAACCTCCACCTTGCTGCACTCGCTGGACAGTATGTCTAGGGCGTTCATCCTGACCGGGTTGCCCTCAAACACGTCTCCGACGATTGTCTGGTTGAAGGCATATGCGACACTCATCGGTGAAGAGAACGTGATGCCAATCCTGAGCACTCCTTTCGGCATGTTGTTTGGTCCATCTGTACAACACTGCGTGGTGTCGTGGTTGGGAAGATGGACCTCGCCATGGACGTCGGGAGTAAAGTTGCACATCATGCAGTTTATTGCACGAAAAGCATTATTCAACACGGTGGCGTTGCTGTCAGGATTCCTCCGAGCTATAATCCGTAGGTAGCGGTCATTCAGTGCAGCAGTAGCCCTTGGACGGCCTGAGCGAGGCATGTCATCGATAATTCCTCTCTCTCTGTATCTCCTCCATGTCCGAACAACATCGCATTGGTTCACTCCGAGACGCCTGGACACTTCCCTTGTTGAGAGCCCTTCGTGGCAAGCTATCAAACCGCGGTATTGACCGTGTATCCATGGTTGAAAGAAAGACAACACGAGCCATGTACCTTCTTCCTGGTGGAATAACTGGAACTGATCGGCTCTCGAACCCCATCCGTCTAATTGGCGCTGCTCATGCGTGGTTGTTTACATCTTTGAGCGGGTTTAGTGACATCTCTGGACAGTCAAAGGGACTGTGTCTGTAATACAATATCCACAGTCAACGTCTGTCTTGAGGTGTTCTGGGAACTGGGGTGATGAAAAACTTTTTTTGATGTTCGTATATTAATTTTAACGCCCATAATATTAAACGGTCCAGTCACTTTGTTGTGACCACCGCCTTTGTTCAACGTCTACATAGAATAACTACTCACAGACGGCAGGTGGCTGCACTAGCAGTGGAGGGTATATAAAGCTTGTTTGGGGGTTGGCGGGTGGGGGGGACATGAAAACAGTGCAGTCTTAGTCGCAGTGCGGAAAAGGGAGCAATTTATCTGAAATCTAAAATGGCATCATCATTGGCTTTCAGGCCAAGGTTGGAAGCATTTACGAAGCGGCTAAGTTTGTAAACTGTTCGCGTGCCGCCGTGTTTGAGGTATACCGTGCATAGCAAAATGGCGCAATCCAAAACCGGCGCCGAGGATACTGTGGTGCACCATGGGCCATAGATGACACGAGTTGACGACGGCTGGAGATGTGTGTGGGCGAATAGACGTGCAACTATTGAGCCAATGGCCTTCCTGATGAACCAAGGGTCTACCAAGAGTGTCTCCTCGAGGACCACTCAGCGGACTTAGCAGCATATGGGCCTCTGCAGCACACGTCTGTTTCATACATCCACTCTGACTGCCGTTCATCGACGACTAAAGCTGGAATTTGCAGTTGCACGCCCGCTCAGTGGCGGCAGGTGGTCTTTTCTGATGAACCATGTTTGGTGCTTCACAGACAGATGGCCGTTGGCTAGTTCAGTGTAAAACGTCTGAAAGCTAACATCCTGCAACAATCTTCCGAATGGTCCAGGCTGGAGGGTATTCCCTGGGTCATCTCGTCATTATGGAAGGTACAACGGACCAACGGAGGTATGCGTCTATCCTTCGGGGACCATGTCCATCACTAAATGCAGTGTGTCCCCAGTATGGTGGCATTTACCAGCAGGACAAAGCAATACGTCACCACAGTTCACAGCGTACGTGTGTGGCTCAAACAGCAGCTGGATGAGTTTACTGTACTTTCCTAGCCACCAAACTCCCCAGAGTTACATCCAATCGAGAATCTCTAGAAGCACCTCGATTGGGCTGTTCGCGCTATGGCTTCTCAACTGAGTAACCTGGCGCAGCTGACCACAGCACTGGAGTCGCCATAGCCGCACGTCCCTGTCAGTACCTCCTAGAACCTCACTTACTCACTTCCTGTACGTCTCGCAGCAGTCTGCTCTGCAAAACGTGGTTATTTGGGCTTTTGATTGATGGTCACATTATTCTGACTGGAGAGTATAAAATGATGATAGAGGACACCAGAGACTAAGAAATCTATGAAGTAAACGGAGTCTGTGAAAATCACGCCACGTATCCGGTTGCATCCTTCCTAGTTGACTATAGGAAGGACTGACTCGATCAAAGAACTGAATGTTGCAGAGATATCTTACGCAGACGTTCATCTCTAACTCGAGTCGTCTGGAGTTTTCACTAATAGGCAGAAAATTTTGATTTCGTACGGACGAGCAAAGAGGAGCTTCCTGTTTAGTATGCATGTACCTCACTTACATGCGTGCTACCCAAGTTCTGTGACTGTACAAGAAATCTACAGTAGAGGAAAATACTGATTCTTTTATAGTCTACATTTCTATATTTATCCAGGAGAAGTGCACAGTATGGGCGTAGAATTCGTTCTACCAATCCCGTTTGAAGGAGAGTATGTCTCCTTAACACATTTAGAGAAACTTTAATGCTAATACTAGTCAGTTACCAAAATGCAACAGGTAAGGTCTCAGAATTATTCCTAACCCGAGTAATTAGCCGTAAACGGAAAATTAACTTAATCCCAGTACTGTTTGGATGAAGTTAGTGTAGGAACTATCGTAAAAGTAACGGAGATGAAGGTCCGGAATTTAACGACCCAGCGACAAGGTCATTAGAGATGGAGCACAAACTAAAATTAGGGAAGGATAAAGAAGGAAATTGGCCGTGTCCTTCTCAAAAAAACCCTCCAGCATTTACTTTAAGCTAGACACAAACAATATCTTCAATAGGGATGGCGGTTATCGCTGAAATAACCAATTTCGGATAGACCGGTTCTTTTCGTCTCCACTTTAACCTCTCTGCCGAACCGCGCAAAATAACCAGTTTTTGAAATAACCGAGTTTCGGTTCTTTTTGCTGTTACACCCAGTAATAAAAGTAGTCCTCGAACAAAGACCGAAAGTTCTAATGCAGGTGACGCAGTAGGAGATCACGATTGATATGGGGCTGGGACTGCAGCAGAACTCGGTCTAACTTTTACTAGGAAAGATTGCGAAGGTAAAAGAGACGGGCGTGACGACAGCAAGAGCTAAAGGCCATAAGATAACGACCTGTATCGACACTTTTAGTTCGTATCAGTTTTTCACTGAGATGCAACCACCAAATTCAGGATTCATTTATTCATCGTCGTTTCCTTTGGGCCTTTGTCCCACTTCAGTGCGGGGTTGGCCATGTTGCTATGGAATTGTGCGATGTTAGTGAGAGAGGGTGGCTGGATGCCCTTCTTGTCACCACCCCATACCCGCCAGGATGGAATTAGTGTACCCCAACTGTCTGCGTGCAGTGTAGGCCATGAAATAGTGTGAATGTTTCTCAAATGTTTTCAAGTCGTGTAACTGAGGCAGGACGCCGGGACCAGCCCGGTATTCACCTAGCGGGACGAGCAAAACCGCCTAAAAGCCACATCCAGGGTGTCCGGCACACCGGCCCTCGTCGTTAATCCGCCGGCGCATTCGATCCGGGGCCGGCGCGCCTACCCGAGTCCAGGAAGCAGTGCGTTAGCGCTTTCGGCTAACCTAGCGGGTCAGGATTCATTTATTAGCCCTAACACATCAATAAAATTATAGTATATCAATCACACTTACCTTATCTTTAAAGGAACATCGTGGGTGTTTTCTCCCAATATGGTGTTGTAAGTTTGATGTGCCTCCTTCCGTTTTTGATCTTTTAAAGCTGACTGAGCAATGCACTTCACTGCTAGCGCACTTCTTAAAATACTTCCAAAGTAGAGGTGGTACCGTTCTGCTGTCTAGCCCCCGAGGACGGCGGTGAGACACTACCATGCAGATCAGGTGGGGGCAAGTTCTGCACATTGCACGTATGCACGTACCATCTAATAGGCCACACCACTCGTCGACACGTACGTTATTGGCTTTGAAATGCTCTACTAATTCTTACGTCATGTGTTTGTTGCTAGTTTATACGAGGGCTGTTCGGAAAATAAGTGCCGACGAAGATTTGTTCAGATGTGTTGGGTAGTGTGTCTAGTGTGCCCGTCGATCGCGACGGGTCGCCATTTTCAATTCTGAGCGGACAGTGAGCACATAAGGATGCTTAGAACGATAGTGTGTAAGACGTTTATATTTCTATTTTCTATTGCCAAACCACAATTTATGAAAGATGTTTATATTTCATTAATAGGATTAAGTGGGAATAATTAATATTTGTCATTTTGGAAATAATTGTGGTAGCAGGGAATGTCTGCACCAAAGTATTGTTCGCGGGAGAGACCGCACATTGATAAAATTTTAAAAGGACACGATAGACCGCGTATGGATACATTTTAAGAAAAGAGCGGGAAAGACCGCGCAATGATATATTTTGTAATGGTAGCAGGGATTGTCTGCACCAGAAAGCATTGTTGGGGGGAGAGACCGCACTTTAGCGTCCGTAGGAAGTCAGTAGTAAGCGAGATGTGAAACGAGTCGGTAGCAGGTCTGAAGCGAGAGGTTGAGAGGAGCGGTGTGCCTGTCAGCCACCAGCTATGATTTACAAGAGATTATAAACGGATGTACAGAGACTTCGGCTAACTATTATCATAAGAGGAACTAATATTATTGAATTATTATTTTTTTTTTTTTGAGAAACTCAAGTCTACTGAAGGTAGGTTCGTGCATTGCTAGTTGTAAGATTATTGTAAAAAGTAAGTCTCATTTAACGTTTGTAAAATCATTTCATTCAGAATATAATTAATTTTTGCCAGGAATATTGCATTACTGATTATAATCCATCCCAAAAACCATCAACGTAAAACCTTGCAAAATTTTATTGTTGTCAAGAAAAAGTTTAACTATGAATTACGTAACTTCAGTCAAATTAATTAAAGAATAACGTCAGCTTTGCTATTGAAGAATAATGTCAGCTTTGGTAATAAATACAGCCACTTATTATGACAGCCCACCAGCAGCTAATAGAGTATAGTAAAACAGGGTAAGTATATTCATGTCGCAGTTCTATGTGGCAGTCAGATGGCGATCCAGTAACAGCAAAAAATGTAAGGAACAGTTTTGGGTTATTGCAGGTAACGACTAAGGGCCACGACGACGACACATTCTATGTTTCGTCGAAATAATCAGAAAATCACTTTTAATAAGCAGCATTTAAATTTGTATGTGAAGATTGAGAAAGAAAATTAATTTCAAAGGGAAGATTTCATTTGTTATTATTAAGCAAGAGATATAAATCCTAAGGGAAGGTTTCATAGGTTATTGTAGAAGGGAAGGGTGCGTAACAAAAGAGATATAGAGGAGACAGGAAGGTGTCAAGTGTCTTCCTCCAAGTGTGAGGGCCTGGTGAGAGATTTCGCCTGATGTTGTGCAGCCCACACAACATTACTGTCATGCGTTTCCTTCTTCACGACAGTTAAATCTCGAAGGTCTCTGCAGGGGCAATGATATTTCGATGGGAAGTATTTGATTACCCAGAACGCAGCCCGTAATTGTCTCGTTCTGAGTTTCGTTTCTGCTGACATGAACTGCTGGCTATGAAGACAATATTTTGGCACAGACAAAGCGCAGTAGTCGAGCGTAGAGACTTGGGGGAAAGCACTGGCGGCTGTCTTCTATGACGAGGATATTGGAAAGTTGGTACAACGCTGCGACTAATGTCTAAGTCGGACCGGTGACTATGCAAAGAAATAGCTGTGAGGTGTAGCCAACTATTGCAAATATAACACTTTTGAGTTTCACAATGATTTCCATTTCACGTCCGATCGGAACTTGCTTTCCGAATAGCCCTCGTAACTGCAGGTGTTATTATTAAGACAGTGCTGATCACTTTCCCCAGTTTGTATAATAATTCAATATTTCAAAGCGATGGAAATTTTACGAATAAACATTACCCGATTTTGAAAACAGTTTTATTTAAAATCCAGAAACTTGAGCACTGCTGCCATCATTATTTGATGTGCCGGTTTTTTAAGCTGGTATTAGTAAAAAAAAGTGATGAAACACTTGTTATAACCGACACCAAACAAATGCCTATTATTCAGAACCAAAATACCGATATTGGCTTTAACCGGTCGGTTTTTCCCATTCCTAACGCCCAATGAGCGATAGTAATGTTAACGATGATAGCACTACTATAGAGGAATTTACTAAACACAGTTTTCCGAAATTCCTTCGGGAAGTAAGATGTAGTAAATATTCCAGGTCCACATCGTTTATCAGCCAATTTCTTGTTTTATATCAGAGAGAAACGTGTGTACATGAAATTTAGTGCGATGACTGTGACCGCGTAAACACTAATCTTCAGACGTATGCTCCCCTATCTCAAGTGAGATATTCTTCATATTTTATTTTGGCTATCTCAAGATTCTTTAGCTACAAGTATTGCACTTATGTAGACGCTATACAATAATCTTAAATTATTGTTCAAGATATTTATGTTGCGATTGCCATTTATGTATTACGACTATATATTTGCACCAAGCTGTTGGCAAATGTGGTTCCGTATAACTATGAGAAATAAAAAAAGGCCCATAATGGATACAAAAGTGTACATAAGACGTTCACCCAACAACCTATGTCGAACTGTTGCTTTTTATATATCGGGTGGTTGTAATTAAAGTGCAGCCACTCACGGAAGTTTAGTGTGGGCTGCAATTATCTTACCTGTATGGCAGCGAAAGTTGGTAGGTATGCTAATGCGTTAATGTGGCACCGATCTATGCTGGAATAAATTAGTTCCAATTTTGGCCTCCAGCTGGAAATCTGGTGCTGTGCACTGTCTGTATGACGGTATGACTTCCTCTCTGTCATTTGACAAGCCATGACGCTTGTGAACAGTGTTGCTATCAAGAAGACATCTTTTTCTGTTAGTGAAATTGTTCTATGTGAATTGCAGCAATTACACTGTTGCAGTGAGAGAGTATCGACGACTGAAATGTCTGAGGACGAGGTTGCTGTTCCTGCAACTGACCATGCAGCACGCACTTCGGATAGTGCTCGTGCAGTATCAACAGTTCCGCAAGTTTTGCAGTTTGTTTTACACTATTGCCCGTATAAGAACCAAAGACAATGCAGCACCTGAAAACTCATCATTCGCAGCAGCGATCTGAATTTGTTCTTTGGTTTCTGGCATGGATCGTAGTTGATGACATATGGGCGAGTAATATTGTATGGAGTGACGAGTCACTTGCTGCACTACAATGTACAGTGAATACACAGAACTTCCGAATTTGGGGTGCTGTTAAACGGCGTGAATGTCGTATGTGACTGTGTGGTTACTCTCAGTCCTTTCTTCTTTGAAGAGAATACACCCAGAGAGCCTGTCAGGTATACCGCGACGTCTGTATGCTATCGAGTCCTTCTTGTACGGCATGCGATTCTTGCTCTGGAAGAGAGCAACTGTATGGAAACCACTGTTTTCATGCAGGATGGTGCAACATCTCATGTCGCTGCCCAGCGAAAAATCTGCTTAACGCAATCTTCCACGAACGTATTATCTCAACACGTTTATCTGAAGGCATGACCTACAAGATCACCCGATCTGAATCCATGTGACTTTCGGTTCTGGGGATATTTAAAAGAATGCTTTTACCAGGGACACGTTCGTTCTATACCTGATCTGAAGGCCAGTATACAGTAATACGTAGCTCAGATTCCACCGGAACCGCTGCAAACAACTGCTGCCTACGTCGTTTTACCGGTGCAGCATCTCTCGACGTTTCTGGAACTCATACTGAAAAAACTGTGCTAGCATGTATTGGATATTTTATTTGAATCAGCAAAATTGAAAATAATAATACTTTCGATGCTATTTTCTGGACAGTAAAGCATTTAATTAATGATTCATTTATTATTATGTTCTTATTTAATAATAAAATAAACATTACGCTTTTCTCACTTGTTTGCCCTTTTCTGGCCATTCCCCATTTCTAATCACCTACATGCGGAAACATTTCTATGTTTCTTGCTTGCTTCCACAGCGTCAGGTATGCAGCTGATGGCTAAAATTGCGATTAATTTTTATCCACGATAAATCGGTTCCATATTAACACATTAGGATATCTACCTACCAAGTTTCGCTGCCATACGATAACTATAGCTCACAATGCACCTTCGTATGTAGCTGAACTTTAGTTGTAACCACCTCATACATACGTCGCTTTTTTGGTTCAAAATGGTTCAAATGGCTCTGAGCACTATGGGACTCAACTTCTGAGGTCATTAGTCCCCTAGAACTTAGAACTACTTAAACCTAACTAACCTAAGGACATCACACACATCCATGCCCGAGGCAGGATTCGAACCTGCGACCGTAGCGGTCTCGCGGTTCGAGACTGCAGCGCCTAGAACCGCACGGCCACTTCGGCCGGCCGCTTTTTTGGGTTTGCTAGTACTAGTATCCTATTTCCCCCACATGAACCATGGACCTTGCCGTTGGTGGGGAGGCTTGCGTGCCTCAGCGATACACATAGCCGTACCGTAGGTGCAACCACAACGGAGGGGAATCTGTTGAGAGGCCAGACAAACGTGTGGTTCCTGAAGAGGGGCAGCAGCCTTTTCAGTAGTTGCAAGGGCAACAGTCTGGATGATTGACTGATCTGGCCTTGTAACAATAACCAAAACGGCCTTGCTGTGCTGGTACTGCGAACGGCTGAAAGCAAGGGGAAACTACAGCCGTAATTTTTCCCGAGGGCATGCAGCTTTACTGTATGGTTAAATGATGATGGCGTCCTCTTGGGTAAAATATTCCGGAGGTAAAATAGTCCCCCATTCGGATCTCCGGGCGGGGACTACTCAAGAGGATGTCATTATCAGGAGAAAGAAAACTGGCGTTCTACGGATCGGAGCGTGGAATGTCAGATCCCTTAATCGGTCAGGTAGGTTAGAAAATTTAAAAAGGGAAATGGATAGGTTGAAGTTAGATATAGAGGGAATTAGTGAAGTTTGGTGGCAGGAGGAACAAGACTTCTGGTCAGGTGACTACAGGGTTATAAGCACAAAATCAAATAGGGGTAATGCAGGAGTAGGTTTAACAATGAATAGGAAAATAGGAATGCGGGTAAGCTACTACAAACAGCATAGTGAACGCATTATTGTGGCCAAGATAGATACGAAGCCCACACCTACTACAGTAGTACAAGTTTATATGCCAACTAGCTCTGCAGATGACGAAGAAATTGAAGAAATGTATGATGAAATAAAAGAAATTATTCAGATTGTAAAGGGAGACGAAAATTTAATAGTCATGGGTGACTGGAATTCGATTGTAGGAAAAGGGAGAGAAGGAAACATAGTAGGTGAATATGGATTGGGGCTAAGAAATGAAAGAGGAAGCCGCCTGGTAGAATTTTGCGCAGAGCACAACATAATCATAGCTAACACTTGGTTTAAGAATCATGAAAGAAGGTTGTATACATGGAAGAACCCTGGAGATACTAAAAGGTATCAGATAGATTATATAATGGTAAGACAGAGATTTAGGAACCAGGTTTTAAATTGTAAGACATTTCCAGGGGCAGATGTGGGCTCTGACCACAATCTATTGGTTATGAACTGTAGGTTAAAACTGAAGAAACTGCAAAAAGGTGGGAATTTAAGGAGATGGGACCTGGATAAACTGAAAGAACCAGAGGTTGTACAGAGTCAGGGAGAGCATAAGGGAACAATTGACAGGAATGGGGGAAAGAAATACAGTAGAAGAAGAATGGGTAGCTTTGAGGGATGAAGTAGCGAAGGCAGCAGAGGATCAAGTAGGTAAAAAGACGAGGGCTGGTAGAAATCCTTGGGTAACAGAAGAAATATTGAATTTAATTGATGAAAGGAGAAAATATAAAAATGCAGTAAATGAAGCAGGCAAAAAGGAATACAAACGTCTCAAAAATTAGATCGACAGGAAGTGCAAAATGGCTAAGCAGGGATGGCTAGAAGACAAATGTAAGGATGTAGAGGCCTATCTCACTAGGGGTAAGATAGATACTCCCTACAGGAAAGTTAAACAGACCTTTGGAGAGAAGAGAACCACTTGTATGAATATCAAGAGCTCAGATGGCAACCCAGTTCTAAGCAAAGAAGGGAAAGCAGAAAGGTGGAAGGAGTATATAGAGGGTCTATACAAGGGCGATGTACTTGAGGACAATATTATGGAAATGGAAGAGGATGTAGATGAAGATGAAATGGGAGATATGATACTGCGTGAAGAGTTTGACAGAGCACTGAAAGACGTAAGTCAAAACAAGGCCCCGGAAACAGACAACATTCTATTAGAACTACTGATAGCCTTGGGAGAGCCAGCCCTCACAAAACTCTACCATCTGGTGAGCAAGATGTATGAGACACGCGAAATACCCTCAGACTTCAAAAAGAATAATTACAATCCCTAAGAAAGAAGGTGTTGACAGATGTGAAAATTACCAAACTATCAATTTAAAAAGCTATGCCTGCAAGATACTAACATGAATCTTTTACAGACGAATGAAAAATATGGTGGAAGCCAACCTCGAGGAAGATAAGTTTGGATTCCGTAGAAATGTTGGAACACGTGAGGCAATACTGACCCTATGACTTATCTTAGAAAATAGATTAAGGAAAGGCAAACCTACGTTTCTAGCATTTGTAGACTTAGAGAAAGCTTTTGACAATGTTGACTGGAAAACTCTCTTTCAAATTCTAAAGGTGGCAGGGGTAAAATACAGGGAGCGAAAGGCTATTTACAATTTGTACAGAAACCAGATGGCAGTTATAAGAGTCGAGGGACATGAAAGGGAAGCAGTGGTTGGGAAGGGAGTAAGACAGGGTTGTAGCCTCTCCCCGATGTTGTTCAATCTGTATATTGAGCAAGCAGTAAAGGAAACAAAAGCAAAATTCGGAGTAGGTATTAAAATTCATGGAGAAGAAGTAAAAACTTTGAGGTCCGCCGATGACATTGTAATTCTGTCAGAGACAGCAAAGGACTTGGAAGAGCAGTTGAATGGAATGGACAGTGTCTTGAAAGGAGGATATAAGATGAACATCAACAAAAGCAAAACAAGGATAATGGAATGTAGTCGAATTAAGTCGGGTGATGCTGAGTGAATTAGATTAGGAAATGAGACACTTAAAGTAGTAAAGAAGTTTTGCTATTTGGGTAGCAAAATAACTGATGATGGTCGAAGCAGAGAGGATATCAAATGTAGACTGGCAATGGCAAGGAATGCGTTTCTGAAGAAGAGAAATTTATTAATATCGAGTATAGATTTATGTGTCAGGAAGTCATTTCTGAAAGTATTTGTATGGAGTGTAGCCATGTATGGAAGTGAAACATGGACGATAAATAGGCAAGAAGAGAATAGAAGCTTTCGAAATGTGGTGCTACAGAAGAATGCTGAAGATTAGATGGGTAGATCACATAACTAATGAGGAAGTATTGAATAGGATTGGGGAGAAGAGAAGTTTGTGGCACAACTTGACCAGAAGAAGGGATC
Organism: Schistocerca serialis cubense; assembly: GCF_023864345.2. Taxonomy (NCBI): domain Eukaryota; kingdom Metazoa; phylum Arthropoda; class Insecta; order Orthoptera; family Acrididae; genus Schistocerca; species Schistocerca serialis. The sequence continues at coordinate 222,690,487 of NC_064639.1, read as the reverse complement.
GGTTGGTAGGACATGTTCTGAGGCATCAAGGGATCACCAATTTAGTATTGGAGGGCAGCGTGGAGGGTAAAAATCGTAGAGGGAGACCAAGAGACGAATACACTAAGCAGATTCAGAAGGATGTAGGTTGCAGTAGGTACTGGGAGATGAAGAAGCTTGCACAGGATAGAGTAGCATGGAGAGCTGGATCAAACCAGTCTCAGGACTGAAGACCACAACAACAACAACAACAGTATCCTATTCTTTACTTGACATACATACTACAGGATACGATTCAGACGACCAGGTAGAAGATACGGCCCACAGAGATTATCGTTTACAATGCCGACCTTGATATTCACCACAAAACTTACTTGATCGTGTGACGCTACTACAGCGTGAGGGTTTTCCTCATCCCATACACGGCTATTCCTGGTGTTCGAAATCCAGTAACTGGAACGAGTCAGCATCAGACAAAGGAATAATTCGAAATGTGTACACCAATGATTTAAAATTACCACAAGTGACAATAAGCATTTGCAAAATCTGTCTCTTAATATCATATTCATTTATTTTTAATCACGATTATGAACCATTGCCACTGAATATGACCGATTTATTAGCAGAGGCTCGAAAATAAACGCACTAATATCCATGAACAATATATGGAGTCACTGGGCAAAGCCGATGAATTGAATCCCATTCTTCAGTTGACCCATGCTAGCAGCGCGTCTCTGAATTCGTATGATTTCTAGTGACCTCGTGCACAGAAATAATACTGCTACCATATACCGTAATGCAGTACTTGCCTGTAGGCGATTCATTTATAGATACGCTGTATTTATACAGAACGCTTCAAATAAACGAAAGTTCTGTGTTCGCTTTCCCTGATACTGAGCGATAGTTATGATCACATTTCATTCTGCTTTTTGTACCACCCTAAATATTTATACCATGTGACAAGACGTGCTCAATATGTTCTGAACCATTCTTGTACTATTGGGAATCGTCTGGATCTTGTACGCGTACTAGTGTAATATAGACTGCAAAACTATCCGTTCTGTTGACGTTGGGACGGACAATTCTCGTGGCACTGCACGAGGACTTGCAATCCCCGGGCACGCGTTGAATGGTCTGTTGACACAACACTAACCTCGTCAATAACTTCCACCGGCATAGGACGCCTCCTCTTCCAGGTGCCACATCAAATTCACCCGTGTTTTCGAATTTAATCATCATCTTCTTTAAACCATTTAATGATATCAGGCCTCTCCTCAGACGTTTCAGTCAGCGATACTCTCTCAGTGCAGGATTGTAATTGCTGCCGTTCACATAAAACAGTTGCACAAGGTATTCCCTCTCGATAGTCGTACTGTTCATTCCTGTTATATAGCCTTACTGTTCACTCATGTTATAGCTTATCAAATGACAGCTTGGTTGTCACACCGTCAGATAAACAGTGTACAGGGTCATCTGCTGGCCAAAACTGGAACAATTTTTTTTTGGCGTAAATCGTTTCCCCATTATAACATTATAACATCTACCAACTTCACAGCCATACGGTAATCACAGCACACACTGAACTCGTGAACACAGGAGTGTAGTGTTATTGTCCCGAGGGTGACACAGGATAGTAGCTGCCCCTTGATAATCGACACCTCAGATGGCTTCAACTAGTGGCGAGCTTGAGATGAACCACCAGTTATGTAAACAACGTCTGCATTAAGCGGGAAGCAGCTGTGCAGGATATCGGCCACACTAAGAAAGGCAGATAGTTCCCCGTGAGGAGGTAACTGGGTGCCAAAGGACCACGCTGTAGTTGGAGTCTCAATGAAACAACCACGAAACATGACTGGTAAAACCAGAATAGTTGCAACTTCACTTCTCAAATGCTTCTCCAGATAGAGCGATTAAAGCTTCATAATTTCGTTTCCGTTGTTAGAGTATCGACGAGATGTTAACTAGTCAACATGTGCAAAGCACGCAAGTGTTGAATAACGTGAATAACAACAATTTTGACTACTAGACCACTGCAGAAAACTGAATAGTGTATGCAACGTAGCAGTACCTCTATGCAGTTTTAACTGTGCTGTGTTCATGACGGAACAGCAGGCTGCACGACTTGTTTTGCGTTTATTTGACAGACCCTTGTATTACTGATCCACTGGCCGACTGAAGGACTTCCTGCTTGCAAAGTCACGCTGATTAACGAAACGGGGTCGCAAGTATAATTCCGCAAGCAGTGTCGTCCTTGTACATTCCACAATGACTGGGTTACTTCTCGAGAGGCACCGTAGATGAGACGATTATCTGCAATTTGAAGCCTATTAGGGGGTCTATCATTTTTATAATATTCTAATAAGATTAATGACATGCTTCTGAGTATTCTGCGTAATCGTTGTTTCCATATTTTGATGACCGACTCAGCCATCTCCTTCAAGTGCTGTGTCAGTAAAGTACCGCAGTTTTCAATTCATCTAATATTGTGATCAATGTGGGTTTGATTTCCCACGGTTTCAAATTCAAGTCATAGGTTGAGTCGTTCCCCATATAGCACATCCAAATTTAAAATCTCTCTGTTTTAATCATGGAGCAACTTACAATTTAGCTTAACAAATGCGGGGTTTTACCCCACAACATGGGGTTAAGCTCCTCAGCGCGATCGTTGCCCCAACTGAGATAAACATGAATGAAAATTGATATCTGTGTAGTAAAAATACTTGAAATAAACATTTGTATGACTGTTGTATTGTAGCCAAGTTACGTAACATAATATTGAACCAAACCGTCTCCTAAATTTTAACATAATGCTTAAAAATACTTGTAAGAAAATACACTAATGTTCAGAAAAAAAAGAACACCTTGAACGACAAGAAATAGGACATACGTATTCATAGGATATGTAGTCCGCTCCGACAGCGTGACGGCTTGCCGTCCTATAGGCCCGGGTTCGATCCCCGGCTGGATCGCAGATTTTCTCCGCTCAGGGACTGGGTGTTGTGTTGTCTTTGTGGTGTCACCGCCAGACACCACACTTGCTAGGTGGTAGCTTTAAATCGGCCGCGGTCCATTAGTACATGTCGGACCCGCGTGTCGCCACTGTCAGTGATCGCAGACCGAGCGCCACCACACGGCAGGTCTCGAGAGACTTACTAGCACTCGCCCCAGTTGTACGGACGACGTAGCTATCGATGCACACTGACGAAGCCTCGCTCATTTGCAGAGCAGATAGTTAGAATAGCCTTCAGCTAAGTCAATGGCTACGACCTAGCAAAGCGCCATTAGCCTTATATAGCTTGTATCTAAAGAGTCTCACTTCTATCGTCAAGAGCGATGTACCACAAGGATGGATTAAAGTTAAGTATTCCAGGAGCTACGTACTTTTCTTTATAGCATTCATTACGTATCCTATTTCAGACCTCACGCCCATCTGTGTGAGCTCAACGCGTGCCTTTCGGCTACTTCCGAGTGGCGTGGCTGTCTTGTTACGCCACAACAGTCTTCATCATCATTTCATCCTCATCCGGCGCGCAGGTCGCCCAATGTGGCGTCGAATGTAATAAGACCTGCACCGAGGCGGCCGGACCTGCCCCGCAAGGGGCCTCCCGGCCAATGTAGCCAAACGCTCATTTCATAAGATAAGTACGTTAGAAGGTTCCGCAAAAATGATCAGCATTTCAGTCACCTCGGTTTAGCATGAGTCCTGTTGCCTTGTAGGCACAGCGTCCGCCATGGGCGCTGATAACTTGCTCCATGCGTGATGGTATCGACACGTGTAAGGCGCGAACGCAGTCCAGTCGTATAGCCGTCCACGCTACTTTCATCTGGTTCCAGAGCCCGTCTGTGGTCGTTGGCAATGGTTCACAGCGCTGCACCCGTCGTTTCACCATACCCAGCCGGCCGGAGAGGCCGAGCGGTTCTAGACGCTACAGTCTGGAACCGCGCGACCGCTGCGGTCGCAGATTCGAATCCTGCCTCGGGCACGAATGTGTGTGATGTCCTTAGGTTAGTTAGGTTTAAATAGTTCTAAGTTCTAGGGCACTGATGACCTCAGAAGTTAAGTCCCATAGTGCTCAGGGCCATTTGAACCATTTTTCACCATATCCCACATACAGGGCTATTACAAATGATTGAAGCGATTTCATAAATTCACTGTAGCTCCATTCATTGACTTATGGTCACGACACACTACAGATACGTAGAAAAACTCATAAAGTTTTGTTCGGCTGAAGCCGCACTTCAGGTTTCTGCCGCCAGAGCGCTCGAGAGCGCAGTGAGACAAAATGGCGACAGGAGCCGAGAAAGCGTATGTTGTGCTTGAAATGCACTCACATCAGTCAGTCATAACAGTGCAACGACACTTCAGGACGAAGTTCAACAAAGATCCACCAACTGCTAACTCCATTCGGCGATGGTATGCGCAGTTTAAAGCTTCTGGATGCCTCCGTAAGGGGAAATCAACGGGGCGGCCTGCACTGAGCGAAGAAATGGTTGAACGCGTGCGGGCAAGTTTCACGCATAGTGATGTGAAAGATTCAGTGTTTAAACCTCCTCTACCAAGAAACGTGCCAGAGCTGCGAGCTCGCATCAACAATGCTTTCGAACTCATTGATGGGGACATGCTGCGCCGAGTGCGGGAGGAACTTGATTATCGCCTTGATGTCTGCCGAATCACTAAAGGGGCACATATCGAACATTTGTGAATGCCTAAAAAAACTTTTTGAGTTTTTGTATGTGTGTGCAAAGCATTGTGAAAATATCTCAAATAATAAAGTTATTGTAGAGCTGTGAAATCGCTTCAATCATTTGTAATAACCCTGTATTTTCGATCGGTGACGGCGACGGTTATCTGGCGGGCCAGGGCAAAAGGCTGACATACTGCCATGGACACGCACCAGTTGTGATTTGTGGTTGTACCCGATAGCATCCCCACACCACAAAACCTTGAGCTGGCCCTGTATATCTTGTGCGAATGCAGTCACTGTGATGCCAGTTGCCCTGTCTGCAGCGAACCAAAATGCGACCGTCATTTTCAAGCATCCAGAACCTGGAGTCGTCCGAAAATACTGTCTGATGCCATTCCTGTCCCCAGTGACTCTTTCCATACACCGTTGCCATACAGCATGTTTCTGCCCGTTCGTCAAAGTTAGACAGAGAAGTGAAGTACGCGCACATAACTCACGCCGTAATAACTGGCGACAGACTCTTACTACTGATAGTGTACGATGTGTTGCAATGTTCCACTGTTGCGTCAGAGCCGAGGAGGACTCAGATCTACGTTGCAATGCCATTGGGATGAGGTGGTCTGGATGGAGCGACCTGACCCATCTCGTCGTGTTGTACGACCTTTCGTTAACTATTCTGCACACATACGTTGCACTGCCGAAACACTTCGTCACACACGAGCAGTAACTTTCGAGATGGATGCATCACAGTTTCTAATGCCAATAATGCGCCCTCTTTCAAACTCACTGATTTGGCGGTACGTTTCGTACGTCTGCTCAAGTCACGCTGATCCATTACCATCTGTTTACAACAACAACGAGAGCCGCAGGTACAATTTACCTGTCGGTGGTGTTGCGTCCCGGTATCGATGCTGACCTTGAACCCGTGGGCCGACATGGTTCAAATGCTAATAATTTCTGCAGAACATACTAATGTGCATGTCCTGAGAATATGAACGTCCTATCTCTAGTCGTTCAAGGTGTTCCGTTTTTTCTGAGCCTGAGTGTAATGCTTTCTTGTCTCTGAAAGGAGGAGTAGATGAGCTACCTGAACAGTTGAAACACTGAAGCTAAGCTATGTCTGTACCTAGTAAGCACTGTACTTTGTTAGGTCCTCTGATTCTTCCTTGGAGTCTCATGCTCTTCCAGTACTTCTTCACCACACAGTAAGTCCACATCTACATATGAGCTACTGTACAGTCTGGAACCGAGCGACCGCAGGTTCGAATCCTGGCTCGGGCATGGATGTGTGTGATGCCCTTAGGTTAGTTAGCTTTAATTAGTTCTAAGTTCTAGGTAGCCTCGCATCTATAGAATGCTCTTTTCTTTCTTTGGCACACCTTTCCTCCTAAGTAGAAGGCGCTCTCCTTTACCCACGCATTCTTTTTCCATTCGCTCTTTATTGAATGTCGACTTTATAGGCACATTTTTCAATGCTTTGTTAGAAAGTTTCCCCTAAATCATTATTTTAGACAGAAAAATTATACTCACATCAAAAAAAGTTTTGCATCACCTCAGTTCCGAGAGTTCCAGAACCTGTAGAGGAAATTGGAATAGAGACCAACATAAACACCATTTCCGTCCTTTTTATTGCTCATGAAAACCACACATTGCATGTTGTACCACCATACAGCGAGACCTTCAGAGGTGGTGGTCCAGATTGCTGTTCAAAAATGGTTCAAATGGCTCTGAGCACTATGGGACTCAACTGCTGAGGTCATTAGTCCCCTAGAACTTAGAACTAGTTAAACCTAACTAACCTAAGGACATCACAAACATCCATGCCCGAGGCAGGATTCGAACCTGCGACCGTAGCGGTCTTGCGGTTCCAGACTGCAGCGCCTTTAACCGCACGGCCACTTCGGCCGGCTCCAGATTGCTGTACACACCGGTACCTCTAATACCCAGTAACACGTCCTCTTGGATCGATGCATGCCTGTATTCTTCATGGCATGCTATCCACAAGTTCATCAAGGCACTGTTGGTCCAGGTTGTCCCACTCCTCAACGGCGATTCGGCGTAGATCACTCAGAGTGGTTGCTGGGTCACGTCGTCCATAAACAGCCATTTTAATTCTATCCCAGGCATGTTCGATAGTGTTCATGTCTGGAGAACATGTTGGCCACTCTAGTCGAGAGAGGTCGTTATCCTGAAGGAAGTCATTCACAAGAAGTGCACGATGTGGGCGCGAATTGGTGTCCATGAAGACGAATGCCTCGCCAATATGCCGCCGATATGTTTGCACTATCGGTCGGAGGATGGCATTCACTTATCGTATAGCCGTTACGGCGCCTTTCGTGACCACCCACAGCGTACATCGGCCCCACATAATGCCACCTCAAAACAGCAGGGAACCTCCACCTTGCTGCACTCACTGGACAGTGTGTCTAAGGCGTTCAGCCTGACCGGGTTGCCTCCAAACACGTCTCCGACGATTCTCTGGTTGAAGGCATATGCGACACTCATCGGTGAAGAGGACGTGATGGCAATCCTGAGCGGTCCATTCGGCATGTTGTTGGGCCCATCTGTACCACACTGTATGATGTCGTGGTTGCAAAGACGGACCTCGCCATAGACGTGAGAGTGAAGTTGCGCATCATGCAGTCTATTGCACAGAGTTTGAGTCATAACACGACGTCCTGTGGCTGTACGAAAAGCATTATTCAACATAGTGGCGTTGCTGTCAGGTTTCCTCGAGCCATAATCCGTAGATAGCGGTAATCAACTGCAGTAGTAGCCCTTGGGCGGCCTGAGCGAGGCGTGTCATCGACAGTTCCTGTCTCTCTGTATCCGCTTCATGTCCGAAAAGTCCGCAGCTCGTGGTCGTGAGGTAGCGTTCTCGCCCCCCCCCCCCCCGCCCCCCCCCCCCCCCGCCCGGGTTCCTGGGTTCGATTCCCGGCGGGGTCAGGGATTTTCTCTGCCTCGTGATGACTGGGCGTTGTGTGATGTCCTTAGATTAGTTAGGTTTAAGTAGTTCTAAGTTCTAGGGGACTGATGACCATAGATGTTAAGTCCCATAGTGCTCAGAGCCATTTGAACCATGTCAGAAAAAGATCAACAGCTCGGTGGAACACCCAGAAGCTCACCACTGATCAGTCACGCCGAGAAAACCTCGGATATCAGGTTTTAATAAGCTTCAACGAAGTTGGCAACAGCCATGGACCGTGACCCTCCTTGCGCGCATTTATATTCACGGCTACATCTACAAGATGAGGCAGTTAAAACGGGCCGCCCCAAAGATATCCAAGCGAATAAATCTATCGAGGTATGGGTTATCCTCAGCAGTAGCGGAAAATGTGGCGAAATATTCGACGTACATAAGAAATTTTCACCATTTACGGTTAAAGAATTAAAACATGAAGTTCGTGCTTTTAAAGGGATGTATACGCTTCTTCTGCGAAATTTGAAAGAATGTTCGAAAAGAACTTAAAAACCCGCCAGGTTAGCCGAGAGCACTAATGTGCTGCTTCCTGGACTCAGATAGATGCGCCAGCCGCAGATCGAATCGGCCGGGCTGATTAACGACGAAAGCCGGTGTGCCGGCCAGCCTGGATGTGGTTTTTAGACGGTCCTCCACATCCCACTAGGTGAATACTGTGCTGGTTCCACGTTCCGCCTCAGTTACACGACTCGCAGACATTTGAAAACATTCGCACTATTTCATGGCTTACAGTCGACACAGACAGCTGAGGTACAGTGCATCCGTCCTGGGGGGTGAGGGGTGGCGACAGAAAGGGCATCTGGCCACCCTCTGACATTAACATTGCCAAATCCATAGTAATAGGGCGGACCCCGCGTTGAAGTGGGACAAAGGCCCCAGGAAATGAGAAAACGGTGTTCGAAGAGAACTTCAACAATGTAACATGTATGGAGCTTGATCAAATACTAACATAGGACCACAGACCATGGTCCAGTTATAAGGAAATGTGCTCTCAGACATTTGCTCTGTTGTACAAAATGTCAGTTGAACTACGAAGGTAGTACCTTGTACCCTATTCTTCAGTTGACCAATATAGGCCAACTGAAGTACAAGATGCAAATTTTAGTGTCCTATTCTTCAGTTGATCTGTATAGGTCAACTGATGTGCAGGAAACAAACTTTACGTTTGCCGCTTTTTTGTGCCTTCGCTAATATCAGTATCCTACTCTGCAACTGGCCTATACAGGATGTTTCCGTAAGAGCGAGCAAAAATTGACGGGACATAGAGGATGCTCACTGAACAATTTGAGGCAGCAACATTCTGAATTTATTCTTCGGTTTCTGGCACGCACCGAAGTTGATGACATGTGGCCGGGCAATATTCTATGGAGTGACGAGACATATTTTAACTACAGGCTGCAGTGAGTACACAGAAGTGAGATAGTGTTAAATCGCGTGTTGTGCATTCGCCATGTGTGACTGTGCGACGTGGATTCACAAGCACCTTTATTCTAAAAAAAAAAAAAAAAAAAAAATGGTTCAAACGGCTCTGAGCACTATGGGACTTAACTTCTGGGGTGATCAGTCCCCTAGACCTTAGAACTACTTAAACCTAACTAACCTAAGGACATTACACACATCCATGCGCGAGGCCGGATTCGAACCTGCGACCGTAGCAGTCGCGCGGTTCCAGGCTGTAGCGCCTAGAACCGCTAGGCCACTCCGGCCGGCTTTATTCTCGATCCGTTCTTCTGTGAAGAAAGTACGCCCAGGCGTCAGGTGTACCGTGACGTCTGCACGTTATCGAGTTCTCATCCTTCAGCAGGTGATTCCTGTTTTGGAAGAGTGTAACAGTGTGGAAACCACTGTTTTCAAGCAAGATGGCTTACAATAAAATCAACATTATGCCATTCTCATTTATTTGACCGTTTTTGCTACCGTCCCGTGCCTAATTCATTACATATGGAAACATTTGTATACGCCTTTCTTGTATTCGCACCGCCAGATTTGCTCCTGGTGGACAAAATTGGAACTAATTCTTTTCCCAGGGTAAATCGGTACTGTATTAACTCATTAATACAGATACCAAGTTTTGCTGCCATAAGATAATTACACCTACAATGGTTCTGTGGAAATAGGCGCACTTGAATTACAAGCGCTTGGTATATGTAACAGATATCTGTTGTTAAAATAGATTTCTAATATTAACCATATCTAAAATTTCTGCCTGCTTGATATTACCAGTTGCAAAAAACTTTGTTTTGATATTTCAAACTGTTTAGTCTGTGGTATCTCCGCAGTGCACCATGTATGGCTACGTAACTCACTGTGTATGCATTGTGGTCGTCCTAGGACTCATCTCGGGCCATTTCTCCGGGGTATTTGAAGTTATTTTTAATTTCTTAAATTCTGATGTATGAGTGGAATCAGATGAAGTAACACACTACTCATTGGACGTCATACATGGCGTCCGGTGACAACGTGAAATACTTTTTTTCCCAAATATTATCAAGATTGTAATACTACGCTGCCAATTCAGTGAACAATCTCATATTAGTATGTCTCTAGCATTCACGTTAAGGACGTTATTGGTAATGATAATATAACGCGAAGCACAAGCAAAATTACTAACAACAACTGATTACGGTTGTTGCACCTCGCTGAAGTGTTTCCGCAGCGCTTCCTCCTAACGGATACTTAACTGCATAGATTAGTCGTGGGAAAAGTGAAATGTGTCGCTGGCTGTAACTAAAGCAATTTGTCGCCCACTGCTCTCGAGATCGCGTTTGTTTTGCTTCTGAAAGTGAAGGTAAACCGCCATGAAGACAGTGAAATGAAAAAAATCTTCACCGTATTTTTTACTGTCGACAGACGTTTAACGGTAAATCATTTAAATCAATGTTTCGTGAGAAAAAAATCTGTAACGAATTGTCAAATCTTAGTCAATTACTATCGACATGCCTCACTATACGCCTGGAATTTGTAAGACTTTATCAACAGGCCTCTTACACTGCTTGAAATCCAGTACAGAAATGTTTTGGACAATATTTCAGAACATGCGGTCTGTGTGTATTGTTCATATTTTTCTAGAGGTTTGTAAATTTCAAAACGGTAAATTTCTGTATTCTGCTTACAGCGAGTATAGTGCGTGTATGGTCAATGTTATTGACGACCAAGTGTATGTGTCAACGGTCTTCGAGCGATTTAATGTTTTCTTCCATCTCTTATTGTTTTCCCGGAATTTTTGTTTTTTAATCTGTGGGTCTACATACATACTACGCCTGCCTAATTTCCTCGATTACTTGATTTGCATGGGTTACCCTTTGTTTGTACTTGCAATGCGTCGGTGCTTGACATACGATGACAATAATATCAAATAAGAAAAACTTTCCTGATGTTTTGCAACTGTCAGTTGCTTAATATTTAGTGTAGGTGCTCACTGACTGATTTAAGTTATTCGTAAAATTTTATTGTATATTTCCGCAGCTGTACTTTTTCTTTATCAAACAATTGATTTCGTTCAGATTAGAACCTGTTTCAGGCTATCTGTATTACTAAGAAAATATGATTACAAAAAGTGCATACGTATGCACTGATAAACAAATGTATTGAAAGAAAGAAGAAAGAATTCGTAAGCCGTAATTACGTAAGCACCACACATGAATTTCTGTTACAAAATGTTATCTTCCCATCGTATTATAAATAGAAAACCAGTCGATTGTCATATCGCATGTCAAATGTAAGCAGAACTATTGAAAAACCTATTCGAGTAAGTTTCTGACAATCAATCTGAGTGAATTACTCATGTGTTATGTGATCAGCAGATTCAGGTACTGATTCCGCAAGCAGTCATGAACGAACCATCACAGACTTGCCTGCCGATCTAATACTACTCAAAGACCATTTTACAGATTAAAGTTGTAAGAGATTTTCTCAGGAACGGTATTTCATCACGATCATCTTGGGATATCGTTAGGTGACAACTGAATGTCGCAAACTACAGGAAACATAACTCGTGATTTACACAGAGTATGAATGTGTGTGGAGTGAGCGTTCAGATACACAGAACAGAGGGTTTTTTTTTTTTTTTTTATTTGCCAACGTACACTGAATACGAAAGTCACGCGACTGCCGATTTTGAACGTCATTACATCGTTTGTGCAGATAAATACATTTCAAAAGTTCAAAAGTACAGTGGATTACGTACGTGCCTTTCATATGCTCGATGCTCGTAGAACTTTGCATTCGGTACCTGAAATCAACATAGCTTATTAAGTAATTGATTGAAGAGGTAAATCCAACGGCATTTCACTTGTTTGCGGCAAGTGTTATAGCACAGAAATATTTTTTAATTTTTTTTTTTATACGAAGAAAAGGGGCAGGCACAGCTATTTCTAGGTTTTGTAGTAGTACTTGATCGTACTGCCAAGTCAGTATGTTGCAGTGGCACTGTGAATTAGTTTTCTAGTGCGCTAAAACGAAAATGTTCCGAAAAAAGCATTGAATTTGGAGCTATGACAGTAAGAAAACTACATATTTATAACATACTGGAATACCTCTAGCGACAAAAACCTTACGTTTTTGCATTGCCTTATATTTCATCTTTGTTCAGATTATCACGGTATAACTGTATATGTGTGTGTGTGGTTGGCCACTTAATCACGGTATAATTATTTTTTATTTTTATAAATATATATTTTATGATTTTGTTTGGGATGGCTTTAAATATTGTGGGCTAGCATGAGACTTTTAATTAACTTACACCGCGATAATTAATTAACTTACACCGCGATAACACTCGTACGGACCTCGGCTGCCCCGAAGTACGTACGATATAGCAGTTTTTTTAAAAACAACGCGCGACTCACCGCCTTCTAATAAACAGTTTGCGTGACCGCTGCTATTTAGAAAAGAAAATATGCGTATTCTTACGTAAACTGTAATTGTTAATATGGGCCTCAGGGGTACTGGTTATTTATGCACCAAATGTCACAAAGATTAACTGAGATATTGCGGAGTCTATGGAATGAAAATATTTTCAATATTTTTTCTTCATTATTTGCAAGGCAAAACTGGAGAGAATCTCATCTGCCGTTAGGCGGCCAAAATAAAACATACTGAACTCATTCAGTATTCTAAATATTAATAAACGAAATCAATTTTTACTCTGTTAACTCAGAGACTATTGTAAGATCAAGGTAGAGAAACCTCTCACATTTACATTTAATATTATGACATGAAATTTTAATTAAATAATACAGTCAGCGTAAAGGCCGACTAAATCCTGCTATGGGAGATGAGCTCCCTGCACTACGAAGTTCTGTAGAAACTTTCTTAATGAGAATTAATGGTCGCGGTCATGAGAGGTGACAACTAAGTCAACAACACACACTTTCTAATAACAATTTCTATTATATTTTGCAAAAATACAGAAAAACTTACATTAATTATCAGACAGCACTACAATGGCGGCCTACCTCTAGACGAAACAAAAACAGGAGAGTTTTCAATAAAGCAATAGTCTCTGGTCATGTTCATTTTCACTACACAGATAAAAGGAATGTTCTTTTATTTTTGTATCACATAGCTGTTTCTCATTTTTGGTGGTATTATTTAACTTTTTTAATCTTTCTTATACATCGCGCACACGTACACAGTCTTGAAATAATTTATAATTCACAAGTCGCACAACAAATACTTCCTTTCCCTTTCTCCAAATGTCCATTTATGTGACGTACCGTCACAAGTTTTCGTTAACTATTCATTCTTGATGATACATATAATAATACTAGTTTGCTATTGTGACTGCTTGAAAATAAGCACAGAGGTTTGGAGATTTCGTTCCTGTAGCTTCGGCTGCCGCCGCCAAAACTACAGTAGCTTCTCCCGCAGAGAGTCGTGTTTGTCGTTCCGGCTAACCCGACGTCCCAGACGTGATCTCACTGGTCCCGAGCAGTCGCGAAAACAGTGTTGAGAAATCAGTGGGCGGCTGCAACTGGCGGAAAGCGAACGAGAATCACGGAGCTGTGACCGCAGGAACCAGCCACAAGGACGAGCGCGGCTGGGAAACCCTACAGGTCTGAGCTGCTCCACTGCAGCGCTCCAACTTACACTATCTTACATTAGATTAGATGTACTTCTTGTTCCATAGATCCACCGTGCGGAGCTCTTCAGTCAAAAGATTAGTTTATGCAGCCGTCTATGCTACTCTACACTGTGGAAGCCTCTTCATCTTCGAATAACTACTGCAACCTACATCCTTCCGAATTTGATTACTACATTCATGTGTAGTTCTCCCTCTACAATTTTTACCCCTTACACTTCCCTGCAATACTAAATTGGTGATCCCTTGACGTCTCAGAACGTGTCCTGTCGACAGATCCCTTCTTTTAATCAAGTCTTACCACAAATTCCTCGCTCGTCTCCCCAGTTCTGTTCAGTACCTCATCATTACTTGCGTGATATACCCATCTAATCATCAGCATTCTTCTGTAGGACCACATTTCAAAAGCTTCTGTTCTCTTCTAAACAATTTGTCGTCCATGATTCACTTCCAAACATGGATCCACTCCATGGAAATACCTTCAATAAAAGCTTCCTAACACTGAAGTCTACATTCGATGTTAACAAATTTATCTTCTTCAGAAACGCTTTTCTTCCCATTTCCAGTCTACATATTACATCCTCTCTACTTCGGGCATCAAAAGTTATTTTGCTGCCCAAATAGTAAAATCTGTCTACTGCTTTAGGTGTCTCGTTTCCTAATCTAATTCTCTCAGTGTCATTTGATTTAATTCGTCTACATTCCATCATACTTGCCTTGCTTTTGTTGAGGTTCATCTTATATTCTCTTTTCAAGACACTGTACATTCAGCCCAACTGCTCTTCCAAGTCCTTTGCTGTCTGTGACAGAATTACGATGTCATCGGCAAACCTGAAAGTTTTTACTTCTTCTCCATTAACTTTAATACTTACCCCAAATTTTTCTTTGGTTTCTTTGGCTTCCTGCTCGCTCAGTGTACACATTGAATAACATCGGAATAGCGTACAACCCTGTCACACTCCCTTCTCAACCAGTGCTTACCTTTCATGTCGCTCGATTCTTCTGCTGCATGGTTTCCACACATCTTGTAAATAGCGTTTCGCTCCGTGTACTTTACCCCTGCTATTTTCATAATTTCAAAGAGGGTACTTCAGTCAATATTTTCAAAAGCTTCCTTTAAGTCTACAACAACTATAAACGTAGGTTTGCATTTCCTTAACCTATCTTCTAAGATAAATCGTAGGGTCAGTACTGCCTTGCGTGTCCCTCCATTTCTCCGGAATCCAAACTAATCTTCCCCAAGGTCGGGTTGTGTTGTTTTGGGGTAGGGGACCAGACAGCGAGGTCATCGCTCTCATCGGATTAGGGAAGTACTGGGAAGGAAGTCGGCCGTGCTCTTTCAAAGGAACCATCCCGGCATTTGCCTGGCGCGATTTAGGGAAATCACGGAAAACCTAAATCAGGATGGCCGGACGCGGGATTGAACCGTCGTCCTCCCGAATGCGAGTTCAGTGTGCTAGCCACTGCGCCACGTCGCTCGGTCCCAAGGTCGGCTTCTACTAGTTTTTCCATTCTTCTGTATTGTTTGTATTTTGCAACCATGACTTATGAAACGGACAATTCGCTAATTTTCTCACCTGTCAGCAACTATTTTCTTTGAAATTGGAATCCTCAGATATGCAGTCATACAACAAGGACACACAATACATATTATTACGTCGTAATCACAGCCAAGACCAAACCCGAAAACAATGATGTCGATGAAGTACGCCAGAACGTTTATTACGAACGCCTACTTACAGATAGAAGAGACCTCAACTCCTGGACGCAGTTTGTTGCTGTTTGTACAAACATGGAATATTCCAGAATATGCAAACATTACAAACACGAGAAATTTCGAGAACGTTCCAGAAATGATGCTGTAAATACTGAGTAACAATTAATTGCTGGTGGTTGTGTTCGAACTTGCGACCCGTGAGCATGCCAATCAGGGACGGTAACCGCTATACCACACTGCATGCAGCACAGTTCGTAGCAATATTTACAAGAAAAAAGAAGCTGATGTGACTAACACGGATTCCAAGTGAAATAGTCCCCAGAGATGAGGAATAAGTAAAAAAGTATTAGATATATTTTCATTGAAGGGGTAATAACAAACTTGCCTCAAAACAAGCAAATGTACGTTGGAGGCATATTACAATTCTTAGGCTATGACAGTCATGCATCAGCAAACAGAAAATCACTTTAAACACTTATTATCATTGATCACGCTGCTACACTGAAGATGTGAAGAAGTCAGATTTTATGAAAGACTCACATTATATGACATTATTGATAATGTCTATATCAATCTGGTCTACTAAGAAATTTGTCACAGGAGTTGAACGAGCTGGTCGCTAATAAGTCCTTTAGGCTCCCCTCAAAGTGAACTTGATTAGATGTTAACCATTTCCAGGCTGCTGGCAAGTTACTGAAAATATGTGTTCCTGAATACATGGGCACCTTTCTGGACCACAGTAAGAGACTGTAAATTTTTCATAAAGATTATTCTTATTTCTGCTATTGATCCCATTAACTGAGCTCTTGTTTTTAAAGTAACAGGTGATTCGGTACTACAAACGTCCTGATGCAACAGTCTTACACCGAAACATGTCAAACAAGCCACTGACATACGTCTCCCTCCCCACCTCTTTCTCTTTGCACGGTAATACGGCGCTCTCTGTTTTCGTTAATCGGCGAATCTACGTTATTTAACTTTGGGGTCGAATCACCTTTCTGTTGATGCAGTTGTCAGTTATCTAAGGCAGGGAAGTCATATTCGTATTCGTCTGAATTGTGTAAATTTGGTTCTGTACGTTATTATCGCCTTCAACTAATTGTATGTCATATTTTGCGAGGCTGAGTTTGGGTATCTGCTCAGTGTTAAATGGTTCAGCTGAAGAAGCAAGTAATATTCTTAAAGTGTCATTCTACCAAACTTTAGCTACTAGGAGTAGCACCAGCATTACTATTCGACAAATGTTTCAGGTGAGCAATCGAAAAAAATAAATAAATTCCACATGTTATAATTTTGAGTCGCAAAATAGAAAAACAAACTTGAACTTTGAATGATAGTATATATTAAATAACTCGAAACCCACAGAAGACGAGATATGTATGCCGAATCATGTTTGGCTGAACATCAAAAGAAATACACATTGTTTTGCAGAAGCCGGAGTTCAAAAACCCAAATTTAGCTCTACCATTTCATCGAGGCGCATAACGCGCAATGATACTCGCAAAGATATCCACAAATGTTCATTGGACAATAGAGTAGCATTAAATATGAAGTAGACAAACTGCATGAACTTCCGACTGAATAAAAAATACAATGTTGCTAGACTAAAAGCCAAAGATGCTTAATAGAACATGTAAATGAGACCAGATTCTTGGATAGAAACTAGAGTGTCACTTGTAATGGACATAATATGTGAAAGTTTTAGCAAAGAGAATCTCTACAGCTTGCCATGCCTTTGCTCCAGTATGCAAACGTTTCATACCTCAAAGTGACATTTTGGATATACACTACAATCGCCAGTTGTAGAATTATGTTGTGGGTAATAAGTGGTGGGAACATAGAGACAGTCATCAAGGTACAGGAAGGGACTGTGTGAATAATGATGAACAGCAGCAGGAGGGCTCATTGTAGAGAGTTATTTAAAAAGCTAGAAATTCTCTCTGTTCAGTTTGAATATGTCTTTCAAAATATAATGTACATCAGGAAAAATATTTATCTACATGCCACGGGCAGCTCAGCTC
Source organism: Schistocerca serialis cubense (assembly GCF_023864345.2). Classification (NCBI taxonomy): domain Eukaryota; kingdom Metazoa; phylum Arthropoda; class Insecta; order Orthoptera; family Acrididae; genus Schistocerca; species Schistocerca serialis. Next base: position 222,673,023 of record NC_064639.1, on the reverse strand, counting down.
ATGAGAAAGAAACATGAAAGAGTAAATATTTATACACCCAAATAGGAAAAACAAATCTAAGACATATAACAGCGTGGCAGATCATGGACTTAAACTGTACAAAAGCCTTCCACAGGAAATTAATGACGTAATTGATCCGAGCGTCTTTAGCCAAAAGCTTTAAAAACATTTATTGAATAACAGATTTTATACTGTAAACGAATGTTTAAGAAATCCCTAGATTGGAAAATAATTTCCTTGGACATGTAATATATAATGATATATAAATAGAAATGAAATTATCGTATGGCATTGTTGGCCGGAGGCCCCATTCGAGGAAGTTGGGCCGTCAAGTGCAAGTCTTAATGGCAGTCGACACCACATTGGGCGACTTGCGCGCCGGTGACGAGTTTGAAATGATGATGAGGACAATACAACACCCAGTCTCGAGCAGAGAAAATCTCCAACCCGGCCAGGAATCGAACCCGAGCCCGCTGCATCGGAGGCAAGCACAGTATCACCCAGCTAAGCAGGCGCACATACTAAGAGAAGTGCTGTAGGACTGATTATAAGTACAACTAGAAATGTAAGAATTCATGCATGTTATTTAATAAGGATCATTTTATCAACCACTGGCGATACACATACAATGTACTTTGCACCAAGAATGAATAAATAAATGTGCACATTTAAGAACAAATGTTCCATTGTGGTGTTCCAGCATCTTCGGGTGTCGCAAATGGAGATCAATTGAAGCTGTCAAAGATATGCCATCGTAACGGAAAACTGTAGGCCGGAGGGAAAAGTAAAGGTAAATGCCAGTCCCAGCTACGCTACATCAGGATCATGATGGATCTCCTATAATAAATGTCGCTCCTAGTGATGAAATCTCTGAAACAGGTGGTTGGCTACAATAATATCCTATCTGTAGACGGGTTGTTACTCATATTTTATTATATTTCTCACATGTGATTTCTAATACTTACTTGTTCCCGACGCATCTCTTCACAGTCAAATTTCGTTGCTGAAGTATAGTTCCTGCCGATTTTCTGACGTTGTTCAAATGGTTCAAATGGCTCTGAGCACTATGGGACTTAACTTCTGAGGTCATCAGTCCCCTAGAACTTAGAACTACTTAAACCAGACTGTAGCGCCTAGAACCGCTCGGCCACCCCGGCCAGCTCTGACGTTGTGGGGAAACATCCTACTCACGCCATATAGAATTCATATTTTCTAATGAACAGCTGGATCATATTTTCTCTAAACCACTTAAAAATGATTATTAAAATGTTTTCTACTTTTGACTTTTTCTTAACAAACTTTTCACTGAGTTTGATACAAATACAGTTTACCTGTGCTCTTGGTTGCCGTGTCTGCCTTTAAAAATATGCCAAATTGTTTTAATTTTACTACCAGAGATGCTAATCTCAGACATAGTGCACAAATGCCTGGACTTTTTAGTAACTTCCCTTAATATAATGCAGTAGTGTAGTTTTTCTAATGTTTGACAGTGTCTGTATCATTTCTCCTTCTGGCTATAAGATACATTTCCTTTTTATGTTCACAAGATATTTTTATCCCTTTAGTAAGCCATGGCTTTTAGATGGTTTCCTACAATTAAGTTTCACTGTTTTCTTAGGGAAACTGTTTTCAAATATGCTCACAAAGGTATCACCAAATAGGTGAAATTTTAAATTAGCATCAGGTTTTCTGTACACATCACCCAGGTCTAACATGTTGCAAGCTTTCCCTAAAATTTTCGGTTGTTAAATCATTAACTGAATGCGCTATTTTGGAGGACTGTTTTGCATTTCTGTATGGAGCTGTGTCATATACTGTAACCAGTTGTGAAGTCCGCCCCTGGTAGCTGAGTGGTCAGCGTGACGGAATGTTATACCCAACGGCCTGGGTTCGATTCCCGGCTTGCTTGAAGATTTTTCTCTGCTCAGGGACTGGGTGTTGTGTTGTCCTCATTATCATCATTTCATCCCCATCGACACGCAAGTCGCCAAAGTGGCATCAACTCGAAAGACTTGCACCAGGAGAACGGTCTAACCGACGGGAGACCCTAGGCACACAGCATTTCCACTTACCAGCTATGAATCATGATCAGGAAGACCATTCTTAACAGGAAATGTTTTTATTTGATAAAATTTATCTTGGTCTATAAAGACGTTATCTATCACTGTGCTGCTTTCCTGTACCAGTCCAGTAGGAAAAACAATAACTGATACAAAATTGAAGAAACCAAGTAATACCACTGGATCATGCTTGCTATCAGACTCTATCAGAAAATCTACGCTGTAATCCCTACAAACAACAAACTGCTTCTCTCTTTCTCATGGATAGCATAACAAAGAATCCAAGTTTTTCAGAAAGCACCGAAAATTTCCGAGTGGGGACCTATATACATCTGCAGTTATAAAAGTACTATTATTTAGTTTAAGTTCACAGGCATGTGCTTTTATATGTTGCTCTACACAAAATTTTTTGGTTTCTAAATTTTTCACATTGTGATAAATTATAACATATATGGCGAATTCTCCTTTCTCTATAGTGTGTCTATTTACACAAGCTGAAAACTTATACTCACCTACATTTAGCCTTTCCATATCTGTTACTATATGATGTTCAGAGAGACATAGTACATCTATTCCACCGTCAGTTTCTAAATTTTCTTAATAAACAAGAGGCTCGTCTACTTCGTTTTTTAATCCACTGATATTCTCTTGCAGTATACTAACATTATTCTTCCTATAATTTTATGAGAAATTTGTGACATACCAGCAAAAATTTTTTACTTCACTCTTACGAGAATCTTGTGATATTTTAACATCTATACTACCTGCCTGTCTGAGCATCTCTAGCACACTGGAGTCGCATTCGGGAGGACGACGGTTCAATCCCGCGTCCGGCCATCCTGATTTAGGTTTTCCCTGATTTCCCTAGATCACTTCTGGCAAATGCCGGGATGGTTCCTTTGAAAGGGCACGGCCGATTTCCTTCCCCATCCTTCCCTAATCCGAGCTTGTGCTCCGTCTCTAATGACCTCGTTGTCGACGGGACGTTAAACAGTAATCTCCTCCTCTCTGAGCATCTCATTAAGCTTAATTTCATTCAGTATTGAATCATGGACACTCATCTTAACCTACAAAAGAGGTACTCCCACAAGTTTTATTGCCACCTCTTAAAGAATTTGCTATCGTCCTGGCCAGTTTGTCCTTTCCTTTCCTACTGAGATACAGGCCATACCTTGTGAAGACCCACCTATCAATGGCATCGACGGGAACCAAACCTATGCCTGACAAAGTAGCCACTCAAAGCAGCTGATCATATTGACCTTCGTGACAGAGCTGTTCATACCACAAGAAAGCAATAACCAAGCCAACATTTGTATGGCTTGTTTCAGATGCTATTTTTACCAGGTCACACTTAATAGAGCAATAATGTAGCCTTGATCCCAATCAGTACTGTTTTCTGCTCCACCCACTATCACAACATGATCCTACTGCTTTCTGCTCCACCCACTATCACAACATGATCCTGCTTTGTAAAACACTTGCACAATGATCCTGTGTCCTCTGTCACCTGACTAAGACATGAACTGGGCATCAAAAACTTGTGACTTAGTAACTGTCACCTAATTTTTCCTTCAAGATCTGGCCCACACCTCTTCCATGGCTTCTACCTAACAACAGAACTTTTCTACTTCTTTCTGAGTTAGTTCTTTTCCTGGTGAAAGTCTGTTGAGTATTAATTACGCTTGTGTCCACCCGAGATTCTTTCTTAGTTAAGTGAGGTAGCAAGGCAAGTCTATTTTGGTGCCAGTGTTCTCATTCTGTGGTCCCTGTTCCTTGCTACCACTTCCCACCTGTCTGCACCATTCTTGCCCCTTAACCTCATCAGTTCCTCCCTAGCACTATCCAGTTCAGCCTTAAGGGCTCTAATCTTCCCTTCCTGTTCATCTATTTTCCTAACCCTTCAACATAATTTGCAATACCATGGAAGAGGCCCAGATACTCCTCCAATTCCCATGCGACTGCATTCCCCCCCTCCCTCCCTCCCTCCCCACCCAATGTAACCATTTGGCACAACAGTTGCATAGATCCCCAGAACTAACTTTCACATGGCAGCTCAAAAACTTTTCACTCATGGTTGTTTACAATCTTTTTACAAAATTTATCTAGACAATAACAGTAATATTCCATTAACTTCAAATCACAAGAGTCAAATGGTTCAAATGGCTCTGAGCACTATGGGACTCAACTGCTGAGGTCATTAGTCCCCTAGAACTTAGAACTAGTTAAACCTAACTAACCTAAGGACATCACACACATCCATGCCCGAGGCAGGATTCGAACCTGCGACCGTAGCGGTCTTGCCACAAGAGTCAATAAGATTATGTGGAACAGTTATATATTTGCATACTTTTAATACAGTAGTAACGTAAAGCACTTAAAATAACGTTAAAACTCAGAACTCGTATACCTGAAAAGTTATGCCTAAAATTGCGTATGCGCAATACGGACTCTTGAAAAGGAATAAAAGACACAGCTTAAAACCTTTAATTCCAGAGCAGATTCGGCACTACTAATTATATATGTAAGGAAAGAACCTAAATTCTTCACTTAACACGCCTAAAAATTGTATGAAAATCTGTCTAAACCACGCGGAAGCCGGCCCTTAGAATATTTTTTTTCCCGAGAAATATGTTGAAACAAGTGATACCTTCAATTAAAAAAGATGAAATAGGCTCTAATTAACTTCCTTAAGGTATAATATTAACTTAAATGAGAGTTATTACGGAATTAATTACTTATCTTCACGAGTTCAGTAATCAAGGATATGCTAATTTTTCCTTAATGGTTTTTGCGCGATACATACGTAGGACGAGGAATATATTGGTCGATTTTTAGGAAAGAACGCTCTCTGAAGTTCAAAAGTACACCATACTGTGATGCACAACGCCTCTCTTGTAACGTCTACAACTGTATTTGGCTGACCATCTCCAAGACGCTTTAACCCTTACGAAATGAACCTTTATCCAAACGCGCTGCTCTTGTTTGGATCATCTCTATTTCCTGTATTAATCCTAACAGTTTATTAGACTGGCGAGCAATATACAAGTATTACCTGAAAAAGTGTTTTGTAAGCTTCCTTCTTTGTTCAAATGTGTGTGAAATCTTATGGGACTTAACTGCTAAGGTCATCAGTCCCTAAGCTTACACACTACTTAACCTAAATTATCCTAAGGACAAACACACACCCATGCCCGAGGGAGGACTCGAACCTCCGCCGGGTCTTCCTTTGTGAGTGGACTTTAGTTCTTGGGGATTTTTCCAATGAACTTCAGTTCGGCATCTGCCTTATCTGTCACTCATTGGATGTGGGCGTTTCACTCTAATTCGCTCACTGCGCTTGTTTATGGATGTGACTGCTTTCGGTGATCGTTCTGCAATCGCGTAATAATACAATAAAGGATCGACCAGCATTTTTACGTGCAATGCATTACATTTGTTTGTATTGAGCGTCAACCGTCAATCGTTGCACTGAGCGTCCATCCTCTGCAGGCATCCTTGCGTTTCGGTATAATTTTCTAGCATTGCGACTTCTCTGTATCCAACAGCAGCAGCCAAAAACCTAAGGGAACTTCCGACGTTATCCACCAGGCTATTCATATACAGGCTTAGCGCAACCTGGTAGTCAAGGAATGCAGGATTCGGTCACGATTGTGGACGGGGCCGTAATCAGTTACTAATGATTCCATTTTGCAATTACACACATTTGTTTTAAGACGGTAATTCCAGACTCAGCAATAAATAAAGATATCACACGTTATTAATGAAGGAATAAATAACTATGTAATTAACAGTGCTTTCAGAGAGTTACAATTTACCAAATGAGCATAAAATACAGACACAGCAAATAATCTTTTAAAAACAAGCCAATGTGATCCGAATTAGAATTTTAAAGCAAGTTACCACAGTCAAGACTGAAGGCCTTTAACGACAAGATCGGCAATTATAAAAAAATTGACAAACATACTGTAAAACAGCAATGCAATAGCGAAGGTTAATTTAGAAAGACAGGCAACTGATCACCAAACGGCCGGCCGCGGTGGCCGAGCGGTTCTGGGCGCTTTAGTCTGGAACCGCGCTGCTGCTACGGTCGCAGGTTCGAATCCTGCCTAGGGGGTGGATGTGTGTGATGTCCTTAGGTTAGTTAGGTTTAAGTAGTTCTAAGTCTTAGTGGACTGATTACCTCAGATACTGCTTAGAGCGATTTTGATTTGATCACCAAACGGGTGATACAAAAGATGGTAAACTTGGTAGTACAACCATTTAAACCTGCTGTAACGCCAAGAATGGCAATTATATAAAAATTTAGAAACATACAACAAAACAGCAAATACAATCATAAAATGGTTCAAATGGCTCTGAGCACTATGGGACTTAACATCTATGGTCATCAGTCCCCTAGAACTTAGAACTACTTAAACCTAACTAACCTAAGGACATCACACAACACCCAGCCATCACGAGGCAGAGAAAATCCCTGACCCCACCGGGAATCGAACCCGGGAACCCGGGCGTGGGAAGCGGGAACGCTACCGCACGACCACGAGATGCACCAGGAGTCGACCACTGAGTAGGTCCGGCAAGAAAACACTTTAGCGAGCGATGAGATAGGCAGCCAAGAGTTGCATTAACTTCTGAAGATGGTAACTCAGACTAGTGGCAGTCTAGTCTGGCTAATGATAATCTTGCTGAGGCTTCCTGACGTCCAATAAACCAAACGCAAAGATGGAAAAATACGCAACAGCCGGAAACGGCGGTCTGGACTCCTCCCGCAGAATACTGTGCTTGGAGCGCCCAGAACGAGAAAGAAATCACTTCCATCAGAGTAGAAGAATCGCCAACCAACCTACAATCAAGAAAGCTGTCAAAACTACACGACTCACCGGACAGCAGCGGCAAGGCGAGGAAACGTACACTGCCGTTACATGCACTAACCCCCAGGGCGGGTAACTGTGGTGTTAGCGGCCACGAGGCAGGAAAAATACCGCTGGTTGAACTTCACAAATAGTAATAAACTGCGCGCAATAAATAGTAATTAGAAGTCCAGGAAAGCTAATCAGATCCGCCTTCCCCAAGCACCCCACTCGCTTTCGGAACCCTGATACACAGTCAGTGATGTATCTCGTTCCAAAAACGGACAAGCGAGCTCTTAACCAGGTGGTCGTAATGTTTTGGCACATCAGTGTCCTTTTGCATGCCTCTCTTACTATCTTAATTCTTATGTTTTTACATATTCTGTTAACAGTGTGAGACTAATGGAGAGTATTCGTTGTGAAGCTGAAGTCGTACTAGTGTCTGTTAACTGCGGAACATGCTATATCTTACTCGGTGCAGGTCTTCATTCTAACTTCATCTAGATACGGCGTGGAGAAAGCTGGCGCAGCTTTTGTGAGCTTGAAGGTGAACGTGTCACGTACCTAAGTGGTGCGTAACGGCTCACGGAAGCTATGCGCGCGTCAGCATTTCGTTACTCTGCTCGAGAGAAAGCCGATAAAACAGGTTGCAGGCTTGTCTCTGATCTTCAGCATGCTTTTGCCACTCCACTGATGTAGGTATCTCTACACACTGACTTCAGGTGGAATCTGCAGTCTTTTTTACTGCCCTGCTACCAGGGCCCCTTCGAGAAAATTTTTACGCACAAGCGACAATCGTTTTACACTCTGCGGCCCCGTCTTCATCATATATAAGCGTAATAAAATGGAATACCTACAGCCGTCCTTTCAATGATGAGGATGATGTTTAGTTTATGGGGCGCTGAACTGTGCGGTCATCAGCGCCCGCACAGAGTCCCAATTTTTACACAGTCCAATTTTTTTCACTATCCAATCTAGCGACTGTAACGAATGATGATGAACTGATGAGGACAACACAAACACCCAGTCCCTGGGCACTCCTTTCGATGTTATTCATTATGTGGCTACCAGTTTCGGTGATTCAGTACACCATCTTCTGACCTTAACTGACGCAGAGGGGCTAACTCCAATCATATGCACGATTCCATCAGTGACCAACATTCATGAACTGCTTTCCGTAGACTGTAACAACGATGTTGCGTCTCCAGCCATCAACTACAACGTCGTGTATACGATTGCAGTTAAACCCTTCAGAGTCATTTAAGGCCTGAAGATGATATTGAATCACTGAAACTGATAGCCAGGTAATAAATAACATCGAAAGAACGACTGTAGGTGTTCCATTTTATTACATAAGTGAACGGCCGAAGTCACTCAAACCTTCGATCAGAATAATAAACATAGAAAACTTTGAATATTACTTGCCTTTCCTTGGGCACAAGTAACGTGCTGAAATAATATAGTAATTCTTGTTCTGGAGGCCTTGGGAGAAATTCAGGCCCTCTTAGATGGGATCTTGATCGCGAAGTGCATTTCAAATAAGCTAAAAACACACTACTTCATACTGAAGTCAGTGGCGACACGTAATCACACATTGACTATCCTCTCGCACATTTACTGGAAGAGTTTTGCCTCTACGAGAATTATCGTGTACTTTCATCCTTCTCAGTTCTCGTCACTAATTACGATACACCTTGTGCACAAGTCTTGCACCTTTGCCTCTCGGCTTGGCGCTCCGAGATGCCGCCCGTGTAGGTTGGGCCTTAAACTGGCCCGGCCTATTACACGGAAACTAAAGGGTCTTGCAAAAGGATTCATCCAATTTCACAAGACTACATCTTCTACACGAATGAACAGAGAAACTTGGGATAAATTTAACTTTCCCATAGGACTAGAGACTTTTTATTCTCAAAAGAAACATGCGAATCTACTAGGGAATGGTTTTTACATGCCTCCACATACAACTTTGACATACTTCTTAGAGTTCGATGTCTCAGCTGGTAAAAAAGGAACCCTTATAGAATCACATTGCTGTCCGTTCGTCTGCCTGTCTGTCCATCCGACTGTTAAGACTTCTTTTTCTCAGGAAGGGATATAAGGGATATGGGTGTTAAATAGAAATTTATGTCAGATACTTATGTCGGTCCCTTGGCGGAGAAAAACATTCAAGCTTCTAAGTCAATGCAGTCAAAAGCTAAGACCATTTTTGTTACATATTTTGATATTCGCAAACTCAATATTCAAAACCTATAAGATGAGTAACGTTTACAGCTTGTAGACCTGGTGGTCTAAAAATTTGGGTCTGGGAAATGATGATGAGGAACCTCAGGCTGCAGAAGAAGAAAATTTGCACCATGAACTGCCACCAGTTGAAGGTGACAGTGAAGATGCTAAATTGTGCTACTGCTAAAGACTGAATATGATTTCTCATTCTTTGAATGCTGTAATTTCTGACTGCAATTATGTCACCTTAAAACAAAGCAGTAAAGTGTCCGACTAGAAACGGTGAGGTCGTGGGATCGAATCTCGGTCGGACTATGCTTTGCTAACTGTTTAGATGTTGTAGTTTTACATATCTATTCGCTGTAATCCTGATCTTAAGACAAGGGCGTAAGTTGTAAGGGAAGTGAGTAATATACAAATGGAGGACCAAGAACGAAGTGCTCGAATTAGAAAGGATATGAGACACGACTGAAGTCTTTCACGCTTACTGTTCAGCCTATACAGCGAAGAAGCAATGACGGAAATAAAGGAGAGGCTGAGGAATAGGATTAAATTCAGGGTGAAAGGATATCAATGACAAGATTCGGTAATGACATTACTATCCTCGGTGAATGTGAAGAAGAAATACAAGATCTGTTTGATGGAATAACCAGTCTAATGAACACCGATTATAGATTGAGTGTAAACTGCGGAAAGATGAAAGTAAAATAATGAGGAGTTGCAGTAATGAGAGTTGTGATAAACTTAACGTCAAATTGGAGGCCATGAAGTTGACAAAGTGAAGGGTGTCTTCTGTCTTGGAAACAAAATAACACTTTACAGACGAGTCAAAGAGGACGTAAGAAGCAGACTAACACAAGCAAAGAGGGCATTCCTGGCCGAAATAAGTCCAGTACTTTCAAACATCAAGTTCAGGACGTCAATTAGGAGAATGTACGTTTGGTACACATCACTGTGTGTAAATAAATTTTAGACTGAGGGAAAATCACCGAAGAGAATCTAAAGGTTTAAGATATTCTGCTACAGAAGTATGTTAAAAATTAGGTGGACTGATAAGGTGTGGAATGAGGTTATTCATAGAATCGGCGAGGAAAGGAATATGCAGAAATCACCGACAAGAGGAATGTAGAAGATGATAGAAGACATCAAGACGTCTAGGGATCACATCAAGGAATAACTTCCATGACACTAGAGAGAGCTATAGAAGAAAAACCTGTAGGGAAAGACAGAGACTGGCATACTCAAAACAAATAGTGTAGAATGTAGGATGCAAGAGTTGCTATGAGATGTAGAACTTGGTACAAGAGAGGAATTAGTGACGGGCCGCATCAGACCATTCAGAAAATTGATGACTTAAAAAATAAATAAAAAAATGAATAAAATTGTCCATGGAACCTGACCTTATTTCCATAAGTTTAGGTTCATTGTAAGGAATGGTGGGTCTCTCCTGATAAAATACTGTCTCCAGGAGTTCCATAAGTTTACTATGCAAGAACTTGGAACATGCTTGCGGAAGTAGTTCATATTTATAAGCTGATTACGATCTGTTCCAGGCAAAATGTTCACTGAAATCATTAGTGGTGGGATACTAACCCCAGTTTAAACTAGGAAAAAACAGAAGAGAACATAAAAGAAAGGACAGGAGCGAACAAAGTGTATTCTCAGGTACGAACGGTAGACGAGCGGAGAAAGATAGTATTCGATCATCTTCGGTGTTTGTCCGTGTTCCAATCTTTCAGAGAAACCTCGTATGAATTGTCAACAGCACAGAGCAATCGCTTTCCCCCTCGGATATTTTCTCGTAAGGTTCTAATGTCGTACACTGAAATTTGCGTGCGTTTTGTGGGTGAATGAGAGTTCGAATGAAAAGGTTTTAATGTTAATCGAACAATATTAGATGCGTAGCTGTTTGTGAAATCCGGATATCCACAACACAAATCTACACTAACAATAAATCTGTAAAACTGTTACAAAGTATGTAGCACAAGACACTTATCGATATGAGGAATATTACGACGGTCTAACGTAACAGTCGCGACACTCCGTCGTTTTTGTTACCCCCAGCGATAGCAGCGCCTCAAGCGGGCAGCAAGCGAGACTTCTGAATATGATACAGAATGAGTGCGAATAATAACGCTTACGTTAATTTCTTACATAGTTTTTACGATAGGTTGCGTATGTAGTGCCATAAAAATCGACAATAACTAAAAAATTACACCACCTTTGTGTGATTTTTCAGTGTCCTATCAACCCTGGGAGATATGAAACGGTGCATTACAGGGCAAGGTTATTTACGATTTTCTTTTAACGTACAGACGTTTACTTTATAAATTCGTCTTACTTTAATGACGGAAAATTTCTGGTAAACACCTTTTGCGGAAAGACGTCGTATATCTATTCAACAAAACTCAGTTTTGTTCGCTAAACTTTCAGCCAAAGTAGTGAATGTGGAACCCCTTGGAGCGCTAGTCTCGCTTTAGCTGTCAAACGGTAACAACTTTCGCACCAGAGGGTGTCATGACTGTATTATTAGACATAGAGTAAATATCTCTGGAGTGAGCATTCACATGCGCGGAACTGATTTTGTGTTGTCAACATACATTGCCGGCCTGGTCACGTGTTCTCGGTACGTCGTGTGTTTGTCCGTATAGCGCCCTGTGTATTTCGAATGTCAGTACGTCCCTAGTACAGACAGATTCTTTTCGTACGTGTCGTGGATTATTTATATATGTTGTGCAGACATTTTAACAGTATTCATTTGACACCGGGAATACTACGTAACTTTTAAGGGCAAGTGATATTGCATTCTGCTTCTTTGCGATAGGTGTCACGGTTCAGATGCACCCGATTTTTGGTAGTTTTCGGTATGATACGCCACTTTGTAGCATTACAGAGCCTGACGTACATTTTTGCAGTGATAGTCTTGCAAAACGACTTGACAGTACGCTAGTGCTTTTGCAAGTGTCCGAAAAACACCGAATTTGCCACACATTAGCGATTATATCCCTGATAATTCGTCCTTTTTTCTGCTATTTCTGCGTATTTATTTTCTCGTTTTTGCGACCTGAAGCACAATTTTTCTTACTGGTGACACTTTGAAGTGTTTATTTAATGCATTTTACGTACTTGCTCCCAGTTTATTAAATAAATAGTAGACTGATTAAGAAGGGGGAAAAAGGCGATCGGAGAATAAACGTACTGTAAAGCAAATACAGTTGGTCATGAGACAGTTAACCCATATAACACCATTAAGGGAAGTGGAAAGTGACACAAATGAAAGTGTCTGGGGACATGTTTACTAATATTTTACTCTTCTTAATCCAATGGTGGAGAAAATAAATTGAAGGTAAAATACACCAAAGAATATGAATGTGTACTTTGATTAGCTACACTATTTTGTTTTTTATTTGATTTGTGCAGAAGATGTATTTAAGCTGAATGCAGAAATTGGTAGTAGGTGCTATGGAAAATTAAAAATAGTTGGTATAGCAGCTACCTTCAGCCACACACGTCCAAATTTTTCTCTGTCTAAACATTCCTCTTCAAAGTGTTTTGAACATACTTCGGACTATTTTGTGGTGATTAAATTACCCCTCCTTATTTTCTGGAGCCACATCTTTACTCGTTGTTCATCCTTCGGGAAACTAAAATATAAATCACATATAATCATTCTCCATGTCCTAGACACACTTAACATGGTCTACTACTGTAACTTTACGGTAAACAAAAAGGTTTGGACGCACATATTATACGAAGACAATTACAGACTCCCACTCTATTGAATTTATCTGTCTCCCGTCTTTCAAATCTATATACATAATCGACAAGTCACTGATCAATGCGTGGAGGATAGTATTTGCTGAAACAACTAACCATTCCCTTTCCTGTTCCACTAGCAAATTTACGAAAGGAAGCGATTGTTCGTAAGCTTTTGTACGAGCTGTAATATCTATTACATAGTCATAAAATCGTAGAAAAACAGGTCTACAGAATCAAGCCTTAATTATAATGTGTCTCGAAATTTTTAAACATAGTTCCCATGAAAAGTTACTATCCCTCCTTTCACATATTTTACTTTGCATCCGTAGAAACAACAGTAATTCACCATAGCTATTACACTATCAACAAACGGTGAAAACACAATAAAAACTCTTGATGTTATAAACTTCAAACTCTGCGGAAAGCACACACGCACAGCGAAGTCCCGAAAACACGTGACAATCCTGTTTCAATGTTGACAACGTGCGCAGAACGCAATGCTCACTCCAGAGATATTTACTCTATGTTATTAGACTGTGATATTACGGGAGTTAGGGAAACATATGTAATCTTTGAAAAAGCTGTTTACTCTTTGACTTTTGATCTTTATCATATTTGTGAAAATGGTGTATGGATTGGTGTGTGCTACGTGATATAGTTCAAAGTAATGAATAAAATTCTTATAAAATCTTCAGTGTATTTAGTCCATAGTTATACATCATTTCTCTCATAATGTATACGTTGTGTAGTGTTAGATTTGTTACCCTTCACATGCTCCTCTGTACGCAATGCTTGGCAGAGAGGCTGCACATGCCGCTGCATCGAGCGTTGGGACAGCGGGGGAGGGGGAGGGGAGGGGAGAGGGTTCACAATCCATGCTTACGTGAACAAGCAGACACGTCAGGGCAGTTGATGTTATTACGCGTACAGTAGCTTCCTTACTCCCCATCCCACGTAATAATGAAACTACCGTTCTGCAAGTACAGCTGTGGGTGAAAGCTGCTCACAAAATGCTTGTTTGGTAATTGCAAAAGCTACTAAAATTAGCAGCGTGAAAATGAAACACAGATGCTACAGTTTTCGTTCTCTTTTTCCTACGCCAATGTATTTCTTCCATCATATGACTGCTGTGCATAATCCTACAACATCGGTGTACCTTTGGCATGCATACTATGAAGCCAGTACCATATTAGAAAGATTGTTGTAAGCTCAGCTCATAAAAACATTAGTCACCTATTTAAAAGAACACACTGGTGTCTTTGGAGCGCTACAGACGATGCAGAACAGGTAGGCGGACATGTGACCGTACACTGATGTCTTAAGTCATGGCAGTGAAGTGGCGTGTACGCGAAAGTCGGTTGTATGGAATCAACATGGGGACGTAACGGAATGGCAGAGGGAACTAACGTGTTTAAATGTTCATGCGAACACTCTGTGTATGAAGTTGCTGGAGTATCAGAGCAAAATATGCAACGATTCTACAAGGAATGGTATGCCATTCTCAACCATGTGACATGTCATGAGAACAGTGATCACATGAAGATTCTAACAAACAGCGAGCAGAGACGAGTGTCACGTCCTGCCAATGTAAGCTGGTTTCAAACTCGACGAGATGTGCTGCTGTTAGTGATTTCAGGTCCATCTCAACCGGTGTCCGAGCAACAGTACGTGGGGAACTGCATGCAATGGACAGTTCGAGTCGAGTGCATCACAAAACGCCATGGCTGACAGCGGCACAAATCTCCACTCGTCCAATGTGCTGAACTGCACAGAAACTGGACAGTCGCTGACCAGAGGTGTATAGAGTGGTGCGACTAATCATGATTTTGCCTCTTTTCAAATGCTGCATCGAGTCAACTAGGCCAACGGCCACATGACACATTTAGCTGTCATTATGTGCAGAGGGCGTAGTTCAGGCAAGAGGCAGTTCTGTGATGTTTTCTGGGTGCTCTTCGTTCGTTGAGCATGTTTTCAGGTTACCATGAACGTGAACCAGGATGTTTATTGTAGTATTCTCGGTAAAATAAATTGGCTCTAAGCACTGTGGGACTTAACATCTGAGGTCATCAGTCCCCTAGACTTAGAACTACTTAAACCTAACTAACCTAAGGACATCACACACATCCATGCCCGAGGCAGGATTCGATCCTGCGACAGTAGCAGCAGCGAGGTTCCGGACTGAAGCGCCTAGAGCCGCTCGGCCACAGTGGCCGGCAGTAGTCTCGGTGACAAAGTGTTGCTCTTCCTTCTGCCTCTTCATAAATGTGTTTGCTCTGGACATTTCCATCTGCCAAGATGATAACAGCTGTGTTCTCAGGGCTGCGCAGATGTGGTCCTGGTTTGGCGAACAATCTAGTACTTTAACGGACCTGGACGGCCCCGCTAAACCAACAGGTCTTAATCCCATAAAAAATGGCCGGCACTACTCCGCGCCCTACTGACCTCATTATCAAGCCTAGAAGTGATGTCACGTTATTAGTATGACGTCTCCTGTGGACCACTTACTTTTTGTCCGATAGCTTCTATTTCATCTACTTCCACATCCACATTCATACTCCGCAAGCCAAATACAGGAGGGTATCATGTCCCATTAGTAATCATTGCCTTTCTGTTCAACTCGCAAATGGTGGCAGGGAAAGACGACTTTCTATGTGCCACGGTGCAAGCCCTAATTTCTCTTACCTTAGCAGTTCTTACATGAAATGTACATTGGTATCAGTAGAATCGTTCTGCAATCATTCGCGGGTGCCGCTTCTCTAAACTTCGATTCGGGAATATACAATACTGGCCATTAAAATTGCTACACCATGAAGATGACGTGCAGCAGACGCGAAATTTAACCGACAGGAAAAGACGCTGTGATATGCAAATGATTAGCTTTTCAGAGCATTCACACTAGGTTGACGCCAGTGGCGACACCTACAACGTGCTGACATGAGGAAAGTTTCCAACCGATTTCTTATACACAAACATCAGTTGACCGGCGTTGCCTGGTGAAACGTTGATGTGATGCCTCGTGTAAGGAGGAGAAATGCGTACCATCACGTTTCCGACTTTGATAAAGGTCGGATTGTAGCCTATCGCGATTGCAGTTTATCGTATCGCGACATTGCTGTTCGCGTTGGTCGATATCCAATGACTGTTAGCAGAATATGGAATCGGTGGGTTCAGGAGGGTAATACGGAACGCCGTGCTGAATCCCAATGGCCCAGTATCACTAGCAGTCGAGATGACAGCCATCTAATCCCCATGGCTGTAATAGATCGTGCAGCCCGAGTCAACAGATGGGGACGTTTGCAAGACAACAACCATCTGCACGAACAGTTCGACGACGTTTGCAGCAGCATGGACTATCAGCTCGGGGACCATGGCTGCGGTTATCCTTAACGCTGCATCACAGACAGGAGCGCCTGCGATGGTGTACTCAACTACGAACCTGAGTGCACGAATGGCAAAACGTCATTTTTTCGGATGAATCCAAGTTATGTTTACAGCATCATGATAGTCGCATCCGTGTTTGGCGACATCGCGGTGAACGCACATTGGAAGCGTGTATTCGTCATCGCCATACTGGCGTATCACCCAGCGTGATGGTATGGGGTGCCATTGGTTACACGTCTCGGTCATCTCTTGTTCGCATTGACGGCACTTTGAACAGTGGACGTTACATTCAGATGTGTTACGACCAGTGGCTCTACTCTTCATTCAATCCCTGCGAAACCCTACATTTCATCAGGATAATGTACGACCGCATGTTGCAGGTCCTGCACGGTCCTTTCTGGATTCAGAAAATATTCAGCTGCTGCCCTGGCCAGCACATTCTCCAGATCTCTCACCAATTGAAAACGTCTGGTCAATGGTGGCCGAGCAACTGGCACTTCACAATACGCCAGTCACTACTCTTGATGAACTTTGGTATCGTGGTGAAGCCGTCCAAGCTCTGTTTGACTCAATGGCCTGGCGTATCACTGCCGTTATTACGGCCAGAGGTGGTTGTTCTGGGTACTGATTTCTCAGGATCTATGCACCCAAATTGCGTGAAAATGTAATCACATATCAGTTCTAGTATAATATATTTGTCCAATGAATACCAGTTTATCAAATGGTTCAAATGGCTCTGAGCACTATGGGACTTAACTGCTGTGGTCATCAGTCCCCTAGAACTTAGAACTAGTTAAACCTAACTAACCTAAGGACATCACAAACATCCATGCCCGAGGCAGGATTCGAACCTGCGACCGTAGCGGTCTTGCGGTTCCAGACTGCAGCGCCTTTAACCGCACGGCCACTTCGGCCGGCGCCAGTTTATCATCTGCATTTGTTCTTGGTGTAGCAATTTTAATGGCCAGTAGTGTAAGTATGGACATGTAAACAAGGAAACATGTAGGTAAGGAATTTGCGTGGCATTCGTGTTTTTCTGACGTTATAGCTATGGTGACGTTATTACCAAATGCGTCCAAACAAGACCAACTTGATGCCATTCTTTCCTTGGTGGCCGAAGGATGAAAACCGGTAGACATCCATCGGAGAATGAAGAATGCCTGTGGGGCAGCTAGTCTGCCGAAAACCCCTTTTGTGGAATGGTGCGCCAAGTTCTGTGCTTCTGCACGTACCCTTACAGCAAATATCCTAACACAGACGTAATGCCAACTCGAGCACTTGCCCTACAGTTCTGATCTCTTCTTAAAAACGGCCTTGGAGTGTCAACGATTTCTGTCGGACCATGATATCCAGCAAGCAGTTACGGACTTCATGTAGCAGGGCAGGGCATTTTGCAAATGGGACTCTTCAGCCTGGTTCGTCTGTGGGATGGTTGCTTTTTAGTTCACGGCGATATTGCCCAATGGACATACCGATTCTGGACAAGACGGCTATCGAACGGAATCTTTTTGGTCCCTCTTCATATGAAGAGTTCAAGAATGTTCCTACCACATTTCCCCAGCGCACTCTTGTCGATACCTTTGTTTCCGATGAACACTCGTCGTCGATGACAATGTACAGGGTTCTATTACTCAAGAAGTCTTAGAGCCACTCAAGTATGTGCGAACTTATTCTGCATGCTGAGACCTTCCTTCATTTATAGTCTGTGGCACTGCGTCAAACGCTTTCCAGAAATCTAGGAATATGGAATCTGCCTGTTCTCTTTCATCCACTGTTCACAGGATACCGTGCGAGCGAAGGGCAGTTGAGTTTCCTAACAGTGATACTTCCCAAGTCCATGTTGATTTGTGGTCAGAAGCTTTTCTGTCTTGGCGTAATTTAATATAGTCAAAAATTCCACGGGAAACCGATGTTAATGATATTGGTGAGCATACTTGATCAATTTAAAAAATGATTTAGTAATAAAGAGCCTGTAACAGTTGATGTGAGATCGTAATATCATATCAATGGTAACCGTAAAGAAATGTAGTTGTTTTAGATTATTAAGGAAAAAAAGATAGAGAATAGCCCTAAAACACTGGCTCGTTCTGAAATGAGGTTTCTGCATTATCTTCTTGTTACACGATTCTTTGACAAGGAGTTCGTGGGTTGGTACAATAGCTCAACATGTGAATAGACACCAAATTATATCTGGACGATTTTCCTTAAGTCATCTCTCTTTGAACTGATTTATTGCTGTTCTCTAACTTTTCCTGTCTTACGACAGTCATTTATTCTCTACGTCAATATTACGTTGTGCACTCTACGCCACATGTTTTGCGTTTGCTTTTCTTTGCCTGGGCCCTAACATTTTGCCCTCCACTGCTCTTTTCAGCGCCCAGTAAATACTATGAACACGTAGCAGATGTCCTACCGGCGTTTCTCTTCTTGTGGCACGTGCCTTTGCAAGGAACATTGAACGTAGGCTAATCAGACGCCCAAAGTCGCGTAACAACAATCAAAATTCAAACAGACGTAGTACGCCTACTGTGTCTACAGGATCAGCACGAAGACTATCCCTGATTACAAAAAATTATTGTCAAGGAACTGTGCTAGATACAGCTACGCGGTTATTCAAATGGTTCAAATGGCTCTGAGCACTGTGGGACTTAACATCTGAGGTCATCAGTCCCCTAGAACTTAGAACTACTTAAACCTAACTAACCTAAGGACATCACATACATCCATGCCCGAGGCAGGATTCGAACCTGCGACCGTAGCGGTCGCGCGGTTCCAGACTGAAGCGCCTAGAACCGCTCGGCCACAATGGCCGGCTACGCGGTTATTCGCAAACGGTAGCTTCACTCATGGAGTTTTTATGCATGTGCTCTGATAGCATCTAATTTCTTCTCTCTCTCTCTCTCTCTCTCTCTCTCTTGTTACAGGCAATGTAATTTAGGATTGCTGCTGTCACAGTGGTATTCGTGAAGGAGAAAGTGCTGCGTGGTTTGTGGTTTTACGGAACACGGTCGCCTGCTGCAGTTCGGCAATAGTCCCGAAGTGCCTATGGTAGAGAACTGACGGATACGAAGAGCATCAAAGTACGGTATATGAAAAGTTTAAGGAGACAGGAAGTGTTGTTGAGAAGGCCATAAACGGTAAACCTGGAGTGAGTGACGACATGCGGTGGCTGGTACCGTGCGTACATTTCAGCGAAGTCAGCGGAAATCGACTGTCGTGCTTCCAGGGAAACATGCAACCCTAGAGCATTGTGGCGAGCATTTTACATGAACTGCTGTATTACTATGAATATTCATGCAGGAGTTGTAGCCAGATGATAGGCCCAGACGTGCTGAATTTCTTAGAGCATGCTGGAACAAATCGGTTAAATAACTACTTTAATAAATTTGGTTTTCCCACTGAAAAAACTTTTCACATGTTTGGGAAAGTAAATAGGCATAATTTTCGGCTCTGGGATCGGAGAACCGACGTATCGTGATACATCAGAGAAAGAATAGAGAGGAAAAAAAACTTTTTGAGCTATGCTACCGTTTTACAACAAACTGTGTAGCTGTTTCTAGCATTGTTCGTTAGAAATAATTTTTTGTAATCATTGAAAGGCTTTATGCTCACACTTTAATTCTGAAATTAAGTAATTCAATAAAACCATACAATACAATTAAGGTTGACGAAGGACTGAACAGTGATTTATAACAAGAATCATCAGCATTGTCTTTACAGCAAATACGTTAGCATAGCCACAGAAAAATGATCGCTCTCCCCCCCCCCCCCTCTCTCTCTCTCTCTCTCTCTCTCTCTCTCTCTCTCTCTCTCTCGCGCGCGCGCGCGCGCGCCTGCTCTCTCTCGCAGTTCATTCAGTATAATTTTGTCATTAATACTCCATGGCATTGGCTGTGTAACGTGGTTAGTAGTCCTATGAGTTTGCACTGCTCTGAAGAATGTGACACTGTAGAGCCATGTAAGAAATCCGCTGATCTCCATGTCTATTCAGCATCTAAACGGAATGTTCCTGTCTCTTAAGATTAATCTGTAGTGTACGGAATTTCGCCAACTCATAGCACTGCTGATCACACAGCATGACGACCACTGACTGACGGCTCAGAGTATGACTCCAAGTAATGGAACACTTGGAATGTCGAACTTTATCAAGGTACCAGTATGTTTTCAAATGGAACGCTTCTTATACGTAAGTGTCGTACGTTTTTTCTGGCTTTTCGTCTCCTTTTAGAATGTCAGGCAGCTAGGTTTAAGAATACCTCCCTACTGCATTTATTGTATCTTGGTGTATCGAAAATACATGTTTGTAGAGGAAGATTACGGTACTTTTTCAACAATAACTACAATAGGTATATGGGCTGTGCATGTATATTAACTTTAAGCTAGTCTTAATTTTTAAATACGGAATTCCTATGAAAAACAATGAGCTAACACAACAATGAGTAACCAACATAGGACGGGAATAAGCGGGATACTCAATGTAGTTATATCTCAGGGCTTCTGGTAAATGAAATGAAGCTTGACAGTCCTATCTTCCATTAGAACTAATGAAAGCCACACAAAAAACATGATTCTAGAACAAAAACCTCTAGCTCACATGTCTGGAGTTGTCCTCAACAGCAACGATAATTAAGCCTTCGAATCATGTATTAAAATGTTTACTTATCACTACTATCGCCCGCTTTTTCTATCAATATAAGTGACCTATGTACTTATTTCTTTGGTAGAAACGTAGAGCAGAACTTCATAGCGTGAAACACGCTATATGTCGTCCAAGTCAAATGTGTTTGAACTGTAATCAAGAGCTGTGCAGAAATTCACCAGTGTCTGTAGGGTAAGATACGTCGGTAAGTACAGAAATGCGCATTTTTTCATTAAAGCCACCAAAATAACTCAGCATCTCGCACGTCACAAACATCACGCTTGAGATGCCTTAGTCCAAGAAAAACTTACTGCAAATTTGGAAAATATTTCCCGAAACACATCTTGCGGCCAATAAATAAAGAAAAACTCGTTTCTGGCAATAGTAAGTGGTATTGTCTGACACACAAAACCATTTGATTCCAGGGTAGCAGACAACTACATGGCTTAACGTGATGTTGTAAAACATGACGGCTAAGTTTTCAAATGGCTTCAAACATGGAGGCGCCTTGGCCAGCGTATGTTGTTTGCATAGATCGTTGATTCCACACATACAGTTGGCCGGAGTGGCCGTGCGGTTCTAGGCGCTACAGTCTGGAACCGAGCGACCGCTGTGGTCGCAGGTTCGAATCCTGCCTCGGGCATGGATGTGTGTGATGTCCTTAGGCTAGTTAGGTTTAATTAGTTCTAAGTTCTAGGCGACTGATGACCTCAGAAGTTAAGTCGCTCAGAGCCATTTGGTAAACAGGGTAAAAAGAGAGAGAACTTGATTGTGAGTCATTGCGTCGAATTTACTGTGTCATTAACCTTCCATAGATTTCAATCCTCACCTAAAATTTCGGTGCTTATTTATTTCGAATCGCATCTGCCCATTTCATATTTAACATTCGGTGATAGCATCTCATTTCAACTGCTACCAGTTTCCTCCTCTCCAGATTTACAACGGTCCATCTTTCACTTCGATAAAAAGCTATGCAGCAGGCGTGTACATTCAGGAACATCTTCTGCCTGAGTTTAGCATCACTGTCTGATAACAGTAGAGCTCTTTTGACGAGGAGAACCTTCTTGCCTTGTGCATGTGTACTTCAGATATATTCCTCGCTTCGGCCTTCCCGTGTAAATCGAAAACTGTTTAACTTTTAACGTTACTATACCGAATTTTGATTTTAGATAAGTCGTTTTTCTCTTTAACATTACTCTTCATCATCTTCGTCTTTTCTGTTTTTGCTTTTAAGCTATATTCCGTGCTAATGGTGCTGTTCCTTCCTGTCAACAGCCTTCTACGTCTTCCTTGCACCCAACCAGAAACGTTATCCCGTCGGAGGACCTCGGCGTTGCCCTTCACTCCCCTTCTGTTCCCTAGCACAAGTTATACCTCTACCTAAATTTCTATCCATCTCCTCCATCGTTTGTTCGATGCAGTAGTTGAGCAACAGGGGTGATAAGATGCAGTCTTGTTCTACATCATGCCTTACACAAACTTGTATACCTTGACCTTCCACTTTCATTACTCCCATTTGTGTTTATATATACTGTTGAACGTTTCACTGTCTCTGTACCTCAGCCCAAGTATTTTAAGGATT
Source organism: Schistocerca serialis cubense (assembly GCF_023864345.2). Taxonomy (NCBI): domain Eukaryota; kingdom Metazoa; phylum Arthropoda; class Insecta; order Orthoptera; family Acrididae; genus Schistocerca; species Schistocerca serialis. The sequence goes on along the minus strand of NC_064639.1, from coordinate 222,650,529 downwards.
CATCGCCGAAAACTTTATCTAGATACCAAATGCTATGAAAGATTCCTCGTTTTTTCCTTCAATCTTCCTTCCATTATCAAGTTCAACTTCAGAATTACTTCTATGGTACAAAACTGGTAATCATCAAGTATGTCTTTTTCTTTATATTCTTCTGTACGTCGTTCTGAAAAGATGTTCATAAGTGTGACTTGCCAGACTAATCTTCCGGTATGTTTCACTTTCATCCCCAAGAGGAGATTACAGTTTTTTGGAAAGCACTTCATTATTCAACAAGTTATATTTGGGATACGAACGCAGTGGTGATCTTGTTGTTGTTGTTGTGGTCTTCAGTCCAAAGACTGGTTTGACGCAGTTCTCCATGCTGCTCTATCCCATGCAAGCCTCCTCATCTCCGAGTAACTACTAAAACCTACATCCCTCTGAATCTGCTTACTGCATTCATCTCTTCGTCTCCCTCTACGACTTTTCCTCCCCACGCTTCCCTCCAATACTAAGTTTGTGATCCCTTGAAGCCTCAGAGCGTGTCCTACCAACCGATCCCTTCTACTAGTGACGTTGTGCCACAAATGACTCTTTTCCCCAAGTCTATTCAGTTCCTCCTCATTAGTTATGTGATCTACCCATCAAATCTTTAGCATTCTTCTGTAGCACCACATTTCGAAAGCTTCTATTCTCTTCTTGTCTACACTGTTTATCGTCCATGTTTCACTTCCATACATGGCTACACTCCATACAAATACTTTCAGAATAGATTTCCTGACACTTAAATCTATACTCGGTGTTAACAAATTTCTCTTCTTTAAAAATGCTTTTCTTGTCATTCCCAATCTAAATTTTATATGACCCTACTTCGACCATCATCAGTTATTTTGCCTCCCAAATAGCAAAACTCATTTACTACTTTAAGTGTGTCATTTCCTAATCTAATTCCCTCAGCATCACCTTATTTAATCCGACTACATTCCATTATCTTCGTTTTGATTATGATGATGTTTCTCTCATTTTCTCCTTTTAAGATAGTGTACGTTCCTTTTAACTGCTCTTCCAAGGCCCCAGGCGTCTCTGTCAGAACCAAAATGTCATCGGCAAATTTCACTGTGGACTTAAATTCCTACTCCAAATTTTTGTTTTGTTTCCTTTACTGCTTACTCAGTATACTGATTGAATAACATCGTGGATAGGATACAACCCTGTCTCACTCCCTTCTCAACCATTGCTTCCCTCTCGTGCCCCTCCATTCTTATAACTGCCAACAGATTTCTGTACAAATTGTAAATAGCCTTTCACTGTCTGTATTTTATCCCTCCCACAGAATTTGAAGGAGAGTATCGCAGTCAACATTATCAAAAGCTTTCTCTAAGACTAAAAATGCTATAAACATAGGTTTGCCTGACTTATTAAACTGATAGTTCGTTAATTTTCACACCTGTCAACACCTGCTTTCTGTGGGATTGGAATTATATTCTTCTTGAAGTCTGTAGGTATTTCACCCGTCTCATACATCACGTTCACCAAATGGAAGAGTTTTGTCATGGCTGGCTCTCCCAAGGCTATCAGAAGCTCTAACGGAGTGTTGTATTCTCCTGGTGCCTTGTTTCGACTCAAGTCTTTCAGTACTTTGTCAAATTCTTCACGCACTATAACATCTCTCTCCTTATTTTTGTATACGTCCTCTTCTATTTCCATAATATTGCCCTCGAGTACATCTCCCTTGTATGGACCCTCTTTATACTTTTTCCACCTTTCTGCGTTTCCTTCTTTGCTTAGGATTGGTTTTCCATCTGAGCTCTTGATATCCATACAAGTGGTTCTCTTTTCTCCAAAGGTCTCTTTAATTTTCCTGTAGGCAGTAACTATCTTACTGCCAGTGTCATATGCTTCTACCTCCTTACATTTGTCCTCTAGCCATTCCTGCTTAGCGATTTTGCACTTCCAGTCAGTCCCATTTTTGAGACGTTTGTATTCCCTTTTGCCTGCTTCATTTATTGCATTTTTATATTTTCTCCTTTCATAGATTAAATTCAGTATCTCTTGTGTTACCCATGGATTTCTACTAGTCCTCGTCTTTTTACCTGTTTCATACTCTGCTGCCTTCACTACTTCGTCTCTCAGAGCTACCCATTCTGCCTCTACCGTTTTCCTTTCCCCTGTCCTTGTCAATAGTTCCCCAATGCTCCCTCTGAAACCCTCTACAACTTCTAGTTCTTTCAGTTTATCCAGATCTCATTTCTTTTAAATTCCTGCCTTTTTGGAATTTCTTCAGTTTTTATCTGCAGTTCATAACCAATAAATTGAGGCCAGAGTCCAAATTTGCCCGTGGTAATGTCCTACAATTTAAAATCTGGTTCCTAAATCTCTGTCTTACCATTATATTATCAATCTCAGGTGTCTTCCAAGTGTGCAACCTTCTCTCATGATTCTTAAACCAAGTGTTAGCTATGATTAAATTATGCTCTATGCAAAATTCTACCTGGCGGTTTCCTCTTTCATTCCTTTCCTCCAGTCCATATTCACTTACCACTGTTCCTTCCCTTCTTTTTCCTACTATCGAATTTCGGTCCCCCACCACTATTACATTTTCAGCTTCCTTACCTATCAGAATAATTTTTTTGTCTCGCAATGCCACTTACTTCACTATCATACCGTCAACAGTGGACGTAGGGAAGGTTAGGAGAGTGGAAATCTCGCGTACAGACGTATGACACAAGTGACACCCAATCACCTGACCACGTTCGAAGTCCGTGAGTTCCGCGGAGCGCCCCATTTTGCTCTCTCACGACGTCTAATAACTACTGAGGTTGCTGATACGGAGTACCTGGCAGTAGGTGGCAGCACAATGCACCTAATATGAAAAACATATTTTTGAGAGGTGTTCGGATACTTTTAATCACTTAGTGTATTTGTGAAACCATATTGTCGTAATATCTCTGCAGTATGTTTTGATTATCAAAACAAATTGTGTTAAGTTATATTTCGTGTAATGGAGCAATCATAACACAAAACGGAAATACTATCTCTAACGTTAGCTTATAAACAACATTCCAGGATTCATTTTGTCTGATTTTCCGCTTGCCATTGACCTCAAAAAGACAACTGCAGCAGAAGAGAGCCAGAAAATCACACGTGTAAACATCACAAAAAATATGTATGTAAAGAAATGCACTAGAAAATGAGATAAATTCTCGATACGTGTTGTTCTGAGCATGAAAAAATAAGTGAAAGGTGCACTTTCTCATGATTTGTCATTAGTGAGAAATTCATGTGGAAGTGCACATACAAATGGAAATTATTACAGTTATCACGACTTTCCAAAAACATGGACTATGAGGACCGCCATTTCCTGTATCATTAGTACAATCAAAACATGACGTACATCCCTTATGACCTACAGCTGTTGGAACCCGCGAGTTCATCCATCTGCCGTTGTGGAGGTCGGCAGTGACGCTGGAATTAGTGCCCGTAAATGATTCCGGCATCAATGAGCGAGCCACACGTGCGCCGCATTTACGGCGCCACTGCATGCGAAGTCCATTAACGGCGAGTGCTCGGCTGACATTTGCTGCTGGCGTGGCTAGGAATAGACCACCCTGTACGTCTACACACCTGAGAGGTCCGTTTACCAGGAACACATATTTTGTTCTTCTACACTCCTCTGGGCTGCGAAACCCGACATTTTTGAAGTACTATCTAAACTACTCTGTGTGAAAAAATTCGTAAGGAAAACCAAAGAGTTAATTTTTCTCTTCGTAATCAAAGTAAATATTTCTCGGAGAAGTCAAGGTTCTGGAATTTCGTAGAGTTAATACGCTCTGCTGTTTATAACAAATGAATGTGCAAGTTCACTCATCTTGTAAATGATTCTGTATCTTTTTCCTGTGTGAGTTCGGAGACATCGGATTAAGTGTTATGTATTCCTGTTTGCTGGCAATAATTGATCTATTTGTTGTAATTTGTAATTATTTCAGAAGCAATTATCTTGCTCACTTCCTTCCAGTAAACATTGGATTTTTATGACATACAGCCACAGATGGCATGAGGTTGGAAGCAGACTGACGGATCATGAAACGACCGTGTTCTGCCATTAACTCTTTGTTCATCGAAGACAGAACGCAACTGATTGGCCACAGTTCACCGAACAATGATGTCACCGTACGCACTCACTAGTCTGAAGCTCTCCCTTTTTTTTTTTTTAACTGACGGTGGTGTATCTAAAGGTTAATAACTTTAATATTTCATAATGATCAATTCACTTGCACTTCGTGTGGTTCCATGAAAAAGAAATTTTCCCTTCGTCATTGGAACGTGCTTTCTCGTCGAGATAATTAACTTCTGCGAAGTCTTATATCATTTGCAGTATTTTGTATCATCGCTTATTCAAAATGGCTCTGAGCACTATGGGACTTAACATCTTAGGTCATCAGTCCCCTAGAACTTAGAACTACTTAAACCTAACTAACCTAAGGACATCACACACATCCATGCCCGAGGGAGGATTCTAACCTGCGACCGTAGCAGTCCCGCGGTTCCGGACTGCAGCGCTAGAACCGCACGACCACCGCAGCCGGCTATCATCGCTTATTGAGAAGGTTTTCATTAAAATATCTCAATCATAAGAATTGCGCAGTTCAGCTTGTAATGGTTCTTTATTTACGTGACCATTACGGCACTCCAACCCCAGTTCTCGATACCAGTAATATCGTATTACTTTTCTGCGAAGTAACAGACATATTTTTGTGACAGTATTCACATTTGGTTTTATTAATGTATAGGTACTCCGATGTATCGATATATTACAGTGATATGGTTCTTGTGTGTATTCATTTCTGTGAGACTGTCATAATCTTTGCCTTACTTGTAACCGTTTTGGTGCGAATGCGCACAGAGCAGTCTTTGTTTCACTTTGCAGAAGTTAACTTGTTATTTCGCTTTGTAAAAGAACAGTCAAGTCTTGCGTTAAAGTGGAAATTAAATAGATGAAGATTGATACAAAACTGTTTTCTAGATGATGTGACAATTAAGAAGAAGTATATGTGAATTTACAAGAAGTTTAATAAAAATGTGGATCGTGAACACCAAGTCAAAAATTATTTCTGCCATACCATTGTTCTGATCTGGGACTGTTTGATCATTAAGAATTTCATGAAAAACGCATTTGTTAGGTCTTCAAATATTGCTAAAATACAGATCTGGACCTTATAGCAGTCAAAGTGGAATCACCCTAGAATCAACAAGATGAGTCATAACAACTTCGGCGAAATCTACGTGGGAATCTATTCAAGATAAGTGCCAAAATTGATGCCTTTTTTACAGTGACATCATTGTTTCCATTCTGACGATGCCATCCACAGTCAATAACTTTGCTGTTACCCGATAAAGCGAACATATGCTGCGTGAGGAACGTTATTAATCTGATTTCTAACCTACTTTGCAAGTGGTGGTATTGTTAGAAGCTGTATCCTTGAATGTTCTCGTGTGTCCAGTACTAGTGACTTTTCTTCTTGACGATCTCTGCTGGTGTCGGCCTGAATCATACCCATGCTAGAAGAAACAATGTTTCTCCGCCAGTGGGTTGTAAGTACCTTAGTGGAATAACACACGAGGAACTGAATAATAATAATACCACTAATTTATCAGTTTATTCGTCCTGACATACTACAGGGAGGTAACAAACAGAATTGTGGGATGCCTATGTTGTCTAGCTAGTTGCTTCGTCCTCCCTTCACCGGCACTGGCGTTAACTTTACAGGAATTCGTTCTGAATTGATAATTTTAATCTTCAGTATGAAGAATGGTTTGATGCTGCTGTCCACATTAGTCCGTCCCGAGCAGGCCTCTTCATATATGAATAACTGCTGCAACCTGTGTCTATTTGAACCTGCTTCAGGCCTTTACACCAGAGGCTTGCCTCCATCAACAAACTGACTATTCCTCGATGCCTCCGTTTACATGAAGTGTATTCGCAGTTGCGAATATGTACTACTATCAGCTCTGTAATGGAATGACAATAATGATAATTTGAGCCGGCCCGGGACTCGAACCGGATTTCCCGCTTATTGCGAGCGGTCGCCTTACCATTTGGGTGCCCGATTACGACTCACGGCCTCACGCAAACTTCCGTATGTCATCAACCATGTGTCAACAACCTGTACTCGTACATCCACTGTGTATATTCCCGTACAGGGGAAACATTTTACTTAAAACTCGCTTGCCCGGTGTCGACGGGTAAATACGGTATTGAAGTGCCTGTCGTCTTCTCGTTTTCAGCGGCCACAGGTCCTTGCAGACCACGCGCTGCATAGGCGATCTGCTTACAACTTCTATTTATCGCTGTCTCTCTCCACCCTGCAGGCATTCCTAATGCTGTGATGTCCTTCTCTATGTCATCTTTCCACCATGTGCGAGGGGTATAAAAGCCACTTCAGTAACATAATTTCATGGCCGTTCCAGAACATAACTCGACTCGCCACCACTGCAGCGTATGTTTTGCTGGCCACTAGCACGAGCAACTGCAACAGTCAGCAGTCCTTAAGTACACAATAATATTCACTATATATAGAAGGTGGAACCGCCCACGAAAGCTTGGCGATTAATTTTTTCTTCTTCACGTGAAATTCACACGCCATCCATCCACATAGCACTCGAGGTATTAGCAAATCCTGGTCGCCACTGGCCAGCCGCGTCAATACAACTTTAATACTTTCCGGCAGCGGCCCATGCTTCTTCGTTGCTCCAACTCAACTGGTCCTCACGGCATACGGCCGTGCCACGTGACATGGTGTCGCCAACTCCCCACAACAACATCGAAAGCACGTCACGTCACAGACTGACTCGGCTCACGCGCGGACCCACTCTCCTCCAGTTGCGCACGCGAGCCACCATAAATAGCCTGCCTCAAAGACGCAAAGAGAACAAGGCACAGGGACAACGATCAAAGATGGAAGTAAGAGTCGATATCGCCTGGCGCCAGAAACCCACTGCCCCATACTGCAACAAAGCAACATGAATAACATATGGATAGGGAAGTAAATGTCTGTTTTGATAGCGCAAACGTACCTACTTTGATTCGTCCATTTTCGTAAACAAAATCAGTTATTTGCGGGCCAGATACAGCCGACGACTGCCGCTAGGAAGCGCTATGATCGCAAATTAGTATCATGAGGAGCAGGACGTTCCGTGATGAGCTTCACACTGAAAAACACGTCCCATGTTAGGATGGCTTAAACGTGAGGTATTCCGGTTACCTGATTAAGTTGCGCAGTCGGAAGAGATCTGTGGAAAAATGCAGTGCTAGTTCGAGACCTCTATTATGCGACCCCTGTGGGCGATCGAAATCGGTATCGCCTGTGTTTCACCAGACAACTGCGCACATGCTGAAACTTTTTTAAGAAATTTATAGATGATTTTCATTCCACCACTGGAGGCGGGTGGTGAGAGGATGGACGTTGACCTGACAGCGTTCATGTTGTCGCTGTTCAGTTTTTGGTTAATAAAACTAAACTACATAAAAATATACACTGATAAGAATAGTATGATGAGGAGGAGCCGGCCGTGGTGGACGAGCGGTTCTAGGCGCTTCAGTCTGGAACCGCGCGACCGCTACGGTCGCAGGTTTGAATCCTGCCTCGGGCAGTTATGTGTCTGATGTCCTTAGGTTAGCTAGATTTAAGTACACTACCCTCCATAAGTTTGGAAATACCTAGTAATTATAAACAATGGAAAAGAAATACAGTATAAAAATGCATTTTGTTGTTTTCCAAATGTTTATTAATCTCAAATAATACGCAGGAAGAGGCAACAATTAAATTTTCTATTTTTCGTAATAGCCACCCTTTGCTTTCATCACTGCCTTGCACACTCTCGTCATGCGTTGCGTCAGTTTTGTCAAAGTTTCAGTTGGAATTAATCTCCATTCTTGCTGCAAGACCTTCCACAATTGTGACCCACTCACGGTTTCCAGTTTTCGGATCCTCCTGTCCAATTCATCCCACAGCATCTCGATTGGGTTACAATCAGGAAATTGGGGCGGCCATTCCATGTTTTTCAGTATTTTACGAACCTCCAGAGATTCACATAGTTCTGAAACAAGCGAGGCGTATGTTTCGGGTCGTCGTTTTGCTGCAAGACAAACCCTTTCCCAATCAGACGCAAACCAGATGCCTTAACATGTAGCTGGAGAATGGCATGATAACCCTTTTGTTTCATTTTTCCATCTATTTTCACCAAATCTGCGATTTTATTCCCTCCAAAGGTTCCCCATATCATCACAGAACCCCCTCCATGCTTTACAGTTGGAATTACGCACTGAGGATTCAAGAGTTCATGGCGTAAACGGCGTGCAAATTGACGGCGTTTACTTCCAAATATTTCGAACTTGGATTCATCAGTGAATAAAACTCTTTCCCAATCCCCCGCTGTCCAATGTTGGCGTGTCTTAACCCACTGAAGCCTTTTATTCTTGTTAACAGGACGCAACAGTGGTTTCCTTGTTGCTACATAACCTCGGAGGTTGTTGTCTGCCAGGCTTCGTCTCACTGTTGACTCACTCACCGGAGTATCCCTCATTGCGTTTAGTTCAGTAGTCAATTCACGGACAGTTTTGAATCTGTTACGTTTACTGGTCTCTACCAAATGCTTCTCCTGGCGTTCTGATATTTTCAAAAATGGCTCTGAGCACTATGGGGCTTAACATCTGAGGTCATCAGTCCCCTAGAACTTAGAACTACTTAAACCTAACTAACCTAAGGGCATCACACACATCCATGCCCGAGGCAGGATTCGAACCTGCGACCGTAGCAGTCGCGCGGTTGCGGACTGTAGCGCCTAGAACCGCTCGGCCACCGCGCCGGCTCTGATATTTTCCTGGGTGGTCCTGAGCGAGGACGATCTCCATAGGAGCCTGTTTCTCGATGCCAGTGTATGATTTTGACAACTCCGCTGATGGAAATCATCAGTTTCTTTGCTATTTGTCTGACACTATTTCCTTCATGGTGCAAAGTGATTATCATTACCCGTGATTCATAAGGAATCTGGCACTTTGGGGCCATTTTCAGTTACTTTCGCTGCGTGTTATACCTTTATGCAAACGCAACTGCAAGTGAACAGAACTGTAAACAACGTACCACTACATAGCCATGCGGTCTACTCGCGCCACCGGGCGTGTTTAGTAGAACTGCCTGCACAGGTATCGTCGGTTTACATAAAACGGAGCAATACTAGTAAGTTCCAATATGTACGTATATGTACAATAATTAAGTTTACAATACTATACTTGTCCTTATTAATCATTATTTGAGCTTGCTATGTTGAAAATTAGGTGGACTGATAAGGTAAGGAATGAGGAGGTTCTACGCAGAATCGGAGAGGAAAGGAATATGTGGAAAACACTGTTAAGGAGAAGGGACAGGATGATAGGACATCTGCTAAGACATGAGGGAATGACTTCCATGGTACTAGAGGGAGCTGTAGAGGGCAAAAACTGTAGAGGAAGACAGAGACTGGAATACGTCAAGCAAATAATTGAGGACGTAGGTTGCAAGTGCTACTCTGAGATGACGAGGTTAGCACAGGAAAGGAATTTGTGGCGGGCCGCATCAAACCAGTCAGTAGACTGATGACCAAAAAAAAAAAAAAATTCCGTATTCTCATCAATGACTCACATAGATCACTTCCATCTTGCTCCGTTGTAATACGCAGCATGGTGTTTCCAAACTTACGGAGGGCTGTGAAGTTCTAAGTTCTAGGGGACCGATGACCTGAGATGTTAAGTCCCATAGTGCTCAGAACCATTTGAACCATTTGATTAGGAGGATAGTGCTGTAGGCTATTGATAGCATTTTCTATGGAACCGATGTGGATGTAGGCAGGAGAGAAAGTGATGTCGAATGAGTTTTAGAAAGATGTAACGCAGTGACTTTGTCAAGCGCACAACGCGCATGGATAAGCCACAGCGTCTGTCCAGTTGAGTACCCACCACAAAGGAAGAAAGAGTAATAAAATTAATCCTTATTAATAAGTTGTCAATTTTAAATACTCATTTGATATCACTAGACTAATTCTTCCAGGTCCGCAGACACTACCGAGGTATGTCTACGTAGACAGTTGGAGAGGTCAGAATAATTTCGACATTCTCCCTTTACTTAACGTAAAAAACGCTCAAGATGGTGAAATATAGCTTGGTTTCATGGCCGCTGTCTCGAATCGTCGCTGAGGCCACGCGGAGACATACAAACTCTCCCGAAGAGATACAAACTCTGCGCGAGATCGGGCCATCCGACTTGAATGCAAGAAATCAGGCGCTCCAGTAGACCAGAACAGCAGGAACGGTTACAACTACAATTTCTTTTAGGTTGGCTACAAGAACTTTCTTGTATACCGCGGATGTGCACTGCAGTTCTTCGACCGAGTCTTTAAGTAGTCCGGAGAGCAGCTCTCTAAACCATTCCGTAGCAGTTACTGAAGTTGCCGACATTGCGAGGTTCATCGTGCAGAAGTCACCGCCACTTTGCGGCAAGCGTTGTCTTTAATTACCTTGCGAGCAGCCTTGTCTTAACCATCCGCGTGTCGCTGGTGATGTTTAAGATTACGAAGCACGCTGCAACCACGATCGTTGCGTATGTGCCATCGACATATTCGCACCGAGAGATGCCGGCGTTGCAGATCGACGTGTAGCGTAGTAAGCACTATTGTGACTGCATTCTTGAGCCATGCCTAGCTTCTTTGTTACAGCGGTTCATATTAATTCGTTTTGCGCTCTCTCGAGGGACTAGTCTTTATGCTGAAGACATTATTGTTTGTGTGAACTTTTGTTCATTTAACTTGTGCTTCAACAAATCCAGTGCCTCTCCAGCGGCTGCTTCATTGCGAGTGAAAACGGTATGAAACTTGTGACAAGGTTACTACTCTTTTATTTGTCCATTTTTAAGTAGATCCATTGCAAGACGACACTGACTTTCATAGGTTAGCCGGCCACGGTGGCCGAGCGGTTCTAGGCGCTTCAGTCCGGAACCGCGCGACCGCTAGGGTCGCAGGTTCGAATCCTGCCTCGGGCATGGATGTGTGTGATGTCCTTAGGTTAGTTAGGTTTAAGTATTTCCAAGTTCTAGGGGACTGATGACCTCAGATGTTAAGTCCCATAGTGCTCAGAGCCATTTTCATAGGTTACTGCCCGCCGTCCATGTGGAGCACGTGTTGATCTCACCGCGGACTTCTAGAATGAGCCACACACAAATGATTTCATCCAAGTGTACTGACCTGAAGATGGCGTTGATGCAACGTCGAAACTAGTAGCGAAGTAAATAAAAAATCTTAAGTACAGCTGGAGGAATTTCACTTTTGATAAAAATTATACCAGCTGTGTCCCACCTTCATCCAGTTTAAATATGGATGTACGAAGAAAAAAAAGTTCATAGGTCTGAAACTTCCCTGCTGTCCCTTTAATCAATTCTTTACTATACAACGAAGCGGCTACTGTAAGAAACGCAGTACGACGCATGGGACAGAAGATTAATAGGTGAGTGATCTACTAGGGAACATTGATAGCTGATACATCTCCGAAAGCCACTTCTTCCATCTTTCGACATTGTATTAACTCAGAGTCTTGAGAGATGAAAGAGACCACTGCCATAGCCATAGCTATTCACCCACCTAACACACGCTACAAAGATTCTAGAGACAGGATGTAGGTGCTAGGATGTGGATAGGCAAGGCGTAAATTGGAGCCTTCATTGGAAAAGAAAGAGGTAAGATGAATTATAGTTGACAGGATGGGTATATCTCAGAAATGACTTCACAGCCTGGGAGGGGAATGGTTGCAATTGTCTTGCAAAAGGATATGGTGTTTGAGGAAAAAATGTTCAAATGTGTGTGATATCTTACGGGACTTAACTGCTAAGGTCTTCAGTCCCTAAGCTTACACACTACTTAACCTAAATTATCCTAAGGACAAACACACACACCCATGCCCGAGGGAGGACTCGAACCTCCGCCGGGACCAGCCGCACAGTCCATGACTGCAGCGCCCTAGACCATTCGGCTAATCCCGCGAGGCGTGTTTGTGGAGGTATAGAGAGGTTGGATCATGTTGATGGAAGCTCGGTACTACAGTGTCTTGCACAGCGAGTGTTCATCAGAGACAAGGATATCGACAGGAGTGCCCCATGGAAGTGCAATAAGGTTATTGCGACTGTTTGCTAATGCAATTGTGGTGTATGGGAAAGAGCCGTCGCTGAGTGACTGTTGAAGCACACAGGATGATTTAGACAGAATTTCTATGTAATATGATGAATGGTAGTCTGGTCTAAATGTGGAAAAGTGTAAGTTAATGCAAATGAGTAGGAGAAGATCATGCAAATTTCGAATATAGTATTAGTGGTATGCGGCTTGAGTCAACCACGTTAATTAAATATCCAGACGTAGCGATATGAAGTTGAAAGAGCACATGAAGTTGGTGGTAGGGAAGGTGAATGGTCAATTTCAGGCTACTGAGGGTCTGTAGCAAGTGTGTAGTTCATCTAAAAAGGAGACCCCGTATAGAACACTGGTGCGACCCGGTAATGAGCAGTCCTCATGTATTTGAGATCCTCACCACATATTGAAGTAGTTCAGGAGCGTGCAGATGGATTTGTTGCCGCCAGGTTCGATCAACTGGCGAGTATTATGGAAATGCGCCGTGGGCTCAATTGGGAATCATTAGAAGGAAGACGACGTTATTTTCACGAAGCACTACTGAGAAAATTCAGAGAACTGGCATTTGCGGCAGACTGCAGAACGATTCCACTGCCGCCATCATATATTTCGCGTAAGGACCGCACAGACAAGGTCTGATAAATCAGGGCTCGTACGTAAGCAGACGTTTATCCACCGCTCCATTAGCAAGTGGAACAGGAAAGGAAATAACTAGTAGTGGCACAACGTATCCTTCGCCATGCACCGTATGGTCACATGCGAAGTAAATATTGATATAGATTAGTAGGTCACTGCTATCAAGAATGCGAGAAACAGTGGAGTGTTTGGTACCGATTTTGTGGAAGACTTCGGAACGGCGAAGGTATTCAGGTGTCTGAATAGATGCATGTATTTTATTAGCTGGGCAGGGGATGGTGGAGAAAGAGATGTGGAGTGTATGACACTAAAAGATTTGGAAGGAGTGATAAAACTTGGCAGCATTTGCGTAAGTGGTAATGGGATGGATGCAGGTCTTTAGGTGTGTTTGGTAGCTGAGAAATATTCCCCATGTTTGGTGAATTAGTAGTTTTCCATCATTGTGCACTTTCTTTTGTATAATTAGCAAGTGGAGATTATAGATTATCTTTTGATCAAGTATTAACCCAAAAGATTTTACATAATTGAAGACATGAACGCGTAGCATCGTGACCACTACCATCGTATAGAAAGATAAACATCGACTATCTAATTCTCTTTTAATTCGAATTTTTGTCAACTGATGACGTGCGCCATAAGATGAAAGCGGTTATCCAACGAAATAAAGGTGACCTGCGTGCCCTATGTCTTTTTTTATGAGGTGTTTTAGATGAACGCCATCTTCAGGCCCCCTGACCGAAGCGTAGGAAGATTGCAGCCTCGGTTCCGGTCAAAATAGAAGCCAGCATTCAAGTACTGGTATCTGTAGATTTCTTCTTGATATAGGGATCACTTCAACCAACATCTGACGACTGTTAGAAGTGATCGTGTATCAAGCAGAAATCTACAGAAACCAGTATTTGAATGCTGGCCCCTATTTTTACCGGAACCGACGTTGGACTCTTCCTAAACGTCGGTAAGGGGGCCTGAAGGTGGCATAGTAAATCTCCGAAACTGATAGCTAAATAAAATAACAGTTTGAAAAGTAGATGGTTTAAAGGTATTTGATTTCATATCCGTGTAGAAAGGTAAATCATCGAGTAGAACAAAAATGATATCTGGCGTTCCACAAGGTAGTGTCATAGGCCCTCTGCTGTTCCCGATTTACGTAAGTGATCTAGGTGATAATCTGAGCAGCCCCTTTAGATTGTTTGCAGATGACGCAGTAATTTACCGTCTAGTAAAATCATCAGACGATCAATTCCAGTTACAAAACGATCTGGAGAGAATTTCTGTATGGTGCGAAAAGTGGCAATTGGCATTAAACAAAGAAAAGTGCTAGGTCATCCACATGGGTACTAAAAGAATTCCGATAAATTTTGGGTATACGATAAGCCGCACAAATCTAAGGGCTGTCAGTTCGACTGAATACCTAGGAATTAAAATTACGAGCAACTTAAATTGGAAAGACCACATAGATAATATTGTGGGGAAGGAGAAACAAAGATTGCGCTTTGTTGGCAGAACACTTAGAAGATGCGACAAACCCACTAAAGAGACAGCCTACATTACACTTGTCCGTCCTCTGCTGGAATATTGCTGCGCGGTGTGGAATCATCACCAAGTAGAATTGATGGAGGACATCGAAAAAGTCCAAAGAAGGGCAGCTCGTTTCGTGTTATCGCGCAACAGGGGTGAGAGTGTCACTGATATGATACGCGAGTTGGGGTGGCAGTCACTGAAACAAAGGCCGTTTTCTTTGCAGCGAGATCTATTTACGAAACTTCAATCACCAACTTTCTCTTCCGAATGCGAAAGTATTTTGTTGGCACGCACCTGAGTAGGGAGAAATGATCATTATAACAGAATAAGAGAAATCAGACCTCGAACGGAAAGATGTAGTTCCTTTTCCTCACGCGCCATTCGAGAGTGGAATGGTAGAGAAGTAGTATGAAAATGGTTCGATGAAACCTCTGCCAGGCACTTAAGTGTGAATTGCAGAGTAGCCATGTAGATGTAGATGTAGAGGTGTGGAGTTGTGAAGGCTTAATTGACAAGAAGGTCTTACCAGTGCAGTTTGTACACTCGAAAACTGGGCACGCCAGCATCTTGTACAGAAGGTCTAGTGGGAGTATTGATGACGTGTTTAGCATCAGATGGGACTGGTGAACCTCCGTGTCGTTTTGGCCATCATGTCTGCGACATGGGTGTGTGAAAGGGGAATGGCGCTCTCAGTCTATTTTACCTGCTGTGATAATCTAATTTAGTGCACCAAGGGCTGCTCTCAGGGAGACTGCTGTTGGTAGTCCGAAGCAGGACTTCTACGACCTCCTGCACGGCTGTTGGTCAGCGCCTGGACACGGGGGGCTCTTCCTGCCACTCAGCAGCCGTTTAGCAAACCGCCTCCCTGCCCACCGCTGATTTAACAGGCCCTGGCCGGTTCAGACCTTGTCCCGCTTTATGAGAGAACGGAAGAAACCATTTGTGATGATAGCGCTTCAGTCGTGTTAAGTGTTAAAGGTCTAGAACAAAGTCTTGAGGCAAATGCAAATAGATCTTCTTCTTGGACTTTCCCACTAAAAGTTAGTCGTTTTCCCCTTCCAGCAGTCACAGTTATTCCAATCGAAAGCGAGGTTGGAACACTTGTGCGGGGCGACATTTCCGCTGAGAGACATTTCTAGGGAGTCTGTGGCTCTTACTGGCATAGGCGGCTTTTCGCAGATAACGTATGGGCACACTTAGAAAACCTGGTTGTGATGGGAGGCTGATATATGGCTTTGCCTGAGGCATAGCTTAGGTTGGAAGGTGACAGTTTGGTTATGAGTTGGCGAAGCTAACGAATGTGAAAGCAAAATCTACTTGAACTCTCTTGGGATCTGCAGAAATGTCAACGCATCCCGTCTCATCAGAAGTGTCTGCACAACTCCCACAAACTCATCAAAAACTGTAACCCCTTCTTATCCATTGCTCGATCAATATACGGGGTGTCCCGGGAGGAAAGGACAATATTCATAAATATAACAGAATTTAGTATTCTACGCAAGAAGTAACGAAAGTGTCTAAAATGCATACCGTAAGGGCTATGAGCACTTTTGTAGAACATATGTGTTTCACAGTAGCGAAGACGAACAAGTGCTCTTTAGAGCCTATATTTACAACACATTTTTTCTGTTTTTGGTCCATATTACCGCTGAGCAGTAATATCTCTGGATATCGACCGTTGCCCTCTGTTTTGATGTTTGGTCGTCGGCTGCGATACGAGCGCCAGGTGGCGCGCTCTGGCGGACAGAAAAATGGGTCACTGGTGAGAGGTGTGAGCAATAAGAACCTAGCAAGTGCTTCGCGAAGTGGTCGTCAATTTGTCCGGAGTCGGCAGTACTTTCGGTGTGTTGTGGACGAGCCAGCCTAGGCGCTTGGGGGACCGTTGACGCCTTTTACTATCTGAACGCTGTTCACTTATTTGCCAGCTGCAGAATTTATACTGTCAA
Organism: Schistocerca serialis cubense; assembly: GCF_023864345.2. NCBI lineage: Eukaryota > Metazoa > Arthropoda > Insecta > Orthoptera > Acrididae > Schistocerca > Schistocerca serialis. The sequence continues at coordinate 222,634,243 of NC_064639.1, read as the reverse complement.
ACGTTGACTCCTGGAAATATTTTAGGATGCTTTTCCTGTGCTTTATTTGAATATGCCCCCCCCCCCCCCCGCCCCCCAAAAAATGGAGAATGTAATACTACCCTATATAACTTGTTTGCGAATGATTCTTTGCCCAGCTGCTCCTGATGTTCTTCACTATGACTTCCTTCGACAACCAAACAGGCGCTTAGACTACAATTTTTCCACGTCCTACCAGTGAATGAAATGGGAAGGAATCCTAATACATGGTACAATACGAAGTGTAAGATAATTCAAGTAAATGTAGATCACCGTTCATATTCTACGCGATTACTTTACGGCATTTCCGAGCGCTATTAAGTAGAAAATATTTCTGGCTTGTTACCTACACGTCGGTAGCTTTGAACGTAGGCTAAAAGGCGTGTATTCATGAAGTCGCTGGTTCGAATCTCTAAATTTCATTTTTTACTTTTATTTGGATTCAGTATTTATACCATAAAGTTTTTTAATTTTATTTACATTCTGTATTTATTAAGAAACGAAAATATTATTCAACAAATACTGAATCATATTTTTAATAAAAATGACTTGTTAGTTTTAATTACTGATTGCGTGGAAAGTAAATTAAAATTAGATACAGACGAGTGAAATGCCTCTATGTCAAAAGAAAAACAAATTATATACACGAATAATTCTGTTTAATATCTAGAAATAAAAAATGTTTTATTTTTCTATTGTTGTTTAGATTTTGTATGAAACACTAATTCATTGTGAAAATTCGCATTTTGTTAAGTAACATTTCCATTTGTGAAAATTATAAGAAAAAAACGTATGACACTAGCGAGTTTATGATTACAATTCTAGTACATTATTCTTTCAAGTAACAGAAAACACGTTCATAAGCCAAAATTGTTTTGTACGAAACAGTGTTCGGATTTCATAATTTTTTTCGAAGTGTTTATTTATTTATTTTTAATTACTTCGTACTGCGTGAGGAAATTAAAGTGTTATTAAATATAATCACCTGAAGATGGAGGTATAATTCTCCGAAACGCATAGTGGGAGGTGTTGCGATAATTTTTTTATGTATTTTGTTTTATACTTAGATCGGCCTCACTACAGAAATAAGTTCGAAATTGCTGTGGCTGGCCACATATTCAGGCAAGACAACAACAGATGGTGTCATAAGATGGTTGGCTAGCATCCAGAAAGAACAAAAGAAGCACGAGAAATGCACTTCAGTTCACCAAATTACAATCTGGTCATTAATGGCAATACATTGCATTTCATACATAACGGGAAGAGGATTTATGCAGTGTCAGTAATACGGCAAACCGTTAACCTAATCATAACCGTTTTGTGCCTGACTGTGCAAGTAGTCTGCATCAAGGTTTGTGCTGATGAACGCCCGGTAAAAGCACAATGGCTCATCATTCACGATGAATTATGTGTGTGCGGTCAGCAGTTCTTAAAGCAGGCTGCGCTGCATCATTTGGTGTTACAAAAGGAAATACAGGCGTCAATGCAAGTTCTCTGCTCGCTTTGCTTATGTCACAGGTGAGGCGAAGGGTCCATTCTATTCTCTGCAGTGACGAAGCTGCCGCCAATCGCACAGTTAACGGCCTGACTCTCACGAGTGATAACAGTGACGTCCTGAAACAATGCACAAGCACCCGACATTTGCAAGTACTTCAGCGTTCAACGTGCGCTAACAAAACATCACAAAAACATTGAAGGGCGTGGCAGTAAGAAGTTATCCTAATACGTTACAGCTGTTTAGCAAATTTTTCTACCAGACTGTTGTCAGCAATGTTGTAACATTCCTGAATATTGCAGGCATTACTACCTTGTTGTAGTACAAACCATCTTACACGTTACACTACACAGCTGAAAAAAAAATTGAAAAAATTGATCTGTACTTGTACCGAAGAAAAGCTGCAAATAGATGGTTTCCACAGGGCACTAAAGTTGGTGAATTACATCGAACCAGCAGAGCCGTGCTACAGTCTGATTCGCTAATCGGAGACGGCTTGCGAACCAAAATTTGTAACTTCAAAAGTATTTATTAATTAAGCAAGACGTTAGGGGTTGTTGTGGTTTTCAGTTCGAAGACCGGTTTGATGCAGTTCTCCATGCTACTCTATCCTCTGCAAGCATCTTCATCTCCGAATAACTAATGCAACCTACATCCATTTGAACATGCACGCTGTGCTCATCTCTTGGTCTTCGATTTTTACCCCCCCCCCCCCCCCATGCTTCCCTTCAGTACTAAACTGGTGATCCCTTGATGTCCCAGAATGTGTCCCATCAACCGATCCCTTTCTTTTTTTTACTCAAGTAGTGCCACAATTTTTTTTCTTCCCAACTCTACAGTACCTCATCATTAGTTACATGAACCAGCCATTTAATCTTCAACGTTCTTTCGTAGCACCACGTTTCAAAAGCTTCCTTTCTCTTCTTGTCTAAACAATTTATCGTCCAAGTTTTGCTTCCATACAAGGCTATTCTGTAGCCAGGCGTCGGCAACCTTTTGAGTCGGAAGAGTCAGTAATTACAATTTATAAAATTTCAAAGTTTTTAAAGAGCCACAGAAATTTTTCTTGCCAACAATAAATAGTACTTTCATAAATATAAAGTCTTTTGACGAAAAAACTAATCTGTTCATTCATAAGGAAAATATGTACTTATTCAAATTAGATAATATATATATATATGGTATTGTAACATAATCACTTATTATTGAAGTAAAATATCAAAACAATTAAACATTAACTTACAACACTAACTTGTACTTCAATAACAAACAATTGAGCAAACAAATTCAATGGGAGCGATGGCTTTGCGTGGTTATTCAAGTAGAAAATTTGAACTTTACTAAGCTATGTAACATGTACTTAAAAATGAAAAAAAAACGATAACATACATTCGACCGAACAAATTCAATGGGAGCATTGGCTTTCCATGGTTCTAGAAACTTTGGATAAATTTGGCTCACAACTTGTGTATTGTTGTTGCTTTAATTTTTTCTGAAAGCGGTGCTGATATTCAAGACCATAAAAGTGGGTTAAAAGCTGTGAGCTATCTGAGGAAGTTAACCTTGCATTACTGCACAACTGTTTCACCAGGTATCCAGTCTAGCTTACCAAATTCCCAACCAGACTAACATTAATTATAATCTTTTAGTACTCATCTTACGATAACCGGTGATATATATATATATATATATATATATATATATATATATATAAAGACAATTTAAATAAAAAGAAATAAATCAGTTTATATTTGGACATTTATTTTAACATTGATCATTCTTCCGTTAAAATTTCAGCATATCAAACTTGATTCATAACTAAACTAGTGCCTTATTTAGAAATGTGAAAATGTGAGTTTGTAATCTTAAGGAACACATCAAATAGGGAGCCAAGATTGGGAGACTACATACAACACTGCATTCATAAAATAACACACGAAGAACGTTGAAACATATCCAAGAGGAAATCAACCACAACCAACCGATTCAATTTCCACCCAAAGAAGTTACGTTCGTAGCGCAATCCTGTCTGTCATGAAATTACCACACACTGTTATAATAAATTCATACTAACTCTCTGTGAAATCTTCCCAGAAAGAATAGCTGAGGGCTACTTTGATGCTTACACCACATGCTTCACGTGGTCAACTTGGTTTACAGAAAGAGTGTAACTCCACAATAATTTTGATAATTAAAATAAATTACATCGAAACGCAATTTACAAAAGAAAAACCTTGAACTGGTTACTATCGTCTTACTATTAACCTGATGGGTCAAACAATTGTATAAGCACGTGGTACTGGTCTCACAAAGTACACCCCACGTGGGTTTAACATAAAGAAAGTTGCTATATTGAAAAATATTGTCAAGACGAGACGTTATAATCTCACGCACATTCGCATTTAAGATTGATGATCTTAGTTAGAGTTACTGATCAACACTTGGTTCCACTTTACTCACAAAGTAGTGACAAAGCAACTACCGGAAGATATTCTGAACTTCATACTCGAATTTAAGATAACATTAGATATTTTAGAGCTAAACCTGAAATAAAGGTGATTAAATTTTCAGTTAGGCTGAACTTAAGAAATCCATTGTCCTACTGACTTAGTAGACATGCGCTCAGCCGGAGATCTTACCACTTCAGACGCTCGCCGCGGACAGACTGACCTGGGCCCCTACCGAGCATGCTTAACAGACACAAACGGAAGTGACCAGAGAGGCAGCTTCCTATACCAACATGACAAGGGATGGACAGGACCATACTAAGAACAGAAACCTCACTGCTTTTAGAAAGCGTAGCTACCTGTTCCGACGTTGGTCCTACGGTTCTCTAGCAGACAGATTTGTCTGCTACCATCAAGCATGCAACTAGAAATACATTTGCTCATTCATCCTCTCACACAGAAGGGAAAGGGGATGTCAGCATCTTATCATATACAGAATATAAGAGAAAGCGGATGTAGGTTCCGTATGAGACTGTGTGACATGAATTACATATAAACTGTGTTTTAAAGTGTAGTAGTGTGACAGATCGTTCATGTTTATGTGTAAAAGTAACACGTTTCACTGCTCAGTCTCCTCCCAGATAGTCAGAAACACCACAATAAATTTAGAAGAGGAATTTGTGCCGTAAATGACAACAGATTTAAGAAATTAACATGAAAGACATCCAACAGAGACCTTTCATAACCCCAACGCTCCAGGAAAAGACTGTGCAGGGAATTTTCTGGCCATGCTAGGACATTCCCAAGCAGACTTCTCACACCCAACTTAAACCAAAAATGTAAAGAAAAGGCAAAAGGTCACCAGCTACTTGCTAAAACACAATAATTTCAACACATCTTTAGAATCTACCAGTTTCAAAGAGAAAAAAAAAGGCTAATCGATCAAAGTCCAATGAGAATGAATAGCTATTTGACTGATAAACGAAGCAATGCCATAGGAATGAATTTACGAAACAAAAGATCACAAATCTAATACATCACACAAGAACAAATATTGATCAATAAAACAGCTCTGAAAGTACAATAGTCAACGTCTAAAAGAAAACACCTGCAAAATACAAGAGTCAAAGTCTAAAAAAAAAAAAAACAATAAATAGAACACCTGCAAAATACAAGAGTCAGTCTAATAAACACCAATAAATCGAACCCCTGCAAAACACAAGAGTCAAAGTTTCTCTGACAGAAACACACGTATATGCATTGGACTAAGAACCGTATAATCACTGTTCACTGACACACTCAGTAGTTCCACTGTTCCGAGGCACAATATAAGGGGAGGGGGTGGGGGGGTTCGTCGCCTCAGCTGTCACTAGGGTTTTTTGTCCATCTGTTGCGTGCAATCCCGCCGTCTCTGCCATCTCATGAACTTTCTCTTGGTGGCCCGTGTCACGTACATCTCGATTTGGTTCCATGTTTGTGTTGTCAAATTCGTGCGGTATCATCGTTTGGCACGCCAGGTTGAAATTCCTGGGCAAGGATGACACTTAATGCCTCTTCTTTGTGCCACCCTTAGCAACCAGAGAACACCGAACCATGATTTACTGTCGCTTGACAAATGGGCTTCCGCCAGGAAATGTTGATAGGCGTCGTTGACAGTACCTGTCAAAAGGCTCCACGCCCCTTTATCCCCTGTCTTCTGTCGTTTCACCGCGGCCGTCTCGTCACGGTCGCGTGCGTGTGGTGCGTTGCCAGCAGATGGATTTCCGCGCGGTGGACCGCTCGGCTATCTCAGGTCATCGCCTCCACGAAGGGTGCCACTGGTGCGGCCGGCCATTAGCTCTGGGTGCAAGGGAAAGTGTTTGCCCCGCAGCCCTTCTTTTATTGGCGAGCGTGCTCCAGAAGTGGCCCGGCTGAGAGTGTGTCCTGCTGGGAAACCCGCCTGTTTACAACTAGTCCTCCTCCTCGCTGCTCCCGCTGTCTCGTAAGAGTTTAGCCGGTTCCTTTTCACATTCTCAACTGCATTCACAGAAATTGTTCATCATAGTTATGTGATTACAAAATATCATACATAATACCGCTTAGTATTGTCTTTCACAATTTTTAAGAACAAAAGTGAGACTTATTCTTTTTTTTTCAAATAAAAAAGTTACATGAATCGACAATATAAAAATAAAAGTTAAATGACTTGACAATATAAAAAAAAATAAAAGTGAAACGAATTGACAGTATAAAAATAAAAATTAAATGAACTGACAATATAATACCTAAACCCACATCACTAATGTGGTTCACCTGTGTTTTAATAAATCAAATGCTACTTATTAATTCACTAAAATGAATAGGATTATGCCTTGTGCAAGTATAGGTCAGGGCAGCATAGGGTTCACATGTTATTTACACACACATACATGCACAACTGTTGTCTATACTGCAAACTAACTACCCATAAACATGTATTACTCAAAATTCTACTTCAATCCACTACTAGTTAATCCAACAAGCTACTTCAATGCTACTTCAACACAGTGTTTATACCACTACAACATTGTTCTAATTCGTCCTCTTCTTGACCCTCACGGCATATGTCTTGTCACACGATAAATATGGTGAAACTTTCCTTAAACATACATAGTAAAAAGAACAATGGTTATTTGCACGCCAAAACATTTATACCAGTTGACGCACCTGATAAGAGACTCGCAATTATACATTTATCATACTCATATGTTTATACATAAAACAGTAAGACAATTTCATCTGAGATTACGTTATCACAAGAATTAATCACACAGATGGCTCTGAGAAGGGTAAAATATTTTCCTCCTACAGGTTATATTACATTTTCTTACCCATTTTGCTCCAATTTCGTTCCTTCTTTAAATTCTGGATTCATTTCTCATGAATGGCAAGATTGTGGTCTCCTCTATTCTGTAAAACAGTTTCATCTTAACATATTGAACTTACAACAGACACAAAAGATCCGAATCCTCCTGTAGTTTAAATGACAAATGTTTTGCTTCATCCTTATTACATTAAACCAAGCTTTCCTTCGGTCCCATAATCAAAATTATTAAATCTTCCTCTACCTTCAAGAGGGACATTTCTTCAGTTCAGCTCATATAGGCTGCAGTGCATCCTGCACCAGCGAAAACAGTAAGCTATGATTGCTCACAGCATCAGCAAAACACATAAACGTCACTTTTCTAGGACAAGTATTAAAGCAGAATAATTTTTCGGGCTCTGGCTCAACATCAGTCAAGACTACAAAAAGGATCCATATTTCCGTTCCATTTTCCATTTGCTGGAAAACTGCTCGTCATTTGACTGCCATAATACTATTTCAGGGCCATGTAAATTACACAAACCACAACTCTTCTTTCACCTTGAAGGGAATCAATCTACTTACGAAATCCACAGACAGCACTTTACGTACTCAGCTATAAAGAACAAAAAAGCCATATATCATCAATATTAACATATTAGCGTATATTGGGAAGCCATTGGTTAAACAAACGTATTATCACATCCTGTTTTCAAAATTCCAAACTTACTCATTCCTTTCTCAGAGTTCTCCTATCTTAAAATATTCATACAGCACCCATAAGAGATCCTCATTTATACTGACAGATACAGAATAGTAATAGATAGATAGTAGCACTGAAAGCAGAAAATCGGAAACAAGGCTACTAACAGCTTGGGACCTGGGTTTGCCAGACCCGTAATACCCACAGATCGGATATTCCCCTGAGTTTTGCATTAATTCAACACAGATCTTGCTTCCCTCAGGAGCGACTCTTTTCAATGTCCACAAAAAACCATAACATCACTTCAATCAATCACATAGAAACATCTTTATCATAATTTTTACCAACATGTTATTCAAAATGCATTTATCACAAATGTAAACTAATCAATTGTTCCTCTTCACCTTCCTCTCTACTCCTCACTGTCCTTTCTACTCAATGTATGGTTTTACGTTTGACACATGGTGTAGCCCTTTTGATTTCTTCGATCGAAGAGTTTCAACTTCTATGGCGTTTTCATGGGGAATCTTCCTTATCCGATACGGGCCGTTAAAGAGATTAAAAAATTTCTTGCAGACACCTGACCGTTTGTTAGACAGCTTGTGTGATCTGATAAGAACTTTTTGTCCTACATGAAACACTGTTTTTCTCACGTTTTTCTCATACGCCTTGACTCTGGCTTCTGCTGCACGCTTGATGTTGCGTAAAGCTAAGTCAACAATTGCGTTCCGGCGTAGTCTCGGCTCTAGAGGCCAAGGCACCACCTCTTTGATTTTGCTCGGGGGCTCCTTGTGTTTTAGCACAGTGATTGGCGGAAGCTTTGTTGACGTATTAGGCAACTCATTAATTATGTTCTGAAATCCTTTTAGGTGTATGTCCCACGATCGGTGATCACGACTGCAGTATAACCTACATAATTTTCCTAATTCACGCATAATACGCCCACTGTGGTTCGAGCTGGGGTGAAATAGATATATATTTATATATATATAGGTGTAATTCTTCTCCTTCGAAGCATCCGCTCAAAGTATTGCGATCTAAATTGTGGTCCATTATCCGAGATAACCCTTTTCACACGCCCAACTTCACGCAGAAACTGCTTTGCAAATGCAGTTGCCGCTGCCCTTCCTGTGGCTCGCCTCAACGGAGTCAGACACACAATCTTGGAGGTTAGCTCCACCGCTACGAAAACATATGCAAAACCTGCTTTAGATCGTATTAGTGGCCCAAATAGATCCACGGCCGCGAGGTCACAATGTGTGCTTGGTAACATCGGGTGCAATGATGCAGCATACGTCACTGTGTCCTTCTTTGCTCGCTGACAAGGTCCGCACACTCTAAGTACACAACGAATACGCCGTAGCATGTTATGAAAATAGCATGTCTCCTTCAGTTTTTCAAAACATTTCTGTGCTCCGAAGTGACCATAACTCAAATGTATGTACCATGTAATTTTATTTACGAGTTCCTCCGGAATCACCAACATCCATCTGGAGTCGTCCGGAGCTCGTTTCTTGAACAGTATTCTATTGCGCACTAAGTAGTACTGGCGTATTCCTACATTCTCCTTGTCCTCCCACTTCTTCTTTATATCTTTCAATACTGCGTCCTTATCCTGTTCGTCCGCTATCCTAAAGAGGTGGTAACAAAGTTATCGAACGCTACATTCTGTAAGTATAGGATGCTAAAATTATTTTCACCGAGTTCCCCTTCTTCGGTGTGAACCAAACCTACAGGTATGCGCGATAAAGCTTCAGCAATTACATTTTTCTGTCCCGGAATATATTCTACAGTGAAATTATATTCCTGTAGGTGTAGTGTCCTGCGTCCTAGTCTCCCACGCGTGATTTTTGTGCTCATAAGAAATTGGAGTGCACGATGGTCTGTGTACACCCTGGTGGTCCTCCCAAATTAGAAAAACCTAAATTTTGAGAGTGCCCAAACTATCGCGAGTGCTTCGAGTTCTGTCACGGAATAATTTTTTTCACATCGAGAGAGCACCCTGCTCCCAAACGAGATTGTTTTCCAAGTTGTAATATCATCATTTCCTTTCGTTTGAAACAGTACCGCACCTAATCCTGACAAGGAACTGTCCGTCATTAAACAGAATTCATGTGTCAGGTCGGGATGCACGAGGATGGGAGCCTCTACCAATGCCTTTTTCAATTTATAAAATTCATCCTGTGCCTCTTGATCCCAGACCCACAAAGCGTTCTTCCCTGTTAGTCCACATAGACGGGGTGTACCAAGTACACTAAAATTTATAAATCGCTTATAAAAATTACACATGCCTAAGAATGCTCGCAACTGTTTTTTATTTGTCGGTATTGCACACTCCGCTGGCGCCGCAATTTTCTCCGGGTCAGGTTGTGTTCCATTTGCTGAGGCAATATGGCCTAAGAATTTTATGTTCTCTCGTCCGAACTGTGACTTATCTAAGTTGACTGTTACACCTGCCTTCTCAAAAACATCCAGTAGTCTGTTCAGAACGTCATTATGATCCTCCCACGACTTTTCCGCAATTAATATGTCATCCACGTAAATTGTCACTCGCTGTTTAAAATCATCAGGCAAAATGCTATTTAATCCCCTTATAAAAGCAGCTGATGAGACGTTTAGTCCGAACGGGAGACGCCGGAATTGGAAACAATTTCCATAACACAGGAACGCTATATATAATCTGCAAGATGGGTGTAGCACGATTTGCCAAAAACTCGAACGGAGGTCGACAGATGATAGTACCTTTACCCCGTGGAAACGTTGTAAGAGTTCCTCAAGGCTCTCAGGCCTGTCCGTTTCCGACATAATAATTGTGTTTATCTGTCTCGAGTCTAGTACCAAACGAACCGAATTGTCGCGTTTTGGTACAACAAGCAAGGGTGAGTTGTACGAGCTTACTGCCCGCTCAATTATTCCTTGTTCTGACATCTTGTTTATTTCTTTCTCCACCTGGGCTTTATACGCCACGGGAATAGGATATGGTTTAACAGAAAACTTCTGATGGTCACGTACTCTGAATTGGTAAGTAAAACCCTTAATCGCCCCCGGAGTCTCAGAAAATACCCGTTCATGATTCCTAAGTAGGCAATACAATTTCTCCTTTTCCCTGTCCGCGGTTCTGACACCCGCGGTGTTCTTTCTCAGTGCATCAGCAAAAACATCTTTCCCCTGCTCACCAGACCTTACATAGTTCACGAGTAGCTCCAGTCGGGTTGCGACTCGGTTTGAGCTTGAAATTTTAGGCAACTAATTTCTGACTCGGCACGTAATATGCATTCATCAAATACTAAATTAATTGGCTGATCCCCAACTTGAGCTGTCATTACTCCTCCACCCATGTCAATTAGTGCATGGTGGGCATTCATGAAGTCATTTCCTAAAATCATTGCTACATTCAGCATTGGGAGCGCAAAGAAGTTGTACTCAAACTCTCTTCCCTGGCAGGTAAAATTAAGCCGAGTCTGCCTTCGGATTTCTACGCTCTTACCGTAGATTGCGCCCTCCACCTTTATTCCTCGCACTTGAAAAACGGGGCAAGTCCCAGTCCCTTTGCATATTTGAAATGCTGCCTCGCTCACTATCGAGAAAGGGCTTCCAGTGTCAATGACACACTTAAAACATATTTCGATTACTGCAACTGTCACGACTGGATTTATTCCCGAAATTTTAGCACTCATAGTTTCTTGCAACAAATCCTCTCTAATATCTTCCCTCTCTATATACCCTATGCACTCATTTGCCATGTCGCTCATTTGTTCCGATTGGGCGCCTTCTGCGCTGATCGTTTGTCATTGCCGATTTTGTTCATTTCCATTTGCTGGATTATGTCTAGGGTTAGCCGGCCGAATTTCAACATCATGAGGTGCTCCGCCTACAGTCCTATTCCCACCGTGTTCACCGCAGTATCGATTCTGGTTGCCGTAACTGTTGCGTTCACGATTCTGTCCACGTCCTCGATCATTTCCGTTGTTCCACCTGTGTTCACGACTGTAACCCCAGTTTCTATACCGCCGGTCCCGATTATTGTCCCGTTCGCGTCACGACGACCAGTCACGCCGTTGATTAGTACTACGGCCACGACTGCGATCGCGCTGCTGTGCCCCGTAATAACTTTATGCCTGATTAGGCGGGCATTCTCCTATATTGTATTCCAACTCTTCGAGAAGTGTCTTAAATGTTTCCACGTCCTCTTTGCATCGTCCCGCAAGAATGACGTAGCGCAAGTGCATCGGCAATTTGGTGATGCATATCCTAATTAGTTCCGCAGGCCCGTGTGGGTCGTATAGAAATTGATTTGCCTGCAGCATGTGGTCGAATAGGCGTGCTGGGCTGCCGAAACCAGACTGGTTCAAATTTGGCAGCATAATTATGCCATGCTTGACCCTATCTTGTGGCGCTTCCGACCAATAGGCGGACAGAAAGGCTTGTCGGAACTCCCGAGTGGAGTTGCAGTGACGCGCGGCTGACCTCATGCGAATCGCCGGTTCGCCTTCCAAATAGCCACACATATATTCTACTTTATGTGAAGTTGCCCAGTCGGGGGAAGACAGAAGTCAAATTGCTCGAGCCATGCTCGTGGATGTATTCCTTTTTGCGAATTTCGAAATATCTCAAATTTTCTCACCGTAAGGATATGTTTGAAATCAAATCCCCGCATTTCCTCCCGGCGAGACCCTTGAATGTTTCTATTTTTCCCATGTCTGCCCCTCAAAATACATTCTTCCCTGTCGTCAAAATCTCCCTCGTGGCCGGAGTCCCTCTCAGCAATGTTCGTACAGCTATTTTTAGTGCTAATGGCGAATTCGGAATCACACCTCATTCAGCATTCCAGATGCGCCACGCGTTCTTGTAATTCGCCTGTTACAGATTTGTGCCACCTGTTCACTTCAAACTGTTTCTTCTGAAATCTAAGAAGCGAACGCACTTCTTCGGTCTCTACGACCGCTGCTGGTGTAGTATTGTTATCGCTCTCCGTCACCTTCATGGTGCCTACGATGTCCGCTAATGCCGCAATCTTATCATGTATTTGTCTGTTGTCCTCCGCCCCAGTCTGCTTCAATTGTTCTACTTGCTGTTCGAGTGCGTGAATCGCTTGACTGTTGTCCGCTACTGTGTTGTTAACGGACACGTGACAATGCGTTTCCGCCTCCTGGACCCTGGAGAGTACCTGCTGGTATTCCCTTTGTCATTCTTCTCTCAGCGCTTGGAAATTCCTAAGTAGCTCTTCCTTGCTCTCTTTCGATTCCGCATCGCGAATCCGCTTGCCCTGTTCTAAGGCTTGCAGACGATGATCGATTTGTTCAAATGTATGGCCTAATTCTTTCATAATATCACTTTTTATTTCACTTGCCAGATTGTTTATTCTTTGTAAGATATCATCGGACACTCTCTGCATCGACTTGTCGACTTTATTTGTCTGTTGGATTAGTTTTTTGTCTATTTGTTCGCCTAGCTCGCGGATCGATTTTTCAGATTTTTCTGCGTTTTCTTTATTTTGTTGCAATAAGGCTTTCATGAGTTCTGCCAAATCAATTTCGTTAGTTGGAGGCAAATTAATTTCTGGCTCTGATGTGAGCCCGTTCGTCCTGTTTTGCATTTCCTCTGAAGTATTCCCCCTGCATTTTCGGAACCGCCCGACGCGTTAATATTCGAAATCAAATTATCCCCTTAGTCCATGTTGCTTAAGTTGTTGGACCGCCTTACTTTTAGCTTGGTTACGTGTCTGCATTAGTTCAATTTATACCCAGTACGCAACACACTAATCAGAATAAATGTATCCCCCAAAAATTATGACAGTCACACGAAAGGTACCCAACCTAGTACGCACTTTTTCACACGCAAAACAAATTTTTATCTTTGTTCGAAGTCAGTGCAATTTACAAGCGAGGAAAAAAACCACATACATATAAAACACACAAATATAGAAAACAAAACAAGACAAACAACACAGCGCCGCTCAACACCGCCGTGAATCTTTTGAAAGTCTGCTCAGACACAACGCAGAAGTTGTTTGAGCGCTGCAGGGAAAAAAAATTAATATTATACAATGCTCGCAATCTAACGTTTCAGAGATTCCAGAGTCTAGCAGAATCACAGAACAGGGTCGCCATGTGTAATGTTGTTGCTTTAATTTTTTCTGAAAGCAGTGCTGATATTCAAGACCATAAAAGTGGGTTAAAAGCTGTGAGCTATCTGAGGAAGTTAACCTTGCAGTACTGCACAACTGTTTCACCAGGTATCCAGTCTAGCTTACCAAATTCCCAACCAGACTAACATTAATTATAATCTTTTAGTACTCATCTTATGATAACCGGTGATACATGTATACATAAAAAGACAATTTAAATAAAAAGGAATAAATCAGTTTATATTTGGACATTTATTTTAACATTGATCTTTGTTCTGTTAAAATTTCAACATATCACTTGATTCATAACTAAACTGGTGCCTTATTTAGGATTGTGAAAATGTGAGTTTGTAATCTTACGGAACACATCAAATAGGGAGCCAAGACTGGGAGACTACATACAACACTGCATTCATAAAATAACACGTGAAGAACGTTGAAACATATCCAAGAGGAAATCAACCACAACCAACCGATTCAATTTCCACCCAAAGAAGTTACGTTTGAGGTGAAATCCTGTCCGTCATGAAATTACCACACACTGTTATACTAAATTCATACTAACTCTCTGTGAAATCTTTCCGAAAAGAATAGCTGAGGGCTACTTTGATGCTTACACCACATGCTTCACGTGGTCAACTTGGTTTACACAAAGAGTGTAACTCCACAATAATTTTGATAATTAAAATAAATTACATCGAAACGCAATTTACAAAAGAAAAACCTCGAACTGGTTACTATCGTCTTACTATTAATCTGATGGGTCAGACAATTGTATAAGCACATGGTACTGGTCTCACAAAGTACACCCCACGTTGGTTGAACATAAAGAAAAGTTGCTATATTGAAAAATATTGTCAAGACGAGACGTTATAATCTCACGCACATTCGCATTTAAGATTGATGATCGTAGTTAGAGTTACTGATCAACACGTGGTTCCATTTTACTCACAAAGTAGTGACAAAGCAACTACCGGAAGATATTCTGAACTTCACACTCGAATTACTCTGCGTTGCAATTTAAGATAACATTAGATATTTTAGAGCTAAACCTGAAATAAAGGTGATTAAATTTTCAGTTAGGCTGAACTTAAGAAATCCATTGTCCTACTGACTTAGTAGACATGTGCTTAGCCGGAGATCTTACCACTTCAGACGCTCGCCGCGGACAGACTAACCTGGGCCCCTACCGAGTGTGCTTAACAGATACAAACGGAAGTGACCAGAAGGTCAGCTCCCTATACCAACATGACAAGGGATGGACAGGACCATACTAAGAATAGAAACCTCTCTGCTTTTAGAAAGCGTAGCTACCTGTTCCGACGTTGGTCCTACTGTTCTCTAGCAGACAGGCTTGTCTGCTACCGCCAAGCATGCAACTAGAAATACATTTGCTCATTCATCCTCTCAAACAGAAGGGAAGGGGGATGACAGTATCTTATCGTATACAGTATATAAATGAAAGCGGATGTAGGTTCCGTATGACACGGTGTGACATGAATTACATATAAACTGTGTTTTAAAGTGTAGTAGTGTGACAGATCGTTCTTGTTTATGTGTAAAAGTAACACGTTTCACTGCTCAGTCTCCTCCCAGATAGTCAGAAACACCACAGTAAATTTAGAAGAGGAATTTATGCCATAAATGTCAACAGATTTAAGAAATTAACATGAAAGGAATCCAACAGAGACCTTTCACTTGTTGTTTTAAGTTCAAACATGGCTCTAAGTTTTCATTCGTTAGTTGGCTCCTTACTTTACTTTTAATTATATTCATGCAAGAGAACGCTTGCTCGCACTAATATGATGATCCGATGATAGTCAGCACTACAAATGCCAACTTCTTCACCTCACTGTAGCAATCTGGAAGACTATTCCATGCGTCGAATGTAAGTGGCTCAACTCGCGGCGTTTCTGTTAAAGCTGTCCACTTTTGTTGCGTTACGTAGATACATTCTGGACTTCCAGCTCTTCCAATTTGCTTTTCAGCTCTGTGAATTTTCCACTCCACAAAGCTTTAGTTATTAAATCGATCAATTGCATTTCTAGAGAATCAATATCAACTCCAAATGGCTGAATGTGGATTTCATTACTATTTGTGTTGAGAGGATTTACTATGAATGCTAGAGTGGATTTGTTGGCTTTGAATTGCTAAAATCTGTCAGCAAATTAATCTTTCATTTTTTTAAATAACTGTGCTGAAGTAACTCGAGTCAACAGTTGCACTGGTTTTATCACGATATTGCTTTAGAAGTTGAAAATGAAGTAATTTACCGCTCTGAATATCTTCTGCAAAAATAATTAATTTTTCTTCGTAACAAACCAATTCCTCGTCTTCCCCTCTAGCTAGTACCGAAAGTGGTAGCAATCCTAGAAGTTCTTCTTTCGGACCTTGGGAAGACATATACCTCACAAAAAGGGCAACTTGTGCCGTGCCTTTTATATCGCAAGACTCATCAATAGCAAGCGATAAGGCAGAAGTCAGATGAATGTCTTCCACCTGTAAATGTGTTAGATTTGAAGACATTTTACTTATTCTATCTTGTACTGTTTTAGCGGATAGTAGCAGATCTTTGATTTTTTTCAAGATTTCTGGTTTGTTCTTGAAATCATGAAATAGTTCTTCAGATGCATGTATGAAGCAATCTTTGACATATTCGCCATCTGTGAATGGTTTGCCTTTTTTAGTTTTTTGCAATTTCTGGTGATACCACCAAGCTTGCCAGATTAACATTACTTGTATACTGCGTCCAGTTACTTAACATGGAACTTGATTGCTGCACTTGTTTCTGGAGCTCGTCGACAGCTTTTTTTTTCGTTCTTCGCCAGCTGGGTATTTACTAGCAGACTGTGTATGTTTTGTAGTGAAGTGTCTCTCTAAATTTGATTTCTTATTGTGTGCGTGTTTTTTGTGGCAAATGAGACGAGTCCAAGTCTGAAGGCCGTCTGAGTTGCATATAAAGCGAACGACTCCTTCAAATCCCGACTGAATTTTTTTTTTTTTTTTTTTTTTTTTTTTTTTTAGATGCCATGCTTGCCGTGAAGCTGTGATAAAGAATTTTTAAAATAATTATTCAGGTATCCAAAACAGCAAATGACAAGTTTTGCAATTATTTACTATGTCAACGTAAACCTACGTAAATGCATACGAAAAGCTGGGCTTTAAAATATAATCGATCAAAAAACATTTTACATCGATATTTCCCAATTCAAAATGCTTACCTTGATAGAATAAATAATTCTCCAGTAACTGAATTGTTAAAATGAATAATTCAGACACGAATCACTGTTTGTCTCACTCTGTGGTCGCCTGCTCTCTATTTCGGTCATCATCAGCTATTTTGCTGCCCAAATATAGGGTGACAATTATTGAACTGCAGATATTCGGATTTAGGTTATGACATGTTATTGGCGGTGATGTGGCGCAGCCGAATAGCGAAATTATGCATGACCCGCTGTCGATGACATCCTGAATGGGTTTTTCAGCTCAGCAATGGTTTTGGGGCTATTGCTGTACACCTTGTCTTTAATATAGCCCCACAAAAGGAAACCGAATGAGTTCAGATCCGTAAAGGCATCTAAATACCCCAGAGACAGAATGTGGACCAAAGAGTGCTACTCCAGGAGATCAAAACTCTCATGGTACGATGGGGTCGAGTTCCTTCTTGCATGAACCACATCTTGTCGAAATCAGTGTCACTTTGTAAATTGGGGGTGAAATCATCTTTCAAAACCTTCACATACCGTTCGGTAGTCACTATGCCATCAAGGAATATCGCGCCGATTATTTCGAGACTGCACATTACACACCACACCACACAATTGAGAGTGAAGAGATTCTAGGTTTCGAAATGAGGATTCTCAGTCCCCCAAATGCGCCAAGTTTGCTTATTGATGAACCCATCCAAATTAAAGTGGGCTTCGTCACTAAATCAAACCATATTCGCATCAATTGTTCCATGGTCTTGGGTCTTAATGGCTGATGGGTTTGAATTTCCTATGGGAAGATATGCAGGTCTTCAACACCAATTTGTCACAGTGTCTCCCGGTTGATTTCGACCTGTTGTGCAGCTCGTTTGATCGATTTCCTGGGGCTGGTTTGAAACACAGCTCGTGTCTTCTCGATGTTTTCAGGCGTTTTCACCCTTTCTGTATGACCGACGTTGCCAACACTGTCATGACGAACACTACCCGTCTCTCAAACTTGCTAATCAAATCTTGATTGTTAGTACACTTGGACCGGTTGTCTTCAGCTTGAACTCGGTCGCATACTTCCTTTGAGCCGTAGTAGAGCCGTTATTGCTCGCATAGTAGGTCTTCACAAGCGCTACACTCAGGCACACTGTACAGTGACACTGTCAAGTGCAAATGACCGACAACAACAAGGCGCGTGCGCATGCGCATACTAATTCCCATCATGCCCCGCGGCCAACCGTGCAGTTTGAACGCAGTCCGTTCAGAAGTTATAACGATTTTACTTCATATCATTCAATAAATGTCACCCTGTAGCGAAACTCATCTACTACTTTAAGTGTCTCGTTTCCTAATCTAATTCACTCAGCATCAGTTGAATTAATTCGACTACATTCCATTATCCCTGTTTTGCTTTTGTTGATGTTCATCTTACACCCTTCTTTCAAGACACTGTCCATTCAATTGAACTGCTCTTTCAGGTCCTAATAACAATGTCATCGGCAAACCTGAACGTTTTTGTTACTTCTCCTTGAACTTTAATTCCTTCTGCAACTTTTTCTTTGGTTTCTTTTACTCTTTGCTCAACGTACAGATTGAATAACATCGGTGATAGGCTACAACTCCTCAACCACTGCTTCCCTTTCATGTCCCTCGACATCTTCAACTACCTTGTGGTTTCTGTACTGGTTGTAAACAGCCTTTTACCCCTGCTACCTTCAGAATTTCAAAGAGAGTAAACAATTCAACATTATCAAAATGCTATAAACGTAGGTTTGCCTTTTCTTGACCTATCTTTTATGCTAAGTCGTAGGGTCAGTATTACCTCGAATGTTCCTGAGGATCGCTTCCACCAGTTTTTCCATTCCTTTCTAAGGAATTCGTGTCACTATTTTGCAGAAATGTCTGATATTTCGCTAATTATTACACCTGTCAGAATATTTTTAAATTATTACATTCTCTGTCTCGTACCTCCTGCATACAAGGTAGAACTGTTTTTTGATGCCTACCTTTGCCAGGGATACCAGTGGTTCTGACGAAATGTCGTCTACTCCAGAGGCATTGTTTCTCCTTACGGTATTATACATACGATCTCATCTACTTCAAATCCCTCTTCCATGTCTATAATTTCACTATCAACTTCGTTTCCCTCGCATACGACCTCTGTATATTTCTTCTGCCTTTCAGACTTCCTTTCTTTGCTAAGTGCTGGCTCTCCATCTGAGATCTTGAAATTCATCTAGCTGCTTCTCTTCTCTCTAAAGAATGTTTAATTTTTCTATAGGCGATAGCTATCTTTCTCGTAGTTACAGATGTTTCTATTGCCTTGCAATTGTTCTCTAGCTATTCCTGCTTAGTCATTTTGCACTTCCTGTCAGTCTCATCTTTAGACGTCTTGTTTGCAAAGGAAATTATGGTTGAAAGTACCTGTTGTATCTGACTTCATTGTTGCATCATCTTTACATGGGCAAACCACATCCCAATGATATTTTGTTCGTGGAACAACAAAACTATTGATATTTTTACCTTAAGACGATAACCGCTCCCAGATGATGATGATGATGATGATGGCGATGTTTGGTTTGTAGGGCGTTCATCTGCGCGGTTATCAGCGCCCGTACAAATTCCCAACCTTTGCTCAGTCCAGACTCGCCACTTTCATGAATGGTGATGACAACACAAATACCCAGTCATCTCGAGGCAGATGAAAATCCCTGACCATGCCGGGAATCGAACCCGGAACCCCCTGCAGGGGAAGCGAGAACGCGACCGCGAGACCACAAGCTGCGGACGTCGCTCCTAGAGTCCCTATTCAAATGTGGTTCACAAAATGCTTCTAAGCCAGTTTATTTTATGTCTGTCGTTGCACTTCCAGTCTCTGAAGTACTATCTTCCAGGGCACTATCACAAATAAAACTCATCACTTTTTTCAAGTGCAGCGAACGAATCACTCACAGCTATGGTTGACAGATTTAATTAACAAAATTACTTAACATTGCCTGACGAAAGGGATTGCTGAGCTGACAGCTGAGAGGGAACACAAAAAATAAAAAAGACCACTTAGTAAACATCAATAACTAAATTTACTATCGGAAGTTATAGCTTTCAACACATTTTTGTTATCTTTAATTTTCTGGTAAAAGTCGTTAATTGTTGCAAACTTCAACGAACGCGTAAGTCGGAATTTACCATATTGACATTCAATTATTGACTTGATTTTGCAAATCAGTAAACAAAATGTAGTGATATGAATGGAATTATAAAACTGTCGAACCACTCATACTTCGGCAGTGAATACCAAACACGGGGCTGAAATACCGAACACTTTGGTATCCCACACTAGACAACCCATCTTTCAACTAAAAGTGTCCGATACGACATGGAAATCCTAGTTGTATCACTTCATACACAAGCACGTTGTTGTAACACACTTTAACTCTCAGATATCAGTCCATTCACAGAACCGTTTCGACTCACCTTTTGGAAAGAAGCTCATTTGAAGAAGTTCATTTGATTATGACAAAGACATGGTCCAGGACAAGTAACCGGAAAAACTCACTACATGTCGATGAAAGTGAGAAGGTAAGTCGTCGACGTCATCAACTGATATTAGTATGTGAGTTGTAATTTTTCTCCCGTTTTTTCTTCATTGCATCGCAAGTTCAGATGTGAAGGTGCCTCCGATGGCTTAGCAGACCAATCCTCGCATGAAACATGTGGCCACATAGACGACATCCAGTAGAGGGTTGAGGGAGTGGCGGGGCCTCCCGGAGTTGGCATCTCTGTTGTTTCTTATAGCCAAATTTGCGACGTCCCTGCTCAAAAGGTAAAGCAGCAGTTGAAGTAGCGATCTATAAAGTGATCACGGCAGCTGAAATGTTTTAACACTTTCGACGTAGCTTCTCTGGGCACCATATCAAGGGCAGTCTGGGCTATAATATACACGGTACAGGCAAAATAATGTGAACATCTGTACTTACTTGGGAATGGTTTATTAGTAAGGGGTTGGACCCCCATTTGCCCGTAATACAGCTGTGATTATGAAAGTCTCTTCGGGTTTGCTGCCGGATCCTAAAATCAACTTGACTCGATATTTCGGCGATCCAACTGGTCGCCATCTTCAGGAAAATGCTGCTTCTGCTGATGAGTCCCACTGAGAACTGACGCCAGGTTGCAAATCGACGTCCTATATAGGCCACCGTTCAGTACACGGCGCATGCGCCGCCGATCACGGTTTCTGCCATCCAAAACAGGGAGGTCAAGGCCGCACCGAAGAACGTTCAGTTTTGATGCGAGATAATACAGGATTCCACGTTTTGCTAAGAGGAAACCCATTGTCTCTGTTGATTAAATTATCAGCCAACCTAATTTCAATCGCCTCTTTATAGAGGCAAATGTGAACACCATATATCCAGTTCGATGGATTTTATTCGACGATTGGGATCTTTGAAGTTGAGTTCTTCAGATCTGTTAGTGAGTTTCGATGTGGTATCCCTATTTATACGAGTTCCCCTGGAAGAGTCCCTTAGTTTGATCAGTGAAAAACTGGATGAAGAGCTGGTGAAGCTTTGTCGTCATGTGCTGACCTCCACGTATTTTTTATTTAACGGTAACATTTTTGAACAGAGTGACGGAGTGGCTATGGGTAGTCCTTTGTCACCCATAGTCGCCAATTTATTTATGGAGGACTTCGAGGACATGGCACTGAGGACTTCAGCTTTGCAACCAAAGTGCTTCTGGAGATACGTGGACGATACCTTCTTCGTCTGGCCGCATGGACATGATGCTCGTAACAGATTTTTGGACCACTTCAACTGTCTTCATCCCCGTATCAAATTTATTATGGAGGTTGAAAATGATGGGATGCTTCCTTTTTTAGACGTAATGGTTTATAAAAAACCAGATGGAACTTTGGGACACAGTGTTCACCGAAAGCCGACACACACAGATTGGTATCTGCATCCTAAGAGTTGTTACCCACTCCACCAACGTAGTGGCGTTCTTAGGACTTTGGTACGGAGAGCATATGCCATTTCCGATGCAGACAGTTTAACCCAAGAACTTGAGTATTTGATGACTGTTTTTAAGGAAAATGGATACACCGAGAAGCAGTTTCGTCGGGCTAGGGAGTTTGGACCATCTCCGGAGGTGTACGAAGAGGAACATAGATCTGTGGCCTTTTTTCCTTATGCTGGAGGTTTATCGTTTAAGATTGGGCGAATTTTAAGGAATTTTAACATTAAGAGTGTGTTCCGCCCACCTTCTAAGATTAGGGCACTGCTCGGCTCTGTGAAGGATGATTTGGGGCTTAGGAAACCCGGGGTGTATAAAATTCCGTGTCAATGTGGGAAAGCTTATGTTGGCCGCTCTATTCGCACAGTGCATGACAGGTGTGCGGAACATCGCCGTCATACGAGGCTACAACAGCCGGAAAAATCGGCGGTAGCAGGACACTGCCTAAATGAGGGACACAAAATGAAATTTGAGGAAACTGTTGTGGTTGCCAACATTTCCGGTTTTTGGAAGAGTGTCTATAAAGAGGCGATTGAAATTAGGTTGGCTGATAATTTAATCAACAGAGACAATGGGTTTCCTCTTAGCAAAACGTGGAATCCTGTATTATCTCGCTTCAAAACTGAACGTTCTTCGGTGCGGCCTTGATTGCGATATATCGCTGCCAGCAGTGTTTCACTAAGAGCGGCGCCACCTCCCTGTTTTGGAAGGCAGAAACCGTGATCGGCGGCGCATGCGCCGTGTACTGAACGGTGGCCTATATATAGGACGTCGATTAGCAACCTGGCGTCAGTTCTCAGTGGGACTCATCAGCAGAAGCAGCATTTTCCTAAAGATGGCGACCAGTTGGATCGCCGAAATATCGAATCAAGTTGATTTTAGGATCTGGCAGCAAACCCGAAGAGACTTTCATGACTTATTACGCCGGGAAGCCCTATGTAATCACAGCTGTGATTCTTATGGAATACTGGCATATAACGATTGTATAGTCTCCAGAGGAGTGTTAAGCCACTTTTCGATCAGAACCTTTTCTAGCTCCTGTAGTGACGAGAGAGGCGGAAATCTGCTCCGGAGTCTATGCTCGAATACCGCCCACAAGAGTTCGATAATGTGTTCAAGTCCGGGGACTGTGTTGGCCAGGGAAGACGTTGCAGTTCAGTTGCACGTTCGTCATACCACGATTGTACTGGCTATGTGAACAGATGCATTATCGTCCTGAAATATGGCACCATTGTTGGGGAACAACATTTGAATCATGGGATGCACCTGATTCCTAAAATGTTCACAAAATTGTTGGCTGTAACAAGGCCTTTGAGAGTGATGATGGGACCAACAGAATACCATGATATGGCTGCCGACACCATCGCACTTCCCGTCCATGCTTAACCGTTGTTTGTTGTTGTTGTTGTTGTCTTCAGTCCTGAGACTATTTTGATGCAGCTCTCCATGCTACTCTATCCTGTGCAAGCTTCTTCATCTCCCAGTTCTTACTGCAACCTACATCCTTCTGAATCTGCTTAGTGTATTCATCTCTTGGTCTCCCTCTACGATTTTTACCCTCCACGCTGTCCTCCAATGTTAAATTTGTGATCTCTTGATGCCTCAGAACATGTCCTACCAACCGGTCCCTTCTTCTTGTCAAGTTGTGGCGCAAACTCCTCTTCTCCCCAATTCTACTCAATACCTCCTCATTAGTTATGTGATCTACCCATCTAATCTTCAGCATTCTTCTGTAGCACCACATTTCGAAAGCTCCTATTCTCTTTTTGTCCAAACTATTTATTGTCCATGTTTCACTTCCATACATGGCTACACTCCATACAAATACTTTCAGAAACGACTTCCTGGCACTTAAATCTATACTCGATGTTAACAAATTTCTCTTCTTCGGAAACGCTTTCCTTGCCATTGCCAGTCTACATTTTATATCCTCTCTACTTCGACCATCATCAGTTATTTCGCTCCCCAAATAGCAAAACTCCTTTACTACTTTAAGTGTCTAGTTTCCTAATCTAATTCCCTCAGCATCACCCGACTTAATTCGACTACATTCCATTATCCTCGTTTTGCTTTTGTTGATGTTCATCTTATACCCTCCTTTCAAGACACTGTCCATTCCGTTCAACTGCTCTTTCAAGTCCTTTGCAGTCTCTGACAGAATTACAATGTCATCGGCGAACCTCAACATTTTTATTCCTTCTCCATGGACTTTAATACCTACTTCGAATTTTTCTTTTGGTTCCTTTACTGCTTGCTCAACATACAGATTGAATAACATCAGGGACAGGCTACAACCCTGTCTCACTCCCTTCCCAACCACTGCTTCCCTTTCATGCCCCTCGACTCTTATAACTGCCATTTGGTTTCTGTACAAATTGTAAATAGCCCTTCGCTCCCTGTATTTTACCGCTGCCACTTTTAGAATTTGAGAGAGTATTCCAGTCAACATTGTCAAAAGCTTTCTCTAAGTCTACAAATGCTAGAAATGTAAGTTTGCCTTTCCTTAATCTATTTTCTAAGATAAGTCGTACGGTCAGTATTGCCTCACGTGTTCCAACATTTCTGCGGAATCCAAACTGATCTTCCCCGAGGTCCGCTTCTACCAGTTTTTCCATTCGTCTGTAAAGAATTCGCGTTAGTATTTTGCAGCTGTGACTTATTAAACTGATAGTTCGGTAATTTTCACATCTGTCAACACCTGCTTTCTTTGGGATTGGAATTATTATATTCTTCTTCAAGTCTGAGGGTATTTCGCCTGTCTCATACATCTTGCTCACCAGATGGTAGAGTTCTGTCATGACTGGCTCTCCCAAGGCCATCAGTAGTTCTAATGGAATGTTGTCTACTCCCGGGGCCTTGTTTCGACTCAGGTCTTTCAGTGCTCTGTCAAACTCTTCACGCAGTATCGTATCTCCCATTTCATCTTCATCTACATCCTCTTCCATTTCCATAATATTGTCCTCAAGTACATCGCCCTTGTATAGACCCTCTATATACTCCTTCCACCTTTCTGCTTTCCGTTCTTTGCTTAGAACTGGGTTTCCATCTGAGTTCTTGATATTCATACAAGTGGTTCTCTTTCCTCCAAAGGTCTCTTTAATTTTCCTGTATGCAGTATCTATCTTACCCCTAGTGATATAAGCCTCCAAGTCCTTACATTTGTCCTCTAGCCATCCCTGCTTAGCCATTTTGCACTTCCTGTCGATCTCATTTTTGAGACGTTTGAATTCCCTTTTGCCTGCTTCATTTACTGCGTTTTTATATTTTCTCCTTTCATCAATTAAATTCAATATTACTTCTGTTACCCAAGGATTTCTACTAGCCCTCGTCTTTTTACCTACTTGATCCTCTGCTGCCTTCACTACTTCATCCCTCAGAGCTACCCATTCTTCTTCTACTGTATTTCTTACCCCCCATTACTGTCAATTGTTCCCTTATGCTCTCCATGAAACTCTGTACAACCTCTGGTTCTTTCAGTTTATCCAGGTTTCATCTCCTTAAATTCCCACGTTTTTGCAGTTTCTTCAATTTTAATCTACAGTTCATAACCAATAGATTGTGCTCAGAGTCCACATCTGCCCCTGGAAATGTATTAGAATTTAAAACCTGGTTCCTAAATTTCAGTCTTACCATTATATAATCTGTCTGGTACCTTCTAGTATCTCCAGGATTCTTCCATGTATACAACCTTCTTTTACGATTCTTGAACCAAGTGTTAGCTATGATTAAGTTATGCTCTGTGCAAAATTCTACCAGACGGCTTCCTCTTTCATTTCTCTATCCCAATCCATATTCACCCACTATGTTTCCTTCTCCTCCTTTTTCTACTCTCGAATTCCAGTCACCCATGACTATTAAATTTTCGTCTCCCTTCACTACCTGAATAATTTCTTTTATCTCATCATACATCTCATCAATTTCTTCATCATCTGCAAAGCTAGTTGGCATATAAACTTGTACTACTGTAGTAGGCGTGGGCTTCGTGTCTATCTTGGCCACAATAATGCTTTCACTATGATGTTGGTAGTAGGTTACCCGCACTCCTATTTTTTTATTCATTATTAAACCTACTCCTGCATTACCCCTATTTGATTTTGTATTTATAACCCTGTATTCACTTGACCAAAAGTCTTGTTCCTGCTGCCACCGAACTTCACTAATTCTCACTATATCTAACTTCAACCTATCCATTTCCCTTTTTAAATTTTCTAACCTACCTGCCCGATTAAGGGATCTGACATTCCACGCTCCGATCCGTAGAACGCCAGTTTTCTTTCTCCTGACAACGACGTCCTCTTGAGTAGTCCCCGCCCGAAGATCCGAATGGGGGACTATTTTACCTCCGGAATATTTTACTCAAGAGGACGCCATCATCATTTAACCATACAGTAAAGCTGCATGCCCTCGGGAAAAATTACGGCCGTAGTTTCCCCTTGCTTTCAGCCGTTCACAGTACCAGCACAGCAAGGCCGTTTTGGTTAGTGTTGCAAGGCCAGATCAGTCAATCATCCAGACTGTTGTCCCTGCAACTACTGAAAAGGCTGCTGCCCCTCTTCAGGAACCACACTTTTGTCTGGCCTCTCAACAGGTACCCCTCCGTTGTGGTTGCACCTACGGTACGGTCATCTGTAGCGCTGAGGCACGCAAGCCTCCCCACCAACGGCAAGGTCCATGGTTCATGGGGGTAGGGCTTAACTGTTGGAATCAAGCAATCAGGAATGTAGGCTTCCTTTGACGTTCTCCAGACGCAAACCCGGCCCGATGTTGGACATAACGAAAATATTGACTCTTCGGACCACATCACGTGTTTCACTGATCAGCCGTCCAGGATTTATGCTCCTGACACAATGTTTCACGCGTCTTTGCGTTGGTTGTCGTCACTAATGGTTTTGGTATATTAGCTCGTCCATGAATATTCGCTTTATGTAGTTCTCGACGGACAGTGTCGATAGATACAGTGTCTCGAAGATGGCTATTGAGCTCTGAAGCCATTTTATCCGTCTTAGTTTTGGTGTGCTTTGACTCAATTCGTGTTAGCGTACGACGATCTGTGTCATTTAGTTTTGATTTGGGCCCACTATTACGTGTACACGATAATGTCTATCCATGTTTCGTGTAGGGTGTCATGACAGTTGAAACAGTTGCTCTTGAAACATTCAATAAATTGGCTGTCTTGGTTACTGATGCCCCAGCTAATCGGGCCACCACAATCTGTCCTCTTTGGAACTCTGTTAGGTCTTTTACTGCATGTCGATCTCAGCCTCTGAATGCAAATACGAATTGTGCACTACTTGTAAACACCTGTGTAAGTAGGCTGTTTAGGTTTTTATGTTGGTAACGCCTCGTAGTGCTCTGTATCAAAATCACTGACAGTGCTGTGTGCTGTCTGTGGCTGATTTGCATTGTTGGAATATATGCCATTGTAGTGTTGGGCGGTTGGATGTGAAGAGTGTGTAGCGCTGCGCAGTTGGAGGTGAGCCGCCAGCAGTGGTGGATGTGGGGAGAGAGATGGCAGTTTTGAGAGCGGACGATCTGGACGTGTGTCCGTCAGAAAAACGAAATTTGTAATACTGGATGTCATGAACTGATACATATATTAAGAGTTTTGAACGCTATCGAGGTAAATACATCGTTTGTTCTCTCCCAAAATCTTTCATTTGCTAACTATGCCTATCAGTAGTTATTGCCTTTAGTAGTTAGAATCTTTTATTTAGCTGTCAGTAATGGCGCTCGCTGTATTGCAGTAGTTTGAGTAAGATTTTTGTGAGGTAAGTGATTCATGAAAGTATAGGTTATTGTTAGTCACGGCCATTCTTTTGTAGGGATTATTGAAAGTCAGATTGCGTTGCCCTAAAAATAATAATAATAATTATTATTATTATTGTGTGTCAGTTTACTGCTGATCAAAATAAGTAAAGAGAGAAATGTATGAGTACGTTCAGTTTTGCTCAGCTGTTTGAAAGTGAAGAGGTTTATGAGCATAGTCTTTAATAATTTTCCAAAGGGGACGTTTCACCTGCAATGGCGCCTAGTCCATACTGAACACGCACAGTCCATCGTGAACGTGCCTTGCCAGCATTGTTGACCGTCAAACACAACCATCCCATTACTGCTACCACTGTTCGCATTATTTTGTCTATCCCCTGTATAAGGTTTACGTTGCTTACAGCACTTCGCTTTCAGTTCTCGCACAAAAAAGTGTTTCAAATGGCTCTGAGCACTATGCGACTTAACTTCTGAGGTCATCAGTCGCCTAGAACTTAGAACTAATTAAACCTAACCAACCTAAGGACATCACACACATCCATGCCCGAGGCAGGATTCGAACCTGCGACCGTAGCGTCTCGCACAAAAGATCAAAGCAATAATGCCTTTGGAGGGGCGAAATCTACACAGAAATTCGGGAAGTACGATATCGGTAAGTCTAGAGGCGATTCAACGGAGTTTTAACAAAAATTTTACAAGGCACGGAGAGCAAGGATACGGCATGGTAATTACCAAAGATGATTCGGTCGCTTTTTTTTTGTGGTGACAAGTATCAGACTACAAATCTAATAGTATGGTGTTCGATTGCCAGGTTGTCCCACAGTTTTATCTGTATTTTATACTTTTTTTTACCTCTGACAATGCTTTGTGTGCGTGAAAACTGCCAAGGCGCACCATAGTTCGGATTCATAGTTCAACACATGTCAGTCTATAACCGGCTAAGGAACTCAGTTCACAAGCCGGAAGGAACATTTCCAGGAGGACCGGTACTAATGAACTGTGTTGAACATAACTTTCGGTCAGGGAGCAGCTTAAATTTAGCATATTGTAACATGATGTTCTTCTAGAAACGTATTGATCCGCTCTGACGGAAACCATCGGTCCTCTCTGAGGTCGGATACTAAATGCATAGACTGCCACATCCAGGATACCTGACTTCCTTGTGTTTAATATTTTTAGTTGAGAGAGAGTTGGACTGTGGAACGCGACATTTTTCTAGTGAGTTCCTAGTGGCTCACTGACCTTTCAAAAGAAATCTGAAGCTGCTTTCGCATTTCGCAGATAAGGCATTAATCGAACAATCAGCATTGGTGCGTTTGGTCAAGCACGCTGGTAGCGGATTTAACAATGTCCGCCCTGGCCTGTTTCTGGCTGGTAATCTATTCAGGTCAGGAGAGAGAAGAATAAAAAAAAGAGTATCCACTCGCACGAAGTGAGTTGGACGCCTCTTACATCAGCTGATTAATGACTGGATGAGTCACTCCCATTTCAATAACATTCAGTGCCCGCTGTCATGCATTTTATGCGGTAGACGAGCATTTACAGCGTGGCCATAAGATTACAGGTGACGACGCTGCTCAACAGTGGTCTTACGCTGCTCACGTGGACTGCAGCGTGAACCAAGACTGTTTAGGTCAGCTGCAGGGTTCAGAAAAGACATTCTCCCATGAACACCTTTCGTAAAATATTCATCGTCTCGACCCGTTCAGAAATTATGGTATGCATAAAAGGCATCACATCAGCAAGGTGGAATGCTACAGTGATCAAAGAGTCTGATCGAGCTGGGAGAACGTAACGCGTATTTTAGTTCGAAAAAGTATCTATAAATCAGCGATTCAATGTTCTGTTAGCACATCCGGCAATAAAAGTCGAAGCAAGAAAGTTCACACGAAGGAGAGGCACGCAAGAGGCGATGTTTGTTAAAATCCGGGTTCTCGCTGAGACTTGTGCACAAGAGCCAGGCTGCGCCGAACGCAGTGTCTGTTCTGACCAGTCGATGATAAGGTGTGTGGGGACTCAACAGTATTATTCATTTTGCACAGGTCCATGAAACGAGGCGACAAGATGAACTGGGTGACAAGCTGAATTTCGCTTTAGTGACGTTCGGCGCGCTATACAACTTACGCGATATACTGCTCCGCAGGTTTAAATCGGAACCTATAATTGGCGGATCCGGGTTAATTGTCTGTTTCACAAGCTGCGACATCGTCGCGAAAAAACAAAGTGACCCGTGTATGTAATAAGTTTCTTTAATTTACGCCTATGGTTGGTTGGTTGGTTTGTGGGGAAGAGACCAAACAGCGAGGTCATCGGTCTCATCGGATTACGGAAGGACGGAGAAGGAAGTCGGCCGTGCCCTTTCAAAGGAACCATCCCGGCATTTGCCTGGAGTGATTTAGGGAAATCACGGAAAACCTAATTCAGGATGGCCGGACGCGGGATTGAACCGTCGTCCTCCCGAATGCGAGTCCAGTGTGCTAGCCACTGCGCCACCTCGCTCAGTGCTTACGTCTATGGTCACAATCTTTTTTGTTTAACAAATTACCGCTTTCGGTCTTTAATGACCATCATCAGATCTGTTTCACAAAGACAAAGTCCTAATGCCACTGCCGGCCGGAGTGGCCGTGCGGTTCTAGGCGCTACAGTCTGGAACCGAGCGACCGCTACGGTCGCAGGTTTTAATCCTGCCTCAGGCATGGATGTGTGTGATGTCCTTAGGTTAGTTAGGTTTAAGTAGTTCTAAGTTCTAGGCTGCTGATGACCTCAGAAGTTAAGTCGCATAGTGCTTAGAGCCATTTGAATCGTTTTTCCCTAATGCCACTATGGCTGCAGTACATTAGGACTTTGTTTTTATGAAACAGATCTGATGATAATCATTAAAGACCGAAACCGGTAATCTGTTAAACAAAAAAGATTGTGAAAATAGACGTAAATTAAAGAAACTTATTTGTCTGTTCTGCTATACTACCTATAATTCTATTTAAGGGTCGTTGGCCTCGTTTGAAACTTTTCACGTAGTCAGTAATAATAGTCAACAAATTTAAACTTCTTTTCTGCATCTTGTTTGTACATGGGTGAATTTGTCTAATTTTGGGCTGATGTTTTCATCGGTAAAATGAGTTTTTCTCTATCATGTCACATTTCCTAGATACAGGACAGAATCAGAAACAGTACTGGTGAACACTGTTAGAATTAAAACTAACAAGATATATGCACACTGGTGAGCCAAAACGTTATGACAACTGCCAACCGTGAGGCCCCACGCTGCCTGGTGGCGCTACGGGCACGTGACGCGGTAGAAGGAGTACACTCCTGGAAATTGAAATAAGAACACCGTGAATTCATTGTCCCAGGAAGGGGAAACTTTATTGACACATTCCTGGGGTCAGATACATCACATGATCACACTGACAGAACCACAGGCACATAGACACAGGCAACAGAGCATGCACAATGTCGGCACTAGTACAGTGTATATCCACCAGGCTGCTATTCTCCCATGATCGTAGAGATGCTGGATGTAGTCCTGTGGAACGGCTTGCCATGCCATTTCCACCTGGCGCCTCAGCTGGACCAGCGTTCGTGCTGGACGTGCAGACCGCGTGAGACGACGCTTCATCCAGTCCCAAACGTGCTCAATGGGGGACAGATCCGGAGATCTTGCTGGCCAGGGTAGTTGACTTACACCTTCTAGAGCACGTTGGGTGGCACGGGATACATGCGGACGTGCATTGTCCTGTTGGAACAGCAAGTTCCCTTGCCGGTCTAGGAATGGTAGAACGATTGGTTCGATGACGGCTTGGATGTACCGTGCACTATTCAGTGTCCCCTCGACGATCACCAGTGGTGTACGGCCAGTGTAGAAGATCGCTCCCCACACCATGATGCCGGGTGTTGGCCCTGTGTGCCTCGGTCGTATGCAGTCCTGATTGTGGCGCTCACCTGCACGGCGCCAAACACGCATACGACCATCATTGGCACCAAGGCAGAAGCGACTCTCATCGCTGAAGACGACACGTCTCCATTCGTCCCTCCATTCACGCCTGTCGCGACACCACTGGAGGCGGGCTGCACGATGTTGGGGCGTGAGCGGAAGACGGCCTAACGGTGTGCGGGACCGTAGCCCATCTTCATGGAGACGGTTGCGAATGGTCCTCGCCGATACCCCAGGAGCAACAGTGTCCCTAATTTGCTGGGAAGTGGCGGTGCGGTCCCCTACGGCACTGCGTAGGATCCTACGGTCTTGGCGTGCATCCGTGGGTCGCTGCGGTCCGGTCCCAGGTCGACGGGCACGTGCACCTTCCGCCGACCACTGGCGACAACATCGATGTACTGTGGAGACCTCACGCCCCACGTGTTGAGCAATTCGGCGGTACGTCCACCCGGCCTCCCGCATGCCCACTATACGCCCTCGCTCAAAGTCCGTCAACTGCACATACGGTTCACGTCCACGCTGTCGCGGCATGCTACCAGTGTTAAAGACTGCGATGGAGCTCCGTATGCCACGGCAAACTGGCTGACACTGACGGCGGCGGTGCACAAATGCTGCGCAGCTAGCGCCATTCGACGGCCAACACCGCGGTTCCTGGTGTGTCCGCTGTGCCGTGCGTGTGATCATTGCTTGTACAGCCCTCTCGCAGTGTCCGGAGCAAGTCTGGTGGGTCTGACACACCGGTGTCAATGTGTTCTTTTTTCCATTTCCAGAAGTGTATATGAACGTGAAACTAAGTCTTTACTTATTTTTATCAATTAAATACTGACCTACAGAATTTTCCCTGACAAAGACAACTCAAGCTTAACCTATCCATTTATTACCCGCAACATACAAGCCCAACGCAATATGACTGCTATACAGTTATAACGTGACATCCAATAATTAACACAAAAGGATGGCCCTGAATTGCAAGAAATCCTAACAATAATAAAAATAAAAAAATGAAATTAAAGAAATATAAAACTACCTCCAACTCCGTTAATTGCAAATTGTTAAAGCTTTCGTGGCTACTTGTTGACAAAACTGCCTATTGACTTCCGTCTCGGGTTCTTCGGCCGACGTTCGTCTAATGATTTTACCAACGTTTCGCCAGCACGAGTGGCTGGAATTGTCAAAGCTTCACCCTCCATTGCTGGTGGTGAACTGGAGCCAAGCTCGCGGCCGCAGACTATACGTACCTGATGCGCCAATGTCCGAGGGCTTTTCCGCGGTCATTTCCGGTGCGTTTCTCCTCTTGCTACGTGCAAGAGGTACGTTCGCTGCAGCACGGGAAGCCAGGATCAGTTCACCTTAAGGCTTTCTTCTTGTTTGTTGAAGCTATTCCCGTGTTTTTGCATTTCTATCGCCTCTCTGAACAAGCGGGTACGATTGTGCTTCTCTACAGCCAGAACTTCCGTATTGGCGAATTTCACTACGTGGTCGGTCTCACACATTGCGTGCTCCGCCACGGCCGATTTCTCCACCTGCCCAACCCAATGTCGCTTATGTTCTTTGATCCTGGTGTTGATTGATCGTCCAGTCATTCCGACATCAACTTTTCCGCATTTGCATGGTATGCGATATATTTTCGACATTGCAAGTGGATCCCTTTTCTCCTTTGCCGATCTGACACACTCTCTGATCTTTGTCGGTTTGAAAATCGCCGTTACGTATTGTTTGCGCAATATACGACTGATTCTGTCCGTCACTCTGGGAGTGTATGGCAGAAAGGCCATACCCGAAGTGTTACACTTCTAATGCAACTTGTGGAGTACGTACTGCTCCTCAGAACACTTTCTAGGTGTTGAATTTCTCGTCTGAGGTGCTGTGGCTCACATATTCGTCCTGCTCACGTTACGAGTATATTAATCACGCCTCTTTTCTGGTACGGGTGGTGGTTTGATAAATTGTGCAGGTATCGGTCCGTGTGTGTCGGTACACGCTGTCCCAGGTTTCTGCCATCCCTTGTGACCAGCACGTCTAGAAATGGTAGTTTTTTTGTCCTTTTCTATTTCCATGGTAAATTTTATGTTGGTGTGGAGGCAGTTCAAGTGTCTTAGGAAGTCACCGAACTTTTCTTCACCATGGCTCAACACAACGAAAGTACCATCGACGTATCTGTACCACACCTTAGGTTTAGAAGTCGCCAAGTCCAGTGCCTGTGGTTCGAAATGTTCCATAAAGAAGTTGGCCACTGACTTGTAAACCACTAAGAAAATCATGTCCATACAGTTCCCTATCCACTCGCTAACTGCTAGGCCGTCCAACCACAGAACCTTTTGCCAAGGGCGCAGAATGTTGTCAACGATATTAACACAGCCCATAGCGCTGCCAACATCCAGACAGGCTACTTACAAACGCATCAGAGTCGAATGGGGAGTCATTTTAGCGACGATAAGTGGCGCAAATGTGGAAATCCGCCGTTTTAAGCGGCTTTGGCAAAAGCCAGAGTGTTGTGGCCCAGTGCCTGGGAGTGAGCATTTCAGAAACGTCGAAGGTGGCCGGTTGTTCCCGTGCAACTGTCGTGTGCATCTATGGAAAGTGGTTGAAGAATGCTGAAACCACGAGTAGGCGACGAGAAGTTGTACGTCCATAGCTCATCATAGAACATAGTGGTTGGAGTCTTGCCCGCTCCCTAAAGCAGGATAGGCGGCGATCTGTGGCAGATCTGATGACGGAGTACAGTGCCGGCGCAGGCACAGGTGTTTTGGAGCACACCGTCTTGAACATGTTGTTTGGCAGTAGAGGGCCCCTACGTGTTCGCATGTTGACCCAACAACAACGGCTATTATGACTACAGAGGACAAGAATTCATCGAGATTGGACTGCGGATCAACGGAATCGTCTCGCCTGGTCGCATAAATCTCGTTGATTGTTAATCCAAGTCGATAGTCGGGTCCAGATACTCCGTAATCCAGGCGAACATGCAGCGCGTCATGGGCACAGGCTGGTGGGAGAGCAGTATTATGTTATGGGGGGGGGGGGGGGGGGAGACATTCACCTAGGCTTCGATGGGATCTGCGGTAGTAATCGAAGACAACATGACAGCTACTGACAACGTGAACATTATTATGAACCACGTGGAACCCCTTATACTTGATCTTTTCCTCAACAGGTTTAGCATCTTCCAGGAGGATAACTGTCTATGTCACAAGGCCATAATCATGCTGCAGTGGTTTGAGAAGCATGATAGTGAACTCACATTGGTATCTTGGTCATCAAACTCGGCTTATCGGATTGTTAGTCCAATGAAACTCAGCTGGGACGCTATCGGCCGCCAGCTCCGTGCCCACAAACCAAACGCCCTTAAATTACGGAAAGTGTGTAACCTGTGGGTAGGCATTTGGTGCCACAGACTTCTGGAAACTCATCAAGTACTTATCGAATCCATGGCACCCAGAATCACTACTGAATTCAGTTCCAGAAGTGGACAAACACGCTTTTAAGTAGGCGGTCATAACGTTTTGACTCATCAGTATATACACAGTATTAGAACTGGGTACTATTTAGTATGTGCATATACAGGTTGGTTTCTTTAGGCTTCTGTGAGACCTCCCACGTTTTCGACCGTTCTTGATGAGCTTTCTTCCTTACGCGAGCAACAAAATCTGTATGTGGAAGGAAAATGTATGGTTGACCATCAATCACACTTTGTTTCACTATGTGGTCCGCTAACTAGTTACGTGAGATACCAGAGTGTCCCCTGATCCATAATAACGGGGCACGTTTATGTTGACTTTCACACTTGTAGAGTAACTTAATTACATCGAGCACTTGGCGGTTAGTGATGGAGCTCACTGTTGCGCTTCCAGCTTTTCCAACGTACTCGTCGAATCCGACAGAATAAGGTTGTCGTCGAACTGATGTGCCGCATGTTGAAGGGGCTCCTTAATAGCAGGAGCTTCGGCAGTGATGATGCTAGCATCAATCGGAAGCTTTAAACATAGTTCGAGAGAGTAGATCCCCGCAGAAGTAAGCAAGGACAGAAAGACTTTATTCTCACGCAGTTTGGGAGCATAGATCCTGAGAAATGAGTACCCAGAACAACCACCTCTGGCCGTAATAACGGCATTGATACGCTTGGGCATTGAGTCAAACCGAGCTTGGATGGCGTGTACAGGTACAGCTGCCCATGCAGCTTCAACACGATACCACAGTTCATCACGAGTAGTGACTGGCGTATTGTGACGAGCCAGTTGCTCTGCCACCATTGACCAGACGCTTTCAATTGGTGAGAGATCTGGAGAATGTGCTGGCCAGGGCAGCAGTCGAACATTTTCTGTATCCAGAAAGGCCGTACAGGACCTGCAACATGCGGTCGTGCATTATCCTGCTGAAATGTTGGGTTTCGCAGGGATCGAATGAAGGGTAGAGCCACGGGTCGTAACGCATCTGAAATGTAACGTCCACTGTCCAAATTGCCGTCAATGCGAACAAGAGTTGACCGAGACATATAACCAATACCATCACGCCGGGTGATACGCCAGTATGGCGATGACGAATACACGCTTCCAATGTGCGTTCACCGTCATGTCGCCAAACACGGATGCGACCATCATGATGCTGTAAACAGAATCTGGATTCATCCGAAAAAATGAAGTTTTGCCATTCGTGCACCCAGGTTCGTCGCTGAGTACACCATCGCAGGCGCTCCTGTCTGTGATGTAGCGTCAAGGGTAACCGCAGCCATGGTCTCAGAACTGATAGTCCATGCTGCTGCAAACGTCGTCGAACTGTTCGTGCAGATGGTTGTTGTCTTGCAAACGTTACAGCCATGCGGATAAGATGCCTGTCATCTCGACCGCTAGTGATACGAGGCCGTTGGGATCCAGCACGGCGTTCCGTATTTCCCTCCTGAACCCACCGATGCCATATTCTGCTAACAGTCATTGGATTTCGACCAACGCGGGCAGCAATGTCGCGATACGATAAACCGCAATCGCGATAGGCTACAAACGCCCTTTATCAAAGTCGGAAACGTGATGGTACGCATTTCTCCTCCTTACACGAGGCATCACAACAACATTTCACCAGGCAACGCCGGTCGACTGCTGTTTGTGTATGAGAAATCGGTTGGAAACTTTCCTCATGTCAGCATGTTGTAGGTATCGCCACCGGCACCGACCTTGTGTGAATGCTCAGAGAAGCTAATCATTTGCATATCACAGCATCCTCTACCTGTCGGTTAAATTTCGCGTCTGTAGCACGTCATCTTCGTGGTGCAGCAATTTTAATGGCCTGTAGTATTTCCAGGGAGTGTGGGTTTCGGTGA
Source organism: Schistocerca serialis cubense (assembly GCF_023864345.2). NCBI lineage: Eukaryota > Metazoa > Arthropoda > Insecta > Orthoptera > Acrididae > Schistocerca > Schistocerca serialis. The sequence goes on along the minus strand of NC_064639.1, from coordinate 222,597,417 downwards.
GTACGTCATTAGTGGGGGCTCATATTAACACAATAAAGTATTGATACATCTCACACTGTAGTGTAAACATCACAGACTAAACGCCAGCTGTCTCATTCGAGTCAGCAGCCGGGTGCCGCGGGGCTAACTATAGCGACCTCGGTTATCTGAGTTATTGTCGGACATTAGTTAGATTAGCTCGAACAAACGAGCGCTCTGAATCAGGGGCCATGCGGGCGCGTTGTCGGCTATTTCTTCTCGTAGTCGCATTCGGCCTCTGGGTCTTACCGCCGTAAATTAAGGCGGCGGTCCCGCCTTTGCAGAGAGGCGGGGTAGGGGTCAAGTGGCGGTGCGTGCCCGCGGCACGTACGCACATACCACACGCACCACCGTTGCTGATTCAGGGCACTCGCTACCCCTGGCCCGGCACGTAGGCCGTCCGTAAACAAATAGCTGGCTGCCTTCCGGCCGCCATCTGCAACTCATCGCGTTCCGCAGTGTCTACCGGAAAGTGCCACAGCAGAATCGCCAGCTTATCTCCATCACGCGTGATTCACCAGACGAGCACCCGTCCACAAGTTGCGTCTACCACTCCAATAGACATTACTCAATTACTTGTCACGTAATCAGCCGTCACTTCCGTCACACTGTGAGGATGGCGATAGACTTATGCGGGGACTAGCGAGTGCTGCCATACCACCCACTTCCTTCCACTTCCTCCCGCTTCTACAGAGTGAGTCAGAAGGAAAGGCACATACTTTAAGGGGTGTAGTAGTCATATGAACGTACTTCCTTTTCTTAAAATTTTCCTAGGAAACTAAAGAAACCGATGAGGAAGAGGATAAATGCAGGTCTACATCTACATAATTATTCTGAAATTCATAATTAAGTGCCTGGCGAATGCTTCATCGAACCATCTGTAAGTTGAAACTTCCTGGCAGATTAAAACTGTGTGCCGGATCGAGACTCGAACTCGGGACCTTTGCCTTCCGCGGCCAAGTGCTCTACCAACTGAGCTACCCAAGTACGACTCACGCCCCGTCCTCACACCTTTACTTCTGCCAGTATCTCGTCTCCTACCTTCCAAACTTTACATAACCTCTCCTGTGAACCCTGCAGAACTAGCACTCCTGAAAGAAAGGATATTGCGGAGACATTGGGGGATATTTCCAGAATGAGATTTCGCAGGAGAGCTTCTGTAAAGTTTGGAAGGTAGGAGACGAGATACTGGCAGAAGTAAAGCTGTGAGGACGGGGCGTGAGTCGTGCTTGGGTAGCTCAGTTGGTAGAGCACTTACCCGCGTAAGGCAAAGGTCCCGAGTTCGAGTCCCGGTCCGGCACAAAGTTTTCTTCTGTCAGGAAGTTTCATATCAGCGCACACTCCGCTGCAGAGTGAAAGTCTCATTCTGGAAACATCCCCCAGGCTGTCGCTAAGCCATGTCTCCGCAATATCCTTTCTTTCAGGAGTGCTAGTTCTGCAAGGTTCGCAGGAGAGGTTCTGTAAAGTTTGGAAGGTAGGAGACGAGATACTCGCAGAAGTAAAGCTGTGAGGACGGGGCGTGAGTCGTGCTTAGGTAGCTCAGTTGGTAGAGCACTTGCCCGCGTAAGGCAAAGGTCCCGAGTTCGAGTCTCGGTCCGGCACACGGTTTTAATCTGCCAGGAAGTTTCATATCAGCGCACACTCCGCTGCAGAGTGAAAATCTCATTCCATCTTTAAGTTGCTTCTCTAGCGTTCCGCTGTCGAACAGTCCGCGAGAAAAACAAACACTTACATCTTTCAGTGCAAGTTATGATTTCGCTTGTTTTATCATAATGACCATTTCTCCCTATGTAGGTGGGCGTCAAAAGAATATTTTCAAACTCTGAGAAGAAAGTTGGTGATAAGAAATTTCTTGAGAACATCCTCCCGCAGCAAAAAAACGCCGTTGTTTTAATGATTGCCACCCTAATTTGTGTATCATATCCTTGGCACACTCTCCCATATAAAACGAGCTGTCCTTCTTTGAACTTTTTCGATGTTCTCCGTCAATCCTATCTGACGCGGATCCCACACTGCACAGCAATACTCCAGAAGAGGGTGGACGAGTATAGTCTAAGGAGTCTCTTTAGTGGACCTGTTACATTTTATAAATGTTCTGTCAATAAATCGCAGAGTTTGGTTTACTTTTCACAAAAAGTTTTCTATATGATCGCTCCAATTTAAGTTATTCGTAACTGTGATCCCTAAGCGTTTAATTGAGTTTACGGGCTTTATATTTGTGTGATTTATTGTCTAACTGAAATTGAGCGGATTCTTTTTAGTGCTCACGTAGATGACTTCACACTTACCACGATTTCGAGTCAATTGTCGCTTTTTGCTCCATACAGATATCTTGTCTAAATCATTTTGCGATTCGTTTTTATCATCTGATGACTTTACACGTCGGTAAACGACAGCACATCTGCAAAGAGTCTGAGAGGGCTGCTCAAATTGTCTCCTAAATCGTTCATGTAGATCAGTAACAACAGAGGGCATATAACAGTTCATTGGGGAGCGCCAGATATTACTTCTGTCTTACTCGATGACTTTCCGTCAATTATTGATGTGGAGATAGTAAATGAGACATTGTGATCTAACGTTTTCTTCAGTATTGTGTACATTTCATCATAACAGATGGTCAGAAAGTCCACCGCCAACTGCAGTGCATTTTGCAGCTCTTCGAGAGAGCTGCTATGTTGGTGATCCGAACTCATTCGAACGGTCCTTTACTTGAGCAAACGCATCTATACGAGCGAGAAGTTGCTCCTTTATGTCCACTCTGCGCTTATAGACTTCGCTCTGAGGCCAACCCCGATAAACAGTAACGTAATGGAGTAACATCGGGTGACCTCGGTGGCCAAGAACTGACTCAATGGCGACCGATCCGACACCCATGGTTCGTTTCGATGAGGTACTGTGCCACGGGCCGTGCAGCTGAAGTGCATATTGAAATGGTCAGTGAAGACAACACTACGTACCCTAATGTCGCTTTCGTTGTATTCGTGTGTGAGTGCTGGTGAAAGACGCAAGTGATATTCAAACAGTTGCTCGTCGGACCGGATAAGGAGAGGACATATTGAACAGTTCACGGATGCACTGCCGGTCCATAGTGTCCAATGGGCTCCCAAGGACTGTTAGATCAAGAAATACGCCGAAAAAAACTGAAGAATCACAAAAGAGAATGTGTTCAAATGGTTCAAATGGCTCTGAGCACTATGGGACTTAACTGCTGTGATCATCAGTCCCCTAGAACTTAGAACTACTTAAACCTAACTAACCTAAGGACATCACACACATCCATGCCCGAGGCAGGATTCGAACCTGCGACCGTAGCAGTCGCGCGGTTCCGGACTGCGCGCCTAGAACCGCTAGACCACCGCGGCCGGCAGAGAATGTGTTCATTTGAAGTTTTTTCTTCAGAATCACCATTACCATCACCCCTCAAAGCATTTACCTTTTCTCTTGACTCACCCTGTGTACTACGCAAGGCATTCTTTTGTGTTGAAACAGCTTACGGGAATGCAGCTGGGTGACCGCTTCCACAATGGAACACCCCGTCATTTTCTAGGCAGAAATCCAACGAGACAATACTGGGTAAGCCCGCATCTCGTGGTCGTGCGGTAGCGTTCTCGCTTCCCACGCCCGGGTTCCCGGGTTCGATTCCCGGCGGGGTCGGGGATTTTCTCTGCCTCGTGATGGCTGGGTGTTGTGTGCTGTCCTTAGGTTAGTTAGGTTTAATTAGTTCTAAGTTCTAGGGGACTGATGACCATAGATGTTAAGTCCCATAGTGCTCAGAGCCATTTGAACCAATACTGGGTAAGAAAATTTAAAAACTCGGTAGGCATATGCACACACGTACACGCACGTCTGCCCACACACACACACACACACACACACACACATTAGCGCCACCACCACACAACCATGTACCGACATCAGTAACTATCAGTAGCGAATATTAACTGCCAGTGGGCGAGCTGGTAATAGCTGTGTCCCTTTGTTGTTAGGCCAGGGAGAGAGCAGAATTCCAAGCAAGATTTAAGCGAAAACCTCCACCTCTGTCACTTGCTAATTTAATCTCAGCTGCCTCCTTGGTCACTAACCCAGTAGGTGGAAGTGAATTCTGGAATCTCGGCGTTAGTGTATGCCATGTGATGACCGACGTCGAGGCAACGTTATGCAGTAGCAAACTTGCTCAACTGTCGTATGCTTGTGTGACGGTAATGCTCCATACAACGGCCCTGTACGGTTCTAATGCCCCGATCAATGCATGGCGTACTACAGCTGCATAGAATACTTGAACACTTCCCACACGTAAACCAACATCATCCTTTACAGATCCTAAAAGGCCGCTAATCGAAGACGGAGATCGAAAAACGCACTTTACACTGTGTTTCTGCAGATGCGACCAATACTGTTCGAAATGCTACCAGCTTAAGGCAAAGAGGCTGTAGACTTTTTTGTCACCTCGTTATTTTCGTCACTCACCCGACTCGCGACTGCTCGATAGCCAACGCGCTCCTCGCCTGTCTTTAACCATTTCAACTCAGCGGACAAATTTTCTGCGTCCGAGATGACGTGATCACTATTGACAGGGATACAAGCCGGATGGCGAAAACTATCATCCTGAAGATACAAATGAATGTCAGTTGGCATACTATAAACAGCGTGTCCCGAAGTACGCTGTCAGAGGCAAACCATTCAGGAATATTACTGAGTCAAAATTTCCGCAGTACCGATGGAACATGGAAGAAAGATTGGGTTTATCTTGCGACAACAGCGAGGTCATTAGAGACGGAGCACAGCTCGAATTTTGCCAAGGATGGGAAAGGAAATCGACAGTGCCATTTCAAAGGAACCATCCGGCATTTGCCTGGAGCGGAAAACCTAAATCTGGATGGCCGGACGCGAATTTCAACAGTCGTCCTCCCGAATGGAACATCGTATTGCAAAATGTCTCAGTACATTTTTTATCTCCAGAAGTCCGCAGCACGTGCTGTAAGGTTGTTAACAGGACGACAGTGACCAACGAGGAACTAGCAGGCATACACCTGATGCCTGGAACACCTACGGTGAATTAGACACTCTGGAGAACAGGACTTTGTGCTGGACGGTCGCAGACCTTTGTCAAACTGGGAGCAAAAAAATAGTCAGCCGGATAAAGAGAAACACGTCAAACCATTGTGACGCAATAATAATCATGGCACCAGAGTTAAGCTGTTCCCTGCACGCATGAGATGGGCTATTACATCGGTAGTCCACCCACATAGAGCACTCCGTCTTCTGGCTGCGACACACCGAAAAACTGTCCCCCATTGAGCATGTTTGGGACTGGATGAAGCGTCGTCTCACGCGGTCTGCATGTCCAGCACGAACGCTGGTCCAACTGAGGCGCCAGGTGGAAATGGCATGGCAAGCCGTTCCACAGGACTACATCCAGCATCTCTACGATCGTCTCCATGGGAGAATAGCAGCCTGCATTGCTGCGAAAGGTGGATATACACTGTACTAGTGCCGACATTGTGCATGCTCTGTTGCCTGTGTCTATGTGCCTGTGGTTCTGTCAGTGTGATCATGTGATGTATCTGACCCCAGGAATGTGTCAATAAAGTTTCCCCTTCCTGGGACAATGAATTCACGGTGTTCTTATTTCAATTTCCAGGAGTGTATTTAAAGACTATCAGCGGGTTGTTACACCGAGGCGCAGTGGCTGGAATTTTATTTGAAGAACACATACTTAATCGATAGCAGAGCAGTCAGTAGTTTCCTTTACAAAATGAATTGAACTGTAGCGAAATTATGTTATTTTCAATTATCGTGTAGGTTTTCAAGTATTTTTAATTGCTGTTTGAAGCCGAGACAGTTATGTACTCATTGTTTTCTCGTTTAGTACTGTTTGGTGATTGTCAACTCCCGGAACGACTGAATATTATTGAAAGTAGTCAAGTGCTTATTTTAGGGCCCCACTGAGCACAACAAAGAGACAAGCTGAAACAACCGTATTGAATCGTCACAGCAAGCGGTGGTCGTAATATACAGCAATCAGCAAAAAATGAGTTGTATAACTCGGAAAATTAACGATTTCTGATTTCATACATGAACGAGGTTCCTTAACAGTGGAAACACAAAGAACTGACTATGTGCAAACGAGGCAAAAATATTTAAGAACGTATAACATCAATTAATTTCTTGCATATTATATATAAGATAACAAGCACATTTGTAAACAAAGGTACTGACGTCCTCGAAAAATGCGTTTTATTGCTCTTAGGAACTATTAGGCACATTTGGGTTCAAATGGCTCTGATCACTATGGGACTTAACATCGATGAGGCACATTTGGGGCATTTTTAAATGCGCAGAAGTTATTTAGTAAAACATTCACAGATTTCCAAACAATATTTGTATACAAAAACACTGAGACATGAGTACCGCAGTCAGTTGTATTCACACAATTTTGTGTTACAGTTTGAAGAACAAATTCTTTGACTAGAATTTTATTTAATGGAACTCGTTTTGAATAGACCTCCACTTTCAAATGATGTCAATCACAGTATACACTAAGTAATGAAATTTCGCAGATGGACCGAGACACATGAAAATAATATATTCTTCTTTCACTGTTTTCACCGAATTCTTCTGTAAAGATTTTATACCGTATTAACTTTATCTTCCAGTTCCTGAAGGCTGTTGTATGAAATTTTTTTTATACCGTACTCATTATATCTGACTATACTAATCTTGATGCTTTCCTGCAATGCTGGTGTCTCCAATGTGGTTTTTCTTCAGGTCCCTCTCTGGATGGTCTTACAGCTGAAATCAGGTAGCCTGGACAGATCGAAGAAGTGAACGGCACGCCATTTAAATAAAGCCGTGGTTCTGAAAGTGGAGCAGTTATGGTTTTTCCGTCTGTGACAGATACTTCCCAGATGACGTCGTTAGCTTTGAAGCACATGTGACACCTGAGAAATGAGCAGCGAATTACAGTAGTCATAATGTGTCCAATCCAAGTGATTCGGTGGGCAGTATACCATAATGTAAAATCTGCATTAGTAAATTAAGGTCAAAACAAAGGTACGTGTTAAACCTATCACTGAATAATTAGTAACTGTGAGGTCCTGTCTTGGTACTGAACGAAGCTATTTCTGTCTCGTCACATCGTCTTTAGAGGATTCGAACATTTGAACCTTGTTTTCTGCTGCGTAATTTCCGCTATCTTTCGGTAAGCAACACTTCATAACCATAATGAAAATAAAACTGAATTAACGGTTATTATGCTGCGTTCAGCTCTCACAAACACAGCTTAGTAACACATAATATGATTCGTGTCTATTTGAGCAAGAATCTCGTAACTATTACAAACCATGACGAGTCTTCATTTTTTATATCCAACACGTCGTTGGTACAACACACGACAGCTGTTGACTTTCGCCGCTTCTCACTAACGTCACAACTTCGAGTTCTCGCAGTTGTTCGGCCTTTCCATCTAGGTGGTATTGACCCAATCCTAATTTTTGTACTGATAAATTAATTTTCCCAGGGGATTTTTTTAGGCTCCTTACACTAGCGGTTCACCCGAGCATAACTATGTTATTATTTAGCTTCAGTGCACCGGATTCAATTTTTAGTCATTTCAAATTTTTGAGAAAAAGGAACAGCGGCAAGGTTGCCAACTTCTAGACTCTGCACGCACGACAGCACCGGTCCCATTCAACTTACGTGTTGCATTGCTGTCCTTTACTGCCCAATAGATAACAAACGACCCTTTCACCTGGCGAAAACGGCGGTCACCAAGGCCAAAGCGAGCTACCTGTGTCGAGTCGCTAGGCGGAAGTCTAGGAAATCCCGAGATTAACATCAGCGCAGTGGAGGTGGTAGAGCTGACGCAAGACGTTCCATTAACAGGAGAAACGTATGTCCCGCCCTCGGCGGCCAGCCTATCACGAAGCAAATATTACAGAACCTGGACAAGGCGTGTCAGACAAGGAACCGGCTGAAACGCCAACGTGAAACTGCCCTTAATAATATTGAAGGGTTCCAGGTAACCACTGAAAACCTGCGTCTCCAATAACGACCTCATTGTACAGACTTCGCCATGAGAGGTAAATTGTAACCCGTCTGTTTTCGTAAGACAAATTATGTCACTCCCATCAGGGCATTTTTAATCTCACTTTTCATTTCGTATCCATGTCAGGAGAAAGGGCAAAGACGATTCTTTTCAACCAGATCCCAGTAAGACAGAAGTGGATAAACTGCAGTCACTTAGAAGACACAGTTTGTAGATATGTACCGATGCAAAGCCCTTTATTCGTAGTTCACACAGGCGTCTACAAGAGGGGTGCAAGAGGGAGCACTTCCACCTCCCATTCCCTATCCCCCTGTAATCTGGCGTAAAGAGTTTTTATTCACGTGTTGAGTGTATAACCATGAATTCTCTAGGAAGTTTTTTGTGTCATCTATGAAATTCAGTTCTTATGGCTTGACTAATCTTAAAACTGACCAAGTTATTTACATAAAAAAGGGGGAATTTAGAGCTGTACCACTCCTTCCACCTCCTCACCCCCTCTTTTGGAAAAATTTCTGCGGTCGCCTGTGGTATTATCCACACTGTTAACCCCAAGAATTCCCCATCTTCAGTTATCTTTTGCTCTGAAAATCACGTGACAAATAGAGAGATACACTGAAATTATATTAATTTTCCATGTTTCTGTAACTATTGTTTGCTGGTGTGTTTTACGAGGGTAACTAAAAGCCTTTAATTATTTATTTCTGTGAACATGAGTTAATAAAGAAAAATTACAGAATAAAGAATAATTACAGATGTCTCGTTTCTCAACGTAGTCCCCATGTCGCATTATGCACGCATTTTGCCACGTCGGAAGTGAATGGATACCTCATGAATTCCTTTGATAGCGAAAGCTGCCACTCTGGCACCTAGATTTTCATCTCTTCATCGCTTCCGAAATATTTGCCCCCCAGCGCTTGTCTGAACCGTTCGGAAATCTGAAACTCACTTGGGATGATGTCTGGTGAATAAGTCAGGTGTTGGAGCCATTCAGATTTCACATTCTGTATTACCGTGGAAGTATAGTATGGGGTCAGCATTGTCGTGTTGCAACAAAACACCTGCAGTCAGAAGTCCTTGTCGTTAACTTCTGCCGGCCGCGGTGTCCAGCGTTTGTAGGCGCTTCAGTCCGGAACCACGCAGCTGCTACAGTCGCAGGCTCGAATCCTGCCGCGGGCATGGATGTTTGTGATGTCCTTAGGTTAGTTAGGTTTAAGTAGTTCCAAGTCTAGGGGACTGATGACCTCAGATGCTAATTCCCACAGTGCTCAGAGCCATTTGCATCGTTAACTTCTGATTGCAGAGAGAAGCTCATTTCGCAACATATTTAAGTATGAATTACTCTTCACTGTTTATCCCCTTTCCTTGTAGTGTTCCAAAATTATCCCTTTTCGTCCCAAATGAGACTTAGCGTGACTTCCCCCGCCAATGGTAAGGAATATTTTGGTTTTGGCGAAGAGTTATGGCGCTATTTCTTGCTCAGCCGTTTTGCTTAACTTTGGTGATAGTGCACCAAGTTTTCACATCCTGTAACTGTTCTGTGTAGCAGTCCCCTACCTTCGACCTGAATAGGAGACAAAGTTCATCACAGGGCATCGACATGACGATCTGTCAATTCAGCAGTCAACTCTCGTGGCACCAGTCTTGCAGACATCTTATTGAATCGCGGCACGTCGTTGTTGGCTCTTCGGTTGCTTCGGGAGAGGGGCCAAACAGCGAGCTCATCGGTCCCATCAGATTAGGGAACTATACAGAAGGAAGTCGGTAGTGCCCTTTCAAAGGAGCCATCCCGGCATTTGCCTGAAGCGATTTAGGGAAATCACGGAAAACCTAAATCAGGATGGTCGGACATTGGTTTGGGAAATCACGGGAAACCTAAATCAGGATGGCCCGACGTTGGTTAGAACCGTCGTAATCCCGAAAGCAAGTCTAGTGTGCTAACTACTGCAGCACCTGGCTCGGTGCACATCATGGAAAATATTGAAACGGTACAGTAGTTTCCGCTCTATAAGCAGCAGGTTTCGCTGCTCGCTCGCACCGGGAAGTAGAAACAGAAGCGGCTCCGCAGCCAATTTTGTTACACGACGCGGCCGGCCGCGGGTGCAACAGAACCCATGTGGACGGGTGGAAAGAAATGTGTCAGGCTTCATAATACGTATTGATATGTGTCGTGTATTATGCATTTCTTGTACGTGAATGTGAATCTGCACATGAACTTTCCTAGTCCTCCTTACACCTTTCCGTAAAGCGTGGCCAAATCTTTGTTGGGAAGTAGTTCTGTAGTATAGTAGTGCCAACCTTACTCCTGGGTAGGGGATCAGAGAGACAGCACAGGCAGGTAAAAGTATATAATATACCCGAGTTATAAGTTGTAAAATTGTGATATCTGTAAACTGGAACAATTGCTGCAATCTCTGTAAAATCGAGTGATAATAAATACATAATCAACTGTCATCAATCTTTAACATACCTTAAAAATCACAAAGAAGCCAAGTTAAAGGAATTCATTTAAAATAAAAGATGTAGAATGCAGGGACCCACACATCAGCGTGTGAGCCCTCCAGCCCCTTGCCTAGTATCGTACAGAAAGGGCACGCTCTCTAGGTAGCGCTCTCAAGCTCCCTTCCCCAGTTATCCGTTGCGCAATTTTGATTCAGTGCTTGACAACACCAACTTTCATCTGGCGACCCTAGGCAAGGAGGTTAGACGGTAAACTTTCAATATTGTGCGGTGAACCAACACTAATATCGAAACCGAAATAAAGGTTAATTCGTTACAGTAAAACGCCTATTTTACTTCACAAGCTCTTGCTCTGCGGCGGTGTCACTGTGCGGTACGCCTGGGCCCAGGCCCTTTATACCCCGCTCCCCTTTCCCCTTGCAAAAGGAAAAAAAAAGTATTCGTTTTCGGTACAATTCTGCTCTTGCCATTTAAGTGGGTATCGCTCCCAATGAGTCGTGTAGACTCATTACTCATCATCATCATCATCATCATCATCATCATCATTTAAGACTGATTATGCCTTTCAGCGTTCAGTCTGGAGCATAGCCCCCCTTATAAAATTCCTCCATGATCCCCTATTCAGTGCTAACATTGGTGCCTCTTCTGATGTTAAACCTATTACTTCAAAATCATTCTTAACCGAATCCAGGTACCTTCTCCTTGGTCTGCCCCGACTCCTCCTACCCTCTACTGCTGAACCCATGAGTCTCTTGGGTAACCTTGCTTCTCCCATGCGTGTAACATGACCCCACCATCTAAGCCTGTTCGCCCTGACTGCTACATCTATAGAGTTCATTCCCAGTTTTTCTTTGATTTCCTCATTGTGCACACCCTCCTGCCATTGTTCCCATATACTAGTTTCTGCAATCATCCTAGCTACTTTCATATCCGTAACCTCAACCTTATTGATAAGGTAACCTGAATCCACCCAGCTTTCGCTCCCATACAACAAAGTTGGTCGAAAGATTGAACGGTGCACAGATAACTTAGTCTTGGTACTGACTTCCTCCTTGCAGAAGAGAGTAGATCGTAGCTGAGCGCTCACTGCATTAGCCTTGCTACGCCTCGCTTCCAGTTCTTTCACTATGTTGCCATCCTGTGAGAATATGCATCCTAAGTACTTGAAACCGTCCACCTGTTCTAACTTTGTTCCTCCTATTTGGCACTCAATCCGTTTATATTTCTTTCCCACTGACATTACTTTCGTTTTGGAGATGCTAATCTTCATACCATAGTCCTTACATTTCTGATCTAGCTCTGAAATATTACTCTGCAAACTTTCAATCGAATCTGCCATCACAACTAAGTCATCCGCATATGCAAGACTGCTTATTTTGTGTTCACATATCTTAATCTCACCCAGCCAGTCTATTGTTTTCAACATATGATCCATAAATAATATGAACAACAGTGGAGACAGGTTGCAGCCTTGTCTTACCCCTGAAACTACTCTGAACCATGAACTCAGTTTACCGTCAACTCTAACTGCTGCCTGACTATCCATGTAAAGACCTTTAATTGCTTGCAAAAGTTTGCCTCCTATTCCATAATCTCGTAGAACAGACAATAACTTCCTCCTAGGAACCCGGTCATATGCCTTTTCTAGATCTATAAAGCATAGATACAATTCCCTGTTCCACTCATAACACTTCTCCATTATTTGTCGTAAGCTAAAGATCTGGTCCTGACAACCTCTAAGAGGCCTAAACCCACACTGATTTTCATCCAATTGCTCCTCAACTAATACTCGCACTTTCCTTTCAACAATACCTGAGAAGATTTTACCCACAACGCTGATTAAAGAGATACCTCTGTAGTTGTTACAATCTTTTCTGTTTCCATGTTTAAAGATTGGTGTGATTACTGCTTTTGTCCAGTCTGATGGAACCTGTCCCGACTCCCAGGCCATTTCAATTATCCCGTGTAGCCATTTAAGACCTGACATTCCACTGTACTTGATGAGTCCCGACTTAATTTCATCCACCCCAGCTGCTTTATTGCACTGCAAGCTATTGACCATTTTCTCCACTTCCTCAACCGTGATCCTATTTCCATCATCATTCCTATCCCATTCTACCTCGAAATCTGAAACATTACTGATCGTATTTTCACCTACATTGAGCAACTCTTCAAAATATTCCCTCCATCTGCCCAAGCCATCCACAGTATTCACCAGCAGTTTTCCTGACTCATTACTGGATATCTGAAATTTAAACCGACAATAAATTCCACTATTTAGCTTGAACTGCCACTCTAGATACTAGACATGATGTAACTTCATGTACAGAAAAATATAAGATCTGTACCTCCGATAAACACCCACTGTCCGCTCACCATCCTCCTCCTTCAAGACTGACGTCCAGGAAAAGTTTTATGATGGCAACGGGTAGATTATATATGTGGAATGTGAGGTCTGAACGCTCCACTGAGTGATGTAGCTGCTGGTTTCACTGAAGAATGACCCGTGTGGAGAACTCTGAACCAGCTCAGGACAGGGACTGCACACTCAAAAGACAATTTGCAGAACTGGGGTTACTCCACATCATCAACCCTTTGTGGCTGTGTAGTTCAACAAACTACAGATCACTTAAGCATATCCTGCAGTATGTGACGCTGATGACGTAATGTACGCGAGCACTGAAGCCGTAGTGATTGCCAAATATTAGGCTAAAGTTGCTCAGATTTTTATCTTTTTTTTCACGACATTTCTGTAACGTAAGCTACAAGTGAAAAGCAGCATTAGCTTATAAGTGACTGTGACTATAGAGTTCAATGAATTATACCAATGTAGACTATGTAGATCTACCATTGTCTGTAAATTTTAAAATGGTAGTTAGTTTACAAGTGCTATATAAAATATGATTGGTACCGAAGAAGTAGAATACCCGTGGCGGACCAAATCCCAATTCGACGATATACAGTGTGGGCGGTTTCGTGGTTGCGTCTGTCTGTCCCCCCCCCCCCTCCCAGAGAGTGCGGCTCTGAATAATACAGCAGGAACTATCAATCCCATCTTCTTCTGTCTTGACTTTCCTCATCTTTCATATTCCTTGGTTCCATTGCCTCCTCTACGTCGTTTTGCTAGTTGCGTCGTGGGCGACCCCTTTTCTTCCACTACAATCGTATCCATCGTAGTATCCTATTTGGTATACTGTCCTCTTTCAACCTATCCACATGGCCACACCACACCAGCTGTTTATGCTGGATATCGTCAGAGATATCCATATCCATTTTCATCCTTTGTCGAATTACGTCATTTCTTATCCTATCCATCCTAGTACAGCTTGAGCTTCGTCTTAAGTAATCTATCTCAGTGGCAAGCAACATATTTATTTATTTATTTATTTGTAACGTCCCAGGCTTCTGCTCCCGTACAAATGTACACTGTAGACTACAGTCTTATACATTCTCTTCCTCGTTGTTCTTCTTACTTTTTTGTTCTACATAACAGAGTTCATTTCCCTTGTTTCAGTTCGTTCACCATTGATCCCAATAGTGAACATGATTGCTTGCGCCCTATTTATTAAATAATACCCCAAGATATTTTGCCTTTCCCACACCTTCAATTACTTCTCCACCTACCTCCAAATTATTTACTCTTTCCATTCCAATAGCATGTACTCACGCTTCTTCACGTTCATCTTCAAGTCAGCCATATTGTATTCCTCTTTAAGCTTTCTTATCGTATAGCTCAGATCGTATTCATCATCTGCTACTATAATCTGGTCATCTGCAGAATACAGGCTAAATATCTTGCTGTCCTCTGCTGTCAGTCCCCTAACCTGGCATTGTCTATGCAAGTCGGCAGGATGGCCCTTACATACAGCTTAAAGAGAGTCGATGACATCCTACATCCCTGCCGCAGACCCTTATTCAATTCGAATTCTTCTGTCCGGCTATTCCCTGTGTTATTTTCATATAATTTCATAACATCCTTTAGCAATCTTTGATCTATCTCTACCTCTTTCAACTTTTTCCACAGTTTGTTGGTGGGCAGATTGTCATACGCTTTCCCTAGGTCAATCAATGCAACATGCGACTCCAGTCCAATCTTTGTGCCTTTTTCAAATATTTGTTTCATTGTGAAGATGTTGTCCATTACCGATCTTCCTGCTCGCAATCCTGCTTGCTCTTCTTGCTGTTTGCGGCTGGTTTCTTTTTCTACTAGATCTTTCAGTACCTTCGAGTACAGTCTTCGAACGAAAGGGATCATTGCTAATCCCCTACAATTATTTGGGTCATTAAGTGACCCTTTCTTATGCAACGGTCTTATGTAACATGTTTCCCATTACGATGGAACATCTTCTCCATTTAATACTAATTCAAACAACCTCCTTAGCAACTCCAACAACATTGGTGGACCAAACTTCACCATCTGTGGATATATTGATATTTGTTCTGGTGCCTTCTTCATCTTAATAGCTCTTCACAGTCTGCTGAAGAAATTTTATAACCGCCGTAACTCCTCCTATTGCATTCACATCTATGTGAATATTCTGGCCGACTTTCCTGGAATGAATACTCAAAATACGACGTACGTCGCCCATTGGCCATGACTAATATTATTATGATTTAATTGGTAACGACTTGACACTCGCATTGGATTGTTCTGCATGACTCAGCACTACGAGCTCCACCAATCATCCTCTCTACATATTCACATCTTTCTTTCTACACCTTGTTTTGCCTTTTAAAGATTTTTCTTTTATACTTCTCTACCTAGCGTCCTACACCTATCTCTACTTTGAAAGTCATAAACTTTCAGGACCATCAACTAAGCTTCTTTTTTACTTTTAATCATCTCTGCCATTTCTCTATCCCACCAAACTGGTTTCGTCTTCTTCTCATATTCTCCAGGGGCTTATTTCACTGCTCCACTTACAGCCTTCTTTGTATGGTCTCTGCACTCCCCAATTTATTTACCAGTCACTGCTGGTACAAGTACATGATACTATCTTTCCTTCAACTGTCCATACTGCACCTTATGATCTCAAGCTATTCAGCATGTTGCGACCTCTTATGTTCGCCACTACTCTTTAAAGTATAGGCGATATACATTTTACACTCCACCAGGTGGCGATCACTTCTACATTCTGCCCATCTTTTAACTCTGACATCCTGAGTTTTTAAATTGGTCTTTTGCCTCAAGATCTGATAATTAATAATTGATTTCAACCCTATTGCATGGTTATACCACAATGAACAAAGAATGAATTTTCTACTCGTAATTTATACTGCTCCAAAAATCCACCAAACGTTTCCCATTCTCATTCCCAAAATCCTCCCTATTCATCCCAATAGCCCTATTATTCGTCTCTTTCCCTACTCTGACATTAAAATCTTTTGCCCGCATCAGTTCATGGCCACTTGTAAATACGTCTACAGTCTCTATCAGCATCTCTTCACATTCTTATTTTACCTTCAACGGTGAGTCTTCAGTGGGGGCATACGATCCCACTATTGCTACTCAGATTGATCTTTGTCAGCCGTCCATTAACTGCCCCCCATGAAGTTACATACTTTGAGCACCGTTTGTTTGGAATGATGGATACTCCTATTCTCACCCTACTGCTATTGTCCACTCCAATAAAATAATGTTTGCGAACTCCAGCCGGTATTCACAACAAGTAACTATTTTTTTTTATTTCAGAAAGCATAGCTGCATCAGTGTTGCGCTGTCTTAGATCCATTAGAACATCTTGTTCCACTCCCGCCGGAGGTTTGAGTCCTCCCTCGAGCATGGTGCGTGTGTTGTTCTTAGCGTTAGTTAGTTTAAGAACTGTGTAAGTCTAGGGACCGATGACCTCAGCAGTCTGGTCCCATAGGAATTCACACACATATGAACATTTGAACATCTTCTTTCTTATTGCTGATGCCCCACATATTCCAGGTACCAAACTGAAAAGTCTATTTTCGTTTCCGTTGTCGAATTCCATTAAAACAATCCGAAAGCTGAGACATATTACTAGGTATTTCTGCTTTTTCTATTGAAGGAGAACTGACTCAGCATTTGCTATCAGCGTTTTCTTCTCCTAGGAAGATTGGCTTCATCGCACCTCATTCTTCCTACACTTATAGGAAGAGGATTGGAAAGGAATAATTAAGGATAGTAGGAGAGACTGTTGTGTTACTTAATTCAGCCATTGCCTTCTGTGGATAAGGAAAGCAAAGGAAATGCTAGGTTGTTGTGTAACATCCTCCCCCCCCCCCTTCTCTAATCGATTAGTGTTGAAATTTGGCCTTGTTCCGAGTGTACCCAGTAGAAATGATAAAATTCTGAGTAAGGCTACTGTTTCCGAAGAAACCTGACACCGATTAGAGGGAAGATGCGTACAACAAGTTATTCTAGAAAATAACTTTTTCGTCTTCTACTACTCTGCTGCTACTATACTTCGTTTTGTCTTAGTTGGTTATCAGTGGAACCACTCAGGTGAAGTACTACAAGCAAAAGGATACTACAAGAATTGACGAGACCTCAACAACAAGTGAAATGATTTAACATGATTAATAATTACGATTGCCAGCCAAGTGTGGCAAATACTCTTCGATAAATTAGTAATGATCTGAATAGTATTTGTTTGAAGTAATACTGAAATAATCGCTTGGCAGCAGGAGGCGTACACACACCTAGTGAAAACTAGAAGCAAGAAATAAGAACAAATGAATACTGCAATAAATAATTTTAGATAATATAATGCGGTTAAGTGAAGATTTGAAATATACGACATTGAATTTAGTGGAACTGAATCTCACTATTGTTACGATAAACTTACTTAACCTCATGCTATTGATTATTCGATACGAGCCATTTTTGAGAAAACGAAAATTAATTGAAGTTGAATGAAATGGTTAGTAACACGCTTCTCTATCGATTGTGAAAGTTAATTTGACTGGAAAACTAATCTTGTGCTTCATTATGAGAATTGTAACACATTACTGATAATGAACTTTGAACCGAGCTAATACACTCATGTAAAATTGCTATTCAAATGTATTTGCCAGTAATTTACATTTACTTTTATTGTCAAAATGAACAGTGCCTCTGATTATTATGCAAGACAAAGAGTTAATTACATGAGGCGTTTCTAATAGTTACATTTAATTAATTTTTAAATCGCAAATCTAATTGGCAGACTTTTATTTTAATTTTTAAATAGAAAATGTAACTGACGGGCTTTTAATTTACGTATTCAGTTCTTTTCTTTCGCATACGACACTCGGATCAGCACAGCCAGGAAAGGACTCAGTCTAGGTTACAATGACATAGATTAAAGAACAAAGCAGGAAAATTTTACTTTCTCATTCATTTTTTTATTTTTTTAATAGGATTATGGGACTTGACTTAGAACTACTTAAACCTAACTTAACCTAAGGACACTACACGCAGACATTCCCGAGGCAGGATTCGAACCTGCGACCGTATCAGCAGCGCGGTTCCGGAATGAAACGCCTAGAACCGTTCGGCCACAGCGGCTGGCTCCCATTTATTACTTGGAAAGTGATCAGAATCAAGTCTCTGGGTTATGCCTGACAGTTTGTACACAACGTTAATGATTTCATACGAATTTGCAGATTTTTGCAGTCGTCGAGATGCTGTAATCGGCATTTGCGACAATTTTCCAACATCTCCAACACTGGCGAGAGCCCTTGCATTACCCGCAGCAGATTCAGGGGCAGGGGTTTGACGTAATAGGTGTTTCCTTCATCTGCCCACAATTGCAATGGAACAGCGCCTCCCAATATATGTATTAAGTGGCTTGACATAACCACAGCCACACAGAGTTCGCTACTTGCGCGTCCCACCACCTCCGTCACTCGCCTCTCACTGGATCTCTCCCACCTCGTTCTCTGTCTGACGTCACGTCCCACTGAGCAGAGACTATGCTCTCTACCTAGCTGTTACTCTTTTATCATCGGCAACTACCTACATTACAAAGTGTGACATTAACAATTCTACATTAGCTAACACAAAATTTGACGTATTTACATTACAAATAAATGGAAACTTCTTACAGTTTTGCATAATATCGATTATACAGCACATGAATTGGCGATAAAGTTAGGTGGCACTCTGTATTATTATCGTCACAGTTGGAGGACACCACCGACGCAGCTTCATCGGAGGCAGACACCTCCCCGTCTGCATGGTCACTGCTTCGTTAAGCCGGTGTCCCACGGGGACGAAAACTATTTCTGCTAGGCATAAATGGAGTCTACTGGGTGATTCCTGGAGGAAGTGTTTGTGAAATGCTCGTTGAACAGCAGTTTCCCACTCCCTGCTAACTGAAGGACACGTCAGCTCTTCTGTTTTGGTGTAGTTGCCACTTTCTGCTGTCTGGCGGGTGGCGCCAGCCTGCAAGAAAAGAACGGCTTTTATGCGTAGAAAAGTACTTTCATAGGTACTCTTGTTAACAGGTCAAGGGTGGAAGCGAATTAGTAGTACAGCGTTTGTATGAATTTTTTGAACGTGTAAACCACTTTTATGCACACACTGTATAATCAGCATCTCTCATTTTACAATGCTAATGAGGTACATATTCCTCAATAATCAACAGCCATATGGGCTAACGATTTGTTGGTCTTCAATGCCCAATAGAAAATAACGATCCTTTCAGCTCATGGCAGCTGCGATCGACAAGGACATAGAAAAATACCTGCATTCAGTCGCAGTCTGTTTTTCCAGGAAATCCAACGATTAACGTCAGCTAGTGGTAGCGCTCTTTCAAGTGTTTACATTTGAATAGAAACGTCTATCACGACTGCAGCAATTGTAGGGTCATAAAAAGAACGTTATCTTTATTGGACAAGCACCTAAAGTCAAGTGAATATGTTTTGTGCTCGTCCGAAATAACGCTGCATTCCTTATTAGTTATCAACAAATACTTTATTCCATGTATCGTCTTTCCGATCACTCGAATTATTAACGAGTCTGCACAAAAATTTTTTATTCAAATTTTCGTGTTGTTCACAAACGGCAACACCTTCTAAGCTTTTTACACAAATTAAGGCTTGTAAAGCATGCATTTTTACGAATGTACTTCTGTCCAAAGAGCGGTTCTGGTAGCTGGAGTCCGGGGTTTTTGTTAATTGTGCCTTTTTAATTCTTATGGTGATATTTCCATAGACACTTTGATCCCGTAACACATATTTCTTTATACCTAACAGAGGAATAAAATACCAATTTTCACAGTTTTATCTTTTAAATTGTTGTAATTAAGAAATACTTTCATAAAAATTTTGATTATTTCACCTCCTTAGAGGTTGAATTTCCAAAATCACTAAAACACGTATTTTTTGTATGTAACCGAGGAGTCGAATACCAGTTTTCATAGATGTAGCATTAAAGAAGCTTTAGTATTACTTTAATAAAGACTTAGTTCAAAAAAATTTTACCCGCTATTTTAACCCCTAGATGCTGAATTTCAAAAAAAATCTGAAACACTTATTTCTTTATTTCTGACCGAGAAAACAAACACTAGTTTTCGTAGTTCTAGATTAATAGAAACATATTGTGGAAATTTATATACAGGGTGAGTCACCTAACGTTACCGCTGGATATATTTCGTAAACCACATCAAACACTGACGAACCGATTCCACAGACCGAACGTGAGGAGAGGGGCTAGCGTAATTGTTTAATACAAACCATACAAAAATGCAAGGAAGTATGTTTATTAACACAAACCTACGTTTTTTTTTAAATGGAACCACTTTTGTTTTGTTAGCACATCTGAACATATAAACAAATACGTAATCAGTGCCGTTTGTTGCATTGTAAAATGTTAATTACATGCGGAGATATTGTAACTTAAAGTTGACGCTTGAAACCTCCGACGTTCAGTTGCGTATTGTAACAAACACGGGCCACGGTCGGCGAGCAGCATCTGCAGGGACATGTTTACGATGACGACCGTGTTTACGAGTGGGGCTGTAGTGCACTATTGTGGTTTGGTCTAGCTGTCGCAGTGTTCGCATGTAGCGCTTGCTCCTATTGTTATTCTGCATTCGTCTCCGCACGCAGACCAACTGTACTACACCGTGTTACCAGACGTCTGTGATAGTGCAGTGTTGTAGGAACTGTGACCATGGTGTATTCGAACTCTGAAAAGGCGGAGATGATACTCATCTATGGCGAGTCTCGACGAAATGCAGCTGAAGCCTGCAGGGTGTATGCAGAACGGTACCCGGACAGAGAGCATCCAACGTGCCGCACATTGCAAAACATCTACCGCCAACTGTATGCAACAGGTATGGTCGTAGCACGCAAACGGTTCCGTAACAGGCCCGTCACAGGAGAAGCGGGTGCAGTTGGTGTGTTAGCTGCTGTTGCCACGAACCCACACATGAGTAGACGGGACATTGCGAGAGCCGGTGGACTGAGTCAAAGTAGTGTCGCCGGCCGCGGTGACCGTGCGGTTCTGGCGCTGCAGTCCTGAACCGCGGGACTGCTACGGTCGCAGGTTCGAATCCTGCCTCGGGCATGGGTGTGTGAGATGTCCTTAGGTTAGTTAGGTTTAAGTAGTTCTAAGTTCTAGGGGACTTACAACCTAAGATGTTGAGTCCCATAGTGCTCAGCGCCATTTGAACCATTTTTCAAAAGTAGTGTCATGCGCTTACTGCATCGTCACCGCTTTCACCCGTTTCATGTGTCGCTACATCTGCAATTACATGGTGATGACTTTAATCATCGAGTCCAATTCTGTCAATGGGCATTAACAGAGAATGCGTTGCAGTTCTACTTGTTTACCGATGAAGCGGTTTTCACAAACCACGGGGCAGTGAATCTACGGAACATGCATTACTGGTCCGTGGACAATCCTCGCTGGCTCAGATAGGTAGAGCGATAGCGACCGTGGACTGTAAATGTATGGTGCGGAATCATTGGCGACCACCTCATTGGTCCTCACTTCATTGCAGGGGCCCAAACAGCTGCAACATACATCGCGTGTCTGCAGAATGATCTGCCAACGTTGCTCGAAAATGTCCCACTGGAAACGCGTCGACGTATGTGGTATCAGCATGATGGTGCACCTGCACATTCCGCAATTAACACTAGGCTGACCCTAGACAGGATGTTCGACGGGCGTTTCATAGGACGTGGAGGACGCATAAATTGGCCAGCCCGTTCTCCTGATCTTACACCTCTGGACTTCTTTCTGTGGGGTACGTTAAAGGAGTATGTGTACCGTGATGTGCCTACAACCCCAGAGGATATGAAACAACGTATTGTGGCAGCCTGCGGCGACATTACACCAGATGTACTGCGGCGTGTACGGCATTCATTACGCCAGAGATTGCAATTGTGTGCAGCAAATGATGGTCACCACATTGAATATCTATTGGCCTGACATGTCGGGACACACTCTATTCCACTCTGTAATTGAAAACGGAAACCACTTGTGTATGTGTACCTCACTCCTCATGGTAATGTACATATGCGTCAGTGAAAAAGACCAATAAAAAGGTGTTAGCATGTGGACGTAATTTGCTCTTCCAGTCTCTTCTGTACTTAAGGTCCATCACCGTTCCCTTTGGATCCCTACGTAATTCGGTGCTCTCCTATACACACGATCGAACAGCGGAGGAGTGGTACTCAAGCGTCAAATTTAGGTTACAATATCTCCGGATGTAATTAACATTTTACGATGCAACAAACGGCACTGATTACGTATTTGTTTATATGTTCAGATGTGTTAACAAAACTAACGGGGTCCCATTTAAAAAAACGTAGGTTTGTGTTAAAAAACATACTTCCGTGCATTTTTTTATGGTTTGTATTAACCAGTTACACTAGCCCCTCTCCTCACGTTCGGTCTGTGGAATCGATTGGTCAGTATTTGATGTGGTTTACAAGATATCCAGCGGTAATGTTAGGTGACTCACCCTATATATATATATATATATAGTGGAACTTATATATATATATATATATATATATATATATATATATATATATATATATATATATACCGTTTTCCAATTACTCTGACACGTAGTACGCCAGTTTCAGAGAAAGGCACTGCGCACCTAATTTGTTCACTTGCCCAGAGCTGAGAGAAAGACTACCCCACTTCCCTGTACCACGCATTAAGATTTCAACGGAATAAGATATTTGATTTTTATAGAAATTCTCTGTTAATATTGTACCCTTTTTAAACAACTGTTCCCTTTGTTAAGCATAGTATCGTTCAGATCTATGCTATGTGTGAAGATCACGTGAAGTTTTACTCTATCTTTTTGAATATATACTTCAATCTAAACACGTTGTCTTTGAATATAATCTCATAGGAACAGTTACTCTCCCCCTCTCCACTGTTTATCATTACGCGTTACCACATGTGGTATGCAAGAGTTGGAAATTTTATACAGAAACAGAAATCTCGCTTAGCCGCTGCGTGCTTGCTGTTTGTTGTTGTGCTTTCGAGAAATGTGTAACAACGTTTTCAAGACGCGAGGTAAGTGGAAATTTTGATAAAGACTAGATAATTGTTTAACATCAGTTGCGCATTTAAAACAAAGACAAACTGCATTCAGATAGTTACAGTTCAGTTCAAATTAGGTTCTGTTTAGCCAAAGGTTAGCATACGAGTTTAATTTGGATAACGGTTTGTGGGGACATAGTTTGAGTAATACGTAGAATTTTATAGAGTGGCAGGTAAAGTTGAGGTGTATCTCATACAGAAGCAAATATAGTTGGGAGGTTACAGTATGTACAGAACAAGTGCGGACCTATTACATTTCTTTGCGACACCCCTTACGATACCTTTATCTCTGATGAAAGCGCGCTGTCCGGGACAACGTACGCGGTTCTATTACTTATAAAGTCTTTGAGCCTCTCAGATATCTGGCAACTTATTCCTTGTGCTCGGACATTTTTTAACAGCCTCCAGTGTGACCCTGTCATCTAGGAATGTGCACTCTGCCTGTTGCCCTTCATTCATGGTACTCAGGGAGCCCTGCAAGAAAAGTCATGTCCTGTTTTGCACGAGCGATGCTTTCAGAATCAATGACGATTTGTGGAGAAAAGTTTTCTTATCTCAAGTTAATTAAATATATTCGAACTTCGAATACTGCAGCAAACCGGCGTTAAGGATACTGGACCGTGATTTTGCGGGTCCGTTCTTTTACTCTTCTTAAAGATGGGAGTTACCTGTGCAGTTTTCCAGTCGGCTGGAACATTCCGCTGGGTGAGAGGTTCGTGATAAATGTACGCTCTATAAGGGGCCAAGGCTGAAAAGTACTCTCTGCAAAACCAAACCGCAAATACATCTGGAGCTGGCAATTCATTTGTTTTCAGTTCTTTCAGATGGTATATACAAATACAACATTTTTTACTTATACTAGACTAGACTAGACCAGTAAAGTCTGATCGGATGTAGTCAATGCAGATGTACAGGGTATTTCAAAGTCTTTGCTACAAACGTCGAGGTGTGATAGACTATGTCATGGAGAACAACTTTTGATAGAGAAAAAAGTTCGCTGACTCTACGCCAGGCGTTGTTTTATCGAATTTGTCAGCGCGAGGACGACGAGATTTCACTAACCAGGCGTGCTGCATCTGCATAATACCTACGCCAGTAAATTGACAGACCCAACAGGAAACCTTAAGAACGTGTGTCTATAAGCGGAGAAAGATATTTTACAAGCTCAGCCTACCGGCTCACACGTGGGACAGATGGCTACTTTATAGGCAACACGCACTGCATGCGAACGCGGCAGGGCGCCTACGCCCTGACGCGTTTCAGGGGCATAACCAGATATTAAAGACGCCTAAAGTTGCCGGGAAGCACTGGCGAACAGTTTGTCTCCAACCAAAGTTGTTCCCCAAGACGTGATCTATCACCCCTGTATGTTTGTCGCAAAGATTTACACATCTTGCCAAAGGTAGAAACGCGTGTATATCCCTAATATGTGTCACAGTCTCATGACAAAAGCATTTGTTGCTTCTCCGGGGTAACCTTTGAACGTAACGGTCTCTCTGGATCTTTGTGAGGCTGCCCATTTTGCCAGTTTGTGGACGAAGACATCCCCATCAAGAAAAATTCGAAACTCTTCCTCTTATGAGAAAACTAAAGGCACGTGCAAGTACAATCTGAGGCATATGAGACACTTATCAGTCATTGTTTTTATGTGATGCATTCCTGAAGGGATGATTGCTTCTTGTAAGGTAAATTAAGTTGGTTCAATAGCCGTGACTCCTAGATTTATCTTATTATTTGTCTTGGTTTTGTTGCATTCCAATATTCACTTTCGTATTAACGTTCTTTTCGTTTCAGTAGTATCCCAAAATATGTAACTAACAGTATTGAGTGACACTGGAAGTTCTACTTCGTATCACTACATGATTGGGAATGTGGAGTGAAACGCAGTTATCCTAGTGTAGTGTTAGCAGTTAGCCAACACTACGCACACTACTTGGTTGAGGAGTCCGAATGCACGCGTTAACTCACGCAGGATGGCGTGAGATCTGAAACAGGATACGTAATGAATGCTATAAAGAAAAGTACGTAGCTTCTGGAATACTTAACTTTAATCCATCATTTGTATACATCGTTCTTGATGAGACATGCTTCATACGATAACTATCTATTGCTATGGCGCCTTGCTAGGTCGTAGCCATTGACTTAGCTGAAGGCTATTCTAACTATCTTCTCTGCAAATAAACGAGGCTTCGTCAGTGTAGTCGCTAGCAAGTCGTCCGTACAACTGGAGGCGAGTGCTAGTAAGTCTCTAGAGACCTGCCGTGTGGTGGTGGCGCTCGGTCTGCGATCACTGACAGTGGCGACACGCGGGTCCGACATGTACTAATGGACCGCGGCCGATTTAAAGCTACCACCTAGCAAGTGTGGTGTCTGACGGTGACACCACATCTAGAATGTTCTTTTATTTTTCTTAATAATTTGTTACTGCATAATCACACGAGTCTGATGGAATTATGACTGCATCGTAATAAAATAAAAAAAAATTAAAGAACATAAATCAATCACTTAGTCTCTAAGACAGCACCGGCAAGTCTTTTTTGCTGTATTGTAGATTTTTTTGGTAAGTTTTAGTTGTGCGCTGTACGATGTTGTGCACACTAATATTTGCATTTTTTTTTCTTTTTTCACAGTTCAGTGAATCACTTCGTTTCCGTTTACATCAGGGGCAGTTGTCGACTATCGAATGTTCTACATTATTTGGACCTCTTTCAGATCGTGGTGTAATACGTACCATAGACTTCCACTAACGGCAAGTCAAATCAGAAATTATGGCGTGTGGAAAATCAGAAGAGACGTCGTGAATGTTTATTTGAAGTGAATCTGTGAACGAGCCTCGTGTGCAGTTTGCACTCAGGTGAGAAAAGCTATCACAAGGCCGAATTGCGCCTGTTTGAAATCAATAAAAAAGTGACAGCTTTTGCTGGCTATCTTTCATCAGGCCACTGGACCGTTGATAACCAAATGAAAACCGTCGAATTATGCTACCTCTTACAACCAATTATCCAGTTCCGTTGAAACGCGACTACATTCTCTTCGCCAATGGGAGAAATAGTTCGGCAAGTGGGAAGGCCCACTGCTATTTGCTTATGCCATTGCTGCTCAATCGCTAGATATACTCACAAAGGTATTATAACTTCGAGTATGACCCATGAACGATACGAGATTGTATGATCAAATAAAATCACTTGCAAAAAATACACGTGCCAGAGTGAAAGTCATTGCGTGAATACTGAGGAAACGTAACACTTCTACTGAGAAAATAGCTTAAAAACTCTATTTAGACCGAGTCTTGAGTGTTGTTCGTCAGCGTTGCGGCCTAGACAGATAGGATTAATAGAGTAGATAAAGACAATGGAAAGAAGTACGACACATTTCGACACGGGCAGGAGCCTCACGGAAGATCTCATCAAACTCCTGTAGCGTACGTTTCAAGAGAGGCACTTGTCCTCACGCAGCCATTTCAAAAACCATAGGCCAAGAAAAGTCGGCTACATACTACTTTCTCTTAGATGTTAATCATCACTTCGAAAAAATGAAGTTAAGCAATTAACTTTTATTTCATTGTTTTTCGGGAATGCATCCGGGAAATTACTAACTCTTGTACCGATATTTCCGATGGCAATCTTTCAGGCATTCTCGAGGTGAGTCGATTGCCGGAATTTTAAAGCACTGTACACTGTGGAGTAAACGCGCTCGCGTCAAAGATGACACTGTCGGTAATAAGAGCGTCAGTCATAGATGAAGCTATACGTATGTAAGAGTAAAACAATGCAAGCGCAGAGTCAGTAAATCCACAGTGCTTACGAAATATTTAGTTGATTATTATGGATGGCATATGTCGGAATGCCAGGCGCTAAAGACCTAGAACAATATTTCTTTTGAGAGAGAACAAATGAAATGAGGGGCATTCTTGATTTGTCGAGCTGAAAACTATCGTCTCGGTTGACTAGGTTGTCTGCCGATTGTATTTCCACAGTTTTCTTTACCATTAAATCCCACTAGTTTGAGGCTGTGGTCAGCACCTCAACTTTTCCCGTAACCCATGGGATGACCAGTGGAAGTACAGTGTTCAGACAGTGCAGATTTGTTGGGCTGTAATAGACGAGTGTGTTGCTGGTGTTCAACACAACGTTCTTTTATCGTGCGTATTCTTTGTCCTACGTACTGTATACCCCAATGAGACGGGGTTTCGTATATTCCCGCCTTTCGTTAAAGCAGATCGTCATTCACAGATCCCAGAAGAGCTGCTGTCTTGGAAGGTGGTAAGGAAGATCACATCTAATTTATTCTTCTTCAAGCGGTAAATGTGGAAATGTGAACTGTGGCGATCTCATTAACAAATCGTTCAAATAGGACTAACGCGCTGTTATCCTTTTCTTGATTCCTGGTAGGCTCCCATCGAAGTATCAAGAATACGTATGGAGCAACATGTCTGCCCAACTGCAATCGACGAGTGCTGGTTGTACCTCTACGACACCGACATAAAGGAGCAAACCAGGCAGCTGAAACGTGTGGATTCAGCACCGCCGACAAAGGCGAAGACACAGTGATGATTGGGCAAGCTTTTCTGAACAGCCAAAATGCGAACGTCTACAGCCAAAGCCTTCCGTCAAATCACCGAGCATCGAGAAAAATATGTCGCATTTAATGGTCAATATTTATTTATTTATTGCTAAATTATAGACCTGTTACCTGATGTTTAAAACAGGTCGCACATCTTACAATTTTCGTTTTTCATCTTTTTACTGTTTTCTTTTCTTTTCTTTTATCTACAGAATTTACAAAGAATGATACTTTTCAAAATAACTATTATTTAATGTTGAAATATAAATAATTTTTTTTAAGAAGTATATAAAAAGATGATACCATAGAAGAGAGATTTGTTAGTACCATCACCGAATGTGACTGACGGTGAATACCTCGGAATGGTTTCTTCGAGCCGTTGACCGCCAGTCGCACACACACACACACACACACACACACACACACACACACACACACACACAAATGCTCATTAGTAGAGATATAACATTACTTATCCTATTTATTACTAATTCTATGTATTAACTATTTTAGGTGCCCATCCATGTACAGCATTTGGTGATTTCTTAGCTAGATCGCCAGCACCTTGTGCTTATTTACTGTCACATCTCAGCTTCCTGCTCCTGTTCCTCCCATTGTCACTGTTTTCACTGTCACTGTGGGTATCTCTGTCCACCCTCTGGAGATTGTTGTTACGTTGTACATAGGCATGTCTGTTATGTCGCGTACGCATGTACTCTTCATGTGTCCGGCTAAGAAATGTACCATACCGCAGCTAGGATCGATATGTCTCATTCTCAACTGCTCCCTTATGTCAGGGAGGAAGTCGTGCAGTCTACATCCCTATCACTTACATCCCACTCACCTTGCCATGTATCGTCTCTATCGGCACACAGGTTATTGTGTGTACCTTATCTAGTCCCCCCAGCTTTAACCAGTAGCTTGCAGCTCTGTATTTGATCGTGATATCTATGGGGCATATTCCAAGCACCACACACAGTGCATCCGCTGAGGTGGTACCGAAGGCTCCAGATGTCCTAAGTAGGACACTTCTCTACCCTCGTCTGACCAATGATTTGTTGGTGACCACGTTCAGTCTATGCGCCCACGTGCAAGCTGCGAAACTGAGTACTGATTCGAACGGTCAATATGCTGAAAATAATTAGGGGCGATCGAAAAGTTTGTAATTGAAGGCGTTGTTGCAGCTTACATGCAATGTAGCGCGACTCCGCTAGGGCTATACAAACACTGACATGAGGCAAGGGATTAGTGTGGCCTTCATGCCTTTTCGACTTGCGTGCTGTAAATCCGGAAACATGAACTATGGTAACGTTATCACTGAATGTGTCCATACAGGACCAACGCTGTCACTCTTTTCTTAGCTGCCGAATGACAAACACTGGCAGACAGCTATCGGAGAATGAGGAATGAGTACGGGGCAGCTTGTCTGTCGAAAACAACCATTGTGGAATGGCGCGCCAAATTCTGTGCTGGTCGTCACTCGACGCTGGTCGATCTGGGAGGCCAGCAATTATCCCGCCTTTGGTCCCTTAAAAAAGGGTTGACGATTATTTTCGGAGGACAATGTGGAGCAGGCAGTTACGGACTTCTTCATGCAGTAGGACACACTGTTCTACCAAAAGAGTATCTTCAACCTGGTGCATAGGTGGCATGATTGCCACAATGACCACGACGATTTTGCCGGCCGCGGTGGTCTAGCGGTTCTAGGCGCTCAGTCCGGAACCGCGCGACTGCTACGGTCGCAGGTTCGAATCCTGCCTCGGGCATGGATGTGTGTGATGTCCTTAGGTTAGTTAGGTTTAAGTAGTTCTAAGTTCTAGGGCACTGATGATCACAGATGTTAAGTCCCATAGTGCTCAGAGCCATTTGAACCATTTGAACCACGACGATTTTGTCTGATTCGCTCATCGATCGTGACTGTACGATCATCAGCCGGAAACCTTTTGACCCCCATTATATTAGTCCAAAATCAGACCTTCAGCAAAGTTCGTGCCTACGTAAGAGGAAATGTCTCGGCAGGTCGTGTGTCAAGGTGTGCGGGACAGAGTTCACTATCACCTTTCTCTTCTTCAAAAGACTCTGGAAGATTTAGAGATTTTGCGCCATTGACTTTTGTGACAAAACAACATTGACATCGCCTACTCACAAACGACTGGTCGAAAGCACATCTCTTCTACACAGTTGTTACTTCAAACTGGCACCGTAGTCAATGCGCTGACGTCGCTTATACGGCAGGAATAAAATGAGTCGCGCAGCTTTTCGAATAGATGGTATATTTACGGCTTAGCACATAATAGAAGGGGCGGTCAAAAAAATTTCCGAATGAGGATGTTGCTGTAGTGTATTTGAAATGTAGCGTGACTCCACTGTGGGTATATAAGCATCGACATTGTAGGCAAAGGATTAGTGTGGCATTCATGTCATTCCGACGTATTTGCGGTAAATGCGGAAACGTGCACTGAAGCTCAATACAGATATTTATTGTGTACTTTACTAGGTGATGTGATATATTGTCATCAGAGTTATGAAAATTAGCGACCTGAAACTGATCATACAGTAAAGGTTTTCACTGCCTTCTGTTTTATTGCCATCAGGAGACGAAATGTAAGGTACTGAAACGTGCCTTAAACCACAGCACAGAGCCCTTAACAAAAAGGTCGCAAGACCTCTTAAGCAGTGCTGCAGATGACGTCAGTGAACCGTGTAACAGTCGCTGACATCCTGATCGACTTGTTTATTAGTGTCGCAAGTTTAACTTTGGCTGAGTTTCAAGTACGCTTGGCAGTCGCAACTGGAAAAATAGTCACAATCGTCTCCGAACGACCGTTGTACGGTCCAGGACGTCGATGCGGATCTGTATAACCTCCGACTGCTGCTGGTGACGTCACAGCCTGAGTGCTACGCACAGTCGTAGCCGTGACGGCGCTGTCAGTTCACGGTGCGAATTTCAGTATGAATTCTGGTGCGAACGTATAAACCGCCATATGTTGTGCGGTATCGGCCGTTATCAGGTCCGCCGCACTTCCATATACGCGGCACAGTCAGTTAACGTCACCGCGTTTCCTACAGCCGCCTCCTCGAACGATTACGCCTCTGCCAATGAGATGCAAGCATCCTCACCGCGGTGCTCCTACAGTGGGTGTACTTACAAGGGAACCTCCCCATCGCACCCCCCTCAGATTTAGTTGTAATTTGGCACAGTGGATAGGCCTTGAAAAACTGAACACAGATCAATCGAAAAGACAGGAAGAAGTTGTGTGGAACTATGAAAAATAAGCAAAATATACAAACTGAGTAGTCCATGGGTAGCATAGGCAACATCAAGGATGACATGGGCACAGGAGCGGCTGCGGCACAAGAGGTCCTTAGTTCAAGTCTTCCCTCCAGTAAAAAGTTTAAATTTTTATTTTCACACAATTATCAGAGTTCAGGCACTCACACATAATCAATTTCGCTCTCCAAACTTCCAGGACATGTTCAGATTTGCTTGGACATATGCAGATTTTCTTGGACATATGCAGGATTTCACGGTCTACACACGGAAAAATTTGAAAACGTTAAAAAACATAAGTTTTGACAGAGCACAGAGAAAACTGTGCGACTGTGAAACTGTTGCATTCATTTGTTGCAGTTTATGTGACACACACTTATGTTTTCGTCACTTTTTTGGGAGTGACTATCACATCCACAAGAAAACCTAAATCGGGCAAGGTAGAAAAATCTTTTACTCATTCGCCAAGTGTGCAAGTTAGGTGGGTCGACAGCATATTCCTGTCACGTGACGCACATGCCGTCACCAGTGTCGTATAGTATATATCAGACGTGTTTTCCTGGATCAAATGTTTTCGGTTCCCATTGGAAAGGCACGTCCTTTCGTCTACTAATCGCGCTGTTTTGAAGCGCGGTCACAAAACACAGACACTAAACTTATTTCAGTGAACAGAGACGTTAATGAACGAAGGGACAGATCATAACTTTGCAAAAATAAAGTAAGTAAACTTTTCGCTTTTTTTTTTTTTTATTTTACTAAAATATACATTTCAAGTATTCAACAGTACAATTAATGATTAAACCATTTGCAACATTAAAAAAACCAGTTTTAAACTATTTATATGCTAAATATGTCTAATACAGTAATAATGGTAAAACAAACTTTAAAAGTGGTTACAGTATAAACTTTGCTCAAGATAACTGTGATTATTCTAGGTGAAACCTAAATCGGGCAAGGTAGAAAAATCTTTTACTCATTCGCCAAGTGTGCAAGTTAGGTGGGTCGACAGCATATTCCTGTCATGTGACGCACATGCCGTCACCAGTGTCGTATAGAATATATCAGACGTGTTTTCCTGGATCAAATGTTTTCGGTTCCCATTGGAAAGGCACGTCCTTTCGTCTACTAATCGCACTGTTTTGCGGCGCGGTCACAAAACACAGACACTAAACTTATTTCAGTGAACAGAGACGTCAATGAACGAAGGGACAGATCATAACTTTGCAAAAATAAAGTAAGTAAACTTTTCGCTCGAGGGTAGACTTGAACCAAGGACCTCTCGCTGCGCAGCTGCTCACGCTAACCACAGGACCACAGCGCTCCTGCGCCCATGTTATCCTTGATGTTGCCTATGTTGCCCATGGCCTACTCAGTTTGTATATTTTGCTTATTTTTTCATAGTTCCACACAACTTCTTCCTGTTTTCTCGACTGATCTGTGTTCAGTTTTTCAAGGCCTATCCACTGTGCCAAATTATAACTAAATCTGAGGGGGGTGCGATGGAGGGATGGGCAGATGCCGCTGTGCTGCGACAGCCATTTCCAGAGACTCATTGAGCATAATTGAAAATACCTAAAACAAATAGTTACGAACCTCACTCATGATGGAAATATATTGGATCTAATGACAACAAACAGACCTGACTTCTTTCACGATGTCCACCTCGAAACTGATACCACTGACCATGCCGCGGTTGTGGCAACAATGATAACCAAAGTACGAAGGACAATTACTAAAATAAGGAGAAAGTTATTTATGTTCAATAAACTAGATAAGAAATCAGTACTTTCATATCTCAATGAGGAACTTGAAACTTTCGGCACAGGGCACGAGCATGTAGGGGAATTCTGGCTCAGTTTTAAAAGAATAGTTGTCTATGGGCTGGGTAGATACAGTGAAGAGCCAAACAAACTGGTACACCTGCCTAATATCGAGAAGGGCCCCCGCGAGCATGCAGAAGTACCACAACACGACGTGGCATGGACTCGACCAGTGTCTGAAGTAGTGCTGGAGGGAACTGACACCGTGAATCCTGCAGGGTTGTCCATAAATTCGTAAGTGTACGAGACTCGTCCGATATTTCCAGTCATCAACAGTCCAATGTCGGTGTTGACGGGCCCAGGCGAGGCGTCAAGCTTTGCATCGTGCAATCATCAAGGGCACACGAGTAGGCCTTCGGCTCCGAAAGCCCATATCGATGTTTCGTTGAATGGTTCGCAAGCTGACACTTGTTGATGGCCGAGCACTGAAATTTGCGGGAATGTGTAGAAGGGTTGCACTTGTGTCACGTTGAACGATTCTCTTCAGTCGTTGTTGGTCCCGTTCTTGCAGGATATGTTTCCGAC
Source organism: Schistocerca serialis cubense (assembly GCF_023864345.2). Taxonomy (NCBI): domain Eukaryota; kingdom Metazoa; phylum Arthropoda; class Insecta; order Orthoptera; family Acrididae; genus Schistocerca; species Schistocerca serialis. The sequence continues at coordinate 222,564,193 of NC_064639.1, read as the reverse complement.
CGCAGCGATGCCGGAGATTTGATTCCTGATATTCACGGTACACTCGTGAAATGGTCGTATGGGAAAATCTACACCTCATCGTACTTCGTACATGCTGTGTCCCATCGCTTGTGCGCCGAGTGTAACACCACGTTGAAACTCACTTATGTATTGATAACATGCAACTGTAGCAGCAGTAACCGATCTAATAGCTGCACCAGACATTTGTTGTCTTACGAGTATTTAGGCGTTGCTCGCCGCAGCGCCGTATTGTGCCTGTTTACATATCCCTGTATTTGGACATGCATGCGTATACCAGTTTCTTTGGCGCTTCAGTGTATGTACCCAGCTGAGCAATTCATAACAGGAGGAAACTTCCATGGTATACAGTCACTGTAAAGAAACTACTAAAGAAACAATGATTACTATATAAAAGGTGTAAAACAAACCATAGGTCTACAGATAGAAAGATCCTGAATGAAACGCGTTTGGCTGTCAAGAGAGCAATGCACGATGCCTTCAATGACTGCCTTAGCAGAATGTGGTCAAGTGATCTTTCACAGACCGCAAAGAAATTCTGGTCTTATGTAAAGCGTGATGCTAGCACCAAAGTTCCCAGTGAATGAGACAGGAACTGAAATTGAGGGTAGGAAAGCAAAAGCTAAAATGCTTAACTCCGTTTTCAAATGATCCTTTACAAAGCAAAACCCAGGAGAATTACTCCAGTTTAATCCTCATACCACTGAAATGATGAATACAATAAGTATTAGTGTCAGTGGTGCTAAGAAACAGCAGAAATCGTTAAAATTAAACAAAACTCCAGGGTCCGATGGAATGAATGTCAGGTTCTATATTGAATTTTTAGCTAGCCCTTCTTCTAACTATAATCTATCGTAGATCCCTCGAACAAAAAACCATGCCCAGTTCTTGGAAGAAAGCACAGGTTACTTCCGTTTACAAGGACAGTGGAAGTGAGCCACAAAACTACAGTCCAATATCTTTGTCATCGATTTGTAGTAGAATCGTAGAACATATTCTGAGCTCAAACATAATCAGATATCTTGAACAGAATGACCTCCTCAGTGCCAACCAGCATGGATTTCGAAAACGTCGATCATGTGAAACCCAATTCGCACTTTTCTCACATGACGTACTGGAAGCTTTGAATCAAGGCAGTGAGGCAGATGCAGTACTTCTTGATATCCGAAAAGCATTTGTCTCAGTACCACATCTAAGCATATTGTTAAAAGTACAGGGTGATTCAAAAAGAATATCACAACTTTAGGAATTTAAAACTCTGCAACGACAAAAGGCAGAGCTAAGCACTATCTGTCGGCGAATTAAGGGAGCTATAAAGTTTCATTTAGTTGTACATTTGTTCGCTTGAGGCGCTGTTGACAAGGCGTCAGCGTCAGTGATGCTAAGATGGCGACCGCTCAACAGAAAGCTTTTTGTGTTATTGAGTACGGCAGAAGTGAATCGACGACAGTTGTTCAGCGTGCATTTCGAACGAAGTATGGGGTTAAACCTCCTGATAGGTGGTGTATTAAACGTTGGTATAAACAGTTTACAGAGAATGGGTGTTTGTGCAAAGGGAAAAGTTCTGGACGGCCGAGAACGAGTGATGAAAATGTAGCACGCATCCAGCAAGCATTTGTTCGCAGCCCAGGAAAATCGACTCGCAGAGCTAGCAGAGAGCTGCAAATTCCACAATCAACTGTATGGAGAGTCCTACGAAAAAGGTTAGTTATGAAACCTGAACGTCAACTACCCGAGGCGATGGATCAGCCGCCAGGCAGCCCGTGACAGAGCACTTCATCACTGGCCTCCAAGAAACCCTGATCTTACCCCATGCGATTTTTTCTTATGGGGGTATGTTAAGGATATGGTGTTTCGGCCACCTCTCCCAGCCACCATTGATGATTTGAAACGAGAAATAACAGCAGCTATCCAAACTGTTACGCCTGGTACGCTACAGAGAGTGTGGAACGAGTTGGAGTATCGGGTTGATATTGCTCGTGTGTCTGGAGGGGACCGTATTGAACATCTCTGAACTTGTTTTTGAGTGAAAAAAAACCTTTTTAAATACTCTTTGTAATGATGTATAACAGAAGGTTATATTATGTTTCTTTCATTAAATACACATTTTTAAAGTTGTGGTATTCTTTTTGAATCACCCTGTACAATCAAATGGGGTATCAAGTGAAATTTGTGAGGGGAAAAATGGCTCTGAGCACTATGGGACTTAACATCTATGGTCATCAGTCCCCTAGAACTTAGAACTACTTAAACCTAACTAACCTAAGGACAGCACACAACACCCAGCCATCACGAGGCAGAGAAAATCCCTGACCCCGCCGGGAATCGAACCCGGGAACCCGGGCGTGGGAAGCGAGAACGCTACCGCACGACCACGAGATGCGGGCTGTGAGGGGACTGAGGACTTTTTGGTAGGGAGGACGCAACATGTTATCTTGGATGGACAGACATTGTCAGATGTAGAAGTAACTTTGGGAGTGCCCCAGGGAAGTGTGTTGGGGTCCTTGCTGTTTGTGTTGTATATTAATGACCTTGCAGACAATATTAACAGTAAAATCAGGCTCTTTGCAGACAATGCAGTTATCTTTTGTGAAATACTGTCTGAAAGAAGCTGCATAAACATTCAGCCACATCTTGATAAGATTTCAAAGTGGTGCAGATATTGGCATCTTGCTTTAAATGTTCAGAAATGTAAAATTTTGCACTTCACGAAACGAAAACACGTAGTATCCCATGACTGTAATATCAAAGAGTGACTATTGGAATCGGCGCACTCACACAAACACTTTGGTGTAATTCTTTGTAGGGATATGAAATGGAGTGATCACGTAGTCGTGGTAAAACACGTCATAGACTTCGGTTTATTGATAGAATTCTTGGGAAGAGTAATCAATACGCAAAGGAGATCGCTTACAATTCACACTTGCGACAAATTCTAGAATATTGCTCAAGTGTTTGTGGACCTGTACATGAAAGGACTAACAGGGGTTTTTGAACGTGTACAAATAAGGGCAGCACGAATGGTCACAGGTTTGTTTAATCCATGGGAGAGAGTGACAGAAATACAAGGAACTGAACTGCAAGACTCTTGAAGAGAGACGTAAACTATCCCGAGAAAGTCTATTAACAAAGCATCAATAACGGGCTTTAAGTGATTAGGAATACGCTACAATCTCCTACGTATCGCTCACATAGGTATCGTGAAGATAACATTAGAACACTTACTCACAGAGGCATTCAACCAATCGTTCCTTCAGTGAATGGAACAGGAAGAAACCCTAACAACTGGCAAAATGGGACGTACGCCCTGCGATGTACCATACGGTGGCTTGCAGAGTGTAGATGCAGATGTAGGTAAAGTTTTTGCATTTTCTGTGCGGACATCAAAGGACAGGCTATTGTGGCACCGCGTAACCAGCGTGCTAAAATCGGTTGCTTTCTCTCCAGAATTGGGTGTCTCCAGTGGAATGAGTCGCGCACGCCACCATGCACGGTCCGAAGAGGTTGACCAATCGGTAGGACATTGCTCCAGGCCAGCACCAGTCTTTTATTTGCTAATGTGCATTTTGTAAGGCAACAAACGGAAGTATCTACTGTGTCCTACCTTTTCTCCGTGAAATAACCAACAAGCTATTCTCGTTCGTGACAGTGACAACAGCTTTGATTCAGCCTCTCCATGTGTAGTTTAGCGGAACGCTGGGAGATGAGGGCGGATAACTAACTTTCTGAGATACTCCTCTAACGACTGCCGTTTGATGGGGGCGCACGACAGATGATTTTGGGGAAATGTGTTACAGTTATGGGAGCGCAATCCAAGTCTGAGCAACTCGCAACTTACTTGTTCCGCACACGCAAGTTATGTTGCCTGTTTGATTATATTTTCTGGTCTAATTTAGTTTCGTTAACTTTGAATTTTCGGTCTGCCCAGAAGAAGAAATCTTGTTGGGTTTTCTTCAATCTTCCACATATAGTGACGGAAAAAAATCGCAACGCCAAAATATAATTGACGTAGAGTAATGAAATTTCGGATATACATTTGTCTAGGAAACATGTTTAAGTGATTAACATTGCAAGATCACAGGTTAATGTAAGCACGAGATAAGCTATTGCAAATGTGAAATGCTGGTACATTTACAAGCAGTGGAATAACTAGAATGTTGAATTCAAGCATGCAAACGTACATGCATTGTGTTGCGTAGGAGCCGGATGTGAATTTGCGGGATGGAGTTCCAAGCCTGTTGTATGATACGTGGGCAGGCGCCGGCGCCAGTTGCTTTCTCCGTTCGATTCACCCGGATCGATTGCTGCTTATCTTTGCCTCATTGGCCGGTGGTGGTGCTGGTAGGCTGGCAGGCAGACTGGGTTTTAGCTTCGGAACGGCCGGTACGTGTCGCTGCTCAGAGGGTGAAACTTGGGCCTTCTTGGAGTTAGCTGGATTTGACCGGTGTATGAGGCTCGGAGTGCGGAAGCACGCCTCTTATTGAAATTTCTTGAGGCGTGACTGGGCCATGGTCTTCTCCACAGGACGCTGAGCAATGTGTTATTCATTTTGGAGTAGAACTATGTACTACGCAGCTGTCTATTGAAGAAGTAGACATTCAAGCTTTCTAGTATTCCAATCGGGCCTACCGGTGTTATCACTAGCTTCTACCTTTTCTTATGAGTGTCAATATTGTATTGGAACTGCGACGTACTGGTGTAATAATCTTACGATTTGTATTATTGTTGCCCTTTTAAAACTAGTCTGTTTTGCTGGGGCAATTTCACGTATTTTGAAATTTGAACTCTACAGTTAATGCTTTTAACCATTTTTAATTTGCCTTTGTCTTGATGTGATCTATCTTTGCAGAGTTTTATCTTACTGTATTCTGGGGCTGTTAAGGGGATACGGAATCGGATTTTGGGTTAAGAAATCGAATTTTTTTTTATTGGCGTATTATATTCTGCCATGTTTCCTCTTTAAAATGACGTATCATACATAGCTCTACTACAATTATAACTATTTTATTTTTATATATTTGTGAGATCGGGTATTGCGCTTTAGTTATACACGTCTCTCGTGGCTGACCATGAACTTTTTGGCAGTACCTTTAAAGTGACATGAATTCAAATATCCCGGTTTCCAGCGACTATTTATACACTAGTTGCCCGAAAATGTTTCTCTCTGGTTTTCTCAAGTTACTCTTTGACTTTGTGGCGGGACTGTTTTGTAAACAGTGTGATATAAGAAAGTAGTTGTTGTTGAGTTATTTCGTATTTAGTGCTTCATTTTTCGCAGTGAAAATGCCTAGAGCTAAAGCAAAAGTATTTAAAAAGCGTGTGAACTGGCAAAAGAAAAGAAATAATGATTCATTAGCAAAGCAAAGCAGTTCATCATCATCACTGTTGGAAAATGTGAATCCACTTATTACTGATTTGCCGAACGAACTTACACCAAATGAAAACAGTGCTTCTCATAAAAAACTAAGAGATTTGGAAGAGAAATATAATTTACTTGATAGAGGGAATGAAGTTTTTGAACTCATTGATACGAATATATTGTGTGAAGCTCTTGAAAACAGTTTGTGCTGCAAAAAATGTCATGGAAACGTTTCTCTGAAAGTAGAATCCCATGTTGGCCTGGCTGCCCAGTTTAATTTAATATGCAGTGTTTGTAAATACAGCTGTAAGTTTCCAAGTTCGGTTTCAGTAACTGTAAATAATGGATACAAGAAAACTGAACTTTATAGTGTAAATATTAGGTTAGTTTATGGATTGCGAGCAATTGGTAAGGGCAAAGCAGCTGGTGATATGCTATGTGATGTTCTAAATCTTCCAAGTGCACCTTCAAAGTTTGAAGCTTACAATTATGTACTAGGATCTGCAGTTGAAGATGTAGCACAGAAGTCAATGCAGGTTGCTGTGGAAGAAGCAGTGGAAGAAAATGACGGCAGTCGTGACCTCACAGTGGCGTTTGATGGCACGTGGCAGAAAAGGGGCCACACCTCCAACAATGGTGTTGTAACAGCAACTAGTGTTGATACTGGCAAGGTTATTGATGTTGCAATAATGTCTAAATACTGAAGGTGCACAGGCAGGCTGAAAAATGAACACAGTGATGACTGTATTGCTAATTATTATGGTAGTAGTGGTGGCATGGAGGTTGCTGGGGTGAAGAAAATTTTTCATCGCTCTTCACAGTGGTATAATGTTCGCTATGTCAAATATCTGGGAGATGGTGACTCTAAAGCATTCAAAGAAGTTTTGGAAAGCAAACCATATGGGAACAGTGTAAATATAAGCAAACTTGAATGTATAGGACATGTGCAGAAGAGAATGGGTGCCAGGCTGAGAAGGTTAAAATCAGTTATGAAAGGGAAAAAACTAGATGATGGGAAAACCTTGGATGGCAGAGGAAGATTGACTGATTCCATAATAGACCACATTCAGAACTGCTATGGCCTTGCAATCAGGCAAAATACAGGCAATCTTGAAGAAATGAGGAGAGCTATATGGGCTTTATATTTCCACACCGCATCCACGGATGAGCATCCACAACATGGTTTGTGCCCCAAAGGTGAAAACAGCTGGTGTAAATACAATAGGGGACTAACAACAGGAGAGAAATACATTCACCACCACAGTCTACCATCAGCCATCAGAGGCAGAAATAAAGCCCATTTTCAGAGATCTGGCTGACAGAAGTCTTCTGATGAAATGTCTTCACGGAAAAACGCAGAACCCCAACGAGTGCTTGAATAGTGTGATATGGCATCGTCTCCCAAAAACAGTGTTTGTCGGAATTAATACACTACATTTTGGTGTGTATGATGCTGTGGCAACCTTCAATCTTGGAAATATAACTAAATGCCAGGTCCTTCAAAAGTTGGGTATGTGTGTTGGTTCCCGTACGGTACGTGCTATGTTCTTTTTAGATCAGCACAGACTAAGGCATGCTGATAATATAATCAAGACATTAGTGAAAAAAGCAAGACAGGTGCAGAGGGGTGCCAAAAGAAGACTTGAAGATGATTATGAAGACTGTGAAGGGGGTATTAGCTACGGATCAGGAATGTTTTAATCTTCTTTCTCCGTTTCCCGTAAGTTTACTTTTTACTTCACCTAGGAACATTATCTCAGGTACTGGTCAACCTAGAAGTCTGAAATTTTTATGACGTAGTGACATAGGTCCCTATTACATACTGAAACAACGATTTTTTAATTACTTGATTTACAAAAGACTTAGGGGTGATAGTCTAGTAAAAAGCGATGGAAAAAATTTACTTAAAAATAAATGTACAATATCTCTGTAAGAAAATACTTTGACAATAAACTGTTGTTTCAGTATTGTTGTAACATATGAATGCACATACAGTAAAATTTTTACCTCTCTGTCTTCAGTAGTTTGTGAGAAAATGTTCCCTATAGTAGGCATATATTAACATTGCGGGGATAGGTGATTCCGTATCCCCTTAACATTGTTTCTTTTGGCTGTGGCTGTGTGTTTGTGCTTTTCTGTTGCAGCACTGCAGAGGGCACCTAGTCCATGTCTAAATCGATATCCGGAGTTCGACGTCTTGGCCGACCAGTACCAGAGGGAACGGAGGTTCTTTGGCCGCGGGGAAAATGGCAACCGATACGGCGGCCACTGAGTTCTTCGGGTTGCAGTGAGCGGGGATCTAGCATTAAGTTAAGTTTCCTCTGCATTGGGACGCCAAGGCGTCTGTTCCGTTTGCTGTAATGCTTATATATTTACCTTCTAAACCATAAAGGAAGGAGACTAGTGTTCTGAATTATGCCTTACGTGTGCCCGCATCTCGTGGTCGTGCGGTAGCGTTCTCGCTTCCCACGCCCGGGTTCCCGGGTTCGATTCCCGGCGGGGTCAGGGATTTTCTCTGCCTCGTGATGGCTGGGTGTTGTGTGCTGTCCTTAGGTTAGTTAGGTTTAAGTAGTTCTAAGTTCTAGGGGACTGATGACCATAGATGTTAAGTCCCATAGTGCTCAGAGCCATTTGAACCATTTTTATACCTTACGTGTAGCGGGAGTTGAACTTAGAAAAATACTTGATGTGTAGCGGAAATTGGAAATTATGTGAATTGTCCTATTGCGTTTGCCCAGGTGACCTATTTAAAAGAAACTTATTTCACCTTTATTATCCACGTGCCCTTGCTTAAATGGAACTGATTTTACCTTTTATTATTGAAATGGTTACAGTTAGTATAGAAGTTGTAAGAAGTTCTTGTTTGCAAGTAATTGAATCAGAAGGGTTTTGTGAAATGTATTTTTGACTTGTGTATCCTGTTCAAAAGAAACTTGTTTCGCCTTTATTATTCAAGTGCCCTTGTTAAATTGTTAAATGAAACTGATTTTACCTTTTATTATTGAAGCGCTTATAAGAAGTTCTTGTTTGCACCTAATTCAATTTGAAAGGTGTTGTGTAATGTATTTTTCTGATTTGTGAAAAAGAGACACTTGTACAAAGTTTTGGGGTAAATACTGTGACCTTTGGGTTAAACTGTTGATCAGTAATAAATTAGTTGTATCTTGCAAGTCCTCTGTACTTATTATTTCATTTGTCATCGGTTTGCACGTAACCACCACGTTGCATTGTACTTGGTTAAGGTTGGTTGTGGATGACGCTGGAGTTGTCGTCCGATGAAGCCCCGTATGTGTTCGAATGGAGACAGATCTGGTGATCGAGCAGGCCAAGGCCAGATGTCGACACTCTGTAGAACATGTTGGCTAGCAACAGCGTTATGTGGGCGAACGTTATCCTGTTGGAAAAAAGCCCTTGGGATCATGTTCATGAATGACATCACAACAGGTCGAATCGCCAGATTGGCGTACAAACTTGCAGTCATACGAAATTGTATCCCAGGCCGTAGCTCCAGGTGGAGATGCAGAGTGTCTAGCAAGCAGATGGGTTGATTGCAGGTGCTCCACTGGCCTCCTAACCAACAAACGGCCACCACTGGCGCCGAGGTAAAACCACTTTTCATTGGAAAACACGCCGGACCTTCGTCTTGCCCTCCAGTGAGCCCTTGCTTGACAACACTGAAGTCTCAAATGGCAATAGTTAGGGGTCTGTGGAATGCTGGTCCCGCTCGGAAGTGTCGTTGAAGTAACCGATTTCTAACAGTTCGTTGAGTCACTGTAGTGCCAACTGTCGCTCAGATTGCTGCTGCAGATGCAATACGATGCGCCAGAGCTATACTCCGAACAATGGTCTTCCCTCTCTGTTGTGCCACGTAACTGTCCGGTGCCTGGTCTTCTCGCGGCCGTACATTCTCGTGAACACCGCTACCAGCAACTATGTACAGAGGATACTTCCAGCTAAGTCTCTCTGCAGTATCGCAGGAGGTACATACACCTTCTAGCAGCCCTATTACACTATCTAGTTCAAACTCAGTGAGTTGTTGATAATGGTGTCTTTGTCGCTTTAAAGACATTCTTGACTAACATCAACTCAGCACGTTTAATATCAAACCGACACTCACGACCGTTGCAGCGTGTTATTGAAAGAAAACTTACTTTGCATCCTCATAGTGGCGCTACTAACTCTATTCTTATGCGACTGGCCCGAAATTTAAATAGATATCATCTTTCAGATGTAGAAACAGACCTACCAAATTTTGTCTGCGTCACGCAGCTCTTGGTTGGTATTTAGATTTTTTTCCCGTCGGGGTAATTCGACAGCTTCCCATAGATTTTAGAGAATGTTGCTCTCCGTCAGTTTCTTGTGAATTGTGCCCAACATAAACAACAAATAAAATACTCTCAGAGTTAGCTAAGATTTCAAGATCCCTCAGTGGTCCTACAACTTTTCTGTGGTTAGGCGACCGATAAATAACAATTATACCCTATTGTATACCTAAGTTGTTGTTATCACTGTGTTTTCGTTGTGTGCAGTGGCCAGACACAACCAGCAACTGTTCGAAGATAAAGAGAGACCGCAAGCAAAGTTTCAATATTTATTGCACCCAGGTATGATCTTTAGTTGACAGAGCGATACGCAACCTCCTGCGTAGAAAAGTACACTTAAGTCATTACAAGAGGTTCTGCTTTATTTACACGTTCACAAATGTCATCTACAGGATCATTAGACACCTGTTCATCATGCGTTGCTACAGATTTCAATGTAAGGTCTTTTACACAGAAACCCCAAAACAATATAGATTTTAAAACATTGATTACGTTCTGTTTCTTTTCCGAATGTAAGATCTGTGAAACTGGCACATGGTCACACGCCACATCCACTTGTCTACAACGACCAAACCTACTCTCTAGACGACTTTTCTGAACTCGCCGCATACAGTTGTCTATAACGATCACACCTACTCTGTAGAGGTCTTTTCTGATACTTACCCAATAAGAAACATTTGCAAAAATACTGAAAACAACTAATGGAGTGAGGGTGGTTGTTGTACATAGTGAAGACGAGATGTATCAGTATGTTTATATGAAGGTGAATTTAGTGGTTAAGTTTACTATTGCACTAGGAACTTGACAAAATTACACAGAATATTGGCGTCACCAACCCTGCATATGGTGAAACATCCCCGTTGAAAATTTTATGAATTACTGTGGTGGTAAACCCCTTACGTTATTTGATTTTCAAACAGCTGAGCAGAACTGAATGTGCTCAGACACTTCTTTATTTGCCCGCATCTCGGGGTCGTGCGGTAGCGTTCTCGCTTCCCACGCCCGGGTTCCCGGGTTCGATTCCCGGCGGGGTCAGGGATTTTCTCTGCCTCGTGATGGCTGGGTGTTGTGTGATGTCCTTAGATTAGTTAGGTTTAAGTAGTTCTAAGTTCTATGGGACTGATGATCATAGATGTTAAGTCCCATAGTGCTCAGAGCCATTTTGAACTTCTTTCTTTACTTATTCCGATCAACCCTAAACTGACACACAATATTTTAGCGCAACGCAGTTTGACTTTCAATAATCCCTACAAAATAATGGCCCTGACTAACAATAACCTATACCTTTCATGAATCACTTACCTGACAAAAATCTTCGTTATTCGAATTACTGCAATACAGCGAGCGCCAATACTGCCAGCTAAATAAAGGATTCTAACTACTGAAGGCACTGACTACTGATAGGCATAGTTAGCAAATTTTGATAGAGAACAAACAATGTATTTACCTTAATAATGTTCAAAAGTCATCATATATATCAATTCATGATATCCAATGTTACAAATTTACTGTTTCTGTTGGACACACGTTCAGATCGTCCGCTCTCAAAATTCTGCCATCTCTCTCCCCACATCCATCACTGCTGGCGGCTCACCTCCAACGGCGCAACGCTACGCGCTGTTCACATCCAACTGCCCACCACTACAATAGCGAATATTCCAACAATGCAAACCAGTCACAGACTTCACACAGCACAGTCAGTGATTTTCGTATAGAGCGGTACGTGGCGCTATCAACATAAAAACCTGAACAGCCTACTTACAGTGGCTTCTCTCATCGGATCTAGGGAACAACAATTAGTCTTAGAAGAATGTTACATGGTCCTATAATAATTTGAGTAAATTCTACGTTTTCTACTAAACATCGATGGACCTCACACAAACGTTGAACGCTTCGTGAAAGCGTGGAATGGACGACCATAGCCTACGAGAATAGGGTTTGGCCATAAACTAGGCTGTTTCCATGTTTACACTAAAGTGATAAAAGTCAAGGGATAGCGACATGCACATATATAGGTGGCGGTAGTAGGACATACACAAGGTATAAAAGGGTAGCGCATTGGCGGAGGTGTCATTTGTTCAAAATGGTTCAAATGGCTCTGAGCACTATGGGACTTAACATCTGTGGTCATCAGTCCCCTAGAACTTAGAACTACTTAAACCTAACTAACCTAAGGACATCACACACATCCATGGCCGAGGTAGGATTCGAACCTGCGACCGTAGCGGTCGCGCGTTTCCAGACTGTAACGTCTAGAACCGCTTGGCCAACCCGGGCGGCCTTTGGTTCAACTGAGCTGATCATTAAATGGAAATGTTTGTGTTCAGCTACTTGGAGGCTATTTGCAACCATTCATGGACTTCATGTTATGGATTACAATGCGCCATGTGACTGGGACAGAATTGTCCGCAATTAGTTTGAAGAACAATATGGAGAATTTGAGAATGGAGAATTTGAGCTAACCTAAGGACATCACACACATCCATGGCCGAGGCAGGATTCGAACCTGCGACCGTAGCGGTCGCGCGTTTCCAGACTGTAACGTCTAGAACCGCTTGGCCAACCCGGGCGGCCTTTGGTTCAACTGAGCTGATCATTGAATGGAAATGGTTATGTTCAGCTACTTGGAGGCTATTTGCAACCATTCATGGACTTCATGTTATGGATGACAATGCGCCATGTGACTGGGGCACAATTGTCCGCAATTAGTTTGAAGAACAATATGGAGAATTTGAGCGAATGATCTGGCGTCCCAAATCCCGCGACATCGGACATAACCGAAAGGTCCGTTGGTGCACAAAACCCTGCACCAGTAGCACTATCTGAATTATCGACGGCTATAGAGGCAGCATGGCTTAGTATTTCTGAAGAGGACTTCCAACGACCGGTTGAGTCTATTCCGCATCGAGTTACTGCACTACAGAGGGCAAAAGTATGACCGACATTATATTTGGAGGTATGTCACGTCTTTTGTCGCCTCCTTGTATATGAGATAGTTTCCTGAAATTCTCGCAATAAAGCCATGTTGACCATTTAGCTTCACTACTACTGCCCTGACGTATTCGTTCCATTTGATGTTGGTTTGCAGTTTTACGTCTAGATATTTCATCGACATGACTGTATCAAGGAGCACACTACCACTGCTATATTCGAACACTATGAGAATGTTTCTCCTACCCATCTGCAGTAATTTCCATTTTTCTATGTTCAGAACAAGGTGAAATCCATGGTCCCAACCTCCTACAGTCACTCAACGACGGCATCTTCCCGTACACCACAGCATCATCAGCAAACAGCCGCTGCACATCGTGTCCTTTAGATCATTTTAGAGAACAATGGCGGTCCTATGATACTTCCCTGGGACACTTCTGGTGCCATCCTTGTCTGTGATGAACTCTCGCCCTCGAGAACAACGTACAGGGTTAAGAAGTCTCGAGTCAATACGTACATGGGACCAGCAGCTGTAGGCCACGCCTCTAGTCCCACGTAGTATCCATCAGGGCGACATGCGAAATCAGCAGCCGCCTCTGCGAATCGAGCAGTAATGAGGATGGCGGTCCTGGCAGTGACGCAGTTCTGCAGTACCATGCCCGCCCGGCGGACGTCACTTACAGGCCAATTGGCGAGCGGACGCAAGCAGCGTGGCTGGCAGAGAGGCACGTAACGCTCATCAGCACGGCGACCTCGCGTGCGGACAGGCCAACAGGCTGCCTCCACGTGACGTCACAGCTGGCGGGCGGAAGTCCTCCAGTTCCGCAGATTCAAGTCCTTGTAATGAACCAATCTAACACATAAAAAATTGGCCAGGTGCAAGCAGAACACGCGGGCTGAGGGTTCCATGCAAACTTTATTATGTATATAGACAGTCTGTTCTTTCCGGGAATTGAGAAATTTGGCGATTTTTGCCCGTTATCGACACTGATACTAGAAAGATTTCATTCCCATGATTTCCAAGAGTTTCGAGAATATTTTGATTTCAAGTTTAAATAGGATAACAAATGACAAAAGAAAACTGTTTTCATTTTTTATAATTCCAAATTAATAATTTTCTGATTTTTTCTTTACTTGTACTGTGAGACTCTTCCCATATTTCGTCACTCTACGTCAAGGGAAAGTCCCTTATACACTACTGACCATTAAAATTGCTACACCACGAAGATGACGCGCTACAGACGCTAAATTTAACCGACAGGAAAAAGATGCTGTGATATGCAAATGATTAGCTTTTTAGAGCATTCACACAAGGTTGCCGCCGGTGGCGACACCTACAATGTGCTGACATGAGGAAAGTTTTCAACCGATTTCTCATACACAAACAGCAGTCGACCGGCGTTGCCTGGTGAAACGTTGTGATGCCTCGTGTAAGGAGGAGAAATGCGTAACATCATGTTTCCGACTTTGATAAAGGTCCGACTGTAGCCTATCGCGATTGCGGTTTATCGGCTTTTAAGACCGCTTTATCTCAGGAATGCATAGACGTATCAAGTTGAAATTAATGTGACATGCTAAGGTATGTGGTCCCTTAGCGGCACAATAAACGTCAGCTTCTAAGAGAATGCAGTCGAAAGATTCGGCCAATTATATAAAATATTCTGATACTTCCAGAACACTCATTAAAACCTACACTACTGCCCATTAAAATTGCTACCCCATGAAGAAATGCAGACGATAAACGGGTATTCATTGGACAAATAACTCATACGAGAACAGACATGTGATTACATTTTCACGCAATTTGGGTGCATAGATCCTGAGAAATCAGTACCCAGAACAACCACCTCTGGTCGTAATAACGGCCTTGATACGCCTGGTCATTGAGTCAAACAGAGCTTGGATGGCGTGTGCAGGTACAGCTGCACATGCAGTTTCAACACGATATCACAGTTCATCAAAAGTAGTGACTGGCGTATTGTGAAGTGCCAGTTGCTCGTCCACCATTGACCAGACGTTTTCAATTGGTGAGAGATCTGGAGAATGTGCTGTCGAACATTTTCTGTATCCTGAAAGGCCCGTACAGGACCTGCAACATGCGGTCGTGCATTATCCTGCTGAAATGTAGGGTTTCGCAGGGATCGAATGAAGGGTAGAGCCACGGGTCGTAACACATCTGAAATGTAACGTTCACTGTTCAAAGTGCCGTCAATGCGAACAAGAGGTGACCGAGACGTGTAACCAATGGCAACCCATACCACCACGCCGGGTGATACGCCGGTATGGCGATGACGAATACACGCTTCCAGTGTGCGTTCACTGCCATGTCGCCAAACACGGATGCGACCATCATGATGCTGTAAACAGAATCTGGATTCATCCGAAAAAACGACGTTTTGCCATTCGTGCACCCAGGTTCGTCGTTGAGTACAGCATCGCAGGCGCTCCTGTCTGTGATGCAGCGTCAAGTGTAACCGCAACCATGGTCTCCGAGCTGAGAGTCCATGCTGCTGCAAACGTCGTCGAACTGTTCGTGCAAATGGTTGTCTTGCAAACGACCCCATCTGTTGACTCAGGGATCGAGACATGGCTGCACGATCCGTTACAGCCATGTGGATAAGATGCCTGTCATCTCGAGTGATAGTGATATGAGGTCGCTGGGATCCAGCATGGCGTTCCGTATTATCTTACTGAACCCACCGATTCCATATTCTACTAACATTCATTGCATTTCGATCAACGCGAGCAGCAATGTCGCGATACGATAAACCGCAATCGCGATAGGTTACACGACCTTTATCAAAGTCGGAAACGTGATGGTACGCATTTCTTCTCGTTACACGAGGCAGCACAACAACGTTTCACCAGGCAACGCCGGTCAACTGCTGTTTGTGTATGAGAAATCGGTTGGAAATTTTCCTCATGTCAGCACGTTGTGTAGGTGTCGCCACCGGTGCCAACCTTGTGTAAACGCTCTAAAAAGCTAATCATTTGCATATCACAGCATCTTCTTCCTGTCGGTTAAATTTCGTGTCTGTAGCACGTCATCTTCGTGGTGTATCAATTTTAATGGCCAGTAGTGTATTTGTATAAGAGAGTGCAAGCACCCCTACGGACAGTGGTTAGGAGTGAAGACGTGGCACCTAAAAATACTTGATAACGTCCAATATTAGTATCAGACCCATATCTCAGGGCACCAGTCGCGATGATGTTTCATCCCTACAGTTGGGGACAGGTGCAGGGTGTGCAATGACACTGACACGTCGCTGTATCTCACTGAGGCCAGAAGCAGTTTCTACCAAAACTGGCAGACAGACTGTGAGATAACAAAACACAAAGAATTTTTTCCTGTGATATAATTACGGATTAACTTTTTTCGGATTTTTTCTTTTGGTTGTAGCGTGGAATCTTACTTCTTGCCAAAATTCATGATTCTAGGTCAATGAGAAGTACCCTGCAGGTTTTCATGAATGAGTATCAAAGTATGGGACATATGTTGCCGTATCTTTTGATTGCATTGAAGTTTCACTTATTTATAGTATATCGCCAGGGGGCCATACATCTTGCTAAGTGGAAAAAATTACAGTGACAGTGGCACAGTTTTAGCATCCCTATGGCTGGGGATTTGGTGTGAAAAGGGGTGAAATAAGCGTATAGTTCATGAATCTAATTTGATACGTACGTGACTCACAATCTGTATGAAAGCACTGCGCGAGTAAGATATCTCTAGTACCTCTAGGGTGGCTGTGACAGTAGGGAAAGGTGACATGTAGAAACGGCTGAAAGCAACATGTTGACATTTCTTTTCTGTAATCAGTTGATTTAGAATACTTTAAAAATATGCGCCATCTGTATCTTAATCGCATTCTTCATTGCATCAATGATATCGTGAGAATCAGCACTGCAGCGAGCGAGTAAATGAGCAAGCGTGTTTCGGAGCCAAAAATCAAGCCACACGGCTCTATAACACAGACATTTAACGCCATTTCTAGAGTTGCATGGTGTGAAACGGTGGAGAAGCACATAGTTGCGTGTGACAGTCCTTTTTCTCGAGCCGACAATTAGTTACTGCCAGACTTACAAGTTTCTGCAAAATCAGATGAAACCGCAAGGCGACATTCGCAACAGATACCGATGAAATACGGGTACAAATAAGTGTGAAATATATTAAATATATGTGAAATATGTATCTGAGTGAAATACACTCCTGGAAATTGAAATAAGAACACCGCGAATTCATTGTCCCAGGAAGGGGAAACTTTATTGACACATTCCTGGGGTCAGATACATCACATGATCACACTGACAGAACCACAGGCACATAGACACAGGCAACAGAGCATGCACAATGTCGGCACTAGTACAGTGTATATCCACCTTTCGCAGCAATGCAGGCTGCTATTCTCCCATGGAGACGATCGTAGAGATGCTGGATGTAGTCCTGTGGAACGGCTTGCCATGCCATTTCCACCTGGCGCCTCAGTTGGACCAGCGTTCGTGCTGGACGTGCAGACCGCGTGAGACGACGCTTCATCCAGTCCCAAACATGCTCAATGGGGGACAGATCCGGAGATCTTGCTGGCCAGGGTAGTTGACTTACACCTTCTAGAGCACGTTGGGTGGCACGGGATACATGCGGACGTGCATTGACCTGTTGGAACAGCAAGTTCCCTTGCCGGTCTAGGAATGGTAGAACGATGGGTTCGATGACGGTTTGGATGTACCGTGCACTATTCAGTGTCCCCTCGACGATCACCAGTGGTGTACGGCCAGTGTAGGAGATCGCTCCCCACACCATGATGCCGGGTGTTGGCCCTGTGTGCCTCGGTCGTATGCAGTCCGGATTGTGGCGCTCACCTGCACGGCGCCAAACACACATACGACCATCATTGGCACCAAGGCAGAAGCGACTCTCATCGCTGAAGACGACACGTCTCCATTCGTCCCTCCATTCACGCCTGTCGCGACACCACTGGAGGCGGGCGGCACGATGTTGGGGCGTGAGCGGAAGACGGCCTAACGGTGTGCGGGACCGTAGCCCAGCTTCATGGAGACGGTTGCGAATGGTCCTCGCCGATACCCCAGGAGCAACAGTGTCCCTAATTTGCTGGGAAGTGGCGGTGCGGTCCCCTACGGCACTGCGTAGGATCCTACGGTCTTGGCGTGCATCCGTGCGTCGCTGCGGTCCGGTCCCAGGTCGACGGGCACGTGCACCTTCCGCCGACCACTGGCGACACATCGATGTACTGTGGAGACCTCACGCCCCACGTGTTGAGCAATTCGGCGGTACGTCCACCCGGCCTCCCGCATGCCCACTATACGCCCTCGCTCAAAGTCCGTCAACTGCACATACGGTTCACGTCCACGCTGTCGCGGCATGCTACCAGTGTTAAAGACTGCGATGGAGCTCCGTATGCCATGGCAAACTGGCTGACACTGACGGCGGCGGTGCACAAATGCTGCGCAGCTAGCGCCATTCGACGGCCAACACCGCGGTTCCTGGTGTGTCCGCTGTGCCGTACGTGTGATCATTGCTTGTACAGCCCTCTCGCAGTGTCCGGAGCAAGTATGGTGGGTCTGACACACCGGTGTCAATGTGTTCTTTTTTCCATTTCCAGGAGTGTATATGTGCCACATGCGTACGTCGGCAAAGCCGAGGCCTAAGGTCTTCTTTGCCAGAAGTGAAACATCCCCTTAGAAAAATTTATGAATGACTGTGCTGATAAACCTCTCACATTATTTGATTTTCAAACACCTGAGTAAAACTGAACGTACACAGACATTACACTCTTTACTTATTCTGATCAACACTAAACTGACACATAATATTTTTAGCGCAACGCAATCTGACTTTCAAAAATTCCTACAAAAGAATGGCCCTGACTAACAAGAACCTATACCTTTTCTGAATCACTTACCTCACAAAAATCTTCGTTACTCGAACTACTGCAATACAGCGAGCGCCACTACTGCCAGCTAAATAAAAGATTCTAACTACTGAAGGCACTAACTACTGATAGGCATAGATAGCAAATGAAAGATTTTCATAGAGAACAAACAATGTATTTACCTTAATAATATTCAAAATTCATATATATATACATATATATATCAGTTCGATATCCAGTATTACAAATTTACTCTTTCTGGCGGACACACGTCCAGATCGTCCGCTCTTAAAACTCTGCCATCTCTCTCCCCACATCCACCACTGCTGGCGGCTCACCTCCAACTGCGCAACGCTACGTGCTGTTAGCATCAAACTGCCCAACACTACAATAGCGAATATTCCAACAATGTCAACCAGCCACAGACTGCATACAGCACAGTCAGTGATTTTGATACAGAGCGCTACGTGGCGTTACCAACATAAAAACCTAAACAGCCTACTTACATAGCCCCCATGC
Source organism: Schistocerca serialis cubense (assembly GCF_023864345.2). Lineage (NCBI taxonomy): Eukaryota > Metazoa > Arthropoda > Insecta > Orthoptera > Acrididae > Schistocerca > Schistocerca serialis. The sequence continues at coordinate 222,545,156 of NC_064639.1, read as the reverse complement.
TCCCCACAAAAAATTTTAGAAATTGTTTTGGGCAGAGGCCAATACAGATTTGAAAATTTTTTTCGTAATTACAATAACAAAGACACCAAATGCACACACTTATTGATACACTGTTGGTCAAAAGCGAAGATTTTCTCACAGTCCATAAAGACAGTCCTGATCATTCATCACTGTAGTATTTGTAGTTCTTGTTTTTTTTCTCAAAGTCTGAGCGGTATAAGAAAATGCACACGTAAGTAGTGGATTTCCATGCAGTCTGGAAGAAGTAGTGTTGTCCTTCCAACAGAAAGACAGTGCTGACTCTTGACATGCAGACAGGTAATGGGTCACAGCAGAGCAAACCCATAGCAGAGTCAGTTGAAGTTTTGAAGAATAGTTGAAGGTAGGTCATCACAGAGGCGACCACTGTAGTCCTGTTAGAGATTACGGTATTGGTGGGCCACCAGAGGTGCAGACCCACTGCAGTCCTTGTAGAAATAATGGTATTGATGGGGCCATTACAGATGCAGACCCACTGTAGTCCTTGTAGAGACGTCCAGAAGCCATCTGTTGCGACTGTTCAGGTTGCACAATCACCATCGAAGAGTCTTGCGGACAATATAGCAAGTCCATAAACCACCACTTGTGCACTCACAAACTTTTTGGTTTGTCCTTAGAACCAGCAATGCTGTTAACCAATCCCTTGCTGATTTATCAGCACATGTTCAAACACTAACAGTCCCAACTTCTAATCTATTGTGCATATACTATGACCAACAGAAACGTATGCAATGAAATGTAACTTAATTTGAAGAACTGGTGTCTATACACTTATAAATTTACAACATAATAATACAATTACAAAGGTACAAAATACATCATTAAAGAACATAATAGTACAGATAACATTTGTAGTAACACAGACTTCACAAAAGAATAGAAATAAACATATACATCAGTGTTACAGGAATTATGACATAAGCAAATACATAAAAGATCGGAATAGCTTCCGAAAATAATGTCTAAACATCTTTACAAAGTAAATAACATACTATTAATGCAAATTATATTTGAGGATAACAGTATTCCTCACCATAGTGAATGTAGCTTAGTAATAGAAAAATTCTACAACATGAATCTTAATAGCTAAACACATAAAGACAGGAGAAACACAAATACGCAAGGGTACACAAACACATAGCGGAATAACACATAAGGAAAGGACAGCGTTCGTTGTCAGTGTAACATTTGGTACTGCAGTCAAATCCAAAACTTCATTCCGTAGATCTTTCCTGCAAAAAAAAAAAAAAATCCTTTCTAACCCTGTTGCCCTAAACCCTACTGTTCATATCCTCTTTCAAAATAAATATTTCTCATTGTACAATACTCATTTTTGCCCAAATATTTTTCATATAACTTCTCAATGCATTCTTTCCCTATTCTTCATAGTTAGTTTCTTACATAGTCTACCCCCTCTCAAGCCAACTTAAATCTACTGAGATCAGATACATAAACTAAGGGACAAGGCAATGCAACAGCACAAAACAATTAACACAAACAGCAATGACAAAAAATGCAAATTGGCAAAGCTAGTAGCAATAAATATAAATTAGCAGAGCAAATGCAACATTACAACTAATATGAGCCAATGTGCAGCAACAAGAAAAATAAATCAGTAGTAAAACTGATTTAACAGAGTAATACAAAGTGAAACTCAGTAGCACTATGCTTGGCAAACAGCAGCAGCAAATGCAATAACTTATACCTAAATATGACATAGCTCAAGCAGAAAAAATAGTACACTAATGACAACAATGCAGATAAAGGAAATGTCTATTCACATCTTAGTGTCTATGTCATTTAAGTGCTGCATCACAACAACGTATTCCACCAAAAAAATTACCAAGTAGTTGAAAAGAAAATTATGTATGCAGTTACTGTTATTAGTCCCTTCTTATTGTTCTTTCCTTTCCAAGTGCTCCTTTCTCAAGGAATGTGGATCATAAAATTATTATTTACTAGATCTGTTGACAGAAAGTGTTGACATTAGCAAATCCATTTAATTTTATTTTATAAAACCAATGCTGCAACATAGCTGAAAACCAGATATCAAATGAAATAAGCAACTACGTAAAGCAAGGAATAAAAACATCATTCAATAGCCATGTGGCATTTCATAAGTCAGTAGAAATTCTCTCAACTCTCGGAGAAAGACAGTTGTCATAATCAGGTATGCAGATGTAAGAATATTTCCCATCAATTCATAAGCATTTCAGCAAGTAGCACAAAGTACGTGCTCCACAGTATAATCATATGTTTCCAAGTAATAGCGTGTCATATTTGCAATGCTTTCTACAAAGGAGTGTCAATAGCGAGGTTTATGGCCTCTTTTTTCTCCACCTAATGGCTTTTTCTCCAGGCGACTGGCACAGCTGGGCGTCCACAACCCATTACGTCAAGGTCACTTAGCTTTCTTACCGAAATATTTACGACAGCAGTTTGTGCTACAGTGACAGTCTCATATAAAAAAAATTTCACAGGTCGTGAATTTGCGTTAAAAATGTGTAGAAACAAAATCCTATAAATATAAGAGTGTCCAAAAAATTTCGCTGGCATTGTGATACATTCACGCATTTACACACATTTCATAACTCTTAAAGTACGATTCTTGGTTTCCAGCATCCTTTTTCTTAAATCAGAGTCCCTAACCACTACTCATTATTCCTTACCTTATTACTCATATACATATTCGTCAACACTTCTTCACTATTTCATCATAATAAATATGGAGCATAATCAAACTCCTCATATAGCATCTGCTTATTCATGATAAACGTACCTCAACAGCATAATACACATCGTTGTCGTAATAATATCATAAAACCTCGGCCAAATCTCAAAAACGTAGTAGCTTTTTCTGCAATAATTTCAAAACCTATAAAAATTTCTCTGCTCTTTTCAATAGTGTCATCTACCTCAAACGTACTTCAAAAATCATGATCCCGTACCAAATACATGATTGAAAGCTCTCATAGTATCACAATGGTTCCAAAAAAAATATGAACAGTTCACAAAGTACAGACAAAATACAATTTCGTAAGTGTGAAGTTATCCAACAGTGTAATTGTAATTTATGTGTTGGAGAAATATGGTACCGATGTGTAAAGTTGTTTAAGCAAATCCCATATTAGCTAGGGCTCCTTGTGCTTGCCAAACACATGATACACAAAGTAAGCGTCTACCCCCCTGAGGATTAAAGTAAATATACCCTCAGGTGTTAAAGATTACAGAAGTTGAAGGAAATGTATTACAGAAAACATTTGTATCTTTGTAATTCAAAAATCTTTAAAAATAAATGTTTTAAGTACAAAATTAATGACTCAAATACGTGTACTGTAGGGCTGAACTGTGCGTCTTGTCATTACTTAAGGGTAAAAAATGTGCCAAGTGTCATAATTATCGTCGACTGTAAGCAAAGTTCTGTAGAAGTGAATGTACTTACCTCATAATAAACAAACTGAAATGCTATGCGTATAGATATCGTAGTTATTACGTGCAGTATTGTGATCAAGAAGGTACTGTACTGTAACGTATTGTTGTGCTACGGAAAAGGCTGTCTCATTGTAGCTACACCACAAAAGTTACTACTAAAACATGTTTAACTTTCCAGAAGAATTCAGAAAAACTGTGCAGATATAAAACAGATACACCGCAAAAGCGTCGTGATATAATCGTGTAGCTGTCAAATAAACTAACCACTGTGTCATCTGGTATCTCTCAGAACGCACTTTAAATCCAATATGTATTTTCAAGTAAACCAAATTGTTGCATTAAAATCTCATTAGCAGTACCGGTATATGTTCTAAGTATGTAAGCCTTATAGTCGTTACGTAATCATGCAACAAACAAGGAAGAATGTACACACAATAATACTGTGACGTCTGTTCACCATAAAAATGCATTCGTAATTACTCTCTAAAGAAGTTGCCTAGGTTCTTGACTGGATAGTTAATTTTAAAACGTTGTTGCATGTTAACAGTTTCTCAGTGTGACAAAGCTTACCAGTAATGTGAAGTGAAAAATTTTATGGCAAAGACTAAGTTAAAAAACAGATTATCTCTCAATAACCGGCTTTACATGTGAAATGTGGTGCAATCCTTTACTCTTCCTAGTACACAGAGTTTCAGCTTCAACGTAATTATCATGTGGTATACGTCGGTAAGGAATGCTAAAATTTTTCTCAAGGTTAGCGTCTATGTTATTTTTCTCTGAGCCAGCCGGCGCACGTGGCTGCCTGCGGTGCGAGTCACTGTCTGTCTCTTTGTTGGTGCGCGTCGTTATTAGGATTAGCAGACCTAACTTCTACAAATTCACCTTGTTGAGAGAGCCCTGCCCTGTTTGAATCTCGCCAGTTCTGATGAAATTTAGGTCTGTCGCTATCATTATATCGTCTGTCGTCATGTCAGTAGATTCCATGGTTCCGTTTTTGTCGGTCATGTGGTGCAGAATTTCTCCCAAAATCGTAACTGCGTGGTGGACCGTTACGTCTGAAATTGTTCTGTCTCCCTTGATGATAATTGTTTTGGTTCCCATATTGTCTGTTTCTATTGTTATCTCTGTCATATTCATTACTACGGAAATGCGATATTTCTTTGTAACTATTATTCTGCCAACGGTTGTCATACGGGTGGTGTCTGTTTTGGTGACGATTTACGTTGTAAGAATAGCCTTGGCGTGTCCAGTTATTATTTATTTCATCGCGGAATCGTGACGGATGTGACCTGTAATTGTTGTGTTCCTGTTTTCGCGTCCTGCGATTGTCAGTGTCGATTTCCAATTCTTGTAAGAGTCCTTGAAAAGCTTCAATGTCGTCTTTGCAACGTCCTGTCAAAATAATACGTCATAAATGTTCAGGCAATTTGATTAAGCAAATGCAGATGAGTTCTGAGAGGCTGTATGGGTTTGAAAGATACTGATTCTTATGCAACATGTCTTCAAAATATTTGACAAGGCTGGAAAATTCAGACTGTTCGAAATGTTTCATCATTATGATGCTATGTTTTACCCGGTCTTGTGTAGCTTGAGACCAATATGCTGAGAGGAAGGCATAATAAAATTCTCCTCCACTGTGACAATCGTGAATGACCAATCGCATTCTTACAGCTGGTTCATTCTCTAAATAGCCACACATAAATTCTAACCTGTACTCCAATGACCAGTTGGGAGGAAAACAATAAGAGAATTGATGAAGCCATGCTTGTGGATGAATGTCGTTGCCAGAATTCTTAAATGTTTTTAATTTACGTGTAGTAATGAACACCTTATAGTCAAAGTCATCGTGTCGGCGAGTCGCATATCGGTCATTGTTACGTCGTGTCGGCGGTTCCATCTCAAAATTCGGTGCACCTTGCCAGTTTCTTTCATAGTTTCCGAAATGCCCTGTGTTATTATTTTGTGGCTGTTCCGTATTTCGAAGTCCCTCTTCCCGTATTGGAGCGCGCGTGTCCTCTGAAATATGTAATTCTTGTACTACCTGTGTCAATTGATCTTGTACTTCCCGGATTTCTCTTTTGTACTGTGTATTGATTTGATTTTGATTTTGTTTGAATTTTCTAATTTTTTCATGCTCTTCTGTATCAGTGAAGGCTACGGGTCTTGTGTCATTCAGATCATCATCTACCTTTGTAGATAAGTTAGTGAACTGACCCCAAAGTTCGGCTACTTTCTCCGTTAATGAACTGATTTCCTCAGTGTGTTTTTCGTAACCAAGTTTCAGAGTGCCCATTTGTGCTGAAAACGTATCTACTGTGTCCTTTAAGTTTTCCTTAGTTTTTACAAGTTGCATAACCGAATCGGTAGATGCAACTGAGTCAATTTTAGCTTGCAAGGTGTCGTGATTTTCATGAACAATGGTTTGCAGTTCCTTTATGGCTGCTTCATGATTCTGTAATGCATTTTCATGACGCGAAAAAATAGGTTGGAAATGCTCACAAATTTGTGTTTTTACGTCATTACAGACTTTTTAACATTTCGATTCGATTTTAAGTAACTCAGCAGTTAAACCTTCATGTGTTTGTTCAAGTGTGGTGTCTAACATTTGAAGCTGTTGCTGTGTTTGTCTCTGGTTTTGTTCCATTTTGTCTAACTTTCGAAGATTTTGATCCATTGTGTCTAACTTTTGAAGTTTTTGTCCCATTTGTTTCTGATTTTGTTCAAGCGTTGTGTCTAACTTTTGTAGCCTTTGTACCATTTGTTGCATTAACTGTAATAACAATGCACTGGTGTGTGAAACATGTTCCTCAGTGCTATTCGGCAGTGTATTTGAACCGGCATTATTCGCATTTTGAAAAGCAGAAAATGTGTCTTGAAAACGGTGAGGACGCAAAACCTGAATCTACAGTATTTGCAAGATTGTGTCCTGCCATTTCGGAATCCTGAGGCGAGATGTTGCCGACCGATCGATCGATAATGCTTCCCTGTTCACTAATTGTTTCACTGTCTCCACCATTATTTGCCGCCCGCTCCATTTCCCTATGCACAGTTACCAAATTACTACTTTGAATGTCTGTTAATTCATTACGCGGTGGTGCTTATAAACTACGTTCGTCGTCACTATCATTTCTCAGTTTACTTTGGAGCCTAGTGTTACGTTTTTCACACGCCATTATTATCACGTATTACACACGATAACAAGAAAAGCACAATTTGAAGAGCAAAAAAAAGAAAACACATTAACATAGCACTGAAAATAATATCTAGTTAATTGCAAGCGCAGCCTCGAAATACGTGGTGCAATTCTACATGCATACCACAACTGTTTTACTGTACAACAATGAAAAACTACAACTACAAAGAAAATTCTCTCTACAATTACGCACTAGCAATAAACAATAACTACACTAATGAACAGCTCAAACTACAAGAAAAAAAATCAGAAGATTCCAGTGAGGTATCCTCGGCTAAGGGTAGACATATGAAACGCCCCCTTAGAAAAATCAGTGAATTACTGTGCTGATAAACCTCTTACGCTATTTGATTTTTAAACAGCTGAGTAAAACTGAACGTACTCAGACATTACTCTCTTTACTTATTCTGATCAACACTAAACTGACACACAATATTTTTAGCGAACGCAATCTGACTTTCAAAAATTCCTACAAAAGAAGGGCCCTGATTAACAAGAACCTATACCTTTCATGAATCACTCACCTCACAAAAATCTTCGTTACTCGAACTACTGCAACACAGCGAGAGCCACTACTGCCAGCTAAATAAAAGATTCTAAATACTGAAGGCACTAACTACTGATAGGCATAGTTAGCAAATGAAAGATTTTGATAGAGAACAATCAATGTATTTACCTTAATAATATTCAAAAGTCATAATATATGTATCAGTTCATGATATCCAGTATTACAAATTTACTCTTTCTGGCGAACACACGTCCAGATCGTCCGCTCTTAAAACTCTACCCTCTCTCATCCACCACTGCTGGCTGCTCACCTCCAACTGCGCAACGCTACGCGCTGTTCACATCCCACTGCCCAACACTACAATAGCGACTATTCCAATAATACCAACCAGCCACAGACTGCACACAGCACAGTCGGTGATTTTCATACAGAGCGCTACGTGACATTACCAACATAAAAACCTAAACAGCCTACTTACAGAAGGAATGTAAGAAAGCAGGTTAAATAAAAGCTAATCTACGTTTATATTTTTGTGATTAGAAAAGGTTTCTGACAGTGCTTACTGGAATATGAAGTTCTAGAGGTAATAGGGATGTAACACGGGGGGCGAAATGTTATTTATAACTTGTATGGAAACTAGACTGCTGTTATGAGAGTCGAAGGACAGGAAAGGCAACCAGCGATTAATAAGGGAACGAGGCAAGTGTTGTCTAGCTTATCCCCCAATGTTATTCAGTCTGTTCATCGAGAAATCAGGCATTAAAAGTAGTTAATGAGTTTTGCTCTTTGGGTGATGATGGCCGAACTAGAGAGGATATAAAATGCAAAGTGAGAATAGCAACAGAATAATTTCTGAAAAAAAAATTGTTAATATCTAATGTTAATTATGGTGATAGTAAGTCTTTATTGAAGGTAGTCGTCTGGAGTGTAGCCTTGTATGGCGCTGAAAGGAGGACAACAAGCAGTTAAGACATGGGGAGAATAGAAGTCTTTTAATGTGATGCCACAGTAGAATTCTGATGATTAGATGGTCAGATAAAGTAAACAGTAAGGAGGCACTAAACCGAACTGGAGAAAAAAGAAATTTATGACAAAACATAACTAGAAGAAAGGTTCAATTGGTGGGACACATACTGAGATAACAAGTGATCGGCAATTTGGTAATGGAGGAGAGTGTGAGGGATAAAAATTGTAGAGGGAGACCAACAAATGAATACAGTAAGCAGGATCAAATGGATGTAGGTTGCAGTAGTTGTTCGGAGATGAAGAGGTTTTCAGACTATAGTGGAGAGCTGCATCAAACCAGACCATAACTACAAACAAAGAAACAGATGTTTTCATGCAGTTTGGTAGAATTTTTGTCATGTTTCAATCGATCTTCGTTGTGGTACGTGTTTCTTTTTCTTTTATGCAGTGCCAAAGGATATGTACTGAACGCACTCCGGTTCTATCCTACATTAATGATCTTCTAATGATTTTGAAGTCGGTTCAAAAAGTTTAGTATTTGCAGATGACAGAAACATACTAATCAAAGATCCAAACTCAACCTTAACAGAAACAGCTGATACCTGAACAGGGTTCAAGTGTTTCACGGCTAACATTTTAAGTCTTAATCTCACATAGAGTCATATATGCAAATACAAAGCACTAATAACCACCTATTAGCACCAGAAGTAGTCATTAACTGGTATACACAAAAGGAAATGCACTGTGTAAAATTAATTGAGGTCGAACTTTAAAAAGGCATCAACACTTAGCTAAACAAATCAATAAGCTCAGTTCGCCATTTTATGCCGTTGTAAGCACCGCTCATTGTCTTAACCTAAAGACGAAAGTCTTACGGAACGGCCTTCTAATCTAAAGTACGTGACGAGTTGTAAGTAGGCTGTTTATGTTTTCTTATTGGCAACGTTACGTAGCGCTCTGGCTGTGCTGTGTACAGTCTGTGGCTTGTTTGCATTGTTGTCTGCCATTGTAGTGTTGGGCAGCGGCATCTGGATGTGAACAGCGCGTAGCGTTGCGCGGTTGGAGGTGAGCCGCCAGCAGTGGTGGATGTGGGGAGAGAGATGGCGGAGTTTTGAAATGTGTCATGAACTGCTATATATATTATGACTATTAAGGTAAATACAGTGTTTGTTCTCTATTAATATCTTTCATTTGCTAACTATCGCTATCAGTAGTTAGTGCCTTCCATAGTTTGAATCTTTTATTTAGCTGGCAGTAGTGGCGCCTGCTGTATTGCAGTAGTTCGAGTAACCAAGATTTTTGTGAGGTAAGTGATTTGTGAAACGTATAGGTTAATGTTAGTCAGGGCCATTCTTTTGTAGGGATTTTTGAAAGTCAGATTGCGTTGCGCTAAAAATATTGTATGTGAAATTAATGAGTTAATTCAGAATAAAATTCAAACAATTGAGAATTGTAATGACACTGATAGGCAGGACCTTTTTGAGATTTTACAAGCACATTCCACAGTTTTTACTCATAAAACAGGAACAATCAAGGGATTTCAATACCAATTTCGTGTTCGTGAGCATACTAAATTTTGTGTTAGACCATATGTAATTCCAGCACATTATAGGGACCGTGTTAGAACAGAAATACAATCTATGCTTGACGAGGGCATTATTGAGCTTGCAGTAAGCTCATACAACAATCCATTACATGTCGTTGAGAAGAAAAATGGATCGATCAGGCTTGTCTTAGATTCGAGACAAATCAATACTATCATTATTCCTGAAACAGACAGGCCACAAACGTTGGAAGAACTTCTTCAAAATTTTAATGGTATAAAAGTGTTGTTTTCCATTGATCTCAGATCCAGCTTTTATCAGATCGAACTTCATCCAGAATGTAGAAAATACACAGCTTTCCTTTGTTTCGGCGTTTGTTAACAGTTTCGGAAACTTCCCTTTGGTTTGAACATTTCTTCAGCAGCATTCATTCGCGGGCTAAATTCCATGTTACCTGAGTTCTTAAAACGTCACATCACCTTATATGTGGACGATATTCTGATAGCAGAAGCTTCATGGGAACAACATAATCGCATCCTCAACAGTTTGTTACGTATTTTTGCAGAATCTGGAATTACAGTTAACTTGGAAAAGTCTGAATTCGGTAGGTCAAAGGTGAGGTTTTTGGGACATATTATTTCTTCTGAAGGCATTCAGCCGGATCCTGAAAAGTTAGAAGCAATCAAAGCCATTCCAGTTCCATCCACAAAAAAACAAGTCCGCAGTTTTCTAGGTCTCGTAAATTTTTACCGTCGTTTTCTGAGTATACAAATTCTAGTTACACCAAAACTTTGTTCTCTCACTGGAAAAAATACTATTTGGAACTGGGACGAACAAGCACAGTTGGAATTCAATTCTTTGAAAGAATCGCTACTTAACGCGCCAATACTAGCTCATCCAGATCTGTCACAAGATTTCTGCTTTAGCACGGATTCTTCTAAAGTCGGTCTTGGTGCCCGTTTATTTCAAGAAGCCATAGAAAATGACACTACTGTTCAGAAAACCATTGCTTTTGCTAGCCGAGTGCTAACAAAATCTGAAAAAAATTATTCCGTTACTGAATCAGAAGCTTTAGCTATCGTTTGGGCATTTAACAAATTCCGTTTCTTTCTTTCTGGTAAGCACGTAAAAGTATACAGTGATCATCGTGCATTACAATTTCTTATGTCTTCAAAATTAAATCATGACAGGTTAAAACGTTGGGCATTGTTTCTGCAAGAATTCCGCTTCACAATAGTCTACATTCCCGGCAAGGAGAACATTGTTGCGGACGCACTGTCACGCGCACCGGCTGGGCTTGAGAAAAGTAACACAGAAGGCAACCTCGAGAAAAATTTCAGTATTCTTTACATTCAGAAAGTCGCCTTTGAAAACTTCATCACCATATCTTTAAAGGACATTGCTCATGAACAAGATAAAGATCCGATTTGGAAAGACATCAAGAGCAAATGGCATGAAAAGACACACACACAGATTCGGCATTATTACCTGGTTAGAAACAACATACTCTTCAAACGCTGCACTGTTGATGAGAAGCTATGGGTACTTTGCATTCCAGACGATTTTGTTAATATGCTCATTTGGTACATTCATTTCAGCTACGCACATTTTGGTCCACGAAAATGTTATCATATTCTTCGAACGACTTGTTATTTTAACAATATGGAAAAGAGAATTCGAAGAGTCTTGTCTATTTGTAAACTTTGTCAAAAGGCGAAACCATCTACTGTCTCACATCGTGCTCCGTTGTTTCCTATTATTCCTTCTAAATTAAAAGAATTTGCTGCTGTTGATCTCTTGGGACCGCTTGTCAGAACATCTAATGAATTTTCGTACGTTCTCGTCGCTGTTGAACTTACTTCAAAATTTCTTTCTTTCACTCCGTTACGTAAAGCCACTGGACGGTCTGTATCCAACGCCTTTGTTAAAAATTTCTTACGTGAAGTTGGACACGTTAGTAAAGTCATTTCAGATAACGGACCGCAATTAAGATCTGCTGTTTGGTCACGCACGCTTCGGAATCATAAAATCAAACCTGTTTTTATTTCATTGTACTCACCACATTGTAACCCGTCTGAACGGATTATGAAAGAAATCAATAAGCTTTGCAGACTTTATTGTCACAGAAAGCATCAGCATTGGGACAGATATTTACACTTATTTCAAAACGTGCTGAATGAAATGCCTCACGACTCCAGTGCTTTACCACCTACTCTTGTACTAAAGAATGAAGAACCACCGAACAGAATCAGAGAGCTTGTACCTTTCCCGAATACACGTAAACTCCGACACAAAGACATAATTGATTTGGCTATTAAAAATATAAAATCTGCAGCAGACAAAAGGAGAAAACTACACGTAAACCAAATGCAAAGAAATTATACATTGGTCAGAAAGTTCTCATTAAAGCTCATTCATCGTCCCATAAGAAGAAACACTTGAGTCACAAATTCTTTCTAGTTTACAATGGACCTTACAGAATCCGACGTATACCACATGATAATTGCGTTGAAGTTGAAACTCTGCGTACTAGGAAGAGTAAAGGTTTATACCACATTTCACATGTAAAACCGTTTATTGACAAATAATCTGCTTTTTAACTTTGCCTTTGCCATATAACTTTTCACTTTACATTGCTAGTATGCTTTGTCAGACTTAGAGTGTGTTAATATGCAACAATGTTTGAAGTTAAATATCCAGTCAAGAACCAAGAGAACTTATTTAAACAGAAATTACAAATGCGTTGTTATAGTGAACAGACGACACAGTGTTGTTATTTGTACATTCTTGCTTGTTAGTTGCACGATCACGTAACGACTATAAGGCTCACATACTTAGAACATTTACCAGTACTGCTAATGAGATTTTAATGCAACATTTTGGTTTACTTGAAATTTGGTGTATCATGAGGTAAGTACATTGGCTTCTGCAGAACTTAGCTTTCGGAGGACGATAACTACGACACTTCCACAGAGATTATCTTACAGCAAGACGCACATTTAGCGCTACAGGACACGTGTTTGAGTGATTAATTTTGTACTTAAAACATTTATTTTTATAGATATTTGAAGTACAATGATACAAAGGTTTTCCGTGATACATTTCATTCCATTGCTGTAATCTGTAACACCTGAGAGTATAATTACATTAATCCTCAGGGGGGTACACGCTTACTTTGTGTACCATGTGTTTGGCAAGCACAAGGAGCCCTAGCTAATATGGTATTTGCTTATACAACTTTGCACATCGGTACCATATTTCTCTAACACATAATTACACAGCTATCTGATCATTTAACTGAGAGAGACAAACATTTTTTTTTACTAAGTCAGTAATAGATATTTACGAAATTACACCGTTGGATAACTTCACACTTACGAAATTGTATTTTGTCTGTACTTTGTGAACTGTTCATATTTTTTCGAAACCATTGTAATACTATGAGAGCTTTGAATGATGTATTTGGTATGGGATCATGATTTTTGTAGTACATTTGAGGTAGATGACACTATTGAAGTGGCAGAGATTTTTTTAGGTTTTGAAACTATTGGAGGAAGCTACGATGATTTTGAGAGTTGACTGAGGTGTTATGATGTTATTATTATGATGACTATGTGTATTATGCTGTTGCGGTATGTTTATGATCAATAAGCTGATGCTATATGAGCTATTTGAGTATGCTGCATATCTGTTATGATGAAATATTGAAGAAGTGTCGACGAATGAGGTAAGGAATAATGAGTAGTGGTTAGGGACTCTGGTTTGTGAAAAAGGTTGTTGGAAACCAAGAATCGTACTTTAAGAGTTATGAAATGTGTGTAAATGCATGAATGTATCACAATGCCAACAAAAACGTTTTGGACACTGTTATATTTACAGGATTTTGTTTCTACACATTTGTAACGCAAATTTTCGACCTGTGAAATTTTTATATGAGACTGTCACTGTAGCGAAAACTGCTGTCGTAAATATTTCGGTAAGAAAGGTAAGTGACCGTGACGTAATTCGTTGTGAGCGGCCAGGTGTGCCAGCCGCCTTGAGAAAAAGCCATTAGGTAGAAAAAAAAAGGGAGGCCATAATCCTCGCTATTGACATTCCTTCGTAGAAAGCATAGCAAAATACGACACTCTCAAACTTGAAAACATATGAATATACTGTGGAGCTCTTAATTTATGATATTTACTAAAATGCCTAATGAAACGATGAGAAACATTTCACGGCTATTGTCTTGCTTGTTGAATGAAATGCCATATGGCTTGCTTTATGTATTTATTTACTCATTTTGTTTAATATCTAGTTTCTGGCTGCACTGCAGCATTGGTTAAAATAAAATTTTATAGATGTACTAATATAAATATTTTCTGTCTACAGATCGAGTAAATAATAATTTTTTCAAAAAAATGAGGGAGCACAAAAAGACATTTACCTTCACAGGAACTGCATTCATAATTTTCTTTTCAAGTGCTTGGTAACTTTTTTGGTAGAATAACTTCTTGTGGTGCACCACTTTAATTACATAGACATTAAGATGCGATTATACATTACCTTTATCTGCATTGTTGTCTTTAGTGTACTATTTTTCTGCTTGAGCTTTGTCATGCTTAGGTATACGTTATAGCATTGCTGCTGCTGTTTGCCAGGCATAGTGCTACTAAATTTCACTTTACATTACTCTGTTAAGCCAGTTTTACTAAGAATTTATTTTTCTTGTTTGCTGCACATTGCCTTATATTAGTTGTAATATTGCAATTGCTTTGCCTATTTAAATTTTTTGTCATTGATGTTTGTGTTAATTGTTTTGTGCTGCTGCATTGCCTCATCCCTTAGTTTAGCATCTGAGCTGAGTAGATTTAAGTTAGCTTAAGAGGGGGTAGACTATATAAGAGAATGAGTTGCAATGAATTGGAAGAAATTTATTGAGAAGTTATACGAAAAAAAGTGCAGAAAGCAGGTATAGATAGGACTTTTGGGAATAATGATGAACCAAGGGAGATCTCCATGCAAAATACTGCAGTAAAACAAACCCTGTCCTTTATTTTGTATTATTTTGCTATGTGTGTATGTACCATTGTGTATTTGTCTTTTTCCTGTCTTTAAGTGTTTAGCTAATAAGATTTATGTTGTAGAATTTTTCAAATACTATGTTGCTTATCTTGTAAAGATGCTTAGACATTATTTATTCTGTTTTGTTTTAATGCTCATATGTGAAGTTGATGTTTCAAACGTTATTCTGATCTTTTATGTATTTACTTATGACATAATTCCTGTAACACTGATGTATATGTTAGTTCGATTCTTTTGTAAAGCCTGTACCACAAATGTTATCTGTATTGTTATGTTCTTTAATGATGTATTTTGTACCTTTGTAATTGTATTCTTATGTTATAAAATTGTAATTGACACCAGGTCATCAAATTAAGTAACTTGTAAGTTCCATTTCACTGCACACGTTTCTGTTGGTCATAGTATATGGACAATATGTGAGAAGTAGGGACTGATAGTGTTTGCATGTGTGTTAATAATTCAGCAAGGGACTGGTTAACAGCATTGCTGGTTCTAAGGACAATTCCAGAAACTTTGTGAGTGCACAAGTGGTGGTTTATGGACTTGCTATATTGTCCGCAAGACTCTTCGATGGTGATTGTGCACCTGCACATTTGCAACAGAAGGCTGCTGGCCGTCTCTACAAGGACTACAGTGGGTCTGCATCTTTGATGACCCACCAGTACCATTATCTCTACAAGGACTACAGTGGGTCTACATCTTTGATGATTCATCAATACCATTATTTCTACAAGGACTGCAGTGGGTCTGCACCTCTGGTGGCCCACCAATACCGTAATCTCTACCAGGACTACAGTGGGTCTGCTCTGTGATGACCTACCTACCAATACTCTTCAAAATTTCGACTGACTCTGCTGTGGGTTTGCTCTGTTGTGGACCAATACTTGTCTCCATGTCAAGAGTCAGCACTGTCTTTCCGTTGGAAGGACAACACAACTTCTTCCAAGACTGCATGGAAATCCACTACTTCCGTGTGCATTGTCTTTTACTGCTCAGACTTTGAGAAAAGAAATGGCAGTGTTACTGTGATGAATGATCAGGACTGTCTTTATGGACTGTGAGAAAATTTTAGCTTTTGACCAACATTGTATCAATAAGTGTGCGCATTTGATATCTTTGTTATTGTAATTACGAAAAATTTTATCAAATCATATTGGCCACTGCCCAAAACAATTTGTAAAATTTTTTTGTGGGTAGCATGGGGGCTATGTAAGTAGGCTGTTTATGTTTTCTTATTGGCAACGTTACGTAGCGCTCTGGCTGTGCTGTGTGCAGTCTGTGGCTAGTATGCATTGTTGTCTGCCATTGTAGTGTTGGGCAGCGGCAGCTGGATGTGAACAGCGCGTAGCGTTGCGCAGTTGGAGGTGAGCCGCCAGCAGTGGTGGTTGTGGGGAGAGAGATGGCGGAGTTTTGAAATGTGTCATGAACTGCTATATATATTATGACTATTAAGGTAAATGCAGTGTTTGTTCTCTATTAATATCTTTCATTTGCTAACTATCCCTATCAGTAGTTAGTGCCTTCCATAGTTTGAATCTTTTATTTAGCTGGCAGTAGTGGCGCCTGCTGTATTGGAGTAGTTCGAGTAACCAAGATTTTTGTGAGGTAAGTGATTTGTGAAACGTATAGGTTAATGTTAGTCAGGGCCATTCTTTTGTATGGATTTTTGAAAGTCAGATTGCGTTGCGCTAAAAATATAAGCACAGTCATGTATAAATTTGTCAAAGGGGACGTTCCAGAGTTTATTCAGAAGAAACGAGCAGTAGCAAATTGTGTACAGCTTGTAAATCCTTTTTAAGCGTCTGGGATTTCTTATACTAACTTCACTTCACATTTACCCCATGAATGATTTTCGTTGTTGATAATAAAAATCAGTTATAGGTACACTATGATTTACACAATCACAATACAAGGTATTCAACAAAGTAAACCATTAAATTGGGAATCTCTACCAGTTCAAAAGAAAATTAAAAAACATACCTCATTGCCCATGCTTTCTACGAATAATTTGGATGTATAGATTCAGGGATTGAAAAGTTCTGTTAGCTACAAGGTAATTACAAGCGTCTATTGTTAACCTGCATGGCAAGTATCTGTATGTAGGAACACATTTCCTTTGAAAAATACCATTGTAATCAGCGAAATTTAAGCTACTATTAGCAGATAAACAGCAGGTCTATAGCAAATTCAGAGGCAGTAACTTTATTGAGGTAGCAGCTTTGTTTTCATTTTATGTAATTAAATTTAGACAGCATACGCTTGAACAGAATAGTGACAGGATTTTGTTAATATAGTAGAAGGATTAAGTTTCTATGATTTCCGTGTCTTTCCTTTTTTGTATTATTGGAATTGTTGCACACCCCTGAAGTTTCCCCTTCTTGATGAGATCTACGCAACACAATGAATGAATTACATTATTACTTTTTTTTTGAGTACTGGAAAAATATTTAAAAGGCTCCATGACAGCATCCTTACTACGCATTTATACCTTATGATTTTCTTTCCGTTGCATAGAATAGCTGATAAGACTGCTAACACGTTTGTTTCCTCTTTTCTCAGTAATACAATCTTTCTTACAAGAAAAACGACATTCTTTGCAGCTGTCTAGGAAAGTGAAAGAGTGACATCTAGTAGAAACTATGATGAAACATCGTTTCTAGATTTTTCTCTAGATGGAGTTATAGTATGACAAGCGAAAGCAAGAATGCAAGATTTAATCGTCGTTTCCAGAGAATTTAAAAATGTATGAATCTATATCTCATTAACATTGTTTTGAAAGGCGATAGCCACTATTGTTTCTAACACTGGAAACAAGTATTACATGTAAAGATATAATTTCAAATTATACACTTCTCCTGGTTTGGCTTAGATAACGTAATGTTATTCACTGTTTTGTATCAGGGGTTTTGTATAATTGTGTTATGAGCGAACACAGAGGCACACAGTAAAGACCACTGTACCATAGTAAAATAATAACTTAACACACACAGTAGCTAGGACATCTTAGTTCCCTTCACAAACAAAACACACACACAGACACACACACACACACACACACACACACACACACACACACACACACACACAATCACCCTCATTTAAAATAAAATAAAAAATATATACTCTCTCTCTCTCTCTCTCTCTCTTTCCCTAGTTGAAAAAGATAAACACTCATAAAGCGATAGCAGACGCTCCCACCACTACCAAAACAAACAAAAGACAAGCGCAATATCAAACCAAAACACACGAAATGGCGAGAGGACAGTGATACTTCCCAACACAGAAAAGTAAGTGTATTTAGTGAAGTGGAAGTATTATGTACAAAAACTCAACACATACAGGTGGAAGACGAAGAAGAATGCAATAAACAAGAACAAATACCGTGAGTAAAGAAAAGAATAAAACTTGTCTATAGCAGTAAGTAAAGCATGCGAACTCTTCATGATCATAAACAAAATTGTAAGAGAAAAACCATATTGCTAAAGTGACCACTAAAGATGCTTTAGAATAAAGCCAAACGCATCTGATTTTAATAAGACTTGTTACAGTTACAGAATATAGTAATTAACCTACACAACTAACATAAAAGAACTGAGCTATTTGATAAGTGTAATTTTTGAATTGGGGGAAATCAATGCTTTTGTGCGATGTGCTGTAACTGTCTATTAGAGCAATGTAGTGTGTTAAACCGAGTCTGGCTTACCGCAACCAGATTCAGTTTGTTAAATAAGTTAGTAAATTTTCGGTTTTCTTAATTCCATATTCAGTGGCAGCGTTGTTTAAAATACACCCCTAATTATTTCATTTTACTTCGTTTTCCTTATTTTATGCTAATTTGTTATTTCGTTTTCGAAGGAACAAACAGCCACCATTTTCAAAATTATTCAATGAAATGCTGCTTAAAGTTCACAGGACAGACCAGGTAGTTGGAATTGTGGAAAGGGGCCAAAAGGAGGGTGTCAGTTACACTCAAACACATATAACTTCATTTAGTTGTCCAAACAATCCAGCACAAATTTTTGAGTATGCCTTAAGGGCACGACCACTTAAATTTTAAAAATGGCTGAAAGCCATTAACTTAAAATTCAGACTCAAAAGAGAATATTTAGAAGGCAGAAGGCCTCCCGTAAGTAAGTTCTATAACTTGGCTGAGGGCCCAACAAATCTAACACTTGAAAAGCAAACAAGTTTAATTTACAGACGGCTGAAAGCCCATGATTTAAGACTGCAGGTAAAATGAATTAAAAAAAAACACAAGGCAGTACGCCTTATCTTCAATTAGGCTGAAGGCCCCACACAGTCTGATACTTGAAAGACAAGAACTTTAATTTTAAAACGGCTGGAGGCCTACTAAAATAATTTTTAGTAGGCAGAAGGCCCAATGCTTTATCTTTAAACAATATCTCACACAGGCTGAAGGCAGAACAATCGACGATTTAACAAGTAAGGAATTTAAATTTTAACGTGACAACCCATTATTGAAAAACACAACTACAATAAATTTTCAAAAGGCAGAAGGCCCGAAGCTTAGCTTTAAACATTATTTTACACAGGCTGAAGGCCCAAACAGTCTAAGATTTAACAAGTAAGGAATTTAAATTTTAAAGTGCCTGAAGGCCCATTGTTGAAAAACACAACTACAATAAATTTTCAAAAGGCAGAAGGCCCAAAGCTTCATCCAAAGAAATATTTTAAATAAGGCTGAAGGCCCAAACAATGCAAGACTTGACAAGTAAGAAACTTTCAATGTTAAAGCAGCTGAAGGCCCATTATTTAAAACCCAACTAAAAGCCTATAAATTCAAACCATCGGCTACAAGCCATTAAAATACACAATCAAACGACAATAAGAAAAGGCAGTACAGCCAGCGGCGCTCAGAAGTTTCCAGGGGTCGGTCAGCACTTGAAATATTAACGTTCGCTTAGGAGAGACAGGTAGTCGGCCCATCTATATCCGATCCGCCGGCAACCTATCCAAGAGATAGTCAACAGACCCACCGACAAGACGACTTGCTTTCCACCCGTCCAGTGCACAAGGAACTCCAAAGCCAAAACGTAAAAGGCGTAGCTGCCCACAACCAAGTATGCATAAGCTGTCAAAACTACACATGTTGGACAGCGACAACACGGTGAGGGAAGGACACTGAATGAATTTTACGTCAGCGGCCAGGGCAGGTAACCGGAACGCCAACAGCCACAAGGCAGAAAATTCCGCTGGAGCACTTGGACTTCAAATAACCAAAATACAGTTAAACTCCACCGGATGGTGTCCTAACTTTTGCCAACTCGAACACTCGCTGTTGCTGACGGGAATACCCCCAACACCCAATCATGAAAACCAACAGCACAATGTGAACAGTCTGGCTTCGGTAATTAAATCACCACTCAACTTTTATGTCCTGGGTCGGTGAACCACGAACCCTGTAGCAATCGAACAACTCCCACACACTCCAACACTGCGTAGAGACCGCCAGTGGGCCCGGCCCGCTGCGTCGTGCGGAGATTTCCTGGCTGATCCACACCAAACGACTGACTGCCGCACACCGGCTACCTGGAAATTATAAGCACCAGACCAAAGATAGTACAAGGTGCGAAAATCGATACACACTGCTGCTGCCACACTTAGAAAAAGGAAGAACCACAGCATAACCTCAATAACCGCGGGAAACCAAACACAGAGTAAAAGTCAAGGTTTAAACCAGCGCATAAGCCGGGGCCAGCACGGCTCATTCACTGTTACGTATATTGTACGAGATAACAGAGACTCGTATAAGCCAGAGTCAACTGGGACACTGAGTGGCATTCTTTGGTTTTCAGGGATGAATCTCGCTTCTGCTTGTGGCGGTGCCCTTAGATGATCTTGTGAAAGGTGACAAGAAGCAGCCATTTTCGAGGCCCATGCTTATCCAGTTTCTGGAATCATGGTGTGGGGAACTATTGGATATGACGACAGGAATAATTTGGCGATTGCTGAAGGGAGTTCAGTGCGTGAAAAGAATGGTAAAACCTCTTGCATCATTCATTACCAGGGAACAAAATGACATATTATTGTAAGACAGTGCAAGTTAGCACACTGTACTTCACACCACAAACGGCTTGAGGTATCTGCTTCTTGAAGTTTTCCCGGCATACTGAGAATTGTATGAGATTTCTGGACTGCAGCGAGATCATTTTAACTTCTGGCTACAATTTTTCGGCTGGCAACCGTCCAGCCATCTTCAGGTGACTGTCCGCCACTGGATACTGCTAGTTCACGGTGTCGGCTTTACAGCAAAAATTGGCACGGAGATGCATGCGCATTGGCGACCGTCACAGGAGCGTCCTCTATCGAAATTTGCGCCCTCTTCAATTACTGTTCCATCTGTGGCGTGCAGGTGCATGCATGAAGGAGAAATTACGTGCTCCCCTGTGTCAGAAAGGACGCTCGCGGAGCTAAAAACAAACGTCAGATGTCGCCAGATGTGTCATTATGAATAATATGTTTTCTCTCAGAAGAAATCAATGAGGTCACTGAGTCTCAGGCCTTGTCCAGCTGAAAGCCGCCTTCACGATCTATACGGTCTTGTGCTATACGTAGGTCCACAGATTCTTTAATTACTGAAACCCAAAAGGATCTCGCTGGGGTCAAGAGATGTTGCAGGATAATCCATAGAGTATCCGATGGTAATACAATGCTCAGCTACGGGCGACTTACTGGGTTGCGAAAGGTGAGTGTGGCGCTTGCCGTTGAACGCACTTTCATATGCTGTGCGTATCGTCTGACCCATGTAAGCTTTTCCACACTGGCAAGCAATTTTGTAAATTCTGGCCTTGCAGAATCGACAAGGGCAATAATCTTCGCCTGTGCCGGAATTTACTTTAACTTGATGTTTCCTTAGTATCCTGACTGCTTGACGAAAGGATCCCGACATATGGAAGGAACATACTGGACTTGAACAGCTTCTTATCTTCTTGATGCTGTGGGTGGTCACATTTCTTCCTGCTTAGCGCTGTACTAATATGACGTGGAGAGTAACCATAATCTATGAAGACAGACAGTAGATGTTCTAGCTCCTTTGTAAGGCTGTCTTCATCAAAAACAACATGACCCTGGTACAACAACGTTCTAAGGACGCCGGTAGTTTGTAAAGGTTGATGGCAGCTCGACGCTTTCAGACAGAGGTCATTATGTGTGGGCTTATGGAAGATAGAATGCTCTGTGGGCCCATCCGCTTTCCTACCAACCAAAAACGGAAAGCCACCATATTTCTCTGTTTCAGTAGTAAACTGGACGTTCTCGTGGATTGAATTCAGATGTTGCCACACTGCGGAAGTGTCATCTACATATCGCTGGAAGATTCTCGGTTCACATTCTGCCGAATCATGTGCCCTTTCCTCAAAGTCTTCCTTAAAAAGGTTTGCTACCAGAGGTGAGACTGGACTGACCATGAGAACACTCAGTGTGCTCAAAATATTCTTTGTTAAATAAAAAGTAGGTTGAGGAAAGGACATGATGAAGTGCTGTTATATCGGTCGTGAATTTATTGCTGATGAGTAACAAAGAGTCCATAAGAGGAACCTTAGAGAAAAGGAAGATGACATCGAAGCTCATCAGTAAGTCAGTTTCATTGACTTGAAGTGACTTCAGTCTATTGATAAAGTCAGCAGAGTTGCGAAATGATACGCTCACTTCCCCACAAAAGGTTTCAGTAGAGAGGTGAGATGTATAGCCAAGTCATGCGTGGGGGCGTCGATATTACTGACGATCGGCCGTACCGGAACCTTGTTTTTATGAATCTTCGGAAGACCGCGTACACTGGGTGGCACAGAACTATGAGGTGTTAATCTTTTGGCCACTTCTTGCGGGATAGAAGAAGAATTCAGTATCGCTGACGTTTGACTTCCCACTTTCTCTGTGGGGACTTTGTCAATCTTCCGATACTCTGGTTCACTCAAAAACTTTAAGCGCCGATGAATTCTTTTTCTATTCCGCAATAAGTGGCTAAAATATTAAGACCTCTGACACCAATACAGCTAGACTGCTCTCCACCGGTGACGCTGTACCGCAATTTAAAAAAAATTTCAAATCGAAATATTGTGGCATGATCAGGCTGCAATCCAGAAACCTTATAGAATAATCTTGAGGCATGTATGGATCTCTGATTGGCCCGCCTAATCCTCTGATATGTCCCCCAAAAGACTCAAGTCAAAGAAGCTATGGGAAGACGTATACTTTCATACTATCCGACGGCCAGTAATGTTCAGATACGACAAGTAATCTTTCAGTGACCCATTCAGAGGCTGTTTGCTTCCATACAACAACGAATAAATGACTCTGAGCACTATGGGACTTAACATCGGAGGTCATCAGTCCCTAGAACTTAGAACTGCTTAAACCTAACTAACCTAAGGACATCACACACACCCATGCCCGAGGCAGGAATCGAACCTGCGACCGTAGCGGTCGCGCGGTTCCACACTGAAGCGCCTAGAACCGCTCGGCCGCCGGCCGGAGTGGCCGAGCGGTTCTAGGCGCTACAGTCTGGAACCGCGCGACCGCTACGGTCGCAGGTTCGAATCCTGCCTCGGGCATGGATGTATGTGATGTCCTGAGGTTAGTTAGGTTTAAGTAGTTGTAAGTTCTGGGGACTGATGACCTCAGCAGTTGAGTCCCATAGTGCTCAGAGCCATTTGAACCATTTGAACCGCTCGGCCACCAACGTCCGGCTAACAACGAATAAAAGAGTGCATTCGTGCCAGTTGGGGTCAAACCTAATGCTGCTGTTGATGATGTGCATCAGTTCGGAGTGGAATGAAAGTTTAATCATGCAGTACAGCTACATGATGAGATCCATCAGAATAGCCACGCTCGCTAGCACGCCACTTCTGGGGTTTTGGGAGCCCCGCCAGCCCCGAATCGAATCCGCCTGGCGGATCAACGAAGCGGGCCGGTGTTCCGCCAAACCTGGATGTTGTTTTTAGGCAGTTTCCCACAACCGGCTAGGTCAATACCAGCTTGGAACTCATGTCCCAACTCAGTTACTCAATTCGCAAATATTTTGGAAAGATCTCTGACTTTCACATGCGGTAGCAGTAGGCCCAGACTCAGAGTTTCAAAGATAGTATTGCAGTCAACGTTGTCAAAAGCTCTTTCTAAGTCTACAAATACTATAAACGTAGGGTTGCCTTTCCTTAATCTATACGCTAAGACAAGTCGCAGGGTCAGTATTGCCTCGCGTGTGCCCACATTTTTTCGGAATCCAGATTGTTCTTCACCGAGGTCAGCTTCTACCGGTTTTTCCATCTTCTGTAAAGAATTCGTGTTAGTATTTTGTAACCATGAAACAATGACTTATCAAACTCATGGTCCGGTAACATTCACACCTGTCAGCATATACTTTATTTGGAATTGGAATTATTATATTCTTGTTGAAGTCTGAGAGTATATCACCTGACTCGTACATCTTGCACACCAGATGGAAGAGTTTTGTCATGGCTGGCTCTCTCAAGGCTACCAGTAGTTCTAACGGAATGCCATCTATTCCCAGGGCCTTTTTCCGATTTAGATCTTTCAGTGTTCTACCAAATTCTTCTAGCAGTATCGTATCTCTCATTTCATGTTCATCAACGTCCTCTTCCATTTCTACAGCCTTTCGGCTCATCTCCCTTGTACAGACCCACTACGTACTCCTTCCACCTTTCAGCTTTGCCTTCTTTGCTTGGGACTGGTTTTCCATTTGAATTCTTGACATTCACACAGCTTCCTATCTTTTCCCAAAATAATCCTTTAATTTTCCTGTAGGCGGCATCTATCTTTCCTCAGTGAAATACGCTTCTAAATCTTCACATTTGTCCTCTGGCCATTCCTACTTAGCCATTTTGCAGTTAAATCTCATTTTTTAGACGTTCGTATTCCCTTTCGTCTGCTTCATTTACTATGTTCTTCATTTTTTCCTTGCAGCGTTTAAATCCAGTATCTCCTCTGTCATCGAATGATTTCTACTAGTTCTTATCTTTTTACCCATTTCATCCTCTTCTGCCTCTTCTTTTTCATCTCTCAAAGCTACCCATTCTTCTTCTACCGTATTTTTTACCTTGTTTTAGTCAACCCTTGCTAACGTTCCCTCTGAAATTCTCAAAAATCTCTCGTTCCTTCAACCGAGAGAGGTTCCACCTTCTTAATTTTCTACCTTTCTGCAATTTCTTCAGTTTTAATCCACAGTTCGTAACCAACAAACTGTACCAGAGGTTGAAAATACCGTTACAGTTGTAAGGTTCGTTTATTATCACACGACCGGTTTCGGGCTCTTGTAGGTCCATCTTCAGGTGTCGTAACTTGTTGTTGTAACCCCCGAGCGCCGCGGTGGACATGTACAAGGCGCGATGTGCTACCTACGAGCACAGAGCACGGAGTTCACTTCCACGGCGGCGCTCGGGGGTCACAGCACCAAGTTACGGCTCCTGAAGATGGGCGTATAAGAGCCCGAAACCGGTCCTGTGATGATAAAATAACCTTACGACTGTAGCGGTATTTTCAAACTCTGGTGTAATGCTCATTTGCGGATGTTCCTCCAACCAGGATTGTTTGCAACAAACTGTAGTCAGAGTCCACATCTGCCCCTAGGAATGCCTTACAATCTAAAATCTGATTACGAAATCTCTATCCTGCCATTATATCATCAGTCTGAAACCTTCTGGTGTCTACGGATCTCTTCCACGTATAAAACCTACTTTTACGGTTCTTAAAACAAATGTTAGCGATGATTTAGTTATGCTCTGTGCAAAATTCTACCATGAGGCTTCCTCTTTCATTCCTTTCCCTCGTGAATATTCACCTACTATTTTCCCTTCTGTTCCTTTTTCTAACATCAAATTCTAGTAATCCATCACAATTAAATTGTCATTTCCCGTAACTATCTGAATAAAACCTATTATCTCATCACACAATTCTTCAATCTCTTCATCATATGAGGAGCTAGTTGGCATATAAACTTCTACTACTGCGGTAGATATGGGCGTTGCCTCTGGCTTGGCTTCAATAATGGATTCACTATGCCGTTCACAGTAGCTTTCCCGCATTCCCATTTTCTTACGCAGTATTAAACCCACTCCTGCATTATCCCTATTTGATTTGGTATTTATAAACCTCTGTTCATCTGACCAGAAGTCATGTTCCTCCTGCCACTGAACTTCACTAATGCCCACAGTATTTAACTTCAACTTATCCATTTTTCTTTCTGCCTGATTAAGGGATCTAACATTCCACAATCCGTAGAATGCCAGTTTTGTCTGATGACGACATCCTCCGGAGTAGTCAACAACCAGAAATCCGAATGGGGGATTATTTTACCTCCAGAATATTTTATCTAAGAGAATATCATCATTATTTAAGCGTACAGTAGAGCTGTCTGCCCGCAGGAAAAATTACAGCTGTAGTTTCCCTTTGCTTTCAGCTATTTGAAGTACAGCACAGTAGGGCCAATTTGATGTTAAAAGGCCTGATCATACAATCATACAGACTGTTGCCCCTGCAACTGCTGAAAATGCTGCTGCTCTCTTCAGCAGCCACACGTTTGTCTGGCTTCTCAACAGATACCACTCCGTTGTGGTTGCACCTGTGGTATGGCTATCAGTATCTGTGAGGCACGCAAGCATCCCCACCAGCGGCAAAGTCCACGGGCCACGGGGAGGGCGGGAGTTTATATTGCCACATTACATCTATTATTATTTTCATTATTATTACCAGGTTTTTCTTGCAGCTCCACCTGCGTATGTGTCCAAAACATATACTGAACACATCTCCTTCTCCCCCTCTCTGTGCCCACCTTTTTCTCCCCTTGTCTCTCCTCCTCAACCATCCACCCCTATTTCCTCCTCCCCACTCTCTCTTTCTCTCCATCTCCTCCTCCCCTTTTCTTTCTTCATTTCCTTCTCCGTCTCTCTGACCATATATTTTTCCTCCCTCCCTCTGGCTATATTCTCATCCCCCTCTCTAATCCCCTCTTCTCCTCTCCCATTTTCCTACCTCCCAACTAACCCTCTACACTTTCTCCCATCTCTCTTCCCTCTACCTCCTCCTCCTTGCTTTGTCCATTCCCAACTCTGTCCATCTCAATCTGTCCCCAGCCATGCTCATCAGCACACATAGCCCCGTCAATACAGTTCAATAAAACAGACCAATACCACTCCTACAACACTCCTGTCACGCAAAGTAGGCTACACATCAGAGGCTTGAACATCATTTATTTGCCTCTGTTGTACTAGCTGTCGATAAAGCAGGCCAATACTACCTCAGCACAACACGCCTGTCTTGCAGGGCAGCCAACATATCAGGCTCTGATATGGCCTGATAACCATTTCTTGCCTCTGAATTGTAGGCTTCCATGCAAAGCAGGCTGATTTGCTAGGCTGATACTGTTTGCACACAACATGCCTGTTGTGCAGGGCAGCCTATAAACCAGAAGCAGGGAAATACACGTTTTTGACTGTATCTCCACTATTATAGAAGCTAGGAGGCTATAAACCCCACAGTGCTGACAGTTGTGACACCTGCTGTTTCTTTTCAGATTTGGCTATTATCGATTCAGAGGTTTGGGAGGATATCCTGGACATACATACATATGGTCTGCTTTATATATATATATATATATATATATATATATATATATATATATATATATATATATATATATATATAACAGATTATGTGGAGATACTGATACAGTGTAAAGCATAGCATGCCTGCTTATGAGACAGGGAGATGAGCCACATGCAGAAAGAACCTGTGCAGTGGATTAACGACAACAGCTGGTGCAGCGGCCAGCTGGGGTGCTGTTTTTAGGTTGTTTCCAATGCTCGTTTATGCTTATGCTGAGCTGATTGCCAATTTCTGCGTCAGAAAATATGATGCACAAACAGCTAAAATACAATGATACGCAGAGCAAAGTTAAACATTTTGAATACAGGTGGCGCCCTCGACTCCTTCCCTTGGGTCACTATGGCTGTGACGACAGGAAGGCCATTCGTCCTCAAAATTATACAATAAAATATAATTTACCAAAGCTTGAGTACAACATACCTGTACTACACGGAATTCACATTAAGTAAAAGAAGAATAACAACAATGTCATTTACAAATGCTTGTTACAAACAGAAAATTCTGCAGTTAGCTGGTCCAAATACGTTTGCCACCACTTTCATGACTTGCATAGGCTATTTTTCTGCGGTCGGAAACCTCCTTCTCAACATTCTTTTGACCACAGGAAACCGCTATGTACATCCACTTGTATAATCGTGGTAAAAGTAAGCCCGCACACTGAGTGCTGTTGTATAGAGTGCCGTGTGTCTCCAGTCATGAATGGGACCCTGTGGCTTGTGCAAAGTGTCCAGCGGACGGGTTCGAATCCTGCCTCGGGCGTGGATGTGTGTGATGCCCTTAGGTTAGTTAGGTTTAAGTAGTTCTAATTCTAGGGGACTGATCTCCTCATAGTGCTCAGAGCCATTTGCGTCCTGAAGAACAAGCAACAGAACTATTCCCTGCTTCTTTGCAAGAAACTGGGAGTACTCAGCCAACGCAGACTGTATGCAACCATCTCCGCACCATCAGTTTGTAGGCTCTTTGCGTACATGCTATTACAACAATATAAGCACCCAAGTATGAGGGAAGTTAAATAAGTAACACAACACATTTATTTCAGAAAATAGTTTTATTCGGGATTCCATTACACAATATTATTCCCCACTCTTTTGGCTACAAAACCCTCATTTTCAACATCTTTCAATACGACGGCCTTATCTCACGTTGCTTGGAGGGCCTGTCTGCCCGTATAGTACCATCTGCTGGTCGACGTCGGAGCCAACGTCTTGCTGCATCAAAACCCTCCCCTTCATCTGCATACTGCTTCTTGCAGAGTGCATCCTTCATTGGGGCAAGCAGTTGGAAGCTGGAATGTCCGAGATTCGGGCTATAGGGTGGATGAAGAAGAAGAATCCAATGAAGTTTTGTGAGCTGCACTCTGGTGCACAGACTTATGTGAGGCAGAGACGTCCAGTTGAACAGCAAGGTGTTTGATCCGTCGATGACCTCGAATGGGAGTGTCCGCATGATGCAACATTGCACAGCTGTATGCGGCGGGCCATCACGCGGAGAGCGGACATATTTGAGAGAGTATGTTGCGATTATGACAGATGCCTCGCTCAACGACTCACCGTGCTTTTGTTCACTGCCAGATCTCCACAGACATTCTGCAGCCGCCTACGAATATCTGCGATACTCTGGTTTTCCGCCAAAAGATACACAGTGACAGCTGTCTGCTTCGAAAGCACCTCCATTAAAGACGCCATATTGTAGGCTACGTACATGCCGTCACCTATTGGATCTTTATGAAACCATAGACGCTCAAACGAGAATATTCTACGATAGCCCATAACAAATTCCGAATTTCTTAAATCGAAATTGGCCGAGAAAAAAAGTGTTGCATTACTTATTGAACATACTCGTACTATATTGCGCTAAGAGGGCGCGCGAGTGTACACCCCGAACAGAAATTGGATGAGTGACGTCGCATTCTCTTACTGATGAATGCAACATTAGTTTGACGCCTCATAATCAACGGCCGACGGCGACCAGTTACTAAAGCACGCCTCACGCTGGCATTCATTTCCATGAGTTCGGCAGGGAGGTGGGTTGGTGCATCGGCCGCGCGGGATAAGCCGAGCGGTCTGAGGGACTGCAATCATGGACTGTGCAGCTGGTCCTGGCTGAAGTTCGAGTCCTCCCTCGGGCATGGGTGTGTGTGTGTGTTTGTCCTTAGGATAATTTAGGTTAAGTAGTGTGTAAGCTTAGGGACTGATGACCTTAGTAGTTAAGTCCCATAAGATTTCACACACATTTGAACATTTGGTGCATCGTGATGGTTCAGGCTGGCGCCATCTCCAGCTGTCGGATGCCTCGACAGTAATTTGAAGAAGTTTGTGCGGTACCGTGATGCAATCTACGAATCTATTATCCAGGTTTAATGATAACATCCAGGTTCAAAAATGGCTCTGAGCACTATGGGACTTAACTTCTGAGGTCATCAGTCCCCTAGAACTTAGAACTACTTAAACCTAACTAACCTAAGGACATCACACACATCCATGCCCGAGGCAGGACTCGAACCTGCGACCGTAGCGCCTAGAACCACTCGGCCACCCTGGCCGGCCATCATCCAGGAGATGGTTTAATAAGGCAGTCCACGAACAAACCGCGTCAGCCTCCTAAACATCTTACTTCAGAAAGCAGGCGTCAATTCTATGAAATGACCTTCAGTATCGGCCGATATGAACTCGACTGAGCTTACTTGGGACCAATGCCGCGCGTTATCACAGGAACTCTCCGAACGCACTGGATGGCGTCATGAGCGAAACTGCGGATAATGGGAACGGGTTTGAGAAGCAGTATCTCGAGCACCTTGTGAACAGCATTCAAAAAGGTTCAAAATGGTTCAAATGGCTCTGAGCACTATGGGACTCAACTGCTGAGGTCATTAGTCCCCTAGAACTTAGAACTAGTTAAACCTAACTAACCTAAGGACATCACAAACATCCATGCCCGAGGCAGGATTCGAACCTGCGACCGTAGCGGCTTGCGGTTCCAGACTGCAGCGCTTTTAACCGCACGGCCACTTCGGCCGGCTCAAAAAGGATGCAACACAGTATTCAGTCTTATTCATAAAGAGATTTTGATTGCACAGATGTGCCCTTGTTTTGGTTTCATTCTTTTTTCGTAAGACTCATTCTTTCGTTCCTCTGGAACCTAAGCCTATTCATGTTCGCAGATATTGTGGCAGGCCAAGGCGAAGTGTTCCTGCTAAAAGGAATGATGACAGTCATACGTACGTTTAATGTTATCGTACATATAATGTTATGGCATGACATCCAGAAGCAACCATCAGGAAAAGATTAAGTTATACTTTTTAGCGATGAGGTTTTAAGTACGTAAGTGTTCTGTGTTACGGCGTAAAACCAAGCCCCGGACGCTAGTCAGGAACGACAGAGAAGAAATGGCTGTGAAAAGACGTCAGCCAATCGCACGCCGCGACTGCTACGGCCGCAGGTTCGACTCCTGCCTCGGGCATAGATGTGTGTGATGTCCTTAGGTTAGTTAGGTTTAAGTAGTTCTAAGTTCTAGGGGACTGATGACTTCAGATGTTAAGTCCCATAGTGCTTAGAGCCATTTGAACCAATCGCACGCTGTCCGATCCCTCTCCAGGACCACAATGCGACAGCAGCGGTCCCTATATGAAGAGGACATAAGCGCCGCGCCCGCTTGGTGACGGCTCAGTTCAGTAGCAGCTTCAAGATTAGCGACTTCGATAGCTCCAACAACTTTAGTCACTTCGCTTGTACTCTCTATATAGCACAGACTTGGGAGTGCTTATACTGAAGACGACTGGTTATTTTATATGTCGCCCTTAACTTGCGACACATCTGTGTAATTGCCAAAAGTTAAGTATTGTATCTTTTCTTATAGTAATAAAACTCATTAATACGACTTGTCTGATTGTTTACCTAGCTAACCGAGCATGCAGGCTTCCTAGACACTACATTCGGTAGTAGGTACGTAAGCGAAAGGGTAGTGGAGCCACTGCGTACGCGATGTTGATGGAGCAAAGTGGAAAATCCGTGGCTGGTTGTTATCAACAAAAGCCAAGAAGTGCGAGAGCCTTCCGCAAAAGCCAAAGCTGTTATTACCAGTGGGCTGAAAACTAGGGAGGTATAATAAGGGAATTTGTTGTGATGTCCCAAAACTGAAGCTGAAGTACGCCAATAATTGTCGTCTCAAACATTAGCTTCTGTTGGAAGTGTTTTGAAAAAAAAAAAAAAAAAAAAAATTGCCGGGGTGCGCCATTTACGTGTGTACCAATCATTGTGATTAGTGTCCAAAGTGTGAAGGAATTACACTTCATTCGTGTCTGGAGTCGTTCAAGCGATATTTTCTTTTATATACGTGAATTTCGATTGCCCTGTTTACTTTTAATGTTGTGGTTTTATTTCTGTCGTCTGTCTTTAGATTTCCTATCAGATCAACTCGGAAAGCTCTCTTTGTGAACGTTGAGAGAAGGAAAGCCGACAAACCCACCAAACAGAGCAAAATATGTTCTCAGAATTCGCAGGGAAAGAACATAGGCAGACCATCAGTTTCCTCAGTACGTATGAAGAAAAATGCTTGATTAAGAATGCAGCTATTTTACATTACATACTTCACTTATTGGTTATTCGAAACGTATAACAAAAACAAAATTACATTAACGAAGCAAAATGTGTCGTATTACTGGAACAAATACGCATTCAAGACCAGGAAAAACGACTGAAAATGCCTTCCTGACGCTGTCTTCTTTCCAGTGCACTGTAATATTTTTTTTTTTTAACAACTGATGCGTGCACACAAAACAAGTTAAGAACAAGAAGCAATCGCAATTAGTAGTCTGCTAATGCTTTGGGACATCTAACATGACGGCGTCTGCTTCAAACCAACATGCAGCGTTAAGTCTGTAGCGCCATCTGCTCTTATTGTACCTAGATGTTAACAACATCTACTTTTTTCGTTGTTTAAAGAGGATGACGTTTGGTTTCGTACAGCCTCTCTGGATTGTAGAACAGGTAAAAGATGTGAATTATTGATATACGAATATAACGGGAACGTATTACAATTCTGGAAGTGGGTTTGATCTTACGAAAGATTCTGACCCTGTTTTGAGATTTAATTGGTCAGACAGTACTATAGTCCGATCCACAAACGACGGCGGTTAGCGCATATCGATGCATAGACAGGGATTGCATTATTGACGTTTCCAAACGACAATTGCGGCACGCGTATGAGCGTGCTTTACGCTTGAAGAGACCGTATATCCTGCAAATTATGCCTTTCGCTTGCTTCTGCAGAATTTATCACTTACAACCACTACCAGCGATGACAAATCGCAACAAATGGAATAGAAGTTGACTAAACACCTAGCTACCATCGTATTTAATGCTCGCATTAGCTACGGCATTAACAGCAGAGCGCTCACAATGCTACTGAACGGTCATTGGCTTTCGGAGAATGCTTGACGTAGGTGCGCAGAACAAGCCTTAATTCGATCACCGTCGGTCGTGACTCCAACTATAGCGATGAAACTCGGTCTGTGGAAGACTTAATTTTGCCGGCAACAGTCCCGATCGATCAATACTCAAACTTTTACTCTGGAAGGGTCAAGTAAGCTCTCCAGTTAAATGGGTAATTGTATGAGGAAAGTCTCCTCACGGAAGTTTACACGTTGAGAGTATGTAACTTCGTGAAGATACGTAATCATCGAACAACAAGAAGTAGTCGATTGATGCCTAATCTGAAATCGATTTTGTACAATATTTGTATTAGATAGAAAGTTTTTTACAGACAGAGAGCAGTATGTCGTCCTGAATGGGATGATTTCAACAGGAACAAGCGTAACTTCAGGTGTGCCCTAGGGCAGCGTAATAGGTCCGCTGCTTTTTACGATTTACATAAACGATCTGGTTGATGGTATTGACAGCGGCATTAGACTGTTTGCCGATGATGCTGTAGTCTACAGGAAAGTAGTTTCACAAGCAAGTTGTGAACGAATCAATGAGGATCTGCAGAAAATAAATGCGTGTTGTAATGACTGGCAGTTATCTCTCAATTTTTAGTAAATGTAACCTACTGCCTATAACAAGGCGAAAATTCCCATTAATGTACGAGTACAAAATAAATGCCCAGTCTTTGGAAGCGGTAACATGCGTCAAGTATCTGGGTGTGACTGTTCGAAATTATCTCAAATGGAATGCTGAGATTACACAAGTAACGGGCAAGGCGAACTCTAGATTGCGGTTTATTGGTAGAATCCTGAGGCGATGCAGTCCTTCAACAAAGGAAATTGGTTACAATGCTTTAGTTCGTCCAGTCTTAGAGTATTGTTCGTCTGTATGGGACCCTTACCAGTTCGGTCTGATTCAAGAGATTGAGAAGGTCCAAAGAAGAGCGGCAAGATTTGTGACTGGTACATTTAGCCATCGCGAGAGCGTTACAAGTCTCATAGAAAGTTTAATGTGGGACACACTTGCAGATAGACGACGCGCTAAACGGAAGGGGCTGCTCACGAAATTCCGAAATCCGATCTTCGTCGAGGATGTAGAGCATATATTATTACCACCAACTTTCAAATCGCGCAATGATCACCATTCAAAGATAAGGGAAATTTGAGCTCGTACTGAGGCGTTCAGACAGTCGCTTTTCCCTCGCGCGATCCGCGAATAGGAGAGTTGCGACAAAATAAATTTAACAGATATCGTCAGAGTAGAGGCGGCGAGTAGGCATAAATGTATATTTGTGTTTATTTTATGACTAGTTAGGATTGGGCGGTTGGAGCAAACCGGGTATTATGAAAACCAGTTTGAGCCAGGTACAACCAAGAAGACAATAAACGTTTTCATTGAGATGTTACGAAACAAAACGCGTATCTTCAGCATTTTTGGAGGTATCGCAGTTTAAATTTGAAATAAAGGTAATTATTCTGTTGGTGATCACTAGTATACGTACATGCCGAAAGATGTAGACAAGCTGTCCCTCGTAACAGTCGTCAGGCGTATTTGCTCTGTTCTTTCGGCAGATTTCTGTAATTTCGCTTCTGCATTGTGCAGTTGCAGTCAGCCCAAACAAATGCAGCTCTTCGCGTCTTTCAAGTCACTCCCAGTGTCGTCGAACAGCGTCGGTTTTGTTTCCCGTTACAAACAAAACGATTTTTAAAGAGAAATAATAAACTACTGGTCATTAAAATTGCTACACCAAGAAGAAATGCAGATGATAAACGGGTATTCATTGGACAAATATATTATACTAGAACTGACATGTGATTACATTTTCACACAATTTGGGTGCATAGACCCTGAGAAATCAGTACCCAGAACAACCACCTCTGGCAGTAATAACGGCCTTGATACGCCTGGCCCTTGAGTCAAACTGAGCTTGGATGGCGTGTACATGTACAGCTGCCCAGGCAGCTTCAACACGATACCATAGTTCATCAAGAGTAGTGACTGGCGTATTGTGACGAGCCAGTTGCTCGGCCACCATTGACCAGACGTTTTCATTTGGTGAGAGACCTGTAGAATGTGCTCGCCAGGGCAGCAGTCGAACATTTTCTGTATCCAGAAAGGCCCGTACAGGACCTAAAAATGCGGTCGTGCATTATCCTGCTGAAATGTAGGGTTTAGCAGGGATCGAATGAAGGGTAAAGCCACAGGTCGTAATACATCTGAAATGTAACGTCCACTGTCCAAAGTGCCGTCAATGCGAACAAGAGGTGACCGAGACGTGTAACCAATGGCACCCCATAGCATCACTCCCGGTGATACGCATGTATAGCGATGACGAATACACGCTTCCAATGTGCGTTCACCGCCATGTCGCCAAACACGGATGCGACCATCATGATGCTGTAAACAGAACCTGGATTCATCCGAAAAAATGACGTGTTGCCATTCGTGTACCCAGGTTCGTCGTGAGTACACCACCGCAGGCGCTCCTGTCTGTGATGCAGCGTCAAGGGTAACCGCAGCCATGGTCTCCGAGCTGAAGGTCCATGCTGCTGCAAACGTCGTCGAATTGTTAGTGCAGATGGTTGTTGCCTTGCAAATGTCCCCATGCGTTGACTCAGGGATCGAGACGAGGCTGCACGACCCGTTACAGCCATGCGGATAAGATGCCTGTCATCTCGACTGCTAGTGATACGAGGCCGTTGGGATCCAGCACGGCGTTCCGTATTACCCTCCTGAACCCACCGAGTCCATATTATGCTAACAGTCATTGGATCTCGACCAACGCGAGCAGCAATGTCGCGATACGATAAACTGCAATCGCGATAGGCTACAATCCGACCTTTATCAAAGTCGGAAACGTGATGGTACGCATTTCTCCTCCTTACACGAGGCATTTCACCAGGCAACACCGGTCAACTGCTGTTTGTGTATGAGAAATCGGTTGGAAACTTTCCTCATGTCAGCACGTAGTAGGTGTCGCCACCGTCGCCAGCCTTGTGTGAATGCTCTGAAAAGCTAATCATTTGCATATCACAGCACCTTCTTCCTGTCGGTTAAATTTCGCGTCTATAGCACGTCATCTTCGTGGTGTAGCAATTTTAATGGGCGGTAGTGTACATGCCCATTTGATAGAGCGGTCCTCGATTAGTCTAGTGCAATATCCTTTTTTATCTATGTGTATTAACAGGGACACTAAAACGCGACGAATAACGAGTACTCCAGCAGCGATAGCACCACTCTGGCCCGTGCTGACTGCTACTGCCAAGCATGGAGCGCTGCTGAATCGGTGCTGGATTACACAATATTCTTCTTATTGTACTGTCACTGTTGATACATACCGACAAAACGATCATCGGACTAGACTAACCTGGGACTGCTCTATTGAACGTGCACGTAAAATTCCGATTTAAAGTCAATTGCGTTTAACGGGAAACAAACCGACTCCTTCTATTGGTGTCGCATGTAAGACGTGACGAGCAGTATTTGTTGGGGTGACTCCAGCAACACAATACAAAAACGGAATTACAAATATCCGCCGAAACACAAGAGAAAATGTACCTGAGGACTCTTAGCTTGCCAACTTCTTTCAACATGTAGTTAATATATAAAGGAATACATCATATCAACTACACACTATTGGTAATAAACTGGATGGTGAAAAGTGTGGACAGGGGACGCTCTAACCCTGTCTATTGAGTTGTGAATATCTTTGTCTATCAGCTATGTGAGTAAGTAACAAATAAATGAACTTGTCAAAGTTTTGCCATGCTTTGCTAGGTAAATAAACAATGAAATAGCAAGAAGTATGCCTGACAGAAACGGTGTTGACAGGTGAATGTTTGAGTGTTTTAAAAGTTTACATCACAAATGATAAGACTGAAAGAGACACGTGCTCTTGCAGGTAGTGGCTCCGAAGTAAAAAATATCTCGTGGACGTCACTCAATTTGACATTACGTCATTGTAAATTTTCTTGAGACTTAAGCCCACAAACAGACTATTAAGATCATTGAACACTATCCAAACTAAAAATCTTTCAACTAAATAATAGAAGTGTAGACTAGCGAGAAATTAACATAGTGCATGACAAGGGGAAATTTGTATCTGATCTTCCTAACACAAGAACTAAGGGCACAGAAAGTACAGAGGGACTTAACAATATGCAAGTGGACAAAAAGGTTTTTTGAGCATACTACGTATGCACGATGTATTACTTACATTAAATGCTAGTGTACTGTCGCCACCATGAAACAAAAAAAAAAAAATTGACGAAATATACCAGTCAGCGAAAGATTTTTACCGATGTGAAGCTGCATGGGTTTGTCAGTGGTCCGCTTCCATCAATCGGACTCCAATGCATCGGCACATTTTGCCGACAGATGAGTGGTATTTTTGCGCGCTACGCCTCTTCAGATGCAAATGCGTCAGTCGTGAGCAATTCAGTCAGAGACCCACTAGGGTGTAGCACCCTGTTTCGTCCTGCTAACGGCCACAACGAGTCGCACACTGGAATTCCCATGTCTCTGAAAGTGATGAGGAGCAATCCACGATAGCCGGCCGCAGTGGCCGAGCGGTTCTAGGCGCTTCAGTCCGGAACCGTGTGACCGCTGCGGTCGCACGTTCGAATCCTGCTTCGGGCATGGATGTGTGGGATGTCCTTAAAGTTAGTTAGGTTTAAGTAGTTCTAAGTTCTAGGGGACTGATGATCTCAGATGTTGAGTCCCATAGCGCTCAGAGCCATTTGAACCCACGACACATAAACGCTCAACTGCTGCCAACAACTCACGGAGATTGCTGGATGTTGAGTTCACGATGTGTGTACATCCGCACGATGGCCTACCATATGTGCTTACGTATGAGGTGAGTGACCTGGAAAGGCGTCTGTTATAAAGGTCTTCCAAGTTCAATGCAGGAGCTGCGAATCACTCGCATGACTCAAAGACGTTATAGTCCATGTTCTCGTCTGCTGGAGAAATTTTATCTTTGGTTGCATAGAAAGAAGCCAGTTCTCATGTCGTTCTTTGAGTGCGGAGTGTTGTCAGCCAGTAATGCTGCTTGACGGAGAATTTCATGTTTAGTTTGGCAGCATGGTCTTCCGGATATTCTATGCTACCATTCACTCGATCTGCGACAGCGGCTGTTTACATGATACTGCCATCTGACGATTTGTTATCGCATCACATTGTACCGCTAATCGCTTCCCACATTCCACCTCCTCCGATCACGTCAGTCTCCTTCATGTAGTCCTCTGCCATCCATCGCATCCCGCTCTAGCCCGTCAACGTTTTCTTCTTTCCGCTGGGGTCAACTGTCGCACTTCCTCTGGCCATTAGCTGTCGTCCATCCTTTCTAAACGTCCACATCATTTTAGAAGTTTCGTGTTTATGGCGTCTATTATTGATTTATCGACACAAATAGCCTCTCTTGTGCTGACATTTGATATACGGTCTAGCTTGCAGATGCCACAACTTCGCTTCCAAAAATTCGTCTCTAGTGCAGCAACTTGTTCCTCTGATACTTGTTTACTACACATGTCTTTGCTCCGTACATAGCGACGATTTTTAAAATTGAACAGTATATCATCCGTTTGGTCCTGTTTGTTACCTTGTTATTCCAAAGCACAGAGTTCAGTTGTCGTACGGTTCTCTTACGATGCCCTATTTTATTATTTACATCATCTTCACCTTTTCCGTTTTATGATATTATAACCCTAGATATTTGAAAGACTTACGTCCCCTGATCTTACTAGCACCAGTCTCCAGGTCGCCTATGTTATTTTCAGATATTCTGTTTTTGCCACCTTCAGATATTCTGTTTTTGCCACGCTTACTATGAGGCCCCATCTCTCACATTCCTCTTTTAACTTCCGAAGCATGTGCTCAGCATCATCCTGGTCTCCTGCTACACGACCAGGTCATCAGCGAAGGGAAGTGGTTTGGTTTGGGGTATAAAGGGACAAAACTATAGGGTTATCAGTCGAAGGGAAGCGTACGTATACAATATTTAGTCCCCTACAGGAACTCCCAAGCCTTTACATTTGCTCCACCAGGCTTTATGTGCTTTCTCGACAAAGATTTTAAATAGCGTCGCTGCTATAGCATACACATGGCGTAATCTTTTCTTTTTGCAGGGAACTCTGGTCACATTGCATTTCCTACTTCGGCAGCACTCACACAGTCCCTGTAGAGCTATTTAACTGCTTTAATGTAAGTTGACCAGCCACTATTCTTTATATTTCTCCGCACGTATTTTGTGGTACGTTATATAACCCTTCTGCAAACATGCGAAGACTAAAGGGTCTGTATCCCTCCCGTAATTCTTTTCTCTGTTAGATCCCTTAATGTGAATACGAAATCAATACCTGAACACCCTGGTCTAAAAGTATTCTGTTCCTCTGATATGAGTGTTCCTGGAGCCACTCTGTAGCAATTCTGGACGTGTGGAGTGTCGCATTGTCCTGCTGGAATTGCCCAAGTCCATCTGAATGCACAATGGACATGAATGGATGCAGATGATCAGAAAGGATGCTTACGTACGTGTCACCTGTCAGAGTGGTATTTAGACGTATCAGGGGTCCTGTATCACTGCAGCTGCATCCGGAAGCCCATATCGGTGATGTTTCGTTGAATGGTTCGCATGCTGACACCTGTCGATGGCCCAGCATTGAAGTCTGCAGCAATCTGCGGAAGGGTTGCACTTCTGTCACCTTGGCCGCGCGGGATTAGCCGAGCGGTCTAGGGAGCTGCAGTCATGGACTGTGCGGCTGGTCCCGCCGGAGGTTCGAGTCCTCCCTCCGGCATGGGTGTGCGTGTTTGTCCTTAGGATAGTTTAGGTTAAGTGGGGTGTAAGCTTAGGGACTGTCACGTTGAACGACTCTCTTCAGTCGTCGTTGGTCCAATTCTTGTAGGATATTTTTCCGGCCGCAGCAGTGTCCGAGATCTGATGTTTTACCGGATTCCTGATATTCACGAACACTTGTCAAATGGGCGTACGGGAAAATCCCAACTTCATCACTACCTCGGAGATGCTGCGTCCCATCGCACGTGCGCCGACTATAACAGCACGTTCAAACTTACATCTTGATAACCTGCCACTGTAGCAGCAGTAACCGATCTAACAACTGTGCCAGACACATGTTGTCTTATGTAGACGTTTCCGACCGCAGCGTCGTATTCCGCCTGTTTACATACAGATCTCTGTATTTGAATACACATCCCTATCATATCGTCCTCACCGACGCGCAAG
Source organism: Schistocerca serialis cubense (assembly GCF_023864345.2). Classification (NCBI taxonomy): domain Eukaryota; kingdom Metazoa; phylum Arthropoda; class Insecta; order Orthoptera; family Acrididae; genus Schistocerca; species Schistocerca serialis. The sequence goes on along the minus strand of NC_064639.1, from coordinate 222,505,111 downwards.
TCGCCGAAGTGACTTCAACTAAACAGACTTGCACCAGGCGACCGGTCTACCCGACGGGTGGCCCTAGCCACACGACATTTCATTTTCACCAGTTTCTTTGGCGCTTCAGTGTATGTGATTTCTCATTTTTCATATGCGCACAACTTTACAAATTTCTTGCTAGATTATCTGTTGGTAGATGATTGCTCGTCTTCTACATTCCTTACACGAATTCCTTTCTCTTCTCCGTGAGCAAAGCTTGGTAGTATTTTACCCACTGCTCCGTGCTTTTTAGAGTAATCCCAGAACCTTATTTTCAACTTCAGTATCGTCCACGCCTGTACTTGGTCAAGGATCACCGAGGTTTTCATCTGTATCTTTTACTACTTTCTGCCACGCCTCATTTTTAGCATTAGTGGTGGCCCTTTATACCTCTTTCCGTTCAACTGTTTAACTCCATTTGTTTTGCGGTCTTCATCAAAGCAATTGCTCAGCCATTTATCATGGGCTTCCTTTTTTCATTGTCACTAATTTCTCTACTTCCTCATTCTACCATGGATTCCTCCTCTCTTTTCCCACTTTTGTTTTCTCCCCCAGAGCTTCAAAGGTTCCCTCGTATCATAGCTTTAGGTGACTGATACATTTTCTCTGTAGTATCTTTACTGATATGTGATGCCTTGGGTGCCATTCTAGGCCGACAAAGGAAGCATGTTGAATACTCCTGCATATCAACAGATTATACTGGACCAGCGATGACTTCACACTTGCCAACGTTTAGGCTGCTACGTCTTTCTTCCTAAAGGGAAAATAGATTATTGAAACCAGTAAGTAATGGCCTGATCCACATATGGAGCCCCGTAAAAACATTCACAGCCTTTATTAAACGCCGGCCACTGTGACCGAGCGGTTCTAGACACTTCAGTCCGGACCCGCGCTGCTGCTACGGTCGCAGTTTCGAATTCTGCCTCGGGCATGGATGTGTATGATGTCCTTAGGTTAGTTAGGTTTAAGTAGTTCTAAGTTCTAGGGGACTGATGACCTCAGATGTTAAGTCCCATAGTGATTAGAGCCATTTGAACCTTTATTAAACAGCCTTATTTTCTGCTCTGTTACCAATTAGTCAGTTACTGATCCTAATTTATGAGTTGTTTGTTCCCGTGTATATTTATGTACTCACTTATGTCTAAACTACCCATTCGTTATCCAAAAAAGCATTTTGCCAAAGTAAGTCTTCCACCCTATCCCCATTGCCATTAAACATTTTCGCCATAGTGACCAACAATGTAGTCATTAACGTTACCAATAACGAACATTTCTTTTCGATCACTTTTCTTCTTCAGCGATCCCGTCAGTTTTGCATAAAATTGCTCTTTTTCCTCGATCTTGGTATCGTCATTTGGCGCATACATTACTATGATCACGACTGAGTGGCTTAACAATTTCATTTGCACCTGCATGAGCCTTTCGCCAATCTGATTCCAGATTTTTGTATATTTATTGCATGTTTCCCTAATATCTATGTAGAACCCATTTCTGGCTCTCTGCTCGTTAGGCATCCCGCTGTAGGTATGGATATAACCATTCTGTTCCTCCGTACCTTCGCCCTTTTCCTTCGTTTCAGTTAGGGATATTATGCTCACATTACATTTCCTTATTTCATGAAGTTTTAGTGGCAATCTCCTGGACGTTCCATGTGCCGTTATTCATTGTGCTCGTCCGTGCTAAATTTCGTCTTCCAGATAGGTCAACCTGTTCATCAGAGACGATATTAACGAGAATTATTATTATTATTATTATTATTATTATTAATTTTTTTTCAGGTGACGGAGTGGAGTGCAGGTCCGAGGCCCCAACGCCCATCCTGGAGGACCGGTTAATTTTAATCCGTGGTTTCCTTATTCTGCAGTTGGTGACCACTAATGTCCTGGTGACATTTATCTGTGTTTTGAGCAACTAAACCGAGCGAGAAAGCGCCGTGGTTAAGACAGAGGGACTGCATTCGGGACCACCTTAGTTGAAATCGCAGTCCGTGGTTTCCCTAAATCTGCAACAGCAAATACTAGGCTGGTTCCTTTGAAGACGACGAGGCCAATTACCTTCCCTAATTAGAGCTTGTGAAGATGTTTTTAACTTTACCTCGGATCATGCCTCTAGTACGTATTCAACAAACACTTAAGTGGCAAAAACCATGGGACAGCGATATCCACGTATACAGACGGCGGTAGTATCGCATACACAAGGTATAAAATGTCAGTGCATTGGTGGAGCTGTCAGTTGTACTCAGGTGGCTCATGTGAATAGGATTCCAACAAGATTATGGCCGCACGACGGGAATCAAGAGACTTTGAACGCGGAATGGTAGTTGGAGGTAGACGCTCTGGACATTCCATTTTGGAAATCGTCAGGGTATTCAGTATTCTGCGATCCACAGTGTAAAGAGAGTGACGAGAATACCAAATTTAAGTCACTACCTCTCACCACGGAAACGCAGTGGCCGAAGGCCTTCACTTAACGACCGAGAGCAACGGTGTTTGCGTAGAGTTGTCAGTGCTAACAGACAAGCAACATTGCATGAAACAACCGCGGAAATCAATCTGGGACGTATTTGGCGTTAACGGTTTAGAGTAGCAAACAACCGATGTGAGTACCTTTGCTGAAAGCACTTTGCCTAGAGCACCTCTCCTAGGATCGTGACCATATCAGTTGGCCCCTAGGCGACTTGAAAGCCGTGGCCTAGTGAGGTGAGTCTCGATTTCAGTTGATACGAGCTGGTATTATGGTTTGAGTGTGGCACAGACCCACCAAGCCATGGACCCAAGTTCTCAACAAGGCACTGTGGGAGCTGGTGGCGGCTCCATAATGGTGTGGGCTGTTCAAAATGGTTCAAATGGCTCTGAACACTATGGGACTTAACTTCTGAGGTCATCAGTCCCCTACAGCTACTTAAACCTAACTACCCTAAGGACATCACACACATCCATGCCCGAGGCAGGATTCGAACCTGCGACCGTAGCTGTCGCGCGGGTCCAGACTGTAGCGCCTAGAACCGCTCGGCCACTACGGCCGGCGGTGTGGGCTGTCTTTACATGGAATTGATTGGGTTCTCTGGTCCAGATGAATCGATCATTGACTAGAAATGGTTACCTTTGGCTATCTGGAGACCGTCTGCAGCCGTTCGTGATCTTCCCAAACAACAATGGAATTTTTATGGATGCCATTGTACAACGTCACCAGGCCGAATTGTCCTCAGTGGGTTTCAAGAACATTCTGGACAATTCGAGCGAATGATTTGGTAAGTCATATCGCCAGACATGAATCCCATCGAACATTATGGGGCATAATAGAGCACAAAATGCGCATCGGCAACACTTTCGCAGTTACGGGCGGCCATAGAGGCAGCGAGGATCGACATTTCTGCAGTGGACTTCCAACGACTTATTGAGTCCAAGCAACATCGAGTTGTTGCACTACGTCGGGCAAAAAAAAAGGTCTGATACGATAGTAGGAGGTCACACATGACTTTTATCATCTCACCGTAAATTAAATCTGGTGTGTCCGTCTGATGAACGTGCTCAAGGCTTTTGTAGCTTGATTTTTCTGTTTCGCATTTACAACGGCCGAGCAGTAGGACGTAGAGTTTGGTATTCTGCTGTCAGACAAGAGGACTGTTGCTTTCATAGCTGGCAATACAAATGTCGGACAACGACCAGCCGGGTTATTTCGGTTCGATTCCAGGTAGATGCGCTCGCGCTAGTACTGGCGCACAGTGCGTGGATGGTAGTAGCAAAGGACCAACCGGAAGACTGGTGTTCTCTTTTAATAAAAAACTTGGAGGGTAGCCAAGCAGAAAAGTCGCGAAAATTGTAGCAATTTGCGTTGATCAGAACGGCAGAACTGGCGAAAGGTCTTTGAGGGGCAAAGGACAGAGAACAATCAACGTGTTTGCGGCTCATGGGCTCCAGTATTCAGGAATGTAAGTCACTTTGGTGGGTTTCCTGGGTTCCTTACAGCAGGAAGCATTGAGTGCATAGGTCACGATTCGAGCCTATTCACGTCGTCACGGTCTAATTCATTTTAATTTGAACCTGTAGCTTTCATTCAACTCTAAGACACTCATTTGAGAATTAAACATGTAGTGTCTAGCGTGCGACTTCAGTTTTGACAATAACTTAGGAGCCCTTCAGCCAACATAGAGGAAAACTGATAAATATTGTAGGATAATCGTTATAAAACGTTTATTGAAACTCATTTAATTTGCTCATTCGTCCGTTGAAATAAATACTGAATCAATGAAACTCGACCCAAGGTCTTCGTTTCTCATTTCAAACTTAAACCGTTTTTGCTTTTTCTTTGGTTAGTGAGCCACCACATCTCAAAATATTAAACAATACAACGACAGTGTAATAAGTAAATAAAAATAAATATCATCTATTTTGTTTTCCCTCTTTGTGATAGGATTAATTACGGGAATCGAGCACTCATACGCAGTTATCTGTTAACATAGTCGAAATAAATTCTTCACTGAAAATAAGATCAGTAAATTTGTCCCCAGAGCAGCGTGAATGGTGAATCACGACAAAAGTTGCGACAAAATGTAAACAAAGGCGAGTTACACTTATATTCCGTCTCTATTGTTCTCGTCAACGACGGGAGGTTAAACTCCAATCTTGCTTTCCCTTTTGAATATCTGTCTAACGGCTCATTCACCAAGGCCATTCTCCATGGTCTCGGACGTGGGGTGAAAGGAAGTACTTGCGTCGGGAATGACTTCTATACCCAAGACAGAGAAGGTGGTCCTAGATCCTATTGCTGTTCGCCGGTTGTTTTTATTATCCAGCATCCAGTAATGTTCTGCATAGCAACTCGTTTATCAGCTATTCCGGTCCGTGATAGTCCGCGGAGAACTTCGTTATCACCAAGCCGCTGCCCAGTCAGTTGATTCTGACGGTTGCTGTTTTCTCCGAACTGGTACTTGTTTTCGCTGTTGACACAAACCACTCTTCACCAGCCCTACCTACAACCGAATCACAAGGAGTTTTAGTGATAGCGCGTGTGTCGCTGAAGATAACGAAGTGTTCGTCATACCTGTCATCATGTGGCCATCTTATCAAATTTTCTGAACATCTGCAACTTCACCCACACTCAATAGACCACTGTGAAGTACATGATAGAAGTTACTTGCCATTGCACCAGTTATTAGTGTGGGAAGAATAGTTGTTTAAACGCCTCTGTGAACGCTGAAATTAATCTACCCTTGTCCTTGCGATCGCTGCGGGAGCAGATATAGTGAGTTCTAGTATAACCCTACACTCACCATTTAAAGCTGGTTCCTGAAACCGCAAGTAGGCTTTCCATGGGTAGTTTGTGTCTATTTTCAGGCGGCTGTCAGCTTATTTTCTTCAGTATGTCCGCGATATCTTCTCGTATGTGAAACAAATTTGTGAAAATTTGTGCTACCATTCTTCGTATTCGTTCCTTATCCACTATTAGTCCTATTTGGTACGGATTCCGCTCACTTGAGGAATATTATAGGATGGGTCGCACGAGGCATTTGTAACCAACCTTCTTTGTAGACTCACTGCATTTCCCTGGTATTCTACCAAGTCTGATACCTGCTTTACCCACGACTGAGGCTTTGTAATCGTCCAATTTGATGACTCTACACAGTGTAACACCCAGATGCTTATATGAGTTCACCTATTTCAATTGTGACTCGTTGATATTGCAGTCATGGTAGTTTGATGATGTCACCGGAGCGGCACAAAATGCAAAAAAGGAAAAAAATAAATTAGACAAAAATAATGTCCAGAGTTCTTTTTAATGGTACTAAATTTACCCGATATCCTCAATTGAAATTCTGAAATAGAGTTCGTTTTCTCAATTTCTCAGCAACTTCGAGCCAATAGTAAGGTTCACCATTTTATTCGCCCTTATCAATTTGCCTAAAACGCGTTTCACTCGAAAAAGTTCGTATGCACTGCTTACGATGGGTGTAAAGCGTTCAATAAAACGCTCAGATCAGAAGACACTGTGAGGTCAGTTCGTGTAGGTATTCTTTTCAATAGCTAAAAGTTCGTTCACCAGAGGAGCTCACTATGAACGGACATTAACGTCTATGAAAAAAATTCCGTACCAACTGCAGCCATGAAAATCTGCAAAAATAGTGGCAGAACCTCATGTATGTATCTCTAGGTGTGGACGTTTTCCTCTGACCACCGATGGAGAGTACCATGAACCTATGGCCGAGGCAATAAAAAATGTCGTGTGGCGAGAGCCTCCCGTCGGGTAGGCCGGTTGCCTGGTGCAAAAATTTTTAGTTGACGCCACTTCGGCGACTTGCGCGTCGATAGGGATGATGTGATAATGACGAAGACAACACAACATCCAGTCCCTGAACGGAGAAAAATCCCCGACCCAGCCAGGAATCGAATCCAGGTCCCTTTGCACTGCTTTCCGCTACACTGACCACTGAGCTATCGAGGCGGACGCTAAGACAGTTGGAAGGTGTGAATTTGGCGTTCCTTTGACAACCTGGGCTGCAGCGTCGTAGACTTCCGCCACATGGCTGAGGGCTGTAGTGTATCCGTAAATATATCAAGGCTGTACTGCGCATCAAGAGACGGCTACTACTGTAGCTGTATGTGGAAAGCACAGAAGGTTTTTTTATAAAACAGGCGACTGTGCATCCAGTCAGAATAACCATTTCTGCAGAGTGCTCCAAAATGATCAAAATAAACCAAGGAAAATTCCCAAATAGTTGAGAATATCAAGACATTAGAGACAAATTGCAGAAGCATTTGCAAAAAAATGCAACAGACTGGAGCGCTATTGAGGCGTTAATGGTTTCGTATAACTGGCAGCAAGAGTTGGCCGAAACCAGAAACTCACAGCAGTGAGATCTTCAAGACAAGCTTAAGCTTTAACCTAATGACCCTAGCCTGGCTCGCAATGTGTCAGGACATGTACACTATGTGATCAAAAGTATCCGGATACTTGTCTGAAAATTACTTACAAGTTCGTGGTGCCCTCCATTGGTAATGCTGGAATTCAATATGGTATTGGCCCACTCTTAGCCTTGATTACAGCTTCCACTCTCCCAGGCATACGTTCAATCACGAGCTGGAAGGTTTCTTGGAGGATGGCAGCCCAAACTTCTCGGAGTGCTGCAACGAGGAGACGTATCGATGTCGGTCGGCGAGGCCTGGCACGAAGTCGGCATTCCATAACATCCAAAATGCGTTCTATAGGATTCAGGTCAGGACTCTGTGCAGGCCCGTCCATCACAAGGATGTATTTGTCGTATAAGCACTCCGCCACAGGTCGTGCATTATGAACAGGTGCTCGGTCGTGTTGAAAGATGCAATCGCCATCCCCGAAATGCTCTTCAACATTGGGAAGCAAGAACGCGCTTAAAACTTCAGTGTAGGCCTGTGCTGTGATTGTGTCACGCAAAACAAAAAGGGATGCAAGCCCATCCCATGAAAAACACTACCACACCATAACACCACCGCCTCCGAATTTTACTGTTGACACTATACAGGATGGCAGATGACTTTCACCAGTCATTCGCCATACCCACACCCTGCCATCGGATCGCCACATTGTGTACCGTGATTCGTCACTCCACACAACGTTTTTACACTGCTCAATCGTCCAATGTTTACGCTTATTACATCAAGCGAGGCCTCGTTTAGCATTTACCGGCGTGATGTGAGGCTTATGAGCAGCAGCTCGACCATGAAATCCAAGTTTTATCACCTCCCGCCTAACTGTTATAGTGCTTGCAGTGGATCGTAATGCGGTGTGGAATTCCTGTATGATGGTCTGGATAGATGTCTGCCTATTACACTTTATGGCCCTCTTCAACTGTCGGCGCTCTCTGTCAGTCAACAGATGCGGTCCGCCTGACCGCTTTTGTGCTGTACGTGTCCCTTAACGTTTGCACTTCACTATCACATCGGAAACAGTGGGCCTATGGTTGTTTAGGTGTGTGGAATGTCACGTAAAGACGTATCACACAAGTGACACCCAATCACCTGACCACATTCGAAGTCCGTGAGTGCCGCGGAGCGCCCCATTCTGCTCTCTAACGATGTCTAATGACTACTGAGGTCGCTGATATGGAGTACCTGGCAGTAGGGGACAGCAGAATGCACCTAATATGAAAAACGTATGTTCCTGGGGTTCCGGATACTTTTGATCACATAGTGTACATGTGCGTTTGTATGAGGATCCTAAGTAAGACCGATATCCCAAATAAGTAATAATAAATATCATGCAGATACCACACCCATTCTTCATCACTAACTCATCGTTAAGCTTATTATTACGTTATCTATTGTATTTCAAGTTGCCCTGAACTTTAAATTCGAAATAACCCCTTATTAAAAAACAAAAAGGGAGAACATAATAGTCACATTCCCAAGCTATTGAAGAACAGTACTCCACAATATGATTTCAGATGCCATCGTTTATGATCTAATTATGTGGTCAATCGTTAATTTGAAACAAAGATTGAAACAGATCCTTTCTTCCTCCTTGAGGACGACTGCGTTTCGATAGTTGAAGCCAAGGCAGGATATGAAACCTCTGCGAACAGAAAATCTTGCCTATTCACCAAGTCCTAGCTGGTAGTCATTGGCCAATGCTCTTAAACGCGTATTGGGCTTTTCTCTTCTTCAGAAGCTCACTGTAGAGTGGCCACTTCAGTCTCACAAAACTCCAAAATACAGCTACCCCAGCCTCACTGAGCAGATCAGCCCTGACCCGCTTTCCCATTCATGGGTGATGGGCTTGTAGTCAAGTCTGTGGTTCAGGTGCATCAGTTCCAATGCTGAGCCCCACCTGCTTGCCCCAACTGCTACCTGACAGCCCACATTCTGTCACTGTCTGGAGACAGAGTACACCAAGGAGCTGCTGGTATCCATACACAGTCAGAACGATCATGGCTATGGTTCGCTAGTGGGTCAGCCAACTGACTGTGAATAGGCACCTTAAAGCCCCCCCCCCTCCCCTCACGGGCAGGCTGATCAGCCGACCCAGTAGCCGAGCGGGTCAGCCCCGACCCCTCAACTTAGTGTGGACGATGGTCTCATAGTTTGGTCCATGGACTGTGTCTGTTTATTCCGTGGGGAGGCCTCTACCTGCTTAGCTGTACCAGTACCTGCCAGGTCACGCTCCATCAGTACAGTCAGGTAGGGTCTCCAAACGATTGCGAGTGTCCACATGCAGTCAGACGTGTCGCAACTGTGGTTCGTGGGCGGGTTGGCGGACCAAATGATCTTTGAATTGGCACCTTAATTCAAACACACTTTGCTCTTGGCACTTGACACCTTTCGCAAGAAATACTAATTCACTCCTATATAGATGTCACTGTTTTCAATAGGCATTGCCGGCCGGGGTGACCGAGCGGTTCTAGGCGCTACAGTCTGGAACCGCGCGACCGCTACGGTCGCAGGTTCGAATCCTGCCTCGGGCATGGATGTGTGTGATGTCCTTAGGTTAATTAGGTTTAAGTAGTTGTAAGTTCTGGGGGACTGATGACCTCAGAAGTTAAGTCCCATAGTGCTCAGAGCCATTCGAACCATTTGAACTAGGCATGCCTACTATGTTGCGGTTATCCATGTCTCCAGGCGTATGGTAAGAAGTGCCCACAAGCACCCCACTGTGGCACTTGGATCGCTGTCTCATGGTTTCAACTCTCTAAGGTTCCCAGGTGCATTCAATGCTTTTATTAACAGTGCTGATGGCGTTGAAGACATTTTTTAATTTAATGTTCTGATCCCTACATTCATTAATTGAGTTTCTGTCAATGTCTCCCTGGTAGATAGGAACATCAATGAAGACTCCTCTCAGCACTAAGTGAATGGTGATGGGATGCATTCCATTGTTAATTTTTAACCATTGTTATTAGTGCTGAACGCCCTGACCACTTTTCTCGGTTTCCTAATAATTTGGGACCTGCAAGTAGGCACAAAGTCGACTTCCACCCACAGTCGAGACTCAGTAAGATATGACACAAATCACTTGCAGCTTGCAAACTTCCTCTCCAAAAGTCAGAGTCAGTTTCTGCCTCCTGGAATTTTTTACAACATGCCACTCAGTGTTTTTGACAAAAATTATGTTGGATAATTACATTGATGACTAGATTCACAAGTAACAGATAACTTCACAAAAAACCTACGTTTCCTAGTGCGGATATTTCTATGTCATAGTATAATAGTTGCAGATCTTAACTGACCTACACTTGATTCTGAAAAGCGCTCCTTTAGTGATGGATGAGAGAAAACTTTCTATGAAAGAATTATAAAAGTTTCCTCTGAAAAATACCTTGAACAAATGGAAATATACTAGGTTTATTGGCAGTATACTGAATGGACCTCTTTGAGGAGGTACACATAAATGGGTTGGGTTGTTTTAGGGGAGGAGACCAGACAGCGAGGTCATCGATCTCATCGGATTAGGGAAGGACGGGGAAGGAAGTCGGCAGTGCCCTTTCAAAGGAAGCATCCCGGCATTTGCCTGGAGCGATTTAGGGAAATCACAGAAAACCTAAATCAGGATGGCCGGACGTGGGATCGAATCGTCGTCCTCCCGAATGCGAGTCCAGTGTACATAAATGGGGATTAGTGATCAAAATGCTGTTGTAGCAAAAATGAGAATCGGAATATAATGGGGCACAAAAATAATCAGAGAGAGTTACTTATTCAATAAAGTGTAAACTGTTGTCTACTACTTTCTACACATCGGTAAGGACAGGTGGACTACAGAGCGGTGCAGCAGCTGTCGTCGGCGGGAAGCTGGAGATTAGAGAACACGTAAATACCTTAAACAGAAGTTTTATTTGAGTTATAGCTTTCTCCAAACGCTGGAAGAAAATATACAAAAGAACAAACAGCAATAAACTCCAGCTATTATATGAAGCTAAATAAGAGCATCGTACACTGTGCGACTCCTAGTACTAATGCCTGAGCGAACTAGTGAATGCTGTCGAAGACTGCGATTGAGCATGGGCTGTGTAGCTGCTGCTGGCTATTCTACTACATATCGTGGCGACAGAGGGTCCTGCTCAGTGGATCATTGGATTCGCTGGGTAGCCGCGCGGCCGCAATAGGCGTGTGCCGGAAACGTGCGTTTCCGTTGCCAGCTGTGAAATGGCAGCCACGGTGGTATCAATCTATGAAGTTTGTTTTATTTCTTCAGCAGGAGCTAGAATGCTTAAATTCAGGCAGTAAATATGTAGAAACTGTGGCTCAAATACAAAATAGTGCTTGCTCGAGCTTCAAAAGAATATGCTCCCAGCGTAAATAATTTAAGATGGGTAGACTCCCCTTGGTATACGGGCAATATCAGGAGGCTTCTTAAGAAACAGTACCTACAGTACAGTGGGTACAAAACAAGGTATTACCCTACAGATAGGGAGATGTTAACTAAAACACTTTTAAAATTTTATTTTTGTAGGGATCTACAGCCTCAAAATTCTTAATAGAACAAAACATGGTTCATAATAGGCTGTAATGTAGACGGTATTTATTTAAATAATGCTATCAGCTAATTTGGACGACATGTCATTTTCAAGCACATGTGTACTATTACGCATTGAGTACAAAAATTGTAAACAAGAGTGAAAAACAATTTGACAGTTACGGCATGTAATACATAATAGTACACACGTGTTTGAAAATGATTTAGTCATCGGAATTAGCTAACAGCACGATTTAAGTAAAGGTCGTCTACATCATAGCCTACTACTGACTATGTTCTCTTTTATTAAAACGTACTTGGCTGCCAATAAGGGCCGGCTGGAGTGGCCGAGCGGTTCTAGGCGCTACAGTCTGGAACCGTGCGACCGCTGCGGTCGTAGGTTCGAATCCTGCCTCGGGCATGGATGTGTGTGATGTCCTTAGGTTAGTTATGTTTAAGTAGTTCTAAGTTCTAGGGGACTGATGACCTCAGAAGTTAAATCCCATAGTGCTCAGAGCAATTTTTTTGCCAATAAGGCGGTACACGTAGTCTTCAATAACTACTCTACTAAAATCTTACTACATGTCCCGTTCCGGAACCTCAACAACATCTGGTCATGTGTGAAGTCTGTAACTGGCGCAGAAATCAATGTCCACACACTTGTGGACGAAACAAGAACTAAAACAGAAAACAGCAAGATAAAAACCGTGATGCTCAATACTATGCGCAAAAATTGCTTCAGGAAGAAAAACAGGTGTATTGCCACTGTTCAACTGCAGTACCGTTGTGACTGACATAGAAATTGGTACTAATGGCGTTGTAATTAGGGAAGATGCTAATCAGGCATTGGAAGATGACTAGGATTTACATGTTACTGTTCACGTATATTCGACACCGACAAACTTTTCGAGGCCAGTAAAGTCACGACCTCCCCTTTAATGGATGAGGCAGCAGAAACGTTCCAGTGGAACTGTCATATAGTAAAACGAAGATGGATGAGGGAGGGCAGGTTTTTAGCTGACACATCACTACAGAGCAACCACTGAAAAACCTCTGTAGTCGAGCTGCACGCGTACATACACTATCTGTCAAAGTGTGCATCTTACTTACACCCTGCGACATATCTCGACGTATTTGACAAAGGTTGTCCGACACGAGTATTATTTTTTTCTCCTATTCCATTAATTTATGAAATGTATGAAAAGTAATTTTATTCCTCTTCTATTCGGTTTCAAGTTTCTTACTTATTATAATGTGAGATGGGAGAAGTAGTGCATTCAAGGAGAATGTTTCTTGACTCTCGAACCGCCTTCAGTATAGTCTAGTAAACAGCATACAACGTATAATATACTCTTCGCGGGACGTCCACAACTGTTGCTAAAATTTTTAATAACGAATAAATACGCTCCAGTTGTACTTGCCAAATCCTTTATTTTGGATAAAATCAAACACACGACACGGGTTTCAAGATGAAAATCCCATATTCATGCACTTGATTGTGTACGAGAAAGTCGTGCTAGTCATGTAAAAGATCCAGATGGTTTATCAAGTATCATGCGAGATGTATCTAGTACCATGCCTCACCCTATGAATCTCGCATGCTACTTGACAAATTTTCTGGATTTTTTATTTGACTGGCACGACTTTCTCGTACTCAGTCAAGCGCCTGAAGACGACATTTATATCCTGAAGAACGGGCTGTATGTACGATTTTATTTAAATAAAGGATTTGTCAAGTGATTTGTCAAGTACGACTGGATACGATTTATTCGTCATGAAAAATACAGTATGCTTCAAACAGAGTGATCCGATTTCACGATCTACACCAATAAAGGTAGAAATTTGGGGTGGATGTTCAATTACGAATCGCAACTAAAAGTTTACCTCACACAGCTGAAGTTGCCAGTTCATGCAGCTGCACGTAGGGCTGTACCTGATGCAAGTAGTTAGTTCACAGCACAGTTTGAGTCTAGCTGAGATGACGATAACGCAAGAAAGAAAGGCGTTTCACATTCTCCACTTCAAAAGGTGCAAGGCTGGTTTAAAGACCAAGGAGCCATCTGGGGCACCATGTCTAGAGGTGCGCAAGAGCTGTAATAGTCCATCTCACTCAGCATGCAACAAAGCTAAACGTCAAACAACAATTCTTACACTATTTACATAAAACGGGGAAGAAATAATAAAAATCAAAATATTTTACTTATCTGGTAGAGATGTGTGGACAGTACAAAAAAAAAAAAGGCTCTGAGCACTATGGGACTTAACTTCTGAGGTCATCAGTCCCCTAGAGCTTAGAACTACTTAAACCTAACTAACCTAAGGACATCACACACATCCAGGCCCGAGGCAGGATTCGTACCTGCGACCGTAGCGGTTGTAAGACGTCGTGGTCTCCTGACCTTCATTGATTACATATTCCGCCCTCACAATCATATTTCGCACACCAAGACGCTTCATTCGAACCCGAACTCGATAAGATAAAGTCAATGTTGTATGAATTCATGTAAACAATATGCAAATAACAAGTGCGCACCGGGGTTGAAATACTCGAGGCTGGCGTACACACATACATTCCAGACACGACGGTCACAGGAGCTGAGAGAAGCAGGCCACACACTGGGAGGCCAGTCCCTTTAGAGGACGAGTCAACCTTGGCCGCCCGTGGAGCAGACAGCGTGTGCCCGAGTGAAAGGGGGAACGACCCCGTGTTCAGCTTAAAAGCAAATTCCGCTACATTGTGTGAGAGCATCCAACCTACGCATTTTTTACACATAGCACACAGTTTCAGAGATTTTCACACGGAGACAGCAAACGCCAAACGCCTATACTACAGATTTCCGGATTGGTTGCCTTAAATGAAACCTCATTCTCCCGTTTTAGAAGAGCAATGCTGATTGGCAGACGATATTTCTGACGCCTTTAGCTGAAGGAGTAATGGAAGAGACCAAAATATATACCCCTTCACGTCTGGCGTGGAGGGGCGCCGTTCCGTTGTCGCTCTTGGAGTGAGGAACAAGTCTCTCCTCAGTACTTCACTGGGAGAGCACCTCTGTCTAGAGCGAATCGAAGTGCGACTCTATATTCAGTCCTTGCGATTAAGCTTTGTTCACGTTTTTTTTTTTTTTTTTTTTTTTTTTTCTTTTTGTCGTATGTTACGATACAGCATCACCGGTCTATTGCGGTGTAACTGTGTTGGTGAGGCAGTAAATTTCCACAGGGCAGTGACTGCGTCACTGCAATTCACTTTGGAGGTGTGGCGGTGGGACTTGTAGTCCCGTACCACCCTCTGACGGTGACAGTACTACATGAGTCAGGCAGAAAAATTTAGCCTAACATGGGCAGGTATGATTGGAAAGTATTGGACGTAGAATGGGCTAGTCCCACCAAAGGATGCGTCCGTGGTGGGCGTGCCAGACCTATCAGCCATGGTCGGAATCCGTTTCCTCTAGGATGGTTAGGGGAACTGGATGTCGATGCCAGCGGCGTGGAAGTGTGGTCCCAACGTGGCGTAACCCATGGACAGTGTCCTGCAAGGCATCCACTTTCTCATAGAGCCGCCACGCGTTGTTGCGTATGGTCATCTTTAGGGGGACGATATCCGCTTCCTCGTGGAGAGTGACAATTCTCGTGAGTGGCGGGGCGTGCATGCTCCACCTGAGCACCTTGTTCTGCAGGCGCTGCAATGTCCGCATCCTGGTGACACTAATCGTGGCCCATGCAGCAGATCCATACGTGAGGGCAGGCAGGATAACTGTTCGGTAAATGCGGAGCTTGGTATGCAGGTTAAGTTCCCTACTGCGAAAGAGCGGGTACAAAGCCCTGGTTAGCTTTTGCCCCTTGTTGGTGACATACTCCGCATGACAGTGGAAGAGCAACTTGTGGTCCATCTGGACCCCGAGATAGGTGGTTGTCAGGGACCAGGGCACCTGCACACCTGCAATCGAGATATTGCGGCTGAGGACTGGGCGCCGTTTCGTAAAGTAAACTGCCATAGTTTTGGCGGCATTGAGAGCTATTTTGTTTGTCCGGCACCAGGTGATAGTGGCGTCCACCTGTCGCTGGAGGTGGGCGACGACGGCGTCAGTAATGCGGCCAGTGGTGTATAGCGCTGTGTCGTCAACGTATTGTGCAAGGTGGCACTCGGGGATGACCGGCATATCATTGACATAGATATTAAATAGGATGGGAGATAGCACCGATCCTTGCGGAGTGCCTGCGGACAACTGGCGAATGCCAGAATGCATTCCCCGTTGAGCCACTAGGAAAGTCCTACCACGGAGGAAGTCATCCACGATCTTGACATAAATATCCGGTATAGGGGTCTGTGTCAGCATCTTGTGTACGAGGTTGTCTTGCCAGATCTTATAGTAGGCGTTTTGCAAGTCCAGAAAAACGGCAGCTGTCGACTTGGCAGTGTTGAAGCCTTTGCTGATGTGTTCAGTGATCCGTAGGACCTGAAGTTCAGCAGAGAGGTGCGAAGAGAATCCAAACTGTTCAGGACGGATCGTCCCAGCTGCTGCAAGAGGTTGGGAAAGTCGGTGAAGGATCACAGATTCAAGGACCTTCGCCATAGTGTTTAGGAGGCTGATGGCCCTGTTGTTGGTGGGGACTGTAGGGTCTTTTAACCTCTTGGGGATCGCAATCAGCTTGGCTTGTTTCCACTGAGGGGGGAAAAGGCCAGATGTGAGACAACAGTTTAAAATCTTGGTGAACAAGATGAGTGGTGTGCGGGGAAGGTGGCAAAGATGTTCATTTAAAATTCCGTCCAATCCAGGGGCAGACCGGCCACGTTTCCGTCGAAGGATGCGCTGAATTTCTGCCATGGACGTAAGAAGGGGAGCAGACTGGGGTGGGCGGTTGCGGAAAGCAGCAACAGCTGTCAGGACTTCATGTTCTTCCTGTAGTTCGTTCGGAGAAAGGTCCTGGACCAGAGGGCGGTTTTGGGCCTCGAACGCATCTGCCAGCATTTCCACAATTTGCAGGGTATCATATGACAAGCCCGCTGCTGTGCGAATAGGATGGGCAGTCGCTGGCTTAGAACGCCGCAGGGTGCGAATGACAGCCCAGTCAGATTTTTGGTGGAGTAGGAAAGTGGACATCCTGTCCTCCCGCTGTTCAGACCTCCATTCGGCGAGCCGGTGGCTGAATTCGCGTTGGAGGCGTCTCATTTGGCGTTTGTCCTGGGGGTCACGAAACTGCTTCCACCTCCGGCGGTAGCGGTTCTTTTGCACCTTCAGCTCTCATAACAGAGGGGGCAAGTCGTCCAGGGGTGTTAAATTTCGAGGTGCAGTGGAGGTGGAGAGTTTCACTGCTTTCTGTATTTTGGCAGTAAGGTAATCCACAGCACGGACTATATTGGCCGGTGTTGTCAAATCGAGGTCGTGTCGAGTGGTGTTATTAAGTACCCTGGTAAACTTGTCCCAGTTGGTGAGGGTCGCAGTGGAACGAGCATCAAATGAAAGGGCAGCATTGGTGAGGTGCAAGAGTACTGGCTCATGGTCAGAGGCCAGTTCGTGGAGAACTTCCAGCGAAAACTGAGCGGTGATGTTTTTGAAGATGGCCACATCCAGAACGTCTGGCTGGCAGTTAGTACGGACTGGGATATGGGTAGGTTCGTGGGGGCCATAGACTGATAGTGCTAAAGTATCCTCCAGGTCAAGGAGGAGCCGGCCTTTGGGGTTAGACACACGAGAATGCCAAGCTGGGTGCTTGGCATTGAGATCTGCCCCAATGATGAGCCTGTCAAAGGATGACAATGTGCGGAGGTCTGCTTCCAGCAGTGGCCTGTTTGGGCTCAAATACGCTGCTGCAAAGGTAATGGCACCAAGGCGTGTGGAGATGGTAACTGCTGTGGCCTCTATGTGTTCCATTGGCTGGAGAGTCTCTTGGGTATGGACAAGAGCTTTGTTGAGGGATACAGCTGTGCCTCCACCACGGCGGTCGAGGCGGTCAGAGCGGTAACACACCATGTTGCGAAGGCGGAAATCGTCTGCCGGTTTGAGGTGTGTTTCTGTGACCAGTAAAACATCCACACGATAGTCATGGAGGAAGGTGTTCAATTCTGTCTTCATACGTTTTATGCCATTGGCATTAAAAATGCAAGTGACAAGATCTCGAGGGGGCTGGTGGTGGTGTGGAGGTCCATTCGCCATTACAACAATATTTGACTAAGCCCCTCCACTAGGGCGATGACCTTGGAGAGCCCGTCCTCCGACTGACGGATTTTTTGTGCAGTGTCACGAATAACAGCCTGGATGTGGGGTTTCGTGAAAAAGGAGATGACCTGGAGGATTTCACGCATGTCCGCCCGAAAGGACGCATCAGTCTCCACCACTGGGGCAGGGTCCCGGGTGGTCTGCTTGCCCCTACGGCCCGCAGGAGCAGGTGTAGTAGTAGGCAGAGTGGGGGTAGGGGCAGAAGGCTGAGATAGAGCCACAGATGGACTGGAGGAAGCTGCAGCTGGCTCCTGTAGTTGGTGAGCAGTGGGAGCCGTCACGGAAGACAGACAATGAGGAGGAGACCGGGCTGCAGCAGCAAAGGACGTTGTGGGAGTCTGGGCAGGAAGGGGCACAGGAGCCACCGAACCATCTGGTGCCTGAGTGGCTGGTACCAGAGTGGCTGCTGAGGACAGTGCACCTGGCTGACCCCGCAAAACAGGGTAGTTGGTCATGTCCCTTAGCGGTGGGGAGGTCGATTTGTTCTTGGTTTCTTTTTGGGTGGACGAGAAGACTTCAGTGCCTTCTGGTAAAGAGGGCACCCTCTCCAGGATGCCATGTGGTGGGGATCGTGCGTCGTTCCCAAACATCTGGCACAGGTAGGTTTCTCCAAAGCAGGGAGTGTGCAGTTCTCCACTAAATGTGGGCCAGCACACTTAACACACCGCAACGGCAGGGAGCAGTAATTCCCAGTATGTCGTAAACGTTGGCATTTGCGACAGATGGCTGGCCCGTTGCGGCCCTCGTACGATTCAATCCGGACTTTCGTGTACAGAAGATACCGGATTTGGTAAATCCGCTCTATGTGCTCCCTCCGGAAAAGGGAGACGACGTGGGAAGGGCAGGGGATCAATGCCCTGGTCTCAGGATTCCTCTTGCTATACTGGTGGACCAAAGGATCTTCGAAATCGAGTCGAAGCAGTTCCTCCTTGACCTCCTCTGCCGTAACCTCTGGTGGCAAGTCCTTGATGACGATTTTGGTGCGGCGATTATCCGACGTCTGGTGGGTAAAGTAAGGCATCGCCTTTGATTTTACGAAATCGAGAATGATAAGATAGTCGTCCCTACTGTCAAGCAGGTATTTCACATGATCTTTTTGGTAAACAGCTCTTAATTGGCCGACAATGAGCCGCTGGAACTCAGTGTTCAGTTTCGTGTAATTAGTGACATTATATACCACAATGGGGGGTATCCTCTCTTTCTTCAGAGGGCTTGATGGGATCTCTTGAGAAGGAGGGTCGGGAGCATGAGTCATTTCCTCATCCACAGGACCATCCGGTGCGGCGTCCCCCGGCAGGGGGGTATCGGAACACGATCCGCTGCCACCACAGCCCGCGTGGGCGGAGGGTCGTCTGGAGCGACGGCCAGGGGACTCTCCGACTGGGTCAGGGTGTCCAGAAGACTCGCCACGGTGGCGGGACGGCGTAGAAAGAGGTGTAGGTACAGCCGGGTGGTGGTCAGACAGAGCCGATGTGTTCGCCGCCTCACTGCGAGAAAGATCAATTACTAGGCGGTCAGGTGAATCGTCGGACGACGACGGCGACGACGCCGCGGATGAACGGACCCTGACACGCGACGGTGGACAGTCTTCATGATGATCGGTTTCAGTGCTGGTGGTGTCCACCGGCGATTTGTGGCGGTTGGCGCGATTCAAGCGATCCTTCGCCCGTTGCGAGGTAGGCAGAGCATTATGCGCGACGGGGGGCCGGGACGAGCGGCGTTCCCGACGCGGTTCTCCCCGAGGGGCGGCGGTGCAAGAGTCGGAGGGTCGCGAAGGGCCCTCCGCGAGTTTCTCCATTGTGGACGTGGATCCACCTGACATGGCCAGGGGCCCTGCACGAGAGGACTGCGCACACCAAAAACTTCCCAGCTACCCTGGGGTAATAACTACTATGAAACCAACACCGAAACAGTGGATATACGACGCCGCGGATGAACGGACCCAGACACGCGACGGTGGACAGTCTTCATGATGATCGGTTTCAGTGCTGGTGGTGTCCACCGGCGATTTGTGGCGGTTGGCGCGATTCAAGCGATCCTTCGCCCGTTGCGGGGTAGGCGGAGCATTATGCGCGACGGGAGGCCGGGACGAGCGGCGTTCCCGACGCGGTTCTCCCCGAAGGGCGGCGGTGCGGTGGTCGGAGGGTCGCGAGGGGTCCTCCGCGAGTTTCTCCATTGTGGGCGTGGGTCCGCCTGACATGGCCGGGGGCCCTGCACGAGGGGGCTGCGCGCACCAAGGGCTTCCCAGCTATCCAGGGGTAATAACTACTATGAGGCCAGCGCCGAGGCAGTGGATATAGTGGCGTTGTTGGGCGATACATTAGCTACAACGATACGACACGGTAACGCACTCGTATAAATGTTTACACTTTCAGGGATAAGCGATGCATCAGCTACAGCCGCCGAGGCAGTGGATATAGAGGCGTTCTTGGGCGATACATTAGCAACAACGATACGACACGGTAACGCACTCGTATAAATGATTGCACTTTCAGGGATAAGCGATACATCAGCTAATTACACTTTCAGGGATCCAACCTGAAGCACCGTGTTGTTCACTGTGTTGGTTGACGCAGTTATTATGCGGTGTTATAGTTAAACGCCTGCGAGCGAATTTTTGAGTGGCATCGCGGTGGACTGGTTATCTGACCGGTTTACCACGCCAATAGTTAGATTAGGGGCGAATAGGAATCCTTGACTTCATCAAGGCGTAGGGAGAGTTTGATTGGCGAAGGTCAATCCAGATAGAACGAGAGTTATCTTATTTGTCAGCAGCGAGCGGAGCAGACAGCAGTCATCGCAGCTTACAGTATTGTGCGCTACAGCTATTCCGAGCCCCATATTTCCTCCACAACAGTACACTTCACTGCATTTCACACGCGACAGCCTCGACTGTACCTAGCAACATTCTAAAGGATAATTATTCAACTTGAGTAGGCGCGCCCCTCAGCCTTTTTGCCAAGTCAATACAAATCTTAAACTTTGTATAAAAATTTCATTAGCGAATCCTATCCTTGAGAGGTAACTTCACATTCCGAAAATAACCAGGATATAACTTGTTGAATTCATAACTAAAAGTGCTATTGTGATTTCTCAGAATTTTTGCAAAATAAATAATAATTTTCATTAGTTTCATGTTTTTCTTACACTAACTAGCACTACTCCAGTACCCAAGTATCCCACTAGTTACGTAAGAAAGTTTGTGAATTTTTGTGTCATTTCCTTACAGCGGACAACTCCAGAATATATTTATTGCTGAAAGTTTTTCAGGCATTTCTCTTTAGAACGTTAGGAGTGTCTGTCTGACTTCTGCAGTAGTGTTGGGGTGGAAATTGCATCTTGCAGGAGCCACAGAATATCAGATCAAACCCACGCACCACACGGTCACGCACTTCCAGACTGTAGCGCCTAGAACCGCTCGGCCACTCCGGCCGGCGTGGATAGTACAGTCTTAAGATATGAAATGGTTTTTTTTTTCAACATAAAAAGCTCCATAAATACGCCTACAAGGAAGTTACAATCTGTAACTGATTATGCTATCGAGAAAGAAAGCAATCGGACAAAAGTGGAGGATTCCAGAGTCTACACGGAAGCGAAATGTGGATCTGACCATTTACTACTTCGATGTGCAGTTTGGTTAGGTTAGGTTAGGTTAGTGGTGTTTAACGTCCCGTCGACAACGAGGTCATTAGAGACGGAGCGCAAGCTCGCGTTAGGGAAGGATGGGGAAGGAAATCGGCCGTGCCCTTTCAAAGGAATCATCCCGGCATTTGCCTGAAACGATTTAGGGAAATCACGGAAAACCTAAATCAGGATGGCTGGAGACGGGATTGAACCGTCGTCCTCCCGAATGCGAGTCCAGTGTGCTAACCACTGCGCCACCTCGCCCGGTTGCAGTTTGGTTTCCCTTTCAAAAACTAGTTGGTGCCTAAACAATTGTAATGAGAATGGAGAGAAGCTGGACCAACCGTAGCATATATAAGTTAAGTTTACTGCAGGATCCTTCTGTTGCCTCCTCTACAAGCTTAGATTGAGTGGGAAGCTAAGCTTAGATTGAGTGGGAAGCTACGTCAGCGTACAAGGCAACTGTGAGAACTATTAATAAAGCTGCCTTTGAAAGTCTAGGAGCAGTAGAGAACACATGTGGCAA
Organism: Schistocerca serialis cubense; assembly: GCF_023864345.2. Taxonomy (NCBI): domain Eukaryota; kingdom Metazoa; phylum Arthropoda; class Insecta; order Orthoptera; family Acrididae; genus Schistocerca; species Schistocerca serialis. The sequence goes on along the minus strand of NC_064639.1, from coordinate 222,483,304 downwards.
ATTTAAAAGTGATTGGCGGGAGGATGGTATTGCCGCAAAGGTGAAGGAGAAAACGGAGGAATATAACAGATAGCTTATGAGCAGTAGCACTGATGAGAGAAGTAGGTATGTAAGTCTGCGAGGAGAGGCAAAGAAAGCAGTAATTAGAGAAAAAATGCTATGTGGGACTTAAAATGTGAATAAATTAATAACTACATAGGAAATTCAAAGTCCAGAGAAGCATGGAAGGTGATAAATCATCCAAGAACAAATGACAGAAGTAATATAAATCTACAGCTAATACGCCTAGATAGATGGAAGACATACAATGAAGTATTGTTTAAAGGAGATCGATCCGAATTTCAGGATATTTGCTCCTTTGCAGGCAGCGAATGTGACACATAAATCCAGTAGACAACAACAGCGAAAGCGTAGGATACGATTAAACAATTGAAAAATGGCAGAGTACCAGGACTTGGACTTGTACATACGGAATTGTTGAAGGCCGGGCCAAAATTGTTATTTCAACACCTTGCAAAGCTTTTTAAACTCTCTCTTAGTGGTGAGGAGATCCCTGTCAAGTTTAAAGAAGGATTCATCACAAACATATTTGAAACAGACAGCAAAGATGAAGAGGTACCCCGCCCAGTTACATGCTGTACTGTTGTTACTATTAACGACTTATGAAAAAAATTTAGTGTACCCAGCTTAAAGCTATAAATGTTTCTTCCTTAATTTTCTTTCCCTTTCCTCCTGTGATGCCTAAGAATTAAACTCCACTCACAGGTAACGATGGACACCTCCACGATTCTCTATTGTTCTTAAAAGAAAACCTGATCTACAACAGTAATATCACTACTAGAATCGATAACAATGTTCACCATAGTGTCGTATGTCTTTCCTAAAAGTATTGGTTTCACATTACATTGCTCATTATGAAAGGAGCTCTCTCCCATTAGTTCGCCACATAATAATCTCTCTTCTCCTAAATTAACTACCCCTAAAAACTTGGGCCTGCAGCACTCTATTGCTGGTCTCTCGCTACGGCCCTTACAGGAAGGCCTTCGTCGTTTCCCACGTTTTTATGACGACTGTACACACGGGACATTCATCATTTACTGAATAAATATTTCTCTGTACGATGATTTCCCTTATTTCTCATAGTACGTTCATTTTTCTGAATATTACTTACGGGTATTTTTAATTGTCAATCTTGACTATGCGTGATCTTTCCGTCATCCCGCGAATCACCATTTCCTCTTCTAAATTATTCCCGATTAAACTTAGTTTTATCCTCCTCTCTAGACTTATTTAGAATGTATAATCAAGGTAATTAAGGATAGCATTATTCATATTCCTCTCTCTACCGATCATTTTTTTCTTTTACGTGAGTTGGCATACGAATAATTAACACCTTAATTAATAGCTTTTACTAGTGACTTCATCTAGAAATTTCATTCTCGTTAAGTGCCACTAAAAGCTTTTTCTGAAACCTCCACAATTTCTAATATATGGATTTTGATAGAGCAGTTCCAAGCCTAGCTTTTGTTGCTCGCATTCAGACCAATCCTTAAAAAGTCTACTAATCTCCCAAAGTGTGAAATCCTTTGCCCTGCAACACTCCCCATTAGACGGCCTCGTTTTCCAAATGACCTATAACGAAATTTATTTTCTTTCTGTCATGCCATGAACTATGTAACGCATCTTCAAACGTTTTTTGGAAAATAATAGGGCGCACTGAACCTTCTGGATTAAATGACGGGAAACGACTCGATAAACGGCTGCTGCTGTCCAATAAGGGACCTTCCCACCAGCCTATAGCAAGGGTTACAGTAACTCGTATAAGTAGGCTGTTTAGGTTTTTATATTGGTAACGACACGTAGTGCTCTGTGTGAATATCACTGGCTGTGCTATGTGCAGACTGTGGATGGTTGGCATTGTTGCAATATTCGCTACTGTAGTGTTGCGCAGTTGGAGGTGAGCCGCCAGCAGTGGTGGGTGTGGGGAGAGAGATGGTGCAGTTTTGAGAGGGGATGATCTGGACGTGTGTCCATCAGAGAAAGTAAATTTGTAAGACTGAATGTCATGAACTGATATATATATTATGACTTTTGAACACAAATTAAGGTAAATACATTGTTTGTTCTCTATCAAAAACTTTCATTTGCTGAATATGCCTATCAGTAGTTAGTGCCTTCAGTAGTTAGAATCTTTCATTTAGCTGGCTGGCGACCCTGTCTCTGATGGACACACGGCCAGATCATCCGCTCTCAAAACTCCGCATCTCTCTCCCCACATCCACCACTGCTGGCGGCTCACCTCCAACTGTGCAACGCTACGTGGTGTTCACATGCAACTGCACAACACCACAATAGCGAATATTACAACAATGCCAACCAGCCATAGACTGCACACAGCACAGCCAGTGATTTTCATACAGAGCGCTGCGTGGCGTTACCAATATAAAAACCTAAACAGCCTACTTACACTCGCTCACACAACTCTTCGTTGGAATTGCTGCACTTATCACTATTCATTCTACCTTCAGCACAGGTATGGTTAGCTACAAGCATGCTAACAATAGTGTAATCTTACACTAGGAACAGGGACAAAAAATGGCTCTGAGCACTATGAGAATTAATATCTGAGGTCATCAGTCCCCTAGAACTTAGAACTACTTAAACTTAACTAACCTAAGGACATCACACACACCCATGCCCGAGGCAGGATTCAAACCTGCGACCGTAACGGTCGCGCTGTTCCAGACTGTAGCGCCTAGAACCGCTCAGTCACCACGGCCGGACGAACAGGGACATTTAAATGCGTAAGTTTCTTACTTCACTCTGTTGATCATTATCGTTATGATTCGTTTGATTTTCTCCCCCCACTCTATGCCGAGTTACATTACTGAATTGTTTCAGTTTGCAATTTGGTTAGAATTATAGATTCTGTTTCTACTTGTTACTTAACTGAAATTACTGTTTCTTATGTAAACTCAAATTTACATCTTTAACAGATTTCACTAATTCTTACTGCATTAATACTTTCAGTTACTTCATTACATAACTCGTTTTTAGGTTCTTCTGAGTATCTAATACAATTTAAACTTAGATTTCATAAATCTTCCGCAGCCTTTTGAATCTCAATACGAAATTGTTCCTTCTCAGGTCGAGATCTACTGCTGTGAGTCTGTAGATGTTACTATACGACACCGTTTTGTTCATAAAATTCTGACTTAAGAGCTAAATTACTATTATCTAACTATTCTGATACTCGTGTGGTTATTTGCTCTGGTAAGCTGTTCCACCAGAGCTTAGTTAGTAGTCATTTGTTTATTGATCTGCTGAGACATCTACTGGAAATGAGCGTTTGGCGTCATTGGCCGGGAGACCCCTTACCGGGCAGGTCCGGCCGCCTTGGTGCAGGTTTTATTACATTCGACGCCACACTGGGCGACCTGCGCGCCGGATGTGGAGAAAATCCCCGACCAGCCGGGAATCGAACCCGGGCCCTTTAGGACGGCAGTCCGTCACGCTCACCATTGAGCTATCGGGCCTTGATTATTATCAGCTAAACGTTTCTCAAAACTAGACGTTTGTTCAGTAAGATTCGTCACGTGGTCGTTTATCTGCTCAGACATCTGAGTAGCAAGAGCATGATTACTGTCAACTAAACGCTCATCGAACCTAGATACCTGTTCCTTAATTTCCCTTTTCCATTCCCTATTTTCCTTCCGTAGTTCTCTTAAGAATCCATCTTAAATTATTAACCTTAAATACTTTCTAAATTCAAAACATGAAGTTTAAACAGATTTCATACAATATCCGCAAAAAGTCCTCTTAGACGCCTTTCAATAGGTCACTGAAAAATGTATGATCATATATATTACTCGTCGTTTTGAAAGCGACTCATCGTCATCTCTAATTATTACTGCTGAGACGGCCGTGGTGAAACCGTCGACTGCAACATGATACCTCCGATTCGTCGTAGCCGCTGCTCGTCCGACGAAGTGCTTACGGCTGCTGTGCGTTGATGGCTGAAGGTTGCAGTAGCTGCCACTTCACCCGCGTCTGCTGTTCGCAAATGCTGGTGGTGAAGACTCAAGACGCCTACAGCTACCGCAAATGTACTCGAAGTCAAATGCGCCCCCCGCGCCGACAGCGCACGCCGTCTGCTGGACTGCTCCTCGACAAATTAATTTGTTGCTGCGGAAGCGAGCAGTGTCTCACCTTCCACAGACTTCTCGTAGACTTTGCCTTTTCTCGACGACTCGTAACTCGGATATCTTCTCTATTTCTCTTGTAGCGAAGTCCTGAACATACTGATCGCCACGATGAGGTACCACGCCCCGTTAAATGCTGGATTACGACGTTGAGAATATGTCTCCTTTTGTAATATGCCGCACTTCTCTCATACAATCTTGACCGTGTGTATCGGAGTGGGACAAAGCCTCACTCGAAGTTTTTATCCTTGCTTGAGGATAAATTTACTTGGTAATTTTACTCCGTTTTGAGTTGATTATACCTCACACGATCGTTTTTCTGACCTAGAGAGAAGGGGAGGTTCAAACTGTCGCTTATAAAGTCTCTACCTGTATAATGTTACGTGAAAGAATGCAGCGTCGAGTTAGCAAAATTCTGGCTATCAGCTATATTGTTTAGCGCTGTTGCTTAACGGTTAACTCTCAATGTTCAGACACAGTTTATCGTAAATATTTATTCACTGTAACTTGATTAAACAGCGGTTTATGCCTTTAATTAATTTTGAAAGTAGCTTCTGATATGCTGCAATAGTCAAACTCTTGCGACACGAACGATAAAATTCTTGTACTTAGCTTATAAGAGATCGCTAATTACTCACTACATAGAACAAAAATTGACCTCAAGCACTTTTTGATAATTAAGATCTTCAATTATTTATCACAAAGCACTTTTGAAAATTCTGACTTATCACTTTTTGCCTTTCTGAAATTAATAATATCACTGTTATTAAGGCGCTTTCCTTCAGAACAGTCCCAGAATCAAGTTAATCAAGAATTAAATCTGCTTCAACTTTATGAATTGCATGATACGAAACTTTTCAGAAAACACAGTTTAATTATGAAAAATGTCTTTAGCAATTTCAGTAGGTCTCTATGTCACAATACATCTCAATATTGCCTTTCAACTTGAAGTTATTGCAGACACTTTAGCAAAGTCAATATTCAGAACAATAATTCTTCACTACCTCAGTGAAATAGACTTCGACGACAACAGAATTTTAACGATGAAGTGAGTGTTTTATTTTTCACAATACAACATTCAGTCATAAATGTTAACATACGTACAGTTCAGAAGTCTAACCAGAAGTCTTTATATTTTACAACATTTTTTGTGATACAGTTCTTGAAAAATTAATTCATAGAATTTTAACAATAGTGGAGCGATGTTCTCGCCGATAACAACCATCGGCTCTATCCGATGAAGGCCCCACACCGCCAGACTCTGACTCGGAAGAGTAGGGGGGGGGGAGGGGTAGTGGGGACACAGCTGGAACCTCTTGTCGGAAACCTTGCTCGAATACATGTGACAAACAAAAAAATAAACACATTTTAGTATGCACTTTTAACATAAACTGATGTAACCTCCCCACCGCAATTTTTAAAGAAAATATAGCAATACTTAATAGAAATGGGAGCCAAGTGTAACCTCCCCACAAAAATTTTAAAAGAAAATGGACGATACTAATTAGAAATGCTGATGGACATGGCTCTATGCGTAACCTGCCCACAATGAAATGTATTGACAATGGCAACAAAAATGTGAAATACGCAATCTGACTCAAATATAAATCCTTCAAAAAATTAAAGTCCATTCAGTGACAGGAAAATTCAATTAAACCGAAATATCGGTCTTTGGCCCTGTGTATAACAATCAGAATTAAAGTCTTACCTCAGAATAAATGGATGTCACATATCTGCTCTTGTTGTTGCGCACCGCTTGGAGGAACTGCATTGCAAATAATAATATTCTCTTTTTTTTTGTGATTTTAGTGGAATTTTTCTTCAAAAGAAGTGGAATGAAATGGGAAGTGCAACGAAATCTTGAGTTCAATAAAAAATTAAATTTTTGAGAAAATGCTTTTGAAATAAAAAATTATTATTGGGAGACTTGTTGGAGAATAATTACAATAAATAAATTTTTCATTATCTGATGATTATATTAATTACCAATATACCTTACTCCTCATCTTGACCAGTGTTGCCGACCGCCTACATCACACAACCGCCCTGGGCTGCTACTACTGACCGACCGCTCTGCATGACGACTACAGACTGAGTACTGCTCTCAACTAGACAGAGCTACAGACTCGCAACGACTGACTTGACCGACTCGCAACGACAGACTGACTGAGAACCGCTCGCAACACTCGCGCGGTCAAGCGCATACTCTCTGGTCACAGATGCTACAATGCCTCGCCATCGCTGCTGCGTTACATACGTGTTTCATAACCCTCCACTGGGGGGGCAAAAATTTGGCAGCGATGGTGAGTCATTTGGACTTGCCAAGCGCGGCAAAATTTTTCTTTAATTAACAAAATTCTACAACTTACAGAATATTTAAATGTTGTGCACACGCACTAAGTACAAAATATATCAGACAAAGACAAAATGTGAGTACAAAACATAGTAGCAAATCAGAAAAGTATATACAAATTATTTGACAGATAAAGTGCACAGGCACTGAAAAAATTCTTTAGCATATTCAGAACAAATAAACAGACTGGCAAGAATAATTAGATGTAGTACATAAAGTATATGTTGTGCACACGCACTAAGTACAAAATATATCAGACAAAGACAAAATGTGAGTACAAAACATAGTAGCAAATCAGAAAAGTATATACAAATTATTTGACAGATAAAGTGCACAGGCACTGAAAAAATTCTTTAGCATATTCAGAACAAATAAACAGACTGGCAAAAAATATTATGTTGACAAGTGACATAAGTGTACTCGCATTGGAGTTCAGCGAATCGAAAAATGTATAACCTATGAACATAAATGATGTTACCAAAAAAATTTTTTCTTTATGTGACAAGAATCAGGATAGGAAAGGGAAGGATTGCATCATGGTTGTAGCACTTTAGATTGCACACAGCTGCTCTGAAAGTCCATATCTTTCCACAGAAGTACAACACCAAGTGACACAACTTGAAGATCTTTTCCCATCAGAATTTATCAGTGTAGCAAAGACACTGAACTGTCGTAGTAATGTTCCATGTTTTCATTTTGGCAGTACATTAGGTACACCAAACAGTGGGACCATAATAACGTCTTCATTGCTCACGGTGGTGGACAGCATGTCGTGTCAACACCACACTCTTACAAGGCACACCAACGTAGAATTAGTGCAAAACCAAAGATAGTGCTCCATGATCACTAGGATAAACAGGACAAATGGACATTGCAGTAATTCAGGGTAGTTAGCTTATGAGGAGAAGGACATTATGTCACATAATATTGACAATTACAGACTTAATTAGTAGTTTGTGGCATTCATAGCCCAGTTATTGAACATTTCTGTACCAAGTATGTAGTATTACAGAAAAATGTTCATTAATTGTTGTACATAGAATCAGTAGCCTTCTTTTCCTGGTTACAAAGCATTATGAAATAATCGCATTCTTTTCAGTTACAGAGTATAATCAAGAATCATTAACCTTCTCCTAATTACAGTTAATTAATCATTTGTCATTCCAATAATCATTAGCCTTTGCCTAATTACAGTTAATTAATCATTTGTCGTTAATTAATCATTTGTCTAATTACAGTTAATTAATCATTTGTCTAATTACCGTTAATTAATCATTTGTCGTTAATTAATCATTTGTCTAATTACAGTTAATTAATTGATCATTTGTCATTTCAATATAGTAAGAATTATTAGCCTTAATTAATTACAAAGCATTATTAAACAGTACCATAGTTAATTAATTATGTGTCATTCCAATCTATTAAGAATCATTAGTCTTTTCCTAATTACAAAGCATTATGAAACAGTCACATTCATTTCCAACAACAAAGTATGGCATCGTTAATTAATCATTTGAAATTCCAATATATTAAGAATTATTAGCCTTCTCCTAATTACAAAGCATTATTAAACAGTCACATCCATTTCAAATTACAAAGTATCAACATTGGAAACAAGAGCTAATCAATGGCATAATTAATAACAATTCGTGGAGTGACATTAATTATTGGCACTCAGTGGCCAGCAAGTAGTGAATAAAATCATCATTCAGTATTATTCAGATTATTACGAAGTCATTATTAAAAATCAGTTAATTACAGTCATAGCATTAATAATCATGGGCATTACAAGTACTCATTACAATAAACAGTGTTCCTCATTCAGTAGTATTCAGATCATTACAAAGGCATTATTAAAATCAGTTAATTACAGTCAAATCATTAGTAATCACAAGCATTATAAGTGGTAACATTACAATAAACAGTGTTCCTCCTTCAGTAGTATTCAGACCATTACAAAGTCATTATTAAAATCAGTTAATTACAGGCAAATCATTAATAATCACAGGCATTATACGTAGTATCATTATAATAGACAGTGGCAGTTATTAGCTAGTGACAAAGCATTATTTTGAATATAGTCTCATTAAGAGGTCATTACTCAAGTGACATGCTATTCAGAGTTGATCAGTATTATTCAGAATTTTCTCAAACTGGTATCACTATTTGGGACTGTTAATACATTTTATATTTTTTTTTTTTTTTTTTTTTTTTTGTTAGCAATGCATTGCGTTGGGATCGATAATTAATTGCTGAAACATAACACTATTTGTTTTTGACCTATTGCTGCAAATGAGGATAGGTAACGTCATTCGTCATGAGTCAGCTGTAGCAAGGTTATGTAACAAGGCAGTACATGTGATCACATTTATAAATGATAAACACAAATGGGTAAAAAATATAAAAATGCAAGTACTAGAACAGGTATAATAAGTAACAGGTTTAGTAAGTGTCATGAAAAACTTCTCCTGGAAAAAATACAAAAACGGATTATTGACCTGAAAGAAGAAACGCACACTATGCTGAAAAGTAGTGAACTTCGAATTAACAGGCAGTGAAGTGTGTATAAAAATGTGTTCCATAGCTGTCCTTTCCAAAACTTTCAGTCATCCTACTATGCAATGTAACACCTGCTGTCAAAGCAAACTGCAACAAATACTTAAATAACTACGTAGCATAAATACATTACTTCAACATTATCCTCATCTGTAAAGAAAAAAAACTTCATTATCCATATCATCATAACTTCACCATTATCATCACCTGTAAAGAAAAACTTCATTATTCATAATACCATTTCCTTCATCATTATTCATCAGTATTCACTATCATCTGCAAAAAATCACTTCATTACTCATTACATAACTATTCCTTATCTCTAGCATATTTCATCACTAAAACTAAGATGTGTAGTTCTCTCTGACAGCCTGCATCAATCACCTTGTATTCTGAAAAAAAAATTAGTTAAGACTGCTATTCTGTGATGAGTATAGTATATTCGTGTTAATGTTTGTTAATCCTGATCCATTTACTCTTCCTCATAAAGTTATCGCATCTCCTTTCGTTTATTCCGCAGGTGAAATTCCCATTTATGTTAAATTTATTTCTTAGAATCATCATTCCTTTCTGAAATTGATGAACAGAGATTAATGTCTTGCATTTAAATCATATACCCACTAAATAATGACTGGTTTATGGTAACATAATTAACCCTACAGCATAACATGACAGAAAACGTAATATGTCAAAAACATTGACAGTGTTCAAATGCAAAAATATACCCAGAATAATACAATGCAGCAGCAAAAAAGAATGTGAAACAGTCACGATGTTGAGATGTCATAAGGCAAAAAAAATGTCAAAGTCGACTGGTGTGTGTTATATCTTAACTATTTCATAGTGCATACAAACAAAACTGGAGTATAATCATACACACAAAAAAAGTGGAAAATGTGCACGGTCTGATGTGTAACGACAAGAAAAGCGACCTGCTAACCTTACCTTGCCGGGCACTTGCCAAGAAAAAATACGATAATCATCAATAATTAGTCACGTGAAATAATTGCATTAGTAAATGGCATCATAGTGTGTTGAATCATACAGTGGTTTCACTCAATAAACGGTTTAATGTTTGATATATGGTGATTGCCTTTCGATTTTCTGGTTCTCAAAGTTTCGACGTGTACAACATTGGGGTGAGGGATGCTGCGAATCCGATACGGACCTGCGTATAGAAGTTCAAATTTACTGCACTTACCTTTTAATTTGCTGGATAAATAGTGTGTACGTACTAATATCTTCTGTCCAACGTGAAAGTCTCGGCGTTTACAAACCCGTTTTTGCTGTCTTCTCCGGCGCTCTGCGGCACGTTTGATGTTCTTCAGCGCAATGTCAATTATTTCGTGGTGTCGTAGGCGACGACTTTTGGGAAATTCTATTAATTCTTTAATTTTGTTCGGTGGTTCAACGTTTTTCAGTATAACAGTCGGAGATAGCATAGTGGATTCATTTGGAATGGAATTAATTACATCTTGGAATGAGAGTATGTGTGTATCCCAATCAATATGTCTTTTGTGGCAGTATATTCTACACAGTTTACCAATTTCCTTCATTAATCTTTCACAGGGGTTCGAAGAAGCATGGTACTTGGATATATAAATCGGAGAAATGTTTCTGGCTCGTAACATGCGTGTCCATACGCTACTACGAAATTGAGATCCATTGTCAGAAATTACTTTCATTACATGCCCTACATGAGATAGAAAATGTTTTATAAATGCATTTGAAACAGTTTTAGCAGTAGCTTTGCGTAATGGAGTGAAAGTAACAAATTTTGAAGTGAGCTCAACAGCGACAAATATGTAGCAAAAACCTCTGTTAGTTCTGGGAATCGGACCAAAAATATCTACAGCGGCCATGTGTCTTAATTTAACAGGTATAATGGGATATAACGGAGGAATATGTGAAGTGGTGTCTGATTTAGCTTTCTGGCAAATTTTACAAGACGCTAACACTCGTCGTATACGTTTTTCCATGTTAGTAAAATAACAGTTCTGTCTCAGTATAAGAAAACATTTTCGTGCTCCGTAATGTGCGTAACTTAAATGAGTGTACCAAATTAATTTGTTGACCAGTTCGTCAGGAATGCATAATAACCAATTGTTGCTGTCAGGATGAGAGCGGCGAAACAGAACGTCATTGCGTACAGTGTAGTGGTTCCTGATCGTAACATTTTTCCTATCTTGCCAAAGGTGTTTAATTTCTTTCCACACATTGTCCTTATTTTGCTCTTGCGCTATGTCCTGTAGTGACGATGAAATAAAGTTTTCAAATGCGACTTGCTGAATGTACATGACACTGAAATTTGTTTTGCAGAAGTTGGTTGCGATGTCTTGCTGATTGTTGCCGAGAGAACGCGATAGTGCGTCTGCTATAACATTTTGTGTGCCGGGAATATGAGCAATCGTAAAATTAAATTCTTGTAAATATAGTTTCCATCTACTTAATCTGTCGTGAGTAAATTTAGCTGAAAGCAAAAATTGTATAGCTCTATGGTCTGTGTAAACGGTGGTATGTCTGCCATAAAGAAAGTGCCTAAATCTCATAAAAGCCCATACAACACATAATGTTTCAAGTTCTGTAACGGAATAATTTCGCTCAGCAGGTGACAGAATGCGGCTTGCAAATGCGATGTTTTTAATTACTGTAGAACCATCTTCTTCAATTTCCTGAAAAATGTGTACGCCTAAAGCGGTATTGGAACTGTCAGTGGCAATGGAAAAATTTCTACTAAGATCTGGGTGCGATAAAAGTGGTGCATTCAACAGAGCATGTTTCAAATAACGTTCTCGTGAGCAAAATTCTGCGTGTCAAAAGTAATGTTTACGTTACTGTAATATGCAATCTGTGCTGTATCCGGTTAAAATCTATCGTACGTGTTATTATTTACGGGAGAATGTTGTGGCATATCCACTATATGAACTGTTCTGTTATTTCTTATTGACGTGTTACGCTATAGATGACACCTATTGTCTGTTTCATTCGTGATAATACGTTGTTGCTAATGTTCTTGCTGCTCATAATATCGACTGTTATTAAATGTACGCTGAAAATTGTGCTCGTTATTTTTACGTCTGTCAAGATAGTAATTTCTATACGGCGTATTGCTATGCGAGTTGAAATAGTGTGTTGTCTGTACGTAGTTATTTCTTTGCTGCCATGCGTTACTATTTGTTGGAGCTGGGACTATACGTGCACGCGGCGAAACATTAAAGTTTGGTTGACCTTGCAGACTGCATTGTTGGTTAGGTACGCTAAGCGGCTGACTTTCATGCTGTTGCGGTGAAAAACGTCTATTGTTACAAAAAAAATGTGGTTCCGATTGCTCAAAATTTTTACACATACTGGTGATTACGATTTTATCTGTTATAAAAATTCTCGTGATTCTGGAGTGCCTAATGAAAATTGTCACATTCGGTAAAAGTTTGTCACATCGGGTATTCATTACATATTTCTTAATACTAGATAGAGCAATAGTTAAAGAGCAGTTTTGATAGATATAAAGGATAGTAGAAGAGAAGGCAGCAGTGCAGAAAACTAAAGATGAAACAGCACTACTACAGCTCGGGGCCCTATGCTCGCTACGGCACATATTCATTAAAGCGTAATGAATCCCCTGAGGTCTATTACGCACTGCAAATAAATTTTAGCTTTTGTGTTACAGGCAATAGCGGTAAAATTCCAAAGGCAAATTGTTGTATCCGTGCTAATTCAAATTTCCTCATTACAGGCAATGCTGATGAAAATGCAATAGCAAATTGTCGCATCTGGTTCAAAGCTAGTTTCTGCATTACAGGTAATAGCGTTGAAAGTACAAAGGTAAATTGTCGTATACAGTGCAAAGCGTGTACCTGTGTTCCATCATTATTAAATTCTTTACATTTTCTTGCAAATGCAAATTGCTCGAAATCTACGTTCTCGTCACTCAGTTTGATAACACGTTCAGGTTTGTGTGTGGATCTGTTCGTCTGTGTCATTTCGGATTTCAAGTTGCGTAGTTGCTGTAAATTGCTCACATTATACACGCTGCGCGAGTCTGACAAATGTTCGCAAAGTAGCGGATTCTGTGACGTATTGGTGACTGAAATAGTTTTCAACTCTGTTACTGTAACACTTTCGTCAATTTGGTTGATCTGTCGTGCAAATTTCTCGTCATCTTCCGTATTCGGAGTGTGTGAAACTTCCACTGACTTTAAATTAATTTCGTCGCGAATCTGTACTTCGTTTTTAGGGCATTCTTCAGTGATTGCATTAATTTCGTGTATCACTGTTGCGTTTGCTGAACATTGTTCAGTGACTGCATTAACTTCGTCTTTATGTGATTCTGTTGTGCCTACACGTGTGCTATTTAATCCTTGTGCAACAGTGCCAACTTCTTTATTACTGTTTTTAGCACAAGCCTCAGTATCCTCACGTAATTGTTCTTTAATGTCCTGGCATTGCACGGTAATAGCTGTATTCTCTTCACTAACTTGTCTGCTCCGTTCGTTAAGGTTGTCTTGTTTTTCGTTCGTCAGTTTGAAACTTTCATTAATTGTTTCGCTAAGTTGTTTGTAATGGTTGTCGACACTTTCATTTAGTTGTTTGAAATAATTATTCATCATTTCATTCCGCTGTTTGTACTGTTCCCTAAGTTGTTTGAAATTTTCACTCTGTTTGTCTAATTTTTCATTTAAGTGTTGTTTGAGTTTTTCATTATCTTGTTTGATATCTACACCAAGATCGTTCTTAAACTGTAGCATTATTGTCATAAATTGATCCAAACTTAAAGTAGCTGTTGCATTCTCAGTACTGTTTAATGGTGTACCTGCAGTTGTCGCGCTTTGTGTGACCATTTGGTCATTTTGCAACTTACAAAAAGGATTATCAGTCGGATGTACACTGTCAGACATTATTTCGGAATTAAATGGATCCGTCATACTCTCACTACACTGATCATTTTCATTCGAAAAATTCGTCTGTACATTACTTGGATTTTCTAAATCGGGTGTGTTAAACTCGGCAGCGCTCATTACCATAGAGCATTCTGCGTCATCAATTGTCGTCAAGTTAACAGACGAGACAATTGAGTTCGTTTGTTCATCATTAAGGTGAAAGTCATCTTTAGTGGTTGGAATGCACTGATTGTTAGTGAACGCAGGATTGTCATCATTACGTTGCGTATCACAATTACTATCGGTCACGTTGTTTAAGTCGGTAATTTCATTCACAATACTTCGCGATACACTATTCACAGTCTTTCGCGGCATTTTTACAATAGTCAAAATTTTTCACAAAACAAACCAACACAATGCAAAAGCAACACACAAATACAACAAAGCAACAAATTGCCGTTGACCTGTAGAGAGAAAGTCACAAGATTAATAAAAGCGTAGCGCCAAATCCTAATTATACTTAAGCAAATAAGAGCAGATATCTGACTGTTGCTCAAAAGACTCTCAACGAAATACGATCCTGGACTGGGTGTCGCCAAGTGTAACCTCCCCACCGCAATTTTTAAAGAAAATATAGCAATACTTAATAGAAATGGGAGCCAAGTGTAACCTCCCCACAAAAATTTTAAAAGAAAATGGACGATACTAATTAGAAATGCTGATGGACATGGCTCTATGCGTAACCTGCCCACAATGAAATGTATTGACAATGGCAACAAAAATGTGAAATACGCAATCTGACTCAAATATAAATCCTTCAAAAAATTAAAGTCCATTCAGTGACAAGAAAATTCAATTAAACCGAAATATCGGTCTTTGGCCCTGTGTATAACAATCAGAATTAAAGTCTTACCTCAGAATAAATGGATGTCACATATCTGCTCTTGTTGTTGCGCACCGCTTGGAGGAACTGCATTGCAAATAATAATATTCTCTTTTTTTTGTGATTTTAGTGGAATTTTTCTTCAAAAGAAGTGGAATGAAATGGGAAGTGCAACGAAATCTTGAGTTCAATAAAAAATTAAATTTTTGAGAAAATGCTTTTGAAATAAAAAATTATTATTGGGAGACTTGTTGGAGAATAATTACAATAAATAAATTTTTCATTATCTAATGATTATATTAATTACCAATATACCTTACTCCTCATCTTGACCAGTGTTGCCGACCGCCTACATCACACAACCGCCCTGGGCTGCTACTACTGACCGACCGCTCTGCATGACGACTACAGACTGAGTACTGCTCTCAACTAGACAGAGCTACAGACTCGCAACGACTGACTTGACCGACTCGCAACGACAGACTGACTGAGAACCGCTCGCAACACTCGCGCGGTCAAGCGCATACTCTCTGGTCACAGATGCTACAATGCCTCGCCATCGCTGCTGCGTTACATACGTGTTTCACTGATTACAAAAATTATTCATATAAACAATGCTTACCTGAGTTCGCTTAAGCATAGAAGTATGGACACTGCGCGACCAAATTAGCGCACTACGATGACTGCACAAATTATCGAGGCATCACAGTTCTAAGTTGTATGTCGACACTATATGGTAATATCCTTAGAACTGAAAGATAAATTGAGGAAGTAGAAGAACAAAATCGCTTCTGGGCAAGGAGGGCTTGTCTGGTTGGTTGGTTGGTTGGTTTGGGGAAGGAGACCAGACAGCGTGGTCATCGGTCTGATCGGATTAGGGAAGGAAGTCGGCCGTGCCCTTTCAGAGGAACCATCCCGGCATTTGCCTGGAGTGATTTAGGGAAATCACGCTTGTCTGGTTGATAATTGCAACATTGATGATTGACAAGAGAATCGCACATAACTTGCAGACACACATGACTTTTATAGATTTAGTAAAGGCCTACAATAATAAACCACTTTCTGGGATGTGGGAAGCAATGAATAATCAGAACATTCATAAATGTTATGTAGAAGCCGTTAGAAAGCTGTATTCGGATGATATTTGTCGTGTTAAAGTTGGGACGTTACTTGGTTAGCAAACGACTGAGACATATGATGCTTAGCGCGTACTCTCTTTAAGATGTTTTTGAACGAAGCTCTGAAGAATTAAAAAACGATGATGACATCCTGTTCTCTCTAAAATTCGCCATCGATTAGGTCATTTTGCCGAGGAAGGAGATGCGTCTTGTATGTTGTTGTTGTGGCCTTCAATCCGAGGACTGGTTTGATGCAGCTCTCCATGCTGCTCTGTCCCGTGCGAGCCTCTCCATCTCCGAATAACTACTGCAACCTACATCCTTCTGAGTCTGCTTACTGTATTCATTTCCTGATCGCCCTCTACGATTTTTACCCCCCACACTACCCTCAAATACTGAATTGGTGATACCTTAATGTCTCAGAATGTGTCCTATCAACCGATCCCTTCTTTATATCAAATTATGCCACAGATATCGTATTTCCCAGTTCTGTTCAGCACCTCCTCATTAGTTACGTGATCTACCCATCTAATCTTCAGTATTCTTCTGTAGCACCACATTTCGAACGTTTCTATTCTGTTTATTGTCCATGTTTCACTTCCATACATGGTTACACTCGAGACAAATATTTTCACAAAGAGTTCCTAACACTTGAATGTACATATGATGTTATCAAATTTCTCTTCTTCAGAAGTACTTTTCTTGCCATTGCCAATATACATTTTATATCCTCTCTGCTTCGGCCGTCATCAGTTAGTTGCTGCCCAAATAGCAAAACTCGTCTACTATTTTAAGAGTCTTGTTTCTCAACTAATTCCCTTAGTATTGCCTGATTTAATTGCATTGCACTCCATTATTCTTGTTGTCCTTTTGTTGATGTTCATCTTATATCCTTCTTCCCAGACAACGTCCATTTCGTTCAATTTCTCTTCCAAGTCCTTTGCTGTCTCTGAGAGAACTACAATGTCATCGGCAAACCTCAAACTAATTATTTCTTTTCCTTGAACTTTAATTCCTGCTCCAAATTTGTCTTTGGTTTCCTTCACTGCTTGTTCAATGTATATACTGAATAATATCGGGGATGTCAAGAAAATTTAAAGAAAAATGTGAGCGTTGGGGCTTGAGAATTAACATTACATAGACTGAAAACTTGGTTGTCGGAGGCTCAGGAAGGAATCTTGTTATGGATGACGGACCTACAGTAAAGTGTAGTCGATCATATAAATATTTAGGGACAATCATTTTGGATGAAGGTGGAAGCAGCTAGGAAATAGGGCACCGAATAGAAAAGGGAAAGGTGGCAATTAAACAGGCACACACCGTTATTTGGAACAAAACTACGTCAAAAAATTTGCAAAGGACGATATGCGAAACTATAGCTAAGACCATTCCTCTGTAAAATGCTGGACAGTAGGAAGTCTTCAGGATCAACGGCAAGAAATTAAAGGCAATGGAAGTGAAGTTTTGGATACAAATTTGTGAAGTAATAAGCAGCGACAAAGTAAGAAATGAAGTGCTACGGGAACAGATGGGGATTGCAAGGAATACCGCAGCCACAGTTGAAAATAAACGGCTATCAAGGTATGGACATCTTAAAGTAATGCTAGAGGAAATATGGCCTTCTAAAATGTGGCACTAGATATCTCCACCCCACACAAGAAGGAGAAAGACCCCGGCTACGTTGGAACGATGGGGTGAGGCGTGCGATGGCCAAAGCTGTGTAAGAGAAGGACAGTCAAGACAGAAGGAGATGGGAACTTGGGTGCGGAAGACGCTGCATGATATAGAAAACTTTCAGAAAAAGCAGGAAGAAGAAGAAGAAGAAGAAGAAGAAGAGTATAGTATATGTTATTCAAATCTAGGGCAAGTTTACGAAAGAATATTCTAGATTGCGAAAGGTTTATCATCAATAACTTCTTACACAAATTATTTTTGGAAAAAGAAAATTGTAATTTGAAAAATGGAGAGAAGGAGGTTTCAGTTTAGGTGTAGAAATTTTAGTTAACATATACTTTGTAGGTAATTTCATAAAGATTTTAATAAAAGCAACTATACTGTTACAATTAGGAAACTGATAACTAAAAACTGAATAATGAAACTGAATAATGAAACTGAATGTGAAACCTCTTTATAAAATTTCGACAAATTCTGAAACATATTACTTACTCGACAGACAGTGCAAAAGATATATACTTTAACATTAGCGCCCACTTTCGGTTTTAATTATTTCCTTTATTTTCAAATAAATGATGTGATGACAAACCTTTATTACTACAAGGAGACAACTATTGAACTACAAGGAAAAAACGTAAAGTAGTTAAAAACTACGGCGTGCACACACTTTATTCAACATTCAAACGTCACTACATATATTCGGATTTACGTCACGACGTGTTCGATGTGTGTGTCATCATTGGCGATGATGTGGCGCAGACCAATAGCGACTTTCTGGATGACCCGCTGAAGTGTCGGAACAGCCTTCTGAATGGCTGTTTTCAGCTCAGCAATGGTTATCGGGTTATTGCTGTACGCCTTGCCTTTAATATAGCCCCACAAAAAGGACTCGCATGTCTTCAGATATGGAGAATATGGCGGCCAGTCGAGGCACATGCCAGTGGCCTCTGGGTACCCCAGAGCTGGAGTGCTGTCCCCAAAGTGCTCCTCCAGGACACCAAACACTCTCCTGCTTCGATGGGGTCGAGGTCTGTCATGAACCACATCTTGTCGAAATCAGGGTTACTTTGGATAATGGGGATGAAATCATCTTCCAAAACCTTCAACTACCGTTCGGTAGTCACTGTGCCATCAAGGAATATCGCGCCGATCATTCTGTGTCTAAACACTGAATACCACACAGTCGCCCGTTTAAGGTGAAGAGATTTTTCGACGCGAAATTCGGATTCTCAGTGCCCCAAAATGCGCCAGTTTTGCTTATTGACGAACCCATCCAAATGAAAGAGGGCTTCGTCGCCAAACCAAACCGTACAATACATACTAATTCCCATCATGCCTCTCGGCCAACCGCGCAGTGTGAGCGTCGTGACCCAAATCGTCGAGAAGTTATGACGATTTTATTTCATACAGTTCAATAATTGTCAGCCTGTTAGATCATTACACAGAGCGGGAGCCCTGAGGGCGCTCCTAGAACAGCTCGATAAAATCAGGGAGGGCATAGTTGTACTACAGGAAATGCGATGGAATGCACATGGAGTGCTTGATATGGGAAACTGGATAACTTTCTACAATGGCCCAGGGGGCAACCATGAATTTGGTACAGTGTTCGTAGTAAGACAAAAATTTAAAAATATAGTGAGTGGATTTACTGGAATAACATCTTGAATCTCACAAATGAGATTGAAGACCAGATTCGCAAAATATTCATTGATTAATGTACATGCACCTACAGAAGTAGCAGTTGACCTTCTATGAGAAGGTCGAGGGAGCCAATGACCGATGCCCTGTGCATGGTGTTAAAATAATTATTGGAGACCTCAATGCACAGATTGGAAAAGAAGATCATTACTGTCTAGCAGTAGCAAAGCATAGCCTCCATGAATACACAAATGACAATGGACACAGAATTGTTCTGTTTGCACTATTACATAACATAGCCGTAGGTATCACTACGTTCCCACACAAAAAGGGGCCATAAAGCAACATGGTGTAGCTCTGAACAGCATACCTTCAACCAAGGCGATCATGTAATTATTGACGGCAGGCATCTCTCAAATTTACTAGTTGCGCGTACCTTCAGAGGAGATAATGTAGATTCAGAACACCACCTTATAACTGCGAAACTAAGAGCGCGAATAGCTAACGCAAGGAAAGTGAAAGGAACAACTGAAAGAAATTATATGGTATCAAACCTAAAAAAGATCAAGAGATTACCAAAACTTACTCTTAGAAGGTTACTGAGAATCTTGCACTATACACTCCTAGTATAAGTGATACCCTGGATCAGGAATGGAGTGCTTTTAGGGACGCAGTCATTAAGGTAGCAGAAGTAGTGTTAGGGGAAGAAGGAAAACAACCAAAGAATTCCTGGTTTGATGAAGACTGTAAGGGAGTAAGTCACGAAAAAATCCTGGTTTATAGGAAAATGCTTGAGAAATCGTATATACGTTTAGCGGTTAGAAATGATCACGAGGACCGATGGCCTTTACAGTCTGGTCCCTTCAATTCCCACAAATTATCAAGAAGAAATTGCATCTGAAGGAAAAAAAAAGCGAATTAAAAGAAAGCAGACTGAAGAATTGGAGACAACTGGAAAAACAAATCATGACAGAAAATTCTATCAGAAAATTAATAGTGAAAGAGGAACATTTCAGCCTCGTATTAGTTTATGTAAAAACTAAATACTGAATACTTTAGGAAACTTTTGGAGCCGGCCGTTGTGACCGAGCGGTTCTAGACGCTTCAGTCCGGAACCGCGCTGCTGCTACGGTCGCAGGTTCGAATCCTGCCTCGGGCATGGATTTGTGTGATGTCCTTAGGTTAGTTAGGTTTAAGTAGTTCTAAGTCTAGGGGACTGATGACCTCAGATGTTAAGTTCCACAGTGCTTAGAGCCATTTGAACAATTTTTTTTTTGTAACTTTTGGATGCTCCAGAGTTCCCTATTGAAGAGATACTAATTCACCTAGAAGAAGATGATGAGGCTATAGTCCCTCCCCTCTCTCAAGGAGAAGCAGACAAAGCAATTGCCCGACTGAAGAACAATAAGGCTCCAGGGACAGATAACGTAACACATCAGAACCATTGAAAACTGGAGGAGTTGAGTTACATCGCAGGGTGTACGAGATCTTGTGCCTTGTCTGGGCAAAGGAAGAGCTGCCAGAAGAATGGACAGTAGGGATAGTGTCTTTGATACACAAGAAAGGCGATATATTCAAATGTGGCAACTAAAGAGGCATGACACTCCTAAATATTGCATACAAAGTGTGGTGTCACCGCCAGACACCACACTTGCTAGGTGGTAGCCTTTAAATCGGCCGCGGTCCATTAGTACACGCCGGACCCGCGTGTCGCCACTGTCAGTGATAGCAGACCGAGCTCCACCACACGGCACGTCTAGAGAGACGTCCTGGCATTCGCCCCAGTTGTACAGCCGACTTTGCAAGGAACGGTTCACTGACAAATACGCTCTCATTTGCCGAGACGACAATTAGCATAGCCTTCAGCTACATTTGCTACGACCTAGCAAGGCGCCATAGCTTTAATAATTAATAGTGTGAAGCATGTATCATCAAGAGCGATGTTCTACAAATGTGGATTAAAGTTAAGTATTTTAGAAGCTACGTACTTTTTTTTATAGCATTCATTACGTATCCTGTTTCAGACCTCACGCCAGCCTGCGTGAGTTTAAGCGCGTGCCATTCGGCTTCCTCTCATTGTGTCTAGGCTGTCTTGTCTAGACACAACACAAATTACTCTCAAATACCTTGTTTAGTAGACTGTCACCCATAGGAGAAAACATTAAAGGCATCATCAATGTCAATTCAGACCAGCAAAGCCAACTGTGAACGAGATGTTTACTCTCCGGCAAATAGAAAAGACCAACGAATTTAATGTTGATGTGCACCGTCTTGTCATTTATTCGGCCTAACCTTTATGAGGCAATTGCGGGAAGTTCGGGTGATTGAGAAATTGGTGCGTTTAGCCCTCGAGTGGTTGCATTGGCTGACTGAGTCAACCAGAGCTCGTTTTTTCGCTCTGAATTCAAAATACGCATTATTGTAGTGCTGGCGGTTCTACCAATCTTCAAGCTCGATCTCTGTCGCTCAGTTGTATTGTTGCTGCGTTTGTAGCGCTCGCACATTGACAACAATTGCAGCTTATTTTAGTCCATGTTCTGTTTGGTGCACAGAGTCAACAACGCGACCTGTGATGTAAGTTTTTTTAATGGTAACTGTGAATACCGTCTTTATTTTGGATTAAAATCTTTCACTAGCAACTAAGTTTTACTTTTATTTATAATTTTAGCGCCTTTTTCAAAAAAGGGTTATCAGAAGAGGAGACTGAAAGGCTTCTAAATCATGATTCGGACGACAGCAAGAGTTCTGAATTTCATTGGTCTGACGGGGAAGAAGAACAAATAGCAGTCAGTGATCACAACTGTGAATCAGAAATAGAAGTAGTTCCTTTAGAGGGAGGAGAACATACACATACTGAAGAGGAAATATATCGTCATGAGATGAAGAAGATGGTGACGATAATTTGATTTTGTGTGTGGGTATTTAGTTGGTAAAGATGGCGAAACTATGTGGTCTAAGGAAAGTGTAAGAGTCAAAACGGCGAAAACGCTAAAAAAACGTAATAAAAATTCTACCTGGTCCAAAGAGGTCTGCTAAGGGTATTACACAAGAAGTGACAGCTTTCAATAAGATTGTTATTGCAGATATGATTGATTCACTTGTGGAATACACCAGTTTGCATATCAGAAACTTACAAGGGAACCGCCCCATCGCACCCCCATCAGATTTAGTTATAAGTTGGCGCAGTGGATAGGCCTTGAAAAACTGAACACAGATCAATCGAGAAAACAGGAAGAAGTTGTGTGGAACTATGAAAAAAATAAGCAAAATATACAAACTGAGTAGTTCATACCCATGATAGGCAACATCAGGGAGAAAATGTGCTCAGGAGCGCCGTGGTTCCGTGGTTAGCGTGAGCAGCTGCGGAAGGAGGCGTCCTTGGTTCAAATCTACCCTCGAGTGAAAAATTTAATTTTTTATTTTCAGACAATTATTATCTGTCCGTCCGTCCGTCCGATGCGAGATAACTGCGCCGTAGTATGGGGACGCTACACCTAAACAAACATCGAAATACACTTTTTGGGAGTGATTATCACATCCACAAGAAAACCTAAATCGGGCAAGGTAGAGGAATCTATTTACCCATTCGCCAAGTGTACAAGTTAGGCATGTCGACAACATATTTCTGTCATGTGACGCACATGCAGTCACCAGTGTCATATAGAATATATCAGACGTGTTTTCCTGTGGAGGAATCGGTTGACCTATGATCTTGCGATCAAATGTTTTCGCTTCCCATTGGAGAGGCACGTCCTTTAGTCTACTAATCGCACGGTTTTGCGGTGCTGTCGCAAAACACAGACACTAAACTTATTACAGTGAGCAGAGACGTCAATGAACGAACGGACAGACCATAACTTTACGAAAATAAACTTTTCACTCGAGGGAAGACTTGAACCAAGGACCTCTCGCTCCGCAGCTGCTCACGCTAAACACGGGACCACGGCGCTCCTGAGCTCCTGCTTATCTTGCCCATGGACTACTCAGTTTGTATATTTTGCTTATTTTTTCATAGTTCCACACAATTTCTTCCTGTTTTCTTCCTTGAACTGTGTTCAGTTTTTCAAGGCCTGTCCACTGTGCCAACTTATAACTAAATCTCAGGGGGGTGCGATGGGGAGGTTCCCTTGTTAGTATCACAGAACATCTATTCTAGAGAGAGAGATGTGAAAGAAACTTCTAGGGAAGAGATACATGTTCTCATTGGAATCCTTATGTTGATTGGCTTGAAGGGTGGAAATAAAATAAATGTTGAAGAACTTTGGAGTAAAGATGGCACTGGTATGAAGATCCTTAGAGCTTGTATGTCATACAGACGGTTCTTACTTCTCCGCAGAGGCGTGAGATTTGACGACAAATTGACAAGAACACAAAGACGCGAGAGGGAGAAATTTACAGCAATGAGGTCATATTTAGTAAATTTGTCACCAATTGTAAGGAAAGCTATAGTTTGGGAGAGTTTGTAACTATAGATGAGATGCTGACACCTCTTAGAGGTACATACCGAACAAACCAGCAAAGTACGGCTTGAAATTCTTTGCTGTTTGCGATGCCAAAACATTCTAGACAGCATCTGTTGAGCTATACTGTGGAACACAACCAGATGGCCCTTACAAGGTGTCAAATAAACCGTACGATATTGTGCATCGTCTGGCAGAATCTCTGCTGGGATCAAATCGGAATATTACTTTTGATAATTGGAATACCAGTTATCCATTGGCAGTCTCACTTTTGCAGAGAATCGTCACGTGCATTGGAACTCTAAGAAGAATAAAACGGAAATCCCTCCGGAATTCCTACCTCTGAAATCCAAGAACATTGGGTCTTCACTGTTTGGATACCAGAAAGATATCACAATGGTGTCATATGTCCCCAAAAGAAACAAATGTGTTTTCTGCTTAGCATCACGCACAGTGAAGACGCAGTTGATGAGAATACCAATAAACCACACATTATCATGGACTACAACATGACAAAATGTGACGTCGCTGGTATCAATGCCCAATACTGTTTCACTGAAACTCAGAAAACTCAAAACAACCAAGGTTGTAACTGTTTGGTTACAAGATCCCACATTTCAATGCTTCCACATGGACTGAAAATGTTTTAGGTGCCTTATAAATTCCAATAATCTCAAGAACCAGAAGAACTTCCAAACAAAAAGAAGAGTCTCTGCGTTATGTGTGGCAGAAAAAACAATGCTGTCACCGCATTTAGTTGTAGTCAGTGTAAGATTTTGTATGCAAGAAGCATTCCACAGTTGTGTGTGAAAAGTGTGCATGTAGCACTGTGGATGAGGTAGAGGAACAGGAGTGAACTATGTTTTTTACATAGAAACAATATAGTCATGATCAATAAAGAGAGTATAATCCCATAAATGCTGTATGAGTAACATGTACTGAGAAATAAATGCAGGTCAAATGTGATTTAACTTTATCCTGAGTGTTAGGAATGTATTGTTAAATGAAAAACTAGGATTCTTTAATTAGATTTTGTAGCTGTATTTTTAGAAATCGTAAAGGTCATACATTAAAATTTTTATTTCTATTAATTAAACGACCAAAATAAACTCTTATTTTTCAGTAGCAAGCATATTATGGTAGAACTTTTCACATCTTTAATGAAAACGATGGCTGGTTGGTAGAGTCAACCACGCGACCACTAGTGTTCCAAAAATTGATGCGAACACTCGAGGGTTAAAAGAGGTCACGCTAAAACACCTCCAGTGCAGGCTAGGATATCACCCAATTTTCCACACGAATTGGGCTAAGACAAGGGGATAGGTTTTCCTGTTGTGCCTGAGAAGTTGGTGCGTTTAGTACAGGTCACGCTAAGACACCCCCAGTGCAGTCTAGGGTATTACCCAATTTCCCACACAAACTGGGCTAAGACAAGGGGATGGGCTTTCCTGCCTGCTCTTCAACTGCGCAATTTGGCACATTGATTGCTTCGTTGGAGAAAATGACAACCAAACGACTATTCAAGTTGGTTTATAGAATCTATGACTCTAGAAACAAGACATCAGAGTTTCCAAAAAAATATCATACACAGAATCTTGAAGAGCGCAAGGGCAGATATATGCGAAGAGTATGGCACAATCAGCTTAATTTCACATGCATCCAAGAGGCTCATTAGAATAATATTCGGTAGAATGGAAAAGAGAATTATGTGTGTGTGATAAATATGTATATCACACGGATGTGAAGGGGATGACGATCACCTTGGCTTTCGAAAAGATACGAGTAAAGGCATATAAGAAGTAGTTCGGACGTTCCATTAGATAATGGAAGCAAGACTTCAGAAAAATCAATAGACGTTCATATAATTTTTCGACGTAGAAAAAGCATTAGACAATGTAAAATGGGGCAAGGGGAATTCTGTGAAAAATAAGAGTAAGCTATAGGGAAAAACGCCTAATATACAATCTGTACAAGATCCAAGGGTGAACAACAAGTTTGGAAAACCAAGAATGGGGTACTGGGATTAGAGAGATTATAAAGCAAGAATATAATATTTCGCCCTACTATTCAATATGCAGAGGGGTCCAAAAAAATGTATCCACTGTTTAAAACTCTATAACTCGCAAAATAATTGACGGAGTTGTCTCATTTTTGGTGAAAGTGTAGCTTAAAGTCCAACTTAAAGTTATCACTGTAGGTGTTCGAAATAGTCACCATTAACATCCACACACAAACGATGCAGCCGAACTGCAGCACGAACTACTGACTGCAACGTGTTCAGTTGGATATTTGCACATGAATGCACGATGAATTCTCGAAGTTCATCCAATGTGCGTGGCTTTTGTCGATAAACGACGTCCTTTAGTGTTTCCCACAGGTAAAAGTACAGAGGAATTAGGTCTGGGGAACGTGGTGGATACTCCACAGCACCTCTACGGCCTATCCATCTTCCTGGTAGATTTTCGTCGAGATTTTGGTAGCGGGCTGTGGTACCATCTTGTTGAAAGTAAACTCTTCCGTCTCCATACAAGTCTCGGATGGCAGGTAAAATGGATGTCTGAAGCTTCTGAAGGTACACCTCGCCGGTAACTGTGCCGTCAAAGAAGAATGGCCCAATCAAGTCCCGGTAAGACAACCCACACGACACATTTACTCCTGGCAAATTCACGGCTTTGTCTACACGGACGTTAGGATTTTCGGCGGCCCAGTAGATGCAATTGTGGCGATTTACTGTACCATTGAGTTTGAACTGTGCCTCACCAGACCACACAATCATCTCTGAAAACTCTTCATCGTTGCGCACCATATTAATAAACCACTCGCAGTACTATATTCTACGATCCAGGTCGTCCTCGTTCATTGCGTGTAGCAATCGTGGGATGTAGCACTTCCACTTTGCTGTCTTCAAAATTCGCCGAACACTTGAGCGACACATTCCAGTTTCACGGGCACACTGTCTCACAGACTTCTGTGGAATTTTTGTAACACACGACGGGAGTTACAGGACTTTTTACTGTTACAGGTCGTCCAGATCGTTGTTTGTGTACACCCTTAACACAGCCTTCGGCTTCAAATTTGTCTCGAATGCGACGAATCGTTAAACGTGTCTGTGGCTCTGTTTGATACTCATTTCACCATTGCCGTTGAACGTCATTAATATTTTCGTACATAAAATACCACTTCAAAACTGACTTTCTTTCACCGAATGTAAGCCTCGCGCCAGCCATGTTTACACGAGTAACTAGGTGCAACTAAGAACCAATCACTGACTATCTGGCGATTGTCATTTGACAAAACAAAACAACGCAATACAACGCTTGTGTGGTGATTGCCGGAAAAACAATTACACTACCAAAGATGAGACAAATAGTTTGTCAGTTATGGACTTTTAAACAGTGGATACATTTTTTGGACACCTCTGTATATATCGAAGAAGCAACGACGGAAGTAAAAGAAAGGTTGAGGAGCGATATTAAAATTCGGAGTGGAAGAATATCAATGGTAAGATTCGCGGCCGACGTTGGTCTCCTCAGTGAAAATGAGGAAGTACTGTATAACCCATTGAGTGCAATGAGCACACATTATAGCTTGAGCGTAATCTGAAGAAAGATAAAAGCATTGAGTAGTAGCAGAAATGAGGTTATCGATAAAGTTAACATTAAAATTCGGGTCTTCGATGTAGACGAAATGAAGGTATTCTGCAATTCTTCGAAGCAATGTTAAGGTGTGCACAGAGCGAATATCAGAAAAGAAGGGAATGGAGGAGTTTGAGAAGTGGTGTTACAGAAGAACGTTGAAAATTAAATGGACTGATAAGAAATGAGAGGGTTCTCCAGAGAATCAGTGACAAGAAATAGGGACAGGATGACACTACGGGTGTTAAAGCATCAATGATTTACTTCCATAGTACTAAATATATCCAACAAATAGTTGAGGAAGTTAGGCGTAAGTGCTAAGCGGCCATGAACAGGATGGCACAGTAGAAGAAGTCGTGGCGTGACGCATCAAAACAGTCAGACGAATGAAAAGTGGAGAGAGAGAGAGAGAGAGAGAGAGAGAGAGAAGGTAAAAAAAAAAAACTTGCACCACTTCACCATTTCAAGTCTGTTCTATTAACTTCGATTATCTTTTTTATGTTGTTCTCGTTCTTATCAGCCTTTCGAGTACCTCAATCAACAGTGATTGAAGTTCAAAAGTCGTGGCAGCAAATAGGATGCCTCTACACAACTTTTTTCCTGTCTCGTTACCTGAGTAAACAATCCGAGGTGTTTTTCCTGAACGTTTATTTGCGCCATCAAAGCAGCCACCGAAGGCAGCCTTTGGAGATAGCGTGGAACTTAAATGCTGGTCTGTTTGCGACATCACCCACGTACAATTAAGCCCTTTCAGTAGGAGATGCATTATGCATTAGCACATCACGGTTGATTGCTTTTTAGGTGGATTAGTATATGTTGACAAGCGACTGATATTGATCTTTATACAAACAAGTGGCAGCTGACACACTGCCGCTTTTATCAGTACCAGTCGACAGCATTTAGTATAGCAACAGCCCACCAGATGTCACGTACGGCTCTTCGCTGTTCACACAGTGATAACACACGGAATTTTTAGAGGACTCCACACCGGACAAACAATAATTTATGAAAAATCGCGTGACACGAAACGAAACTTTTGTAATCAGAATTTCCTCTAAGGGTCGGAAGAGTACGCTATTCAGTTGTGGCTTCTGTAATAAAAGAGTCAACGATATTCATATCTAATACGAAATTGACTGCTAACGGTGTGTTTGGGTATATGATGTAGTAACTTCGCAAAAAAACTGAAAAACATTGTTTAAGGCTCACAGCCATAGGCATTCGCAAGGGTGGGGGCAGGTGGGAGGTGGGAGGAGGGGGAAGAGATAGGAGGAGTCACCTAACCCTCTTGGAATTTGGGGAACAGATTTTTCCTGCATTGCAAGATTCTCATACGTTTATTGAAAATATTTTATGTGATTGCACTCAACCACAGATTAAGCAGCGTCGAGCACGGCGAGTACTTTGGCTTCGGCGATTGATAAATAAATTAAGTTTGTCATGCTCTTGACAGGAAATTGTATGCCCGCATAGGATGCCCACTCCCTTTGCTCTGTCGCTTTATCATAGAGCCATCAACGAGGGGCACAAAGCCACCGGTGGAACATAGTGGCACGGATTTTGTTGTCAGTTCCCAGGCGACTCTTCTCTAGAGTTGAGGAAAATAAAGTATGAAGGTTGAATTGATGTTCTCTTCAGCAGTTGTTGTCTTCCCGATCTCTATGTCGCGCAACATGCGTTTTCCACTCTTCTAGAGCAGGATATGTCATTTTCTCCCTTAGAATACTGCATTTGGACCTACAGATAAAGCATAGGTGAACACTCTTACACAGATTGTTAGGAAATTCCCGTTACAAAATCTAGGACTTGTAGAGTGGAGTGAGTACATACTCGCCTTATTTGTTCATGAGACCCAGAAAATATTAGATACAGGCTCCCAGGTAGATGCTATTTTTCTTGACTTCCGGAAGGCGTTCGATACAGTTCCGCACTGTCGCCTGATAAACAAAGTAAGAGCCTACGGAATATCAGACCAGCTGTGTGGCTGGATTGAAGAGTTTTTAGCAAACAGAACACAGCATGTTGTTATCAATGGAGAGACGTCTACAGACGTTAAAGTAACCTCTGGCGTGCCACAGGGGAGTGTTATGGGACCATTGCTTTTCACAATATATATAAATGACTTAGTAGATAGTGTCGGAAGTTCCATGCGGCTTTTCACGGATGATGCTGTAGTATACAGAGAGGTTGCAGCATTAGAAAATTGTAGCGAAATGCAGGAAGATCTGCAGCGGATAGGCACTTGGTGCAGGGTGTGGCAACTGACCCTTAACATAGACAAATGTAATGTATTGCGAATACATAGAAAGAAGGATCCTTTATTGTATGATTATATGATAGCGGAACAAACACTGGTAGCAGTTACTTCTGTAAAATATCTGGGAGTATGCGTGCGGAACGATTTGAAGTGGAATGATCATATAAAATTAATTGTTGGTAAGGCGGGTACCAGGTTGAGATTCATTGGGAGAGTGCTTAGAAAATGTAGTCCATCAACAAAGGAGGTGGCTTACAAAACACTCGTTCGACCTATACTTGAGTATTGCTCATCAGTGTGGGATCCGTACCAGATCGGTCTGACGGAGGAGATAGAGAAGATCCAAAGAAGAGCTGCGCGTTTTGTCACAGGGTTATTTGGTAACCGTGATAGCGTTACGGAGATGTTTAATAAACTCAAGTGGCAGACTCTGCAAGAGAGGCGCTCTGCATCGCGGTGTAGCTTGCTCGCCAGGTTTCGAGAGGGTGCGTTTCTGGATGAGGTATCGAATATATTGCTTCCCCCTACTTATACCTCCCGAGGAGCTCACGAAAGTAAAATTAGAGAGATTAGAGCGCGCACGGAGGCTTTCAGACAGTCGTTCTTCCCGCGAACCATACGCGACTGGAACAGGAAAGGGAGGTAATGACAGTGGCACGTAAAGTGCCCTCCGCCACACACCGTTGGGTGGCTTGCGGAGTATCAATGTAAATGTAGATGTAGATGTAGTATTTTGGATAGGAACCCCTGTCGGGACACGTACCCTTTCCTTTCCACCACGGTTTCAATTCAGATGTGTAACGCGTCCACGTCAGTTTAGAGAAAAAGAAAAGTCCGAGAGCTACTTGTCCTGGTATGCAATAGAGTAGGCAGGATGACGTGGACTACTTCCTGTGGGGTCGTACCCAAAGTTTAATTTACGAGACACCTGTAGAGACAGAGGAAGATCTGCTGGCACGAGTTCTGGCCGATGCATCAGTGATTGAAGAGACGCCAAGTGGGATGGAGTGTCTGTATTAGGAAACTCTTCGTAGGTAAGAACGTTGGTGGTCGCCACATCGAACCGCTGTTGTAACGCATCAGTACGGTTCCGTATGTACACTATGCTGGTATTTCTTTTGGAATAAGTACGTAATGTTTAAGTGTTAATACAAACAAATGTGTTAAATGAGAAACGGGTGTTTCGTTCTATTTCCTTTCGAATTGTTACCTATCCGCTGCTCGTGGTCCGTGGTTAGCGTTGCTGCCTCTCGATCACAGAGTCCCGGGCTCGATTCCCGGCCGGCTTGGGGATTTTCTCCCCTCAGGGACTGGGTATTTGTGTTGTCTTCATCATTTCATCATCATCCGGGAAAAGCGGACTGTGAAAAGATTGGGAATTTGTACGGACGCTGAAAACTAAGCAGTTGAGCGCCCCAGAAACCAAATATCATAATCATCATCGTCAAATGGTTCCTCAAGCAAGAGTGGATGAGTTAAAAATCTGAACTGAAACCAACGTAGAACGGGAATGGTACCTTTCCGGACATGGTTTCCTATTTAGAATACTCCTATTATGTACTCACTACCCTCTACATGTCCTAGAGGTGTGTAACGGGAATTTCAGAAGACTCTGTGTGTTGTGCCATCAGTAAGATAAATTATTAATAATATTATTAGTAGTAACTAAGGCTGACAGATCAACTAACAGATGTATTTCGATTGTGCTACTAAAATATGTCTACGTTTCAGACATCAAAGTAATGTGCGTTCAAAAGAATACTGATTAAGTAGCTATCAGTACTTTCATATACAGTACGTTTTGCATAACTCCTCTCAAATTCAGTTCCTGAGGTACGGCAAGACCTGGAATTCTCTGAGTAAGTTATTACAAATGTGGCAATATTAGTGTCTAGACCTTCAGGGATAAACTTCTGGAGACGCTCATGGGTCATAGCCCATCAAATGTCTTAAGACATCTGTGGTCAGTTGCTATACTTCTTTCATTCTGACGGCATTTCAATGATTATTTCGACCAGAAACTCTGGGTATGACCGCTAGTTAGTGCGTTAAGGCTGTTTAACGAAGGAAAGGCAGTGTCATAGTTACCTGACATCTATCTGAGCTTGCTGTAGCTATAACGCAATACAAACCAATATTTCGTAAGCTCATCAAGACAAATAACTCAAAGACCACTTACGCCCATGCCGGCCGGTGTGGCCGTGCGGTTCTAGGCGCTTCAGTCTGGAACCGCGTGACCGCTGCGGTCGCAGGTTCGAATCCTGCCTCGGGCATAGATGTGTGTGATGTCCTTAGGTTAGTTAGGTTTAAGTAGTTCTAAGTTCTAGGGGACTGATGATCACAGATGTTAAGTCCCATAGTGCTCAGAGCCATTTGAACCATTTTGAACTTACGCCCATAATGGTGCCCTTCCGCGTATGTGAAACCACATCATCATCAAAACACTGGAACACTGTGTACTTACTATCTTCACATTTATATGTATGAAGAACAATTCTAAACAAAACAAAAGCCAACTGGAATCACGCTCCTATGTAGAATATGGAATTGCAGACATTATTTCATTCTAGATGCTTCTATTTTTGTCTTCTCAATGTTTTAACATTGTAATACTCATTTGATTATGGATCAAGGGAAACAGCTACGTAAAAAAAAAGAAGGAATATCTGTAATATTTTCCTGTAATTAGATTTTATTCGAAGGATTAGGAGAGGAGCGACATGCGGATAAAAAAAACAGAAAATTTTGAGTAGTACATTTAAGACAAAATAACATTCCCTTTTTCACTCCCCACCTTCTTTCCGTACTCTGTCATTGACCCACATATCTGAGAACAATACAGTGGCGACAGCTCATGTATCAACGTTAAAAGCAAATTATCTGAAAGGCGAAAAATACTTTTCAGTTTTGTGTAAAACAATTCATCAGCTCATGCATTACTTTGAAACATCCTGGCAGGCAAATCGTATACTGGAAAACAATCCGAACCCAGAACTTCACTCCCCCTCCCCCTCCGCCTCCCCGAGGAGTCTAATTCCCTTGTACAAAGCATAATTTTCCAGGTATATTCCGTGGAATATACAGGTACTGTATGCAGAATGTGTTCCGAACTGAATTACTGCAGATAACAGTGTTACACTTTCCTAAAGGAACACGACATGCTAAAATATAAGGGCCAAGTTTCGGACACAGATTTTTACTTTCTGAGCACCTCTGATGCGAGGCTAGTTGCTGTGTGCAAAAATACGCGATTAGTAAAAATGCTTGTGACATTAAGGAGTCGGAGCATAAGCAGTAGTATATATATAAAGAGGAGTTGATCGGGAAGTCATTGAAATATGCTGAAAAAGCTGTCACGCCATTTGCCAGCTAGATGTTCTTATTCAGTGATTGGCAATCATGTCTTGTTTGGCAGGAAGGAAAGACCACACTGTACAATTCAGTTAAAAACTGAGAGTTCGTCCGGAGCCAGAATCGAGGGTGGATCAGAGAGTGCGGCCAGAGATGGAGATGAGGACAGATTGAAGCGTTCATTCTGGGATGGAGACGAGGGGACATCTGATGTGCATCTTAGCACCTGATAAGGGCCCATAGTTCGTCTTGGCAGGGCCACGGGCATCGCCCCCTGCTTCAGAGACAGAGGCACAATGGCAGCGTTCTGCACGTATCATGCTGATTAATTACAGTGAGCATTATTTGCAGCGCCGGCGTCGTAGGTCAGCCTTTGGCTCGTATTTAATCAAATCATTGCACTTATCTGTATCAAGTTCAACATTTTATATAGCACTTGCATGCGTTTCTCAATCTGTCAGGCCAAGAATCATTGTATTCGTGTAGTCATAGTTTGAGTGTCAGTTGCCTCACATTTTGGTTCACCTTCAAGTAACTCTGTAAACCAGCAGGTACACTTTGTGTAATTCGCGCATGGCAGATGTGTAATATTAAGTTCTTTCTTTGTTAGATGCGTTTTATGTTTGTGTTTTGTAACTGAAAAAATTAATGTCTTTATTTGAAGCTTGTTTCTGCTTACACGTTCACTTAATATCATATTTTACTTTATGCAATTCTCCACTTTAGCGCCGGCCGCTGTGGCCGAGCGGTTCTAAGCGCTTCAGTCCGGAACAGCGCTGCTGCTACGCTCGCAGGTTCGAATCCTGCCTCGGTCATCGATGTGTATGATGTCCTTAGGTTAGTTAGATTTAAGTAGTTCTAAGTCTAGGGGACTGATGACCTCAGATTTTAAGTCCCACAGTGCTTAGAGCCATTTGAACCATCTCCACTTTAGCATCAACAGCTAGGACCATAAATTCTTCGCTTCAATCATTCTGTTGTCCACAGTAATTTCCGCTTGTGTCTTAAAGATGTGTCCGGCTCTTAATTAACTTTCTGGATTAGCGTAACGATTTGAAACACACATGGGGTTTTGCAATATTATCTTACGGTGAGAAATGTATTAACTGCCTGCTGCTTATTTATCAAAGGTGAATAATGGAACTGTGTTTGATCAAGGATTAAGTCAGGATTGTGTGATTGGTGTTAACTAATAGCCAGAATTCCAAGTAATGTTAGTTTTCTGCCTCTGTTTGCCCTGTGGAGGACATTTTATATCTTATGAATGATATTCATTCAGAGCATGTTCAATAAAGATTGTTGTAAATAGTATACTTGTTCCTCAGCCACATTTCAATGACTCCTTCCTTCGCTTCTGCCTCCCCCATTCCCCTCTTTTATCTCTTCGCAGTCGCCAGTTATTTTGTCCATATAGCCTAGTAACGTGCACCAGTACACACTAGTGT
Organism: Schistocerca serialis cubense; assembly: GCF_023864345.2. NCBI lineage: Eukaryota > Metazoa > Arthropoda > Insecta > Orthoptera > Acrididae > Schistocerca > Schistocerca serialis. The sequence goes on along the minus strand of NC_064639.1, from coordinate 222,448,855 downwards.
GCCATTTTGGCCGTACATTCTTTTAGTCTTTGAGTATAATGTAATATTTTGTTTATTTATTCATAGCTTCTCTGTGTATTTCATTTCATTATGCTTTTGTTTTCCCTACAATCATATCGCCGTAAAATATAACAGCTCTTTGTAAGGCTAAAAGCTCTTACTGATGCTGTCTGGACTTCTGCTTAGTGTTGTCTGAGGGAGGCCCAGAGAACCGAAACACGATTCCCAACGAACTATAAAATTAATATTATTGTGGAAGATCAGTACCCTGTATTTCAGTTTTGAATATGTCTATGAACCTCCAAGAAACAAGGAATATTCCATAATGTTATACATTTACATGATCGTCGTATGACGTTTTAAGGACTGCATTTTTAATGTTACACCTGTTCTGCGGAAAAAAAAGCGCGGGGAAAGGCCATTTCAATCACTGAGGGGCAGATGCTACCGTGCTACAACTTATTAATCCATTCAAAAACAAAGGTAGTAGCTGTCCAGCGGTCGGAAATCCCTGAGCTGCATGTTTTCTGAAACTTCGCTCTATGGTTCTTGACCTGTAATACCGGTGAAGAAATGTACTGAGAACTTAATAATCTCAATTGCATTCCGAGTCAACCGGATTTTTCTACTGACTATACTGTATCAGTAAGGATAAGCAATGATCATTAGGATTAAATTACTTAAGGAAGTTTCCTCCCGAGCACCATCTATCCGTTATCGTTTTTCCTCGACATTTTATCGATTATTACAAGCAGCTGCGGCGCCGTAGTCAGACTGACCTTAAACGGATGATTACATTTTAATTGACTCTTCCAGGAATCGACGATAACGCAGAACGTGTCTGTTTGGAATCAGCGAGGTGGAGGAAAGTGAACTTAGATACGGATGCCGTCTTTCTTTTTTCTTTGTTTTTGCAACTACACAGTGATGTTAAGATAACCGCGTTTCCATCTCCAACGTGGCTTTTGATGGATCCATCGTGACGGCCATTTGCTCAAGCTGGATTTTTTTTTTTTTTTGGACGGGGGGTGGGGGGGAGACAGAATTGCTTAATGAAATGACTGTCGGAAAACGGGATTGAGGCCAAACAGATACTTCACTTTGTATATTCATCTTTAGATAGACCAGAGAACGCCAGCGGTAGCTATGTTTTTTTATTTAAAGGTATTGCTTTAATTGCTATTGATTTCGTGTCAAGAATGTACCATTTTTCAGCTTCCTGGATACAGTAAACACATTTATTACAACACCTGTACATAATACGGTCAAACTATCTATGACTATGCTTCACATTGATCTTACATTAATTCCTTTAAAGTAAAATAACTCCAGTTTCCACATGTGCCACGTAATAAACAAAGTGGTAAAAACTAAAAAAAATGCAAGCTATGTCCTTAATATGCCATACATATAGATACTGCACTAAAATCAGTTTTTGTTGGCGAAAGCGATGATAATACACAAATCACCAGGCGCACTAAAGGATCTGCCTATAGGGCGTAGAGTCTAACTGGGTTATGTCAAAACGTAAGGGGGTAGGCTGGAATTTTATTACGTCAGTGACAGAAAGAGGATGCGACTGGTGAGTTGCGCACATGCGGTCGTATCTGAATGTATCACATAAGGTAGTGTCTGAATGTATTACAAGAACAGAAAATGTAACAGACGGCCAAAATAACCATGTTACTTATTCGCGTACTACAAACCGTACACGGAAAAAAGAATGATTTTTTTGTTAAAGCTTTCACAAAGTCATCAGGGCGCTCCAACTCACTTCACCTAAGTAAACTTCTTTGCGGTCAAGTAACTGTTATTAATAGATCTAACCGCATGACAGTCCATGAATGAAGGACTGCTTTCCAACTGGAGCACTTGGAGTAGGTCGCCAGCCACCAACATAACATAACGCAACCCTATACGAGCGCTAGTGCTGGCGTCCCATTTCAGACCGTGGAACACTAGCACTTGTCATTAACCTTAAAGTTGTAGGAAGGACTAGACTCGGCTCCCATCTGTGATAAAATCGGTAATAAAAGGGATAACTGGGTAACCAACATATCTCGATAGACTGCACTGTCAAATCGACATCTGTGATGAAGAATTCCCGAACACAAACTGAACCATGAAAAACTTAACACATCGTGGCCATCGTAAAGGAGACTAAACAATTCCTACCAGCAGCATTATTGACGCACTGGCTCTGTCAGTTCCAGAAGTAGCAAAGGAGATACGTGGACAGTAATGTGGTATACTAAACTATTACTTGTGACAGGTATACTATCCAATTATAACAGCACAATCGGGATCAGTTAATTCATACAAAGATTTGGGTGTAACAATTTGTAGAGGGAGCCAGAATTCGTGAGACCTCTCGCCTTATCGTTATGCTCAACTGCACAGCTTTACTGTTTATTACACAGCATAACCTGCAAGGAGCTAAAGTGTTACCAACATATTGTCTGTGAGCGTGAAGTCGAAAAACTATATGAGCACTGTCAGACTCTTGTGGATCACGTAGGAGTTGCTACTGATTAATTTATCTCTCATCGTTATATGTTGTGTTTACTAAACTAATGGAAAATGCTATTTAGTACGCGCTGTGCTAATACAAATGAGTTACACCTTATCATGATGAACGTAAGGAAAAAGTATTTTTCAATAAAATGAAATATTCCAAATTGTCACAAATTAGAATGATAATACATTCTGCTGTGAGATGGCCTGTGTGTAAGTTCAATTCACAGTCATACTGAAGTAGCATTACAGGAAAGACTACGTTTAAAGTATGCAAATGTAGCCCTAAGGTCAGATACGTAACGAAATCCAGTTAATAAATCATTCACTGCCACAATTCAGTCAACACAATAGGCAGATGCAGAAACAGCAGGCATTAATAAGTGTGCACTTCTGCAAGGTTTCTTAGCTTTGGGTCTACAGGTTACAGAATGAAGGTAGCGACAAAACTTACAGGAGAGAAATTGTCTTAAGATTTCTTTATTGATTGTAGATCTGCCTCATAGTGGGTTTTTCACAGAAGAAATAAAAATATTATCTCCAGCGAGATTAGAACCGAAAACTAACAGAGTATTTGCCTTGAAAGGCGAACACTTTACCACTAAGCTATCATGCAACTGTAGTACACTCAGTTCACTTATTGTCAGAAAGATGGCTACGATGGAGAATTCACAGCGTAAATGGCGAAGTAAGCTAGAGTTTCTGTTATAATTAGCTTCCTGGAATCAAAAACATAAATTTGCTACCTCTATGTCATCCCTTAAGTGGAAATCATTTAGAAAACTTAATCTAAATGACAATAAAATATCGAGTGAATTTCCCAGGATAATTGTGAGCCACTTCAGGAAATAAATCGACGGTCACATAGTTCCCAAATTTATTTTAGAATGTTGTCAATTATCCATTATGCTAGCGACTGACAAAATACGTTTGCTCAACCGATGTGTTTCTTGAACTGTTATATCGTTACAAATTATAGCAGTGGTACACAAACAGTCCCAAAAGCTTCTCACACCAACACAATACAATAGTGACGAAAAGGTGGAGAGCCAACAGTACATGGGGCGTTATTCAAAGTGGATACAGGTGGCAGTGGTGTGGATGGCAAGGAATTGAGAAATAAAATTTTTTAGATGCCTTTAGATCAATATTGTTAAGAAATTGATTCAATTAGTTATCTTTATCAGGTATTTTACATAACTGTGATTACTTAAACAGTATTTTATGAATGTACCTGTTTACTCAAATACTGTATCCTGTGTAGGTGTCTAAGTTCTATACTCCAAGTATGTAATAGGTTTTTAAACAGGTATAGACCCATACATTGAATGATGACTATGTATCTTTTCTGTTTCATTTGCAATTGAAAGTATAAGATATTTTTTTTATATTAAATTATACATACATGTTACTTTGGATACTTACACTATAACTCACACTGTGACCAGTAGTTACTGTTGTTTCCATATTACATTTTCAACTACTTCTAAATATAAGTAAGCATGTATCTGAATTACTCTGTTTGTACAACATCTGTTGCATATAAATACTATAAATATAAGGACAAATGTATGTGTTCCAATCATTTAGTTATATGCATGTGAATTTGCCCCTCCCCCCCCCCTACATGTCACAGTACATACCTCATAAACATATGTCTTACATAGAGACTCCAGTCACAATATAGGGTTCCACCTTGGATTGTGAATTATACAACAATATTTTTGTACTACCCTGCCCTTATATATGATACTTTCTATGTTTATTAAACTACTTAAGTTGTGGTGATACTTATCACATACTTATCACTTACTTATCACATACTACTTTCATTGAAGTGCTTGATTATGTAAAGTTTCATGTATATAAAATTGACTATACCAGAGCTGCTAAGATTATTATAAGCATTATAGATATGGATACACAAAATATTATAGTAATTGTAGAAGTGCCTTTTTACTAAAGTGCTTTATAGTGGATTATTTCCTAATATGTTTAATAATTGCAAATGTAGATATAGGTGCATATAATCTTAATGATTTCTTAAATGTGTTTTCAAAAATGTGAATAAGCTCTCCAGTTCCTTTATAAACATCAAATGACCCAATATAATGGTTTCTCAAGTTAGCTTGAAAAATGTAAAATGTTTTCAAATATTTTGTAGGTATTTAATTACCCTTTCACCCCCTCCCACATCACCAGCGTTTTGGTACAAACTTCCTCAGTTCTCCAACATACAACTAATACCATTCCCCTCCACTTATTAATCCTTTGTTTCATTTCTGTTCATTTCTATCCACACTCCCCCCTCATACTTCAATTATATTTTTAAATTTTTTAAATATTTTTGGATTATCATACATACGTTACCTGTGTTTTTATAGACATTATGCAACAGCCATAGAAATTAATCTATAGTTACTCCTTTATAAGGTACATTTCGTATGTTAACAGTTTACCCGTTTAAAGAATACCCTACTGCCTCAACCACTGAGGTTTCTACTTATTGCTTTAGGATAACTGAACAATGACTGATTTACACTAACCTTTACATTATTTTTATTTTTACAGGAGAATAAATATAAACATTACAGATGTGGAGATACATAGTAGTATACAAAATGCTAAATTGCTTTCCATTATTCTTAGCAGCATTAGTTATCTCACCCCCTCCAACTGCTCCCCTTCTGACAAAACACTCGTTTACATCTGCTTACATCAATGGCTTATTATATAATATGTTTTATATTTTATATGTGGCTTCTTACCTAATTTGTTTAATTGTGCAGATGTAGACACAGGTGGCTATACTTCTAATGATTACTTAAATGTGTCTTCATAATGTGACTATCAATAATTTTATATACACTTGACTATCTGATATATTTATAATGGTTACTTATGGTATTTGGAATATGTAGATGTATTTCAAGCACTTTATAAGTATTCGATAACCCCTGCATACATACACACCCTCATTACCAGCCTCCTCAAGCTGCCTACCTCATTTCCACATACCACCTCTATCATTCCAATCCACGCTCCTTCATCCTCCCTCCCCAATCACAAATGCCTTAATTATTACAAACATTCAAGCTCTGAAAAGCTCTCTATCCTACATTTCGTCTCATGTTACTAGTTTAAAGAATAACCTATTTATTTAACCACTGAACTTTTAGATATGTACTGTTAATAACCAAACAATTAGTGTCTTACACTTGAGAAAATGTTTTATATTGTACATTTATTTTCTTGTGTGATTTTACCATTTTCTTGACTTGCATATGTACATATTAATGCTCAAGCACTTTTACAATGCCTGTTTTAGATAGTGGTACACATATTTTATTAGTATTTCAAGAGTTTTATTTGTATTTGTCAGACAGCATGGGTCTGAGTCCAATGCCCTCATGAATTTTGGTTTCTCCACACCCACTTTTGAGTATCCACTTCTTCATATTATACCCTCCCCCTCAATTCCCCTCCTTCCTTGCCACCCATGTCACTGCCAACCCTCCACTTTGAATAATGTCTCACATATTGTTGGCTTCCCAGCTGCATTCATATTCCTTCCCCTTCCCCACCATTTCGTAACTGTTGCGTTGTGGCTTTCTTGCTTGACTGTGCTGGTGTGAGGGACTTTTGGGAGCGTTTGTGTACTGCTGTTGCATTTGTAACGATACATATTGCTACTTTCCTGTACAGTCCACCATGTTTTATAGAATTGACTGTATTATAACGTGGAAACTCAATGTTTGTTACAAATATATTACGATAAGACACTTCAGGATATTTACATGTGAACTTTATTAGTTATCTGCCAATATATGCAAGGATAATGTATTTATCACGCAAAATAAAGAGTTCGGCTACCTTGTTCCCTAACAAACGACAGATTGCGTTGTGCAGATTGTGATGTCTCGCAGGCGATCTTTGGAAGATCGTTTCATCTATGCCCACGTCAGTTGTTGTTCAGACACAATAGTGTGGCGCGTAGCTGTTTATTGGTTAGCAGTTTCATATAACAGCTGCACTAAAGGGCAACATGTTTAGGTTTTTACAGATGTTCTCACTTTTACTAATAACAGCTCTAGCGATATGACCAGCTATGCTTTTTTGACAAGGGGTATCTAGTGACGTGGTTTTAATTCTGTGCTCGACCTGTTTTTCGTCCATGACTGTTCTTTGATACGCCGTCCGTCACATGGCTGTTTTAATCGTTCTACGACTTTTTATGCTCCGGCCGTAGTTTGCCTGGTGCCTTTTAATCTAGTGTGTGTTTTTTGTGTAACATACTTTTTTAGATTTTTACCTCCGATTTACAGTCACCGCTTTGTACGCTTTCTTTTCTTCTGTTCCGCCTTTCTTGTTTCTATATTCCGCCATGTTATCTTCTTTTTTGTGTTTTAAATGCGTTCCTGTTTGTTTATGTCTCTCGGCTGAAGAGCAGCGCTTATGCTGCTGCCAGCCCGTCCCTGATGGGGAATGCAAATGACAATAAAAGGAAAAAAATCGACAAGGATTCGTATTTCATACAAGTCTGATGTCTTTTGACATATAAATAAGGCAAAGACTCGTGGTATTTATGCACTGTTTTTGATGGTTGCCCTGTTTTCTTTCTTACGTAATTCATGCTCTTTTTTTATTCCAGTTTTTGTACTTGAAAATTAAAAATTATTACAGTTAAATGGCGGCAACATCATTAACAAAATTTAAAATATAGGCCAATTAATTTTATTCGCTTTCCTGCAGCTGTGATTTAGGTCTAAAGTGTACTTACGAATAATTTACAGATGTACTGACTGCAACTCCAAAGTTATCAGAATATACATTTCAGCCTAGTCAGGTTCCAGCTTTCGCCTGTTATGAACCAGCACACCATCGACTTACGTATTTAACGTTTTCTGTGTTTTGTTCACACTTTAATTCTTAAATTCAGCGCGTGTTTTTCTGTTTAAGTGGTGTAATCTCTATTTTTTGTAACTGTAAACTGTAGATTCAGGCAGTCTGTAGTGCAGCTGTTATTCATATTTTTGTTTTAAAGAGCCAGCAACCGTTCGTTTCATCAGTGACGTTCCAAATGTCGCCTGTTACGCAGCAGCACAGCAGCAAATTACATATTTAGCTTTTTCTTTGTTTTCATCATAATTCTTCGCAAATTGCGTGCGTGTTTTTATATTTAAGAAGTGCAATCCTGCCTCTGCAAGGTGTAAATTCACTCAGTCGGTAGCACAGAGTCATTCCTCTCTAACGGACAGTTACACAGCTCCGTTGACGACACGTCAGGTGGGTAGCAAGGTGTTTGTTTAGGTTTTTCTGTGTTCTTTTATATTTTACTTATTAAGTTACTTGTGCTGGTATGGGTAGGATATGTGTATGTTGAGTGAGACGGAGAAGGAGCTCGTCGCAGTTCGCGAACAGTTGAAGGCACTTTTGGCTATGATCAGCCGTCTCCAGGCTGCTGCCTCGGGGTGTAGCAATGGCGGAGAATCTGGCGTGTCGTATGGGACACCTCAAGTGCGCTTGTTCTGCTCAGGGGCTCTGCTGCCGAGGGTCCTTGCAGTGTATACAACATGGTGGATCCGCACTCACTGCAGAGTGAATGGCGGGCGGTGAGGCGTTTGTGTCGCTCGAGGTGGAAGGTCAACGTGGAGACTGGCCGTCTGGCCTTTCTCATTCATCCTGTGGGAGGACGAGCAAGCACACAGGTGGAGAGGTTTGCTAGTTGTTGTGAACTACGATTTTAGGCGCATTATCGTTCATCTTAGGGAAATAGCGTTCACGGAAAGAAATCCATTGTGCACTTGGTATGTCTCCTGGGGTACCGCATCCGAGATGTGGAGGAGGTCTTGCCTGCGGGTATCGAGTGTCAGGGCGCAGTCGTCTAGAAGTTGAGTCTCATGTCGGCACCAGCGACGCCTTGGTTTGGGTTCTGAGGTCATCCTCAGTTCATGTGGTGAAAGGGGGAGGGGGACTGGTGGGAGTGGTAAAGACCATGGGTCGCACGCGTAGATTTGCATCATTGTTCCCAAATTTGAACAGGATTGTTTTGTATGGAGCCAAGTGGAAGGTTTGAATCAAAGTCTTCGTCGACTCTGTGATGGTCTTGGCTGCAGTCACCTGGACCTGCTTTATCAGGTGGGGAATTGCAGGATTGCCCTTGATAGATAAGGGTAAACTACACATAGGACCCACCTTCTCGGGTCAGCAGAGTCCTTGTGGAGTGCACATGCTGGTTTTTTAAGCCAGGTGGTACTCTGAGGTACTCTGATGAACACACTCCAGTCGGCACACAGATGGTGAAATGAGATTGCGTTCAGAGAAAACACACTTCGACTGCCATATTTTTATCAGTAAATTGTCGAAGTATTCATAGCAAAGCCCCAAATGTGCTGCCTTCCAGGAAATTTGTCGCCCTCAAATTGTTCTTGGAGACGAGAGCTGGCTGAAATCCGAAGTAGAAGGCTCTGGGATACTTAGTGAGTCATGGAACGAGTATTGGAAAGACGCCATAGGAGGGAGAGTGTTCACTGCAGTAGACAAAAATATCGTTTCCGCTGAGGTCCAAGTTAGATATGACTGTAAAATTATCTGGACACGTGTAACAGCCCTTGGCGAAATCATATTAATTGTCGGATGTTTTTACTGGCTATCCGATACGGCCGTGACAGTTTTAGAATCATTCAAAGAAAGTTTACGCTCAGTGATGCGGAAACGCCCAGATCGTGCGACCTTTTCCTACCGAGCAGCCGGCCGAAGTGGCCGTGCGGTTCTAGGCGTCACAGTCTGGAACCGAGCGACCGCTACGGTCGCAGGTTCGAATCCTGCTTCGGGCATGGATGTGTGTGATGTCCTTAGGTTAGTTAGGTTTAAGTAGTTCTAAGTTCTAGGGGACTCATGACCTTAGAAGTTAAGTCCCATAGTGCTCAGAGCCATTTGAACCCACCGAGCATAGATTGGGACGTCTATGGATTCAAATCATGGGGTACGGACAGGCAGTCTTGTGAACTACTTTTGAACACATTTTCCGAAAACTGTCTTGAGCAGCTAGTGTGACAGCTCACACGCCTTGGGAATACAGTGAGGTCACAAAAGTCATGAGATACCTCCTAATATCATGTCGGACCTCCTTTTGACTGACGTAGTGCAACAATCGTAGCGACATCAACTCAACAAGCCGTTGGAAGTCCCCTGGACAAATATTGAGCCGTACTGCTCCTGTAACCGTTCATAATTACGACAGTGTTGCCAGTGCAGGATTTTGTACATGAACTGACCTCTCGATTATGCCCCGTAAATGTTCGATGGGATTCATGTCGGGCGATCTGGGTGGCAAAATCATTAGGTCGAACAGTCCAGAATGTTCTTCAAGCCAATCGGGAACACCTGTGGCCGAGTGACATGGCGCATTGTCACCCATAAAAATTCTATCGTTGTCTGGCAACATGAAGTCCATGAATGGCTACAAAAGGTCTTCAAGTAGCTGAGCTTAACCATTTCCAGTCAATGATCGTTTCAGCTGGATCAGAGGACCCAGTCCATTCCATGCAAACATAGGTCACACCATCATGAAGCCATCATCACCTTGCAGGGTGGCAACTTGGGTCCATGGCTTTGTGGGGTCAGTGCCACACTCGAAACGTACTATCAGCTCTTACCAACTGAAATCGGGGACTCATCTGCCCAGGCCACGGTTTTCCAGTCGTCCAGGATCCAATCGACATGGTCACGAGCCCAGGAGAGGCACTGCAGGCGACGTCGTGCTGTTACCAAAGGCACTTGTGTCGGTTGTCTGCTGCCATAGCCCATTAACGCCAAATTTCGCCACACTATTCTACCGAATACGCTCGTCGTACGCCTCACAATGATTTCTGCAGTTATTTCACGCAATGTTGCTTGTCTGTTAGCAACACTGCGTAAGCACCACTAATCTCGATTGTTAAATGAAGGCCGCCGGTCACTATGTTGTATGTGGTTGGAGATAATACCTGAAATTTGGTATTCTCGGCACACACTTCACACTGTGGATCTCGGGATAGTGAATTTCCTAACGATTTCCGAAATGGAATCTCCGAAGCGTCTAGCTCCAACTACCATTCGGCGTTCAGAGTCTGTTGATTCGCGTCGTGCGGCGATAACCACATCGGGAGCCTTTTCACATGTATCACTTGAGTACAAACGACAGCTCCGCCAATGCGCTGACCCTTTATAACTTGTGCATGCGATACTACCGCCATCTGTATATGTGCACATCGCTATCCCGTGACTTCTGTCACCTCAGTGTATTTTAGATCTTGTAGCTGGAAACAGGTCTGGTCTTATCGACAGTGACAATACATTAGAGACAGACATTGGTTCAAATGGTTCAAATGGCTCTGAGCACTAAGGGACTTAACTTCTAAGGTCATTAGTACCCTAGAACTTAGAACTACTTAAACCTAACTAACCTAAGGACATCACACACATCCATGCCCGAAGCAGGATTCGAACCTGCGACCGTAGCGGTCGCGCGGTTTCAGACTGTAGCGCCTTTAACCGCTTGGCCACCCCGGCCGGCAGACAGACATTAATCATCATGATATCATCAGAGCGACGATGGTTACTAAAGTTAATAAACTAGTCAAGAAGGCTAGGAGAATATTTGTGTTAGAAAAAGCAGGTAAGCAGCTGTTAGAATCCAACTTCGACACTGAAGGGAAGTCAGCTAGTTCCAGTATGATTGACTTAGAGGAATTATGGGCAAAAGTTAAAAATATTGCAAACACCGCTTTGTAGAATTATGTGCCAAGGACGTGGGTTAATGGCGACAAAGGCACACGGTGAATTAATAACATTATTCGGAAAATAGTGAGGCAGCAAAGACTGTTGCAATCTCAGTTCAAAAGAGAATGCCTAAATGATGACAGGCAAAAGTTAGCAAGGATTCAAGCGTCTGTTAAAAGATCGATGCGTGAATCATACATTTACCATCGTCATACGTTTGCAAAAGATCTTGCCGAGAATTCAAGAAAATTCTGGTTCTCCTTCCAATTGCTAGTCGGGGTGAAGACTCCTTTCCATTCACTCGTTGATCAGTCCGGGGTAGCATTAGAAGATAGCAAAAGGAAAGCTGAAGTTTTAAATAACGCGTTTAAGCAACAGTTCATGCAGGAGAATCGTACAAACACACTGTCGTTTGATCATCACACAGACTGACTTATGCAGGGCATAGTAATAGGCGTCCCTGATGTAAAGAAGCATCTGAAAGAGTTAGAACAAATAAGTTACCAGGTCCGAGTGGAAGCCCAGTTCGGTATTACAGAGTATACTCTATAGCATTGGGCCCTTACTTAGCTTGCATTTATGGCGAATCTCTCGCTTAGCTAAAGTCCCCAGTGACGAGCAAAACGCAGATGACTCATGTATATACATCAAAAGTATCCGGACACTTGGCTGAAAATGACTTACAAGTTTGTGGCGCCCTCCATTGTTAATGCTGGAACTCAATATGGTGTTGGCCCACTTTTAGCCTTGATGACAGCTTCCACTCTCGCACCCAGACATACGTTCAGTCAGGTGCTGATAGGTTTCTTGGGGAATGGCAGCCCATTCTTCACGGAGTGCTGCACTGAGGAGAGGTATCGATGCCGGTCGGTGAGGCCTGGCATAAAGTTGGCGTTCCAAAACATCTCAGAGGTGCTCTATAGGATTCAGGTCAGGCCTGTCCATTACAGGAATGTTATTGTCGTGTAACCACTCCGCCACAGGCCGTGAGTTATGAATACGTGCTCGATCACGTTGAAAGATGCAATCGCCATCCCCGAATTGCATTTCAACAGTGGGAAGCAAGAAGGTGCTTAAAACATCAATGTAGGATTGTGCTCCGATAGTGCTACGCAAAACAACAACGGGTAGAAGCCCCCTCCATGAAAAACACGGTGACACCGTAACACCACCGCCTCCGATTTTTACTGTTGGTACTCCACACGCTGGCAGATGACGTTCACCGGTCATTCGCTATACTCACACCCTGCCATCGGATCGCCACATTGTGTACTGTGATTCGTCATTCCACACAACGTTTTACCACTGTTCAATCGTCCAACGTTTACGGTCCTTAGACCAAGCGAGGCGTCGTTTGCCATTTACTGGCGTGATGTGTGGCTTATGAGCAGCCGCTCGACCATGAAAACCAAGTTTTCTCACCTCCCACCTAACTGTCATAGAATTTTCAGTGGATCCTGATTCAGTTTGGAATTCCTGTGTGATGGTCTGGATAGATGTCTGCCTATTACACATAACGACCCTCTTCAACTGTCGGCGTTCTCTGTCAGTCAACAGACGAGGTAGGCCTGTACGATTTTGTGCTGTGCGTATCCCTTCACGTTTCCACTTCTCTATCACATCGGAAACAGTGTACCTAGGGATGTTTAGGAGTGTGGAAATCTCGCGTACAGACGTATGACACAAGTGACACCTAATCACCTGACCATGTTCGAAGTCCGTGAGTTCCGCGGAGCGCCCCATTCTGCTCTCTCACGATGTCTAATGACAACTGAGGTCGCTGATATGGAGTGCCTGGCAGTACGTGGCAGCCCAATGCGCTTAATATGAAAAATGTATGCTTTAGGGGGTGTCCGGATACTTTTGATCACATAGTGTAAGAAGAGTAAGAAAACGGAGCTGTAAAATTACAGACCACTATCCTTAACATCGGTTTGCTGCAAAATACTTTAACATATTCTCAATTCGAATACGAGAATAATAAATAATAAAAGTTTCTGTCGACAAATCAACATGGTTTTAGAAAGCAGCGGTCGTGAGAAATTCAGCTTGCACTTTTCTCGCATGATACCCTGAGAATCATGGATAAAGGGCAATAGGCAGGTTGCATACTCCTATACTTCGGAAAAGCGTTTGACACGGTTCCCCTGTGCAGAATGTTCACCAGGATGCGAGTACACTGGATACGTTCCCAGATATGTGAGTGGCTAGACGATTTCTTAAGCAATAGAACTCAGTGCGTTGTCCTCGATGGCAAGTGTTAATGAGATATAAGGATATCGTCAGGAGTTACTCTCTATATACATAAATGGCCTGACGGACGGGGTGATCTGGAGCAGTTATCTCATGATGCTGTCACGTACAAAATTTGTAATTGGTGTGATGAATGGCAGCCAGCTATAAATGTTGATAAATGTGCGTTGAGTAGGAAAACAATCCCATCATATTAGAATACTCCATAGGGTGGGCTGAATGATTATGTTACATCAGCCGTAAGCTCAGAGGACTAGCTGCTCTCTGCAATAAAAAGAACTGAGTCAGAGGATCAACGATGAACTGTAACGGGTGTCATGCGGCTTCCGCCCCGGCCAAATGCAACAAACAATATCGAATAAAATGAAAAAATAGTAATAATAAAATAAGGTAGCATCTTTAACTAGTAATCAGAACGCCCTCGGTCCCGGTTTCGAACCTCGCCATTGTCTACATATTGAATAAAAAATTCACCAGAAAAGGCGCCCGAAGACTTCCGGTGTAAGAAGTCACCCTCATTCTGCCAACAGCCTGGTCAGAGAGATTGGAGCAGGGGACAGAGGTTTAGGGCAATCTCTTGCCTTTGGGATAGGAAACTGCCCCTAAAAGGTTGAAAAATCTGGAATGATCAATGGCACGAAGGTGCAGAAGGCAATGTAAACCAATGCATTAAAAACACGAGTGTATCCACAGAACATATGGCGTATAACTGAAAAAGTGTGGTAATGATCTCTCCATAGGCAAAAGATTCCGGAATGAGCCGTACTCTGATCTCCTGGAGGGAACTGCCAAGAGATGGCGACCCTGAGAAAAACATTGTACAACCAGCGAAAAGGATGTTACTCGAATGGGGGCGTCGAATATCAGAAGTCTGAACGTGGTAAGGAAGCTAAAAAATTTGAGAAGGGGTAGACAGAAAAGTGAAATGGAAAGAATATAAACATTTGTGGTCAGATGAGTATAGGATATACCAACAGCAACTGAAATTGGTATACCTGAGTAGGATTCATTATGAGTAGGAAGCTATGTCAGGAAGTGAGTTACCATGAACAGTTGAGCGACAAGGTTCTTCTCATCAGAATCGACAGGAAACTAACACTGACAACGATAGTTCGTGTCTACATGCCGACGTCGTAAGTGGAAAATAAAGAATTAGAGAAAGTACATGAGGATATTGAAAGGGTAATTCAGCACGTAAAGGGAGATGAAAACCTAATCGTCACGTGGGATTGGAATGCGGTTGTAGGGGAGGGAGTAGGAGACAGTGTAACTGAAGAATATAGGGATGGTACTAGGAATGAGAGAGGAGAAAGAATAATAGAGTTCTACAGTAAATTTCAGACAGTAAATGCGAATACTCTGGTCGAGAATCACAAGAGGACGAGATATATTTGGAAAATGCCGGGAGATATGGAAAGATATCAGATACATTACATCATGGCCAGGCAAAGATTCTGAAATCAGATTTTGGATTGTAGGGTGTACCCAAAAGCAGATATAGACTCAGATCTCAGTTTATTAATGACGTAGAGTATCATAAAGTTTAAGAGACAATTCAGGAAGAATCAAGACGCAAAGAAATTTGATACGGAAATAATAAGGAATAAATAGATACGCTTGACGTACTGTGAGGCTATTGATACTGCGATTATGAATAGCTCAGTAGACAGTTCAGTTGAAGAGGAATAAACATCTTTAAGAAGGCCAGGTGCAGTAGTTGGAAAGCAAAACATAGGTACAAGGAAGGTAGATGCGAAGAAACCATGGGTAATAGAAGAAATAATTCAGCTAACATCGAAAGAAGGAAATACAAAAAACGTCAACATAATTCACGAATACAGAAATACAAGTCACTTAGGAATGAAATAAATAAGAAGTGCAGGGAAGCTAAGGTGAAAGGCCTGCGTGAAGAATGTGTGAATGGGAAGACTTGTCTAATAGATATAGAAGAGAGAGGTGACCCAGTATCAGAATCAGGACTTAAAAGAGCTGATATTTTAAACATTTAGTGGTTCTGCGCTCAGCAACCGTGTATCCAGTTATATAAAAATGTAGTTGTTAGCCAAACAGTTGCATACAAATTTTTAAAAACACATTAACTAGGTTTCGATAGTTCTAAGACTATCTTCATTAGAATGGTAAAAGTTACATGAAAATTTGTGTGCATCTGGTTGGCTGACTATTACATTTTTGTATAATTTGAAAGAGCTTGGAAGACTTAAGATCAAACAAGGCAGAAGAGATATACAACATTCCATAAGAATTTCTAAAATCATTGGGGGGGAAGTGGCAGCAAAATCACGATTCACGCTGGTATGTGGAATGTATGAGTCTGGCGATGTACCATCAGACTTTCTGAAAGACATCATATACACAGCTCCGTTGATCGCAAAAGTTGACAAGTGCGAGAATTAACGCTCAGTCAGCTTAATAGCTCTTGCATCCAAGTTGCTGACAAAAATAACACACAGAAGAATGAAAAATAAAAGCTGGGGATGTGTTAGATGATCCCTTTGGCTTTAGGAAAGGCAAATGCACCAGAGAGCCAATTCTGACGCTGCAGTTGCTAGTAAAGGATATCAGTGATAAGATTCGCTGGTGACGTTGCTATCCTCAGTGAAAGTGATGAATTACAAATTCTGCTGAATGGAATGAATAGTCTAACAACCACAGAGAACCGATTGAGAGTAAATCGAAGAGAGATGAAAGTAATGAGAAGTAGCAAGAATGAGAACAGCGAGAAATTTAACATCAGGATTGGGGATAACGAAGTAGATGACGATAAAGAATTCGGTTACCTTAGCAGCAAAATAACCAGTGACGGATGGTGCAAAGGGAACATAAAAAGCAGTCTAGCAATGGCAAAAAGGGTATTCCTGGCCAAAAGAAGTTTACTAGTATCAAATGTAGGACTTAACTTGACGAAGGAATTTCTGAGAATTGCGTCTGGAGCATACATTCTGTGGTAGTAAAACATAGACGGTGGGAAAAACGAAAGAGAAGAGAATCGAAGCATTTGAAATGTGCCGGTCATAACATAAGAAATGGGGAGGACCTCCGCATAATCGGTGAGGAAAGGAATCTATGGCAAACACTGACAAGAAGAAGGAACTGGACGGTAGGACATCTGTTAATACTTCGTGGAATAACTTCCATGGTACTAGAGGGAGCTGTAGAGGGTGAAAACTGTAGAAGAAGAAGACAGAGACTGGAATACATTCACCTGAAATGTTAAAACTGCTGCTCTGGGATGAAGAGATTGTCACACAAGAAAAACTCGTGATGGGCTGCATCAAACCAGTCAGGAGGTTGAAAAAACTTACTTTTTTCTCATCTGTCTCGTTTTCATATGACAGTCCCTTATTTAAAGTAAATAGGCATATTACGTGCGTCTTCCAAACAATAATTAATTTTAATCAGAATATACTTCACTAACACCTATGTTGTGGCGTGAGTAGCCGTGGCAGTGGTGGGAATACAATTAACACTTAAGTAAGAACTAATTGAAGTTTATATTATAAAGAGAAAGAGAAAGATACCGGAAGGTTGCATGAATATAGAAGTACATTGATAGAGCAAATAACGGAAAGAAAGGAAAGGAAGTAAGAGAAAGGGAAAGTAGAGACAAGTGAAGCATCTAGTTTGAGACAGAGATGGGAGTATGTTATTGCACAGGAGCATGGAAGACCAAATGTACCAAATGCGAAACTACGAAAATGATGGAAAATGCTTCGCTCTGCATTTGAATCCAACAAAGTTTTGAACTGCTTGTAGCTTTCTAGGTACCTATTCCAGATATTTAAAGCTAGAATGTTGACCAAATTTGTTTTAATATGATGCAGAAGTACTCGTTCTTAAAACTCCATTTCCTTTTTAATCTATGTGCAAAATTGTTTCTTGTTATGTTTAACGTTTCTAAAAGTAAAATTACCTTCATCTATTGCTAACATTATTGCTGTTCATAGAAGACCATACATCAACGTTGTTGACATCTTGGAAGCGCCATTTCTCAACTCGATCAAACTGAAGTATTTACACTTAACCATGAGTGTTCTCTTTAAGAGAGTAAGGTAATGAGTGATTCGGACGTGTGATAGTACTCGTTCATTGTCTTATATTTTGAACTTCAGCTACGATCGACCGAAGCACATTTGAGTGTCTACAGCGGTTCTGATGAGAGTCTGACAACAGAAACGTAATGGCTGGGAACAGGATGCTACAGATAAGGGCAAAAAATACCTGGTAAGACGGCTACAGATAAGGGCTACAGTGTACCCACACGATGACCATTATAACGCTAAGAGAGGTGTCTGAAACGCTTGCGGAGGAAAATACTGAAGATGGTTTAAAAATACACCACTATATCTTTATTTTTCCTTTTTCTTTGATTGACGTCACATACGTTTTACACTCGTTATTTGAGTCACGATTTGCTTCGCAAACATTTACTGTTCTAGAAATTCATCGTGCTTCGCATTTCAGCTCTGCACTGTAAATTCTGAGTATCCATACAGATACCCTTAATCGTGCCGCTGCAATCTTATGACAAGAGTTTCATCATAGTTATAAGGGGCGATCAAAAAGTTTCCATTCTAAGGTCGTACAGTCTAGAATCGGTATCCCAGTCAGGCGAAATCGCCGTGAGCATTGAGGCCATCGCCCCATGGACACAGCGGGTTGAAGATAACCATTTGGTAAAAGGCCGTGTCCTGCCACATCTTGAAGTCTGTAACTGTCTGCTGCGCATCCTTGTCCAACAAGGAGTCATCGACCGTTCATGGCCTTTTTTAAGGGACTGAGGGCATGATAATCGCATGCTGAGAGATCAGGCCTACAGGGTAGGTGCTCGATAGAGATCAGAAACGGAGCGATTACGAGTAAAATGTTGCGGGTTGCATACTTGACAACTCAGGTTGCCACTGTCACATCAGTACTATCGTGCATCCTTCGTTCACCTTCTACGAGGTGCATTCAAGTTCTAAGGCCTCCGATTTTTTTTCTAATTAACTACTCACCCGATATCTATGAAACTGGCGTTACTTCTCGACGTAATCGCCCTGCAGACGTACACATTTTTCACAACGCTGACGCTATGATTCCATGGCAGCGGCGAAGGCTTCTTTAGGAGTCCGTTTTGACCACTGGAAAATCGCTGAGGCAATAGCAGCATGGCTGGTGAATGTGCGGCCACGGAGACTGTCTTTCACTGTTGGAAAAAGCCAAAAGTCACTAGGAGCCAGGTCAGGTGAGTAGGGAGCATGAGGAATCACTTCAAAGTTGTTATCACGAAGAAACTGTTGCGTAACGTTAGCTCGATGTGCGGGTGCGTTGTCTTGGTGAAACAGCACACGCGCAGCCCTTCCCGGACGTTTTTGTTGCAGTGCAGGGAGGAATTTGTTCTTCCAAACATTTTTGTAGGATGCACCTGTTACCGTAGTGCCCTTTGGAACGCAATGGGTAAGGATTACGCCCTCGCTGTCCCAGAAGATGGACACCATCATTTTTTCAGCACTGGCGGTTACCCGAAATTTTTTTGGTGGCGGTGAATCTGTGTGCTTCCATTGAGCTGACTGGCGCTTTGTTTCTGGATTGAAAAATGGCATCCACGTCTCATCCATTGTCACAACCGACGAAAAGAAAGTCCCATTCATGCTGTCGTTGTGCGTCAACATTGCTTGGCAACATGCCACACGGGCAGCCATGCGGTCGTCCGTCAGCATTCGTGGCACCCACCTGGATGACACTTTTCGCGTTTTCAGGTCGTCATGCAGGATTGTCTGCACAGAATCCACAGAAATGCCAACTCTGGAGGCGATCTGTTCAACAGTCATTCGGCGATCCCCCAAAACAATTCTCCCCACTTTCTCGATCATGTCGTCAGACCGGGTTGTGCGAGCCCGAGGTTGTTTCGGTTTGTTGTCACACGCTGTTCTGCCTTCATTACACTGTTGCACCCACGAATGCACTTTCGACACATCCATAACTCCATCACCACATGTCTCTTTCAACTGTCGATGAATTTCAATTGGTGTCACACTACGCAAATTCCGAAAACGAATGATTGCATGCTGTTCAAGTAAGGAAAACGTCGCCATTTTAAGTATTTAAAACAATTCTCATTCTCGCCGCTGGCGGTAAAATTCCATCTGCCGTACGGTGCTGCCATCTCTGGGACGTATTGACAATGAACGCGGCTTCATTTTAAAACAGTGCACATGTTTCTACCTCTTTCCAGTCCGGAGAAAAAAAATCGGAGGCTTTAGAACTTGAATGCACCTCGTAGTTCCGGGAATATGACGACCCTGAGAACTGTGGCGCTGCGAATTCGTCATGTTCGTCGACCCGTTCTCTCCTACTGGAGTATGCAGCAGTGTAAAGCCAGTCGTGACTTACTGTTAGTACAAAGATGAGCACACAGTCTTTCATCTGTAAAGTAGCACAGGCAAGGCGAAATGACCGCTTGCCAGGGTCGGGTGACCTTTAACGAAGCTCTGTTTTGTGAGACTGTTCAAATGGCTCTGAGCACTATGGGACTCAACTGCTGAGGCCATTAGTCCCCTAGAACTTAGAACTAGTTAAACCTAACTAACCTAAGGAGATCACAAACATCCATGCCCGAGGCAGGATTCGAACCTGCGACAGTAGCGGTCTTGCGGTTCCAGACTGCAGCGCCTTTAACCGCACGGCCACTTCGGCCGGCTTGTGAGACTGTGGAGGGCGTAAAACGAGAGTCGATAAAAATCGCACAATTGCAAATGAGTTTCGTTAAAGGTGGAGTGATGTCTGGAATAAGTTTCACCTTATGCTACACGCATACAATTTTTTCTAACTGTGTTACTGTTTATTCCAACTCCACCGTGAGAAACATAATATGTGCTACATTAAACGAAAACTGGACACGGAAACGTCACTGTTATATCCCTGCGACCAAAACGCGCTGTATCTCTGTATTCATTTGGTCAGGGCAACTTGCGTTTATGGGTCACCAGCGAGTTGTGTAGATTATCATTCATTTTTGTAAATTATTTCCATGATTAATCATCATTTAAAGATTGCAGTTCATCCTCATGTACTGTTTTCTGCTACTGTTATTAAAGACTCAGTTAGGCCCAAAGGTGTGTATATGTCAACATAATTGTTAGATATTCATTGAATAGTTATTAAATATTATAATAAATTTACAGCAGTTTTCGAAAATGTTTTATCTACACGCATGTTCAGGAAAAAATAGAACACCTTGAACGACAAGAGGACACAGGACACGTACGTTAGTATGTTCTGCATTTCAGTCACCACCTAGTGTTCCAAATGATTCAATTTTACCTCTTTCTTGGCACACAATGTGTGAAATAATACCAAATCCTGGTAAAATTAAAATGTAAACTTCTAATCCTGTCAAAATAGTAAATTAATTAATATTAATCAACATAGTGCTAAAAATAAATAAATTATACATGTGTCCTGTTGCCTAGTAGGCACAGGGTCTGTCTTGGGCCGTCATAACTTGTTCTACTCGTGATGGCACCGACGCGTATAAGGAGTGAGTGGCGTCCTGTGGTATAGCCATTCATACTGCGTTCAGCTGGTTGCAAAGTTCATCTGCAGTGGTTGGCACTGGGTCACACCGCTGCTATCGTCGTTTCATCAAATCCTACACATGTTCGATTGGTGACAAATCTGGTGATCTGGCAGTCCAGGGTAAAAGGCTGACATCCTTTGACACCAAGAAGACACGAGTTCGTGCAGCATCCTGGTGGTTGTGGATTGTTCTGCTGAAAAATGGCGTCCGAGGTATTATGCAGTAAGGGTATGGCTACGGGCCGCAGTGTCAGTCACATTGGTCACAGTGCCCTGGACACGCACCAATTGTGATTTGTGGTTGTACCCAACAGCATTCCAGACCATGAAGCCTTGAGCCGGTGCTGTATGTGTTGCGCGAATGCAGTCACTGTGATGCCGCTCTCCCTGTCTGTTGAGAATCAAATGCGACTATAATTTTCAAACAAACAGAAGCTGGATTCGTCTAAAAACACTATCTGATGCCATCCCTGACCCCAGTGGCGTCGTTACATACGCTGTTGCCATCTAGCATGTTTCTTCACATTCGTCAAAGGTAAGCAGGGAAGTGGATGACCCGCACGTAACTGATGCCGTAATAAACGGCGTGGACTGTCACCCCTGATAGTATACGATGTGTTCCACTCTTGCCCCAGAGCCGAGGAAGATGCTTATCTGTATCTCTCCTGCAGTGCTATTCGGATGAGGTGGCGATTTCGGCGGGGGGGGGGTGGGGGGGGGGGGGTCTGCTTAGTGCGACCTGACCCATCCCTTCGTGTTCTATGACCTTCCGTGAACCATTCTGCACACGCTCGTTGCATTCCCGAAATATTTCGTCACACACGAGCAGAAATTTCCTCGATGAATGCCGATAACGCGCCCTCTTTCAAACTGACTAATTTAATAGTACCGTTCACGGATACGTCTGCGAGGCGTCCTGAACGTCTGCTCAAATCGCACTGACACGTTAACTTGGGTTTATAGTGACAACGCGAGCCACAGGTACATTTTACCGGTAGGGGGTTGTGCGCTGCGAAATCGATGTTGATCTTGAACTCTCGGGCCGACATGGTTCAAATGCTAATCGTTTAAGCAGAACATACTTATGTACATGTCCTGAGAGTATGAACATCCTATCTCTAGTCTTTCAAGATCTTCTGTTCTTTTCTGAACATGAATGCATTTAAATGTACGAGGGGCGTTCAGAAAGTAAGTTCCGATCGGTCGCGAAATGGAAACGACTATGAAAATCCGATAAAGCTTTGCACAGATGTGTTGGGTAGTGTCTCTAGTATAACCCCAGTTAGCATCACGTCGCTCTTCTCATTTCTGAGCTCGCAGTGAGTGCGTAAAGATGTCTAGAAAATAGTGTCTGCCGCCAAGTACGAGGGTCTGGTGAGAAATTTCGCCTGAAGCTATGCAGCTAACATTACATAACTGTCGTGCTGTTTCGTCTTCACGACAATTCTCAGCCGCATTCTGCAGGGGCAATGAAGATGCTCCTGCATCGTTTTCAAATGGAAATGTTAGATTATCCACAATACAGTCCGCAATTGTCTCCCCCTGAGTTTCATCTCTCGTCACATGAACCGCTGTCTTTGAAGACAACATTTTGACACAGACAACGAGGTGTAGGCCAGCGTGGAGAATTGGCGGAAAGCACTGGCGGCTGCCTTCTATGATGAGGCTATTGAAAAGTTGGTACAACGCTATGACAAAAGTCTAAGTCAGAACGGCGACTACGTAGAGAAGTAGCTGAAAGGTGTAGCTAATTGTTACAAGTAAAACATTTCTGATGTTCACTGTGGTTTCAATTTGGCAATCAATCGGAGCTTACTTTCTGAACAGGCCTCGTATTTATGAACAGAACAATATTCATTGCTAGCCGATCAGTCGTTATTTTGGCATATAACCTGCTTCTGCCATGTACGCAGGTCGGACATTTTGTCATATTTCGTCTTGCACATGAGAATAGTAATTTATAGTTCAAAGGTGCAAATTCTTTTCAGAACGGTTGCGTTTGTGGTAACGAGGACGCGGTTATAGTTGCGAACTGATGAACTCGCTGTGGTTTCTGAACGAGTCGAGTCCCCTCGTAGCCGACAACAGACTCAGGTGACGGGTAGTCAGCGGCGGAGACTTACAGAGTCGAGCCTAAGGGGACACGGAGACGGTGTGTTCCGAGTTGACGTCACAAGACTCGCTGGCTAGTTTAAATCGAGTATACGTAGCTCATTTCCGATTTCTTGTGCTCCAGTGTCTTCCTCTTGAGTTGGCGCAAATCTTGCGTACGGCTCTTAAGATGTGGGGACGTGATTTATGTAAAGGTTTTTTTTTTTTTTAAATTACCGCTACCAGTCACAAACTTTGTCAACTATTGTATTACTTATTTATTTAGCGACATATTTCGAGAGTTAAACCTCATTTTCAGGCTAAATGGCATTACAAAAACAACTTTACAATAAGGTCATACTGATGTTACATAGTCTTTTCGTAAATGTTGTGGTCATCCTGTGGAAGAAGAGAAAACCTAGTAAGAGGCGATGTCACCTTGGAAGCTGGACTGATGTTTGCACGAAAATGTTTTGTAACGGTCCCTCATTTGTACTTCTGGCGTGGCAGTCTCGTTGTGATGCGTTGCGGTGTTTTCATTTCCGTGGCTCACTGTTCACAAATTGTCACTAACATAGCAGTAACTTGGAAACACGATCACAAACAGTTCTGTAGTGCAGTGGACAAGATGGCGGTCGAGATACAGCTGTTTCCGATTTGACTATCTATTTGTCGATCTATGTGGTGGCAGATGTTTACATGTCTTCTGCACGTCTTGTTATCATGTTACAGATGTAGGTTGACGAAATACATTACAAATTGAGCACCTCTTACAATATTAACGGTTTGTATCATGATGTGTTACAGATGTAGGTTGACGAAATACATTACAAATTGACCACATCTTACAATATTATTGAACACATCATGATACAAACTGTTAATATTGTAAGAGGTGCTCAATTTGTGATGTATTTCGTCAACCTACATCTGTAATACGATAACAAGACGTGCAGCAGACATGTAAAGATCTTACACCACATAGATCGACAAATAGACAGTCAAATCTAAACCAGCTGTATTTCGACCGCCATATTGTCCACTGCACTACAGGACTTTTTGTGATCGTGTTTCCAAGTTACTGCTATGTTAGTGACAATTTTTGAACAGTGACCGAGAGAGCCGCGGAAATGGAAACACCGCAACGCATCACAACGAGACTACCACGCCAGAACAACAAAGTGAGTGACCATTACAAAACATTTTCGTGCAAACATCAGTCCGGCTTCCAAAGTGACATCGCCTCTCTCTAAGTTTTCTCTTCTTCCACAGGATGACCACAGAATTTACGAAAAGACTATGTAACATCTGTATGACGTTATTGTAAAGTTGTTTTTGTAGTGCCATTTAGCCTGAAGATGAGGTATTCCCTCGAAACATGCCGTAAATAAATACGTAATACAATAGTTGACAAAGTTTGTGACTGGTAGCGGTAATTTAAAAAAAACTTTCACATATTTCTTGAGATGGTCACGGTCGAAAAATAGTTAACATGTGATTTATTGCGAAGCAGCAGCACGCCTTGTCGTAGTTTTTCCACAATGGTGGTTTTCGAAGGACACGCTATCCCATATACATTCTTCATTGTCCGAGGGATGTCTGCCGCTGTTTGTCCTTGGACAGCCTAGAAAAGAATAGTAGCAAATTGGTCCTGTTTAGATGCATCAGGTAATAACGTCTTCATATTTTACATTTGCGCATTTACCGCAAGCAAGCTGGAAAGACACGCAGTCCACACTAATCTCTTACCTTAATGTCGGTGCTTATATATCCGCATCAGAGTCGTGCCACATTGCATATACGGCGTAGCAATGCCCTCAAACCGAAACTTTTTGATCGCTCGTTATGTATAATAACACTGCCATATTTGCTTTGAAAATAGTTGAAATGCTGCCGAACAATACACGGATATGAAGCATCCGCTTAAGGCTTCATTATCCTTGTGAGACAGAAGATCGTTCATTTGACTTGTAACAGCAATTAATGGCCTATTTTTTTATTCTAATGCTATATTGAAAAATTCTAATGGTGTACTTAAAAACTGACTTTCCTAGTTTTACAGTAGCACTGATACAGTTCGGAAAAGTTTTCATAATGTAACTTACGTAGACGTAGATGAAGATGGAGTAACATAGTCACAAGACTTCGAAATGTGGGGCTAACGTACAGTTACAGACGAAGAATGCGCTGCCTGAAAATAAAAAGCGAATCACCCAGAAAACGTAGTTGGATGTCACTTCGTACTCGTACAGTCCGTCAGTGGGTATGTAAACGATTAGAGTTACAGTTGTCTGCGATAGGCAGAACGGCCCAGAGTGCCGCGCGGGTTTAGCCGAGAGGTCTTTGGTGCTGCAGTCATGGACTGTACGGCTGGTCCCGGCGGAGGTTCGAGTCCTCCCCCGTGCATGTGTGTGTGCGTTTGTTCTTAGGATAGTTTAGGTTAAGTAGTGTGTAAGCTTAGGGACTGATGACCTTAGCAGATAAGTCCCATAAGATTAAAAAAAAAAAACCGGCCCAGGTTGCATTAGTGTTGTTCGTGGTTAGTGTTGTTACCGGGTAGGGTATACAGGGACGTGAACAGCGTGAACACATCGAGCACTGTGGCGAACATGGAGATGCTGCACATTCTTATGACACAGCGTTGTCAGTACTTCATAATGAAACTGGCCTCATTGCAAGTGTCCATTTGGTCGGCTTGTGATAATTGACTGTGGACATGAGGGAACGTGAGGGCAGGTACACCCACCATGAAGGTTCTGGTGACCACGTCTGATCACGACAAGGCTCCGTGTAGTGCACCAACCACATCGTAACCCATTTAGATCTTCCATTCGTGAACAAGTAATGGACTCCCTGCAACACAGCCACTGGTCGGAGACTAGTAGCAGCCAAAAAATAAAACAAAGCTCCCTCAGAACAGGAATTGGAGCCCGATTAAGACCAACCGGCCGCCGTGTCTTCCTCAGCCCTTAGGCGTCACCGGAGGTGGACACTGAAGGGCATGTGGACAGCACACTGCCCTCCTGTTCGTTGTAAGTCTTCGTGACTGTGCTGCTACTTCTCAATCAAGTAGTTCCTCAACTGATCCGCAATAGTTGAGTGTACCCCGCTTGCCAACAGCACTCGGCAGACCTGGACGGTGACCCATCCCAATGATAGCCAACCCCAACAGCGCTTAACTTCCGTGATCTGACGAGAACCGGTGTTACCACTGCGGCAAGCCCGTTGGCACTAGTAGCAGCTGGACTAGTGAACTATTGTCTCATGTGTAGGCTGTCATTAACACAAACGAGTGCATTTGAAATGGTGCTATGATTGGGAAATGCACTACTCATGAGTGGAGTCGCACTGTGTTCAGCAATGAATGGTGATTCTGCTCTATGCCAGATGACCGTCGGCGGTGAGTATGGCGGCGAGCTAGGGAGAGGCCCAAATCTTCCATTGGTTTTGAGAGGCGCGGCGGTTACTGCTAGCATCAATGTTTGAGTAGCCATCAGTTAAGACTTCGGGTCATGGCTGATAGTGATCGATGGAACTCTAATGGCACAACTGTAAGTCACTAACATCCTGCGTCTTCACATGTTACCTCTCAAGTGAGAGTATTGTGGTGCCGTTTTTGAACAGGACAATGCATGTCATGGCAGGTGTCTCTATGGATTGTTTGGGCGATGTCGAGATATTCTTGTTGCCAGAAAGATCGCCAGATCTGTCCTAAATAGTGTGAGGGACCATTTCTGACGTGAAATCAACCCTAGTGCGAGTATGCAGAATGTCAAGGATCAGTTACAACAGTTGGGTAACTACATGCCGCAGGAGATATACAACCGAGTCAGTTATTGCATCCAAGCCAGAGGGGATGCCATGTTATACTGGGAAGTGAGTTCACAGTGCATAGTGCAATTTGTTTCGTAATCACCCAATCATCCTGTGAAATTTCATTTCATTTCCTCTCCCCCTTCCAAGTCCATCATTCTTTTGTTGGGCTGTGTACAAAATGAGAGTTTAAAAACTGCAAGGTTTATAATGGAAAGTTCGTGTTAAGAAGGGTGTAAGGCAGGATTGCAGTTTATTAACCGCTTTATTCAATATGTACATCGATGAAGCAATGAAGGAAGTGAAAGAAAATCTCAGAAGAGGAATGAAAGTGCACGGCTAAGGCTCGTAAACGACATGTCCCTTCTGGCAGGTCGTATGAAAGGCTTCAAGACCTATTGAAAGTATTGTGGAACTTAACACGGAAGGTGGCTTAAGGATAAAGAAAGAAATGACGAAAGTGAAGATTAAATGACAGAAGAATAAAGACTTGCTTTTCATAAAAATTGGTAACAATTTAGTAGCTGGAGAAGCGAAAAGATTCTCCTTTCTAGGAAGCAAGATCACACTGGATGGCCATCGGAAAATGAGAAGAAGAAAAAACTGAAGCCATTTGAAATGTAATGCAATCGAATAAGGTTAAAATTTAAACAGACACGCAAGGTGGCCAAAATAATACTAAGCCCGGAAAATATCTAACGCACCATAAGATAGGCAACTCAGCTTACACCTTCTACTAAGGTGCAAGCTACGTCAGATGGTTTGTTTATCTCAAGGTGCAAGAAATAGCTCCCCGCCAGTTTTATGTAGCTCATCCACTATAAAGTATGAAAGAATGAGGTACTGAGATGAATGTGTGAGGATGGAAGCCTATAGAAGACCCTCACCAACAGGAAGGACAGACTAATAGGAGGTCTCCTATGGGATGAAGAAATAGTTAACTTGGTCCAGGACGTAATAGTAAAGGGGTGGGGAGGTGGGATAGTAGGTGAACAGAAAATAGATCACGGACGGTGATGGATGTAACGTAACTTAGAGATGATGACATTGACATAATGTTTGGAATATGAAAAGATTCTTAAACGCCAGGAAAACATAAGGGCACTGAAAGATCTAAGTCGAAACAAGGCCTCTGGAGTAGACGACATTCCGTCACAACTACTGATATCTTTGGAAGAGCCAGCCATAGTAAAACTACTCGACCTGGTGTATAAGACGCACAATACACGTGAAATATCCTGACTTCAAGAAGATCGTACTACTTTCAATACCAAGAAAAGCAGATGTAGACAGGTGACAATACTACCGAACAATCAGTTTAATAAGTCGTGGTTGCGAAATACTGACATGAATTATTTACAGGAGAATGGAAAAACTGGTAGAAGCTGACCTCGGGGGAGACCAATTCGACTTCTGGGGAAATGTAGGAACGCGCGAGGCCATACTGACCCTAGAAGATGGGTTAAGGAAAGGCAAACCTACATTTATAGCGTTTGTAGACTCAGATAAAGCATTTGACGATGCTGACTGGAATACACTCTTCAAAATTCTGAAGATACTAGCGGTAAAATACAGGAATCGAAAATGTTATTTATAGCTTTTACAGAAACGAGACGGCAGTTGTAAGATTCGAAGGATGTGAAAGGGAAGCAGTGGTTGAGAAGGGAGTGAGACAGGGCTGAAGCCCATCTCCGATGTTATTCAATCTGTACATTCAACAGCAGTAAAGGAAACCAAAGAAAAATTGGTAGAAGGAGTTGAAGTTCAGAGAGAAGAAACAAAAACTTTGAGGTTTGTCGATGACACTGTAATCCTGTCCGAGACAAAAAAGAACTTAGAAGAGTCGTTGAACGGAATGGACTTTATGTTAGACGAGGATATAAGATGAGCGCCAACAAAAGCAAGACAATGGTAATGGCATGTAGTCGAATTCAGTCAGGTGACGCTGAAGGACTTAGATTAGGAAATAAGACATTAAAAACTGTAGATGAATTTTGCTATTTGGGCAGGCTAAAGTAGATAGAATATAAAATATAGATTGGTAATAGTAAGAAAAGCGTTTGTGAAAAAGAGAAATCTGTCAACAACGAATATAAATTTAAGTACTTTGAACATGACTGTGCTTCAGCAACGTTGAATATCAGTAGATGAATCCAAAGCAACCAAGCAGTTGCGACAAAATTTGGTTTTATTCAACTTTGCATCAGGGTTTCGACGGATGGAAATACTTGTAACCTGAAGACAATGTAACAAAATAAGTAAACCCGGAAACATACATGTCAAAATTAAGCCTCCTCCACAGTCCAGAACCCCCGAAAAGGTTGGGAGTATCACATATATCATAGAACATAACAAAAGAATGAAAACTAATACTTAAAATTTCACATTAGAGAAACATCAAATAATGAAGCGATATGATAGTTATGCAATAAAAATATACCGTCAATGCACATCATTGTATACATTATAAAATATGTTGACGCTATGACGATGAGAGCTTGTCAACCAAAAATAGTTAAAATCCAGAAATAAAGAAAATCAAATAAAATGTCAGATCATGTTATGAGCCGCGCGGGGTAGCCGCGAGGCCTAGGGCGGCTTGTCACGGTTCGCGTGGCTACCACCGTCGGAGGTTCGATTCCTCCCTCGGGCATGGGTGTGTGTGTTGTCCTTAGCGTAAGTTTGGTTAAGTTAGTTTAAGTAGTGTGTAAGGGTAGGGACCGATGATCTGAGCAGTTTGGTCCCATAAGGCCTTACCACAAACTTCCAAATTCATGTTACGAGCTACACACCAACTGATAGATAACGGTGAGCGTGAACTCCAGGAAAACAATTCAGATGGTGCGTGCTGTGGCGTTGCTCTTGGGGGACGAAAAGAAAAAGAATTGTTATTATATATATATATATATATATATATATATATATATATATATATATATATTTTAAATGTCGAAAAAGTGAATATTTTGGTGGGCCACTTGGCAACAGAATCAGGGATTGATTACACTATTATAATAACATACGTTGAGCATTAAATACCTGAATAAGAGCAGCATATTGATATATATATTTGAGATCGTTCGGAAGAAACATGATCATTTCTGTGCATTTTTATAGTCGCGATGTAGTCATACCCGGATCAACACTAAGGGACCAGAAGATTTATAGACTTTAAAAGAAATGCAACACTGCACAAAAAGTTGGTTCAGAAATAATAGGAAAACGATAATGTTCCTTCTGCCTCATACTGCGTTCGGCCCATCAGCGTGATCGTAATTTCTGGTGATGAAGTAACACAAAATTATTATCATTCAGGTAAATAAGGATATGGAATCATCAAGGTTAATTTACTAAAATAAGCACACTTATCTTTAACACCTTTTCATATTAAATTACAATAGATGACCATTGTGGTTAAATACTTTACACATAACAGTCAAAATGTCCTCTTGACGCTGTCTGTTCGATATCAGTTACAAGAAACTACACGTTTTCTGATTGGAAAAAATAACAATTAGCATATTCACTCAATATTTTCACATAAAATATAAAATACAGTTGCGGAAGGCAGCAAGTCCGCGTCCGCCTTGCATAGAATAAAAAAAGTAAAAGGTGAGGCGCCGAAAGCCTCATTTGTCTTGAAACAACAAAATTCTTGTTTATACCATTAATCGATACATGTACACAGCGATTTACAGGCACCGCGCAAGAACGGCAAAGATAAAGAATAATAGATTCTGTCGCTGCTATGCGATGGTTATTTCTTTTACTTTACAATTGGTCGATAACTTTAGGCCATCAGGCGTTTACTATTGAGCGTATATTAATGTTTGTGAGGCGAAAATTACTAATATTACAGTGCACTGAGATCGAAGTACGCTTGTGACTTAAACGGCCAATGAGTGGAGATGCATTGGGGTGGCGAGGGAGGGTGGGGACGGCGTGAAAGAGCAGTGAAAAATAAAGTATGCTAAAGAATGCTACTGAAAAGTAAAATATATGAAGTTACATTAAAGTCCTTATAAGACCACAAGTATGTTACCGTATCAACAGCAATAAAGTTAATGCGTGAAAACGCTGAGATAAACGTACGTGACGATGTAAGAGATTAGTGCGTGATCATCGTATAGTGAAAAACATGCAGTAACGAAAGTGGGTAAAATCAGTGTCCTCAGAAAATATGAAATGGGGGAAACGAATACGTATGCACAAAAAATATATGTATTGTAATTTTGAGGAATGAGCAACCCACAAAGGCTACCGGCAACCGTGTGAAGATTTTATGCACAGTATAGGTTTGAAGCCTTCAAAAAATTGTCTGCAAGCAAGATGCAGCTGGTCATTCAGTAAATTTCCGCCCCTGAGCTCTAGATGCTTAAATATGTCTAGTTCTCCCAAAGATACAACTTCTCTGTGCAAAATAACTGTGTCTTCCCAATTTTTCGGAGTATGATTAACAATTAGTAAGTGTTCGGCAAATGTAGAAGTATCTACATTTACTCCTGTCTTTACTAACAAATGCCCTTTTTATCTTGGATTCATAGCTCTGTTTTTTATCGCTGTGATAACAGGGGCGATCATTACAGGTCAATTTATAGACGCCTGAATTGGGAAACAAATGCAATGTTAAATGATTCTGCTATAGAGTAAAATATGGTAACTTATATTGAAAACCTTATAAGAACACAAAAATATTATCACGAGAACAGTAATAAAACTAATGCGTGAAATCGCTGAGATAAACTTTTTTTCCAATTTTATCTTTAGAGAAGAAAACATTACAGATATAATTTTTCGTAGACGCTTAATTCTGTAAGAAACATTTCCAAGGAATGGAACAGACATGAATTTACTAGCATCTGCGTTATTATTGGAAAAAGTCGACAATATTTGAGAGGTACAGTGTCAACATTCTACAGCTTTCTCTAGTACAATGAAAGCAATTTCTGATATATTAACAGATGTTCTGTCATGCTGTCCCTTCTTCTTCTCAGTATTTTCCATATAATCCCGTCCTCCCCGATTCTGTGGAGAACCTCCTCATTTGTAGCCTTATAAATCCACCTAATTTTCAACATTCTTCTCTATCATCACACCTCAAATGCTTCGATTCTCTTCTGTTGCGAATTTCCCAGAGTCCACGTTTCACTATCTTACCATGCTATGTTCCAAACGTATATTCTCAGTCATTTCTTCCTCAAATTAAGGCCTAGTATACATCTCTTGGCCAGGAATTTCCTTTTCGCCAGTGGAAGTCTGCTTTTTACGTCCTCCTAGAGACTTCGTCCGTCAACAGTTATTTTGCTCCGCAGGTAGCAGAATTCCTTAACACCGTCTACTTCCTGATGCCCAGTTCTGTTGTTAAGTTTCTCGCTGTTCTCATTTCAGCTTCCTATCATTACTTTCGTGTTTCTTCGATTTACTCTCGATTCATATTCTGTACTCACTCATTCAACACATCCTGTAATTCTTCTTCACTTTCACTCTGGTTAGCGATAGCATCAGCGAATCTTATCATTAATATTCTTTCCACCCTGAATTTTAATTCCACTCTTGAATCTTTATTTTGTTTCCGTTATGGCATCTTCTATGTATAGATTGAACAGCAGGAACGAAAGACTGCAACCCTCCCTTACATTCATTTTAATCCGAGTACTTCGTTCTTGGCCTTGCAGTCTTATTGTTCCCTCTTGGTTCTCGTACATATTGTGTATTACCCATCCTTCCCTGTAGCTTACACCTATTTTTCTCAGAATTTTGAGCGTCTCCCACAGTTTTACATTGTCGATCGCTTTTTCTTCGTTGACAAATTCTATGAATGCGTCCCGATTTTTCTTCAGTCTTCCATTATCAGTTGCAGTGTCAGAATAGCCTCTCTGGTGCCTTTACCTTTCGTAAAGTCAAACTGGTTGTCATCTAACAGATCCTGAATTTTCTTTTCCATTCTTCTACATATTATTCTTGTCAGCAGGTTGGATGGATGAGCTGCTCAGCTGATTATGCGATAATTTTCTCCCTTGTCGGCTCTTAATATCTTCAGAATTGTGTGGATGATGTGTTTTCTAAAGTCTGATGGTATATCGCCACTCTCATATATTCTACATACCAACGTGAACAGTCGTTTTGGTGCCACGTCCCTGTATGATTTTAGAAAATCGGACAGAATGTTATCTATCGCTTCTGCCTTATTTGATCTTAAGTGGTCCAAAACTATAATAAATTCTGATTCTGATAATGTCACCCCCATCTCTAACCTGTCGAATCTGTGTTTTTTCTTCTTTTACGTCATCAGACAAGTTTTGCCCCTGATAGAGGCCTTTAATGTACTCTTTCCACCTATCCACTCTCTATTCTTGATTTAACAGTGAACTTCCCCTTGCACTCTTAATGTTACCGTTCTTGCTTTTAATTTCATCGTAGGCAGTTTTGACTTTTCTGTATGCTGAGTCTTTCCTCCCGACATTCATTTCTTTTTCGATGTCTTCAAATTTTTCATGCAATCATATTGCCTTAGCTTCCCTGCACTTGCTATTTGTTTTATTCTTACGTGACTTGTGTTTCTGTATTCCTGAATTTCCCTGAAAATTTTTGTAGTTCCTTCTTTCGCCAAGTGACTGAAGTATTTCTTCTGTTACTCGGGGTTCCTTCGCGATTACGTTTCTAGTAACTACGCATTTCTTCCCAAATTCTATGATTGCCCTTTTTAGAGACGTCCATTCAAGTGAACTGTCTGTTGAGCTATTGGCAGTATTATAGTCTCACAGAACTTCAAGCGTATTTCTTCATTCCTTAGTATTTTCGTATGGCACTTCTCTCCTCATCGATTCTTCCTGAATGGTCTCTTAAACTTTAGCCTACTCTTCGCCATTACTAAATTTGGATTTGAATCTGTAACTACTCCTGGGTACACTTTACAATCTAATATCTGGTTTCGGAATCTCCGCCTAACCATGATGTGATCTAACGGAAATGTTAAGTTATCTCCCGGTCTTTTCCAAGCATACCTTCTTCTCTTCTGATCCTTGAACCGAATACTCACTGTTAGCAGCTGAAATTTATAGCAGAACCCAATTAGTCTTTCTTCTCTCTCATTCATACTACCAATCCCATATTATACCGTAACCGTTTCTCCTACAACTGCCCCTACAACCGCATTCGTATCCCCAGTGACTATTGGATTTTCATATCCCATTACGTACAGTATTATTCTTTCGGTACCTAATGCACTTTTTCTATCTCTTCAACTTCTGCTTGCGGCGTTGGCGTGTGTACCTGAACTATCGTTGTCGGTGTTGGTTTCCTGTCGTTTCTGATAAGAACAACCCTACTACTGAACTGTTCACGTTAGCTCACTCTCTGCGCTACCTTGCTATTCATAACAAATCCTACTCCCATTACACCACTTCCTGCTGCTGTTGATATTACCTATACCCGACTGACCAGAAATCATTGTCTTGTTTCCTTTTTACTTCACTGACCCCACTACATTTAGACTGAGCCTTAAGGGCGGCCTTACGAACTTCCCCTCCCCGATCTGCTTCATACTGACAGGATGCGTAGGGAACGCCTAGAACTTCAACATATGCAAACAGAAAGACGCATTTGTCAATTGTTTTCGAGAAAACCGAATTTGAAAACTGTAGACGTGCTTATGTACTTTGTAAAGCCGCTCGTATTCAAGGATTCCGCGGAGTCGAGCTTGGTCGTGTTCGGTTCAAATGGCTCTAAGCACTATGGCAATTAAAATCTGAGGTCATCAGTCGCCTAGACATAGAACTACTTAAACATAACTAACGCAAGGGCATCACACACATCCATGCCCGAGGCAGGATTCGAACCTGCGACCGTAGCAGCAGCGCGGTTCCGGACTGAAGCGCCTTGAACCGCTCGGTCACAGCGGCCGGCTGGTCGTGTTTGGGTAGCTCAGGTGGTAGAGCATTTGTCGTCGAAAGTCAAAGGTCCCAAGTTCCAGTCTCGGTCCAGCACACAGGTCTAATCTGCCGGCAAGTTCCTTATCGGCCCACACTCATCTACAGAGTGAAAATTTCATTTACTTCAAAATAGCTTGTATGCCGAAATCTGTCACGAAATAACCTAGACCTCTTATCAGCTATAGTCGTCCGGCGAAAACGATTTTGCCGGCCGAAGTGGCCGTGCGGTTAAAGGCGCTGTAGTCTGGAACCGCAAGACCGCTACGGTCGCAGGTTCGAATCCTGCCTCGGGCATGGATGTTTGTGATGTCCTTAGGTTAGTTAGGTTTAACTAGTTCTAAGTTCTAGGGGACTAATGACCTCAGCAGTTGAGTCCCATAGTGCTCAGAGCCATTTGAACCATTTTGAAAACGATTTTATTCCGTAAACACATTGCTGATACCTGTTGGACATATGGCGCCGCCACTACGCCACGTTCGTACCTATCTGTTCGACATGAGTTATCTGTTGGACGTCCTATCGACCACACGGGCTCCTAGAACCAAGGATTTCTACCGCTACTTTCAACGTACACTGCCTGCTGAACGCCGGCATCCGGTTATTGGCTGGGAGTGGGTGAGGAGTAACATACACTCGCCTTTCCTTCCCACATCTGTGAGGGCGCTATGGTAAGTGCTAACGGTTGAAAAATTCCCCACTCGGCAATGTTTACACACTTCACACCTTGCCGAGGACGCTCTCTGCCCCAGACACGCCGCTGTCGACACCGACATGCACCGATTCGCTTGTGATACGGCTGCCGACTGTTGGCTCCTTACAGGCCTCAAGTTGCCATTGTGTTGCGGCGGACGCCTCAGTCCGTAGAGCACACCCAACTGATCCATCCTGATATCACTTACTATCCTGCTACTCGACATAATCCACTGCCTGGATTAAAGGTATGACATTGTCATACTTTTTTAATCATAGTGTTGCAGAGTTGTTGGTTTTTTTGGTACGACGTATCAGGCAACTACACGGTTTTACAGCGCGACTCATCGTATGGTTCGTACTTTGAGAATTATTTGGGATCGTTGTTTACGCATCCACCCGGAACATTTGGGTGTACCGGGTGTGAGAAGAGATTGAAGGATGGACTGACGTGAGACATCAACGCCGGCCGCGGTGGCCGAGCGGTTCTAGGCGCTTGAGCCCGGAACCACGCGGCTGCTACGGTCGCGGGTTCGAATCCTGCGTCGGGCATGGATGTGTGTGATGTCCTTAGGTTAGTTAGGTTTAAGCAGTTCTAAGTCTAGGGGACTGATGACCTCAGATGTTAAGTCCCATAGTGCTTAGAGCCATTTGAACCATTTGAGACATCAACGGTAACTACAACATGTTTCCCCTCGATGAACGAGAAGACGACCTAGGTTCCTCGCTGTCTGGCAGCTGTGGACGCCCCCCGAAGAAAAGGAAAAAGTAAAACGAATATAATATAGGTAATTAAAAAAAACGTTGTATCCTTTCCTTTTCCTTTTTTTACAGAGCGATCGGATGCATGAGCAGAGCCTGAATTAGTGGCAAAAACCCGTCCTTTTCAGGGCGAAAGTGTCAGTAGCATCAGTTATTGTTTTTGTTTGTAGGTTAGACAGATGTTGAGGGTATTATGACTTTAGGAACCAAAATCCTGAAGTGGAAAAGGTCTAGAGGGAAACAAAAAAAAAAAAAAAAAAGAAAAAAAAAGCGTGTGGTGCTTTCTTTCATAAGGACGAAGTCTCCGGATCGAATATTGCTATCGGTAATTATTTTTCATTGCAATAACAGATTTGTTATGATTGTGTAAATTATCAATATTTAATTAATCATTATTATTAATTAATCATTATTATATAACCATCATTAATTATTATCGTTAAAATTTGCATTTCCCATTCCTTTTTGCTATGCGTTTTTAATGTGCAATTTTAAATTTGAAATGTTCAATTAATGATTCGTAAGTGTACTTTGGCATTTTGTAATAATCTCTTGCCAAATAAAAAAAAAAAAAAATTAAAAAAACGAACAAAAAATTATAAGGAAGGTCAGATTAGAAGGAAGGTCAGCGTTGGCCGTAATTTTGATGATTTATTGACAGCAAAATCGATTTTCGATCACAAAGTGATCATCTTCAGTGCTTTAGCGTACAAATTAAAGCTAGTAGGCACTGGTGTCAAGTTATTATCAGTAACAAAAGCTATGAAACGATCACAATAACTCAATCGATTTTGCTGTCAATAAATCATCAAAGTTACGGCCAACGCTGACCTTCCTTCTAATTCTTATAGTCCCTATGCTGAAAAAAAGAAGGAACTTTTGTTCTTTTCTTTTTTTATTCCTAAGGAGATTCGAAATGAAAAATTGATAGAAGAGAACTTTCAGTCAAATCAGTAGGTACAGTCATTTTATTTATATTATTCTCTCAACATTTGTGTCCGCAGCTCGTGGTCGTGCGGTAGCGTTCTCGCTTCCCGCGCCCGGGTTCCTGGGTTGATTCCCGGCGGGGTCAGGGATTTTCTCTGCTTCTTGATGACTGGGTGTTGTGTGATTTCCTTAGGTTAGTTAGGTTTAAGTAGTTCTAAGTTCTAGGGGACTGATGACCATAGATGTTAAGTCCCATAGTGCTCAGAGCCATTTGAACAATTTTTTTTTTTTCAACATTTGTGAGACGTATAATGGGTTACCTATGGGGCACTGCACGAATCATCTTGGGATTGATCGTAGAAACATGGGAAACATAAGACAATAAGTATTGCAACATACATCGCATGCAAGGAACGCCGAATTTTTGCATGTGTATGGTTTTTCTCTGTGGGGTCTATTGCAAAACAAC
This sequence comes from Schistocerca serialis cubense, assembly GCF_023864345.2. Classification (NCBI taxonomy): domain Eukaryota; kingdom Metazoa; phylum Arthropoda; class Insecta; order Orthoptera; family Acrididae; genus Schistocerca; species Schistocerca serialis. Next base: position 222,411,064 of record NC_064639.1, on the reverse strand, counting down.
CCCCTTTCCGGATGAGCCAGATCGATGAAAAGAAGTTCGTAAGGACCCCTTTTTAGCATTTTCTTCGGGTTTTCTAGCTTCCCTACCACGTTCGAAGAACGTTACTCTTTCGTTGGTTGTTTAGTCTTTTTCATGGTCATCTCCCCCTTGGCAGTCCCCTTCCGGAGATCCGCGTGCGGGACTAATATGGAATCTTTTGCCAATGGGGAGATCATCTCGTCACTTTTTCAATTACGCCGCATGTCCTGTGGATACACAGTACATGTTTTTAATGCAGGGGTTTCAAGTGCCTTCTGCATCCTAATGACGGTGATCATTGCTGATTCTTTCAACTTTAGGGGCAGTTTCCCACCCCAAAGGCAGAAGAGTGCCCTGAACCTCTGTCTGCTCCTCCGCCCTCTTTGATAAGGCTGATGGCAGAACGAGGGTGACTTCTTATGCACGAAGTCTTCGGCCGCCTTTGCTAACGATTTTTATTCCAAATTTAAACAGTGGGTTGAGTTTTCCAAAAGTCTTAGTCGATTGTAAGCAAAATTGTATCACTCATACTATTTGTGGAGCTTGTCTCCAAAAGATAACAAATCCAAAAAATTCAAAAAATGACTTAGAGCTGCAACAACCCCTACCTAGTAGCTTACTGGTTGTAGCAAGTAAATATTTTCTTGCAAAAAGTACCGAACCTCTTACGTAGAGGTAGTCAGATCCAGCATTTTACAACAAAACCAACCAAGTATCCTTGACCTTGCGTAGCAAGAAGTATCAAATCGACTTTCACTGATCTGTATGAGTGCTGTAACCACAAACCGAGTCAGCCAACTACAGTCTGTTACTATGTTATTTTATTTTATTTTCTTCTATTCTCTGTTGCGTTTGCTTTTGGTGAACACTTAAAATGAATATTTCGATCTGCCTGAATTTACAGACAAGCCAAGGAAACTTAAAAGATCAGGAAATATGTGCCGCTGCAAGTGCAAAACCTCAAATCATGTGTAAACATAATGATAAGCTTTGCGAACCATTATGCATATCAGGAGATGATATCATAAGTGAAGATGACAGATGTTGAAGCACTGCAGATGTTGTGCGTCAGATAAACTTTTTAATGGCGTATATTGATGTGAGCTGCCCTAAAAGAAGAAGGCCTGATCAAGGTAAGAACGAATGTTCAAACAAAAGGAAAACTGTAAGCTAAAGGGTAAAAACTGCTGTTCAAGGGAAAGATCTCTGTTTGTTGATTTACGTACCTAAGTATGTTTCATGTTGGGAAAGGAAGGCCGAGCATGCAGCTGTTGAGAAAATGAATAGTAGGGCAACAGCTTTAGGAACAAGAGGTGGTGCAAGGTTTGATGATGATATGAAGAAATTACAGGCTGAAATTATAGCTCACATAACAAATTTTAAATGCAGAGAAGAGCACTGCGGGAGAAGAAAAGACACCATTAAGAAAATGCTTGCCTCTAGAATTAACTACACCTAATACAAGGAATTTACCAGAGAGAGTGTTATTTTGCGAGAAGAACGTTATTTGTTGATGATGTATAATTTGTAGGCCTTTAAAATAATTTTTATGACAAAAAGTACCAAATTCAAGATTAAATTCCTAACATCCGTGCAATAATAATGAAGGATACATTACATTTTTCTAAAAGACATGTCAGTGAGTCCCAGACAAACTTTATATCGACTATGTTTAGCTCTCCGTCTTCAGGCCACGAGTGGCCTACCGGGACCATCCGACCGCCGTGTCATCCTCAGAGGAGGATGCGGATAGGAGGGGCGTGGGGTCAGCACACCACTCTCCCGGTCGTTATGGTGGTTTTCTTTGACCGAAGCCGCTTCTAATCGGTCGAGTAGCTCCTTAATTGGCATCACGAGGCTGAGTGCATCCTCAAAAATGGCAACAGCGCATGGCGGCCTGGATGGTCAGCCATCCAAGTGCCGACCACGCCCGCCAGCGCTCAACTTCGGTGATCTCACGGGAACCGGTGTATCCACTGCGGCAAGGCCGTTGCCATCGACTATGTTTAGCATACGAGAACTATTGTGGCTAAAGGGAATTTTTCTGCTATACTCAGAAATCTGGTACCTTTTGGAAATAACCTCCACGTTTGTGGGTTTTCATCTTTTGTGTTACGGATCATATGAGAAACGGTGGGTGGAGCTCCCCTCTTTTAACCCTTTTTTATGCTAGCTAGTTAGCAGTTCGCGACAGTTACCATTCGGTACTACACAGCGGCTGTGTGCACTGGTTCATCGCGTCATCTGGGTGACACATCATTTTATAACCTAATTAATGCGGATTTTGGATTAGATTCTGAAGTGTCCAATGTATGTCATGTTTGAGGCATTGTAAATGTTATATATTTCAGAGCCTTAGTCTGGGGATAGTCTTAAGGGGCTCCGGAACGCCCTATACTTGCAATGTTAAAATAACGCTTATAAATTACATCTTTCCTCACGAAGTATTTGAGGTAGGAAGTTGAACTTTTTACAGATTATTTATTGGAAAATGGGCTACAACTTAACACAGGGATTTTACAAAATTTTAGTTCAGTTATTAAAGATGATTGTTTTCAATTGTAATGAAAATTCACAACATTTTTTTGCAATTTTTTATTTATATATTCAAAAATATACAGTTTTTTGGTAAAAGGCTGTGTTAAATTATGCAGAAGGTACTGTGTAACATTTACTGAAAGTTTGAAACAAATATGTTTGGAAGATCCTTAGAAAACATGTAATTAGTATGAGAAAATAAAAGTTTTGGGAATCGAGCGACAAAGATTGGATTAACTTTTTAGTGCATTCCAGGTCCATAGGATGGATTATCTTCATCCTCTGCAAACTCCTCCTCCAGCTTCCTCTTGTTCCTCCTCCTGTTTACTCTTGTTTGTATTTCTAGACTCTTTACAGCCCTGTCTGCAGCCCAAAGGCGTTCCTTGTCTAAAGCAAGCATCGCTCGTTGTTGTGTTCGAAGATTTTGCTACCATTTTCTTCAGTTGCAGTTACTGCAACACTGTTCCAAAAGGTGGTCATGTATGAACACTTATCACATTTCAGTTGTATTTCACTAGCAAGTCCTACGTGCTTTATTATGGAGAGTTCCAGGCCAACTTCACTACAATGAATACATCTTACACAGTTTGAAAAAATTCCTTTGAGAACCAACATATCAAATATTTCATTCACATCCGATTCGCCCATAAAACATTCATAGTTTTCACTCATTGAACCAAGCTTCTTCTGTGAAGTATTTTCTTTCCCACTTTGACTGCTATGGGCAGGTGTACTTGAGAGGTTAGTTTCACTCACTTGGTTATCGTCTTTATTGTTTACAGTAATAACACATACCTTTGGCTTTCCAACATTTGTCCTTTTCTTAAAAGCCTTCAGAGGATTTCTAATAACTTTACTTTTACTCATTATTGTACTTCAACAAAACAGAGACTCAAGAAACAGAATTAATTACGAATATTTTCGAGATAACGACAGAGTAAATAAACATGAAACAATCGATAATCACACCAGCGATATATATTGAGCCATCACAGGTTAGCCACAACACATACTTTATCTCACATCACTAAAATGTACCTGATGAACACGGACGTTAATAATAACACCATTTGACAGCAGTTTAACAGCGCCACAGTGGGTCACGCCCATGTAGAACACATTTCAAAAAAAATTTAAAAATAGTTGTAGTCTTCGGAATTGAATAAATTATATATCTATTAAAAGGTAATAGTCTGCAGATTCAGAAAATGCAAAAAAGTAAAAATTGAACTTTTCATGATTTTGAGCCTTTCCGGAGCCCCTTAAAGACCGAAACCGGTAACCAGAAACCGAAATTAAAAATTTATTGCGAACTCGGCTGTTTTTTCTTTCAGGTATTAAGTACATAGGCTGTGCTTCATAATTGTCAAAAATTAATTTTTAGGGAAAGTTCAGGGAACCTAGTTCAGAACTTCCCACTTGGAAACGGAAATTCGCAATCCCCGGGGTGTGAATCTAGTGTTAGTCCTTGCGTCATTTTACTCAGTGTCAACACTGAACTCCCACAATCAGTGACATACGTATTTAAACTGTGTACGTAGAAACAGGAAATACGTGAACTCTGTAGTACAGTGATCATTTTATGCTAACATGTAGATATCCTCCGGGCTGAGACTACTCGCTTCTACGAATGTTGAGGGCGGCGCACTACCAGTTGCGCTATTTCTGTGAAAGACAGCAGTCGGGGCTCAGTCCGAATCCAGCACACAATTATCTTCTGTCTCTAAAGACTACGTTATCGACGCTAAGTTAAACTTCAACTGTTGTATATTTCAATGACGTATGTGTGCTACAATCAAAGCCTAATTGCGTCGAAAAAAAATGATTTTCTGAGTAAAGGTGACAGTGAATGACAAGGTGATCAAAAAAATCTGTTATTGTGTTCTTGGAGGCTTAAGAAAATTTATGTCCTGTCCTCATGTTTGTAAGTTCTATTGAACGTGACACAAACGCTTTAGTCAAGGCAAGAGACAACTATAAAGTCAGAGCGAAGGTCGGAAACGAGATAACTGATAAGAATGACGAGAAACAAGGGCCAGGCGAAGGTTGCGTACCATTACAATCTTTGATCTCCTGTATCTAGAAACGGTATTACTCGTGCACTGTAGAACTACGGTACGGCAGCGACAACATATTCGATACCGGTAAAACTGACAGGTTGCAACTAGTCATTGTTTTGATTCCAGCATCTATTTATTTGCTGGCTGTGATTAGTTCTGCGTGGTACAATGGCAAAAATCTTGCGCTGTTGACTGTTTTTGCTCAGCGAACTGACTGAGGGTGCCAACTACGATCCATAATATCACTCATTTTCGTTCTCTCTACATAAATGAATCGAAAATTTCACGTTAAAGAGTAACGTTCTTTGTACAGAAATGACAACCTTTTCGCGAGAGGCCTGTCAGGGATAAGACTTCTGCTTTGCTCTATGACTGATTTCGCATGTATACCATTCTCAAGTGTTTCCAAAATGACAGCTTCGAAAGCGTGGACACATCATGTGCTCTATTTGATGATTGTACCGCCAAGAATTTGGCATGTTGCGGTTCAATTTTAGACCCTTTAAAATAACTTAAGCATATGAAACTTACTGGCAGATTAAAACTGTATGCCACACCGGGACACGAAACCTGAACCTTTGCTTTTCGCGAGCAATTGCTCCATCAACTTTTCTTTTCTCTCCATTCTGTTAGTTACTGTTCTCGTCATTTGATCTGTGCGGAAGCCACATGACATCCGTTCAAGTTCATCAGTTTCTTTATTACAGAGGGTAGTTTGACCGATCACGCTGAGCTACCGTGCCGGCAGCCTAACTGATCCACCACCCAAGACGCACGACCAGCCCTCACAGCTTTACTTCCGCCAGTACCTCATCTCCTTCCTTCCACCCTTCACTAGCGGAAGTAAAGATGTGATGGGTGGTCGTGAGTGATACTTGGGTAGCTCAGCTGGTAAAGCACTTGTCCGTGAAAGACTATGGTCCCAGATTCCAGTCCCGGTCCGACACACTGTTTTCATCTGCCAGGAAGCCTCATACCAGCACACACTCCGTTGCCGAGTTAAAATTTAATTCACTTCAGAATAGTTTGTACCACGAAATTTGTCGTGAAATAAATTGGACACCTTCTCGATTATAGTCGTCTGACGAAAAGGGATTTCATTCCATAAACACTATTCTGATTGCAGCAGGTTGTTCAATCATCGCTTGCTATCAATTGTATTTTTTCTAGTTATGCATTATCTTCGTTACCCTTCTAAATTATTGTTGACAACACACGGCATCACGCTGAGCACACCTTACGTATCTAGGTACTGTTGTAACGTAAACGTTACACTTTCTTGTATTTGTGACGCATTTTTGTGGACATTTTAGAATACTATGACATTTGACAATCATCACAGATCTGGAAAATAATTAATTTAAGGCTCTGTTGTGTCATACAACAAGTGTGGTACATAGATCGAGAGAGTAAGGAACTGTGGCACTGATCAGCAGCCGATTTAATTTCACGTTTATCAGAGTGCAAAATAGTATTAGAAGAAAAACTCATGTACTACTAAGTCACTAATTACGCTGGATAAGCGAAATATGTATGTTCTTTGCACCTAGTGGTTTCCAGACACCACGTTTGTTTACAAAATGTAACTTTTTATATGTGATGTATTACCGAGTGAATAAAGAACCTGTGACTATGGATTGTATTTTTTCTAGTGACGCATTATCTTCTCTTCCCTTCTGTATTATTGTTAACAATATACAGCGTCCCGCTGAGCACACTTTACATGTCTCGGTACTGTTGCAACGTTAACGTTACATTTGCTTCCATTTATGATGCATTTTGTGACAACAATCATAGATATGGAAAATAATTAATTTGTGTCTCTGCTGTGTCTCACACCAAGTATGGTCCATAGATCTCACGTGGACTGTTTTCATCTGTTGGCGAAGGCAGGCAAATGCAGCTTAAACCAGCAGTTGAACTTATTTTGCATTTTTGAAGTTTTACATCTACTTCTACATCTATACTCCGCAAGCCACCTGACGGTGTGTGGCGGAGGAAGAATATTATTTAAGGTAATGCTCATTTTTGACAACTGCATATTACTAGTTCGTTAATTGCACTGCATAAGCAAGCATTAGTTCCTATCTGTTTATGGAGAGTAAATATTATACTCGTTCTTACATTACTCACAAATTGCATAATCAAATGTTGATTGTTAACTATTTATGGAAAGAATGTTTCATACTTGATTTCATATTCCATAAAGACATGTACCTGCCTGTTTAGCAGGCCATATGTGTTTAGGCATGAAAACAGCGAGACTTACTTTACAGCTCGCAATCATGTTTTTGACATCAATTTGACGTAAACATTGCACTTTTTGAGCTGTTGATGCAGTTTTACAAACTTGGAAAGCATATGGTGATCATTGATAAGCAACGTAGATGTGAAAAATAAGTAATTTAAGGCTCTGTTGTGCCATACACCAAGTGTGGTACATAGATCGAATTTTAATGTTTTTACCAGTATGGAGACCTATCGGTGGAGTATGGAACTGTGGCGTTGAACAGCAGTTGATTTAATTTCACATTTTTCAGGGTGCATAATAGGATTTGAAGTAAAACTCATGTTTTACAACTGGGTATTACTGATTCGTTAATCACGTTTCATATGCAAATGTTGATTATTAACTACTTATGGAGAGTACGCTGTACACTTGTTCCAATATTCCGTAATGAATAATTAGCTTCTGAGGAATTTTACCGCTGGGATTGGCAAGGTAGTCTATAAACGATTTTTTGAAGTCGATAGTGAATAGTTGACAACATTTTCGTCATTTTATGAAACTCAGATACATTTTTAAGCGTGTGACGTATTTTTTTGTAAACATTTCAGGTCGTTCGGTTACTAATGAGCACAACACAGATGGGGTCCATTGTAATTGGTCCTTTAATTTTAACTGCAGCCAAAATACTTGTCACCGTGACTGGAGGAGTGAGGAGCGATGTGGTATATTACATATAAATAACGGAAATAAAGCAGTTTGGTGTCATTACACAGCATTTTAGACTACGCTCTGGCTGGCTGGAAAGAGGAGTGTGGGGAGATGTGTGCCAGTATAAAAGACATTTCCTCTAGTTCTTCCATCTTAGATTTGTGATAGGCTGTTTCATTTTCATTAACTCACTGTTACTGATTGCAGATCGGAAAAGGAGGGGAATTCTAAATCTACCACTATTGGCTGTTTCATTTTTAATACTTCAATGTTATTTGCTGGAGATATGGAAGGTAAGGTTTTTATAATTTGCCATTGACAAACTTGGATTAGTTCTACCATTTTGGAATTTTTGATTTGCTGCGATTGGTTGGTGATGGGAGAGGAAGAGTGGTAGATGGGGGAAGGGATACAGGGAACAGTTGAGATAGCTGGATTTTTTAATTAATTTATTTTACAATCAATTCATCTCACTGGGTGATGGCATCACTGATAAGGTTGATAATATCATGACTTAAATATCATCAATGACATCATAAATGAAGTTCATGTTCATGACAGTCACGTGATCACCTTGAACATTTCAGGGTCAATGTGTACTGGAACATACATGGCACTACTACTGTGAGAAAACTGCCAGTATGGGTAACAACAGTGTTTTGTTTGAAACTATTTATCAACATAGTCCAGTATTATTCTACCATAGCTGTAAAGACCTCACAAGAATATAAGGGACGGAAGTGAATGACAGAAATGAAGTGAATGACATAAATTAAGAAATTAGAACACTGTTCGGTTAGTGATATTCAGAAAATAACATGGATAGCTTCAGGCTGCAGACTTATACCACCTCTTACTTCTTTCGTCGTCATCAGCCTCTCGATTGATTCGATACAATTTTTTATTTCCATGTTTCATATGCCACTGGGTTCTGCCTATACAACTCAGCCTTCATTCCTCACTCTACACAGTTTTCTTGCATTTAAGTACTGGTACTCACCTACTACCAAATTAATTAGACTAGGGACAAAGCGCCAGCATGTTTGTTACATCAAGTAATAGCGCCCATGGTACCAGCGAAAGCTATAGACAGGAGACAGAGATTAGAACGTATCCAACAAATAATTGTCGTTAGTTGTAAGCGCTACCCTGAGACTAAGAGATTGGCACAGGTGAAGAAGAAATGGCGAGCAGCACCAAATATTTTGGAAGACTAATAACTCCAAAAAAAAGGGTTGTCAATATTATTTTGTTAATACTTCTTTCCTCCTATATTCCATCAAAAACATTTACTTTCCATACTTAAGTTGTTCATTCAGCTTTGAGAATTCTTGGAGCACCAAACTTGAAAGACTTTTAATTCTTCAAATGAAACTACAAGGGTCCAGAGACGTTTTCAAGTCTCATGTATACATGCAGAATGAAGTGATGAATGAAAATTTGTACCAAGGCCAGTATTCGAACACGTGTCTCCTGTTCACTAGACAAATGCGCTAACTGCTAATAGTTTAGGGTGGATACCAGGCAGGCTTAGGCGTGAATGGGAATTTGGACTGCGTGGGGACGAGTGCTTGGGTAGTCGCTGCATTTCAGCAAAGCGACTGTGCCAGGGTGGAGTAGTGGTTAGCCCATCTGCTTAGTGAGAAGGAGATCTGGGTTCGGTTACCAACGTTGCTACAAACTTTTAATGCTTGTGTTCGGATTTTCTCCACTTTGTTTCAATTTTGTAGCATATACAGGGTGGTCCCGAATTCATGGTACAAACTTTAATGGTAGGTGCAGGACATTGTAACAAGGATATATTGTATAGGAATGTATAGTCCCAGGTGACGCGGTGAGGCGTAAACAGGGGAAATAACGGCCGAAAGGAAAACGAAAGATTTTATTGAAATCGTTGTTGACAAGTGTCATGTTTACAGTAAGTGTTCAAAATTGCGTCCACCATGAGCGATACATGCTTGACAGCGTCGGTGCAGCGATTGGCGTACACGTTCAAAGATGCCTGGTATTTCACGCACACCTGCAGCAGCTACAGATATGCGAGCAACGAGATCCTCATCTGAGTCAACTGGAGTCTCATAAACAAGACTCTTAAGATGTCCCCATAAAAAGTAATCGAGGCAAGAGAAATCAGGAGATCGGGGTGGCCAAGGGACTGGTCCACCACGCCCAATCCATCTAGCACCAAACGTGGCATTCAGGTAATTCCGTACAGCAGTGCTGAAGTGTGCTGGCGCTCCATCGTGCTGAAACCACATGCGGTTACGAATGGCGAGCGGAACATCTTGCAGCAGTTCTGGTAACACTTCTTGCAGAAAAATAAGATAGCTTTCGCCACAGAGTCGCGTGGGTAGTAAGTATGGCCCAATCAAAAAGTCGTTCACAATACCAGCCCACACATTAATACCGAAACGTTGTTGATACGCATGTGGACGCGTTGCATGTGGATTATCTGTTGCCCACACATGGGAATTGTGCGCATTAAAGACACCCTCGCGTGAAAATGTCGCTTCATCTGTAAATAGCACATGACCTACGAAATCCGGCTGCAACGCACATTGCTGCAACAACCACTGGCAGAAGTTCACGCGAAGAGGATAATCTGCCGGATTCAATGCTTGTACTTTTTGAAAATGGAAGGGGTGTAAGCGATTTTCATTTAACACTCTGCATACAGTCTGATGACTCACATGTACGTCACGCGCAACAGTTCTTGTGCTTGACTCGGGTCTATCAGCCACTATGTTCAAGATGCGTTCTTCCAGTCTTGGAGTGCGTACAGCTCTTAATCGACCAGCGTCATGTCTGTTGACGTCGAACGTACCTGTTTCACAAAGTTGACGATGTAACCGTTGAAAAATTCTATGATCCGGCATTCGTCGATTAGGATACTCCGCGCGATACATTCGTAACGCAGCTCTGGCGTTACCATTTGCACGGCCGTACATGTAATGCATGTCTGCTTTTTCTGCATACGTAAAGTCACCCATCGTCTACGGCAGCACAATTGTGAATGGCGCTTGTCCCTACTGCGATACATCATGTTCATCTACTGCCCTCTACCGGCAGTGACACCAACCGATCACTCCATTTCTCTTTCCCCTGTTTACGCCTCACCGCGTCACCTGCGACTATACATTCCTATACAATAAATCCTTGTTACAATGTCCTGTACCTACCATTAAAGTTTGTACCATGAATTCGGGACCACCCTGTATTAAAGGTAGCCCGCCATGTCAAATCTAGGCAGTAAATACTAAAGCCAGAATGAAATTATCACTCTGGAGCGGAGTGTGCGCTGGTATGAAACTTCCTGGCAGATTAAAACTGTGTGCCTGACCGAGACTCGAACTCGGGACCTTTGCCTTTCGCGGGCAAGTGCTCTACCATCTTTCCCGCGAAAGGCGAATGTCCCGAGTTCGGCTTTCGGTCCGGCACACAGTTTAAATCTGCCAGGAAGTTTCATATCAGCGTACACTCCACTGTAGAGTGAAAATTTCATTCTGGAAACATCCTCCAGGCTGTGGCAAGCCATATCTCCCCAACATCCCTTGTTACAGGAGTGCTGGTTCTCCAGCATCTCAGGGGAGCTTCTGTGAAGTTTGGAAGGTAGGAGATTAGGTACGAGCTGTGAGAACGGGGCGTGAGTCGTGTTTGGGTTGCTCAGTTGATAGAGCACTTGCTGGCGAAAGGCAAAGGTCCCGAGTTCGTGTCTCGGTCCGGCACACAGATTTAATCTGCCAGGAAGTTTAATATTAAGTCAGTTCAGGCTCTAATGCACAGTGATCAAGACGATCGTTAATTGGCGGTTATCACATCAACTTAGTAAGAAGATATAATATGAAACTTCCTGGCAGATTGTGTGCTAGACCAGGATTCGAAACTGGGACTTGCTTTTCGTGGGCAAGATTCTTGTCACCTGAATTATCAAGGCTCTCACAGCTTCACTTCCTCCACCTCATCTCTCCTGCCTGTCAAACTTCACAGAACCTCTCCTGCATAACTTTGTGGATTCAAGATGTTGGGTTCGAGTCTTCGTCTGGTGCACAGTTCTAATGTGACAGGAATGTCAAAACTGTGCACACTCTGCTGAAGAGTGAAAGATTCACTCTAGAAGATAGAAGGTAAATTTAATCCTGTCGCGCAAGCCCGTGATCGTACCGTCGGTTTGACTGAGGTAGTGTGCAGCCCTGGTATTTGTCTCAGCTCTAGGAGGGGGAAGGGTGACAGGACCCTTGCAACGGCGGTGTTTTACCTCCTGGAACGGTCCCCGTCACTCACTTTGACAGCATGCTGAACGGACCTGGGACCACCCTGAAGCGACTTAAATGTGGGAAAATTCCTGCCACTATCCGGGATTGAACTCTGTATCTCCAGCACCTGAGTCTAGTGATCTACCCACTTGACCATCATGGCCTCCTGAGGATGGAACGCATTACTGAATAAACCTGACCTCAAATTGACAATTAGCTAGCCCTAATGAAGGTCATACACGATTGGCTTTCTCCTACCTTCGAACTGACTTTTCCACGCAGTTATGAGGAACGTACAGTTTTACTTGTGACTCGAACTACAAGGTATTTTCCACACGTATAAATCACTGCCAGAGATGAAATAAGTGATGAGTGACAGAAAAATGAATCAGTAACCTGTGTAATGGACTCAGCGTCAAACGGGGTCTGAAACTCCATGTTGGTGTTTTGATGTCATCATTCTACTAAATTCACTCACCAACATTGAAGCACACACCTTTTCTCTGATGAACACATCGTCGTCAGTGAACATTCCACTAGTCACTGAAGTTTTTTCTATCCTTTCAGTTACCAATTACGAGTTAGTTCGTTTGTGTTAGTCTTGAATAATGTAAAAAAAGACGTGGACTACTGAACCTGAGTCAGATGTCAGATGAAATCTCATGCCATGTGTAAGCTACAGTGTGACGGAACAGACTTTGTTCAGAAAAATGAAATTTAGCATCGAGATGCTAATATCATGACGTATGTATCCAAATGACGTTCCAGCAAACTCGAAACTTATGAGAGGTAGTCATAAAGTCTTATCACCTCGAAAACTCAAGCTGCGACTAGGAAATTTGTCGGTGATGATCCTCCTCTACACACACCCCATGATGCGACAAATTTTGCCCAACGATGGATGGCTTGGCGGAGATTTTGCTTGTAGAAGTTTGCATTATGTATCTCATAAAGCTGCGATCAGGAACGACTGTGAAAGCTGTTAAATTTTTAAAAATATGATTGTGAACAAATCGGACTTCCCGACACCGAGTTATAAGTAAATTTCAGTAAGCCCGGTAATACTATTCCACTTTCACGTTTACGTGCTAATAATTTGCAAGAAACTAAACAGCAATGACAAATAGAAGTTTGACATGGAGTAGTTAATGACGTGAATAACTGGATCATATAATAATCTACCAAGGTAATAACTACAATAACAGTTCACAGCCGGCCAGAGTGGACGAGCGGTTCTAGGCGCTCCAGCCTGGAACAGCGCGACCGCTACGGTCGCAGGTTCGAATCCTGCCTCGTGCATGGATGTGTTTGATGTCCTTAGGTTATTCACAACATCATGTACGCTCATTAAAAAACTATTCATGGACTTATCAACTATTTATACAGGTAATACAGTGCAGTTACTAAACGTATTAATTATTGGAGTGGCGGAAACAGTATGCTTGTAGTCAAACGTTTGAATGCCAAATTAATTTTTAATGAAGGGTTGCCAAAAATGTTAATAAAAGAAATCACTTGGTTACATTGTATTTAATCTATTAGATTCAGAATGTGAACGAAAACTGGTAGTGTTAAACAGCAGTTTTTAAACAAATATCACTTAGCTGGATTGTTGCGGTGACATCATTGTTCAGTGATAAATAATTTCCATGTCCTGCCACGTTCCTTTGCCTTGTTACCTTAATTATTACACATTGGAACACCTCTTCTTGCAGTCTCTCCACATATAGCCATGTTATAAACATTCCTCCCTAAGGACTTCATCGATCATTACACAACGCTCATAGCTGCACACAGAGCACACCTCATAGAACAAAATATCGGAAGTGCTATGCCCTTGTTACGATACGGAAACAAGGGCCGATAGTACCCCTCCAAGTTGCCTGGCAGTGAACTTCGAATACCGGAAAATATGGCGCGATAATCGGATATTCTTGCTTTGCGAAATACGAATATTACATGCCAGGTTTTCACTCCCACTTTATGGATCTAGTATGCTGATGGTAAAGTGTATTTATTTGTAAAACTCAAAATTGCAGTTTCGACTGTGTGCCTGCTATCAAGTGGAAATTATGTGTTCACAATACCCCACTACAAATAAGCAGACACTATCGCAGTATTCTGTTTTTGACTCATGGTATTTGTTTACTTTGTTTTAATATTTTCGCCGAAATAGTTTCAGTGAAGGGAACATCTAGCATCATTATCAGAAATAGCTATAAACAAGCTCCGGCGTTTTCCAGTGCCCCGTGGCGGGAAACAGGTTGCGCATTTGCGGTCAGGCTTCTCGTGACCGGCGCGTCTGTAATGACATCCTTTAGAGCGACGATTGCGGTTGCAAATTATTAATTTTTTCCTCGCTCTTGGTGTTGCGGTTAACGCTGATATCTCTCGAAGTGGAACGTGCTCGGAAAGATATCCATCCACATCTTGGTATTGATTAAGGCGGTACATGCAGCGTAATTCAGACGTCCGACGTCAGTAACGACATGCAGTATTCGAGAAACACTGCCTTAAATAGTTCTGTCAAGTAAAGACGTCTTGTCCTAGATAACAGAACGAAAGCTACTGTTTGCAATGAGCTGAGCACTTTCTCTACTGTCGCGCAGCTCCCCAACGTCACAACTTCAATTTCACCTGACCTGAGTATATGTTGGAATGAAACATAGACATTTTCTTATTATTTATTCACGATAGTTGCCCGCAAAGCTTCGTCAGCTAAAAAATTAAATGAAAGAAATTAAAATAATGACACTGGTACAAAATCCAGTTTTACACTGAAGAGCCAGAGAAACTGGTACACCTGGCTATTATCGTGTAGGGTCCCCGCGAGCACGCAGAAGTGCTGCAACACGATTTGGCATGGACTCGACTAACGTCTGAAGTAGCGCTGGAGGGAAGTTACATCATGAAACCTGCTAGGCTGTCCATAAATCAGTAAGAGCTCGTTGCAAGGCATCACAGATATGCTCAATAATGTTCGTGTCTGGGGCATTTTGTGGCCAGAGGAAGTGTTCAAACTATGTTCGTGTCTGGGGTGTCTGGTGGTCAGAGGAAGAGTCAAACTATGTTCCTGGAGCCACTACTCTATAGCAATTCTGGACATGTGCCACTGTCCTGCTCGAGTTGCCCAAGTCCGTCGGAAAGCACACTAGAGCCGGCCGAGAAGGCCGAGCGGTTGTAGGCGCTACAGTCTGGAAACGCGCGACTGCTACGGTCGCAGGTTCGAATCCTGCCTCGGGCATGGATGCGTGTGATGTCCTTAGGTTAGTTAGGTTTAAGTAGTTCTAAGTTATAGGGTACTGATGACCTCAGAAGTTAAGTCCCATAGTGCTGAGAGCCATTTGAACCAATGCACACTAGACATGAATGGCTGCAGGTGAACAGACAGGATGGTTACGTACGTATCACCTGTCAGAGTCGTGTCTAGACTTATTAGGAGTCCCATATCACATCTACTGCGAACGCCCCACGCCATTATAGAGCCACCACAAGCTTGCTGACATGCAGGGTCCATGGATGCATGAGGTTGTCTCCATAACCGTACACGTCCATCCGCTAGATACGATTTGAAATGAGACTCGTCCGACCAGGCAATAAGTTTCCAGGCATCAACAATTCATTGTCGGTGTTGATGGGCCCAGGCGACGCGTAAAGCTTTGTGTCGTGCAGTAATCAAGGGTACACGAGTGAGCATTCAGCTCCGAAAGCCCATATCGATGATGTTTCGTTGAAAAGTCCGCCCGTTGACACTTGTTGATGGTCCAGTATTTAAATCTGTAGCAGTTTGGGGAAGGGTTGCACTTTTGTCACGTTGAACGATTCTCTTCAGTCGTCGTTGGTTTCTTTCTTTTGGGATCTTTCTCCGGCCTCAGCGATGTCGGGGATTTGATGTTTTATCGGATTCCTGATATTCACGGGACACTCGTGAAATGGCCATACGGGAACATCCCCACCTCAGCGCTACCTCGGAGATGCTGTGTCCCATGGCTCGTGCGCCGACTATAACACGACGTTCAAACTCACTTAAATATTGATAACCTGCCATTGTAGCAGCAATAACCTATCTAACAACTGCGCCAGACACTTGTTTTCTTACACAGGCGTGACCGATCTCAGCGCCGTATTCTGCCCGTTTACATATCTCTGTATTTGAATACGCATGCCTATACCAGTTTCTTTGCGCTTCAGTGTATAAGGTCTCAGAACAACGTGAATCACCTCACGTACATGCAGTAGTATCAAAGATCTATCCATGTATCACCGTTTATGACGTGCAATTGAACACCAATAATTAGGTTTTACTACAGCTAGCTTTAGTACACAGTTAATACGGATGGAAATGTAACAGCTATTATAGAAACTTTTCTAAAATTATAATAAAATGTTGTCCTCTAAACAGTTGCATAGCAGTATCATTGAGTACTGCCTGGCATTATCATGAGGCTGCCGACATCTAAATCGCTTATTTGCTAATTTCTATTGCCGTTTTGACAGTATCTTCTGGCGATAACGGTCAACATACATTGGTTTGACTTTCCTCCTTTGCACTTGGTTCAAGGAGGAATCTTTTTGAGATTTGCTATTACTTCCACACTCTGTAGCGTAACTTTATCGTATGGGTGACAATAGAGACAGATGGTGCTATATAGTATGTAGTGAAACGTCCCTTTAGAAAAATTATTGAATTACTGTGCTGGTAAACCCCTTACGTTATTTGATTTTCAAACAGCTGAGCACAATTGAACGTACTCAGGCATTTCGCTCTTTACTTATTCTGATCAACACTAAACTGACACACAATATTTTTAGCGCAACGCAATCTGACTTTCAAAAATCCCTACAAAAGAATGGCCTTGACTAACAATAACCTATACCTTTCATGAATCACTTACCTCGCAAAAATCGTCGTTACTCGAACTACTGAAATACAGCGAGCGCCACTACTGCCAGCTAAATATAAGATTCTAACTACTGAAGGGACTAACTACTGATAGACATAGTTAGCAAGTGAAAGATTTTGATAAAGAACAAACAATGTATTTACCTTAATAGTGTTCAAAAGTCATTATATATATATATATATATATATATATATATATATATATATATATATATATATATATATCAGTTCATGACATCCAGTCTTACAAATTTACTGTCTCTGATGGACACACATCCAGATCATCCGCTCTCAAAACTCCGCCATCTCTCTCCCCACATCCACCACTGCTGGCGGCTCACCTCCAACTGCGCAACGCTACGTGCTGTTAACAGCCAACTGCCCAACACTACAATAGCAAATTCCAACAATGCAAACCAGCCACAGACTGCACACAACACAGCCAGTGATTTTCATACAGAGCGCTACATGGCGTTACCAACATAAAAACCTAAACAGCCTACTTACAGTAGTATTTCGTCTGAGTTATCAGATATCTTGACAACGCAATGGAACCCTTATGTCAAGGTTTCTGAAACTGAGGTTCGCGTGAACATATCTGGAATCTGCGCACTTATCTGGAGAAAGCAGTTTTTCATAAATTTTAAAATCCACTCTTGTAATGTAGTTCCTGAATTATGGAGTTCAAGCAGTTTTTCTCATATATTTATTGCGCGCGATAATTTACTGGATTAGGATTTCAGCAAGGGGAATCGTTAGGCTACTGTTCATTCAGAAAAATCCACGTAGAAATTAGTGTACTGGTTGTTTATATACGCTGTTAGTACTATAGACATTTATAACTAAGAATGAAGAATCATCGGGATACTGTTCATTCAGAAAAAGACACTTAGAAACTAGTGTACCCGTTGTTTGCATACGTTGTTACTACTATTGACGTTTATAACTGAGAAGAGGGTATCGAGGAAAAGTGTGTTTGTGAGAGGAATCGCCAATTTGAACACCGGTTGCCGCGTTTAGAGGGTAATATGATGTCCACTGGCAAGTCTAAAAGAGGTCGCTGCATCTTGAAATGTATTGTTGCAAGAAAGGGGAAGTAGTGAAAACAATATTGTGCGGCGTTATTTCAAATGAAATGATCGTATGACATTATTGGCTGAGAGACCGCATCTGGGATTGTCCGGCCGCGTGATACAGCAAGTCTTACTGTTTGACGCCACTTCGGCAACTGTCGCGTTTTTGGATCAAAATGAAATCAGTGATTAGACGACACTATCACCGAATCCCCGAACCAAGAAAATGTCAGACCCAGCTGAGAAACCAACATGTGACCGCAAGATCTAGAGGCTGCGACGCTGTATATTTGTTTACTCGTAATTTTTCGTCGTCCCTTCTGTGCGGATGTGAACTTTCATCGATGGAAATTCGCTCGATGTTTTATGACAGAGTGTGGCCGGTCTTCTGACCGGACAAGCTGAGCTACCGTGTCGGCATCACTAGACCACGGCTGTCAAATTAAAGTGTAATGTGCAGTAACTACAAGTCATTATCAACATTACCTTATTCCCTCATACCAAAACGTGCATTGAGAAACATTGGATTTACCCTTTTTCACCTCATTGACAATCGTATACTTCCTGATTATCACAATAATTTAGCGATCTCGAACATTAAACTCGACACATTCCCTGAAACAGTAGGGGTGGTACTTTCGCAAATTTGTTAAGTTTACCATGTTTCTTTGTAAATAACTTCTTCTACTAAATTAATAAAGAGTCACGCACTTACGAGCAATAAGAATATTGAGGGAATTCGACGTAACAGCGTCCATCTTAAAAGTTGGACGTTTATTAGGTTTTTGGGAAGATAGCTACTGATTCTGCTGTTGCGTGCATACACAAACTCTGAGTCTGCGGTATTATTACCGCGAGTGGGAGCTAAGGAACAGTTGTTGAGAGTAGTCAGCCATAGCCTGGCGTGGAGAGAAGCCGCGAGCCAGGAGAGGTCTCAGCCTGCCCTGACTGTGCTAGTAGCGTCGGAGGAGACTTTGGTATTAATTGAGGATTTTTGATAATTTGCCTTTTTTGCTGTACTTAATTGTACTTTGCTTGCGTACTGGACGGATTTTTTCAGATTTGTGTGTGCATACATTGAGAAAAATATTCGTATCTTTGTTGTGACCAGATATATGATTATTGATTATAGACATTGTTGAACAATTAAAGTTTTCGAACTGTTCAAGGAAAAGAAAGGTCTGAGTAAAGTTTGTCAATGTTTGAATCTTCACTTCCAGAACACAGTACATGAAAAGTTTTTATTGGTTCCTTTCATTTTTGCACTGCTTAAGGCTTGATGACGAAACCCCTCCCGATAATTCAGTTTCTACATAAAAAAACATGGGAGTGACTACATCGGCAGTTTTGACCATGCATTGCATTCTGCATGGATCACAATATTTTTAAAAATTATTTTTGCATTTTGCTGGTCACGCAGTTACAGTGGGAAGACGAGATAAGTCGTCTGTTGCGTACAGGAGCATTGTAGTATAATTGTTAGAAACCGTTAGAGAACATTTTAAAATTCAAGGTCAGTTACTAGAGAACTGATTTTGCATGATTTGTAGGAAGAGTAATTTCTGTCCTTTGTTCTATATCAGAATACTGACATGTTCTATAGTAGGAGGTTCCAGAAAATGTTTGGATACTGATATGTCGGAATAAGGGTTTTCATAATACAAGTTATACGACTGCATATTAGATTTTATGATAACGATATTAAATTTTTACTAGAATACCTTGCAATTTTAGAAAAAAAGTATTGGTAACGATAATGTTGTCAGAGGTAGAGCTTTACGTCTTTCCATACGTCTTTCACCAGGTTAATAATAATTACTACAAGTTTTAATTGAGCAAACAACTTGCAAACTCCAGCGCACAGGTGGAAGTCCAGCTTAATCACTCTCTTGCTGAGGCAGGTATCAAATGCAAGAATTTTTTGTTTTAAGTGATTACCTGAGTGTTTGCGAAAGCTGCATCGTGCTTGCCTTCCTCGCTGGTACCACAATTAACGCTGACAGGTACTGTGAGACTCTGAAAAAACCCAAATGGGCAATTCAGAACCGGAGAAGAGGAATGTTGAGCAAGCGCGTACACATTCTCCATGACAACGCTTGCTCACACATCGCTCGGCAAACCGTTGCTCTCCTGTAACAGTTTCAATGGAACAAAATCGCCCACCCACCCTGTAGCCCTGACTTGGCGCCCAGTTCCCTAGGCTAAAAAAATATTTGGCCGGAAAGCGATTCAGCTCCGACGACGAGGTGAAAGAGGAGGTTCATAACTTTCTGAACAGCATAGCGGCGAGCTGGTATGACATGGGCATACAAAAACTGCCACAGCGTCTACAAAAATGCATCGACAGAAATGGTGATTATGTCGAAAAATAGCTATATGTTCAAACTGTAAACTGATGTAAACCATTGTAGAAATAAACGGGTCTATGTACTTATAAAAAAAATAGGAGACCTTACTTTTGGGATTACCCTCGTACATCGAGCCACCGAACGCATTTTCTCTAGCCGGCAAACCTGTAGACACCAACTGCGGACACTGTACTCACGATTTAACCCTTGCAATACCATCTGTATGCCCATCTTTTGAAAATATTGTAATCTAGTCAGTTAATTTATATTCTAAAATTTTGAAAAAATGTCTTTTGTTATGGTATATATATGTTTTAAATTTTTCAGTTCAACTTACCTGAAAAATTTGTCTCAGTAGCAGATATTGAGAGGGGACAAGTCGCTCTCTCATGTATTTTCATATTCAAGGCTATTCTATAATGTTATTACACCCCAGACGTTGTCTGTAAGAAGACAGGTAGTTGTCAACATGAGCAGGCATTGATAGGAGCATGTACAGTGTTAATGTATGTCGGATCTTTATGGTAGCTCTCCTCCAAATAGCATTTTCTAGAGTTGAGAACAAGCCGGCGGTTTTGGTTATTTGACAGTATATTTTGCTGTGCATATTCGGAGCTTGGGAGCCACGTGCAGCAGCTAGGGAGAGGAACATATCAAAGCGCATACCGGGGAAAGAATGATGGTCCCAAGAATTTCTCGCACCAGCAAGCTTTTCGACAGTGTCATAAACACCCATTGTGTACAGAGCTGGAACCCATAAAAATCCACGAACTTCCTCGGTCACGTTGGACCAGACACTATAGACGGAACCGTCAGGTGGTGTTGTCCCTTTGCCTGCCGATTTTTGGGAAGCTTTGGGTCTTCGGAATAATTTTAGGATGGGACACAAAAGCACTTCTCTCAGTTTAGCCGACGCCCCTGGTCAGACATTCTATATCGTTCAGCCCGTCAAGATAATAGTGTCTGTGATAAAAGTGTTTTTCAGTTTAGGTCCAAAGGAAAACTTTCAAAACATGCTGCCTAATGTGCCCGTGGGAAACATCTTTTCCTCCCTGTATCGAAGTTTATAAGGCAGGAATTGGCTGCTTGTCCAGCAGGGAAAAGAATATTATTAACTTTGGTTATGTCTGACCGGGAAGTTTAGCATATGAGCTAGAGGGGATATGGGGCGCTCATGGAGTCTTGTGACTGGCACAAAACTCATGTGGGGTGGTTGAATTGGGTCACTTTTTGAGTTTAGCGAGTCTTGATGGCAAAGTGACGAGCGGAGAAAACGGACTTATGATTCAGACACCACTCTGGAGAGCAAATTCTGGTCGTGACTGCCGGCCGGAGTGCCCGTGCGGTTCTAGGCGCTACAATCTGGAGCCAAGCGACCGCTAAAGTCGCAGGTTCGAATCCTGCCTCGGGCATGGATGTGTGTGATGTCCTTAGATTAGTTAGGTTTAATTAGTTCTAAGTTCTAGGGGACTGATGACCTCAGAAGTTAAGTCGCATAGTGCTCAGAGCCATTTGAACAATTTTTTTGGTCATGACTCCAGTCTTGTTATCAGTGTTATGAGTAAATTGCACTTGGGACACTCATTCTGAGGTCTCCACACTTGCACCGGTCTTTCCTGGGGAGCCTATCACACAGTTTTAGCTGTACTCACAGTCTGGACCTCAATCATCTTAGACAGCACTGTACCAAGGAGAATCTTATTCGTATCGGGTCTGCTGTCTTAACGTTTGATCTCCTTGTGTGCACTGCCGTATAAGTGAGTCAGATTAGTCTATGGTGTGACCGGCGAATGGAAGTGGTTCACGGTGGAGTCTGCCGAGATTTGAGGGCTCCGTTAGAGAGTAATTGCTATCGATCTGACAGATCGCCAGCCCGCGACTTTGCATATTTCGTGTCTTTAAATTTGAACATTTTTGGTTAGGCTTTACCAGCCAGCCGATGTGGCCGAGCGGTTCTAGGCGCTTCAGACTGGAACCGCGTGACCGCTACGGTCGTAGGTTTGAATCTTGCCTAGGGCATGGAAGTGTGTGATGGCGTTAGGTTAGTTAGGTTTAAGTAGTTCTCAGTTCTAGGGGACTGATGACCTCAGATGTCAAGTCCCATAGTGCTCAGAGCCATCTGAACCATTTTAGGCTTTACCGTAACTGTTATTGACATTAAATAAAACAACAAGTTTACTGTTACCGGCCACTGTTTATTTATGGTTCAAATGGCTCTGAGCACTATGCGACTTAACTTCTGAGGTCATCAGTCCACTAGAACTTAGAACTAATTAAACCTAACTAACCTAAGGACATCACACACATCCATGCCCGAGGCAGGATTCGAACCTGCGACCGTAGGGGTCGCTCGGTTCCAGACTGTAGCGCCTAGAACCGCACGGCCACTCCGGGCGGCACTGTTTATTTAACTCCACGACGCGTTTCAAAGGTTTAAACCTCCATCAGGTGGCTTTACATTTGTTAGTGTGAGATGTGTCTGTGCACTGTGACACGATTTTTTGGAAGATCTTGTGGCACTGACTCCAGTGATCGCAGGTTTCACTAGAGACACTGCCACGAGATCCTCCAAAAAATCGGAACACAACACACAGACACATCTCATACTAACAAATGTAAAGCCACCTGATGGAGGTTTAAACCTTTGAAACGCGTCGTGGAGTTAAATAAACAGTGACTGGTAACAGTAAACATGTTGTTTCATTTAATATTTCGTGTCGGTGACAACGAATTACGGGTGCGGCACATCTCTACTCTGCCGACACTTGCGCCATGACCGTCACCTGGGACAGCGCTACGCATAAAAAAAATGGTTCAGATGGCTCTGAGCACTATGGGACTTAACATCTGAGGTCATCAGTCCCCTAGAACTTAGACTACTTAAACCTAACTAACCTAAGGACATCAAACACATCCATGCCCGAGGCAGGATTCGAACCTGCCACCGTAGTGCTCGTGCGGTTCCAGTCTGAAGCGCCTAGAACCGCTCGGCCACAGCGGCCGGCGCTACACATCGAGAAACGAGTATAGCATTGCTGCTCCGGCATGTTAGGGCAAACCAACGTAGTGTAGCTCCTGTGTAGAATAAATACGTCTAAACCTACTCAGCATTAGATAATTTCAGATTGCGTTATCAGCCGTGCGGGGTAGCCACGCGGTCTTGGGCGCCTTGTCACGGTCCGTGCGGCTCCCTCCGTGGCAGGTTCGAGTCCTCCCTCGGGAATGTGTGTGTATGCCTGTCCGTAGCGTAAGTTAGTTTAAGTTAGATTAAGTACTGTGTAGGCTTAGGGACCGATGACCTCAGCAGTTTGGGCCCACAAGACCTTACCACAAATTTCCATTTCCGTTATCCGTGTTTTGAACCAGTGTAAACAGATTACGGGGATAAACCTTAGTCTTTGCCAACTAAACGCCACCCAGTGGGGTGCTAATTATTTGTTGCTTCTATTTGTGTTGCCGACAGTTCATGATTTATTTCTCATCCCGTTTAACTTGTGTTGTTTGTCTAATTTCATGATTAATTAACTCCTGCCATTTTAAAAAAAGTTTAAACCCGATTCGGTACGTTAATCATCCCTGACTGTGTATAATAACGACAGAACCACTGTTTAAATAATTTTTCTCTGCATACAATTTTCATTTAAGACTCTGGTAAAGACGATAACATCCAATGCAGGCAAGCGATAGCGACCAGTGTCAGAGGGCAGATTTAATTTAGCTGATGCATGGCCAGGCAGAAAAGTGGAAAGTTACAGGTTAAAGAGATTGCTGTCAGTGCATAAGCTTGCAGTCACCTGTAGACTATCAAATCAAACGGCAAAACCAGTGTGGTCTTGCAATATCACCTTCCGCATTGTATGTCACATTAAATACACTACTGGCCATTAAAATTACTACACCAAGAAGAAATGCAGATGATAAACGGGTATTCATGGGCCAAATATATTACACTAGAACTAGCATGTGATTATATTTTCACTCAATTTGGGTGCATAGTTCCTGAGAAATCAGTACCCAGAACAACCACCTCTGGCCGTAATAACGGCCTTGATACGACTGGGCATTGAGTCAAACAGAGCTTGGATGGCGTTTAAAAGTACAGTTGCCCATGCAGCTTCAACACGATACCACAGTTCATCAAGAGTAGTGACTGGCGTATTGTGACGAGTCAGTTGCTCGGCCACCATTGACCAGATGTTTTCAATTGGTGAGAGATCTAGAGAATGTGCTGGCCAGGGCAGTAGTCGAACATTTTCTGTACCCAGAATGGCCCGTACAGGACTTGCAACATGCGGTCGTGCTTTATCCTGCTGAAATGTAGTGTTTCGCAGGGATCGAATGAAGGGTAGAGACACGGGTCGTAACACATCTGAAATGTAACGTCCACTGTTCAAAGTTCCGTCAATGCGAACAAGAGGTGACTGAGACGTGTAACCAATGGCACCCCATACCATTACGCCGGGTGATACGCCAGTATAGCGATGACGAATACACGCTTCCAATGTGCGTTCACTGCGATGTCGCCAAACACGTATGTGACCGTCATGATGCTGTAAACAGAACGTGGATTCATCCGAAAAAATGACGTTTTGCCATTCGTGCACCCAGGTTCGTCATTGAGTACACTATCGCAGGCGCTCCTGTCTGTGATGCAGCGTCAAGGGTACCCGCAGCTATGGTCTCCGAGCTGATAGTCCCTGCTCCTGCAAATGTCGTCGAACTGTTCACGCAGATGGTTGTCTTGCAAACGTCACCATCTGTTGACTCAGGGATTGAGACGTAGCTGCACGATCCGTTACAGCCATGCGGATAAGATGCCTGTCATATCGACTGCTAGTGATACGAGGCCGTTGGGATCCAGCACGGCGTTCCGTATTACCCTCCTGAACCCACCGATTCCGTATTCTGCTAACAGGCATTGGATCTCGACCAACGAGAGCATCAATGTCGCGATACTATAAACCGCAATCGCGAGAGGCTACAATCCGACCTTTATCAAAGTCGGAAACGTGATGGTACGCATTTCTCCTCCTTACACGAGGCATCACAACAACGTTTCACCAGGCAACGCCGGTTAACTGCTATTTGAGTATGAGAAATCGTTTGGAAACTTTCCTCATGTCAGCACGTTGTAGGTGTCGCCCCCGGCGCCAACCTTGTGTGAATGCTCTGAAAAGCTAATCATTTGCCTATCACAGCATCTTCTTCCTGTCGGTTAAATTTCGCGTCTGTAGCACGTCATCTTCGTGGTGTAGCAATTTTAATGGCCAGTAGTGTATTTCCAGATTCAGGGCTTTACAACCATCAACATTTCTTTAAAAAAATATGTTGAGCTTAAAAGTCAACGACAACGATCGAAATTTGCATTTTTCAATTTTTGTGGTGGTTATGGACACACACATTAGGACCTCTTTAAAAGGTATGTTGTTAATATACTTTTACAAGAATCAACGAATTTTTTTAGATTTTTTTATAGAGTGTACATAAAATGTCCCATCCGCCTTGGTAATGCGCGCTGTGGAAAATGCCTTGGTATTGTTAGGGTTCAGGAAATGCTGAGTGGTTTGGTATTTGATGAAAGATGTTGGCGGATGAAGAACTATATATCTCAGTCTATTTTCCCTTGCGATATCTTGGAAACGAAAACTTTAATTCCCATATTTGAAAAAAAAATGTTTCAAATGGCTCTAAGCACTATGGGATTTAACATCTGAGGTCATCAGTCCCCTAGACTTAGAACGACTTAAACCTAACTAACCTAAGGACATCACACACATCCATGCCCAAGGCAGGATTCGAACCTGTGACTGTAGCAGCAGCGTGGTTCCGGACTGAAGCGCCTAGAACCACTCGGCCACACGGCCGGCCCCGTATTTGAACTAGCTACTACTGACTTAGGAGGGCCGGCCGGGGTGGCCGAGCGGTTCTAGGCGCTACAGTCTGGAACCGTGAGACTGCTACAGTCGCAGGTTCGAATTCTACCTCGGACATGGATGTGTGTGATGTCCGTAGGTTAGTTAGGTTTAAGTCGTTCTAAGTACTAGGGGACTGATGACCTCGGAAGTTAAGTCCCATAGTGCTCAGAGCCATTTGAACCATTTTTTGACTTAGGAGGCCATTATTACGTAGAATAACTGCAATTACTATTATTCTTACAACATTTTGTCTTGTTATTCTTTTACAAATTAAATGCAATTTGCTCGTATCGCGGTAAAAAAAAATAGTAATATTCAAAGATTATTATTTCGTTTCCACACATATTTCACCTTTTATATGAGGCACTGAGAACAAAGAACGAAAAGAAACAGAAGATAATTTCACGTCTCTCTTATTCATAAACAAGACAACAGACACCAAACAAACGAACAGTTTTTCCAGAAAAAATCGTTACATTTCTCATGTTATCGGTCTGAAGTAATCGCCAGATCACCAATGTAGTGTTTCACATCGTATAGGACACACAATTACGTCTGAGAATAGAAAAATTATGACGCGGTTATGAGAAGAATTTTCGTAGACGCAAGTATCTCTCTGGAGTCATAACCACATGCAAGGAAATGGAGAGACTACCAGTAACGAAAAAAAAAAAAAAAAACTAAAATCCAATTGAGATACTTCTTATGTAACTGGTTTAACACGTCTGGAAATTAAATAATAATAATAACACAACAAGAAAATGCTGTTTAATTTATACAGAAATATTTATGTAATTGTCAGTGTAAGTGGCGAAACCAAGCAGCTACTACTATTTACAATGAGCATAGACCCACGCTGAATTCAGTTTTTAAATCTTTTCTTCTGTGTTGAGCATTATTTTCTAAATTTTGGGGCACACACAGTGGTATGCTATACCTACTGTATAATTTGTGCTTTTAGTCTTTCATCGACTGATAAATGTTAACATCCACAAGTAGGAAATATGTTTGATATACACTGATCAGCTAAAACATTATGACCACTGCCCACCGCGACGTTGCATGCCGATTGGTGGCGTTGCGGTAACAAAAGTATGTAAGCGGAGACATGGACGGGGGATCACCCTAGCGAAGATATGGGCTGCAAGTGGGGAAATCCATTGAGATAAGCGACTTTGACAAACGGCTGATTATTATTACGCAGAGCCTGTGAACGAGTATCTCGAAAACGGCGAAGTTGGTCGAATATTCACGTGCTACTGTAGTGAGCATCTACAGAAAGAGGTAGAACACTGAAACTACCACTAGGCGGCCACGACTCGGAGCATACCGTTCATCGTACATTGTGGGACATGGAGCTCCACAGCAGATTGCCTCTATGTATGGACACAACGACATCGTCGGTTACGTCTGCAGTAGGCACGGGACCATCGGGTTTCGACCGTCGGCCAATGGAAAAGTGTTGGCCCTTCGAGTGAATCACAGTTTTTCCTACAGTAGGTCGATGGTCGCCTCCAGTAATGACGTCATGGAGATGAACGGCGGCTCGAAACGTGCTGCGCGCCACGGACGGAGGTTGATGGGAGCAGCGTTATGCCATGGGAGACGTTCTCCCGCGCTTGCATGAGACTCTTGGAAGTAATCGAAGGCACGCTGACAGCTGCAAACCTCTTGAATCCCTTCATGCTTGATGTTTTCCCCGACGGCGACGTAATCATTCAGCAGTATAACTGTCCCTGACTCAGAGCCAGAACCGTGCTGCACTGGTTTGAGGATCCTTATGGTGAACTGACGTTGATGTCTTGCAGATCAAATTCGCCTGATGTAAATCCTATGGAACCCATCTGGATCGCTATTGCGCGCCATGACACCGTGCGCGAATCAGCGGCCCGTTATTTACGCGAATTACATGACCTGTGCGTAGACAACTAATGTCACATACCTCTACAAACCTACCAAAAAATTGTCGGATCCTTGATGCGCAGAATCAGTGATGTATTTCGTTCCAAGGACGAGGTTATTAAGCAGATGGTCATAATGTTTTGGCTCATCAGTGTAAGTGAGCTCCTTTCCAGATCAGTGCCAAATTCATGCGCTAATGCACCTTTACCGCAGATCACGATGACAGATAGAGGCAAAAATCGAGGAAAGTCTGGCCGATAACGTAAAGTCGACATCGACTGCAGTAGGACTGCAAGAGGATACAGGGGGGGGGGGGGGGGGGGTTGGTCTTCCGAGTGGTTTAATGCGGCCTGCTCCGACTTCCTCTACTCTGCCAACACCTTAATGTCAGAGAAGCAATTGCACCATACTTCTTCGATTATTTGTTAGTTATATTCAAATCTCTGCTTTTTCCTGTAGTTTTTGCCCTCTGCGATTTCCTCTAGTACCATGGAAGTCATTATCTGATGTCTTCACACATGTGCTATCATCCTGTCCCTTCTTCTTGTTAGTTTTTTCCATAATATGTTCCTTTCTTTACCGATTATAAAGAGAACGTCCTTACTCCTTAGTTACCAGTCCACCGAACTTTCAACATTCTTCTGTAGCAAAACGTCTCAAACGCTTCGATTCTCTTGTGTTCCTGCTTTCCTACAGTTCATCAGTCACTACCATACAATGCTATGCTCCAAACGTACGGTCTTACAAACTTCTTTCTTAATCTAAGGATGTGTTTAATGCCGGTAGACTTCTTTTAACGGGGCATGACCTCATTGTTAGTGCTAGCCAGTTTCTTCTGTCACCCTTGTGTTGTCCGCATGCCTTATTTTGCTTTCACAGTAGCAATTATTTCATTTTGTCTTCTAAGCTCTGCCACCCCTCGTTACTTTTGTCTCTTTGGTTTACTCTGACATATTCTGTACTCGTCAGACTGTTTATCTCATTGAATAGTTCCCATAACTCTTCCTAATATTCACGGAAGACAGCAATCTCATCAGCGAATATCATCATCTATATAACTCCGCTCCTGAGCCTTCTTTTATTTCCGTCATTGCTTCTTCGATGTACAGTTTGGTCACCAGCGGAGAATGGCTGCATGCCTGCTTTACACCTTTTTGATCAGAGCACTTTCTTTGCTTTCCATTCTCTTTATTTCCCCTTGGTTCTAATACACATTGTATATTGTCGGCCTTTCCCTATAGTTAATTATGTTTTTCTGAGAATTTCAAACATCCTGCACTTTTACGTTGTCGAACAGTTTTCTAGGTTAGAACTTCTATGTGAAGTATTTACCTTTCCTATCTAAGAAAGCCTCAGTTTTCTTTTTCCGTTCTTCGGTTTATTATTCTTGTCAGTAAATTTTCGAAAACAGGGCGACCGCGATTCGGCAGTGATTCAAAGTAACCACAGACTGCACATCAGCAGCACTACCTCATCATAATCATTATCACTACCAACTCCACAACATGCTGGACTCGCACGACGGTTCAAACCAGCGTCCGGCCATCCTGATTTACGTTTTCCGTGATTTGCCTAAATCGCTTCAGGCAAATGCTGGGATGGTTCTTTTGAAAGGCCACGGCCTCCTTCCTTCCCCATCCTATGGGATCGATGACCTCGCTGTTTGGTCCCCTCCCCCCGAATCAACCAACCAACCAACAACATGCTGATGTAGTTTCGCTCATCAATCCTAAGCTCATCTCTCAGGGAGTAATGTTCACCGTGAGTTTGCTGGATGGTGTCCTGGGGTGTACTTAGCTGGGAGTGGAGACGGCTAGCTCGTATGCCGAAGCTCCCACACGGTGTAATATTCGGCGCTGTACATAGCAGGGTCGCTTAACTGCACGGGCGGCGCACGCGTAAGTCGGCTTCACTGGAATCTTTCTCAAACGGTTTTATTGACGCTTTTCGATAAAACAGTTTGATTCCCTCGTACGTCATTCGTCAGCTTCATAATGAACTGCCTATCATTTCATTAATGTTCGTATTTAGTGTGAGATTTTGAAATAATATAACGTACTGCACGAAATTCGAATAATCTGCAGTGAAAAATAAGGGTCGCCATGAGTTTTCGTTTGGTGTAGCCTATGTTAGTTCACACATCGCTACGTATGAATTATAGCTAACATATTGAACTTTTATCAGACTTGGGAGGAGATCTACTATATCTGTGCAAAATCTCGAGAAAATGGATTCTGTGGAGAGCACTCAGTTCCACCTGCGCGTACCAGCGATAAAGCCAGAATCAAATATTCATGACATTGCTTATATCTCATAAACAGTTAGAGATACCGCAACGAGATTTTGGCAGATGATAGCATACAAAGAAGAGAATATTTTGCCACATGATTAATCTTCTGCAGTAAGCAAGTAATTACAGATTTTTTTTCAATGGAATAATGATACAGTTTAAGGATCATTGATATTTGATGAAACGAGAATTGCTATGAGTTCTGCAATGATACAAGTGAAGAAATTATACGTTTGTCATTGTAGGGAGCAGGGAGCATTAACTATGACTTCTCTTGCTTTCAGTTCCTTGGTTAATAATGAACTGTTTCGTGATTGCGTTGCAAACCCCGTCAACTTCCAGATAGGGTAAAAACGCATTATCAGTATATTTCGCGAACTAAATGATATTTTCAAGTCAAAAGTAGTGTCCTTCACCCAATATAGGGATGGGAACTAAAAGATGATATACCATGTGTTGTGCAGATTTTTCGTCCATGAGAGACCAATCCTACGTTGGGATAGTCTTTTTTCTTTCCTAGTACACCTTAAGTATAGTAAATATACATCAGTGGTGGCAGTGAGTGACCCTGCATTATACCTTTCCTGATTCTGACTACTCCATTCTGCTTCACACAAAGAGAATTGATTATCCTTCTGCCATCGTAGTGTTACACGCTTTAACTTTGCTGGTGTCGGTACAGACGTCTTTTCACAGTCGCAGGCCAAGGGCAGTGAAGGTTTTTCTGCGTCTTTTGAGGGACGGTAGAGTTGTAAAAGGTCTGCATACTGTTGCCTGATATTGTCCTCTCCACTGAGCATTACATTTACGCTGTAGTTTCAAAGAAGTGATACATGTGTAAACGTAATGGTCAGTGGAGAAGAAATACATCAGGCAACAGTATGCAGAGCTTTTACAACTCTACCGCTCCAAAAAGACGCAGAATAATCTAAACTGCCATTGGTCTGCTGCTGTGAAAAGACGTCTGTACCCTTCACCAATACCAGCCATGTAAATAAACAGTTCTCCACCTGAAGATGATGGTATGAACCATCGAACCGCCCAGTGGCAAACTAAACGAGTCACTGACGCAGAAACTATTTTGTTTGTATTGATCAACAGTCGCATCCCCTATAATGCCGTCCCTTATGGACGAAATATTCAGATAAACACTTGGACTAAAAAAAAAAAAAAAAAAAAAAAAAAAAAAAAAAAAAAAAAAAAAAAAAAAAATTATAATAAAAATACTTCCGTTCCACGTTCACGTTATCAAAGAATCGTGGTACAACGTGTCAAGAGAGGGGACAACGAAAATGGCTATACAACACGAATAAGTTGTAACGTTCCCAGGAGCTAATAATAATAATAATAATGGCGTGTGACGAGGGCCTCTCGTCGGGTAGACCGCTCGCCTGGTGCAAGTCTTGCGATTTGACGCCACTTCGGCGACTTGTGCGTCGATGGGGATGAAATGATGATGATTAGGACAACACAACACCCTGTCCCTGAGCGGGGAAAATCTCCGACCCAGCCGGCGAACGAACCCGGGCCCATAGCATTGACAGTCTTTCGCGCTGACCCCTCAGCTACCGGGGGCGGACTTCCCAGCAGCTACTCGCTGACCTGTTGCAGTTGGTGGATCGGCATTCCGCGCCAGCTTGCCTTGCAAAAATTTCGATAAGTACAGGGAGTCGAAACATGGCTTTCAACTTCACTGTCAGCTAAGTTAAGATGATCGGACAGAGAGAGAGAGCTGGCGCAGTGATACGGCCCAGGGCTCGTATTGCGGAAGAGTGCTTCAAATCCCCATCTGCTCATCCACATTTAAGTCAGCTATTGTTTCCCTAAATCAATTAAGACGAATGCTGTAATGGTTCGTTGAAAATGCATGGCCGATTTCTTTTTCTGTTCTTGTTGTTGTTGTTGTTGTTGTTTTGGCCTTCAGTCGGAAGTCTGGTTTGAAGCAGCTCACCGCACTAGTCTATCCTGAACACGCCTCTTGATTTCTGAGTAACTACTGTAACCTACAGCCACCTGGACCTGATTACTGCACTGGTGCTAAGGCCTCCTTCTAAAACTTTTTCATCTTCAACACTTCCCCCATTACCAGATCGAACTTGCGCTCCGTCTGGACTTTGTCATCAACGGGACGTTAACCGCTAATCTTCGTTCCTTGAGACGGCTGGAAAACCTATCGCTGCTCACTCTCTCTGCACTGTCTGATGGAATCTCTGCAGACGTGACTGCGAATGGTCCCTCCGGATAGCTGAGTCAGCAGTAGGTGTGTGTTGCGCCCTGGCGCCGAAGTCTGGTCCCGTGAGCCGACAGTCTGCGAGCTACGTGCCTGCCAGCACGCCGCCGCCTCGGCCAGATACCTTATCTTATCTCGCTCATCAGACGCACCGTCGCGGAAATTAACGGTGAATCACGCTCGTCTCAGCGATTACTGCAGAGCGGCTCACGGGTTCTCCCGCCGGGAAAGGGGAGCTCATAACTGGCGTATGTTACGGAGCTGCCTGCGCTCGTGGCGATGACAAAACTGGCAGGGAAGTGTGTGACAGCCACCGCCACTATGCGACATCACTCATTTTACTACTCACTGCAGACATAATCACATTGACCTTTCTAAATGACTATACACTTTGTCGCTATTTTAGAACTTTTTTATGTCCTATAGCTACTGTGGCTCTATAAGCACTACGTCGTCAGGCCTCGAGTGGCCTACCCTGACCATCCGACCGCCGTGTCATCCTCGGATAGGAGGGGAGTGGGGTCAGTACACCGCTCTCCCGGTCGTTATGATGGTATTCTTGACCGAAGCCGCTACTATTCGGTCGAGTAGCTCCTCAATTGGCATCTCGAGGATGAGTGCACCCCGAAAAATGGCTACAGCGCATGGCCGCCTGGATGGTCACCCATCCAAGTGCCGACCACGCCCGACAGCGCTTAACTTCGGTGATCTCACGGGAACCGGTGTATCCCCTGCAGCGAGGCCGTTGCCCATTGGGTCTTAGCATCTATTCCACAATGTCAGGTCTTGTAAGCGATGACATGTCGGTCAGCGAATGATTCCAATCCAAGTAGAGACACCCGTACGCGCGTTCTGTTAAAACGACTACAGCACGCGTACGCTATAATGTCATATTTTGAAACTTATTATATTTCAACTTTCTTTCACAGCCACCTATACTGACAAAGAACGAACTTATTAACAATTTAATTTTTTAGAGACTGTCCGATACGTCTCTGCATGTACAAGAACTTTAACTTTGCTGCCTTAATCTCCGACCGATGACGTCATCAACCGCTGAGCGTACGTTTTAAATATTGCTTCATTAATACTCTATGATAATGAGTCACATTGGATGTTCTTGACATTATTATTATTATTATTATTTTTATTACTATTGTTATTACTATTATTATCATTTATGTATTTATTTGTTTAATATGTTCCACTACATTGTAATATTACACTGAAGCGCCGAAGAAACTGGAATGGGCATGCGTATTCAAATATAGAGACGAGAAAGAATATCGAGAGGAGCTTCAGCGGTACCATTACGAGCAAATATTTTCTACGCTTTGATTTGAGTTGGTCATATGACTGAATGGTGGGGAACGGAAGCACACATTAAGATTGGTCGAGATGAGGCAATTAATCGACAGAGTCATTCATAATGTAGTAATACCCCCATCCGATTCAAGTCGTTCTGTGGGAACCATGAAAAATCCAAATTTTTGTTGTCGGATAGGGATGCCCTGCCCCATTCTGCCATAATGCCCATGCACGCCGCTCACTGCGCTGCAGTTTCTCGTGCTAAGTAGCCTGCCTCTGAACCGGCATCCAAAACGTCTCAAGCTACATCCACACTATTCATTAGCGAAAGGGACGAATTTTTTAAAGCGCAAGAAGTGTTTTAATACAAACGCATGAGGCTGACCATGCTGGATACGTAAGACTACATATCATTGTTGAACAAAAACACGGGAAGTGATCGGAAATGGAGCTAGTCAAGACGATTGTGTCGTATGTCTACAACGAACGTCGAAAGAATCTGCGGTCGTAGTGGACTTCAGTCCCCAACGCCAGGATGTAGTAATCTCGTTTTCTAGTTTACGATGACTATCAGACATCTGCTAATGTCTCGGCTGTTAACACTTTGTTCGAGCACCGTGAAGGCGCCACGTGAACTTTGCACTGAGAAATGTTGATTATCTCGCAGCAGGTGACTGATAAGGTCCTACCAGTACAAGTGCACGATCGAGACTGCTGCATACGAAGGGCGACCTTTCATAGGTATTTCGTTATTTACAATTTTTAAGTTCGAATAGTTTCAATTTATACAGTGGTTAACGGATATCTTGCACCTGACATCCCTTAAAGTAGATGTATTACATCACTCATTATGTACTGAAACGATGCTAATAGCAGTTTTAACAATCAAAAACAGATAACCATAAACACTGTGCTTGCTGCCTGCATCCACTCCCTCCCCCTTCTCCCCTTTTCTCCTTACCCCTTCCTCCCTCCCGCCCCTAACACAACTCCTGCCCCTCACACTATATATAGTAGGAAAATGTAACATATGTCAAACTCGCGTTTCCTATCATGATACCACCGCACTGATGTCTTGAGAATGTTCCTACACAATTCGGGATAACATTGCGTAATATACAAAGAACTTGAATGATAACATCAACTTTCGAATGACTGTAACATAA
Organism: Schistocerca serialis cubense; assembly: GCF_023864345.2. NCBI lineage: Eukaryota > Metazoa > Arthropoda > Insecta > Orthoptera > Acrididae > Schistocerca > Schistocerca serialis. The sequence continues at coordinate 222,376,122 of NC_064639.1, read as the reverse complement.
GAGCCGGCCGGTGTGGCCGTGCGGTTCTAGGCGCTTCAGTCTGGAACCGCGTGACCGCTACGGTCGCAGAATCGAATCCTGCCTCGGGCATGGATGTGTGTGATGTCCTTAGGTTAGCTAGGTTTAAGTAGTTCTAAGTTCTAGGGGACTGATGACCATAGATGTTAAGTCCCATAGTGCTCAGGGCCATTTGAACAATTTTTGTAACATAAGAACGTATCTGTAGTTCACAGTTTTGATGTTCATATAACATACACACGTTCTACTGATTTTCATCCCCTTTACACTCTGCTGTCGAATGTTCTCCACTCGTTTGTCAACTGATTCCGTGAGGACAGTATCGCCACATTTGTGCGAAAATGGAACCCCCTCATCTGTCATGAAACAGAGAACTAGTTTTGAAATTGATTCTATTAAATTAATGTTTTCTTGATATAAAACTCATTCAAAATTACTGCTCGCCTGTAGACGTTGACTCCATATTCACATGTTCCCACAACCACAAATAAACCATCCCCGTTTGGAAAAGTAGCAGATCTCCGAAAGAAAATCCTACTTGGTTTGCAAAACCAGACTCCGAACTTGGTGGTGGCTTAATTGTGACGTGCGTAACGTCCTAATTGCTGACACAGTTGGGTCGGTTCCATAAGGAGTAGAAACGGTTAGATGTTACCTCTTCGTTGACTCCAGTTCGTCATTTTTCTCTGAATGCTGTCCTCACTTTGTCTGACACAATACAGAAACTCTTTTCAGATATTCTGCTGTTTCTCTTCTCCTTTACACTCTACTGTTGAATTTTCTCCATTCGTTTGTCAACTGATTTCCTGAGAACGGTATCACTGCATTTGTGCAGAGGTTGAACGCCTCACCTGTCATGAAACAGAGAAGAACCTGGACATGAAACTGATTCTACTAAATTAATGCGTTCTTGTTACAAAACTCACCCAAAATCACTGCTTGCCTGAGGATGCTGATTCAATATGCAGATATTTCCTAAAGCATAAATAAACTATATCTGTAAACGTAACAGATCACCTAACAAAAATCCTATTTAGTTTGCAAAAGCACATCCTGTACGTCGTGATGGCTTAATTCTAATGTTTGTAACGTCCTAGGTGCTGACACTGTTGGGTAGGTCCCATAGGGCGTAAAAACGGTTAAATATTACTTCTTTGGCTCCAGTTCGTTGTTTTTCTCTGAATGTTGCCCATCATTTTGTCTGACACAATATAAAAACACTTTTCAGATATTCTGTAAATACTCACTGTTTGATTTGAGAGATCTAACAGCAGCTGTGTTTGCAGTCTAAGACATGGGGAAACATCTAACCTATTAATTGCTCAATGACGTTTCAGCACACTTCTACTATCATCAACGGTTTTTTCAGGTCTGTAAAATATAAAAATGTTTTAGAAAGTAATTATAGATGCGAAACTTAGGCGTAAAATATTTAATATCTGTTGTGATCATTACCTTATTCTATATTACACAACTTGCTATTTCCAAAGGAAAGATTTTTTTGTGAGATTAATTGGCGAATTAGCAAATCTCTATCTTTAAGAATAAATTGTTGTGCAGATTTCGCGCTAGTTGTTTGTGCAGTAGAAATTTCGATTGTCTGCATAATAGGCGAATCTGAAATTCCATGATTATATAAATATTCTGTTTTCAGTTGTAATGGATGCATCAAATTTCTTCTTCGCTGCTGAACATTTACCATTTACAAAAGGTCCAGTGTATCGCTACTTGTGACAGAAGTGTGGGATAAGGTCTGTCTTTATCCAGTAGTTCAGCAGAAATTCGCCGTTCCTCTTGCTGTTCGTCTGTTAGCGTGTGATGTACGAGTTTTACCTTAAGTTCCCGTATTCCTAAATCTTAGAGTAAAGTCTTATGACACACATCGCGATTCAAATCAGGGTCTTCTGATATACACTCATAGTTAAATGATGGTCTTCATGAAATAACTGCCTTACATACTCCACGCTTGAATACATTGTGCTGTAAACGGCCGACCAGCTCTGGTATTGTCTTGCACTGAGTCTGCTTTTACTAAACCTTTTGTTCATACGAAAACACGACTTCTTGAAAGCGCCTCGCCTGCATAAGCTTGCTTAATCACTGTCCACGTTTCGCTAGGGGTTTTCCCGAGCTTAACGCAGAACTTAATGTTCACTCTTTGCTCACAATCAGCATCCATTGTGTTGTCGTAACTAAAGCGCCAAGAACCCAAACAATGTGTTGCTAAGGCCAGTATTGCGCTATCATATTTCTTTGTCAAAGTTGATACGTCAAATATTTATGTCAAAGAAATTTGATGGCGTAATATGGAACTTTGTCAAATCTTGCTTGTCGTCAAATAAATATGATCAAATCTAGGGCCTCGCTTTAGATTCGATCATAAAAGTTGCTTGCCTTCTTTTCACTTCAATGTCAAATGTTACCACTAGGAGCGCTAGCATCGCTGCAGCGTTCTCTCACGTCACCAGCAGCGTGTTTGAAAACATGGCTTCCAAGTTTAATTCGGATTGCCGTCAACTACAAAATTAATAGAAATGTATGAAGCTGATGAATCGCTCTACAACGTGAGGCACCCTGGGTAGAAAAATAGATTAAGAAGACGGCAGAGAAACAAAAAATTGCGGACGTCGTTATGTGAGATACGGCCCGGGTGCACGGCTGATGACATATAAAAGAGAATTAATGGTTCAAATGGCTCTGAGCACTATATGACTCAACATCTGTGGTCATCAGTCCCCTAGAACTTAGAACTATGTAAACCTAACTAATCTAAGGACATCACACACATTCATGCCCGAGGCAGGATTCGAACCCGCAACCGCAGCAGTCGCGCGGTTCCGGACTGAGCGCCTAGAACCGCGAGACCACCGCGGCCGGCAGAAAATTAATGGCCTACGCTCAATATACAGAGTTATTACAAATGATTGAAGCGATTTCACAGCTCTACAATAACTTTATTATTTGAGATATTTTCACAATGCTTTGCACACACATACAAAAATTCAAAAAGTTTTTTTAGGCATTCACAAATGTTCGATATGTGCCCCTTTAGTGATTCGGCAGACATCAAGCCGATAATCAAGTTCCTCCCACACTCGGCGCAGCATGTCCCCATCAATGAGTTCGAAAGCATCATTGATGCGAACTCGCAGTTCTGGCACGTTTCTTGGTAGAGGAGGTTTAAACACTGAATCTTTCACATAACCCCACAGAAAGAAATCGCATGGGGTTAAGTCGGGAGAGCGTGGAGGCCATGACATGAATTGCTGATCATGATCTCCACCACGACCGATCCATCGGTTTTCCAGTCTCCTGTTTAAGAAATGCCGAACGTCATGATGGAAGTGCGGTGGAGCACCATCCTGTTGAAAGATGAAGTCGGCGCTGTCGGTCTCCAGTTGTGGCATGAGCCAATTTTCCAGCATGTCCAGATACACGTGTTCTGTAACGTTTTTTTCGCAGAAGAAAAAGGGGCCGTAAACTTTAAGCCGTGAGATTGCACAAAACACGTTAACTTTTGGTGAATTGCGAATTTGCTGCACGAATGCGTGAGGATTCTCTACCGCCCAGATTCGCACATTATGTCTGTTCACTTCACCATTAAGAAAAAATGTTGCTTCATCACTGAAAACAAGTTTCGCACTGAACGCATCCTCTTCCATGAGCTGTTGCAACCGCGCCGAAAATTCAAAGCGTTTGACTTTGTCATCGGGTGTCAGGGCTTGTAGCAATTGTAAACGGTAAGGCTTCTGCTTTAGCCTTTTCCGCAAGATTTTCCAAACCGTCGGCTGTGATACGTTTAGCTCCCTGCTTGCTTTATTCGTCGACTTCCGCGGGCTACGCGTGAAACTTGCCCGCACGCGTTCAACCGTTTCTTCGCTCACTGCAGGCCGACCCGTTGATTTCCCCTTACAGAGGCATTCAGAAGCTTTAAACTGCGCATACCATCGCCGAATGGAGTTAGCAGTTGGTGGATCTTTGTTGAACTTCGTTCTGAAGTGTCGTTGCGCTGTTATGACTGACTGATGTGAGTGCATTTCAAGCAAGACATACGCTTTCTCGGCTCCTGTCGCCATTTTGTCCCACTGCGCTCTCGAGCGCTCTGGCGGCAGAAACCTGAAATGCGGCTTCAGCTGAACAAAACTTTATGAGTTTTTTTACGTATCTGTAGTGTGTCGTGACCGTATGTCAATGAATGGAGCTACAGTGAATTTATGAAATCGCTTCAATAATTTGTAATAGCCCTGTATATACTGAGCTCTTCAGTCTACTTAATCTGTTTTTGTACTCACGATATCTCACATTGTAAAGCGCCTCATCATCTTCGTACATTTCCATTAATTTTGTAGTTGTGGGGAACAAAATGCAATTATTACTTTGATCTACAATAAAAAATAGTTCTTAATGCACATAAAATGCATTGAACATTTATTTACTTTCAGATATCGGTCCTTTAGCGCTTTATAAATTGCTTCGCAAGTTTCAGGTATTATTTTAGTTAATGTACACTGTGGTATTCGAGTGCTGTACTGTAACCTAGAGTAATTCGCTCCTGTAGCAAGAAATCGGACTGTTACTGTGAACCTGTCTTCTGCAGATACAGCAGTTCTTATGTGAGTATTGTGCTTTGTGATATGACGAGACACTTCACTGAGCAAATACTGAAATGTATGCTCATCCATGTACGACTTGACATCCTCCACTAGAAGCTCACGTAACAAATTTTGTTGAATGCTTTTATCGTCTCGTCGTAAAACCCATGGCTTCACCCAGGTACGTTTTTTTTTCCTCGCTTGTCTTCCAAATGCGCACACAGTGCAATTGTGTTACATGCAACTGCGTATAATAACAAGTTGTTGTCAGTCATCTTGAACTTTGACGAAAAATACGACGACAGTGTTATACCCATTTTTAGCGCCATGTCAAATATCGTTGTCAAACAAATTTGACGAATATTTGATCATGTGTTTGATAAAATCTTTGTCAAAGAAATATGATAGTGTAATACCGGCCTAAGCGCAGCCCTGCCACTTAGTGAGTTTTCGCGGAAACGTGGTCAAAGTCATTTCAAGGACACATACATACCAGATAACATAAAAAACATTTGTTTCTTTTTAGTACTGCAAACTCAGAAATAAAGAAAAACCTCCCTGGAACTTTTCTAACAAAGAGAATGTTATCAGATATCAAAGATTATAAGAAGTGGTTCTGCCCCTTATTTGACAGTCGATTTGGGTACCTGATAGCGCGCCTTTACATCCAGTCATTTGGCATCCACCTCAGAACTCCGTTCAAAATACAGAATATAGCAACATCTCAGAATGCATCTGAAACTGGCCAGTGTTGGTCACACCAACACACAACGTACCGGTACAGGCACTTTCAAGAATAAATAACGAGCCTCAAAACCAATTCATTCAGCACAGCCTACATCAACGTCAAAATGCAATATCACCGTAACAGAGAAAGCAGCAAATCAGTGTCATATTAATGAAACATGTACATTCTACCCTCTAACTGAGGCCGCAGAACCGACTTCCACCCGCGGTACTCGTATTATATGAAACTACAAAACAGTTCAGTCACAAACTAGTAGGTGAACGAAATGTAGAAATCGCGGCGACGTGGCCACAAGTACACGGTGCCTGAATAACGGTACCTGGATAACACTTCACAATCAAGATGTAATAACGACCCCTGATTTCCTACTTGGCGGAATATTTCATGTGCAATACACTTCCATCCAAAGTCTGCTCGTGCTTCAACTATCCATCACCACGCGGCGTGCGGCAGCTAGTCTTTTCTTCGTATGGGCTCTACAGGAAAACAGACTGTCAATTCGCCGCGCGCGCCGGACAACTTCCCAAAGGCCAACAACGGCTTCTGCCCCCATAGTATACGCGGCCACTACACTCCCCGAGCACGTTGCAATTTTCGAGCCCCGCACTAGGTCAGATAAACCACTCCAGAGATGTCGCAAACAAAGTCGGAAGGAAGTACGACCAACCTAGGCGGCTAGTGTAAACCTAGGCTGATAGTCCCGCGCACAGCACAACGGAAATACTAAAGAACCAATATACGCTTGAAGTTCTCTGAGGCTACAGATAACGCGAAAATTAACAGCTCAGGAGGCACTTCAGTTGAAGAGGACAGTCGCAGAAGTTGGGAGAAAAACGTAGGAACAAAGAAGGTGACTGCGAAGAATCCATAGGCAACAGAAGAAACACTTCAAATGACCGACGAAGGATGGAAGTAAAAAAATGCTCAGCGGAACTCAGGAATACAGGTAACTTAGGAATTATATAAATAGGAAGAAGAAATGGCTGCTGAAAAATATGAAAAAATCGAAAAAGAAATGATTATCGGAATCTAAACAACCTTTGGTGAAATTAAAGGCAAGGACGGTAACATTAGAGTGCAAGAGAATTCCACTGTTACATGTAGAGGAGAAAGCGGATACATGGGAAGAGTACATTGAGGCCTCTGTGAAAGGGAGGTTAATAAAAGAAGGAAAAAAGAGTTGACAGGGAAGAGATAAGGCATCCACTATTAGAATCAGGATTTAAAACAGCTTTGAAAGACTTAAAATCAAAAAAGGCAGAGGGGATTGATAACATTCACAGGAATTTCTTAGAATCATTGGTTGAAGTGCGAACAAAATGACTATTCGCGTAGTTGTGTAGAACGTACAACACTGGCTATGTACCCTCAAACTTTCGATACGCCTTAGTTGGAGAAATAAATTTCTGAGAACGTACGACTGGGTATAGCATAATAAGAAGATGAAAAACGTGGGCTATGGGAAAATCGAAAGAGAAGAGAATCGAAACATTTGAAATGTGGTGCTAAAAACGAATGTTGAAAATTTGGTGGACTTATTAAGGTAAGTAAGGAGGTAGTTCTCCGCAGAATTGGCGAGGGAAGGCATATGTGGAAAACATTGACAAGAGGAAGAGACTGGACGTCTGTTAAGACGTCAGGGAATAACTTCCATGATACAAGAGGGAGCTGTAGAGGGTAAAAACTGTAGAGGGAGAAATAGACTGGAATATATGCAGTAAATAATTGAGGAAGTAGGCTATAATTGCTCTGATATGAAAAGATTGGCGCAGAGAGGAAATCGTGGTCGATTGCATCGAAAAAAAAAAAGAGATCAGCACCTATGTCGCGGCGTAGCAATTGATTTCGTATCCAATGCGTATGGCCGACCACGTACTGTCTTGATATTTTAACAAGACTACCTCGAATTTAACCTGTTTTTGATTATCAACATACACTGATTCCTTTAACTGATTGTCTGTTGTTTGTTAGTAACTTCCCCTCTGTCCCTTTTTAAAATGATTCACTCTGGCAACAGATACACCTGAGTAACAAGGAGTTAGACGTCTCCTTGGTCAGTAGACAGAAGATTTGCAGGTAGGAATTCTTTTACCTGTTAAGAGGGATACCGTTACCGTCAGGACAGCTGATTATGCACTCAGTTCGCATCTTTTCAGAAAATTAGATCGCTACACGCTACTGAAAACCTATACTGTTGGTTTTGATATGGGCACAATATGACAATATGATTACAAGCACAGACAGACTTCATATGTGACAGATTGGAGTACCTACATGATTGAGACCGCGTTTGATAACCGAATAATGGGAGGAGACGGGATAACACGTGGAAGAATAGTGAGCTGATTTTTCCGATTGTGTCGGCGTATTGAAAGCAGGTTCATTAAATTCGAAGCACTTACTTGGATTTATCACGGTCTCGTTTGAGCAACGGTGTCAAAGTTCGACAAGAGTGATTTGGGAAATTTCCCCTTCCCTCTCACCTAGAATTCTACCCAATATTTGGTGAAATAGGACCCAATGTCTTCATGTGTCTACTAAACTGCGCAAGAAAAGTTTTGCATCAGTTTCATAACACAGTTTCTGAATGTAACATGGACTGTGCGGCTGGTCCCGGCGGAGATTCGAGAACTCCCTCGGGCATGGCTGTGTGTGTTTGTCCTTAGGATAATTAAGGTTAAGTAGTGTGTAAGCTTAGGGACTGATGACCTCAGCAGTTAACTCCCATAAGATTTCACACACATTTGAACTTTTTTTTTTAATGTAACATAGTTTCTGTACGTCCATCTTTATTCGGGATGATCGAAGGGATAGCTTTGGTAAAAACAAGTCCACAGATATCAGTGACTGTATGCTGGGCCCTATTGCGATTGTAGAAGAGATGGGATTCTTCCTATACGTCGGTCCGGGAGCCTGAAGATGGCGTAGTGTGACGCTGGAAGTGGTAGCAAAAATAAAATAAAATCGAAAATTTAGACGGCTGAAGGAGTTTTGATTTGACATTTCATAACATAGTGTTTTTTTATCGTAAATCTGCTCCTCAATCCTGTTGTGACCACGGGAAATGGCTACGTACTGTGGCATGTATGCCCCATGTCGACCCAAATTTTACTAGATTCCATCATACAATGTAGATAGTCTTACGCAGTTACACGAAAGTAAGTAACTAAGATCGGTTGCAATCCCCATCCCATAAAACGACAGAAAGTCATAGTGCATGAGAACAGAGACGCGAGCCTGTAGAGAACACGGTGATTCACGATGTGTAGTTTGGCAACAAATGCACAACTTTGTTTACTAACATTAACCGTTTATATATTTAAATTACCCACAATGTCAGCTATTTAACAATGATTTCAGCAACTTCTAAATCAACCTCATCTTTCAATTGCATTTTTATTTAATGTCGTTTGTCATTGATGAAACCAAATAATCAGAAACGCGCCCTGTGCAGATAGGCACGAAACACTGAAGCTAGCTTACTAGGCATTCTGGGACTAGTTTTTGAAGAGAAGCCGCGCGTGTGCTGTGAACCCAACATTTTTTCGCGTAAAAGTGATTTAACGAGTTCAAAGAATCTCGGATAACGTTTAAATGCGAATTCGCGGGTGTGCGACTTCGAACTTTCATTAATTTCGTGATGATACAGCTGTATAAACTTGAAATGGTGCTCGATATGCGATGGCTAGAATCAGTGAACTTACATTCAAGCATTATAGTTAAGAGTGCCTCTAAAGACTGTTTTTTCCTTGATTTCTCTTCCATTATTTCGATACTTTTAATAAATCGCTGATAAGATTTTTCCATTTGCTATTCCATTGCTTACAGTCGATTGTACGCTCGTGTGGAGCAACGACATTTGCCTTAGAATACGACTGATCATGGTCTCGAGCCAACTTTACAGGGTGCAAGGTAAGCATATCTCTTAAAGGTAAATTAGGGAACTTGCAGGTGTGGCGGACTTCCTTTTTACGAGTTGGTCAGTGTAGCCCTCCACATGCAACAAACTGGGAGGAACAACTTGCACTGTTAGTGTGTCCGACGTAGTAATGTGTCACGGCAGAAACATTCCATACCTATCCATAAGTAATTAGTTAGAAAGTGCTAGGGACCGCTACAGTACCCCAGCGACCTGTGTAATTGAAGTAAAGGTAAACCTTTAGTTTCAATACAGTTCAGTGGAGCGCTCAGTGTCCAATCATGAACGGGACAATGCCCCTCGAACACACTGTTCACTTTGTCAACGTATCTCGGAGTGCCACTTTGCTACAAGATTGTCAGCATGGGAAGTTGCCCGCCGAATTTCTTTAAACGTCAGCTGTCACATCCGAACATTAAACAGGTAATATGAGGAAAGAAACACTGAATAACAATTTAGTAATGACGAAGAGTAGGCTAAGTTTAAGAAACTAGCCAGAAGAAGTGGGATACGGAATACTACGTATTAGAGAGATATTCTTGGAGTTCTCTGAGGCTATAGATGCTGCGACAGCGAGTAGCTCAGTAGACGGTTCATTTGAAGAGGAATGGACATCTCTAACAAGGGCAATCACAAAAATTAAAAAAAACATATATACAAAGAAGGTAATTCCAAGGAAATAATGGGTAACAGAAGAAATACTTCAGTTGATCGAAAAAAGAAGAAAGTATAGAAATGTTCAGGGAAAAACAGGAACCCTGAAACACAAGTCACTTAGCTATGAAATAAATCGGATGTGCAGGGAAACTAAGGCCAAATTATTGGATGAAGAAATTGGAAAAGAAATGATCGTCGGAAAGACTGATTCAGCAAACAGAAAGTCAAAGTACGACCAATGGAATTGAAAGAAAGGGCTATAACATTCAGAGTGCAATGGGAATTCCACTGTTAAATTCAGGAGAGTAGTCAGATAGGCTTCTATAAGGGAGAGGACGTGTCTGGCTCTGTGTTAGAGAAAGGAACAGGAATCGACAGGGAAGAGATAGGGGTCCAGTATTAGTAATCAAAAGAGCATTGGGCAGCTTCAGATCAAATATGGCAGAAGTGATGGATAATATTCCATAGGAATTTCTATAATCATTTGTAGAAGTGGCAACAAAATGACAATTCACACTGGTGTGCAGAATGTATGTGACCAGTGATGTACCGTCAGACTTTCGAAAAAACATCATCCGCACAATTCCGAAGATTGCAAGAGGCGACAAGTGCCAGAATTATCTCATAATCAGTTTAACAGTTAATGCATTCAAGTTGCTCACAATGATTTAATAAAGAATAATTAAGAAGAAAACTAAACATCTCTTATATAACGATGAGTTTGAGTTTAGAAAAGATAAAGGCACCAGAGAGGGAGTCCTGATGCTGTGGTTGACAATGAAGCTAGAGTGAAGAAAAATCAAGACGCGTTCATATGTTCTGTTGATCTGGAAAAATCGTTTGAGAATGTAAAACGGTGCAAGACGTTCGAAAGTCTAAGAAAAGTAGGGGTAAGCCATAGGGAAAGCCGGGTGTTATGCAATACGTACAAGAATGAAGAGGGAACAGTAAGAGTGGAAGAACAAGGAATAAGTGCTCGGATTGGAAAGGGTGTAAGACAGGGATGCAGTCTTTAGCCCTTATTGTTCAATCTACACATCGAAGAATCAATGACGAAAATAAAAGAATGCTTCAAGAGTGGGATTAAAATTCAAAAAATGGTTGAAATGGCTCTGACCACTATGGGACTCAACTTCTGAGGTCATAAGTCCCCTAGAACTTAGAACTACTTAAACCTAACTAACCTAAGGACATCACACACATCCATGCCCGAGGCAAGATTCTAACCTGCGACCGTAGCGGTCTCGCGGTTCCAGACTGTAGCGCCTAGAACCGCACGGCCACTCCGGCCAGCCTGATTAAAATTCACTATAAAAAGATATCAATCATAAGATTCGCTGATGACATTGCTATCCTGAGCGATAGTTAAGAAAAATTACCAGACGTGTTAAATGGAATGAAAAGTCTGTTGAGTAAGGAATATGGATTGAGAGTAAGCCGAAGAAAGGCGAAAGTAATGAGATGCAGCATAAATGAGAATAGAAGGACTAAAATCAGAACTGGTGATGACGAAGTAGATAAAGTTAAGGCATTCTGCTACCTGGACACCAAGTTAACCCGTGATGGACGGAGCATGGAAGACGTCAAAAGCAGACTACCGGTGGCAAAAAGGGTGTTCCTGGCCAAGAGAAGTCTTGAGCATGTTGCTTTAAACTGCGAGCAACCGCTGCCGAAATATCATATTTTGAATTAAATGTCCGCACAGGCTGTAAAATACTTTTGTTAAAAGTCACAATCGGTTTCACGTCAATTGAAGACGTACCCTCTGGTGATCTATACAAAAATTAATAAATAAATACCGGGCGAGGTGGCGTAGTGATTAGTACACTGGACTCGCATTGGGAGGACTGCAGTTCAAACCCATATCAGGCCACACTGACTTAGGTTTTCCGTGATTTCCCTAAATCGCTTCAGGGAAATACTGGGATGTTTCCTTTGAAAGAGCACGGCGCACTTTTTTCCACATACTTCCCTAATCGAATGGGACCGATGACCTCTGTTTTGTCCCCTCCCCCAAATCAACCAACCGATAAATAAATTTTTTTACAAGGAATTCTTGGCAGTGGTCTTAAGAATAAGGGGATACTGAAAAGCATCATTAGACAGGGGAATAAAGCTGACAAACGGCAGGGATGGATTCCTGACTGGAAATGGAGGAAAAATTGTCCGATGAACTTGAGTCTAGAAATGTATCATTGCCACGGTGGATGGCGCTGACAAATGGAAGTTCCACTGACCACGTGCCGTGTGTTCCTTGTGTGATGCAGACTGTGTGATTGACGCAGCGTACTGTGAGCGGCAGAATGCTCCGGTGTTCATGTCGGGAAAAAGCCGATATGGTGTTTGTGTACGGCCAAGCTGTTGGAAACGGTCGAGAGGCAGAACGCCTGTGCCATAACAAGAACCCTCACAGACACCAACCAAATCACACAGCATTTCAAGCACTTTTCGACCGTTTGTTGGATCATGTGTCCTTTCAGACAGTCGAACGTGCAGGGAGGCGGCGGAATGTGCGTACACTAGATTTGGAGGATCAGATTCTACAGTACGAGCATATTGAGACGACCTCCAGTACAATCTCCAGGCTAGTGGCCCGCCGGCATGGTGTAAGCCAAAGAACGATTATATGTATTTATGTGTATTCTGCATGACAACCGCTACTATCCCTATCATCTGCAACGATTGTGAGGATTATCAGCAGCGGATTTCCCTCTACGGGAAGGATTTTGTCGATGGTTTTTGCACTAGATCATCACAATTATGGGATTTCTGTCATCAATAAATTTTGCCAACGAGGCATCCTTTACCAGAACCGGCGTCATGATCGTGCACAGTCGTTATCGGTGGGCTACAGGTTTGGCACTTGATCAGAGGAACATTGTTCGCCCCTGGTAGATGAGTGGTCGCCGGCACGGTAGCTCAGCGTGTTCGGTCAGAGGGTTAGCTGCCCTCTGTAATAAAAAAAAAATGAGTTAACGGATCAACAACGAACTTAAACGGATGTCTTACGACGTCCGCCACGAGCAGATGCAACGAGCAAAAGTGAACAAAATGAGATTTAAAAAAAAAAAGTGGTCAGCGCGACGAAATGTCATCCCTAACGGCCCGGGATCGATTCCCGGCTGGGTCGGAGATTTTCTCCGCTCAGGGACTGGGTGTTTTGTTGTCTTGTTCATCATCATTTCATCCCCATCGACATTCAAGTCGCCTACGTGGCGTCAACTCGAAAGACTTGCACCAGGGGAACGGTCTACCCGAGGGGAGGCCCTAGCCTCACGGCATTTACATTTTAGAGGAACTTTCATTCGGCAGCGCCATCTACCGTGGACACGATGCATTTCCGGACACAAGATCGTAGGACCTTTCTCTTCAATTACTAGTCAGGAATTTGTCCCTCCAGTTTGTCGGTTTTATTAATGTTCACCTTATATAGCAATATTTGAAGAGTATTCACAGAGATTCTTTTTAACACGTCACAGTAGTAACAACTGCCTTAGAGCCATTCCCCATCATTCACGCCAAATTATAAACACATATCGAGCTAAAAGCGGTAGTCCGTAGTTAAAAATGAAGAGGATAGCATAATCTATAGAAATTAAACCTTGATAAACCAAACGACCTAAACAAAGCTGTAGCCTAGCAACGCACCTACACAGTTTCAATGTATGAACCCAGTAAGCGAGAAGAGCCTTACCGTGCCACGAGCGGGAAAATGGTCGAGCGGCAGCAGGTAAGGCAGTGCTGACCGTTCTGCAGTGCGGAAGATGTTTACAGGTGACAACGTCAGAGGCGACGGGAACAAAACCATCGCTATAGAAGGCGTGAAGTGTGGGTGGCGGACGGGCGGCTATACATGCGCTATGCTACTTAAAAATATGTAATACAAAAGATTGAATCCCGTTTATAAGAATACTAAAAATGGACGATCAGAACGTAAAATGTTAATAAAGCCTGAGTGGTAATACAAATTCCCTCTTTTACAAATAGAGTTTATAAAAATATTGGCTGTCTCGTTTTTATCCAATTGTTATTTGTATAGATTCTACTATCCCCTTCAGCTTAACTCTGTACTATCGCTTTTAGGCAGTACTTTGATTTTGCAACCGTAGTCTAGGGGTAGAGTCTTTGATTCAAAATCAAAACGCCTGCGGTCCCGGATTCGAATCCCACCGCTGTTTACATTTTGATTAATAATCAGCATTGTCGGCCGAAGACTACCAGCATAAGAAGTCACCCCTCATTCTGCCAACGGCCTTGTCAAAGGGGGTGGGGGAGCAGGAACTCTCTCGTCCTAGAGGTGGGAAATTGCCCCTAAAGGCGGAAGAATCTGCGGTGGTCAACGGCATGAGGATGCAGAAGGCAATCGAAACCGCTGAATTAAAGCCACGTAACGTGTATCCACAGGACATGTGGCCTGTAATTGAAGAAGTGTCATGATGATCTCTCCATTGGCAAAAGATTCCGGAATAGTCCGCCATTCGGATCTCCAGGAGGGGACTGCCAAGGGGTAGGTTACCATGAGAAAAAAATTGAATAATCAACGAAAGGATAACGTGCTACGAGCCGGGGCATTGAATGTCAGGAACTCGAACGTGGTAGGGAAACTAGAAAATCTGAAAAGGGAAATGCAAAGGCTCAACCTAGGTATAGAAGGGGTCAGTGAAGTGAAGTGGGGAGAAGATAAGGATTTCTGGTCAGATGAGTAAAGGGTAATATCAACAGCAGCAGGAAATGGTATTACGGGGATAGGATTCGTTATGAATAGGAAGGTAGGGCAGAGAGTGTGTTACTGTGAACAGTTCACTGATAGGTTTGTTCTTATCAGAATCGACACCAAACCGAGAACGATGGTTCAGGTATACATCCCGACGTCGCAAGCTGAAGACGAAGAGATAGAGAAAGTGTGTGAGGATGTTGAAAGGGTAACACAGTATGTTAATGGAGATGAAAATCTAATAGTCATGGGAGACTGGAACGCAGTTGCAGGGGAAGGAGTAGAAGAAATGATTACAGGTGAATATGGACTTGGGACAAGGATTCAGAGAAGAGAAAAACTAATTGAGTTCTGTAACAACTTTCAGCTAGTAATAGCGAATACTCTGTCCAGGAATCACGAGAGGAGGAGGTATACTTGGAAAAGGCCGGGTGATACGGAAAGATTTCAGTTAGTTTACATCATGTTCAGACGGATATTCCGAAATCAGGTACTGGATCGTAAGGCGTACCCAGGAGGAGATACAGACTCAGCTCACAATATAGTAGTGACGAAGAGTAGGCTGAAGTTTAAGACATTAGTCAGGAAGAATCAATACGCAAAGAAGTGGGATACGGAAGTACTAAGGAATGACGAGACATGTTTGAAGTTCTCTAACGCTATAGATACAGCAATAAGGAATAGCGCAGTTGGAGGTACAGTGGTAGAGGAATGGACATCTCTAAAAAGGGCCATCACAGAAGTTGGGAAGGAAAACATAGGTACAAAGAAGGTAGCTGCGAAGAAACCATGGGTAACAGAAGAAATACTTCAGTTGATTGATGAAAGGAGGAAGTACAAACATGTTCCGGGAAAATCAGGAATACAGAAATACAAGTCGCTGAGGAATGAAATGAATAGGAAGTGCAGGGAAGCTAAGACGAAATGACTGCAGGAAAAGTGTGAAGACATCGAAAAAGAAAAGATTGTTGGAAGGACAGACTCAGCATACAGGAAAGTCAAAACAACCTTCGACGACATTAAAAGCAAGGGTGATAACAATAAGAGTGCAACGGAGATTCCACTGTTAAATGCAAATGAGAGAGAGGTGGAAAGAATACACTGAAAGCCTCTATGAGGGGGAAGATTTGTCTGATGTGATAGAAGAAGAAACAGCAGTCGATTTAGAAGACACAGGGGATCCAGTATTAGAATCAGAATCTAAAAGAGCTTTGGAGGACTTATATCAAATAAGGCAGAAGGGGTAGATAACATTCCATCAGTATTTCTACATCATTGGGGGAAGTGACAACAAAACGTTAATTCATTTTGGTGTGTAGAATGTATGAGTTTGGTGACATACATCTGACTTTCGGGAAAGCATCATCCACAGAATTACGGCAAGAGCTAACAAGTGCGAGAATTATCGCAAAATCAGCTTAACAGCTCATGCATCCAAGTTGCTTACAAGAATAATATACAGAAGAGTGGAAAAGAAAATTGAGGATGCGCTAGATGACGATCAGTTTGGCTTTAGGAAAGGTAAACGCATGAGAGAGGCAATTCTGACATTGCGTTTAATAATGGAAGCAAGATTAAAGAAAATCAAGAGACGTTCTTAGGATCTGTCGACCTGGAAAAAGCGTTCAAGAATGTAAAATGGAGCAAGATTTTCGAAATTCTGAAAAAAGTATGGGTAAGCCATAGGGAGAGACGGGTCATATACAATATGTACAACAGACAAGAGGGAACAATAAGAATGGACCAACAAGAACGAAGTGCTCGTATTAACAAGGGTGTAAGATAAGGATGTAGCCTTTCGCCCCTACTGTTCAATCTGTATATCGAGGAAGCAATGATGGAAATAAAAGAAAGGTTCAGCAGTGGAATTAAAATTCAAGGTGAAAAGATATCAATTATACGATTCGCTGATGACATTGCTATCCTGAGTGAAAAGTGAAGAAGAATTATATGATCTGCTGAACGGAATTAACAGTCTAATAAGTATGCAGTATGGATTGAGAGTAAATCGAAGAAAGACGAAGGTAATGAGAAGTAGTAGAAATGAGAACAGCGAGAAACTTAACATCAGGGTTGATGGTCACGAAGTAGATGAAGTTAAGGAATTCTGCTACCTAGGCTGTAAAATAACCAATGACGGACGGAGCAAGGAGGACATCAAAAGCAGACTAGCAATGGCAAAAAGGGCATTCCTGGCTAAAAGAAGTCTACTAATATCAAATATCGGCCTTGATTTGAGGAAGAAATTTCTGAGAATGTACGTCTGGAGTACAGCATTCTATGATAGTGAAACATGGACTGTGGGAAAACCGGAACAGAAGAGAATCGAAGGATTTGAGATGTGGTGCTACAGACGAATGTTGAAAATTAGGTGGACTGATACAGGTAGGGAATGAGGAGGCTTTGCGCAGAATCGGAGAGGATAGGAATATGTGGAAAACCTTGATAAGGAGAATGGACAGGATGATAAGACATCTGTTAAGACATGAAGGAATGACTTCCATGGTACTAGAGGGAGCTGTAGAGGGAAAAAACTGTAGAGGAAGACAGTGATTGGAATACACCCAGAAAATAATTGAGGACGTAGAACGGGGCGTGAGTCGTCCTTGGGTAGCTCAGTTGGTAGAGCACTTGCCCGCGAAAGGAAAAGGTCCCGAGTTTGAGTCTCGGTCCGGCACACAGTTTTAATCTGCTCCGCTGCAAAGTGAAAATATCATTCTGAATTGAGTACGTAGGTTGCAAGCGCCACTCTGAGATGAAGAGGTTAGCACAGGAGAGGAATTCTTTGCGAGTCGCATCAAACCAGTCAGAAGATCGATGACAAAAAAATGTGTTTATAAGTTGATTTGAATGATGGAGACTGGCTCTAAGGCAGTTACCTTTCCGCTTAAAGAGACTCTCTATGAGTACTCAAGTATTTCCATATTATACTACTTTTGAGTATCGCTTTCTTGGCCAACAAATGTCCACTAGTACCAAATATAGGTCTTAATCTGAGGAAGAAGGTTTCTGCGACCGTACGCTTGGAGCATAACGTCGTGTGGTAGTGAAACATGGACGTAGGAAAGCTGAAAGAGAAGAGAATTGCAGCGTTTCAAATGTGGTGCTGCAGAAGTGCACTGATATGGAATGAGGTTCTCCGCGGAATCGGTGAGGAAAGAAGAAGGGACAGGGTGGTAGGACATAAATTACGACACCAAGGATTAACTTCCATGGTACTAGACGGAACTATAAAGGGAAAAAAAACTGTAGAGGAAGGCAGAGACTGGAATATATCCAGCAAATGATTGAGGAACTAGATTGCAAGTGTCAATGCAGATGAAAGTGTTGGCACAGGAGAGGAATTCGTGGCCGGCAGTATCAAACCAGACAGAAGACTAATGAGTCAAAAAAAGAAACTGACGTAACCGTCGGGAATTTATATCAGCCGGTTGCCTCACATTAACTGAAACCACTCGAACCCGGAGGATGAATGAAAAACGTTCTGGTAACTGACGTGATCGTTTGTTTCATACGACTAAAATAAAGCCAATTAAACGAAAAAAAAGACTGGCTAATCGGTCGCTAAAACCGCTCTGATATCCTACCACTAGTACAGTTCTGCGTCCACACGATCAATTTGGCCTCCAAGAATTCCTTACGAACCAAAGCACAGCTGTCTTTCCTTTGTGTGTGAAATGTGGCAACAGAACTACCCTAAAATATTTCCTTTCCGCCTTGGCATTACGAAATCTGCCGATAATGAAACTTTTCACTGTCGCTGTCGAGGGAAAACAGCTGAAATCTGTTCCGCCTGTGATCCAATGATATATTTGTGTCGAGTTATGGCCCTACTAGAACTGTAAGAAGAGACCTTGTGTCGAAACTAATCGAGGAAAAGACAAAAAAACTGTGACAAAAATGCGAAAAAACTTTCAACTTCATATGACTTTGTCCAAATTTTCTTTACTTAAGTATGCACCTGCCTCTTTGTACGTACAAAATTTTCCGTCAGATAAGTAGATGAGCCCAGATGAAGAAAATTTTGAAAAATTAGTTGTTTTGTACTGTTTTAGAAGAAAATAGAAATAAATATATATTTTCTATACTTTTAGTGTTTTCCTACCTCGTTATGCATGTTTAGTGATATGATGCTGCATGATTACATGCAAAGTTGTATGATTTGATACTGCATGAACAATCTGAGCTCTAGTCATCAGTATCTAGTTCAGAGGTTATCGCAGTGTAGGACGTTTAAATCAGTGTTTTCTTTTCCGGAACAAATGGTATTGTGTAGCTTTGAAGTGTATTCGATATTAATAATAATAATAATCATAATATATATGACAATAACAGCAATAATAATAATTATTACTATAGTCATTTTGCGTGTTTTCCGTCGTTACTTTGTTGTTTCTATTTTCTTGGAAATGTGGTCCATTTTTGTGACTAAAAGGTATTTCACAAAAAAAAGAAAATCATTTATTTAGTTTCACAGGCAGAGCACATCTCCAAAAATTATTATTGTGAAGATGGGTAATGTTCTTAACGTCGTCTCACTGACAGCAGGTTAAAATTTATGCCGGACTGGGCCTCATACGCCAATCTCTCGCTTAACGCGATCCGTTGCCTTAACCGACGCAGCCATCCGAACACAATTCCAGATCCGACCCGAATTTCCAGCCTGTTACACCCTACCAGCGTAACGTCCCCTACCCGTGAACCCTTCAATCGCCCTTTCGGATTCCCGCAAGAGTTCGAAATTGGCACGCATCCACACTGAAAAGGAAAAAAAGCACAGTTCCAAGAAGATGTGTTGCGACATCAACGGAAGCTGGCAGGTGCATTTATACGTCTGGAATATGATGTCACATAAGTGAGGCGCTAGCACCTTTGAGATTGGACGTGGTGAGTTGATATTATTCAAGAATGCCTTTCAGGAGGCAAAGATGTAATTATCAACATATCACTGAGTTTGAACGAGGTACTGTACTACCAGCTCGATGTTCTTTCTGCGTTACTGCAGAAAGACTTTACAGGAATGTAGCTATTGTACATGTTTGCCTGTAGCGGCGGTCACGGGAATGTACGGTTGCAAGAAGACCTAGCTGGAAGATCATCGTATCACCTGTATGACCCTGGCACATGGTACTGCATCTGCAGCAGCAATGTGAGACACAGTTGGCACCACTGTGTCACAACGACCTGTTACAAATCTGTTATTTCCAGGCCAACTCCGAGCCACATACCAAGCAGCGTGCATTCCACTGACTCCAAACCAGCACCATTTATGACTTCAGACGTGTCAAGCGAGAGCTCATTGGAGGGCAGGTTGGTTCAAAATGGTTCAAATGGCTCTGAGCACTATGGGACTTAACTTCTAAGATCATCAGTCCCTAATTAAACCTAACTAATTAAACCTGACTAATTAAACCTAACTAACCTAAGGACATCACACACATCCATGCCCGAGGCAGGATTCGATCCTGCGACCGTAGCGGACGCGCGGTTCCAGACTGTAGCGCCTAGAACCGCTCGGCCACTACGGCCGGCGCAGGTTGGAGGTCTGATGTGTTTTCTGATGAAAGCTGCTTAGACCAAGGTGCCAGTGATGATATTGTGTTGACTAGAAAGAGACTGTTGATGGCCTCCAACCAACCTGTCTGCGTGCTCACGCACTGCACCTAAACCTGGAGATATGATGTGGGGTATGATTTCGTATTCCAGCAGGAGCGCTCTCGTTGTCCCCTCCCCCCACCCATCCCCATCCCCTCCTGACTGCAAATTTGTACGCCAGTCTGGTGAGCCGACCTGTTGTGCTGCCATTCATGAACATCATTTCAGGAGGTGTTTTCCAACAGGATAACGCTCGTCGACGTACTGCTGTTGTAACCCGGCGTGTTCTACAGAGTGTCGATGTGGTCATGGCCTGCTCGATCACCAGGTGTGTCTCCATCGAGCATTTATGGAACATCCGTGGGCGACAACTTCCGCTTCATCGACATTCCGCATACAGCATTAACGTCCCTGTATTGACCGACCAAGTGCAACAGGCTTGGAACTCTATGCCACAAACTGACATCCGAACCTGCGCAGCACTACGCGCGCAAGTCTGTATGCTTGCCTTCAAGATCCTGGCGGTTACACCTGTTATTAATGTACCGAAAACTAAACTAAAGTCCGCCCGAACCGGCCATGAAGGCCAAACGGTACCGACCGGTCGCCGTGTCGTCTTCCCTCACAGGCGTCACTGGATGCGGATATGGAAGGGCGTGTGGTCAACACACCGCTCTCTCGGCCGTATGTGAGTTTACAAGACCGGAGCCGCTACTTCTCAATCAAGTAGCTCCTCAATTTGCTTCACAAGGACTGAGTGCACCACGTTTGCTAACAGCGGTTGGCAGACTGGATGGTCTCCCATCCAAGTGCTAGCCCAACCCGACAGCGCTTAATTTCGGTGATCTGACGGGAATCGATGTTACCACTGTGGCAAGGATGTTGGTCTATTAATGTACCAACATTTCACATTTCCAGTGGCTTACATTAGCCTGTGATCTTGCAATGTTAATCACTGAAATATGCTACCTAGACAAATGTATTTCAGAAATTTCATTATTCCACGTTAACTGTTGTCTTGCTGTTGCGACTTTTCCGACAGTGTATATATTGCTCTAATCCGCACAGCGTATAATTTTGGTTCTTCCTTTCTCTACTTTAAATCATTTGTCTTTATTAACAAACGGCTAAAACGGTCACACAGTACCAGTTGCAGGATGCGTATCTAACGGCTTCCAGAAGCAACAAAAATTTGTTTTTTAGTGTTTCATAGATTTACTGACCAAAATTAAAAATGTTAAGTGGTGTCATAATCTGCTCAAAGGTTTAACACAAGAAATCAAGTATTAAAGTTGGAAACTGTGCATCTACATTGAGGCAACGCAACTCACAGCGCGCCAATTATCCAGGTAATATTTATGCAGTGTTTAAGAATGATAGCCCTTAACGACTTCCAACAAAATTTTACCCATAATCTCAAACATTTTCTGAACTTTTTCCCGTTGACATTTCACACAAAATAAGGAAAAGAAAAAAGTTTATCGCCTTCTATGTTTTTTGCTGTTCAGCAGTAAAACCTCAGTTTCAAGCACAACATTTCAATTTATTACATCTTTACAACTAAATCTATTACCTACACATTTTACAGGCAGTATCTACATATAGCGTTGGAAGTACCTGCGAAATTATATCACTTTACGACGTATAATTCAGGAGATATGATGACAGAAACACTGGGATTCGTATAATCTAACTGTTCTTAAAACGGAGGGGAAATTGCCCAAAGTGTACTAATCAACTGCAGAGTCCCAAACTAACAAAAGATTTATAAAAGTTTTATATGCTTAACGCCAACACATTAATTTATTTATGAAACGATCAGACGTTTCAAGCTGTTTTATGCACGGGAGCTCGATTCTTTAAAGAATGGTGGTTTAGGAGTTTGAGGGAGGGGGGGGGGGAGGTTACTGGGCTAAAAATAAATTCAAAAGAACGCTAGCTTGATTGTGTTCTCAGCGATACTAGACTACGAAACGCTTCAACTGTTTCAGTACGACACAAATAACGCTGCTCCTGCCAGACAAAATACAGGAACATTACGTGTTAACTAGTACAGGTACCGTGCCATAGGAGCAGGGTTACCCGTTGCGTTAACGTGAAAATTAATTGAAATTCATCTTTAAATTTTTTTGTTCCCAATTCCGCGTAACATTATGTTGATAATTTTCAGGTTAGTTCCATCTATGTGCAACTAAAAAAAAACCCAGGGCCAGGTGGGAAAAGGACTCGTGCACTAAGGGTTCCGTACAAACTCATTTACGTGTCGAGACTGTTCATCCGCTCCAGAAATAGGAGATCTCGACGATCTTTGCCCGTTATCGAAATTGATACTGGCAAGATATCGGTCTCCGGGATTCCAAGACTTTCGGGAATGTTTTAATTTCAAATTTTAAGCCGCATAACAAATGCCAAAAGCAATATTTTTCATGTGATATGAAAACAAATACACAATTTTTTGATTTTTTTTCCTTTGCTTGTACTGTGAAACCTGTCTTCTTGCCAAATCTCACGATTATGTGCCAAGGGCATGTACTCTATAGATTTTTAATGAGTGAGTTCGCAAGTATGAAAACATTTCACATAAATGGACGCATCTTTAGATTACACTGACATAGAAGCTTAACATTTTTGCACCACCAAAGGACTACTGATCTTAACCGTGACATAAATTTTAACTTGCTACGTCTAACCGTTCATGAGAAAAAGGGGTCTTAACATACGGACGTACAGACAGACAGACAGTCTGATAAAAAATGAAAAAAAACAACATATTCGCTTTATATACTTACAAGTTAACAACAATCGATTTTTTGTTTTGTAGTGTGAAACCTTCCTTTTTGCTTTCTAACAGCTGCTTTTTTTTTTTACAATAAACAGACATATCAAAAACCGAATTCTTATATTTCAAGTTATAAATGAAATACTTTCTTAACGAATCTACAATGGCAACAGACACAGTGAAAGATATATATTTCATTAATAAAAGTTCATGGACTATTCGTACTTCGGTTTTCAGGCTTTTACTTCCGATACGTATCTCACAGCGAGAACTCCATCGTTAGGGTACCCAGGGTTCAATCGAGTTCTTTTCTATCGTGATCAGATGAAGCAGACAGGCGTGAGGAAGATGATGTAATGCCGGTGACTCAAAATTCATGTTTTAAACATCTGGGGGTTGTAGAGGGGATTTGCAGATGAAATTTTGGCAAGGAACTCATGTGCGGAAATGTTCCGTTTGGATATAAAATGAGCTTGAAGATCGGATCACTTTCATATCCCCCACCTCCTGGCACGCACACGAACTTAGAAGAGGGCTTTGTTCGCTGAAAATGACAAGCCTATCCTGAGCTTCACTGTTGCCCAGGCTAACCGCTTAGTACGGTATTCCTGCGGCACTTCTTATTATTGGTGCAGTTTTGCCTCTCTTTGGGGATTTTCCTCTTCTTTGGTTGGCTTCTGTGTCGTCCTCAGGCTGCTGTAGGGGGTGTCTACTCCCTCAGCAGTTCAGACTAACGCATGGTCGGTCTGCGGTGTATTCAGTGGCCCAAGTTCTGAATGAGCCTCTTCCGGGAATGTTCGCCTTGACGTAGAACTGGGTAGAGACTGCTTGAATCTCTCGCGCAAAAGCGAGATGCCAGTGTCCCAGTGCAGCAGTTGCGAGCTATATCTTCTGGGAAGGCACAGAGCGAGCCTGAGCGCTCGGTTCTGCACCCTCTGCAGCATCCCGAAGTTGGCGCAAGCCGTATTTCCGACGCTACTGCTGCGTATTCTACACTACTAGCCATTAAAATTGTTACACCAAGATGAAATGCAGATGATAAACGGGTATTCATTGGACAAATATATTATACTAGAACTGACATGTGGTTACATTTTCATGAAATTTGGGTGCATAGATCCTGAGAAATCAGTACCCAGAACAACCACCTCTGGCCATAATAAAGGCCTTGATACACCTGGGAATAGAGTCAGAGCTTGGATGGCGTGTAAAGGTACAGCTGCCCATGCAGCTTCAACACGATACCACAGTTCATGAAGAGTAGTGACTGGCGTACTGTGACGAGCCATTTGCCTGGCCACCACTGACCAGACGTTTTCAATTGGTGAGAGATCTGGAGAATGTGCTGGCCAGGGCAGCAGTCGAACATTTTATGTATCCAGAAAGGCACGTACAGGACCTGCAACATGAAGTCATGCATCATCCTGCTAAAATGTAGGGTTTCGCAGGGATCGAATGTAGGGTAGAGCCACGGGTCGTAACACATCTGAAATGTAACGACCACTGGTCAAAGTGCCGTCAATGAGAACAAGAGGTGACCGAGACGTGTAACCAATGGCACCACATACCATCACGCCGGGTGATACGCCAGTATGGCGATGACAAATACACGCTTCCAATGTGCATTCACCGCGATGTCGCCAAACGCGAATGCGACCATCATGATGCTGTAAACAGAACCTGGATTCATCCGAAAAAATGGCGTTTTGCCATTCGTGCACCCATGTTCGTCGTTGAGTACACCACCGCAGGCGCTCCTGTCTATGATGCAGCGTCAAGGGTAACCGCAGCCATGGTCTCCGAGCTGATAGTCCATGCTGCTCCAAACGTCGTCGAACTGTTCGTGCAGATGGTTGTTGTCTTGCAAACATCTCCATCTGTTGACTCAGGGATCGAGACGTGGCTGCACGATCCGTTACAGCCATGCGAATAAGATGCCTGTCATGTCGACTGCTAGCGATACGAGGCCGTTGGGATCCAGCACGGCGTTCTGTATTACCCTCCTGAACCCACCGATTCCGTACTCTACTAACAGTCATTGGATCTCGACCAACGCGAGCAGGAATGTCGCGATACGATAAACCGCAATCGCGATAGGCTACAATCCGACTTTTATCAAAGTCGGAAACGTGACGGTACGCATTTCTCCTTCTTACACGAGGCATCACAACAACGTTTCACCAGGCAACGCCGGTCAACTGCTGTTTCATCATCATCATTTAAGACTGATTATGCCTTTCAGCGTTCAGTCTGGAGCATAGTCCCCCTTATAAAATTCCTCCATGATCCCCTATTCAGTGCTAACATTGGTGCCTCTTCTGATGTTAAACCATTACTTCAAATTCATTCTTAACCGAATCCAGGTAACTTCTCCTTCGCCTACCCCGACTCCTCCTACCCTCTACTGCTGAATCCATGAGTCTCTTGGGTAACCTTGCTTCTCCCATGCGTGTAACATGACCCCACCATCTAAGCCTGTTCGCCCTGACTGCTACATCTATAGAGTTCATTCCCAGTTTTTCTTTGATTTCCTCATTGTGGACACCCTACTGCCATTTTTCCCATCTACTAGTACCTGTAATCATCCTTGCTACCTTCATATCCGTAACCTCAACCTTATTGATAAGGTAACCTGAATCCACCCAGCTTTCGCTCCCATACAACAAAGTTGGTCGAAAGATTGAACGGTGCACAGATAACTTAGTCTTGGTACTGACTTCCTTCTTGCAGAAGAGAGTAGATCGTAGCTGAGCGCTAACTGCATTATCTTTGCTACACCTCGCTTCAAGTTCTTTCACTATGTTGCCATCCTGTGAGAATATGCATCCTAAGTACTTGAAACCGTCCAGTGATCACTGATCCAGAGATCACTGATTTGGCACTCAGTCCGTTTATATTTCTTTCCCACTGACATTACTTTCGTTTTGGAGATGCTAATCTTCATACCATAGTCTTTACATTTCTGATATAGCTCTGAAATATTACTTTGCAAACTTTCAATCGAATCTGCCATCACAACTAAGTCATCCGCATATGCAAGACTGCTTATTTTGTGTTCACATATCTTAATCTCACCCAGCCAGTCTATTGTTTTCAACATATGATCCATAAATAACATGAACAACAGTGGAGACAGGTTGCAGCCTTGTGTTACCCCTGAAACTACTCTGAACCATGAACTCATTTTACCGTCAACTCTAACTGCTGCCTGACTATCTATGTAAAGAGCTTTAATTGCTTGCAAAAGTTTGCCTCCAATTCCATAATCTCGTAGAACAGACAATAACTTCCTTCTAGGAACCCGATCATATGCCTTTTCTAGATCTATAAAGCATAGATACAATTCCCTGTTCCACTCGTAACACTTCTCCATTATTTGCCGTAAGCTAAAGATCTGGTCCTGACAACCTCTAAGAGGCCTAAACCCACACTGATTTTCATCCAATTTGTCCTCAACTAATACTCGCACTTTCCTTTTAACAATACCTGAGAATATTTTACCCACAACGCTGATTAAAGAGATACCTCTGTAGTTGTTACAATCTTTTCTGTTTCCATGTTTAAAGATTGGTGTGACTAGTGCTTTCGTCCAGTCTGATGGAACCTGTCCCGACTCCCAGGCCATTTCAATTATCCTGTGTAGCCATTTAAGACCTGACATTCCACTGTATTTGATGAGTTCCGACTTAATTTCATCCACCCCAGCTGCGTTATTGCACTGCAATCTATTGACCATTTTCTCCACTTCCTCAAATGTGATCCTATTTCCATCATCATTCCTATCCCATTGTACATCGAAATCTGAAACATTACTCATCGTATTTTCACCTACATTGAGCAACTCTTCAAAATATTCCCTCCATCTGCCCAAGGCATCAACAGGATTCACCAGCAGTTTTCCTGACCTGTCCATAATACTTGTCATTCCTTCTTACCTCCCTTTCCAAGACTGCTAATTACATTCCAGAATGGTTTTCCAGCAGCTTGAGCCGTAGTCTCCAACCTGTTTCCAAAGTTTTCCCAAGATTTCTTCTTGGATGCTGCAATTATCTGTTTGGCTTTGTTTGTTTCTTCAACATACCTTTCTCTGTCTACCTGAGTTCTAGTATGTAGCCATTTTTGATACGCCATCTTTTTCCTTTTACAGGCTGCCTTGACTGTGTCATTCCACCAAGCTGTTTGCTTCATCCTACTTTTACACACTACTGCTCCAAGACATTCTTTAGCCACTTCTAGTGCTGTGTCCCTGTACTTTGTCCATTCCAATTCCAATGACTGTAATTGACTACATTCAACTAACTGGTACCTTTCTGAGATCACTGTTATGTACTTGTGCCTGATTTCCCTATCCTGAAGTTTCTCCACTCTTATCCTCCTTCATATGGACCTGACCTGCAGCACTTTCGGCCTTACAATACCAATTTCACTGCAGATTAAATAGTGATCAGTGTCATCAAAGAATCCCCTGAATACACGTGTGTCCCTCACAGCCTTCCTGAAGTCCTGATCTGTTATTATATAGTCAATGACGGATCTGGTTCCCCTGCCTTCCCACGTATACCGGTGAATGTTCTTATGTTTAAAAAATGAGTTTGTGATTACTAAGCCCATACTGGCACAGAAATCCAAGAGTTGTTTCCCGTTCCTGTTGGCCTCCATATCCTCTCCAAATTTACCCATAACCTTTTCATACCCTTCTGTTCGATTTCAAATCCTGGCATTAAAATCACCCATGAGCAGAACACTGTCCTTGTCCTTTACTCTAACAACTATGTCACTGAGTGCGTCATAAAAACTATCCATCTTATCTTGATATGTCCTTTCACAATGCGAATATACTGACACAATCCTAATTTTCTTGTTAGACACTGTCAAATCTATCCACATCAGTCCTTCGTTTACGTATCTTACTGCAACTACGCTGGATAGCATTTCTTTCCTGATGTAATGCCCTACACCCCATTGTGCTATTCCTGCTTTGACTCCTGACAGGTAAACCTTGTATTCTCCCACTTCTTCTTCTTTATCACCCCTTACCCGAATGTCACTAACAGCTAAAATGTCCAAGCCCATCTTACTTGCAGCCTCTGCCAAGTCTACCTTCTTCCCAGAGTAGCTCCCATTTGATATTAACAGCTCCCCATCTCGTTACCATTCGTTTGCCGAGTCGTATCGTAGTAGTCCCTGGTTCGTCAATTGGAGGTGGGGCTCCGTCACCTCCAAAGGTCCGAGGCATTTTGCTCTGATTGTTGCCAGCATCATATTTAAAGTACCAGGGAAGCAGGTTGCTAGCCTTACTTGCCCCGGGTCCCATTGGGTTTTAATCCTAACGGTTGAGGGACTAACCGGTGGTTTGGTAGTCTGAGCACTAAGGTGACCACGACTCAGAATATGTCCGAGATGCCCAGCCTTATTCCAAAGTAACTGGTATCCTGACTGTCAGGACCACTTACTTGGCCACTCATACGTTGCCCGTGGTTCATGAACTAGGACATGACAACAGGTACCCACACCAAACTTCGTCCGACTTCAACAAAGACTGCCGGGAATAAATCGATACGTTCGAAAGTGAGCGGCGAAAGGGGGCGGGGGTGTTGGCTGCCTTCGGCACTCCGGTGCTCCAAGGACGCCGCTGCACTCTCAACTTTGAAGATGGCGTCCTTCGTCACATGGAAAAGCAGCCGAGAACAAGTACTCGAAACATTGCCCATGACATCGGCTCCGATGTGTGCATACTGTGAAGTGGGAGATTTGGAAGTGATTCGATACTCAAACTGATTTAACATGCCAAGGGCGCAGGTCCGGACATGCGTTCCTTATCAAAACTACGACTGCCAAGTCCCCTCTGCACCCTCTGTAAGTCTGTAATAGGAATTTTGAATCAGCGTGTCTAAATTGCAAAACATATCAACGATGTTAGAAAATAAAAAGTCTACAGTGCTTTAAAATAACTGCATATTGTGATGACCTGACGATAAAATTACTATTTTACACATTATTGCAGTAGACTAATGATGATGAAATCAGATATCGAGCAGTACGTTAAATTAGAAAAAGAATCTTAACGGCAGTGGTGGGTACACAAGTAAAATGCATTCCCTGATATCAGTGAAAAAAAGAGATCCATGTGACAAGAAATATTATCTACCTTTCGTGACTGTGATTGGACAGTTTTCAAGTACTCATTTCATTTACGCAGATGCCGTATCTCTATGACGGTAATCGTTATCCAGTCCAGCAAACTTGGAAACCCGTTTTTTTTTTTTACCTCTTGTATCCGTGGTCACATGAGAATCATTTTATTTCGACAAATACAAATTTTGTCTACGACAACAATATAGAATCATTCTCTAGTTGTTAAAGTGAAAAAAATACTCCTCTTCTTCGACAGTTTTCTTCGCGTAACCGTAAAAACAAAGCATATTTCTGAATGTGATTCAATACTTTCGTCATTGTAGCGAAAAACTTATCTTACGGTATATATATATATATATATATATATATATATATATATATATATATATATATATGTGTGTGTGTGTGTGTGTGTGTGTGTGTGTGTGTGAGAGAGAGAGAGAGAGAGAGAGAGAGAGAGAGAGAGAGAGACCATGCTAATCCCGTTTTTTGTGTGAATGCTGTGCCTACATCTCAGTGATCACTAAACTGTACTTTGACATAGGAAAAATATACAAACAAAAGATATCAAACTTACTCATACAAACTGTGTTAACAATGGGTTTCAAACTGATCGCAGAACCCAAAATTCTGCTGACACGCCTCCTTAAAATTCACCTTGCAAGTAGTTACTAGAAGAGTTCAGGTAGTATAGGGTGGCCATATTTTCGCTGAAACTCCTAACATAATCATAGGATTACAAGTTTCCGCTTTTACTAACATTTAAAGCAAGTTCCCCAGCTTTGACCCACATTGAAAGCCTGTCAAGATATTAGTGAATATTTATGCAGCTTTTTTCACATAGTACACCTGAATCTCAATTGACTGAGTGAGGTTACTATTAATATTGTCCGCTAGTTCGTTACTATAAACATGAAACGTTCCAACACATTTACCTGGACACACTTAAAGTTGCTTCTACATCTGCCGATGACTCGCAGTCCAAGATAACATGTTACGTCCTCCGTACTAAGAAACTCTCTCTCCAGTCTCAGATTTTGACTGATACTCCATACGATCTTTCTTACGTTAATACGCCTTCGTCAGTTACTGAGTCAAAAGTTTTTCAGAAGCCAACAAATGCTGCGACTGACTACCTTGGTGTATAGATTTCAGGATGTGATATGAGAGAAGCGCATATAATCACTAGTGAACGAAACCAGAAAGCCGCGCGGGATTAGCCGAGCTGTCTTGGGCGCTGCAGTCATGGACTGTGCTGCTGATTCCGGCGGAGGTTCGAGTCCTCCCTCGGGCATGGGTGTGTGTGTTTGTCCTTAGCATAATTTATGTTAAGTAGTGTGTAAGCTTAGGGACTGATGACCTTAGCAGTTAAGTCCCATAAGATTGAACAGTTTTTGAAACAAAAAAGCAGCTTACGGAACGCAGGCTTAGATGTAGATATGTAATGTGGAAATAAGTTGTAGGTAGTCGTAGGTGTAATCAGACAGTGAATCCAAAGAATTATCTTATGATACTGTGAAGCTACAACAATTAATCTTGTAATAAGCTTTATTTCAAAAGATCTCGAAATGAAATCATAATAAGAAATATAATGCCAACCACCAAAATTTAATATTCAAACAACAGAAATTAAAATAGCACCATCACCACGGAGCGTCCACTTGTTTGGGCCTCATCGATATTAAGCACTACGTGCAGTATCAACTACGCTATTATTCTGTGAATTCCATAACATGTTTTGAAATAAAAAATCTGTTTTCTCGTTATGAGTCAGCATACAAACAAACATCGCAGTTTTAGACAATCTGATCAAAATGCAATGAGTCACGCCTTGAAGGCTGGTTGGTGTTATCTGCCGGATTAATTTTTCTCTGCGGAAAACCAATTAACTACCTCATCGTTACCAACATATTTTTGGCATACTCATCGTTGCTAGCGAATCTGATGTCTGACTGCATTACATTCTCCGAAAACAAGTAGTTAGCATTTGCGTCTCATTGGCACGAGGTCCCCGTAAAGCTGCACAGAATAGCAAACCAAGTAAGATTTTTCTCTCGTTCTGGAGTGGAATGACACTTTCCTCTGTATTTTTTTTTCTTTTTTTTTCATCAGTCTTCTGTCTGCTTTGATTCCGCCGCCACGATTTACTCTCCTGTGCCACCGCCTTCATGTCGGAGAAGCACTTGCACACGACATCTTCAATTATTCGTGGGATATATTCCAGTTTCTGCCTTCCCCTACAATTTTTGCTCTCCACGGTCACATCTAGTACCATGAAACTTATTTCACAATGTCATATCACATGTACTGTCATCCTGCCCCTTCTCCATATGTTCGTTTACACACTATGCGTAGTCTCCTCATTTTCTTTATTATCAATCGACGTAATTTTCAACATCCTTGTATAGCACCACACCTCAAACGCTTAGATTCTCTTCTTTTTCGGATTTCTCACAGTCATGTTCAGCGGAAGATGAAACTTTCGTGTTCATCATAAGACGTCTCCTACATGGCAGCCACCAAAGACCTCACTCATTAATCGACCTAATTTTCTTATAAAAAGTTTACACCGAAGACACGTTAAAGTGCTTCAGAGTGTACAAAATTTGCGAAATAGCTTTATTCGTGTTACTGTAATGTGACTGTTCATTTATTGTATAAAGTTTGGTACTAAAAACAAAACAAGGAAATGGCACAGGTGTTAAGTACCAGATACAGTACCAAAGATCTGGTTTAGATCCGCAGTCACTCGCGGGGTTTCTCACAAAACACTGCTGAGAAAGTGTAGAAAATTCCTGTTTACGACAGGCTGCAGAACGATTCTCTTGTTACCAACGTAGCTCACGAGTAAGGACAACGTAGACAAAATAAAAGAAATCAGGAATCTTTCAGGAATGTACAGACAGTCGCTTTTCCCTCGTTTCATTTGCGAGTGGAACAGAAAAGGAAATGACTGTCACTGGTACAAGGTACCTTCCGCGAAATATCTTATGGTGGCTTGCGGAATATGTATGTAGATATACACTAAGTAGATGAATATAGCTGTAATCAGTTTCTAAGCACTTGTTCCATCTTCAGCAATGTTTGTACACGTGAAAAGCGCCGAGTCCACGTTAAGCAGTAGATCCACCCTTAACTGGTTGGGTAAGCCAGTTCAAAGGTCAGAGAAATGCAAGGTCATACCACCTCCAACAGCACCGTGTCTAGCAGGGCACAGTGTTGTTATAACTTAACGTGTATGCTGGATAAGTAATGGGCTGATGAAAATATTTCAGAGTTAGTTATGTAGTTTTCCAGATGGAGGAGTCACGGGTCCAGGCAGACAGCTGAAGTTCCACTGCAAAAGGCGAGCAGTCAGAGGCAAACGGAGGATTAACATTGGCTATTAGCGGGTTTTAGCCGAAGAAGAGGTAAAGGCAACTTGGCTGTTTTGAAGTGAAACTGGCAAGAATTTAAGACTTACAAAAGATGAACATTCTTAAATGCTTTTATGATCTGTAAACATTCAAGAAAAATGATAGAGCAAACCCAAGCGTCTTAAAATAATCGCCGTAATATGATGCATGTCAAGAAAGGTCAACCACAATCTTATCAATAAAAACATAGAAGTGACAAATTACAGCAAAACTAACAACATTTCTACAGACATTGCAAATATAAAATATTAAAACACTTAGTCAAGCACGATCGACCAGGTGTTGGATAAAAGCATAGAACCATAGCTATTATTGGAACAAGCAAAATTACAAGACGTTCTTCAATTGCTGCTTATTGAGGAGTTTTAAGTACTGTTTTATGTAAACGTGTCGAACCAGAGATGGAAATATATATGCGCACATTAAAGCAACCTCAGAACACACTAAACGAATAAACTGACCTTAAAAGCAGAAATTATATAGAAGATTGGTCTGATGGAATAAATTTTTCCGGAGACGTATTATGAGTCTCAACTTTATCTTCGATAA
This sequence comes from Schistocerca serialis cubense, assembly GCF_023864345.2. Taxonomy (NCBI): domain Eukaryota; kingdom Metazoa; phylum Arthropoda; class Insecta; order Orthoptera; family Acrididae; genus Schistocerca; species Schistocerca serialis. Next base: position 222,343,000 of record NC_064639.1, on the reverse strand, counting down.
GGATGGACGATGAAGCAATGAATTAAAATTCGTGGGACGGCCGGGACTAGAAGCCAGGTCTCCTGCTCGTTAGGAGATCAGGGTTCAAGTCCCAGTCGTGGTACAAATTCAAATTCATTTCTTCAGCTTCCATCTTTATCGAAGTATATAGAAAATTTTATTGAAATCTTAAATTACGATAACGGATAAACAGAGACGTAACAAAAACATTTCATAGGCAAAGATAAAATTAGCAGTAAGGATTAAACGGTTAATAAACTAATTTCGTAGATTACATAAAGCAACTTTGTAACCATATGGCATCGTTGACACAACTAAAACATATGCTGTGAGAAATGCGTTAACATATAAACATAAAATAAAATATATTGGACACCATTCACTGATGTGAAAAAGGATCAACAAGCAGTCACAAATACGCTACAATACAAACATATATTACAGAATCACAGACAGCAATTTAATAAGCGACAATACCCACCGATGCCATACAGAAGTACCAACAGTAGCCAATATATGTAAATACAAAAAGCTTAGAGAGCTGCGCGGTCTAGGGCACCTTTCGTCACGCTTCATGCGGCTCATTCGACCCCCCCCCCCCCCCCTACCCGCCCTCCCGGAGGTTCGAGTCCTCCCTCGGGCATGGGTGTGTAAGTGAGTTTAAGTTACACTCATGCTCACAAATTAAGGATAATTACAAAATGTGGTGCCACACAACGTGGTACTACACAAAACTGGTGCTAATAGCATAGGCACATAGGGAACACACACGACACAGATCTGTAAGTCCACGGTATTGGTGATAAGTTGAGAAAACCGTCACGAAACACATGTGCTACAAAACGCCACTGTTTCCTGCGCTTGTACCCCGACATCAATATGGGATTGATCACCATGTACACGTACACAGGCCGCAAAACGGGTTGGCATAATCTGGATCAGGTGGGCGAGCAGCTGCTGGGGTATAACCTCCCATTCTTGCACCAGTGCCTGTCGGAACGCCTGAAGTGTCGTAGGGGTTTCAAGACGTGCAGCGATAGGTCGACCGCGAGCATCCCAGACGTGCTCTATGGGGTTTAGGTCTGGAGAACAGGCAGGCCACTCCATTCGCCTGATATCTTCTGTTTCAAGGTACTCCTCCACGATGGCAGCTCGGTGGGACCGTGCGTTATCATCCATCAGGAGGAAGGTGGGACGCACTGCACCCCTGAAGAGGCGGACATACTGGTGTAAAATGACATTCCGATACACCTTGCCTGTTACAGTTCCTCTGTCAGAGACATTAAGGGGTGTACGTGCACCAATCATAATCCCACCCCACGCCATAAAACCACGGCCTCCATAGAGAGCCCTTTCAAGGACATTAAGGGGTTAATATCTGGTTCCTGGTTCACGCCAGGTGAAAACCCGGTGAGAATCACTGTTTAGAGTATACCTGGACTCGTCCGTGAACATAACCTGGGACCACTGTTCCAATGACCATGTGCTGTGTTCTTGACACCAGGCTTTACGGGCTCTCCTCTGATCAGGGGTCAGTGGAATGCACCTTGCATGTCTCCGGGCGAATAAACCATGACTGTTCACTCGTCTGTGGACTGGGTGTCTGGAGACAACGGTTCCAGTGGCTGCAGTGAGGTCCCGATCAAGGCTACCTGCAGTACTCCGTGGCAGTCTTCGGGCACTGCTGGTGAGATATCGGTCTTCTTGTGGTGTTGTACACTGTGGACGTCCCGTACTGTAGCGCCTGGACACGTTTCCTGTCTGCTGGAATCGTTGCCATAATCTTGAAATCACACTTTGTGGCACACAGAGGGCTCGTGCTACGACCTGCTGTGTTCGACCAGCCTCCAGTCGCCCTAGTATTCTACCCCTCATAACGTCATCAATATGTGTTCTTTGTGCCGTTCTCAACACACAACCACCATTAGTAAGTCTGAAAACGTCTCCACACTTACTCGCTGCACCGTACTCTGACATGCACCAACACACCTCTGCGTATGTGGACTGTTGTCAGCGCCACCGTGCGACGACCGAAGGTCAAATGCACCGCACGGTCATACCCCATGGTGATTTAAACCCGCAAACCCGCCACCAGAGCGTTGTTTCATCATGTATCAGCATTATCCGTAATTTATGAGCATGAGTGTAGGTTAAGTAGTGTGTAGGCTTAGTAACCGATGACCTCAGCAGTTTGGTCCGATAAGACGTTGCCACAAATTTTTTTTAAAAAAAGAAAAAAAGCTTAGACTCGATAATATACTTCACGTGACAGAAAAGTTTTGTAAAATCTTATACTTAGTAAAATTTAGCTACAGGTCGGTCTTGTTGGTTCTGATAGACTGTTAAATTATTAGGGACTTTACTGCCTTCCACTGCTGTTTACACGTTATCAGCTGCTATTTGATATTCGTTATCCTGTAACGTCGTTTAAGATCATAATTTACTACACATCAGTAAGTCGTGAATGATTCGACCCCACGACATCAGTGAGCCACAATTAAAATTATAGCCGTACATGGCCCAATACCGATTCTTCTTGCTAACTCATACTACTGAAGGACGTACCCAAAGGGGCGGGTCCAGATGATCCGGACTCTCCCCCCCCCCCTCTTCCAATCACCAAAATGAAACCACACACGACCTAGCTGCCGTGAAGCGATATTGAAAGATATTTAATTTTCAGTCACATGACTAAAAGTGAATATGCACTGTCGAAAGTCTACAAGGCCATCGATAGGTTTAAATTATCGATATAATGATAGCACTATCTGTTATCACCCACCCATACGTTATCCAAGACCAACTGCTGCACATTTTTGGGCTTACTTGGGCTTAGTTGTGTTGTTTTTTTTAAATCAGTTCAGTTCTTACTTGCAACTGAATTTAATGTAAGTGCTGCCGTTTATGACATTTGTTCTACACAGTGACAGTTTCTAATTACAGGTAAGTTTGGGACAAAAAAGAAGAGGAAAAACCAATTTTGATTCATCCATTACTGTTATGGGAAGTTAAAAATATGCACGCACTGCACCTATTTATATAATTTTAATGCTAGCACTATTTGGAGACTGGTAGAACTTTGGGGTTGCAATATTACAGTATTACACAAGCTATCGGAGCGATAACGTAACTACAAATAACATTAAATAAAAACCACTGCATAAAAATACATTTGGATTTGCCTGTATTGCCAAAAGGTCGCCATGATCAACAAAAATATTGCCCAAATGTCGATGATTGCATTTCTTTAAAAAAATTCCTCAAAATACTATAATGACTAGCCCAAATGGCACACTGTCGCCTGATCTGGTCATACTCAGTTATGAAAACCGGTCCCGATTGGAAAGAAGGGGTGGGGTTTGTGGAGAGCGGAAGGGGTATGTGATGATAGCATGTTCTATAGTTCGTTCGTTTCTACAAGATTTTTAGAGGGCTGCTTGAATTCGTGTGAATCAAGTGCGCCCTGCATCTCCACCCTCCCTCCCCCACTCCCCCTTTCCTCACGCAGATCTTTCGTCCATATCTATTTACACTCCTGTAACACAGTAATAACTGAAGCGTTTTCAGATGTTCTATGATTATTTTCAAACTGTTATGTTTTTAAGTTGTAGAAAAAATTATAAAAAAATATTTTTTTCGTTGCTTTTGTACCAGTGCTTATCTTGATTTTGGGAATAGTTATTTATTTTCCGGGCAGACTGTATTCAATTTTAATGTTGGTTCGCGTAGGATTTCGACAATATTCGCAGTTCAGCGATATTTACATTGGAAGGCAGCAAGCGATCGTCATTTTGTGCTATGTATCTGTGCATAAAAATGGCTCACTTGTGGAACGGCGATATACTCGTATCATATGTTCAACTTTTAGTCCAAGAAAGATATTGTACTGTGAAATGTCTTATTCGTAATATCATTCAACAGTGAGTCCAAGCGTCACAACTTTACCGCATTTGTAAATAAGCCTCCTATAAACGATAACATACGTTGTACGTCAAAGAGTCGTTTATTAGCATCAAAGAGTGTATAACCATATTCTTTGATAACCTCGGCGTTGAGCACCTGTAAGCTCCAAACACACAAATACTATATAACCTTATTATCACGGATAAATGGAAACTCATTTGTGACGTACCATACATTACAAATCTAATTGAAATCAATACGTGAATCAATGTTGAGGTCCCAAAACTGTAGCTCATAACATCTGTGTATTCTGTATTCTTCTATAAATAAATATGGTAGCTATAGCTTCAAGTTGACTGTTGAAATAATAATCTAAAAAGAAGTTCTTGATCACCAAAGGAAACTGAAGAATTTTAAAGAAATGAAAGACACTTAATTTCAGATTGACTGATGAACTTGGGATGTTTTGATGTGCTGAAGGAATTTTGGCTTGGTTTCAGAAAAGTAGGAATTTAAATACGGGATTTTAGCAGGAGAAAGATAGCAATCGTCGAAAGAGGCTTAAACCCTTTTACATTATAAGTTATTCAACCAAACGTAAAGGTTCTTTTGCTCTGCGATAGTGAAACTTACATTAGAAGAGCTGTGGTTTCTTAGTAAAGAGACAATTCATTATATCAGAGTTTTAATTCGTCTGGCAATAAAGTGAAGTTACCATATTTCCAAATAAAGAAATATATTTAAGAAAAGTTTTTCATGTTTAACTTTTTAGACCAAATACTATTTGTATGAAGGCCTCCCAAATGCATGAAATTAAGAAATAAATAACTCTGTTTTCCGAATAAATGAAAACAAGGAACTTTTTAAGGTCCTCTTTAACATTCGGACCGCCCACTTGACAGAACACTGGCTACGTCCCTGCACTGCTGAGTGTATAGGAAGAGTAAGTCGCATTGTTCAAACCATGCTTCAGGTTATCGACAGCCTTGCTGTTTATTATGAAGTTTGCAGCGACTGTCCTTACAAGAGAAACTCCCGATCGCATCCCCCTCGGATTTAGTGGTAAGAGGGCTCAGTGGACAGCCCATCAGAAACTGAACACAGATCAATCATAAAAACAGGAAGAAGGTGCACTGAACTGTGAAAACAAAGTAAAATAGGAACGGCGACCGGTGCAAGCAGACGAAGTGCAACGTAGACACGGCGTCGTGGTTATGTTCAAAAAATGTGTGTGAAATATTGTGGGAATTAACTGCTAAGGTCATCAGTACGTAAGCTTACACACTACTTAACCTAAATTATCCTAAGGACAAACACACACACACATGCCCGAGGGAGGACTCGAACCTCCGCCAGGACCAGCCGCACAGTCTACGACTGCAGCGCCGGAGACCGCTCGGCTAATCCCGCGCCGTGGCTATGTGGTCACGCTGTTAAACTGCCGAGCGAGCGAGCAGTGTTCAAACGTCCGTTTGCAACTGTGACGTGTAAGGAAGGCACCTATAATAAAATTTGATTCTGCGCAACTATTCTATTAGCAGCCGAAAGTAGGTGGCTTTCGAATGGGAACCGCAAACGTTTGATGACAAGGCGACAAGTCAACCGAATCCTCCACCCAGCCGCACGGGGTAGCCGCGCGGTCTAGGGTGCCTTGTCATGGTCCGCGTGGCTCTCGCCGTCGGAGGTTCGAGTCCTCCCTTGGGCATGGGTGTGTGTGTTATCCTTAGCGTAAGGTAGTTTAAGTTACATTGAGTAGTGCATAAGCGTAGGGACCGATGACCTCAGCAGTGTGGTCCCATAAGACCTTACCACAAATTTCCAAAAAATTTTCCTGTGCCTTCTTCCGAGAACTGGGCATGGGTTTTTGTTCGAGGGATCTACGATGGGTTATAGTTAGAAGAGGGGACAACTCAGTCGCAAATTCAGTATAGAATCTGAGAAGGATTCCATCGGGCCCTGGAGCGTTGTTCGGTTTTAACGATTTCAACTGCTTCTCAACACCACTGACACAAATACTTATTTCATTCAACTTTTCAGTGGTTCGAGGAATAAATTGGGCAATTCTCCTTTGTAAAGGAACATTTGAAAACGGAGTTAAGCTTTCAGCTTTTGCTTTGCTACCCTTAGTTTCAGTCCCTGTCTCATTCACTAGGGACTGGACACCAACTTTGGTGCCACTAACAGCTTTTACATACGTCTAGAATTTCTTTGGGTTCTGTGAAAGATAACTTGACAATATTCTGCTACGGTAGTCATTGAGGGTGTGGTGTCACCGCCAGACACCACCAGCAGTTAGAGTTGACGGTAATTTGAGTTCAGGGTTCAGAGTAGTTTCAGGGGTAACACAAGGCTGCAACCTGTCTCCACTGTCGTTCGTATTATTTATGGATCATATGTTGAAAACAATAGACTGGCTGGGTGAGATTAAGATATGTGAACACAAAATAAGCAGTCTTGCATATGCGGATGACTTAGTTGTGATGGCAGATTCGATTGAAAGTTTGCAAAGTAATATTTCAGAGCTAGATCAGAAATGTAAAGACTATGGTATGAAGATTAGCATCTCCAAAACGAAAGTAATGTCAGTGGGAAAGAAATATAAACGGATTGAGTGCCAAATCAGGCAGGTGGATGGTTTCTAGTACTTAGGATGCATATTCTCACAGGATGGCAGCATAGTGAAAGAACTGGAAGCGAGGTGTAGCAAAGCTAATGCAGTGAGCGCTCAGCTACGATCTACTCTCTTCTGCAAGAAGGAAGTCAGTACCAAGACTAAGTTATCTCTGCACCGTTCAATCTTTCGACCAACTTTGTTGTATGGGAGCGAAAGCTGGGTGGATTTAGTTTACCTTATCAACAAGGTTGAGGTTACGGATATGAAAGTAGCTAGGATGATTGCAGGTACTAGCAGATGGGAAAAAATGGCAGGAGGGTGTCCACAATGAGGAAATCAAAGAAAAACTGGGAATGAACTCTATAGATGTAGCAGTCAGGGCGAACAGGCTTAGATGGTGGGGTCATGTTACACGCATGGGAGAAGCAAGGTTACCCAAGAGACTCATGGGTTCAGCAGTAGAGGGTAGGAGGAGTCGGGGCAGACCAAGGAGAAGGTACCTGGATTCGGTTAAGAATGATTTTGAAGTAATGGTTTAACATCAGAAGAGGCACCAATGTTAGCACTGAATAGGGGATCATGGAGGAATTTTATAAGGGGGGCTATGCTCCAGACTGAACGCTGAAAGGCAAAATCAGTCTTAAATGATGATGATGATTATGATGAATAAATGACACGAGCAGGTTTCAACGCGGCACGGTGGCTCTGATGTGCAAACCTGGGACCACGTAACAACTCTGCCGACCTTTTCCAGATTCGCTGAGTGTTGCAGTTGTTGAACTTGGTCCATTCACTGTTTAGACAGGGTGTTACAAAAAGTTACGGCCAAACTTTCAGGAAACATTCCTCACACACAAAGAAAGAAAATATGTTATGTGGACATGTGACCGGAAATGCTTACTTTCCATGTTAGAGCTCATTTTATTACTTCTCTTCAAATCACATTAATCATGGAATGGAAACACACAGCAACAGAACTTACCAGCGTGACTTCAAACACTTTGTTACAAGAAATGTTCAAAATGTCCTCCGTTAGCGAGGATACATGCATCTACCCTGCGTCTCATGGAATCTCTGATGCACTGATGCAGCCCTGGAGAATGGCGTATTGTATCACAGCCGTCCACAATACGAGTACGAAGAGTCTCTATATTTGCGTAGACAAGAGCTTTCAAATGCCCCCATAAATGAAAGTCAAGAGGGTTGAGGTCAGGAAAGCGTGGAGGCCGTGGAATTGGTCCGCCTCTACCAATCCATCGGTCACCGAATCTGTTGTTGAGAAGCGTACGAACTCTTCGACTGAAATGTGCAGGAGCTCCATCGTGCATGAACCACATGTTGTGTCGTACTTGTAAAGGCACATGTTCTAGCAGCACAGGTAGAGTATCCCGTATGAAATCATGATAACGTGCTCCATTGAGCGTAGGTGGAAGAACATGGGGCCCAATCAAGACATCACCAACAATGCCTGCCCAAACGTTCACAGAAAATCTGTGTTGATGACGTGATTGCACAATTGCGTACGGATTCTCGTCAGCCCACACATGTTGACTGTGAAAATTTACAATTTGATCGCGCTGGAATGAAGCCTCATCCGTAAAGAGAACATTTGCACTGAAATGAGGATTGACACATTGTAGGATGAACCATTCGCAGAAGTGTACCAGTGGAGGTCAATCGGCTTGCGATAGTGCCTGCAGACGCTGTACATGGTACGGAAACAACTGGTTCTCCCGTAGCACTCTCCATACAGTGACGTGGTCAACGTTACCTCGTACAGCAGCAACTTCTCTGACGGTGACATTAGGGTTATCGTCAACTGCACGAAGAATTACCTCGTCCATTGCAGGTGTCCTCGTCGTTCTAGGTCTTGCCCAGTCGCGAGTCATAGGCTGGAATGTTTCGTGCTCCCTAAGACGCCGACCAATAGCTTCGAACGTCTTCCTGTCGGGACACCTTCGTTTTGGAAATTTGTCTCGATACAAACGTACCGCGCCACGGCTATTGCCCCGTGCTAATCCATACATCAAATGGGCATCTGCCAACTCCGCATTTGTAAACATTGCACTGACTGCAAAACCACGTTCGTGATTAACACTAACCTGTTGATGCTACGTACTGTTGTGCTTGATGCCAGTACTGTAGAGCAATGCGTCGCATGTCAACACAAGCACCGAAATCAACATTACCTTCCTTCAATTGGGCCAACTGACGGTGAATCGAGGAAGTACAGTACATACTGACGAAACTAAAATGAGCTCTAACATGGAAATTAAGCGTTTCCGGACACATGTCCACATAACATCCTTTCTTTATTTGTGTGTGAGGAATGTTTCCTGATAGTTTGGCCGTAACTTTTTGTAACACCCTGTATATATTCACACTTCACCACACCTTCTTCCCGTTTTCATGCTTGATCTGTGTTCAGTTTTTGATGGGCTATCCAATGTGCCATCTTACCACTAAAGCCGAGAGGTGTGCGATGGCGAGTTCGCTTTTTAGTATCAGATTCAAAATTTTAGACGAGATGTAGAGGTGCGTGTGAAACTACGGCGTTTGACGCAGATCTGGATGGTGGGTTACGTGATGTGCAGACAGATCTAATGGACCGCCAGGAGCACGTGCACTTTGTACTAAGTGATTAGGGCAGACGCCTCTGCTAATTGACAGGCGGGCTAATGCGTCACGTCATCCACAGAGCTACACCAGGCCGGCGCACTTCTGACTGTAGCGTGCGGCTCTCATTTCGCTAACGCGCTTGCTCGTACCACGAGAATCCCCCCAATGAAACAACTCCAGCCATTTATTCGGATGTTGTTGTTGTTGTAAGCTCCGGACCTGAGATCGGGCAGGATCGAATCCGGCGCCCCGCGGATTAACGAGGAGGATCGGTGTACCGGCCAGTGTGGAAGTGGTTTTTAGGCGTTTTCCCACATCCGACTAGGTGAAATCGGGCGTATAATGTCGTCCCGCTTCAGGTACATCATTCGCAAGTATTTCGAAAACGTTCGTTCAATTTCACAAGGGTAGCGCTACACACTGACAGATTGGGCACAAAATTTACGTCCGGATTTGGGTGTGGAGAGGGGGGGAGGGGAGGGGGGGGGGGTTGCCGACGACAGGAACGGCATCCAGCGACCTTATACCACCAACATAACCAAACTCAGGTTGACATGCTGATCCCGTGCAGATACTGGATAAAGGTTGCCTTGCACTTCTCCTCTACCCATTCCCGCTTTGCCACTTTGGACATCCTATCAACCTCACTTTTTAGACCTCTTTATTCCCTACTGCCTACTTAGTTTGTTCCATTTTTTCGTCATTTAAGTTCAAAGTCTCGTGGTATATACCGTGTGGTTATATTTAAACTTTCCCTATTAAATACGTTATAACATGGAAACTAATTGCCGTACGAGTACCAAACTTGGCAGTATTAATGCAAGGACATGGAGAAGAGAAATAATGTTGAATCCATTCAATTGAAACAATTTAAATGCGCTGCTACGGTACATCAAACAATTACATACCTGCACCATTACTGCTACAAAAGGGGCTCAATATGGCGCCCATCAGTGTCCAGAAGAGCCTGAAAGCGCGGGATTGCATTCTGCAGAGCAGAACGGACTATGTTCGTAGGTATGCTGGCATCCTCTCTTGATACCCTGAGCTTCAGATCAGCACGTGCGTGAATGTTCCACAGGTAAACCGTGTTCTTCAACCCCACAACCAGAAATCTCAAGGAGTGAGATCAGGTGACCGTGCCGGCCAAGTTTTTGGAAACGATCGGCTGATAATTCGATCGTTTCCAAATGTGTTTCGGAGAAGCAAGTGAACTTCACGAGCGGTGGGGCCCCAACTTGCATGCGTCTCTCTCCTGTAGGACGGGTATGACATGTTGACGAAGCATATCACAGTAAAACTGGCCGCCGGCCGAAGTGGCCGTGCGGTTCTAGGCGCTACAGTCTGGAACCGAGCGACCACTACGGTCGCAGGTTCGAATCCTGCCTCGGGCATGGATGTGTGTGATGTCCTTAGGTTAGTTAGCTTTAATTAGTTCTAAGTTGTAGGCGACTGATGACCTCAGAAGTTATGTCGCAAAGTGCTCAGAGCCATTTGAACCATTTGTAAAGCTGGCCAGTCACACAGCACGTCTTTGGTTCTTGAGCGCCGATCTGTTATAAAAAAATGGACCAATGATGAACTTAACAATGAAACCACACCGTACTGTGACACGTTCACCATACAGAGGAACTTCATGTATAGTCACTGGAGGTGAAGATGGCCACACTAGGGAATTCTGTGTTTTCACCTCATCCATCTGTCCATACGATGGTTCTGGGCCAGCCCTCGTCAACTTCAATCCTTGCGAGAAAGTGAAGAGCAACGTCTACACGTCACTGTACGATATGGATCTTGTACGGATACCACTTGAGAATGATTCGAAGCATCTTCCGTACAGTAGACCACGGGATGTTCAGCGGTCGTGACACAGCACGCGCACTGCCTGACGATTGGGGATAGCGTGCAGCTTTGTCTGCCATAGCAACAGCGATTTCATCAACTGCCTGTGGTGCACCGAGCGAGGTGGCGCAGTGGTTAGCACACTGGACTCGCATTCGGGAGGACGACGGTTCAATCCCGCGTCCGGCCATCCTGATTTAGGTTTTCCGTGATTTCCCTAAATCGCTCCAGGCAAATGCCGAGATGGTTCCTTCGAAAGGGCACGGCCGACTTCCTTCCCCGTCCTTCCCTAATCCGATGAGACCGATGACCTCGCTGTTTGGTCTCTCCACCCAAACAATCCAATCCAATCCAATCCAATCCTGTGGTGCAACCGGTCGTCAGCCTCTTCCCGGAGCGACGCCCCGCTCTCCAGCTGATTCGAACTTCTTCATCATGCTCCGCACAGCAGGTGGAGAAAGAGGACCCTTCCGTAATCCTTTCAACCGGCGATATTCTCGAAGTGCAGCATTACTGTTGTTTTGATAACAGAGCTTCACCAATAATGCCCTGCTCCTTTTGTCCAAGCTCATGTTGACACGTCAACAAATGCACTGCGGCTGGTCAGCAGTGTGAGATTACGAATTACGATGACTGGTCACGGCACCTGGTGGCCATAGTTCGAACTGGACGGTGACGCTGTGACGCATAGGAATCATGAACCCCACACTCTGGACATCAATACTACAAAGTTTGGTACTCGTAAGGTAATTAGTTTCCGTGTTATAATATGAGAAATAGGGAAAGTTTAATTACAACTACCCCTTACAAGGGTTCCTAATGAACCTTCTGTTTGATCTGCTGCCGTCATTACTTTATTTCTCAGAGCTACCCATTCATCTTTTGTTGTATTCCTGTCCCTTGTTTTAGTCAATCATAATCTAATGCTCTTTCTGCAATTTCTCTAATTCAGTTCAAAACCAATAAATTATGGTCCGAGTCCACATCTGGTCTTGGAAATCTTCTGAAATTTAACAACTTGTTTTTATATCTCCCCTATACAAAGTCTCCACGTCTGCGTCAGACAATCCTGTTGGAGGAACATCCGCAACTGAGCATTATACCAGAGATTGAAAATACCGCTTCAGTTGTAAAGTACACGTCCAACGCGCCGTTCTGGGGCCGCAGCACCAAGTTACGACACCTGAGATGGGCTTATAAGAGCCTGAAACCGGTCGTGTGGTAATAAAAAGAACTTTACAACTGAAGCGGTATTTTCAACATCTGGTCTTTCCTGCTTCTTGAACCATGTGTCAGCAATGATTAAATTGCGCTCGATGCAAAATTCTACTAGGCCTCTGATCCTTTCATTCCTTTCTCCCAATCCATGTTCTCGTACTACTTTTCGCTGTCTTCGTTTTCTTACTATTGAATTCCAGTCATCCATCACAATTAAATTTGCGTCTGAATAATTTCCTTTATCTCATAGTACATTTTTTTTCTACCTCTCACCTCCGTGTTGGCTTTGTGTCTACTTTGGCTACGTTAATTTGTTCATTTTTCTGTTCATTTTAGTTCTCCTGCATTCCTATTTTCTTAGACTTTGTTAGTCCTACAACTGCTACACACTTTTTTGTTTTTATGTTGGTAATCCTGTACTCGACTGAAAACAAGTCCTTTCTAACTCCTCAATCATTGCTTCCCACTGTATCTAATTTCAACCCATCCATTTCTCTCTTCCAACTCTCTAAACTAGCTACCTAATTAAGAGATCTAACATTCTCCAGGGATCTAACCGGTACGAAGAAAGATTTCTTTTTTGATGAAATCATCCTCTTGCGTGGTCTCTGCTTGGAAATCCATTTTATCTCCGCCAACTTCTATCCAACAAGATACCATTACCATTAAACTATACAGTAGGGCTGAATTTCCTCGAAAAATATAATGGCTGTAGTTTCTCCTCGATTTCAGCCGTTGCTAATACCATTACAGCAAGAACGAATAATTTCTACACGCGGTCGTTGTAAATAATACGAGTTGTCGTAGACATTGACATAGATTGGTTGTGCACACGTGAACCATATAACAGAAATGGAAATGTACCATTTTCTCTCGTGAGTATTGGTAACAGCATCAGCAAATAAATTTATAGCACTTGGTAATCACTAAGGAAACCATTGCTGTATGACGTATAGATCGCATCCGTTGCGTTCGCTAACGCACGTCTGCCTCTTGACCGGGAAGTATCCAGACTTAAAACATGGTGGGGCAAGCAGTTTTAGCCGGCAATACCGGTTAGCAAGTGGAGGCTAGGCTGTGGGATGCAGTTCTTCATAATTAGAATGTGGTTCAGCATACTGAACTAAATGGATACACCTGCATCCTGAATTAAATGCATACACCTGCACTCAAGTGGTGAAGTCAGTTGAGATTATTGGTGATGACTTGGCTGTTTCATTGATAAATTAAGCTTGGCGGACCCATTGGTTATACTCGAGAGAGGGACTCCAGGAGCTGTTTCGACCGAACTTGATACATACGAGAATTATCTGGAAAAATACAGGGTTATTCACAAATACTTCCAGAGTTTCAGAAACTGACTGTGTGAAAAATACAAAACATACAGAAAAATGACACATATCAATGGATAGAGCATCGGTCTGCGTTAAAAAAAAAAAGTGTGGGAAATCTTATAAGACTTAACTGCTACGGTCATCAGTCCCTAAGCTTACACACTACTTAACCTAAATTATCCTAAGGACAAACACACACACCCATGCCCGAGGGAGGAATCGAACCTCCACCGGGACCAGCCGCACAGTCCATGACTGCAGCGCCCCAGACTGCTCGGCTAATCTCGCGCGGACCTCCGTGTTTCCATTCGCGACACGTGCTGTTGCGTAGTTGCACTAAGGAGCCGGTGTGCCAGAACATGTAGACAAAACGTTCGCTCTGCGTTGTCCCATCGAATTAGTTCGCGGCTGCAGACCATCAGGACAGGTAACGGACTGCTGACACAGTAGCAGCAGCAGCAACAGCTTCAATGAACTGCACTGCTCTTCCATACGTGTTGAGGTTTGTTGTGCCACAATCGGTCTCCATATTGACCACCTGTAATTTGAGCTAAAAACTTCGGGAGACGCTCCACTGATGTGGTCTATTTTCTGTATGTCTTGCATTTATCGCTCTATATTCTGAAAACCCGGATATACTTATGAAAACACTATGTACTATTGGGATTAGCACATTCAGGGACGGACCAGGAGTTTAACGTGAAGCATTTAAAAATAATAAAAACGGACTATATTTGTGCTGAAGTCATAGTTTTTGGGATTTCTCGCCTGATTGGTTGCTAATCTAATGACATTTAACCGCAAGGAATGGGGATGGCTGTGGGAAAAGAAGACTTGGAAAGCATAACTCTGGAACCCCTTGAGCAGTTTCAGCTAAACATGTTACACGGTGTTCAGACTTACGTAACTTTAAGAAACTGCAAAGTCCAGTAATAATCGCTATCAACAAATCACATGCTAGTCCTCCTCGCAACGCACCCACATCTACTAAGAGTGGATAAAAAGACCAACCAGCGAAGTAACGAACCTTCGTCACAACAAGACTTAACAGTAAATTGTCATAAAAGTCACAAAAAATATCAATCTTAAAGAAGGTTGTGAACCAAAAAGTTGGTTACGACACCACAGCAGTGGAGCGCAGTACACGCAAAGCAACGGCCAGTGGTCCGGTTGCGTCATCAGTGCCTTCTGACAAATACATGTTTTAGAGAAGATGGAAGGAGACACACACTGAAGAGCCAAAGAAACAGTTACAGCTGCCGAATCACGACGTGGTATGGACTCGACTAATGTCTGGAGTAGTGCTGGAGGGATCTGACACCATTAATCCTGCAGGGCTATCCATAAATCCGTAAGAGGACGAGGGGTGGAGATCTCTTCTGAACAGCACATTGCAAGGCATCCCAGATATGCTCAATAATGTTCATGTTTGGGGAGTATGGTGGCCAGCGGAAGTGTATAAACTCAGAAGAGTGTTCCTGGAGCCACTATGTAGTAATTCTGGACGCCAATTCTGGACGAGTGGGACGTCGCATTGTCCTGATGGAATTGCCCGCGTCCGTCGGAATGCACAATGGACATGAATGGATTCAGGTGATCAGACAGGATGCTTACATATGTGTCAGAGTCGTATCTAGACAATCAGGGGTACCATATCGCTCCAGCTGCACACGCTCGACACTACTACAGAGCCTCCACCAACTTGAACAGTCTCCTGCTGACAAGCAGGGTCCATGGATACATGAGGATGTCTCCATATCCGTACACGTCCATCCGGTCGATACAATTTGAAACGAGACTCGTCCGACTAGGCAACATGTGTCCAGTCAACAGCAGCCCAATGCCGCTGTCGACGGCCCCAGGCGAGGCGTAAGGCTTTGTGTCGTGCAGTCATCAAGGGTAAGCGAGTGCGCCTTCGGCTCCGAAAACCCATATCGATGATGATTCTTTGAATTATTCTCACACCGACAGTTGTGGAGTGCCCAGCATAGAAACTTGCAGCAATTTGCGGAAAGATTGCACTTCTGTCCCGTTGAACGACTCTGTTCAGTCGTCGTTGGTCCAGTTGTTGCAGGATCTTTTTCCGGCCGCACCAATGTCGGACATTTTTACCAGATTCCTGGTATTAACGTTACACTCGTGAACTGGCCGTACGGGAACTTCCCCACTTCATCACTACCTCGGAGTTGCTGTGTCCCATCGCTCGTGCGCCGACTATATCACAACGTCCAAACTCACTTAAATCTTGATAACCTGCCATTGTAGCAGCAATAACCAATCTAACAACTGCACCAGACACTTGCTGTCTTACACAGGCGTTGCCGACGGCAGCGCCCAATTCTCTACTTGAATACGCATGCCTATGCCAGTTTCTTTGTTATAAGGTCTTAGATCAACGTGAATTACCTCACGTACATTCAACAGTTGATGGCCCAGCGTTGAAGGGTTGCACTTCTGTCACGTTGAACGATTCTCTTCAGTCGTCGTTGGTCCCGGCCGCAGCGATGTCGAAGATTTGATGTTTTACCGGATTCCTGATATTCAAGATGCACTGGTGACATGATTGCACAGGAAAATTTCCGTTTCATCGCTGCCTCGGAGATGTTGTGTCTCTTTGCTCGTGCACCGACTGTATCACCATGTTCAAACTCACTTAAATCTTGGTAACTTGCCATTGTAGCAGCAGGAACCAATCTAACAATGGCGACAGACACTTGTCGTCTTATATAGGCGTTGCCGACCGCAGCAACGTGTTCTGTCTTTTTAGATGTCTCTGTATCACATGTCTCTGATCACATAAAACAAATAGTGGGAAAAGCAGGCGCCAGGTTGAGATTCATAGGAAGAATTCTAAGAAAATGTGACTCATCGACGAAAGAAGTAGCTTACAAAACGCTTGTTCGTCCGATTCTTGAGTATTGCTCATCAGTATGGGACCCTTACCAGGTTGGATTAATAGAAGAGATAGACATGATCCAGCGAAAAGCAGCGAGATTCGTCATGGGGACATTTAGTCAGCGCGAGAGCGTTACGGAGATGCTGAACAAGCTCCAGTGGCGGACACTTCAAGAAAGGCGTTACGCAATACGGAGAGGTTTATTATCGAAATTACGAGAGAGAACATTCCGGGAAGAGATGGGAAACATATTACTACCGCCCACATATATCTCGCGTAATGATCACAACGAAAAGATCCGAGAAATTAGAGCAAATACGGAGACTTACAAGCAGTCGTTCTTCCCACGGACAATTCGTGAATGGAACAGGGAAGGGGGGATCAGATAGTGGTACAATAAGTACCCTCCGCCACACACCGTAAGGTGGCTCGCGGAGTATAGATGTAGATGTAGATGTATTTGAATACGCATTCGTGTACCAGTTTCACCGGCGCTTCAGTGTATTTTTACAGGAGAGTATCGTCTGACGGAGGAAAGCGAGGCCGCAGAAAAAGGCTTCCCGGTATATAAGATAGATTCCTTACAGCTATCATCATTTTCTAAAATCAGAAGTTCGTCGAAAATATGATTACAGCACGTGACAGCTAAGGGGCTTCAGCACGGCAAGACAGAGCTTCAGAAATCAGATAGCAGGTTCACAGTAGCACCAAATGAGGATAGCGTGTCGAACCGTAATTCTGTCGTGATGACGAGGCAGCTAATATTCAGAAAAACAAGAAAAAAGCAAATAAAGAAGTGTAGTAAAGTAGGAAAGAACAAGCTAAAATGATTATCTGAAGCCTGTGTTGTTAGCACCTAGTGTTGTTCGTCGAAAGAGAACTGTAAAATAAACGAATTCTGTCCACTCACATTAGTGTGATCTCCTGCCAAAAGCCTGAATAACGATCTTTTGCAGTGCAGCGTGGACTGCTGTGAGACGTGCAAGAGGGGAGTCAATGAGGCATTGGAAGGTGGTGACATGTGGAATCAGCTGCGTTAGGTTTCTAGGTTGAGAATCCATGGAGCAGACAGCGTGATCGAGGTGGTCCCACAGGTTCTCGATTGGATTTTAATTTGGGGACTTTGATGGTTGGTGGAAAACAGTAAACTGATCCCGATGCTCTTCAAGACACGCTCATATTCTGCTAGTTGTGGGACACGTTGCATTGTGCTGCCGACAGATGTCATCGTACTGAGGAAAAACACACTGCATGAAGGGGTCGGGACCTGGTTCCCAGGGATAGACTCATATTTGTTTGAATTTTCTCATTTTCAGAGTACTGAAGGGCGATTTGTTTTAATTGTTAAAAACCGTTCAAAAGCCAAGATCGCGTAAAAAGTTTCTTTATTTAAGACAACGGGTTTCAACGGTCACTGGTATCATCTTCAGGACTTTAAGGGGAGGTTTACTATCTTTGGCCCAAAGAAAGTATGTTCTTTGAGAATTTTTTTCCCGGGATGTGATATAGATATCAAAGTAAAATTTGCTCAAAATGTTTATTAATATTTCCTCTACAAACTGGAATTTTGTCGACCGGAAATGTCGAAGAGAAAAGGCGGAAGAGCCGTCGGAACGAAACAAAATTTCGATGTAGACCTCCACGCGCGGTATGTCACAGGTCAGCTCGCTCGTCTGAATTCAAAATTGAGCTGACATTAGCGAAGTATATAAGATTCTTTAGGAGTTGTACCTCGCTTAAGTGTTTTGGACCTTAGGATACAAAATAGCGGCCATTTGAAAAAAAATAGGGTTTTTTTCATCGAGTTTTCGACTTCGTTGTCCAAGTAAAAATATTTATAGTTGATGGATCGGAATAAAAGTGGTACAACTCCTAGACAATTTAGTTAGCTTCGTCGGAAGCAAAGAATCATGCCAATCTGTTCAGTAGAGTTGAAGTTACCATACCGCGCGATAAAAAAGAGCCATTTCGAGAAAAACGCGTTTGAAGTTTTGACCACATATAAATGCAATATTATGCAACTTACGTTCAACATGCTGTTCCGGGTCCATAAACTAGTCCTTCCTCTTCCTCATAGAGGGCGTTCTGCTCGATCTGGCCCATCCTGCGCTGCTCCAGAGCCGCTCGTACGGTCAGCGGTTTTCGGCCGCTTGAAGCCGGTGGTCGTCCGAATGCTTGGCGAACTGCGTCGAATAGAGTCCTAGGGTGACGTCCATCGCTATCATGTTCTTCAGAATTGCTGAATACCCTTCGTTGAAGCTACTCACTGCCAGTAAAGTCGCAAATTCAACGGTTGTCGCACCAGAATGCAAATGCTTGGGGGCTAACTTCCAAATAAACGCTTTCAAACTTTCATTTAAATTTCGTGTGTTTCCTACCACGCACCGGTACAATAACTCGTCCTCCGAAAGCGCCTCGTAGATCGGATGAATCACTTGTTGAACTTCTTAGGAGAGCGACTGGTCGTGTTAGTATTCCTCCAGATGTCCGTTAGCCTCTGCAGTGTGCCACTTGCAACAACTAGTTTCCCCAGCCGGACAATTTTGGTGTTGTGGGTGGTCATCCGTCGAACACTTGAGGAAATACGTTGTCCAAATTGCCTTCTTCATCTGTTCCACCGTATTGGAATGCCACCAGATTGCCAAGTCGTAGTAAGCCGCCGTAAGCTCCTTGATCACTTTATCAGTTTTGGTCATTGGCAAGCACATAGAAAAATTTTTCGCGGCTATAAAGTCGAAATTCCCGAAAAAAAACTGGTGCGTGAAAAAGGCCGATTTCAGGCAGGTGCATTTTTTTGTTCAGCCGCGAATTCCGTATTCGGAAAAACCGTTTCAGGGGTAGATTCTAAACACTTTTATCGATCCAAAAATGCAATTTTAAAAAATCGATTTTTTTAACCAAAAGATAGTAAACCTCCCCTTCACATCTTTTTGCTGTAAAACGTGTTCATTCTACGATGAGTTTTATACACTTGACATCTTGTGCGTGAGGTTCAGCGTAAAATGAACATGTTTTACAGCAAAAAATTGTTAAAGAGCTGAAGATGACAGCAGTGACTGTTGAAACGGGTGGTCTTAAACAAAGACATTTTTTTACGATCTCGGGTTTTGAATGGTTTTTAACAATTCATACTTGGATTGATTTATTACGTCTTCCAGAATGACGAGATCACCCAGCGAATGCCACGAGAACGTTTTCCAAACCATAATTCTCCCTCCCCGGCCTCAAAGCTTCCGACGATTGTTACACGTGTATGCCATCTGTACGGTGGAACATAACACGTGCCGGTCTCGGTGGCCGAGCGGTTCTAGGCGCTTCAGTCCGGAACCGCGCGACTGCTACAGCCGCATGTTCGAATCCTGCCTCGGGCATAAATGTGTGTGATGTCCTTAGGTTAGTTGGGTTTAAGTAGTTCTAAGTTCTAGGGGTCTGATGACCTCAGATGTTAAGTCCCATAGTGCTCAGAGCTATTTGAACCACAGAAAGTGGATCATCTGAGAAGGCCACCTGTCGCCACCTGGTGTACGAGGGGCGTTTAAAAAATTCGTGCAAAAATAAAAGTTACTTACGTCTTTGGGGTAAACCTTTATTATTTTTCAACATAGTCTCCTTTTAGACTTATACACTTCGTCCAACGCTGTTCTAATTTGTTAATCCCTTCCGAATAATAGGAATTGCGCAAGTCTGCAAAATAGCTATTAGTTGCTGCAATCACCTCCTTGTTTGAATAAAATCTTTGTCCCGCCAGTCATTTCTTCAAATTGGGGAACAAACAGTAGTCTGAGGGAGCCAAGTCTGGATAATAGGGGAGATGTGAAACCAGCTGGAATCCTATTTCCATTAATTTTGCGACCACAACTGCTGAGATGTATGCTGGTGCATTGTCGTGATGGAAAAGGACTTTTTTGCGGTCCAATCACCGGCGTTTTTCCTGCAGCTCGGTTTTCAAACGATCCAATAACGACGAATAAGATGCACCTGTAATAGTTTTACCCTTTCCCAGATAGTCGAGGAGGATTATCCCTTGCGAATCCAGAAAGACAGTCGCCTTTCCGGCTGAAGGAATGGTCTACGCCTATTTTGGTGCAGATTCTCCCTTGGTAACCCATTGTTTACATTGTTCTTTGATCTCAGGAGTATAGTAATAATCCATGTTTCATCTACAGTGACGAAACGACGCTTAAAGCCCTGCGGATTCTTCCTTAACAGCTGCAAACCATCTTTGCAAAACTCTTCCGTTTTTGGTCAAGCGTGAGCAGTCGCGGAACCCATCTTGCGGATAGCTTTCTCATGTCGAAATGTTTATGCAAAATATTATGTACCCGTTCATTCGAGATGCCCACAGCACTACCAATCTCACGCACCTTAACTCTTCTGTCATCCATCACCATATCATGGATTTTATCAAAGGTTTCTGGAGTCGTAGCATCCACAGGGCGTCCAGAACGTTAGCATCACTTGTGCCCATATGGCCACTCCGAAAATTTTGAAACCACTTATAAACTGTTCTTATTGAAGGTGCAGAGTGACCGTAATGTTTATCAAGCTACTCTTTAGTCTCCTGAGACGTTTTGCCTTTCATAAAGTAATGTTTAATCACCACACGAAGTTCTTTTTCGTCCATTTTTTGACAATCACTCTACTTCCTTGATTCACACGAATGCCAAACACAAATTGAAACTTGGTGTGT
The DNA here is from genome assembly GCF_023864345.2 of Schistocerca serialis cubense. NCBI lineage: Eukaryota > Metazoa > Arthropoda > Insecta > Orthoptera > Acrididae > Schistocerca > Schistocerca serialis. Next base: position 222,321,884 of record NC_064639.1, on the reverse strand, counting down.
GTTCTTTCCAAAGATCCTACTAACTGAACATGGCCTCGATACGCGCCGGTGGTGCCATCTCTCGGAGTTTTCAAACGCCCCTCGTATGTTCAATTGCGGTACTGGAGCACAAGCTGCAGCCTTCGTCGCCAATGAACGAATCAGTACGGGTGCATGAACCAGGAGCCTGCTGCAGAGGCCCACACGCAGCTACATTGGCTGAACGGTCCTTGAGGAGGAAATTTTGGCAGCCCCTTGGTGCATCTGGGCGTCAATTACTCAACAGTTGCACGTCCATTCGAGCATACACATTTCCACAGCCACCATTCACCACTGTCATCTGCAGTCCATGGTGCTCCACAGTTGCGTTGTAGCCGGCCGGAGTGGCCGAGCGGTTAAAGGCGCTACAGTCTGGAACCGCACGACCGCTACGGTCGCAGGTTCGAATCCTGCCTCGGGCATGGATGTGTGTGATGTCCTTAGGTTAGTTAGGTTTAAGTAGTTCTAAGTTCTAGGGGACTTATGACCACAGTAGTTGAGTCCCATAGTGCTCAGAGCCATTTGAACCATTTTTGAGTTGCGTTGTTGATTTCGGATAGCGCCGTTTTACCACGCACGGCACGTTTTAACCACGGCGGAACGCGTAGATATACACTAATGGCCATTAAAATTGCTACACTACGAAGAGGATGTGCTACAGACGCGAAATTTAACCGACAGGAAGAAGATGCTGTGATATGCAAATCATTAGCTTTTCAGAGCATTCACACAAGGTTGGCGCCGGTAGCGACACCTACAACGTGTTGACAAGAGGAAAGTTTCCAACCGATTTCTCATACACAAACAGCAGTTGAACGGCGTTGCCTGGTGAAACGCTGTTGTGATGCCTCGTGTAAGGAGGAGAATTGCGTGTCATCATGTTTCCCACTTAGATAAAGGTCGGATTGTAGCCTATCACGATTGCGGTTTATCGTATCGCGACATGGCTGCCCGCGTTGGTCGATATCCATTGACTGTTAGCAGAATACGGAATCGGTGGGTTCAGGAGGGTAATACGCAACGCCGTGGTGGATCCCAACGGCCTCGTATCACTAGCAGTCGAGATGACAGGCGTCTTATCCGCATGGCTGTAGCGGATCGTGAAGCCACGGCTCGATCCCTGAGCCAACAGATGGGGACGTCTGCAAGACAACCATCTGCACGAACAGTTCGACGACGTTTGCAACAGCATGGACTATCAGCTCGGAGACCATGGCTGTGGTTACCCTTGACGCTGCATCACAGACAGGAGCGCCTGCGATGGTGTACTCTACGACGAACCTGGGTGCACGAATGGCAAAACGTCATTTTTTCGGATGAATACAGGTTCCGTTTACAGCGTCATGATGGTCGCATCTGTTTTTGGCAACATCGCGGTGAACGCACATTGGAAGCGTGTATTCGTCATCGCCACATTGGCGTATCACCCGGCGTGATGGTTACCTCTTGTTCGCATTGACGGCACTTTGAACAGTGGGCGTTACATTTCAGATGTGTTACGACCCGTAACTCTACCCTTCATTCGATCCCTGCGAAATCCCATATTTCAGCAGGATAATGCACGACTGCATGTTGCAGGTCTTGTGCGGGCCTTTCTGGGTACAGAAAATGTTCGACTACTGCCCTGGCCAGCACATTCTCCAGATCTCTCACCAATTGAAAACGTCTGGTCAATGGTGGCCGAACAACTGGTTCGTCACAATATGCCGGTCACTACTCTTGATGAACAGTGGTATCGTGATCAAGCTGCATGGGCATTGTACCTGTACACGCCATCCAAGCTCTGTTTGACTCAGTGCCCAGGCGTATTCAGGCCGTTATTAGGGCCAGAGATGGTTGTACTGGTTACTGATTTCTCAGGATCTATGCACCCAAATTGCGTGAAAATGTAATCACATGTCAGTTCTAGTAAAATATAATTGTCCAATGAATACCCGTTTATCATCTGCATTTCTTCTTGATGTAGCAATTTTAATGGGCAGTAGTGTATCTTCCACTGCTAGTGCTGCTACCTGCTGTCTGTGAATGGTTATTGTAAGTTGAGGTAGAACAGATGCGGTGGTCACGTTAATGTGGCTGAACCGTGTAATAACTAAGTGCGACATTCAGTCACAGCTACAACGACGCTAGATGCGAAAACTTCTTGTTTAAACCGTGAAATACTGAAGGTTACAGAAGAAGGAAGAAACAAATACAGCCGGCCGCGGTGGCCGAGCGGTTCTAGGCGCTTCAGTCCGGAGCCGCGCGACTGCTACGGCCGCAGGTTCGAATCCTGCCTCGGGTATGGATGTGTGTGATGTCCTTAGGTTACTTAGGTTTAAGTAGTTCTAAGTTCTAGAGGACTGATGACCTCAGATGTTAAGTCCCATAGTGCTCAGAGCCATTTGAACCATTTGAACAAATACACGGTAAAGGGTTTGTGGAGCTCACGCGACAGGAAGACGACTGAAGCAGAAGACGAGGAATGAGAAAAGTAAAGAAACTGAAAAATTATCATTCATGATACATGCAGATTGGCTTAATGAATGATGTTTTAGTGGAAGAAATACGAACAATTTTTAGACAATGAAGGGCAAATGTAAAGCCCCTATTAAGTTCAGGGGATGTGAAAGAGAGATCGCACGAGGACCTCAAAATGTTTCCCGTATGAAGAAGGAATGTTCCGCAACATAAGAGGAGCATGAAGCTGTGGCGAAAGAACGATGTGATTTACTAATTAAAGGAGTACGGAAGCGAAGGTAGAAAGGAGCATTTAGTGTTTAACATCCCCTCACCGCTGAAGGCATTAGAGATGGAACTCAAACGCTGATTGTACAAGGATACGAAAAGAATCATACGAAAAGAATCTGGTGGTATTCGTTTTCAAATAAAAGTGTCCGTTTTCAAATCAATAGTTTTTCGATTGTATCACCCTGACACCCACGGAGTCGACTTAGGAAAAACACGAAAAACCTAAATCTGTGTGCGTAAATAATTAAACTTCGGTTCGCTTGAACGAAGCTTTGTTGAAACAAACATTTCAAAAGGGATATGCAATATCCTCAGTCGTACGTGTTCTGTGATTCTAAGTAGTGGCAGTGGCGAGTTCAAATTCGATGAAACATAAATCGTCAATTCAGGTTTCTTGGAGAATATTATCATCATTCTACAAAAAATCATGGCCAATCTCAGGGTGTTCTCATCTGTGCTTTTTGGCCCTCATCACATAAATATTTGATTGGTCTTGTATGTTCCATGGCACTGTTGTATCATGTGCTCTTTCCCTGACCATCAAATGGCTTTGCAAATGAATTTTATTTTGTTCTTCGTTGTACTTCTGACATGTCCGTTTCTTTGTGACAGGATATTAATTTTACTTTTCTCTGTCCACTTTATGGTTACGTAACTCTGTTACCGACAGTTCGAAACTTGTTTTTTTAATTTTATTCACTTTCTCGATTTTAATAAAACTATCCGAGCCGGTGGATTTCAGTGATAATGAACAACTTCTTTCTTATTGTATTTTTCTCTTTTCTGTTGTTTCTTCCATTTCTTTCCTCCGTCTCGCTTTTTAGCCTTTGACGTGTTTCGCATCGCTACAGACAATGGCATGTGTTTAGTTCCACTATCGATGAATTCTGCGCTGCTAGTCATTTTTGATAGTGAATACCCAATTCCTAACATTTGGTATACTGTATATTTCCAATTGCGTTTCAACTTTCAAAGATGTTGTCTCAATGTGAAGCATCCAGAAGGGAAGGCGGGAACGAAATGAAATGGCTCTAAGCACTATGGGACTTAACATCTGAGGTCATCAGTCCTCTAGAACTTAGAACTACTTAAACCTAACTAATCTAAGGACATCACACACATCCATGCCCAAGGCAGGATTCGAACCTGTGACCGTAGCAGTCGCGCGGTTCCGGACTGACGCGCCTAGAACCGCTTGGCCACCGCGGCCGGCGGAATGAAATGAAACTTTACGAGTTTAAGAGGTTATTTGATGCTATTTCAGTGATTATAAAATCAAGCCTAATTTAGAAGGAACTTTGTAGAAGTTTTGGTGGTAAGTTCCTATGGGACCAAACTACTTGCCGGCACGGTAGCTCAGTGTGTTCGGTCAGAGGGCTACGTGCCCTCTGTAACAAAAAAAATTGAGTTAATCGATCACCGACGAACTAAACCTATGTCTTACGACGTCCGCCTAGAGCTGATGCAACGAACAAAAGCGAACAAAATGAGATTAACAAAATAAAAAAATTAAAAAAAGCTACTGAGGTAATCGGTCCTTAGGTTTACACACTACCTAATCTAACTTTAGACTAACTTATGCTAAGGATAACACACACACACACACACACACACACACACACTCACTCACACATGCCCGAGGGAGGACTCGAACCTCCGACGGGTGGAGCCGCGCGAACTGTTGTAAGGCGCCTCTGAACCTGCGGCTACCCATCGTGGCTATTTTGTAGAATGCGCTCACTTATCTGTATGGGGTTCCACTCCGTCTGGACTGGATACATATATTTACTCTGTTGAAAAGGGTGCTATCAACCGTTGCACCCTATCCTGACGCAGGCTGGTCCACAACTGCTGTAGTGATCGTGTGGCATTGATGCCGGGAGTACCCATGCGGGGCAGTTCGGCCACCGAGTGCAAGTCTTATTTCAGTCGACGCCACACTGGGCGACTTGCGTGCTGGAGATGAATAAATGATATTGAGGACAACACAATACCCAGTCCACGAGTGGAGAAAGTCTCCAACCTAAGCCCGCTGCATGGGAGACAAGCTCGTTACCACGCAGCTAAACCGGCGGACACAGCTCTTGTAATTCGTCGTTAATATCTTGGATGTTGGTACTGGGAAGGACGGGAGTATCTCAACATCAAAGAGACATGCGCCCTGTGTGGACGAGCATTGTCCTGTTGAAAAATGGCGCCATGATACTGCCGCATGTGACATAACACATGAGGACGCAGGATGTCTGTGACGTAGTGTTGTGCCTTCAGTTGCTTCAGGCACTACCAGTCGCTGCCTCCAGTCATAACCGACAGCTACGCACACCATGACGACAGGAATTAACGTTGCTGTGCCTCTCCAAAACAGTGCAAACATGTCCACAGGTCGCCGCCGTACCATCCGGCGACGACTATCTGGGGTCTGCAGAACAGCAGGTCATTGTCGAACATAAAGCGGGGTCATTCATCAGCGGTTCATGCTTCCCAGCCACGGCATCACTCCAAATACAGCAGTTTCAGCTGTGGTGTTAACGGCATACCCCGGCTACGGTATTCTCCAACGAATGGTGCGGCTGGCGCAGAATGTTGCAGGGAGTCCATTACTTGTTCGGTTGGCAGGCGCATATGTCAAGAGGTGGTGATGTGCTTGGTGCACAATACGGAGATCCGCCCTCCCTTGTGATGTTCAGACGTGGTCATCCGGAACATTGATGTATACAGAGTATTTCAGTGTTCATGTTACATGCTTCTAGAGGTTGTAGAGGAGACTTAGTAGATAATGTTTTACGCGGTAACCGTGTCCGGAAACTTCATCCAACGATGCTACTGAGCGTCAAAATTATAAGCGCCGGCATCTGCAAATGTATGTATGTACAAGTTGATTCCGTGATAATGTTACAAGATTTCAGGGATGATGGAGACAAATAAATGGGTCAATTTGAGGAAAGATCTCTGCTTCGAAAACGGACTAGTCGAAAGTTACGAGCGAAAATCATTCTGATACCTCTGAGAGTGAAATATATTACCCGTACTGTTGTTGCTAAGAGTGTAGGATATGCTAGTGTAGACCAAGACAAGACAAAATGTCTAGTAGACATGGGCCTTAAAATGCATACCTGATGACCTAGGAATAGTGTGAAACACATCGGCTCTATTGAACAAGTGCTCGTAGCTCTTAAGGCATGCATTTTAGACATTTTTTCTTGCTTTTGTCCATACTACCCTACAATCTTAGCAATACTAGTACCGGTGCATGTATTCCATTGTCAGGAGTAGCATAACGGTTTTGGGCTATAACATTTGACACGTTCGTTTTCGGTACAGGGACCCTTACCTCAAACTGATACATTTATTCTTCTCCAACATCCTTGAAAGTATGCAACAACATCACGGAACCACTCTGTACATATATACATTTGCACGCTCCATCACAAGCTCTAGAAGACATAGGGAGAATCAAACATAACTGTAGGTATACTGTATGCATTCATGAAAATAAGAGAAAAATGTTAAATAAAGTTTTGTCTGAAATTGATTTATTTCCGAACATGCAGTAGCGTAGGTTTCACAAGCGCACCACAGACAACACAAAATTAATTGTTGGTGATTCAAAAGTAACCGTACACACTTTATGAGTGTAGTGTACTCATCGAAATACGCGCAAAATGTTTCGTCTGAAATTGCTTTATTTCCGAGTTAGCAGTAGAGTATGAATCGCAAATGCAACAAAAACAACACGAAATTAATTCTACTCAGAAAGCAAAGGGACCCGAAATCCACACCGCTACTTACTGTACATTCACCACATAACATGTTTAAAATGATGTCAATGTAAAAGAAGACTTGCTCGACGTCTTAACGCTGTCGGAACGTTACAGGTTACGTTCATCTCATTCTGCACAGTTGCACAGCCATTCTTAGTTCGCTGCTGTAATTGTACTGCGTTCTCAATTGCAACACCATATACGAGCACCTTGAGGCGGCCCCAGCCTCAGCCGGTTAAGATCTGGAGATCTGGCGGGCCAGCAACTGGTTCTGCGTGACTTACCCACTTATCGGGATAAGCAACAGTAAGGTGCTCTGTTGTCTCCCGGCTGAAATGTGCAGTGGCACCGTCGTGCTTAAACCAAAAACTGTTTCTTGTAGCGAGTGGGACATCATGAAATCGTGAAGCGAACCACCCATTCATGTTCCAAAAACTGTCGACACGCTCTACCAGTCAGGCGCTGTGGAATAACATACGGTCCGAGTAACTGATTGTCCACTATACCAAACCAAAGTTCACTGAAAACCATATTGATATCTTCGTACTGTAGTTACGCAAGAATACTCATACGCCCACACGTGCATGTTGTGAGAGTTCAGGATGTTCGCAGGGGTAATAAGGCTCTCATCCGTAAACAGTACTCGTAGACCAAACAGTAGATCAGCAGAATGGCGCTCGAGTAGCCACTAACATAAATTCTGGTCTCTAGGGAAGTCTACGAGTGTCAGATCCTATTCCCTTTGCAGGTAAAATGGATGAAATTGCTGTCTCCGAAGCAGGAGCGGTACGCTTATTGACGAACTTCTAAGCTGGCATTTACACGGAGGGTACTTATGGTTGGATTCTCATCTACCTTTCCAGGATGTTCTCAGCAGTGGCGCACCAGGAATGCCATGTTCTGTTAAACGCCTGTCCGCAACTGTGAAAGTGTGGTGGTTTGGTACCCCTCTGTTTGGAACTATTTCCATATATAACGTCCCCTTTGGAAAATTATAAATGGCTGTGCTGGTAAACTTCTACGTTATTTGATTTTCAAACAGCTGAGCAAAACTGAACGTACTCAGACATTTCTCTCTTTACTTATTATGATCACCACTAAACTGACACACAATATTTTTAGCGCAGCGCCATCTGACTTTCAATAATCCCTACAAACGAATGGCCCCGACTAACAATAACCTATACCTTTCATGTATCACTTACCTCACAAAAATCTTCGTTACTCGAACTACTGCAATACAGGGGGCGCCAGTACTGCCAGCTAAATAAAAGATTCTAACTACTGATAGGCATAATTAGCAAATAAAAGTGCTTGATGGAGAACAAACAATGTATTTACCTTAATAGAGTTCAAAAGTCGTCATATATATAGCAGTTCATGACATCCAGTCTTACAAATTTCCTCTTTCTGACGGACACACATCCATATTGCCCGCTCTCAAAACTCTGCCATCTCTCTCCCCACAACCACCACTGCTAGCGGCTCACCTCCAACTGCGCAACGCTACGTGCTGTTCACATCCAACTGCCCAACCAACGAGTTAAAATTTCATAGAGTGGCTATAGGTCCCCCATGTTTGAAGCGAATTGAAGTTCTGGCCGCCATGTTTTCATTAGTCAAGGCATTCGTCTGCTGTGTCCCGCCCCCTTGTAACTGCGTTTGACTTACTTGAAATAGCCCATACTAGCTTTATTTTTTCTAAAACAAGCAATAGACAGCAGTGATTTCAGTGTACACTGACAGCAAAAAGGGATGTTTTTGTCGAAATATGGCTAAACTTTTCGATGTAGATAACACTACAAGACAACTCAAATAAGTCTGTCCATCCACTATAACGTTACTTGTTGCCCATAAATTAATGCAGTTAGAGCAGGTACCACCAGAATATTACGGTGAAACTTCTAAACATGCTGTGGTTAACTATTAGAAACAGTAACGGGCGCAGAAATGCGATATTTTTGTCGCTATTTCAAAGCCTCAAAAACCAGTACACTGTGAACGAGAATTTATTTGAAATATGTGTTACAAGTAGTTAACACAAGCATAGTAATTCAATAACAAAGTCGAAGCGTTCTTGGGTGGGGTAATTTCACAAATTTTCGTAAGTAGCTGTATGCCTTGGCAGAATAAAAGTGTAGGGTCAGGGCAAATTTCCTTATTTGCTGAGAATAATGGCATACTTTAGCACTGCACTGAAGTTCCAATAGCTCCTTCAACAAACCAACTACATGTTCACTGTTTAACATATCAGAAACTGAACTACATAGCCTTCTTCTCAAACCAGCAACTAAAGTCTGTAACTGCACTATTCTTCTTTTGTGTCGTACGCTAAGTTGCTTCATTTGCTTTATCCGCTTCTTTAGTCGCACATTCTCTGCTTGTACTCTGTTATATTGTGTTTTCAACTTCTTAGGGCTTGGTAGACAGTATTTGTGGTCAGCAGAAACAGATGTGGGTCCGACAGGCACTGAAAGAATGTAGTTACATAATAAGTTTATAACAGAGTTACACCATAAGATTATAATAGAAAGTATGTAATTCAAAGTAATAAGAACACGGAGTAAAATTAAATTATTGACTTACTTCGTGCTAATGATGTCACTGTAATAGCACTATCTTGCATATTGTCGAAAGATCGCTTTCTGGGTTGTGGTCGTAATACTTTATCTTGCTTTCGTAAATGTGGTGGAAAGTTAAAGATAGTAGGTACTGGTTTTGACAAAAGGCGCCTCTGGACATTTGTGTGGTACATATATTTCTCTTCAAAATGAGCTGAACAGAGGTAACTGGCTGTAGTAGGAAACCAGTTTTCTCGCTTCATATTTATAACCCATCTTTTTGTAATTTCTTTATCTTTTAAAGGAAATCTGTAATCAACGATAAATAAATTACTTCCTGCATTTGTCTTAAGCATAATTATAGTTCCAATGCAAATGACTCTTTAATAAACATTAAAAAACGTGTGTCGTATTTCGGTACTAATATACTTACTTATAATATGAAATATTTGTTGTTTTATCGCTGCGATTTGTGCAGTTGAACGCTGAACACACTGCAGGCATGTTGACTTTATATTTTGTAACAAAAAAGTCAACTAGAAAAGTTAAATATTGCAGTAATATCACAACAGCTGACACACTTCCAATACAAACAACAGTAACGCTTTCCTAATGTTTTGACTAAGGAGAACATGGCGGCCGAGTTAGCGTTGGTTGCCGCTAGGACCGCTGTAACTAGTATCTCAGCCACTCTATGAAATTTTAACTCGTTGTGCCCAACACTACAACAGCGAATATTCCAACAATGCCAACTAGCCACAGATTGCACACAGCACAGTCAGAGCGCTACGTGGCGTTACCAACATAAAAACCTAAACAGCCTACTTACACATATACTGTGGCTTGCCTTCCACTGCGCCACAAAGGGCTACATACCCGCGTATTCACCGTCTGAGCACGCCATCGTACAGTAGACGACGACTGGAGTCTATGAACCAAGGACCGGATGAATGTACGTCCACTACAATACCATCAAAGAATACAACGGACCACACCGAAGTCTAATTAACAAAGGCATTTCGTGCCGGAATTAACTGAGCAGTGTAGAGGTATGAACAAAGTAACATCGGTCATTATGCAAGCGAAATCGACAAGTCAAAATCGTGTCCTGGCAGATAATGTAATGCCTGACATATTATATTATGTGTCATAACTCGGAAATAAAGCAGTTTTAGACGAGACATTATTTTACATTTTACTTTTATGCATACATCACTGTAACTTAGGAAGTGGGGATGAGGGGTACACTTAGGATGGAAGGTCAAGGCCCCTGTAATGTAGGATGACCAAATTATTTTCGGTGAAAACCGGGACACATTCACCCGGGTGCCAATGGACACCTCATTCCACATGTACCCAGGTTTCTTAATTTTAAATATTAATGTTTTGTTGATACATTTTGTTAGCCCGAATACTATAACTAATAAGAGGATACAAAAGATTGATATAATCTAGATTATCTGTATAATTAATGAAATTTAATAAACGTATACAGTAATAAAGAAATCTATTACGATTTTACAAAATTTTACAGCCATTCAACTTTTAATCAATTAATATTAACATGAGCTTTAATATTACTGAGCACTTGTAGATGGAATTGACTATCCTTGGAGAAAAGGGTATTTTTCACTGCCTCCAGCCTTCTTGATCATGTCTTTGTTCTTTGAGACACAGTGATAAAACTCAGCACAAGCCATTTTGTAGTTGTTCAGGATCTGCAGGATTGCTTCAAGAGAGTCCACCTCCATTCTGTTTCTTTCATCAGTCCACCGGATATTCATGAACGAAAACATTCTTTCCACATTGGCATTATGGGCTGGGATTGCTAATAAATACCTTGCAATTATTACCAACTCGAGTAATGCTGAAGACAGTCACAGATTTTAAAAAACTCACCCACTTCTCAAGACATTCCAATGGTGTTTTTTTTTTTTTCATCATTCCACTTGTGAAGACTTTCTTCAACAAAATTTGTGAGTATGCCGAACTGATCAAAGAGAATGGAATCATCGATTTCAATCTCTTTACTCTTCAAATAAGAAACTGTCTCTTCAACACTTTCCCATTTTGGCACTCTTTTCAGTAATCAAACACCGGCGATGAGGGTAAATATGAGGCGCTCCAATTGCTGAGATATTCTACACAAGTGTCATAAAACTTGTTAACTTCTTCTCTAAAACTCCTTTCCGCTGCTTCTGATACTTCTGCTCTTTTAAGGACAGATTTAATATTAAAAGAAATGAACTGCTGTTCTCACCTCTTAGTAACAGTTTCAAGAGTATTTTTCAATACATCATTTACCTCTATTACACTTTTCGTGCTTCCCTCAATTTCCTTTATCCCATGCTGCAAAGTGCTAAGCTGACTGTGAATGAACCATAAGTAGGCTTCACTTAAAGGGTTACTGAAAAACTGAACCAATATTTTGGGGGCTTTGTCTTCATTTAGGAAAAAATCTTTTAACGGTTCAAACAGGCGGATTACTCTTTCAACTGCTGGAAACAGTGATAACCAGCGAGTTTTCGAGTGACGTATTACATTCATACATTCAGTTCCCACATAATCACAGAACTGCTCAAGCCTCTCTGTTCTAATAGTATATATGTAAAAGTGTGATTATACCTTCATGACAATAGTTTCAACATCACAGCTTAAACTGTCAGCAGATGTCGCACGCTATTCTGTAAAACATGTGCAGGGCACCCTATGCCTTCAATGTTTTCATGCAATGTTGCCTTTAATGTGGTAAATACGTTGCATTTGCCTTGTCTCTTTAAACCACCAAAGTTTGTGTTGGTGTTGTCTCCACAAAATGCCACACGTTTATTTTTCTCAAGATCAAACATTTCGATAGTATTCATATAAAATCTTGAAATTTCGTCAGATGTTTCATTAGGTAGGGAACTCACCTTCAAAAGTTTGGTCTGAATTCCCTGATTAATATCGAAAAACTGAACAACAAATATTTTAGTGGCCTTATGATTGCTGGCATCAGTGGGTATCCCGTAGAAAGAAGACTTTTTGATGTATTCAAGGCTTTCCTTTACACTCTGGGGAGCAATAACTCCTTTCACTAAGGCTGACACTTTAGTTCTTGTTGAACTAAACTTTTTTGCAATGGAAGAATCATTAAACATAATGCTCTTAAGCTTATTAGTACAATCACTAGATATAAGTTTGGTGATGTTTTACCGTGTGGTAGGCTAGTGTAAGCTCGGCTGCTCGAACTTTCGTCTCTTCACTTGACTGATGTTTCACGAAATAATTTTGTAGAGGTTTACTGCAGCTCGGTGCACTGTATCTGTTAATGTGTTTCTTTGACCTGATATGATCAACTATGTCGGAACGTCCACCATGACTTATACTAATAAAACAGTTACATACGGAACGCTCTGCTTCGTAATCAAAACGACCTTTCTTAATGAAATTCCATTCCTTGGAATAACAGTCACTGAACTTGTAGGCACGTTTCGGCATTGAGTTTCACAGTACTGCAGCAATAATACCACAAATATGAGAAAAAACTATTGCAGTTTGTCTGATAAAACATCAACTACTACACTGTTCTGACAATGAGTGTGTAAGTGGCGCGACAATCGGACGGTTTCATAGCTCTGTTACAATAATACAACTTACTACTTGTTGGCCAAAGTACCGCTCAAAGTAAATTATTGCCTGAGTGTATCAATACTGATACTGTGATTACTAGTATGGGACAATGGAGGTTTTAGACAAGTAAGCTAAAATATATTAATTTCTTGTGTTTTATTCCTTCAATATAGCAAATTCCCAAAAATTTGAGAAAGTTTCACGAAATGTATTTAAAAACTGAATTCCGGGACTTTTGAGCGTCCCGAAACAAATTTTTGGGACACCGGAACACAGGGATGAAAACCGGGACAATCCCGGTTTTCCGGGACGTTTGATCACCCTACTGTAATGTCACTCCTTAAACAACAACTACCAAATTCATTGTTTATTCAAAACAGATAAGAGACCATCATCGTGGCCATTTTTTATAAAATATTACAGATATCTTGCTTCTCAAGCAAGACAGCAAATAACAATTACCAACATACTTAAAGAGATGACTCACAGAGATTTCAAATAAATTACAGTCTGAAGCTGATGGCACAATTTTTTTAAATAAATTACAATATGAAAGTGATTTCCGAAAAGCATCAGTTCGTTTAGAACCCCCAAAAACCCAACACGTGGCTATAATTACAATTCATACTTCACAAATTCAAAACCTTTTTTTAAAAAAAAGTACATGAAATAGGTTATGTTTATCAAACGGGCGGTGACCCCAGGCTACCTTGGGCAAAGGTAAGTTAATTTAAATGCCGGAAGCAGCAGACCAGCCGTCCAAACAACAGCTAAACGCCGAGGCCCAACCGGGAGTCACTTCCCATTAGACGACACGTCACAGCTTCTGTGCACCGAAGCGGGGCGTGGCACCGCACCCACGCACTCCAACTCGCAGAAACTGGAACACGAACAGACTGCAGAAGACACGGCAAGCACCAACCAAACATCAATCAATATACGTTAAGAAATCGATAAACAATAAAATACACAAACCAATTACAGTTGAGTGAACGCATTCAATGAGTGCGCGTATATAAGGAAGTACATATAAATGACTAGCTTTACAAAATACAAGTTTTACTAATAACAGAATAACTGGCTGCAATAGAAGCGGGTGATTTTTTTTCTTTTACGGCAATATACCAGGGACGTCGCTTGATGGCAATAAACCCAAAATGACACGCACGCCTTCGTGCTAATGTGCCTTTTAATAGTCACCCAGCCAGCGGATTTTAAAGCAAATAGTAACTGCTGGTCTGCATACAGACACACAGACTCTGCCCACTGCTCTTACTTCGGCAACACGCACATTAGAACCAACCGACCAACAAGTACACTCGCTGCAACGCAAATCGTTTGACGAAACGAAGGCACCAAAACCACTTACAAGTACGATGGAGAGCGTTGTTCGAGATGGTCTCGAGGGATGGGTCTCTCCGAGAAAACAGGCCCCAAAGCAATGCGACGAGCAGCGCCCGAAGTTGGCATCAGACAGGTCCACCACAAACTCGCGACCATCTTGCAAGGTAGACCGGCCGAGCCCGCGTGTTTTCTCCTTCGTCCCCTCAAGCACGTCCTAGCGCCTCGTAGCTTCTTCCCTACCGCAAATACCTGCCGCCAGATCACAACAGAGGCAAAGATCGTAGTGCAGCCGGGTAATCGATAGTATTGCCAAAGAGCTGGTGTGCCAGAAAAGGCGTACCACGGCTCAATCACAACCACGTAATGTGTACAGGTACTTCTGAATTACCCTTTATATATTCCGTTATACTCTGGGATTTTCTGTTAACTGGATTTTGTGTTTCAGTGCTGTATGTGTCACTGTTCAATGTGCTATCAAAATTTTATTCCTGCCTGTTTCAGCTGTTACCCCTCGGCTATTCTTATAGATTAAACAGTAGCCGTGTAGAAAGGCTGATTACTTATGAGGACTAACGAGAGCATGGTTTAGAAAATGCATAGCTAATGTGTCGAATAGAGAGGAAATTTGGTTGGATTTAATAATCCAAGACATGAAAGTATTTAAGCCCGAGTGTTATAGTTACATAGCGAAGAATGTGTAAGAAAAACGAAATCGAATAGAAAGCTTTGTAAGTAAACTTCAAACCATTTTGATATTACAATTTTACTGGCCATCATTGTATACTACATCAGGGTTACTGCGAAACGAAAAACCTTTCTGTCTCATCCACCGTCAAATTTTTATGAAAACTAAGATATGTCGCCCTACGTACTGAGAATACTTCAGAACATCAGGTGGACCTAGAGGCTGAAAAGAAGTACGAAAAATTAGGATTTAGCGTTCCTTCGCTGTCATTGAGGTACAAGTTGGGCAAAGTTGGAGACTAATATAGGCAGCGTCCTTGCAAGTTCGAATAATCCCAATATGTGCCTTAACCTATTCATGTAAATAACGGAAAACTTTAATCTGGATGGGATTTGAACCACGATCCTTCCGGAGGCGAGTACCGTGTCTTAACCATGACACCAACTTGCTGACTTCAGATTCTAGTACAGGCACGATTTGTTTTTGCACCATAGAGCTCAAACTTTGACACAGATCCGTCACGAGTATACTGGACATTCTTATATTATACTTCTTAAAATTATATAAAAATTTCTGTTTCCAATCAGAGCTCCGGAGATTGTCTCACATGGAATCCCTTAGAATGCTTCGTCATCTGCACGCCTTTCCTGAGGGCTGCTGTGTTTATATTTACGCTATTATATAAGAATGCACTTGCTTAGTCTGATAAGTTCCTCTCGATAAGCAAACCCGAAAGAAACAGTGCGTAAGCTCATTCAGTCGCTCTTACCTAACAGTCATTCACGTATCCCTATTTTAATATTAAGTAATACGGGATTACATATGTTACATAAGTGTGGTGAGTTCACAGTTGTGTATGTGTGGCTATTTAAACCTGTTACATAACCTATGAATTTACAGTTCCTTGAACTACCTAGTAAGTACGAGATCAGATTAGACATTACGTAAAACTACTGAGTACCATGGATAGCTACGTCAGGAAAACAAAACAGTTGCTCACGGATAGGATAAATAATACTAACGACTCTTCGAGACCTGAGTTCCTGTTATTCAGTTCTCACTTTTCTTGAACATGCTTCCATATTTTCACGGTCAAAATATGTTAATCTTTGGATGGACAGTACTAAACTACGCATGCCACTACACAATGAAACAGTTAACCTATTCATGACTCGACAATAACTTCCTTGTCTCTGCAGCTGCATGACTCGTAAATATGATTAGCTTCCGTTTCCTTCCTTCTTCCAGACACGTAACGTTTCATTACGCAGCTGAGTTTATGGACATTGCAGGCTATACGACGTAGATCTTCGTTGTCCTTTTTGCAATTCGTTTCAGACACGGCAGGCGGCTTATTAATCCGCCACGAGCCCAGAGTTCGTTGCTGTTACTACCAGCTGCCAGCCTTAACCTTGAGGCTCCTAAGTCTGTAATTCTTCTCTATTGTTTCGTCGCTCACGAACCTCGACGAGGTGACGAACCTTCCTAGTGGGCTGTTGTACAGAATAGGGAGTTGAACGTCGACACGCGCACTTAAATAGGCACGAAATTTCAGTTCAACCGGTATTCCGTTGCAAAGTGATGTGATTCAATCTACATAAGAGCTATGTGTCTGCTGCAAACTTCACATTAAAAATACATGAGACGTCGGCGTTTTATCTACACTGAGGCGACAAATGTCATGGGATAGCGATATGCAAATGTACAGATGGCGTTGGTACCGGTATCGCAAAAACAAGGTATAAGAGGGCAATGCATTGGCGGAACTGTCATTTGTACTCAGGTGATTCATGCGAAACGGTTTACGACTTGGTTATGGCCACACGACGGGAATTGGCTGGTTCAAATGGCTCTGACAAGGGAACCTCCCCATCGCACTCCCCTCAGATTTAGTTATAAGTTGGCACAGTGGATAGGCTTCGGAAAACTGAACACAGATCAATCGAGAAAACAGGAAGAAGTTGTGTGGAACTATGAAAAAAATAAGAAAAATATACAAACTGAGTAGTCCATGAGCAAGATATGCAACATCAAGGATAATCTGAGCTCAGGAGCGCCGTGGTCCCGTGGTTAGCGTGAGCAGCTGCGGAAAGAGAGGTCCTTGGTTCAATTCTTCCCTCGAGTGAAAAGTTTACTTTCTTCATTTTCGCAAAGTTATGATCTGTCCGTTCGTTCATTGAACGTCTCTGTTCACTGAAGTAAGTTTAGTGTCTGTGTTTTGCGACCGCACCCCAAAACCGTGCGATTAGTAGACGAAAGGACGTGCCTCTCCAATGGGAACCGAAAACATTTGATCGCAAGGTCATAGGTCAACCGATTCCTCCACAGGAAAACACGTCTGATATATTCTATACGACACTGGTGACGGCTTGTGCGTCACATGACAGGAATATGTTGTCGACCCACCTAACTAGTACACTTGGCGAATGGGTAAAAATATTCTTCTACCTTGCCCGATTTAGGTTTTCTTGTGGATGTCATAATCACTCCCAAAAAAGTGTGAAAACATAAGAGTTTGTCACATAAACTGCAACAAATGAATGCAATAGTTCCACGGTCGCTCAGTTTTCCCTGTGATCTGTCAAAACATATGTTTTTAACGTTTTCAAATTTTTCCGTATGTAAACCGTCAAATCCTGCATATGTCCAAGCAAATCTGAACATGTCCTGGAATTTTGGAGAGCGAAGTTGATTATGTGTGAGTGCCTGAACTTTGATAATCGTCTGAAAATAAAAAAAATTAAACTTTTCACTCGAGGGAAGACTTGAACCAAGGATCTCTCGTTCCGCAGCTGCTCACGCTAACCACGGGACCACGGCGCTCCTGAGCTCATACTATCCTTGATGTTGCATATCTTGCGCATGGATTACTCAGTTTGTATATTTTGCTTATTTTTTTCATAGTTCCACACAACTTCTTCCTGTTTTCTCGATTGATCTGTGTTCAGTTTTTCAAGGCCTATCCACTGTGCCAACTTATAACTAAATCTGAGGGAGGTGCTATGGGGAGGTTCCCTTGTGATCACTATGGGACTTAACATCTGTGGTCATCAGTCCACTAGAACTTAGAACTACTTAAACCTAACTAACCTAAGGACATCACACACATCCATGCCCGAGGCAGGATTCGAACCTGCGGCGGGAATTAACAGGCTTTGAACAAGAAATGGTAGTTGGGGCAAGATGCATGTGGCATTTCCTTTCGGAAATCGTTAGGAATTTCGATATTCCGAGATCCGCAGTGTCAAGAGTGTGGTGAGAATGCTAAATTTCAGGCATTACCTCTTACCAAGGACAATGCAGCGGCCTACGGCTTTCACTAACGACCGAGAGCAACGGCTTTTGCCTAGAGTTGTCAGTACTGACAGTGAAACAACACTGCGTGAAACAACCACAGAACTCAATATGGGACGTACGGCGAACGTATCTGTTAGGACAGTACGGCGAGATTTGGCGTTAATGGGCTGTGGCGTCAGACGGTCGACGAAAGTGCATTTGCTGACAGCACGACACCGCCTGCAGCGCCTCTCGTGACCAAACCGTTTGGATCCTAGACGACTGGAAAACCGTTGCTGGTCAGATGATTCCCGATTTCAGTCGGTAAAAGATGTTGACAGGGTTCGAATGTGGTGCAGATCTCATGAAGCCATGGACCCAAGTAGCCAACAAGGCACTGTGTAAGCTGGTGGTGGCTCCATAATGGTGTGGGCTGTGTTTGCATGGAATGGACTAGGTCCTCTGGTCCAACTGAATCGATAATTGACCGGAAATGGTTATGTTCGGTTATGGTTCAAATGGCTCTGAGGTCATCAGTCCCCTAGAACTTAGAACTAGTTAAACCTAACTAACCTAAGGACATCACACACATCCATGCCCGAGGCAGGATTCGAACCTGCGACCGTAGCGGTCGCGCGGTTCCAGACTGTAGCGCCTAGAACTGCTCGGCCACAGCGGCCGGCTTATGTTCGGTTACTTGGAGACCATTTTCAGCCATTGAAGGACTTCATGTTCCCAAACAACGGTGGAATTTTCCTGGGCCACAATTGTTCGCGATTGGTTTGAAGAACATTCTGGATAATTTGAGCGAATGATCTGGCAACCCAGATCACCAAACATTAATCCTGTTGAACATTTACAGGGCAAAATTGAGACGTCAGTTTGTGCACAGAATGCTGCACGGGCAACAGTTCCGTTCACAATTATAGAGGCAGCATCGCTCAGTATTTCTTCAAGGAAATACCAGTAAGTCAACGCTACGTCGAGTTTCTGCACTACGGCGGGCAAGAGGATATCTGACATGATATTAAGAGCTATCCCATGATTTTTGTCACCTCAGAGTACGGTAGAGCGTAGCTTCCTCGCTGTCTTCCACTCGTTTACTGGGTGTGTTTGTACATCTACATCTACATGGATACTCTGCATATCACATTTAAGTGCCTGGCAGAGGGTTCATCGAACCACCTTCACAACTCTCTATTATTCCGATCTCGAATAGCGCGCGGAAAGAATGAACCCCTATATCTTTCCGTACGAGCTCTGATTTCCCTTGTTTTATGGTGGTGATCGTTCCTCCCTATGTAGGTCGGTGTCAACAAAATATTTTCGCATTCGGGTGAGAAAGTTAGTGATTGGAATTTCGTGAGAAGATTCCGTCGCAACGAAAAACGCCTTTCTTTTAATGATGTCCAGCCCAAATCCTGTATCATTTCAGCGACACTCTCTCCCATATTTCGCGATAATACCATCATTACGCAAGAAATGTACATTTGTTTACAAAATCTTAACAAATCGTATACTTCTAACGCCAGAGATTAAGTCCATGATAAAAATTTTCCTTCTCTGCACCTTATCTTCTACAGCTGCATCGTTACACAAATTTTCATAAAAATACAGCGAGTGGGATTTAGGTAAATTATGTAGGGTGGAGTATCCTTTTTTAAATGAAGAAAAAGGATTAAGTTACAATACAACTTATCTGAACAAGTTTCGTTTTGCTGACGACATTGTTCTACTTATCTGTACCGTAGATAAGAGGAAAATTCAACAGAGAAAATTTGAAAATAAGTCAGAAAATAAATGATTCTACTAAAATAATGTACTATGAACACCTCGCAAAAAACATCTTCTCTTCCCTCCAAGAATTCCAATGTAAAGTCTCACGAAGTATTTCCGTATGACTGTCGCAGTGATCGAACCATCCGATAACACATCTAGCAACACGCCTCTGAAGTGCTTCGATTACCACCTTTATTCCGACCTGGGTGGGGATGCCAAAGGCTCGAGCAGAACTCAAGAATCGGTCGCACGAGTGTTCTGCGCGCGATCACCTCTAAGGATGCGCAAAACTTTCCCAGAATTCTCTCGATTAACGCCTAGATATGTAGCCAACGTGACTGAGTCAAACAGCATACTACTGGTACTGTATTCGAGAGTTACAGGTGATTTACACCCGTACATTCATATTTGCTTACATTTTTCTACATTTAAAGAAAAGCTGCCATTCATTGTGGCATACAGCAACTCTACCTAAGTTATCCTGAATCTGCCGACAGTCATTCAACGAAGACACTTTCCAGTACACAATAGCGTCATCATGAAACTCAGACTGCTGCTCGTCCTATCAAATGATTCAATTGGCTCTGATCACTATGGGACTTAACATTAGAGGTCATCAGTCCCCTAGAACTTAGAACCACTTAAACCTAACTAACCTAAGGACATCACACACATCCATGCCCGAGGCGGGATTCGAACCTGCGACCGTAGCGGTCGCGCGGTTCCAGACTGAAGCGCCTAGAACCGCTCGGCCACAAAGGTCGGCTCACCCTATCCATGAGATGTTCTGTCATACTTGCCTGACGAACTAACTGACCGCTATCAGACAAAAAAAATATCATGGACTGCATTTGACACCATTAATGACAGTCCGTCAGATGGATGGAGACGTTAAGTTCTGCAAATTCTCTGAGGCTTTCCGAGACGAGCAGACTACGTGCTGGAACTGGGTTTCACTCTTCTCTATATCTATCATCGTAATCGTCAACAACTCAAACCTGACAGTTCGCTCTACGCGCTTATCACAGTCGCCTTCAGACGTAGCAACATTCACCTCCTTTAGGTAAACTGACGGAAGCTTTCTCGCTACACGCAGTGAGTAATGATCCCAGAGAACGCTTGATGTCCTGCGGACCGCGTCAAGTGAAATTTTAGCCCAGAAAACGTCGAGTAGACCTGCTGTAAAATAAATATATGGATCAGCATATGGTACATGTAGTGTACATATAAGTTGTCATATTACTTAAAAGGCCAGGAGTGTGCAGGTATATGGGTATATAAGCTCCACGTAGCTTGTCAACCCAGTCCTTGTGCTACATGCGTGTGTCCTCTACACAGGATGAAAAATTATTTCACAATCTTGGGGAGGTTGCATGCGACACCAAAACAAACGTTTTTCTCTAATGTCATAATTGCCTGTTATTAATCCAGTAGAGGGCGTAATTCCTGTCAGCACTCGTGTATTTTTTTTTTGTGTGTGTGTGTGTGTGTGTGTGTGTGTGTGTGTGTGTGTTTGTCGTCTAATTTTGACGATGGCCTTACTGGCCGAAAGCTATATTTGTGGCAGTCTTTCTGTTGCGCCTATATGCAACTCACCACCTCCACTATATGGTGAGTAGCAACTTTCCTTTTCACAATATAGTTTCATTCCAAAACTTGTTTCTGTTACTTTTCGTCGTCACAAGAAAACACATTAGAAAAAGTGTTATTGTTCCATGCAACACTCCAAAGTCTGTTAGTTTAATTAATTTTCATCCAGGGAAAACTCCCTCTACCGGTTTAAAAAAAGTACTCAAAGAAAAATATGACATTAGAGGAAATTATCTGTTCGGAGTCCCGAGCAATCTCCCAGAGTTCGTTGGTTTAAATAATTTTCACCCTGTAGGTGACATAACAACATGAAAACAGCTTTTTTTATATTTGTAATATTACATAACATTGTCAGTATGGCCAGGTGCAAGATTATGACTATTATTAAATTGCATATCAAGTAAGATACATTTTAAAAAGAAGGAGTATGTTGCATAAAATAAAGTACTCAATAAAAAACAAACAAATTACTTAAGTTACAACTCATAACATGATGTTTCATACTAGGAGAGAATATGTGCCATAAAAGACGCTATAGTAGGGTTTACACAACAAAACAACTAGAACTAGTTCAATATGCATACCTAAGACGGACTATCTTAGAACTCTGTGCCCACATTGTCGGCGCTCTTATACAGGTAGCAGCATGTTTACATTGTTGGCCACTTGTGTGGCAGTGTCGAAGTGTTTCGGAAAGTGCAGCACAGTATCTCACTGCGGGCAACTGCCAGCTTCAACCGAAGCAAACCACTGCACCCGGCTCTGCCGAACAGATCGTCATACACTGAAGAGCCAAGGAACTGGTATAGGCATGCGTATTCAAATAGAGATATGTAAACAGGCAGAATACGGCACTGAGGTCGGCAATGCCTATGTAAAACAACACGTGTCTGGCGCAGTTGTTAGATCGGTTACTACTGCTACAATGGCAGCTTATCAAGATTTAAGTGAGTTTGAGTATGATATTATAGTCGGCACAAGAGCGATGGGGCACTCCATCTCAGAGATAGCAATGAAATGGGAATTATCCCGTACGACCATTTCAAGAGTGCACTGTGAATATCAGAAAGTCGGTAAAACATCAAACCTCTGACATCACCACTGCCGGAAAAAGATCGTGCAAGAACGGGACCAACGGCGTAACAAAAGTGCAACCATTCCGCAAATTACTGCAGATTTCATTGCTGGGCCATCAACGAGTGTCAGCGTGCGAACCATTCAACGGGCTTCATCGATACTGGCTTTCGGAGCCGAAGGTCCACTACTTTACCCTTGATGACTGCACGAAACAAAGCTTTACACCTCGCCTGGGCCCGTCAACACCGACATCGCACTGTTGATGTGCGGATGGACGTGTATGGGTATGGAGACAACCTCAAGAATCCATGAACCCTACATTTCAGCAGGGGACTCTTCAAGCTGGTGGAGGTTCTGTAATTGTGTGGGACGTATGCAGTTGGAGTGATATGGGACTCCTGATACGTCTAGATACGACTCTGACAGGTGAAACAGACGTTAGCGACCTATCTGACCACCTGCATCAAAAAATGGTTCAAATGGCTCTGAGCGCTATGGGACTTAACTTCTGAGGTCATCAGTCTCCTAGAACTTAGAACTACTTAAACCTAACTAACCTAAGGACATCACACACATCCATGCCCGAGGCAGGATTCGAACCTGCGATCATAGCGGTCGCGCGGTTCCAGACTGTATCGCCTAGAACCGCTCGGCCACTCTGGTCTATTGTGCGTTCCAGCAGGACCATGCGACACCCCACACGTCCTGAATTGCTCCAGAGTGCTCCAGGAACACTCTTCTAAGTTCAAACACTTCCGCTGGCCACCAAACTCCCCAGAGATGAGCATTATTGAGCGTATCTGGAATCCCTTGCAACGTGCTGTTCAAAAGAGATTTCCACCCCGTAGTACTCTTACGGATTTATGGACAGCCAAGCAGGATTCGTGGTAGTAATTCCCTCTAGCACTCAGACATTAGTAGAGTCCATTCCACGTCGTGTTGCGGCACTTCTGCGTGTGTACCAGTTTCTTTGGCTCTTCAGTGTAAATGTTAAACTAGGAATCAGTGGCAAATTCGTTTTGTTTATTAACAGTGTGCTCTGGGAGTCCTTCGCCGTGGCGTACTTGGCAAAAACTTTTCGGTTTACAGGGCGCGTCATTTAAAATAAAACACTCAAGCTCTCGATAACTTCCCCCGCCGTCATCAACAGCATTTGAAACCATAGACTGCCGGGACTCGCACTGTGTTCTGCTTATATAGATTTAATGGCAGCGTCTGGAACCTTCCAGAGAGGGCCGGAGTAGCGCACACGCGGAAGGCAGGTTGGACAGCTCCTTGTGGGACAGAGTGACGTCACA
Organism: Schistocerca serialis cubense; assembly: GCF_023864345.2. Classification (NCBI taxonomy): domain Eukaryota; kingdom Metazoa; phylum Arthropoda; class Insecta; order Orthoptera; family Acrididae; genus Schistocerca; species Schistocerca serialis. The sequence continues at coordinate 222,298,153 of NC_064639.1, read as the reverse complement.
TGGCGCGAACGCTGGCACCACGTTTGAAACCGCCGCTCCTTCGTCCCTACAAGCGTGAAGCCTAAAGTCTTCGCTTTAGCTCGGTGTCCAAAGTCCGATCCCATGCCCTACTAAGCGTGTACCCCTGCTTTCCATTAAAATTGATGCTTTTTTTTTAAGCCAATTCTTTGAAAACTGAGTCCCAGAATGACTTTGTTTGTGCCACAACTCCTTTTTTTTTTTCAAATTGTATTTTATGCCCGTTTTCTAGACAATGTTCAGTCACGGCCGACTTCTCAAGTTCCCTTTGTTTGACACGCGTGACACGTTTGACCGCATTCATAGGGGACACTATACACGCCAGGAACTCGAAGAGCTATGTTGTCTTTAACAGGGCGTAGCATATCTTTTATCTTGGAGACGGGCAGGAACACTGGCCTCTTTTCAGCACACGCCCAGTCTTGCTAGTAGTTGCTCCACAGTATGGATGGAAAGCAGCTGGTTTGCCCTCTTCCGCCGATTTACCGGGCGTCTGTCGTCGGTGGCACTTGAAAGCTTCAGCAATGTCTTCCTTACCGTAACTATTTTCTCTGAACTCGCACTTCAAATGTGAAATTCAGGCTCTACATGGCCGCCATCAGAAATAACCTTTGGCCGATGTAGTAACGTGACCAGCTTTGGTTTCTTGTGTTCATTTTGTGGAAACTGTCTACCTTTTAAGTACCGTTCAGTGATCGTAGAATTCCTGTACACTGAATGACCAAGCCGGCCTCCTGCCTTCCGTTCAACTAAAACATCGAGGAACGGAAGACTGCCACCCTCTCCTTTTCGACCGTGGGATGGACATCGTTCATGTGGTCGTCGAACTACTGAAATGCATTTTGACCATGAGGCCATATCAAGGACGGGTCGTCAACGTACCTAGGAAGCAAGATGGTCGCAACCACGCAGAGTTCAAGACTTGCTCCTCAAAGTGCTCCAAGAAAAAGTTGGCGACGGCCAAAGACAGTGGGGATCCCATGATTGTACCATCCGACATTTCATAACATTAGATGGCGTGAAGACATGGGGAACAGCTTGATGGTATCGGGAGGAAACTGTTGGGCCAGTAGTTCAACGTGTCTAGTACCGACGCTCTCGTAATGCCACGTAGTTTTCTATTTCTTCTAAAACGTTAAGCCGCCTGCATTTTTCTCTTTCGTGCATCATATACATTTGCTCTTCAGAGTTATCTAACCTAAGTTTCTCCTTATTAGAATGCAAACCTAAGCAAGTCGTACTACGAGTGAGTGTTCAAATGTTCAACCACCAGAGTTGTGGAGGACCATATGACTACTCGTAGACCGTGACTCTTGTAAAGGCCACATACACAGGCCGACAGGTTCGCCGCGATTCTCTTTGTGCGTGTGTGGACGATGGGCTTGTGGTCGGACCATTGTCTGGCTTAGTCGGTTCTATCGGCGAACTTCTGCCAGCCTACCAAAAGCTGTATCTGCCAACCCAACCTGCATTAGTACGGTGTCCGATTCTGTGTTGTTCACTTGTTCTCGTTATCACCATCGCTGTTTTCTCAATGTCGTTCAAGAAAAACAAAGAGTTCCCCGCGTCTTTCATCAGTATGTATAAAGAATTACCTGTGGCAAGTAAAATCCAAAGACTATTCCAACAGCAATATGAGGAACAATACCTACTATCTCTTGTAGAAAAATGCAAAGAAATAAATAGTGCTCTGTAGTAGGTACCCGTAACTAAAAAAAAAAAATTTTTTTCGCTACATCTCTCTTTCTGGTGTCAGTTATCCTTCATCGCACCCGTAAGAAAAAATTCTGCACTTTACAACTGAATGTTGATTTGTGTCTGCGAAACATTTCTCGCCTTGTCGTACTAGACAGTTACATCTAATGAACAAACGAACATTACGAATAAAATTATTTCCCATATACTCTTTTGGTAAAAAGGAGGAAATTGAGTTGTGATTCGCGGATTTTTACGCCACACCCAAATCCATAAATAGATCTAATGCAACCTCCACCACAACTTCCGGTCCCATATGACGCATCGCAACTGCATCTCCGTAGTAGAAGATAAGACGCAGGTGCGTATCAATCTACACATCTGTAACCTCATAGTAAATATATGACTGAGGAGTATATCAGTCATCTACAAGTGGCAATCAGGAACATTAATCGTATTGCTCATTGCGTTTCGGTACAAGAAGCTTATTTTCACTTAGAAAGGGCGTTATTTTTAACAAAAATTTTACATAAGTAACCCTGTACTTTTTAATCAAATAAATTTGTTTGTTAATTCCGTTGGGAGCGAATATTCCATTTGTGTGTGCCAAACATGTTTCGCATCTTCATGCTAGCCATCTTGAATGATTTATCAAATAAAGAAAGTTAGAGTACGCTATTCTTATTCTGATAATTAAATAATTGGTCTTCATATTATAGACCAAAGAATATGCTTATCAGACGAACATTATACGCCGCTTCACGGGAGTTCATACTTTTTCAAAACTTGCTAAAATGAGTACTTTCAATAGGAGTGCAACAGTAGCATACACTAAACGGTCACGCTTGACAAGCAGTATTTCTTTAAAGGGAACTTTGTAAATGGTTACAAATAAAGACAGATTCTTTTAGTAGACTGAATCACTAGTAGATATCCTTGCCAACAATGTCATACGACATTTACTTATTTACTATCTGAGAAAAACCCGCTTCACATGATATTTTTATTCACAACTGTTTTCTGCGAACTTTCCAGATCACTCGAGAATATAGTAAATATGAACATTGACAAAATCGTAAAAATGTTAGCGTGCCTCACAACAAAGAACTCTCGAATGCTCAAAAATACTGTTCAGTACTCTTAAACCCATTGAAGTATACAACGATACCTTAATTTTGAAATAAAGTACTCTGCCAGTCACTTCTTTATAGAACACCGAGAACATTCTGAAATCTAGAATATTTTAAAACATTCGAAAATATTCGTTAACATTCAAAAATATTCATTAACATTCAAAAATATTCATAAAAGCTCGAAAATATAATAAACTCTAACTTTTCCCTTAAAATGTACATTGATGTGAAAATGACCACTACAGTATGACAGCGACCACGTCAAACACTCATACTTCCAGAAAGATAATAACTAGCACCGCAAAACCACTAAAGCACACAATAAGGGAACCTAGGATAGCACCTAACGCAAAAATCTGTGATTGGCGACTAAAAATATCACCTTTAAATAGAGAAATTATAAAGCTAGACTACAGCATCATATTCTGGATACAGCTGTATTTAATTTAGTGAAAGAAAACTTTGCTTCCTTTTGACTATATTTCATGCTTAATTAGCTCATTTTATCACAATAATTGCATATGAACTACATTTGTCATTTTGTTATTTCGTAAGTAGGTGCCTGTACACAAATTATTTGAATTTCCCATCCCTAGAAAAAGCTACATATAAATGACGTTTCAAATCAGTACCAGTTGTAGTATCTTAACGTTTGCCTTTGCGCCTTATCTACAGTGATACTGAATACTAGTCTAGCTGGAAATTACAGTCTTTTCAATTAAAATGTCAGTTCGGTAGATATGAGCGGAATCCTCGGATTAAATGCTGTTTTTCCTTTATCTTTTCCTGATATTATTTTTGTTTCAATTACATTGTTTGATAAGTGTTAAGGACAATTTGTCGTTCTGAATTGTTAAATTAATACCATCAGCTATTTCATTTCTTACAGATAATATGAATTTTTCAAATAACCAACTTGAGTAATTTTGGACAATGTTTGGATAAATTTTATCTATTAATTCATTTGGGTTGCTGTGAAAGTTACTTAAATAATTTGTAAGTTCAATTCATAAGAGTTTTTAGACAAAATGTTTCACTTACTCATCCTTGGAAAGTTGAGCTCTCATATTTTTTGTTATTTCTGCTTTACTCGATCAAGATCAAAGAAATTATTTCTGCAAGCACGCATTCATTGGATCTGCTGGAGTTGATTTTGGAATAATTGGAAGTGTTTGCCGAAAATGTCCAGAATACTTACGTAATGCACGTCCTATAATTCCGTGTTACCCCGGAGATCTATATCATTTTTTAATCTTCTGAGAGAATCTATAGCATTGTGGAACACTCTGCAACATTCTCGGACATTCTAGAAGGAACATTCTGGTCAGTCTCTGTCACTTTAACGTTCGATTCCAAGCTGCTTCACTGTCTTCCCATAAGAAATCCATTGGTTCGATGCCCTCTTTCGATACCCACATCTTCCAACGCAACCCCTGTAGTTCCAAAACCTTCTCCATGGATGGTAGACGAAGGGCTACCGTATCGTATAACCCCCTTGGGGCTGCGGGAGTGTGGTGAATTTACAGAGACACGCATGGACAAACCACATTTACATTTATTAATTCGTCAGGAACTAATGTTCTCTTTAGACATCGTCATAACGAACTGCTGCAGTTCCAAAAAAAAAAAAATAAATAAATAAAATAAAATAAAAAAAAATTAAAAAAAATAAAATAAAATAAAAATTAAAACGAAAGTCTTCATGGATGGGGGATGGAGGGTTACCACACCATGTAATCCCCATGGCTCTGCTAAATTCGCTTGCAAGGTTTTGATGGCATGCACAAACGCATTAAACTTACTTTTATTGTATGCCGGGTGGTTATAATTAAACTTTCACTGCTTGAGCTAGTGTATACGGAAAACTATTTACCGTATGGGTGCCCATATTTGTAGAAATGATGCTCACACTGTGCGCTGCAGGATTTACGTTGTTAGTAGTATTAGGGTCATGACACGCTGTTAGGCGCCGGTTATGGTACTGTGACGTAGAGTTGAAACACAAGTATCAGTGTCCATTACAACTGCAGACAGTCAATATGGATCTGGAAAATGTGAGCAGGGGTTAACTCATAAAGCTGTTTTCTCAAAACAACAGCAATAGTGCTGCTACTCTCTGCTTTTATCGACGCATTAAAGGAATACGAAGAGGTCCCTTTTCCGCACCTGGATTGAAGGTGAAGAACATGGATCGGAAATGCGAATTAAGTGGCGATTTGGTAATTGCACCACAAATTGTTGAAGAAGCCACTGTTGCCATGGCTGAGAATGCAGGACGCAATGTACGAACTTCAAGTAGGGCACGAACTGTGTCACGTCAACTGAACATTTGTAACGTAAATGCAACAAATGTATACCTATGTTCGTCTGTGAAAATGGGCTCGATAAGCAACCTGAGCTATCAGTAATCGGAATCTAACCTGCAAAACACTGTGTGAGTGTAGTATGAGTGTCAGTTTCGCTGTCATTTAAGCCCTCAACAGATCGTTACATGAAAAACTTAAAACTAATATTTGGATAAACTGACTGCGTATTTGAATATGAAAAACTACAGGAACAAATGAACCTGTAACAAAGAACACCTTAGCTATCTGACTGCGTTTCTGAACAATAATTTACAAGTGATAACAGAACCTGCCTTGTGCAACGGAATTTACTGGATTAGTGTACATAACATGTTGTGGTGTGTCAGTGTCTCTGTTTTGGCACTGAATTTTGCACTCACCTCTTGAGATGACTGCCTGTTTCCATATAGCTTACGGCAATTCCCAACAGGATGAAGCAGCAGGGGCTAAAACTTGTTGTTACTAAGAATGAATTTAATAAAAGTAGTTTGCTTGGGTCCTGTTAAGTACTAAATAACTTGTGAGAAGGGATTTCATAAATTAAGTCTATTTAAAACTTCAAAATCATCATGAGCAGTAATAGACAATGACAATTACAATGACGTAGATGTCAACAATGGCCGAGTGCCAGATTAACAAATTATTTCAATTCCAAAGTTACATAAACATGTAATAACCACAGCATGTTTATTAATTAGATGTGGAGAATAATTATTTTTATTTGGAGGATAAGGAGGTTTCTTTCACTGACAAGCAGAAATCGGATTATTGCAAACTCGGACTAACAATCGCGAGCCTAACCCTGCTATTGCTTTTGCGCTATAGTTACGAATTTTAGCTTGAATTCCGACTTCAAGCGTAGTTAAGCCATCTAAATCTCTCCTGGCGATATAAATGAAATCAAGCATTGAGTGTGGTAAGACTTGCCATCACAGATGTGACGTCTTCGTCTCCGAGCTCTCGACAGACTCTACTACCTCCACTCTCGCAGACAGACCTCGTCTCACAACAATGCTTCGAATCGCGCTCCCATGTTTCGCCCTCGGATTGTTAATACCAATATCTGAGTGCTTATTTATTTCAAATTTTAGACAATGCAAAGAATAGCCTTAAGTTGGCTATATTGTTTTCAATGTAATGGAGAGCTCTGACGCACTCCTTACACATTCCATGGTCCAGCTTTGTTTTGGGCAGCAGAAGAGCAATCTCTAGTGTGGTTCCAAGCTGTCGTGTATGCAGACAGTCGTCACACTGAACAACTTTTGTAACCTGGAACGTAAATATGGTGTGCAGTTAACAAACGTTACTCGCTCATGTGGCAACTTATGTGTGTTCCTTACAGTGGTTTATTTGTTATTTCTCTTCCGCATTTCCTTGAAAAGGTTTCTGCAAAATTTCATTATCCTATGAGCACTCATTTTTCGCGGGTGCCCTCTCAAGTAGCGAAAATTTAATTATAAGCACTATGTATATTGATTCACTGTAACTACAGATGTAAGTACTGTCAACTCTCGATTATAATAATTCTGTAAAAATGTTCTAATCGATACAGATAGGAAATAAACAAGGTGATATCATTTCCGTGAACTTGACACTGCATGCGATTCCATTTCCTCATTTAACCGATCTGTTTATCTTTTAGCAGAAGGCTGACTGGCAGAAGACATTTTATCACGTACCACGGTGGATATTTCACGAACTTCTTTCCTTAAATGTACTTTGATGGAGTGTAAGGAAATGACTAACCGACGGTGTCTGATTGTCTCCCAAGGACGCTACCTTCAATGACTAACCGACGGTTAACAGCTCCTTAGAAGAAAGAAATGCTCCCACCATTTCAGAATTTAGATTTCATTGTGTGTTTTAGGTTTAGCACATCAAGTGTCACGCATCAAACTGTACCAAAGTACCTAACATGGTCTTAATAAATTTTAATGGTTATTTCTTAATGTGTAGGCACATTATGGCGCCGCCCTGTCAAACAAGCTGATAGTTCAAGGGTGCAATTGCCACCCAATTTATTGAACAATTGCAGTAATTTACTTATCTACTACTATGGATGTTTGGGCTGAATTAACACTAGCATTGCCCGCAGGTCGTAGAGGTCGTGCGGTAGCGTTCTCGTTTCCCACGCCCGGGTTCGATTCCCGCCGGGGTCAGGATTTTCTCTGCCTCGTGATGACTGGGTGTTGTGTGATGTCCTCAGGTTAGTTAGGTTTAAGTAGTTCTAAGTTCTAGGGGACTGATGACCATAGATGTTAAGTCCCATAGTGCTCAGAGCCATTTGAAACATTTTGAACACTAGCATTCAGTTACAACATTCCCAACAATCCTTACACCTTTTCAATTTTCAACAAATATTTTCTCACGTTCTTGGTGGTAATAATATAACAGAGTTACCAGTGTTAACTGTTATATAGTTGCCATCCAGTCGAAAGTGAGGCACTGGGGAGACCACCAGTAATTTCTGAGAATGACGACGATTATGTTGATGATGGCGAGGATGTGTATGCGAGGGGGAGGGCGGGGGGCAGGGTTAGGAAAGGGGTCTGAACCTACGATAATGCCAAAGCTATCAGAAGGGGCTATAGCACGAGACTAGAACTTAACAGTGGCATGAATACGATAATAAGTAACAACTAGTTGAGTCATTATCAGCTTTTTCGTATATCTTTCCTCTTTTCTCGTTTTATTTATTTTTCCATTGATGCCTTTTACAGTTTTCGGATGCTAACAAAACAGATTTGTCGCGATACTCCACCAAGCTGAGTTTATAAATGGAAGGACAACAGAACGTTCCTGAACTGCATGAAATTTCAGATGCCTGTGTTGCTTTAAATACAACCATGTTATTTTCTGGTTGGTTCAAATGGCTCTGAGCACTCTGGGAATTTACATCTGAGGTCATCAGCCCCCTAGAACTTAGAAGTACTTAAACCTAACTAACCTAAGGACATCACACACATCCATGCCAGAGGCAGTATTCGAACCTGTTATTTTCTGTACAAGCTACTGATTTTAACTGGTAATAAAAGAAATTAATCATAATGCTTTCCAGAACCCATGTTCCATCAAAAAGCGATCCACTGATAAATTCGCGTCAGTTATCGTCAATAATCTCACAACTCTCGAACAGCACCGAATAAGAGGAAAATATACATGTTAGCGCTTCTAATTGAAGTTTTTTTTTTTTTTTACTATAGGATGATGAGAGAAGCTAGAGGACGCGGCGCCATCTGAGGGACGGATCACCATCAACAGTGTCACTTGCCCTCACTTCATGAGAAATTGCGAAGAGGTTTGGAATTTAATCCAGGGCACTGGTGGAAAGTTTGGTGATCACGAACTTTACACCGCCACCCTTCCTCTCCCATAGTTTAGCAAAGGGAAAACAGCCAACAGCATGTGCCGTATCCGGCAGTCAGCCACCCAAGTACTGACTACGCAAGACATTACTTAAATTGACGTGTATATTCAAGAAGTGTGAATTCAAGAGACAAGTCCGTTGGCATTGAAGTACCGATTTATAAACGATGTAGAATATTAACAACCGTCGCAAAGTACTTTTTTCTCCGAGACTTGTTATAAAAAGAGCGGCACAACTAATGTACACACATCGTTAGCATTGTCTGTTTACTTCGTTTATTCAAACAACAAATACGCTTTCTCAGACACTAGTGTTTAAATTTTTTGCTGGGATGTGCTGTAAATTAAGAATGGTTCCATCTAGCAGTACTGACCAAGTTGTTCGACAGGTAACCCTTGTCAGCAAGGCAGATGCCGGAACTGGACATCCTCTCCCAGATATTCTCAATTGGAAATCTTTGTGCTCTAATATAGTTGGCCTGGTGTTTAGTTGAAAAGGGCCGAGACTCTACAATGGGTGATGATTATAATGGCCTGCAATACGTAGAGAGAGAAAAAGGAAAGAAATAAAGAGAGACCTCGTGAACACGCGAAACGAGTTCACAATAATCGTAAGTACTATAGTACGTGTAACATGTAATTATTCAACCAAGGAACTACGGATTATACAATAAAGCCAAAAAAATGAAAACCATCATCCACTATCTGATCAATAGTATCCGGACAACCCTATCTAACGCCGAATTGAGCAGCAGACGTCACGAAAGGAGGACCCGCCAGTAAGAAAGGAGACGGAGAGTATTGTAAAAGCAGAGTGGGCCGGTGAAAACAACTGGCCCCCGGTAGCTGAGTGGTCAGCGCGACAGACTGTCAATCCCAAGTGTCCGGGTTCGGTTCCCGGCTGGGTCGGAGATTTTCTCCGCTCAAGGACTGAGTGTTGTATTGTCCTAATCATCATCATTTCATCCCCATCGACGCACAAGTCGCCGAAGTGGCGTCAAATCGAAAGACTTGCACCAGGCGAACGGTCTACCCGACGGGAGGCCCTCGTCACACGACATTTCATTTTTTCAGTGACTTAGAACGTGGACTAGTCAGTGGATGTCACCTGAGTAACAAATCCATTACGGACTTTTCAATCCTCCTAAAGCTACCCCAGTCGACAGTCAGTGATGTGGTTCTGAGATTGGAAGGAACAACTATAGTTAAACCAAGACCAGCCAGACCTCACTTGCTGAGGAACAGAGATCATCGTGCATTGCGGAAGGTGGTTGTAAAAAATTTCATGAAGTCAATCAAGAACCACTCGTGAGTTCCGAATCACTACCAACAGTCCACATAACACAACCACGGTGGGTATGGAGCTAAAAAGAATGATCGGGCAGCTCCTCACAAGGCGACCCTTGATGCGGTGTAGAGAGAGACTCCATTCGACAGTGGATGACTTGGAACCAGTGATATGGAGATTGAAGGGTTTGCGTTTGGCGAATGCCTGGAGAAGGTTTCCTGTCATTGTGTGTGGTAAAGTTCGGAAGAGGTCGTATACGGTTTGGGGGTGCTTTTCGTGCTTAGGGTAAGGTACCTTGCTTCGGAAAACGCTTAGTGTGGAAGCATTTGAACACAATTTACAGTGTTGTCTACAGCATAAAGTAGACAAACAGTTCGGAGACGATGACTGTTTGTTTCAGCAGACAGGACACCTTGCCACACAGCAGCATCTGTGGGGCAATGTTTTGCGGACGTTAACATTCCTGAAACACACTGGTCTGTCCAGAGTCCCGACCTGAAGTTAACGGAACATCTTTGATATGAGTTACATGTTTTGCACAGCGGACCGGATATCTGACGAAATGGCGAGCGCAGACGGCATCATCATTCTGTACAACACTTGCAACTCATGACGAAAGCTCTGTGAAAAAAGATGAAAAAGAAAGTTCAGTATTCCGTGTAAAAGCAAGAATAACCAACATATTTATTTGCTATAAAAATGTGTCAAAAAAGCGACGGTAGGGAAAAGATAGTTACATTAGACCGCGTGAGCACACATAAACTAAGCAGCAAAGCACGTTAATGGGATTTGTGACACTGACCTGTATCTTTCAAGATATCATCAGTGTTTGGTCTTGTACTGCTGCATCCAATCAAGAGTGTGGCTTCCATACGTTCATGAGTCAACCCTGTTCCATGTGATAACTTAATATGCTGCATTACTGGAAATGTTTGCGCACAGAAATCGTTGAAAACACTGAAGCCACACCAGCGGCAAATTTCTTCAGTTTCGGAAGCTAGACATCAAGTAAGCAGCGGTAAAATTCAAAAAAATTTTCTCCTCTGCTCATGTCTCTTAACAAGTCATTTGCTTAGCAAATCAGTGAGTACCAACTGTAGTTCAACTGGTACACCATCACGGTTATTACATTCCGAACGGATTCTGGAATAGAAGAATGCCACTCTCAGATCAGAAAATCTCTCCAAAAATGATTCTTCAAGTAACGAATATTTTTTTTTAAATTAAAATTGACGTCTTTGGGCATTGCAGCAACAAACTCTTTGCAACAGGAAAAATTAGAAAAGTTTTCACTTCCGGTTTCGCTACAAACAAGAACAGTTTTCTCCGAAATCCTTTGATGATTCTGTATAGATCACAGACCAGGTTACTTCTTTCCCTGCACTTTTCTTTCAGCAAGTCATTGGCTTTGCAAATAACTGAGTACCAGCTGTAGTTCAACTGGCACATCAAGGCTACAATCCAAAAGGATTCTGGAGCAGAAGAATACCACTATCACATCAGAAAATCTCTCCAAAAAATGATCAATCAAGTCACGAATAATTTTTTTTTTGAAAAATTAAGATCGTCGTCTTGGGGTATTGTAGCAACAAACTCTTTGCAACAGGATAAATTAGAAAAATTTTCTACTTCCAGTTTTGTTACAAACAAGAACAGTTTTCTCCGAAATCCTTTGATGATTCTGTAGAGATCACAGACAAGGTTACTCCTTTCCCTGAAGTTTCAAGTTCCGATCATTCATGTTGGTTGTGATGCCATCCACAAATGACAGCTTTAAGAGCTGTCGATCAGCTCTATCTTTCTCAGTGACAAAAACACTTGTTTCGTTTCAAAGGTTGTATAAATGAAACCGGACCTTACCACAGCTGAGCCATCCCAGTGCTGTGTGATAAGGCAAGTCACAGAATTCGGAGTTTCTTCAAGAAAAGCGTGGAAATGGCGGTGACTGAGTGCATGTCCCCGAATGAAGTTCAGAAGTAGAGAAGACCTGTTTTCGTACACAAGAAATATGTCAGTCTTTGCCACAGAGAGCGTACTGAGATATGACGCAGTGCGTCAGAAGAGCGCCAAGAATTTGCACATCTTCCAACAGAGTCCTGATCCTTGCACATAGTAAATGCAAAGCAAATAGCAGCCAGGATGTCTCCGTACTTCTGAAGGTATCCTAGTGTTCTAAACAAAATACTTAAATTTAAACTGTACCGCAACGTTCCGTATTCTATACGTTTCCTGAAGAAAATTCAGGCACCGTCGGCGGGGCGGATGAACTATAGCGGGCTGGATATGGGCGTAGTTTGGAGACCCCTGATGTTAGAACTTCGACGTCGCTACAGACCCCAGCCTCCAACATCGCTATCTCCTCCGGTTCCACCTGTTTAGGAAGAAATAGCTATCTTTCCACCACAGACATTCAGACACCACACTGAAGGTGTCCCCAGCAATGTGCAAGTTACACTGAAGCGCCACAGAAACTGGTATAGGCATGCGTATTCAAATACAGAGATATGTAAACAGGCAGAATACGGCGCTGCGGTCGGTAACGCCAATATAAGACTACAAGTGTCTGGCGCAGTTGTTAGATCGGTTACTGCTGCTACCATGGCAGCTTACCAAGATTTAGTTTAGTTTGAACGTGGTATTGTAGTCGGCGCACGAACGATGGGCCACAGCTCCCCCGAGGTACCGAGAAAGTTGGAATTTTCCTGTACGATCATTTCACGAGTGCACCGTGAATATTATAAATCCGGTAAAACATCAAATCTTCGGTATCGCTGCTGTCGGAAAAAGAGCCTGCAAGAAAGGGACCAACGACGACTGAATAGAATCGTTCAACGTGACAGAAGTGCAACCCTTCCGCAAATTGCTACAGAATTCAACGCTGGGCCATCAACAAGTGTCAGCATGTGAACATTCAACGAAATATCCATAATGGCTTTCGGAGCCGAAGGCCCACTCGTGCACCCTTGATGATTGCATGACACAAAGCTGTATGCTTCGTCTGGGCCCGTTAACACCAACATTGAACTGTTGATGACTAGAAACGTGTTCTCTCGTCAGACGAGTCTTGTTTCAAATTGTATCGAGCGGATGGACGTGTACGGGCATGGAGACAACCTCATGAATCCATCGAACCTGCGTGTCAGCAGGGGAATGTTCAAGCTGGTGGAGGCTCTGTAATGGTGTGGAGCGTGTGCAGTTGGAGTGATATGGGATCCCTGACACGGTTTGGTACGATTCTAACAGGTGACACGCACGTAAGCATCCTGTCTGATCGCCTGCATCAATTCATGTCCACTGTGGATTCCGAGGGACTTGGGCAATTGCGTCAGGACAATGCGACACCCCACATGGCCAGAATTGCTACGGAATGCCTCCAGGTACACTCTTCTGAGTTGAAACACTTCCGCTGTTCACCAGACTCCTCAGACATGAACATTATTGAGTATACCTGGAATGCCTTGCAACGTGCTGTTTAGAAGAGACCTCCACCCCCTCGTACTCTTATAGATTTATGGACAGTCCTGCAGGATTCATTGTGTCAATTCCCTCCGTCACTACTTCAGACATTAGTCGAATCCATGCCACGTCGTGTTGCGGCACTTCTGCGTGCTCGCGGGTACCCTCTACGATTTTAGGCAGGCACATCAGTTTCTTTAGCTCTTCAGTGTATCATAAAGGCGAAGGATAGACACACCTCTTATTAATGTCCATTAGCAGATGTCCTATACTTTCATTCCGATAATATAATTTTTTGAAACTCATTCACTGTATAGCATCCACGCCCCTATTTTATAGTTGATAAACCATTTCTTTTTTTTTAATATGTGATAACATGAGAGACAATTGTGTTATCACAGAAACAGTTTGGTTTTGCTAGTGCAGAGACGGTGTAACGGTTTCTTCACAAGCTAACAGAAAATAGACTGAAAACAACGTTATCTTTTAAATAAAAGAACAATTATCACAGATTTTTTTGTTGCATTCTTTCTTCTTGTTCAAGTAGCCATGATGCTAGCAAGACGCACTTTAATGTGCCGCCTATGGTAAGGTCTGGTATTATTACTATTATGTAAACTACCTATTGTGAATTATTGGAGTAAAATAGAGAATAATGTTATTCAAGTTTATTTCATATTTCCTTTAAGAATATTACTAATCTTGATCCTCTACATTCCATCTTTGCTTAGCTGCGGACGAGCTGCAACGCCGCCATTAGCGGTAATATACACTCATGCTTATAAATTAAGGATAATTGCAGAATGTGGTGCCACACAAAATGGCACTACACAAAACTGGCGCTAATAGCATAGGCACATAGGAAACACACGACACAGATCTGTATGTCCACGGTATTGGTGATAAGTTGAGAAAACCGTCCCGAAACACATGTGTTACAAAACGCCACTGTTTCCTGCGCATGTACCCAGGCATCAATATGGTATATGATCACCATGCACACGTACACAGGCCGCACAACGGGTTGACATACTATGGATCAGGTGGTCGAGCAGCTGCTGGGGTATAGCCTCCCATTCTTGCACCAGTGCCTGTCGGAGCTCCTGAAGTGTCGTAGAGGTTTGAAGACGTGCAGCGATACGTCGACCGAGAGCATCCCAGACGTGCTCGATGGGAATTAGGTCTGCAGAACAGGCAGGCCACTCCATTCGCCTGATATCTTCTGTTTCAAGGAACTCCTCCACGATGGCAGCTCGGTGGGGCCGTGCGTTATCATCCATCAGGAGGAAGGTGGGAACCACTGCACCCCGAAAAGGCGGACATAATGGTGCAAAATGACGTCCCGATACACCTGACCTGTTACAGTTCCTGTGTCAAAGACATACAGGGGAGTTCCTGTACCAGTCATAATCCGACCCCACACCATCAAACCACGACCTCCATACAGGTCCCTTTCAAGGACATTAAGGGATTGGTATCTGGTTCCTGGTTCACGCCAGATGAAAACCCGGCGAGAATTACTGTTCAGACTATACCTGGACTCGTCCGTGAACATAACCTGGGACCACTATTCCAATGAACATGTGCTGTGTTCTTGACACCAGGCTATACGGTTTCTCCTGTGACGAGGGATCAGTGGAATGCACCTTGCAGGTCTCTGAGCGAATAAACCATGTCTGTTCAGTCGTCTGTAGACTGTGTGTCTGAAGACAACTGTTCCAGTGGCTGCTGTAAGGTCCCGAGCAAGGCTACCTGCAGTACTCCGCGGCCGTCTGCAGGCACTGATGGTGAGATATCGGTCTTCTTGTGGTGTTGTACACTGTGTGAGCCATTTTCAACACACAACCACCATTAGTAAGTCTGAAAACGTCTGCACACTTACTCACTGCACAGAACTCTGACATGCACCAACAAAGCTCTGCGTATGTGGACTGCTGCCAGCGCCACCGTGCGACGACTGCAGGTCAAATGCACCGCATGATAATACGCCAAGGTGGTTTAAACCCGCAAGCCGCCCACCAGAGCGTTGCTTCACCATGTATCAGCATTAACTTTAATTTATGAGCATGAGAGTATCTATATGATTTTATTGGCATTGTAAATGCTGAGAACAATTATTTAATGCTGATTAATGTGTTTTTTTTCTTTTTTTTCAAATCGAATTCAGTCAGTAAATATAATGTCGTGTGACTAGGGCCTCTCGTCGGGTAGACCGTTCGCTGGGTGCAAGTCTTTCGATTTGACGCCACTTCGGCGTCTTGCGTGTCGATGGGGATCACATGATAACGATTAAGAGAACACAACACCCATTCCGTGAGCGGAGAAAATCTCTGACCCAGTCGGGAATCGTACCCTTAGTATTGACAGTCTGTCGCGCTGACCACTCAGCTACCGGAGGCGGACATTCAGTCAGTTATTTTCATGTAATCGGAACAGATCGAGTCTGTGATACACCGATGTTCATTTATCTGCCGCTATTTCATGAAAGCTTTACGCGGCGAGTTTAAAATTCGTCGATTCCAGTTTTGTGTGTCTCCGTGTTATAAAAGTGAACACTTCTTTACAGACAACATATGAAAACGGTTGTGTGCTTCAATTTAATTCACATTCTTGCTGATGTCATATTCTAGCCGGGTAATGCAGTAACTGAATGACAATTTACATCTGTAAACATATTAAAATATTTATGTTGGACGCTGCTAAATTTACGCATTCACAACATTGTTTAAAACACAGCGCTACTGCCAATGTTTACGAGCAACTTATGGCGCGCTGCTAAAGAAATCTAAAGTGTAATAACAGTACTACGTATTTCGCTGATCGACAAATTCACTAACAAATGTTATTCTTTAGTGACCAAGATGTAGCATATTCCAAACCTTGTCAATAGCAGCCAATTTCGCAGCACATTGGTTCGTAATTGTCACAACTGTCAGTCTTTAGTTTCAGGCTGCTTGGATACAATATCAGGACTGTGTGATCACGAACGCCTTTTTGCTACTTTCCCTGCGAACGCCTGTCTTGTTGGCGAATTGTCTGTTTACCTCATTACATAAAGGTGCTCTCACTTCGCTTGATTAATTCCTCTCGATAACTTGACACTAAAGCAACGTACTAGAGGTTATTCATCGTGTTTTATCTGATGCTCCTTCTCACTTTCTTGTTAAAATCCTGGACTGAAGATGCAGTTGATATTTTAAGTCTGTTGCATAACCTATGAATTCACAGACCCGAGAATAGCATGAGTATTACGAGATCAGATTAGACATTACGTAAAACGGCCGAGTACTACGAAGATGTGCGATAAGTAACCAAAACAATGTCGTAGATCTACGCTAAAAGCGTCGATAATGCAGAATTGGTTCACGTAAATTGTTTCTCAGACTTGCTGCACGA
Source organism: Schistocerca serialis cubense (assembly GCF_023864345.2). Taxonomy (NCBI): domain Eukaryota; kingdom Metazoa; phylum Arthropoda; class Insecta; order Orthoptera; family Acrididae; genus Schistocerca; species Schistocerca serialis. The sequence goes on along the minus strand of NC_064639.1, from coordinate 222,281,456 downwards.
TACACGCCGCATCTGAAAAGTGAATACGCAGAAAGTTTGTTTTTGTGATATATCCTGCACAACGAGTCGAGATACAAGTGTGTAAGTTTCATAACGGAAACAGCTATATATGTACACTGACGGCACTAGGAAATGTTAGATCTTGAAGCAGGCTTCTGACATTTATCAAACCTTGTGGAGATATTCAGCACATAACGGATGTTAAATATGCAAACTTTCATTCAATCCGGAACAGATGTCCATCATCAACAACAGTAAAAATAGTGGCACCACAAATATACTCTTATATTCGTTGTGGCATGGAAGCAAACAGACTCCGTGTGTCATTTGGAGGAATTTCTTCCGACGCCTGAGAGGCATCATTTTGGTCGAATTTATGCCTCAGGGGTAAGCCACCAGTACACAACGATAGCCGGCCGCTGTGTCCGAGCGGTTCTAGGCGCTTCAGTCCGGAACCGCGCTGCTGCTACGGTCGCATGTGCGAATCCTGCCTCGGGCATGGATGTGTGTCATGTCCTTAGGTTAGTTAGGTTTAAGTAGTTCTATGTCTAGAGGACTGATGACCTCAGAAGTTAAGTCCCATAGTGCTTAGAGCCATTTGAACACAACGAAACTGTGAAACCGTGAACAAACTCAAAAGGAGCATTGAAAAGAAATGAACGGGAATGCGCTTTTTGCACACAGCTTTGGCCACCTAGGCGCTCCTGCACTCATTTGGTTGAGTTGTTTTGAACCTGCCCCCTATTCCCCTCGCTTGGTGCCTTTAGATTATCATCTTCTCCCTGCAGGCACAATGAGTGGACTTAAATTTCCAGCCGACGAACAGGTGCAGAAAGAGGTTCTGAACTGGGGGAAGGAACTGGCGGGGGACTGCTTAGCGCGGGGCACAAACAAGGTTGCGACAGGGCTCACCATTTGCGTTGAACGGGATGGCGATTATGTGGAATAACTGTCAACAAGTGTTTCAACAACATCCTACAGTTTTTTTAAAATACACTTTTTTTTAAAAAAAATATGAAAATCTAGTGCACTTACCTTTCTTATCATGCGTCTTATTTATAGTAGCAGTGCATCATCGTTCGCAAGTGATGACTGAAGGAGTGGTGGTGGTGGTTAGTGTTTAACGTCCCGTCGACAACGACGTCATTAGAGACGGAGCGCAAGCTCGGGTTAGGGAAGGATTGGGAAGGAAATCGGCCGTGCCCTTTCAAAGGAACCATCCCGGCATTTGCCTGAAACGATTTAGGGAAATCACGGAAAACCTAAATCAGGATGGCTGGAGACGGGATTGAACCATCGTCCTCCCGAATGCGAGTCCAGTGTGCTAACCACTGCGGCACCTCGCTCGATCTGACTGAAGGAGTCTACGTCATCATTTGACCTTGAAGAATTTAAACAGTTGTAGGTGGAATCTATTGTATACTCAGAGGCTCAGCAATCACAGCACAAATAATTCACCTCGTTCTTTCTAGACGGTGTAAATTGATTTCATTTGTTTTAAATTTGTTTTCTAAATCAGATAATAAAACTGCATTCCGAAGACTGGAGTGATGCGTGGTCCACTTTACTCTATCCTGTGCAAGCCTCCTCACTCTCCACAGGTGTTGCAACAATCATCAACTTGTACCTGCTAACTGGAGTCAAGGCTTAACCTCCCTCTATAATTGCTCCCCCCCCCCCCCCCCCCCCCGGCCAACCTCGCGCCCTTCTGCCCAACGCAATTACACATACACACTCCTCCGTTGCCAAACTACCTTTTAGTGAAGTTCTCCTATCAAGTTATTTCCTCCACCATTCATTAGTTATTCGACTACCCATTTAATTTTCAACATTCTTCTGTATCACCGTATTTCAACAATTTCTTTTCTCCTCTTGTCCGAACTGGTTTTCGTCCACGTTTCCCTTCCGTACAAATACTTTCAGAAATGACTTCTTATTACTTAAGTTTATATTCGACGTTAACGAATGTATCTCTTTCAAAAACACTTATGCTGCTATTACCAGTCTCCAGTTTATATCCTCTATATTTCGGTGAACGTTAGCTACTTTTCTCCCTAAGTAAGGAAACTCATCTAATGCTTTTAGTGTCTCATTTCCTAACGTAATTACTTCAGCTCCGTCTGATTTAATTCGACTACGTTCTGTTAGCCTTGTTTTTCTTTTGTAGACATCATCTAATAACCTCTTTACAAGATACTATCAGTTCCGTTTTTCTCGTCTTCCACGTCCTTTGCAGCCTCCGAAGGAATTACAGTGTCATGGAAAAACTTCGAAGTTTTGATATCTTTGTCCTGAAGTTTAACAACTTTCCCAAATTTCTCCTTGGTTTCACTTGCGTCTTGTTCACTGTACAGATTAAATATCGTTTGAGGATAGGCTGCAACCCTATCTACTTCTCTATTCAACTATTACCTCTGTTTGATGTCCTTTGAGTTTTATAAATTCAATTTGGTTTCTGTTCGAGTTGCAGATAAACCTTTGTTCCTCGCGTTTTATTCCTACTACCTTCAGAATTTCAAAGTACATATTCTAGTCAGCATTGATAAAAGCTTTCTCTCAATATAAAAATGCTAGAAACATAGGTTTTCCTTTTTTCACTCTATTTTCTAACATGAGTTTTAAAGTCAGTATCGCTTCGCGTGTCTCTACATATCCCTAGAATACAAACTGATCTTCCCCGAAGTCGGATTCTTCCAGTTTTCCCCTCTTCTGCAAATAATTCGTGTTAGTATTTTGCTACCATGTCTAATTAAACTGATGGTTCGGTAATATTCGCCCCTGTCAGCACCTGACTTCTTTGGAATAACAGTTATTACATTATTCTTGATGTCTGAGGATATTTCGTATATGTCATAGGTCTTGCTTACCAGCGGGAATAATTTTATCGTGATATGTTCGCCCAAGGATCTTCGTAACATTGAGGAAACGTTGTCTGCTACACGTGCCTTGATTCCACTTACGTCAGTGCTCTGTCAAAATCTTGTCGCACTATTATATCTACCACTCCATTTTTGTCTACCCGCTCATCTCTTCCGCAGTAGGCTTTAACTTCTTAACCTTTGTGTTGCCCTTCCATGTATTCCTTCCACATTCCCTTAAGTTCTTTGTTTAGCGCTTACTTGACATCTGCGATCGTAACATCTACTCGGGTACGTCTGCTTTTTCCGAAAGATTCTTTAATTTTCCTATCCGTTCCATAGACGTGCACGCTTCTTCTACTTTGCATTTCACCTCTAGCTATTATTGTATTGCTATTTTGCCCTTTTTGTTGACCTGATTTTTAGATATACGCATTTTTTTTTTTCGTGCTTCATTTGCTGTATTTTTACATTTCATCGTTTCTTCACTCACATTCAGTATTCATATGTTAGCCAAAGATCTCTTCTGGACATTTTGTTTTTTCTATTTTAATCCTTTGCTTTCATTCTTTAAACTCTCAGTGCTACCCATTCGTCATCTATTTTATTCCTCTCCCCTGTTTCAGTCTATCGTTGCCTAATGACCTCCTCTAATCTGTGCAAGTCCCAGGTCCTTAATATTCTGCCTATTGGCAAATTCTGAAATTTATAACCAATAAATTATCGTCAGGATCTACGTCAGCCCTTACAAAAGTTTTGTCATTTAACGTCTGAAAACTTTCTGTGTCTGCAGGCGTCTTCCACGTTCACATTATTCTCTCAGGATTCTTAAACCGAGTGTTAGCAATGATCAAATTACACTCTGCGCAGAATTTTCCCCCACGACCATTAAGTTTAGTTGGAACAATTTCTTTCATCTCTGAGTATATTATTTCAGTATCTCCACAATATACAGAGTTAATAGGCGTATGTTCTAAGAAAGTTAATTAACTGTACGGTTTAGGTTATTCATGGAACTCAGGACACTTCGTTTTAACCGTTTACCTGCTCGTATATATGTATCGAAGCTGTGAAAATCAAGTGAAAAATTTAAGCTAGATGAGTATGAATCTCTATATTTTATTACACGATAGCCTATTTCCAGTCTCCCTTTTTGAGTATTCATGCTTCTCAGATCCCGAAAATCATCCTTCACAGTTTCTAAGCAATCCTAATTTCAGATAGCTTTCTTCTGACCTCGATGTTTTATCGAGACTGCAATATACGTAATAGGCTCTCTCTTTTCCGTTACAAATCCTGCTCTCCCAATAATCTCATCTTGGATGCTAATGAACGACATGTTGAGAGCCTTAAATCCAAACACTAACAAGCCAAGCAGCTACTCTCATGTCAGTTGCCTATATTTACGTGTAAAGTAGTAACAGCCCATAACTTCTGAAATGAGTTAAAGGCTGACATATTTTCAAAATTACCTTGAAGAGTTATCTTCATGTTAACCTTTTTCTTGTCTCGTGTCTGTCACCCGCGAGACTTTGTGAGACCGATAGCTACGCAGTACACTGTTAACCCCAATGATTCATATCCGACTACTTTGAAAGTTGCCAAAAGATTGCATCACTGTAAGCTGATATCGCACAGAGATACAGGCTCAGCTGGTGTTTTCTCTTCTGAGGCGCGTCTGATCTTAGGAATTGTAGTTTATACGAGTATGTGGCAATCGTGACAGACTGGAAGCGCTGTAACAAACATGTTTGAGAGGACCGCGCCCGGGCTCCGATTTTTTTTTGTTTTTTGTTTTTTGGTGTGTGTGTGCGGGGGGGGGGGGGGGGGGGTGCCTTGGTCTATTGCAGCTGGGAACATGGGGTAAAAAATTTTTGGTTTAGCCCGGACCAGCAGTCATTTGTACAGGAATTCGAACATCAGTCTGACTGTAGCTATTATACAGTATATTACGCAATGTTTGAACGACGAACCGGAGGTGGCGACCTGACAAAATTACACGAATCGATTAATGCCCTTTGCAAAAGATGTTAATTGGGCTAACAATAATGCTCAACAAATGGCACCATTCGTAATTGCACAGTTAGGATTTTACGTGCAAATAGTGCGAAAAACACGTTTTTCCGGGACGTTTTTTAAACGTGGCACTTCTATAGTTTAAACTTGTACGAGTCGGTTAAAACTTCGCACTCAGATAGATAAACGGATAAACTCGAAACGAAATTTTTTTATTCAACAATCATTATCCGTTGTCGAGGTACGATTGTTTTAAAGTCGAGGTAAATCTAGCACGTAAAATTCAACTTACGTGAATGAAATGCACGGAACGGTTTGAAGTGTTTCAGATAAAAAAAAATGCATTCTGATAATAAAATTAAAAACTCGGTTTCAAAAATCTAATTTCATTCGAATTTTACGTGCAAAAAACAAGTTATTGTGAGATTTTTTACGCGCGCCACGTATATGTTTAAAACCTGTGCGAATGGGTTCAAATTCTGTAGGAAGGTAGAAAAATACATGTAATAAACGGTCGGCCTGTTGTTTTGTGAAAGTTTTATCCGTCCCAGCGCTATAAACAACATGGTTCGAAAGACAGTAAAGAAACCTCTACCGGATCAGTTGTCGCCAAAGTGAACAAAAATCTGTATCGGTTGCTATGGCGGTCTAACGTCAAAATTATGGTAGAAAAAAAAGGGGGACCCAGAATGAAAAATACTCCTATCATAGCACGAAAAAGGCGAATACATCCTGGGAGAGTTAGGGCTGTAAAAGAACGGAACTAGCTTTTCGACTCATCTGGCGGCTTCAAAGACATTTAACTCAAAATATCTTGAGATGTTCGCACTTTTTTACGTGTTAACCCTGCTTCCCCAGCACAGTTAGCTATTTTAGCTGTAAGGTGTTGGCACACCTTCATCTTGCAACATATGGGCTTAAGTCCCTGGTCCTGTATCCAGAATCCAGAAGATTTGCCAATTGTGACACACAATATATAATATGATATGGCTGAAGAGCATGCTTGTAATAGCTAAAAAGTTTATCTGGGGGCATAAAATTTCTGGGGTGATTTTGTTCCTGGGATGGGGGCAGGGATGACATCATGTATCATGTTAATTTACCGGAGACGATGCATTATGTTTCATGGAGTGTGTACTAATGCTAACAAGTAAAAAAGCGCGAATATGTCAAGATTTTTTTGATTTAAAGGACTTGGAAGCTGTCAGAGAAGTCGAAAGGTAGTTCCCTTCCTTTACAGCCCTAACTCTGCACGGGTCATTTTCGTCTCTTTGGTACTACGATAGCAGCATTCTTCATTCTGTGTAACTCATTCATGCTGCTCTAGAGAGACCGCTTCCCTCATTTTATTTACACTCATTGCTTTTCTCCATTTCCATCTCTTTCCCCACATTCTCTCTCTTTCAAATTCTTCGTTGTGTGTGTGTGTGTGTGTGTGTGTGTGTGTGTGTGTGTGTGCGTACGTACGTTTGTGCGCGTGTGTACGTGCTTGCTTGTACGTTCTCTCATATATCAGCTTGCCAATCAACGTTCTTCCTGCCTGTGTTATACACTCTCTGCAAACGACAGCTCGTAATGGTCGACGTGACTAATACATACAGCGGGAGAGGATTTGGAGTTCGTGGAACTATGGAGAACCAGCACGTCGCTCATTTCGATGTGCCATTAAAGTTTTATCGAAGTTTCCCGGTGACTCTTCCCTTAATCCATTACCAGTAATGGTTGCAAATCATATTCACCTGCGAAAACATACGCATTCTGTTCAAGCACTTCATCTCCTGAGCACATTCGAACTTCTGGACGAGCATGCACGAGACAAAGTTCAAATCCTCGTCCAGCCACTAACATTTATATTTTTCGTCACTTCTCTAAATCACTTGAGGAAACGTTGCGAAGGTTCCTGTAACAGAGCACGGTACCAAAACTTTCGTCTGGCGGTTGGAAAGCAAGAAACTGACGTTTCACTGCAAAGAAATTGACGACTTCCTCGGAAACGTTGCTTCTCAAACTCCAAACATAAAATCATAAAATAGTTATAGTCACATTTTTTTCCAGATAAATACACCCGAAAGAATTCTGTATTTACTCAACTGTCTATTTCCATGAAAGCACAAAGAAAACATGGGCGAATGTCAGTGTACCTTGGTATGCGTACGAGTACGTACCATCGACTGGTGTGTAAATGATCAGAGTTTCAATTATCTTGATAGACTATGTGATCAAAAGTATCCGGACACTCCCAAAAACATACGTTTTTCATATTAGGTGCATTGTACTGCCACCTACTGCCATGTACTCCATATCAGCGACCTCAAGTAGCCATTAGACATCGTGAGAGAGCAGAATGGAGCCCTCCGCGGATATCAGGTGATTGGGTGTCACTTGTGTCATACGTCTGTACGCGAGCCTTCCACACTCCTAAATTTTCCTCGGTCCACTGTTTCGGATGTGACAGCGAAGTGGAAACGTGAAGGGACACGTACAGCTTACAGGCCGACCTCGTCTGTTGACTGGCGGAGACCGCCGACAGTTGCAGAGGGTCGTAATATGTAACAGGCAGACATCTATCCAGACCATTTCATAGGAATTCCAAACTGCATCAGGACAGTTAGGCGGGAGGTGAGAAAACTTAATATTTCATGGTCGAGCAGCTCCTCATAGGCCACACATCACGCCGGTAAATGCCAAACGACGCCTCGCTTGGTGTAAGGAGCGTAAAAATTGGACTATTGAACAGTGGAAAAACGTTGTGTGGAGTGCCGAATCACGGTACACAATGTGGAAATCCGATGACAGGGTGTGGGTATGGCGAATGCCCGGTGAATGTCTTCTGCCAGAGTGTGTAGTACCAACAGTAAAATTCGGAGGCGGTGGTGTTATGGTGTGGTTGTGTTTCTCACGGAGGGGGCTTGCACACCTTGTTGTTTTGCTTGGCACCATCACAGCACAGGCCTACACTGATGTTTTAAGCACCTTCTTGCTTCCCACTGTTGAAGAGCAATTCGGGGATGGCGATTGCATCTTTCCACACGGTCGAGCACCTGCCCATAATGCACGGCCCGTGGCGGAGTGGTTACATGACAATAACATTCCTGTAATGGACTGGCCCACACAGAGTCCTGACCTGAATCCTATAGAGCACCTTTGGGATGTTTTGGAACGCCGACTTCGTGCCAGGCCTCACCGACCGTCATCGATACCTCTCCTCAGTGCAGCACTCCGTGAGGAATGGGCTGCCGTTCTCCAAGAAACCTTCCAGCACCTGATTGAATGTATGCCTGTGAGAACGGAAGCTGTCATCAAGGCTAAAGGTGAGCCAACACCATACTGAATTCCAGGATTACCGATGGAGGGTGCCACTAACCTGTAAGTCATTTTCAGTCAGGTTTCCGGATACTTTTTATCACATAGAGTAGGTAGATCGGCCTGCATTGGTGTTTTTGTTGTTTAGAGTTGTTACCTGGCCTGGTAGGGTATGTAAGGGGTGTGAACAGCGTCAAGTGTTGAGTGATCACTGTGAAAGACATGGAGATGTCGTGTTATCGGCACCTGACAAGAGTTTGAAAGGTGGTTCATCGTGGAACTCCATTTGCCTCGCTAGTAGAACTGCGCAATATACAGATTTGTGGAGCATTCTGACTTTATAGTGGGCCGCTGTCGGACTGCATGGGAACGTGATGGCGCACATACTCGTCGTCAAGTTTTTGGTTAACCAAGTATGACTACGCAAGGGAGGATCGCCGCACTGTGCAACAAGCGCATCGCAAGCCCTTCACGTATGCGTCTACCATCTGAGAACAAGTAATGGATTCCCTCCTACGTTCTGTGTCATCCCGCACCATTCGTCGCCGGCTAGCAGTAGCAGGAGTAGGGAAATACCGCCCCATACGAAAGCTGCCATTAACACAACACAAACGTGTGTATTTGCGGTTGTGTCATGGCCGAGAAATATGGGCTGCAGATGAATGGTGATGCACTTGTTCAGCGATGAATCGCGGTTCTAGACTACCCCAGCTGATTACTACAGGCAACTATGGTAGGACCTGGCAGGAGGTCTCACTCTTACAATGTTTTGTAGAGGCGGAATGGTGGTTCTCCACGTTTCATGCTGAGAGGAGCCATTGGGATATGACTTCAGGCCACGGCTGGTAGCAACTAAGGACACTCAGATGCACAACTGTACTTCACGGACATCCTTTGACTACATGTCTTACCTCTCATGCGCCGGCCGGTGTGGCCGGGTGGTTCTAGGCGCTTCAGTCTGGAACCGCGCGACCGCTACGGTCGCAGGTTCGAATCCTGCCTCGGGCATGCCTGTGTGTGATGTCCTTAGGTTAGTTAGGTTTAAGTAGTTCTAAGGTTTAGGGGATTGATGACCTCAGATGTTAAGTCCCACAGTGCTCAGAGCCATTTTAACCTCTCATGCGCAGTATCGTGGTGCCATTTTTCAACAGGAAAAAAGTCGTCCATGTACGGAACGTGTCACTATGAAGTGTACGCGTGATGCTGAGGTGCTGCCGCGGTTAGCGAGATCCCCGGTTCCCCACACATGTCCCGCATAGAACACATATGGGACCAGCACTGACGTCAACTCGGTCCATGCACCAGCGTCCAGGATATCATGGACCAGTTACAACCGTCGTGGGCCAGGTTGTGTCAGGAAAGGATACATCAGTTTTATGACTCCTTTCGCTACCGAATAAGTGCATGTATCCAGATCACAGAGGTTGCAACTTCGTACTGACATGTGGGCTCGTGCTGCCAAGTTCTTTGTAAATTTGACTCGATTTTGTAATCGCTCAAATAACATCACATACTCTTGCAACCCATGAACTTTCATTTCGTTTACTTCCTCCCCTTCTGGGTGTTTCACTATTTACAAGACAGTACACTGAACAACGTTACATCATTACTTAGTTTTTTTGCAGACTAACAATTATAGCTATTACGAGTAGTATGTTTTTAGATTGGTTAGTGCCTCCAAGTACGCATAGCACAAGGAACTCATTTAAGTCTATTTACCAACGGGCAGCAAGTCAGGTATTGACGTGCGGATGCGTGGAAGCAAAAGGATAGTCTGTACATACAGGCGTACTGACTTCGCGATGCATTTACGATCGTGCAGAAAACATCAAGCAGTAAATTAATTGATGTGTTTGCGGGAAGACAGACACAGAGGAAAAAACAACATACACATTGAGGTTGGTACATATTGAGACACCAGTGGTCACACGATCTATACATTTGCCCCTAACACCCTGGATATGGTCTCGCAAACGAGGAGCTTGTGAGATAATTGTACATGTGTGGTTTTGAACCACCACTGACTTCAGGATGAATTATTGTCGTGGTTGGAACAAACGTATCTGAAATGTAAAATTTTCGATTAAGGCCCGTCCAATTAGACTCAGATACGACGTACCCATATGCTGTTTGTGAGTCACCACATCAGCAACATGTCTCATTGAATATGTCGTTAGCAGTACAAAGCGACTGTTTCAGTGGGCCGCATAGTCTTCGAATAAAATTTGATGGACGAGAGTATCTTCGGTTTGCGGCGGGGTGCTGTAGGATCGCTTGAGCATCTTTCCCTTGTACACCTTGGGAATGTAAAAAACACGTGACAGGACACTGGCACATTTTACTTCTACTATAAAGCGACATCCAACGTTCCAATATGGTCCAGAATGGATAGGTAAAACGCAGCCTGTTCCTCGGCTTCCATGAGCACCTGATCTCAATTTTCAGGAGCCATCCCAAAACTGAAGTGTACAGTGCTCTAATTGAAGCCGCTGAAGAGTGAACTGGACAGTCCTGTCAAGTGTTGTGAGGTGATTCGGAGTGTGTTTGAAAGAATTCGCAACGTACTGCAGAGACGAGTGCAGTATTGCATCCAAATGCGTCTACGACACATGGAACACCTCCTTTAACAAGCAGCAATGTACAGTAAACAGTAACACAGAGCGTGCTGAAGTAGTATTATATTTCTCGTTAAGGTTGGCCGTGGGTGAAATCCCAGCTCATTTATACGGAAACTTAATCCAAATGTTTATATTTCAACACATTTGTTCTAACTGGGAAAATACTTTTAATGAAGTCAGTGGTGACTAGTGACCACACATTCGCAATTTGTCATAAAGGGCTCGTTTGCGGACGTGTACTTACTCGATCGACTTTGCTTGTATTTTATATGCGTTCAGTTGTGTCAATTTTCTCTATTATACCCTGTACGATGTGTTCTTTAAGTGACATCAGAAATGAGGGAGAGACTGCTGCCATCAGACCGAAGGTGACTGCATCGAGAAAATCGTCCTTTTTTCCGTTTTGCATTTCTTTTTCCAAAAGTGAAAGAGTTATCGCATTTTTTTTAATTTTTGCTTACTGGTCACCGTATTTGGCACACAGTACCATCCTTAGGCCATCCTATGATCAAAAAATTCCAGTACATAGTTAGAACAACAATGCGAGAGAAATGTACAGAATTGTTTCTCCATCACAGCAAACGTATGGTATGCAGTGTATAGGTAGACTATTACGACTGTCAGGGAGGCGTCACGCTCACTTTCATAGTAGGTGTGCCAAATACTAAAGGTAAACGTCAATTTTGAGCTTTAAATAGATGTAAACTACTGTCAACAGTGATAAAAGTACAGAGTGGCACAACAAGTTTCTATGAATTTGTTTGTGGTCCTACGTGGTCCCCTAAGATCAAAGCCCATTGATGTAGCCATTGCCTATACGCAATTTTTGCCGCGTCCGTGGCTCATCCATGAGATCTGACATGGCATGTAATGTAATGTCGTGTGACTAGGACCCCCCGTCGGGTAGACCTTTCGCCGGGTGCAAATCTTTCGATTTTACGCCACTTCGGCGACTTGCGCGTCGATGGGAATGAAATGATGATGATTAGGACAACACAACACCCAGTCCCTGAGCGGAGAAATTGGTCGACCCAGCCGGGAATCGAACCCGGGCTCTTAGGACTGACGTTCCCTCGCACTGACCACTTAGCTACTGTGGCTGGAGTGATACGGCATGGAGAAGGCGCGATGCAGCCCCGCCGAGAGCTCCTGTGTGAAAATGGTCACTGCTTGGGTAAACGTGGAATTGGAGATGTGAGCAAAGATTGTCAGCTGACGATTGCAGAGTAATAAATAGCCACATTACGCCACTGTTCCCTCTGGATGCTCGAGCTCTTTTTAATAATAATATTTTTTGTTTTTAATAATGCTATGATTATTACTATAATTAACAATGAAGACCCTTCCTTGATGTAAATATTCAAGATGAGATCTATGTTTTATAGTTCTACAAACCATATGCAAAAGGTCAATGTAAATTTGGCTACAGGGATTGGCTATTTTGCTTTTAATGTTGTATTACAGTGGGGACTATTTATTACGTAATAAGTTAATTTCACAAAGTAATTCATAAAAACGTGCCATACAACTTTATGCATAGAGGGCACTCTTATCACTGCTGACCGCAGTGCTTTACTTTTCGTATTTGACACATCTACTTTTGAAGCTAGCTTGGCGACTGCGTAGCAGTGGTAAGGGGCTACCTACGCACTATATACCATTCGTTTGCTATCACGAAAAAACTTTGTGTTCTGCCTTACGGCAGGTCTTGTCATGGGGGAAGCCTCGTCAGAGAGGTCCACCGCATGAGCATCTAGGGAAGTGATTCCAGTGGTGGTTTCCTGTTGTCTTCCACTGATGATGATGATGAAATGATAATGAGTACAACACAACACCCAGTCCCTGAGCGGTGAAAAATCTCCGACCCAGCCGGGAATCGAAACCGGGCCCCCTGGCGTGACGGGCCGACGCGCTAACCACTCAGCTATCGAGGCGGACGCTCTCAGAGGAAAAACGTTTTGAAAATTTCTCTTGCATTGTCGTTCTAACTATTGTTTTGATCACAGGATGGCCCGAAGAAGGTACTGTGTGACAAGAAAGTAAAAATAAAGAAATGCGATTACAGGCAAAAACATTTATTATTTCTGTAGCGTACTGGTCGCTTTCCCAACCGACAGTATATCGAGAATACATTCACTTTTGCGCTTTCGTCGAAACAGACACGCCAATAAACGTAAATCTTAACAGTTATAGAATTTGTTTGCATCTACATTAATGAACTGCAATGACATTTTGTCAAACGGGCTGGGGACCGATTTGTTAAAGACGACTTTAAGGAGGCTAGTTTTTTTCATTTATTCGGGAGGCCTTCATACTAATAGTATTCAGTCTATAAAATTAAGCAAGAAAAGCTTTTCTTAAAAAAGTATAACATGTATTCTCAACAGTATATGTATGAGAAACACAAAACAGCCCAATTAAATGTTTCTTTATTAGCCATCATGACAACTTCACTTCATTGCTAAACGAATTAAAATTCTAATATAATGTATTTCTTGTTTGCTAACGAATGTATACGATCTCATAAATGAGTTTGTATTTAACTATGACAATATGGTTGTGCAGTCTTTGATACTAATAAATAATATGTACAATATATGTTGTTGTTTACATGACGTTTGTCTACAAATACGTCAGAGTTGTGATGATTGGATTCACTGTTCCAAGGACATTACAAATAAGACATTCCACAGTAAAACACTGTTATCGTAGTAAAACCACGGTCTAACATATTTTAAGGCGGCAACGCACGTAACTGCACTCCTGACACGCACGCAAAAATTCCTTGCGCCTAAAAAGGGTTCAAATGGCTCTGAGCACTATGGGACTTAATATCTGAGGTCATCAGTCCCCTAGAACTTAAAACTACTTAAACCTAACTAACCTAAGGACATCACACACATCCATACCCGAGGCAGGATTCGAACCGGCGACCGTAGCGATCGCGCGGTTCCAGATTGTAGCGCCTAGAACCGATCGGCCAACCGGCCGGCCCTTGCGCCTACACAGGGTTCAAACAAGCTTGTCCAAGCATTACTTTGTTTATCAGAAAATTTCTAGTTCAAACGACGATGTGTTTGTGCTTTGGCAACCTTTTTGCTTGAGATGCGAAAAAAAAGATAAAATGTGATGTATGGGCTGAAGAGTAGTTAAAGAAACGAAAACAACATTACCGTATTAACGATTCATGGAAATAATCTCACAGTAGTGTTGATTTTTTCTCTCTTTCTCCATGTAATATTGTTCTCTTTGACTTGATCTACAGTACAGTACAACCTTCATACAGAATGTAATTTAAATGAGGCAAATAAAAATTAAATCAAGCCAGATCTCTGACAAATGCTTGCACAAGCCTCCCTATTCTTGGTACACACTCTCAAGCATACACACACCTGAACGCTTTCACAAGCATACACAACCGAAATTCGGTCAAACATCTAGCTGCTTGTACAATCTTAATGCTTGCGCAAATTTATCCTGCACACTCTCAAGCACACTTTGGCAAGCACGCTTGCGCAAGCGTGCTTGTCAAGCTTGCAGTTACGTGTGGGGCTGCCTTTAGATTGTGAAAAAACTTGAAAACAGGGTACTTCTCTGTCCCAAATGTGAGCCATTTTTATGCAGAGATACATAGTACAAAAATGACGACCGCTAGCCACCTGTCAATGTAAATTTCACTGAACTCCGCATATTGTCGAAATTTTATGCAAACCAACATTATAATGAAATATTGTTTGCCCCAGAAATAAGTATCTATTCCCCAAATCAAGATAAATAGTGTTACAAAAGCAATAAAAAAGTATTTTTGTATCATTGTTTATGCAACTTAAGAACATTAAAGTCTGAAGACAATCATAGAATATTTGAAAGAGCTTAAGTTATTATTGTATTACAAGAGCGTAAACATGTTCAGGACCAAAGTATGGGAAAAGGGGGGGGGGGGGGGAGGAATGCAAGGCTCAGTCCGTTTGGAGGAATTCAAGCGGGCGACTGCGAAAAAATCTTTTAGAAACGAACCAACTATAGAATTTGCTGTGGTGTCATCATAAACCTGTTCCGCCCCCCACAAACCCCCCCCCCCCCCCCCATTATTCCGTATCGGAACTGGTTGTTTTGATAACTGTCTACCGCCCGAGTGACCAGATTGGGCAGTATTCTGCCATTTGCCCTGCTAGTGATAGAATCACGAGCAATTTTTTTAAAGAAATGCGACAATCGCCCTTTAGGCGATTTTTATGTTGGCCAACACGATAGTTTGCCGAAACCGACAAATCAAAGTGTATTTTTATGCACTGATATTAATTTAATGTTATTTTTAATGACGTTTGCCGCTCTGTTGGATTGCTAAATCGTGAAATATTGCATCCCTAAAGTTCTACCAGTCTTCAACCAACGACTCCAGTGCTAACATTCAACTGCTATGAGATAGGCAATTAGGCTACTATAGCAGTGCGTACGTATTTTTAACTTTACGATAACGCTAGTGGACGAATCGAAATCGGTTTTCCCCTTCTTTCTTGTTACAACCCTATCCATAATAATAGCCATCACAGCACAAACGCACTAAACGGCACCACTTTCATTGCATTCTGCTGCAAGTAAGAACTGAACTGATTAGCAAAACAACAACTGCGCTCAAGTAATGCCAACAATGTGTAGTACTTGGACTTGACTAAAATATGGAAGGGGCATAACTGACAGAACTATCGATATATCGATAGTTTAAATCTATTGATGGCCTTGTTATTGATCGATAGTGTGTATCCCTTTTTCGTCGTATGGTTGAAAACCAAAATGACTTAATTTCATTATACGAGAACTTAAACCGAGCGACCGTCGTTTAACTCTAGGAAAAAGCTTTCAATCTCCAAGATCGCATAAAGTAGTCTTTATTGTTAACAACCTGTCTCGACAGTCGGTACAATCATCTTCTGGTCTTCAAAAAAATTTTATTATAAAATATCTTCTGTTGTGAGTTAGTACCTCAAGCCGTATTGTCATTATGGCATGAGGTATTAACTCACAATGGAACACGTTTTACGACAAAAACGTTGTTATTATGGCATGAAGTACTAACTCATAATGAACACGTCTTATGGCAAAAATTTTTTGAAGACCATAAGATAACAGTTACAGTTGTCGAAGCAGGTTATCAACAATAAAGACTAATTTACGCGATCTTGGCGACTGAAATTTTTCCAAGAAAATCAAAAATTTTTCAACTTCACTACACAGCAACTAGATAGTGTGTATTTCTTTTATGTGATGTGGGGGGAGGGGGGGGGGGAGTGGACCCCTGCACTCCCTCCCCCCTTTGCATACGTCCTTGCTGTGCGTGATCGAGGACATCATAAGGCAATTTGTAACAGCAAGTATTACACATAACAGTGCTGGCAGATCTGCCAAACGTATCATTACTTCCTTAGCCTTGGAAGGGTTCACTTAATCTGACAGATATAATTCCCGTCAAGCAGATAGTCTAATGAAATATATCTTCGAACCCACATTTAAATTTTTTGGTCCATTACACCTTTCGGAGACCTTTAGCGAGAATATTAATGAAGATATTCACAATAATGCTTGTAACCACAAACCAAACAGAAATATTCTAGACTTGGATAATTCTTGATAGAAGTGAAGTACTTAGAGAGTCCGTCGTAAAACAGGTTCAGGCTTGCAGATTCAGGTTCTGTTTCCTTAAGGATCAGAATATGAAATTCATGGTTAATTATGCTGCTCCATTCGTATACACCATATTGGTAATTAACTGGAGATGTGACGAGAAGTGATACAGGAAGCCGTGTTACGTAACTGGAACAGAACTGCACAAATGCTGAATAGGTCACTGGTGGATGAATGACTTTAATATTACGCATTTCGATATACTCCACCTCTGCCTCTGGCAGTTATGTATGCAACATATGATTTCAGTTCATCTTACAATCCGATTTGATAAAGGTTCACCCCGGAACGCGTAATATTAAAGTCATTTATATACTAGCTGATGACATTATGCTAAGTAATCTAGTCAACATTTGTGCAGTACTGTACCAACTAAAGTTAATTGCTGAATTATAGAGAAATATGACTCACTCATAACCAAGCAGAAGTCCTTACGTATTTGAACAACGTGGCATTGTTAAAAAAATAACTTGGCGCCTCCCTTTCTAATCCCACTCATTCATACTCTGCCTGTTTCACACAAAAATTGATATCTGAGGTATATCAATTTCGCTCAAGGACGAAAAGCAATAGAAACTCTCAAGTGCCACTTGATCGCACAAGAACAACCGTATCTCCTAAATTGGCTAAAAGCCCTCAATAAGTCAAAGGAATTCTCGACACATTAGAGCGTCATTCCTGTCGCAAAAAGAGACCTTTAAACGCTTTTCCTGTTCGGACATAAATGGGGAATCCTGTGATCAGTCCGTTCTCTTGGATTTCCCTCCTCGATTAGCGGTCACGATCGGAAAAGCATGTTGCTCTCACCTGGAGAGGCGAGAGATAACATAACGTACTTCGAACCTCTAGATCTATCGTTGTTGCCAAGATATTTATGAGTGATTGCTGTGAACTTAATTGAAAATGGCTTATATTCCAACATCATTAGTGAAATGCCGAATAATTCCCTGTTGATCCAAGTAGGTCATTATCCTGGTACCGTCACTTTGCGTGGACTTGTTTGTACAGCGTTTTGCTTAAGGTTCGAAAAAAAGGCGGCTTCAATTGCATCTCAGCGAAATTAAACTGCAAGGTCAGAATGTTTACTCTTCACAGGAGCAGTTGGAGTGTGATGCATACGGCGATGGCTATTTGTTAATTAAGAACGATAATACATGAAACTGTTGCGGAGGCATTTCCCTGTGACGTAGGTCTGTGTCCTGTGTGACGTAGATCTATCTGCCAAAGCACAGCTGCCAGGTAGTTCGTTTATAGCATACCAATCTTTCTACGTGATAAACCTTTGTCCAGCGGATTATAAACTTCCGCCGGAAAAATTTACGTCATGTCCGTTACAGCATCTCACATGATTTCGTTGTCACAGGGTGCAAGATATAAACTGTCGGTTTTGCGGGAAAAGAGTTCTGACGCAAATATCTTGATTTTTTATAGGTGCGCGTCCATCCTGGACCTTTACTTTATTAAATTTGCTCTCTTATTTTCTTGGAAACAACGGCATGCAATATCTACCGTGTTTTTCAATTGTAATAACGGTCGCTGTACATTCTACTGTGAATGAAAGACTTGTGATCTTTCTTTTTCGGAAGTACACGTAATTTCTGTTACCTGCTCGTATTTTGAGTCATCAGAAAACAACAAGCTTGGAGTTTCACTAATGTAGTGTTTCAATCGCATTTTTGTACGAAAAATGTTGTTAATGATGCAGGGCAACTTCCGTAGATACAGACTCCGAATCTGAAAGTGGATCATTTCCGCTGAATTCTCTCATTAAGTCATGAAGTCATGGATTGCCTTATCGATTCGCTACGCTGCACCAAAATAGTTCTGTTGCAAGAACGGCCATGCCACCTACATATTCGACACATGTTTAAACTCCAAATTTGACAACTGTGTGGGACTCGTGGAATATGAAGAACTTAATCTCTCTGCGTTTACTAAAGATGCTAAGTTCCAATTTCGTCAGTTCTTTTCCAAATTGGAAAACCAGTCATGCTTCACACATTATATCCCTGAAGGGGACAGGAAGTAACCCGACAACCTGACAAACTCCAACGCTTGTGTGAAGAATACTGCTTCTTCACAACAGGCACTGTCCTGTAACTGACTGCAGTCAGGAAAAGTTATTGCCAGTGGTGGTTGGTAGCATGGATTATACTGATGGCAACATCCAGAGGTATCCGAATAATGCCCGTACTTTCTCTTATCAATATTCCAGTTTACACTGAATAGCCAAAGAAACCGGCACACCTGCCTAATATAGTGTTGGTTCCCCGCGAGCACGCGGAAATGCCGCAACACGACGTGGCATGGACTCGACTAATGTCTGCAGTAGTGCTGGAGGGTATGACACAATGAATCCTGCAGGGCTATCCATAAATCCGTAAGAGTACGAGGGGGTTGGGATCTCTTCTGAACAGCACGTTGCAAGGCATCCCAAAAATGCTCAATAATGTTAATGACTGGGGAGTTTGGTGGCCAGTGGAAGTGTTTAAACTCAGAAGAGTGTTCCTGAAGCCACTCTGTAGTAATTCTGGACGTATGGGGTGTCATATGGTCCTGCTGGAATTGCCCTAGTCCGTCAGATGGCACAATGGACATGCCGCGCGGGGTAGCCGAGCGGTGTATGGGCGTCTTGTCACGGCCCGCGCGGCTTCTCCGTCGGAGGTTCGAGTCCTCCCTCAGGCATGGGTGTGTGGGTCGTCCTTAGCGTAAGTTAGTTTAAGTTAGATTAAGAATTGAGTTAACTTAGCGACCTCAGCAGTTTGGTCGCGTAAGACCTTACCACAAATTTCCAATTTTCCACAATGGACATGATTGGATGCAGGTGATCAGACAGGATGCTTACGTACGTGTCACCTATGAGAGTCTATCTTGATGTATCAGGGGTCCCGTAAAACTCCAGCTGCACACTCTCCACACCACTGCAGAGCATCCACCAGCTTGAACACTCCCCTGCTGACATGCAGGGTCCATGGATACATGAAATTGTCCCCATACCCGTACACGTCCATCCGCTCGATACAATTTGAAACGAGATTCGTCCGACCGGGCAACATGTTTCCAGTCACCAACAGTGCAACGTCGGTGTTGACGGGCCCAGGCGAGGCGTAAAGCTCTGTGTCTTGCAGTCAAGGGTACACGAGTGGCCCTTCGGCTCCGAAAGCCCATATCGATGATGTTTCGTTGAACGTTTCGCATTCTGACTCGTGTTGACGGCTCAGCACCGAAATCTGCAGCTATTTGCGGAAAGGTTGCACTTTCTGTCGCGTTGAACGATTCTCTTCAGTCGTCGTTGGTCTCGTTCTTGCAGGATCTTTTTCCGGCCGCAGCGATGTCAGAGATTTGATGTTTTACCGGATTCAAATGGTTCAAATGGCTCTGAGCACTATGGGACTCAACTGCTGAGGTCATTAGTCCCCTAGAACTTAGAACTAGGTAAACCTAACTAACCTAAGGACATCACAAACATCCATGCCCGAGGCAGGATTCGAACCTGCGACCGTAGCGGTCTTGCGGTTCCAGACTGCAGCGGCTTTAACCGCATGGCCACTTTGGCCGGCTTTTACCGGATTCCTGATATTTACGGTACAGTCGTGAAGTGGTCGTACGGGAAAATCCCCACTTCATCGCTACTTCGGAGAAGCTGTATCCCATGGCTCGCGCGCCGACTATTACACCACGTTCATATTCACTTAAATCTTGATGAAGCTGCCATTGTAACAGCAGTAACCGATGTAACAAGTGCGCCCGACACTTGTTGTCTTATATAGGCGTAGACGGCCACAGTTCCGTATTCTGCCTGTTTACATATCTCTCTATTTGAATACGCATACCTATACCAGTTTCTTTGGTGTTTCAGTGTTTTTACTCTCTAATTAAATCAACTATGCGCAAAGTGAATTTTTCACGACGGTTAAGGGTGAAAGTTTCAGATAACACCGAACATCTTGGTTTGTGGTAAGCATTATGGTGGCAATATAGACGGTGGTCAGTTTTTATTTTGCGCCCGGTGATGATAAACTAACATTTCGTTTCATTTTCAATCCTTAGCATAATCTCATACGTCAAATGAAGCTGTAAATCTGCTACCCTTCATAAATCAACGACCTACGTATCATTGGGCTGATTCGCATTACGTTAACCCATAGCTGCTGCGTTATTAATGCGAAGGAATAACTCAGTTCCAGCTGTTAAACAATGCTACCGTGTCTGAATCTGTCACTGCCCGGATAATGTGTGAGAGAGGTACTTAACAGTTTTGGTGACAAGATAAGATAACGTACAAAATTGTGCCATTTCCAAAATATCATAGACAGTCTCAGATACTCTGTTACATGCAATAAACAGTCTCTTAATGAATTCCGATATAGATATGATATTTTATTACCTTTTCAGCTTCACAAGAATATTAATTATTTTTCTGATGATTGTCATAAAAATGAACCATAAAGAACGCAACTTTTGAAATGCCTGCCACTTCTATTCCAGTAAACTATCAGTACAGAACGTAGCACGATTTTCATTAATAGCTTTATGTTTAGTAACTGAGCGCTTCACTACTGAATAGTGCGTTGACATATTGAGAACTTGTTACAAATGTCGTGAATGTTGTGCAAAGATTATTCGCTAACTCCGTGGAATGTTTGGTCAACGTAATGCACCGAATAAGTCGACTGTGAGGAGACTGATTGCTGAATTTAATGAAACTGGTTCGACTGTCCTCATTAAATCCTCGGGGCATTGTTGTGTTCGGCTCGCTACGGAAAACATCGCAATCGTGAGTGATAATTTTGCTGTAAATCCTGTCAACTCTATTGGGTTGGGTTGGGTTGTTTGGGGGGAAGAGACCAAACTGCGAGGTCATCGGTCTCATCGGATTAGGGAAGGACGGCGAAGGAAGTCGGCCGTGCCCTTTCAAAGGAATCATCCCGGCATTTACCTCGAGCGATATAGGAAAATCACGGAAAACCTAAATCAGGATGGCCGGAAGCGGGATTGAACCGTCGTCCAGTGTGCTACCCACTGCGCCACCTCGCTCGGTGTCAACTCTATACCGCGGCATTCCTAATAACTGGATATTCCCAGAAGCAGTATCCAACTAACACAACATCACATCCAACTAACACAAGACCTGAAACCAAACAATGACGAAAAACGCCAAAACTCTTCCTGTTGGGTTCCTGCGGCAATACGAGTGACAACAGTTTCGTGAAGAAAGTAATGTCCACTGATGAGGCGCACTTTTTGTTGAATAGCTTTGTGGCCAAGCATGGATTTGGGCACGGGAAATCGTCGAGCAATTATGAAGAAGCCTTTACAAGCACAACGAGTGACTGTGCTGTGCAGCACATGGGTTGAGGGCGTAACCAGGTCCTATGTCTTCTAACATGGCGCCGGAAACGTGTTAACAGTGGACGGCGAACGCCGCAGCAATGTTTTATGAGAGATTTGGTGATCTCAACTGGATCGTGTTAATGCTGAACAGGTTATATTTCAACAAGATGCTGCAAGAATCACACATTGATTTTAACAGTGCCCTCGTTAAGCGAGAGGCTTCCTGGCCGGTTGATTTCTTGCAGCCGTGACATGAACTGGCCACACACATTTTGTGATGTGACAGCATGCTATTTCTTTCTTTGGGGGGTGTTTAAAATCTCGTGAGTACCACAACAAACCACGATCACTTCCAGAACTCAAGGCCGAGATTCAGCGTGTACTTTCAAAACTGGAGTTGCAAGTATGCCGAAAAGTAATGGAAAATTTCATCGAAATATCAAGAGTGTGCGTCTAGAGCTGTAGAGATTATTTAAGTAATATTCCTTTTTCATACATAATCACGAGTAGCGTACAAAACAATAATACATAAATTACTTAATTTCATCGATAAATTTGTATGTTATCATGCGCTCAAAAGTTGCATTCACTGTGGGACAACTATTAGATGACGACCTGTAAGCTTATTTTTAAGCGAATGAATCAAAATGAAAGTGCACTTTTCCCAGTTCGAAGGTGAAAAGTGTGACTCATCACAGCGCTTTCTGCTGTCACAAGGTTTACCTCGAGCGAAATAATATCAGTAACTTCATACCACAAGTAGCCAAAAAGGTGCCCAGTCACAATGAAGATATCTGTTTCTATTTTCACGTGCATGAAACATCGTTTGCCATAACTTTGTTTTAAGTCAAGTGACGTTACGGTGACTAACAGCTAACAGGCATATTAAGGTGTCATCCATATCTGCACTGAATAGGTGGTCGTGATATTGGGTTTCTACGAGATGTTGCAACCACAAGAGACGAAGGCCTGTCTCACTTAAAACTGAAAGGCAGTTTTTGCGGAAACAGCTTGGTATTCGTCTGAAGCTACTTTGCGAAACTTCGGACAATCAAACCAAGATATCGTGGTAATCATACCGCATATCCTTAGCAAAACTGAGACAGTGGACTGAACAGGTTAATAACACACTCTGTCCACTGTCTTTTCAGTAGCGTTTTAACTTTGCAAATTGCATTTTGGCGTCACAGCTTCATCATCAGGGCTCCAGGTTTTATGTGAGAACATCCACTGCGACGTCAATGCGCCAAACATTTCTGTCTGTGAAAGTTATATTGCCTCCCTAAGAATCATAAAAGAAGGTTGTATACCTGGAAGAATCCTGGAGATACTAAAAGGTATCAGATAGATTATATAATGGTAAGACAGAGATTTAGGAACCAGGTTTTAAATTGTAAGCCATTTCCAGGGGCAGATGTGGATTCTGACCACAATCTATTGGTTATGAACTGCAGATTGAAACTGAAGAAACTGCAAAAAGAAACTGGATAAACTGAAAGAACCAGAGGTTGTAGAGAGTTTCAGGGAGAGCATAAGGGAACAATTGACAGGAATGGGGGAAGGAAATACAGTAGAAGAAGAATGGGTAGCTCTGAGGGATGAAGTAGTGAAGGCAGCAGACGATCAAATAGGTAAAAAGACGAGGGCTAATAGAAATCCTTGGGTAACAGAAGAAATATTGAATTTAATTGATGAAAGGAGAAAATATAAAAATGCAGTAAATGAAGCAGGCAAAAAGGAATACAATCGTCTCAAAAATGAGATCGACAGGAAGTGCAAAATGGCTAAGCAGGGATGGCTAGAGGACAAATGTAAGGATGTAGAGGCTTGTCTCACTAGGGGTAAGATAGATACTGCCTACAGGAAAAGTAAAGAGACCTTTGGAAAGAAGAGAACCACTTGTATGAATATCAAGAGCTCAGATGGCAACCCAGTTCTAAGCAAAGAAGGGAAGGCAGAAAGGTGGAAGGAGTATATAGCGGGTTTATACAAGGGCGATGTACTTGAGGACAATATTATGGAAATGGAAGAGGATGTAGATGAAGATGAAATGGGAGATACGATACTGCGTGAAGAGTTTGACAGAGCACTGAAGGACCTGAGTCGAAACAAGGCCCCGGGAGTAGACAACATTCCATTAGAACTACTGACGGTCTTGGGAGAGCCAGTCCTGACAAAACTCTACCATCTGGTGAGCAAGATGTATGAGACAGGTGAAATACCCTCAGACTTCAAGAAGAATATAATAATTCCAATCCCAAAGAAGGCAGGTGTTGACAGATGTGAAAATTACCGAACTATCAGTCACAGCTGCAAAATACTAACGCGAATTCTTTACAGACGAATGGAAAAACTGGTAGAAGCGGACCTCGTGGAAGATCAGTTTGGATTCCGTAGAAATGTTGGAACACGTGAGGCAATACTAACCTTACGAATTATCTTAGAAGAAAGATTAAGAAAAGGCAAACCTACGTTTCTAGCATTTGTAGACTTACAAAAAGCTTTTGACAATGTTGACTGGAATACTCTCTTTCAAATTCTAAAGGTGGCAGGGGTAAAATACAGGGAGCGAAAGCAAAACGAGGATAATGGAATGTAGTCAAATTAAATCGGGTGATTCTGAGGGAATTAGATTAGGAAATGAGACACTTAAAGTAGTAAAGGAGTTCTGCTATTTGGGGAGCAAAATAACTGATGATGGTCGAAGTAGAGATGATATAAAATGTAGACTGGCAATGGCAAGGAAATCGTTTCTGAAGAAGAGAAATTTGTTAACATCGAGTATAGATTTAAGTGTCAGGAAGTCGTTTCTGAAAGTATTTGTATGGAGTGTAGCCATGTATGGAAGTGAAACATGGACGATAACTAGTTTGGACAAGAAGAGAATAGAAGCTTTCGAAATGTGGTGCTACAGAAGAATGCTGAAGATAAGGTGAGTAGATCACGTAACTAATGAGGAGGTATTGAATAGGATTGGGGAGAAGAGAAGTTTGTGGCACAACTCGACTAGAAGAAGGGATCGGTTGGTAGGACATGTTCTGAGGCATCAAGGGATCACCAATTTAGTATTGGAGGGCAGGGTGGAGGGTAAAAATCGTAGAGGGAAACCAAGAGATGAATACACTAAGCAGATTCAGAAGGATGTAGGTTGCAGTAAGTACTGGGAGATGAAGAAGCTTGCACAGGATAGAGTAGCATGGAGAGCTGCATCAAAGCAGTCTCAGGACTGAAGACCACAACAACAACAATTGCTAACTGCCAAATTGTGCCGATATCTAGAACTACAGAATTATGTATGTAGATTTTTATTAACACGTTTATCATATCTGCCAATTTTACTGATCTGTGCCGTGTATGACATTATAAAGATACCCATATATTGTTTACATAGTTTCATGAAGAGGACGCCACAAGCTACAAGGAACTTCACAAATTGCAAGCATCGTTCTGTAGTACAAAGGTAATAAGTAACTTACATATATTGCAGCACAACTTAATCATTTTTAATTACCTTACATATTCTACAGAAAGTCCGCAGCTCGTGGTCTCGCAGTAGCGTTCACGCTTCCCAAGCACGGGGTCCCGGGTTCGATTCCCGGCAGGGTGAGGGATTTTCACCAGCCTCGAGAAGACTGGGTGTTGTTGCGTCGTCTTCGTCATAATTCATCCCCATTACGGTCGGAGGAAGGCAATGGCAAACCACCTCCACTAGGACCTTGCCTAGTACGGCGGTGCGGGTCTCCCGCACCGTTCCACTACGCTCTGTAATGGAGTATGGGACTTCATCTTCTTCTCTTCATTCTACAGAAAAATAATAATACCGACTATTCTTGTCAATGGTCTAAATTAATCATGAACGTTAGTCTTACAGGCTGAATTAGTTCCAAATCATACTTACATAGAATTCAGCGAGAAAATATGCAAGCCATGGAAAGTAGTTAGTCCTACCTGCAGGCCAATATCTTCAAAGCAGTGCGCTGCGAATGTAATGTGACACACGAATAACAGACTTGACTTACAATTAATTCACGAACCAAATCCATCTGATAACTTCAAACAGCCTGGTTTCTACAAAATCAGTTGCCAGAACTGTAGTGCTTCATGTGGGACAAATTGTGAAGAATCTTTCCACAAGATCCGAGGAACACCATGCTGCTTTCCGTTTCATAAATAATAATAAATCAACAGTTGCTGACCATCTACCGAAAACAGGCTGCAAAACTGACAGTGCAGATGACATATCTCCATACGACTTCATGCATGCCTAGCATTTACCCATCACTTTCTAACCCCGGCTTACGTTGTCGAAAATTGAACCTCCCATACTCGATGAACACTCACGGTATTAAGGCATAGTGAATGTTTCGGTTATTGCTTTAAGGATATGCGAAGATGGATAGAACATGGTGCCACATCATAACATGGTAAAGCTACTATTTTAATCCAGTTTCATTTCACAGCCGTAATAAAAACAGAAATGAAGCAAAAACATTATTACCACCTGCATAATAGTGTGTTGGTCCACCATCTTAACGCCTACAGCAGCGATTCAGCGTTGCATGGATTCAACAAATCCTTGGCAGCTTTCCGGAGGTATGTGGCACCAGATGTCCATTGGCATGTCATGCAATTCCTGTACTTTATGGGCCGGCGTTTTGTGGAAGAGTAGCAAGCTCCCGATAATGTACCAGATGTTCAAATGGCTCCGAGCATTATGGGACTTAACTTCTGAGGTCATCAGTCCCCTAGAACTTAGAACTACTTAAACCTAACTAAGGACATCACACACATCCATGCCCGATGCAGGATTCGATCCTGCGACCGTAGTGGTCGCGCGGTTCTACACTGTAGCGCCTAGAACCGTTCGGCCACCCAGGCCGGCGTCCCACATGTGCTCCAGCGGGTTCAGACCAGTAGAATTTGATACCAGTGACATCAACGAGAGTTCAGT
This sequence comes from Schistocerca serialis cubense, assembly GCF_023864345.2. Taxonomy (NCBI): domain Eukaryota; kingdom Metazoa; phylum Arthropoda; class Insecta; order Orthoptera; family Acrididae; genus Schistocerca; species Schistocerca serialis. The sequence continues at coordinate 222,254,694 of NC_064639.1, read as the reverse complement.
ATCATGCTCCTCAAACCACTGTACCACAGTTCTGGATTTGAGACACCGTCAATTACCCTGATGGAAGATGACATCCCGGTGGGGAAGACATCAAGCACGAAGGGGTGCAGTTGGGCCACAGTGTCAGCATACCTTCCATTACTACCATAGGTCCCATGCGAGTGCAGGTTCAAACGGTTCAAATAGCTCTGAGCACTATGGGACTTAAGGTCTATGGTCATCAGTTCCTAGAACTTAGAACTACTTAAACCTAACTAACCTAAGGACATCACACAACACTCAGTCATCACGAGGCAGAGAAAATCCCTGACCCCGCCGGGAATCGAACCCGGAACCCGGGCGCGGAAGCGAGAACGCTAACGCACGACCACGAGCTGCGGACGAGTGCAGGAGAATGCCTGCCATATCATAATAATGCTGACACCAGCCTGGGTCCTTGGCGTGGTGAACATTTAGCACCGGCGTTCGCGTGGATGTCGGCGTTTGTGGAGACGACCATCGACTTGGTGTATCAAAAACGTGGTTCATCCGACGAGGTGACGAGTTTCCATGGATCCACAGTCCAATCTCAACGATCTCGTGGCAAATATAATCGTAACTGCCAATGTCGTTGGGCCAACATGTCAACACGTAGAGGTCGTTTACTGCGGAGCCCCATGTTGAACAATGTACGATAAAGGTGTGCTCCGAAACTCTTATGCGTGCACCAGCATTGTGCTGTTTCGGCAGAGATTCCACAGATCGCCACCTATCCTGCTTTACGGAGCAGGCGAACTTCCAAATCCCATGTTCTGTGATGAGTCCTGGGCTTATGAAAATTCGACCAGCTACGCCGTTTTCGAGATACTCGTTCACAGGCTCTGGATAATAATAATAAAATCACTTTTGTCAATGTCGCTTATGTCACTAGATTTCCCCATTTGCGGCCCCTGTCGTCGCTAGAATGACTACCCATCCACCTTTGATCCACTTATACAGGGTGGTCCACTGATGTTCCACTTCTCGCAGCCTTCGTGGATTTTCCGTTGCCCATTAGTGCATATTATGCCGGTTTACGTTACCGCTGTTGGTGAATGACGCTTTGTCGCTAAATAGAACGCGTGCAAAAAATCTGTCATCGTCCCGTAATTTCTCTTGCGTCCAGTGGCAGAACTCTACATGACGTTCAAAGTCGTCGCCATGCAATTCCTGGTGCGTAGAAATACGGTACTGGAGCAATCGATGTTGATGTAGCATTCTCAACACCGACATTTTCGTGATTCCCGATTCTCGCGCAGTTTGTCTGCTACTAATGTGCGGATTAGCCGCGGCAGCAGCTAAAAAACCTACTTGGGCATCATCATTTGTTGCAGGTCGTGGTTGACGTTTCACATGTTGCTGAACACTTCCTGTTTCCTTGAATAACGTAACTATCCGGCGAACGGTCCGAACATTTGGATGATGTCGTCCAGGATACCGAGCAGCATACTAGCACACGCCCGTTGGGCATTTTGATCACAATAGCCATACACCAACACGATATCGACTTTTTCTGCAATTGGTAAACGGTCCATTTTAACACGGGTAATGTATCACGAAGCAAATACAGTCCGCACTGGCGGAATGTTACGTGATACCACGTACTTATGCGTTTGTGACTATTACTGCGCCGTCTATCACAAAGCGAAAAAAGAGGTCCAACTAAAACATTCATATTTCTTTACGTACTACACGAATATGTAATAAAAAATGGGGGTTCCCATTTTAAGAAACGCAGTTGATATCCGTTTGACGTATGGCAGCGCCATCTAACGGGCCAACCATAGCGCCATCTGGTTTTCCCCTTCTAGCTAGACGAGTTTCGTTCTTTGTAGTTTTTTCGTTTGATGCTTATTTCGTGAGATATTTGGCCCGGTCACTATCAATGGTCCACCCTGTATACTTTTCTTGCCGTGTCACGTTCCCGCATCGCCACTAGGCGACATCCAACCTCGCGGTGGGCAGTGGTCATGATTTGGCTTGACAGAATATGCTTTTGGAAGATGCTATCGGAATCGGGAAGTCACAGAGCATGAACCGATGCAGGTCATCTGCCAGTGCCCAATACAATGACAATTGAAATGTCGTTGGGTCAGCATGGAGATTCTGGTCGTTGGTTGCGAAGCCCTGTGTCAGTAATGTGCACTGAACGATGTTTTGGGAAAGACTTGTACCTGCTCCTTGTACCTGCTCTTGCCCCGTAGCCTATCGTCAGTCACAGATCGCTGCCCGTCCTGTTTTGCAGATCGAACAAGCCTCCGATCTCAGTGTTCTGTGATGAGGTGTGGACGACTGACACCTTGTCGCCTACTCGTGGTTTCACCGTTCTTCGACCTCTTTCCATAGATTCCCATGACAGGAGCACGCGTACAGTCGAACGGCTTCGCCGTTTCCGAGCGAGATACTCGCAGACACAAGGTAGTAACAATTTGTCCTTCATCAACGCCTCTTATGCTGCCCCAGGCGGTCTAGATACTGGGACGACAACAGATGTTTTCCCACGCTCATGGTTTGACGAACGGTCAGGCATCCTAGCACACCTCGACCGGCCCACTTAATTACATGATCTTAATCACATGGACTGGAACCATTTAGAGCAGCGGGTGAAACGTAGCAGTCAGTATCTCTGCAATATGGTAGCTCTACAGAATGTAATCGTCAGTGAGCTGCTTTAGATAGATATGGAGTATCTGAAGAAACTTGTGGTATGTCTTCGTAGCACACATGAAGACGTAACTCACATAGATCGCAGAAGACTGAAACCAAGAAAACTACCGTTAGTCTCCGTTCAAGAACTTATGAACTCAAACTTTGTCGTTCACAATATCTGGAAGCAACACTGGCAGGAGAATTGGCCACCGCAGAGCAAAAATCTCACTATCATAGAGAAGCCAGCCAATGACACAATGTGTGGACGTCATTACACAAAATACACACTGACCATGGCAGAAGTGCCGACGGCCTCCATAAATGGGGAGAGATACCATCTGCAAAATGTGGTTGCGCAGCAGAAAAGCAAACAACTCGACTCATAGTGAGAAAATATCCAGATTGAGGATGCAAGTGACACTTCACCGGTTTCCTTGCAGCAAGAAATGAAGCAATTGTTTCCATCCGATATTTGAATGTTAATTTGTGACCAGTTTTGGTACATAACATGTACACGTGCACATGAGCTACCTTGACTCAATTGTTGTGTGAATACATATGTATTATTCTTGTGGATAACATCGGAAGTTCACTGAGGCTTTTTGCGGATGATGCTGTAGTATATCGAGAGGTTGTAACAATGGAAAACTGTACTGAAATGCAGGAGGATCTGTAACGAATTGACGCATGGTGCAGGGAATGGCAATTGAATCTCAATGTAGACAAGTGTTATGTGCTGCGAATACATAGAAAGAAAGATCCTTTATCATTTAGCTACAATGTAACAGGTCAGCAACTGGAAGCAGTTAATTCCATAAATTATCTGGGAGTAGGCATTAGGAGTGATTTAAAATGGAATGATCATATAAAGTTGATCGTCGGTAAAGCAGATACCAGACTGAGATTCATTGGAAGAATCCTAAGGAAATCCAATCCGAAAACAAAGGCAGTAGGTTACAGTACGCTTGTTCGCACACTGCTTGAATACTGCTCAACAGTGTGGGATCCGTACCAGATAGGGTTGATAGAAGAGATAGAGAAGATCCAACAGAGAGCAACGCGCTTCGTTACAGGATCATTTAGTAATCGCGAAAGCGTTACGGAGATGATAGATAAACTCCAGTGGAAGACTCTGCGGGAGAGATGCCCAGTAGCTCGGTACGGGCTTTTGTTGAAGTTTCGAGAACATACCTTCACCGAGGAGTCAAGCAGTATATTGCTCCCTCCTACGTATATATCACGAAGAGACCATGCGGATACAATCAGAGAGATTAGAGCCCACACAGAGGCATACCGACAATCTTTCTTTCCACGAACATCACGAGACTGGAATAGAAGGGAGAACCGACAGAGATACTCAAAGTACCCTCCGCCACACACCGTCAGGTGGCTTGCGGAGTATGGATGTAGATGTAGATGTAGATGATGTACGCCACACTAAAAATAATGAAACTAAAGTAATTTGGTACATGCTACTGAATGGCGTAAATTAAAGGGAAAAGGTTTTATACAATTTGGACTCTATTCCTGTTGGTTGCTTCACTGCGACGTCCATAGAAAATGTAAGCAGTTGCAACACAGAGATAAAAAGAAATGTCTGGGAAGCGCGCATCTTGCAAGAGAAGCGTTCTTCCTGCTAACAGTCACATGAGCTGGGTGGAGAATGTTTGTCTTTGCTATCGCTGCACTCGAATCTTTTCTCGGTAACACCCGGTGTTGTTAAACAACATATCTTTTCAAAGTGTCGGTCAATATTTTCAAAAAGTTCCTAGATAAGGCCTTTAACTACAGCTTTTGTCAATAAATAAGAGTATTTTTCTCGAAGGCATTGCACCTAACGCGATAAGACATAATTCTTGAGCAAACGGCTGTATTACGGTTATACGAAAATGTTTTAGGAAGCTATAGCTCATATCCCATAAAAATACGTCTGATACGCATCGGTACTATTGTAAACGATCTCTGGCCTTCCTAAAACCACGTTGGAGACTTGTAGTGGATTTATGCATTACGAGTATATCGCACGCTGGTAGAGAGCAACCAAAGCACAGAAGTTGTGCATCCATGTTCCACCGTGGTATGCGGCGATGGTAAGGCGGAACACGCTGACCGAGTGAGAGATGTTCGTAGAGCTAAAATGCTACGATAAGTTTTCAAGACGTTGAGAATAACCCCTGTAAAAGCTCCAGGCAAATGGCCCCAACCATAGTGTAAGCAAGGCGAACATCTTGTATTTTCTACCTCACATCATTTTAGCGTATATTATCCACTGAACGAAACGTTTGTGACCCCCTCTTCTTTTGCAACAGATTTATTCGAAGACATTTAGAGTACTAGTAGAGAACTAATCATTATTCTTCACAAGTAAGCACTGCACTGGATCTGTTGAATTGCCTATTCGTGTTACCGTGGACAGTTTGATATCGGAGTCCGGTTTGGAATCTTTTGCGATTGCCTAATGTGGTCAGTAAATCTTCTACGAAAGCTAAATGGACTTACTTTTTATTATTGTATAATTGTCTTCGTCTAATGTCCGATGATATGCCACTAGTATCGTGCGTTGCTCGTACTTCCATTATTACTGCTTGCTGATGTTTTCTTCACTAATAGATTAATTAGACGATGAGAGTACATCGCATGTCTCGCCCACATAAGGTCATGAGGGGTATCAGTTTGTTTTATTGTAGGGTTACATTAAGCGGTGTACCTTATTTCAGAGATGTAGTATCGGATTCTTTAATTTTTGATTTTTATAGCTTACAGACGGTATATTTATATTTTTAGAGGCAATTTATAACTTTATTTATGAATATGTGTGGTTCTACTGCGTTCAGTTAACGTTTCTAAAACATTTCATTCAAAAATCAAATGTGGATACAATAATTTGTTTCGTCATTTTGAAATATTTAAAACAGATACATTGAAGTTCACAATGCAATTTTTTAAATCAACCGTACTCAAGAAACTATAAATACCAAGCCACAAAATATCTGTTCAACAAGTTAATTTTGCTGAACACTTTTTGTTTAATGAACGCACCGCCATTTGACAACACAGTCAAATGGGGGTGTGTACTTCTAAAAATTATTATATGACTGTTTCTCAGAAACATCAAAAACTGTTTACATATATCTGTAAAGTAACAAATGGAAAATGATTTCCATAGTGCGGCATGAATATGAGGCTTCTTAGGGAGTGGATGGAAGAAACGTATATAAATGAACTAAATAAATCTTGTATTTGGTGAAAGGTTAAATAGCATCAAAATCGTCGATTTACTCGGAAATATCCAACGAAATTAACGTATTTGTATTTACGATAACACCCTTGGATTTGAAGAAGTTGGATTACGGCTGGCTACGACAATAAACGATTAACAGCATCGAGAAAAGAGGTAAGTCAAAATTAGTTGTAATGCTTGTTCTCGAATATTATGCAGAAAGTGCATATTCAAGTCAGTATCACCTGATTAGATTGCAAATAGGAATTTTAACTTTTTTTCTTAGGCTAGAAAGAGAAGATTACAATCAAATACCATACTCAAGCCCTTTTCATTTGCCGTTACTGGTCTCTAGTAAAAGATATTTCAGCACGTTCAGACCATGATCAGTATTTTAGGTCCGTAAGATATTCGTTCCTTTTAAGAAAATTGAAGTAAAGAAGACTAGGCACTGTCCTGTAAATACCTTTCACTAATGCTCACTCGAACATTGTTTCAAGAGATTCGAATTAGTGACAGATTTATCGACCGCGACTGCATGAATAACCTCGGCAAAGTCGTTGGAAAGGCATTTGTATTAATTAAGAGGCAGCAATCAACAGGGCAAATTATCATGTATGTGGGGCACTAACCGATTCGCTGCTCAATGAACGCGTCCGTGGGTGCGAATCTCGAGCTTATGTGATACAGAGAACGAACTGCTACAGCCACAGGAAGCAAATGGTAGGGTGTATTTCGGTGAAATACCCGTGATTGCTCATGAGCAATCAGTTCATTGGCACACCTGATGATGAGAGTGAACGCGTTTGCCGAAAAGTTGCCCTCGTTCGACACAGAGTTGCGGCAGCGCATCTTTAAACTACTTTCTCATTAATCAACCATAGTACACTTCTCCCAGGAAACTGCATCTTGAACGAACAGAGCCGGGCATGACTCCAGTTATGGAAAAGTACAGCGTAGTTGCTGGACCGAAGAGTGATCCTTTGTTATTGAGTTCTACGCTGAGGTGACAAAAGTGCTGAGATTCCTCCCAATATCGTGTCGGACCTTCTTTTGCCCGGCTTAGTGCAGCAACTAGACGTGGCATGGACTCAACTCCACTGCAGAAATATTGAGCCACGCTGCCTCTGTAGCCGTCCATAAGTGTTGCTGGTGCAATATTTTATGTTGGATCTGACCTCTAGATTACGTCCAATAAGTGTTTGATGGGATTCATGTCGGGCGATCTGGGTGACCAAATCATTCACTCTTATTGACAAGAATGTTCTTCAAACCAGTCATGAACAACTGTGGCCCAATGATATGGTGCCTCGTCATCCATAAAAATTCCATCGTTGTTAGGGAACACGAAGTCCACGCTGCAAATATTCCCCAAGAAGCCGAAAATAACCATCTCCAGTCAATGATCAGTTCATTTGGACCAGAAGACAAAGTCGATTCCATGTGTAGCTGTCACTGCCAAATGTAGATATTGGCGTGCAGTGGGGGAATGTTGGACGTGGATGGAAACTGTCAGGATGCGCCATATTAAAATTTGGCCATGATCTTCAAGTGTTTTATTATTCCCAGCTACAGTGCCGTGTTCCTTTCTGTCTGCGTCACAGGGTCTCGCAATGCCGAGGACGCCACTTTGCTGTCTGCAAAGCAGCTTGGCGCAGAATGGCTACCTTAGTGACCCATGTGAAACGTCCCCTTTGAACAATTATACATGACTGTCCTTTAACTGACACATAATATTTTTAGCGCAACGCAATCTGACTTTCAAAAATTCCTACAAAAGAATGGCCCTGACTAACATTAACCTATACGTTTCACAAATCACTTACCTCACAAAAATCATCGTTACTCGAATTACAGCAATACAGCGAGCGCCACTACTGCCAGCTAACTAAAAGATTCAAACTACGGAAGGCACTAACTACTGATAGGCATAGTTAGCAAATGAAAGATTTTAATAGAGAACAAACTAATGTATTTACCTTAATAGTGTTGAAAAATCATAATATACATAGCAGTTCATGACATCCAGTCTTACAAATTTCAAAACTCCGCCACCTCTCTCCTCACATCCACCACTGCTGGCGGCTCACCTCCAACTGCGCAACGCTACGCGCTGTTCACATCCAGCTGCCCAACACTACAATGGCAGACAACAATGCAAACTAGCCACAGACTGCACACAGCACAGCCAGTGATTTTCATACAGAGCGCTACGTGACGTTGCCAATAAGAAAACATAAACAGCCTACTTACGCATGCAACGTACTACGTCTTTCCAGCTGTGTACAGCCACAGTGTTTTGACGACGTCAGGGTGCGCCAGCAGCCGACTCAGTGGTCTCCATCCCCTTTGCCTCAGTGCCACTCCTCTGGGACCCACTGGGTGCTTCTTTGCCGTTGTGGTTAAGATCGCGACGACAGCAAGTACCTGCGATCCGAGAGCCAAACCTGCAGCCCTCACCTCAGCATGCCTTCAGCGTGTCTTGGGAGCCAACAAGACTGCCACAGTAGCGAACTGTCGAGTGGCCGGCCGCTGGCGAGCTGCACACCCCGTGTTGGCCTCGGAGAGTCGAACCAGCGACCCGCCGTAGACTGGAACGCTGGCGCCCCATCTGCTGCTGCGTGTAGCCGGTGGTGGGAGACGCCTCGCGGTCGAACCAGCGACCGGCCGTAGACTGGAACGCTGGCGCCCCATCTGCTGCTGCGTGTAGCCGGTGGTGGGAGACGCCCCGCGGTCGAACCAGCGACCGGCCGTAGACTGGAACGCTGGCGCCCCATCTGCTGCTGCGTGTAGCCGGTGGTGGGAGACGCCCCGCGGTCGAACCAGCGACCGGCCGTAGACTGGAACGCTGGCGCCCCATCTGCTGCTGCGTGTAGCCGGTGGTGGGAGACGCCCCGCGGTCGAACCAGCGACCGGCCGTAGATGGAGCGCTGGCGCCCCATCTGCTATCTGCTGCTGCGTGTAGCCGGTGGTGGGAGACGCCCCGCAGTCGAACCAGCGACCCGCCGTAGACTGGAACGCTGGCGCTCCATCTGCTGCTGCGTGTAGCCGGTGGTGGGAGACGCCCCGCGGTCGAACCAGCGACCGGCCGTAGACTGGAACGCTGGCGCCCCATCTGCTATCTGCTGCTGCGTGTAGCCGGTGGTGGGAGACGCCCCGCAGTCGAACCAGCGACCCGCCGTAGACTGGAACGCTGGCGCCCCATCTGCTGCTGCGTGTAGCCGGTGGTGGGAGACGCCCCGCAGTCGAACCAGCGACCCGCCGTAGACTGGAACGCTGGCGCCCCATCTGCTGCTGCGTGTAGCCGGTGGTGGGAGACGCCCCGCGGTCGAACCAGCGACCGGCCGTAGACTGGAACGCTGGCGCCCCATCTGCTATCTGCTGCTGCGTGTAGCCGGTGGTGGGAGACGCCCCGCAGTCGAACCAGCGACCCGCCGTAGACTGGAACGCTGGCGCCCCATCTGCTGCTGCGTGTAGCCGGTGGTGGGAGACGCCCCGCGGTCGAACCAGCGACCGGCCGTAGACTGGAACGCTGGCGCCCCATCTGCTGCTGCGTGTAGCCGGTGGTGGGAGATGCCCCGCGGTCGAACCAGCGACCGGCCGTAGACTGGAACGCTGGCGCCCCATCTGCTATCTGCTGCTGCGTGTAGCCGGTGGTGGGAGACGCCCCGCAGTTGAACCAGCGACCCGCCGTAGACTGGAACGCTGGCGCCCCATCTGCTGCTGCGTGTAGCCGGTGGTGGGAGACGCCTCGCGGTCGAACCAGCGACCGGCCGTAGACTGGAACGCTGGCGCCCCATCTGCTGCTGCGTGTAGCCGGTGGTGGGAGACGCCCCGCGGTCGAACCAGCGACCGGCCGTAGACTGGAACGCTGGCGCCCCATCTGCTGCTGCGTGTAGCCGGTGGTGGGAGACGCCCCGCGGTCGAACCAGCGACCGGCCGTAGACTGGAGCGCTGGCGCCCCATCTGCTATCTGCTGCTGCGTGTAGCCGGTGGTGGGAGACGCCCCGCAGTCGAACCAGCGACCCGCCGTAGACTGGAACGCTGGCGCTCCATCTGCTGCTGCGTGTAGCCGGTGGTGGGAGACGCCCCGCGGTCGAACCAGCGACCGGCCGTAGACTGGAACGCTGGCGCCCCATCTGCTGCTGCGTGTAGCCGGTGGTGGGAGACGCCCCGCGGTCGAACCAGCGACCGGCCGTAGACTGGAACGCTGGCGCCCCATCTGCTACCTGCTGCTGCGTGTAGCCGGTGGTGGGAGACGCCCCGCAGTCGAACCAGCGACCCGCCGTAGACTGGAACGCTGGCGCCCCATCTGCTGCTGCGTGTAGCCGGTGGTGGGAGACGCCCCGCGGTCGAACCAGCGACCGGCCGTAGACTGGAACGCTGGCGCCCCATCTGCTATCTGCTGCTGCGTGTAGCCGTTGGTGGGAGACGCCCCGCAGTCGAACCAGCGACCCGCCGTAGACTGGAACGCTGGCGCCCCATCTGCTGCTGCGTGTAGCCGGTGGTGGGAGACGCCCCGCGGTCGAACCAGCGACCGGCCGTAGACTGGAACGCTGGCGCCCCATCTGCTATCTGCTGCTGCGTGTAGCCGGTGGTGGGAGACGCCCCGCAGTCGAACCAGCGACCCGCCGTAGACTGGAACGCTGGCGCCCCATCTGCTGCTGCGTGTAGCCGGTGGTGGGAGACGCCCCGCGGTCGAACCAGTGACCGGCCGTAGACTGGAACGCTGGCGCCCCATCTGCTATCTGCTGCTGCGTGTAGCCGGTGGTGGGAGACGCCCCGCAGTTGAACCAGCGACCCGCCGTAGACTGGAACGCTGGCGCCCCATCTGCTGCTGCGTGTAGCCGGTGGTGGGAGACGCCCCGCGGTCGAACCAGCGACCGGCCGTAGACTGGAACGCTGACGCCCCATCTGCTATCTGCTGCTGCGTGTAGCCCGTGGTGGGAGACGCCCCGCAGTCGAACCAGCGACCCGCCGTAGACTGGAACGCTGGCGCCCCATCTGCTGCTGCGTGTAGCCGGTGGTGGGAGACGCCCCGCTGTCGAACCAGCGACCGGCCGTAGACTGGAACGCTGGCGCCCCATCTGCTATCTGCTGCTGCGTGTAGCCGGTGGTGGGAGACGCCCTGCACTCGAACCAGCGACCCGCCGTAGACTGGAACGCTGGCGCCCCATCTGCTGCTGCGTGTAGCCGGTGGTGGGAGACGCCCCGCGGTCGAAGCAGCGACCGGCCGTAGATTCGAACGCTGGCGCCCCATCTGCTATCTGCTGCTGCGTGTAGCCGGTGGTGGGAGACGCCCCGCACTCGAACCAGCGACCCGCCGTAGACTGGAACGCTGGCGCCCCATCTGCTGCTGCGTGTAGCCGGTGGCGGGAGACGCCCCGCGGCCGAACCAGCGACCGGCCGTAGACTGGAACGCTGGCGCCCCATCTGCTATCTGCTGCTGCGTGTAGCCGGTGGTGGGAGACGCCCCGCAGTCGAACCAACGACCCGCCGTAGACTGGAACGCTGGCGCCCCATCTGCTGCTGCGTGTAGCCGGTGGTGGGAGACGCCCCGCGGTCGAACCAGCGACCGGCCGTAGACTGGAACGCTGGCGCCCCATCTGCTATCTGCTGCTGCGTGTAGCCGGTGGTGGGAGACGCCCCGCAGTCGAACCAGCGACCCGCCGTAGACTGGAATGCTGGCGCCCCATCTGCTGCTGCGTGTAGCCGGTGGTGGGAGACGCCCCGCGGTCGAACCAGCGACCGGCCGTAGACTGGAACGCTGGCGCCCCATCTGCTATCTGCTGCTGCGTGTAGCCGGTGGTGGGAGACGCCCCGCAGTCGAACCAGCGACCCGCCGTAGACTGGAACGCTGGCGCCCCATCTGCTGCTGCGTGTAGCCGGTGGTGGGAGACGCCCCGCGGTCGAACCAGCGACCGGCCGTAGACTGGAACGCTGGCGCCCCATCTGCTATCTGCTGCTGCGTGTAGCCGGTGGTGGGAGACGCCCCGCAGTCGAACCAGCGACCCGCCGTAGACTGGAACGCTGGCGCCCCATCTGCTGCTGCGTGTAGCCGGTGGTGGGAGACGCCCCGCGGTCGAACCAGCGACCGGCCGTAGACTGGAACGCTGGCGCCCCATCTGCTGCTGCGTGTAGCCGGTGGTGGGAGACGCCCCGCGGTCGAACCAGCGACCGGCCGTAGACTGGAACGCTGGCGCCCCATCTGCTATCTGCTGCTGCGTGTAGCCGGTGGTGGGAGACGCCCCGCAGTCGAACCAGCGACCCGCCGTAGACTGGAATGCTGGCGCCCCATCTGCTGCTGCGTGTAGCCGGTGGTGGGAGACGCCCCGCGGTCGAACCAGCGACCGGCCGTAGACTGGAACGCTGGCGCCCCATCTGCTATCTGCTGCTGCGTGTAGCCGGTGGTGGGAGACGCCCCGCAGTCGAACCAGCGACCCGCCGTAGACTGGAACGCTGGCGCCCCATCTGCTGCTGCGTGTAGCCGGTGGTGGGAGACGCCCCGCGGTCGAACCAGCGACCGGCCGTAGACTGGAACGCTGGCGCCCCATCTGCTATCTGCTGCTGCGTGTAGCCGGTGGTGGGAGACGCCCCGCAGTCGAACCAGCGACCCGCCGTAGACTGGAACGCTGGCGCCCCATCTGCTGCTGCGTGTAGCCGGTGGTGGGAGACGCCACGCGGTCGAACCAGCGACCGGCCGTAGACTGGAACGCTGGCGCCCCATCTGCTATCTGCTGCTGCGTTTAGCCGGTGGTGGGAGACGCCCCGCAGTCGAACCAGCGACCCGCCGTAGACTGGAACGCTGGCGCCCCATCTGCTGCTGCGTGTAGCCGGTGGTGGGAGACGCCCCGCGGTCGAACCAGCGACCGGCCGTAGACTGGAACACTGGCGCCCCATCTGCTATCTGCTGCTGCGTGTAGCCGGTGGTGGGAGACGCCCCGCAGTCGAACCAGCGACCCGCCGTAGACTGGAACGCTGGCGCCCCATCTGCTGCTGCGTGTAGCCGGTGGTGGGAGACGCCCCGCGGTCGAACCAGCGACCGGCCGTAGACTGGAACGCTGGTGCCCCATCTGCTATCTGCTGCTGCGTTTAGCCGGTGGTGGGAGACGCCCCGCAGTCGAACCAGCGACCCGCCGTAGACTGGAACGCTGGCGCCCCATCTGCTGCTGCGTGTAGCCGGTGGTGGGAGACGCCCCGCCGTCCAGGAGAGCTGCCACACTTGAATGCCCCTCGTCAGAAAACCTGCGCCAATTTATACGCCGCTGTACACCTCTGTTTTGCCAACGCACCGCTCGGAGTCATGTAGTCATAACACTTAGGTTGGGCCAGTGGGCCCCTTCTGCCGGACTGAGACTCGAACTCGGGAGCTTTACATTTCGCGGGCAAGTGCTCTACCATCTGAGCTACCCAAGCACGACTCACGGCCCGTCCTCACCTCTATTTCTGCCCATACGTCGTCTCCTACCTCCCAAACTTCACAGAAGCTCTTCTGCGAACCTTGCAGAACTAACGCTCCTAAAAGAAAGGATATTGCGGAGACATGGTTTAGCCACAGCCTGGGGGATGTTTCCAGAATAAGATTTTCACTCTGCAGCGGAGTGTGCGCTGATATGAAACTTCCTGGCAGATTAAAACTGTGTGCCGGACCGAGGCTCGAAGTCGGGGCCAGACGAGAAAACATAACGGAAAACATCAGTGAACAAGCTCAATCGAATAAGTAGAATGCGTTATTTCTCGGTCAAGTTTATACCAGTCAAGAGACCGTTCAGTTACAGTAAATACCCGTAATAAAAGAACGTATGGCTCTGTGAAGCAACATACGAGATTACCCAGTTCACGTTGTCTTACTGACTGAATATATGATACCAGAAAGTATATGACGCTCAGTCAGCCGTCATGTAACGGCTTGATGATATACCATTGCATGAGTCCCTACATGTTTACCGCTTCCAGAATGACGCATTTTCAGGTAAGTACGCTGGAGGAAAAGGTCCAGAGTTCGAGTATCGGTCCCGCACACTGTTTTAATCTGCCAGGAAGTTTCATATCGGAGCACACTCCGCTGCAGAGTGAAAATCTCATTCTAAAGTAAAGACTTTTGCATTCGGAGAATAATTTGGAATAATATTTCATACAGCTTCTGGTCGTCAAACTATACGTAAAAAAACTGTTTTTATAATTAAGTTAGCGGTTGTCGTCTAAAGTCAAGTGTAAGATACATTATCCACTCTGTGAAAATAGTTTCGAAGGAGTACTACGTGTCTTAATGCGCCCAAGAAAAGTTCATCTGAGAACATTGGAAGCTTTTTAGAGGAAGACACTGAAATGTCTAGGGCGTAAACTGATGGCGTAGCTCTGTTACAGAAATAATGTCATGGAAGGTAAACGTGAATCAGGTCTAAGGAGTAGAGAGACCTTACATGAAACTATGATTTAAAATACCAGTGGAACATTCAGAGTTCCGATGTAGGTATGCAAGTATCGACAAAAACACATATTTTGAGAAAGAATTCCTAATTTAAAATTCGCTAATCAACAACATTAAGTTTGTAGGGAACTTAAATTACTAAGGAGTAAAAAATTCCTGTTGGCGTCATAACCTGCTCGAACGGACGCTAAGTGTAATGCCTAAGATAAAAAGCTCGATAATAAGGGCCAGTGGTGTTGTAATAGATAACGTTTGGCCTGTAAAGAATGACTTAACGGGAAATATTAGCACCGGGATGTCACACAACTTTTGTTTGTTTTGCGTTGCTTGGAAACGTTATCTGCGAACCTGCGAAAACTCACGTACTCTCACAGATTCTTCATCTGCCTTACGTGATACATTAGCAATGCTGAGGAGGTGTTGCAGGCAGATCATTTTGCGCATCCCGCTCATCGAAGAACAGATGCGCTCTCCGGAAGCCTAATACTTTTAAACTTCACTCGTTATGTTCATTGCTAATACGAAAAGTTTGGTGTTCGACACTAAACACGTTTTTTCATGTGATCAACGCCAAACGCCTTGACCCACTTACTAATCCGTATCTCGGAACCGGCAGATACTGCAACGCAGAAAAAACGTGATGTTGAAATCACTATTTTTTTCTCTCTTGTTGATTGTTACTGAAGACTCTGTTTAGAGTATATTCATCCCTTTTCCTTAAAAATGTATAGTATTCTTCAGTCTTTCATTACTCACATCCGTAGTAACCACACAGTTTCATTTTTTGTGGAAATAAGATTATCAAATGAGTCTGTGATGCGAATATTTTCCATCACACTGTGATGTGCACGCCATTTCATTTCATGGAAAAGATCACTACAAATGCAAGGTGTGGTATTTATTAATAGAATTTCCTCTCTTAAGTCCATACCAATATATCATTCGTGTATTACACGTAACATTTTTAAGTGCAGTAAGTCCGACACATCAACAGGACTGCTGCAGAACAATCATCCGATACAGGGACTCTGCAAAACTACGGTAATAAGTATGGAACGAAATCATAGTCACGTCTGTCAGTTCGTGAATGGCACAGTTGTCTGATGGAGACAGGTTAAGTATTGGTCAAAGTGCCGAGTGTCCGAACAACAGTATCAGAGGACAACGTCGGTCGAGTGAGACAAGCCTTTCCTCGCTTTCCCACAAAATCCCGTTCCACTGCTTTGAGAGAGATATCACGGTCCACAGTGCAGAACGTCCGATGCAAGAGCCTACGTCTGTATACTTATAAACTGCAACTGTTACATCTACTACAACCAGACGATGAAACAAAACGGAAAATATCAGTGGAAAAGCTGAATCGAATATGTAGAATGCGATATTTCCCAATCAGATTTATAGCAGTCAAGAGGCAACTTCCCACCACTCAGTTAAATATCCACAATAAGAGAACGTATGGCTCTGAGAATCAACATACGACTCTGAAATCTTCCTGACATAATCCATTGTTCATGTTGTCTTACTTACTGAATATGTGATACCACAAAGTATAGGACGACCAGTCATCCGTCATTTAACGGTTTGGTGGTTCTCCGCTTCCAGAACGAAACATTTTCAGATAAATACACAGTACGAAATGGTCATGTTCCCTCTGCACTTTGTTCACCTGGTATCACGCTCCTAGATTCCTGTGTTTGGTGTCATTTGAGGGATATTGTTTACTCGGAACATTTTAAACACCCATAAAGTGACATAGTTCTGTTCAAATATTCCACGTATAAGCATTTTATCAATTTGGATTGTTTTATTGGTATGCGTATTACGACTCTCATTACAGTTAAATTTTAAAAAATGGCACACATCACTATAATCACATTTGTTTGTTTGTGTGTGAGTGTGTGTGTGTGTGTGTGTGTGTGTGTGTGTGAGTTGCTTTTGTTTATTGAGTGTTTTTAACTGGCACCTCTTTTAACGTATGGAACATGTTTAATAATGAGGTACGAATATTTTTTAGTTTCCTCCCCTGTGTATGTGGCTATATTCTTCTATATCTGACGTGTAGAATAATTTGACGAGGTGTTCTATCTGTTTGCTGGATCAAGCTCCACAAATGATTGCTGTGAATTGTCACTTTTCACTATTCTTACGTTTTCAGTGTTCCTGGCACTGAAGTTGCAAAATTGTAGTCTATGTTACAGGTTAACTAGAAAAGTCTAATACTAATGAATTTTTCTGAGTTCACTTTTGAGGCTCTGAAAATTTTCTGAGTAGTAGTATTGGTCGTGCCTGTCACAAGGGTTTCAAGCTTCAACTCCATATATCACTTGGCTATAATCTGTTAGAACATATCATTTCTTCTTCTCTGGCTTCATTAATCGTTACCACCTACGGAGCATGTTTGAACTTCGTGCTCTTTGCCTTAGAATCCTCCGAAATTTCTTCAAGAATTCACTATTTCTGACATTCTTTGCATTAAAAATGTTGACTAGAGTTTTGGAAGGCCTCTTGGTTTCAGTTCCACTAACACAGTCACAGAATTTCAGGGCTCCCACCGTCGGAGGTTCGAGTCCTCCCTCAGGCATGGGTGTGTGTGTTGTCCTTAGCGTAAGTTAGCTTAAGTTAGATTAAGTAGTGTGTAAGCCTCGGGAACGATGACCTCAGCAGTTTGGTCCCATAGGAACTTGCAACAAATTTCCAATTTTTCAGAATTTCAGGTGTCTCATCCTGACGGTGTCTGTAATAATAAAATAGCATTTGAAGGTCTGGTGTTCTCTTCATCGTTGAAATTTTATTTTACGGTATAGGTCATATAAGTCCCACAGAATTTTTCGCTTTTGATTTTTTTTATTTCTGCACCTCTAGAGTGCCCTCCAAAAGCAATGCTTCTCATGCATTTAGCACTTCCGGAATCGGCGTTCGCAAGGAGGCATATGAGGGAGCAATGGCGCCCCTCCCTCCGCCAACCCCCCTGTAATCATTCACTATGGAATACGCAATGAACAACCATCAATTCACTGGTATGGAGCCGCGCGGGATTAGCCAAGCGGTCTCAGGCGCTGCTGTCATGGACTGTGCGGCTGGTCCCGGCGGAGGTTCGAGTCCTCCCTCGGTGTGTGTGTTTGTCCTTAGGATAATTTAGGTTAAGTAGTGTGTAAGCTTGGAGACTGATGACCTTAGCAGTTGAGTCCCATATGATTTCACACACATTTGAACATTTTTGAACTGGTATGGAATAAGGGTTTTACGCCACTGATAAAATGTGGTTTTTACGGCATGACATGTTTCGAAACTGACCAAAACATTTATATAAAGAACCGAAATTTTAGATTATGGCCGCCCCCTCTCTCCTCGAAACATTTCTGTAAAAGAACTGTCTTATAATGATGCACTTTCGTGACATTACTTTTCTCTTATAGGGGTGCCACAGAATAATGAACGCATTTTGTGGTATGATAGCTCTTTCTAAATTTGCGCTACTGTCCAACCCTGATGGTAGTGTGATCTCTCCTTGATATCTATAGGGAGACATCTGCAAAATATTAGTGATTAATGAAAACCACCTGAACTGTTTTGTTATACACATTATTCCACCGCTTGCAGGTCGACAGAATGGTTACGATCAGTACTCTTGGACTTGATCTTTAACATTGCATACGACAACCTGACCATTTATGTCTTGACTTCAGCACAACTCGGCTACTTGAACATGTTCAAAGGAACGAAACCGGTCATAACACAATAAGTGGTTAATAATGCAACTGAGCTGGTTTTCATTAATCGTTAACTTTCATGTCATATGTGGGCTCAACATAATCAAGTTTATTACCTGCAGAATAGTCCCAGATTCCGGTGCTATGAGTTTCTCTTCTCCTCCGATGTTGAGAACACCATATCGCTTCAAACGTGTGTAGTGAACAGTTTCTTTATAGGAAACGATTTTTGCATTTTTCGCTTTACTCAAGAGAATATTATATTGCTCAGCAGTTACATAAAAATCGTTGTCCTTCTTCTTATTCACTGATTTACATAAAAGTTCTTAAAATCTGTTACGCATAACATCACTCATTCTGATACAAGACTGCAGAAGAAACATCACTAAAACGAGTCGCAAAGATGGCCGTACGCACGATGCTCGGCACTGGCTGAAACTATGCAGCGGTGAGCGGACTGAGAACTCATAATTGCCAGCAAAGAAACTTATCTGAGCACAAAATGGGCAACAATGAAACTTAGCTGAACTTGCAACACGGAGGCAGGTGTCTTCGATCCAGCATTCACCAGTCTGCACTGGTAAATCCTAAGGTTGGTAAAAGTTCGAAATCTGTGCATATAATGAGAAATTTCTGACTTTTTCCACACCGCAATGGTAATTAGCTTATTTTTGCAGTAATATATATATATATATATATATATATATATATATATATATATATATTTGCAGTATTATATAACGTAATATATATATATATATATATATATATATATATATATATATATATATATATATTGTAAGATGACAAGAACTATGCCCCTTACATGAAGACATTAAAGATCACCTAACTCATGTTGAGCGAACAGTAGGGCTGAACAAAAATGACTGACAAGGCACAATGCATCTTGTAGAGGGTATAGTATGGACATATTGGATTAATTAATGTCTGGTGATGGTTTTAAAGTGATTCACACGACATGAAAACTTTGTGGAAACGCATCGATTTACTGGAGGCTAGTTTATCCCAGGGAAGTATTCGAGTTGACTGTGGCCGGCGGGGGAGCGGCAAAGGGAAGCAACAATAGGCAGCTTAGGGCGGCTCAAGCTCTGAGAAAGCGGTAACAGGGCACAGCCTCCAGCTGCCTTAAGATGAGTGACAGTGAGCGGGTGGTTGACCCCATTCTGGTGTACCGGGAAGCAGACGGAGAACTTGTACACCTGTTGATAAATGTCCGTTGTCCCGTTTTCAGTGAAACATGCGAGAAAGCCATGCAAAGCTACAGTAAAGTGGTCAACAGAGGTAAAAATATGCGTGTTCATGACTATAGTAACTTCTTGCTGAATTCACAGTCCACAGAGTCTGAAGCAAATCGAGTGAAGAGCGACAGAATGAAATACGCTGGCCTCCGATGGGAACGTAGGACCAAGGAATTTGAAGTACTCTCCTGGGAGTCAGAATTCCGGAAAAACTGGTGTTTGTGCAGACGCTAACCTTGATGGGTGGCCTGGGAGGAGCTAAATAGCAGAAGTTGTGAGGAAGAGAAATTTTGTGGGAATTTGTTCACTTCCCAGAGCAGGCAATGGTCAGCACTGGGAAGCGACACACAATTAACGCGACTTGCGCTGCAATTGGCGTAAGTGATTTTGCTGGAGGGGAAACCAAGGCGAAGAGCGGACTGTGAGAAGTCTCCGTAGAGGTCTTCCATTCCCAGCTTGCCTAGAGTGCGGACGTGGCGTTCTTTACTCAGCTTGCCTCAGAAAGAGTAAGTATCTCTGCAGTTTAGGACTTAGCAAATGGAACGATTGAGCTTGGAGATAGGAAGTTTTGGTTCAGCTACGTACTGATCAAGATAGCTAGGAGCCTTGCAGCACCACAAGGTCGGCCGACGTCCGCACAACGATATCGCCCCGCCACGCTGAATTCGGTGATATTGCGCCTGCTCCGGCCACTGATTAATTTGTTGGACCACGTCAGCAAAGTTTCCACGAGGGTTTCATGGGCCGTGTATTGTAGAATTCTTCTCGCACTTCGCATTATGCCTGGGTCAGTCGATAGGAATTGCTTTTGATTTATCGCGCTTTACTCCACGCAAACGCAATTTATTACCAGTGCCTGTTAGGAGAGTCATGTAATATGATGATTGAAGGTCGTGAGTTAAAATAAATCTGTGCTAATCGACTGCGTCTGTTTTCAATCAAGTAGTTGAAATCCCATGTCACTTTCTTAATTAATATTATGTTCAACATTTGCATCTGGTGTTCAATAGCTGAATATAACATCAATGTGCACCCCTTTTTAATTAATGTCAACACTGCCATCGCAGTTCAATCAGGAGTCACAGGGCCTTATTACTTTCTTTGCGTTATCCGATATTGCGGCAGTTTTGCACAATCTGCTGATCTCTTAGTCAACTACCTGGGGTGAACACACCAAAACCAGATAAGTGACGGGTGGGGTGTTACTATATATATATATTTAATAGCCAGTAGTATATATATATATATATATATATATATATATATATACACCTGGCTATTAAAATTTCTACACCACGAAGATGAGCGTTCACACAAGGTTGGCGCCGGTGGCGACACCTACAACATGCTGGCATGAGGAAAGTTTCAAACCGATTTCTCATACACAAATAGCAGTTGACCGGCGTTGCCTGGTGAAACGTTGTTGTGATGCCTCGTTTAAGGAGGAGAAATGCGTACCATCACGTTTCCGACATTGATAAACGTCGGATTGTAGCCTACCGGTTTATCGTGTCGTGACATTGCTGCTCGCGTTGGTCGAGATCCAATGACTGTTAGCAGAATATGGAATCGGTGGGTTCAGGAGGGTAATACGCAACACCGTGCTGGATCCAACGGCCTCGTATCACTAGCACTCGAGATGACAGGCATCTTATCCACGCGGCTGTACCGGATCGTGCCGCCACGTCTCGATCCCTGAGTCAACAGATGGGGACGTTTGCAAGACAACAACCATCTGCACGAACAGCCCGACGATGTTTGCAGCATCATGGACTACCAGCTCGGAGACCACGGCTGCGGTTACCCTTAACGCTGCATCACAGACACGAGCGCCTGCGATGGTGTACTCAACGACGAACCTGGGTGCACGAATGGCAAAACGTCATTTTTTTTTATGAATCCAAGTTCTGTTTACAGCATCATGATGGTCGCATCCGTGTTTGGCGACATGGCGGTGAACGCACACTGGAAGCGTGTATTCGTCATCGCCCTCCATTCAGTCACTGCGAAACCCTACATTTCAGCAGGATAATGCACGACCGCATGTTGCAGGTCCTGTATGGGCCTTTCTAGATACAGAAAATGTTCGACTGCTGCCTTGGCCAGCACATTCTCCAAATCTCTCACCAATTGAAAACGTCTAACCAATGGTGGCCGAGCAACTGGCTCGTCACAATACGCCAGTAACTACTCTTGATGAACTATGGTATCGTGTTGAAGCTGCATGGGCAGCTGTACCTGTAAACGCCATCTAAGCTCTGTTAGACTCAATGCCCAGGCGTATCAAGGCCGTTATTACGGTCAGAGGTGGTTGTTCTGGGTACTGATTTTTCAGGATCTATGCACCCAAATTGCGTGAAAATGTAATCACATGTCAGTTCTAGTATAATATATTTGTGCAATGAATATCCGTTTATCATCTGCATTTCTTGTTGGTGTAGCAATTTTAATGGCCAGTAGTGTATATATCGAATAACATGCACAATCTTTTTATATTCTCTCACTCACTATGTGCGTATTATTAGTCCTATATACGAGTATATTGCGTGATAGCATCGTGAATGTTCGTGCGAAGTCGCTGAGGGAGATCAAACATCAGAGCAGCAGACCTCTTATGAATAAGATTGCCCTCAGTACCTCGAGTTGTCCAAGATGACTGAGGTTTAAACTACTGGTACAGCTGAGTCCTCACGCCCACCACAAGTGTCCCTAGTGGAATCGAATCGTAACACAAGTTAAGACCAGAACCCTATCGAGATTGGAGTCTTAATCAAAAGACCTACTTCAGCCCAGAGTCTGAATTTAATGATCCACTCCAGCCCAGAGTCTGGAAGTTTCTCCTCTCTTCACTTCCCATTGAACCTCAGTAACTCCACAAATCACTCCCGCAGCTGCTCACACAATGGCTTCGTGCCAATCACAAGACTCCACGATCTCCATGTCACCCCCTCTAACTCATCTGCGCTACTCATTGACCAATCCTAATCAAGTTAACGGTATTCTTGTCTCACAAATTCCAGTGCAAGGTGGAGGAGACATTGTGCTCCAAAATTGTTTTTCTTCCACGACCATTTTGGGCAGTGTGTTTTGAGTTTTCCTATAGCTCTAAAGTGAACAACACATTTTTATGTAGATCATTATCTAGATGGCAAGAAAATCACCATATGCCCGGCCACCGGCCCCAGCTACACTAAGAGAGGCATTTTTGTGTTCCAACATAGATCATTTCAGACCCGCCATAAATGTTGCGTTCCTTCTAAAATTATTTTAAAGGCCTGAGACTTCCCAAAAAAACTTTGCAGGCTAATGGACGACACCAAACTCGTGAATTTTCCTGGCCGTCATCCCTGTTCACAAAGGGCATTTACTACACTGTCGTAACACATTGGCCATGTGACCTAGATTCCTCTTGCAGCCCTGTCCCCTGCTGTGGCAAGAGGTGCCCAATAGGTAGTGTGGTATCGATAACTACGATGCCTCGGCGTAGGTGCAAGTTCGGAGGTTGGCACTACGACACCGACGACAGCGCCCTCTAGCTGGCGCTGTGCAGCTCTACGAGCGCCGCTCCGGATTCAGCCCATTTTATTCCAAGTAGACGACCAAGCAACATTGTTTCTATTTGATAGTGGACGAACCACTACAGATTTTGCCTTTGTTCCTTTCTAGCCGATGTTTGTTTGATGTACAGCTTCGCACCTAAGTGCTCATCTCAGCCAAAGTTAAGTTACAATATATGTACTCAAGTATCGTGTTGTAATATAGTAAAACCATTTCTAATCGCAGTGCTATGAGATATTCCTTTGCCCAATAGCTACATGTGGCTTTCAAGGTCCAAACGTTCACTGCAAGATTTACTGTTAAATGAATAAACAGCCTGCTTTTTCTCAACTCAAGAAAAATACTGTTGGATGGAGAGCCACCATTAAGAACCTAAATGCATTAACAATGTACACATTTCCATCAGTGCCTGCTCATGCTGATAGCTTTCTGTTATCTCACAAACACTATGTCTTGGGTGAAAAAATCAGCATTAAATTGTATCCTTGAGTATGGAGAATAGTAAGAGAGTGACGTGTCCTCTTTCAACTGTTTTAGAACACATCAAGCAGCTCATACTCTTGAACATAGGGCTCCACATAAGCTGACTCTTACGTGCTCCCATGTCTAAACAATCACATCGTCAATTATGATTGTAATGGACACATAATCATCAAGATTCTACTATGAATAATCATTTCTCTTGTTACATCAAGGCGATCCCTGGGTCCACAAATGCATTCAGCCAAATGAATGGCTGCTTGAAACGTGCACTGAACCACGTATGCAGGCCAGTAAGACCGGTTTTATGCTATGAACGACATTTATCTCGGCTTTCACAGGATCTGTAGTACCATTCGAAGACATCATCACAGCATGGAAGTTACTGCAGACCATCTGCAACATTGGTGTCTTACCCAAGGCAATAGTATCTTCCAGCTGGATAACTGTCTGTGTAACAAAGCCCAGAACGTGATAGTGACCTCATGGTGTAACAAGTACAGGAGCGTGATAGCGATCTTATGAAGAAGTAGTCGCCATCAAATTTACCTGATCTGGACCCGATGGAACACATCTGCGTCGCTATCAGGCACCAGCTCCACGGCCATGAACCAGTGACCCGCAGTTTAGGGGAATTGCGTGACCTGTACTCTGATATCTCGTGTCATATATCGCTGGGAACATCCAGGACTTACCGAATCCCTGTCACGCAGAACCGCTACTGTATTGCATTCCAAAGATGGACGAACACGCTGTGATAATGTTTTAGCTCATAAAACTTACGACTTATGAAATATACGCTCTTTTTGTTTCTTATTCAAGAGTCCTCTTAATTTGTGGAATGTGTCAGAAGACCAAGTGTCCATGTTTTGTAAAAGAATGAAGTAGGTAGCTTATAATGTGCAGCTTCCTCAAGTCACTTAGAAAAGTACTGATGAAAATTACGCACTATCGACAGCCATAAAAGAACTGAATTATAAAGATAAGTGAAATGAATGAGTCCCCGTGTTGTAGTAGTGTTTGGTCCAGTAGACTATTTGCCCATAGTAAATAGAGATTAAGCGCATCATTGATCGTAACTATCTCGAATTGACACTCGACGAGATCACATACTTAAGACAAGAGCTACACATCGCGTATTTTACTGAGTGGCTGTGTTTGTGTGTATTTATTAGAGGGACAACAAATAGATTACTTATATTACCGTTTATTTCAACTGACATTACCTATATTGCTTCTATTTAGAGCATTGCCATGTACCTGATCGTGCTTTTGACATTTAAACCTACTGGAATTGATTATTTGAGACCCTGGTCATAGCCTTCGATGAGACACGGACGGAAATTATTTCAGCAACTTGTTAACTTATACTTTTATTGGAATGAATAGTTTTTTAAATTGATTAGTATGTATTTTACACTATTACTACCTTGTGTCAATTGGGTTTCACACCATTTTCTCGCTCCCTTACTATTTCTTTCGTGGTGTTAGGAACTAAGTTGTCTAAGTAAATTACACCACTCTTACTTTACTATGACGACAGTACAGAATTTTGCAAACGTAACTCTAATCTACCTTGCCCACCGTTCACTACTAGTAAACAATGAAGTTTACCTAACATATCTCTGATTGGCAATGCGTATTTTCTCCTTTTTAGCCGGCCGCGGTGGCCGTGTGGTTCTAGGCGCTCAGTCCGGAACCGCGTGACTGCTACGGTCGCAGGTTCGAATCCTGCCTCGGGCATGGATGTGTGTGATGTCCTTAGGTTAGTTAGGTTTAAGTAGTTCTAAGTTCTAGGGGACTGATGACCACAGATGTTAAGTCCCATAGTGCTCAGAGCCATTTGAACCATTTCTCCTTTTTATAGTTCATAATTTAAAAAAAAAAGGTACAATGTTCCACGCCTATACTATTATCCATTAGAATAACGGCTTGTCGCTTAAGTTTTTATATACTCCCATTTTTTAATACCTGACATTAACCTATAATGATACGATTGTGCATATACAGCTTCATTTGTATTTAATGATACCACGTAAATGGATAGTGTCCAGAGTGATGGCATTTTAACGGAAATGACCAAAAATATAATTAGTTTCATTAAAATTATCCATTATGTAATATGGTTATAATAGAATTGTTTTGCTTAATAACTCATAAATTACTGTTGTTGCATTGGTTGTTTATGTATGGTATGTTGTATTTAGGGCCTAAAGATGATGTTGTACCAACATTGAAACTAGTTGCCGATAAAACCAACACCTTAATACAGCTGGAGGAATTTCGTCATTTTTTAACATAAAAGAAGTGGTCGGTTGACATCTTCCTCGTCTCCGCACATACACAGGGAAGAAGAATCCGCGTCAGAACATTGCATATACTTCGTGAAATGCTCATGTTTGAATCTGATCCTTGCGAGCATCATTCTAAAAATGTGTGTGCATAGCTTGTCGTCTTAGCATTGAAGAAGCGTTATCGACGGTTATATTGCAGTGTACGGCCGTTCTCCAATCTGTAAAGATATTTTCCAATCCTTGAGCCACGCTTCTTTCTTTAAAAACTATTTGTTTTATCATAAATCGTCTGCTTACTTCCTTTAGTTGTAATTCTCGTATTTACTCAAGTGCGAACTTTTCTAAATTTACTTTAACTTCTATCATCGTGGCCGGCCGGTGTGGCCGAGCGGTTCTAGGCGCTTCAGTCTGGAACCGCGCGACCGCTACGGTCGCATGTTCGAATCCTGCCTCGAGCATGGATGTGTGCGATGTCCTTAGGTTAGTTAGGTTTAAGTAGTCCTAAGTTGTAGGGGAATGATGACCTCAGATGTTAAGTCCCATAGCGCTCAGAGCCATTTGAACCATCTATCATCGTATTTGGTGTCGAAGTCGTTGTCATACCCCGTGGCTATTTGAGTTAATGAGGTGATCTGCCAGGCCGGCGTGTCACGAATGCTAAGTTAGCATTTTCGCTGCCTACCGCCGAAGAACATTTACGTGAAGCGTAATAACATGAATGAATAAATATCTCAACAGCAGACATTTCCATTAAAGGAGAGGCGTGTTGAGAATTCTGATTAGAATCCTACTGAATATTTATGGCAGGTCTCAGAACGCCAGGAAATAAATTTTTCATAGCGACGCCTTTCCTCGTGGCAGTTCTCCTCAAAGATTTCCTCTCTGTCGTTACCCAGGAAATCTTTCGATAGCAACTGGATACATGTTCGTAGGCTTCAGCGACCGGAAATAGTTTCCATTAAAATCCTTCTTGGTTGTAGTTCAGTTCATATTGTAAAATGATAAATCAATCTGAAAGGGGGAGGAAATTAAAAATTAGAACTGTTTTGTGCTATGGATCGGCAAACGTGCAACGGAAATGGACATTGTGGGAATTCTGTCAAGAATCGTTTACTTAATTATTCTTTAATTTGAAACTTGTCTATTTTAGTGCACATTCGTCTGTTAATCTTGCATTGACATTCTTGATGTAGACATGCTGGATTGCACGGGGGATTAGGGTTATGTGCCATAAAGAAAATGTTCAATGAGAGGTTTTCAGACCATAACTGGATACGATTTATTTTATAAACGCATGGTACAAAAAAGAAGACAACATATGTAGGTTATATCATCGAACTCCGCTTCGTGAAGTTGATTAAATATAGGCCCCTTAACATATATCACATTAGGGTATAGGGAAGGCATTGACTCTACTGGGCCTGAAACCAGTCTCGTGCTCAATATGGCGCAAGAGATAGGATGAAATCCATTTAATCCATGCACCCACCCACACACCCACCCACACACCCACACACACACACACACACACACACACACACAGGGAGAGGGTAACGCCTAGTTCCATCACCAAATCCCGTGGGAATTTCGAAATAACCGACTGAGAGAGCAGGGAGTGAGTATCAGTACTAATTGTAAGATTCAAGACCGCAAGAATTTCATTAAAATTGAAAAATTCGAGTATGAAAGAAAATTCCTCCAGCATGTGGGTATACGTTAAGAGCGAAATGCTGCGTTCTACAGCGTGCACCGCAGATTTAAATAGTAACCACCAGCTCAAGAAGACGTGGGATGAATGACTGAGTATGTACATATCCAGATTAACCAACAATCCTTTAAACAAAGATGCATGTGTTCTATGCGAAAGCACACTACGAAAGTGCTAATGACAGTTGTTGAAGGCATTTATATACCACACGTAACCTTTCTGTTACTAGTACTACCCGTGAAACACTCGGAGATTTGTTGAACGAAGTTTCAAACATCATATTGAAAGTGTACACGGTTAAAAAAATAATAATTTAAAACTCGACTCAGTATATTTGCTGTGAAAGATTACGATGTTAAGTGAGTGAATAACCGGTCCGTGGGAACCTTGCACAGCCAATAAAATTCACGCGTGACGCTCGTCCTGAAGGAACAAAGCGCATCCTATCAGATCATACGCGACAAGGGAAATTCAGAAAAATGAGGTACAACAAGATATTGTGGATTACTTCCCTAATAAAACATAGCTGAAATAGATTGGACATCCTTAGAAACTACGTTAACTCATTCTGTTACTTTTATATTCTAACCATTGCTTGAGAACGTCTGCATAGTTACAACTTCGATGTCGGAATCAGAATCAGTTGAAACGTATGTGTCCGAACCGCCTCCCGCTCAGACAGCAGGTTGGGGGGAATCCCGCCAAACAGCGAACAGCCATCAGCCCGCGTACCGTAAGGAACTAGCTGTCATATTTGACACTGACCACTGCTCCCTGCTCTTTGCTATCTCCTTCCATCAATATAATATGTTTGACATTGTGTCAACTGATGGGAGCGATCTGAACTGACATATTACTCTGAAATATCAGGTACGTCAAGATCGCTTGTAAATCTTTTTTCTGATTGCCCGTTTCGACAGACTTGTGCTGTCATCATTGGATCTGGAAGTCTAATGAAAAAAAAAAATCTCAGGTCAATATGGCTGATGCATGTCTGATCTCATTTAAACACTGTATACGCTACTGAAGCTTTAGAACGTACCTTGTAACACATTAACAGTAGCTCACTATCTTTACAAACTTGCAAGTCACGTAGTGATGTCGCGTCGTTTTGCAATAAAAGGTAACATGGAACATCATGTGTCAAATACAAAATACCACAAATATAAAACGTACATTACCTTGTGCTGATGTCCTAGCGCACTCGTTCACTTAACACCACAATGACAACTGAGCTAGTACGATATTTGTGTAGGTAAGTCTGTATACAGTTGTTTATATTGCTGTACGCGAAAATCGATATATATTCGCAATAATGTCGAACTACGTGTGCCATGATAAAAATTCTTTCTTCACTTCTATCTCATTAAAATTACTTTTAACAGAATTAGCTAACATTTTTAAAATTACAGATTTGCGATAAATTACATTTTGAAAATATACAGTGCCATTTTTAAAATGCAAATTTACTATAAAATATAGTTCAGATTATTTATCCACACACAGTATATGTATCGACTATCAATTGAGAGCAATATAACATGATGGTGACTGTACACAACACAATATAGAACACAGTCACTGGATCGGATTGAATACACGGTACTGTGGAGCATGTGATATAAATTCGATTAGGTGCCTGGTGTGTTTTCAAGATATCATCCACAGTCAAAATCCATGAAATGCATGCACGATATGACGATGAACACGACCTTTCTTACTTGATCACTCTGTGACAAACTGTTAGGTTTACGTAAAAGAAATCATCATACCACCCAAAATTAACCACAAAAACTCAGATGTGCAAATAATGCAGCGTTTGAGGTCTTCGTATTAGCACGACCATTTAAGGAATATTGGTATGCCGTAAGTGGAATGATAACAAGATGATGTGGAGCCTACGGCATAATTCGATAAGGTGCCTGATGACTGCTCAAGACTACATCCAGAATCAAGATCACTGAAATATATGTATGATACGGCAATGAACAAGACGTATCTTACATAATCATTCTATGACGAGCTTTTATGTTGTAATATCCATGCCTATTTTTATTCAAAATAACATTCACGACAGCATTGTATGTGGAATGTGACTGACCTTTGAACCTATTCTCGCAACGCTAGTAAAAATAACTTCACCGTTAATAAAATAATAAATAATTATTGTCAACGACATTATTTAATGTTTTGTAAAACTGTGTCTCAGACAATGCCCATGTAAAAAGATAATGAAAATCTTAATCTTTTGTTAACTATGATTTAGTAAAAAAAAACCTTCCCGTTCGAACTATTGTACTCACAGGATGTGATGGACGTTTTTAACACAGAGGTCTGTAAAAAACTGTATTAAAATATTGTTATGTCGCTAACCTATATTTCGAAATAGAGTTGATGTGTTATTGAAATGAATCTCCTTTGTTTGGAGTTTTATTTCATCGTAATTATCGTCGTATATAAATGTTAAGTTTTTTGCTTAGCTAGCAAAGAGCGCAGCCATTAGAGCTATTGATCTACAGCGCAGTTTATTGGTAAATGGTGAAATGAAACGTGTCTTGTAACATTGAGAAATATTTTCAAATGTTAATGTATATAGTGAAGGTGAGGAAAGATTTAATACATATTATTTATATATTTGGATAAAACAGCCTGAAGCAGAATCGATAACTGATTGTCTTATGCTAGTCGCCATCTTAGTTGAAATATTGCAGAGGCAGTTTTAAATTGATTTTCTACACAGACTTAAATGTTGTTAGCTATAATTGCAATAATAATTGTGTACTAGTGGCCGAGGACCCACTCTGAGGTAATAAATTGCAGTCAGACTGTGAATACATCGAACTTCTATGAATGCAAACAGCATCTTACTTGATATAAATTCTTATCTGCTGATGTATGAAGCGTGGTAGTTTTGTAACAACTTTTATGAAATAATTTGACAGGAAAATACATTAGTGTTGTGTACGTGTGGCATTGTGTAACAAAACTGTTCATTTTGCTTAAAGAAAAGTTGCCACCTCGAGATAACATAGCATTAATTTTGATAAACGACCTGCTACTAGTAAAGAGTCTTTTAAATAACAGCACTGAAATTACTAAAAATCATTAATCTTGTTTAATTCAGATTACTTATCGTACATTTAGCTTGTTTGTTGGTTATAAATAATTACTTTTGTGAAAGAACTTAGTGACATTTTGACTGCTTGACAGACGACATTGCTACACGTTCTCGGGCTGAGATTTCTTTAACAAAATAACGTTTATTAGACAGAAAAGGCAGTGATTAAGTAAAACATCATGTTACATTAATAATAAGTAACTAATTTTATTGTAATCTTGCTGAACTTATACAACACAACAAACGCGTAATTACAGCAGACGTCACAATGTCTACATAAAAGTAATCATCACACCACATACACAAAAAACATACAAATGATACGATGCTCGAGGTCTACATATGAAGATGCCATTTAAGAAATATAAGTAAAGTCAGAACAATGCGATGCACAAGCCACCAGCTCACATAACAGTAATCATAATACATTCGGTACATGCTCCCATTCAACAAAAGACTAATAAAACGTTATAGAGGGCAAAGTTAAAGTGTGATTCGCCCCTCGAGGTTGACGTTTGTCACAGCACTCTATGTTCAGTCAATAACAGCCCAAGTTGTAGATACAACAAAAAGTCAGACATGAAACAGTACTAGACTACAAACAATCCCCAATAATGTACTATACACAAATTAATATCTTATATACGAACAATGTGGTTTTTGAGGTCTACAAAGAGCACGTCCGTCCACATCGAGATGTCAAACGTGCCACACTTATGAAATACAGTGTTAACATTATTACTTTGTAATACAAGACATAAAATAAATTTTAAAAATCCTATATTCCAGCATTAGATTGGTCGAGGTCTAAATAAGAGCATGTGTGCCCGTGAAGAAATCGATAAGGGTAGAACGATGCGGTGCATGAGCCACATGATTTAAAAAAGCGATCCCCATAATTTCTGTTATAGTACATGCTCATTCACGAAAAGATTGACACGTATTTTGGAGCCGGAGGTTTAAGTATGCTACAGAGCTGAAGATTTAGTTAAAGAAGGCGCAAGGTACATCCAGAAATCACATGTGTTATGCTAACAAATTCGACATTTCTTACATTATAACTCCCTGATATATGATGGGAAAGATCTATACGTAAATTATGTGGTGTTCGATGTTTGTTCTTATCAAGTACTCGACGTTTACTGCAAAGTAGACCCAACGGTAGGTACATCACGGTATACAGAAGTGTTGCAGTAAGGAACTAACTTTTTTTACGTGAATACATTCACAATCTTTGAAATGAAATAGAAATCATACTTGAAAGTGATGCCGTGCGTGGAGTCTATAAGAGTGTACCCACTCAAGAGCATTTCGATAAAGTCAAAATAATTCGGTGCACGTGTCGCTAGGTCATACAACTTGAAAGTTTGTAAGAATCATGAATGTGTCACAATGTACGTTCTAAAGCTTCAGTAAAGTATACAGTGCTTAAATGAGATCAAATATGTGTTAGCCTCCTTGACTTGGAATGTTTACTTTCTAAACTTTCAGATCCGATGATGACAGCACAGATCCGTCGAAGATGGTAATCAATAAAAAGATTTACAAGCGATCTTGCCGTATCTGATCCTTCCATCAAGCTAAGTTGACAAAACACACACTCTTACGTTACTGACTCCGGGCTGCCCACGGTTACACCTGGACTGCACGCATTCTCACGCTCTGCCACCCCGTCCTTAATAGAAAGAAATATCGTAGTGATATTTCTTAATAGATTAAATAAATAAGCAGGTGGGCTCATCCGTTATCAAGAGGCTTATAAGAGATTTTGATTGAATGAGTTCGATATTATGAGCACACTTATACATGACGGATGTCTGACATTTATGAAACGAGACTAACGAGTGTAGTTGCTCGCTTCAGATATTTCGCTCACTACGTCTTCGTCTATATACCGCATATTATTTTAGAGTATGTGGTGAGGTGTACTTCGTGTATCATTGCCATTTTCCCCCTTCCTGTTACACTCGTGACTGGCGAGTGGGAGGAATGATTTCTGGTTAGCCTCTGCGTGAGATCGAATCTCACGGATTTCACTATCACTGTCTTCACGCGACGAATACAGAAGATTGACTCTCTAAGGAACGCTCTCTCTATGAATTTTAACAGTACTCGACACCATGATGCGAAATTTTCGCGTAGTGCCTGCCACTGGAGTCGAATGATGATCTTGATGATGCTTCTGCGCTTACTAAACGAAATCGTCACGAAACGCGCTCCTCTTCTTTGTATCTTTTTTCCTCTACCAGTCGTTTCTGTAAAGGATGCCAGACTGATGAGCAAAAATCAACTATCGGTAGATTTTTCGGCCTTCAGATCGTTACACGCTAGCATAAAAAAGCAACAAAGCATAGCTTCGTGTTGTGACCTAGACAGGCCAATAGGGACCGACCGACCGACCGCTGTGTCACCCTCTGGATGCGATAGGCAGCGGCATGGGGTCGGTACACGGCACTTCCCACCATTGTTGGCTTCCTAGAGCTTGGAGCCGCTACTTCTACCTCAAGTAGCTCCTCAGTGGGCATCACGAGGCTGTGCACACGCCGTTCCGATCCTCCTACCAAGAAAAAAATCCCTGCCAGCACCAGAAATCAAACATGTGTGCTTCGCATAGCAGCCAGAAACGCTTACCACTCAGCCATGGAGATGGACAGTGCATAAATCATGTTCCAAATATCTGCAACTGGCTAACATCGGCAATATAGGCATTTGGCTATATACGACTGTTGGCGATTCTGTAGGAATGAGCTGCACGTTTTTTCAATGCCTAGCCACGATTTGTTCTTTCAGTGAGCTACGGTGGACTGCTGCTTGAAGACAAACAAGCCTTTTCACATAATTTGCGTATCGCATCAGCTCCAGTCACCTTTCTCCTGTCGAGTGGTTTTACTGACTCACTACTGACAGTGACTCTCATTGGGATAAGTAACAGCAGAGATGAAAATTTCTTCCACTTCCAGGATTCAAATTGGTTATCTTTGCGTCTAATGCCACGGCACCAACATACTCAGAAATTATTGGACTCAGCTGGGAGTATTTTTGTACTCTCTCACTTCAATAAGGTATTCGTAAAAGTCCCTCACTGCCGCTTAATGAAAAAAAAAATCGAATTTACCGAGTATCGGACGAGAGCCTCGACTGGATTCAAGACTTATCTGTAGATAGAACTCAACAATCGCTCTTAGCCGAACAAAACCGACAGATGTAAAAGTAATTTCTGGAGAAGCCCAAGCACGTGAGATAGGACCGTCACAGTTCATAATTTATATAAATGATCTGGTAATAAGCGTCGGAAGCTGTTTAAAATTGTTCTCAGGTGATGGGGTTGTCTACAAGAAAGTAGCAAAGCCAGAAGACAGTATCGATTTGCAGAATGACCAACAGAGGATTGATGAATGGTGCTGGCTGCAGCAGTTGGCCCCAAACGTTGAAAGTTTCTTTAAAAAATAAATTATTATTAGCTTTACTGATATTATATATTTATTGATTTTTCGATGGAAACTGCTTTGCCTAGGTTGTCTGAAAGATTATATAAGAAGCTGCATGTATAGCAAACAATTAATCGAAACAGAAGTGAACCTGGCTGCGTGATTTCCAAGAAAGTGTACAGATTCGCCTAATAAAGAAAGCCACATTCTACCTAAGTCCCCTTCAAAAATCGTAACACTTTGTTCATTGTTATTCACTTCCATGACATGAAATTTGACAAAACCTTAACTGATTTCTGGTCGTATGAAAGGAAGTCCCTTGAAATCTGAAATGTAATTTTTTTTTCTTTTTCTATATTTTGCCTTACCTGTGACAATGAATAACGTTCGTGCAACTGCTCTCTGGAAACTGCTGCTGCTGCTGCTGCTACTGAAAATTACTAAAAGGCGCATCTCATTTACAAAGCGACAAAGTAACTACAGGTGAACTCCGCGTGCAGTAACCCAGCGCAATGTGTCTGCATGTTAAATCGCCGTGAAGACAAAGATTGGGAAGTGGATGATAACGAGCTAAATTATTTTAATGCTGATTCCTTTAAAAGTTCTGTTGGAAAATTTAGAAAAATCACTTTACAAAAGTACATTATGTGATCAAATGTATTTTTTTTTTAATTTGTGGTAAGATCTTATGGAACCAAATTGCTGAGGTCATCGGTCCCTAAGCTTACACACTACTTGATCTAACTTGCACTAAGGACGACTCACACACCCATACCCGAGGGAGGAATCGAACCACCGACGGGGGAAGCCGCACGAACCGTGATAAGGCGCATCAAAAGTATCCGGACACCCCTAAAAACATACTTTTTTCATATTAGGTGCATTATGCTGCTACCTATTGCCAGGTACTCCATATCAGCGACCTCAGTAGTCATTAGACATAGTGAGAGAGCAGAATGGGGCGTTCCGCGGAACTCACGGATTTCGAACGTAGTCAAGTGATTAGGTGTCACTTGTGTCATAGGCCTGTAAGCGAGATTTCCACACTCCTAAACATCCCTAGATCCACTGTTTCCGATATGATAGTGAAGTGGAAACGTGAAGGGACACGTACAGCACAAAAGCGTACAGGCCGACCTCGTCTGTTGACTGACAGAGACCGCCGACAGTTGAAGAGGGTTGTAAAGTGTAATACGCAGAAATCTATCCAGACAATCACATATTCACCTACTACGTTTCCTTCTCTCCCTTTTCCTACTGCCGAATTCCAGTCACCCACGACTATTAAATTTTCGTCTCCCTTCACAATCTGAATAATTTCTTTTATTTCATCATACATTTCTTCAATTTCTTCGTCATCTGCAGAGCTAGTTGGCA
This sequence comes from Schistocerca serialis cubense, assembly GCF_023864345.2. Taxonomy (NCBI): domain Eukaryota; kingdom Metazoa; phylum Arthropoda; class Insecta; order Orthoptera; family Acrididae; genus Schistocerca; species Schistocerca serialis. Next base: position 222,219,444 of record NC_064639.1, on the reverse strand, counting down.
TATAAACTTCTACTACTGTAGTAGGCATGGGCTTCGTGTCTATCTTGACCACTTCTTTCTCCTGATAACGATGTCCTCTTGAGTAGTCCCCGCCCGGAGATCCGAATGGGGGACTATTTTACCTCCGGAATATTTTACGTAAGAGGACGCCCTCATAATTTAACCATACAGTAAAGCTGCATGCCCTCGGGAAAAATTACAGCTGTAGTTTCCCCTTGCTTTCAGCCGTTCGCAGTACCACAACAGCAAGGCCGTTTTGGTTGATGTTACAAGGCCAGATCAGTCAATCATCCAGACTGTTGCCCCTGCAACTACTGAAAAGGCTGCTGCGCCTCTTCAGGAACCACACGTTTGTCTGGCCTCTCAACAGATACCCCTCCGTTGTGGTTGCACCTACGGTACGGCTATCTGTATCGTTGAGGCACGCAAGCCTCCCCACCAACGGCAAGGTCCATGGTTCATGGCGGGGTGTACCTCGGCATACACGCAATACTGACCTTAAGACTTATCTTAGAAGAAAGATTAAGGAAAGGCAAACCTAAATTTCTAGCATTTGTAGACTTAGAGAAAGCTTTTGACAATGTTGACTGGAATACTCTCTTTCAAATTTTAAAGGTGGCAGGGGTAAAATACAGGGAGCGAAAGGCTATTTACAATTTGTACAGAAAGCAGATGGCAGTTATAAGAGTAGAGGGACACGAAAGGGAAGCAGTGGTTGGGAAGGGAGTGAGACAGGGTTGTAGCCTCTCCCCGATGTTATTCAATCTGTATATTGAGCAAGCTGTAAAGGAAACAAAAGAAAAATTTGGAGTTGGTATTAAAACCCAGGGAGGAGAAATGAAAACTTTGAGGTTCGCCGATGACATTGTAATTCTGTCAGAGACAGCAAAGGACTTGGAAGAACAGTTGAACGGAATGGACAGTGTCTTGAAAGGAGGATATAAGATGAACATCAACAAAAGCAAAACAAGGATAATGGAGTGTAGTCGAATTAAGTCGGGTGATGCTGAGGGAATTAGATTAGAAAATGAGACACTTAAAGTAGTAAAGGAGTTTTTCTATTTGGGGAGAAAAATAACTGATGATGGTCGAAGTAGAGAGGGTATAAAATGTAGACAGGAAATGGCAAGGAAAGCGTTTCTGAAGAAGAGAAATTTGTTAACATCGAGTATAGATTTAAGTGTCAGGAAGTCGTTTCTGAAAGTATTTGTATGGAGTGTAGCCATGTGTGGAAGTGAAACATGGATGGTAGATAGTTTGGACAAGAAGAGAATAGTAGCTTTCGAAATGTGGTGCTACAGAACAATGTTGGAGATTAGGTGGGAGGTATTCATAGGATTGGGGAGAAGAGAAGTTTGTGGCACAACTTGACTAGAAGAAGGGATCGGCTGGTAGGACATGTCCTGAGGCATCAACGGATCACAAATTTAGCATTGGAGGGCAGCGTGGAGGGTAAAAATCGTAGAGGGAGACCAAGAGATGAATACACTAAGCAGATTCAGAAGGATGTAGGTTGCAGTACGTACTGGGAGATGAAGGAGCTTGCACAGGATAGATTAGAATGGAGAGCTGCATCAAACCAGTCTCAGGACTGAAGACCACAACAACAACATCACATAGGAATTCCAAACTGCAATAGGGTCCACTGCATGTACTATGACAGGCAGAAGGTGAGAAAACTTGGATTTCATGGTCGAGCGGCCGCTCATAAGCCACACATCACGCCGATAAACGCCAAACAATTCCTCGCTTGCTGTAAGGAGCGCAAACATTGGACGACTGATCAATGGAAAAACATTGCGTGGAGTGACGAATCACGGTACACAATATGGATATCCGATGGCAGGGTGTGGGTATGGCGAATTCCCGGTGAACGTCATATACCAGCGTGTGCAGTGCCAACAGTAAAATTCGGAGGTGATGGTGTTATGATGTGGTCGTGTTTTTCATGGAGGGGGCTAGCACTCCTTGTTGTTTTGCGTTTCACAATCACAGCACAGGCCTACATTCATGTTTTAAGCACCTTGTTGCTTCCCAATGTTGAAGAGCAGTTTGGGGATGTCGATTAAGTCTTTCAACAGATCGAGCAGCCGTTCATAATGCACAGCCTGTGGTGGAGTGGTTACGCAACAAAAACATTCCTGTAATGGATTGGCCTATACAGAGTCCTGCCCTGAATCCTATAGGACACTTTCGGGATGTCGTGCCAGGTCACACCGACCGCCCATCGTTACCTTTCCTCAGTGCAGCACTCCGTGAAGAATGGGCTGCCCTTCCTCAGGAAAATTTCCAGCACCTGATTGAACGTATGCCTGCGAGAGTGGAAGCTGTCATCAAGGCTAAGGGTGGGCCAACACCATGTTGAATTCCAGCATTACCGATGCAGGGCGCCACTTATTTTCAGCGAGGTGTCCATATACTTTTGATCACATAGTGTACCTCGGTATACATCGACGAAAAGCAAACTTCTATACACGTGTAGAAATCGTCTGTCAGAGAGGCAATAAAACCCTAAACAAAATAGCAACAATCCACCAAAGAAGTCTTCAACTGCCACTAAGTCCAATGATAACGTACCATAAAGCGATCTTAATCGCTGTTATGGTCTACGGCTAGAGCAATTGGGGGCGTAGAGCCAGAAAGGTAAGGGCAAACAGGCTTCAAGGCGAACACAGAAGTGTACTCCTGAGCCTGACGGGCGCGTATAGAACAGCGCCAGCTAAGGTACTTTTGGTGATACAAGGCTTGCTACTTCTTGATCTATCCGTAAGAAAGAGAGCTGCACAATTTCTCTTTTGGGGGGATGAGGGTGAAGTGAGTTCATCAGTCTTGTGACAGGTTTGATGCGACACGCCACGAAATCCTCTCCTGTGCCAACCTCTTCATCACAGAGTAGCACTTGCAACTCACGTCCTCAATTATCTCAATTATTTTCTGGATATATCCCAATCTCTGTCTTCCTCTACAGTGTTTTGCCCTCTACAGTTCCCTCTAGCACCATTGAAGTTATTCCCTAATGTCATAGTAGGTGTTCCATCATCCTGTCCCCTGTTTTTATCAGTGTTTTCCATATATTCCCTTCCTGACTGATTCTCTGGAGAACCTCCTCATTTCTTACCATACTAGTTTTTCGACGTTCTTCTATAGCACCATATCTCAAATGCTTCCATTCTCTTTTTTTCTGGTTTTCCCGCAACATATGTCTCACTACCATACACTGCTGTGCTCTAGATGTGCGTTGTCAGAAATTTCTTCCTCAAATTGAGCTCTGTGTTTGATACTAGTAGATTATCCTTGCCCAGGAATGCCCTTTTTGCCAGTGCTAGTCTGCTTTTTATGTCCTCCTTGCTCCATCTGTCGTGGGTTATTCTGCTGCCTAGATAGCAATATGCCTTGACTTCGTCTGCTTTGTGATCCCCAATTCTGATGCTAAGTTTCTCACTGATCTCATTTCTGCTACTTCTCATTATTTTCGTCTTTCCTCGATTTACACTCAGTCCACACTCTTTACTCATTAGAGCGTTCATTGCAGCAGCAGATTCCGTAATTCTTCTTGACTTTCACAGAGGATAGCAAAGTCATCAGCGAATCTTATCATTGATATCTGAGCAGTGCACAGCTCGTGTTCATCCCATTAATTGTTTGTCATCTTCTATTACGGTAGAGCCGCCTCCTTTTCTTATTCCATTTACTGGCGTCACTAATTTCCTGCCTTACTTGCCCGTGAGTGGCAGCAGCAGCGCGTATCGATAAGTGCACTGTCGTACCATCTCTGGAGCGACCAATTGTATTTCTGGGTCGTCATGTGTCAGGTAGACAGTGAGTCGGAGACTCACCAGCAGTGCAGCCGCGACGGAGCAGCAGTCCCGGACGGACCAGCAGTCCAGTTGGCGTGGAGCAGCAAGCAAGCCCCCATCGCGCGGGGTCGGGCTGGAGCCGCTGGCGGCGTGCACGCGCTGTTGGAGTGTGAGGTGCTGCTTGCGAGTGCTATGAAGTTCGTCGCCCACCGATCTTGGACATGAAAGTTGAGCCCTCACTTAACCTACTGTCGAGCCTCAAACTCTTTACATTTCTTCCTTTGATCTTGGTTGTCACTTTTGGGACATTCCCGCGAGCAACAACGTGTGTGTTTTTAAGTCGGCTAAGATTTCAGCCATCTTCCTGTGAAATTTAACTTAATTATTACCTGTTATGGAAGTTCACCAGCAGTATCTTCTGCCTTGCGGCCATTGATGTTCTGGTTACCTTCCCTGCTCGTTGACATAATTTTAGGCAGTGTATTTTCCTCGTCGTGTTGTTGCTGTGCAGCACGACATGTAGTTCAACAGCTGAGGTGTTGTTGGTCGTTGTGGGTGCCAGTATTCTGTGTGTCGTGTATTGAAATCTTGTGGTCGTTCTGCTGGTTGCGTGATGTGGAAGTGATTTGGTTGATTGGTCGGTCGGCTGTCTGTCGGTTGGGTTGCCTGTAGAATAAGAAGTCGTCAGACAGGCTGTCTCACATAAACAGGCGTTAGTGTTACAATCGAAGGCCGACCCTTGGAAAGTTCTGAGCGCCGTTCTTTGTGTGTTATGTAGTAAGTCCCCTGTTTGGATTTTAGTTATTTGGTTCATGTGTGGCTTTCAGCCGAGTATCAATAGCTCTTAAATTAATGTTCATGTCTTGCCCTTAAGGCATGAGATTGTTATATTTTTATATGGGGCCTTCAGCCGAATTTTACTGGAGAGCTTTTAAGATAAAGCCTTCCGCCTTTTAGATTGAAACTCTTTCTAGGCCTTAAGCCTAGAAACACATTTTGGTGATATGTAGCCTCCATCCGAGTATTAATATCTCTTAAATTAATGTCCTTGCCTTGTCCTTAAGGCATGAGATTGTTATTCGTTATTTTATATGAAATGTTTTAAAATACGGCCTTCTGCCTCTTAAAATTGAAACTCTTCTTCTAGGGCTTTAGCCGTTAAATTATCTGTTGGTGAGCGGCCTTCAGCCGAGTTTTAATATCTCTTAAATTAATCTTCTCCTCCTGCCCTTAAGGCCTAAGATTGTTATGCTTTTGAATGGGGCCTTCAGCCCAATTTGCATGAAATGTTTTAAGATAAGGCCATCTGCCTTTTGATTGAAACTCCTCTCGTTGCTTAATATGCGACCTTCAGCCGATTAGATTAAAGATTTAGAAAATATTCTTGGGTGAAACCTCCTGAAGAACCTTGTATTTCAATTTTACTTAAGCCTTGTGTCTTGGAATTTGAATGTGGCGCTCAGCCGATCTAAGGTAAATCAAAGGAGGTCGATTAAAGTTTTGGAGTGTTTTGCATCCTTGTTCTAATACTGTGTGTTGATAAATTAAAGTTTGTATGTTGAGTACAACTGACAGGAACTCAGTTAGGCTCCTTTCCACAACCTAATCCGCTCTGTCCTGCTAGCCCAGGCATTTATTATTGATGTACTTTTACTCTGAATTTTAATTTCACTCTTGACTCTTTCGTTTATTTCCGTCATTGCTCCTTCGATGTACAGACTGAACGGTAGGGGTGAATGACTGCATCCATGTCTTAGGCCCTTTTTACTCCTGGCAGTACTTGGTCGTCCACTTTTATTATTCCGTCTTGCCTCTTGTACACACTGTATCTCTTCATACTATCTCTTCGAAATCGACACCTGTCTCTTCTGCTATCACATCAGACAACTCTTCTCTCTCATAGAGGTTATCAGTGTACTCTTTCGACCTATCAGCTCTCTCCTTTGTATTTAACAGAGAAATTCTCATTGCACTCTTAATGTTACCCTTGCTGTTAGTTTCACCGAAGATTGTTTTGACGTTTCTACATGCTGAGTCAGTCCTTCCACCAATGATTATTTTTGAATTCTTCACATCTTTCAAGTAGCCATTTCAGTTTAGCTTCCCTCCACTTTGTTTATTTCATTCCTAAATCACTTTTATTTCCGTACTGCTGAACTTATCGGAACATTTTTGTACTTTCTTCTTTAATCGATCAACTGAAGTATTTCTTATGTATTCTGTAGTTTCTTCGCAGTTACCTTCTTTGTATCTATGTTTTTCTTTACAACTTCCGTAATTTCCCTTTTTAGAGTTCCCCATTCCTCTTCAACTGAACTCATTAGTGAACTATCCCTCATAGCAGGATCCATATCCTTGGAGAACTTCAAGCGTATCTCTTTATTGCTTAATATTTCAATATCCCACTTCTTTGCGCATTGATTCTCCTGATTAGTCTCTTAAACTTCAGCGTATTCTTCATCACTACTGAATTGTGGTCTTAGTCTACGTCTGCTCTCGGATATGCGTTCCAATCCAATATCTAACTTGGGAATCTCTGCCTGACCACAATGTAATCTAAGTGAAATCTTTCCGTATCTTCTTGCCTTTTCCAAGTATACCTCCTCCTGATGTGATTCTTTAACAGAGTATTCTCTGTTACTAGCTGAAATGTATTGCAGAACTCGATTATCTTTCTCCTCTCTTATTTCTACTACCAAGCCTATATTCTTCGGTAACTTTCTCTTCTGCTTCTTCCCCACAATTGCATTTCCAATCCCTCATGACTATGAAATTTTCGCCTCCCTTTACGTAGTGAATTACACTTTCAATAACCTTATATATTTTCTTACGCATGTATATCTGAGTTAAAATTGTCGATCCTGAGTTGCTGACGATTCTAATGAGAATGACCCTACCACTGAACTGTTCACAGTAACTAACTTTCTGACCTACCTTCCAATTCATAACGATTCTACTCCCGTTATACCATTTTTTTCTGCTGTTGATATTACCCTATACTCATCTATTCAGAAATTCTTGTCTTATGTCCACTTGTCCACTTGACTTCACTGCCCCCCCCCCCCCCCGCCCACCCCGCACCGCAACAACTACGCTGAGCTTTAGTATTTCCCTTTTCATATTTTATAGCTTTCCTGCCACTTTCCAACTTCTGACATTTCATGCCCCGACTCTAGAACGTTATCCTTTCGTCGGTTATTCAGTCTTTTTCTTATGGTCACCTCCCCATTGGCAGCTCACCATCCGGAGATGCGAATAGGGGACTGTCCCGGAATCTTTTGCCAATGGATAGATCATCACGACACTTTTGAATTACAGACCACATGTGTCTTTAAGGCAGTAGTTTCAATTGCCTTTTTGCGTCCTCATGCCGTTGATCATTGCAGATTCTTCCACCTTCTAGGGGAAGTTTCTCGCCAGAATATTGGCTCAAAAAGGGCGATTACGATAAGGTAAAGGGATACTGGGCATAAGAGCCACGTCGAATAAAGAAGTAAAAGCACGTATTAATACAGAATGGCAAGAAATCTGGGATAGGACAGAAACAGGGGGAGAACTTAGCAGTTCCTTCCTAACATAAAAGAAAGTTCTAGAATGTCATATTTTTTTCCGGCCAAGGGAACATGATCCATACCCCAGCTAATTACTGAAAATACGACAACGCAGCACGGACATTTGCGAATGTGGAACAATCGGCGCCTCAGACCACTTCGTCTTGGATAGTTGGGGTTGGGTTGTTTGGGGAAGGAGACCAGACAGCGAGGTCATCGGTCTCATCGGATTAGCAAAGGATGGGGAAGGAAGTCGGCCGTGCCCTTTCAGAGGAACCATCCCGGCATTTGCCTGGAGTGATTTAGGGAAATCACGGAACATCTAAATCAGGATGGCCGGACGCGGGATTGAACCGTCGTCCTCCCGAATGCGAGTCCAGTGTCTGGGAGACGGCCATTAGAAGAGATGTTGTAGACGAGGAAATGGGCGTATCTGGTAATGCAACGGTCTGTAACATCATAAGGAATGAGTACCTGTGGCATAATCTGAACTCGCTGACAGATGAACAAGAAGAGGCCACACATCACGACAACGAGACGCACCACGGCAGAACATCCACCTAGGACAACCTTACGGAAGCAGTGAGGAGATGAGCCTCGGTGAAGACTAGGAAGAAGCCGTGACAGGCTTCTCCCAAACTCTGCACCTTGAATGGCACAACAGCACAGGCACAGTGAATCCTGAGTTGGGTTTCAGCGCGCCGGAAGCTAACTATCCAAACAAATGAGAACTCAAGCTCGCTTCCGATACCAAGTACAATATTGTTGTGTAGTGTTATATAATAGTGTAGTCCAGATTTATAAATTACAAAAATTGTGATTTAGCACTGCATCGTAATACAGAAGAACAGCAACGTGTGCCTTCTGGTTTCTGGATAAACATATATCTGTGTATCATATGGGCAAAGAATAGTACATAAAACTTTTCCTTTCTTCTGTTGTTGTTGTGGTCTTCAGTCCTGAGACTGGTTTGATGCAGCTCTCCATGCTACTCTATCCTGTGCAAGCTTTTTCATCTCCCAGTACCTACTGCAGCCTACATCCTTTTGAATCTGCTTAGTGTATTCATCTCTTGGTCTCCCTCTACGATTTTTACCCTCCACGCTGCCCACCAATACTAAATTGGTGATCCCTCGATGTCTCAGAACATGTCCTACCAACCGATCCCTTCTTCTAGTCAAGTTGTGCCACAAGCTCCTCTTCTCCCCAATTCTATTCAATACCTCCTCATTAGTTATGTGATCTACCCATCTAATCTTCAGCATTCTTCTGTAGCACCACATTTCGAGAACTTCTATTCTCTTCTTGTCTAAGCTCTTTATCGTCCACGTTTCACTTCCACACATGGCTACACTCCATACAAATACTTTCAGAAACGACTTCCTGACATTTAAATCTATACTCAATGTTAACAAATTCTTCTTCTTCAGAAACGCTTTCCTTGCCATTGCCAGTCTACATTTTATATCCTCTCTACTTCGACCATCGTCAGTTATTTTGCTCCCCAAATAGCAAAACTCCTTTACTAGTTTAAGTGTCTCATTTCCTAATCTAATACCCTCAGCATCTCCCGACTTAATTCGACTACATTCCATTATCCTCGTTTTGCTTTTGTTGATATTCATCTTGTACCCTCCTTTCAAGACACTGTCCATTCCGTTCAGCTGCTCTTCCAAGTCCTTTGCTGTCTCTGACAGAATTACAATGTCATCGGCGAACCTCAAAGTTTTTATTTCTTCTCCACGGATTTTAATACCTACTCCGAACTTTTCTTTTGTTTCCTTTATTGCTTGCTCAATATACAGATTGAATAACATCGGAGAGAGGCTACAGCCCTGTCTCACTCCCTTCCCAACCACTGCTTCCCTTTCATACCCCTCGAGTCTTATAACTGCCATCTGGTTTCTGTACAAATTGTAAATAGCCTTTCGCTCCCTGTATTTTACCCTTGCCACCTTCAGAATTTGAAAGAGATTATTCCAATGAACATTGTCAAAAGCTTTCTCTAAGTCTACAAATGCTAGAAACGTATGTTTGCCTTTCATTAATCTTTCTTCTAATATAAGTCGTACGGTCAGTATTGCCTCACGTGTTCCAACATTTCTACGGAATCCAAACTGATCTTCCCCGAGGTCGGCTTCTATCAGTTTTTCCATTCGTCTGTAATGAATTCGTGTTAGTATTTTGCAGCTGTGACTTATTAAACTGATAGTTCGGTAATTTTCACATCTGTCAACACCTGCTTTCTTTGGGATTGGAATTATTATATTCTTCTTGAAGTCTGAGGGTATTTCGCCTGTCTCATACATCTTACTCGCCAGATGGTAGATTTTTGTCAGGACTGGCTCTCCCAAGGCTGTCCTTTCTTCTAAAAATTATTATTATTATTATTATTATTTCTTTTTTCAATATAGATATTTTACTTAGATGTTTTCCTTTAAACATCCTAATGCATAGTTATAATTATTATGTTAAAATATTATTTGCTATATCAGTTTATGAGTAACATTTGATCTGTTCTTGCAAAGGAATAAGTAACAAATAAACATCAACTTTTGTAGTCATGTCTTCCTCAGTTGCGTGTAATATTACGGTATATTGATAATTTTTACTTATGGACCGTCTGACAGCAACTGAATAAAACACTATTTTAGTGCCATACGCGTTTCGCCTTTATTTTCTGCAAGGCATCATCAGTCGCCTGAAATATATACATATGTTTGCTATTTAATTTACATTTTTGTTACTGTGCCTATAGATTATAAACAGTTCTGGTGGTTGGTATATCCAATTAAGTAGTAATGTTTTGAACTGTACTTACAGGTTGCGTGGACAATTTTTTACATATTACGCTCCTGTTGCATTTTTGGTGTTGTTCTTCTTATGAATGCCAAGTTGCGGTTTTTTTTTCCCACATTCCACAGCACTATGAACTGAAGGCTTGTTTCAATGCGATGTTTTGGTTTTCTGTTGCCGACTATCAAATGTTTTTGCCAAAGATCGAATGTTATTGCCAAACTTTCGAGCGTAATTATTGAAGTATCTGTGATCTGTTCGTGTATGCATTTGTGTGTGTGTGTGTGTGTGTGTTTTGGTGTGATATAATTTTTTTGTGCTGTGTGTGTGTGTGTGTGTCTGTGTTAATATATATATATATATATATATATATATATATATATATATATATATAGTTAATAAGATATACCAACCACCAGAACTGTTTATAACCTATAGGCACAGTGACAAAAATGTAAATTAAATAGCAAACATATGTACATATTCCAGGCCACTGATGATACCTTGCAGAAAATAAAGGCGAAACGCGTATGACACTAAAATTGTGTTTAATTCAGTTTCTGTCAGACGGTCCATAAGTAAAAATTATCAATATACCGTAACAAATATTTAAGCGCCGTAATTCAGCCGAATTGAAATACTTTAACTATTAATCTAATTTCGTTCGTTTGAACTGAAGAAACGTAACTATTGGTGCCATATATCCTAATACAGAATGGCATCTATTCAAAACGTATTAGAAGCCGCAAATGTTAACAACAGGGACTCCTCTAGTATGTCTTCTCACTTGAAACGCTGGGCGTGTGGTCGGATGACTACTGTCAGCGGATGCCTTCCTTCGCAATCGATAGCAGCCTGGAGATATTAAGTCAAGTCTAAAGCAAAACATCTGCGCAACAAATTAACAGCTGTCCTCCAAGCAGAAGTCCAGAGTCCATGGAAACGCACCTTGCCCAGGGAGCTTTGTCGCGTCACCAGCAGAGGCGTTTGCCAATACCCCTGACGCAAATGTTTGATATCTCAAACTTGTCTCCGCTTGTCATCTGAAAGGATCGTGTTTACCCTGTCATATTGGTTCTAGAGTACACTAGTCACAGTTTTTCAACTGTAACTGTTAACGTCAATATGGATCGCTAAGTGCAGCGATTCCCCCAGTCCGAGGGGTAACCACACATAGTTTGTTATTATTCTTTTTTGTCACCAATAATCTGACCGGTTTGATGCGGCCAGCCTCAAATCCCTCTCCTATGTTACCGTCTTTATCTGAGAACATAACTTGCACCCAATGTTCTTAACCATTTCCATGTATTCTAATCTCTGTCTTCTCCTGTAGTTTTTAGCCACTATGGCCCCCTCAGATGAAATGGAACTTATTCCCTAACACATGTCCGGTCATCCTGTAGCTTCTTCTTGTCAGTGTTTTCCCCATGTTCCTTTCATCGTCGATTCTGTGGATGATCTCATGTCTTATTTGATCAGTTCATCAAATTATAGCAGCCTTCTATCTCAAAAGCTTCAATCTTTTTTCCTGCTTTTCTCACAGTACATGATTCACTACCATACAATACTGTACTCCCGACGTATGTGTTCAGAAGCTTCTTCCTCGAATTAATGCCGATTTTTGAAACTAACAGGCTTCTTTAGCCTGGAATGCCCTCCTTGTCAGTGTTAGTCTGTTATTTATGTCGACCGTGATTAGTTGTCATGCGTTATTTAGCATCGAAGGTGGGAGACTTCTTTTCCTTCGTCTCCAATTTCAGTTTTCAGTTTATCGCTAATCTCATTTCTGCTACTGTTTATTATTTAAGTCTTTTTTCGGTTTACTACCAATCCATAGTGTGTGCTCATTAGGTCCTGCAGTTCTTCCCCGCTTTCACGGAGGATAGGAACGTCATCGGCGAAATTATCCCCCACCTGAAACCTTCCTTTATTTCCGTCTTTGTTTCTTCGATGTACTGATTGAGAAGTAGGGGCGAAGGAATACATTCCTCTCTTATATCATTTTTAATCAGAATATATATATGATTCTTCAGTTTCTCCCGGCGTATTTGTTGATCGAACGGTCTACGGGTATACTGCCGGTTCATAGTGACCAACGAGCACTATGGACACTATGAACACCATGAACCGGCAATATACCCGTGCACTGTTCAAGCAGAAAATATATACTTCGCTCGTGGTCTTTCATTTTTTTTAAATTTTTTCCCCTCTTATTTCTTGTATCAGGAGAGATCAAAAAAATTCCGTTCGAAGATCAAACAAACCCTTTGTCTGTATGTCACTACTTATATACCCGCATCGGAGTCACCCCGGATTGCATATCAACTGCAAAAACTCTCTCAAACGGAAGAGTTTTGATTGCTCCTTATACATGCTGATATAACAGTCTTTCCCTATAGTTTACATATATTTACCTTGCACCGTTTTACACTGTCGAAACGTTTTTCTAGGCCGACAAATCCTGTGAACGTTTCTTGATTTTTCCATGATTCTACTATCAGGCACAACGTCAGAACTGCCTCTCTGGTGCCTTTATCATTCCTAAAACCAAACTGATCGTCCTCTAATAGAACATGAATTTTCTTTTCCCATTCCTTTGTGTGCTATTCTTGTCAAGCAACTTGCATGCGTGAGATATGAAATTGATTATACGAAAAATCTCGCATGTATCTGCCCTTTCTGTCTTCGGAATTACGTGAATGATTCCAGAATGAAATTTTCACTCTGCAGTGGAGAGTGCGCTGATACTAAACTCTTCCTGGCAGGTTAAAACTGGGTGCTGGACCGAGGCACGAACTCGGGACCTTTGCCTTTCGCCGGAAAATGCTCTACCAACTGAGCTACCCAAGCACGACCCACCCTCACAGCTTTATTTCCGCCAATAACTCGTCTCCAACGTTCCAGACTTCACAGAAACTCTCCTGCGAACCTGGGCAAGAAAGCTTCTTTGGGGGGGAAGGGGGGGGGGGGGGGTAGGAGACGAGCTAATAGCGGAAGTAAAGCTATGAGGACGGGTCGTGGCTCGTGCTTGGGTGTATCAGTTCGTGGAGCACTTGCCCGAGTTCCAGTCTCGGTCCGGCACACAGTTTTAATCGGCCAGGAAGTTGCTTATGTGAATGATATTTTTCCGAAAATCCTGATGGTATGTCTCCAGTCTCACAGATCTACATACCACCTTAATAGTTGTAGGACCCAAACACATTGCTAGAGAAGCCAAATCAAAATGGCGCCCTTTCATGTGAGAAGTATCGTAAGGCAACGTACATCTTGCATTTGAAGAGGACCAGCGCCGTCTAGGGTGCGTTCACAGTGGCTGCATTCTGTTCATTTCCCCTAGTGAGGAGACTGGCTTTAGAAACTCTCTAGTGATTCCCAGTGATAGCAGTCCCAGCATTCCCTTCACCCCAACTAAGAACATTACTCTCTACCGCTTCTGAGTAGCAACTGCTATCCCTCCCGCGTTCTGTTCCTTCCTTCCTTCCTAGATCTTGCCACCGTTCTGTGAGCCATGGCATATTGGTAGCGACGATGGAGCAACTAATAAGTGCCACTGATTGAACTCTGATGACGATTCTGCGGGTATTTGGTGACGATTTCTGTTCATGGTGTTTTTGTTTATTTATGTGCATATTTCGTTTCTTCTGCTCTTTCTTTTGCTTACAGAGAGCATAACGTCACCCCTAATGATGCTCCTGAGGATCTGGTGAGCCTTCTTGGGGTTCCAGAGGATGGCGCCTGGAAAAATTATATAAGCCGGCCGGAGTGGCCGGGCGGTTCTAGGCTCTACAGTCTGGAGCAGAGCGACCGCTACGGTCGCAGGTTCGAATCCTGCCTCTGGCATGGGTGTGTGTGATGTCCTTAGGTTAGTTAGGTTTAAGTAGTTCTAAGTTCTAGGGGACTGATGACCACAGATGTTAAGTCCCATAGTGCTCAGAGCCATTTGAATTTTTTAAATCATATAACATGTGAAAGTAATTACGCGATTTTCTCACCCTCATTACCCATGTGTGTGTGTGTGTGTGTGTGTGTGTGTGTGTGTGTGTGTGTATGAATAATGCTGCTATCTAACATTATGCTTTTTTTTCTCTTTCTTGTAGAATTTTTCAGTGAGATCACGGCGACGGGAATGGAGGGGGTACCGCAGTGTCCTGTAACAATTAATTCCGTGTCGCCACAATCGGTCATTATACTTGATTCAGATCATGACGATGATGATGGTGATACTGTGCAGAGACTGGAGATAGAGATCCCCGTATTTGAGCCGACGTCTTTCTCCCCAGTGAGCTCTTGGGGGATGACACTAGGCACCGAGGAGCGAATACGAGCAGTAGTTCTTTGTACTCTTCTTAAGCAATACTAATAATCATGATAATAATCCTAATAAGCCACACAATTTCATGTATTACTAACGTGATGTGTAACGCGATGTGTTCCTGTCTTTTTGTAAGTCCACACGGCGGGAACTAATCTATCCATCTGACGCCTCAAACCATGAGTGTGAACCCATCCCCACTCTCCAGCATTACTTCATGGAGGATGATGCCAGTCGTCGAGGAGTGAACGCTTGAGTAGCAGTTTCCACATTTCTCTACAATAATAATAATACGCTTGTCACCCAACACAACAGCTTGCATGCATTACTAAAGTGGGGTGTTCTTGATTGTTTCTAGGTCCACTGGCTGCACTGGACTACTATGTGGTTGCTGGTACATTTGGGCACAGGATATCACTGACCTGCAGTGAATCTTTAGTATGGGCAAATGAGGTCCTGACATTATCCTTATTGCTCATCAAGCTGTTCTGGAAAGGGAGCTCTCTGGTTACGTCAGTGATCCTTAGTAACAAGCCACTAATTGCAAAGCTGTTGCGTACTGTGAACATGCACCCTCTGAAAGAGGGCAGTAATGCTGGTGATTTTTCCAAAATGTGTGAAAGAGGGTGCAGTAAGATGGTCAGCTGTGTATTCCACTTCGATATACAGTGTACTCGCATGTTATTCAGTGTACTCGCATATCTTTGACTCATTTATTAGGGGTCCAGTTTCATCCTCTTCCGAAAGATATTGTCGCTAAAAATTCTTGTACCAATGTTCAGAATCTTAATAAGATACTGTTTTGGATGGTCGCTTCTAGCAAGCGACAGACATTAACCGAGAAATGCAGGGCATATGTATACTTATCAAACATGTGATGCTGGTGGACATCACAATTTCCAAGGCATCTCGTTCTCCATGAATCTAGAAGATCTTCGAAAATGTGAGAAGCGGAACCGTGATTATTCAGTTTGAGTTTACGCCCTGGAAATCAAAAAATAAACGGACGAAATATTTTTGCTATAGATATCTTAACTCTTTTACAAAGCCTAAGTATCTTGAAACGCTTGCGTTGAGGCGGGTTGGTCTCTCACTATCCATTAAAACAATGAGTCCACCTACCTGGATAGGTTCCAGGTTGTCTGCCTCTTCACTCTGCGATGGCAGATACTGGTTTAGCTGACAGAAGCAGCGATGACGAAAATTCGACTAAATACCTACCACGCGAAGGTCAGATAACTCCAGTCCATGGGCAGTAGCTGAAAGTTAAACTATCGAGGGTTCGGGATTCTTGCATGATTCGTTTAAAATAATGTCTAAAATGTCCTTTAATCTGACACGGAAAATGGCTATCAAGTTCGCATCTAATATCCCGACATCAATTATGCAGTATTACTGACTGTTGAAAGGTGGCTACACTGAGCCACAGCGCCAGAGATTGCGCCAAAGAGTATTATTCAGCCGCCTCCACTGGCAGTGCTTGGGGAGAACTCGTAGTAGTCAGTGCTTGGGGAGAACTCGTAGTAGTCAGTGCTTGTTGAGATGTGCTAGTGAAAAGTGCTGGTCGAGAACTCGTAGTAGGCAGTGCTTGCTGAGATGTGATACTGAAAAGTTCTTGTTGAGATGTGGTAGTGGCGAGTCGGTGTGGAGATATTGTAATGATTAGAGTGCTTTTGATCAATATATATGAAGTTAAAAGAAAAACGTTTTTCCTTTTCTTTTTATTATCTCAATGTTTTAAATAATGCGTCATTACAGGTTCAGTCAACAAAGCATCTGGCTTGTGTTCTTGTATTAGAGTGTAATTCTGGTTTTCTTGCGTGATTATAGGATTTCTATTTTCTTTAATTACTTCAGTATAATTGATATTTAAAATTTCTTGTCTTATTGAAGAAGAACCGTGCCAGATGTGTACGTTGAATCACACTTCCACACACAGAACAGCTATACTTGTGCTTTGGTTTCGTAGGTTTTATAGTTGCTGGGGACTTAATTAATTAATTGTGTTAACGGAAATTTTCTTTCATTCTTTGTTGTTGTTCTATGCAGTCAGATTGCGTACTAAGACTAGTCAGGGCCAACCGTTTACGAAACAGCGTAATCGGACTTACAGCTACCAAAAATTAAAATTATTTGCATTTTATTTAATTAAGCCCCCATGCACGTGGCGACCGCTGCTTCGGATCGTCCCTTGGAAATCTTCTGATTGTAAAAATAGTAGACAGTAGTATTGTTGTAGTAATTTGTAGTTTAGTAATTGTAGTCTATTTTGCATGTGTAGATTTGGTAATCGGCATTCTTCTAATGGTATTTTTCAAAATTTAAATTTGTTGTCTTGTCTACGGGTTTGACAATTTAGTGCAATTATTTCAATTGTTCGTTAATCGTGTTTGAGGGAAATATTTCGTGTGAATGGTATTGTTGAAGATGAGGAGTCATTGTGTGTAATTTTCGTAAAGTGACGAATTTTTTATGTTTTGTAAATGATTACGCGATCAATGAAACAGGCAAAAATGATGAATAGTCAGAATAACGAAATTGTTAACATGGCGAACTCGCCAACAGAGGAAAACAGTGTCATGAATAATGTAGTGGAAAACAATTTAATAAGTAGGGAAAATAGTCCGGAAACAGTTCAAAATTTTTCACAATCGAAAAATTCTCAGATTGTGTGGTTAACGACAGAAGAAATGGAGCAGTTGATGGGTGCAATATTAAATTTGGGATCACAGTTACGATCTGAAATTAAAACAGAAATGAAAGCAATGACAACACGGTTATGCTCACAAATAGGATCAATTAAAACAGAGATGGAATCAATGACAACACAGTTAGACTCACGAATAGGGACGTGTTTCAAAAACATGAAAGATGAATCAAAGAAAGAAAGTAGAGAAGTAGTACAACCGATTTTGAATGCTCACAATAATAGTTTAATTTCAATAGAAATTAGACAAGAGGAACAGGACAGAGAACAGGAAGAAAGAGATCGCGTGATAGTACAAAAATTTTCAGAATTAAATTTACAACGTGCACACGATAAGGAAGAAATAATTGAAAGAATCGAGGAATCCGTACCAAATGACAGAATAAATAACTTAACGCAACAGTGTGAACAGTTAACTACTAAATGTGACAACACCGAAACCCGAGTCGCGACATTTACAGAAGACGTAAATAAACAGAAAGAACAATTAAGTGACTCATCGGAAAGAGTTGAGGAGATCTCAGATAAATTGACAAGTGTTAGTTTAGCAGAAGGGTTTGAAGAAAATAATTTGTTTCATTTACGGGATGCAACAAGAGAGCGCCAGGCGCGCGAACTTGACAATAATCAACATTGGGACTGGGACAGACGCGGTAGGTCTTTGTCGCCACGAGACGAAAACTTTGACTATAAACACTTTTTGACTGTTCGAAATTTAAGATCTTCCGCAATTCTAAGAATGACATACATCCATGTTCATGGTTAGATCAATTTATGTACGCACTTCCACCAAATTTGCCACTAAGTCACAAACTTGAAATTATGTGCAGCTATTAAAGTCCTCAGGGGATTCACTACTCTAAGTGAATATGTGCCGTAGCGTGCATAGGGCCCCGAGCTGTAGTGGTGCTATTTCCCTTTTAGTTTTCTGCACCGCTGCCTACTCTTTTACTATTCTTTGCATCTGTCAAAACAACCCTTCGACTATCAATCTATCTAGAGAGTAAGTAAACAATAACCGGATATGACGATTTTACCCAAAAGAGATTTCGAAAATTACTGTTTGGATTTACTGTACCTTCAGCAGCATTCATTCGTAGTTTAAACGAAATTATACCTGTTTATCTTCGTGACAATATTACTTCTTATGTTGACGATACTCTTATTGCTAAACGTTCTTGGAGTGAGCACAATTAAATTTTGGATTCATTATTACGTATTTTTGCAAGAGTTGGCATTACAGTGAACTTGGAAAAATCTGAATTTGGACGTTCACAGGTGAAATGTCTCGGTTACATTATTTCTACAGAAGGTATTCTTCCTGATCCAGAGAAATTAGACGCTATTCGTAATTATGCTGTTCCTACCACAAAACGTGATGTTCGTAGTTTCCTTGGTGTCTGTAATTTTCTTAGACGCTTTGTTAGATTGGACAATTTGGCCACACCTCGTTTATGTGAACTATCCGGAAAGAATTCTAATTGGTGTTGGGATGAGGAAGCTCAGTCAGAATTTGAACAACTTCGTGATGCTTTAGTTGCTGCTCCACTTCTTTCACGTACGGATTTATCTAAAGATTTTTGTTTGGCGACGGACTCATCATACAAAGGCCTAGGTGCACATTTATTTCAAGAGACAGAAGAAAACGGCGTTGTAGTACAGAAGACTATTGCATTTGGAAGTCGTGTTCTCTCTAAATCAGAAAAGAATTATTCGATTACGGAACTTGAAGCTTTGGCTGTTGTTTGGGCTTTCACAAAATTTCGCACATTTTTGTTTGGCAGACATACTAAGGTTTACACCGATCATCGAGCTCTGGAATTTCTTCTGTCGACAAAATTAACTCATGGCAGATTGTCACGATGGGCGTTGTACCTACAGGAATTTGATTTTAGTATTGTTTACATACAGGGTTCTTCAAATATTGTTGCTGATGCTTTATCACGTGCACCTATGGGTTTGAAACAAAGTGCTGAAGAGGACTGCATAGAAAACAATTAATGTTTGATGTATATTCAAGGTGTTGCGTTTGAGAACTTTATTTCGTCTTCGCTCTAGGACATCGCTAAGGAGCAAAATAAGGATCCAATCTGGAAGGACATTAAGGAGAAGTGGAGGAGAAAGGAAAGAGTAGAGATTAGACAGCATTATTTAGTTCGCAATGACATTCTTTTTAAACGAAATTCGGTCGACAACTCTGTTTGGTTAGTTTGTATTCCTGATGAGTGGGTTAATAAGCTGATTTGGTATACGCATTTCAGTTATGCACACTTTGGTCCCAGAAAATGCTTTCATAAATTACGGGAAAATTGCTACTTCAGTAATATGGAAAAACGTATTCAATCTGTTCTTGCCAAATGCAAATTACGTCAAAAGGCTAAGCCGCCAACAATTTCTCACAGAGCACCGTTGTTTCCTATCATTCCAGCGAAATTAAAGGACATGGCTGCAGTTGATTTGTTCGGTCCAGTGGTTCGTTCTACTAATGGTTTTGCGTACATTTTCGTGGCAGTAGAGTTGACATCAAAATATGTGTGTTTTACACCGTTACGCAAAGCAACAGCTCGTTCAGTATCTCATGCTTTCATCAAACATTTGCTTAAAGAAGTTGGTCATGTTGATAAGGTTATATCAGATAATGGATCACAGTTTCGTTCTAAAATTTGGCTTCGTACTCTACGGCGTCGTAAAATTAAACCAATTTTCATTTCACTTTTTCACCCTCAATCTAATGCTTCAGAGAGATGGATGAAGAAAATCAATAAATTGTGTCGTCTTTATAGTCATCAGAATCACAGAACTTGAGATCAGTATCTTCATATTTTTCAAAACATTCTGAATGAACTCCCTAATGATTCAACTTCTTTACCGCCTATCCTGATATTAAAAAACAAAGCACCGACAAATCGTATATCTGAAATCGTTCCTTTTCCGCCTACACGGAAACTGCGGCATCCTGAAGTTGTGAACCTGGCTCTGCAAAATATTGCATCTGCGGCTGCTAGAAGAGAGAAATCAGCTAAACATCCTGGTCGTTTATAAATCTTGTCAGTTGGCCATAAGGTGTTAATTAAGTCTCACCATTGTCTCACAAAGGAAAGGGCTTGTGTCGCAAATTTTTTCTGCTTTATAACGGTCCATATAGAATTCGCAAAATTATTCATGATAACACTGTTGAAGCAGAAACTCTTAAATCACGACGCCTTAAGGGAATACATCATATATTTAACGTTAAAATTTTTGTGGAATGATATACTTTTGAAAAATTTTTGTGGAATGACATACTTGTGAGAAACTAACAGCTACATGCAAACACGCAGAGAGTACAAGGATACCGCCCTGTGTTTTGGCGGCGGCATATACACAAAGCAACAGTCAAGTCTGCGCGCCGCACAAGGCAGTCGTTGACCGCAAATAATTACTTCCTACGTCACGCGCCTACAGCTGATCGAGCGCTCAGTGCGAATGCACTGACAGCCGTAAACAAATACACAGTTTATTTTCTCCGACTAAATCCAGTATAAAGCTATAGTGACTTGATGAATTATGTTATTAACATTCAGTATTTTTCAGGATACGGTTCTATAAAATATTTAAGAACTTCAGGTAAATTCTGTGCGTGTCCGACGTTAAGACGACTTGCTATCGAGAAATTTTCAGGAATAATGTAATTTCCAAGAAGAAACTAATAAACTAAAAAGGGTAATTATTAATTGAGTTTATTTTTCAGGTAACATATTTCCACTTAGGTACGTACTTTAGATGCAATTTGCTGCTCGCAATTACGTGATTCATACTTTGTGCTAATTTTATGTTCTATGAAATTACTTGTGAAGCGACGTGCTTGCGTACGTTAGCTGATTTTGACAATGATTATTAACGAACTGGGTTGTAACTTGTGTATATTATGCATCGCTTGGCTGCAATGCTTTTTCACTGATGTCATTTTTTTTAAATTATGTGTCTGCTGTGCTTATTTATTTAAATTATAATTGTCACCTGATTAATTGTGCTGATGTGGTTAGGTATGTAAGCTATACTTTGTGATTTATCTGCTTGCGCCTTCATGTTTACTTATTAAGATTACATATGAACATTTATTTGCTTATGCTGATATGATACTAATGACCTGTTTATTATGTTAGATAACATATTTGCTGCCTTGCTTATGATTGCATATTTACACATTTATGTTTTGTTGTCATAACTACTCTTTAATTTGGTATATAGAAATGCTGATATACTGTGTATGAACATAGAGTTTAGGTCACATTATTGTATTAATTATAGATTGTTCGCTTGGCAGAGCCTCGTTGTAAGAATTGTGCTGCATCCACTTGTTGACATTCTGTTCTCTACTGGTATATTTACTCGCTATTGCTTGTTTTGCTTACGCTCAGTGCCTTATATTTTTTAGATAAGAAAATGAACTGCTATAATTCGACGAACGACATTAGTACAAGATACTTTATAGATGTTACATGAGCTGAGGTTTTATGGAAGCTGTATAAATGTATGCTAATAGGAAGGAAGCTAACGACATGACATACCAAAACTAGGTTTAGACCATTGACAGTTATTACACTGCATTTTTCGTGAGCAATTGAAATAGGAAGTGACACTTGACACAAGAAATACTCCACATGTTTGCTTCTGTTTGCCATAATTCTTGAAGTGGTGTACACACTGTGAAATATTATGATCATTCACACTCCGTAATCGTACTTAATTACTGAAAGTTATTCGAACTAAGTCTGTTAGAGGTAATGTATGCATTTCTTTTGTTTGTAATTCATAATGAGTAGAAGATTTGGGTCAGATGGATTACACAGAGGTTGTGTGTTGACAGTGTGTCTTCGGATTGTATGGGATGATGAGGTTTGCATTAGGATTTTATCTGTACTTGTTCGAAGAGACTGACTAGAGGAATGAGTTGTTATGGAAGTGAAATGATATTGGTAATAAGGTTTATATGCGTCGACGTATTGAAGAGGTATTATTGAGGTATTGAGATTATATGAAGTTGATGATTATTGGAGTTTTTGTGGACAAGAGGTAAGGTAAATGATATTGATGATAAGATTTATATGTATCGATGTAAGAGGTATTATTGAAGTATTGAGATTATGTGATGCTGATGATTATTGGAGTTTTGGTGTATAAGAGGTAAAGTAAGTGAGGTGCATATTTTTTTTTGTTGGTCTATGTGGAACAAGGACGATGAAGATAGCAGACTAGAACACTCAAGTAGAAGGAAGATAGTCTATACACTCACTTTGTTAAATCAAAAAGCAGTACATAATTTTTTTTGGAGAGAGGAAGTATTTGCATATCTTGGCTCACTGACAGTTGTTCAGCAACAGTACATTTGATTTGGTTTGGCAAACATTGGTCTTGACATGATGACTATGACGGTGACTTAACTATTATTGACTGTTATACATTGCTGCCACTACTACTTGATACACATGATGAACATCAAATTTTGACAGAATTGCATTTACACAGTTAACACTATTCAATTACACAGTAGTACTTAATGTGGATGAAAGATGAGTGAGTGTGTTTTGTGTGTTTTCCTTTCCTAATCCTACCCACCTATCTCCTAAATATTATTTTATTTGTATGTAGTGGCTTACACTGACACCCATAAATATTATAGGTTTACTGATATTTGAGTATTTGTAATAGTTAATATGACAATTATCTGATATCATTTGTGTGTTTGTTATGATTTGTATGTTTAGTGTAAAAGCATTTGTATGTGGATTCAAACTATTGTTCATGCCTGAACTGTCTGATTAGTGATGGTGAATATTATGGACTGTTACTTGCACTTTTTCAACATAATGGGTGCCACTTAGAAATGTTTAATTTCTGCTGATGAACTGTGTGATCAGTGATAGTAAATATTATGGACTGTTACTTGTACTTTTTCTACATGATTGGTGCCACTAGGACATGTTTAATTTCTGCTTATAAACTCTGATGAACAGTGTGATCAGTGATAGTGAATATTATGGACTGCTATCTGGACCTGCTCATCATTGCTAGGTGCAACTGATGAACTGTTTCTACTGAAATAATGTGACTTGTTGCTGTGTGTACCTGCTCATCATTGCTAGGTGCAACTGATGGACTGCTTCTACTGAAATAATGTCACTTGTTGCTGTCTGCACCTACTCAACATTGCTGGGTGCCACTGATGGATTGCTTCTACTGAAATAATGTCACTTGTTGGTGTCTGCACTTGTTCAACATTGCTAGGTGCCACTGATGAACTGCTTCTGCTGAGAAATGTGACTTGTTGCTGTGTGTACCTCTTCAACATTGCTGGGTGCCACAGATGGAACTGCTTCTACTGAAATGATGTCACTTGTTGGTGTCTGCACCTGTTCAACATTGCTAGGTGCCACTAATGGACTGATTCTACTGAAATAATGTCACTTGTTGGTGTCTGCACCTGCTCAACATTACTGGGTGCCACTGATGGACTGCTTCAACTGAAATGATGTCACTTGTTGGTGTCTGCACCTGTTCAACATTACTGGGTGACACTAATGAACTGCTTCTACTGACATAATGTCACTTGTTGGTGTCTGCACCTGTTCAACATTGCTGGGTGCCACTAATGGAACTGCTCCTGCTGAATGATGTCACTTGTTGGTGTCTGCACCTGTTCAACATTGCTGGGTGCCACTCATGGACTGCTTCTACTAAAATGATGTCACTTGTTGGTGTCTGCACCTGTTGACCATTGCTGGGTGCTACTGCTGGAACTATCAACTACTGGTTCTTTTTTAATCATTGAAAGCATTTTATGTGAACATTTGTATAAACTGATTTTTTGTGTATTGTGTAAACTATTATGTAAAGTCACATGTATGAAAGAATTTGTATTGCTTACTGTATTTTATATATTAGGTTATTGAAAGGTCAGTGCAAAACCAAAATTTTAACTAATTATGTGATATTTAGGTATTAAAATTATCTTTTATTTTTGTCTGTATTTTTGTGGACGAATTTGTTGGTATTTTGACCACCAATGCTGGCAAAAATACCATCAAATTCTGGCCCGTGGAGGAGGGGCATATGAAAGGTGGCTACACTGAGCCACAGCGCCAGAGATTGCGCCAGAGTATTATTCAGCCGCCTCCACTGGCAGTGCTTGGGGAGAACTCGTAGTAGTCAGTGCTTGGGGAGAACTCGTAGTAGTCAGTGCTTGTTGAGATGTGCTAGTGAAAAGTGCTGGTCGAGAACTCGTAGTAGGCAGTGCTTGCTGAGATGTGATACTGAAAAGTTCTTGTTGAGATGTGGTAGTGGCGAGTCGGTGTGGAGATATTGTAATGATTAGAGTGCTTTTGATCAATATATATGAAGTTAAAAGAAAAAAGTTTTTCCTTTTCTTTTTATTATCTCAATGTTTTAAATAATGCGTCATTACAGGTTCAGTCAACAAAGCATCTGGCTTGTGTTCTTGTATTAGAGTGTAATTCTGGTTTTCTTGCGTGATTATAGGATTTCTGTTTTCTTTAATTACTTCAGTATAATTAATATTTAAAATTTCTTGTCTTATTGAAGAAGAACCGCGCCAGATGTGTACGTTGAATCACACTTCCACACACAGAACAGCTATACTTATGCTTTGGTTTCGTAGGTTTTATAGTTGCTGGGGACTTAATTAATTAATTGTGTTAACGGAAATTTTCTTTCATTCTTTGTTGTTGTTCTATGCAGTCAGATTGCGTACTAAGACTAGTCAGGCCCAACCGTTTACGAAACAGCGTAATCGGACTTACAGCTACCAAAAATTACAATTATTTGCATTTTATTTAATTAAGCACCCATGCACTGTCTCTGTTAAAAGTTCACACCCGAAAGCAGCCACAAATACATAGTCCGACCCGATATTTTCAACGTCCAAACATTCTCTGATCCACGACTACTTGCAAGTTAACACATTCAGTTGTTCAGTAGGCTTCTTGTAAAGAAGTGCTCGCCAAATGGCTCATAATCTGCATGAAACACGCCACGCTGAGTGTACGGTCGACATGAAATGTTCACGCGCGAATATCTTCTAAAAAAACACAAACTTTCACAAAATACTCAACACTGTAGTCGCTTTTCGTCAGCGACACTATAACCGATAAAACGCGCGAATTTCTTTACTTTGGTGCAAATTTGATCAGTGCGATTTAACACAGGTGTTTACCAGAAGGCGGCTCCCGAGTGACTATCTCGACTCGTAGATCTGAAGCACAAAGCCCTACTTAAACGCCCGGGCAATGCTAATTTCCTATTGGCTAGTATGTTAAGCGGCCAATCAGATCATCTCGAGCACTTCTGCATTCACGGTATTTCTGTTACCCAATCACATTACCACAAGTAATTTGTACTAGAAATCTCGTAATCTGAAAGCTAAATGAAATTTAATGAAAACAAAATACGACTCCTTTCCGCAAAATAAATAACTAATAAATTTAATACTCAATGCCCCTTCTGGCTGCCTTTTACAAAATTGAGTTCACTCGGACATACGACACAAATTACCCTATTGCACAATAATTTTTTCACGCTTACATTTACGTAGTTTTAATGAAGTATCACATCCTCACTTCACGTATATCCTCATTCATTCTCTCAGTCTGTCCAAAACACTAACACAACCAAAACACGATGAAATAACAATTTTCCACACCATTTTCTATTACGTCAGATATCTGTGGTAAAGACTCTAAATAAAATTCCATGAAATTAGATTGTATGACCCTAACCTGTTGGTTGTAGTTTATTGATACTATAGATGAATACATTACAGTCCCTAACTTAGTTTCACAAAGCCAGCACGGTTATGTGTTTTAGGTAAAAATTTATGTCTCCGAGTACAGAAGTTATTGATTTGAAGTTTTAACAGTATGGTTGTATCATCCTTAAAATTATGTATACTAAGTATGAAGAAGATCGATTAATATTTAATACTGCATCTTCAGATTCATAGAGAATATGTGTAACGTATTTCACGCAGCGTTAAGCAGGTACGCGGCTCGCCCGGCCCAGTAACCAGCATCAACTGTGCGAGAGTGAGACTCAAAATCTCCTCTCCTCCCGGCTACATAGCAAGCTACGCTTTACACGCAGAACATAACTCGTAATAATTTGCTACGTTACAGGCTGCTCAAGCCAAGAATTGGTACACACAGGAAAGCCTACCAAGGATAAAAAGTTCTTGAAGTTTAAGAATGCCCACCACCAGGAGCGATATCTCTTCATTGTATACTCTGCCTCCTAGAGCCTGTGGTGCCGTAAAGATGACTCCACTGCCTCCCATACTGCCTTCACAGGTTGGCAAATATTGTATCCAGCAACGTATAAAGTTATATGCTCATTCGACTCCAGTCGCAACAAATTCGAACCATACGCCGGGGATAATCCCGCGAGATTATATGCATGCCATCAGAGCTGCCTATACCGATGATGCAAAGTTTCAGCTAGCCGCAAAGAAGAGGGGCCATTCACAAAAATAGACGAATTTGATGGAGAGACTTTATGAAACCACACTGACTGACATAACCGCATTCTCCAGTAAACTAACACGAATGCCATAACGGATATAGACTATGAGCATGCGGTGAATTTTGGCAGGTGTTTGGCATTCCTGATTTGGCAGAAGACAGATGTCTACCTGATTGAATACATTTTTGAGGAAGTCCAGAGTGTATGTCTGGGCACAGATTCTCTGGATCCTGGCTTCTATTGCCGGCCGCAGTGGTCGAGCGGTTATAGGCGCTTCAATCTGGAACCGCGCGACCGCTACGGACGCAGGTTCGAATCCTGCCTCGGGCAAGGATGTGTGTGATGTCTGTAGGTTAATTAGGTTAAAGTAGTTCTAATTTCTAGGGGACTGATGACCTCACATGTTAAGTCCCATAGTGCTCAGAGCCAATTGAACCATCTCTAGTCGGCCAATGTGGCCGAGCGGTTCTAGGCGCTACAGTCTGGAACCGCGCGACCGCTACGGTCGCAGGTTCGAATCCTGCCTGGGGCATGGATGTGTGTGTTGTCCTTAGGTTAGTTAGGTTAAAGTAGTTCTAAGTTCTAGGGGACTGATTACCTCAGATGTCAAGTCCCATAGTGCTCAGAGCCATTTGAACCATTTTTGAACCATTTCTGCCTTCTATTTTACCACACCTGGGCATTTGTGGGACGCAATGTTAAGGAAGCCACGTGCCAACACATCGAGCTGTTAACCGAAGTTGACGTGGTGTTCTTCGAATGAGAATTTTAATTTTTTTTTTTTTTTGGGGGGGGGGGGGGGGAGGGCGGCTTTGCCAATACGTGCACAGGTACACCAAAGCAAATAACTCACAAATGAGTGAGGAGCGATACAAGCCGTCTGGCGATTTCATTTACATCCTTTCCTTGGGTGTAAACAACCTCTAAAGGCACGCCCTGCAAATAGCCTACCATTTGGAGGGTTCCAATGACTGCCTGAAGAGGAAATCGTCAGACTGAAGGAAGAGATTGATGACGTTAATGAAGATGCTGGTGAAAGACATGATCTGGAGGTAGAACCGGTATATCTCACCCATTTGCATGACGATAATAGAGAATTGTCACTGCATCCAGAGTGCCAAGTCCCGCGAAACGGTTTTGTCCCGAAGCTGTTGAGAACCCTGAGGAAGAAACAGTGATATATTTTGCACTTAAGAAACCTCCATCAATGTCTTATGTTGGGGATGGACTTGTTAATGTCATCCGGTTTAGCCTTCATGAAGCGTTGTTGGTTGGAGTACAATGACGCAAACACCGAACACAAGATTCTCGCGACGTGCGACTTTGATAAAGATTTTTACAAGATTATGAATTATTTGGCTCTCGGAAAAAATGGAAAATGTTAGAGAATATTGGAAAATTCATTTAGTTTACCAGTGAGATGCGTGCTATGACGCAAGAGATTGCATCACTGGGCCAAATATCAGGCAGGCCATCATCTTCAACGATGGGCTAGCCGATATAGAGATAGCCAATGTTTCATTGCAGTTAACGAAATCCATCTGTATCAGTATAGTAGTCTGGAACTCACCGAACTCCATATGCACCAATTCCACCTTGATTTTATGAACGCAAACTTCGCGAACTCAAGTTACTTTATATGGATGCAGATAGTTTCATCTCGTGGGTGAAAGGCTGCAGTCTACTTGTATGTGAAGTAATTTGGTACAATAACGAGGAATTCGGCACATCTGGACATGCAGCCGATAATCCTCTTAGGAAAACACCAAAAACCAAGAAGGTTATCAAACTGATGAACGACGAGGAGGATGATTCCCAGATTGTGGAGTTTGTAGGGGTCAGATCGAAAATGTACGCATATTGTTTATATGAAGGTGGGCTAAGAATGTACATCGTGTGACCTCAAAGGGTCTCACAATCGTGGATTACACAAGAGATACCTGGTCAAGACCATGCACTGCAGCTGAATGTAGGACTGTAATATCATAGTGACAAATGATTCATCTGTGGTGCTGGATTGGCACACTCCCATACTCACACTATTCATTAAATGACTGAGTGTATGACTGTGTACTTATTTAATGTGCATTTTTAACTTCTCATAGAGTAATGAATTATCCATGAAATTTTGGTCATGCAGCCGTACAAATATTACTGCTTCATCTGACATTTCGGCGGCGTATCGTCCAACCACCCTCAGAGTGAGTCGCAAAACTGATAGCAGGACGTCAAGCGCACCCTTATGTGATGCACTGTGGCGGTACTGTGCATGCGGGTCACACATACTGGTCAGCAGCAAAGAGGTACACTTGCACACGGGCCACCTGTGGTGAAAGTGTTCAGACATTTGATGTATATTCGGAAATGGTAACACTTTGACGGATCCTCCGCAACTTAATTACCCCAAGAGCCGAATCCCATGCCTTACCCAAATTAAAACCATTATTTCTGTCCATTAAGTTGTTGTTTAATGTCTATGGCTTCTCTTCCACAGTAATTTCAAAAAAGCTGTAGAAATTAACTTAATAAATAATGGCTTCTCTTTCATTTGTGATTCTAATTTCAAGGAAGCTGTAGAAATTAGATTAACTGCACGACTGAACTTTAATGAACTGTGTAGTTATTTATTTATTAGTAAACAGTGGATGTATATGCGAGTGTGTGCTGAATACGTGGATAAACCACTTCACTCACACACACACACACACACACACACACACACACACACACAGCGACAGACAGACAGACAGAGAGAGAGAGAGAGTAGTAAATACTGTATTTAGAAAGAAAATGCAAGCAGTGTAAACAGAACAATTAATAAACAGAACAATTAAAATGTAAATACTGTGTGCAGGAAGAAAATCGGAAACACAATTTTTAAGTTCTTCTAATTTTAGTGTGATTTGCCTAATAGTCATCAGAACAATTACTTTGTAAATACAACCAATTTTTTGACACAAGAAAAAAATGGCTGTGTAATTCAGAAACATATCTTTATAAATAAAAGAAACAAAAACTCTTAATAAACAATAAAAAATTATTGTAAAAACGTATGGATCAAACAAGATTGTTAATAATAAACCGTCAGTTAATTTGTTATGTCGTTGTAATTTCTTCTAAATCCTGCCACTATAGAATTATTTTCACTTTTTTATAACAAACCAGAAACTCTCCCCATGATCCACAGTCTTTAAATGAAGAAGCTTAAGCAATTGACCTAATTATAAAGGATGATAAGGGGGAGGAGGAACCCGAATCTTATGGACCAGAGGAGAGAGGATGGGTTTCCTACCATTTTAATATGCTCCCAGTGGTCCAAGGGCATCCCACAAATTTTATATCATATGACTGTTATCGAGTTATGTCGTGATCTAGACAAATTGCCTAAGGTGCAAGGGTAGTGCCAGGGTTCCCCTTGGTGACCATAAACATAACTCGCCCAATTATCTAATAAGGGCTTGGGTAGAATAGAATGACGTTGATCAGTTCCCCAGTGGGCGGTGCGGGGAGGGGGGGGGCATCGGCTAACCTCATATGAACACCCGAAGTGTGGAATCGTACTTCGAAATCCTTACCAGTGACTTTGAGATAATAACGTTATTTGAGGTTAAACCTGCACTGATAATCTACTGATATCTAACTAAACTTCTCCATCTGAGGAACAAACCATGAAGACTGTCACATGCTCTCATTCCATGAGGTATTTCAAGTTTGTTTGCAACTGAGTACAACAACACATCAACTTTTTCTTTCGAGGATGACAATTAATTCGTTCCATATCATGAATTCTGAGCCAAAAAAATTATTCCCTTGGAGAAAATTTGCCATAATATATTTGTGCAATGAATACCCGTTTATCAACTGCATTTATTCTTGGTATAGCAATTTTAATGGCCAGTAGTGTAGCTAATGATATGCCAGTAACGAGTGAATTGAATAACATTAAATGACAGTGGACAATCAAAGTACGAGAGCATGCTGAAAGTTGTCTCCGAATATTTAATGTGAAAACTTTTAAAGCTTTCAAATTAAAAAAAGTAGCGTTATTGAAAATCCACACCTTCATTCTTCATGTCTACGTATTCGCAACCAACTGCCATTAGAGGGGTCATAATTTTAGCATGTAACATGGAGATGTGTAACGTAACTATGACGGTGCGTGAAAAACAATGTGCAATAATCGAGTTTCGAATTCGAAGACCTCGTCCACACATGGAGCACACTCTTATTCAGCAGGACAATGCCGGACCACACACGAATGCTTCCACATCTGCAAAAATCCGCAGGCTTGGGTTGACTTCTCACTCACTCTCCATACAGTCCCTACCTTCTCCATCCTGTTTTCATACGTTTCATCGGTTTCCCAAACTTAAAGAACACCTTCGAGGACTTACTTTGAGAGCGATGAAGCGGTGCAAGGAGAGGTGAGTTTGTGGCTCCGTCAACCAAGTGACAGTATCAACGAATTTTGAGAAACGTGTTCGTACCAGAGTGACCATGTTGAGAAATAAATATGTGTTGTGGTCTTCAGTCCTGAGACTGGTTTCATGCAGCTCTCCATGCTACTCTATCCTGTGCAAGCTTCTTCATCTCCCAGTACCTACTGCAACCTACATCCTTCTGAATCTGCTTAGTGTATTCATCTCTTGGTCTCCCTCTACGATTTTTACCCTCCACGCTGCCCTCCAATGCTAAATTTGTGATCCCTTGATGCCTCAAAACATGTCCTACCAACCGATCCCTTCTTCTAGTCAAGTTGTGCCACAAACTTCTCTTCTCCCCAATCCTACTCAATACCTCCTCATTAGTTACGTGATCTACCCACCTTATCTTCAGCATTCTTCTGTAGCACCACATTTCGAAAGCTTCTATTCTCTTCTTGTCCAAACTAGTTATCGTCCATGTTTCACTTCCATACATGGCTACACTCCATACAAATACTTTCAGAAACGACTTCCTGGCACTTAAATCTATACTCGATGTTAACAAATTTCTCTTCTTCAGAAACCCTTTCCTTGCCATTGCCAGTCTACATTTTATATCCTCTGTACTTCGACCATCATCAGTTATTTTGCTCCCCAAATAGCTAAACTCCTTTACTACTTTAAGTGTCTCATTTCCTAATCTAATCCCCTCAGCATCACCCGACTTAATCTGACTACATTCCATTATCCTCGTTTTGCTTTTGTGAAATAAATATGTAGACATCAAAAATAATGATGTAAAAGGTAAATAAAGTTTGTTGTACTTCAAAAGCTTTAAGAGCTTCTGCATTAAAAGTCTGAGGGATTACTTTTCAGCACGCCTCCTATCCAGAGAACAAATTCTCTGCTCGTGTTGGGACTAGTTTGTTCACTATTCAGCACCTAGCTCACGCACCAAGGTGAGCAAGAAGAGAAGTTTGCTTAATAATGCATCACACGAGATGAAGTTAGCAAACACTCACTGAATGAGTTAACCTCTTTACAACTCAGTTAGCGGTGTCTGCAGAGCGCGTTAGCACTCACTGTACATGACAGTCTCACGGAACTAGAAACATTTTCTGCCGTATAAAACTCATTTTAGATATTAAAGCGTACCGTCTATCCGTGCACGAGAGTACACTGTACTAACTTATTCCAAAAAGCCGCGCGCGAAAACGAGATTTTTCAGGAATCATATCTCGGATTCTGTTGATCGTAGAGATAAGCGCTCAGATGTTTTGGATAGCACTTGGCCTATCGATCATTTTTATACCTGTCTGGAGAATGTGCGACTGTTGCTATCCTAAATCACAGGGTAACATTTTAAACATTGCACATTTCCTCCAGCCCTCGCAAATCGAGTAAATCGGTTGGTTCTTTGGGTCAAAATGGTTCAAATGGCTCTGAGCACTATGCGACTTAACTTCTGAGGTCATCAGTGACCTAGAACTTAGAACTAATTAAACCTAACTAACCTAAGGACATCACACACATCCATGCCCGAGGCAGGATTCGAACCTGCGACCGTAGCGGGGTTGGTTCTTTCGCATCATGTCTGGTCTACAGTGGACGTTAGATGGCTTATGAAAGTACAGGTGCCGAAGAAAACACGGAAAAACCATTATTTCGTTGTAGCAAAAGTACCAATTGTGGGAATGAGCAGGCCTATAATTTCTATTGTTGGCACATAGTCGAAATTTTCACCGTATTTTCTTACGTGATGATCTCCAGAAACGTCGAAACTTTATACAATATCATTATCCGTTACCAAGATCCATATGTTCACTTTCACCGCACTTACAAGAAAAAACGCAAAAACCCGTTTTTGCAGTTTTTGCACAGCAGGCCGCCGTTAAATAACTAAGAACAAAAAACAGCTATAAATTGTAGCTTTATATTATTTAAACATTTATCTAGAAATGCCATTTTCCCGTTTTCGACAGTCAATATGCGTTATCAAATACACCCGAAAGACCGAGATTTTTGGGTACCAAAAGTGCCAATTATGAGGATGGCCACTTCTATAGTTTCTGTTCACGGAAAATCGTCGACTTTTTTACCATATGTTCTTAAGATGATGTTCTCGGGGAAACATGAAACTTTTTTTGACGTTATTTTCCGTTACCGAGATCCAGAGGTTCAAACTTACCGTACTTATGCTCCCAAAATATGCAAGTAACATCCGGTCCGAGGTGTAAATCTAGTTTTAACTAACGTAAGGCCACCTGCCAAAGGTTCTGGGGTCATCGCAATGCTTTTGAGGTCACCAAATTATTTTTAGTCGCCATTTTTTCACGTGTAAAACTCCATGATGCACTGTGCCTACATAATTGGCACTTCACACCTATACGTCATGTCTTGGCCTGGAATGTATTCCACGGTGCTACCTGGCGGTGTAAGTTCCTTACAAAAACTTGTTTTGTCACACGAAGTTCTTTGCACTTCCAAATCAAACACCACACTCTTGGTGTACTTTAGATGTAGTCTAAGAATGTTGTACATTTTCATACAAAGTTGTCTAAAGTGAACTTTCGTGGCATGGGACACGATTTCTTTTTAAAGTTTATTATGCGTACTTACTTGTTGTTTACATGTGTCAAAGTATGTAAATGTGTGAAAGCATATAAATAAACTGTCAAAACTTTACTGACCTACATATCACGTTTTATATTAGCAGCACACCCTGCTTTGGCAGAGTGAAGAGGAAAATCAACTGAAAACGGTCCTGTCGATGCACAATAAAGGGAAATAGGTTTCTTTAAAAGACTGGCAGGAATGTGCCGAACCTGCTGTCTCGATCCTCATTCCGCATTTCTCACCAAGATTTTGGTTTGTTTGTTTGTCGAAAAAGAATAGCAGAGAGAACACACAGGAGACGGTGCCAGTGCGAGAGAAAGAGAGGCAACAGCGATGATTTGAGGAATAAAGTGGCAGTGAAAGAGATAGAGAGATGAGTGAAGACAATAGCAGTGGGAGCCAAAGAGAGAGAAGGTAGTGATGGTCAGTAACAGACAGAGGCAGTAAAACAGAAAGAGGGATGGGTGGAGATATAAGTGGGAGGAGAATGGAGAGGAAACAGTGCAAATGAAAAAGACAGATGAGTGGAAACCACGTGTAGGCTTGGGGGAATCTGGACCCTGCCTCCGACTGGTGAACCTTAACATAAAAAATTTGCCCACTTTGCCCCAGCCACGTATTAAATTTTCCCGGTCTAGGGTCTAAACTCCTCACAAACCATCCTCAAATACGTGTGTGGAGAGGAGGTAGTGGTGGAGAAAGATAGCAGACTATTAGTGAAAAAGAAAGATACAGTGGGAGAGAAAGTGAGAGAGAATTTTTGACGGGACAAAGACTGGCAGTGGTACCGAGAGACACTGAACGCGGCAGAGAAGAAGAAACAGGTAAGGCAGAGCGAGAGAAAGCAACGAAGACAGTGACGACATTTACAGACAGTGGCATTGAGAGGGATATACTAACAAGGGAACCTCCCCATCGCACCCTCCTCAGATTTAGTTATAAGTTGGCACAGTGGATAGGCCTTGAAAAACTGAACACAGATCTATCGAGAAAACAGGAAGAAGTTGTGTGGAACTATGAAAAAAATAAGCAAAATATACAAACTGAGTAGTCCATGTGCAAGACAGGCAACATCAAGGAAAGTATGAGTTGAGGAACGCCGTGGTCCCGTGGTTAGCGTGAGCAGCTGTGGAACGAGAGGTCGTGGGTTCTAGTCTTCCCTTGAGTGAAGAATTTAATTTTTTATTTTCAGACAATTATTATCTGTCACCAGTGTCGTATAGAATATATCAGACGTGTTTCCCTGTGGAGGAATCGGTTGACCTATGACCTTGCGATCAAATGTTTTCGGTTCCCATTGGAGAGGCACGTCCTTTCGTCTACTAATCGCACCGTTTTGCGGTGTGGTCGCAAAACAGAGACACTAAACTTACTATAGTGAACAGAGACGTCAATGAACGAACGGACAGATCATAACCGTGCGAAAATAGAGAAATTAAAATTTTCACTCGAGGGAAGATTTGAACCCCGGACCTCTTGTCCCGCAGTTGCTCACGCTGACCACGTGACCACACAGCTCCTGGTCTCACGCTTTCCTTGATGTTGCATATCTTGCACATGGATACTCAGTTTGTATATTTTGCTTATTTTTTTCATAGTTCCACACAACTTCTTCCTGTTTTCTCGATAGATCTGTGTTCAGTTTTTCAAGGCTTATCCACTGTGCCAACTTATAACTAAATCTGCGAGGGGTGCGATGGGGAGGTTCCCTTGTGAGTATGAAGGCTTCACTACAAAGAGAGACTGGGTCAGAGGATTTAAAATATCCTGTGCTAAAGAGCGCGAATATATTCGTCTGCCAAAATTTTTGATGATAAAGGCTGAATGAGAATTGAGGCAGCTAGTTCCCCGCTTTCCTGTCGTAGTCTTTTAATGGGGATCATATTCACCTTTTTTGTGCTCCGAAAGAATTATTCAGCTAGTTCTTACAATATATAGATCAATACTACATAATGTTGATTCACTTTTTTGTTCGCTTTTTGCAAAAGACAGCAGCCTAATTATCAGTTTTTTTCCATTTTTCTGTCTGCCACAGGGTTTAGTTCTGTAACTTAACTGCTCCAATGTCCTTGTGTGTGCTTAGGATCTAAATTAGCCGTGGCACATGTTTTACGACTACAGTCATGTGACATGTATCTCACTAGTAGTATCTTAGCAGTCTTTCTTCCGGCCGAATAGGTTCAACGTTACTCGACCGCAGTGCTAAACGATAACTGAACTGTACTGTGGCGACTCAGATGCGTCTCGGACAGTGCTAACATTGTTACCACTTCCAGTACCGAACGTGCTGTGGCACGGCACGAATTTCCTGCACCAAATACGTCGTCGCGCAAAGGAAATTCGATTTCCTTCACATATTCTTCTACTTTTGTCATTTGTGGTAATTTCTATCGAGTCAAAATTTAAAATCTATTTCGTTGTTTCTGTACCTCTACGAGGGCGTGCTGGTAAGTAATGCCTCCGAACTTTTTATGTGAAAACTCTCAGAGCTTTCTAAATAAAACAATCTTTACTAACGGTTTACATTTTATTCCTCACGTTTACATTTATTTCTCAACACAGCCATCATGGCGCCGAACGCATTTCTCCCAACAATATTCAAAAGCATCTGGACAGCCCCGAAAACATACGTATTTCATATTAAGTGCATTGTGATGCCACCTACGGCCAGGTACTCCATATCAGCAACCTCAGTAGTCATTAGACATCGTGAGAGAGCAG
The DNA here is from genome assembly GCF_023864345.2 of Schistocerca serialis cubense. NCBI lineage: Eukaryota > Metazoa > Arthropoda > Insecta > Orthoptera > Acrididae > Schistocerca > Schistocerca serialis. Next base: position 222,183,007 of record NC_064639.1, on the reverse strand, counting down.
AATGGCGCACTCCGCGGACCTCATTGACTTCGAACGTGGTCAGGTGATTTCCTCAGGACGGTTGGTTGACTGAAAACCTGCTCCCGAAGAGCACAAAAGCCCGTAGGGTAGGAGAAACGCCACAAAATAAGACAGAAGGCACAGATAACATTCCTTTCCAATTTACAAAGTAATCACGACTATTTGCATCGGTTTGTAGAATTTACGAGTCTGGAGACATGACATCGGACACTCGAAAAACTATTATCCACTCATACCCGAAGATAACCAGAACAGGTAAGTGCGAGGACTATTACACAATCAGATTAACGTCTCATGCGTCTAAGTTGCTGGAAAGAACAACATACAGAAGAATGGGAAAGAAAATTTAGAATGTTGTGGACTGGCAAGACAGCCAATCCACAGTGACGGGTAGCCGAAAGGCACGCGTTTAAACTCACGCAGGATGGCGTGAGGTCTGGAACAATTAAAGGAGTTGAGTCTAGTAAAATAAGTGCGTAGCTTCGGGAATACTTAACTTTAATCCATAATTGGTAAACATCGGTCTGACGGTACATGCATCACAAGATAAATAGCAAATGATAATGGCGCCTTGCTAGGTCATAGAAAATGACGTAGTTGAAGGCTATGCTAACTATCGTCTCGGCAAATGAGAGCGTAATTTGTCACTGAACCATCGCTAGCAAAGTCGGCTGTACAACGGGGGCGAATGCTAGGAAGTCTCTCTAGACCTGCCGTGTGGCGGCGCTCGGTCTGCAATCACTGATAGTGGCGACACGCGGGTCCGACGTATACTAGCGGACCGCGGCCGATTTAAAGGCTACCACCTAGCAAGTGTGGTGTCTGGCGGTGACACCACATACAATATGTTACTTGACGATCAGTTTGGCTTTTGGAAAGATAATGACATCAGATAGTCAGTTCTATCGATGCGATTGATAATGGAACCAAGACTTGTAAGGAATAAAGACACAACAGCTGTCACTAGAGCATCAGTATAGACCCCATTGAGAAACACTTAAGAGGATAATAATCGTTACAACAAACCACATCTGATAATCTGTTGTTACACCTTTAGGGGGAAAACGTAATCTTAATTTATTGATCTCTTATAGACGCTCGTCATAGCCATTAAAACCATAGCCTCCTTGAGCACATTTAAAATAATTTATCTAAATTCTCACTAGAACATAATACACTTGCCCTATCACGAATTGCGCTGAGGTAAAGCTAAGGATGGTGTTTAGGAAACACAGGTGAGGAAATTAGCGTAAATTACGCAGGGAAACAAAGTTTTACGATGAACATCTATTTTCATAAAATCTGGTATTAACATGCAAGGAGGAGTAGGCTATTATTAACAGTTGTTGGTGCCTGATTAATTCAGGAAGGAACACTAAATTGAAATCGCTATAGATGCCAAAAGACTTTTCTTTGTTAAATCACATGTGAAATTCAAGGAAAGGAAAGGATGGATTAACACACTGATAATTGAATCTACAGAGGAAAGATTAAACACCATTCACACGCATTTGCGGCGGAGAGGTTCGTACCGACTCACCTCACGTCAGCAATAAATGAAATAAGCATAGATAAGGCAAACAGTAAATAATCCGAGCTGCTGAATGTTCTAACAATGGTACTAAGTACACGAATTACCAAACAGGTTGAAAATTTAATAAGTAACTAACACACGTTCGAAAACATTTAGGAGAAATGCGATAGGGGAGATTAAATAATGAACAGTAAAAACTGAGGACTCGACAAGCTCGTAGCAACTTGTGGTACACATGAACAAAGTAAGTTTCAGAACTCCAGAAATACAAGATTAATTCCACAACAAGAAAACAATTTTAAACGTGGAATTCAATGTAACGAATCGAATCCGGAGAAGACAGAGCTGCAGGCTAATAGAACGTAACACGAACACGTGAGTCCAGTGGGACAAAGCACAAGGAAAAAGGACATAAAGAAACACGAATAATTATTGAACCAATAAAAAGAAAAAGAATTGCACGCATACAAAGTCACAATCACACACGCATTCACTTCAAGGAAAGAACTATTCTCACATAACTAAGTCTCACGGAGTAACTCACACTTCCACACCTCAGAGTTCCAGTGGAAGAAAGGAGCTCCCTAAATAATTCAAAAAACCAGGGAACGCCTATCATTACCTACTGTAAATAAATCATGGAAGATGATTCCGAGGAAAAGCTGCAAATTAAACTATTAGGCTGAAGACATGATTGTACTTTACCGAGCAGTCATCAACATGCTACCTGGACGGTCGAACAGTGGGCCAATGTGTTTCCACGGATAAGTCCCGATTTAGTCTAGAGGCTGATTCTCGATGGATTCGCGTCTGGAGGGAACGTGAAACATGATTTCGGAATCTAAACATTGTGGAAAGAGACCGATATCGAGTAGGATCCCTAATAGTGTTTGCAGGAATTATGTTGACCACCCGAGCCCTTCTTCATGAAATTCAAATTGGTTCAAATAGCTCCGAGCACTATGGGACTTTATATCTGTGGTCATCAGTCCCCTAGAACTTAGAACTACTTAAACCTAGCTAACCTAAGGACATCACACACATCCATCCCCGAGGCAAGACTCGAACCTGCGACCGTAGCAGTCGTGCAGTTCCGGACTGAGCGCCTAGATCTTCATGAAATTGTACGGGTGAATCAGCAAGTGTTAACTGCTGTCAGGTATCTTGACGAGGTCTTGGGACCTCATTTGCCGTTGTGTGCTGGTGGTCCAGACTTCTTATTGATGGATGATAATGCTCGACCTCATAGAGCAAGGGCGGTTGATGTTTTCTTGGAAACGGAAGATATTGCATGCATGGCATGGTCTGCGCGCTCTCCCGACTGGAACCCAATAGAGTACGTCTGGGGTGCACTAGGGGGACGGCTTGCATCAAGTCAGCATTCACCAACCACTTTCAAAACTGCGAGCAGCTCTGCAGCAAGAATGGGCGTTATTGCCTCAACATGAGACTGATGACATCATTCACAGGAGGCCCCGACATTGCCAGGCCTGTACTGCTGCCAGGGATGTCACACCCCATACTGAGCACGCTAACCAGTTGTCGGAATGTGTGTGCAAATCCGTTAAGTTCAAAAAACGAAGAACATTTTTGTCTACCGTTATGGGCAACAGCGTAATATGTTCCACTGCTGAATCTTCTCATGGGATAAATTAAGAAGTTCACCGAAAATCATTGGTACTGATACAAGATGCAATAACGAGATAAACCAAGCAAAATCTCATGAAACGGCTCTTACAGAGATGTGTCACTAGTATCAAACGACGGGCTAAATTTGAAGAAGAAATTTCTGAGTGTGTGCACTTGGAGCACACTAATGTATGTTAGTGAATCATGGTATGTGAAATAACGGGAAAAGAAGAGAACAGAAACATTGAGATGTTGTCCTGTAGAAGGGCGTCGAATATTAAAGGAACTGACAACGTGCGAGGAGTTTCTCCGGAATATTGGCAAAAAAGGAACCTACAGAAAAAGCTGACAAGAAGAGGGAGCAGGACGATAAACCATTTGATATAAGATCGTGGAATAACTTCCAACATATTAAAGTGAGATAGAGAAGGTAAAAATCTTAGAGGAAGGCAGAGGTTGGAATGTTGTTGTTGTGGTCTTCAGTCCTGAGACTGGTTTGATGCAGCTCTCCATGCTACTCTATCCTGTGGAAGCTTCTTCATCTCCCAGTACTTACTGCAGCCTACATCCTTTTGAATCTGCTTAGTGTATTCATCTCTTGGTCTCCCACTACGATTTTTATCCTCCACGCTGCCCTCTAAAGCTGAATTTGTGATATCCTGATGCCACAGAACATGTCCTACCAACCGGTCTCTTCTTCTTGTCAAGTTGTGCCACAAACTCCTCTTCTCCCCAATTCTATTCAATACCTCCTCATTAGTTATGTGATCTACCCATCTAATCTTCAGCATTCTTCTGTAGCACCACATTTCGAAAGCTTCTATTCTCTTCTTGTCCAAATTATTTATCGTCCATGTTTCACTTCCATACACGGCAACACTACATACAAATACTTTCAGAAACGACTTCCTGACACTTAAATCTGTACTCGATGTTAACAAATTTCTCATCTTCGGAAACGCTTTCCTTGCCATTGCCAGTCTACATTTTATATCCTCTATACTTCGACCATCGTCAGTTATTTTGCTCCCCAAATAGCAAAACTCCTTTACTACTTTAAGTGTCTCACTTCCTAATTTAATTCCTAAGCATCACCCGACTTAATTCGACTACATTCCATTATCCTCGTTTTGCTTTTGTTGATGTTCATCTTATATCCTCCTTTCAAGACACTGTCCATTCCGCTCAACTGCTCTTCCAAGTCCTTTGCTGTCTCTGACAGAATTACAATGTCATCGGCGAAACTCAAACGTTTTATTTCTTCTCCATGGATTTTAATACCTACTCCGAATTTTTCTTTTGTTTCCTTTACTGCTTGCTCAATATACAGATTGAATAGCATCGGGGATAGGCTACAACCCTTTCTCACTCCCTTCCAAACCACTGCTTCCCTTTCATGCCCCTCGAGTCTTATAACTGCCATCTGGTTTCCTGGTTTCCGTACAAATTGTAAATAGCCTTTCGCTCCTTGTATTTTACCCCTGCCATTTGAAAGAGAGTATTCCAGTCAACATTGTCAATAGCTTTCTCTAAGTCTACAAATGCTACAAACGTAGGTTTTCCTTTCCTTAATCTTTCTTCTAAGATAAGTCGTAAGGTCAGTATTGCCTCACGTGTTCCAATATTTCTACGGAATCCAAACTGATCTTCCCCGAGGTCGGCTTCTACCAGCTTTTTCATTCGTCTGTAAAGAATTCGCGTTAGTATTTTGCAGCTGTGACTTATTAAACTGATAGTTCGGTAATTTTCACATCTGTCAACACCTGCTTTCTTTGGGGTTGGAATTATTATATTCTTCTTGAAGTCTGAGGGTATTTCGCCTGTCTCATACATCTTGCTCACCAGATGGTAGAGTTTTGTCAGGACTGGCTCTCCCAAGGCTGTCAGTAGTTCTAATGGAATGTTGTCTACTCCTGGGCCCTTGTATCGACTCAGGTCTTTCAGTGCTCTGTCAAACTCTTCACGCAGTATCGTATCTCCCATTTCATCTTCATCTACATCCTCTTCCATTTCCATAATATTGTCCTCAAGTACATCGCCCCTGTATAGACCCTCTATATACTCCTTCCACCTTTCTACTTTCCCTTCTTTGCTTAGAACTGGGTTTCCATCAAAGCCCTTGATATTCATACAAGTGGCTCTCTTTTCTCCAAAGGTCTCTTTAATTTTCCTGTAGGCAGTATCTATCTTGCCCCTAGTGAGATAAGCCTCTACATCCTTACATTTGCCCTCTAGCCATCCCTGCTTAGCCATTTTGCACTTCCTGTCGATCTCATTTTTGAGACGTTTGTATTCCTATTTGCCTGCTTCATTTACTGCATTTTTATATTTTCTCCTTTCATCAATTAAATTCAATATTTCTTCTGTTACCCAAGGATTTCTACTAGCCCTCGTCTTTTTGCCTACTTGATCCTCTGCTGCCTTCACTACTTCATCCCTCAGAGCTACTACCCATTCTTCTTCTACTGTATTTCTTTCCCCCATTCCTGTGAGTTGTTCCCTTATGCTCTCCCTGAAACTCTGTACAACCTCTGGTTCTTCCAGTTTATCCAGGTCCCATCTCCTTAAATTCCCACCTTTTTGCAGTTTCTTCAGTTTTAATCTACAGTTCATAACCAATAGATTGTGGAATACATCCAACAAATAACAACTGAGGGCTTTGGATGCAAGTGCTACTCTGAGATGATGAAGTTGATACAAGAGAGGAATTAGTCGTGCGTGGCATCGAGCCAGTCAGAAGACTGATGACCCAAAAGAAGGCCGTTGTAGGAGATGTCGTCGGCTTTAACGACTAACGGACGGCGCAGAAGGGAGAGGGACTCCCGAGGCGCAGAAGATGACTTTTCTGGCACACCGGCGGGGAGTGAATGACAGGCAGCTGCTGGCGGCCTTAACGGTGATTGGTCCTTATTGAGAACGGCGGCAACTAATGGTACCGGCGGGAGGTGTAATTGGCCTCGCGCTGCATTAACGACCCTGGTCAACAGGCCGGTTGGGTCCCCGCGCGGACACCCGTCTTCCCGGAGATGACGCACCGTGCGCCAGCGAGCAAGACGAGTAGCTGCGCAGAAAGGCGCGTCTCCGCCCATGTTATGGCCTACCGGCTGTTCAACGTCCGAAAATCTGTGTGGACCTCGTATCTGCAAGTGGTGCGTTCATCCTTGACACTCGTCCTGCCCAGCATACAGAGAGCCCACAGAATCTAAGACCCCAGCATCTTTAATAGACGTGGAAATCACCGCTTCAGCTGTAAGGCTTTTGTTTTAAACTCACGAACGATTTCGGGCTAACAAACGTCTATCATCAGCTGCGGCCACTGAATGCAAACAAGAGATGAAACTAAGCAGTAGGCTTTACCAGAAATATCGACCCTTAGACAATGTGTATAATACTGTATTTTAAATACGAGAGTATGCCATCTTAGGCACTGTATAACACTTAAAACACTTGATAATGGCACTTTGAAGCCGAAATTATGATTGTGTAAGTGTAAATGTAACACTGCAAATAAACAACAGTCTAATGGCGGTACTGTGGCCCCGCATTATGAAAAAATTATCAAACAAGAGTTCCTTCCTCTTTCTAGTTTCTGACAGTGATGCCTTGCATATCGATGGTAGGTCTCGAAAACTTCTTAACTCTATTTTTTTTTTAATTTTGCAGATGACGCAGGAGCGGTTTCTTAAAAAACAATGTAAAGTGATATTGAAAGACGCTACATGTGTAACACTATAGTAGTATAGTAGAAGCCTAGTTATTGGTAGATAAGAGAAATCCATGCACTTTCAAATCTCCCTTTGATTATGGAGTTACTAGTTATTGCAATTAGGAGTTTTCATAGACAGATCAAGTCACGAGGTTTTCATTGCCTACCATCGATATGTGCAGTTAACAGTCTTATTAATTCCTGATTATGGCAAATTACTGGAATTTTTGCTAAAAGTACAGCCACTAAATTGCATATCTTTACCACCTACGGCAAAAATTTTATGGTCCAATTAGTTTTTACTCTCCACACTTTTAAGACTTCTACTTCCAATAAAATCTGAATACTTTTAATGATTTTATCATCTCCTGTTTATGGTATACTGCTGGAACTCTGCTAAATATGTAGCCACTAAATAGCATGTGCCTGTCACTTACGGCAAGAACTGATAATTTAGGTTTTATTCTGCTCAGGTATCTTTCAGCTACTAGCTCTTTATTTGGTGATTTTTATCACCTATTAGTTTCGTTTGCTCATTTTGACGCATTCATTAATCCTTTAATATTTTCCTCACTGTTCTTTTCTAGGCCTGTTTCATGACGTTTACATTACTTTATAACACACTTTCTCCTATTATGCATTTAAAATTATCCGTTTGAATGTGAACTCCCGGGCTACTCGGTATCATACCACTCTCACTTCCAGTCGTCCTAACAGATGGCTGTAGTATCATCACACCAAAGTGTACCGACTCAGCTTCCACCTGGGTGTGTGTGTGTGACACTCCGTGCTCTGCGCTCGCTAGCGGTGGTCGCCTCCATACACAGTCTCCCGCCGCTCGGGGTAGCAGTTCTTATCTTATACTATGCTTCCTCATCTAGACGGTTTCTCTATATTATTATTAGTTGCCGTCATCGTATTGCGACGTATTCCTTCCTCACTTTTTACCGTACCTACTCCCACCCCTGTTAGAATTTTGTAAATGACTAGATACACCGCGAGGTGCTACCTGCTGTTAAACAGTTTTTTGTAAAGAAATACTAATGTCAAAAGTCGCTATCACGCGTATGCCCCACCACAAAAGTTATTTCTTGTGGCTACTGAGGCACGAGCTACTTGCGGCCAAGCAAACCGCGCAACATCGAAAAAAAAGAAAAAAAAACACAAAATTTTGTGACGATGAGGAGCTGACAGAATACATGTCGCTTGCAGCTCAATTTCCACAGTCCCTTCTTAACTGTCAAGAGCCTAGAAGAGTCGGGTGCAGTGCAGATTTTATAGCATTTGTACGTGCAACAGCATCATCAGCCCTGACGTGTGTGGCTGTTACCAGCGGATACACACGCTCATCATAGTCAAATCCAGCCTCACTGAAAGCCTACCACGTCTACATGTAATTCCACGACGTCACTCAGTCGTACAGCATTTAAATTACATCGTCGTTTTGACGCTTCAAGCGCCACAGAAGCTAAGCGAGACGCCTGACGCTCAGCGGCTAAAATGCAACCGATTTGTATGACCGTATCGATTAAATACCTTGAGGATTGTACAAGCATTGTATTCATTACGTTGAATCGTATTACATAGGACATACACTATGTGTATCCGGACACCTGGCTGAAAATGACTTACAAGTTCGTGGCGCCCTCCATCGGTAACGCTGGAATTCAGTATGGTGTTGGCCCACCTTTACCCTTCATGACAGCATCCACTCTCGCAGGCATACGTTCAGTCAGGTACTGGAAGGTTTCTTAGGGAATTCTTCACGGGGTGCTGCACTGAGGAGAGTTATCGATGTCGGTCGGTGAGGGCTGGCACGAAGTCGGTGTTCCAAAACTTCCCAAAGGTATTCTATAGGATTCAGGTCAGGATTCTGTGCAGGCCTGTCCATTACAGGAATGTTATTGTAGTGTAACCACTCCGCCACAAGCTGTACATTATGAACAGGTGCTCGATCGTGTTGAAAGATGCAATCGCCATCCCCGAACTGCTCTCCAACAGTGAGAAGCTAGAAGGTGCTTAAACATCAATGTAGGCCTGTGCTGTGATAGTGCCACACAAAACAACAAAAGGTGTAAGCCCCCTCCATGAAAAACACGGCCACACCATAACACCACCGCCTCCGAATTTTACTGTTCGCACTACACACTCTGGCAGATGACGTTCACCGGGCATTCGCCATACACACACCCTGTCATCTGATCTCCACATTGTGTACCGTGATTCGTCACTCCACACAACGTTTTTACACTGTTCAATTGTCCAGTGTTTTCGCTCCTTACACCAAGTGAGGCGTGGTATGGCATTTACCTGCGTGATGCAGTGGATCCTGATGCAGTTTGGAATTCCTGTGTGATGGTCTGGATAGATACCTGTCTATTACACATTACGACTCTCTTCAACTGTCGGCGGTCTCTGTCAACAGACGAGGTCGGTTCAAATGGCTCTAAGCATTATGTGACTTAACATCTGAGGTCATCTGTCCCCTAGACTTGAAAGTACTTAAACCAAACTAACCTAAGGACAGCACACAGATCCATAACCGAGGCAGGATTCGAACCTGCGACCGTGGCAGCAGCTCGGTTCCGGACTGAAGCACCTAGAACCGCTCGGCCACAACGGCCGGCCAGACGAGGTCGACCAGTACGCTTTTGTGCTGTACGTATCCCTTCACATTTCCACTTCACTATCGCATCGGAAAAAGTGGGTCTAGGGATGTTTAGGAGTGTGGAAATCTCGCGTACAGACGTATGAGACAAGTGACAGCCAATCACCTAACCACGTTGGAAGTCGGTGAGTTGCACAGAGCGCCCCATTCTGCTCTCTCACGATGTCTAATGACTACTGAGGTCGCTGATATGGAGTACCTGGCAGTAGGTGGCATCACAATGCACCTAATATGAAAAATGAATGTTTTTGGCGGTGTCCGGATACTTTTGATCACATAGTGTATTAATCAATGAAAGCATTTTCACAAATGTCATACAGTTCGAAAGCCAAAGAGTAAATAATTTCTTTCTAAGAGTAATTATTGTTCCACATTTTGCGTTATATTCGTCACATCAATAAATATCATGTGCAACACACTTGAACAAATAGCCTGTATGTTAACTCAGGATAAAAGCTAATTCTGTTCCAAATTTCTTCCAAATCTGTCCAGTCTTTTCAGCATGAAGAATGAACAAACATACGAACACTCACACACAAACTTTCGCGTTTACGATATACGTATATGGAATAGTCCCCATTAGTTTTGTTTTATGCGTACAACCGTGCATAAAGATTATTTTTATCGCACCTGTTTTGTGTGTTTTCAGTAAATGTACCTGATAATTGGCATTTACTAGCCCGAAACCGGACTTGCCTTCCGGTACTTAACAACTGAACCTGTGATTTTCAAGTCTATTACGACGCTCAGTTGCAAATGTTTTCCTATTAGGAATACTAGTTGCATATGAGAACTACATCGTTGCAGTAGCTAACGAGGATTTTTCGTAACGTTTTGTATTAGTCCGTGCAACTTGAAAAGTGAGCAGGTTACGGCTGTTCACATTAAATGTGAAAAAGTTTGACGCACAGTATTATAGACATTTATCGCTTACGTTCGTCTGTAGTAGGAGCCTAGAACGTATTCTAAACTGAAACATAATGATATTCCTGGAGGAAAAGATGTTTCAAAGAATCAGTACGGATTCAGGAAAAACCACTCATGTGAAACCTAACCTGTTTTCTTCCTACACATTAATTTGCTAACAATAGGTGCAGATGGTCACGTAGATTCCGTCTTCCTACACAGTGATCACAAAGTCTCATTACCCCCTATGTATTACATAGACGTTAACGAACTGTTGTTTCTTATTGTTGCAGGTGCTGATGTACATCTAAATCATGGCTGATGAGTCCACTTGCACTACGAAGAAACGGATCGTGCGCTCACAAACGACCTCATACAGCAAAATCAATGAGAGATATTTAGCATGATTTAACAATAAGGTTTCAGAAACCCTCCCCCCCAAACCCAACAGTTTTACGGGGTAAGGTAAAGCTCTTTGCAGTTGGATGTGTAGAAGACAAGCTCCCTCAGGACGATCAGCAACACGACTGGAAACGTGTGTAGAGGCTGCATTGTCTGTGGAACGTTCTCCAAAACAGTCAGGCGGTCACAGGAATTAAAAGTTCCACACTCGACATTACGAAAACATCAGAATCTTCATTTGTAAACGAACTGAATGACAATGCCAAGCAACAATGTCATCAGGCTTGTGGGCGCATATTCGACGTCTGTAAAACTTTTTCTTGAAGGGGGAAAGTGTTTCTCTCGGACGAGTGTGCAATACATCGCAATACAAAAGGGAGAAACGTTTATTTCTGGAGCAGAGAAAAACCAACATTTTTATGAAGAACTTGAACACAAGACACCACATGTCCTCATGTGAGCTGCAATGTCTGCAACCCACTTCGGAGATCGATATTTGTTCGACGATGCCGTGCATCACATTTCATTTCTTAGCATGTTGCGTGACTGATTTAGTCCACATCTTTAAGATGGGGACTTCTCAGTTATGTATGGTTGCAGCAGGATGGAGCACCAGAACGTTATACGATTGCCGTTCGAGAATGGCTGAATGAGGTATTTTCTAATAAATGGACTGGACCTGGTTCTGACTATTTATCTCCACCTCGTAATGGCCGCCACGAAGTAATGAGCTACCATCTTGCGAAATGCATTATGGCGGTTCACTGAATGGAAGGTTGCTGCCACACGTTGCGAGGCAGTCGGCGAACTTAAGGATGCTATTCGACGTGCATTTATTGCCATCACGCCAGCAATGTTGACGATAATTTCAAATTGTACTCGCAGGAGAATCATACTCAATTGTGAACACAGTGATGTACACGCAGACACTCTGGAATAAATAATGAACAATAGTCACACTACCTCAAAGTTGTCCTCTGCCTTGATTCCACATTAATACAATGCGACTATTTATGAATTTGTGGGCACCCATGCATGGCCGAAGGAACAGAGCATCGTTCTTCTTAACAATATAGGCATTGCAATATCGCATTTATTCGCCGATACAGGCAGCGACTTTCAATTAAAATGTCCCACCCTACCGATCGGAGTGGCCGAGCGGTTGTAGGCGCTACAGTCTGGAACCGCGCGACCGCTACCGTCGCAGGTTCGAATCCTGCATCGGGCATGGATGTGTGTGATGTCATTAGGTTAGTTAAGTTTAAGTAATTCTAAGTTCTGGGGGACTGGTGACCTCAGCAGTTAAGTCCCATAGTGCTCAGAGCCATTTGAACCAACTTGTACGGGAATTACATAATATGTGAGCGAGTACAGCTTGTGACGCAGAAATGACGACCTACAGAAGTTTGGGTCTGGCCGTAAGTCGTGCACGTACAGTACAAGCGGTTAAGGAGAGCGCTTGCGTAAAGTCCCAAATCTGGGTTCGAGTCCCGGTCCGACCCGAATTTTCATTGTCGCCATTCCCTTACACAGCTATTGTTTGCTTCTAATCACAACTGTGAAAACACTTCATGTACTATGGTTTAGACTCATCCTTATTAAGCTGGCGACGTTATTTTCTGCTGTAGTAGGTTTTGTGGAAGCGACGTTTCGACAGTATCTCGTCTTCAGTTAATGTCTAGTGATTGTTTCTTGACTACCTGGAAATTTCCAACTGTCTTATCAAATGAGTTTAATTTACACATTATAGGTGGAGCGGGGGGGGGGGGGGGGATGGTATGGCAGGGAAAGGGAAGGGATTACTGATGTCAGCTGCATGTAAATGAGTTTAATGTGGCACTTTATGACGCTATAAATTTGTGTGTACTTCCTTCGCAAAGGGCGGATAATTTTATGTTTGTAAAGCCGTCGCTGTTACTAAAGCTTCCTTCACAAGTACACACACTTATTTTTTGTATAACTCGAGTCGTATCTGTAAGTTTCCCTTTCCTGTATCACTGAATGCACTGCACTGTGGTGTAAACAGTCTCATACTTCATTCAGTTTTTTGTTGTCATTAGCTTAACTGTAGACATAGAATCAGTAATATCTGAACTTTTCTTTAACAAAAGCAGCTGATTATGCTGTAAAAATACGTAGTCACTTAAAACTCTCTTGGATCCATCAGTACCATGTAATACACTACTGGCCATTAAAATTGCTACACCACGAAGATGACGTGCTACAGACGCGAACATTTAACCGACAGGAAGAAGATGCTGTGATATGCAAATTATTAGCTTTTCAGAGCATTCACACAAGGCTGGCGCCGGTGGCGACACCTACAACGTGCTGACATGAGAAAAGTTTCCAACCGGTTTCTCGTACACAAACAGCAGTTGACCGGCGTTGCCTGGTGAAACGTTGTTGTGATGCCTCGTGTAAGGAGGAGAAATGCGTACCATCACGTTTCCGAATCTGATGAAGGTTGGATTGTAGCCTATCGCGATTGCGGTTTATCGTATCGCGACATTGCTGCTCGCGTTGGTCGAGACCCAATGACTGTTAGCAGAATATGGAATCGGTGGGTTCAGGAGGGTAATACGGAACGCCGTGCTGGATCCCAAAGGCCTCGTATCTCTAGCAGTCGAGATGACAGGCATCTTATCCGCATGGGTGTAACGGATCGTGCAGCCACGTCTCGATCCCTGAGTCAACAGATGGGGACGTTTGCAAGACAACAACCATCTGCACGAACAGTTCGACGACGCTTTCAGCAGCATGGAGTATCAGCTCGGAGACCATGGCTGCGGTTACCCTTGACGCTGCATCACAGACAGGAGCGCCTGCGATAGTGTACTCAACGACGAACCTGGGTGCACGAATGGCAAAACGTCATTTTTTGGGATGAATCCATGTTGTGTTTACAGCATCATGATGGTCGCATCCATGTCTGGCGACATCGCGGTGAACGCACATTGGAAGCGTGTATTCGTCATCGCCATACTGGCGTATCACCCAGTGTGATGGTATGGGGTGCCATTGGTTACACGTCTCGTTCACCTCTTGTTCGCATTGACGGCACTTTGAACAGTGGACGTTACATTTCAGATGTGTTACGACCCGTGTCTTTACCCTTCAGCCGGCCGAAGTGGCCGTGCGGTTAAAGGCGCTGCAGTCTGGAACCGCGAGACCGCTACGGTCGCAGGTTCGAATCCTGCCTCGGGCATGGATGTTTGTGATGTCCTTAGGTTAGTTACGTTTAACTAGTTCTAAGTTCTAGGGGACTAATGACCTCAGCAGTTGAGTCCCATAGTGCTCAGAGCCATTTGAACCATTTACCCTTCATTCGATCCCTGCGAAACCCTACGTTTCAGCAGGATAATGCACGACCGCATGTTGCAGGTCCTGTACGGGCCTTTATGGATACAGAAAATATTCGACTGCTGCCCTGGCCAGCACGTTCTCCAGATCTTTCACCAATTGAAAAGGTCTGGTCAATGGTGGCCGAGCAACTGGCTCGTCACAATAGGCCAGTCACTACTCTTTATGAACTGTGGTATCGTGTTGAAGCTGCATGGACAGCTGTACCTGTACACCCGATCCAAGCTCTGTTTGACTCAATGCCCAGGCGTATCAAGGGCGTTATTACGGCCAGAGGTGGTTGTTATGGGTTCTGATTTCTCAGGATCTATACACCTAAATTGCGTGAAAATATAATCATATGTCAGTTCTAGTATAATATATTTGTCCAATGAATACCCGTTTATCATCTGCATTTCTTCTTGGTGTAGCAATTTTAATGGCCAGTAGTGTACAATAACGTAACCATTTATTGTGTCTCCCACTCTGGGCTGAACTATTACATTTGCAAGCAAATGGTACGCTATGGGATTCGTAATTCGTGGCAGTAATTTTCATTTTTAAGTTATTTTGCAACTTTTGACTATGATACAGTTCCTTCTGAGTCATTTTCGACCACAGCAAGGGATCAGTATAGGCTTATGATTACCGGATTGCCATCAAACGAAAGCTTGTTTAAATAACATTTATCTGATTCTACTTGCGTCTGTCAATCCCAGGATTTTATCTGTCACTTATCGGTCGTTTCACCTGTGGCAATGTTTGTTGATATGAAAATGCCGAGATGCTCTGTGGTTCTGAATCCACGTTAAACTGTAGAACTCCCTGTAAAAGCAGGATGCGTCGGTTCAAAGGTCGGAGGAAGGTAACGGCACACCACCTCCTACAGGATAATCCCCAGTAAATAACTGTGGTGTTCAAAACAGCCTTCGGATTGATGATTGCTTTACGTAGTTGTCTTCATAGATGAAAAGACGAGTCGCAGGCTTCTATTAGGAGAGCGTTAAGTGGAGTTAACGTCGTTGCTTTTAATGATATCATGCTGCATCTCCACCGCAATTTATCTAACTTGATGCAACAGGATTTCGTTGAATTTTGGTATATAAAAGAACCGTATTCGATTTTGCACTTATAAGAATTCTGTTGTTGTTGAGTAATATTTTAGTGTTGCCTACGCTTCTCTCACGACATAGGCGTAGAACTGTAGTTATAGGCGTATCACTTGATTCGAACAAATCATTTGCTGAGAAATTCATGTTAAATAGCTACTATACAACTGTCCAAGAAATTTTTTTGCGATTTTACTGTAAAATGTTGAAAACTTAAACTCATGTTTGCTGCTCCATAGTTTATATGTTCCTTTATGAAGATTATAGTGTTGCCTTTTAGGTGAAGTTTTAATTCAGTGTTGTAGTTCTTTTTTTACTTACTGTGTAACAATACTCTTAAACGTAGCGGTACGCTATAAGTGAATGGGAAGACGAAATAACGATCAATGGAACTGAATAATGGACATACAGTCCTGATATTAATTCATTTGATCACCTGTTAACAAAGTAATGAACTGGTATACAGCAGGTATACATAATGCCAAACCGGTTACAAAAATAATCGAAGATATTCTGGGGATGTAAACACGTGCAGGAAACGTCTGACACTGGTATTGCCTTTGTGAAATATCTTCAGTTTATGATCGAAGGATATGTAACAACGTACATATATATCTGAGAAACAAAAATAACAAGTAGATAGTGGTTATGTAGCCCTCGAACACATCCGTCTGTCTTCGTTCAGCTATGGACGCCAATTAACGCAGTCCTCCATTTCTGTGTCTTGCCATCTGTTTCCTCATGTCTTCGTAACTGCAGCCTCCAACATCAGTTATCTGTCTTTTAACGAACAGATCCTGCGATTCGTGTCGTACACGAGCCATTCAATCACAGATTTCAGCAGCGACTGATGTCACAATAGTGCCCAACAATTTCATCTTTCTGAATTATTATGTTATTTTAATTTTTCTCGCTGAGCCTATCAGCTTATCTTATCATCAACATTCTCCCGTAACACCAACTTTGAAGGACTTCCAATCATTGCATCTCAGTCCACCCCATTGTCCATACTCTGCACACAAAGAGGGCTGTGCTTCATATATAGTTTCCAGTTGATATATTTCTAGTGTATATTTCAGTTTTTCGACTGAGCTACTCATAATTTTACGTATTAGCAACTATTTCCTTTTATGATAAATTACTTTTTCTTGTGTCACTTTTGTTAGTTTGGTTCTTCAGTTTCTCCTTGCGTCTTTGATGACAACGTAATCCAGGGGTGGACTGTTGGTTCTTGGAGACAAAAGGCCACAGTGCTTTAGCGATCGATCCCTTCTCCATCATCATGCACCGACCCCCTATAGTCTTAATTTTAGTTTATTTCCAACTTTGTGAGTGCTGGCCGGGCCTCTCAGAGTCACTGGGCACAACGAATATTTTATTTACAACATTTTTCTTTTCTGTGCAATATTGCTTAAATACTAACGTAATTTATTCGCTTTTCTAATTACTAAAACACAGTATTTTGTTGTATGAGTTTCAATTCGTGCTTTTATAAATGAAAAAAACAGGAATTTTGAATGTTCTAGGTATTAATTCATTTCGTTAATCAGTTTTCGGTCCACAAGGCAATCACCAGACTTAAAATATCGTTGTGAAATAAGATGCAATACTAGTGAACAACGCTGAAAACGATGATTCACATCGAGAGTGATATGCAAACTCAGAATAAAGATAAAGTAATTGAAATTGCTAAAGGTTAACACTAAATAAATATCAAACTTCCTGGCACATTAAAACTGTATGAGCGACCGACACTCGAAATCGGTACCTTTTGCGGGCAAGTGCTCGACCAACTGAGCTTCTCCGGCCGGAGTGGCCGAGCGGTTCTAGGCGCTACAGTCTGGAACCGCGCGACCGCTACGGTCGCAGGTTCGAATCCTGCCTCGGGCATGGATGTGTGTGATGTTCTTAGGTTGGTTAGGTTTAAGTAGTTCTAAGTTCTAGGGGACTGATGACCACAGCAGTTAAGTCGCATAGTGCTCAGAGCCATTTGAACCATTTGAGCCAATAAAAAGGAGAACACGACAAAAGTAATATTGTTTTTCGACTGAGCTACTCATGCACGACTCACCATTCCTCCTCGCAGCTTTAATTCTGCCAGTACCTTGTATCTTGCGTTCCAAACTTCACAGAAGGTCTCCTGCGAACCTTGCAGAACTAGCACTCCTGGAAGAAAGGATATTGTGGAAATAAGAAGAATTAAAGTTGTGAGGTCGGCTCGTGAGTCATGTTTTGGTAGCTCAGTCGGTAGAGCACTTGCTGGCGAAAGGCAGAGGTCCCGAGGTCGAGTCTCGCTCCCTTACACAAGTTTAATCTGCCAGGAGGTTTCATATGGGTGCACACACCGCTGCAGAGTGTAAATTTCATCCAGTAAATAAATATGTTGGTAACAAACTAGGAAAACATTAACACTGCACTACACCTCAAAAACCCGGCGTGCGCGCGCGCTTGTGTGTGTGTGTGTGTGTGTGTGTGTGTGTGTGTGTGTGAAGGTGAGGTGAAAGGAAGAAGAACAAAATTAACAAAGGATTATGCTCAACAGCAGAGATTGTGTACTTATGGTAAAATAATTTTACAGCCCTAATTACAATTTAAATTAACAGTCAAAATAAAATAAAATTAATAAGAAACAACAGGACTGAAGACTAGACTGAAGAGTTTTACATACGAAAGGTGATGAAGGAACAGAGGTAAAAATAGAATTGATCATTTAACAGTAAATACAAATGATAAATTACATATTAGTGATGCGAACAGCTTCTCTGAATTTATTTTAGGGAAGCTGTGCCTATTATAAAACGAAAGATTGTTCAGAGTACACAGAAACTCATAATAATATATATTTTTACCTTAGCCCATGAAACTGAGTGCAGGTTTAACTACTGTACATAGCTACAAGTTTCCTGAATTTTATGTTACTATTGTTGTTGTGGACTAGGTAACCTTGGTTGTCCTGTTACACATAACAGTAGTAAATTTCTGGTGCAGACTCTTGGTAGTACAAGTACTTGAAGGTACTACTGTGCTTTTACTCATTTACTGTACTGTGTTTATATGGTTGCCCAATGGTGCTGTACTATATCTGGACACTGTGAATATTCTTCTTCCTATCTTTTTGGTGCCAACGGCCTTGCCTCAGTGGTAACACCGGTTCCCGTCAGATCACCGAAGTTAGGCGCTGTCCGGCTGGGCTAGCACTTGGATGGGTGACCATACGGTCTGCCGAGTGCTGTTGGCAAGAGGGGTTCACTCAGCCCTTACTTGATTGATAATTAGCGGCTCCGGTCTCGTAAACTGACGTACGGCCAGGAGAGCGTTGTGCTGACCACGTGGCCCTCCACATCCGCATCAAGTGACGCCTGTGGGCTGGGGATGACACGGCGGCCGGTCGGTACTGTTGGGCCTTCCAAAGCCTGTTCGGACGGAGTATTTTTTTGTTCGTGACTGGTGCTCACTTGTGAGTCACAGGGGCTGAAACACATTTTGCGTATGTGTATATATATAACGTGATACTTGGGGAATGTTTATATATTTTACCGTTATGTTATGATCTTTTCATAAGCGTTAGCTCTGGGGAGAACTCTCTTGATTTAACGTTAATGCTCGAACATTCACCGATGTTCAAATGGCTCTGAGCACTATGGGACTTAACTTCTGAGGTCATCAGTCCCCTAGAACTAAGAACTACTTAAACCTAACTAACCTAAGGACATCACAGAGATCCATGCCCGAAGCAGGATTCGAACCTGCGACCGTATCGGTCGCGCGGTTCCAGACTGTAGCGCCTAGAACTGCTCGGCCACCACGGCCGGCTTCACCGAAGTCATTGTGGCCCTGTGAAAATGTTTGTAAAATGACCCAGAGCTGCACAATACCCAGTGCAACCCCATTCCGCCCAAATCCCACCACTACAGTTGGTAGCAGAGTGTGGTTATGCACTGTGTCAGTATGGTGGCTTACCTTGTGGTTTTTCGGGTGTGGCAGCTAGGTAGGTATCAGACAAAAATGGCTGTGCTAGGATGAGTTAGCCTATGAGGTGGCCTTTCAAGGCAGGTCTCTGCAAGCATTGTGCCACCACAATGCTTGTCTCAGCAGCTTTGGAAGGCCGTAGGTGAGCCACTGCTCTCGACAGCTGGGAGCGAACGGATGTAGTAAGCCTACGGAATATCAGACCAGCTGTGTGGCTGGATTGAAGACTTTTTAGCAAACAGAACACAGCATGTTGTTCTCAATGGTGAGACGTCTACAGACGTTAAAGTAACCTCTGGCGAGCCACAGGGGCGTGTGATGGGACCACTGCTTTTCACAATATATATAAATGACCTAGTAGAGAGTGTCAGAAGTTCCATGAGGCTTTTCGCAGATGATGCTGTAGTATACAGAGAAGTTGCAGCATTAGAAAATTGCAGCGAAATGCAGGAAGATCTGCAGCGGATAGGCACTTGGTGCAGGGAGTGGCAACTGACCCTTAACATAGACAAATGTAATGTATTGCGAAGACATAGATAGAAGGATCCTTTATTGTATGATTATATGATAACGGAAAAAACACTGGTAGCAGTTACTTCTGTAAAGTATCTGGGAGTATGCGTACGGAACGATTTGAAGTGGAATGATCATATAAAATTAATTGTTGGTAAGGCGGATGCCAGGTTGAGATTCATTGGGAGAGTCCTTAGAAAATGTAGTCCATCAACAAAACACTCGTTCGACCTATATTTGAGCATTGCTCATCAGTTTGGGATCCGTACCAGGTCGGGTTGACAGAGGAGATAGAGAAGATCCAAAGAAGAGCGGCGCGTTTCGTCACAGGGTTATAAGCGTGATAGCGTTACGGAGATGTTTATCAAACTCAAGTGGCAGACTCTGCAAGAGAGACGCTCTGCATCGCGGTGTAGCTTGCTGTCCAGGTTTCGAGAGGGTGCATTTCTGGATGAGGTATCGAATATATTGCTTCCCCATACTTATACCTCCCGAGGAGATCACGAATGTAAAATTAGAGAGATTCGAGCGCGCACGGAGGCTTTCCAGCAGTCTTTCTTCCCGCGAACCATACGCGACTGGAACAGGAATGGGATGTCAGTGGCACGTAAAGTGCCCTCCGCCACACACCGTTGGGTGGCTTGCGAAGTATAAATGTAGATGTAGATGTGGGTCATGACATCGACAATATTATGTTGGCCCTCATGCAGATACAACTAACATAGAAATTTTTTTAAAGTGAGACCTAATACCACATTTTTTTATAAGTGAGTCACCTTCTCTTTTGAGGTTTATAGGCTAGGGTTATGCTGTATACAAAGAGGGTTAATGTTGCTGTTAGTATAGGAAGAAGAAAGTAGGCAGACCATATACGATTTACAAATTGGACAGTGTGGGTTTACTCTGTGATTTCTGATATTTTGATATGATCATGTGTGCTGGTTACCAGGATGGTCCGGTTTGTTGTACTAACAGGTTAGGCGCTGCTGGCAATCGTAGCTAAGGTCCCAGGTGAGATACTAGTAGGTTGTTGAGATACCTGGTAGGGTTTCTTTTCACAGTGTGATGATGTGTTCCTCAGTTGCTGCCCTGGGCAACGTAAGTAGGACCAGATTCTGCACCTTATAGTCATCACAATGGTTTTTTCAAGAGTGTGGTAAGACGGAAGGTCACTGTCATGATTGTCATGTCTCGTCATGTCTTTACTGTTGTATTTGGTATTTGTAATTATGGTGGCATGATGATGTTGTCAGTGTTTGGATTCCTCTTCTACTGGGGTCGGGGGTGGAAGCCATGTTTTTGGGTTGAAGTTTGTGCTGTGAAACAGCATTCCATGGCACATTTGCCCTTGTTTCTACACAGCTGGCCACGGCAATGCTGCTCCAGTCCTTATAGTTTGCCCACAAGGTGTGGTTGGTGGCCTTTGAGCTAAGGCAACGCCACACCAAGCTTAGATGGGACGGCAACCCACAGAAGAGGTTAGAAGGCTGCACCAAGTGATAACAAAAAAATTATCTTAAGGTAGGTGCCGCCACTGAAGTCCAAGTGACTGACAAGACTGGAGTACGTCGTGGACCACAGTTGGAGCAAACCAGGAAATTGATTAGTGGCCAGCAAACGAGGTGGAAATTAAGCTAGAACGTGGTGTGCCATGGATTAGGCCAGTGCATGCAGTCAGCGATCAATGCGGGGCATCGCCAAAGTGTCATGAACATTGCCAACCTGGAAGGTGTACGAGTCTTTACCCGGTGGCCAGAGAAGACGGCAACCATAAGCAGATATCGAGAAGAGTGGTTTGGTCATTGCTGTAACATATGTAGCACTAGGAGTGTGCTTCAGTGGTCCACAGAGTTTGGTGGGCAGCTGACGTGATGCCAGATTGAGAGTACTATATGGAGGGTACTGTGTGCAGTTAAGACAGCCGGCAACTGGTGTACGTATTCTTTACGAGTTTTGATATTACGTGGAGTTATCATAGGGACCCAAGTATGTGCTTTTTGTATTGTGTTTTACCTCCATTTTTTTACCATTGTACAAGAGTCAGCTATGTATTCGATTTGAAATCACACTGAAGAAGTGTACAACAATTGTTTCTGAATTTTATGTATCTGCAGTTTTCTGCAGACTAGGTAGCATTGGCAGCCCTTTTGTGTGTAGCAGTAGTAAATTTCTGATGGAGGTCTTTTATAGCACAGGTTCATTTGTAGTTCTGTGTTTATATGCTGCCTGATTGTAATATAGTATGGATGGAGAGTGTGAATATTCTGCTTTCTCCTTTGTTGTTTCTGTTTGGTGCCCACTTTTGTATCACAGGGGCTGAAACTCATGCAGTTGCACATGCCTGTATAACACGTATTGTTTATGAAATTATTTATTTTAGTGTTGTGTTATGCCCGTGTTTATACTAGTGTAAGCATTAGCTCTGGGCGGAATATTGATGCTTTATTATTATTTGCCAAACATTCCGGTGGTTTCATTGTGTTTTCATGAAAATACTTACGTCGGTAATAAATGCTATCATAAAATAACCCTACTCCTGCACAACCAACAGCCCAAATCCCACTCCACCTAAATCCTGAGCTGCAACCTGTAAAACACAAAATCTAAAACCATTTCTTCAAGATTGTCTTGGAGTTTAACGTTCAGCTCTCCTAGAAATCCACTTGCATGTATAGGCCCAACCATCACCTCAGGTTTATTGTCTGTATCTACAAATAATTAAAATATGCTCTGAAATACAAATCTTCCTCAACACTCCTACCAAAAGGTTGGACACTCAGAAGTGTTACCTTGCTGGATACGTGCTGCTCTTGCCATTTTCCTGTTCGCAGAAAGCAACAGCCTGTCAAGGACAGCATCCAGATGACGGCCATCGATCCAGCAGAACTCTAATGTGATTCCTGGCTCCACTGTAGTGATTTAGTTGCTTGGCTTTTTCCGCGTAACACTGTAGATGAATTTTAATTTACTTCCTCAGTGAAGGCCACACATGACCCTACAAGATACCAGACGTAGTATTAGCGGTTGGCAACATCCAGCATTCCTACGAGCCAAGACTTCTGATTCCGTACAAGTCATACCGTACCAGCACGCTCATTTTGTCGGGTAAGATAGCATTGGAATACATCCAACAAATAACTAAGAACGCAGGATGCAATCGCTACTCTGAAATGAAGAGACTGTCACAGAAGAAGAATTTGTGGTAGAAAAAGAAATAACTATAAGCAATAGTTTTTTAGTGTAACAATTATGGCGTGAACTGTTTTCTGATCTATGAGGATCGCGTCTAAACGCAAAACTGTATTATTGCAGAGTAAATCCGCTGAAGATACCTTAAAGTAAAAGGTGAATCTTGTCTTGACCGTAAACAAATAGAGATTTCAGCAGAAAATAGTTGTTCAGTTTATAAGAGGACTGTTTATACACTTGCTGCGAATAATGGCCACGCCAATAAACTTATCACTACACTTCTGATTTATATGCACTAAAAGTATGAATATATGCATTCATATATGCACTAAAAATCTGCCAAATAAGCACTATGTCCCAAAAACTTTAAAATATGAATAAGAAGAAAATATATTATTTGAAATTTCTCACATTTATTTTCTTGATGAAGTAATCAAATTATAAAGTTATTCTTAAACGCAGTCATTAAAAAATTAATATATCTTTTATATCCCCGTCCGGGACAAATTTTCAGCTAGCCCCGATATAAATAAACGCCAACTGGCAGGTAATGTCTTCAATTTCTTTCTGTCTTAAGATTTATTACTCTCTCTCTCTCTCTCTCTCTCTCTCTCTCTCTCTATCTCTCAATCTATTTTAGCATTAGTTGTTTTTATTGAAGCAAACATTAAAATATTTTTCACCGTTTTCTAGAAGAAACTAGTTCCTTCTGCCATTCGACATGTTTTTAAATGAAGAGAAAGAGCTCTACTTCACACGAAGTCACATGACAAAAAAGAGGCTATGTCACTTACAGAATAAGCAATAAGTTCTTTCTCAGATTCTCTTTGTAGCACTTTATTGAAATCCCGAAGAAACATGAAACCCGGATTCCATGGTTTTCTCAATTTTGTTACGAAGACACTTTTCTATTTCTCCTGGTATGTCCCCGGCGACGACTGTTCCGTATACCTGCAGGGCAGAAGATAGAGGCACCCCATTTTCTTCAAAACATGTATTTGCGGCCGGGAATTTACAAAAATAGGTCTTAAGAAACACTACTTTACCCTGGAGACTATTTTCTTACCTGCAGCGGGAATACTTGCTGTTTCATTTCTGTTTTTTAGTCACTTCGAGCACCTCTTTCCCCATCTTAGAAATTACTACTGCATTGTAGAGCAGCTTCAATCCATGTTCCCCATCTCGTGACGATTGGCTCTGGGGCTAAATGAGTATCATATCTATAAATAGTTTCACTGTTGATGACGGCATCATAAACACTTTTTTGAGAAAGGGCAGAAGACAGATGCATCCTGTTTTTCTTCCAAACGTATGATTGCGAATGGGAGTTTACAAAAATAGGCCCATTTACTTCTGGAAAATTCGCTCGAAATTCTTCTGCCAACCGATGAAGAGTATCTGCTAGACAGGTCATATGAACTGTCTTGGGATAAAATACATACAAAGCTTTAGCAGCCTTAACCATGTATGCTGCTGCATGTCCATCTATTACCAAGAGTTTTTCCTCATTTTCTTTAGCAGATCGCAAAGCACGTAATCCGTCACGAACAACATTGTTCATCGTTGAATGGTTTGTTTCTTTCAGTATCCTGAAGGTAATGAAATTTTCTGTTCCTCGTCCAGGTCCCGACATTTTTCTCACGACTACCTTGGCAATAAATCTCCTACACAAGCCAGTAGTTTCATTTACAGATAACAACAAGTTTCAGTCGCCTATATCGTCTCTTACTTTATGTATTACCTGAAGAGAAGTATTTTATTGAAAACTAGTGAAGACCAGTTGTGTAATCTGGGTTCTCAGTTTTGGGGGAGGGGGGGAGGGGAGGAAAAGTTTAAAAGATCTGTAAAAAATTTCTTTCTTGACCATAAACAACTAAATCAAACTCCGTGGCATTACAGGCCTAATTTAATGTTTCAGCTTTAAAAATTTTTGTTTAATAAATCAAAAGTTTTAAATAACTGATAAGGTCTTGTTGAGCTCCAAATATTCAGGGGGCGGGGTTGCAATCGACTCACAAACTAATTTGAGAAATTAAATTGTAAACTTCTCTCTCCTCATCAGCTTTGCCAAGTTAGTTTTTCTTTATTGTTGATCAATCGGGAACTTTTAGTTCGGAATATTTTTCCAGAATCATTCGAAATTTTACATTATTCAATTTAATCAAAGGGATGTTAGCTGAAACTAATGTTTTGCAGATACCTTTTGAAAAAGTTTCATTGCCATCATTTCCATTTCTGCCTGCGGGAAATGCTGCTGGTAAGGTTGTTTGGATCCTGGAGACATTGTTATTGACAGTATTTCTGTGGACAACTGTTCGTAAATGTTGTGTAATTTGTGGAATTTTTTGTTGCACTGCACATATAACAATGGTATGAAAATATTATGAATTTATTTTCGTTAATAGAAACAACAATCACTAACTTGAAAGTCACAATGATTTTTAAAATATTCTGGAAATGTAAAAATAAAGCTTATGTGTTTTTCGCACACTTTGCACAGTATTATATTTCCATCTGCTGGTAGAGTAGGATTTCCACTATCGAAGCAACTTAGCTTTAAAGTTCTTCTCCTTCGGCACTATAGTATTCTCGAACTTTCAGCATGCGAGAATAATAGCTGATCAGCAACTTCTGTTAATTACTACAACGGAAAATCAACCAAAGTTGCAAATTTCACTTTTTTTGGTTACTTGATGACTAGTTTCGGGCCGGGACCTATTTTCAGATCATCCACACAATCAAAAATACATGCACCATGTCAAAAATATGTACGTATTACGAAGTACAAATGAACAGTTACAGCGCATACATCAGGGTCGCTGGAAACCTCACGGTGGCCTTGTGTTTTCCAACTGATAAAAGGAACAAAGGTTGAAGCTATTGTATGGCCACCTAATGGAAACTGAAACAATACATGAGAGAGATTAGCTGCACACGCTACCACAAGGAGGAATCCTGTTGGAAAGCTAGAAGGCAGCGATAACAGAGCTCTGTTTGTGGCGCACGGCAACAGCAGAGATCGGACGAGCGTGTTTACAAACTCCAATCGTTACAAACACAGCACTTGTAATACGACGTGCATGGATTTCTAACAGAAGGAAACCTCTGAACCGTTTTGTTGCATGAGACGTATAGGGTGTGAAAATGGACATGGTACATGATTAGAAACATTTTTGAACTGCTTAGGAAATTAATTACGACAGTGAGTCAACGTAGCTGATTGGCTTGCTTTTTTTATTGTTTCGTCGTGCTGGTAACACCACAAGAGAAATTGTTTTGTACACTACAATTCATAGAAAGTCAGTCTGTTGTCCAAGTGCAACGATCATCCGCGTCAGAAAAAGATCATGGGAAACTCAAAAAATTGTTGAAGATGTATTTTTAGGTAGCCAGGTATACTTACCAACGTACTTCAAATAAAGATGTATAAACTAAATGTTCAATGTCAGGTAAAGATCACCTGCACACTCTAAGAATTGAGCGAATTTTGTTAACCGTTCTTCAAGATAACGCTAACCAAAACGGAATATGGATCTTTTCTGTTTCTAGAGCAAAATTATTGCTTGTCACCCATATCATTACCTGAAACTGCCGGCCAGAGTGGCCGAGCGGTTCTAGGCGCTACAGTCTGGAACCGGGCGACCGCTACAGTCGCAGGTTCGAATCCTGCCTCGGGCATGGGTGTGTGTGATGTCCTTAGGTTAGTTAGGTTTAAGTAGTTCTTAGTTTTAGGGGACTGATGACCTCAGAAGTTAAGTCCCATAGTGCTCAGAGCCATTTGAACCATTTGAACCAGAATCTGAAACTAACCTAGCTATTTCCGTCGTATGTAACAAAATTCCACTCTGCACCGCAGAAAGCCACTGTAGTTCCATCGAGAAGCCTAGCGGTGCCTTAGCGAACCATTTGTCACCGGTGGAGAACAACACCTTGTTCACTGTCGGTGGTGTTCAAGGTCGTCACACTTTTAAGCAATGTCTTTTTCAACGGGGGTACCATCAGTAATAACGGCTAACCAGGGCCTGCTTCACGTCCAACACAAAAAGCAATGGACGTAACTGACAATAAAATATAAGTGGTTGGTTGGTTCTGAGCAGTATGGGACTTAACTTCTGAGGTCATCAGTCCCCTAGAACTTAGAACTACTTAAACCTAACTAACCTAAGGACATCACACACATCCATGCCCGAGGCAGGATTCGAACCTGCGACCGTAGCGGTCGCGCTGTTCCAGACTGTAGCGCCTAGAACCGCTTGGCCACCCCGGCCGGCAAAATATAACTCTGATGGAGACACACAATACAGTCTTACAGAGTAAGGGTTCATGAAAAAATCATGTCACTGAGGTTACTGGTTTGTTCGTTGCGACGAACAACACTTGAGTTATTCTAAGTCCGGTAGGACGTTCTCGCTGAATATCATAACAGGATATGTTAGTATCCATCGACAACAATACAGACACTAGTCCAGACATTAGCAAAGGCAAAGCCTCAAAACCGTGATAACTATACAGGGTGTTACAAAAAGGTACGGCCAAACTTTCAGGAAACATTTCTCACACACAAATAAAGAAAAGATGTTATGTGGACATGTGTCCGGAAACGCTTAATTTCCATGTTAGAGCTCATTTTAGTTTCGTCAATCACCTACGCTCAATGGAGCACTTTATCATGATTCCATACAGGATAGTCTACCTGTGCTGCTAGAACATGTGCCTTTACAAGTACGACACAACATGTAGTTCATGAACGATGGAGCTCCTGCACATTTCAGTCGAAGTGTTCGTACGCTTCTCAACAACAGATTCGGTGACCGATGGATTGGTAGAGGCGGACCAATTCCATGGCCTCCACGCTCTCCTGACCTCAACCCTCTTGACTTTCATTTATGGGGGCATTTGAAAGCTCTTGTCTACGCAACCCCGGTACCAAATGTAGAGGCTCTTCGTGCTCGTATTGTGGACGGCTGTGATACAATACGCCATTCTCCAGGGCTGCATCAGGGCATCAGGGATTCCATGCGACGGAGGGTGGATGCATGTATCCTCGCTAACGGAGGACATTTTGAACATTTCCTGTAACAAAGTGTTTGAAGTCACGCTGGTACGTTCTGTTGCTGTGTGTTTCCATTCCATGAGTAATGCGATTTGGAGAGAAGTAATAAAATGAGCTCTAACATGGAAAGTAAGAGTTTCCGGACACATGTCCACATAACATATTTTCTTTCTTTGTGTGTGAGGAATGTTTCCTGAAAGGTTGGCCGTACCTTTTTGTAACACCCAGTAGATGACTACCTATTAGATACAAGAGAAAGGCGAAAGGCTAGAATATTGGCAGGCAGAATAGATGCATAAAAAAGTAATGCCTTGGTGTTTGCTTGGTAGACTTATTACGATAAGCAACCAAGTTAAGTCTAAAATGATGTAAATATCTAACAAGGGAACCTCCCCATCGCTTCCCCATCAGATTTACTTATAAGTTGGCACAGTGGATAGGCCTTGAAAAACTAAACAGAGATCAATCGAGAGAACAGGAAGAAGTTCTGTGGAACTATGAAAAAAATAAGCAAAATATACAAACTGAGTAGTCCATGTGCAAGATAGTCAATATCAAGGAGAGCGTAGGTACAGGACCGCCGTGGTCCCGCGGTTAGTGTGAGCAGCTACGAAACGAAAGGTCTTCGGTTCAAGTCTTCCCTCCAGTAAAAAGTTTATTTTTTTTTAATTTTCGGACTATTATTATCTGTCCGTCATCACTTTTTTGGGAGTGATTATCACATCCACAAAAAAACCTAAATCGGGCAAGGTAGAAGTATCTTTTTACACATTCGCCAAGTGTACAAGTTAGGTGGGTCGACAACATATTCCTGTCATGTGACGCACATGCCGTCACCAGTGTCTTACATATAGAATATATCAGACGTGTTTTCCTGTGGAGGAATCGGTTGACCTATGACCTTGCGATCAAATGTTTTCGGTTCCCATTGGAGAGGCACGTCCTTTCGTCTCCTAATCGCACGGTTTTGCGGTGCGGTTGCAAAACACAGGCACTGAACTTATTACAGTGAACAGAGACTTCAATGAACGAACGGACAGATCATAACTTCGAGAAAATAAAGAAAGTAAACTTTTCACTCGAGGGTAGACTTGACCCAAGGAATTCTCAATTTTTTTTTTTTTTTACTCATTTTGTTCGATTTTGTTCGTTGCATCTGCTCGAGGCGGACGTCGTAAGACATCCGTTTAAGTTCGTTGTTGATCGATTAACTCAGTTTTTTTTTTTTTTTTTTTTTTTGTTACAGAGGAAGCTAACCCTCTGACCGAACACGCTGAGCTACCGTGCCGGCATCTCATTCGGCAACTGCTCACGCTAACCACGAGACCACGACGCTCCAGAGCTGACACTATCCTTCATGTTGCCTATCTTGCGCATGGACTACTCAGTTTGTATATTTTGCTTATTTTTTTCATTGTTCCGCACAACTTCATCCTGTTTCCTCGATTGATTTGTGTTCAGTTTTTCAAGGCCTATCCACTGTGCCAACTTATAACTAAATCTGAGGGGGGTGGGATGGGGAGATTCCCTTGTAAGCAGAACAATCTTAGTCCAATAGGATCGCAATGGGGCACACTTCCCTGAATAGTTTTTACTTTAGCAACTTGCAGTGTGGTTTTATGCCACAGAATTGGCCGTAGTCTAAGTGCAGTTCGCTTACATTTTATCCACCAGACAAGCATTTTAAACTGTGAAAGGCAAATACCTGTCATTTATTGTTTGATACGGACGGTTTTCTATTGCACTAGCCAACCAAATTTTACACTCTTCCTGTAACTGGTATGGAAACAGCTAATCTTTATGTTTTCAGGTGTGCTGATGCACTCAGCGGACGTTCAGTTACGGTTCTGGCTTGCTAATTGCAGCCTTCGCCGCCGATGAGCGGCAGTCAGCAGGGGCACGTAGTGGTGGTGGTAAGTTCCTATGGGACCAAACTGCTGAGGTCATCGGTCCCTAGGCTTCCACACTACTTAACTTAAACTAACATACGCTAAGACAACACACACACACACCCATGGCAGAGGGAGGACTCGAACATCGAGCAGAAGGACGGGCACATGAGCCAGGAGCCTGCTGCAGAGGTCCGTATGCACCAATGTTCGCAGAAGGTAAAAGAGCGGGCGCTTTCTCGCCTTTGTTCATCTGGGGGATCAGTTGGTCAACAGTTGCAGATCTATTCGCCGGTACACATCTCCACAGCCGTCGTTCACCCCTGTCATTTATGACATGTGGTGCGCCAGAGTTGCCTTGGCGCCGGCTTGGGATAGCGCCATTTTGCCAGGCAAAATATACTTTAACCACAACAGCACGCGAACAGTTACCAAACTTGCCCGTTTCGGAAAAAATTGCACCTTCGGCCCGAAAGCCGATGACCATACCCTTTCGGACGTCAGATAAATCATTCCGTTTCCCGACTGAAAAAGTAATGTATTATAGAGTAGCTTCACACCTTTGTAAAAATAAAGTTTTAACAAAATGTCAGTTTGGTTTCCAGAAGGGTTTTTCAACGGAAAATGCTATATATACTTTCGCTAATGAAATATTAAATGTTCTGAGTAACCGGAAGTCACCCGTTGGGATTTTTTGTCATCAAAGGCTTTTGATTGTGTAAATCATGGAATACTTCTAGATAAGCTCAAGTACTGAGGTATGAATGGGACAGTGCTCAAATGGTTTAAATCATACCTAACTGGAAGAGTGCAGAAAGGTGAAATAAACAGTTCACATAATATGCGAAAAACTGGTGTTTTCTCAAACTGGAGAACAATCAAGATTGGGGTGCCGCAAGGTTCGGTCTTGGGTCCTCTGCTGTTATTAATATATATTAATGACTTGCCATTCTATATTCACGAAGATGCAAAGCTGGTACTTTTTGCCGATGATACAAGTATAGCTATCACACCCGACGGACAAGAATTAACTGGTGAAATTGTAAACGACGTTTTTCAGAAAATGATTAAGTGGTTCTCTGCAAATGGGCTCTCATTAAACTTTGACAAAACACAGTATATACAGTTCCACACAGTAAATGGAATGACCCCATAATAAATATAGACTTCGATCAGAAATCGGTAGCTAAGGTAGAATATTCAAAATTTCTAGGTGTATGCATTGATGAGGGCTTGAACTGGAAAAAACACACTGAGGATCTGCTGAAACGTTTGAGTTCAGCTACTTATGCTATTAGGGTCATTGCAAATTTTGGCGATATACATCTGAGTAAATTAGCTTACCACGCCTATTTCCATTCTCTGCTTTCGTATGACATCATATTCTGGGGTAACTCATCATTGACTAAAAGAGTGTTCATTGCACAAAAGCGTGTAATCAGAATGATTGCTGGAGCCCATCCAAGATCATCCTGCAGACACTTATTTAAAGAGCTAGAAATCTTCACCGTAGCCTCACAAAATATATATTCACTTATGAAATTTGTTATTAACAATCCGAACGAATTCAAAAGTAATAGCAGTGTACATGGCTACAACACTAGGAGAGAGGATGATCTTCACTACTCAAGGTTAAATCTAACTTTGGCTCAGAAGGGGGTAAATTATGCTGCCACAAAAGTCTTTGGTCACTTACCTAATAGCATGAAAAGTCTGACAGATAGCCATATAGCATTTAAAAGGAAATTAAAAGAATTTCTTAGCGGCAACTCCTTCTACTCATTAGATGAATTTTTGGATGTCATGCAACATTTTGTCTAATGTAATATCTTGTATAGACACCTTTTATTAACCTGACACGTTCCACATCACTGCAAGTCTGTGAGTGACTGTTGCACACTGATGTCGAACATAGCCGGTGGTCATAGTAAAGTGACCGGACAGAGTATAAACCGGAGCTGAGGCAAATAAGGCATCGATATGGAACCAAAAGGGGGAAATCCAGTGACATAAGAGATACTGTCGATAGGCAAACTGTTTGACCCAGCGCCGGGAACGAGAATCTCGGAAACTACAAACCTGGCTGTTCAAATGCTATTGCCATGACCATCACTGGAAAGCGATTTAAGGACAGTGAAACTACGAGTAGAGGACAAAGTGTTAGATGTCCATGTCTCATCAGAGAACGTGGAGGTGGGAGACTTGCGCGCTCTTTAAAGCAGGAAAGGCAATGACCTGTGGCAGATATGACGACAGAGTACAATTTTTGTGCAGGCGCAAGCGTTTCGGAGCTCACAGTTCAGCGCACAATTTCGATTGCAGTGGGCACGGGCTCTTAGAGATTGAACGGACGCACACTAGAAAGTGTCGCATTGTTGGATAAATTACATTTCTAGCTACACTTGGGTGACGGTCGTGACCAAATACGCCATCATCTCGGCGAAAGGCTAATCGAAATATTCAGCATGTTACGGACGCATGCCTTTTGGGGGCATTATCTCATGGGGACCATTAACATTGGTACTCGTGTAATGTTTGGTAGTAGTGAAGGCAGAATGACAGATCTGACTACGTGAACATTACTGTGGACCATCTGCTTCCCCTCATGTTAGATAGTGAGCCGTGGCTGGCTCGAGTCATGCTTGTCTTGGGTTAAACGTTGGTTGCAGTCATGTGCTTTTATTTCTCCTGCGGTTATCGCGATAATGTTGCTGTCCTCTCCGTAAGTGGTAGCAGCAGCATGTACCGATATTAGTACTGCTGTACTATCTTTGGTGTGGCGGATATAGTTTCCGGCTGGGCGGTGTGTGACGAGTCGGTTGGTTGGCGTGGAGCAGCAAGGAAGTCTCCGTCGCGCGGACTCTAACCGGGGAAGCTGACGGCGTGCACGCGCGGTTGGAGTGTGAGGTGCTGCCTGCGAGTGCTATCAAGTTCGTCACCCACCGATCTTGGACATGGAAGTTGAGTCCTCACTTAACCTACTATCGAGCCTCAACTGTTTACATTTCTTCAGTTGATCCTGGTTGTCGCTTTTGGGACATTCCCGAGAGCAACAACATGTTGTATTCAAGTCAGCTAAGATTCAGCCGTCTTTCTGTGGAGTTTAACTTAATTTATTCCCTGTTATTGAAGTTGACCAGCGGAATCTCCTGCCTTGTGGCCGTTGACGTTCCGGTTAGCTGCCCTGGTCGTTGACGTAATTTTCGGCAGTGTATTTTCCTCGTCGTGTTGTTGCTGTCCAGCACGGCGTGTAGTTCGACAGCTAAGGTGTTGTTGGTCGTTGTGGGCGCCAATATTCTGTGTGTCGTTGTATTGAAATCTTGTGATCATTTTGCTGGTAGCGTGGAGTGGAACTGATTTTGTTGATTGGTCGGTCGGCTGTGTGTCGATTGGGTTGCCTTCAGATTGAGAAGTCGTTGGACAGGCTGCCTGTCTCACCTAAACGGGCGTTAATGTTACAATCCCAGGCCTACCCTTGGAAACTTCTGAGCGCCGTTCTTGTGTGTTGCATAGTAATTTCACTGTTTGGGTTTTAGTTATTTGGTTGATGTGTAGCCTTCAGCCGAGTGTCAATATCTCTTAAATTAATGTTCTTGTCTTACCCTTAAGGCGTGAGATTGTTATTCTTTTATATGGGGCCTTCAGCCGAATTTTACATGAGATGTTTTAAGATAAGGCCTTCTGCATTTTGAGTGAAACTCTTCTTATTGATAATATTCGGCCTCTAGCCAAGCTCCATTAAAAATAAATTGCTAAGGCCTTCAGCCTGTTTGGATTGAAGATTTAGAAAATATTCTTTGGTGAAACCTCCAGAAGAACCTTGTATTTCTATTCCTTGCTTAGGCCTTGTGTCTTGGATTTTCAGTGTGGACTTCAGCCGATCTAAATTTAATCAAAGGAGATCGATTAAAGTTTTGAGTGTTTTGCATCCTTGTTGTGAATTGTGTGTTGGTAAATAAATTTTGTATGTTGAGTGTAACTGACAGCAACTTATTTTGCACTCTTTCCACAACCTAATCCGCTCTGTCCTGCTAGCACAGGCATTTCAGATAGCTTCCCTGACAGCGATGGCATGTTCCAGAAGGATAATTCTCCGTTTCTCAAGGCTGAATCGTGCTGCAGTGGTTTGTGGAGCATAATACTGAATTTACGTTGCTGCTTTCGCCGCCAAATTTGAGGATCTGAAGACGATGGAACTCATCTGTAAGATTATCTGGCGCCAACTCCGCGCGTGAAGTGCATAACATGTACGTAGATATGTGGCACCACATTCTGTTGAACTGAACGAAAATACGCTCGCCGGCACAACGGTGATTTGCTCCAGAACGAGACGGAGTGGAACTATGACATGTGCAACATTAGTTCACTTTATTACAACACAGATGAACTTTGTACAACGCATTTCTAGAGAAATGTTCTGCGTATTTACAAGTGTCTCTGTATTAATATCACTTGTTGCAGACAATTTTACAAGTATCTTCACTTGAAGAATGACTGACATAATGTTCATATAAATGCTGCCCAAGCCATTTAATACACTAGTGGCCTACCTAAGACGATGCTGTCGTCTCGATCGTTGACTACGAATTGGATCGAGCGTTCCTTTGCTCAGCCGTAAGTAGACCATCGATAGCGGTGGCGTAACGAAGCTCTAGAACACTGGCTCCCAACAGGTGGTCCGCGGACCCCCAGGGGTCCACGAGCTATGCCAGAGGGGTCCGCAAGATGCTATTAGAACAAAAAATATATTTCGTATGATAACAGATTTTTTGCATTGGCCGCTCAATATTTTTTCAATAATGAATATGTCAATGTTTTTTCTAAGTACCAAAAATAGAAAACGTAAAAAAGACTCTTAATTTGGATTTTTAGGTACTTGATACTGTGATATGACAAGGTACCAATCATGCTCGATGAGAGGGTCCTCGAAAAAATTTTTTGGGAACCCCTGCTCTAGAAGGCGTGGCTACCCGCCGTTGCTCATTCGTCAGTGCGGCATGCAGCGATTAACATTTTTTTTTCCAAGGTGCCAACCTTGCTCACCCACCCCCATTTCCGATTGCACCATGTATTCCTCGGGAAAGCTATCAATGACCCGTCGAATCCATGAAAAGTAGAATCGCTGCTGTATTGAGTTCTAAAGGTGTGTCACAACGTTATTAACCAGGTTTTCGTAATGTTTTGGTACTTCATTGTTGTTTCCACTATGCGGGAACCATTTTTCAGTTCCAAAAAGTGACGAACAAATCGATTCACAGGACCACAATACGTCGATTATCTGATCAGAATAGGAGCTATCCTCTGAACACAGAAAAATGGCTGCTGTTAAAAGTAAGATGGCTCTGAGCACTATGGGACTTAACATCTATGGTCATCAGTCCCCTGTTAAAAGTAAGAGCAGAATAAAAAGTGCACATTTACAGGACAGTAATAGGTATATTGTTTGACCAGAGTAGGACCTCTTCTCTGAACACAGAGGAGTGGCTGCCGTTAAAGAGACAGAGCGGAATAAAATAGAGCCCATCCGCCACATGGATATACTTAATAATGGTGGCGGGTTCGCCTAAAAGTTTGTTCGCTGCCAACAAGTAAAGAGGTTACCGTCTCACCTGCTAAAACAAGGACTGAATTGTCCAATGAAAAAATTCTTCACCTCCGTAATGGATGAACGTAATAAAAACACTACCTCTTGTAAACAGAAACAGCTGGCTGGCGTAGAAATCAAGCTACGATCAGGAGTGGGAAGAACCAATGACGGTGTGAGCCGATGGGTTCCGAAGCCAAGTAATGGGAACTGTGTTAGCACCAAACGTGTTGGAGTGCCCTCTCTGTCTAGCATCTTGCACAGAGGACGATCTCTTGTAAACTACGCTGTGCGTCTGTGCGTCTTTCATATTGAGAATTCTTGGTACATTAGGTGCGTTGAAATTCGTTGTATCTAAAACCCTGTCCAGACATCCACCTTTGGCTCTTCGGGGCTTCCCAAAATCCTTCAAACAAAATCCCAGGATGACTTCTTTGACATGGACGCAGGAGATTAAGTTCTTCATGCCTGTCCAGTCTGAGCTTGGTCTCCGCCATAGCACGATCGTTGTCGTTGTATTCTGTAGTTAACCTACAACTATTTATTCACCGACTCTTAAAGAGCTACAAGAACGGAGAAGGAAAAATAAGAATGGGAGAGCAAGAACGCAGCGCTCAGATTAGAAAGGGTAAAAGACATGAATGGAGTCATTTGCACTTACTATTCAGTCTGTACATCGAAGATTAAAATTCAGGGTGACAGGCGACCAGTATCAAAATTCGATGATAACAATGCTGTTCTCAGTGAACGTGACAAGGAGTTACAGTACATACTGAATGGAATGAACAGTCTAATGAACATACACTCTGGATTGACGGTAAACCGAAGAAAGGTGAAAGTAATGAGGAATAACAGAAATGAGATTAACCATAAATTAAAATCAAAATCGGAAACCGCAAAGTAGATGAAGTGGAGGAATCTTACTACCTTGAGAGTAAACTAACACCTGAAGTATGAAGCAAGGAGTACAGAAAAACTAGATTAGGACAGGAAAAGAAAGCATTCGTGGGCATAAGAAGACTACTAGTGAAATCAGCGGCCTCAGTTGGGAAAAACTTTAAGAATGTAAGTTTTCAGCATAGCGTTTTACAGAAGTATGTTATGGAAATTGAAGCATTTGAGATGTGGTGGTATCGAGAGACTGGTAAAAAATGTGGGAATGTTCTCAGCAAAATCGCCGAGGAGAGAAACACTGAAAAGAAGAAGAGGCAGGATGATAGTGTATGTGTGAGGACGACAGGGAATAACTTCGATGGTACTCGATGGATCTGTAGAGGGTGTAAACTGCAGGAGAAACAGAGGCTGCATGTAATATATTCACAAGTTACTGACGACGCGCTGCTATGATATGAAGAGGCACACAAGAGGAAGTAGTGGCGGGCCTTATAAAACCAGTCAGAACTCTGGTGACCAAAATAAAATCTATAGATACGGATGTTTCCGTCCCAACGATAATAACTTGACTAAAATTACGAGGCGCACCGGCCGTGTAACGAACTGATGGCTCTGAGCACTATGGGACCTAACGTCTGAGGTTATCAGTCCCCCAGAACTTAGAACTTCTTAAACCTAACTAACCTAAGGACATCACACACATCCATGCCCGATGCAGGATTCGAACCTGCGACCGTAGCGGTCGCGCGGTTACAGACTGAAGCGCCTAGAACCGCTCGACCACACCGGCCGGCTGTAACAAACTCTCCGTTTGAATTTGGTTGATTTATGGACTGATCACCAAATGTGGGTGATGATTTCACAGTGAAATTCCATTTTTTTTAATGTGTAAAAGGGCTGCTTACCGTTTCGCTTCATTTAAGACGCTACAAAGAAACATAATGCGATATAAACCAAGGTTTAGTTACTTAGTAACACAATGGAACAATTCTTTTTGTACAATGAGTTATGTATTGAGCAATGTTAGATTAGAAGCAAGTAAAGTTGTCATAAACCGAAACATTGGTTTTAAAATCATAATGATTTAGTAGGTGTGGTCCGATTGGAGTTATTGAGTGCTTTTACTCCTCCTGTCACTTACAAGACACATCCAACCAGTAATAGAGTGATCTACAATTTATAATTCAATGTAGACTCCGAAGTATTGTCTAATTTGGCATTGCTCATTAACATATCATTCCCAGACGTGACAGAATTAGTGACAGAAAGTAATCACAGAATAGACAGAGGTTTTAACCCAGGATCCTTACTGTATTTGTAGTCTGACACTGTACCACTCACGTTACGGCATGTAGCAGTTGTTGTTGTTGTTATAGTGGTAGAGGTCGTGGAGGCAGCGCTCCTCAGTCCGAAGACTGGTTTAATACAGCTCCTTACAAGTATATCCTGTGCCTGCCACCTACCGAGCGAGGTGGCGCAGTGGTTAGCACACTGGACTCGCATTCGGGAGGACGACGGTTCAATTCCGTCTCCGACCATCCTGATTTAGGTTTTCCGTGATTTCCATAAATCGCTTCAGGCAAATGCCGGGATGGTTCCTTTGAAAGGGCACGGCCGATTTCCTCCCCATCCTTCCCTCACCCGCGCTTCCGTTCCGTCTCTAATGACCTCGTTGTCGACGGGACATTAAACACTAAGCCTGCCACCTACACGCATTAGAACTTACTGTAGTGAAGCCTTTGTTTCCCGCGACAAATTTTACCATCCACATGTCCCTCCAGCGCCAAACTGACTATCCCTTTATATCTGATGATGTATCATGTCAACGAACCCCTGTATTGGTCATGCTGAGCCACAAATTTCCTTTTACCTCAATTAGTTGTTCAATCTAATCTTCAGCATTCTTTTGTAGCACCACACTTCAGGCAAATACCTTCAAGAGTCTTCCTAGCTCAAACTTGTTTTAGATGTTAACAGATTCCCGTTTTCCAGAAATGCTTTTCTTGCTATAGCCAGTCTGCATTTTATATCATTTCTTCTTCGGTCATCATCAGTTCGTTTGCTTGTCCCAAACAGCAAAACTCATCCACTATTTTTTATTTTATTTTATTTATTTAAACTGATTAGATTAGGGCCTCCAGGTCCTTCGTACATCTGTCCAGGGTTTCACACACATTGTATTTTTTTGCGTCATAGTTACCTAAGAAATAACAATTTTAATATGACAGATAGTGGTAATACATTATTAACAGAAGTAAACTGACATTAACGAATGTAGAAACAATCTGAATAAACAGTACTAACTAACAACCAATGAAGTTAATACTAGCAACTCTTCTACTCCTACTAGTGTACTGCTGCTGTTGCTACCACTATTACTTTAACTACTACTACTACTACTATTAATAATAATAATAATAATAGTGATAGTTTACATAATAATAATAACACTGACAGCAGTGGCAGATACAAAAAGTATTTATAGGTGTACAAAAGTGACACTTTCTGACAAAGCGAGTCGCGATGGAGGGAAATTCAGATAGACTGCACTGGCTAAGAGCACTGGAAAATAAAGATGAGGTCGGAAATAAGGTTGTAATGGGGTGACTAAGGCCTACAGGAACAATTGGAGATATTCTTGTTGCTTTTAGCAGCAACGTTATTGACTGTGTTCTGAAGCTGGCTATGTCATTCAGTTCTCTTATGTAATGAGGAGGTCATTCCAGAGTCCCTGCAGCTGAAACGGATTTCGAAAAAGCGGCTGTGTAACAGAATGGGGTGGAATGGATTTTGTTCTGACTGGAATTAGTGCTTCTGTCATGCTTTTCAGGCAAGAGTGTTAAGGTCGAGGGGAGGTATGAGAGACAGTTTACATCGACAGAACAGTAGAGAAGATATAGAGTATGGAAATATACGCATCTTTCTGCACGTAGCCAGGATTGTCACAGACTTAACCGGTTCCAGGTGCAATTAGCTTTCTTTAGAAGAACCTTGCAGGATAACTTCGCTGTGATCAACTACTGGAAATATAAGACCTTTTACAACTTTCTTTTTCAGGCCAAAAAGGTAGAGCTTCTTTTCTATATTTTGTAGGGCATGCATAGATGCTGGGGCCTTTTTGCACTTTGCTCCTATGTGCTTGGCTCATTTCAGTTTTTTATGTATTATTACTCGTACACTCTTTGCTGATGGAGAGAAGTAGATATTTTTCCCATTTATTATTAAATGTTTAAGGATTGCAGATATTTTGGACTAATGAGCTTGGAATGACCAACGAGGATCGTTGGATTTTGGAGGAGTTGAGCTTTAACCGTATATTCTGCGCCCATTTTGGTAGTGCATACAGGTCGGTATTGAAATTCTCGATATCTGTCTGCACATTTATTGATTTTTTACTTAGATGCAAGTGGAGGTCACCAGCGTACGTGTGATATTTACAGTAGGACAAAACTGAAAACACGTCATTGATATACAATGAAAAGAGTATAGGATCTAATACCGAACCCTGGGGGACGCCTGATATTACCTGTCGCCTTGTGACTACATGGTGCTGGTGAGACCTCAGGTACGAGCGAAACCGTTGCGCTGCACTTGGCGAGAAATATAGCCTGCCAAACTTGACAAGTGAAATGTCAAAGTCAACAGTGTTAAAGGTCTGAGAAGCAGATGATAGTCGACTCTTGTGAATCCACGACAAGTTTCAGGTCGTCTATTACTCTTATTAAGGAAAACTGATCGGCAACTTACGGGAATGCAGATGGGTGACATCGACGATCGATTGTGAGGGCTTGCCCCTCTCGAAATAATGGCAGTTGTTGTGACGTCATCCGGTTGCATTTCCTTAAGGTATCTGAACATTGTATACGAGAGGAGAAACTCAGGTCTCACAGTGTC
Source organism: Schistocerca serialis cubense (assembly GCF_023864345.2). NCBI lineage: Eukaryota > Metazoa > Arthropoda > Insecta > Orthoptera > Acrididae > Schistocerca > Schistocerca serialis. The sequence continues at coordinate 222,142,705 of NC_064639.1, read as the reverse complement.
TAGTAAGTTGTTTCTAGTTGAGTAGCTGGTTAGCTGGTCGTGAACTATGTATTCTAAGGCCTTGGACAGTGCCGGAAAAATGCAAATAGGTCTATAATCATAAAGTATTGTGGCAATATCTGTTTCAGGTAGGGGCTGACTAGTCCCTGCCTCCAGGCCTCAAGGATAACAGTTCTGGTTAAGGAGTGGTTGAAGATATCTGTTATAGTTGGCAATAGTGGGTCAACAATAAGATACATCATTGGGACTATGATGCCATCGCGTGATCTGATACGGATGATGAATTTTTTGACGGTACTGCGTGTAACATGCTTAACACAGAATTTTTCGTGGCTACCGTCGTTTATCCACTCGAAGTAACCAACATGTCTGTTCCGTTTGCGGATCAGTCGTAGCTGTACATAATGTAAAGCGTAAGTTCAGTTCCTCGTACGGGGACAGTTTAGTCAGTTGCAACTTTAACTTTTCCTGTATCAATTCCATGTAGGATTTTTTTTAAGTCAGCTGGTCTGTCTCTGTGTTCGGTTAATGTATGTGCCTGATTGTCTTTAGCATTTCTGACAGCTTGGCTGACTCTGTTCCACAACTCCTTGTAAACAATGTTATTTTCAGGTGGAATGCGTAGTTTGCATGTCAGATGTGAAGTGTCTGAGATTCATGAGCTGTTTTAACTCATCAGTTAGCGAAAGTGCTACTTACTTTTCCGATCGCCAGGCGAGCTTATTTATCATATAGTTGAGAATCTTTCTTAGTAAATCCATCATATTTTTCGTTTACACTTGAGAAAGGAGCGGAAGTTGCCACCGAAACTAGCAGTGTCTCATTTCCTAATCTAATTCTCTCAGCATGGCCTGATTTACCTACACTACATTCTATTAGCTTTGATTTAATTTTGTTGACATCTGACAATCTTCTTTCAAGACGTTATCTAGTCCTTTTCAACTGCTCTGTCTAGTCCTTTGCTGTCTCTAATAATATTGTGATGTCATCTATAAACTTCAAAGTTTTTTTTTTCATCTGTCTTAATTTTAACTCCCTTTGCACATTTTTCTTGGTTTCCTTTACTGTATATTCAACTTACAGACTGAATATCATCGGACCCTTCTCACTGCCTTCTCAACCACTGTTTCTGAAAGAACGCGAAAAGAAACGCAGTAGGAAAAAATTACAGCGGTTCTTAAGATGTTAAGTCATATGAGGAACCTTGCAGTCAAGACGTTTCGCCTAAGAGATCATTTTTCTTTTTACCCTCTCTCCACTAAGATGCTCTCAACAGTTTTTCCAGGAAATGGGTGTAAAGAAGCATTTGGGAACAGTACATTCAGTCCCTTACAATGTTTAAGAGCAATACCCAGAAGCGCAAGAATGCAGAAAAGGAAAATTCAAAATTACTCAGGCGCTTCAGTAAATTTTCAGATTTTTGCAGCGGACATCGTAATTAAAGCTTCCAAGTCCCGTCAATTAACAGCTACACAATGACACTACCTGCAGTTTACAAGAAAAATTTAGACATTACAGCAGAAGCCGTTTTGTGAGCTGCAGTCATCCAAGTGTGAATCCAACGAGCACGTGCACCGTGCTGTACCAGCACGGTTCAACAAACAGGCCGCCCGTCATTTCCATATCCGCGAATGGCTCAGGGCACTTTGTACCATTTGATGCAAGATTCTGTCACCGTCGAAAACAAATCGGTTGATGAAGTCATGTCTGAATGTGAAGTGCGCTCAGGAACGAGAAGCGTCGACTGATTTCAGTTTCAAACAAGGTACCCCACTTCTCACCCACGTCAGGGTCGGATAGCGTCAGAGTAAAACAATGACAAAACATTAACTTTTTATACCTGTCAGCTCATTTTAGGTTGATATGGCCTAACAGCCATAACATCTTTACTTGATAATGGCCTAAGGCCGAAATTGCAATCGTGAAATAAAGAAAGTGTTACAGTCACTGGCGTAAATATGATGTCTTTCATAAATGACTAATTCATCGTCGCCCAGGACAAACTGATAAAAATAGGAACTTGAAATTTTGAGAAGGTGCGGATCTTATACTGTAGGCGTCGTTTAAGAAGGGGTTTCTCGAAATTCCAGCTCTGACAAGGTGAAATAGGGGATGAATGGCTTATTTGAAAAAATGTCGCTGTTAAGTTATTCTCGATCAGAAACAAATAAATACGTGTCAGCATTTTTGGAAATTTAAACCTATGGGGATGATATAATGGGTGTAAGTTTTTTTCGAAAATATATTATTGTTAAAGAACTACTAAAGTGTTTTGAAAGCTACATCTATGAACACTGATATTTGACTTTTCGGTTACAAATAAATGAAACAGGTGTTTCAGTGGTTTTGGAAATTGAACCCCTAACGGGGTGAAATAGGATAAGATTTTTTACGAAAATATTATATTATGAAAGCATTTTTAAAGCTAAATCTATGAAAATTTAAATCTGGCTTCTCAGTCAGAAATAAAAAAATAAGTGTTTCACTGTTTTTGGAAATTCAGCCGCCATGGGGTGAAAAGGGGGATGAAAATTTTTATAGAAATGTTTCATCGCGCAAGCATTTTTGAAGCTAAATCTCTGAAAATTTGTATTTGGATTATCTGTCAGAAATAAAACATACACGTTTCACTGATTTTGGAAGTTCAGCCCTTAAGGGGGTGTAGTAGGGGATGAAACGTTTTACGAAAATATTTCATTGCGAAAGCGTTTTTAAACCTAGATTTGTATTCTCGGTTAGTGATGAAAAAATACACGTTCCTCTGTTTTTGGATATTCAGTTCCCAAGGGGATGAAATATGGTCAGACTGATTCACTGACTCATTATTCCCCACCTCGAAACGCTAACGATAGAAACTTTAAGTTCGGAGATGGTGTGGGTCATATACTGTGGTTATCGTTTAAGAAGGGATTGTCCCAAATTGCATTCCAAAGGGTGTGAAATAGTTTCTGAAACGCTTTTTAAAGTATGTCGCTATTAAGGGAACTTTGAAGCTAGAGCTACGAAAACTGGGATTTGGTTTCTCAGTCGTAAAAGAAATACTTATTTCAGCGTTTTTAGAATTTCAACCACTAAGGTGGTAAAATAATGGGTGAAAGTTTTTTGAAAATAAATAATTACTAAAGAACTACTATAGGATTTTTAAGGTCACATCTATGACGGCTGGTATTTGACTTTCTTAGTTAGAAATTTAAAATAGTACGTGTTCACGTATTTTTGGAAATTCAGCCCTTAAGGGAATGCAATAGAGGATGAAAATTTTTAAGAAAGTATTTCGTTACATTAAAGAAAGTTTCAAACTAAATTTATGAAAATCGGTATCACTTCTCGGTTAGGGAATGAAAGTTGCCATGGAAATATCACCACCTACTCACTTTTTGGTCAGCAGTGCATTCGGAAAAGACTATGCCTACACTGTATTAATCAGCATGAAAAACTTAGAAGTTGTTGCAGTTTGTGAACAGCATAAAAATTCAAATAAAAAAAATATCTGCAGGGCGTACGGTCTATCCGGATGAATCAACGGACGCTCAGCTACGTAGTAACAGAATAAAATGCCAGCGTTCATTACTTGTCGCCTCTGAGATCTTTAATTTCCCTACTTTAACTTAAAGCTGAGGTGACAATGTGAAGAAGATAAATGTAACTTCATCCTGGATTCATGAGCTTGGCACAGTGATCGGTCGATGAAATGTAACAATACTGTTACCGTTATTTTGATATTGTTTTATTAGGCAACCAGTTTCGACATTCCAGTCACACCTTCAGGGTGGGACGCTACTAATTTTCGTTGGTTTATACTCCCGTATATCGTTGAAACAGTGGTTCTTTCACTTCGGCTGCTAGTGCCCTGTAGTTCTTCAGCTATTTTCACGCACTGGTATATGTACGTTACTTGCATTTTAACGGCGATAGCTTCGCAGTCGACTGACCATTAAACCTCACGATGTGTTATGATGGATATCTGGAATATTTACTTAAATCTTATATTACAGGACATACGACAATTTTAGATTTCGATTATTTGATGGTTGGTACAGTGCTCGTTACATTACTTGCTGGACACGCATAGCTACATCTACATCGATACTCTGCAAATCACATTTAAGTGGCTGGCAGAGGGTTCATCGAATAACCTTCACAATTCTCGACTATTCCAATCTCATACAGCGCGGAAAGAACGAACACATATATCTTTGCGTACACGCTCTGATTTCCCATACTTTATCGTGGTGATCGCTTCTCCCTATGTAGGTCTGTGTCAACAAAATATTTTCGCATTCGAAGGAGAAAGTTGGTGATTGGAATTACGTGAGAAGATTCCGTCACAACGAAAAACGCCTTTCTTTTAATGATTTCCAGCCCAAATCCTGTATCATTTCTGTGACACTCTCTCCCATATTTCGTGATAATACAAAACGTGCTGCTTTTCTTTGAACGTTTTCGAGGTACTCCGTCAGTCCTATCTGGTAAGGATCCCACATCGCGCAGCAGCATTCTGAAAGAGGACGGACAACCGTAGAGTTGTTCTTAGTAGGTCTGTAACATTTTCTAAGTGTCCTGCCAGTAAAACGCAGTCTTTGGTTAGCCTTCCCCATAATATTTTCTATGTGTTCCTTCCAATTTAAGTTGTTCGTAATTGTAATACCTAGGTATTTAGTTGAATTTACGGATTTTAGATTAGACTGATTTATCGTGTAACCTAAGTTTAACGAGTTCCTTTTAGCACCCATGTGAATGACCTCACACTCTTCGTTATTTAGGGTCAACTGCCACTTTTCGCACCATTCCGATATTTCTTCTAAATCGTTTTGCAGGTTTTTTTTTTAATCTTCTGATGACCATGTTAGTCGATAAACGACAGCGTCATCTGCAAAAACAACTGAAGACGGCTGCTGAGATTGTCTCCCAAATCGTTTATATAGATAAAGAACAGCAAAGGGCCTATAACACTACCTTGGGGAACGCCAGAAATCACTTCTGTTTAACTCGATGACTTTCTGTCAGTTACTACGAACTGTGACCCCTCTGATAGGAAATCACAAATCCACTCACATAACTGAGACGATATTCCATATTTCACTACGAGCCGCTTATGTGGTACAGTGTCAAAAGCCTTCTGGAAATCCAGAAATACGGAATCGATCTGAAATCCCTTGTCAGTAGCACTAAACACTTCATGTGGATAAAGAGCTAATTGTGTTTCACAGGACCGATTTTTTTAAACCCATGTTGACTGTGTGTCAATAGACCGTTTCCTTCGTGGTAATTCAAAATGTTCGAACACAACATATTTTCTAAAATCCTGCTGCATATCGACGTTAACGATATGCGCCTGTAATTTAGTGGCTTACTCCAATACCTTTCTTGAATATTGGTGTGACTTGTGCAACTTTCCAGTCTTTGGGTACGGATCTTTCGTCGAGCGAACGGTTGTATGTGATTGTTAAGTATGGAGCTAATGCATCAGCATACTCCGAAAGGAACCTAATTGTTATACAGTCTGGACCAGAAGACTAGCTTTTATTAAGTGATTTAAGTTGTCTCACTACTGCGAGGATATTTACTTCTACGTTACTCATGTTGGCAGCTGTTCTCGATTCGAATTCTGGAATATTTACGCCCTCTCCTTTTGTGAAGGCATTTCGGAAGGCTGTGTTTAGTAACTCTGCTTTGGCAGCACTGTCTGCGATAGTATCTCCATTGCTATCGCACAGAGAAAGCACAGATTGTTTCTTGCCGCTGACATACTTCACATACGACCAGAATCTCTTTGGATTTTCTGCCAGGTTTCGAGACAAATGTTGGGCTTCGCCTGGTTCTTCAAAGCGGTACATGGTAATTAAATGTAGGTCATTCAGGCAGTCATCAGACTGGTTTGATGCGGTACGAAACGAATGTCTCTCTTCACCTCAGAGCGGCACTTAAACTCTACGTCCTCAGTTATCTGTTGGATGTATTTCAATCTCTGCCTTCCCCTACAGTTATTACGCTCTGCAGCTTCTGCTATTTCTGTTGAAGCAATTCCCTGATGTCTTAACACGTGTCCTATCATGCCATCCCCTCTTCTCGTCAGTGTTTTTTACACTTTCTTTTCTTCGCCGATTCTTCATAGAATCGTCGCATTCGCTAAAAGTCCATCTAATTTTCAACATCCATTTATAGCACCACACCTCAAACGCTACGATTCTCTTCTATTCCATTTTTCCCACAGTCCATGACGCACTGCCATACAACTCTGTGCTCCATATGTACATTCTATGAAATTTCCTACACGGATTAAGGCCAGTTTTTCATACTAAAAGGCTTCTCTTGCCCAGAAATTCGCTCTTTACCTGTGCAAATCGGCTTTCTTTACCCCCCTTGTTTCATTGTGTTTAATTTAACTTTTTTTCTAGCACCATTACTCATGCAGTTATCCAGGGCTCTCCGCCATGTTGCAAATAAAAAGCAGCACATCATGGGCATGCTCCAGAAATACTGTCTTCAAGCACAAATGCTGCAGATTAATCTGATTTGACAACGAGATTGTTTTAAACGAGCAAACACAGCGTCAACTTCTCCGCTGTCAAATTAATTTCCTTTATAAATACAGTATATGAAGGAACAGACCTTTTTGTCTGTGCAGACAGCTTTTTTTTAACATCGTTACACCTTTTCACGATTAAGGAAAGGCAAACCTACGTTTCTAGCATTTTTAGACTTAGAAAAAGCTTTTGACAATGTGGACCAGAATACTCTCTTTCAAATTCTAAAGGTGGCAGGGATAAAATACAGGGAGCGAAAGGCTATTTACAATTTGTACAGAAACCAGATGGCAGTTATAAGAGTCGAGGGGCACGAAAGGGTAGCAGTGGTTCGGAAGGGAGTGAGACGGGGTTGTAGCCTCTCCCCGAAGTTATTCCATCCGTATATTGAGCAAGCAGTAAAGGAAACAAAAGAAAAATTCGGAGTAGGTATTAAAATCCATGGAGAAGAAATAAAAACTTTGAGGTTCGCCGATGACATTGTAATTCTGTCAGAGACAGCAAAGGACTTGGAAGAGCAATTGAACGGAATGGACAGTGTCTTGAAAGGAGGTTTTAAGATGAACATCAACGAAAGCAAAACGAGGATAATGGAATGTAGTCGAATTAAGTCGGGTGATGCTGAAGGAATTAGATTAGGAAATGAGACACTTAAAGTAGTAAAGGAGTTTTGCTACTTGGGGAGCAAAATGACTGATGATGGTCGAAGTAGAGAAGATATAAAATGTAGACTGGCAATGGCAAGGAAAGCGTTTGTGAAGAAGAGAAATTTGTTGACATCGAGTATAGATTTAAGTGTCAGTAAATCGTTTCTGAAAATATTTGTATGGAGTGTAGCCATGTATGGAAGTGAAACATGGACGATAAATAGTTTGGACAAGAAGAGAATAGAAGCTTTCGAAATGTGCTACAGAAGAATGCTGAATATTAGATGGGTAGATCACATAACTAATGAGGAGGTATTGAATAGAATTGGGGAGAAGAGGAGTTTGTGGCACAATTTGACTAGAAGAAGGGACCGGTTGGTAGGGTATATTCTGAGGCATCAAGGGATCACAAATTTAGCATTGGAAGGCAGCGTGGAGGGTAAAAATCATAGAGGGAGATCAAGAGATGAATACACTAAGCAGATTCAGGAGAATGTAGGTTGCAGTAAGTACTGGGAGATGAAGAAACTTGCACAGGGTGGAGTAGCATGGAGAGCTGCATCAAACCAGTCTCAGGACTGAAGATCACAACAACAACACCTTTTCACAAGAAATCTGGCCCAGTCTCGTAGATCTCCCTCAGTAACGCTGCTCCGACTCTCACAAGCAATTCTAAATCTTTCGAACAGTTTTTCTTTCACAATTTTGCGAGTTTTATTTTGGTACATATTTCATACGTTGCGTGAATCTTTCTTCCATTTATACAACACATTTTCAGATTTGATGTCTTGGTCACCGAATTCGCGGATCTGAAGACGATGGAACTCACCTGTCACATTATCGGGCGCCAACTCCGCATACACAAACCACATAAGTTGCGTGACATTTGCGTGGATATGTGGCATCACATTCTGTTGTTCCGCACGAAAATACACTCGCCGTCACAATGGTGGGTTCTTTGATTTGCTCCGTAACGAGACGGAGTGGAGTTGTAAAGTGTAAAATATTAGTTCACTTTAATTCATTGACAATATGAAGATTTATGTAACTTTGTACAATCCATTTTATTAGCAATGTTCTGAGTATTTACAACTATCTGTGAATATTAATAGCCGGCCGGTGTGGCCGAGCGGTTCTAGGCGCTTCAGTCTGGAACCGCGTGACCGCTACGGTCGCAGATTCGAACCCTGCCTCGGGCGTGGATGTGTGTGATGTCCTTAGGTTAGTGCTCAGAGCCATTTGAACCATTTTTTTGAATATTAATATCGCTTGATACAGACAATTTTACCTGTCTCTATGCTTGAAGAATGGCTGACTTAACATCCACATAAATGCTGTCTAAGCCATTTAATACACTAGTGGCCTACCTAAGACGATACTGTCGTCTTGATCGTTGACTGCGAACTGGACAGAGCGTTACTTTGCTCAGCCGGAAGTAGACAATCGATTGCGGTGGCATAGCGTAGCTGTATGAGGCGTGGCTAGCCGGCGTTGCTCATTCGTCAGTGTGGCGTACGTCGACTATACTTTTCTGTGGTTTTGTTGTTAGGTACCAACTTTGCTTTGGCATCCCACTCTTCGGGTGTCACCATACATTCCTTGGTTAAGCTACCAGGGACCAGTCAAATTCATGAAACGCAGAATCGCTGCTTTATTGAGTTCCAAAGGTGTATCACAGCGCTATTAATCCGGCTGTCGTAATGTTTTGGTGCATCATTGTTGCCCCCGTACGAGAAACACCTTTCCAGTACCAAGAAGTGAGGAACGAATCCGTTCACAGGACCATAATTATCTGATCAAATAGGGCCTTCCCTCTGAACACAGGGAAATGGTTGCTGTTAAAGGAACGCTTAGAGCAGAATAAAATAGCGCCCATCCACAGTATTATAATACGCATGTCATCTGACCAGACCTATCTTCTGAACACAAAGGAATGGCTACCGTTAAAGGGACAGTTACAACGGAGTAAAATAGCGCCCATCCGCCACGTGGACTCACTTAAGAATGGCGGCGGATTCGCCTAAAAGTTTGATCGCTGCCAACATGTAAAGAGCTTACCGTTTCACCTGCTAAAACAAGGATTGAATTGTCGAAGGAAAAAATTCTTCGCCTCCGCAATGGATGAAAGCAATCAAAACACTTTTTCTTGTAAACAGTAACAGCTGGCTGGCATGAAAATCTCCGAGAAAGCTACGATCAGGACTAGGGAGAACCAATGACGATATGAGCCGATGGGTTCCGAAGCCAAGTAATGGGAACGGTGCTAACACCAAACGTGGTGGAGTGCCCTCTCTGTCTAGCATCTCGCGCAGATGACGATCTCTTGTAAAACTATGCTGTGTGTCTTTATAGAGCGAATTCTTGGTACATTAGATATGTTGAAATTCGTTGTATCTTAATCCCAGTCCAGACATCCACCTTAGGCTCTTCGATGCTTACCAAAATCCATCAAATAAAATCCCAGGATGGCTTCCTTGACATGGACGCAGGCGATTTAGTTCTTCATGCCTGTCCAGTCCTTAATCCCAGTCCAGACATCCACCTTAGGCTCTTCGATGCTTACCAAAATCCATCAAATAAAATCCCAGGATGGCTTCCTTGACATGGACGCAGGCGATTTAGTTCTTCATGCCTGTCCAGTCTGAGTTTGTTCTCCGCCATAGTACGATCGTTGTTGTATTCTGTAGTTTACCTACAATTATTTATTCACCGACCTTTATAAGAGCTACAAGAACGGAGAAGGAAAAATAAGACTGGGAGCAAGAACGCAGTGCTCGGATTAGAAAGGATACAAGACATGAACGTAGTCATTTGCACTTACTATTCAGTCTGTACATCGAAGAATAAAATTCAGGGTGACAGGCGACCAGTATTAAAATTCGTTGATGACATTGCTGTTCTCAGTGAAAGCGACAAGGAATTACAGTATACACTGAATGGAATGAACAGTCTAATGAACATACACTCTGGATTGAGGGTAAACCGTAGAAAGGTGAAGTAATGAGGAATAACAGAAATGAGATTAACCATAAAATTAACATCAAAATCGGAAACCGCAAAGTAGATGAAGTGGAGGACTCTTACTACCTTGGAAGTAAAATAACACCTGAATTATGAAGCAAGGAGGACATAAAAACTAGATTATCACAGGAGAAGAAAGCATTCGTGGGCAAAAGAAGTCTACTAACGTAAACAGCGGCCTCAATTGAGAAACAACTTTTTAAGAATGCATGTTTTCAGCACAGAGTTTTACGGAAGTACGTCATGGGAATCGAATAAGATGAAAATTGAAGCATTTGAGATGTGGTGGTATCGAGAGACTGATACAAAATTTGGGAATGTTCTCAGCAAAATCGCCGAGGTGAGAAACATGCGGAAAACACTGAAATAAGAAGGGGCAGTATGATAGCGTATGTGTGAAGACGACTGGGAATAACTTCTATGGTACTCGAGGGATCTGTAGAGGGTGTAAACTGTAGGAGAAACACAGGCTCCATGTAATATATTCACAAGTTACTGAGGAAGTGCTGCTATGATATGAAAAGGCACACGAGAGGAAGTAGTGGCGGGCCTTATTAAACCAGACAGAACTCTGATGACCAAAATAAAATCGTCTATATATACGGATGTTTCCGTCACAGGGATAATAATCTGACTAAAATTACGAGGTGCATCGGCCGTGTAACGAACTTTCCGTTTGACTTTGGTTGATATGTGGACTGATCACCAAATTTGGATGACGTTTTTAGATGGTGAAACTACATTTTGAACAATGTGTAAAAGAGCTGTTTCACCGTTTCGCTTCACTTAAGAGACCACAAAGAAACATAACGCGATATAAATCAAGTTTTAGTTGTTTAGTAACACACTGGAACAATCGTTTTTCGATACTGAGGTACATATTGAGTAATGTTAGATCAGAAGCAAGTGAAGCTGCTATCAAACGAGATTGGTTTTAAAACCGTAATGCTTTACTAGGTGTGCTCCTATTGGAGTTAGTTAGCTCTTTCTTTCCTCCTATCGCTTAATTGACTTAACCAACCAGTAATAGGGTGACATACAATTTATAATATAACGTGGGCTCCGAAGTATTGTGTAATATGGCATTGTTCACATTAACATACCATTGCCAAAGGTGACAGAATCAGTTAGTGACAGAAAGTAATTGTAGGAGAGACAGAGGATTGAATGCAGGATCCTTGACTGGATTTGTTGTTTGACAGTGATTTTCTCATCCACTGTAGCACCCATGTTATAGCATATTGTTGTTGTTGTTGTTGTTGCTGCTGCTGCTGTTGTTGTTGTGATGGTTTTAGTGGTGGGGGTGGCAGCGGTCCTCAGTCTTAAGACGGTGTAATACAGCTCCACACTAGTTTATCCTGTGCCAGCCTATAACTACTGCTGCCTACATGCATTAGAACTTGCTGCAGTGAAGCCTCTGTCTCCCTCGACAATTTTGACCTTCCACAGGTCACTCCACTGCAAAACTGACTATTGTTTTATGCCTGACGATGTATGCTGCCAATGACCCCTTCTTTTAGTCATGCAATGCCACAAAGTTCTTTTTTTTACCCAGTTCGGTTCAGTACCTCCTCAATAGTTGCTCAGTCTTATCTTCAGCATTATTTTGTAGCACCACACTTCAAAACCTATTCTCTTCTTGTGGGCACTGTTATTGTTCGTGTTCCACTTCGTAGTCGGCTACCATCCAAACACTTTCAAGAAAAGACTAACTCAAACGCGTTTCAGATGTTAACAGATTCCTATTTTTCAGAAACGATTTTCTTTCTATAGCCAGTCTGTATTTTATATACTTTCTTCTCCAGTCATCATCAATTAGTTTGCTCCACAAACAGCAAAACTCATCTACTACACTTTATTTTATTTATTTTATTTGATAAGATTAGGGCCTCCATACCCTCTCGTACATAGGACCAGAGTTTAATACATCATAGTTACCTAAAAAACAACAATAATGTGACAAATAGTAATAATATAGTATTAATAGACTTTAATGACGTAGAAACAATCTGAATAATCAGTATTAACTAAGAACTAATAAAGTTAATACTAGCAGCACTTCCACTATTACTAGTGTACCGCTGCTGTTGTTGCCGCTATTGCTATTATTATTACTAATAATAATAATAATGGGGATAGAGGTGGCGGAAACAAAAGGTATTTATAGCTATATAAAAGTGATACTTTCTGACTTAGCGAGTTCTGATGTAGGGAAATGTAGATAGACTGCACTGGCTAAGAGCACTGAAAAATGAACGTCAGGTCGGAAAGAAGGATATAAGAGGGTAACCAGTGTGTACAGGGACAAAGGTAGACATTGTTGTTCCTCCAGTAGATACGTTATGAACTGTCTTCTGAAGCTGGATATGTTATTCTGCTCTCTGATATAATGAGCGAAGTCATTCCAGTTTCTGGTGCTAAAAGGGACTCCAAGAAAGAGGCTGAGTGATGGAGTGGGAAAGGATTTTGCTCTAATGGGAATGATTGTTTCTGCCGTGTTGTTTAGACAAGAGCGTTAAGGTGGAGGGGAGTTTACATCTATAGGACACTAGAGAAGATATGGAGTATGGAAATCTCCGCGTTTGTCTGTGTATACTCAGGACAGTTGGCGTAAGATGGTGAAACATGATCAAAGAGTTGAACGTCACAAACTTAACCAGTTCCAGGTGCGATGAGCTTTCCTGAGAGGGGTCTTGCAGGATAAATTCGCTGTAATAAACTATTGGAAGTATGTGAGTTTTTACCACTTCCTTTTTCGGGTCACAAGGGAAGAGGCTTTTTTTAACTTTTCTAGGGCGTGGATAGATGCTTGCGCCTTTTCGCACATTGCTCTTATGTGCTTGGCCCACTTTAGTTTTTATGCATTATTATCCGTACACTCTCTGCTGAGGGAGAGAAGTAGATATTTGTCCCATTTATTACTAAATATGACAGGGATTGCAGATATTTTGGGCTAATAAGCCTGGAACGACCAACGAGGATCGCTTGAAGTTCGGAAGGATTGAGCTTTAACCGTATATTCTATGTGCATTCTGACAACATATACAGGTCGGCATTCAAATTCTCGATAGCTGTGTCTAGTTTTATTTATTTTGCAATTAGATGCAACTGAAGATCGCCTGCATACATGTTGTCGTTTATCCCCCGAAATAACCAGTATGTCTCTGTTTCGTTTGCGGTTGAGTCGTAGCTGTTACATTGCTTCTGATGGGGCAATTTGTTCAGCTGCAGCGTTGACTTTGCTTATATCAAGACCACGCAGATTTTTTCCGTAGGACAGCTACAGCTTGGCTGTGTCTGTTGTCCGTTAATGTATGTGCCTACTTGAATTTAGTATTTCTGACATCTTGGCTGATTGCTCCACTTCTGCCTGTAAACAATATTATTTTCTGTTGGAACGCGTAGTTTGTATGTCATATGTGCAGTGTCTCAGATTCATGAGCTCTATTAGCTCATCATTTAGCGGAAGTGCAGGCTGTTTCTTACTTTTTCGGTCGTTAGGGGAGCATATTTGTCATATAGTTGAGTGACTGTCTTAGTAAGTTCATGATGTTCCTCATTCGAGAGAGGAGCGGAAGTCGCCTCCCAAATTAGCAGTGTCTCATTTCCTAAACTAATTCTGTCAGCATGGTTTGATTTAACTCGCCTGCATTCTATTAACCTTGTTTTAATTTTGTTGATGACATCTTTCATTCTCCTTTCAAGACATTATCTGTTCCTTTCAATCGCTCAGTCTAGTTCTTTGCTGTCTCTAACGGAATTGCAACGTCATCAAACGTTTAACCTAAGAGAACATTTTTCTTCTTACCTACTCTCCACAAAGATGTACTCAACAGTATTTTTCTAGGAAACTGCAGAAAAAAGAAAATTCAAAATTACTCAAGCGGTTCAGTAAATTTTCAGATTTTTGCAACGGACATCGAAACGAAAGATTTCAGGTGCCGTCAGTAAACAACTACACAAAGGCGGTACCTACAGTTGACAGTAAAAATTTAGGCATTACAGCAGACATCGTTTTTGTGAGCTGCAGTCATTCAAGTGTGAATCCAATGCGCACGTGCACTGTGCGTTTCCAGCACGATTCAACAAACAGGCTGCTCGTCATTTCCAAATCCGCGGATGGCTCACGGCACTTTGTACCAGTTGATGGAAGGTTCTGTCACCGTCGAAACCAAATAGGTCGATGATGTCACGTCTGAATATGTAGCGCACACAGCAACTAGAAGTGTCGATGATTTCAGTATCAAATGAGATATCCAACTTCCCACCCACTTCACGGTCCGACGGCATCTGAATAGTACAGTGCCAAAACAGATTACTTGTAATAGTGGAATAAAATGTCACCATTCGTTACTTGTCACCTCTGAGGTCTTTAATTTTTTAAATAAGAGAAAATAAATGTAGCTCCATCTTGGGTTCAGTAGCGTAGGACAGCGGCCAACCGATGAAATGTAATAATACTTTACTAACAGCGGTAATTTTGATATAGTTTTATTAGGCAACCAGTTTCGACGTTCTAATCACATCTTCAGGCCGGGAAGTTACTAATTTTCGTTGGTTTATACTCTCGTATTTCACTGCAACTGTGGTTGTTTTGTTTCGGCTGCTAGTTCTACGTGGTTCTTCAGCTATTTTCACACTCTGGTATTTGCATGTTAGTTGCATTTTAACGGAGATAGCTTCGCAGTCTATTGACGGTTTGATCCCATGTGTTTCATCGTAGACACCTGGCTTATTCACTTAATTGTTGTGTTACAAGACATACGATAATTTTAGATTTCGATTAATTGAGGGTTCGTACAGTGCTCTTTCTCTTACTTGCTAGACACAGAGAGCTGTCTACTACTTTATTCCGTATTTATCAATTCTAGACCATGGGCCTACATTTTTGTTCACTACATCTTACGCTGGTTACCTTTATAGGTCCATCTATAGGCGCAACAATAATGAATGGATTTTTATTTCGTTTTTCACCTCTTTTAGAAGCTTTGGTTTCTGTTTTTCGTTCGGCTCCTCACTTTTGCTGCATATTGCTTTCGCTCTAAATACAGCACTTTAGGATTTCATTTTCTTTTAGCTGACTTCCTGATAATTCATTGCACTTTCATGGCGATCCAGCTGAATGATATATTCTTCCCAGATACTATCTATTGACTGATGTTCTCCGGTAGGTCATGTTTTACGTGTTCATCTTTATCGCAACCTTACGAAAATTCTTAGCATATTACTGTTTCCAGGTTACTTTAGTACAGTTCCCCCCTTGATTTATTGTTATCACAGTTTTACCTCATTGCCACAGGGTGTCCAACACTGGTTCTTTTACGTGAACTTGTTTCACATTTTTATACTGCCTCATTTTAGAGTTCTCATGGTAGGTATTTGTCCGGTGACTAATGGTCATTATTCGTTACAATAATAGTAAATTCACTTTTACTTTATGTCACCTATTAAGAATATTTATCAATACAGTTAATTATGACGATACTCGTTGTTTACAGCATGCTGATCGCTCTTCACATAAGATATTTCACGTCTTTTCCCCACATCTTTTTTTCTCTTGATGACTTGATAATCTACAGGATTATATTTTTAGCCTTCAGTTTTGTGGTATACTTTGTCTATATACAGTTGCTACTCAAATGTTCCTATAGGTCTGCATTCCTAATTTTCGTCTGTTGACTGACGTTTGCCCGTTGACGAATGAAAATTGATGGCTTGGTGACGCTGTTTCAGGTTGCCACTATTACTTTTAGGCTAGTGCGGCGCATGGAATTCGTGAGTTATTGCTTATCTGTGGATTCATTTACAGGTTAAAAGATATCTACACCCATAATAATGATGTGATTCTCTTTTAATTGGGGTTAGTTCACATTTTTACACCTATCCTGATCGTTTATGGCACTAATGCCTATTTGAATGAATTATTCGTATTATTTAGTACGGACAGCCTTTATAAACGACATTTGTCGGTTATTATCCATCGTGTTCACTTTTCCACGTTATTTCTATCGTTATTTTATTTTATCGTTTCTCACAATTTTACGGTATGTAGCTGATGCTATATTGTGTACAAAAAGGCTATCCATGTCGCTTATACCCTCACATATTTTGTAGGCAATGAATTATAGGTCTAATGTTTACATTACATTCACACTACAATTCTATTGTTATTTCTAATTGACTGATGGGCTTGTTTCATGGTTGCGTATCGTGTCGTATGTTCGCAGTATATCTTTCATTACAACCTGAGTATGTTTCTTATATACAGCAGCAAGTATCATTTCTTTCGTTTTTGTAATACGTTGAGGGACACCCTATTACACGTTTATTTATTGCCTTGCAACTTTATTGCATTGGCCTCCAGATGACGTTATTGGAACGTCGAAACCGGTTGCCTAATAAAACATCAAAATAACTGCTTTTGATGCAGTACTATCACAGTAAAGAAGACGTTTTCACGATGTGTGACACCGAATTGACGAGACAGGGTTTGCAGTGCAGCTGACCAGTTCAGTATGTGTGTGGTGAAATGGAAACGGATTATGCTTCTGATGGCTACCGCAGGGTCATTCACTGAAGTTTCGTTTCTGGAGGACAGGAGTCCATCCATTATTTGTTGACATTCATGTCGCTCTCGTGTGCTGCCAGAAGAACCACCCTCTTACAGGATTATGCCATTTTTAGACGCGTCAACAGAGTTTGACCTTCGGCTGCTTCTTCATAGCTGTACATGGTAATTAAATGTAGGTCATTCAGGCAGTCATCAGTCTTCTAACTGGTTTGATGCGGTCCGACACGGATTCCTCTCTTTACCTCAGTGTAGCACTTAGTTCTTATGCCCTCAGTTATTTGTTGGATGTCTTTGAATCTCTGTCTTCCCCTACAGTTATTAGCCTCTGCAGCTTCTTCTAGTTCCATAGACGTTATTCCCTTATATCTTAACATATGTCCTGTCTTCCTATGCCCTCTTCCTGTCAGTGTTTTCAATACGTTCCTTTCTTCGCCGATTCTGCAAAGAATCCTTTCAGTCCTTAAAAGTCCACCTAATTTTCAACATCCTTCTATACTCTACGATTCTCTTCTGTTCCATTTTTTACGTCCAGTACAATGCTGTGCTCCATATGTTCATTGTTAGAATTTTCTTCCTCGGATTAAAGCCGATTTCTCTTAGTATCAGACGTCTCTTGCTCAGGAATTCCCTCTTTACCTGTACTAACCCTGCTTTCAATACCCCCCTTGTTTCGACGTGTTTAATTTAGCCATTTTTCTAGTAGCATTAAAGTTATTCCCTGCTGTCTTAAACATGTCCCATCGTGCAGTCATCCGGAGCTCTCCGCCATGTTCCAAATAAAACACCGCACATTATTGGCGTGCTCCAAAAACCCTCTCTTCAAGCACAGAACACGAACAAACATAGCGTCAGTTTCCCCAGTGTCAAATCAACTTCATTTATACTTACAGTATGTGAGGAAACAGACCTTACTTTCTGTACAGACTTTTTCAACACCGTTATTTCTGTTCAGAAGAAAGCTGTGCCCAGCCTCGTACATCTCCCTCAGTAACTGTGCTCTGACTCTCACGAGAAGTTCTAAATCTTTCGAGTAGTTTTTCTTTCACGCTTTCGCGAGCTTCACTTTAGTGTACATTTCATACTTCATATAAGGCTTTCTTCCATTTGTACAACTCATGTTCAGATTTTAGGAAATGAAGCCATCTTTGCACACTGCTTAAGTTCAAGCGTTTTCTCCCTCCTTCGTTTAATCAAAAACTTTACAGCCTTTCACTCTCTCTGAAGACTATTACTGTACAATGTTTTCTTTGGGGACGGAACGTACTCTGTTTTTGTTGTGGATTTTATTAGCATAACAACCATCGTTGGAACCGCACCTCGTGGAATCGTCCGAATCATTTCTTGTTTCTCCTGATATTTCCACAATTTCTAACGATATGTCGATATCACTGGAATAAATGTCCAAGAAATTAACTAGTAAATAAATTATATGTAGGTCTTCAGGAGATGTAAGTAACTTCGACTGCATACCACGTTCTTCATATTTCGTCTTTGCAGGGTGAAAACATTAACTGGCTACCACATTATAGCGAAACTCTGAAACCTGCGCAAAGACAGATGCTCTTAGCAAGCATATACCAAGAAATCACAAAGAAAATTAATTCAGCTTAATCTCCATTGTTAACGATACCGCAAAGGTAACTACTAATTATTACGGATATTAAATGATCTGCAGATTTGAGCGAATGGTAACTGAACAATTGAGTCAGACAAACTTTCAACGGAAACTGACATTCGCTTTACAAATTAAGATCGCGTTATGCCCTGTCATCTGTTTACTGATTTGGCAAATTTAAACATTCTTTTAAATATTTGCAAAGTGTCTTAGCAGCTAAAATTTTGACATTGTGTTTCTTTCGGCTTATTCCTCCTGTACAAAAAATTTCAGAGCTGGTTTCGACATGTGTGATTGCACAGATCTCTTGTAAGTTATACTTCAGTGCTATGCTCCCACTTAGTAAATGCAGTAGCGGTGTCTGAGAAGCGTGACTGATCCGACGGTTATTTTAAATGATTCTGTTATTGTGCCCACAGGCGGCGCCTCCGATTAATCCTTGCGCGGTTCGTGTAATTAATAGTCGTTGGCACTTGTATTTTGTATTCGTGGAAGTGGCCACGACTAGTATGTCATTTATTTGCGTAAGTGAGCAAATGTTCAGTGACATTAAAGGGCTTGTGTAATAAAGTAGGCGTTGGTTCTTTAGTTGTCAAAACTTACCCTCCCAGTGTGAGTTGAGTAGAGAGAAGTTAAACGAACTGTGCCTTTTCTAATCTAAGAACAGCTTTCTTGTCTTATTGGTTATTGCTAATCGTTGTGACCTTTCCAGCCGAGATTGGTACGGTAGAGTTTAACGGTTGCTGGTGAGCACTAACTCAGATTTCTTTCAAGATAACCCGAGCTCGTGTATTGTGTACACCGTTATTTAGCCAAGCCAGTTGTAAAGTGAACCGTGCGGCCTATGATGCATTTCAGTTAGTAGTATTTCGTGCCACTCTAACGGCTAGCCAGATGTACGCTCGATCGACAGAATAAACAGTCTGGTTGCCGGAATTTATATCTGAATCAGTTGTATATTGTAACTGTCAAACTTAATTGGTGCTTTAACGTATTTTAGCACCGTTTCAGTTCAGTTATTATTTTGTATGTATAGTGTTTGTTTCAACTGTAATCATTCAGTTTATCTTTTTTTTTCAATTTAAATTCAGGCTACATTTAAATTCAGTATCAACACTGCTGTTGCAGTAGGCCTAAATCTTTTCGTTTCAGTTTGCCTAGAGTTACCTCTGAACGAAACAAATCTTTATCATGGTTTTCGTTTTTATAAATCATACCTCAACGAGATTTGCAGTTGACTGGTTAAACTTGTTTTGAAATGTGAGCATATGCTCTTCACTTTAAAGGAATCAGTTCTTGTTTCGGGGGGGGGGGGGGGGGGGGGGTTGGGTTGTTTGGGGAGGAGACCAGACAGCGATGTCATCGGTATCTTCGGATTAGGAAAGGATGGGGAAGGAAGTCGGCCGTGCCCTTTCAAAGGAACCATCCCGGCATTTGCCTGGAGCGATTTAGGGAAATCAAGGAAAACCTAAATCAGGATGGCCGGACGCGGGATTGAACCGTCGTCTTGTTTCAGTGTATGTGGTGTTGTTAATAAATGTATCAAATTTCCATGCTGCACATTAGTCACCCAGACCTCGCTTCACTCCGCCTGTGGTACAGGTATGAATGATTGTGTAAATCTATAACCCAGAATGGTCTAAAAGCGACGAATATTGAGTTTCTGACAAGCTACAGATTATAATTGTAAGCCGGAAAACTTGTGAAATCAAAAC
Organism: Schistocerca serialis cubense; assembly: GCF_023864345.2. Taxonomy (NCBI): domain Eukaryota; kingdom Metazoa; phylum Arthropoda; class Insecta; order Orthoptera; family Acrididae; genus Schistocerca; species Schistocerca serialis. The sequence goes on along the minus strand of NC_064639.1, from coordinate 222,122,609 downwards.
GTAGAAAAAGGTGAGAAATATCTAGTTGTAAAATAATGCACATATACTAGTTATACTATTTATTGAATTTTACTAGTCTCTTGTTCGATTTTGATTGCTAGGCAGGGGTCTCTCTTTCTCTTATGTTTAGCTTACTAAAATCACAGTAATTCTCAAACTTCTAGCACTTAGAAGCCTGAATAGTTCCATAGAATAATTCTTAGACAACAACTAACGAGTCGTAGGATCTGTAGTCGAATCATATAGAAACTGATGATGTATGATGGCAATATGTTTGATGAGGTGGATCAATGGGACTATTTATAAAATGACAGAGGGTTCAGTCATGGCTTACTTTCGGAACATTTCGTGGAACTTTACTTTGATGTGATCCTCAACGATGGTCTCAAAGATCGTAAAGATAAAATTCGGGATATTGGGGGCACGTAGTCAGTCATATTCCATTGATTCCATTTACGAGTTTAACAGGAACGGAAAGACCATTGGTGGCTCAAAGCAACATCCTCCACGCACTGAACAATGTCTTACGGAGTATTTAGGTACGTAAAATGACGTTAAATGTTTATCCTCGGGTACCTTGGCTTCGCTTCTCTGCAGTTTCTGTAAATCACGTGAGCCTGACTTCGGTATGGTATCTTAGAAAAGGTAGCAGAGGAAGTCCTGGCTCATTTTTGTCCATTCGATCTAGCACCCCGTTCCTAATGACCGTAGGTCGATACTCAGTCCATTGTTTTTATTCCTGCTGCACCTCAGAAAGAGAAACGCCCTTCGATACGGGTGAAAGAACAGGAACATTTATTTTCCTGACCGCAAGCGGACACGGCAGAATGAAACAGGGATCCCTTCCCTCGCTCCCCCCCCCCCCCCCCCCCCCACCACCCCTTCACCCCATTTATTACAAGCTCACATAGACATAGTCTGTGGATCTCTGTTCACAGACGCAATAGTAAGTGAAATGCTGTTAATGCCGAGTGCTGTGGTGTTAAGTTTATTTAATCACCGAATTTATATTCGAGTTGTAGATTGACCGTGTTTTGTAACCATGGTGGTTTAATATCGGGAGATGTCACCAGGGACTTCGCTGTTCGTTGCTATGAAGCCTCAAAACACTAGCAGACTATTGTTTCCGATTGCTTCTTGTTCTTAGTTTCCGTCTTCACACAACGGTTGCTTTAAACAGCAAATTTCATAGTGCCTTCGTGAATAAGACAGTGTCAAGAAGCCATTTTCAGATATTTTTCTCGTCTTAAATGCATATTTGATCCAGTAACACGACACGTTTTTGCCTCGATAGTGAAATTGTCATTTTGTTATACGTTTCGAATAACTAAGAAAAGAAGTGTGTGTTGTTACATGGCTACTTTGGTAAATCAGTATCTTCCTTAATACAGTTTGACGAAATTGATATACTTTTTTTTTCTTTTCCAAAAAAATACTGATAACATACTTTGCTATCTTTAGTGGATTTTCAGTATTTCCTTCTCACAGCTCTCACCTAGGAACTTTTGCAGCTGCACTGAGAGGAAACCACTACAGTAGAAGCAAACAGCGCAACTAAAATTAATGTATAGAAAATATATTTCTTGAACGAATACACTTATGAATGAAATGTGATTCATTTACACTTTACACTGTAATCAAAACAATTAATACACCAGTAAACAACGCAAGCTCACCATTTGATCAAAACTCTTACACCAGAAGTTATGGTTTGGGGCAACTAACATGGCGGACGTCGGCTTCTAGCGAGGCCTGCGAGAAAGACAGGCCGCGGCGCGTACGTCACGAAGGTAGTCCTGCGATCGCTCGCTCGCTCAAATCAGCAGACAAACTTCGTTTCTGCAGCTGTTAACTCGTGATTAGGCGTGTCCGTACAAACGAAAACTGAATCTTCTACTGGAATCCGCTATTATGAAATCTTACCGTTATTAATCCTATAATGATGGGTAGTTCATGGACCTACTTATAATCTGTTATGGCTGTACTGGCGTACAATAAAATAAAGTCATGCTAAAATGATTATCAGTTGCATAAGACACCACTTCCAGCATGTAATGCGTATTGTTAAGCAAAAGAGACTAAATGCTATAGACACGCCGTTATACCATTTACATCGAGTATTGCTCTTAGATTAAATTTTGCTGTAGTACTGTTAATCAGTAAGACTGCATAATAGCAGATTCCAGTGAAAGATGCAATTCTCGTTACTACTTACACTCCCAGCTGCGAGTTAACAGGTTTAGAAACGCACTGTCTGCTGAGCTGAGCGAGCGAGCAAGTTCAGGCCTACCTTCGTGACGTACGCGCCGCGGTTGTCTTTCTCGTGGGCCTCGGCTTCAAGTTTGTGACGTCATAACAATTCCCCTTACTATACCTCCATGTTTGCAACGTACCTTAATGTCAACTCCATGGGCAAAGAAGTTTGAATTATTTGTACTCTCTTTCTACCCAAATTTGACTCTCTTCACTGGTTTAGAAGTTAATTTTAAAATATTGTTGCAGGTTCCTTTTTATGGGAACACGAGAGGAAAAAGCAGGTAGGAGAATCGCAGGGATGACGACAGTGATTAACATCTTCAACTTACATTGTCATCTAGTAACTCAAATATCTGCCTCCATAATAAAATCCTCTTCTCACCTGAATATAGTCAAACTCTTCACGATATCAAGCACCAGTTCCGGTTAAAATATTCTGTAAATGTTCCTCTATCTCCGCAGCATGCAAAAATAAAAACAAATGCTTTGTTTCAGAAAATTCTTTGTAATATTAATAAATCAATCCATTAATATCGGATAATATTTAGCTGCCACTTGCGACCAACATTCAATGTTTATTCATAGCCCAACTCCACAACATCACATTAGAAGTTGAATCAAATTCATACATCATAAAGCAAGAAATTACAGAACTCCGTTATTAGAAATAGAAGTTCCGTGGAAGTACAGGATGACCCACATAAAGCCGGTACGCCTCACGTACCGGTTAATCATCTCTAGTCGAATTGCTGGTGAAGTGAGAACACTGTTTCCAAAGTTGGCTTCGTTGAATTTTATCGGAAAGTTGAGAGCAACTGTGTGTTTATATGTCAGCTGTTGTGAGAGGTTGGTATTGCTCGGTTGTAAAGGAAATGAATCGGTTTGCATTAGAACAGCGAATTGATATTGCGTTGTTTTACATAAAGGCAGGCTCCATCAAGGAAATGTAAGGAAATGTTTTAAGCGAAGTGTCCTCGTAGAAACCTCCCCACAACCAGTACTGTTCAGTACAAGAAATGGAGGGCTGCAGGAACCGTTCAGAATGTGCAGAGGAACAGGCGACACACAGTGAGGGCTTCTGAAGCTATGGAAGAATTCGCATGGACATTACGAGGCGTTTCCACAAGTGGATAATGAGATTGTCAAAGCAGGTTGAAGTTTCAAGTACATCGCGACATCGTGCACTAAAAGATACGAAATTAAAAGCCTGTCGTATGTGCGTAGTACAAGAGTTGAAATCTGAGGATCAGCAAAAAGGAGTTCATTATTGCAACTGAATGTTAATATCAATTGCTAACGGTTACTTGGACCCCTTGCTCTTGTCAAATGAGGCCTGTTTTCATCTATCAGGTAATGTATACTCCCAGAATTGCAGATACTGGTCCCGGGACAGCCCACATATTCTGCATGAAGAACGTCTCCACTCATGGAAGATAGGTGTTTGGTGTGTACTGTCCGGTTACAGATGCAGATCCATTTAACACGGCAAGTCACCTGGAAATTTCACCTGCAACTGTTGCGGAAATGAAAAGTGCTATTGATGTGCAGTTTTCAGACGCTCGCATCTTTAGCCAATAAACAGAATATAATAATTTTTAGAAAGTGTATTCTATGCAAACATATACTTTTTAAATGTAGCAATGCCTGTTGATATTAACAAACTAAAAATAGGGTAAATTAGAATGTCTGTGGTGTTTGTTGCAGGATTTCCAGTGCGAGTCGTTTACAGGGTATAGTATTTTGAAAAATGTCCTCACCCAGACTTGTTTGTGCCACTCAACCCGTGTAGTTACCGGGTACAATGTTGTTATGCTTGCTTACAGTGGGCTTGTGCTTCCTTGAGTGCATTGCGACTTGCTAGTCACTTATTGTGTGACAGTCCAAGCAGTATGTTGTGAGTGTATCATGGGATTTACCAATGCAGAAAAATACGACATGCTCATGGTTTATGCAGAGCGCAGGAAGAGTCCAGATCGTTCATGAACGGTGTATGTGTGAAGGTCAATCATTTCGGCAGTTACACTCCTGGAAATGGAAAAAAGAACACATTGACACCGGTGTGTCAGACCCACCATACTTGCTCCGGACACTGCGAGAGGGCTGTACAAGCAATGATCACACGCACGGCACAGCGGACACACCAGGAACCGCGGTGTTGGCCGTCGAATGGCGCTAGCTGCGCAGCATTTGTGCACCGCCGCCGTCAGTGTCAGCCAGTTTGCCGTGGCATACGGAGCTCCATCGCAGTCTTTAACACTGGTAGCATGCCGCGACAGCGTGGACGTGAACCGTATGTGCAGTTGACGGACTTTGAGCGAGGGCGTATAGTGGGCATGCGGGAGGCCGGGTGGACGTACCGCCGAATTGCTCAACACGTGGGGCGTGAGGTCTCCACAGTACATCGATGTTGTCGCCAGTGGTCGGCGGAAGGTGCACGTGCCCGTCGACCTGGGACCGGACCGCAGCGACGCACGGATGCACACCAAGACCGTAGAATCCTACGCAGTGCCGTAGGGGACCGCACCGCCACTTCCCAGCAAATTAGGGACACTCCTGGGGTATCGGCGAGGACCATTCGCAACCGTCTCCATGAAGCTGGGCTACGGTCCCGCACACCGTTAGGCCGTCTTCCGCTCACGCCCCAACATCGTGCAGCCCGCCTCCAGTGGTGTCGCGACAGGCGTGAATGGAGGGACGAATGGAGACGTGTCGTCTTCAGCGATGAGAGTCGCTTCTGCCTTGGTGCCAATGATGGTCGTATGCGTGTTTGGCGCCGTGCAGGTGAGCGCCACAATCAGGACTGCATACGACCGAGGCACACAGGGCCAACACCTGGCATCATGGTGTGGGGAGCGATCTCCTACACTGGCCGTACACCACTGGTGATCGTCGAGGGGACACTGAATAGTGCACGGTACATCCAAACCGTCATCGAACCCATCGTTCTACCATTCCTAGACCGGCAAGGGAACTTGCTGTTCCAACAGGACAATGCACGTCCGCATGTATCCCGTGCCACCCAACGTGCTCTAGAAGGTGTAAGTCAACTGCCCTGGCCAGCAAGATCTCCGGATCTGTCCCCCATTGAGCATGTTTGGGACTGGATGAAGCGTCGTCTCACGCGGTCTGCACGTCCAGCACGAACGCTGGTCCAACTGAGGCGCCAGGTGGAAATGGCATGGCAAGCCGTTCCACAGGACTACATCCAGCATCTCTACGATCGTCTCCATGGGAGAATAGCAGCCTGCATTGCTGCGAAAGGTGGATATACACTGTAGTAGTGCCGACATTGTGCATGCTCTGTTGCCTGTGTCTATGTGCCTGTGGTTCTGTCAGTGTGATCATGTGATGTATCTGACCCCAGGAATGTGTCAATAAAGTTTCCCCTTCCTGGGACAGTGAATTCACGGTGTTCTTATTTCAATTTCCAGGAGTGTATTTATCAACTTCCTCAAACAGTTACGTGAAACTAATGGTTTAAGACCTAGACCACGTAACAGAAGGAAACAAGCGACGACAGAAGAAGAGAAAATTATTGTTCTTGCTGCTGTTGGAATTGATTGGCACGTTGGCTGCTGCAGAATCGCACGAAGACGCGGCACGAGTCAGGCAAGCGTCGTACGCATTCCCATCGGCATAGGTTCCATCCCTGTCACACCCTTCTCCATGAAGAGCTGCATGGAAACGATTACGAGACTCGTTAACTTCGGTACATGGGCATTTAGATAGGATAGCCAGGATGTATCATGTACTGCATCTTGCTTAGTGATCAAGCCACACTTACCAATCATGGCCAGGTAAATCATTCGTCTGCTGACAATCCCCGTTAGCTTCGTCAAGCCGAACGTCAGCGTCCATGGGGTGTAAACCACTCGTATGCGATAGTGAGTCATCAGCTCACAGACCCGTGTTTCATAGACGGAACACTGAAACGGCATAAATATTACAGTCTCATAACGTGACCATCTTCCATGGACACATACTGGGAGAAAGCCGTGGTACCAAGTACTGCAGTATTTCTTCACGAATTGTTTCCACATCGTTGGATTTGACGTAGTGGACCTGTTTCTTGGCCGGCCCGTTCTCCGGATATGGCCAGTGTAAAAGTTTTTCGGTGGGGAAAGCCGAAAGGCACTGTTTACAAGGACATGCCAACAACACAGATGATATGCAACGGTGTATTACTGCAGCCTGCTCGGACATCTCCGCTAAAATGCTAGCTCGTGTGCAGCAGTCGCCCTATATCATACTGCAAGCGTGTATTGCCGCTGACGGTGGTCATTTTGAACACAACCCGTGATGATCAAGTGTCTCGTTACTGTTCAGAATTCACATAACAAGTGTATGCGCTTGTGTTGTTCATTAATGCTTGCTACCACAGGTATTGCACAAATGTCAGAATGAGAACTTTTCAAAATACGGTATCACGTAAACGACTCGCACTATAATCATGAAACAAACACCACTGACACTCTAATTTACCCAACTTTTAGTTTGTTAATGTCAACAGGCACTGTTAATTTAAAAATGTGTATGTTTGCACAAAAATACACTTGCTAAATATTATTGCAATCTGTTTATTGGCTGACAATAAGAACCCCTGACTACCAATTCATTCTGTGAAAACCGCACATCAATAGCACTTTCCATTTTCGTAATATTTGCGGCGCAGCTTTTAGGTGATTCACCCTGAATATTTTATTCATACTTCAACAATGTGTTGATACTGAAGGAAATTCTATTGGATGTTTGTGAAAATATCCAGCAGAAAATACCTCTGTTCAACACTTCTCTAAGAGGAGAAACAGGAAATGAACTATCTATACGCGTGGTGTCTGATGTGTCGGACATGTCCGACAGAACAGGCACAAGTGGGCATTGGAATAATTTAATGGGGAAAGTTGGATATTTGTAGCAGTCCGGATTCGAACCCTGATTTCTGGCTTTAGACGAGCGGTCGCCGTAACGGCTTCAGCTATCCGAGCTCGATTTCGTTGGGCCCAAAGTCTCATCTTATCGCACACTACGAAATAGCGCCACTGTCCATTTACTACACTTGAGAACGGAGTTACGTGTTTCCTGCAAGAGGTTTGGACCCTCTTGTGGGATCCACACTGAGGGTTTCATAGCAGTCAGGCTTGTAGATATATACAGAATGAAGAAAAAAGGGCGGCACTTGGCAATCAGCATGCGATTCCTCATCTCAATCCAAGACAGGAGTTTACGTTGCAAAACCTAGCCCGCCAATAGGTAAAAAAATTTTAAAAAAAAGATGGCATTAACTGCGTGCTGTGCCAGACTGTCCCATTGGCTCAGTGAGAAGAAGTAATGCAGCGCAGAGTGATAAGTAGATTCCCCCCACGTTCAAATAAGAGCTACTTTTTTTTTAGTTACAGTATCTAAGTGCATCCAGTTTACACCTTCACAATGTGGTATCTTATCTATTTCTTCCTGTTACTGTTACCTTATTTAAACATTAAGACATAACACCAATTTACAGATGTGGATGACCACTTTGTTTCATTCATGACACAAAAAAAGGCCAGCAGAAAGTAATAGTGGATAAGTAACATCGTCTGTATCCAGAGAAAGAAGAAACACAATAGGTGAGTTACACCAGATGGCACATTATGCTACACGCAATTTCATTCTGTATGTTTCACGTCCAAGCGTATCTTCACATAGCCGGTACACACACGTAGGAGCAAAGTTCACTTACGAAAAGATGTTCAAAGCGAACACCTCGCAGTTGCAAATACATCGCTGTTTCCTGGATCATACTTTCCTGGACCCTACGCAACACACTTGCATCCTCCATTACCGTAGCGGCATGCACACGAGCTATTAGGTCGTGTACATCCATGGATGGAGTATTATAAACTTGTTCCTGTTGAGAGGCACCCACATGCCTTGCTCATACTGTGACATCAAGCAGTCAGGCCTGCAAGATGAGTGGTCTGCCAAGCGAGTGGATTCATTCTTATTTATCGAGTAACATGAACTCTCGTACTCACAATTAAGTTACAAATTATCCTCCTGTATGAATAATACGCGACGGAAACGCACATCTGACTATCAGTGATTTACAGAACTCTGACTGTCTGACTGTTCACTACGCATTGGCAATACCACATTTTCTTTTTTTTTTTGTCTTTTATTTAACGGCTTTTTATCAACACGTGGCCACCGCACTGAATATGAATGGCGCACACATTATAATATCGGGACATCATGACAACATGCAATTCGAAGGAAAAGTCCACCAATCTTTTTCTTTTCACTATCTTATTTATTCAGATAAATTCTATAACCTAAACACACAAATTCTATAACCTACAACAATAACACATGAGAAATTCCGCCCAGTGGGCATGGCTTAACAATAGTGATTCTCTACCTTATGGTCTCGTAATTATTTAACGCTACAGTGCACTTTCTGGATAGGATGGTGGATCTTTTATTATACCTCACACTTCCACTCTCACAATCATCATCACGAAACTTTCCTCCAGACCGAGCGGTACCGAAGGAACAAGCATAACCCACTAATCTTTTGAAACTACCTCGCTACTCTCCCATGCAAACCACACATACCCAAATTACATGACATACACCACACTGCAATATGAAATACTGCACAGGGAATAGTCACAACATTATCACTTTCAGCTTTCCCACTTCAATCAATATTTATCCCAGTTTCACACGACACTGCCCCACTTCGTAATTCTACTTTCCTGCTACGAACTCTGGAGATATATGCACGTCTTCCTGTGCAATGCAAGCCAAGAGGCGTTGCTGAATAGACGGCCGACTCATCTTGCTTCTCTCTGAGTTTGAATCTAGCGTCACACGGAATCATATCACCCAAAGTAATATTAAGAACGTATTCATCACACACGCGAGTCCTCAACTGATACCATGGACGAGTACTTCTCTTTATCTTTTGTCTCATACACAGTTTGAGACTCACACAGTACTCACCACGTGGAAGTACTCGTCTCTAATTTCAAGTCCTGCACACGCCATTTCTTAAATATTTCAACTTATGGTACACACGCTATTTCTTAAATATTTCAACTTATTGTACACATGCTAGTAATTCAGCTTAACTTAAGCACACGGAAGTATTTCAGCTTATTGCTACACGTGGTTTCATTGTGACCGTTGGTCACTTCCGAAGATTACTACGATCCCATTAATATTACCTGCCTGACATTTAATTCTCCCCACAAAAGTTCCTGAAATAGAGAAATTATTATTTCAAACTACTCTTAAATATTCCACACGCATACCATGTCTCCACTCTTTTCTCTTTACGGAACACACCCAAGACAGGTCTTAACAGCACAAGATCCAGCGGCAGAGTCCTGAAACATGGCCGTTCTTGAGGTCCTCTCGCACCTCTGCTGAAGTGGGGGAGCACCTTGCTACTGTATTGGTCAGCCACATTTCAGGCACTCAAAGCTCCGGTATATTTCATCTCTTTGGTTCCACCAAAGGTGGCCAAAGGATCGTCTCAAAGACGATCATATATTCACATTCACTATCTGCGGTTAGCAGACGACCATACATTCATTCATTTCACAGATCTCACCAAACTGGATGTAGGGATTTACTTTGTGGGAGTGCACATATGATCAATTAAATAAATAAATTGTCATTCTTTCCCACACTGGTATCCGGCTTCACTGTATTAATTGAAATTGAGTTATTATTAGAAAAAAAAATGTGTTGTTCTGACAAAAATAATGAAGTATGTTGTACCTATTTTCAATATCGGGCGGTACTGTACCCTTTCACTGTAAGTATCTCACAAATAAAAATCTAGAGGGTTAAGCTCCGGGGAATGTGGAGGTCAGAACACTGGGTCTCCACGAACAATTCAATTCACTGGAAACGCTTCATTTAAATAGATACGCACATTCATTCCAAAGTGTGGCGGTGCACCACCATGCTGAAACAAACAAGTGGAACGTTTTCTGATGCGTTAGGCAAAGTACTGCATAGAAACGTAGAATGGAGTGGCACGTTCAACTTGTCCAGCAATAGGCAAGGACGCAAAAGCACTCTTCCCACGATTACAGCCCACAGGCGTATGCCTGAAAGCCACGTTCACGGGTACCATGCGAATTGTGTTCCGACCAATAATGGCTGTTGCGGAGGTTAAAAATACCTTTACTCCATATCACGTTATTTATAGAATATTAGCTGTCTTCCATTTGATGCAAAAGCCATTTACGAAACTGTACTCGTCGAATGCAATCCTCTGGCAGCTGGTGTTGAGTTACCGTGTAATGATATAGATGTAGTTCTTCATTGTCCAATACATCAACAACCAGTCTTCGAGATATCTGGTAGTTCGTGAAGATGACTGGTGAACGGTTTCAAGAATCGAGTCCCCAGTTTGTGGAGAACGTCTAGTCCCTGGACGACCTCTGTCCATCACTTGAGGACGAAGATCACCGGTTTCCCCTAGGCTTTGCTCCAGACGATGAAAAACGTTCTTATCGGGATGGCGTCTATGAGAGTACGCACGAGCAGCAGCGTGGTTACCGGATGCACCTGGTACCGAAAGCATATGGACACACTGATCCCTTGTGTACTCCATCGGGAAGCCGCCTACAAGAACTTGACAGTTATGGTTGTGCACTGCGCAGTTAGTAGACACACACATGCAGTTTAATGGATCCCAGTGTCGTCTGATAGGCTATTGTCATGTGAGAAACTGATCTCCTGCTCATAAACGACGATAACTATGGAATGGATATCCAAAAAAAATAAAGAAAACTTGACGAGGATTTGAAACAGCTCCGTGGTGCATGTGGGTTGCATCTCCCAGCAGTCTACTCAGTGAGCAAGAACTGCCGGAAGAGTAATGCGGTGTGACACACGTAGCTCTGTACATTCCCATACGCTGTACGATGTGACGGTGTTGCCAGATCCTCGTTTTCATACATGTGTTTTCAAAATGCACCCGATCTGATTTTGCTAAATGAGCTTTTGTCTTGAATCTGGACGAGGAGCCTCCAAGTGCGCATTTCCTCTAGTGTTTCAGCAAATATTTGCAATTTGTTTTTTCCGTTGCGTGGCCGGAGTCGCTACAAACAAATAGAACGCATCAAGACTTTCATGTGACGCCTAGTATCGACGGAAAGCGACGGTTTGTTTCCCGCTGGAAACAAAATTATTTTTAAATCGGCATTTCATGTGCCCATTCGACAGAGCGCTCCCAAACTAGTCTAGTCCCATATTCGTTATTTCGACATGTATTGACAGCGACAGCAGAACTCTAAGAATAACCGGTACCTCAACAGCGACGGCCCTGCACTGCCCCGCACTGACTGCTAACGCCAAGCATGCAGCGCTTCTGAGTCGCTGCTGGATTGCCATTTATTGTGCTTTACTGTCCCTCTTAATACACATCGTAAAAACGAATATCGGACTAGACTAGTTTGGGAGCGCTCTGTCGACTGGGCATTTGAAATGCCGATTTAAAAATAATTTTGTCTGCAATGGGAAACAAACCGGCGATTTCTATTTACACTGGACATTACATGAAAGACATCTGCATCTACGTCATACTCCGCAACCTAATGGTGGGTGGCAGAGGATATTTTTTGTACCACTAACTGAGCCCTGCAACCCTGTTCCACTCGCGAATAGCGCTTGGGAAGACTGATTGTCAGTAAGCTTCTGTATTGGCTCTAATTCCTCGAATTTTCCCTAATGTTCATTACTCAAGACGTATGTGAACGAAAGTAATATGTTGTCAGAGTCTTCCCGGAAGGTGCTTTCATGAAATTTGAATAGTAAATCTATGATGCATAATCCCCCTCTTATAACGTATGCCAACGCTCTCGTGCCTACTAATCGATCTCGTTCCGAAACGTGACGCTCTTCATTGGATCTTATCCCTTCTATCAGGCCTACCTATTAGCGATCCCAGACACATGAGCAACACTCAAGATTCGGTCGAACAAGAGCCTTATAAGCCACTCCTTCGTGGATGAGTTACATTTCCTTAAGAATCTTCCTACCAGTCTGAGTCTGGCATCTGCTTTTCCCAGAATTTGTTTTACGTGGTCATCCCACTTACGGTCGCTCTGGATAGCTGTTCCTAGATTCTGTTTCCAGCAGTTTGCCGTAAATAGTGTGACTGTACAGTAGTGGATTTCTTTTCCTATGTATATGTTATTTACATTCAGAGTCAACTGCCAGAGCATGCATCATTCATCAATTCTCTGGAGGTCATTCAGCAAATCGTTGCTATCTTTCTACTTTGCTACAGACAACCGCACCCTTTGCACCTTCTGCAAACAGCCTCAGAGAGCATCCGGTGCTTTCTACTAGATCATTTATATATGCTGTAAACAGTAACGTTCCTATCACACTTCCTTGTGGTACACCAGAAATTGCCTTTACATCTGTCGAATTTGTTCCGTTAAGAGCGACGGTGGGGTAGGAGGGGTACCCGTGGTCTAGGGGTAGCGTCTTTGATTCATAATCAAAACGTCTTCGGTCCCGAGTTTGATAAATAATCAGCATTGGCGGCCGAAGACTTCCGGCATAAGAAGTCAGCCTCATTCTGCCAACGGCCTTGTCAAAGAGGGCGGAGGAGCGGATAGAGGTTCAGGGCACTCTCTTGTCCTAGGGGCGGGAAATTGCCCCCAAAAGGCGGAAGAATCAGCAATAATCAACGATATGAGGATGCAGAAGGCAATGGAAGCCACTGCATTAAAGACACGTAACGTGTATCCATAGGACATGTGGCCTGTAATTGAAGAAGTGTCGTGATGATCTCTTCATTGGCAAAAGATTCCGGAATAGTCCCCCATTCGGATCTCCGGGAGGGGACTGCCAAGGGGGAGGTTACCATGAGAAAAAGATTGAATAATCAACGAAAGGATAACGTTCTACGAGTCGGGGCGTGGAACGCCAGAAGATTGAAGATGGTAGGGAAACTAGAAAATCTGAAAAGGGAAATGCAAAGGCTTGAGCCTTTGAGATATAGAAGGGGTCAGTGAAGTGAAGTGGAAGGAAGACAAGGATTTCTGGTCAGATGAGTATCGGGTAATATCAACAGCAGCAGAAAATGGAATAACAGGTGTAGGATTCGTTATGAATAGGTAGGTAGGGCAGAGGGTGTGTTTCTGTGAACAGTTCAGTGACCGGGTTGTTCTAATCAGAATCGACAGCAGACCAACACCGATAACGATAGTTCAGGTGTACATGCCGACGTCGCAAGCTGAAGATGAAGAGATAGAGAAAGTGTATGAGGATACTGAAAGGGTAATGCAGTATGTAAAGGAGGACGAAAATCTAATAGTCATGGGCGACTGGAATGCAGTTGTAGGGGAAGGAGTAGAAGAAAAGGTTAGAGGAGAATATGGGCTTGGGACAAGGAATGAAATAGGAGAAAGACTAATTGAGTTCTGTAACAAGTTTCAGCTAGTAATAGCGAATACCCTGTTCAAGAATCACAAGAGGAGGAGGTATACTTGGAAAAGGCCGGGAGATACGGGAAGATTTCAATTAGATTACATCATGGTCAGACAGAGATACCTAAATCACATACTAGATTGTAAGGCGTACCCAGGAGCAGATATAGACTCAGATCACAATATAGTAGTGATGAAGAGTAGGCTGAAGTTCAAGACATTAGTCAGGAAGAATCAATACGGAAAGAAGTGGGCTACGGAAGTACTAAGGAATGACGAGATACGTTTGAAGTTCTCTAACGCTATAGATACAGCAATAAGGAATAGCGCAGTAGGCAGTACAGTTGAAGAGGAATGGACATCTCTAAAAAGGGCCATCACAGAAGTTGGGAAGGAAAACATAGGTACAAAGAAGGTAGCTGCGAAGAAACCATGGGTAACAGAAGAAATACTTCAGTTGATTGATGAAAGGAGGAAGTACAAACATGTTCCGGGAAAATCAGGAATACAGAAACACAAGTCGCTGAGGAATGAAATAAATAAGAAGTGCAGGGAAGCTAAGACGAAATGGCTGCAGGAAAAATGTGAAGACATCGAAAAAGATATGATTGTCGGAAGGACAGACTCAGCATACAGGAAAGTCAAAACAACCTTTGGGGACATTAAAAGCAACGGTGGTAACATTAAGAGTGCAGCGGGAATTCCACTGTTAAATGCAGAGGAGAGAGCAGATAGGTGGAAAGAATACATTGAAAGCCTCTATGAGGGTGAAGATTTGTCTGATGTGATAGAAGAAAAAACAGGAGTCGATTTAGAAGAGATGGGGGATCCAGTATTAGAATCGGAATTTTAAAGAGCTTTGGAGGACTTACGGTCAAATAAGGCAGAAGGGATAGATAACATTCCACCAGAATTTCTAAAATCATTGGGAGAAGTGGCAACAAAACGACTATTCACGTTGGTGTGTAGAATATATGAGTCTGGCGATGTACCATCTCACTTTCGGAAAAGCATCATCCACACAATTCCGAAGACGGCAAGAGCTGACAAGTGCGAGAATTATCGCACAATCAGCTTAACAGCTCATGCATCGAAGCTGCTTACAAGAATAATATACAGAAGAATGGAAAAGAAAATTGAGAATGCGCTAGGTGACGATCAGTTTGGCTTTAGGAAAAGCAAAGGGACGAGAGAGGCAATTCTGACGTTACAGCTAATAATGGAAGCAAGGCTAAAGAAAAATCAAGACACGTTCATAGGATTTGTCGACCTGGAAAAAGCGTTCGACAATATAAAATGGTGCAAGCTGTTCGAGATTCTGAAAAAAGTAGGGGGTAAGCTATAGGGAGAGGCGGGTCATATACAATATGTACAACAACCAAGAGGGAATAATAAGAGTGGACGATCAAGAACGAAATGCTCGTATTAAGAAGGGTGTAAGACAAGGCTGTAGCCTTTCGCCCCTACTCTTCAATCTGTACATCGAGGAAGCAATGATGGAAATAAAAGAAAGGTTCAGGAGTGGAATTAAAATACAAGGTGAAAGGATATCAATGATACGATTCGCTGATGACATTGCTATCCTGAGTGAAAGTGAAGAAGAATTAAATGATCTGCTGAATGGAATGAACAGTCTAATGAGTACACAGTATGGTTTGAGAGTAAATCGGAGAAAGACGAAGGTAATGAGAAGTAATAGAAATGAGAACACCGAGAAACTTAACATCAGGATTGATGGTCACGAAGTCAATGAAGTTAAGGAATTCTGCTACCTAGGCAGTAAAATAACCAATGACGGACGGAGCAAGGAGGACATCAAAAGCAGACTCGCTATGGCAAAAAAGGCATTTCTGGCCAAGTGAAGTCTACTAATATCAAATACCGGCCTAAATTTGAGGAAGAAATTTCTGAGGATGTACGTCTGGAGTACAGCATTGTATGGTAGTGAAACATGGACTGTGGAAAACCGGAACAGAAGAGAATCGAAGCATTTAAGATGTGGTGCTATAGACGAATGTTGAAAATTAGGTGGACTGATAAGGTAAGGAATGAGGAGGTTCTACGCAGAATCGGAGAGGAAAGGAATATGTGGAAAACACTGATAATGAGAAGCGATAGGATGATAGGACATCTGGTAAGACATGAGGGAATGACTTCCATGGTACTAGAGGGAGCTGTAGAGGGCAAAAACTGTAGAGGAAGACAGAGATTGGAATACGTCAAGCAAACAATTGAGGACGTAGGTTGCAAGTGCTACTCTGAGATGAAGAGGTTAGCACAGGAAAGGAATTCGTGGCGGGCCGCATCAAACCAGTCAGTAGACTGATGACCAAAAAAAAAAAAAGAGCGACGTGTTTAGTTCTGTGTTCAAGGAGGTCTTGAATCCGGTCGCAAATCTGCTCCAATACTCGATAAGCTCCTATTTTTTATCACTTAACGGCAGTGGGGGGACTATGTCAAGTGCCTTTACTGAAGTTAAGGAACGCGGCATCAACCCGAGACTCGCAAGATCTCTGTTGATGTTGATTTTCATCAAGGAGATGTTCCTTCTCCATGAACGTCATAATTCTTTAGCATATAACGTGTTTCATAAATCTACAACAGATTGACGCCAACGACGTAGTTCTATAATTGTGTGCATCCGTCCTAAGGTCCTACTTAAAAACGGGAATGACCTGCAGTTTCTTTCAGGCGCTAGGTACCCTTCGTTGCTCAAGCGATCTGCAATAAATTATTGCTAGAAAGAGTGTGGAGTTCTTTCACATAATCCTTGACAGATTCTTATAGGTATCTCATCTGGTCGTAACGCCTTTCCACTACTAAGCGATTGTAGTTATGTTCTACTCCGCGGTCGGCCGGGGTGGCCGAGCGGTTCTAGGCGCTGCAGTCTGGAACCACACGACCGCTACGGTCGCAGGTTCGAATCCTGCCTCGGGCATGGATGTGTGTGATGTCCTTAGATAGTTAGGTTTAAGTAGTTCTAAGTTCTAGGGAACTGATGACCACAGCAGTTAAGTCCCATAGTGCTCAGAGCCATTTGAACCATCTACTTCGCGATCGGTTCTCAGTATCTGACATTTCGACGTTCGTACGAAGATTGAAAGGAGGGTCCGCGGTGAAACAATTTCAGAAGACCGAATTCAGAGCAGCAATTGTCTGTGCTGACTCCAGCCGCGCCGGGTATATGTGCGGTCTAGTGCGCCTGACTACGCTTCGCGGAGCTCCCCCCCCCCCCCCCCCCCCCCCCGCCCCTTGGAGGATCGAGTCCTCCTTTGGGCATGAGTGTGAGTGTTGTCCTTAGCGTAAGTTAATTTAAGTTAGATTAAGTAGTGTGTAAGCCAAGAAGGGACTGATGACCTCAGCAGTTTGGTCCCATATAACTTATCACAAATTTCCAAAAATTTGCTGACTCCATCTGCGCAATGCAAAAACAAAATTGGAAATATTTGCCAAAACAAGAGAAGAAAATGCGCCTGACAATTCTTAAGAGAGAACCCCTGCCTGTTCTCTCGGTCAGTTCCCGTCCGCCGTCAGCATAATTAAAACGCGCAGAAACAGGCGCCGCGCCAACGAAACCCTTATGTTGTACCGTGAGCGTTCTGACGACCAAACGAACCCAAATTATGCGGTAATTGCTAAATCCATAGTATTCCCCTTTCCACTCGGCACTGCTAGATCTGGGAATGTAGTAGCACCACAGACAGTCATTGCTAGAGAAGGCTGAGAATTCTACTATGAATAGGGGTCTGTGATCCAGATTTCAGGAAGGAGCAAGCGCACGGTTTTCATACCGTCTAAATTACACTACTGGCGATTAAAATTGCTACACCAAGAAGAAATGCAGATGATAAACGGGTATTCATTGGACAAATATATTATACTAGAACTGACATGTGATTACATTTTCACGCAATTTGGGTTCATAGATCCTGAGAAATCAGTACCCAGAACATCCACCTCTGGCCGTAATAACGCCCGTGATACGCCTGGGCATTGAGTCAAACAGAGCTTGGATGGCGTGTACAGGTACAGCTGCCCATGCAGCTTCAACACGATACCACAGTTCATCAAGAGTAGTGACTGGCGTACTGTAACTAGCCAGTTGCTCGGCCACCATTGACCAGACGTTTTCAGTTGGTGAGAGATCTGGAGAACGTGCTGACCAGGGCAGGAGTCGAACATTTTCTGTATCCAGAAGGGCCCGTACAGGACCTGCAATATGCGGTCCTGCATTATCCTGCTGAAATGTAGGGTTTTGCAGGGATCGAATGAAGGGTAGAGCCAGGGGTGGTAACACATCTGAAATGTAACGTCCACTGTTCAAAGTGCCGTCAATGCGAACAAGAGGTGACTGAGACGTGTAACCAATGGCACCCATACCATCATGGCGGGCGATACGCCAGTATGGCGATGACGAATACACGCTTCCAATGTGCGTTCACCGCGATGTCGCCAAACACGGATGCGACCATCATGATGCTGTAAACAGAACCTGGATTCGTCCGGAAAAAATGACGTTTTGCCATTCGTGCACCCAGGTTCGTCGTTGAGTACACCATCGCAGGCGCCCCTGTCTGTGATGCAGCATCAAGGATAACTGCAGCCATGGTCTCCAAGCTGATAGACCATGCTGCTGCAAATGTCGCCGAACTGTTCGTGCAGATGGTTGTTGTCTTGCAAGCGTCCCCATCTGTTGACTCAGGGATCGAGACGTGGTTGCACGATCCGTTACAGCCATGCGGATAAGATGCTTGTCATCTCGACTGCTAGTGATATAAGGCCGTTGTGATCCAGCACGGCGTTCCGTATTACCCTCCTGAACCCACCGATTTCATATTCTGCTAACAGTCATTGGATCTCGACCAATGGGAGCAGCAATGTCGCGATACGATAAACCGCAATCGCGATAGGCTACAATCCGACCTTTATCAAAGTCGGAAACGTGATGGTACGCATTTCTCCTCCTTACACGAGGCATCACAACGACGTTTCACCAGGCAACGCCGGTCAACTGCTGTTTGTGTGTGAGAAATCGGTTGGAAACTTTCCTTATGTCAGCACGTTGTACATGTCGCCACCGGCGCCAACCTTGTGTGAATGCTCTGAAAAGCTAATCATTTGCACATCACAGCATCTTCTTCCTGTCGGTTAAATTTCGAGTCTGTAGCACGTCATCTTCGTGGTGTAGCAATTTTAATGGCCAGTAGTGTATTATTCTTGTACGTTATGCTGATGGGAGCAAGTTAATAATAATAGTAATATTATTATTACTAAATTATTAATATTACATTAAAATATTGTATATACGTTATTATTATTATTAAATCCTTAGAAAGAATGGTACAATAAAAGTGGAAGGACAGCAAATTTTATGTGAGCGTTGGGGAAACCCCTTTCCACAGAAACCAGTCCTCGATCCACGCCTGTCGCAGAGCCGGCGTAGAGTGTCAGTGGGGAGGTGTGTCCGTCGCGCGGCGGCCTTCGCGTGCCGGTAACGGCAGCCGTCAGCTGACAGGCCGGCAGCCTTCGGCGCTTACTCAACGCATTACGTGTGCGCCCGCAGCGCCGCGGTGCGTGCTGCCTTGAACCTCTCTTCCGGGACAGCCCGAGTTCGTGTCGCTCGACCTTGGACCACGTTGGCCACCGACAGATTGTAACGGCCTTATCGGCGCGCGCAATACTTCTTCACGTGAAAACATCTGTTCGCTCGTCGGCCGAACTTTGTGTGGCTAAAGACCGTCAGCTAATTACTGCGACACTAATGATGCGGAAACAGTTGTTGAGCCCACAGCGGATGGATCATGTGTATTCGTCTTTGTCGCGCAGTGTTTGTTTTGTCTTTGACGTCTTCGTACAAGTGTACGCGCATGCGTGTGACTGTTACGAATTACCTCTGTGGGAATTTGTAAACCGTTATAGAAGAAATGTATTCGCAATAGCAAGTACAAGTAGACTTCAGCTGCTACGGCAAGGAAAAAGGAATAAAAGTGAGATAGAATTAATACTTCCATGTGTCACTGGGCACATTTGTACTGTGCATGCAGTACACGTAAGGTGCCTAGTTGTTTCCACTGCCGTGTGTGGAATACGTAAGTTCTTGTACACTTCACTAACCTCCTGTCTTCATGATGATGATGTTTCCAGCGCAGAAAACAGCACGCAGGTTGTGGATTCTTTTTCTTGAGGCTGAAATTAACTTCGCAAGGAACTGCTGCTACGATTAAACTATAACTCATTTCGGATGCCACTCTCGTTTTTATTGATATCGACACGACAAACTATTCTTTATCACATCGTATTGAACATATCTTTCCACAGTCATTATATCTGGCTAAAATAACATGAAATACATCCTGCCACAGACAACATGTCTGTCTACTGGAACCGTCAGAACTGGAGAATAAAATTACATGAATCAAATACTGCTATTACAGACAACATGTCTGTACCTAGCGACGGTCAGAACTGTAGTAAATAAAATTGCATGAAAGAAATACTGCAATAACAGACAACATGTCTGTCTACTGGAACGGTCAGAACTGGAGAGCCGGACTGCCCGAGACACTTCGCGCGCCAAGCCAGCAAGGTGCGACCCGAACGCCACCGAAGTGCATCGGCAGTAATATCGTCAGTCTTTTGTTTTAGTAATACTTTGATTTTAATAATTTTGAAATAACTGATTGATAGCTGGCTGTTGAGAGATGTTTATTTAAAAAATGAAGTAATTTGGATGACAGGTTTAATTAATAGTAGCAACTAAAATTTAACGTTTTGGCGCCCTACCGCCGAACACAGCAGCCAATCAGAGCAGCAGCATCGTGCAGGCGGTCTTTCTCACGGGAATGGTACCGAATCTAACATCTGTCACCGGTACCTCATCCCATATTGCGTTATCTCTATGCTTCTTGCATCTCCACTGCCCTGGGAATAGCTTCCTGGAGCCTAATATGATGGCTGAATAAGCCAGAAATATTACACTGCACAGTTTGTTAGTGACATATGAACATAAGTGCCGTGCCACGACTGGGACCTGGATTTCCCCCTTTACACGAGTGGCTGCCTTAAACACTTCGGCTATACGAGCACACCTCCCGGACCGACCCAAGCCTCAACCTGTGACCGTGTGTCCACGTCCTGCACTCGCGTGGGTGACGTGATTCCTGCACAGGAACTTATTTTTTTACTGTCGCGTCCTATCTAGGCATGTAATTATACAGTATCATGCGCTGTCTCTCTTTTATGGTGTTCTATACAATGTCCCCAGACACGCGTGCGGTGGCATGTGGAGGTTGCGTTCGGTTTCGGAGGCGTGCACGGATAGCCAAAGTCGTTAATGAGGCCGCTCGGGTTCTAGGCGCTTCAGTCTGGAACCGCGCGAACGCTACGGTCGCAGGTTCGAATGTGGATGTGTGTGTGATGTCCTTAGGTTCGCTGGATTTAAGTAGTTCTAAGTTCTAGGGGACTGATGACCTCAGAAATTAAGTTCCATAGTGCTCAGAGCTATTTGAACCATTTCTGAGGCCGCTCGCGTATGGCGACTGCTAGTCTATAGCGGGAAATCCAGGTTCGAGTGTGGCACGAAGCTTCGCGTGTCATTAATAAATTGCGCAGCTGAAGTCTAATCGTATTCGCAGTCACGTACACAAGTTCTTCTATTTCGAACAGCTGTCGATTAGTTACGTATTTCCACAGTCAAGACAAGATATGTAACAGATGTAACCACACACACAGAAGTTATAAAGGGAAGAAGTGTCACATTACATCCAAGTTAAATTGCCATTTATTGTTTCTTCTATTAAACACACTTAATTTTAATTTAAAATGCATCCACAACTTATTATGTACCTTACTTAATAGCTAAGTTACCAAAATAGTTTAAACAAAAGTGTGTACATAAATTTGTTCTTTTTTATATTTTTATTTGTTATTTTTTTATTTTATCCTTTTGTAAAATTCTCAAGAAAGTATACTAATAATAAAACAGAATTTGTATATTATAATATTTAAAATCACAAAATGTGCTACCTGTTATATGACAACAGGAAACAGGTCTTTGCTTGAGAAGTAAATAAATACTCTCTCTTCCAGCTGTAGATCGTAGCAGTGTTTTCCTTCAGAGATGTATGCGTGTCTGAAGGCATTGTATAGTGTACTGTAGAACACAGAGACTGCAAAATGGTATTATAAATTGTTGTTCTGTGAAAACGCGTTTAGCTATGATATTGATTCGGCTGTCACTGTGAAGAGCTTGCGAAGCTTTGCTAGGACCTAAAGTCAGAGAATAACAATATTCACAGGGAATATAAGTGAAAATCGGTATTAAATCGAAAATTACAAAATAATGAAAGATGATGTATCATGTCACTCATCAGTAGGCTCGTAATTATAGAAAATGCAAGTAAGAGGGAAGCTCGCATCGAAATAAATCCAAAAAGCATGAAAAGTCCAGTGCTGAGCGGCTACAAGTGCTTCGGTAGCATCCAAAAGGAATTGAAAAAATCCGCCCAAACCATTGTATTAAGAGAAACGATAGTTCAAAAAATGGTTCAAATGGCTCTGAGCACTATGAGACATAACATCTATGGTCATCAGTCCCGTAGAACTTAGAACTACTTAAACCTAACTAACCTAAGGACATCACACAACACCCAGTCATCACGAGGCAGAGAAAATCCCTGACCCCTCCGGGAATCGAACCCGGGAACCCGGGCGCGGGATGCGAGAACGCTACCGCACGACCACGAGCTGCGGACCTGTGACCAGGAACAACACATACCAAAGGTATTACAAAACCTTCCCAATAATAATAATAATAATAATAATAATGATGATGATGATGATTTGGTGGTAAGTTCCTATGGAACCAAACTGCTGATGTTCAAAAATGGTTCAAATGGCTCTGAGCACTATGGGACTCAACATCTTAGGTCATAAGTCCCCTAGAACTTAGAACTACTTAAACCTAACTAACCTAAGGACATCACACACACCCATGCCCGAGGCAGGATTCGAACCTGCGACCGTAGTAGTCCCGCGGTTCCGGACTGCAGCGCCAGAACCGCACGGCCACCGCGGCCGGCAAACTGCTGATGCCATCTGTCCCTACGCTTACACATTACATAGTCTAACTTAAACTAACTTACGCTAAGGACAACACACAGGCCCATGCCTGAGCGAGGACTCGATCCTCCGACGGGAGGAGCCGCGTGAACCGTGGCAAGGCGCCTGTGACCGCGCGGCTAACCCGCGCGACGATATGATAATCATGATGAAGATGATCATGAAGATAACCGACAGAAATAACAATAATAACACAAAACTTCCCAAATTCAGTCTCCAAAACGCATTTCTATATTTCCAAGTGACCAGTTTTGCGCTAGCTGCCCATCTTCCCGACATTTGTTACAGTTATTAGAGTAACTGTAAAAATTATCTGATGGGCAGCTAGCCCAGAACCGTTGTAAGTGTAACAAATGATCTGAACTTGGGCAACTTGCTAGAAATCTGTCACGTGAAAATGAAGAAAAGCTATCTGGAGACTGAACATGGGAAGTTTTATGTAAATAACGATCCCGGACACTTCGTGACGAGGAATACATCTAGTTGTAATAAATAATATCAATAATAATCAAGGGCATTTTAGCTCATTTGAAGCCACGTTTAGCATTATCGGAAGCGGAGTCCGAAGCTCGTGGTCTAGTGGGTAGCGTTGCTGCCTCTGGATCACGGGGTTCTGGGTTCGATTCCTGGCCGGGTTGGGGATTTTCTCTGCCCAGAGACTGGGTGTTTGTGTTGTCCTCATCATTTCATCATCATCATTCGTGACAGTGGCAAACTGGACTGTGAAAAATTGGGACTTTTTACAGGCGCTGATGACGGCGTAGTTGGGCGCCCCACAAACCAAACATCATCATCATTGGAAGTGGAATGCATAAAGGAAGAGAAGCAGACTGAAATGACAGTGACAGTGACGGTTAGGAAAGAACAGAATATAAACAGATAACTCTACCGACAAGAGACATGGGAAAAGTTCTGTGGGAGGGATACTGACGAGAGTGAACTGCATAGAATGTGGGAGAGATAGCCATTGTGATAGGTAGGCCATTGGTTGTCGTGTGGCCTTTAGCTTTAAGATTATCGTCTCATAAATCATATCCACAATTGAGAACTCACGGTAATAATGTGAATGTGGCCTCAAACTCCCCATGAAATGACAATATCCGAAACTACTGCCCAAACCTAAAACCGCACCTACCAATAACTTCCGAGTCTCCTCACTCGTTTGCCTAACCCCCCCCCCCCCCCCCCCCCCCCCCGTCATCTTACCAAACTCTACACGTAGTGGAGCAAAAGTCATGATCTGTTGCTAAGTGTTACTGGCAGAGGGTAAACCAGCCCTCGTCGGCTCTCGACGGAGAAGTGTTTTCTGAGCGGTGGTCAGAGAAAAAAAAAGTTCAAATGTGTGTGAAATCTTATGGGACTTAACTGCTAAGGTCATCAGTCCCTAAGCTTACACACTACTTTAGGTTAAGTATCCTAAGGACAAACACACACACACCCAAGCCCGAGGGGGGACTCGAACCTCCGCCGGGACCAGCCACAGCGCCTAAGACCGCTCGGCTAATACAGCGCGGCGGTGGCCAGAGAAGAAATGCCTTCTCTTCATTCTAGAAATTAACTCTTCCTTCTCTGTCTGTGCGCCTTTTGGTGCCCAGTCTGACGATTCTGCAAAACTCTATCCAATGGCATGGCTGCAAATAAATTATCTGTTTCCGACGCAAACCTCAATTCAAACCTTCAGCCCATCTTCCCCTTCTCACATCGTCACTATTGTCGAGGCTCTCCGACATTGGAGTAGCACCACAGCTTGGTACATAAAGTGGAAATCCTGCATTGTAGTCTTGTAGAAGTCGATCTTGGGGAAGATCAGTTTGGATTTCGGAGAAATGTAGGAACATACGAGACAGTACTGGCCCCACGACTTATCTTAGAAGATTCGTTAAGCATTTGTAGATTTAAAGAAAGCTTCTGACAGAGTTGACTAGAATAATCTTTTTGAAATTTTGAAGGTAACAGGGGTAAAATACAGGGAGCGAAAGACAATTACAACTTGTACGGAAACCAGACGGCAGTTAAAAGAGTCAAGGAGCATGAAAGGGAAGCAATGGTTGAGAAAGGAATGAGACAGGGTTGTAGTTTATGTCCGATCTTATTCAACATGTACAATGAGCAAACAGTGAAGGAAACCAAAGAAAAATTTGCAGAAAGAATTAAAGTTCAGGGAGAAGAAATAAAAACTGAGTTTCGTCGATGGCATTGTAATTCTTCAGAGACAGCAATAGACTTATAAGGGCAATTGAACGGAATGGGCAGTGTCTTGAAAGGAGGATATAAGATGAATATCAACAAAAGAAAGACAAGGAACAAGGATAATGGAATGTAGTAGAATCAAATCGGGTGATGCTGAAGGAATTAGATCAGGAAACGAGACACTTGAAGCAGTAGACAGGTAAACTATTTGGGCAACAAAATGACTAATTATGCCCGTAGTAGAGAGGATATAAAA
The DNA here is from genome assembly GCF_023864345.2 of Schistocerca serialis cubense. Classification (NCBI taxonomy): domain Eukaryota; kingdom Metazoa; phylum Arthropoda; class Insecta; order Orthoptera; family Acrididae; genus Schistocerca; species Schistocerca serialis. The sequence continues at coordinate 222,097,346 of NC_064639.1, read as the reverse complement.
TGTAGACTGGCAATGGCAAGAGAAGTATTTCGGAAGAAGAGAAATTTGTTAGCATCGAATTTAAGAGTAAGTGTTAGAGAGTATATTCTGAAGGTATGTGTCTAAAGTGTAGCCACGTATGAAAGTTAAACATGGACGATGAACAGTTTAGACAAGAAGATAATAGAAGCTTTGGAAATGTGGTGCTACAGAAGAACCTGAAGTTTAGATGGGTAGACCACGTAACTGATTAGGAGGTCCTGCATAGAATCGGGGAGGCAAGAACTTTGAGGTACAACTTGACTAAAAGAGGCGATCGGTTGATAGGACACGTACTGAGACATCAAGTGATCACCAATTTAGCATTGGAGGAAAATGTGGGGGAGGGAGGGGGCGGTAAAAATGTAGAAGTAGACCATGATATAAATATAGTAAACAGGTTCAGAAGGATGTAGTTTGCACTGGGTACTCGGAGGTGAAGCGTGTTGTACAGACTACAGTAGTGTGGAGAGCTGCATCAAACCAGTCTTTGAACTGCAGACCACAACGACGCCATATAGAAAGGAACAACCAGCAGTTAAGCATCAATTTTCTCATTTGGAACATCTTTATCAAGAGCGTTAATTTTCATGGAAATTATTTCGTGAAACTCTTGATAGAATAATTACAAATTACACAACAACAAAGTTACCCCAGATTATTGCGTTCCTTTATCTATTGGGCGTTTGTGAAAGAGAGCATACTTTTGCCGTTGGTATTATGGTCCGGAACTGCAGAGAAATGTTCTACTAATCTCATTAATTCCCAATTAAAATTCTCCATTATGACGAGTTAACTGTCCACTTTTCATGAGCCAAAAGCTTGTTAAAATCAGAGTCGCTTCTTTTTCTTTTCTCAATCCCCTCCCCCCAATGAATTTCTTGAAATTTTTGCACTCGTAGCGTTAGTTGGTATACCAATAAACCCCTATGGTATATGTCCTTATTCTTCCGTATACTCATTCCTTGCGCTTACCGCATTAGAATGGAACGGGCTTCAGTTGTGCGTTCTCTACCTCACCGCTAAGAAACCATAATAAATGCCAGACAGCAGTCTACTGACTGGTTTGATGCGGCCCGCCACGAATTCCTTTCCTGTGCTAACCTCTTCATCTCAGAGTAGCAACCTACGTCCTCAATTATTTGCTTGACGTATTCCAATCTCTGTCTTCCTCTACAGTTTTTGCCCTCTACAGCTCCCTCTAGTACCATGGAAGTCATTCCCTCATGTCTTACCAGATGGCCTATCATCCTGTCCCTTCTCCTTATCAGTGTTTTCCACATATTCCATTCCTCTCCGATTCTGCATAGAACCTCCTCATTCCTTATCAGTCCACCTAATTTTCAACATTCGTCCAAGTGATCACCAATTTAGCATTGGAGGAAAATGTGGGGGAGGGAGGGGGCGGTAAAAATGTAGAAGTAGACCATGATATAAATATAGTAAACAGGTTCAGAAGGATGTAGTTTGCACTGGGTACTCGGAGGTGAAGCGTGTTGTACAGACTACAGTAGTGTGGAGAGCTGCATCAAACCAGTCTTTGAACTGCAGACCACAACGACGCCATATAGAAAGGAACAACCAGCAGTTAAGCATCAATTTTCTCATTTGGAACATCTTTATCAAGAGCATTAATTTTCATGGAAATTATTTCGTGAAACTCTTGATAGAATAATTTCAAATTACACAACAACAAAGTTACCCCAGATTATTGCGTTCCTTTATCTATTGGGCGTTTGTGAAAGAGAGCATACTTTTGCCGTTGGTATTATGGTCCGGAACTGCAGAGAAATGTTCTACTAATCTCATTAATTCCCAATTAAAATTCTCCATTATGACGAGTTAACTGTCCACTTTTCATGAGCCAAAAGCTTGTTAAAATCAGAGTCGCTTCTTTTTCTTTTCTCAATCCCCTCCCCCCAATGAATTTCTTGAAATTTTTGCACTCGTAGCGTTAGTTGGTATACCAATAAACCCCTATGGTATATGTCCTTATTCTTCCGTATACTCATTCCTTGCGCTTACCGCATTAGAATGGAACGGGCTTCAGTTGTGCGTTCTCTACCTCACCGCTAAGAAACCATAATAAATGCCAGACAGCAGTCTACTGACTGGTTTGATGCGGCCCGCCACGAATTCCTTTCCTGTGCTAACCTCTTCATCTCAGAGTAGCAACCTACGTCCTCAATTATTTGCTTGACGTATTCCAATCTCTGTCTTCCTCTACAGTTTTTGCCCTCTACAGCTCCCTCTAGTACCATGAAAGTCATTCCCTCATGTCTTACCAGATGTCCTATCATCCTGTCCCTTCTCCTTATCAGTGTTTTCCACATATTCCTTTCCTCTCCGATTCTGCGTAGAACCTCCTCATTCCTTATCAGTCCACCTAATTTTCAACATTCGTCCAAGTGATCACCAATTTAGCATTGGAGGAAAATGTGGGGGAGGGAGGGGACGGTAAAAATGTAGAAGTAGACCATGATATAAATATAGTAAACAGGTTCAGAAGGATGTAGTTTGCACTGGGTACTCGGAGGTGAAGCGTGTTGTACAGACTACAGTAGTGTGGAGAGCTGCATCAAACCAGTCTTTGAACTGCAGACCACAACGACGCCATATAGAAAGGAACAACCAGCAGTTAAGCATCAATTTTCTCATTTGGAACATCTTTATCAAGAGCGTTAATTTTCATGGAAATTATTTCGTGAAACTCTTGATAGAATAATTACAAATTACACAACAACAAAGTTACCCCAGATTATTGCGTTCCTTTATCTATTGGGCGTTTGTGAAAGAGAGCATACTTTTGCCGTTGGTATTATGGTCCGGAACTGCAGAGAAATGTTCTACTAATCTCATTAATTCCCAATTAAAATTCTCCATTATGACGAGTTAACTGTCCACTTTTCATGAGCCAAAAGCTTGTTAAAATCAGAGTCGCTTCTTTTTCTTTTCTCAATCCCCTCCCCCCAATGAATTTCTTGAAATTTTTGCACTCGTAGCGTTAGTTGGTATACCAATAAACCCCTATGGTATATGTCCTTATTCTTCCGTATACTCATTCCTTGCGCTTACCGCATTAGAATGGAACGGGCTTCAGTTGTGCGTTCTCTACCTCACCGCTAAGAAACCATAATAAATGCCAGACAGCAGTCTACTGACTGGTTTGATGCGGCCCGCCACGAATTCCTTTCCTGTGCTAACCTCTTCATCTCAGAGTAGCAACCTACGTCCTCAATTATTTGCTTGACGTATTCCAATCTCTGTCTTCCTCTACAGTTTTTGCCCTCTACAGCTCCCTCTAGTACCATGGAAGTCATTCCCTCATGTCTTACCAGATGTCCTATCATCCTGTCCCTTCTCCTTATCAGTGTTTTCCACATATTCCATTCCTCTCCGATTCTGCATAGAACCTCCTCATTCCTTATCAGTCCACCTAATTTTCAACATTCGTCCAAGTGATCACCAATTTAGCATTGGAGGAAAATGTGGGGGAGGGAGGGGGCGGTAAAAATGTAGAAGTAGACCATGATATAAATATAGTAAACAGGTTCAGAAGGATGTAGTTTGCACTGGGTACTCGGAGGTGAAGCGTGTTGTACAGACTACAGTAGTGTGGAGAGCTGCATCAAACCAGTCTTTGAACTGCAGACCACAACGACGCCATATAGAAAGGAACAACCAGCAGTTAAGCATCAATTTTCTCATTTGGAACATCTTTATCAAGAGCATTAATTTTCATGGAAATTATTTCGTGAAACTCTTGATAGAATAATTTCAAATTACACAACAACAAAGTTACCCCAGATTATTGCGTTCCTTTATCTATTGGGCGTTTGTGAAAGAGAGCATACTTTTGCCGTTGGTATTATGGTCCGGAACTGCAGAGAAATGTTCTACTAATCTCATTAATTCCCAATTAAAATTCTCCATTATGACGAGTTAACTGTCCACTTTTCATGAGCCAAAAGCTTGTTAAAATCAGAGTCGCTTCTTTTTCTTTTCTCAATCCCCTCCCCCCAATGAATTTCTTGAAATTTTTGCACTCGTAGCGTTAGTTGGTATACCAATAAACCCCTATGGTATATGTCCTTATTCTTCCGTATACTCATTCCTTGCGCTTACCGCATTAGAATGGAACGGGCTTCAGTTGTGCGTTCTCTACCTCACCGCTAAGAAACCATAATAAATGCCAGACAGCAGTCTACTGACTGGTTTGATGCGGCCCGCCACGAATTCCTTTCCTGTGCTAACCTCTTCATCTCAGAGTAGCAACCTACGTCCTCAATTATTTGCTTGACGTATTCCAATCTCTGTCTTCCTCTACAGTTTTTGCCCTCTACAGCTCCCTCTAGTACCATGAAAGTCATTCCCTCATGTCTTACCAGATGTCCTATCATCCTGTCCCTTCTCCTTATCAGTGTTTTCCACATATTCCTTTCCTCTCCGATTCTGCGTAGAACCTCCTCATTCCTTATCAGTCCACCTAATTTTCAACATTCGTCCAAGTGATCACCAATTTAGCATTGGAGGAAAATGTGGGGGAGGGAGGGGACGGTAAAAATGTAGAAGTAGACCATGATATAAATATAGTAAACAGGTTCAGAAGGATGTAGTTTGCACTGGGTACTCGGAGGTGAAGCGTGTTGTACAGACTACAGTAGTGTGGAGAGCTGCATCAAACCAGTCTTTGAACTGCAGACCACAACGACGCCATATAGAAAGGAACAACCAGCAGTTAAGCATCAATTTTCTCATTTGGAACATCTTTATCAAGAGCGTTAATTTTCATGGAAATTATTTCTTGAAACTCTTGATAGAATAATTACAAATTACACAACAACAAAGTTACCCCAGATTATTGCGTTCCTTTATCTATTGGGCGTTTGTGAAAGAGAGCATACTTTTGCCGTTGGTATTATGGTCCGGAACTGCAGAGAAATGTTCTACTAATCTCATTAATTCCCAATTAAAATTCTCCATTATGACGAGTTAACTGTCCACTTTTCATGAGCCAAAAGCTTGTTAAAATCAGAGTCGCTTCTTTTTCTTTTCTCAATCCCCTCCCCCCAATGAATTCCTTGAAATTTTTGCACTCGTAGCGTTAGTTGGTATACCAATAAACCCCTATGGTATATGTCCTTATTCTTCCGTATACTCATTCCTTGCGCTTTCCGCATTAGAATGGAACGGGCTTCAGTTGTGCGTTCTCTACCTCACCGCTAAGAAACCATAATAAATGCCAGACAGCAGTCTACTGACTGGTTTGATACGGCCCGCCACGAATTCCTTTCCTGTGCTAACCTCTTCATCTCAGAGTAGCAACCTACGTCCTCAATTATTTGCTTGACGTATTCCAATCTCTGTCTTCCTCTACAGTTTTTGCCCTCTACAGCTCCCTCTAGTACCATGGAAGTCATTCCCTCATGTCTTACCAGATTTCCTATCATCCTGTTCCTTCTCCTTATCAGTGTTTTCCACATATTCCTTTCCTCTCCGATTCTGCGTAGAACCTCCTCATTCCTTATCAGTCCACCTAATTTTCAACATTCGTCCATAGCACCACATCTCAAATGCTTCGATTCTCTTCTGTTCCGGTTTTCCCACAGTCCATGTTTCACTACCATACAATGCTGTACTCCAGACGTACATCCTCAGAAATTTCTTCCTCAAATTAAGCCCGGTATTTGATATTCGTAGACTTCTCTTGGCCAGAAATGCCTTTTTTGCCATAGCGACTCTGCTTTTGATGTCCTCCTTGCTCCGTCCGTCATTGGTTATTTTACTGCCTAGGTAGCAGAATTCCTTAACTTCATTGACTTCCTGATGTTAAGTTTCTCGCTGTTCTCATTTCTACTACTTCTCATTACCTTCGTCTTTCTCCGATTTACTCTCAAACCATACTGTGTACTCATTACACTGTTCATTCCATTCACAGATCATTTAATTCTTCTTCACTTTCACTCAGGATAGCAATGTCATCAGGGAATCGTATCATTGATATCCTTTCACCTTGTATTTTAATTCTACTCCTGAACCTTTCTTTTATTTCCATCATTGCTTCCTCGATGTGCAGATTGAAGAGTAGGGGCGAAAGGCTACAGCCTTGTCTTACACCCTTCTTAATACGAGCACATCGCTCTTGATCGTCCACTCTTATTATTCCCTCTTGGTTGTTGTACATAATGTATATGACCCTTCTCTCCCTATAGCTTACCCCTACTTTTTTCAGAATCTCGAACAGCCACTACGAAAGGAAAAGTCGACTGATTAGTTTAAGTAGCGCATGCACGAGGTGTGATAAACAAATACTGTGATTTAGAATTAAATTTTCACTCTACAGCGGAGTGTGCGCTGATATGAAACTTCCTGGCAGATTAATACTGTGTGCCGGACCGAGACTCGAACTCTGGACCTTTGCCTTTCGCGTGCAATTGCTCTACCAACTGCTTCTGTTAAGTATGGAAGGTAGGAGACGAGGTACTGGCGGACTCAAAGGTGTGAGGACGGGGCGTGAGTCGTGCTTGGGTAGCTCAGTTGGTGCTAGCCGTGATAGTCTAGTGGTTAGGACACTACGTTGTGGCCACAAGAACCCAGGTTCGAATCCTGGTCACGGCATTGGGGTGATATTTGCCGGCACGGTACCTCAGCGTGTTTAGTCAGGGAGCTGGTTGGCCTCTGCCATAAAAAAACTGAGTGGAAGGATCAACATACGAACTTTAGCGGATGTCATGAGACGTCCGCAACGGCCAAACCCAACGATCAACAACGGACAAAAATACAAAAAAAAAAAAAAAAAAAAGTTGGTAGAGCACTTGCCCGCGAAAGGCAAAGGTCCCGAGTTTGAGTCTCGGCCCGGCACACAGTTTTAATCTGCCAGGAAGTTTCAAATACTGCGACTCTTTTTAGCAGCATCTGCTGACGCTACAGCAGTATGGTGTAATTTGCCCTACAGCCTGCTCCGTTGAGACAGGCAGCGTCAAGCTGGAACACCCAGTGTCCGGAGACGCTAGAGTGAGATTATGTTTACTGCGACTGTCGCGCATCACGGATTTCGAGCAACGCTTGAACATTAAGTTCTGTTTCAAGTTGCAAAAAAATGCCGAAGTAACCTAAGAAATGTTGAAATTGGTGTCTAGTAGTATTACTGTAACTCTACGTGGTATGAGCGATTTAAAAGAGGAACTGAGTCTGTAGAAGACATGCAACATTCGTGACGTCCACTAACCCCAAGAACAGAAGAAAATGTGCAAAAAGTGGCAAAAACTCTTCATTCAAACAGGCGAATAACTATTCTAGAGCTTACCGAAGAACTTAGCATCACAGACGGGTCCGTGTAACGCATTTTAAACTATAATTTTCAAATGAGAGGAGTGAGTGCAAAATTTGTTCCGAGGCTTTTGAGTAATGAACAGATGGAAAACTGTGTGTCAGCTAGCACGAAGTTGAAGGATCGTTTTCATTCAGATGAGGACTTCATGTCCGAAATTGTAACAGGAGATGAAACTTGGGTATACGGGTATGACCCTGAGACGAAATTCAGAGTTCCCAATGGAAAACCGGCACGTCAGTCAGTACCAAATATCAAAGTCGTCCTCATTGGGTTTTTTTCGATACTGAGGGCATAGTGCGGTGAGAATTCGTTCCAAGGGGAACAACCAGAAACATGGAATTTTACAAGGGCGTACTGCAACGTTTGCGAAATGATGTACGAAGAAAGAGATCAGAAGAATTCGCCAATAGTTGCCCTCTTCATCACGATAATGTGCCATGGCACATCTCACTGTTGATTCGCGAGTTTTGGCCGAAAAAAGTGTTCTTGTCTGCCCACATCCTTCTTACTCACAGGTTTAGCACAATGCGACTTCCCATTCTCCCCAAAAATTAAAACTGAGCTTAAAGGAAAATGTTTTGACACCTTTCCTGACTTTGTGTGGGTTACGACAGAGTAGCCGAACGCCCAACAGAAGCCTTCCAAAAATACATGCAGTCATGGATTCAACGTTGGGATGAGCGTATTGCTAGCGAGGACAGCACTTTAGAGGAGATTAAACCAAATTCCCTGCAAGTTCATTATATTTTCGGAATCTTGTTATGCTTCTAGTTTGAAAGAATGAATTTCTTACACATTAATAAAAGTGATAAAAGACTTAGTTTTGGATTATAGTTGTTGCTTTGTATCGAAATGAACATTATTGAAACTACTGTAATATTTTTTTAGTTTTATTCTTGCAGGAAATACCCGTAATTCGACTTTTTATTGATTCCACCTTGATCAAACGTCTTCTGAGGTTCCTTAAACTACGAATTATCAAGACTCGACTGTATATAAAAAAGTGGCATTACAGTCGGCGTACTGAATACAAGAGGTGTACAGTTCTTCAAGCTGATGAAGGATTCTTTAGTTGTGCGTGCCTTCTAAACAGATAGGTGAGTCCACAGCAGACGGCGGAGCTGAGCCAACACCGTCAGGAAGGCAAACTGTGTCACGTCAGTGCCTCTAGGTCCCACATGTAGCGCCGGCCTTGACACGCCCTCGCAGATAAGCCAAACGGCCTGCCGCAGACATCTCATCTCCGCCCCCTCCATCTGCTACCGGAACACTTGCGTGACGCAAGCAGGCGCTGCGGAGGCCCGGTCACCAAGGTCTCCGGCCGTCACTCGTGACGCAATGTGGCGATTCTGGTGACGTCACAGGGCGGCGAGCCCCTCACTCAGTCCGTTCACAGAAGCTATTCGCCTTCTTCTTCTTCACTGTTGATTTCACGACTCAAGTTTTCGTTGACAATAATGAATCATCAGTTCAGGTGTCTGTGACGTCGACGTGATTTCCAACATAGAAATAGTTCTCTTCTAAAAGCCATAGTCCCTTATTTACGTCAGCCAATGTAAGTGTGAATCTAGTCACGCCGTCGACAAACGAAATGCTTTATCACGGAATGTTTTAGTTGTTTTAACAGTTTAACCTAAGATCGTGAACAGAGACTTCAGAAATATTAGTATCACAAACATCATCCCCTTTCATCAGTTCCTTTCACGAAAGGAGTGCGGAAAATTCCACCTTCTTGAGCTTTCGATTTACTCTTATTTCATCGTCATGGTCGTTTCGCGATATATAAGCGAGAAGAAGCAATAAGGCACTTTACTTTTCTTGAAACTCGTGTTCCCGTTACTTCAACAATAAACCACGCCATTCTTCTAGCGCCTACAACTAGAGTTTATTGCACATATCCATGACTCTTTCGCTCTTACTAAGCGAACCTGTGTCGAAACGCGGGGCTCTTCTTTGTACCTTCTCTTCCTCTGGTATTAATGCTATCAGGTGAGGCTGCCAGACTGAAAATTAATAAACAAAAGTAGGTCGACCGAGGATTTTGCAAGCTACTTCCATCAGGTTTATGTTATACTTGTTACGTTGAATAACTGGTAGTATGCACAAAATGTAATCAATGGACAACTAACAAGAAATAGACAATGGTTTTTCAGTAGTTTTGGTGAGCTGCTGTATTAATTTCTCTTTTACGTAGTTCGCTAGTACAATTGTACTAATTTCTGTTTTACGCCATGTGAACAAAAGTATCAGCCGCCCCCCCCCCCCCCCCGCCCCCCCCAGAACATACGTGCTGCCAGGTACTCCATATCAGCGATCTCATTAGACATCGTGAGAGAGCAGAATGGGATGCTCCGCGGAACTCACGGACTTCGAACGTGGTCAGATGTTTGGGTGTCACTTGCGTCATACGTCTGTACGCGAGATTTCCACACTTCTAAACATCCCTAGGTCCACTGTTTCCGATGTGACAGTGAAGTGGAAACGTGAACGGACACGTACAGCACAAAGGCGTACAGACCGACCTCGTATGTTGACTGACAGACTGCCGACAGTTGAAGAGGGTCGTAATGTGTAATAGGCAGACATCCACTGCAAGTACGATGACAGTTAGGCGGGAGGTGAGAAAACTTGGATTTCATGGTCAAGCGGCTGCTCATAAGCCACACATCACGCCGGTAAATGCCAAACGAGACCTCGCTTGGTGTAAGGAGCGTAATCATTGGACGATTGAGTAGTGGCACAACTTTGTGTGGATTGACGAATCACGGTACACAATGTGGCGATCTGATGGCAGGGTGTTGGTATGGCGAATGCCCGGTAAACATCATCTGCCAGCGTTTGTAGTGCCAAGGCGGTGGTGTTATGGTGTGATCGTGTTTTTCATGGAAAGGGCTTGCACACCTTGTTACTTTGCATGGCAGTATCACAGTACAGGCCTTCAGTGATGTTTTAAGCTCCTTCTTGCTTCTTCACTGTTGAAGAGTAATTCGGGGATGGCGATTGCATATTTCAACACGATCGAGCACCTGTTCATAATGCACGGCCTATGGCGGAGTGGTTACACGACAATAACATCCCTGTAATGGGCTGGCCTGCACAGAGTCCTGACCTGAATCGTATAGAACACCTTTGGGATGTTTTAGAACGCCAACTTCGTGCCAGGCCTCACCGACCGACATCGATACCTCTCCTCAGCGCAGCACTCAGCGAAGAATGGGCTGCCCTTCCCCAAGAAACCTGACTGAACGTATGTCAGCGCGAGTGGAAGCTGTCATCAAGGCAAAGGGTGGGCCAACACCATATTGAATTCCAGCATTACCGATGGAGGGCACCACGAAATTTTAAGTCATTTTCAGCCGGGTGTCCGGATAAATTTGATCACATAGTGTATCTATATGTTTTGGCAAGAAATACACACCACTTTATAATTACCGTAAATGTATGAGCCCACTGTAGATTAAATCTCACGAGAAAGTATTGCACTGGCGGTCTGCAGTGATACCACTCACACGCCATCTGCCATAAGCAAGTTTACTTATGCGGCGATGGGATCTTAGGAGCGGGAAGTCCGGAACCGTGCGACTGCTACGGTCGCAGGTTCGAATCCTGCCTCGGGCATGGATGTGTGTGATGTCCTTAGGTTAGTTAGGTTTAAGTTGTTCTAAGTTCTAGGAGACTGATGACCACAGCCGTTGAGTCCCATAGTGCTCAGAGCCATTTGAACCATTTAGGAGAGGGAAAAACACCATCTTCTCAACTTACGTATGAAGTCATGAAAGAGATTTATCTCATAGAGGACACGAGGTTACAACACTGGCTACCTTCCACAGGATCACACCAGGAACTGATAGACATCCTGGATGGGATGAAGAAGCAAATAGACCTGGAGTTCTACAGCACACCAGCCATGCTGGATGACAACTGGACCAGAGAATGCAGGAATCAAGAACATCTAGCAAAAGACACTTGCATTACACGACTTCATTATAAATATATCTTAATAAGAAATTCCACGAACCGAGGAAAACTTTTTAGATGTGTTTTACGTGGACGAGGGTGCAAAAATTACCATATTATTAGGTGCACCACGAGATCAAAAATTATAACGGATTGTAGTAAAGACTAAAAAATCTGTAAAAACAAACCTTGCAAAGACTTGTATAAACACATATTTAACGCCCAATAGAAGCGCACTTTTCTCATTAATAACATCTTTGTCTGACTGCATTAGCCATTGGCAACCTTTGGCGACACACGAGCCTGGTTCACGTACTTATGCTCGCGAGTAGCATCGTCAGGTGACGCAACAGCAGCGCTCCTAGTGCATAAGTCACAATTATAGCATTCACGGAGTTTATAATGTTTACGTGGTAAAGCACGGATATGATTGGCATTCTTTTCCCCTGCATGCCACGCCAACAAATTATGCCTCAAGACTCACTTTTTGAGAGTACGTTCATTTTACATTCACCCCTCCTCTGGTATTTACATGTATTTACGCATCGTGAACATTGTTTCTTTACTTATGACATTGTACAATCTCTCTCTTAAAAATTTCCGTTGAAAACTCCGCTACGCAGTAAAGAAACAATGGTCACGACGCGTAAATTCATATAAACATATGAAGATGGGAAGCTATGCGTCTTGAAATGCGATCATGGAAAAATAAACGCCTATAATAGCAACTAGTTGCAGCTAATTCATTATAAATTACCTTCAGTTCCATCACTTGCAGGGTTCTGGTATGTCCAGGGAAAAGAAGTGTTTCCTAATGTTAGTACGGTAAAGAAATGAAGAACAGGTAATCCCAGTCGACAAGCCGTTAGGAGTAACTTAAGCATTCTCGGCCACAGGCAGATCATTTTTCCAATTACTTGTCCAACACCGCTGTTGATGACTAATCGCATAGGCACGGGCTCTTTCGTAAAATGAAGCCATCATTTCTTTGTTAGATTCAAAAAAGTTCAAATGTCTCAATCGCTTCAACGTAGAATATAAACCGGCTGTATAGCCAAATTGACGAAATGCGACCAACAGACTGGCGAATTATCAAACCGATAATACTCGCCCTCTCACGCTCAATGCGTAATGGTAATACTGAGAATATTTTGTCCGGCATCGATACAGTTTGTCAATATTTCTGGCGTTGGCAGTAGGACAATACTAACCCTGAGGCGATCATTATATTGAGGTATTCCTTAACTTTCGTGTGACATTTCTACCATACCTTTCCCCGCACCCTTTCACGGTAGTGAGCTGTCGTCCCCCCTCCCCCCCCCCTTTCCTGCTCCACGTACGCACTTGAGTATGGGTCATAACTTCGCGCTCAGACTGGAAACGTGCTACTCGTTCAAATCCTGTGGCGGCGAAATGGACTGCGCATGCGCGGCGTAAGCAAAACTTTCACTAATTTGCGCCATGAGCGGCAAACCCGAGGCCAGCCGATCGTCGGCGGGAAATATCCGAAAATGCGTCACGGGTGGAGTACAATACAAGCGCTTCGCTCTCTCCCACCAATTTCTTCCGCGGGCCGGATTGAAACCAATCGTGGGCCGGATCGGATCCGCGGGCAGCCGGTTGCCTTAGTCACTACAACGGTTGAGAGAAGCTGGTAAGTTTGCAACTACGAGAACACGCCATACACTCGACTTTGAAGAGGACATCCTTCCTTACGTAGTAGAGACCCGGCATTATTCGTGCCGTAGGTCAGATCTCATTGTCCCCTGCTGCGTGCGTACCGTGAAGTGGGAGATTATTTTATACCAAAATGGTACTTTTCCGGACATGACTTCCTTATTAAAAGACCTGAAAACTGCTGCATGTATAGTTTTTCTCTCTGTTCGCTCTTTTCATATATCCGAGATCGATTGCGACCAATCGATCAATATCAGTTCGATTGTGCTCCAGATAAAACCCTCGTTGTCCGCCATCATCTAAATTCCAAGCGGTATAAGTTGGTTCTGATGAAACATAACAGAAGCTTTCTGGAGCTACTTAAAATACTTGAAATAATCCGTCCCTTTCTGTAACAGTCTTTTTACTTGCTTCACGGGCTTGGGTGTAAAACGTGGTAACTGACATTCTGGGCAAGAATGACTTGTGCAGCATATGATGTACTCTCTTGCATTCAGAGTTAAATGCAACAGTCAGTTTTCAAAATTCTCTACAAGTGGTCGAAGAACACAGCTTATTCTTTCCCTGGAACTAGACTGCTACATGTGGAACATTGTATATGTGTGACAATGGCTACTAGTAAGAAGTTGGAGTTTGGAGGGAAGATGAATGTGAATAATACTGGAATATTAGAACAGCTGTTAACCAGCGATTATGTGTTTGATGACTGATAAAGATCCATGTTATCAAGAGACAGAAAATGAAATCCATGACAGTGGATTTTAGCAGAATGGTATCTACTGTAGTTAACATGTTACACATGCTCCGCGGAGATCCACGACCTATCGAGGCAGCCAAACTGAATGATATTCTGTCTTGTTTCCAGTACATACCAGAAGCTCTTCACTTTTATCACAAGGCATGCAAAGCAAAAGGGGAAAACCGCGAAAGTGAAATTTGACTACTGGTATCAGTCTTTTCAGGTCTTAAACTTAGTAAATTTAATTACATTATATTGTCTCGTTAACATGTTGTCTTAAATTATTATATACCAATTTTAATGTCAAATTTTACTGTGGAAACATTTGCTACCACGAATAATGTGATCTACAAATTTTATGACAGTGAATAAGTTGGTATCTACCATATAATTTGTGTCAATGTATGACGTAATGATTGTTTTTCTAATTTAAAAAATTGTTTCCGTTTTCTAATCTTACAAGTGCAATTTATGAAGCGAGGTGGCGCAATGATTAGCACACTGGACACTGGAGGCCAACCGGTCAGACCAGTCTCTGGCCATCCTGATTTCCGTGATTTCCCTAAATCGTTTCAGGCAAATGCCGGGATGGATCCTTTGAAAAGGCCGATTTCCTTCCCCATGCTTCCCTAACCCGAGCTTGTGCTCCGTCTCTAATGACCTCACTGTCGATGGGACGTTAGACAGTAATCTCCTCCTCCTCATATATATATATATATATATATATATATATATATATATATATATATATATATATATATATATATATATAACAAAATTATGAAAAAATTGTAGAATCTTGTAAATGTAAAATTATATTTCTTATAAAACAAATAACTTCAGACCACTACAAAGTCACATACCATTTTTACACCCGTGTCCCTCATTTCTACTTTATCAACTTTCTTTGTGTGACTAAATTATTGTTATTTGGTTCTTCTTTTAGAAATTTTCCCCAGCTTCAGTAACATGCATTGGGAGTCGGAACAACCTCTTATTCGCAGTGACGTAATAGGTTTTGTGGGGGATGACTTCATCAACTAACCCCACAAATCCTGATACGAAGACACCACTCATCTTAATTTTTGACACACTTTTAGAAAAGGCTTTTGAAACAACTAAGGTATTGCAGTCGAAGTATGAGGTACAAATAACGCGCTTCTGATAATTTTTATTATATAAAAGACGATATTTTAATAGCTATTAATTAATTAAAGCATCGATACATACAAATCAATAACTTCTGTAATACTTTGCCCATATAAAAGTCAATTTCACTTTCAAACTCTTCTGATCACTCGGAATCATATACGTATGAACTTCAGAAAATATGTTACACATAACGTCCCACGGTAACATCACTACGCAACAAGAATGGTGCAGGAAAGCGTACATGTTCTGGGTTATCCGCAGACGCAGTTTTGGTGTGGATAACAGGTACAAGGCAATGTGCGACTGAAGTGGCGCGCCGGCCGCTGTGGCCGAGCGGTTCTAGGAGCCTCAGTCCGGAACCGCGCTGCTGCTACTGTCGCAGGTTGGAATCCTGCCGCTGGCATGGGTGTGTGTGATGTCCTTAGATTAGTTAGGTTTAAGTAGTACTAACAAGGAGACGGCACGGGGATTTGTCCGAAATTTTGTGTGGTGAAACAGGACCCCTAACACTTCACGTGGTTAAAATATTAGGACGCACTACCCGGAAAATCCCTAGAAAAGTCGATGCAAAGTTTCTTAGGTGCCTTATGAGTATAAAATGTTAGTCCATTGCCGAGCCGCCGTCTGGCCTAGATGTTAGCCGGCACGGTTGCTCAGCGTGTTCGGTCAGAGGGCTAGCTGCCCTCTGTAACAAAAAAAAAAAAAATAAAACTGAGTCAATGCCCAACACTGAACTTGGAGGGGTGTCCTGGGACATCCGCACCGAACAAATGCAACGAATGAAATCGAACAAAATGAGAGCGCCGGCACGGTAGCTCAGCGTGCTCGGTCAGAGAGCCAGTTGGCCTCTGTAATAAAAGAAAACTGAGTGGAAGGATCAACCACCGAACTTGAACAGGATGTCTTGTGACGTCCGCACCGACCGAACACAACCATAAAAAAAAGAAAAAAAAGATGTTTAGGGCTCGGACTCTTACGCCAGAGGTCTCGGGTTCTATTCCTTCTCTGGCACTTTTTTTTTCTTCTTTTTCATTTTCTTTTGTTATTCCACCAATTATTCAGAAAGTTTCCCAAAGCTACATTATCTTTAACAAATTAGTTTTATTATTGAATAAAAATTAATTTCTTTCTGCCCAACAACACAATTCAAGGCGGTGGGTTTTCCATTTTTCATTGTAAAGTATATGAGGAGAATCATTGGGTTTTTAAACAGAATAACAAATTCGATTGGTGGGCATTCAATTTTTATACATATAATAATTATAAACAAGAACTGCCGTGGTAATTATCGCAAAAACAAACAAAGCAATAATTCTTGTGTCATCTTGCGCAACATATAAAAGCGGATTTTTTACAGTCACAGTCTGTACAAAATTATGCCCCATTAACATTTACGAAAATGTTTTGAGTTTCTCATAATTTTGAGCCAAACCAGGCATATTGAATCATGTCTCGAAATATTGGTGACGATAATTGATGGCGAACTATAGAATGAATTTTTATACAGTCTTCACGGGAATTAATTTCCCGATTCTCCTGTAACAATGTGCTGCAGTTTTGCAAGCAACAGAAGAAAAAAAAGTGCCATAGGAGGAATCGAACCCGAGACCTCTGTCGTAAGGGTCCGACCGCTAACCATGTTTTTTTTTTATTATTCCACAAAAACAGTAACAAAAATGGCTACAATGAAATGATATAAATAAGGTGACAAATAATTGCAGTCATAAATTACAGCATTCAAAGAATGAGTCTTTAGCAGTGGCACAATTTAGCAACTTCACTGTCACCTTCAACTGGTGGCAGTTCAGCATGCACATTTTCTTCTTCTGCAGCCGGTTCCTCATCATCATTTCCCAGACCCAAATTAATCATTCAGTAAATCCTTGATGTGTGTTCCTTCCAGGGTAAATTACGTGGAAAGAAGAGCAGTCCCGAACAGCGACATCGCAAAATACTTCACTGCCTTGTTATTTTTGTCAGTTCCAGCCTTCTAAACGCATCCATAGGGAGTTCAAGATCTTCCTTTATATCAGACACGAGATGTTTCTCGCCATATTCTTGTATCTGCTGTACTACTGATTTATTTTTCATGTGTGACTTGCAGGTGAGGTTAGGGTCGGGAACGTGACCCAACCCATTCCCTCTCTACTAGGATTCCAGTTCCTACCCTATACCCATTCTGTTGAAGACAATTCGGAGGATGTTGCCATATTTCTTATTGTGATTCTTATATTTAAGTATGTTCTCGAATTCATTTTCCATATACGTCTTGTATTCAATATGTTCATCGCTCCCAATATTGTTAAAAACATAACTTGTATATTTGCCCATTAACCAAATCACTGCGTTATTTTTTGCCTGAGGGTAGTAACTTTCCCCTGGTCTGAAGAAAATGTTAGTCGGTACATTGTTTGCTGAAGTTCTTGTTATTTGAGCAATTTTCCCCCTGGTCCACCTCCAGTGCTGATGATGTTATTGACTACCTTGTACCACGCTGTTCTCACGTCAGACGAAAGAACATCACTACTGATATTTTTCCAGATCACATTCCATGCTATTCCAGCATATTTAGTTTCTATGTTATTTTTCCTTTCGTGTTTCCGTCTTTCAGCTAAAATTGCCTTTGCTGTAACGTTTTTGGAGTTTAAAAGCTTTTTGCTGAGATAACTTAGTTCAAGATAATACTCCCTAATGTGTTTCAGCTTAAAACTTATTTTTTGTATATTTATCGGCGGCTCTACACTTTCTGGCCTGACAATATCGTATAGTTTTAGGCGGCTCGGCAATGGACTAACATTTTATACTCATAAGGCACCTAAGAAACTTTGGATCGATTTTTCTTGGGATTTTCCGAGTAGTGCGTCCTAATACTTTAACCACGTGAGGTGTTAGGATTCCTGTTTCACCACACAAAATTGCTGACAAATCCCCGACCCCACGGTCGTTCCGTCCCCTTGTAAGTCTAGGGGACTGATGACCTCAGACGTTAAGTCCCATAGTGCTTAGAGCCATTTGAACCATTTTTGAAGTGACGCGGAAACTGGAAACTTACTCCAGAGCTCAAGTAATGGAGAAAGTACGATTTTTGTGAGCAAAACGTCTATATTTCACACAGATTCGCCGTGAAATTCTGGCGGCATATGGGCAGCAGTAGCGAAATGGTGCCAACAATTTGACCGCACATATCTGGGTGATGCACATGGAGAAGTCCAGATAGCGCACCATGCGATTTCCGTCTTTTCCGCACGCTGAAGGAACATCTGGGGGTAAGAGATTTTTCAGCGATGAGGAGCGCACGATGGCTCTGGAATGGCTCCTCCACCAAGGAACGGATTTCTACTGTCGAGGAACTGAACGGTTGGTAGAACCTTCCGACCGTTGTTTAAGGAGACTTGGCGTCTACGCTGAAAAATAATGTCAGATATCTTTGTCACTTTCAAGTGAAGAGCGGTATTCAATAAAAGTTACTCCAACTGCGATAATTATCTGTAACTTACTTTTGAAGTCCCCTACTACATCAGGATATCATTCTGTTTGGTTTATATTTTCTCATTTTTCTAGTGATGTTTGCAGCCCTTTCACCTCCTGTCAGTGCGATTCAATCAGTGTATTATAAAAATGATTGGCATATGATTTGAACTGGCGATTGAGGAAATCCCAATGCTGTTTAGATGCGCTGAATAGGTGTATAATTGGCTGTCAGTATGGCTAAAATTATATTCAACTAAATTTGAATAATGAAATACGTAGAATTCTGACTTTGCGCTACTCTGAGGAACGTGTCACCAGTCAGTAGAATAAAGCATCAACCTCACCTGAAGGGGGGGGAGGGGTGGTTGGTAGTCTTTAAACGATATCGACGAGTGTCGTTAGAAGACGCTTTGGCACCCCCAGAGGAGTGTATGTTTCAAAGATGGCGTTGTAATGATTTTGAAAGTGGCAACACAGGTAGTAAGATAATTCAGTGCATCGATTTCGTTACATTGTCTATGTACAGAAGAATAAAGTTTTTCTTCGATATTTATAAACTTAAAAATCACCTCAGTCAGAGTATGAAGCCATGAACTTGCAACGCTGGAGAGAAAAAAAAAGCGTAACAAGGTAAGTTTATCCATGGGAATTGTGGGTCTGTTAATGTACAGTGTTCGACAAAAATATCGAAAAACCGCGAGAAACGGATGCATGAAGATAAATGCAGATGCTAACCAAACCTGGAGGTAATGCTGGTGTATTTGACCACGAACGGTGTCTGTGCTATGCCCTCACCACGTTGCAATTGGCAGTCGTGGACAGAACAAGTTCTCTGTAATTCTGGGTACGAATGGGATCAAAATTTTGCTGCTCATAAGGTGGGTGCTTCAGTAACCAAGGTAGCCGAAGTGTTTGGTATTCAAAGAGGCATCGTATCGAAGTTCTATCGCGCATACGGATAATCGGAGATGCATCATCTGCTAAGTCACAAAGCGGACGAAAGTGTGTGTTGAGTGATGTTGACGGACTGTCATTGACGAGGATTGTGACGAAAACTAAGAAGACGACAACTACAAAAGTGACTGCAGAAATTAATGCCGCACTCGTGAACCCTGTCAGTGCCAAAACAATACGAAGGGAGCACCATAACCAGGGATTTGCAGTGCGAGCTGGAATTTCCAGCCGGCCGTTGTGGCCGAGAGGTTCTAGGCGCTTCAGTCCGGAACCGCGCTGCTGCTACGGTCGCATGTTCGAATCCTGCCTCGGGCATGGATGTGTGTGATGTCCTTAGGTTAGTTAGGTTTAAGTAGTTCTAAGTTCTAGGGGACTGATGACCTCACATGTTAAGTCCCATAGTGCTCTGAGCCATTTGAACCATTTGGAATTTCCAAAACTACGGATCAGTGACGCAAATCCCCGTAACAGGAAATCGTGATGCCGAAAGCATAAACCTGGACTGTGCAGCAATGGATGGAAGTCATTTGGTCGGATGAGTCTTGTTTTCCATTGTTTTCAGCTTCTGGCCGAGTTTACGTCTCAAGAATGGAACATGGCAAAGGTTTCGTGATGATTTGGACACTCATATCATGGTATTCCATAGGCCCCATGGTTACCCTGCAGCATCGTTACTGCCAAGAATTATGAGCATTTTGGACGATCAGTTCCATCCCACGGTGCAATGTTTGTTCCTGAATGGAGATGTTATGTTAATGACGACGAGGCCCCTGTGCACACAACTCACTTCGACCAGCGCTGGTTTTGTGAGAACGAGGATGAACTGTCCAGTCCCCTCTCGGCGCCACAGTCACTAGATCTCAACATTATTTACCCTTTGTGGTCTACCTTGGAGAGATAGGTGTGTGACCGCTATCCATCTCTGTCATCTTTGCCAGAATTTGCCACTATTTTCAAGAAAGAATAGTGGAAGGCAACGGGAAACTACCACTGGAATCACTTCCCTAGACGCTCATGTGGTATACCTCTCTGACGAGGCTTCCCCCATGACAAGACCTGCCGTACGGCAGAACAAACAGTTAAGTTAGGCCGGCCGGGGTGGCCGAGCGGTTCTAGGCGCTACAGTCTGGAACAGCGCGATCGCTACGGTCGCAGGTTCTAATCTTGCCTCGGGCAGGGATGTGTATGATGTCCTTAGGTTAGTTGGGTTTAAGTAGTTCTAAGTCCAGGGGACTGATGACTCAGCAGTTAAGTCCCATAGTGCTCAGAGCCATTTGAACCATTTGAACAGTTAAGTTAGTTCAAGAAAGAATGATCTAAGCTTCACTTTAAAACCATACAGGAACTGTGTTTATCCATTTCGAGATGACTGAAAGCTGTTTTGAATGCCAATTGTTTCCCTTCGCCGTATTGGGCACGGTAAAGTGCTGTGTTTTTGGTATCTCCGTATTTTTGTCCATTCCTTGTGTATTAATAGCGAGGGCTCGAATTAATGCCATTCAAAATAAAGTGTTGGTACATCTTAATTCTCAGTCCTGTCTGTTAGAAAGTTCTCAATACAACCACAACATCCAACAATTCAATAATAGTAAGCATAGAACTTATAACTTATAGAGTGCACCAATCAGTAGTCCTTTTTTAAATTTTATTACGCGAATCCAGATTTCGGCTAGTAGGTATCCATTCACAATGCACTATTTTCTATTCTCAGTGCATGAGAGTCCCTGTTGTTCGGGCGTCAGTGACAGTTCTTTGAATACTACTCAGTAGTATTTGAGTACTATTCAAAAAACTGTGATTAACGCCCGAACAACAGGGAATTACATGCACTGAGAATAGAAATAGTGCATTGAGAACGGCTAGCTACTAGCCGAAATCTGGATTTGCACAATAAAATCTAAAAAAGGACGACTGATGGCTGCACTCTGTAATTTATAAATCACAATTACAGTCGCTGAGTGCACCCATTTTCCGAATGGAAGGCAACCTGATAAGCATAAAACGTTTTATGATTCTGCTACCAACTGATCTCGTGCATAGAGGCCTACGATAGTCAAAAAGTGTGCGAGGCAAGGATACAGTCTTTCTCCCAATAGCTCAACAGTAAATCGAATAAGCAACGAGAGGATAAAAGAAAGGTTCGGGAGTGGGAATAAAATGAATATCAACGATAAGATTCGTTGATGACATTGCTACCCTCCGTGAAAGTGAGAAAGTATTGCAGTACTTGTTTGCGGTGGGATGAATAGTCCAATGTGCGCAGACAACGGATTAAGCGTAAACCATAGAATAATGAAGAACAATGGGAATGAGATTGAAGATAAACTTAACGTCAAAGTTGGTGACTACATTGTCGATGAAGTGATGGAAGGATACTGAAGGCAATTGTAATTCAAGTTGTTGGCTCCGCAGATAAACAACAAGTTGTTGGAAGTTAAAATCTAGTTAGAGGACGCCGTTTTGTAATTTTTTTTATTTTTATTTATTTATTTATTTATTTATTTTTTTTTTTTTGTAAGTTCATTTTTTGGAGGTAGTGCTTAGATGATTGTAGCGACAGTGGCCGGTTGTCAAGCAGATTTTCGAGCTTCAGAAGCATTTGCAAAAAGATACATTACAGCATCTAAGTAGGCTGTTTAGGTTTTCATATTGGTAACGCCACGGAGCGCTCTGTATGAAAATCACTGACTGTGCTGTTTGCAGTCTGTGGCTGGTTTGCATTGTTGTTTGCTATTGTAGTGTTGGGCAGCTGGATGTTAACAGCGCGTAGCATTGCGCAGTTGGAGGTGAGCCGCCAGCAGTGGTGGATGTGGGGAGCAGTGTTGCCAATTTAGCGACTTTGTCGCTAGAAATGGCGACTTTTGCCTTCGTCTTAGCGACAAAGATTATTTAGCGACTTACCTGGCGACTTTTAGAGTACTAAAGACTTTTGAAGTACAAATCCAAAGTATTTTGGGCCAGTATTTTCATTAGCAAAACTAAGATTTGAACTATAGAATGAGTACTACACTGACTTTGTTCTAGATTTACTAAGTTAAATTAAGTTCTTAGCAGATCATGTAGCATTGTTCAGCATTTAGTACACATGAATGTGGGAATTGCCTACAGAGTAAGAAAACCTTGACTATAGAACAATTCATTGTTCCTTATCCACTAGCCTGTTATCGTCGATAGCGTATCGATCTATAATTCTTCAACTTTTGAACTCCCTTTATTTTTCGAATTGACAAAAAACATACGTAATATTAAGTATAATAAAATACATTTCTGTCTAGCAACCTCTAATTTTTCGAATTGTTAACTCGCAATCAAATTATTACCACATGCACTGTGGTAACGCAAGAACAATTCGGTGGGGATATCTCAGACATTATTACGTTTTAAACAATGAACAATAGGACTGATATCGAGTTACCGAGTGAGTAGATTGTTTCATGACCTCTAGTTCACCTGAGTTTTAATGTTTTTTCAGTGATTATAAATTGGTGAAACTTTTGTTGTGGTGGCTTACATAATGGATTTACCGCAGAAGAAGAAACAGTACGCTCAAAATTATCGGAATGTGTGGGTAGCAGAACCTGAATTCAATGGGTGGCTGAAACCAGTCGTTGGAGACTTATCCGAGGCAAGATGTCAAGTATGTGCTAAATTGTGTGATATTAGAAAGCATTCGAAAACTATTAAGCATAAACAAAAAATTGATCTAAAAAAAAACACAAACCACTTTACCTGTGAAAATTGTTCTGAAAACTACAGTTAGAATTGCAAGCACAGCGGAAGGCGCCATTTCTTTATTTATTGCTGAACATTGGTCTATTTTATCTGCAGATTATTTAGGAATACTGTGCAAGAAGGTGTTTTCCGGTGATGAGGGCGCTAAAAACATGCAATTACATCATACAAACTGCACTAACATTATAACTGAAGTATTGGCTCCATATTTTACACAATCATTGATTGAAGATATAGGTAACCAAAAATACAGTGTACTAATAGATGAATCCACAGATGTATCTTTATCTAAAATGCTTGGTATCGTTATATGGTTCTATAGTGTAAACAACCAAACCATTAGATCAGCATTTCTCAAACTCGCTGTAGTAGAAACTGCAGATGCAAGAAATCTGGCTGCTGTTCTTGTGAATTCTTTGAAAGATCTCAAACTTCCAATCGCTAATATGGTAGGAATTGGCACAGATAATGCTTCTGCAATGGTTGGAATAAACAATGAGCTTTTCGAACAACTCGATGAGAGAATATGGTTTGAAGCATTTGGTATTGATCCGTTGCATTTGTCACTCTCTTCAGCTTCAGCATTTGTCACTCTCTTCAGCAGAACAATTGGTTCTCCATTTCACCCAAAAGACAAGAGGAATATAAAAAGGTTTATGAGACAATAAATTGTGGAAAACAGCCACTAAAAATTTTGAAGGTCTGTGCAACACGTGGGCTTTCAATTGAGCCAGGAATACAAAGAATTCTGGAGCAGTGGGAAGAACTAAAGCTACATTTTTCACTTGCCGTGGTTCAAGACAATTGTTAGACTGCCGATCTTTTGTACAAGATGTATTGTGACGACTCAAATCATCTTTACATGTTTTACCTTAAACATGCTCTAAAAGAACTACAAATAGCAATAAAAGCTTTTGAAGGAGAAGACAATGACCCCACTAAATTACTAGATACACTTGTATTTCTCATGCAGTCACTCGGACAAAACATAGTTTTTCCAACTGTTGATTTGTTGACAACACTTGTTCCAAGCGAATGTATGTATGCAAATCCGAACCTTGGTTTTATGTTTGAACAGAAATTATCGGAGTCAAGTTTGTCTGAAGAAAATAAAGTTTATTTGAAGAAGAGATGCATTCAGTTTAGTCTGAAACTCATAAAAGAAATTCAACAAAGACTGCTAAGTAACGTTACGATCCCGAAAAAAATGTCAATGCTGAATGTTGAAGAAAAACTAAAAGTGAATAAAAATAATGCTGTAGCGGATGCAGCCAAAGAATTGGGTTTAAGTGGCGATTTCATAGACGGTATGCTGCAAGAATGGCATAATATCAACTTCATTAGGTGTAATAACGCTACTAACACTGTTCGATTTTGGAGTGAGGTTTTGCAGTATAAAAATGCTGCAGGGGAGCATCAAATGGGCTCTGAGCACTATGGGACTTAACTTCTAAGGTCATCAGTCCCCTAGAACTTAGAATTACTTAAACCTAAATAACCTAAGGACATCACACACATCCATGCCCGAGGCAGGATTCGAACCTGCGACCGTAGCGGTCGCGCGGTTCCAGACTGTAGCGCCTAGAACCGCTCGGCCACCCCGGCCGGGAGGGGAGAATCCTTTTTCTTTGATTTCACAGCTAGCAATGACTGTTCCATGCCTACCGCATTGAAATGCAGAAGTGGAAAGAATATTCAGTTCTATGAACTGAATATTAATTAAACAACGTAACAGATTATCGTTAAAGACAATTAATGTTTCGATGATATTGAGAGACCAGATGAAGAAACAAAATAAAGATTGTGCATCTTTTGACATACCGTCAGACGTATTGGAACTTATTGGAACGAACAAAAGTTACTCTTTTGCGACAAAACCAGTCGAACTGCATCACCTTTTGAGCGACGTTCAACTCTCTACATCAACTACAGTTCTGTCAGAGCATGAAACAGAAGAGTTATTCGATCTTCTGAGTGACGACGATGAATAGCTCACATACCGATGTGTATATATTTTGTAACCTAATTTGAGTTCTTGCTTTCTTTTGTTACACATATAGTTGTATATTTCTAACATATTTGACTACTGTGATTGAAAGAACAATTTATGTGTTGTGTCAATTATGATAACATGTTTAATTAAACGTTAGCGTATTTTATGTGTATGTTGTTGCAAGCGATGCGTCATTTAATTAAGACAATATAGCAATTACGTGTGACACAATTTTTATTAATATTTTATTAGCCCCCCCACTGGCTTATTGCACCATTCACAGCACGAAATTTTCAGTACACCCCTAGTAAAATCAATTTTAGCGACTTTCTAGCGACTTTTGATATTGAAGCTAGCGTCTCGGGGTTTTTAGAGTTGGCAACACTGGTGGGGAGAGAGATGGCGGAATTTTGAGAGCGGATGATCTGGACGTGTGTCCATCAGCAAGAGTAAATTTGTAATATTGGATATCATGAACTGATATATTATGACTTTTGAACACTATTAAGGTAAATACATTGTTTGTTCTCTATCAAAAGCTTTCATTTGCTAACTATGCCTATCAGTAGTTAGTGCCTTCAGTAGTTAGAATCTTTTATTTAGCTGGCAGTATTGGCGCTCGCTGTACTGCAGTAGTTCGAATAACGAAGATTTTTGTGAGGTAAGAATTCATGAAAGGTATACGTTATTGTTAGTCAGGGCCATTCTTTTGTAGGGGTTATTGAAAGTCAGATTGCGTTGCGCTAAAAAATATTGTGTGTCACTTTAGTGGATGTCTGAGTACGTTCAGTTTTGCTCAGCTGTTTGAAAATCAAATAACATAAGATGTTTATCAGCACAGTAATTCATTAATTTTTCTAAGGGGACGATACAAGCATGGAACATATTTCAGATATCATACATAACAGGGTTATTTCAGGAGAACCATTACTGAGCAATATCAGCAGATAAACCACTAACCATACATACAAAGATGAAGATTGATGGTGATGAGCACATCTCTAATCTGTGTAAAGCAAAAAATGGTAAATGTAGAATACTTTGTCAGGTGACTAATGCATAGCGGAAAAACCAAATAGGGTATAAGAATCTTTAAAAAAGTATAGTATTATCAAAAACAGGGAGGAAGAAGTTTCTGAGAATGCGTGTCGCTCTGTATCAGAAGAGGTTCTCTTTGGTTTCGAGCGACTATCAGAAGTGGTATAGGCTGCAAGTCTTGCTTGCGAGATGAAACCAGAGCACACCATTTGCAGTGTAGTTGACAGGGCAGATTGCGGACCTCTGATATAGAGCCGAGTGGAGGGTCTGAATCACAGTCTCAGACGGTGCTGCGATCATGTAGGTTGCAGATTCCCCAACTTAAAAAAAGCGCCATAAGGTGGTCGGGTTTCGGGTTCCGCCAATGAGGTCAGGAGTCCATTACACGCAGGTAGGGCTATAGATAATTTTAAAAATATCTGGAATCCAATGTGTCTATATTTTGAAGATATCGTTATCGTCCCAGGATATATAGAGAAATATTATCGATATATCGCCAGAAGAAATATCGACGGAACGACCAAAAAAGTATCGGCTGCACATTGTAAATATACTGTCAGTTTTAGAGCCGTATAATTCAGCATTGATTTATGAGATATTCTGTACATCAACAAGCTAGCATCCTGCTTATCCCGCTTCAGTATGAACTGAAAGGAAAACTATGCTCGCTTATGTTTTGCGATAACCATTTTACTAACAAATCTGGCCACCCTCTGAAACCAACATTGCCATACCCCATAGTAACAACCCAGACACGGCAGTAGCTGGAGCGGGATCCGGACACAACAACTTTGCTAACAAGTGGCACAATAAAAAGTGTCGAAGAGTCCGTCGCTCGATTACGTCACATATAGGATTAGTCTGGAACACTTCATGTCGACTTTCCTGTTTCATCGTTTCTGCAAACTACAGCGAACTAGCAGCCGTAGTGTCAAAATTGCGTGGTGAAGTCATACGCTGCAGTTTCTGTTGGTATCGCCGAACGTCAATTGCGTCACAATTTCCCTCACACGTCTCCCCCCACCGCAATGACCAATCTTTGCCATTTAGATTTTTGTTCAGCAGCCTCAGCTATCGTTTTTGAAGAATGCCAATGTGAAGAAATAGTACACTAGCTGTTGTTTTTTAATACAACTGCGCTGCTATTTCCTCACATAGAAAATCTTGTTATTCGATTCACACAGCCCTCTCCCCCCCCCCCCCCCTCCGTCTCCCACGCCCACAGTGCATCGGATTTTTTCTTTGTGCCACCTACACTTGCTTCATACAGTCAAAGAAAAAGACTGGACGTGATGAAAGCTCAAAAAATAGCAAGACTCCTTCACACAGTGAAAGAAAAATTATGTTCTACCACAATTTCAAATATTTACCGTAAATGATGAAATAATTTGGGTAAAATTATTTGGGTAAGTAATTTGGGTAAAGTATTCCGGAGGTAAAATAGTCCTCCATTCGGGGCTACCCAAGAGGACGTCGTTTTCAGGAGAAAGAAAACTGGCGTTCTACGGATCGGAGTGTGGAATGTCAGATCCCTTAATCGGACAGGTAGGTTAGAAAATTTAAAAAGGGAAATGGATAGGTTAAAGTTAGATATAGTGGGGATTAGTGAGTTTCGGTGGCAGGAGGTTCAAATGGCTCTGAGCACTATGGGACTCAACTGCTGAGGTCATTAGTCCCCTAGAACTTAGAACTAGTTAACCCTAACCAACCTAAGGACATCACAAACATCCATGCCCGAGGCAGGATTCGAACCTGCGACCGTAGCGGTCTTGCGGTTCCAGACTGCAGCGCCTTTAACCGCACGGCCACTTCGGCCGGCGGGTGGCAGGAGGAACAAGACTTTTGGTCAGGTGAATACAGGGATATAAATACAAAAACAAATATGCGTAATGCAGAAGTAGGTTTAATAATGAATAAAAAGTAGGAGTGCGGGTAAGCTACTACAAACAGCATAGTGAACGCATTATTGTGGCCAAGATAGACACGAAGCCCACGCCTACTACAGTAGTACAAGTTTTCAAGCCAACTAGCTCTGCAGATGATGAAGAAATTGGTGAAATGTATGATGAGATAAAAGAAATTATTCAGGTAGTGAAGGTAGACGAAAATTTGATAGTCATGGGTGACTGGAATTCGAGAGTAGGAAAAGGGAGGGAAGGAAACATAGTAGGTGAATATGGATTGAGGGTAAGAGATGAAATAGAATTTTGCACAGAGCATAACTTAATCATAGCTAACACTTGGTTCAAGAATCATAAAAGAAGGTTGTATACATGGAAGAATCCTGGAGGTACTAGAAGGTATCAGATAGATTATATAATGGTAAGACAGATTTTAAGAACCAAGTTTTAAATTGTAAGACATTTCCAGGGGCAAATGTGGACTCTGACCGCTATCTGTTGGCTATGAACTGTAGGTTAAAACTGAAGAAACTACTAAAAGGTGGGAATTTAAGGAGATGGAACCTGGATAAACTGACTAAACCAGAGGTTGTTCAGAATTTCAGGGAGAGCATAAGGGAACAATTGACAGGAACGAGGGAAAGACATACAGTAGAAGAAGAATGGGTAGCTCTGAGGGATAAAGTAGTGAAGGCAGCAGAGGATCAAGTTGGTAAAAAGGGCTAGTAGAAATCCTTGGGTAACAGAAGAAATATGGAATTTAATTGATGAAGGGAGAAAATATAAAAATGCAGTAAAAGAAGAAGGCAAAATGGAATACAAACGCCTCAAAAATGAGATCGACAGGAAGTGCAAAATGGCTAAGCAGGGATGGCTAGAGGACACATGTAAGGATGTAGAGGCTTATCTCACTAGAGGTAAGATAGATACTGCCTACAGGAAAATTAAAGAGACCTCTGGAGAAAAGAGAACCACTTGTGTGAATATCAAGAACTCAGGTGGAAACCCAGTTACAAGCAAAGAAGGGAAAGCAGAAAGGTGGAAGGAGTATATGGAGGGTGTATACAGGGGCGACGTACTTGAGGACAATATTATGGAAATGGAAGAGGATGTAGATGAAGATGAAATGGGAGATACGATACTGCGTGAAGAGTTTGACAGAGCACTGAAAGACCTGAGTCGATACAAGGGCCCAGGAGTAGACAACATTCCATTAGAACTACTGACAGCCTTGGGAGAGCCAGTCCTGACAAAACTCTACCATCTGGTGAGCAAGATGTATGAGACAGGGGAAATACCCTCAGACCTCAAGAAGAATATAATAATTCAGATCCCAAAGAAAGCAGGTGTTGACAGATGTGAAAATTACCGAACTATCAGCTTAATAAGTCACTGCTGCAAAATACTAACACGAATTCTTTACAGACGAATGGAAAAACTGGTAGAAGCCGACCTCGGGGAAGATCAGTTTGGATTCCGTAGTAATATTTGAACACGTGAGGCAATACTGACCTTACGACTTATATTAGAAGAAAGATTAAGGAAAGGCAAACCGTTTCTAGCATCTGTAGACTTAGAGAAAGCTTTTGATAATGTTGACTGGAATACTCCCTTTCAAATTCTAAAGGTAGTAGGGGTAAAATACAGGGAGCGAAAGGTTATTTACAATTTTTACAGAAACCAGATGGCAGTTATTAGAGTCGAGGCATATGTAAGGGAAGCAGTGGTTGGTAAGGGAGTGAGACAGGGTTGTAGCCTCTCCACGATGTTATTCAAACTATATATTGAGCAAGCAGTAAAGGAAACAAACGGAAAATTCGGAGTAGGTATTAAAATCCATGGAGAAGAAATAAAACCTTTGAGGTTCGCCGATGACATCGTAATTCTGTCAGAGACAGCAAAGGACTTGGAAGAGCAGTTGAACGGAATGGACAGTGTCTTGAAAGGAGGATATAAGATAAAGATCAACAAAAGCAAAACGAGGATCATGGAATGTAGTCGAATTAACTCGGGTGATCTGAGGGAATTGGATTAGGAAATGAGACACTTAAAGTAGTAAAGGAGTTTTGCTATTTGGCGAGCAAAATGGTCGATGGTCGAAGTAGAGAAGATATAAAATGTAGACTGGCAATGGCAAGGAATGCGTTTCTGAAGAAGAGAAATTTGTTAACATCGAGTATAGATTGTAGCGTCAGGAAGTCGTTTCTGAAAGTATTTGTATGGAGTGCAGCCATGTATGGAAGTGAAACGTGATCGATGAATAGTTTGAACAAGAAGAGAATAGAAGCTTTCGAAATGTGGTGCTACAGAAGAATGCTGAAGATTAGATGGGTAGATCACATAACTAATGAGGAGGTATTGAATAGAATTGGGGAGGAGTTTGTAGCACAACTTGACAAGAAGAAGGGATCGGTTGGTAGAACATGTTCTGAGGCATCAAGCGATCACAAATTTAGCATTGGAGGGCAGCGTGGAGGGTAAATATCGTAGAGGGAGACCAAGAGATGAATAGACTAAGCAAAGTCAGAAGGATGTAGGTTGCAGTAAGTACTGGGGGATGAAGAAGCTTGCACAGGATAGGGTAGCATGGAGAGTTGCATCAAACCAGTCTCAGTACTGAAGACCACATCAGCAACATGGAATATGATCTCAGTTATGCGACTGGATTCGTGATTTCCTGTCAGAGAGGTGACAGTTCGTAATTATTTCTGGAAAGTCATCGAATAAAACAGGAGTGATTTCTGGCGGTCCCCGAAGTTGTGTTATAGGCCTTCTGCTGTTCCTTATCTATATAAACGATTTAAGAGACAATCTGAGGGGCAGTCTTAGATTGGTTGCAGATGATGCTGTCCTTTATCGACTAGTAAAGTCGTCGGCCGCGGTGGTCTAGCGGTTCTGGCGCTGCAGTCCGGAACCGCGGGACTGCTACGGTCGCAGGTTCGAATCCTGCCTCGGGCATGGGTGTGTGTGATGTCCTTAGGTTAGTTAGGTTTAAGTTGTTCTAGCTTCTAGGGGACTTATGACCTACGATGTTGAGTCCCATAGTGCTCAGAGCCATTTTTTGACTAGTAAAGTCATCAGAAGATCAAAACAAATTGCAAACCGATTTATAAAAGATATCTGTACGGTGCAAGAATTGGCAATAGACTCATAGTTAAAGGTCTGAGATCATCCACATGAGTGCTAAAAGGAATCCGTTAAACTTCAGTTACACGATAAATGTATCAAATCTAAAGACTGTAAATTCAATAAATTCAGCTAAATACCTAGGGATTACAATCACGAACAACTTAAACCGAAAGAACACTTAGAAAATGTTGTGGGAAAGAGAACCAAAGATTGCGTTTAATTGGCATATCACTTAAGAGGATGCAATAAATCAACTAAGGAGACTGCCTACACCACGCTTCTCTGTCCTCTTTTGGAGTGCTGCTGCGAGGTTTGGGATCCTTACTAAATAGGTTAACGTAGTACACAGGAAGTTCAAAGAAGAGCAGCACGTTTTGTATCATCGAGAAATAGGGGAGAGAGTGTCACGGACATGGTAGAGGATTTGAGGTGGACACCATTCAAACAAAGGCGTCTTCTCACTAAATTTCGATCACCAACTTTCTCCTCCGAATGCGAAAATATTTTGTTGGCGCCGGCTTACATAGAGAGAAACGATCATCACACTAAAATGTGGGAAATCAGAGCTCGCACGGAGAGATGAAGGTGTTCGTTTTACCGCGCGCTATTCGGGAGTGAAATAGAGAATTATTGTGAAGGTAGTTGATGAACACTCTGCCATCCACGTAAGTGTGATTTGGAGATTATCCATGTCGATGTAGATGTGGATGTGGAGAATGTGCATACGGAGCACAGCACGAAAGTGAGTTATGGAAAACCGGAATGCTGAAAATTAAGCGGAATGATAAGGGAGGAGGTTTTTACCAGTATCGGCGACGAAAGGGCTGTGTGGAAACCAGTAACTAGTAGAAGGTATGGAATGATAGTAAACCACCGAACAACTTCTAGAGGTATCCGTAGAGAACAAAAAGGAAAGGATTTGAATATATTCAAAAAGTAATTGATGACATTTGGTGTAGTTACTACATCTACATCTACATCTACACCTATACTCCGCGAGCCACCTTACGGTGTGTGGCGGAGGGTACTTATTGTACCACTATCTGATCCCCCCTTCCCTGTTCCATTCACGAATTGTGCGTGGGAAGAACGACTGCTTGTAAGTCTCCGTATTTGCTCTAATTTCTCGGATCTTTTCGATGTGATCATTACGCGAGATATATGTGGGCGGTAGTAATATGTTGCCCATCTCTTCCCGGAATGTGCTCTCTCGTAATTTCGATAATAAACCTCTCCGTATTGCGTAACGCCTTTCTTGAAGTGTCCGCCACTGGAGCTTGTTCAGCATCTCCGTAACGCTCTCGCGCTGACTAAATGTCCCCATGACGAATCGCGCTGCTTTTCGCTGGATCATGTCTATCTCTTCTATTAATCCAACCTGGTAAGGGTCCCATACTGATGAGCAATACTCAAGAATCGGACGAACAAGCGTTTTGTAAGCTACTTCTTTCGTCGATGAGTCACATTTTCTTAGAATTCTTCCTATGAATCTCAACCTGGCGCCTGCTTTTCCCACTATTTGTTTTATGTGATCATTCCACTTCAGATCGCTCCGGATAGTAACTCCTAAGTATTTTACGGTCGTTACCGCTTCCAATGATTTACCACCTATGGCATAATCGTACTCGTATGGATTTCTGCCCCTATGTATGCGCATTATATTACATTTATCTACGTTTAGGGAAAGCTGACAGCTGTCGCACCATGCATTAATCCTCTGCAGGTCCTCCTGGAGTACGTACGAGTCTTCTGATGTTGCTACTTTCTTGTAGACAACCGTGTCATCTGCAAATAGCCTCACGGAGCTACCGATGTTGTCAACTAAGTCATTTATGTATATTGTAAACAATAAAGGTCCTATCACGCTTCCCTGCGGTACTCCCGAAATTACCTCTACATCTGCAGATTTTGAACCGTTAAGAATGACATGTTGTGTTCTTTCTTCTAGGATATCCTGAATCCAATCACAAACCTGGTCCGATATTCCGTAAGCTCGTATTTTTTTCACTAAACGTAAGTGCGGAACCGTATCAAATGCCTTCCTGAAGTCCAAGATGAAGAGTCTTCCACAGGAGAGGAACATGTGGCATGTCATATGATATCAGTAAGAAAACATACTCACCATGAACAAAACAAAAACTTCGCAGAAGTGGAGCGTTAAGGCTGTTCCGAACCCTGCGAAAGAGCGCTCCGTAACGACTAGAAACTCGCACTGTTTTCCGAAGTCGTCTCCACGAGGCGTTGGAACAATACTCGGCGGTGTAGACACTGGTTACTACATGAAGGTGTGAGCTATTTTTGGAACCGCCGCGAGCGATGCCCGTTAACTTGGCGTACGTGAGAAAATACACGGAGCTCTATAGTCGTGCACCGAAAAGAGGCGGACGAAGTAAGTATTTGCGGTGCGTGAGTTGCCTCGGGGCGGCCACAACCAGGGGAGAAGAGACCCGCGTGAGGCAACGGGAAAGCGGGCCCCTCGTACAGTCGAGAGCCACCCCATGCAGCTGTTTCATTCCGTCACTAAAAGACGACTCTACTATTGATCCGCTGTCGCCCACATTAATTATTCACCCCTGTTCTTTGTCGACAGGGGCAGAGCTATTGCTCTAACGATTCTCAACTCGTGTCTTGTTACTGCTGTAGCTTGTACATGCGTTGGTTGAGACACAAGCTCGACGACTGTGTCTAATATTCCTCGGATACTAATCCTAATAATCAGTTTCCTTTAATTTACGTCTATGGTCACAAACTGTTTGATAACAGATTACCGGTTTCGGTCTTTAATGACCATCATCAGATCTGCGGCAATCTGTTTCATAAAAACAAAGTCCTAATGTACTGCAGCTATAGTGGCATCGTCAAATGTTAAATGCGGAATGAGCACCAGCATCGTTAAAAACATATAGGTAACATCACATGCACGAGTCATATTGTTTAAAACAAGCTGCCGTACAGTAGCCACAAGATGTTTGTGTTGTAAGTTCACCAGATGTCGCTAATGTCGGCACACACTAGTTTTCAATAATTAATTGAAACAGCGAAAACAAAGGGGGATACAATAGTTGAAGTCTATAATAAGCTTGTAACCTATAAAATGCATTACAATAATAAAATGCAATAAAAAGGAGAATATTGTTAAAAAGAGGAAGAGTTAAAAAACAGTGGTTGACATGTGCTCTAGTGCCAGTATTCTAGATAGTGGCATAAATATTAAACACCGTTGATAGTGTACCGGGTAATATTAAACAACTATAAAACAAATCGCTAAAGGAGCCACAAATGAAAGAAAACATAGTGCTGCAAACCTTGCCGTTGGTGGGGAGTCTTGCGTGCCTCAGCGATACAGATAGCCGTACCGTAGGTGCAACCACAACGGAGGGGTATCTGTTGTGAGGCCAGACAAACGTGTGGTTCCTGAAGAGGGGCAGCAGCCTTTTCAGTAGTTGCAGGGGCAACAGTCTGGATGATTGATTGATCTGGCCTTGCAACACTAACCAAAACGGCCTTGCTGTGCTGGTACCGCGAACGGCTGAAAGCAAGGGGAAACTACAGCCGTCATTTTTCCCGAGGACATGCAGCTTTACTGTGTGGTTAAATGATGATGGCGTCCTCTTGGGTAAAATATTCCGGAGGTAAAATAGTCCCCCATTCGGATCTTCGGGCGGGGACTACTCAGGACGACGTTGTTATCAGGAGAAAGAAAACTGGAGTTCTACAGGTCGGAACGTGGAATGTCAGATACCTTAACCGGACAGGTAGGTTAGAAAATTTAAAAAGGGAAATGGATAGGTTAAAGTCAGATATAATGGGAATTAGTGAAGTACGGTGGCAGGAGGAACAAGACTTCTGGTCAGGTGAATACAGGGTTGTAAATACAAAATCAAATAGGGGTAATGCAGGAGTAGGTTGAATAATGAATAAAAAATAGGAATGCGGGTAAGCTACTACAAACAGCATAGTGAACGCATTATTGTGGCCAAGATAGATACGAAGCCCACCCCTACCACATTAGTACAAGTTTATATGCCGACTAGCTCCGCAGATGACGAAGAGATTGATGAAATGTATGATGAGATAAAAGAAATTACTCAGATAGTGAAGGGAGACGAAAATTTAATAGTCATGGGTAACTGTAATTCGATAGTAGGAACAGGAAGAGAAGAATACGTAGTAGGTGAATATGAAATGGGGGTAAGGAATGAAAGAGGAAGCCGCCTGGAAGAATTTTGCACAGAGCATAACTTAATAATAGCTAACACTTGGTTCAAGAATCATAAAAGAAGGCTCTATACATGGAAGAAGCCTAGAGATACTGACAGGTTTCAGATAGATTATATAATGCTAAGACAGAGATTTAGGAACCAGGTTTTAAATTGTAGGACATTTAAATAACTGATTATGGTCGAAGTAGAGAGGATATAAAATGTAGATTGGCAGTGGCAAGGAAAGCGTTTCTGAAGAATAGAAATTTGTTAACATCGAGTATAGATTTAAGTATTAGGAAGTCTTTTCTGAAAGTATTTGTATGGAGTGTAGCCATGTATGGAAGCGAAACGTGGACGATAAATAGTTTAGACAAAAAGAGAATCGAAGCTTTCGAAATGTGGTGCTACAAAAGAATGCTGGAGATTAGATGGGTAGATCACATAACTAATGAGGAGGTATTGAATAGAATTGGGGAGAAGAGAAATTTGTGGCACAACTTAACTGGAAGAAGGAATCAGTTGGTAGGACATGTTCTGAGGCATCAAGGGATCACCAATTTAATATTGGAGGGCAGCTGGAGAGTAAAAATCGTAGTGGGAGGCCAGGAGATGAATACACTAAGCAGATTCAGAAGGATGTAGGTTTCGGTAGGTACTGGGAGCTGAAGCAGCTTGCACAGGATAGAGTAGCATGGAGAGCTGTATCAAACCAGTCTCTGGACTGAAAGAATATTTTTTTTTTTTAACAAGTGTGTTCGGTGTAAGGAAAATTTTTGTTTTCATCATCCAGTAGACACTTCGCACTTTTCTGACGACTACAGGGATTAAACAAGGAATTTTTCATTGTTAGCAAACTCTACCTTATCCAGAAATTATCAGTAAGAACTGTGCTGGTATTTATGTCAACAAATTAAAGTCCCGATTGATGGAAGTCTTCTGTAATGTAACATCATACACTGCCAAGATTTTCCTTCCTCTGCTAGTCCCTTGTGTAACAGTTGCATCTAGAAAAGATTATGCGTCGATACGAACTGCAAGTTATTTAAAAAATTATTGATCTGAGGCATTTTAAACATGGTTTAGGGGCTTAAAATTCAGGTATGCTCATTTTAGATATTGCGCTACGCGGCGCTACGTCCTCTTGTCACGGCTGCGTCTCCCTACTCGCCCGATTCGCGGTGTGAGTGTACAAACCGCTGTTACAAGCGGTTCTTCGTGCGAAAAAAAATTGACAACTGTAACATTTGTTAAAAAACAAAATACTTTCGATGCGCCTTACTTCTAAAATTTTGACACTGCATTTCTTTCGGTGTATTCTTCCTGTGCGAAAAATTTCAGGGTAGATTTCAACGTGTCAGATTGGACCACTCCCTTGTGAAACTAAATCTGCTCTCATCACTTAGGACTGCAGAGCCTTATTCAGAAGATTCTTATACGAGCGACGTTGTGAAAGCAGGTTGGTTATATTCAGGATTCCAAATCAACATACTATTCCCCACTCTTTTGGCTACAAAGCTATAGTTTTCAACATAATCTCCGTTCAATGTAACACACTTACGGCACCTTACGTGAGCCCAGTCACCGTTCGTCACATCCACATGCTCTAGACACCGTCGAAAACGTTTCCGCCGATGTACGGTTGTCAACGGACTGGTCGTCGGGCAAAGACACAACCCTCATTCAGTTGCCGCGCTACTGTGGACGTGAGACTGAATGCCTTGTAGTCCAGTCTAATATGATTGCAATTGCGCCCGCTATTTGACGTGGGCCCGTTCTTGCCTGTTTCACAACGCAGCGGTCACTCGCTGTTATAGTTCACCGAGGTCGACCACTCTTCTTCTTCGGGTACCAGTGCCTGTGGTTCCAAACACCCCAGGCACACGGAACAATGCTGCAAGCAGTAGCAAACTCCTGCGCTGCATTCGTCTAACTTCGTCCTTGTTACAGTGTTCCGATGATTCTTCCCCGTACGAAGTCATCTAAATGTCGTCTCCGGGTCATGTTGTAATGAAGATCAACATTACAATGCACCGTAACTTTTTGCTGACTGACATGCGCTGCTCTTTCCTATCTCTTCAAATGCCTCGTATTGCGGGCCCAGCCCCACTTGGCGTTATAGTCACGTTGAACTCAAGCCAAGTGACGTATAACTTTCTGTGCACAACTAGGAGGTCTCTTGTAATACAGTGTGGTCCATTAATCGTGACCAGGCAAAATATCTCACGAAATAATCATGAAACGAAAAAACTTCAAAGAACGAAACTTGTCTAGCTTGAAGGGGGAAACCAGATGGCGCTATGGTTGGCCCGCTAGATGGCGCTGCCATAGGTCAAACGGATATTTTTTAAATAGGAACCCCCCTTTTTTATTACATATTCGTATAGTACGTAAAGAAATGAATGTTTTAGTTGGATCACTTTTTTCGCTATCTGATAGATGGCGCTGTAATAGTCAAAAACATATAGCTCACAATTTTAGACCAACAGTTGGTAACAGGTAGGTTTTTTAAATTAAAATACAGAACGTAGGTACGTTTGAACATTTTATTTCGGTTGTTCCAATGTGATACATGTACCTTTCTGAACTTATCATTTCTGGGAACGCATGGTGTTACAGCGAGATTACCTGTAAATACCACATTAATGCAATAAATGTTCAAAATGATACCCGTCAACCTCAATGCATTTGGCAATACGTGTAACGACATTCCTCTCAACAGCGAGTAGTTCGCCTTCCGTAATGTTCGCACATGCATTGACAATGCGCTGACTCATGTTGCCAGCCGTTGTCGGTGGATCACGATAGCAAATATTCTTCAACTTTCCCCACAGAAAGAAATCCGGGGACTTCAGATCCGGTGAACGTGCGGGCCACGGTATGGTGCTTCGACGACCAATCCACCTGTCATGAAATATGCTATTCAATACCGTTTCAACCGCACGCAAGCTATGTGTCGGACATCCATCATGTTGGAAGTACATCGCCATTCGCTGTCTGGTCTCCTCCCCCAAACAACCCAAGTACATCGCTATTCTGTCATGCAGTGAAACATCTTGTAGTAACATCGGTAGAACATTACGTAGGAAATCAGCATACATTGCACCACTTAGATGGCCATCTATAAAATAGGGGCCAATTATCCTTCCTCCCATAATGCCGCACCAACATTAACCCGCCAAGGTCGCTGATGTTCCACTTGCAGCAACCATCGTGAATTTTCCGTTGCCCAATAGTGCGTATTATGCCGGTTTACGTGACCGCTGTTGGTGAATGACGTTTCGTCGCTAAATAGAACGCGTTCAAAAAATCTGTCATCGTCCCTTAATTTCTCTTGTGCCCAGTGGCAGGTCTGTACACGACGTTCAAAGTCGTTGCCATGCAATTCCTGGTGCATAGAAATATGGTACGAGTGCAATCGATGTTGATGTAGCATTCTCAACACTGACGTTTTTGAGAGTCCCGATCCTCGCGCAATTTGTCTGCTACTGATGTGCGGATTAGCCGCTACAGCAGCAGCGAAAACACCTTCTTGGGCATCATCATTTGTTGCAGGTCGTGGTTGACGTTTCGCATGTGACTGAACACTTCCTGTTTCCTTAAATAACGTAACTATCCGGCGAACAGTCCGGACACTTGGATGATGTCGTCCAGGATATCCAGCAGCATACATAGCACACGGCCGTTGGGCATTTTAATCGCAATAGTCGTAAATCAACACGATATTGACCTTTTCCGCAATCGGTAAACGGTCCATTTTAACACGGGTAATGTATCACGAAGCAAATACCGTCCGCACTGGCGGAATGTCACGTGATACCACGTACTTATAAATGAGGGTTCGTATTTTAAAAAACGCATTTGATACCTGTTTGACCTATGGCAGCGCTATGTAGCGGGCCAACCATAGCGCCATCTGGTTTCCCCATTCAAGCTAGACAAGTTTCGTTCTTTGAAGTTCTTTCGTTTGATGCTTATTTCGTGAGATATTTGGCCCGGTCACTATCAATGGACCATCCTGTATACTTCCGCACCTCCATTGATTTCCATCCAGTAGTTAATACACACATGTTCAGAAAATATAGAACATGTTGCACGACTAGAGATAGGACATTCATATTCACATGACAAGTACACTGGTATGTTCTGCAGAAATAGCATTTGATCCACGTCGGCTCGCGGGTTTAAGGTCAACGTCGATATCGCGGCGGAGCAGCACCTTGGGTAAAGTGGACCTACGGCTCTCGTTGTCGCTATAAACCGAAGGTAATGGGTCAGTGTCACTTCAGCAGACGTGCAGGATGCCTCGCAGACGCATGCGCGGACGTACCTTTAAACTAATAAGTTTGAAAGAGACCGCATTATTGGCATGATAGATTGTGTTGCATCCATCAGGGGAATTGCTGCTCGTGTAGGTCGAAATGTTTCGGCAGCGCAACGGATGTGTGGCGAATGGTTCACGAAAGGCCGTAGAACACGACAAGATTGGTCAGGTCGCACCACACAGCCCCCCACCCCACTAGAAGATCGATACCTCATCCAAATGGCATTGCAGGGCAGATCTGCGTCCTCCTCGGCTCTGACGCCACAGTGGAACAGTGGAACACATCGTACATTATCTGGGGGTGACAGTCCGTCGCCGTTTATTATGGCATGGGTTACGTGCCCGTCGTCCAACTTCTCTACCTACCTTCGACGAAACATGCTAGACTGCACTGGTGTATGGGACTACATCACTGGGGAGAGGAATTACATCAGACAGTGTTTTCGGACGAATCCAGGTCCTGTTTGTTTGAAAAGGATGGCCGCATTTAGGTTCGCCGCAGACAAGGGTGTGGCATCACGGTGACTGCATTCGCACAAGACATGCAGCACCAGCTCAAGGCCTTATAGCGTGGGGGGCCACAAATCACAGTTGGGGCGTGTCCAGGCACTGTGACCAGTGTGACCCTAGTGAATGACATTCTGCGACCCGTGTCATACCCTTTCTGCACGTCACCCCAGACATTTTTTTATCAAGACAATGCGCGACCACACGTTGGTGCACGAACCATATCTTCTTGGAGTCGCAGGATGTCAGCCTTTTGCCCTGGTCTCCCAGATCACCGTGATGTCACGAATCGTGAATGCGCAGGATACGGTGAAACGGGGGGTGCAGCGCTGTGACCCGATGCCAACCACCACAAATGAACTTTTGGAACCAGGTGAATGGAACATGGATAGCTACACCACAGTACGACATTCACGCCTTATACGCGTCGATACCATCACGCATGGAACAAGTTACCAGGACTCATCGCCGACCCTGTGCCTACTAGGCAACAGGGCACTTGGTGAATTGAGGTGACTTATAATGCTAACCATTTCTGAAGAACATACTAATGTACATGTCCTGTGAATATTAACGTCCTTTTTCTAGTCGTTCAAGGTGTTATATTTTTTTTTAACATGAGTATATGATATACTACTTTGTCTATCTCATTCTTAAGTTTTGAACAGCAGTTAATTTAGCATTTATTTACCTTATTGTTCACCGTCGAAGTCATTGAAGAAGTTTTCGCTTTGTAAGCTTTTGTTGGTGACTCGCTATTGAGATTCCAGCACTGATCAATTAACAGCGATTTACTCCGTTTTCCCTTTCATCTTCCAAATTAAATGATGAAACACTTCCCCATGCCTCTCGCTTACAGCACAGTACTTCCCATGGAAGTCACCCAAGGGGAATACAAGAAGTATAACACTATATGGTATAATACCCTAGACTCACTCAGTAGTGCAGATTATTCACTTGTGTGGTGTAGATCTAACGAGCGAAACTACCCAACGCACCCCCCTCAGATTTAGTGGACAGCCAGTCAAAAACTGAACACAGATCAAGCATGAAAGCGGAAACAAGGAATACTGAACTGTAAAAAAAAAAAAAAAAAAATACGTGTTTAAGTGGTCACGACGCTGGACTGCCAACCTCCCACGTGCCAAATTTTTTTTTTTTTTTTTTTTTTTTTTTTTTTTTTTTTTTTTTTTTTTTTTTTGCCTTAAGCAGATTTGTATCTGTGTTGTGGTGTAACGTCCGTTTGCAACAGGCAGGTGTAAGGTACGGACCTATAATGACAGCTGATTCTGCACAGCCACTCTATTAGCAGCCGAAAGGAAGTGGCTTTTGAATGTGAAGCGCAAACGTTTGATAACAAGGCGACAACTCAACCGCATCCTCCACCGGAAAGCACGTCAGTGTGTCATACACGGCATTAGTGACAGGATGTGTGTCATTTGATTAGGATTCTCTTATCGACGCACCTAATTTGTACGCCTGATAAGTGAGTGAAATATGTCTCCTTGCCCGATTTAGGTGTTCGTATGAATGTGAATGTGATCACTCCCAAGGAAACGATGAAAACGTAACAGTTTGTCACGTAAGCTGCAACAAATGAACGCAACAGTTTTACAATCACACAGTTTCTCTGCGCTCTGTCAAAACCCATGATTTAGCGTTTTTGTAGTTGCGTTCCGTTTTAGAAGTTTTGACTCTTGAAACCCTCTGTTGGAACATAGGTCACACTAGTTTATTTGTTGTTTTCATTTCTGTTCAAAAATGGTTCAAATGGCTATGAGAACTATGGGACTTAACATCTGAGGTCATCAGTCCCCTAGAACTTAGAACTACTTAAAGCTAACCAACCTAAGGACATCACACACATCCATGCCCGAGGCAGGACTCGAACCTGCGACTGTAGCAGTCGCGCGGCTCCAGACAACCGATCGGCTACCGCGGCCGACTTCATTTCTGTGGGACGTCTTTGTGGAATCCCGCCTCCTCTCACTATTCATCGCATTTACTTGCGACGGTAAGGTGTTCTTACCACATAACTCATATCCTATAATCAATGTACGAGGTGCATTCAAGTTCTAAGGCCTCTGATTTTTTTTTCTCCGGACTGGAAAGAGATAGAAACATGCGCATTGTTTTAAAATGAGGCCGCGTTCATTGACAATACGTCCCAGAGATGGCAGCACCGTATGGCAGATGGAATTTTACCGCCAGCGGCGAGAATGAGAACTGTTTTAAATACTTAAAATGGCGACGTTTTCCTTACTTGAACAGCGTGCACTCATTCGTTTTCTGAATTTGCGTGGTGTTAAACCAATTGAAATTCATCGACAGTTGAAGGAGACATGTGGTGATGGAGTTATGGATGTGTCGAAAGTGCGTTCGTGGGTGCGACAGTTTAATGAAGGCAGAACATCGCGTGACAACAAACCGAAACAACCTCGGGCTTGCACAAGCCGGTCTGACGAGATGATCGAGAAAGTGGAGAGAATTGTTTTGGGGGATCGCCGAATGACTGTTGAACAGATCGCCTCCAGAGTTGGCATTTCTGTGGATTCTGTGCACACAATCCTGCATGACGACCTGAAAATGCGAAAAGTGTCATCCAGGTGGGTGCCACGAATGCTGGCGGACAACCACATGGCTGCCCGTGTGGCATGTTGCCAAGCAATGTTGACGCGCAACGACAGCATGAATGGGACTTTCTTTTCGTCGGTTGTGACAATCGATGAGACGTGGATGCCATTTTTCAATCCAGAAACAAAGCGCCAGTCAGCTCAATGGAAGCACACAGATTCACCAGCACCAAAAAAATTTCGGGTAACCACCAGTGCTGAAAAAATGATGGTGTCCATGTTCTGGAACAGCGAGGGCGTAATCCTTACCCATTGCGTTCCAAAGGGCACTACGGTAACAGGTGCATCCTACGAAAATGTTTTGAAGAACCAATTCCTTCCTGCACTGCAACAAAAACGTCCGGGAAGAGCTGCGCGTGTGCTGTTTCACCAAGACAACGCACCCGCACATCGAGCTAACGTTACGCACTTTCTTCGTGATAACAACTTTGAAGTGATTCCTCATGCTCCCTACTCACCTGACCTGGCTCCTAGTGACTTTTGGCTTTTTCCAGCAATGAAAGACACTCTCCGTGGCCGCACATTCACCAGCCGTGCTGCTATTGCCTCAGCGATTTTCCAGTGGTCAAAACAGACTCCTAAAGAAGCCTTCGCCACTGCCATGGAATCATGGCGTCAGCGGTGTGAAAAATGTGTACGTCTGCAGGGCGATTACGTCGAGAAGTAACGCCAGTTTCATCGATTTCGGGTGAGTAGTTAATTAGAAAAAAAATCGGAGGCCTTAGAACTTGAATGCACCTCGTATAGTGTGACA
The DNA here is from genome assembly GCF_023864345.2 of Schistocerca serialis cubense. Lineage (NCBI taxonomy): Eukaryota > Metazoa > Arthropoda > Insecta > Orthoptera > Acrididae > Schistocerca > Schistocerca serialis. The sequence continues at coordinate 222,053,832 of NC_064639.1, read as the reverse complement.
ACTGCCAAGACTACAGAAAGAGAACAAAAATTTCAACGACCGGTCGAACAGTTCACAATGTTGTGCAAAAAAAAAAAAAAAAAATGCCACGCGGGAGGTCTGAACACGGTTTGTCCGGTTTCCAGTCCAACACCATTACCACTTAACCACGACGCCGCGACTCTTCAGTTTTTCTCGATATTGCACTTGTTAATTTGGATCGTTCACTGTTTCTATTTTACTTTTTTTTACAGTTCAGTACACCCTCTTCCCGTTTTCATGATTGATCAGCTTTTGACGGTCTATCCACTAGCTCATGTTACCACTAAATCCGAGGGAGGGGCGATGTGAAGTTGCCCTTGTAAGGACAATGTTGGACTGCTGGGCAAAGTAACTTCAGGTTAACTTGACATCACATGTGTGAATGTGGCTGAAATGTATATCTGCAGACCAACGGAAATCCTTTCTTTATTACGGCTTCACTGAAATTTATTACACCGATACAAAAAAATTAGAAAAATTCTTCAATACTTATTTATATCCCTGGTCACTGAAATAGCTCTCTAGTCAAAATATTTTGCAACGCACACTGATTGCTTTGGAGCGTTGCAGATGGTGTAGAACGGATACCAGGTGATAATGTGACCCTCCAATGCTGACGAAAGTCATATCAGTGAACTGCTGTGTACTCGCCAGTCGGCTGTGTGGAATAAGATGGGTCGAAGTGGAGACGCGACAGAGTACCAGTAAAAAGATATCGTGTTTGGACGTGCTATGAACGCAACGTGAATGAAGCTGCCAAGTTTCATGTTGTGTCAACACGGAATGTCCAACGTGACTACAGACGATGGTGCACCACTCGCAGCCATGCAACACAGGTTTTAGAATCTAATCGACAGTGACCAGAGGCGATTAATGTACCGTGTCAAAGACAATTAACTGCAAACCGGTCAGAATTTGTTGCTGTCTGTGAATGCAGGCCCATCTCGACAACTTTCTGAGGGAATACTGCGAAGGGAACTGTATGCCACGGACATTTGGAGTCGGGTGCCCCGCAAAAGCCGGCCGGTGTGGCCGAGCGGTTCTAGGCGCTACAGTCTGGAACCGCGCGACCGCTACGGTCGCAGGTTCGAATCCTGCCTCGGGCACGGATGTGTGTGATGTCCTTAGGTTAGTTAGGTTTAAGTAGTTCTAAGTTTTAGGGGCTGATGACCTCAGAAGTTAAGTCCCATAGTGCTCAGAGCCAAGCCCCGCAAAAGGCCGCTGCTCACAGTGGCACTTACACCCGCGCATCTTCAATGAGCCAAACAGTACTGAGCCGGACTGTAGCTGATTGGAGCCGTGTCGTGCGATCCGACGAGTTACGAATTTGGCATTTTTAAAATGATGGTAGGGGTCGAGGGCATAAAAGAGCCCAATGAGGCGTCTACCCCCTCAGGGTGTAGACGGTGGGGTTCAGATCCTAGGTGGTTCTTTGATGCCTGGAGGATGTTCCTCGTATCGTGACTGGTTTCCATCCGTTAAGATTACTGAGAACATGAACCAAAACGTTTATGTTATTCTCGCTGACCAAACAGTGCCTTGTCTTCTACATCTTCATAATGACTATACTGTGGACACTCCCAAGATAACAACAGGCACTGACAAGTTTGCACGCATCTGTTTCTGAACCGACAAACACTCGTTCACCTTATCGCACATCGAGTGGCTCGCTCAATCTTCCGATCTTAATCTCAGAGAAAGTGTCGGGAATATTTCGAACAGCGTGTGAAACCTGGCAATCCGCATCCCTGCAAAGTGGTACTTCTACGATATCGAATCATCCAATAAATGGCTATCCTCAGACAGGTCGCAGCTGAAGAAACTTGTCTGATCCCTTCCTAACCGAACTGAGGCCTTGGTCATGGCTAGAATTGGTGCTACACAGTGTTAGCTTGATGTCTCCTTCGGGTGACTAATTTGTTGTCTAGTCTGTTTATATTATGAGGGTCACTCCAAAAGAAATGCACACTACTTTTTTTAAATCTATCTTTTATTCTACATGTTTGAAAGTTTCACAGTGTGTAGATACATCCTTTTTATGAATAATATTTTCATTTCTCCACATAATTTCCAGCCCTCTCAACTGACTTACGCCACCTTGGAACACGACCTGTATACCCGCACGGTAAAATTCTGGACCAACCTGTTGGAGCCACTATTTGGCAGCGTGCACAAGGCAGTCATCATCTTCAGACATTGTTCCACGAACAGTTTCCCAAAGAGATGATAGGCACATGGAGCCATGTAATGACTATAAGGTTGGTGTTTCAGAGTTGTCCATCCGAGTTTTGTGATCGCTTCCATGGTTTTCTGACTGACACGTGGCCGTGCATTTTCGTGCAACAGCAAAACATCCTGCTTCTGCCGATGTGGTCGAACACGACTCAGTCGAGCTTGAAGTTTCTTCAGTGTCGTCACATATGCGTCAGAATTTATGGTGATTCCACTTGGCATGATGTCCACAAGCAAGAGTCCTTCGGAATCGAAAAACACCGTAGCCATAGCTTTTCCAACAGAAGGTGTGGTTTTGAAATTTTTTTTCTTGGGTGAATTTGCATGATGCCACTCCATTGACTCCCTCTCATCTCTGGTGAAAAATGATGGAGCCATATTTCATCACCTCTCACAATTCTTCCAAGAAATTCATCTCCACCATTCTCATACTGTTCCAAATTTTCACTGCATACCGTTTTTCTTGTTTCTTTGTGAGCCACGGTCAACATCCTGGGAACCCACCTGGCACAAACCTTTTTTAACGCCAACACTTTCAGTATTCAGCAGACACTTCCTTCCCCTATCTCAACGTAGCGTGACAATTCGTTCACTGTGATGCGTCTGTCAGCAGTCACCAATTCGTTATCTCTCTGCACATTGTCTGGAGTATGTGCAGTATGAGCCCTGTCGCTGCAAGGACAATCCTCAATATTGCCGTGCCCGCTTTCATCACGTAACCTGCTTGCCCAACGATTAACTGTACTGCGATCGACAGCAGCATCTCCATACACCTTTTTCAACCTCTTGTGGATGTTTCCCACTCTCTCGTTTTCATAGCACAGGAATTCTATAACATCACGTTGCTTCTGACAAACGTCAAGTGTAGCAGCCGTCTTGAAGACATGCTATGACGGCGCCACTCACGGAAACAGGTTGAATTAAGTTTGAAATCAAGCGGGAAGGATGTATCTACACACCGTAAAACTTCCACACATGCGGAATGAAAACTGTATTCTTACAAAAATAGCGTGCATTTCTTTTGGGGTGACCCTCGTAGGAAGGGGGGGGGGGGGGGCGGCTGTTAATAGGACCAAACCAAAGTCCCGCTTGTAACCTTGTAAGTTTCCTAGATCCACTTCCTTGCACTATAAATGCTCCTTTTCAGACTGGGACTTTCTCTCCTTGAGGATATGCGGTACCTGAAGGAAAAGTTCATTTACGAGTACAGGATTTACGACAAGCAATCCGGTTTATTATGCACTGTCCAACAAAAAAGGTGTAGCACCCAGTAGCTATGGTCGGATGTCAATGCAACTACACTCCTGGAAATGGAAAAAAGAACACATTGACACCGGTGTGTCAGACCCACCATACTTGCTCCGGACACTGCGAGAGGGCTGTACAAGCAATGATCACACGCACGGCACAGCGGACACACCAGGAACCGCGGTGTTGGCCGTCGAATGGCGCTAGCTGCGCAGCATTTGTGCACCGCCGCCGTCAGTGTCAGCCAGTTTGCCGTGGCATACGGAGCTCCATCGCAGTCTTTAACACTGGTAGCATGCCGCGACAGCGTGGACGTGAACCGTATGTGCAGTTGACGGACTTTGAGCGAGGGCGTATAGTGGGCATGCGGGAGGCCGGGTGGACGTACCGCCGAATTGCTCAACACGTGGGGCGTGAGGTCTCCACAGTACATCGATGTTGTCGCCAGTGGTCAGCGGAAGGTGCACGTGCCCGTCGACCTGGGACCGCACCGCAGCGACGCACGGATGCACGCCAAGACCGTATGATCCTACGCAGTGCCGTAGGGGACCGCACCGCCACTTCCCAGCAAATTAGGGACACTGTTGCTCCTGGGGTATCGGCGAGGACCATTCGCAACCGTCTCCATGAAGCTGGGCTACGGTCCCACACACCGTTAGGCCGTCTTCCGCTCACGCCCCAACATCGTGCAGCCCGCCTCCAGTGGTGTCGCGACAGGCGTGAATGGAGGGACGAATGGAGACGTGTCGCTTCTGCCTTGGTGCCAATGATGGTCGTATGCGCGTTTGGCGCCGTGCAGGTGAGCGCCACAATCAGGACTGCATACGACCGAGGCACACAGGGCCAACACCCGGCATCATGGTGTGGGGAGCGATCTCCTACACTGGCCGTACACCACTGGTGATCGTCGAGGGGACAGTGAATAGTGCACGGTACATCCAAACCGTCATCGAACCCATCGTTCTACCATTCCTAGTCCGGCAAGGGAACTCGCTGTTCCAACAGGACAATGCACGTCCGCATGTATCCCGTGCCACCCAACGTGCTCTAGAAGGTGTAAGTCAACTACCCTGGCCAGCAAGATCTCCGGATCTGTCCCCCATTGAGCATGTTTGGGACTGGATGAAGCGTTGTCTCACGCGGTCTGCACGTCCAGCACGAACGCTGGTCCAACTGAGGCGCCAGGTGGAAATGGCAGCCGTTCCACAGGACTACATCCAGCATCTCTACGATCGTCTCCATGGGAGAATAGCAGCCTGCATTGCTGCGAAAAGTGGATATACACTGTACTAGTGCCGACATTGTGCATGCTCTGTTGCCTGTGTCTATGTGCCTGTGGTTCTGTCAGTGTGATCATGTGATGTATCTGACCCCAGGAATGTGTCAATAAAGTTTCCCTTTCCTGGGACAATGAATTCACGGTGTTCTTATTTCAATTTCCAGGAGTGTATATACACGTACACACCATCAGCGGCTATATAAACAATTACAGCTTAAATTCCCTGTGACAGGTACAACGGCCTGCATTTGTGTTGATCATGTCTAGTGTAGTTACCACGTCTGGTAAGGTATATAAGGGAATTTATACTAATTAAATGACACAATTTCAAAGACTTTACTTGTCTCATACTGGTATGATTTTGTGTATGTAGTCTGAAGCAGCGAGTGAAAATTTGTAGCAATTTGTGTTCAACACGTTCTCCTGCTTTCTAGGCGGGTATGTTAGCCAGTAAGCCACGTCAGCATAGCTGTTCATAGAACTTCGGGGATAAGCGTATAATAGACTGAGGCGGCAATGAGAATTTAGCTTGAGGAGGGAGGCATGCCAGGATAATCCGCGCAGTTCTGTTAACCGTTGGGCCAAGGTGCCTATGTGACTAACGCACCTGCCTAGTGAGTAGGAGACCCCAGGTTCGATTCCCAGCATCGCTACAAATTTTCACTCTCCCCTTCAGTCTATATACATAAAATCATATCTGTATTAGACTAGTAAAGTCTCAGAAATTGTGTCATTTCATCTGTATAAATACCTGCACCTGGATTTAAGGCTGCATCCCCATTTACGTTCGATGCTGAGATGCTATTCCGGAACAGGGAAAGCCTCGGCAATTTTGTTCATGTGTAAGGTGGAATTTAATGTAGACTGGGGTGGCAGTGAGAATTTGGTTCGAAAAGGGAGACGTGCCAGGGTAATCCCTGCAGCTCTGTGAGCTGTTGTGCCGAGGTGGCATAGTGGCTAACGCACCTGCCCAGTGAGTAGGAGACCCCAGGTTCGATTCTCTGCTTTGTACAAATTTTCACTCGCCACTTCAGTCTATTCAGAGTGGTCCATTGAGCGTGACCGAGCCAAATATCTCACGAAATAACCGTCAAATGAAAAAACTACAAAGAACGAAACTTTTCTAGCTTGAAGGAGGAAACCAGATGGCGCTATGGTTGGCCCGCTAGATGGCGCTGCCATAGGTCAAACGGATATGAACTGCGTTTTTTTTTTTAAATAGGAACCCCGAATTTTTATTACATATTTGTGTAGTACGTAAGGAAATATGAATTAGTTGGACCACTTTTTTCTCTTTGTGATAGATGGCGCTGTAATAATCACAAACATACGGCTCACAATTTTAGACGAACAGTTGGTAACAGGTAGGTTTTTTAAATTAAAATACAGAACGTAGGCACGTTTGAACGTTTTATTTCGGTTGTTCTAATGTGATACATGTACCTTTGTGAACTTATCATTTCTGAGAACGCATGCCCGCATCTCGTGGTCGTGCGGTAGCGTTCTCGCTTCGCACGCCCGGGTTCCCGGGTTCGATTCCCGGCGGGGTCAGGGATTTTCTCTGCCTCGTGATGGCTGGGTGTTGTGTGATGTCCTTAGGTTAGTTAGGTTTAAGTAGTTCTAAGTTCTAGGGGACTGATGACCATAGATGTTAAGTCCCATAGTGCTCAGAGCCATTTGAACCATTTTTTTGAGAACGCATGCTGGTACAGCGTGATTACCTGTAAATACCACATTAACGTAATAAATGCTCAAAATTATGTCCGTCAACCTCAATGCATTTGCCAATACGTGTAACGATATTCCTCTCAACAGTGAGTAGTCCGCCTTCCTTAATGTTCGCACATGCATTGACAATGCGCTGACGCACGTTGTCGGGTGTTATCGGTGGATCACGATAGCAAATATCCTTCAACGTTAGAAAGAAATCCGGGGACGTCAGATCCGGTGAACGTGCAGCCCATGGTATGGTGCTTCTACGACCAATCCACCTGTCATGAAATATGCTATTCAATACCGCTTCAACCGCACGCGAGCTATGTGCCGGACATCCATCATTTTGGAAGTACATCGCCATTCTGTCATGCAGTGAAACATCTTGTAGTAACATCGGTAGAACATTACATAGGAAATCAGCATACATTGCACCATTTAGATTGCCATCGATAAAATGAGGGCCAATTATCCTTCCTCCCATAATGCCACACCATACATTAACCCGCCAAGGTCGCTGATGTTCCACTTGTTGCAGCCATCATGGATTTTCCATTGCCCAGTAGTGCATATTATACCGTTTACGTTACCGCTGTTGGTGAATGACGCTTCGTCGCTAAATAGAACGCGTGCAAAATTCTGTCATCGTCCCGTAATTTCTCTTGTGCCCAGTGGCATAACTGTACACGACGTTCAAAGTCGTCGCCATGCAATTCCTGGCGCAAAGAAATATGGTACGGGTGCAATCGATGTTGATGTAGCATTCTCAACACCGACGTTTTTGAGATTCCCGATTATCGCGCAATTTGTCTGCTACTGATGTGCGGATTAGCCGCGACAGCAGCTAAAACGCCTACTTGGGCGTCATCATTTGTTGCAGGTCGTGGTTGACATTTCACATGTGGCTGAACACTTCCTGTTTCCTTAAATAACGTGACTATCCAGCGAACGGTCCGGACACTTGGATGATGTCGTCCAGGATACCGAGCAGCATACATAGCACACGCCCGTTGGGCATTTTGATCACAATAGTCATACATCAACACGATATCGATCTTTTCCGCAGTTGGTAAACGGTTCATGTTATCACAGGTAATGTATCACGAAGCAAATACCGTCGGCAGTAGCGGAATGTTACGTGATACCACGTACTTATACGTTTGTGACTATTACAGCGCCATCTATCACAAAGCGAGAAAAGTGGCCCAACAAAAACATTCATATTTCTTTACGTACTACACGAATATATAATAAAAATGGGGGCTCCTATTTTTAAAAAAGGAACTGATATCCGTTTGACCTATGGCAGTGCCATCTAGCGGGCCAACCATAGCGCCATCTGGTTTCCTCCTTCAAGCTAGACGAGTTTCGTTCTTTGTAGTTTTTTCGTTTCATGCTTATTTAGTGACATATTTGGCCCGGTCACTATCAATGGACCACCCTGTATATGCAAAATTAGCATATTAGCAGCAGCCTGATGAGAGAATTACATTTAACAACACAATACAAACGGCTGTGTTTTGAGTTGTGCTGCGACCGATAGCATGAACTGCTGACGAATGACATCACATTGTGAGCAGCAGTTCTTCACTACCCTGTATGACAATCGTCGGCGAATGTGTTGGCGACCTGAGGAAAGATACCATTGTTATATGTTTCAAAAAGACACAGCAGTGTACTCTTAGCGTCATGGTTTGAGCAGCCACCAAGTATGATTCCTAGTCGCAGCTGGTAGTGATTGTTACACTAATAGCACGACGGTGTATCACGTACACCCTGCGTCCTGCGTCCTCTCACGCGGCAGTATCGTTCATCAGGAAAGTGGTCGTCCACACATGGCAACCATCTCTATGATCAGTCTGCGTTGTGTTGAGGTACTCCCGTGACCAGTAAGATCAACAGATCTGTCCCCGATAGAACTCGTGTGGTACCATCTCGGACATCAGCTCTGTTCCAGTACCAATATCCGGGGTATCGAGGATGAGTTACAACAGTTGTGGATCAACGTCATTCAGGACACAACGGCCCTATAACACTCTTCCCAAGTGAATCTGTGAATGCATCAAGACCACAGAGGGTGCGACATCTTACTGATAAGAAGATTCTTTGTACACTACTGGCCATTAAAATTGCTACACCAAGAAGAAATGCATATGATAAACGGGTGTTCATTCGACACATATATTATACTAGAATTGACATGTGATTACATTTCCACGCAATTTGGGCGCGTAGATCCTGAGAAATCAGTACAACACGATACCACAGTTCCTCAAGAGTAGTGACTGGCGTATTGTGACGAGCCAGTTGCTCGGCCACCATTGACCAGACATTTTCAGTTGGTGAGAGATCTGGAGAATGTGCTGGCCAGGGCGGCAGTCGAACATTTTCTGTATCCAGAAAGGCCCGTACAGGACCTGCAACATGCGGTCGTGCATTATCCTGCTGAAATGTAGGGTATCGCAGGGATCGAATGAAGGCTAGAGCCACGGGTCGTAACACATCTGAAATGTAACGTACACTGTTCAAAGTGCCGTCAGTGCGAACAAGATGTGACCGAGACGTGTAACCAATGGCACTCCATACCATCACGCCGGGTGACACGCCAGAATGGCGATGATGAACACACGTTTCCAATGTGCGTTCACCGCGATGTCGCCAAACACGGATGCGACCATCATGATGCTGTAAACAGAACCTGGATTCATCCGAAAAAATGACGTTTTACCATTCGTGCACCCAGGTTCGTCGTTGAGTACACCACCGCAGGTGCTTCTGTCTGTGATGCAGCGTCAAGAGTAACCGCAGCCATGGTCTCCGAGCTGATAGTCCATGCTGCTGCAAACGTCGTCGAACTGTTCGTGCAGATGGTTGTCTTGCAAACGTTCCCATCTGTTGACTCAGGGATCGAGGCGCGGCTGTACGATCCTTTACAGCCATGCGGATAAGATGCCTGTCATCTCGACTGCTAGTGATACGACGCTGTTGAGATCCAGCACGGCGTTGCGTATTACCGTCCTGAACCCAGCGATTCCATATTCTGCTAACAGTCATTGGATCTCGACCAACGCGAGCAGCAATGTCACAACACGATAAACCGGTAGGCTACAATCCGACGTTTATCAATGTCGGAAACGTGATGGTACGCATTTCTCCTCCTTAAACGAGGCATCACAACAACGTTTCACCAGGCAACGCCGGTCAACTGCTATTTGTGTATGAGAAATCGGTTGGAAACTTTCCTCATGTCAGCACGTTGTAGGTGTCGCCACCGGCACCAACCTTGTGTGAATGCTCTGAAAAGCTAATCACTTGCATATCACAGCATCTGTCGGTTAAATTTCGCAGCACGTCATCTTCGTGGTGTAGTAATTTTAATGGCCAGTAGTGTAAATTGCACTCGATTTTGAAATTAGTGCAAAAACATGACTTAGCCTCTCAACTTGTGAAGTTTCGTTTCGTTCCTTTCTTCCCTTCTGAATGCTTCACTTTTTTGTATCTCATGTTTTCGGTGAACTTGTCACGTTATTTCTAATACGCGTTTTCGACAGTGTGCACTGTTGTCTTTACTAAGAAAGCAGTGATGGAATCATGCGGATGGAAGTGTTGCAGTAGTGCCCACTGCGATGTTTGAGGGCTCATTCCGGCGCCGAGGTGGCTCTACCCACAGTGTTCTGAGAAAATGGCCGTCTGGCGCACTGCAGTCGCATTCGCGAGGGCGACGGTTCAAACCCGCGTCCGGCCATCCACATTTAGTTTTTCCGTGGTTTCCCTAAATCGCTCCAGGCAAGTGCCGGAATGGCTCCTTTGAAAGGATACGGCGACCTCCTTCCCCATCCTTGACACAACAGGAGCTTGTGCTCCGTCTCTAATCACCTCGATGTCGACGGGACGTTAAAGTCAATCTTCCTTCTTGTCTGCTACTGGGCGCACGAAATCAGATCACCGCTCTCTGCAACAAGCGAATCAAACATCAATGAGTCACCGTAAAAGGGAATGCAAAATTAAAGGTGGATTAATCTTAAACAAACATGGAATTTAAACCGACTTTAGGTCGCCTGCGAAAATAAAATTTTGCTGTGAAGAATTATCATTGCCGCAGAATCCCTTGATTTTACAATACTCAGTATGAATGTGGCACTAGTGATGCGGCAGTCTACCTCAAGAGTTTCCGAAAGCTGTTTCGTAAATCAGCCACACATCGCTTACAAAAATCTAGAAAAGTCTGCTGTTGCTGAACGAAGTCGCAGATACAACGTTTAAGCAGACAAGGACTCAAGTCCACGTTTCAAACTTCTAAGGCGATGTGAAATTGGAATGTGTCAACATTTTAACAGGGACTCTATGCACTCAGCAGATACTTATTCCGAAACTCTGCAACGGAATAACTCCCGTATTACACGACGTAGTGGAAACAAAGTCACTGTAGAAGACGTATAACAGTTAGCGCGACTGCAATCGATACATTCAGGAGGATCTACTGTGTCCTTTTTGTCCCTGTGATTCCGTTCCTTTTTCAACAGTCAGTCGCTTTCTTGACAAAGAAATAGTAGATAGTGTGGAAAGTTCGAACTTTCAAAGAGAATTAACGCGACAAATGCGCTGAATACCTTTAATATGTCAAATCCGTCGCGAAAGATTTGATGGTTGTATTAAAAAAATTCATCGACCATACATCTCTTCCTTATAAAATACACATTCGCCTATGTCATTTAAGTGAACTTCCGGTCTCAGCCGTTCTGCTTCTACCATGAACCATGGATTTATAAGCCATGTTCTGAACTATGAAATTAATTCTCATTCGCGAATATGCGTCTGTCGTCGACGGGATGTTAAAGCCCAACCTTCTTTCTGCCCATCCGCGCTCGACTGCTCTCGAATACCTTTGGAACACAACACGTTGTTAAGTCCAAAGGCCAGTTTTACTTGTCCTCAGAACTCACTGGTGCTATTACTCGCAAGGCTGTATCACTGTTGCAGCTGTCGTGATGCAGCGTGCGAGGACACTGTGAGTTCAGACGTCCGCGCGTGTTTGAGTCAATCGTGTGAAGTCGTTTATCGTCTATAGAAGTTCGTATGTTTCCACGGTCGGTGCTCCATATGTTTACAGCCCGAGTTCACCGGATCAGCGATGGTCACAACCTCCACCACGATTTGAACGAGCGCTGGACACCATTTCATTCGAATGGATACCGCAACAGGAACATACAACGAGCTATGGTGTACAGCGAAGACAGAACGGGTAAGTGAACAGCGATCACAAGATCCGAAATCTCTTCTTGTGAACGAAGGATTCCGTAGATACGATCTATACCGAAGGTGTCCACGAACTTCGATGTGAATGCGGCGAAATCTAAGTTGGTAGAACCAGGAAACCGATTAACATTCGCGTGTCGGAGCATGAACGTTACCTGCAACTGAGGAGACACAGTGAATCAGCTGCAACTGAACCTCACGAGGTCTATGACCTGTCTATTAATTTTCAAGAACTTTGTGTGCTTGTATGACAACCGTGGATGCAACAACGAAAAATAAGAAGAGCTATTGAAATAATTAAACTTCTGACAGCGTGATCAGAAAGGAGCGCCCCAAGTTACCGGCAGCCTGGCTGCCGGAGATACCATCAGCGGGCCGCGTGTGTTCGATAGCCGGTACCTGCACATGATCCACATCCTGTGCTACAAACGAGCGGCCTCAAGAAAAGTGCCGTGTGGCATCAACGTGCCGGAAAATATTAGCCGTGGGTACAAGCTGCCGATTCACTGTTGTCTATCGATCACCTACCAGGTTAATATACAGGGTGGTCCATTGATAGTGACCGGGACAAATATCTCACGAAATAAGCGTCAAACGAATAAACTACAAAGAATGAAACTTGTCTAGCTTGAAGGGGGAAACCAGATGGCGCTATGGTTAGCCCGCTAGATGACGCTGCCATAGGTCAAACGGATATCAACTGCGTTTTTTAAAATGGGAACCCCCATTTTTTATTACATATTCGTGTAGTACGTAAAGAAATATGAATGTTTTAGTTGGGCCACTTTTTTCGCTTTGTGATAGATGGCGCTGTAATAGTCACAAACGTATAAGTACGTGGTATCACGTTACATTCCGCCAGTGCGGACAGTATTTGCTACGTGATACATTACCCTTGTTAAAATGGACCGTTTACCAATTGCGGAAAAGGTTGATATCGTGTTGATGTATGGCTATTGTGATCAAAATGCCCAAAGGGCGTGTGCTATGTATGCTGCTCGGTATCCTGGACTACGTCATCCAAGTGTCCGGACCGTTCGCTGGAAAGTTACGTTATATAAGGAAACAGGAAGTGTTCAGCCACATGTGAAACGTCAACCACGACCTGCAACAAATGATGATGCCCAAGTAGGTGTTTTAGCTGCTGTCGCGGCTAATCCGCACATCAGCAGCAGACAAACTGCGCGAGAATCGGGAATCTCAAAAACGTCGGTACTGAGAGGAACGTCAGTTACACGTATTGCCAAATGCATTGACGTTGACGGACATCATTTTGAGCATTTATTGCATTAATATGGTATTTACAGGTAATCACGCTGTAACAGCATGCGTTCTCAGAACTGACAAGTCACAAAGGTACATATATCATATTGGAACAACCGAAATAAAATTTCAAACGTACCTACGTTCTATATTTTAATTTAAAAAACATTCGTATTTCTTTACGTACTACACGAAAATGTAATAAAAAATGGGAGTTCCTATTTTTAAAAAAACACAGTTGATATCCGTTTGACCTATGGCAGCGCCATCTAGCGGGCCAACATAGCGCCATCTGGCTTCCCCCTTCAAGCTAGACAAGTTTCGTTCTTTGTAGTTTTTTCGTTTTACGCTTATTCGTGAGATATTTGGCCCGGTCACGATCAATAGACCACGCAGTATACAATAGCCTACAGTACAGTAAACCTTCCTTGGCATTATTTACTTCGAATTGCCAAATGGCATCCCAGAATGTGACGTCCACCGTCACATTTTCGATTGCTTGAGTCTGCTCTTCCTTTTGTTATCTTGCTCTCTTATTAACTTCTTGTTGTTGTGTTTAAGTCCGCCACTAAGTACCAACAGCAATGGAAGACCATCACTAGAATACAGCAAGTAGTCGCTCTGGAGAGAGTCGCCGCAGAGACAGACGAAAGCTTGATATTTTACTTGTTTTTAATGTTTCATAACGACGCAGTTTAATACATAAAATACTTTATTCAAATCGTTTATTTTTAAAATCCCTTAAGTTTAACGCTTGTGGATGCACTAGAAAAAGCAGCGAGATAAAAGTAGCGTCAGTGAAGAATTATAAACTTCTAAAAGATGGGCGCTTTTGTATGAAGTGGATTCACATTAATCGGAACGACAATATCTGTATTAAAACTGTAATAATTTTTTCTGCACGTTTTAATGAAAATGGCTTCGCAGCCCGGTTACGTAATGGATATTTGACTATTTACTTAAAAAATCCTACAGTGATGCAGTTACCACTCTAAAAGTACCTGGGCGTTGGTAGAACATGGGAATTTGACTTAGAAGACAAAGACGTGAAAAACTCAATGATAGATTATTTGCTAGGCTCTCACAGGGCGTGTGCAACAATACGCTGGCATAGCTTTAAGAAGTATTAAGCAATCATTGGTTACAGAACAGTTCCTGTTAGGACTTAATGGCAGTCTACGGTACCTCAACAAGAAATTAATAGAAGAGCAAGATACCAGAAGCAAGAGCACACTCAAGGAATCGAAAATGTTATACCTAAGCAATCTAATGTGTGTTAATTTCTTATTTTAATTTTTGTTTGAAAAGAAGCGATAAATACGTTAAACTTGTCGTAGTTCTTATGGGAACATCTTCGGATCATCTTGTGATGAAAATGTTCAAGTATAAAAATAAAAAAGAAGAGTGAAAGGCCATTCTTGTAAAAGAACTGCCAACGTTTCGCACCTAAGAACACCTACAGCTAAAAATTATGTTTTGCATAGATGAAACTTTGAAATTTACATCCTATAGACAAATATACACAATATTCAACATGAATTAATATTAAATTCTAACTGTGGCCAATTTAATATACACTGAAGTGCCAAAGACACTGGTATAGGTATGCGTATTCAAATACAGAAATACGTAAACAGGCAAAATACGGCGCTGCTGCCGGAAACGCCTGTATAAGACAACAAGCGTCTGGCGCAGTTGTTAGGTTGGTTACTGCTCCTACAATGGCAGGTTATCAAGATTTAAGTGAGTTTGAATGTGATGTTACAGTCGGCGCACGAGCGATAGAACACAGTATCTCCGAGGTAGCGATGAAGTGGGGATTTTCCTGTACGACTATTTCATTAGTGTACCGTGAATATGGCTCTGAGCACTATGGGACTCAACTGCTGAGGTCATTAGTCCCCTAGAACTTAGAACTAGTTAAACCTAACTAACCTAAGGACATCACAAACATACATGCCCGAGGCAGGATTCGAACCTGCGACCGTAGCGGTCTTGCGGTTCCAGACTGCAGCGCCTTTGTACCGTGAATATCAGGAATCCGGTAAAACATCACATCTCCGACGTCTCTGCGGCCGGAAAAAGATCCTGCAAGAATGGGACCAACGACGACTGAAGAGAATCGTTCAACGTGGATGAAGTGTAACCCTTACACAAATTGCTGCAGATTTCAATGCTGGGCCATCAACAAGTGTCAAAGTGCGAATCATTCAACGAAAAATCATCGATATGGGCTTTCGGAGCCGGAGGCCCACTCGTTGGATGACAGCACGACACAAAGCTTTACGCCTCGCCTGGGCCCATCAACACCGACATTGGACATCTGATGAATGTAAACATGTTGCCTGGTCGGATGAGTCTCGTTTCAAATTGTATCGAGCGGATGGACGTGTACGAGCATGGAGACAACCTCATGAATCCCTACACCTGGCCCGCATCTCGTGGTCGTGCGGTAGCGTTCTCGCTTCCCACGCCCGGGTTCCCGGGTTCGATTCCCGGCGGGGTCAGGGATTTTCTCTGCCTCGTGATGGCTGGGTGCTGTGTGTTGTGTGATGTCCTTAGGTTAGTTAGGTTTAAGTAGTTCTAAGTTCTAGGGGACTGATGACCATAGATGTTAAGTCCCATAGTGCTCAGAGCAATTTTTTGAATCCCTACACCCTGCATGTCAGCGGGGGACTGTTCAAGCTGATGGAGGCTCCGTAATGATGTGGGGCATGTGCAGTTGGAGTGATATTGGACCCCTGATACGTCTAGTAAGACTCAGAAAGGCGTCACGTACGTAAGCATCCTTTCTGATCACCTGCATCCATTCATGTCCATTGTGCATTCTGACGGACTAGGGAAATTCCAGCAGGACAATGCGACACCTAAAGCCTGCCGTTGTGGCCGAGCGGTTCTAGGCGCTTCAGTCCGGAAATGCGCTGCTGCTACGGTCGCAGGTTCGAATCCTGCCTCGGACATGGATGTGTGTGATGTCCTTAGGTTAGTTAGGTTTAAGTAGTTCGAAGTCTAGGGGACTGATGACCTCAAATGTTAAGTCCCATAGTTCTTAGAGCCAATGCGACAACTCACACGTCCGGAAGTGATACAGAGTGTCTCCAGGAACATTCTTCTGAGTTTAAACACTTCCGCTGCCCACCAAACTCCCCAGACATGAACATTATTGAGCATATCAAGGATGCCTTGCAACGTGCTGTTCAGAAGAGATCTCTCCACCCCGTCATATTCTCACGGATTTATGGACAACCCTGCAGCATTTATGGTGTCAGTTCCCTCCAGCACTATTTCAGACATTAGTCGAGTCCATGCCACGCCGTTTTGCGGCACTTCTGCGTGCTCGCCGGGGCCCTACACGATATTAGGCAGGTGTACCAGTTTCTTTGGCTCTTCAGTTTAAAAAGCCCAGCTGATTTAACGAAAACGGTCGGACACGTACTGGAGTCTTGCCCTTGAGCGTCCGCAAGCAGCAGGGCTGCAAAGAGGGGGGGGGGGGGGGGGGGGGACTGGAAGCTGTATGAGAGAATTTTTATTAATTACAATTTTCTCATACACTTCTAGAAGTGACTGTATAACCATCAGTTCTCTGCGGTATAATACGTTTCTTCTGTCGCTTATAAACTGCAGTTTTCTTATAAACTGTAGTTCTTGTGGCGTGGCACGTTTAAAAACCGACCAACTCATTTATATCAGAACAGAGCAATTTTACAAAAAAAAAAATGGCTCTGAGCACTATGGGACTTAACATCTATGTTCATCAGTCCCATATAACTTAGAACTACTTAAACCTAACTAACCTAAGGACAGCACACAACACCCAGCCATCACGAGGCAGAGAAAATCCCTGACCCTGCCGGGAATCGAACCCGGGAACTCGGGCGTGGGAAGCGAGAACGCTACCGCACGACCACGAGATGCGGGCAGCAATTTTACAGTCTTGTCCCTCCCCCCTTCCCCTTCCTCTACTCGTGGATAAGTTTCTGCACACAGACATGCTTTTGCACCTTTCAAATGCCTGTCCTGTGTCATAATCACTCCAGCACACTACAAAATTCACCTGGGGCTTCAGTGTGCTCACCAGACAGGTCAGACAAGATGTCTTTGCATTCTACACTCAACACAGTTTTTGAATGAGCGATGTACATCAGTGAGGTGTGGTGATCGGTAATGTGCTCGTACGCTTGACCTGTATCGTGCTTCGACCAAAACACTTCTCACGGGGTTTACATCTCTGTAAGAAAACAGAAACATGTTAAACTGTTTCCCTCAACCTGATGGTGGACGGATTCAAAAACAGATAAATTGTCCATACTGACTTCGCTCAAGGTGTAGCTTATCTTCAGCAAACACTTTCCCGTGGTTTACAAAGCGTGATGATCAACAGGTCAGGGATGAAAAACATTTCCGTTGTGACTTCCTCAACAAAGCTTAAAGACAAATAAATTTCAAGTGTTGTTATCGTCAGAAGAAGTAAACAATGTGGTACACACAAACATTCTGATACAGGCTTACTCTTCTAAAAGACTCTCAAATGTGCTTCGGAAATTCTGGGTTATCTCTGATAATTAATTCGGAAGGTCGGGGCACAATTCACTTCCGATTTATCATTGATAAACACACCCATATCTTTGGTTTTTTCAGTAAGTCGCACAGATGTTTACACGTCATCTGAGAAACTTCGTGAATTCCCTAATAGCGACTAACTGTAAGCTGCAGATTACATCCGTGTCTCTCAGAGCGAGAATGGCTCGGTATATCGCGAAAATGTCTCTGCCAGTAGTTCTCGCGTTCTTTTCTTTTAAAAAATGTAGTCTGATAATCCTGTATGTGTATATCTGTGGGCGCGTATGTGTGTGCGTGTGTGTGTGTGTGTGTGTGTGTGTGTGTGTGTGTTGAATATAAAAGTCTGTGGCGCTCAACCCTGCGCCGTGTGCGCCACGATGATTTAGGTTGACACTACTCGATCTGGGTAACCTAAAGACATCACTCACATCCATGCCCGAGGCAGGGAGAGACCTGTGCGTATGTGGAAACCGGGGAGCCAAACGAGTACGCCGGTGTTTACTTGCTGGAAGCTGCTCTGGCAAGAGTGGCTAGCTCCCTGCAGTGAGGAAGTAAGAGACACGGTGACTAAAAGCAGACAGTGATGCTTGTAACGTGTTTCAGTCGGCCAGATAGGCGAAGTGTTGCTTTAGCAGCTGAGTTAACGGAAAGGTTGCAAAAGGTACTGTTATTCGCCATTGTTATACACTGATCAGCCAGAACATCATGAACACCCAACTTATAGCCAATATGTCCACCTTTGCAAAGCATAACAGTGGCGACGCTTTGTTGCATAAAAGCCACGCCCGGGTTCCCGGGTTCGATTCCCGACGGGGTCAGGGATTTTCTCTGCCTCGTGAAGACTGGGTGTTGTGTGATGTCCTTAGGTTTAAGTAGTTCTAAGTTCTAGGGGATTGATGACCATAGATGTTAAGTTCCATAGTGCTCAGAGCCATTTTTTGCATAAAAGCAGTGAGGCCTTGATAGGTCACTGGAGAGAGTTGGCACCAAGTCTGCATACACAAGTCCCCTAATTCTCGTAAAATTTCGGGGATGGAGGCAATGAGCTTTAACATCACATTCAATCGCAGCCCAGATGTGTTAGATAGGATTCAGATGTGTATTATATTGTATTGAACTGGATACCTAGAAACGACGGAGATGCTTCTAGAATGAAATTTCACTCTACAGCGGAATGTGCGCTGATATGAAACTTCCTGGCAGCACTTGCCCGCGAAAGGCAAAGGTCCCGAGTTCGAGTCTCGGTCCGGTACACAGTTTGAATCTGCCAGGAAGTTTCATATCAGCGCACACTCCGCTGTAGAGAGAAAATTTCATTCTAGAAACATCCCCCAGGCTGTGGCTAAGCCATGTTTCCCCAATATCCTTTCTTCCACGAGTGCTAGTTCTGCAAGATTCGCAGGAGAGCTTCTGTGAAGTTTGGAAGGTAGGAGACGAGGTACTGGCGGAATTAAAGCTGTGAGGACGGGTCGTGAGTTGTGCTTGGGTAGCTCAGTCGGTAGAGCACTTGCCTGCGAAAGGCAAAGGTCCCGAGTTCGAGTCTCGGTCTGGCACACAGTTTTAATCTGCCAGGAAGTTTCATGCTTCGTCCCCTCCGTAGCCCTCAGTGGTTCACAACCCCACAACACGCTACAGCAGTCCACTCATCCCAACGCCGCCCCACATAGAACCTAGGGTTATTGTGCGGTTCGGTTCCCAGTGGACCCTCCCTACCCCCCTCCCCCTCCCGGGAACGTCTCACACCAGACGAATGTAATCCAAATGTTTACATGGCAGAGAAACTATGGTGTACGCGTACGTGGAGAAAGTGTTTGCGCAGCAATCGCCGACATAGTGTAACTGAGGCGGAATAAGGGGAACCAGCCCGCATTCGCCGAGGCAGATGGAAAACCGCCTTAAAGACCATCCACACACTGGCCGGCTCACCAGACTTCGACACTAATCCGCCGGGTGGATTTGTGCTCGGTACCGGCACGCCTTCCCATCCGGAAAGCAGCGCGTTAGACCGCACACACTGCCGGCCGCGGTGGTCTAGCGGTTCTAGGCGCTCAGTCAGGAACCGCGCGACTGCTACGGTCGCAGGTTCGAATCCTGCCTCGGGCATGGATGTGTGTGATGTCCTTAGGTTAGTTAGGTTTAAGTAGTCCTAAGTTCTAGGGGACTGATGACCACAGATGTTAAGTCCCATAGTGCTCAGGGTCATTTTTTTTTAGACCGCATGCAGATTTGGTAAGTTGGGGGTCCAGCACATCAGCTCGCCACTGTGTTCCCCGAACCACCCCATCACGCTCCTGGCCTTGTGACATGGGGCATTATCTTACTGAAAAATGCTACTGCCGTCGGGAAACATGAACGTCATGAAGGGTGTACGTGATCTGCAACTAGTGTACGGCACTCCTTGGCCGCCATGGTGCCTTGCACGAGCTCCACTGGATCCAGGGATGCCTTTTTGAATGTTCGCTAGAGCATAGTGGAGCCGCTGCCAGCTTGTCTCAGTCCCGCAGTACAGGTGTCAAGGAGCTGTCCCCTGAAAAACGACGGATTCCCGCATGATGAAGAAAGCATCAGGATTCAACAGACCATACAGCGCTCTGTCGTCCAGTGCCGATAGTCACGTGCCCATTTCAGTCGTAGTTGCCGAATTCGTGATGATAACATTGGCACGTGCGTGAGTCGTCGGCTGCGGGGAACCATCGTTAGGAGTAGTCGGTGCACTGTGTGTTCAGTCGCAGTTGTACTCTGCCCAACATTAAAGCCTGACGTTAGTACCGTCACACTTCGCCGCCTGTCCTGTTTTACCAGTCTGCCCAGCTTAAGGAGTCTGCCATCTATGATGAGGGGTGGACGCCCCACCCCACGACGTCTGGACGTGCTTTCATCTTGGTTTTGCTATGGGTCGAAGTCACTCAGGACAGCACTCCTGGAACAGCCGACAAGTCGTGCAGTTTCCGAAATGCTCGTGCCAAGACTCCGGGCCTCTGCCCACGGTCAAACTCGAAAGATCGCTCGCCTTCCCCATTTTACACAAGGACAGCACACTCACTGATACTACCTGCACCGTGCGTGTGTCTAGCTGTCATTCCTAAGGTTTATATCGATGGTAGGTCGATGGTCATAGCCGGCTGGAGTGGCCGAGCGGTTCTAGGCGCTGCAGTCTGGAACCGCGCGACCGCTACGGTCGCAGGTTCGAATCCTGCCTCGGGCATGGTTGTGTGTGATGTCCTTAGGTTAGTTAGGTTTAAGTAGTTCTAAGTCCTAGGGGACTGATGACCTCAGCAGTTAAGTCCCATAGTGCTCAGAGCCATTTGAACCATTCGATGGTCATAATGTTCTGGTTGATCAGTGTAGGCTCATCATCTTGGTGGAACTTAGGGTGCGTCGTTGTCACATTCCTCATGCTCGTTGTTAAAGTCTTGTCTTCTGTTGATTTTTCTGTGTCTTGTCGTTCATTAACCGATGTGGTATAAGGCAGCATGTGGGTTCTGTGGTGTCAAGCGACTGCAGTTCAAACTATTTGCCCTCTAAAAATTGTTTTTATTTGTAGTCTCTGATGCTAAAGTGATTGAGGTGTAACAGCTGACAGTGTATTTATGAGGACTGAGGTACACGGATACAGAATATTGCTGGACAACTTTTTTTTATGACTGGTTTGAATCGGCTCTCCGTTAATTCCCCTCCTGTGTTTATCTTTTCCTCTCAGAATAGCAACTGCAGTTTACTAGATGTTTTTCAGGCTTTCTTCCTCTTCAGTTTTTACCCCATACAGCTCCCTCTAGTACCATAGAAGTTATTCCCTCATGTGTTAGCAGGTGTCCTATTATCCTGTTCCTCCTCCTTATCAGTGTTTTCCATGCATTCGCTCCGATTCTGCCGAGAACCACCTCATTCCTCACCTTATCAGTCCACCTAATTTTCAAAATTTTTCTGTAGCATCACATCTCAAATGCTTCGATTCTCTCGTGGTCCAGTTTTCGCACAGTTCATGCTGTGCTCCAGATGTGCAGTCTAACAAATTTCTTCCTCAAATTAAGACCAATATTTGATACTAGCAGACTTCTTTTGCCCAGGAATGCCCTTTTTGCCAGAGCTAGTCTGCGTTTTATGTCATTCTCGTTCCGTCCGTCACTGATTATTTTGCTGCCTAGGTATCAGAATTCCTAAACTTCGTCTACTTCGTGATCCCCGAGTCTGATGAGTTTCTCACCGTTATCTCTGCTACTTCTCATTACTTTCGTCTTTCTTCAATTTACTCCACTCCATATTCTCCAAAACAGTAAGGACGGAGAATAGTCGGAATTAGACAGCTCGACGCTGTTGTAAGACGACGTTTCTCAGTCACAGGAAAACTTCTAGAAAATCGTATTAACAGTTTGATTAGCGCCAGTTATTCCACTAGTTTGCCTTCTATATCCACAAACAACCTTACCCTGTGTACCAGAGGGTAATTCTACGATTTATCTCCTTTCCCGTTCCCTTTGCGAATGATGCGAAGGAAGAAGAGTTCCTATGACGTTCGCGTCATGGTCATTTGTGGGAAGGAGACTTACTGGAGCATGCGTTCTCGTACGTTTTACATGGATGGTTGGCGCAGAGACTAGCATTTGACTCTGAACGTCAATAACTGCAGTTTTGCTAAAGAAATGAACCCATTTTTGATCTGCTGGTAATACTGCAGTTTTAAAAGTTTCAATGACACTTCTTCACGTGGGGAATTCATTGTGCAATTAGTCACCGTTTACTTTTGTAGTATGAGCGTTTACGACATCTATAAGGATGTCGCAGGTCGTCTCACCTTTCATGCTAAAAGCAGCGAATTTCAGAATTAAACCACTTATTTAGTTTAGGCTTCTGTGACAAACATTAGCGGTATCTTTTCTAAACTTGTCCCGGTCTGATACGCTCAATCTTTTCACATTTTGATTCGCATTAAAACCAAAAATACAATCTTTTAATCTAGATTCAAAGCTGAACTTCAAGAATTCTAAAATGTCATAGAGATCTATAGATTGCTTTTTCAGATTTTTCAAGCTGTAGAAGTATTGACGTAACAAAACTCAGAGCTGAGTATGAGCTGCATATAATAAATGGAAGTGACCGTTAATCTTCTTCGTCCACGCCTTTCACGAAAGTCCATATTGAAGGACTGATCTCTTCTTGTAACAATAGCTCACATCTTGTACGCCACAATGAGATTTTGGTCTTAAAATCGAGTTTTTGGAGACTGTAATTCCTAATTGGTTCAAATGGCTCTGAGCACTATGGGACTTAACTTCTGAGGTCATCAGTCCCCTAGAACTTAGGACTAATTAAACCTAACTAACCGTAGCGGTCGCACGGTTCCAGACTGTAGTGCCTAGAACCGCTCGGCCGTTCCGGCCGGCGTAATTCCTAATGTAATACCACAATCAATAGGAACATAACTATGATTATGCATAACTCCATGACATATAAGTGACAGTC
This sequence comes from Schistocerca serialis cubense, assembly GCF_023864345.2. Classification (NCBI taxonomy): domain Eukaryota; kingdom Metazoa; phylum Arthropoda; class Insecta; order Orthoptera; family Acrididae; genus Schistocerca; species Schistocerca serialis. The sequence continues at coordinate 222,030,800 of NC_064639.1, read as the reverse complement.
TGGCTGATAAAACATCATTGTCAACGGAAGCATGTTTCACACACAAAACAAAAAAATTGTAATCAATTTAGTTTTGGAAGCTGATGCAAGAGAAAGTTTATGTTTCTCGCTTGATAAATGCTTTCTCATGGCCCCAATATCCTCAGTTTTTATTGAAAAGGAAGCAGGATACACCGTACCCTTTGCCATACCTTCATCATCATCTTTAACTAGCTAACTTTTGATAGAATACTTGCCCGCGAAAGGCAAAAGTCCCGAATTCGAGTCTCGGTCCGGCAAACACTTTTAATCTGCCAGGAAGTTTCAACTTTTGAGCTGTTTATCCTTTAAGCATTAATTACGAAATGAGCACATGGTTTTCGCTTTTTTTGTTGTTCATTGTTGTCATCACTGCCACTGCTGTTCGTAATTACACATAATTTACCGAGCATTTTAAATATGAATCGGATTTCTGGAAGCCCTAGAACCCCGTAATGTAAACTTTTTTAGTATTATGCATCGAATTACGGAAAATCCTAGTAGCACCGTCATATTAATGATGGTTTGATCTTACGGAATAGCGAAAGCTCGGAACTTGTCAATGCCCCTTCACTAGGTCACTCCATTTATACAACTGCCTGTTCAACATTTACTATTATGAAAACGAGGAGGCGAAACAATTGACTTTTAAACCCATTGTTTTTTTCTCTCTCGTGCATTTTACACATATTGGCTTTGGTTAAAAGGAATAAGATGACAAATTTAGGAATATGAAATTGAAAATTGTGCAATATAAGGAAGTAAAACTTATGAAAGTGAACTAAAAATGCAGGGACTTGATGGCGCCCCGTCATACTCGTCTAGGGACACGAAACAGTTACAGAAAAGTAGGGGCGATCCCTACAAAATCGGGACACGTGGCAACCCCATCGTCAAGTAATCACAAAACGTCTCTTAGCTTTCAGTCAACGGGCCACTAAACGTTTGTTTGTTAACATCTTCAAGTTGAAAAGTTTTGTAGTAAAATTATGGAAATTTGTGGTAAGGACTATGGGACCAAACTGCAGAGGTCATCGGTCTCTAGGCTTACGCACTACTTTATCTAACTTAAAGTAACTTACGTTAAGCACAACACACACACCCATGCCCGAGGGAGGACTCGAACCTCCGACGAGGGGAGCAACGCGAACCGTGACAAGACCCATAAGACCGCACGGCAACTGTGCGTGCACACAACAGAAAATTAAGAAACAAGAAGCTGTCACAAAAAGTAGCCTGCTAATGTTTTGGGGCATCGGACATGGCGGTGCCGGTTTCAAAGCAACGAATTGCGTAAGTTCTAGGACTATCTGCCCTTGTTATACCTCCACGTTCTGAACCTCATTCCTTAGATATTCTTGTTCCACCTACAATACCAGAGACGATACTGTGAATCCTATAACGCTATGTTGATTCGAAAAGAAATAATGGAGAGCAGTTATTTTGCGTTTTACCACTCTCTCATCCCTAATAAATAGAGCCCCAGTTTTCTTTACAGGTACTCACAAAAAAAGAAGTCGCAGAGATGGCGCTCGGCGGTGAACATTAGTCAAGTTCCCGTCCTTTTTTCACTTTGCAGTATCACAGGTAAATGTAACACAGATGACAAGAAAATCTCGTGCGCTACCTTAAAGTTACTTATTACAAAAAGAAAAGAAATCTCTGCTGAAATGTTTAATATACTCCATCCAATGACTATAAAATGAGGGCACCCATCTTTTTTCGCACACAAAAAGTGAACGCGTGAGCACTAACGGTTTCGTATTGGCCTTTGCAATCAGTCAGAGCCGTCAATTAACTTCGATGCTGGAGCGGAAATTTCTCAGGCATCCTTCAAGTCATTGTCTTATCTTAAAACTGACCTCATTCGAGTGTCGGCGCCCAATTAATTGTCTTCACACAAGAATGATTCAACAGTTCGTTTTCCGCTTTGAATAAGGAAATTAACATTTTTATCTTGAAGGAAGATGGAAATGTTTTTCTCTGGTTTTTAAATTAATATGTTTGATTTTTTTTTTAAAAAAAAAAAAAAGGTCACAATGGAAAACAAATGCAATGGTAAGCAAAGTCCAGAACAAACGTACACAGATAAGTTTCAGCCAAATATATATGGAACCACCACTATTGGTACCAAACATCTCTAGTTGACAGACTCTCCAAGTATATGCCATGTAGTACCAGGCGTCCACATAAGGCCAACACAGTTCCTTATGAATACAGTGAGATGGTTTCTAAACCTTTCGCTGGAACTCAATGGCAGTGGTGTATTTTACAACACTAACACCCGGAGACAGAATTCCAGCTGGAAATCATTCCTAAGGTGCTGCAGTCATGGACTGTGCCGCTGATCCCGGCGGAGGTTCGAGTCCTCCCTCGGGCATGGATGTGTGTTTTTGTCCTTAGGATAATTTAGGTTAAGCAGTGTGTACGCTTAGGGACTGATGACCTCAGCAGTTAAGTCCCATAAGATTTCACACACATTTGAACATTTTTTTAAAAATAATTCCTTACTTTTCGAACCACTGCAGTGCGGTTCTGGGTTTATGATGGGTGCAGTTACCCCAGTGGGAAAATCTATGAAGACATCAGCCTGAACATCCTCAACTTGTGAAGGCCATTTGCTCACCTCCAATAGCACAAGGCTACCATCTCCACACCTTGTCAATCTTGTGATGGGTGGCGTTCTCAATATATACTGAATGTTTTCATTATGATTGGACAAGCTGTCTGGGATGACAGGTTTAATGTGTGAACTTGAGAAGCACCCCGGTGCGAGAAACAATAAATGAATAAATCGAAGATTATGAACCCATAACTGTTCTGTCAACTGCAGTACATCAGAACCTACACATTGTTGTTTGTACGATGTGATAAATTGATTGTTACGCACGTAATTGGCAACATTGTCTATTAGCCTAACTCATCATAAAGTACGCGTCTACTATGAACGAAGCGAATAGAAATCTCCACGGAAGTGCTGCATATTACGTGATATTCGTGGACGTATGTGGTTCCAATGAGATGGAGTCCCAGTTTACTGACTACACATTTCACTCGTGAACATCTACGCCGGACGTTCCCTTAAAGGGAGAAGATGCCCTGTTTCGTATACCAGCTCTTTTCCCTAACCTGAACCCACGCGATACCTTGCTTTGGGGACACACAGAATATATTGTGTGCTGGGCACTTGTCATTACTGAAAAAAGCTCTTAGAACTCTCGCTGGCTGTGACATTGTCCTAACAAGACCGTGGTTGTTTGGACGTGTGGGACAGATCTTTGTGGGGCGATGCCACGCCTGCACACAAGCTAGTGACGCTATTTGGAACAACTGTTTGCGGCTGCCCCACCCCGCTCTATTCCACCGCTCTTGCAATCTCAGGCGGCGAAAATGAAAGGAGCTTGCCCCAGTTTGTGGGCGTCGTAAATAATGTTAACAGGCCGTAGAGATTTTAAATTGATTTCCTATCCAGTTTGTCCATTATGTCGGTGCTAAGCTAACAGATTGTTGGTGTTCTTATGGTGGGTGCTTCCGTAACCAAGGTAGCCGAAGTGGTCGGTGTTTCAGGAGGTACTTTATCTAAAATTTATACTGCATATAGGAAACGCGGAAAAACATCATGCGCTACATCAGAACGCGGACGAAAGTTTGTGTTTTCTGATCGTGACAGATGGTCATTGCAGAGGTTGTGGCGAAAAATAAGAGGACGACGGCTGCAAAAGTCTATGCAGAACTGAATGTCTCACTTACGAACCATGTTAGCACCAGAAGAACACAAGGGGACCCCATAAGCTGGAAACTGCAGGACGAGCTGGATTCCCAAAACCACACATCAGTGATGCAGATTCTCGTTAATGGAAACGTGATGTCGAAGCCATAAAACCTGGACTATGGGCCAATGGTAGGCTCGGAGCACTATGGGACTTAACACCTATGGTCATCAGTCCCCTACAACTTAGAACTACATAAACCTAACTAACCTAAGGACATCACACAACACCCAGTCATCACGAGGCAGAGAAAATCCCTGACCCAGCCGGGAATCGAACCCGGGAACCCGGGCGCGGGAAGCGAGAACGCTACCCCAATGGTAGGAATTCATTTGGTCGGATGAGTTGTTTCACACTGTTTCCAACTTTTGGTCGGGCTTACGTGTGGCGTCACAAGACTACTTGCTGCCAGGAGTGAAACATTGAAGGGATTCAGTGCTGATTTGGACAGCCATATCGTGCTATTCCATGGATGCCTTGGTTACTCTGCAAGGTCTCATTACTGCCAAGGATTATGAGACCATTTTAGCTGGTCAGGTCCATCCCATGGTATAATGTTCGCTCCACAATGGCGACCTGTTCACACAGGTCGCATCGTCCAGGTCTGATTTTGTGAGCACGAGGATGAACTGTCGCATCTCCCTTGGCTACAACATTCATCAGATCGCAATATTATTGAGCCTTTGTGGTCTGCTTTGGAAAGAAGGGTGCGCCATCACTATCCACCTTCATCAATTTTTTTTTGTGTGTGTTAGCGTATTGTTGTCTATAAGAGAGGGGCTGGGGGATGCGGGGTCGTCATTTGTACCCAAGAGGTGCAGCAAAGACCAGAGGTTTAGTATGTCTCCTCTCGTGCTGACTTTGCTTAATGTGTTACGAATAGCAATGCGTTAAATACTTTCTTTGAAGTGTGACAATTCCTGGTTCTGTCTCGTGGGCTGTTGCCCTTACCTGTATAGTAGTTAATTCAACTGCCTCGAAAGCTTGATCTACTTTGTCAGCATGATGGAGATTTGAACATAATTAGGAGGTCCAAATTCAAAGACCCTTGATTAAATCTGAATGAGATATTTTTTGTTTAGCAAATAAGTTTTTAATAATTAACTTGTTTCTTTATTGCTGCTACATCTCCCTTGCCCCACATGGGTCTGGGGGTGGGCTGTTAGCGGCTCTTCAGACAATGGTTATGCAACACACACACACAGAAACAAAAAGCAATAAATTAAAAAGTGAGATGTTAACAAATGATTTCAAAACTTGTAAAGCATGAATTTAATGAAGATTTTCTACATTGTGTTCTAGGAAGAATTGTCAGTATTCAGTACTGTGACAGGAACGATCATGCGAAGTCTATTAAACATGGGCTTTAAAACGCATACCTGAAGAGCTGTGAGCCCTTCATCTTCAGTACTATGGAACAAATCTCTTAGTTCAAGCTCTTTGCTTTTCTTATTTTTTGAGTGAAGGAGGGGAGGGGTAATATGGACCAAAACAAGAAATATTTGACACGGGCTCTAAAATGCCTGTCTTAAGTGCTACGAGCATTTGTTCGGTAAAAGAACTATTTTTCGCAACAGCGAAGATAAACAAGGGCTCATAGCTCTTAAGGTATGCACCTTAGAGGCCATGTTTATCAGAAATCTTTTTCTAATTTTTGTCCATAGTCCCCACCTCTCAAAATACGGAAAGCAAAGAGCTTGCAGTAGTCCATATTTACGAGACTTTTTTCCTTCAAATGATCGTTCCTGTTATATCCTCGAATACCGATTTCCTCGAATACCGACTTTTCCCGTGGGGCAACCCGTGTAAAATAAACTTGATTTTCTCCGGTTTTTTAATTAAAACTGGAAAAGTAATGCATAAAACGAAAACAATAAGAATATATTTAAAATACTATGTAAACATTTATCTTAAAACTGAAGCACTACACTGTCACTAAAAGTTGAAGGACTTGCCATGGGGAAAATGATCAGCTGTCCAGCAAGGTACGAGGGTGTGGAACAAGTTTGGAGGACTGATGGGTAGTATCGATGGGGACAGAGTGGATGTTGGGTAGACAAAAAGGGAGTAGTGGTTGGGGTTGTTGGTAAGGCCATAATGTGAAGTGGGAAATTGTGAAGGGATAAAAATGAGGGAAAGGAGAAGGGAATCCTGACGAGGGATGGAATTATAATCAACATCTCATCTACATCTACATAACTAATCTGCCATCCATCGTTAAGTGCCTGGCAGAGGGTTCATTGAACCACCTTCACGCTATTTCTCTACTGTTCCACCCTCGAACAGTGCACTGGAAAAACAAACACTTATATTTTTCCGCACGAACTCTGATTTTCCTTATTTTATTACGATTATCGTTTCTTATAATGTACGAGGGGTGGGGGCGCGTTCGGAGGAGACAGTTGGTGATTGAAATTTCGTGAAAAGATCTCGCTGCAAAGAAAAAGGCCTCTATTTTAGTGATTGTCACCCCAACTCGAGTATCATACCCGTGACACACTCCCCTATTTCGCGATAATACGACACGAACCGCCCTTCTTTGAACTTTTTCGATGTCCTCCGTCAATTCTGATATGTATCCCATGCCGCACAGCATTACTCTAGAAGAACACGGGCAAGCGCAGAGTAGGCTACTTCTTTAGTAACCCTGTTGCATCTTTTGAGTGATATGCCAATAAAACGCAGTCTTTGGTTGGCTTTCCCCCAAGATTATCTATGTGATCGTTCCAATCTCGGTTATCTGTACTTTCAGGAGGAGTCGGACAGCATATTACCGGGTGATCAAAAAGTCAGTATAAATTTGAAAACTTAATAAACCACGGAATAATGTAGATAGAGAGCTAAAAATTGACATACATGCTTGGAATGACATGGGGTTTTATTAGAACAAAAAAAACATATTGCTAGACGCGTGAAAGGTCTCTTGCACCCGTCGTTTGTTGTTTGGTGATGATCGTGTGCTCAGCTGCCACTTTCGTCATGCTTGGCCTCCCAGGTCCCCAGGCCTCAGTCCGTGCGATTATTGGTTTTGGGGTTACCTGAAGCCGCAAGTGTATCGTGATCGACCGACATCTCTAGGGATGCTGAAAGGCAACATCCGACGCCAATGCCTCACCATTACTCCGGACATGCTTTACAGTGCTGTTCACAACATTATTCCTAGACTACAGCTATTGTTGAGGAATGATGGTGGACATATTGAGCATTTCGTGTAAAGAACATCATGTTTGCTTTGTCTTACTTTGCCGGCCACGGTGGCCGTGCGGTTCTAGGCACTTCAGTCCGGAGCCGCGTAACTGCTACGGTCGCAGGTTCGAATCCTGCCTCGGGCATGGATGTGTGTGATGTCCTTAGGTTAGTTAGGTTTAATTAGTTCTAAGTTCCAGGCGACTGATGACCTCAGAAGTTAAGTCGCATAGTGCTCAGAGCCATTTGTCTTACTTTGTTATGCTAATTATTGCTATTCTGATCAGATGAAGCGCCATCTGTCGGACATTTTTTGAACTTTTGTATTTTTTTGGTTCTAATAAACCCCATGTCATTCCAAGCATGTGTGTCAATTTGTACCTCTCTATCTACATTATTCCGTGATTTATTCAGTTTTCAAATTTATACTGACTTTTTGATCACCCGGTACTTCCCCCCACATACATCTCGCGTATGATCACGAGGAGAAAATTCGAGAAATTAGTGCCAATACAGGGGCTTACCAATAATCATTCTTCCCACGCCCTATTCGTGAGTGGGGCAGGGTTGGAGGGATGACATAGTGCTACCGAAACTACCCTCCGCCACACACCATTAGGTGGCTTGCGAAGTATGATGTAGATGTTGACCCTAAGTATTTAGCTGAACTGACAACCTTTAGATTTGTGTGATTTATCGTGTAATCGAAATTTAACGAATTTCTTTTAGCGGTTGGTAGGATGGGTAAATTCGGGACGGGTTTCAGTGTCTGTGAGAGGGAGAAGGTTAAAATTTCGTCGAGAGAGGACATGGAGGGAGAATGGCGCAACAGCGTACTACGAATGGAAAAGTTTAGAGTCGAGACACGGGATTATTAGAGCTGAGTTCTTCGGGTGGAGCTGTTCGAAGGTGTTCATGTGAGTGAGGACAGATGGGAACTTGATGAGATGTGCATGTGGGGGAAGGTAAATGGATGCGGCAAGGAAGGCAGAGAGCTTGACCTTTAAGAATTTGTGGGGACTGATAGAACTTCGATGGAGCGGATAGCCAAGCCGAACAGGAGAGATCTTGTAGGTGTGGAGAGGTGTAATCTCCAAGTTCGGCCAGTTAGTAGTCTACTAATTAATGTACTCAGAACTTCCAAAACGATTTTCTGTCATTGGTGCTACATCCACATCTACATACGCAAGCAGTGTGTGGCGGGGGGTAGCCTGTATCCCTACCAGTCATTTCCTTCCTGTTCCACTCGCAAATAGAGCGTGGGAGAGACTACTGTATGTTCCTCCGTATGAGCCCTAGATTCCCGTATCTAACCTTCATGATCCTTACGCGAAATGTATGTTGGCGGCAGTGTCCTACTTTCTCGTATCTTATCTTCGTGATTCTTATGCGAAATGTATGTTAGCGGGAGTAGAATCGTTCTGCAGTCAGTTTCAAATGCCGGTTCTCTGCATTTTCGCAATAGTGTTCCTCGAAAAGAACGTAGCCATCCCTCCAGAGAATACGATTTGAGTTCCCGAAATATCTCCATAACAATTGTGTGTTGTTCGAACCCAATGGTAATAAGTGTATCAGGCCGCCTCTGAATTGCTTCCATGTCTTCCTTTAATCCGACATGGTGCGGAACCCAAACACGCAAACAGTACTTAAGAACAGGTCGCACTGGTGTTTTACATCCGGTCTCCTTTACATGTGAACCACGCTTTCCCAAAATTCTGCCAATAAACCGAAATCGACCATTCGCCTTCCCTATCACAATTTCCTCGCATGCTTCTTGCATTTCATATCGCTTTGCAACCTTACTGTGCCAACCTGCATGCTACTAATGCTGTATTCGAGCATTACGCGTTTGTTTTCCCACTCAGCGGCATTAACTTACATTTTTCCACATTTAGAGCTAGCTGCCATTCATCACACTCAGTAGAAATTTCGTCTAAGTCAAGTTGCATCATCCTGCAGTCACTCAACATTGACAACTTCCCATACAGCACATGGTTTCCAGTATATCATGTAAGAAAAGGGCAAGCTTAGTGCCACACGAGCGATGTTTTGTAAAACGGTGTTGATTTGCGGAAATAAACTTTCCGGTTTCAAGGAAATCTATAATATTCGAACTCAGAATATGTTTTAGAATTCTTCAACATACCGTGGTCTGTTGTTTTACGGGTTTCTTTTATTCTTTTTATATACAGGAGGCAACTGCCCTTTTTTCCAGTCGCTTGGGACTTCGCCCTGGGCGAGAGATTCGCAACAATACGATCTAAGTAAGGGGCTAATGCCGCAAGGTCATAATAGCCTCCCATGTGCGATCCCCTTCACAGATGAACCACACTTTCCGAGAGAGAAACTAGATAATGCACTGACGGGAAAAAATCGCAACATCAAAAGTAATTGACAAACTGCCTATTGGCTTCTGTCTCGGGTTCTTCGGCCGACGTTCATCTAATGATTTTTCTGACGTTTCGCCAGCACGAGTGGCTGGCATTGTCAAAGCTTCACCCTCCATTGCCGGTGGTGAACTGGAGCCGAGCTCTTTTTTTTTTTTTTTTTTTTTCACCCCTGATGGGGGTGGGCGGGCTGTTTGAGGGCTTGCATTGCCCTTTTCAGCCATTTTCTGTACATAACTGGTACATTCATTTATTTATTAATTCAATATTTCTTGCAAAAGTGCATTTGATCATATTGAGTATACAAAGATATAGTATATGTAAAGATGCAGAAATATAAAATAATACAATAATACAAAATAAAAGAAAATATAAAGTAGGTACAAGGATATTAAATAGGTACAAAAATATTACATAGAATGAGGTTAGAGGTTGAGATTTAAGTGTTAAAGATTTTAAGTCATGTTGTGATATAGTGTTTGTTTATAAATTATACAGTATTTTCCGTTATGATTATTCTCTTTGTTTTCTTTGAGTACTTTAGTGTGTATGGAGGTTGTAGCATACGATAGTAGTACCGTAGTTTTGGTGTGTATGCTACTTTTAATGTTTAATTTGTTATTTCTATGCTACTTTTTAGATGTAGCTTAGGTCTACAGTTCTTGTGTATGTTTTGTGTGTGTGCGTGTGCGCGCAGGCGCGTTCGCGTTTGTGTGTATATTCTGGGGTCAGTTTCTGTGTCTTTGGGTCAGGTGTGGGGGAAGTTGGATGCCTTGTGTTAGTGGTTCCATGGTGGGGGCGAGGTCTGGGTATTCTTGGCTGGTGTTTTGTGCTACTGTACGCGCTGGTTGGGTATACTTAAATTTTAGTCGTCTGTTCACTCGCGGTCTTGTTGTCAAAATGTCTTCCATGTCTGGGCGTTTCGTTAATATGTGTCTACCGTAGTTCGCCCTGAGTTTGGTCAGTCTGTTTTGTAGCGGCTCCACGCCTGTGATGTCATATACGTCGTCACTGGGCGTGGGCCTTGGCAGTCTACAGATGCTGCGTAAAAGTCGTCTTTCGGTCGAGTAAAGTTGTTCGGCTACCGGTTTGTGCAAGCCTCCTAAGGGGGCTGCTGCATATTCTATCACTGGTCTGATGTACGTCTTGTAGGTGTGTATCGCCGTGTGGTCGTCACATCCATGGAATCGTCCTTTTACTTGTCTGATTAGGCGTTGTCTTTTCCTCGTCTTGTTTAGCAGGTAAGTGAGGTGTGTCTTGCAGTTTAAGTACTTGTCTAGGTACACTCCTAGGTACCTGGCAGTGTCGTTAAGTCTTAGTGGTGTGTCCCACAGCGTCAGTTGTATGTCATTTGTGTTTTGTTGTCGTTTTTTCGTCAGGTGTCTGTGTCTAAATAAAACCATTTGGGTTTTGGTTGGGTTTGGTCGGATTCTCCATGTCGTCATCCAGTTTTCTAATCTTTGTAGGTAGGTCTGTGTTTTTTGTTGTATGGTTGTCGTCTTCAAGTCTGTGCACCAGTAGGCGGTGTCGTCAGCATACAGTCCTACCGTTTCTTTGGGGGTTGTTGTCGTTGGTACGTCTGCCGTGTAAAGCGCGTACAGCAGCGGGGATAGGATACCTCCTTGTGGCACTCCTGCTTGGGGTGTGAATTCTTGAGAGTAGGCTCCGCCGATATGTACCTTGCACTTCCTGTTTGTGATGTACGTCCGTATTAGTCGTATAACCTTGGTCGGGAGGCCCAATTTGCTCAGTTTGTAGAGCAGTCCTGTATGCCAGAGCTTGTCGAAGGCACGCTCTATGTCTAAGAAGACTGCAAGAGTGCAGTGTCCTCTGTTGAAGCCTTGTGTTATTCCGTTGGTCAGTCTGATTAACGGGTCGTTAGTGGAGTGATTTTGTCGGAAGCCTGATTGTGTCAGAGGGAGGATGTCGTTGCGTTCTACATACGTTTTTATGCGGTCAGTTAGTATCCTTTCGTAAGTTTTCCCTATGACGTCGAGTAGAGATATCGGTCTGTAAGATCTTTGGTCAGTCCTTGGTTTGTCAGGTTTTGGTATCATTATTGTTTTGCTAGTCTTCCAAGTGGCGGGTAGCGTTTCATTTGTGAGACAATAGTTGTAGATGAGGTAGAGGATGGGTGTCAGTAGGTGGGCTGGGGCTTTCTGAAGGTGTATGTGTCTTATGTCATTTTGTCCTGGAGCTGTGTTGCGTCCTGAGTATATGGCATTGATTATTTCTGCGTTAGTGATTTCTGCTGTCAGCGTGTTTTCGTCTTCTGTTGCTGTCGTTGGGGTGTTTAGGATTATAGTCAGCTGTTCCTCGGCGTGTTGTCTGAAGTTGTCGTCAAATTTTGCGTCTTGTGGGAAGGAGTAAACTTGCTGCAGTACTTGTCGAAATGCATCTGCTTGTTCTGCTTTGTCTGTTGTCGGTTCGTTATCCACTAGTAATGCAGTGTTTGTTGTCTGTCGTTGTCCCGTGAGCGTTTTAAAGCGTTGCCAGAATTTCCCCCCTTCCCTGTAGTTAAGTCTTCTGCATGTGTCGTCCCATTGTCTTTGTCGGTGTTCAGATATGATTCTTTTAATTCTGGCATTCAATCTATTCCATTGTCTTTTTAGGTCTGGGTTGTTGTCGCGTCTGATTTGTCTATAAAGTTGTTTTTTGTGTCGAATTAGGTTGAGGGCTTCCCGGGGTATGCCTTGTTTCCAATTTTCGACTACTATGGTGGGTATGGCTTCATGTATTGCTTGATGTATGGCAGTCTCTATTCTATCTGTGGCGTGTTGGAGGTCGTCGTCGTCTGTTATCGCCAGTGGTATTGATAGTTGTTCCGTGAGTACTTCTTTATGTTTGTCCCAATCCGCATTTGCGTATTTGCGGATTGTTCGTCTTGTGGGTATATGGTCTGGGGGCAGGGTGACGCTGGTCGAAAAAAGGATTTGCAGGTGGTCGCTCGTTATCGAGGTGCCCACGACAGCATCTGACATTGTGCCGCTTATGTTGTGTCCATATAGTACGTGATCTGGTGTCGAGTGGCCTCGGTGTCCTATGAAAGTCGGTTGGTTAACTGGTAACCGTTCCATCGGTTCTGTTGTCAGGAAGTCGAATAGACTTCGTCCGTTTCCATTATCGGCTGTGTCCCCTAGCATATGGTGTCGTGCATTAAAGTCTCCTAGTATTATGTATCTATTGTAAGTCATCATATGTCGTAGGAAGTGCAGTGGCAGGGGCGTTCCAGATGGGTTGTACAGGCATGCTATCGTAAGAGTGCGTCTGTTCTTGTCTCTTATCTGTACTATGACTGCTTCTAGGTTATTGAGTGGTGCCGGGAGAGGAATCTCCTTTGCTGCAATCGTGTTCTGAACGAGTATAGCTACTCCTCCTCTTCCGTCCTGCCTGTCTTTTCGGAATGTATTGAACCTGGGGATGTTAAAGGCGTGTGTGTTCCTTAGCCATGTTTCGGTGATGCCTGCAATATGGACACCTTCCTGTTGTATGGTGTGCGTTAGTAGTGGGCGTTTCGGTTTGACGCCTTGGGCGTTTACCGATAGGAGACGTAGTGTGTTGGCCATCGCGGAGATGCCTGGGAGGGAGGGGGTTGGAGTTAGGGTGTGGGTGCCTGTTTAATTCGTGTCCTGTTGTGTGTGTTGCGGTGTGTGCTGGGGTGTGTGTTGTGGTGTGTGTCTGAAGCGTGTTTCTGGGTGCCAGTGGTCACTTATTGTGATATGTATTTTGTTTCCTGTTTGCGTCACCTCAAAGTCTTTTTCTAGAATCTGTTTAGTAGCTTGTTTCAGTGACTTTTTGATGGCTTCCCTGCGATCCTGGAACAAGTCCAGCAGAGTTGCAGCAAGGACTCGCACCAGGTCTTCTTTCAGCACGAGCTCTTGTTTGAGGTCGTCATTGTTGTTTGGAAGTGGCGCTGGTTCATCTATGATTTTTATTGGCGGGCGCGTTTCCTCACTTGTTGCCTCCTTGGGACGCATGGGACACCTGTACGAGAGCGCGGAGTGGTCACCCATGCAGTTTGCGCACATCTCTTTCTCTTTTATGTTACAGCGTGAGAGATCGTGCGGCCCACTGCATCTTGGGCACTTGGTTTCTCTAGTGCAGTTCGCTGTGGCATGCTCGAAGGGAGCCGAGCTCGCGGCCGCAGACTGTATGTACCTGGCGCGCCAACGTCCGAGGGATTCTCCGCGGTCATTTCCGGTACGGTTCTCGACTTGCTACCCGCGACGTTCGTTCGCTACAGTACGGGAAGCCAGGATCCGTTTACCTTAAGGCTTTCCTCTTTCCTGTTGAAACTGTTCGCGTGTTTTTGTATTTCTATAGCTTCTCTGAACAAGCGCGTGTGATAGTGCTTCTCTACAGCCAGAGCTTCCGTGTCGGCGAATTGTATTACGTGGTCGGTCTCATTCAGTGCGTGCTCTGCCACGGCCGATTTCTCCACCTGCCCCAACCTGCAACGTCGCTTATGCTCCTTGATCCTGGTGTTAATTGATCGTCCAGTCATTCCGACATAAACTTTTCCGCATGTGCATGGTATACGGTATATTCCCGACATTGAAAGTGGGTCTCGTTTCTCCTTCGCCGATCCAAGACACGCTTTGATCTTCCTTGTCGGTTGGAAAATCGTCTTTGCGCCATGTTTGCGCAATATACGGCCGATTAATGTAGAGTAATGAAATTTTCGGAATACATTTGTCCAGGTAACATGTTTAAGTGATTAACACTGCAAGATCAAGGTTAATGTAAGCGCAAGAGAAACCATTCCAAATGTGAAGTGTTGGCACATTAACAACCAGAGTTACCGCCAGACTGTTGAATGCAAGCATATACACGTACATGAATTGTGTTGTACAGGTGCGAGATTTCAGTATATGGCATGGATTTTCACGACTGTTGCACTCGGTCAGTCAACATAGGGACGGTTAATGCCGTTTGTGGATGACGCTGGAGTTTTTGTCCTGTGATGTCCCATATGTGCTCTATTGGAGACGGGTCTAGTGATCGAGCAGACCAAGGCAACTTGTCCAAACTAAGTAGACCATATTGGGGTACAACTGCTGTATGTGGTCGAGCATTAACCTGTTGGAAAACATCCCTTCGAAAGTTGTTCATGGCAGCAAAATAGGTCGAATCACCAGTCTGACGTACAGATTTGGTCAGGGTGCGTGCGATAATCGTGAGAGTGCTCCAGCCGTCATATGAAATCGCACCCCAGACCATAAATCAAGGTGTTGCTCAAGTGTGTCTAGCATGCAGACAGGTTGTCTGCAGGCTCTCAATTGGCCCCCTTCTCACCAGCACACGGCCATCACTGGCACCGAGGCAGAACCAGCTTTCACCAGAAAACACAACAGACCTCCACCCTGCCCTCCAATGGGTTCTGGCTTCACACCATTGAAATCGCAAATGCTGGTGGTTTGGGGTCAGTGGAATGAACGCTACGGAACGTCTGGCTCTGAATGTCCTTGAAGTAATCGATTTGTAACAGTTCGTTGCCCCCACCCGCGCTAGGTGAGTGGCGAGCCATGCAACTGAACGGGACGCCGAGTGTGATTGAAAGCAAACACCCCACTACAAAGTGGCGTGCTGTGTGGCAGGCAGTGAATGCCAGCACCCTTGCTACTGACGTGCAATATGCATGGTACATAACTTAATGGGAAACAGTTGTGACAGTGCCGCTCACATCACATCCATCTCGTCGACTCACCGTTGCATGCCACATGCCAAGTTGTTGACACGGATGAACATCGTTTCGAATGCGAGTTCGCAAAGGACGTTTGGTATTTGGGGCGTCAGATATTGGCTTTTCTCATACGCATGACTCACGACAGGATAACTACATCATCACTTCTTTTCCCAGATGGGGTGTGTTTCCCAAGAACAAAAACGAACTCTGTGACGTAGATTAGCGGCCACGCTGTTCACTACCTTTTCGGTAATGGCGAAAAGACAGTACCCGATTTTTGCTATTATCTCAATGAACGACATCGTGCGATCGTCAAGAACCCTAAATACAGACAATATTTTTCAAAATTTCTTTGGAGCGCATTCCAAACCCGCCTCGCAGCTGGATTATCCATGACACGGGAAGATAACCTTCGAATCTCTTTCCAGTTTCTTTTCGTATGAGATTGAACAAACAACGGAAACAACGCAGCGACAAGACGACACTTATTCAAAAATCCGCAGCGGGCTATAGCATGGGGCATCCTTATGTCGTAACGGGACGACTCTTATTAGTCCGGTTAAGTAGCCGAAGAGGAACGGCATTCCTTTATCCATTTGTGAAAAAGTAAAATAATAAGTAAAGTGTAACTTCCTGCCAGATCAAAACTGTGTGCCGGACTGAGACTCGATGCTGTGAGGACGAGGCGTGAGTCGTGCTTGGGTAGCTCAGATGGTAGAGCACTTGCCCGCGAAAGGCTAAGGTCCCGAGTTCGAGTCTCGGTCCGGCACACAGTTTTAATCTTCCAGGAAGTTTCATATCAGCGCACACTCCGCTGCAGAGTGAAAATCTCATTCTGGAAACATCCCCCAGGCTGTGGCTAAGCCATGTATCCGCAATATCCTTTCTTTCAGGAGTGCTACTTCTGCAAGGTTCGCAGGAGAGCTTCTGTAAAGTTTGGAAGATAGGAGACGAGGTATTGGCAGAAGTAAAGCTGTGAGGACGGGGCGTGAGTCGTGCTTGAGTGGCTCAAGGCAAAGGTCCCGATTTCGAGTCTCGGTCGGGCACACAGTTTTAATCTGCCAGGAAGTTTCATATCAGCGCACACTCCGCTGCTGATGTGTTGGCAAATGTGCCAACACCTTGTAGATAGAGGAGGCCGAAATGCACGCTATCTAACGCAGACGGGCGTGAATTCTGGAACAGGATAAGTAGTGAATGGTAGCAAGAAAAGTACGTAGCTGCTGTACTTAACTTTTATATCGTCCTTTGGTTTACAACGTTCTTGATGAGACATTTCATACAATAACTATCAAACTATGTAAGGCTAATGGCGCCTTGCTAGGTCGTAGCCATGGACTTAGCTGAAGGCTATTCTAACTGTCTCTCTGCAAATGAGAGAAAGGCTTCGTCAGTGTAGTCGCTAGCAAAGTCGTCGTACAACTGGAGCGAGTGCTAGCCCGTATCTCGAGACCTGCCTTGTGGTGGCGCTCGGTCTGCGATCACACACTGGCGACACGCGGGTCCGACATGTACTAAATGGACCGCGGCCGATTTAAGCTACCACCTAGCAAGTGTGGTGTCTGGCGGTGACACTACAGCTGCAGAGTGAAAATCTCATTCTGGAATAAATAAAGTGTTCGCATTGGTAGTTTGTGAGGCAGGTGAGTCGTGTTCAAGCCTATATAGTGTCAATTTTTTTTCACAAAAGAAGTGTGACGGTAGCGGCTGTTTGATGCAGTTCTTGACCCTAAGCGACCTCGCGGCTGCCATTGTATTTCGACGGAACATTTTATTTCAAATGGTTCAAATGGCTCTGAGCACTATGGAACTTAACATCTGTGGTCATCAGTCCCCTAGAACTTAGAACTACTTAAACCTAACTAACCTAAGGAGATCACACACATCCATGCCCGAGGCAGGATTCGAACCTGCGACCGTAGCAGTCGCGCGGTTCCGGACTGCGCGCCTAGAAGCGCTAGACCACCGCGGCTGGCATTTTATTTCAGTTGACAAAAATAAAAAAGGAAAAAAATAAAAAGGTAGTCAGTGCGACAGAATATCAATCCTAAGGGCCCGGGTTCGATTCCCGACTGGGTCGGAGATTTTCTCCGGTCAGGGACAGGGTGATGTGTTGTCATAATCATCATGATTTCATTCCCATCGATGCGTAACTCACGGAAGTGGCGTCAAATCGAAAGACTTGCACCCGCCGTACGGTCTACCGAACGGGAGGCCCAAGTCACACGACATTTTATTTAATTCGTTGTGTCCCTGTGGTACCAACTGCTGCTCAAATTGCTACCGCAGATGCGGTACGATGTGCCAGAGCCGTACGCCGAACCGGACTTTTTTCCGTCAGAGCATACTGCTTGCGCGCTGAAACAGCACTGCTAGTACGGAAGAGCGCCCGTTGAGATGTCATTAGCCGCGGCGCACACGGTCAGACTAAGCGGCAGCGGGGGTGTGCCCCGAGCGGCCCGGAACCAGGTGGAGGGCTTGCGTAATGCGCCCGCGGCACGTAGCCCGGCCTCTGCAACGGGAGAAAGTCTGTAGAGCAGCAGCGGCAGCAGCAGCAGCAGCAGCAGCTAGCAGACGGCAGCCGCAACGGCTACACGGCTAGGCGCCGTCGCCAAGGGCACTGTGCACCGGCCGTGCCCAGACAGGAATGCGCCGCCGCTCCCCGGATCCAGCACACCGCTGCTGCCACCTCTACACAGCGCCTCCTTGTCTCTGTGGCAGTCTTCCGTCCAAAACCATCCAAATTTATACAGGGTGTTACAAAAAGTTACGGCCAAACTTTCAGGAAACATTCCTCACACACAAAGAAAGAAAATATGTTATGTGGACATGTGTTCAAACGGTTCAAATGGCTCTGAGCACTATGGGACTTAACTGCTGAGGTCATCAGTCCCCTACAACTCAGAACTACTTAAACCTAACTAACCTAAGGACATCACACACATCCATGCCCGAGTCAGGATTCGAACCTGCGACCGTAGCGGCCGCGCGGTTCCAGACTGAAGCGCCTAGAACCGCATGGCCACACCGGCCGGCTGGACATGTGTCCGGAAACGCTTACTTTCATGTTAGAGCTCATTTTGTTACTTATCTTCAAATCACATTAATCATGGAATGGAAACACACACCAACAGAATGTACCAGCGTGACTTCAAACACTTTGTTACAGGAAATGTTCAAAATGTTCTCCGTTAGCGAGGATACATGCATCCACCCTCCGTCGCCTGGAATCCCTGATGCGCTTATGCAGCCCTGGAGAATGGCGTATTGTATCACAGCCGTCCACAATACGAGCACGAAGATGGCTCAAATGGCTCTGAGCACTATGGGACTCAACTGCTGTGGTCATCAGTCCCCTAGAACTTAGAACTAATTAAACCTAACTAACCTAAGGACATCACACACATCCATGCCCGAGGCAGGATTCGAGCCTGCGATCGTAGCAGCAGCGCGGCTCCGGACTGGAGCGCCTAGAACCGCACGACCACCGCGGTCGGCGAGCACGAAGAGTCTCTAAATTTTGTACTGGGGTTGCGTAGACAAGAGCTTTCAAATGCCCCCATAAATGAAAGTCAAGAGGGTTGAGGTCAGGAGAACGTGGAGGCCATGGAATTGGTCCGCCTCTACCACTCCATCGGTCACCGAATCTGTTGTTGAGAAGTGTACGAACACTTCAACTGAAATGTGCAGGAGCTCCATCGCACATGAACCACATGTTGTGTCGTACTTGTAAAGGCACATGTTCTAGCAGCACAGGTAGAGTATCCCGTATGAAATCATGATAACGTGCTCCATTGAGCGTAGGTGGAAGAACATGGGGCCCAATCAAGACATCACCAACAATGTAGAGCAATGTAGTGCAATGAGTCGCATGTCAACACAAGCACCGAAGTCAACATTACCTTCCTTCAACTGGGCCAACTGGCGGTGAATCGAGGAAGTACGGTACATACTAACGAAATTTAAATGAGCTCTAACATGGAAATTAAGCGTTTCCGGACACATGTCCACATAACATCTTTTCTTTATTTGTGTGTGAGGAATGTTTCCTGAAAGTTTGGCCGTACCATTTTGTAACAACCTGTATTTTGGAGTGGTGTGGAGAGTAGGAAGAAGGGAGGGGGTTCAACTTCCAAAAGGATCATGCCTTGTCAGACACTTAAGGTGTTCACACGAACCATGCCACACAATCGATAGAAGATAGGTATATTGTGTTGTAACGTCCCCTTAGAAAAATTATAAATGACTATGCTGATAAACCTCTTACGTTATTTGAGTTTCAAACAGCTGAACAAAACTGAACGTACTCATACATTTCTTTATTTACTTATTCTCATCATCACTAAACTGATACATTTTTTCTTTTTTTTTTTTCTTTGCGCAACGCAATCTGACTTTCAATAACCCCCACAAAAGAATGGCCCTGACCTGTTCGTTTCATGAATCTTTTACCTCGCTAAAATCTTCGTTCCTCGAACTATTACAATACAGCGAGCGCCAATACTGCTACCTAAATGAAAGATTCTAACTACTGAAGGCATTAACTACTGATAGGCATAGTTAGCAAATGAAAGATTTTGTTAGAGAACAAACAGTCTATTGGGTGATAAAGAAGTCAGTATAAATTTGAAAACTGAATAAATCATGGAAAATTGACACACATGCTTGGAATGACATGGGGTTTTATTAGAACCAAAAAAATACAAACATTCAAAAAATGTCCAACAGATGGCGCTTCATCTGATCATAATAGCAATAATTAGCATAACAAAGTAAGACAAAGCAAAGATGATGTTCTTTACAGGAAATGCTCAATATGTCCACCATCATTCCTCAACAATATCTGTAGTCGAGGAATAATATTGTGAACAGCACTGTAAAACATGTCCGGAGTTATGGTGAGGCATTGGCGTTGGATGTTGTATTTCAGCATCCCTAGAGATATCGGTCGTTCACGATACATTTGCGACTTCAGGTAACCCCAAAGCCAATAACTGCACGGACTGAGGTCTGGGGACCTGGGAGGCCAAGCATGACGAAAGTGGCGGCTGAGCACAAGATCATCACCAAACGACGCGCGCAAGCGATCTTTCAGGCGTCTAGCAACACTTTTTTTTTATTTGGTTCTAATAAAACCCCATGTCATTCCAAGCATGTGTGTCAATTTTTACCTCTCTACCTACATTATTCCGTAGTTTATTAAGTTTTCAAATTTATACTGACTTTTTGATCACCCGGTATTTACCTTAATAGTGTTCAAAAGTCATTATATATATATACATCAGTTCATGACATCCAGTCTAACAAATTTACTGTCTCTGATGGACACACGTCCAGATCGTCCGCCCTCAAAACTCCGCCATCTCTCTCCCCACATCCACCACTGCTGGCGGCTCACCTACAACTGCGCAACGCTACGCGCTGTTCACATCCAACTGAAAAACAGTACACAAGCGAAAATTCCAACAAAGAGTCCAACCAGCCACAAATTGCACACAGCACAGTCAGTGATTTTCACACAGAGCGCTACGTGACGTTACCAACATAAAAACCTAAACAGCCTACTTACAGTGTTACCAAACAATTCGACTTTTAGTTGAAGCTCACTTGTTGTCTGTGTTTCCTTCAAAAAATTGTTCCAATGGCTCTGAGCACTATGGCACTTAACATCTGAGGTCATCAGTCCCCTAGAACTTAGAACTGTTTAAACCTACCTAACCTAAGGACATCACACACATCCATGCCCGAGGCACGATTCGAACCTGCGACCATAGCGGTCGCGCGGTTCCAGACTGAAGGGCCTAGAACCGCTCGGCACACAAGGCCGGCTATGTTTGCTTCCTAATACATAACTATGGAAATACCGTTCTGCCTTGTTGGTGGACCAAGTAAATCTATACGATAATTTGTGCCGCGGCAGGGACTCGAACACGGATCTTCTTGCTTACTAGGTACAAATTAATTATAAGATCTATATGATCACAGGTAAATCTCCGTAAAGCGTGATTCATATTATCAACATTGTGACTACCTACCTAACAGCCTTTGGCACTTATAACAGCGGTGACCGTCCTGACATGGGAGCTATGAGGCCTCGGTAGGTTGCTGGAGGAACTTGGCACCAGAAGGAGGGCAATGAGCTCTGACGCGAAGTGCAACCACATCCTAGATGTGTTTGATCAGGTTCAGATCTGGCAAGCTGGGGCGCCAGCACATAAATTGGAACTCGCCACTGTGTTCCTCGAACCACTCCGGGCCTTCTGGCACCGAGCATTATCTTGTTGAAAAATTCCACTGCGTCAGGGAACATGATCGTCATATAGGGGTGCACGTGATCTGCAACCAGTGTAATACACCTCTGGCCATTAAAATTGCTACACCAAGAAGAAATGCAGATGTTAAACGGGTATTCATAGGAGAACTATATTATACTAGAACTGACATGTGATTGTATTTTCACGTAACTTGGGTGCATAGATCCTGAGAAATCAATATACAGAACAACCATTGAGTCAAACAGACTTGGATGGCGTGTACAGGTGCAGCTGCCCATGCAGCTTCAAGATGATACCACAGTTCATCAAGAGTAGTGACTGGCGTATTGTGACGAGCCCATTGCTCGGCCACCATTGACCAGACGTTTTCAGTTGGTGAGAGATCTGGAGAATGTGCTGGCCAGGGCAGCAGTCGAACATTTTCTGTATGCAGAAAGGCCCGTACAGGACCTGCAACATGTGGTCGTGCAATATCCTGCTGAAATGTAGGGTTTCGCAGGGATCGAATGAAGAGTAGAAACACGGGTCGTAACAAATCTGAAATGTAACATCCACTGTTCAAAGTGCCGTCAATGCGAACAAGAGGTGACCGAGACGTGTAAGCAATGGCATCCCATACCATCACGCCGCGTGATACGCCAGTATGGCGATGACGAATACATGCTTCCAATGTGCGTTCACCGTGATGTCGCCAAACACGGATGCGACAATTAAAATGGCTCTGAGCACTATGGGACTTAACATATATGGTCATCAGTCCCCTAGAACTTAGAACTACTTAAACCTAACTAACCTAAGGACAGCACACAACACCCAATCATCACGAGGCAGAGAAAATCCCTGACCCCGCCGGGAATCGAACCCGGGAACCAGGGCGCGGGAAGCGAGAACGCTACCGCACGACGATGCGACAATCATGATGCTGTAAACAGAACCTGGATTCATCCGAAAAAATGACGTTTTGCCATTCTTGCACCCAGGTTCGTTGTCGAGTACACCATCGCAGGCGCTCCTGCCTGTGATGCAGCGTCAAGGTTAACCGCACCCATGGTCTCCGAGCTGATAGTCCATGCTGCTGCAAACGTCGTCGAACTGTTCGTGCAGATGGTTGTTATCTTGCAAACGTCCCCATCTGTTGACTCAGGGGGCGAGACGTGGCTGCACGATCAGTTACAGCCATGCGGTCTAAGATGCCTGTCATCCCGACTGCTAGTGATACGAGGCCGTTGGGATCCAGCACGGCGAACCGTATTACCCTCCTGATCCCACCGATTCCATCGATTCCATATTCTGATAACAGTCATTGGATGTCGACCAACGCGAGCAGCAATGTCGCGATACGATATACCGCAATCGCGATAGGCCACAACCCGACCTTTATCAAAGTCGTAAACGTGATGGTACGCATTTCTCCTCCTTACACGAGGCATCACAATAACGTTTCACCAGGCAACGTCGGCCAATGCTGTTTGTGTATGAGAAATTGGTAGGAAACTTTCTTCATGACAGCACGTTGTAGATGTCGCCACCGGCGCCAACCTTGTGTAAATGTTCTGAAATGCTGATCATTTGCATATCAGAGCATCTTCTTCCTGTCGGTTAAATTTCGCGTCTGTAGCACGTCTTTTTCGTGGTGTAGCAATTTTAATGGCCAGTAGTGTATAATCCTTGGTCATCATGCCTTCCACGAGCTTCACTGTAACTACGGATGGCCACGTGAATGTTCCCCAGAACATAATGGAGCCGCTGCCAGCTTGACTCCTTCATGCAGTACAGGTTTCAAGGAGCTGTTTCCCTGGAAGACGTCGGATTCGCACCCTCCTTTCAGCATGTTGAAGAAAGTATCGGGCTTCAGCAGACCGAGCAACGTTCTGCCAATGTGCCAACGTCCAGTGCCAGTGATCACGTGTCCATTTCAGTCGTAGTTGCCGTTTCTTTGTGTTAACATTGGCGCATGCATTGGTCACCATCAGCGGGAGCCCATCGTTAGGAGTGTTAGGTGCACTGTGTGTTTAGACGCACTTGTACTCTGCCCATCATTAAAGTCTGATGTTATTTCGCCGCCTGTTCTATCAGTCTGCAAGCCTACGACGTCCGACATCTGTCTCGACGTCTGGACGTGTTTTCACGTTGGTTTCGCCTAGTGTTGAAGACACTCACCACATCACTCCTCGGACACCCAAGTCGCGCAGTTTCCGAAGTGCACATTCAGAGCCTCCGGGCCAAACTCAGATCGGGCGCCTTCCCCATTCTACACACGGACACCACGCTGACTGATATGAGCACCGTGCGTCTGTTTGAGTAGCAGTCATTGCTCGGCAGGTGACGTTGCTATCGCCTGGACGGGTTTATAGCGACAGTAGGCCGAAACTTGAACCTGAATCTCCTGCTTACTAGACAGATGTGCTGTCCACTATACCACCTTGGCACTGTGGATCACGCAGCTGCATGAACTGCCTTAGTCCAGTACCCTCCCTAACACAAACTTTGATTCATACCTCAGCCCATCTCGATTTTCCCTTCTTAGATCGTCAGTACTGCGAAGGCTCTCCGATATTGGAATAGCACCCCAGCATTGTACAAAATGGAGAAACCCTGCCTGTAACTGAGGCGTAAGTGATCTGTTGATGTGATGTAATTATACAGAGGGGACAAAAAAATGTATCCACTGTTTAAAAGTCCATAACTGGCAAACTAATTGTCGGAGTTGTCTCATCTTTGGTAGTGTAATAGTTTGTAGTTCCGGCAATCCACACAAGCGTTGTATTGCGTTGTTTTGTTTTATGAGATGACAATCGCCAAATATTCAGTGTTTTGTTCTTAGTTCCATCTAGTTACTCGAGTAAACATGGCTGGCGCAAAGCTTACATTCTATGAAAGGAAGTACGTTTTGAAGTGGAATTTTAAGTACGAAAACATTAATGAGGTTCAAAGGCAATGGCGAAATGAGTATCAAACAGAACCACCGACACGTTTAACGATTTGTCGCATTCGAGACAAATTTGAAGCCGAAGGCTGTGTTAAAGATGTACACAAACAACGATCTGCACGACCTGTAACATTAACAAGTCCAGCTAATTCCCGTCGTGTGTTACAACAATTCACTCGCTCATCACAGTGTGTGTGAGACAGTGTGCCCGTGAAACTGAAGTGAGTCGCTCAAGTGATCTGCGAATTTTGAAGACAGAAAACTGGGAGTGCTACATCCCACGATTGCTACACGCAATGAACGAGAACGACCCAGATCGTAGAATGGAGTACTGCGAGTGGCTTACTAACAGGGTGCGCAACGATGAAGAGTCTGCAGAGACGATTGTGTGGTCTGATGAGGCACGGTTCAAACTCAATGGTACGGTAAATCGCCTCAATTGCATCTACTGGGCCGCCAAAAATCCGAAGGTCCATGTAGACAAAGCCGTGAATTTGCCAGGAGTAAATGTGTGGTGTGGGTTGTCTTACCGGGGCTTGATTGGGCCAGTCTTCTTTGACGGCACAGTTACCGGTGAGGTGTACCTTCAGAAGCTTCAGACATCCGTTTTACCTGCCATCCGAGACTTGTATGGAGACGGAAGAGTTTACTTTCAACAAGATGGTGTCCCAGACCACTGCCAAAATCGTGTTAGGGCGTATCTCCACGAAAATCTACCAGAAGATGGATAGGCCGTAGAGGTGCTGTGGAGTATCCACCACGTTCCCCAGACCTAACTCCTCTAGACTTTTACCTGTGGGGAACACTAAATGACGTCGTTTATCGACAAAAGCCATGCACATTGGGTGAACTTCGAGAATCCATCGTACATTCATGTGCAAATATCCAACTGAACACGTTGCAGTCAGTAGTTCGTGCTGCAGTTCGGCGGCATCGTTTGTGTGTGGATGTTAATGGTGACCACTTCGAACACCTACAGTGGTATCTTAAAGTTAAACATTAAGCTACACTTTCACCAAAAATGAGACAACTCCGTCAATTAGTGTGCAAGTTATGGACTTTTAAACAGTGGATACATTTTTTTGGACCCCTCTGTATTTTCCTGGAGACATATTGAATCTCAGCTTTTAATTCATTATTTCAGTTTCCATCGTTATTGAAGTTAAAATTGAGATTCAATATGTCTCCAGGAAAATATCATTACAGCAGAGCAATAGATCTAATTTGTTATTTTGGAGCGTTTGGGGATGTGTGGAGGCGGGGGGAGGGGGGGGGGGAGGGGGGGGGAGGGGACAGCATCACAGTCTTATAATGTTGTTTGATGCGACCCACAACAGTACAGTAGTTTGGAGTCCATGTCATACTGTAGCTCCCCACACAAATAGTTGTCCCAGTCATTCAAACGGTCACACGGAGGTAAAGCACTCTACCTCTAATGGGACAATGCCTAATAAGGCACCTAAGGTGTTAACACGAACCTTCCCACTCTGTCGATGAAATATTTTGTCAGTGTGTTACTGAACAATTCAACTTGTAGGTGAAGCTCTTGTTGTTCGTGTTTGCTTCCTAATACATAATTAAGGAAATATGGTATGACTTGAGTGTGGAACAGGTAAATCTCTATAAAGAGTGATTCAGCTGCCACTACTTAGGGGTTTTATGCAACCTGCAACACCTTCAGATACCAAGGGCAACATTTTGATATTCTCTCGCTCACTATGTGTAAACTATTAGTTATACAGAAAAAATGAACAGGTTCTTTTTTGAGGAAATTTAATGTAATTAAATTTCGTACTGGTACTCGTTTTCGCTAGAGATCATAGTTTCCGAACTATTAAAAAAAACGTACAAATATGGCCTTCAAAGGCATTTTTCTTGAATAACTCGAAAACATAGCCTCCAGCGAAAACCTCAGTACAAAATTTAACCACATTAAGTTTCCTGCAAAATGGTCTTTTTCATGTCTTCTATAGGACTAATATAATAATTTGCCAGTAGCGAGCTGGAGCTCTTACACAGAATAGACGCCTCTTGTATATTGTAAAAATACATCTATGTACGTATGATCACCATCTCCTCCTAAACCACTGCATCTATTTCAACCAAGCTTGGTACACGTATCACTTGCTATCTGCAAAGCGATACACTGTAGCGCTAAAAAACAGCTACCTCTCAGAGGAGTGGGGATCGAAAAAAAACGTAACACACCACGCGCAAATACCCAATATATATTCATCAAAAACTACGGCCGTAATTTTTCCCGAGGGCATGTAGCTTTACTATATGATTAAATGATGATGGCGTCCTCTTGGGTAAAATATTCCGGAGGTAAAATAGTCCACCATTCGGATCTCCGGGCGGACGTCGTTATCAGGAGAAAGAAAATTGGCGTTCTACGGATCGGAGCGTGGAATGTCAGATCCCTTAATCGGGCAGGTAGGTTAGAAAATTTAAAAAGGGAAATGGATAGGTTAAAGTTAGATATAGTGGGAATTGGTGAAGTTCGGTGGCAGGAGGAACAAGACTTTTGGTCAGGTGAATACAGGGTTATAAATACAAAATCAAATAGGGGTAATGCAGGAGTCGGTTTAATAATGAATAAAAAAAATAGGTGTGCGGGTAAGCTACTACAAACAGCATAGTGAACGCATTATTGTGCTCAAGATAGACACGAAGCCCACGCCTACTACAGTAGTACAAGTTTATATGCCAACTAGCTCTGCAGATGACGAAGTAATTGAAGAAATGTATGATGAAATAAAAGAAATTATTCAGATAGTGAAGGGAGACGAAAATGTAATAGTCATGGGTGACTGGAATTCGGTAGAAGGGAAAGGGAGAGAAGGAAACGTAGCAGGTGAATATGGATTGGGGCTAAGAAATGAAAGAGGAAGCCGCCTGATAGAAATTTGCACAGAACACAGCTTAATCATAGCTAACAGTTGGTTCAAGAATCATGAAAGAAGGTTGTATACATGGAAGAACCCTGGAGATACTGACAGGTTTCAGATAGATTACATAATGGTAAGACAGAGATTCAGGAACCAGGTTTTAAATTGTAAGACATTTCCAGGGGCAGATGTGGACTCTCACCACAATCCATTGGTTATGAACTGTAGATTAAAACTGAAGAAACTGCAAAAAGGTGGGAATTTAAGGAGATGGGACCTGGATAAACTGGATGAACCAGAGGTTGTACAGAGTTTCAGGGAGAGCATAAGGGAACAATTGACAGGAATGGGGGAAAGAAATATGGTAGAAGAAGAATGGGTAGCTCTGAGGGATGAAGTAGTGAAGGCAGCAAAGGACCTAGTAGGTAAAAAGACGAGGGCTAGTAGAAATCCTTGGGTAGCAGAAGAAATACTGAATTTAATTGATGAAAGGAGAAAATATAAAAATCCAGTAAATGAAGCAGGGGAAAAGGAATACAAACGTCTCAAAAACAAGATCGACAGGAAGTGCAAAATGGCTAAGCAGGGATGGCTAGAGGACAAATGTAAGGATGTAGAGGGTTATCTCACTAGGGGTAAGATAGATACTGCCTACAGGAA
Organism: Schistocerca serialis cubense; assembly: GCF_023864345.2. Classification (NCBI taxonomy): domain Eukaryota; kingdom Metazoa; phylum Arthropoda; class Insecta; order Orthoptera; family Acrididae; genus Schistocerca; species Schistocerca serialis. The sequence continues at coordinate 222,002,998 of NC_064639.1, read as the reverse complement.
AATTAAAGAGACCTTTGGAGAAAAGAGAGCGACTTGTATGAATCTCAAGAGCTCGGATAGAAACCCAGTTCTAAGCAAAGAAGGGAAAGCAGAAAGGTGGAAGGAGTATATAGAGGGTCTATACAAGGGCGATGTACTTGAGGACAATATTATGGAAATGGAATAGGATGTAGTTGAAGATGAAATGGGAGATACGATACTGCGCGAAGAGTTTGACAGAGCATTGAAAGACCTGAGTCGAAACAAGGCCCCGTGAGTAGACATCATTTCATTAGAACTACTGACGGCCTTGGGAGAGCCAGTCCTGACATAACTCTACCATCTGGTGATCAAGATGTATGAGACAGGCGAAATACCCTCAGACTTCAAGATGAATATAATAATTCCGATCCCAAAGAAAGCAGGTGCTGACAGCTGTGAAAATTACCGAACTATCAGTTTAATAAGTCACAGCTGTAAAATACTAACGCGTATTCTCTACAGACGAATGGAGAAACTGGTAGAAGCTGACCTCGGGTAAGATCAGATTGGATTCCGTAGAAATGTTGGAACACGTGAGGCAATACTGACCCTACGACGTATCTTAGAAGCTAGATTAAGGAAAGGCAAACCTACGTTTCTAGCATTTGTAGAATTAGAGAAAGCTTTTGACAATGTTGACTGGAATACTCTCTTTCAAATTCTGAAGGGGTAAAATACAGGGAGCGAAAGGCTATTTACAATTTGTACAGAAACCAGACGGCAGTTATAAGAGTCGAGGGGCACAAAAGGGAAGCAGTGGTTGGGAAGGGAGTGAGACAGGGTTGTAGCCTCTCCCCGATGTTATTCAATCTGTATATTGAGCAAGCAGTGAAGGAAACAAAAGAAAAATTCGGAGTAGGTATTAAAGTGCATGGAGAAGAAATAAAAACTTTGAGGTTCGCCGATGACATTGTAATTCTGTCAGAGACAGCAAAGGACTTGATGGAGCAGTTGAATGGAATGGACAGTGTCATGAAAGGAGGGTATAAGATGAACATCAACAAAAGCAAAACGAAGATAATGGGATGTAGTCGAATTAAGTCGGGTGATGCTGAGGGAATTAGATTAGGAAATGAGTAAAGGAGTTTTGCTATTTGGGGAGCAAAATAACTGATGATGGTCGAAGTAGAGAGGATATCAAATGTAGACTGCCAATGGCAAGGAAAGCGTTTCTGAAGAAGACAAATTTGTTAGCATCGAGTATAGATTTAAGTGTCAGGAAGTCGTTTCTGAAGGTATTTGTATGGAGTGTATCCATGTATGGAAGTGAAACATGGACGATAACTAGTTTGGATAAGAAGAGAATAGAAGCTTTCGAAATGTGGTGCTACAGAAGAATGCTGAAGATTAGATGGGTAGATCACATAACTAATGAGGAAGTATTGAATAGGATTGGGGAGAAGAGAAGTTTGTGGCACAACTTGACCAGAAGAAGTAATCGGTTGGTAGGACATGTTCTGATGTATCAAGGGATCACCAATTTAGTATTGGAAGGCAGCGTGGAGGGTAAAAATCGTAGAGGGAGACCAAGAGATGAATACACTAAGCAGATTCAGAAGGATGTAGGTTGCAGTAGGTACTGGGAGATGAAGAAACTTGCACAGGATAGAGTAGCATGGACAGCTGCATCAAACCAATCTCAGGACTGAAGACTACAACAACAACAACATATTCATCTAGCAGTAGAGAATAGAGCACCTAGCGACTTCCAGCAAACTTTAAACATAATTTCAAATCTTTCCCAAGCTTATTCTCGCTTACATTGTCAATCCCAATATTGTAAAGTAACCAGAAGTTTTAAGCTGTTTTATACAGGGGAATCCGATTCTATAAAGAATCAGGGTTAAATACTCTTCCATTGGCGGCGATAGGGGTTCATGGAAGGGCCAAGCCCCAGGTCCAACATCACTTGTAGTTGACAACATCTAGATTTATCTCGTGAAAAGTTTTAAAACTTTCCTTTAGAATGAAGTGAAGTGAAAAGCCGGTTAACAACAACCAGTTATCACAAAGCACCTGTCGTGCTTAAAAATTTGCTTTGAAATTTATCCCCCATTTAAAAAAAATTTACGACATCAATAATCACAGACAGCTAGAAGGCTCAGAATTTAGTTTAAAATCCTGTCTTTAAAAAATTACAACAAGATGAACATCAATAATTACCAAGCGCCAGGAGGCTTAGAAATTTCCAAGGAATTTTTAAGTATTACAGCAAGGTCAAGATCAATACAGAGCCCCAGAAGGCTTAGAAATACTCTCTTTTAAAAAACTGAAAAAAAGCACTTTAACAGAAATGTATCAAAAAATTTTACAGTTCTTCCAAAACAATATAAGAGAGTAAATGCCCTGCTTCAAAACTAGGCCATGCTATTGGCTACCAGGAATACAACAAATGTAAAAACTGTGACAGCCAGAAGGCCTGTAGTGGATCCAACGTTTGGTGAATTGGAAAAAATTATATATACATATATGGTGATTCACGAAGATATGCAAATATTTTGATACGTTATTCTACAAGTAAAACTAAAGAAAAAAGTTCATATAAACATTGCTCCGCAAATTTTTAGTTGCGGAATTATGGCTAATAAAAGATTTTGTTTGAAATTTAGGAAATTTGCTAACATGAAGCCGCCGCAAAAGTGTACAAGGTTAAAGTAAATCACGATTTCCATTTATTTTGTTGTTATTGATCTGGGGTATCTAATAAAACATATCCCAGACGTGTATCTGCAGAAGTTTTCCAGAACATCCAGAGAAGCAAAGAAGTAATTCCGTAAAATTTTTAATTTATTAACTACTTTGCCCAATTTGTTTTTTAAATTCCAGACAATTGCACAAAGTTTTCAATGGAAGTTGCAGAGAATTTAATTTTGGAAAAATGATGGTAATAACGTTAACTGAAACTGTATGAATGTGTCAGATAATCTGCTTTTATTAACACCATGGCATACGCGAATTCATGTTAACCGGGGGAAAAAAAATGGCTCTGAGCACTATGGGACTTAACTGCTGTGGTCATCAGTCCCCTATAACTTAGAACTACTTAATCCTAACTAACCTAAGGACCTCACACACATCCATGCCCGAGGCAGGATTCGAACCTGCGACCGTAGTGGTCACGCGGTTCCAGACTGTAGCGCCTAGAACCGCACGGCCACTCCGGCCGGCCCGGGAAGAAAAGGTCAGTGTTAAGGACGTTATACAGTGTACATACCATTTCACAATACGTTCGCACTAATGTTCAAAAATGTTTCCACAGAGTTCAATGCATTTAGTTGCACGTGTATGAACAGATTTTGTTGCTCGTTTCAGTTTCATAGGATTGTTCTTAATTCCGTGTATTGCATTCATAATGCGAGCAAGTAATGCCTCACGTGTATTGACTTTGTCATAAACTATGTCTTTCATCCATACCCATACACAAAATTCCATTGATATTAAATCGTGCCGGCCGGAGTGGCCTTGCGGTTCTAGGCGCTACAGTCTGGAACCGCGTGACCGCTACGGTCGCAGGTTCGAATCCTGCCTCGGGCATGGATGTGTGTGATGTCCTTAGGTTAGTTAGGTTTAAGCAGTTCTAAGTTATAGGGGACTGATGACCTCAGAAGTTAAGTCACATAGTGCTCAGAGCCATTTGAAGCATTTTTTTTTAATCGTACGATCAGGCTGGCCACAGACGTGTAGCACCACGACTAATCCATTTCTGGAGGAAATGTTCATTTAAATGTGTAGTAACGGCGTTGGTGAATTGTGGAGGCGTGCCGTCATGTTGGAAATAAATTTGCAATCGAGAGCAAGTGGAATGTCTTCGAGCAAGCGGGGCATTTCTTCTTGAAGGAATTGTAAGTACGTCTCACCAGTTAGACGTCCTGGGAAAATGAATGGTCCAATACCACAACACACATTTATTCTAATTTGTTCTGCATTGCACTGATGCATGTGCGTTTGTTTCAGACCATACACGCTCGTTATGTAAATAGTTCATACCATCTCGAGTAAACTGTGCCTCATCTGTAAATAAAATTTATGTGTAACTGCCGATTATTATTTTACCAGTTGCACAATTCTAAGAGAAGGGCAGGATCTCCAGGATGTAAATGATGCACCTTTTGTTTGTGGTAAGGATACAGATTATTATTGTACTTCAGTGTACACCATACCCTACATTGTGAAATGCCTAATCGTTGAGAGATACGTCGTGCACTGGTGCCCGGGCTACGTTGAACAACATCCATAACATCCTGATCATCGTCTTCACCTATCGAGCTAGCGCTCGTATTGATTCTGAACGCTAGGTAGGGAACCTGTCTCCCTTATTATTCGAAATACTCGATTAATGGTTCGTGCATTCGGAATCCTCCCAGTTAGATAAAGTACACGATATTCGTTAACTGGAGGCGTAGCATTACCATCACGTTTGCCATAAATAAACACCATATCGTCGTATTCCTCTATTGTAAATTTGAAAGGCATCCCTATTTCATAAATAGTCTACAAACTACAACAGTTACTACGTGGTTTCACTTAAATTCACTGTTGTTCTGTTCTTTCACTGAATAACACAGAAAACTAACTCATTTCAAGGTTAGTAAACGACTGGAACGAATCACAAACGGTTGCCAAAAATGGCATAAACGTTTCTACATTCTTAATGGAAATTAAACAAATTTACTTGCATAATACGCTTTGCTTCTCTGGATGTTCTGGAAAACTACTGCAGATACTGTAAGTAGGCTGTTTAGCTACTTATATTGGTAACGCCACCGCCACGTAGCGCTCGGTATGAAAATCACTGGCTGTGCTGTGTGCAGTCTGTGGCTGGGTGGCATTGTTGGAATTGCTATTGTAGTGTTGGGCAGCTGGATGTTAACAGCGCGTAGCGTTGCGCAGTTGGAGGTGAGCCGCCAGCAGTGGTGGATGTGGGGAGAGAGATGGCGGAGTTTTGAGAGCGGATGATCTGGACGTGTGTCCAACAGAGACAATAAATTTGTAAGACTGAATGTCATGAACTGATATATATATTATGACTTTTGAACACTATTAAGGTAAATACATTGTTTGTTCTTTATCAAAATTTTTCATTTGCTAACTACGCCTACCAGTAGTTAGTCCCTTCAGTAGTTATAATCTTTTATTTATCTGGCAGTATTGGCGCTCGCTGTATTGCAGTAGTTCGAGTAATGGAGATTTTTGTGAGGTAAGTGAATCATGAAAGGTATAGGTTATTGTTAGTCAGGGCCATTCTTTTGTAGGGATTATTAAGAGTCAGATTGCGTTGCGCTAAAAATATTGCGTGTCAGTTTAGTGATGATCAGAATAAGTAAAGAGAGAAATGTATGAGTACGTTCAGTTTTGCTCAGCTGTTTGAAAATCAAATAACGTAAGGGGTTTACCAGCACAGTAATTCATTAATTTTTCTAAGAGGACGTTTCAATACACGTCTGGGACATGTTTTATTAGATTCGCGAGGTCAACAACAACAAATAAATGGAAATCATGCTTTACTTTAACCTCTTACAGTTTTGCGATGGCTTCATATTAGCGAAGTTGCTAAATTTCAGTAAAAAATCTTTTATTAGACATATATATATATATATATATATATATATATATATATATATATATATATATATCAAGTTTGAGGCTTTCCTCTCACGTCATCAAGTCAGCCGGCTGGGGAGGCACACCGGAACAGTTTGGTGGCCAGTCAGACAACCAGGACCTGGGTCAGCACGCAATATGGCTAAACAGCCCAGCCTGGAAAACTGACAACCTGGTATTAGTATTAGTCCAGCTTAGACAGTGACCACGTAAAACACAAGAATAATTCACCACTTGAACCTTCTGCAAATTCGTTCACTTTTTTAAAACAAAAAAAGAAGGCAAACACTTCTCTAGGATACCGTCAAACACTTGAACAAGAGGGTAATATTTAAACACAAAATTAATCCAAGGTAACTACAAGTTACCTCCACAAACCCAGTACTCTGACACGGTTAAGATTGACTGCTCATTGAAAAATTTCACTAGATACAAGTACTGCACCTTACCAATATAGGGCATTCATCAACAGTCCACAGTGTCCGCTACATGACAGCCATCTCCCTGTGCAGAGCCGCGTGGGGTAACCGTGCGGTCTCAGGCGCCTTGCCACGGTCCGCGCGTCTTCCCTCCGCCGGAGGTTCGAGTCCTTCCTCGGGCATGGGTGTGTGTTTATTGTCCTTAGCGTAAGTTAGTTTGAGTTAGATTACGCAGTGCCTAAGTTCAGGGAAACCTAAGCAGTTTGGTCCCATAGGTCCATACCACAAATTTTTAAATTTCCCTGTGCGGCACGGGCCGACGGACACCCTGTAGGATGGTGAACGTAATTCTAAAACAATAAAAAGAAACAACTCGACGCAGTAACTGCCTTGCCTATCCCAGTAGGTCTCCTATTAGTAGAACCCCTTCATAGATCCACCAAGAAACACCACAAGCAATTCGAACAATAATATAACCAGTCACTGTGCAGTAACAGGGACAAATTGTAATTTGGCGTACACAGAACCCAGAAGCGGCGAAAAGAACCAATACACATCGCCCGCTGAGATAACCGACCGACCAACCAATGGTCGTTGCCGACGAAATCACAGGGAAGGGAAAATGTTGCAAGTGAATCGCCAACTGACAGCCTGTTACCAAGAGGTCACTTCGACGGACGGCAAAACAATGGGCGGCGGTGGCGGCAACACTTCCAATGGAAAACCAATAGCCTCTCGCGGAACGGAGCCTTTGGTCACTTCGCGCACAGTCGGCCATCTGTCGTCCCGACCTCTTCAGCTCAGAGTCCCAACTTCCTCCCAGCGCTGTCCAAACAAGAGTCGCACGCCGCAAAAATTCGGCCCACCGTCCGCGGCGATGCGGCAGCGCCACCGGACGACGACAGGAGAAATCAAGCAGATGAAATCGCCCGGAAGAGAGATCGATACAAGCCGACACGGTTCAGTCTCCCCCACTGAAACAGTAGCCCGCCCCGCTTACTCCTGACAGGGGACCAGGAGAACTGAAGGGCTCTACACGGCTTGTTTAATATGACTGATCTGTACTCGGGAGGCCCTACTTCTAGCTAGATTACACACTAAATGGTTAACAGGTACACGCAACCGGAGCACCTGATAAGCAGGGATTTGCTGCTTACTTATTATCTGCAAAGAAGCAAGGGGGGGGGGGGGGGTTAAAACCAACTACACTCGATAGAGGTAGGAGTGAAAAGATGACATCGAAGCTTAACTCTTGGAGCAATTTGTCGTGTACTTGAGCTTTTATTTGTATAAAAATACTCTGAATAACCTTTGAAGTGTGTATGAGAAGACGTCACGTAAAAATGTTCGTTTTCGTATTCATATCCTGTATTCGGTTGAAGTACTTTTAAAAATACAAAGTGGAATTTGTCTCTGATTTGTGGTATTCATTGTGTTAACAAGGTCGCGACTATGAGCGCTGCAGTAAGCCAATCGTTTTGTCAAGTTGTTTTGGTACTTAAGATCAAGCCAAGCCATACGGCTGAATACCACAGATAAATTTAACATCCTCTCTTGAAATTTAACATCCTCTCTTGCGTCGTATAGTGTAATACAGCAGAGAATCTGACATATAAAGTGCGATACATGTCATGTACACTAATATTCAAAATCTCCTCCTAAGCACTCGGGTCAGTTTCAGCCAAACTTGTTACACTTATTTTTTCTCATCTTGAAAGAAATACTGTTGGGGTAAAAGCCGCCAGCCTCCCATTGGGATCAGGGAGGTGGTGATAACAGAATGATACACAGAGAAAGGGGGGGGGGGAGGTGGGCACGTGGTTTCGGGAGTATGGATGTAGATGTAGGGTGAAGAGAAAGGGCTGAGAACTAGTGGATCGCATCCCTGTAATATTTCGCCAAGCCATCAACATTGTTTTACTATCATTACCACTGCATCTCAAACATTCAAGCAAAGCATACAATAAGACAATAAAATTACATACATACGAAAGAGGTATACTAATTATGTCGTGATTTTGTGAGTGAAAACTAAAATTAATTTTCAGCTGTGTGTCAAAAATTGTACTTTCTGTTACTCTCTTCAGTTTAGATTCCCATACAAATAATATTTTCTGTGAAAAATCACCACGTTCAGCGATTATAGAACGTATCTAATTCCAAACAGTAATAATTTATATTTATTGTTTAGAGTCTATTGGTGAGGAATGCAGCTGGAGTATAAATAAAGCCGCTCAAAGTCAGCTGGAGATGAGTGATCGAAGGAACAGCAGTGAGTAAAGATTTGCGGAAAAACACTTAGTACACGGTTCGGTCGCATCAATGTGGCAGCCTCCTATGTTCGACGTCAACGAGCGATAACCACTCACAGACAACAGGTTGCAGCACTAGCAGTGGAGGGTATATAAAGCGTGTCAGGGGGACGCAGAAAACAGTGCACTCGTTGACGTAATGCGGAAACGGAGCGATTCATCGATTGACCAGAAGGGCATGATCATTGGCTACGGGCCAACGGTGGAACCACCCCGCAACGGCAAAGTTTGTGAACCGTCCGCGTCCCTCCGTGGTTAAACTATACTGTGCATGGCAAGCCGGCCACGATGGACGAGCGGTTCTAGGTGCTACAGCCTGGAACCGCGCGACCGTTACGGTCTCAGTTTCGAATCCTGCTTCGGGCATGGATGTGTGTGATGTCCTTAGGTTAGTTAGGTTAAAGTAGTTCTAAGCTCTCGGGGACTGATGACCTCAAAAGTTAAGTCCCACAGTGCTCAGAGCTATTTGAACCATTTTTTTGTGCATGGCAAATTTGCGCTATCTAAATCCGGCTCAGATGAACTGTGGTACACCACGCTCCATAGATCACAGAAGTGAACGACGACTGCGGAGATTTGCACGGACGAACAGAGTTTCTACTACGGACCAAGGGGCTACCAGCAGTGTCTCCTTAACGACCGTTCAGCGAACGTCGTTACATATGGGCCTCTGCACCAAGCGCCTGGTTCATGTAAGCCATGCTGACTGCTGCTCATCGGCGACGTAGGCTGGAATTTTCACACCAGTACCTCAACCGGACGACCACTGAGTAGCGACAGATGGCCGTTTTTCGCTCTATCAGACAGATGGCTGTTTGGATGTAAGGCGAGAAACTGAGCCGTGGTAAAAACTGCTGTTTTGAAGAGCGCGCCGCAGCGCGTAGTGTGAAGCAGTCGCCCTGCGTTTCTGGCGGTGGCGCCGCTGTGGCAATCGCAGCTTTGTGTCTCCCTCTGGTGGGAAAGGGGAAAGGTTGCTTGTTCACGTGCATTTAAAGGGCGCTAAGAGCTCGCCAGTCGGTGTTGATGACCCCATCCACCCCAACAACTCGCTCCGCCCTCCACCTACTGCAGAGGACATCATCCGTTTCATTACCATTGTGCTCCAAAACATCCACCCCTTCCAGCGCTCCCACACCCTTTCCCAAATCGCCCTCGCTGCCCGTTCCATCTTCCATCTTACCACCTATGCCACATACTCCCACAGCCAGGCCCACTTCACCTTCACCCCCCTCACCACCCTCGTGTAACTCTCCCCTCCCATGGTACAACAACCGTACCGTATCCTGTACCACAACATTCGCTCCCTGCCCACCCACAAACTCCTCTTCCTCCACACCCTCCGTCAGCACCGCATGGATGCCTTCGTCCTAAATGAAACCTTCCTTCAACCCCGTATCTCCATCTTCACGGCTCCTTACACCCTTCACCACACCGATAACCCGTACCCTCTGGTGCGTGGTGGAGTTGCTATAGGCCACCTCAAGCACCTCCCTGTCCGGCCCCAACCTCTCCTTAACAATCCTGCCGAGCATCTCACCCTCAGCCTCTTCTTCCCCACCCTTACCATCACCTGTGCCACCATTTATGTCCGCCCTCACACCCATATCCTCTACGATTTCCTGGCCCACATTGACCGCACCTTCTCCACCTACGTGATTGCCGCCGACCTCAATATCCACAGCCGTGATCCTGCCGACCTCCAGCGGTGACAATAGTTTCTCAGCACCCTCCAGGGAGACCTGGTTCCCCTGCCTCAGCACACCTGACCCGAATCCAACTCCACACCCGATGTGGTCCTTGCCTCTCCCAACCTCCTTGAGCGCATCACCGCTGACGTCCTTGACCTCATTGGCAGTGACCATGCTCCTGTTCTCCTCACTATCTCTAATGGTCGCCATCCCTGCAATGCTCCTCGCCCCGACGTCTCTTCTAAGCTTGTCCATGATTACTCCCGTGCCAACTGGGATGCCTACCGGGACTCCATTCACACCCAGGTTGACGGCAATGACCTTACCCTCCAATCTCCTGATGACATCTCTCGCACTGCTGACTTCCTGCACCAGACCTTGTCTGACCCTGTCGCCACCCATATCCCCACCAAAGCCTTCCACCCTCACCGCCCCGCCCTGCCTCCACAGGCCGTCCTTCTCCTTCGAGAGTCCCGCCACCTCTACCGCTCTTTTCTCCGCACTCATGACTGGAATACACTTACCCGCCACCGGCAATTACAACGACACACCCGCAGCCTGCTTACTGCGAAGAAACGCCGTGCCTGGCGCCAGACATGTACACAACTCAACACCACGCTCCCCATAAACTCTTCCATGTATTGGTCTGCTTTCCACCGCCTTACTGCGAACCGCCCCACCCCCCAGTACCCTCTCCTCCTTAATGACTGTCCCTTTCCTGACAGCCTCAGTAAGGCCAACCACTTTGCCTCTCACCTCTTCGATGTTTTTTCATCCCAGATGATCCCCACTTTGATTATTCCCTCTTCCCTGACGTCATGGACCATACAAATTCCTCCATTCCTCCCCTTGCTCCTAGCTTCCAGTACTTGGACCACACACCACCATCTGAACTTAACACTCCCATCACTACACAGGACATCAGCCTCACACTCTGCACTAAACGCAACACTGCTCCCAGCCACGACTGCATTACCTACCACCACCTCAAACACTGCCCTCCCTCCTTCCTTTCAGTCCTTGCCACCCTCTACAATGTCATCCTTGCCACTGGCTTCTATCCTGACCTGTGGAAAACCTCCCGTATCCTGATGTTCTCCAAACCCAACAAGCCTCCATCTGATGCCTCTTCCTATCATCCTATCTGTCTCACATCGGTGTTCAGCAAGCTCTTGGAATCCATCCTTTCCCGGCGCATCCATCACCACCTCTGCCCAAACCACCTCCTCCCCAACACCCAATGTGGCTTTCGACCTTCCTTCTCTGCTGATGACCAACTCCTCCCCCTCACTCATCTCCTCTCCGTCCAGCTTAACTCCCATCGCTCCGCCATTTTTGTCTCCCTTGACCTCAAAAAGGCCTACGACTGTGTCTGGCATCCCGGTCTCCTGTTTAAACTCCAAACCTACGCCCTTCCTATCAACTACATCCGTCTAATGGCCTCCTTCCTCTCCCACCACCCCTCCTATGTTACCATCCATAATGCCAATTCCCACACCTTCTACCCCTCTGCAGGTGTGCCCCAGGGCTCTGTCCTCTCCCCTCTCCTCTACCTCCTGTACACGGCAGATATGCCCCAACCCCCCCCCCCCCCGCTCCAGTACACCTCATGCAATATGCTGATGACACCGCATTCCTCGCCCTCGCTCCTACCCTCCAATGGTCCCAACGCCTTCTCCAGAATCACCTTGACCTTTTTGCTGCATGGTGTAACCAGTGGCTCCTGAAAATCAATCCTTCCAAGACCCAGGCAATCGTCGTAGGTCATACCACTCATTCCTTCTGGCTCCTAGATTTCTCCCTTACTAGCTGTGCCTGTCCTGTCCGCCTCACCCCCACCCTCACCTACCTTGGCCTCACCATTGACCGTCACCTCACCTGGATCCCTCATCTCCGCTCCATCCAATCCAAAGCCCACAACCGCCTCAGACTCCTCAAACTCCTCTCTGGCCGCACATGGGGGTTGCACCCCTCTACCATCCTCCACACCTAAAAATCCTTAATCCGTCCCGTTCTCTGTTATGCCAGTCCTGCCTGGATATCTGCTCTCCCCAAATTCTATAAGTCCCTCCAGATCCTTGAGCGTCATGCACTCCGCCTCGCCTTCCATATACGCCTCCTGTCCCCCACGCGGATCCTCTATGACCTCATTCCTTTCCCCCATCTGCTCTTATTCCTCGAACATATCCGCATCCTCTACACCTCCTGCCGCCTTGATCCCCCTCACCCCCTGGTTGCTCCTCTCCTCTCCCATCCCCGCCCCCTGCCACGTCTTCACTGTTGTGTCCCCCCTACCCTCCATCTCTACACCCTTCGTCTCCTTTCCCAAGGTGGCTTCCATCAACTCCCCCTCCCAGATGATGCCCTCTCTCCCTCCATTTATCCCTCCTATCAACTCTGATCCTCACATCCCCCTCCTTTCCTCTGTCCTTTTCCCAGGCTCCCTCTCCCCCCTTCCATCCTCTTTTTTCCCCACCTCCCCTCTCTCTGGCCCCTTCTCTCCCCTGAGTCCTTTTTGCATTTCCCTCCTCTGCCTCCTCTCATTCCCTCTCGTGTCTGCCCTGCCCCTCCCCCCCTTTATTAGTCCTCTCCCTCCTTGGTTCCCCCCTCTTCATTTCTTTTCCTTCCTCCCTCCTTGTTCTTCCCCCTCCTCTAGGTCCCCCCCCCCCCATCTGCCTTTGGCTCGGGAGTGTCATCTTTGTGCCGCCCTTTTCGTGCAGTGTTTTACAGTGCGTGTTTTACAGTGAGTGTTCCGTGTTGTGTTTTTTTGGGAAGTTTTGCGAACGGTCATCATACTGTCGCTGGGTGTGCTTTTTATCTCTTGCGAACAGAAACCAGACTGTCGCCGTGTTTTTTAATTGTGTGTGTACTATGTTACTTGTCTGATTCCTGTGTCTTTTATTAACATTGCCAACCCCTTTTGCTTTCTGTTTTAACTTTCCGCATTTTTCCACCATTTTACACTTTGTCACCGTTTTATCGCCTGTTTTTCATGTTTCTTTTCTTCTTCCATTTTTTAAAATATCAGTCTATAGGCTGTAGAGCAGCGTACTAAGCTACTACCAGCCCACCCCCTTCAGGGGGAATTGAAAATCAATTAAGGAAAAAAAAAACAGTCGGTCAGTCTGGGTCAGTCTCCCGTCCCCAGCTTGCTAATTAGTCTCTCGTCCACATTTGTTAGGCAGTTAGTGTCTGTCTGTCGTTCGGAGTGCTAGTATGTCTTTCGTTCGGATCAACCTTTGAAGCCGGCAAAATGAGAGTCTTTCCACTCCGCCAGTAAGAGAACTCAGCGAGTGGTCGCCCGGTCGGGGCTTAGTTCCTGCATCTGAGTCTGCGCGTTAGGCCACCAGTCTGCTCGAGTTTGTTCAGTCAATGGTCATTGGCTATTGGATCGATCGGTTGGTCGGTCGCACACTGAGACACAAGATGACTTGTCCGTCTTGAGCGTCGGCGCATGTGAGGTCGGCACGTGAGTCCAGTAGACCGCAGCGTATAGCGAGGTGTAGTGACTTCGCAGTCGACACGACAGCAACAGAAGTCAACCCATGACATCAGTCTGTCCGGTGCGAGCTGCGACGCCGTGAGACGGGAGATCACCGCGCCTTCCTGCTTCCATTGAAGCGGCTGGCAGCGGACGGTTCAGGAGAGCGATTTGGGGGTGCTGCGCCAGGTCTCGAGAAATCGCACTTCATTAGAAGTTAAGTGATTGGTGATATGTTGTTTGATTTACTCTTGTTAAATTCTATTTGTCTTCTTGGTGAGGTCACCAGCTGTTTTGCTTTGGGGTCGTCCCACCATTCTTCTCTGTTTGCCCACCCGCGGGAAGGTGGTTGTTTATAGATTGGGTGGTCCGTTTTTCGCTTGTGGAGTAGGGGCGGGTTAGAGCAACCTGCGGTTCGGGTTGTTCAGTAATCTCCCTATCAATCTACCATACGTTAGTAGCTGCCTCTGTCTTGTTTGTCGGATTTTATGTGTTAACGAATTCATCGCTTGGAGTGTAACAGCCTAATACCTGAAATATGTTTCGATCTTTCGAAACATTGATATTATTGCCTATGATCTTAAGAAGCGGTATGTGTGTACTGTAGAGCATCTTAACTATTGTTTGGCCAACCTTGTAGAATTTTATATAAGATTGCATTTTATGGGCTTTTATTTAAATGATCATTTTGTAAGACTTTTCTTAGAAGTTAAAATCAAGTTGCACCTTCGGTGGCAAGGTGAATATTTTAATTGTTAGTGTTTTGTACCATTTCCATCCCTCCTACGGGGGGGGGGGGGGTGCATAGTTTGTGTGCTTGTGTAAATTGTTAAAACTGTTAGTTTAAAGTTATCTGGTGTGTTGCAGATTTGCACCAGTGTAGTCTTTCAGAGGCTGTTGTGAGCGGTCGTAACTACGGCCGTGTCGGAAGGGAGCGGCAAGGTTCTGTGCCCGAAAGCTCATACCGTCAAAACTTGTTTCTTTCTGCCTCCGAATAAATTGTAACTTTGATATTTAGAGGGTGCTATCAGATTTTAATTTTAAATCTGTTTCTTAAAAAAAATGCTTTTAGGCAGTATTAAAGTGAATAAAATTCCCATTTGTTATAAGAAATTTGGTTATGATTTTATCAGTTACTTCCTGGCAGCTACTTCCATGCTTAAATTGTGTGACTAGATGTGTTAATGTTCTTGATGAATCGCTAGTAAATAAAATAAATTCTTAAGAATATTCTTTGAAAATAAATCACGGTTCAGAAACATTTAAAAGCAAACGCCTTGCAACCAGGATGAAACATTATGGTCTGCGAAATGTTTGCTGGCATTTCCTGGGTGATGTAGTTATTCTAGAAGGCACAAGGGATCATTAGAAGCACGTATCTATCCATGGGAACCACGTCCACCCCTACATGCAGTTTGTGTGTCCTAGGAACGATGGCACCTACCAGCAGGACAATGAAACGTGTCACACATCTCGCAGAGTACATGTGTGTTTCGAAGGGCACAGGATGAATTTACCGTGCTCCCTTGGCCACCGGACTCCCAGGATTTAAAGCCAAGCAAGAATCTCTGGGACCACCTAGCTGTTCGAGCCATGGATCCTCAATCGAGAAACCTATCGCAGCTGGCCACGGCACTTGGGTCGGTGCATTCCAAAACCTCACTCTTATATGAAGATGGTATCTTTTCCCTCGGACATGTCCGAAGAAACAGATACCATCTTCATATATTTACGGCTAACTAGCCATTCACCTTCTTCTGCGCTGGATGCACAAGCATTGCTCGAACTTTTACGGGACTCGGTAACATTGTCTGCCGTGAGTGATGAGTGTAATGGGCAGGGGCACTACGAAAGTATTGTGTGGACATTAAGTTGGGAATGTGGGTCTCACGGGGAGCGCGCAAGGGATAAATCCCGGCAGTCGCACTATCCTCTGTGCCCTCGGTGGCTCAGACGGAAGCCGACACGATAGCTCAGCGTGTTCGGTCAGATGGTTTAGCTACCCTCTGTAATAAAAAAACTTAGTGAACGCATCAACGGACAACCTGAACGAGTGTCATCGGACGTCCGTCACGAACAAATTCAATGAACAGTGAAGAACAAAACGAGATCCACAAAAGAAAGGATGGATAGAGCGTCTGCCATGTAAGCAGGAGATCCCGGGTTCGAGTCCCGGTCGGGGCACACATTTTCAACTGTCCCGGCTGTTACAGCTTAGGTTCTTGATTTAATTATCACTTCACTTACTCTGCTGCAGAAGATGTGGTAGGTGGTCACATCAAAGCACTGGGAAGTGTGTAATCATATAGTCGGCTTTGGGTTGACTGCAGTGCTTCTGAGCCTACGATATGGTCGCTATTCAGCGGTGCCACCTCAACCATAGTCCAAGTATTCAGATAACGACGATACATTGTGTGCTATAAATGTGCGAAGGTTATTTAAGTTTATAGCCCTAGACGCACTAGGGGAAGCAGAGACTAATGCAAGTTATGTAATTTGACGCCATAACCTGTAAATTACTTGTCTTACCTTTAAAAAATTATAATTATATTTCTAGAGAACTTCATTTGAAGTACCACACTTCCGTCATTTTCTGTTTTCCCTAAGCCCATGAACCCTAGCTTTGTATTGTTATTCTCAAAACGTAAAATCTCATACTTAGGACTCAATTCTCGTGAAGTAAACGTTTTCACAAGTCGCTGTCTGCGCCTTGTGAGTCTCCACTTACTGCCATATTCTGCAATTTTTTGTGCTCAGCATTCAGTTTAGTAGTGACTCCAAGTCCTCTTTACTTTCAGGTAGTATGGCACCTTAGCACTGCGACCCATCGTCTTAACATTCTCTCCTTTTCTGAACCTTCGTTGCACTTCTTTTTTCTTCGCCTTTTTTAAACAGTGAGACCCAAACAAGGATCGGGGTTAATTTAAGGAAAATACGTGAAAGGACGGGCCAACTTCATAAGTCATTTACCATTCCCAAACAAATATTTTCATTTAATGACAATTCTATCATAAGCCAACAAACGGTTACTAAGATGTAACTCTTCAGGCTTTCCCGGCGATCTAATGACATCTTGGGTTGTCGGGTATTCTGCCGGATATCAGCGTCGTACTTGCACGATATTTCGGTCACGTAGCTCGTGACCTTCATCAGGTGCGACCTGAGACTGCTCCTCGAGTGGACCTGGTCCAGTATTTATGCCTATGGCCTTCCCCCTCCACCAACGGCTGCAGGCGCTTCATCTGTGGTCCGCGCCCATTCCCTGCGACCTGCTGGAGCATTGCTGCTCCGTTTTCCGTCCGCTGCGGTTCTAAGTGTTCCCTCTGCGATCCGCGCCCACCAAACCCGTTTCATCTACGGTTTGGGGCACCAGGCGTTCCCCCTGCGGTCCGCGCCCGCTCACCACGACCTGTTGGAGCGTTGCCGCTCCGTTTTTCGTCCGTTGCGGCTCTGGATGATCCCTCTGCGGTCCGCGCCCACCAGTCCCACTTCTGGGTGTTCCATCTTCGGTCTGGTGCGCCTGGCAGTCCGTCAGGGGCTCGTTTTTCATCTCCATGTCTCTACACAAACAGAAGAACCAGAGACAGAGGAGTAGGTATTAAAATCCAGGGAGAAGAAATAAAAACTTTGAGGTTCGCCAATGATATTGTAACTCTGTCAGAGACACCAAAGGACTTGGAAGAGCAGTTGAATGGAATGGATAGCGTCTTGAAAGGAGGATATAAGATGAACATCAACAAAAGCAAAACGAGGATAATGGAATGTAGTCGAATTAAGTTGGGTGATGCTGAGGGAATTAGATTAGGAAATGAGACACTTAAAGTAGTAAAGGAGTTTTGCTATTTTGGGAGCAAAATAACTGATGATGGTCGAAGTAGAGAGGATATCAAATGTAGACTGCCAATGGCAAGGAAAGCGTTTCTGAAGAAGAGAAATTTGTTAACATCGAGTACAGATTTAAGTGTCAGGAAGTCATTTCTGAAAGTATTTGTATGGAGTGTAGCCTTGTATGGAAGTGAAACATGGACGATAAATAGTTTGGACAAGAAGAGAATAGAAGCTTTCGAAATGTGGTGTTACAGAAGAATGCTGAAGATTAGATGGGTAGATCACATAACTAATGAGGAGGTATTGAATAGGACTGGGGAGAAGAGAAGTTTGTGGCACAACTTGACCAGAAGAAGGGATCGGTTGGTAGGACATGTTCTGAGGCATCAAGGGATCACCAATTTAGTACTGGAGGGCAGCGTGGAGGGTAAAAATCGTAGAGGGAGACCAAGAGATGAATACACTAAGCAGATTCAGAAGGATGTGGGTTGCAGTAGGTACTGGGAGATGAAGAAGCTTGCACAGGATAGAGTAGCATGGAGAGCTGCATCAAACCAGTCTCAGGACTGAAGACCACAACAACAACAACAACAACAAAACGATAGGCCCTCTGTGCTTTCCTTCTGTGTGTCGGAGCATCACATTGCATCAACATAATTCCGAGGAAACGTAGTAGAGCCGTTAAGGCTTTTTTATGCATGTAGTTTTGAGCAAGATTGGCAGAATATTAAATCAAGTAGAATGACTTGTGCATCGCAGACAAAATAATACTGCCTAGCAAAAAGATGTGTCGGTGATGACGGGTATTTTCATACTAAACTAGTGATATTTTTTCTGGAGAGAAGAAATATGTTGTTATCTTTCTCAAGGCAATTCCAAAATGTAATTGCTCTCAAACTGCCACGAACGACCCGTTATATCTACCATCTATGGGAATTTATCGGATAATATGCAAGTCCATGAGAACTTACTATTTTAATCCTCAGTGGGGAGTTGAAATATCACATGCACAGTTGCTTGATACAGCACTAACGATTCTTCTAATCCTTAACCACTAAGCAACACCGATATTTTCTAGTACACAACCAGTCTTCCCTTGATAATGGCAGCGTCAACAGCCTTCTGGCGCATTTGCCACTCCGCATAGAAATTTATCTTGCTACTTTTCTCCCAAGGTATACGAATATGATCTACATTCCAATGAATTTCTTCTATTGCTATGGACCATTGGAGTGGCAGACTTGTGAGTTTTTTTCTCTTTCTTCGATGACATGCAATGCTTATAATGATATATACTGTTGGCAGTATATAGATTATTGTTTCCCGCTTTTAAATTTTTTAAATAAAATCTGTACAGCTACTTAGAACACAATTTTTGTCTTATTTGTTGAATCTTTTTTAAAGCTTACAGCTAAATATAATGTAGCCACGGAATTTGTCTGGGACCTGCATCGGTAAGTTAATTATTTAATATTGATCACAATCATTAAGTTTTTTTAAAAAAAAGAATACATCTCCATTTGACTGTATAATTATTGTGCAGAATGTACACGAGAAAGTATTTTAGACCATTAACTTAAGATAATAGTATTTTCAAAAAATACTGTATGACTGTGGTGCAGTTCCGTCGAAAACAATCGTAAAAAGTGCGAAAATAGTAGTGGAGCAGTTTTAGGAAACAAAGTCATTATGCGCAACGGCTGTAGCAATGTAAATATATTGTAATCGTTTTATCTGCAGAAAATGTCCTATTTTGGACCACACATAGTCAATGTAACGTACCACAAACAAAATGCAATTACAAAACAATTTACATTTTTCATTTATTGTGATTGAAATAAGAAAAAGAATATTTGTCATAATCACCAGACATCTTTTTCTGTCCCTCGCCGTTTTCATCACGAGGATTTAGCTGCAACAGTTCATTCCGTTGATAACACTTCGTGAAATGAATGTTTCGTGCTTGCCTCTTGATTTCTTTTTACTGGGATTTTTCCTTCTAAATCTTTATAAAGCTGTTAGTAGTTATACAGGGTGATTTCTGGACCACAAACACTCCAACAGAACTCAAGAAAAGGTCACTGATAAGATCAGGACGTCTGGTGATAAAATAACACTGTACTGATAAGTAGAGGTGCACTATCGGTTCTGGCCACAATAACGATCTTATCTCAACTGCTGATATGGAGTACTGAGCTATCAGAATACATCACAGGCAATTGGACAACATCACTCCCCCCTCCACACACACACACACACACACACACACACACACACACACACACACATACAGGGAACCGCCATCCTGCCCACAAACCTGAGGCAATTGTGCAAGTTACATTCAGGATCACCTCAGTGGTGCACCACCACACCCGCACATCTGACGCAATCATATGCAGTACAGGATGTAGCCTGATACAGGTCTTGTGGTCATCAGACACTTGGGTGAGAAAAAAACTGGCGGGAAACCTCTAGCTCCCTCACTGAATGGGAACACGTTAAAGTGGCATGAAACCTCTCCTCCCTGCACTAATGAGATTTAAGCTCCCCATCCCACTCATCCTTTATAACTATTTCAATTGCGTGAATGTTGTCAGTACCAGAGTCAGCCGAGCACCAAAGGGAGTGGATCAGGTTTATTATAAACAGGTTATTATTAACAATAATTTTTCTCTGTAGTTCAATAGTGTGAGGGTCAGTAAATAATAACAATGATATAACAAATTAACTAATGATTTGTTAATAACCATTTTTTGCAATATAACATTATTTTACGACATAGTCTCCTTGCGTTTCAACTCACTTGGTACATCGTTATACAAGTTTCCTGATGCCCTCATAAAAGAAGGTTCTCGGTTGAGCTGCGAGCCAGGAATGCACCGCTTCTTTCACTGCTTCGCCCGAGGCAAATCGACGGCCCCTTAATGCCTGTTTGAGTGGACAAGTGATAGTCAGAAGGGGCAAGATCGGAACTATATGGAGGGTGATCCAGTGCTTCAAATTTGAGTTTCTGAAGCGTTTCAGCCGTGTGGGCAGCAGTATGCGGACGGGCATTGTCATGCAACAACACAACACCTTTTAACAGCAATCCTCGGCGTTTGCTTCGAATTGCAGGCTTTAGCCTGGCAGTAAGCATCAGACTGTAACGTACAATGTTTATTGTTGTGCCCCTTTCCCGCCGGCCGGAGTGTCAGTGGGGTTCTAGGCGCTATAGTCTGGAACCCAGCGTCCGCTACGGTCGCAGGTTCGAATCCTGCCTCGGGCATGGATGTGTGTGATGTCCTTAGGTTAGTTAGGTTTAATTAGTTCTAAGTTCTAGGAGACTGATGACCTCAGAAGTTAAGTCGCATAGTGCTCAGAGCCATTTGCCCCTTTCCCCATAATGTTCCAGTACTGGACCTTGTGCGTCCCAAAAAACCTTAAGCATCAGTTTTCCTGCGGACGATTGGGTCTTTAACTTTTTCTTGCACGGCGAATTTGGTTTTTTCCATTACATACTCCGGCGTTTACTCTCCGACTAATAATGATGGGTCCATGTTTCGACACCAGTAATGAACCTGTTTAAAAAGTTGTCTCCTTCGTTACCATAACGATCCAAATGTTTTTTGCAGATGTCCAAGTGCGTTTGTTTATGCATCTGTGTGAGTTGTTTTGGGACCCATCTTCCTCAACTTAATGAAACCCAAGTCCGTTGACGATGATTTCGAAGGCAGAAGCGTGACTAATTTGCAGACGATGTCCCACTTTGTCAGTAGTTAATCGTCTGTGAACGCTCAATGGTTTCTTCATTTGTAGCGGTAAACAGTCGTCCGGCTCCTTCATCGTGCGTAACACTTGTGCGACCATTTCGGAATTTTTCAATCCATTCGTAGACACTCCGTTGTGGCAAAACACTATTCCCGTACTGTACCGGAAGTCTTCGATGAATTTCGGCCTCTGATACGCCTTCTGACTACAAAAAACGGATCACTGAACGTTGCTCTTCTTTGGTGCAAATAGACAGCAGAGCGGCCATGATTAACAGCATGGCAGCGATAACGAAATTAACCTAGCAGCTTTACAGTTGCAATATCATAACAACAAATAAACAAAGCGTGCCTCATCAACGTAAAACGACAGTACTATCAACAAAAAAAAGAATGTTGCTAAATCGCGGATAATAATTGACTTGCCCTCACATTTCTGAAGGTATCTCCTATTGGCACGTTTTCTTGTGCTGTTGTTGTTTTAATTATGATACTGAATTCATTTAAATTTTATTTAATTTGAGTCACACTAATAGAATCGCTCCCTCGGCTAATCATGGCGTTTAACACTTTACGTCATGAAAGCCATCAGTTCGCACCAGCTAGTTTGCTCCTGGGCTACCATACAACTCCGCTGAGTAATGTGCAATCTATTGATAACCTCATACCTAGAAATAAGAACGCGCCGCAAATGGATGTACTATGATGACTGGCTAAAAAGGAAGCTATGAATACAATGTGGAGTGGCGGCAAATACCAAGTTGGCGAGAAGATCATTACTGGGAATTTTCACGGTGTTAGTGAGTCCTCGGAAAGGGAGATCAATAAGTTCTTGCGCAGATTTAAGCGTCCATTTGAGATTAGAAGGTTCCTAAATTAGCTTTATATTGTTAAGTGATCTACGGACAAGCAAGGAAATTAGGGTCATCTGTCTGATATTAAGCTGAGTTCTCAGGGCAGGTCTGATTCTTCCCGGGTGGTTGCCGCGGGGGAGGGGGGGGGCGAGGGGGGGGGGGGGGGGAGGGTGTACGTACCAGTGGCTAGGGGCAAAGTATCGAGTGGAAACGTGTGCATTCACTAATAACAGCCACGTTGGGAGCTAACAGATTAAGCTCGTGAGAGGCAAACCGTCACAGGGAAGCACTACCGAAAACTCTCAAGGAGGTTATATTAAACTGTCACGGGAAAAAACCGCAGGGAACTTCCCAAGGAGGTGTGTTGGCTCCAGGACAATACTCCAGCTCATTTTGTGCAGGACACGCACATACTGCTTCTTTGGGCTATCAAATTTTGCCTCATCCACGTTTTCACTTGGCATTACACCCAGTGACCTACTCCTCTTTTCTCCAATGACGAAATCAAAGTGAGTAAGGCACTTGCAGAATGACGGCGAAGTGATTTTCGAGATGGAACGTTTCCCGAAAAGTCAAAATAAACTCTTCTAGAACATAGGCCCTCCAAGTCATGAACGTTGGATAACATGTGCTTGAGGTACAAACGTGGAAAAGAAGTAACCCCTTCATCAAGTTTCATAGTCGAAACTCTGTTTTATCAAGGAGACAATTAAAACTTTCGAACTGCCCCTCGTAGCTTACAATGAGAAAATAGGTCGTTAACCCCGGAGATAGATGGCGCACTAGACTCACATTCAGAATGACTGTGAGTCAACTCATCATCTGGTCATAAATTTTACACACTCCAGTCACATTAATGTGACCACCGCTTATCATCGTGGAATAACCACTCACAAATGGCAGATGGCAGAAATAGCTATGTAGAGTATCTAAAGTGTGACGGAAGGACGCGGACAACTGTGCAAAAAATGGTTCAAATGGCTCTGAGCACTATGGAACTTAACTGATGAGGTCATCAGTCCCCTGGAACTTAGAACTACTTAAACCTAACTAACCTAAGGACATCACACACATCCATGCCCGAGGCAGGATTCGAACCTGCGACGTAGCGGTCGCGCGGTTCCTGACTGTAGCGCCTAGAAGCGCTCGGCCAGCCCGGCCGGAACAACTATGCAGTCGTTGTCGTATTACGGAAACGGAGCGATTTATTTAAAGTCCAAAATGGCATGATCATTGGTTATCGGGCCAAGGGTGGAAGCGTTTTCGAAATGGCTGTTTGTAAACTGTTCGTCCGAAGCCGTGGTTAAAGTATACCATGCGTGGCTGAATGGCGCTATCCAAAACGGGCTGCTCGGTAATTGTGGGGCAGCACGGGTCATACATGACAGGGGTGTACGACGGCTGCGAAAATGTGCACGAGCGGAAAGCCGTGCAACTGTTGAGCAAGTGGCCGCCTAGATGAACCGTGGGCTATCGACAGTATCTCCTCAACGACTGTCGCTGCGTATGGACTTCCGCAGCAGGCGCCTGATTTATTCGCCCATGCTGACGGCTGATTTTTAGCGACGAAGGCTGGAATTTTCAAGGCACTGCCGCAACTGGACGTCCATTGAGTGGCGACAGATGGCCTTTCCAGCCAGATGAGTCACGTTTTTTACTCCGTCAAACGGATGGCCATTGGCGTGTACGGCGTGAAACGCCTACAAGCAAACACTGTGCAACAGTGGTAGGAAGGGTCCAGACCGCAGGAATTCCCTGGGTGATCTCGCTGTTCTGGATCAACACAAGTATGCATCTATCATTAGGGGCCACGTCCACAGCCACTTGCAGTTTGCATTTCCTCGGCGTGGTGGCACCACATAGCTTGCAGCGTATAAGTGTGGTTCGAAGAACACCATCCAAGATGCTACCCCAGGTGGGTGTAAAATGAATGTGCGCAACGGAGAATAATAAACGCTAAAATGAAGATTTGGCCCTGTATGACTACCCCGCGAAGCAGATCTTATGATCTCTTAATTCTATAAATTACAATCTAAACATAAATGAATTATGAAGGGAACTACTCCAACTAAATGATAAACGTTGTTCCTGCTTATATATTTATTGTAGATTAAAAAACTTTATATTACGATGTTTACATTTTCTAAGTAAAATTATTAATCAATTGCCCAACTCTGCCCCTTGTTCTGACTGCGCGGTCTATATCAATAACGCAAAATGACTGACATTATCTACCAAACACTAGAAGACACTACTTTAAAAGATGATCTAAGGCGGTGTGGAACCTCAGTGGAAATACAGTAACGTGATCACAGCTGTTTAGCTTTACAGCCCTAATAAGCCGAAGCAATTAGCGATATCACCATATGTACTGCGTCCGGTGCGTCGAAGTGATGGTTCTCGTACACGTCTGCGACGATGGAAGAACTCCAGCCTCAAATAAACTCTTTCAGTCGGACAGCAGAAGGCGGTCCTCTGACTAATATGCTCTGATACTGTCTTCTCCTCTCTGTGTTCTACAGACAAGAAACGCGAACTCCCAGCCACAAAGACGGAGTTGAGATAACGTGTCAACGTAAGTATAGGCAGAGGAAGTGCTCTCAGTTAACTGAACGCTGCGTACTCAGCGACGACTTCCAACCCGGAGGTGAAGTCCAGAATCGTATAGGTTCGCAACAGTACAGTGCCTAACTGTTCTAACCATAAACCCCCCTGAGGGCAAAGACAGCAAGTCCGTGTGTACCAACAAAGCTGATATCGAGAGACCGTCACACACGGGCGCTCACAACGGAAGACCCACGTCTCTCTAGCGCTGGCATCCCAGCAAGGCTCGGCTACCCACCATCGTAACTCCGAAAACGAATCATATTCCTGAAACCACGGAATATTCTCCCTCTGAATATTCTCCCTCTCTACAGATTCTTCCGAACGCCGACCAACCATACTTTAGTCTTTTGTCGTCCAGTGCAGAACGTTTGCGTGGAAAAACCTATATTCGTACAATGATACGCTTCTGAGTAAAAATTCTTAGAAATAACCCAGTCTGCGTGGCGTCCAAGATTTTCAGCGTCCGGAAGTATTATCCGGTTATCCTTCCGGCCCCTACTACAAAAGCGGCCAGCCGTCACCCTATTGTGCACCAGAGCTCAGGTGCCACGACGTCCGTCTAGCTACTTCCTGTGTTTAAGCAGGACCAACACCTGTGCAGGCTTTCCACCCAGAGCTTGAGTTCTGCCTGCCGTTTCATCTCCACTGCCGCTCCAACCTCTACTAGTATTCATGGCGCCGTTTTTATAATAAAGACACTCCGTCACCTTTCATACAATAAGCGTTAACAATTATTTACAAGATGTACGTGACAATGTCAGTCTCCTTTATACCAGGTGATCAAAAAGTCAGTATAAATTTGAAAACTGAATAAATCACGGAATAATGTAGATAGAGAGGTACAAATTGACACACATGCTTAGAATGGCATGGGGTTTTATTAGAACGAAAAAAATACAAACGTTCAAAAAATGTCCGACAGATGGCGCTTCATCTTATCAGAATAGCAATAATTAGCATAACAAAGTAAGACAAAGGAAATATGATTTTCTTTACAGGAAATGCTCATTATGTCCACCATCATTCTTCAACAATAGCTGTAGTCGAGGAATAATGTTGTGAACAGCGCTGTAAAGCATGTCCGGAGTTATGGTGAGGCATTTTAAGCATGACGAAAGTGGCGGCTGAGCGCACGATGGCTCTAAATGGCTCTGAGTACTATGGGATTCAACTGCTGAGGTCATTAGTCCCCTAGAACTTAGAACTAGTTAAACCTAACTAACCTAAGGACATCACAAACATCCATGCCCGAGGCAGGATTCGAACCTGCGACCGTAGCGGGCTTGCGGTTCCAGACTGCAGCGCCTTTAATCGCACGGCCACTTCGGCCGGCTGAGCGCACGATCATCACCAAACGACGTGTGCAAGGGATCTTTCACACGTCTAGCAATACTTAGTCGTTGTCGTTTTTTTTTCTGTTCTAATAAAACCCCATGTCATTCCAAGCATGTGTGTCAATTTTTACCTCTCCATCTACATTATTCCGTGGTTTATTAAGTTTTCAAATTTATTTTGACTTTTTGATCATATATACGATGTACAACCTATCACATGATACCTAATTGTGTTGCAGATCGCAGCAAAGTATGTGAATGAGTTCTTGTAAGGTGCGAAATTCTAGTCACCTCACAACCAGGATGAGTTTACCATACTCTCCTGGCCATCAAACTGCCTGGATCTAAATCCAATCGAGAATCTGTGGGACCATCTTGATCGGACTGTTCGCTCCACGGATCCTCAACCGAGAAACCTAGAGCAACTGGCCACGGCACTGGAATTGGCGTGGCTCCACACCCCTGTCGGTATCTTCCAGAACCTCAGTGACTTTCTTTCTGCACTTCCCGCAGCGGTCCACGGTGCAATAGGGCTTATTCAGAGTTTGGACAGCTGGTCAGATTAATGAGACTGGAAAGTGTATGTTTTCTGTGGTTTCCATAAGTAACTCCAAAGAAATTTCGGAATCGTACCTTTGAGAAGGAAATAACCTATTCGCGTTCCCATGCCTGTCCTATATCAGATACCGCTCCGTCTTTAGTGGCCTCGTTATTGGTGGTAAGGGGAAACCCAGTCTGAAAAACAACAATCGCTTTGCTTTTGCAGTCAGTCTCCGCAAGATAAACAGTCCGCCAGTCCGCCTCCTCAAGCGCACTGACTGCAACTTCAAGTTCACTAAACTCTGATTGCCGGAATTGGGGACACACACGCCTTTCTAAGTAGTAGACCGCACTGGCCCGGCGCTGTAACAACTACTTGGGCCGCACCCCGCGACGCCACCCACAGCGCTGGGACGGCGGTGGTTCTACGGGTGTGGTCTGCGGTGGCCGCGCTGCACAGCGCGGTCCAGCTTTCACCCAGCAGTTTATCAGCCACGACCTGCAGAACGGACCGCGTTTTTCACGCCATTGTCTCGCCAGAGCGATTACCGCCGGCGAAATCGCGCTCAAAGACCACCGGCCAATTACGGCTCGCGACGCCGCGGAGCACCATCGCGAACATTATGGTCTGACTGCTTTTTCTCATTTACCCCCTCAAACTTATCATTAATCTCGATTGCTCCTCTGTTCTGCGTCCAATTACATCGCCTTTTTGGCCGCAAATAACCTTTTGTGATAAGCAGAGACTTTGGAAAGTAAGTTACACATGTCGTCCCACACTAAAGCCATTGCGCAACAGAAGTGGCGCATTGTCATAAGAGCGTACGTGTTGCAGATGCGGGAGACAGAAAACACTTTCCGATCCGATGGCTGAAGCTACCACTCGGAGTCTTCCTCTATACAAAAATGAAGTGATCGTATGGCATTGCCGACCGCGAGGCCCCATCCGGGGAAGTTCGACTGCCGAGCGCGAATCTTATTGCAGTCGACGCCACACTGCACGACTCTCGTACCGGTGATGAGGATGAAATGATGATGAGCACAACACAACACCCAGTCCACGAGCAGACGTTACATGACATCCATTCAAGTTCGTTTGTTGATCCTTACACAAAGTTTTTTTATTTTTTATTTTTTATTTATTTATTTATTTTTTTACATTCAGCTAAGCAGGAGGGCTTACCTCCATTCAAATTGCTATTAAGTAATGAGACAATAATGAAAAACTGGGTGACAATTTTGACAGTGTTCATACATATCGTAATATGCCTTGTACACTACTGGCATTGAGTCAAACAGAGCTCGGATGGCGTGTACAGGTAAAGATGACCATGCAGCTTCAACACGATACCACAGTTAATCAATAGTGGTGACTGGCGTACTGTGACGAGCCAGTTGCTCGGCCACCATTGGCCAGACGTTTTCAATTGGTGAGAGATCTGGAGAATTTGCTGGCCACGGCAGCAGTCGAACATTTTCTGTTTCCAGAAAGGCCAGTACAGGACCTGCAACATGCGGTCGTGCATTATCCTGCTGAAACGTAGGGTTTCGCAGGGATCGAAAGAAGGCTGGAGCCACGGGTCGTAACACATCTGAAGCGTAACGTCCACTGGTCAAAGTGCCGTCAATGTGAACAAGAGGTGACCGAGACGTGTAACCAATGGCACCCCATAACATCACGCCGGGTGATACGCCAGTATGGCGATGATGAATACACGGTCCAATGTGCGTTCACCTCGATGTCACCAAACACGGATGCGACCATCATGATGCTGTAAACAGAACCTGGATTCATCCGAAAAAATGGCGTTTTGCCATTCGTGCACCCAGGTTCGTCGTTGAGTACACCATCGCAGGCGCTCCTGTCTCTGATGCAGCGTCAAGGGTAACCTCAGCCATGGTCTCCGAGCTGATAGTCCATGCTGCTGAAAACGTCGTCGAACTGTTCGTGCAGATGTTTGTTGTCTTGCAAACGTCCCCATCTGTTGACTCAGGGATCGAGACGTGGCTGCACGATCCGTTACAGCCATTCGGATAAGATGCCTGTCATCTAGACTGCTAGTGATACGAGGCCTTTGGGATCCAGCACAGCATTTCGTATTATCCTCCTGAACCCACCGACTCCATATTCTGCTAACAGTCATTGGACCTCGACCAACGCGAGCAGCAGTGTCGCGATACGACAAACCGCAGTCACGATGGGCTACAATCCTACCTTTATCAAAGTCGGAAACGTGATGGTACGCATTTCACTTCTTACACGAGGCATCACAACAACGTTCCACCAGGCAACGCCGGTCAACTGCTGTTTGTGTATGAGGAATCGGTTGGAAACTGTCCTCATGTCAGCACGTTGTAGGTGTCGCCACCAGCGCCAACCTTGTGTGAATGCTCTGAAAAGCTAATCATTTGCATATCACAGCATCTTCTTCCTGTCGGTTAAATTTCGCGTCTGTAGCACGTCATCTTCGTGGTGTAGCAATTTTAATGGACAATAGTGTATATGCCATTTTGAAAGCTACGTATAGCGCCGCCAGTATCATAACTTCATGAAACTATAGGGGCTGAGGCAGGAATATTCCTTGATGTCCCACAACAAATTCTTAGGCTTATTTGACATCCACCCGGCATCCGGCAGCCGGCACCGGCTAGAGGGTTGTGAGGGTGAGGCTCTTACGGGACGTTTCACACCAGGCCAATAGACGACGTGGACGCCTAAACGTCAGCCGAAAGCCGGGCCGAGGCTGTGGGATGCCGGCGGCCCCCACTGTGTCGGTCCGTTGTCGGTGTCGCGCGGAAATACCGGCGCAGGTGGTGGGGCATGCAGAACAGTAGAGCGCTACCCATCTACCCGACAACTATCGTGTGCCGGCCAGTTGTGTTTTGCTTTGTCGATGGTTCAATCTGTTCTGGACATGTCTAGTCTACTGTGGCGGAAATTGATATCGAAATCCTTTTGCGGGACAAGACTTTAGGTACTTGTTGTTGTTATTGATGTGGTCTTCAGCCCTGAGACTGGTTTGATGCAGGACTCCATGCTACTCTATCCTGTGCAAGTTTCTTCATCTCCCAGTACCTACTGCAACCTACATCCTTCTGAATCTGTTCAGTGTATTCATCTCTTGGTCTCCCTCTACGATTTTTACCCTCCACGCTGCCCTCCAGTACTAAATTGGTGATCCCTTGATGCCTCAGAACATGTCCTAACAACCGATCCCTTCTTCTAGCCAATTTGTGCCACGAACCCCTCTTCTCCCTAATTCTATTCAAACCTCCTCATTAGTTATGTGATCTACCCATCTAATCTTCAGCATTCTTCTGTAGCACCATATTTCGAAAGCTTCTATTCTCTTCTTGCCAAACTATTTATCGTCCATGTTTCACTTCCATACAATGCTACGCTCCATACAAATACTTTCAGAAACGACTTCCTGACACTTAAATCTATACTAGATATTAACAAATTTTTCTTCTTCAGAAAAGTCTACATTTTATATCCTCTCTACTTCGATCTTCATCAGTTATTTTACTCCCCAAATAGCAAAACTCCTTTACTACTTTAAGTGTCTCATTTCTTAATCTAATTCCCTCAGCATCACCCGACTTAATTCGACTACGTTCCATTATCCTCGTTTTGCTTTTGTTGATGTTCATCTTATACCCTCCTTTCAAGACACTGTCCATTCCGTTCAATTACTCTTCCAAGTCCTTTACTGTCTGTCTGTGTGTGTGTGTGTGTGTGTGTGTGTGTGTGTGTGTGTGTGTGTTGGGGCTTATGGGCGCTCAACGTCGAGGTCATCAGCGCTCTGACACACATTAAAGGGAACGAATGTGGACACACCTAATAAAAGTGAAACACACATTCAAAGAAAGCAGGAAAAGAAGGAAAATGCGACATAAGAAAGTAGAACGTAAGGAAAGGGAAAACAAGAATGCCACAGTAAATTGTCGTTGGCTGGCCACTTACATAAAATATGGGCGAGCTTGTCACACAGTGAGCAAATTACGATCCTCTCCCTAAAATCTTTGTAAAAACATCTGACATGGAACAGAACATTAAAACTTTAACCAAATTCGTCCGAGTGTTGCCTAAAAGAGATGGCAGGTCCGCTGGTAAATCAGCCGCAGCCCGCTGGTCAGAAGATAAAACGCAATCCAATAAAACGTGGCGCACAGTGACCTGGACGCAGAACTACAGTGTCATCGGCGTACCTCAAAGTTTTTATTTTTTCTCCATCGATTTTAATACCTACTCCGAATTTTTCTTTTGTTTCCTTCACTGCTTGCTCAATATACAGATTGAATAATATCGGGGAGAGGCTACAACCCTGTCTCACTCATTTCCCAACCACTGCTTCCCTTTCATGTCCCTCGACTCTTATAACCGCCATTTGGTTTCTGTACAAATTGTAAATAGCCTTTCGGTCCCTGTATTTTATCCCTGCCACCTTTAGAATTTGAAAGAGAGTATTCCAGTCAACAGTCTCATATGCTTTCTCTAAGTCTACAAATGCTAGAAACGTAGGTTTGCCTTTTCTTGATCTATTTTCTAAGATAAGTCGTAGGGTCAGTATTGCCTGACGTGTTCCAACATTTCTGCGGAATCCAATGTGATCTTCCTCGAGGTCGGCTTCTACCAGTTTTTCCATTCGTCTGTAAAGAATTCGCGTGACTATTTTGCAGCTGTGACTTATTAAACTGATAGTTCGGTAATTTTCACATCTGTCAACACCTGCTTTCTTTGGGATTGGAATTATTATATTCTTCTTGAAGTCTGATGGTTTTTCGCCTGTCTCATACATCTTGCTCACCAGATGGTAGAGTTTTGTCAGGACTGGCTCTCCCAAGGCCGTCGGTAGTTCTAATGGAATGTTGTCTACTCCCGGGGCCTCGTTTCGACTCAGGTCTTTCAGTGCTCTGTCAAACTCTTCGCGCAGTATCGTATCTCTCATTTCATATTCATCTACATCTTCTTCCATTTCCACAATATTGTCCTCAAGTACATCGTCCTTGTATAGACCCTCTGTATACTCCTTACACCTTTTTGCTTTCCCTTCCTTGCTTAGAACTGGGTTTCCATCTGAGCCCTTGATATTCATAGAAGTGGTTCTCCTTTCTCCAAAGGTCTCTTTAATTTTCCTGTAGGCAGTATCTATCTTGCCCCTAGTGAGATAAGCCTCTACATCCTTACATTTGTCCTCTAGCCATAAGAACAGAATACAAAAAAGGAATGCATCGATCGAAGTTTGCAAAGAACTGAACGGATCGAAGTTTGCAAAGAATTGAACGAAGGCTTTGAACGGATGTGTGACAATGACAAAGACGACTATGGTAAGTACAAATCTTTACTTTTTACGTTAAATACAATTTTTTTTATATCAGTGCCCCATTACATTGTAAATAACTGGCATTTCACTGATCCCTCAGGTGTCATAAAATGATCCGTCATCATTTTTAGTACATTATTGGCAGAAATTCCCCCACGTACACATTCACTTCTTGTTATACTTTCAAGTCCGGTTATGGGAAGAGTATCCTCGGTGTTGTAGCCTTCTTTTTTAAGAATGGTATAGTGCAGAGCAACACACGCCTTGACAATTCAAGAGCAAAATTCGGTTTTAAATTAGAGCTCTGTGGAAAATCCTCCATTTATTAGTCAGTATCCCAAATGAACATTCTACCTACCTCCGGGCACTTGACAGGCGATAACTGAACACTCTTTTAGAAACTGTTAATTGGTGTTCAGAGTATGGTCGTAGAAGGTGTTGAAAAAAAATGGCTCTGAGCAGTATGGGACGATATCTGAGGTCATCAGTCCCCTAGACTTAGAACTACTTAAACCTAACTAACCTAAGGACATCACACATACCCATGCCCGAGGCAGTATTCGTACCTGCGACCGTAGCAGCAGCGCGGTTCCGGACTGAAGCGCCTAGAACCGCTCGGCCACAGCGGCCGGCTGTGTTGATGAAGTCCAAACTCTTCATCACCAATAAAAAAATAAAGTATCTTTGGACTTACTGTTCTACGTAGGCACCTGTCTTCAGGAATTATCAGGTTTTTTCCCGTCAGTGATTTCCAGAAATAACATTTTTTAAATATAGTAGAATCACTCTCTCTGCCATAACTGCCGATATCTACGTAGATAATTCTATAGTCAGAGTCAGCCACAGCCATCAACAGTGTAGATGAATATCCTTTGTAACTGTAGTACAGTGAGTTACATGGATGGACGATACGAATATGCTTTCCATCTACAGCTCCAATGCAATGAGGAAAATTTGCTGTTTGCTCAAATTGTCCAGAAATGTTTTCAAAGTCGTCTTTGGTGGGTAGAGGCATACATTCATAACGTAGAGACCAAATAGCTGGGCACCCACATCTATTTTGCTGATGGTGGGAATGCCATATCTGTAACTATAATGAAGATCTGTGAACGTACAGCCACTAGCCAGATATTTGAAAAAAAATTGTGGATGGTGTATATCTAACGTAAACTCTTCATTCGTGCACGCAGATCGTCAAAAGTTCGTAAACTCATCCGAAAATAATTAAAAAACTTACCTTCATCTCCCCTTGATTCCTCAAAAAGAACATGGGATGCACCCACTTCGTCTCTTTTCATATTGAGTGGATGGTCCCAATGCACTCATCTTCTTCTTCTGTTTTTCAAATGTCTGTGCAAGAGATACCACGTTAATAGCTGGTCGTGCTCCATTTGTAGTCGAGGCCAACTGAATATACACAACACACGGAAGGACGGCACGGCATGCCTTGCGGCTGTCGGCTACGTGTGAAGAGGCGGTAGTTCCCGTGCCGGCTGGCAAAAATTCCGGCATGTCGGCTGCCGGGTTGGTGTGAAATAACCTTATACAGGGTGGTCCATTGATAGTGACCGGGCCAAATATCTCACGAAATACCCATCAAACGAAAAAACTACAGAAAACGAAACTCGTCTAGCTTGAAGGGGGAAACCAGATGACCCGATAGATGGCGCTGCCATAGGTCAAACGGATATCAACTGCGATTTTTAAAGTAGGAACCCCCATTTTTATTACACATTCGTTTAGTACGAAAAGAAATATGAATGTCTTAGTTGGACCACTTTTTTCACTTTGTGATAGATGGCGCCGTAATAGTCACAAACGTATAAGTACGTGGTATCACGTAATATTCCGCCAGTTCGGACGGTATTTGCTTCGTGATACATTACCCGTGTTAAAATGGACCGCTTACCAGTTGCGGAAAAGGTGGATATCGTGTTGATGTATGGCTATTGTGATCAAAATCCCCAACAGGCGTGTGGTATGTATGCTGTTCGGTATCCTGGACGACATCATCCAAGTGTCCGGACAGATGGCCGGATAGTTACGTCATTTAAGGAAACAGTAAGTGTTCAGCCACATGTGAAACGTCATCCACGACCTGCAACAAATGATGATGCCGAAGTAGGTGTTTTAGCTGCTGTCGCGGCTAATCCGCACATCAGTAGCAGACAAATTGTGCGAGAATCGGGAATCACAAAAACTTCGGTGTTGAGAATGCTACATCAACATCGATTGCTTCCGTACCATACCTCTATGCACCAGGAATTGCATGGCGACGACTTTGAACGTCGTGTACGGATCTGACACTGGGCACAAGAGAAATTACCGGACGATGACAGATTTTTTGCACGCGTTATATGTAGTGGCCAAGCGTCATTCACCAACAGCGGTAACGTAAAACGGCATAATATGCACTATTGGGCAACGGAAAATCCACGATGGCTGCGACAAGTGGAACATCAGCGACCTTGGCGGGTTAATGTATGGTGTGGCATTATGGGAGGAAGGATAATTGGCCCCCATTTTATCGATGGCAATCTAAATGGTGCAATGTATGCTGATTTCCTACGTAATGTTCTACCAATGTTACTACAAGATGTTCCACTGCATGACTGAATGGCGATGTACTTCCAACATGATGGATGTCCGGCACTTAGCTCGCGTGCGGTTGAAGCGGTATTGAATAGCATGTTTCATGAGTGGTCGTCGAAGCACTATACCATGGCCCGCACGTTCACCGGATCTGACGTCTCCGGATTTCTTTCTGTGGGGAAAGTTGCAGGATATTTGCTATCGTAATCCACCGACAACGCCTCCCAACTTGCGTCAGCGCATTGTCACTGATGTGCGAACATTACGGAAGGCGAACTACTCGCTGTTGAGAGGAATGTCGTTACACGTGTTGCCAAATGCATTGCGGTTGACGGACATCATTTTGAGCATTTATTGCATTAATGTGGTATTTACAGGTAATCACGCTGTAACAGCATGCGTTCTCAGAAATGATAAGTTCACAAATGTACATGAATCACATTGGAACAACCGACATAAAATGTTCAAACGTACCTTTGTTCTGTATTTTAATTAAAAAACTTACCTGTTACCAACTGTTCGTCTAAAATTGTGAGCCATATGTTTGTGATTATTACAGCGCCATCTATCAGCAAGCGAAAGAAGCGGTCCAACTAAAACATTCATATTTCTTTACGTACTACACGAATATGTAATAAAAAATGGGGTTTCCTATTTTTAAAAAACGCAGTTGATATCCGTTTGACCTATGGCAGCGCCATCTAGCGGGTCAACCATAGCGCCATCTGGTTTCCCCCTTCAAGCTAGACAAATTCAGTTCTTGGTAGTTTCTTCGTTTGACGCTTATTTCGCGTGATAGTTGGCCGGGTCACGATCAGTGGACCACCCTGTATAGGTGTTGCCGACCGCAGCGCCGTATCAGCCTGTCTACACATCCCTGTATTTGAATACGCACGCCTATACCAGTTTCTTTGGCGTTTCATTGTATATACTGGATGAGGATCTGAACCACCGGCCCCAAAATGTGAATCCAGTACCTAACCGTTACATCACCTCGACTGGTAGAGGAATGTTATGTCTCACTGATTGATTTCTCTCCCTCATGCATTATTTCTAACAAGGTACATGTATTACGTTCTATTTAAATGCAGTGACAGTTCCTTTCCAGAGAACCAGTTATTAATTTTCAAGTAAATACAATCTTCATTTGAATATGTTAAATTTTCTCCGTTATACTTGATTACAATACTTGTATCGTCAGCAAAGAGAACTAACTATTTCTGCTTCTTGATTGTATGATGGCAGACCATTTATACAAAAGAGCAAAAATGGTCCCAATATCGAACCCTATAATACAACTATAGTGACTTTTGTGTCAGCAGTTGAGCCAACACCGTGTTACGAGCCCGCATCTCGTGGTCGTGCGGTAGCGTTCTCGCTTCCCACGCCCGGGTTCCCGGGTTCGATTCCCGGCGGGGTCAGGGATTTTCTCTGCCTCGTGATGGCTGGGTGTTGTGTGCTGTCCTTAGGTTAGTTAGGTTTAAGTAGTTCTAAGTTCTAGGGGACTTATGACCACTGCAGTTGAGTCCCATAGTGCTCAGAGCCATTTGAACCATTTTTGAACCATGTTACGAGTGGAGGCCGAAATGCACGCGTTTTAGTTCACGTAGGCTGGCGTGAGGAGGGATGAACTATACTGACGTGAGGTCTGGAACATGACAAGGAATGAGAATTCAGAAAGCGGACGAATTAGTTTGATACTTAACTTTAATCCATTAATGATGAACGTCGCTCTTGACGGTACATGATTCACAATATTATCAGTTCAGAATACATTCTTGAAGAATATGACGCCTTGCTAGGTCGTAGCAAATGACGTAGCTGAAGGCTATGCTAACTATCGTCTCGGCTAATGAGAGGGTATTTTGTCAGTGAACCATCGCTAGCAAAGTCGGTTGTACAACTGGGTCGAGTGCTAGGAAGTCTCTCTAGACGTGCCGTGTGGCGGCGCTCGGTCTGCAATCACTGATAGTGGCGACACGCGGGTCCGACGTATACTAACGGACCGCGGCCGATTTAAGGGCTACCACCTAGCAAGTGTGGTGTCTGGCGGTGACGCCACAGTGATTATCCCTATTTTTAAGTTGCTGTTTCGTTGCGTACAGTACCTGTGTTTCGTAATAAGACAGTGCACTCTAGTAGTAAAGATGAACACCAGTTACCAGCAACATCGTGCGGGACGCGAGGGAAAATTACGAGTATTTCTATATGGTCTGTTATTTTTCGTTGAATTGTTTAGTTGTGCCATCTTTGGATACCACTGCCTCTTACAACGGCCTGAAAACTACTTCTGCGAACAGCGAAACAGCGATGGAAAACACGCTGTTCAATAACCCTCAGTCCACAGGTTCACAATTCAGCTCGCCGAAACCGAAGCAAAATGTTCTAACGCTGTAGGAATAATGCAGAGGTGTCAGGAACCACGACAGCCGTTTACCTGAGCAGTATGTTCTGACGAAGATCACATTCAGAAGTATTAGTTTTGAAAATCATTCAAGTTTATGCTGTCGTACTCAGCACTGTGCACAGTTCGTAGACGATTTCAACTCTTTGTTCCTAGTTATGACAAATTAATTGCTCGCCTTAAATGTGGAGAATAATCTCACGACACTTGACATGCGGTTCTCTACAACATAGCGGGCGGCACACGAAAGCGAACATCGAAAACGAAACACGGGCTTTCCAATTAAATTATCAATTCACTTCTTCACCGTTTCACAAGATATATGTAATATCTCATTCGGTCGAAAAACAATCAGTCGTCATTAACGCCATCCGAGGCCAGCGGACACGGACGTGGCAGAATCACGGCACTTTCTATAGTGCGACGTAACACATTCCGCATGACTGACAACGACCGAATACTCTCTCAAGTCCAAATGGTTCAAATGGCTCTGAGCACTATGGGACTTAACTTCTGAGGTCATCAGTCCCCTAGAACTTAGAACTACTTAAACCTAACTAACCTAAGGACATCACACACATCCATGCCCGAGGCAGGATTCGAACCTGCGACCGTAGCGGTCGCGCGGTTCCAGACTGTAGCGCCTAGAACCGCTCGGCCACTTCGGCCGGCCTCAAGTCCAGACACGACGGTCTTTATATACTCGCGGTGTAGACGGTGAAGGAACATTCGCTCTAAAATTGCTTCCAGCGTCTGTAGCAGGACTCTTCCAGCAATCTTTTTGAGTGCAAAATTATCTATGTCGTTGTTAGTTGAAGTCCTACAACGATTTCAATTTTTCTCTAGGTAAATCAATACTCTATTTATATTGCACAAAATTATCAGCCCGACAACTTTTAAACTTCAACCTTCATAATTTTTCAAATGTAATCGAGGGTAGGTAGTGGTCTCTGTACTGTCTCTTCCTAATTTCTGCACCTTTGCTGAATTACAGTACGGTAGTGAAAGTTGGTACGGTTTCATAATTACTTGTATCAAATGCAGTGCTGTCGTTTTAACTTTGTATCTTACTTACTAAGTTAATCTAACTCCTTTTTCCATTTTTTGACACTAAAATTGTTTTTTACTTAATAATTCTAAAAGTAAAGGATGTAGTTTCCTGGAAACTTCTACTACATGTTTTTATGATAAACTGGACCTAACTCCAAGAGAACAACATTCTAAGTTTAATATTGTGAGCTTTTAAAATTTCGTAAAAACAATTTTTTTGAAGAAATAATTTTCGGATCATGGTGGCACTCGAAAGCTTTGACATAGGCTTGGTTTTAAGTTATCTGGCCAAGTTTTGTATTAATATTTAAACATTTAATTGTACATATGATTTTGCGCAGTGTTTTTGTTCATTCTGCAAGCCGTCTTGACCTTGGCCGAGCGACACAGAATAATCAGTATCTCGCTCGCCACATTAGACATACTGATAAATGCCTGCTTCCCCACAATCTGTGCTGTACAATAGAGCGCTTTTGACAACTTACTGAAAATATTTCTTGGCAATACGTTTTCATTTAAATTTTGAATGATCTGATTAGCGAACTAAAAAATTGCTTTTTCTGTAAGGGATCCTTTTTGAAATCCAAACAGAGACTAAGTATTTTATATTAGGAACATAATTTCCAAAGAGTGCCAGATGGAGGTAAGCAGTGAGTTTGGTTGCTAATTATTAAAGAAGCTAACAACAATATATTTCAGTGATTCTGGAAATATAAAAAAATGTTCAAATGTGTGTGAAATCTTATGGGACTTAACTGCTAAGGTCATCAGTCCCTAAGCTTACGCACTACTTAACCTAAATTATCCTAAGGACAAACACACACACCCATGCCCGAGGGAGGACTCGAACCTCCGCCGGGACCAGCCACTGGAAATACACCCAGCGATAGTGATGTATAGTACATGTGACTGAAAACATTGCATATATGTGAGGAACAGGATTTTAGTAATGTACCTGAGATATTATTAATCCTGTGAGAGTTTCTGCTTGGCTGTATGCATCTAGCATTGTTTCTTATATTCCTTAATTGATTTCCCTGTTTCTATTTTGACAATTCCCACTAGACATTTTATCTTATTATCTGAATAATTAATTATTGAATAATTAATT
This sequence comes from Schistocerca serialis cubense, assembly GCF_023864345.2. Lineage (NCBI taxonomy): Eukaryota > Metazoa > Arthropoda > Insecta > Orthoptera > Acrididae > Schistocerca > Schistocerca serialis. Next base: position 221,964,083 of record NC_064639.1, on the reverse strand, counting down.
TCAGTACTTATTCATAGATTTTTTAGGTTCTTAATCAGTTATATAAATGATGCGAAACATGCAGGTCTTTGAACTCAAGCTGTGACGTGAAGATGATTAGAATTGCTGAGAGGAAGCGAGTGAATAGACCAGGTGAAGTTTTCTCAGTGGTTTTCAGTGAATATGGAAAATTTACAAATGTGGCGTACTACTGAAAAACATCAGTTGACGGGAAAGTTGAGAATTTTGACTAATATGCTATTCCTTTTCACGGATACGAGTCCACAGTTTCTCTTGAACGTTTTGAGGAAATCACATAAAACATAAATTTCTGTGATTGGACACAGCCCTTCTAGATATGGGTTTATACATCAATAACTTTGTTGCTATGTTATTTAACCTTACACAAGAAAGAAAAAGTAAATCAGTGAATTCTGTTCCATATTTGGATTCATGTCAGAGTATCCGTTCTGATGTCCACGATTTTGGTTTACAGCAAGTTCCCTACCCCTGTGTAGGTGCATGTGAGCGTGTTTCTGCAGTGGGGGTTCAAATGGCTCTGAGCACTATGGGACTCAACTGCTGTGGTCATAAGTCCCCTAGAACTTAGAACTACTTAAACCTAACTAACCTAAGGACATCACACACACCCATGCCCGAGGCAGGATTCGAACCTGCGACCGTAGCGGTCTTGCGGTTCCAGACTGTAGCGCCTTTAACCGCTCGGCCACTTGGCCGGCTGCAGTGGGGGGGTCGATGGCGCAAAACGCTTACTTCATATGAGAACCGAACCAGATCTTTCAATAAATCTCTACGGTTCACAAGGTGGGCTGGAGGCAGTGTGACAGATTACCAGTCGTTATGCTTACAGATTCCAGGTCAGAAATGGAGTAGTTTGAGAAAAACCATTCAGTTGCGAAGTGTATAGTTCTACGTCTTGATATACACTCCGAAAGCCACCTTATGGTGTGTACCATGGAGTACTTTGTGTACCACTTCCGCTTCCCTGGTTTCCGTGTGCAGTTACGGATGATGCGCAGGAAGTTAGATTGTTGGTAGACCTCTCTCTAATTTCACGTTAATGGCCTTTTCCTGAAATATACGTAGTCTACACATGGTCTACTCACATTAATGTGATCACCACCTGTGTTTGATGTCAACGCGCGGTTATCGGTCAAAGGGGGCAGGTGGCAGCACCAACAGTGGTGGGTATATGAAGCCGGAGGGTGGATGGGGGATGGGGGGGGGGGGGGCGGAACGGAAAGCAGTGCAATCGTTGTCGAGTGGAACAAGAAAGGAAATGACCAGTAATGGTACACGGTACCCTCCGCCACACATCGTACGGTGGCTTCGGAGTTTGTAGAAGATATTACAGAAGAGCGAAGATAACTTACTGGGAACTCTATATTCCTCAAGAATTGTCTGAAACGTTAAACATTTACACACCGCCGCTGGTGTGTTCGTTTAAGAAGTTATACTGACATCTAACTATGTCATCTGGTTGCATCACTTTTTTGAATGGCACCTGTGCAATGTCCTCAGTACGCTGCAAGTGTCACTCGCGGTTCTGTGTGGTTGTGAGTGCATTATGTGGGAGCTCATTGCATTCAAACTTTAGCAAATTGTTGGTGCTCTCACGGTAGCTGCTTTCGTAACAGAGGTAGCCGAAGTGTTTGATTTTTCAAGACGCGCCGTATCGGAGGAGCAAACAGTGTAACGTCCCCTTAGAAAAAATATAAATGACAGTGCTGATAAACCTCTTACGTCACTTGATTTTCAATCAGCTGAGCAAAACTCAACGTACTCAGACATTTCTCCCTTTAAATTCTGATCATCACTAAACTGACACACAATATTTTTTAGCGCGACGCAATCTGACTTTCAGTAATCCCTACAAAAGAATGGCCCTCACTAACAATAACCTATACGTTTCATGAATCACTTACCTCGCAAAAATCTTCGTTACTCGAACTACTGCAATACAGCGAGCGCCAATACTGCCAGCTAAATGAAAGATTCTAACTACTGAAGGCACTAACTACTGATAGGCATAGTTAGCAAATGAAAGATTTTGATAGAGAACAAACAATGTATTTACCTTAATACACTCCTGGAAATGGAAAAAAGAACACATTGACACCGGTGTGTCAGACCCACCATACTTGCTCCGGACACTGCGAGAGGGCTGTACAAGCAATGATCACACGCACGGCACAGCGGACACACCAGGAACCGCGGTGTTGGCCGTCGAATGGCGCTAGCTGCGCAGCATTTGTGCACCGCCGTCGTCAGTGTCAGCCAGTTTGCCGCGGCATACGGAGCTCCATCGCAGTCTTTAACACTGGTAGCATGCCGCGACAGCGTGGACGTGAACCGTATGTGCAGTTGACGGACTTTGAGCGAGGGCGTGTAGTGGGCATGCGGGAGGCCGGGTGGACGTACGGCCGAATTGCTCAACACGTGGGGCGTGAGGTCTCCACAGTACATCGATGTTGTCGCCAGTGGTCGGCGGAAGGTGCACGTGCCCGTCGACCTGGGACCGGACCGCAGCAACGCACGGATACACGCCAAGACCGTAGGATCCTACGCAGTGCCGTAGGGGACCGCACCGCCACTTCCCAGCAAATTAGGGACACTGTTGCTCCTGGGGTATCGGCGAGGACCATTCGCAACCGTCTCCATGAAGCTGGGCTACGGTCCCGCACACCGTTAGGCCGTCTTCCGCTCACGCCCCAACATCGTGCAGCCCGCCTCCAGTGGTGTCGCGACAGGCGTGAATGAAGGGACGAATGGAGACGTGTCGTCTTCAGCGATGAGAGTCGCTTCTGCCTTGGTGCCAATGATGGTCGTATGCGTGTTTGGCGCCGTGCAGGTGAGCGCCACAATCAGGACTGCATACGACCGAGGCACACAGGGCCAATACCCGGCATCATGGTGTGGGGAGCAATCTCCTACACTGGCCGTACACCACTGGTGATCGTCGAGGGGACACTGAATAGTGCACGGTACATCCAAACCGTCATCGAACCCATCGTTCTACCATTCCTAGACCGGCAAGGGAACTTGCTGTTCCCACAGGACAATGCACGTCCGCATGTATCCCGTGCCACCCAACGTGCTCTAGAAGGTGTAAGTCAACTACCCTGGTCAGCAAGATCTCCGGATCTGTCCCCCATTGAGCATGTTTGGGACTGGATGAAGCGTCGTCTCACGCGGTCTGCACGTCCAGCACGAACGCTGGTCCAACTGAGGCGCCAGGTGGAAATGGCATGGCAAGCCGTTCCACAGGACTACATCCAGCATCTCTACGATCGTCTCCATGGGAGAATAGCAGCCTGCATTGCTGCGAAAGGTGGATATACACTGTACTAGTGCCGACATTGTGCATGCTCTGTTGCCTGTGTCTATGTGCCTGTGGTTCTGTCAGTGTGATCATGTGATGTATCTGACCCCAGGAATGTGTCAATAAAGTTTCCCCTTCCTGGGACAATGAATTCACGGTGTTCTTATTTCAATTTCCAGGAGTGTAGTTTTCAAAAGAGTTCATGATATCCAGTCTTACAAATTTCCTTTATCTGACAGGCACACGTCCAGATCGTCCGCTCTCAAAATTCTGCCATCTGTCTCCCCACATCCACCACTGCTGGCGGGTCACCTCCAACTGCTCAACGCTACGCGCTGTTCCCATCCAACTGCCCAACACTACAATAGCAAACAACAATGCCAAGCAGCCACAGACTGCACACAGCACAGTCAGTGATTTTCATACAGAGTGCTACGTGACGTTACCAACATAAAAACCTAAACAGCCTATTTACAACAGGGAAAGCGGGGAAACATCATCCGCTAATTCACAATGCTGTCTAAAGTTTCTGTAGAGCGATCGTGCAGAAGATCATTAACCAGGGTTGCGGCGAAAAATAAAAGGACGATAGCTGCAAAAGTCTCTGTGGAACTGAATGTCATAGTCGCGAACCCTGTCAGCAAAAAAAAACAAGACGATAGGAGTTCCAGAAGGACAGAAGTAGAGGGCGAGCTGGAACTCCAGAATCTATCATCATTGATGCAAATGCACATAACATGAAAACTTGGCGCCGAAGCCATAAAATCTTGACTATGGAGTAATGGAACAATGTCGTTTGATCGGATGAGTCTTGTTTCACACTGTTTACAGTTTCTGGCCGAGTTTACATCCCAAGAGTGAAACATGACGGGGGCTCGGTGGTGATTTGGGCAACCATATCGTGTTATTCCATGGCCTCCGTGGTTAGTCTGCAAGGTCGCATTTCTGCTGAAGATTATGTGATCATTTTGGCTAATCAGGTGCATCCAGGGTACAGTATTTGTTCCTCAATGCTAATGCTATGTTACGAGATGGCAAGGACCGTCCTCAAGCAGGTCGCATCGTCCAGGAATTATTTTGTGAGGACGAGGATGAACTGTCGCCTCTCCCTAGGCCATCGCAGTCACCAGATCTGAATCTATTGGGCCTTTTACGTCTACTTTCTAGAGAAATTTGTGTGATCGCTACCCACGTCCAGCCCCGTTATCTGAACTTGTCACAATTTTGCAGCAAGAATGGTACGGGACTACCTTGAAAAATATACAGGACCTGCATTTATCCATTCCGAGACGACTGGTAGTTGTTTTGAATGCCAATGATTTTCCTACACGCAACTGGGTATTGTAATGTGCTGAGTTTTCAGTGTTTCCATATTATTGTTCACTCCTGTAAAATAGCTGGGAAAAACAACGGACGCTGCGAAATCAAGTACCCAAAAACGCAACTACGGCCGGCCGGAGTGACCGAGCGGTTCTAGGCGCTACAGTAGGGAACCGTGCGACCGCTACGGTCGCAGGTTCGAATCCTGCCTCGGGCATGGATGTGTGTGATGTCCTTAGGTTAGTTAGGTTTAAGTAGTTCTAAGTTCTAGGGGACTGATGACCTCAGAAGTTAAGTCCCATAGTGCTCAGGGCCATTTGAACCAACGCAACTATGATAGGAAAAGCGGTAGAGAAACCTCAAGACTACAAGGTTGAAATGAAATTGTTAGACTTTAGTGCTGTCTTTTTGCTACATCATATCAGAATTAGTATAGCAAGAAAAGTGCCTGTAAAGGAACCATAAAAATATCAGATTGTGGCTGTCTTGTTCTTTTTATAGACAAGCCTTGGGAAATTTATAAATTATTTTATTATTATATTATATAATAAATCATATAATAAATTGTTTTATTATGTGGCCTGAGATGCTGTAGCATTAGATTTAGATTCTGTCCACACAGATTTTTGTATTACGACGTGCGGCCACATAAGATGAATCCGATATTTGTTGTTGTTGTTGTGGTCTTCAGTCCTGAGACTGGTTTGATGCAGCTCTCCATGCTACCCTATCCTGTGCAAGCTTCTTCATCTCCCAGTACTTACTGCAACCCACATCCTTCTGAATCTGCTTAGTGTATTCATCTCTTGGTCTCCCTCCACGATTTTTACCCTCCACGCTGCCCTCCAGTGCTAAATTTGTGATCCCTTGATGCCCCAGAACATGTCCTACTAACCGGTCCCTTCTTTTTTGTCAAGTTGTGCCACATAATCCTCTTCTCCCCAATTCTGTTCAATACTTCATCATTAGCTATGTGATCTACCCATCTAATCTTCAGCATGAAAAAGTGATGTACGTAAGTTGTTACGCATGTGCTTTGAATTCCACAGTGTCGATATTTGCTCATCGCACGGCGTAAATAAACAATATTAACCGAATTTCAATTGCGAAAAGAAAAAGGAAAAAAAAGAAATTTATATCTGGTACCTCACTGAATCGGGAACTCAGGAGCGTTTATCAAATGTAAATTAAGTACGTGAGTCTCAACAGAATCACTACAAAATGATAACAGCATGAAATGGTGAAATACTATTGACGGTGACTACCGGATCTGCTGCCCTATTGTAAAATCATCCCGCTATCATCAGATAAATTGTAGGTCACCTGAAAGACACTCCTGGCTCTTTGATCATGCCAGCATCGGAGAACGTAACCTACAGCAAGTGCTTCAGGTGGAAAGGTATGCAGGATTAGAAACAGAGATAAGATCACAAACAAGTAACAGAAAGGCAGGAAGTTAATTTTTGTATAGGTCAGCAGCGAATTACTGAACGCGTCACACAGAATGTGTATAAGGGACAGCCAAATGGAAACTGAACACTCACCACAACAGGACTATGGAATGGTCCCATTCGAAAGTAATCACCGCACCCGTTAAGACATTTATCCCACTTGGAGACGAGATGATCAGTTTCTGCTTCGTAGAACGCGATCGGCCACTGAAGGGATCCACAACCACAATCACTCTTGCACGTTCTCTTCCGACTGAAACGTCCGCAGAAAGCATACACGCATCCTAATACTACTAACTTAAGTATCAACCACAAAAGTAGACGCAGAATGCTAAATATGTATCTTGCTACCTCCGTGAGGAGTCACCAATTGAGGCTGGCGGCTGACTGAACTGTGTAGCTGACCGTTCAAAAGAAATGACAACTGTGCTATGCATTTCGTGAGTCTAATCTCTACGCTTACTAAAACGCGATATTACGTTTCTTAAATACAAAAGCACACACGAAATTTAAAAATTAGCCGGCCGAAGTGGCCGTGCGGTTCTAGGCGCTGCAGTCTGGAACCGCGGGACCGCTACGGTCGCAGTTTCGAATCCTCGGGCATGGATGTGTGTGATGTCCTTAGGTTAGTTAGGTTTAACTAGTTCTAAGTTCTAGGGGACTAATGACCTCAGAAGTTGAGTCCCATAGTGCTCAGAGCCATTTGAACCATTGTTAAAAATTAAACTGTGAAAATACACGGGAAAAAGCGAAATATGTAACTTGCTGCTCTGTTGGCGCGCCACAGGCAGCAGCTGGAAACCAACTAGGCTGAACCGAGCGGTCACTGGTTGTTCAAAAAAAAACTGACAACTAACTGCACTACAGATTAGACGAGTCTACAGTTTACAGTTGCTAAAACGCGTGATTAAACCTCTTAAGTACAAAAACTCGCACAGAATTTAAGAATTAAACTACAAACAAACACTGAAAAAGCTAGATATGTAACTTGCTCCACTGCTGCTGTGTCGCAGGTGGCAGCCGGAGACTAACTTCTCAGTTTCGCAAACCAACCATTTAGATGAGAAATTTCGTATTTTCAACAATTCTCATACTTAAAGTGCATGAAGAAAATGTGTCAGACTTAAATACACCATAAAACTTCTACTGACTCAATACATGCAGAATTTCAAGTGTATGAAAGATTAGTTTTAACCTGTTCTTTTTTTAACACAGTGTCACATTAGTACTCAAATACACATGAACAATAACTCAAAGCGGAGCTGGAGTACAGAAATAAGTTATTAAATTACGCCTTCCATTTTCTTCCTGGTAGTTAAACAAATGTCAGCCTGTTAGTTTTGAATCCACGCATCTCGTGAATTCAATAAAGGTAAAAGTTTATTGCCTAGCATCTCAGAGGATGAAATGAAAAGAACTGGCAGTCCCTTAAAATTAAATATTTTCAGTATTCCATAAATTAATTCAGAAAAAGCCAGACATTAAATTAAATATCTTTTAAAACAAGTAATTGCGAAAGAAGCAATGCTACATAATTAGCTCCCAAAACTGGGGTTTAGTATATAAATAATATGAACAATACAATATCAGCCTCCGTGGTAACACTTTTTGTTATAGAGGATTCATCTTCCAACCGCTAGCTACTTCACCCTCTACCTAAGGTGCCACTAGTTACCAGCACTGGATAGACTTGCAGTCTACACACTGCTTGAACTGTCATTGTTGAACCATCTTTATCACACCATCATGTGTTTTATTTATGAGCCTTTTTCACATCAGTATCAGTTTTGATAAATTCTGTATCAACAGCCTTTGGCGGGAAAGGCAGTATGCTGGAAAACATAGTCGTCAATACTATAATTTTCAATAGACTCCATTAGCATAGTCAGAAAATCGCGATTGAAAGAGTAGTTCGGCAAGGATACTCCGCATTTTAAGGGACTGTTAAATGCCAGTTCTTTTTATTTCATCCTCTGAGATTCTAGGAAATGAACTTTTACCTTTATTGAATTAACTAGATGCAATTATACTGCAGGAAGTTTTCAGATCAGTAAAGAGAGAAGGAATACCGGTGCGTGTAAACGGAACGTACCAGAACCCTCTTTGTTTTTCTAATAACACTGCGCTGTTTACTTTTAATACCTCAATAGATATGGCTCTGAGCACTATGGGACTTAACATCTATGGTCATCAGTCCCCTAGAACTTAGAACTACTTAAACCTAACTAACCTACGGACAGCACACACATCCATCCCCGAGGCAGGATTCGAACCTGCGACCGTAGCAGCCGCGCGGCTCCGGACTGAGCGCCTAGAACCGCTAGACCACCGCGGCCGGCACCTCAATAGATAACACAGAAACTTAATGCACCAAGTTTGAATGTATGGGTGAAAAATAACTGTAACAAGACTATAACACTATACAACGATAACATCAGAACGAAAATATTAAAAGTTAACAATAAAGTCATAGAACAATTTGATGAGTTTCTCAATGTAAATCAAATGAAAACAATGACTGAACGCACAGAAGAATGGATAAACAGAAGAATAAAAATGGCGTAAACAGCTATAGGTAAACTAAAGACGGTTTTAAAACCCAAGCTTCTCATGTTTCTGGACAGAAGCGTTTACAAACTGCGTGTATTTCCAGTTTTGACTTATGACGGTGACGCATGGACTTTTCGATAAAAAATCGTTCCAAAACTGAGTTTCTCAGAGAGAGAAGAAGAAGCCATACCTGCCGTGAATAATTATGGTAGTCAGAAAAACAAACAAATAGGACAGGGGAAAGATTGGAATGGAAGAAGTAGGCCTAATAATGATTTATCAATTAAAGACAAGAAGTCTGTAATGAGTCGGCGATCATGTTATGACACTTTATTTATAAAGGTCCATCTTGAGCACATGAACTGTACATTTCACAACTACCCGTTTCGGCCATTGTCTCTTCAGATCACCAAAATATTCTGATGTAGTTACCTGCATCAAAATCTATATATGTAGGTACAAAGTGAGTGCCGCTTCCACGTACCTAGATATATAGATTTTTGGCGCTGGTAGTTACACCAGAAAATTTTTATAATCTGAAGATGGCAGTGGCCGAAATCGGTAATTGTGAAATGCACAGTTTGTGTGATGAAGACAGACCTTTACACATAAAGTCTAGTAATGAATGTAACTGGAAATGCAGTGACCGTGAATGGGACTTGTAGGTATGAGAAAGAATGTTATATGGACCAAGGAAATTTTTTACTGGAATCCCACGAGCACCGAGGAGACGACCTAATGTACGGTGAATAGGTCACATTACAAAACGTTCCGGAGCAGGTCGGATGCTGAAGACCATAAATCTACACCAGGTTCTTACCCAGCAGTAGATGTAAGCCGGTCGCCGTTGTTGATGAAAACTATGCTACTAGGTACAACATGTTCTATACTAGTTATTCTTACATCTCTTTTAAAATCGATTTTTGTATCTTAAAGTGCTTTTCAGCTGTCTTTAGAAAGGTACACACGTAGTCGAAACGTACTCTGTGAGTCCTACTACCTTAAGTTGGTAATATACTAGTAATGAATTTGGCAATGGAGGCCTCGAAATGGAAAAGACGCAGTCTTTGGTGCAGTCAACTGAAAGTGACATCTTCATTTTTTTAAGTAAGGAAATAGTTCTTCCACTTTGTTACTATCTGGGCTCAATGAGAGAGAAATAGTAGTGTTTGTCTCGTAAATGTAGTTATCAACCGTATTTTAAAATGTAGTTACTGTGATTCGAAAAGAGTTGTGTTTTACTTATTTCTTGATGGATCCTTGGTTTGGATACGCCTCAACACACAGTGAGAAAAAAAAGAAGAAAAGCAACAAGAGATCGTAACAGACAGCTGAATGTGCACGAAATACGATTATGGAAAATGAGGTTTCCAAATTAGGTGATTCGCTGAATCAGACTGTATCTACTGAAAAATACATATTTTCTGTCTGCCTTCTCTGATTACATCGTGCATATTAAATATGTTCGCAGACGTATGTTGTGACGTGATGACTGGGTGTTGTGTGCTGTCCTTAGGTTAGTTAGGTTTAAGTAGTTCTACGTTCTAGGGGACTGATGACCATAGATGTTAAGTCCCATAGTGCTCAGAGCCATTTTTGAACATATGTTGTGATGTGGTTCCATTTGTGCACTCGTAATAATTACAGCGCACATAATACTTTTCACAAAAGTATCAATAAATCAAAGAACAACTTTCAATTCTAAACTATCCCGCGAACCACATTACAGACGTACGTCTATGACAGCGTACTGTGACTGATTCCCCTACTGCAGAAGGTGAAACGCCCAGTCACAATTCTCAAGTGCAGAAGAAGACGTAGGAGGATGCTACGTTAGACGTTAACATAGTCTGACTCTGGGTTCATCGCTGTAAAGGAACTGAAGGGCGAACAAAGTTGGGTGAATCTACGAGAAGCAGCCTGCCAGAGATAGGGTGTACAATAAAGTCTATCCAATATGTGAAAAACCTCAAGAAGTCGAAAGGACGTCTTCTTTGCGTTCACTCATCCTCCACACAACAATGCAAGATCACATCCTAGTGATTCCATCATAGGCGAAATTGCAAATATTGTATGTGAAGTTTCTCCCCACCCACCATACAGCCCTGACCTTGCACGAACAGACTTCCATCTGTTCAGCCCACTCAAAAACGCTCACTGAGGGCATTACTTTGTAGACGTGGAGCGCTTGAAAAATTCTGTACACCAGTGGCTGAGGAAACAGGTCCATGATTTTTACTGTACAAGTATAGTTGCTCTTGTTTCAAGGTGGAAAAAAACTGTGGACAAAGATGGTGATTACAATGGAAAGTGACAAATTAATCGTGAATGTTGTGAGTGTTGTGAATGTTGAAATGTAGGTGGCATTTAGTTTCCTTGCAAAATAAAACTAAAAAATTTTATCCATAGCACAACGCAAAGAGGGCTACTGTTGTGATTTCACAATTTAAGAGAATTACTGTGTTAAATCAGTATTATTATTAGTAATTTTATAGTTCCAGTACATGACAGAATTTAAAAATCGAATGGTTGTTGATTAACACGTCACCTTTCCAGTGTTCTTTTCCCTATGCACTATCACACAGCCAAGCAACGTATGTCATTATACAAGGTGTAAAGGGCATAAGTGCGGATATTTCTATAGGTGACCGAGAACGGTGAACAACATTACATCAGTATTTACTTCATTTGCAGACTGTTAATTATAATTACTCGTATTAAGACTAGTATGTTTTTAGGCTGATTAGTACCTCCAAGAATGCTTACTTTGCCCTGGGTGACAGATCGGGTTTTGAACTGTGGACACGTAGACACCAGGCGTTTACTCTATACTGACACGCGTAGTCCACTTAATGGTGCAGTTTCGACCGTGCAGAAAGCATCAGGTCGTAAAGTTGTGACGTGTTTGTGGGAAGACCGTTCGACGCAGAGAAAACACAGTTAACACACTGATGTGTGTACATTGTAAGGAACCACAAATAAAAACACCTCCACTTATACACGCCACACCTTGTATATGATTGCACATCTCGTATTCCTCTAGGCAACACATGTACGTTTCTGTGACGGCAAAAAAATGCTTCAAATGACTTCGAGCACTATGGGACTTAACTTCTGAGGTCATCAGTCCCCTAGAACTTAGAATTACTTAAACCTAACTAACCTAAGGACTTCACACACATCCATGCCCGAGGCAGGATTCGAACCTGCGACCGCAGCGGTCGCGCGGTTCCAGACTGTAGCGTCTAGAACCGCTCGGCCACCCCGTGCGGCTTTGTGACGGCAGCTCCGTAAAAATTTCCAATATTTTGTTGTTGTCAGTGCGAACCATAACACAAGAAAATTTTTCTGAAATACTCGACGATTTAGAGTGAAAAAAAAATAGTCAGGAACTGCCTAACTCTCCCAGATATGCGCAAATCGAATATACTGCACACAAGAATGTCGGCCTAACCTTAGTATTTTTCGTTGGTAGGACAATATTAAGTAGTTCACCACTAATCTTGTAATGAAGGATGTAATTGCACTGGAAGGTATTTGTCAACGGCTGAAGTGTATCTCTCAAACAAATGTTGTTGGACAAGTAGCTCCTACGTATGCAATTGGTATGCATTGCACGGAAGAAAAATCTGAACTTCACTTTCAGCCTACGATGAAGTTATTAGAAACGCAGCACAAGGTCGGATTGGACAAAGATGGACAGGAAAATGAGCCACATTCTAAGGGTCCGCCCCATAATTCAGCATAGGTGGTTTAGGGAAACCAGCTAAAATATAAATTAGGATGGCGTATAAGCGAGCGATATTGAGAAGAATGAGTAAAATATATTTGTTTACACCAGGAAGATGGCAAGCTTGCAATGAATCGTAGTCAGAAAATCTGAAAAGAGGTTTTGTACCTCACTTAACTTCCAAAATTCACAGAAACTTCCGTTTCGAAGGCACCCAATAAATTATGACTGTTCAAAATGTATGTGAAATCTTGTGGGACTTAACTGCTAAGGTTATAAGTCCCTAAGCTTACACACTACTTAACCTAAATTATCCTAAGGTCAAACACATACACCCTAGCCCGAGGGAGCACTCAAACCTCCGCCGCGATCAGCTACACAGTCCATGACTGCAGCGCCGTAGGCCGCTCGGCTAATCCCGCGCAATTATTACTGAATAAGCAAAACACCATAATGAAGGTCATTTGCAACAGTGGCAAAAACGTCGGAGAATTTTGTATATTGACATTGTGGTCATATACCCTGAAAAATTACATTCGCAGTGGCAACGGCAGCAAAAACCTACGCTTACAAATTATTGCTTCTGCGCAAATACACTACTGGCCATTAAAATTGCTACACCATGAAGATGACGTGCTACAGACGCGAAATTTAACCGACAGGAAGAAGATGCTGTGATATGCAAATGATTAACTTTTCAGAGCATTCACACAAGGTTGGCGCCGTTAGCGACTCCTACAACGTGCTGACATGAGGAAAGTTGCCAACCGATTTCTCATACAGAAATAGCAGTTGACCGGCGTTGTCTGGTGAAACTTTGTTGTGATGCCTCGTGTAAGAAGGAGAAATACGTACCTTCGCGTATCCGACTTTGATAGAGGTCAGATTGTAGCCTACAGCGATTGCGGTTTATCGTATCGCGACATTGCTGTTCGCGTTGGTCGAGATCCAATGACTGTGAGCAGAATATCGAATCGGTGGGTTCGGGAGGGTAATACGGAACGCTAGGCTGGATCCCAACGGCCTCGTATCACTAGCAGTCGAGATGACAGTCATCTTATCCGCATGGCTGTAACGGATCGTGTAGCCACGTCTCGATCCCCGAGTCAACAGATGGGTACGTTTGCAAGACAACAACCATCTGCACGAACAGTTCGACGACGTTTGCAGCAGCATGGACTATCAGCTCGGAGACCATGGCTGCGGTTACCCTTGACTCTGCGTCACAGACAGGAGGGCCTGCGATGGTGTACTCAACGACGAACCTGGGTGCACGAACGGCAAAACGTTATTTTTTTTAGGATGAAACCAGGTTCTGTTTACAGCATCGTGATGGTCGCATCCGTGTTTGGCGACATAGCGGTGAACACACAGTCGAAGCGTGTATTCGTCGTCGCCATACTGGCGTATCACCCGGCGTGATTTTATGGGGTGCCATTGGTTACACGTCTCGGTCACCTCTTGTTCGCATTGACGGCACTTTGAACAGTGGACGTTACATTTCAGATGTGTTACGACCCGTGGCTCTACCCTTCATTCGATCCCTGCGAAACCCTACATTTCAGCAGGATAATGGACGACTGCATGTTGCAGGTCCTGTACGGGCCTTTCTGCATACAGAATATGTTCGACTGCTGCCCTTGCCAGTACATTCTCCAGATCCTCACCAGTTAAAAACATCTGGTCAATGGCAGCCGAGCAACTGGCTCGTCACATTGCGCCAGTCACTACTCTTGATGAACTGTGGTATCGTGTTGAAGCTGCATGGGCAGCTGTATGTGTACACGCCATCCAAGCTCTGTTTCACTCAATGGCCAGGCGTATCATGGCCATTATTACGGCCAGAGGTGGTTGTTCTGGGTACTGATTTCTCAGGATCTATGCACCCAAATTGCGTGAAAATGTAATCACCTGTCAGTTCTAGTATGATATATTTGTCCAATGAATACCCGTTTATCATCTGCATTTCTTCTTGGTGTAGCAATTTTAATGGCCAGTAGTGTATATTTTAGGTTGATGGTGAGCTTGCCAACTTTGGGAGTTGCAGGGGTTTTGTCTGTATCATTAAATGTATTCGCAGTTGCGCATAAGAACAACCATCAGCTGTGTTAGGGAATGATGACCGTGACAGTTTGTGTCTGGCCGGTACTCGAACCCGGACATCCCGATTTACACGGGCGGTCGCCTTAACCGTTTTTGCATCCGTGCGCATCTCATGACCAGACCCGAACTTCCGCGTGTCGTTGTTCCTGCGTCACATCCTGTACTCGTACACACATTATGTAATTCCCATACAAGAGAGGATATTTTAATTGACCTACTTGTCTGAGGGAACGTTACGGCGTTCTTCTTAACGCCACAGGCGATGCAGTATCATCATTCTGTAGCCTGTGTAGTTCTAATTTCAGCAGCGACAGTGAGCGAGCTTCCTGGAGGAGCCTAGAGAGGGGCATTCATCACGTGCAGCTGCTGCCAGAGGTTACATCTGCGAGCGGAGAAGGGCGCGCGTCATTCCGCCGTAAGCGGATTACGAGCGGCGCCGGCCGGCGAAAATCGCAGCCAGCCGTGCTCGTCGGTCACGTACGCAGTCCTTGTCTCTCACGCTAGAAGAGTTACGGCCGCCGCTGTGTCTGTTTTGCGTTCCTGGCCCGTGGCGTAAACAAGCTGTCAGCTGTCAGTTATGTGGGCCGCCCGCTGACGTTCCCACAAACACCGCGGCGTCTCACGTTTCTGGTCTACCAAAATTTCCATCTGTTCATTACAGAACAAAAAAAAATAAGAATGTGAACATTGTTTTTGGTATCCAAAGTCTGGAACCTTTTCCAGACACTATACCGAAGATATTTCTTTATTCGTTTATCTACAAAGAAGATCCAAGGAAACTGGTACACCTGCCTAATATCGTGCAGGGCCCCCATGAGCACGCAGAAGGACCGCTACACAACGTGGCATGGACTCCACTAATGTCTGAAGTAATACTGGAGGGAATTGACACTATGAATCCTGCAGGGCTGTTCATAAATCCGTAAGAGTACGGGGGGGTGGGGGGGGGGGGGGGTGGGGGGGGGTGGAGATATCTTCTGAACAGCACGTTGCAAGGCGTCCAAGATATGCTCAATAATGTTCTTGTGTCGGGAGTTTGGTGGCCAATGGAAGTGTTTAAACTCACAAGAGTGTTCCTGGAGCCACTCTGTAGCCTCTGGACGTGTGGGATGTCCTACTGTCCTGTTGGAATTACCCAAGTCTGTCGGAATGCACAATTGTCATGTATGAATGCAGGTGATCAGACAGGATGCTTACGTACGTATCACCTGTCAGAGTCGTATCTAGAAGTATCAGAGGTCCCATATCACTCCAACTGCACACATCCTAGATATGATCAATAATTTTCCTGTCTGGTGAGTTTGATGGCCAGCGGAAGTGAATAAATTCTGAAGAGTGTTCCTGGAGCCACTCTGTAGCCTCTGGAAGTGCGGGATGTCCTACTCTCCTGTTGGAATTACCCAATGCACAATTGACATGTATGGACGCAGGTGATCAGACAGGGTGCTTACGTACGTATCACCTGTCAGAGTCGTATCCAGAAGTATCAGAGGTCCCATATCACTCCAATTGCACACATCTCAGATATGATCAATAATTTTCATGTCTGGTGAGTTTGATGGCCAGCGGAAGTGTTTAAATTCTGAAGAGTGTTCCTGGAGCCTCTCTGTAGCCTCTGGACGTGTGGGATGTCCTACTGTCCTGTTGGAATTACCCAAGTCTGTCGGAATGCACAATTGTCATGTATGGATGCAGGTGATCAGACAGGATGCTTACGTACGTATCACCTGTCACAGTCGTATCTAGAAGTATCAGAGGTCCCATATCACTCCAACTGCACACATCCTAGATATGATCAATAATTTTCCTGTCTGGTGAGTTTGATGGCCAGCGGAAGTGAATAAATTCTGAAGAGTGTTCCTGGAGCCACTCTGTAGCCTCTGGAAGTGCGGGATGTCCTACTCTCCTGTTGGAATTACCCAATGCACAATTGACATGTATGGACGCAGGTGATCAGACAGGGTGCTTACGTACATATCACCTGTCAGAGTCGTATCTAGAAGTATCAGAGGTCCCATATCACTCCAATTGCACACATCCCAGATATGATCAATAATTTTCATGTCTGGTGAGTTTGATGGCCAGCGGAAGTGTTTAAATTCTGAAGAGTGTTCCTGGAGCCACTCTGTAGCCTCTGGAAGTGCGGGATGTCCTACTCTCCTGTTGGAATTACCCAATGCACAATTGACATGTATGGACGCAGGTGATCAGACAGGGTGCTTACGTACGTATCACCTGTCAGAGTCGTATCTAGAAGTATCAGAGGTCCTATATCACTCCAACTGCACACATCCCAGATATGATCGATAATTTTCATGTCTGGTGAGCTTGATGGCCAGCGGAAGTGTTTAAATTCTGAAGAGTGTTCCTGGAGCCACTCTGTAGTAGTTCTGGGCGTGTGAGGTGTCGCATCGTTCTGCTGGAATTGCCCAAGTCGGTCGCAATCCACAAAAGACGTGAATGGATGCAGGTCATCAGACAGGATGTTCGCGTACGTGTCACCTGTCAAAGTCGTATCTAGACATATCAGGGGTCCCATATCACTCCAACTTGAAACACGTATGTAACGTAGCAGCGATGGTGAGGCACGTTAAAATCTTTGACCAGAGAGCCTATTATCGTGGTTAGTATGCGCTTGACCGCGCGAGTGTTACGAGCAGTCTGTTAGTAGTAGTCGTGCAGTACAGTTGCGAGCGGTACGTGAGTAGCCGTCATGCAGAGCAGTCGGTCAGTAGTAGCAGCCCAGTGCGGTTGTGTGATGTAGTCTGTCGGCAACACTGGTCAAGATGCTGAATGAGGTATACTGTTAATTAAGATAATCATCAGATAATGTAAAGTTTATTTATTGTAATTAATCTCCAACAAGTCCCCCAATAATAATTTTGTTTTCAAAAGCATTTTTCAAAAAATATATATTTTATTGAGCTAACGATTTCGTTCCACTTCCCTTAAAAGTCTCAGTTAAATTATAAAAAAAAAAAAAGGAATATTATTATTTACAATGCAGTTCCTCCGAGCCGTGCGCAAGAATAAGAGCAGAAATTTGACTAGCTGTTACAATGAAGTAAGAATTTAATTCTGATTTTTGCACAGGGCCAAAGACCGATATTTCGGTGTAATTGAATTAACATTATCGGTGAGATTATGTTGTCACTGAATTGACTTTAATTTTTTTGTGAAGAGCTTACACCAGCGTCAGATTGCGAATTTCACATTTTTGTTGCCTTTATTAGTATATTTCATTGCAGGGAGGTTATGCTTCTTGGCTCCATTTCTATTAAATACTGTCTTTAAAATTTCAGTGGAGAGGTTACGCTTAGCTCAATGTCCATTAGCATTTCTATATATCATTGTCACTTTTTAAAATTTTGTGGGGAGGTTACACTTGGCGACCCTGCCAGGATCGAATTTCGTTGAGAATCTTTTGAGCGACAGTCAGATATCTGCTCTTATTTGCTTAGATATAATTAGGATTTAGCGCAACGCTTTTACTAATCTTGTGACTTTCTTTCTACAGGTCAACGGCAATTTGTTGCTTTGTTGTATTTGTGTGTTGCTTTTGCATTGAGCTTATTTGTTTTGTGAATAATTGTGACTATTGCAAAAATGCCACGAAAGACTGTGAATAGTGTATCGCGAAGTATTGTGAATGAAATTACCGACTTAAACAATGTGACCGATAGTAATTGTGATATGCAGCGTAATGATGACAATCCTGCGTTCACTAACAATCAGTGCATTCCAACCATTAATGATGACTTTTGTCTTAGTGATGAACAAACGAACTCAATTGTCTCCTCTGTTAATTTGACGACAATTGATGACGCAGAACGCTCTATTGTAATGAGCGCTGCCCAGCTTAACACACCCGATTCGGAAAACTCAAGTAATGTACAGACAAATTTGTCTAATGAAAATGAACAGGATACTCAATGTACGATGGATCTATTTAATTCCGAAATAATGACCGATAGTGGACATTCGACTGACAAACCTTTTTGTGAATCTCAAAATAACCAAATGGTTACAGAAAGCGAAACAATTCCAGATCCACCATTAAACACCACAGAGAATAGAAATGCTAATTTTGTGTCGGATCCACTTAAGGCATTGTTGCTACAAATTCTTGAAAAACAAGACAACAGTAGTAAAGATTTCAAACAACAATTTAGTGAACAGGATAAAAAATTTAATAAAATTAATGAAAAACTTGACAATAATGATGTAAATTTCAAACAACTTAGGGAAGATAACAAACAAGATAACGAAAAACTCAAACAATATTTAAATGAAAAATTAGACGACAATTCCAGACAGCTTAGTGAACAAATTAGAGCCGTTGCCGCGCAGTGCCATGACACTAAGGAACAGTTGCGCGTGGAAATTGAGGCTTGTTCACGAAAAAATAGCGAAGAAATTAAGTCTGTTGCGCAAGAATTAAGGGAAATGCAAACAGCCGCAACAGAAACACTCAGAGACGAAATTAGCGGAGTCGCTAAACAATGCTCTGAAAAAGCTACACAATTACGGGACGAGTTTAAAGCAATGACGGTAGAACTTTCGCGCACAATGGACGCAAAGATAGACGCGAAATTCGAACAGCAGAACACTCAGATTAACGAGCGCTTTAATCAGCACATACAGAACAGTGATACGCGTTTCCGTAAATTTATTCAGGATCAAAATAAAGCCAAACGTCAAGTCATGGAAACAATCACGGCTCAGAGACAAGAAGACAAACGTAAAATGTTCGCGAAAGCGAAGACGTATGTAGACAATAATATTACTACAGTGTCCGACAAAATTAATACCATAGAACAGTTGAACGCGGAATTACGGGATGAAATTTCTGATCTTAAATTAAAAACAGATACACACAGAGTAAATATTCAAACAGTGACAGACAGATTCGAACAATTAGATCTAACACAGGATTGCGATGTCATCAAAGCTGATGTCAAAAAACTGAGCGAAACTACGCGTAAGTTGCAAAAACAGATTAATGCGTCTGATTCTAAAACCGATGATCAGGTTAAAATACTGACTGAAAAATGTGATGAATTGGCCAGTCGTATTGATGTTATCGAAAATACTAATGACAATAAATCAGACGATACTGCACCGGTTTCATTTATCCAAACACCTGAATTTCAAAATTTACAGCAGACAATTAATGAGATCGATTCATCTAACAACACGTTACGTAGGAAGTTATCAAATTTACAACAAGAAGTAAGAGAGATGAAAAACATTTCAGTCACCAATACGTCACAGACTCTGCCACTTTGCGAACATTTGTCTGACTCACGCAGCGTGTATAATGTGAGCAATTTACAGCAACTACGTGACTTAAAATCCGAAAAGCCACGCGACTTAAAATCTGAAAAGCTACGCAACTTGAAATCCGAAATGACACAGACGAACAGATTCACACACAAACCTGAACGTGTTATCAAACTGAGTGACGAGAACGTAGATTTCGAGCAATTTGCATTTGTAAGAAAATCTAAGGAATTTAATAATGACAGCGTACAGGTACACGCTTTGCACGGTATACGACAATTTATTTTTGTACTTTCACCGCTATTACCTGTAATGCAGAAACTGGCTTTGAACCAGATGCGACAATTTATTTTTGTATTTACAACAGCATTGCCTATAATGAAGAAACTAGAATTAACTTGGATACAACTATTTGCTTTTGAATTTATACTGCAATTGCCTGTAACGCAAAAGCCAAAATTTATTTGCAGTGCGTAATAGACCTCAGGGGATTCATTACGCTTTAATGAATATGTGCCGTAGCGAGCATAGGGCCCCGAGCTGTAGTAGTGCTGTTTCATCTTTAGTTTTCTGCACTGCCGCCTTTTCTTCTACTATCCTTTATATCTATCAAAACTGCTCTTTAACTATTGCTCTATCTAGAATTAAGAAACATTGTAATGAAAACCCGATATGACAAATCTTTTACCGAATGTGACAATTTTCATTAGGCACTCCAGAATCACGAGAACTTAAATAACAGATAAAAGTCGTAATCATCAGTATGTGTAAAATTATCAGCAATAGGAACCATATTTTTGTAACAATAGATGTTTTTCACCACAACAGCATGAAAGTAAGCCGCTTAGCATACGTAACCAACAATGCAGTCTACAAGGTCAACCAAACTTTAATGTTTCGCCGCGTGCACGTATAGTCCCAGCTCCAACAAATAGTAACGCATGGCAGCAAAGAAATAACTACGCACAGACAACACACTATTTCAACTCGTATCGCAATGCGCCGTATAGAAATTACTATCATGACAGACGTAAAAAAATGATGAGCACAATTTTCAGCGTACATTTAATAACAGTCGATCTTATGAGCAGCAACAACATCAGCAACAACAAATAATCATGAATGAAACAGACAATAGGTGTCATCGATAGCGTAATACATCAGTAAGAGTTAACAGAGCAGTTCATATAGTGGATATGCCACAACATTCTCCCGTAAATAATAACACGTACGATAGATTTTAACCAGATACAGCACAGATTGCATATTACAGTAACGCAAACATTACTTTTGACACGCAGAATTTTGCTCACGAGAATGTTATTTGAAACATGCTCTGTTGAATGCTCCACTTTTATCGCACCCAGATCTTATCAGAAATTTTTCTATTGCCACCGACAGTTCCAACACCGCTTTAGGCGTACATATTTTCCAGGAAATTGAAGAAGATGGTTCTACAGTAATTAAAAACATCGCATTTGCAAGCCGCATTCTGTCACCTGCTGAACGAAATTATTCCGTCACAGAACTTGAAACATTATGTGTTGTATGGGTTTTTACGAGATTTCGGCACTTTCTTTATGACAGACATACCACCGTTTACACAGACCATAGAGCTATACAATTTTTGCTTTCAGCTAAAATTTACTCACTACAGATTAAGTAGATGGAAACTTTATTTACAGGAATTTAATTTTACAATAGCTCACATTCCCGGCACACAAAATGTTATAGCAGACGCACTATCGCGTTCTCTCGGCAACAATCAGCAAGACGTAGCAACCAACTTCTGCAAAACAAATTTCAGTGTCATGTACATTCAGCAAGTTGCATTTGAAAACTTTATTTCATCGTCATTACAGGACATAGCAAAGGAGCAAAATAAAGACAATGTGTGGAAAGAAATTAAACACCTTTGGCAAGATAAGAATAATGTTACGATTAGAAACCATTACACTGTACGCAATGACATTCTGTTTCGCCGCTCTCATCCTGACAGCAACAATTGGTTATTATGCATTCCTGACGAACTGGTCAAGAAATTAATCTGGTACACTCATTTAAGTTACGCACATTACGGAGCACGAAAATGTTTTCTTATACTGAGACAGAACAGTTATTTTGCCAACATGGAGAAACGTATACGACGAGTTTTAGCGTCTTGTAAAATTTGTCAGAAAGCTAAATCAGACAGCACTTCACATATTCCTCCATTATATCCCATTATACCTGTTAAATTAAGACACATGGCCGCAGTAGATATTTTTGGTCCGATTCCGAGAACTAACAGAGGTTTTTGCTACATATTTGTCGCTGTTGAGCTCACTTCAAAATTTGTTACTTTCACTCCGTTACGCAAAGCTACTGCTAAAACTGTTTCGAAAGCATTTTTAAAACATTTTCTATTTCATGTAGGGCATGTGATGAAAGTAATTTCTGACAATGGATCACAATTTCGGTGTGGCGTATGGTCACGCATGTTACGAGCTAGAAACATTTCCCTGATTTATATATCCAAGTACCATGCTTCTTCGAACCCCTGTGAAAGATTAATGAAAGAAATTGGTAAGCTGTGCCGAATATACTGCCACAAAAGACATATTGATTGGGATACACACATACTCTCATTCCAAGATGTAATTAATTCCATTCCAAATGAATCCACTATGCTATCTCCGTCTGTTATACTGAAAAACGTTGAACCACCAAACAAAATTAAAGAATTAGTAAACTTCCCTAAATGTCGTCGCCTACGACACCATGAAATAATTGACATTGCGCTGAACAACATCAAACGTGCCGCAGAGCGCCGGAGAAGACAGCAAAAACAGGTTTTTACACGCCGCGACTTTCACGTTGGACAGAAGATATTAGTACGTACACACTATTTATCCAGCAGAATAAAAGGTAAGTGCAGTAAATTTGAACTTCTATACGCAGGTCCATATCGGATTCGCAGCATCCCTCACCCCAATGTTGTACACGTCGAAACTTTGACAACCAGAAAATCGAAAGGCAAACACCATATCTCAAACATTAAACCGTTTATTGAATGAAGACACTTTATGATTCAACACACTATGATGCCATTTACTAATGCAATTATTTTCACCTGACTAATTACTGATGATTATCGTATTTTTTCTTGGCAAGTGCCCGGCAAGGTAAGGTTAGCAGGTCGCTTTTCTTGTCGTTACACATCAGACCATGCACATTTTCCACTTTTTTTTGTGTATATGATTGTATTCCAGTTTTGTTTGTATGCACTGTGAAATAGTTAAGATATAACACACACCAGTTGACTTTGACATTTTTGTTGCCCTATGACATCTCAAGATCGTGACTGTTTTACATTTTTTGCTGCTGCATTGTATTATTCTGTGTACATTTTTGCATCTGAACACTGTCAATGTCTTTGACATATTACATTTTCTGTCATGTTATGCTGTATGGTTAATTATGTTACCATAAACCAGTCATTATTTAGTGGATATATGATTTAAATGCAGGACATTAATCTTTGTTCATCAATTTCAGAAAGAAATGATGCGTGCAAGAAATAAATTCAACAGAAATGGGAATTTCACCTACGGAATAAACGAAAGAAGATGCAATAACTTTATGAGGAAGAGTAAATGGATCAGGATTAACAAGCATTAACAAGAATATACTATACTCATCGTAGAATAGCAGTCTTAACTAATTTTTTCTTTCAGAATACAAGGTGATTGATGCAGGCTGTCAGACAGAACTACACATCTTAGTTTTAGTGATGAAATAGGCTAGAGATAAGGAATAGTTGTATAATGAGTAATGAAGTGATTTTTTGCAGATGATAATGAATGCTGATGAATAATGATGAAGGATATGGTATTATGAATAATGAAGTTTTTCTTTACAGGTGATGATAATAATGAAGTTATGATAATGTGGATAATGAAGTGATGGATAATGAAGTTTTTTTCTTTACAGATGAGGATAATGTTGAAGTTATATTTAGGCTATGTAGTTATTTAAGTATTTGTTGCAGTTTGTTTTGACAGCAGGCGTTATATTGCATAGTAGGATGACGGAAAGTTTTGGAAAGGACAGCTATGGAACACATTTTTTTCTACACATTTCACTACCTGTTAATTCGATGTTCACTACTTTTCAGCGTAGTGTGCGTTTCTTCTTTCAGGTCAATAATCCATTTTATACTTTTTCCAGGAGAAGCTTTTCATGATACTTACTAAACCTGTTACTTATTATACCTGTTCTAGTACTTGCATTTTTTTTTTTACCCATTTGTGTCTATCATTTATAAATGTGATCACATATACTGCTTTGTTACATAACCTTGCTACAGCTGACTCATGACGAATGACGTTACCTATCCTCATTTGCAGCAATATGTCAAAAGCAAAAAGTGTTATGCCTCAGCAATTTAATTATCGATCCCAACGCAATGCATTGCTAACAAAAAAAAAATGTATTATCAGTCCCAAATAGTGATACCAGTTTGAGAAAGTTCTGAGTAATACTGATTAGCTATGAATAGTATGTCACTTCAGTAATGACTTCTTAATGATACAAAAAAATATATGTATAAAATAATGCTTTGTAACTGGCTAATAACTGCCACTGTTTATTGTAATGAGACTACTTAAAATGCCCATGATTATTAATGCTATGACTCTAATTAACTGATTTTTAATAATGACTTCGTAATGATCTGAATAATACTGAATGAGGAACAATGTTTTATTCTATTCAATACTTGCTGGCCACTGAGTGCCAATAATTAATATCACTCAACGAATTATGTTATTCATTATGCCATTAATTAGCTCTTGTTTTCAATGTTGATACTTTGTAACTGGAAAAGAATGTGATTGTTTAATAATGCTTTGCAATTAGGAGAAGGCTAATGATTCTTACTATATTGGAATGACTAATGATTAATTAACTGTAATTAGAAGAAGGCTAATGATTCTTAATTATGCTTTGTAACTGGAAATGAATGCGATTGTTTGATAATGCTTTGTAATTAGAAGGCTAATGATTCTTACTATATTGAAATGACAAATGATTAATTAACTATGCTTTATAATTGGAAATAAATGTGATTGTTTAATAATGCTTTGTAATTAGGATAAAGCTAATGATTATTACTATTGAAATGACAAATGATTAATTAACTATGCCATACTTTGTAACTGGAAAAGAATGCGATTGTTTAATAATGCTTTGTAATTAGGAGAAGGCTAATGATTAATACTATATTGGAATGACAAATGATTAATTAACTATGCTATACTTTGTAACTGGAAAAGAATGTGATTGTTTGATAATGCTTTGCAATTAGAAAAAAAGCTAATGATTCTTACTATATTGAAATGACAAGTGATTAATTATGCTTTGTAACTGGACAAGAATGAGATTACTATTGGAATGACAAATGATTAATTAACTACACTATACTTTGTAACTGGAAAAGAATGCGATTATTTCATAATGCTTTGTAACTAGGAAAAGAAGGTTACTGATTCTATGTAAAACAATTAATGAACATTTTCCTGTAATACTACATACTTGGTACAGAAATGTTCAATAACTGGGCTATGAATGCCGCAAACTACTAATGAAGACTGTAATTATCAATATTATGTGACTTAATGTCCTTCACCTCATGAGCTAACTACCCTCTAATTACTGCAATGTCCATTTGTCCTGTTTATCCTAATGATCATGGAGCACTATATTTGGTTTTGCACTAATTCTACGTTGGTGTGCCTTGTAAGAGCGTGGTGTTGACACGACATGCTGTCCACCACCGTGAGCGATGAAGACGTTATTATGGTCCCACTGTTTGGTGTACCTAGTGTACTGCCAAAATGAAAACATGGAATATTACTACGACAATTCAGTGTCTTGGCTACGCTGATAAATTCTGATGGGAAAAGAACTTCAAGTTGTGTCACTTGGTGTTGTACTTCTGTGGAAAGATATGGACTTTCAGAACAGCTGTGTGCAATCTAAAGTGCTACAACCATGATGCAATCCTTCCCTTTCCTATCCTAATTCTTGTCACATAGTGAAAATCATTTTTTTGCTAACATTATTTATGTTCATTGGTTATACATTTTAGATTTGCTGAACTCCAGTGCGAGTACACTTATGTCACTTGTCGATATGATTTTTTTTTTGCCATTATGTTTATTTGTTGTGAAAATGCTAAAGACATTTTTCGATTTGTTCTGAAGTACAGTATATGTACACTCTTGTCTTTTGTATTGTATATACATTTTTATTTTAATGATATGTTCTGAACTACAGTGCATGTGCACTTATGTTAGGTGTTAATATGTTTTCTATTGAGCTTCAGTGCATGTGCACTTTTCTCATTTTTCAATATGATTTGTACTCATTCTGTATGTTCAATACTTCAGTGTATATGATTTTTTTTTTTGCCATTCTGTTTATGCTAAAGAATTTTTTCAGTGCGTATGCACTCTGTTATCTGTCAAATAATTTGTATATACAGTTTTTCTGATTTGCTACTATGTTTTGTAATCACTTTGTTTTTGTCTGATATATTTTGTACTCGGTGCGTGTGCACCACATTTAATTTATGTACTAAATTTGAATTTTCTGTAAATTGTAAAAATTTCTTGCGATGGCAAGTCCAAATGACTCACCATCGCTGCCAAATTTTTGCCCCCCCAGTGGAGGGTTATGAAACACGTATGTAACGTAGCAGCGATGGTGAGGCACGTTAAAATCTTTGACCAGAGAGCCTATTATCGTGGTTAGTATGCGCTTGACCGCGCGAGTGTTACGAGCAGTCTGTTAGTAGTAGTCGTGCAGTACAGTTGCGAGTGGTACGTGAGTAGCCGTCATGCAGAGCAGTCGGTCAGTAGTAGCAGCCCAGTGCGGTTGTGTGATGTAGTCTGTCGGCAACACTGGTCAAGATGCTGAATGAGGTATACTGTTAATTAAGATAATCATCAGATAATGTAAAGTTTATTTATTGTAATTAATCTCCAACAAGTCCCCCAATAATAATTTTGATTTCAAAAGCATTTTTCAAAAAATATATATTTTATTGAGCTAACGATTTCGTTCCACTTCCCTTAAAAGTCTCAGTTAAATTATAAAAAAAAAAAAGGAATATTATTATTTACAATGCAGTTCCTCCGAGCCGTGCGCAAGAATAAGAGCAGAAATTTGACTAGCTGTTACAATGAAGTAAGAATTTAATTCTGATTTTTGCACAGGGCCAAAGACCGATATTTCGGTGTAATTGAATTAACATTATCGGTGAGATTATGTTGTCACTGAATTGACTTTAATTTTTTTGTGAAGAGCTTACACCAGCGTCAGATTGCGAATTTCACATTTTTGTTGCCTTTATTAGTATATTTCATTGCAGGGAGGTTATGCTTCTTGGCTCCATTTCTATTAAATACTGTCTTTAAAATTTCAGTGGAGAGGTTACGCTTAGCTCAATGTCCATTAGCATTTCTAAATATCATTGTCACTTTTTAAAATTTTGTGGGGAGGTTACAAACTGCACACGCACTACTCCATTACAGAGTCTCTACCATCTTGAACAGTCCCCTGCTGACGTGCTGAGTCCATGGATTGATGAGGTTGTCTCTATATCCATACACGTCTATTTGCTCGGTACAATATGAAACGAGAGTCGTCCAACCAGGCAATACGCTTCCGGTCATCAACAGTCCATTGTCGGTATTGAAGGACCCAGCCGAGGCGTAAAGCTTTGTGTCGCGCAATCATAAAAGGTACACGAGTAGGCCTTCGGCTACGAAAGCCCATATCGATAATGTTCTGTTAATGGTTCGCACGCTGACACTTGTTGATGGCCCAGCACTGAAATCTGCAGCAATTTGCGGAAGGGCTGCAATTCTGTCACGTGGAACGATTCTCTTCAGTCGTCATTGGTCCCGTTCTTGCAGGGTCTTTTCCCGGCCGCAGCGATGTCGGAGATTCGATGTTTTACCGGATTCCTGATATACACGCTACAATCGTGAAATGGTCGTACGGGAAAATCTCCATTTCATCGCTACCTCGGATGCTGTGTCCCTTCACTCGTTGGCCGACTATAACACCATGTTCAATCTCACTTAAATCTTCATAACCTGCCACTGCAGCAGTAGTAACCGATTTAACAACTGCGCCAGACACCAGCGCCGTATTCTGCCTGTTTACATATCTCTGTATTTGAATGCACATGCCTGTACCAATTCTTTGGCGCTTCAGCGTATTATCGCTTACAATATCTACACATCCCACCTGGAATCTAAGGCAGGCCATATTTTCACATAGCTACAGAAAATTGAATACAACTGCTATTAACATTCACTTCAAGATTTGTAATGTAAGCTATTTCAATAATTGTTGTTGTTGTTGTTGTGGTCTTCAGTCCTGAGACTGGTTTGATGCAGCTGTCCATGCTACTCTATCCTGTGCAAGTTTCTTCATCTCCCAGTACATACTGCAACCTACACCCTTCTGAATCTGTTTAGTGTATTCATCTCTTGGTCTCCCTCTACGATTTTTACCCTCTACGCTGCCCTCCAATGTTAAATTGGTGATCCCTTGATGCCTCAGAACGTGTCCTACCAACCGATTCCTTCTTCTAGTCCAGTTGTGCCACAGACTCCTCTTCTCCCCAATCCTATTCAATACCTCCTCATTAGTTATGTGATCTACCCATCTAATCTTCAGCATTCTTCTGTAGCACCACATTTCGAAAGCTTCTATTCTCTTCTTGTCTAAACTATTTATCGTCAATGTTTCACTGCCATACATGGCTGCACTCCATACAAATACTTTCAGAAACTACTTCCTGACACTTAAATCTATACTTGATGTTAACCAATTTCTCTTCTTCAGAAACGCTTTCCTTGCCATTGCCAGTCTACATTTTATATCCTCTCTACTTCGACCATCATCAGTTATTTTGCTCCCCAAATAGCAAAACTCCTTTACTACTTTAAGTGTCTCATTTACTAGTCTAATTCCCTCAGCGTCACCCGACTTAATTCGACTACATTCCATTATTCTCGTTTTGCTTTTGTTGATGTTCATCTTATATCCTCCTTTCAAGACACTGTCCATTCCTTTCAACTGCTCTCCAAGTCCTTTACTGTCTCTGACAGAATTACAATGTCATCGGCGAACCTCAAAGTTTTTTTTTCTTCTCCATGAATTTTAATTCCTACTCCAAATTTTTCTTTTGTTTCCTTTACTGCTTGCTCAGTATACAGATTGAATAACATCGGGGAGAGGCTACAACCCTGTCTCACTCCCTTCCCAACCACTGCTTCCCTTTCATGTCCCTCGACTCTTATAACTGCCTTCTGGTTTCTGTACAAATTGTAATTAGCCTTCGCTCCCTGTATTTATCCCTACCACCTTCAGAATTTGAAAGAGAGTATTCCAGTCAACAGTCTCATAAGCTTTCTCTAAGTCTACAAATGCTAGAAACGTAGGTTTGCCTTTTCTTAATCTATTTTCTAAGATAAGTCTTAGGATCAGTATTGCCTCACGTGTTCCAACATTTCTGCGGAATCCAATGTGATCTTCCTCGAGGTCGGCTTCTACCAGTTTTTCCATTCGTCTGTAAAGAATTCGCGTTACTATTTTGCAGCCGTGACTTATTAAACTGATAGTTCGGTAATTTTCACATCTGTCAACACCTGCCTTCTTTTGGATTGGGATTATTATATTCTTCTCGAAGTCTGAGGGTATTTCGCCTGTCTCATACATCTAGCTCACCAGATGGTAGAATTTTGCTAGGACTGGCTCTCCCAAGTCTGTCAGTAGTTCTAATGGAATGTTGTCTACTCCCGGGGCCTTTTCTCGACTTAGGTCTTTCAGTGCTCTGTCAAACTCTTCAAGCAGTATCCTATCTCCCATTTCATCTTCATCTGCATCCTATTCCATTTCCATAATATTGTCCTCAAATATATCGCCCTTGTATAGACCCTCTATACATTCCTTCCACGTTTCAGGAAACTTGTGAAATATTAAATGAAAAGAAACAAAACCTCTTAAACCGTGATGCTTAAGTTGTTAACCATCTGTACTACGATCGCAGAAGGTGGCTTGCTGCCAGTTCTTGGCCTTAACAACTGGGAAACTTCAGGGTTAAGATATATTCTTCAGGAAGCCCCTTCTGCAGAATTCCATGGTCGATGCTATGCGAGTGAGTCCCCGATTGCTGGGGATAGCCTACAACCATGAAACCCATACCGTCTGTAAACAAATCCGA
Source organism: Schistocerca serialis cubense (assembly GCF_023864345.2). Lineage (NCBI taxonomy): Eukaryota > Metazoa > Arthropoda > Insecta > Orthoptera > Acrididae > Schistocerca > Schistocerca serialis. Next base: position 221,934,042 of record NC_064639.1, on the reverse strand, counting down.
AATCACCGTGCGTCACCTCCCAGATAGGGCCACAGCTGAGCTAGTGCCGTCGTCCGTAGTCCCAGTGGTATCATCCAATGTAACCTAACGGATTCACGGCATCAACCTCCCACAGCCGCCTCTTGCTGGGAGTCCCTCATAGGTCGTCTATAAGTTCCCATTCATTCTGCCTATTGTGCCATAGCCGCCATGTTGTTGGTCACGTATCCACTGCTTCTCATTTCAGCGTTATCACTCATAATTGGGTTAATCTTAGTTGGGTTAATTTTACTCTCTAAATTCTTTCAAGACCTGGTTCAGATGACAAGAACATTAATGGAAGAGGCAATGATAGCAGGCCTGAAGCTGAATATAGATAAGACAAAATACCTCGTAGTTAGCAGAGAAAATGATGACAAACCCTTGAAGGTGGAGGACAAAGACTTTGAAAGGGTAAAAGATTTTAAATATCTTATGGCTATACTCAATGAAAGGAACGAGACAGACCAGGAAATTACCGCTCGAATACATTCAGAAAGCTCAAGGCTTGCTCTGGGAATGTTGTTTAAGTCCCGGCTTCTATCGAGATCCTCAGAGACCAAGATCTACAATAATACAACCTGTAGTCTAATATGGAGCAGAAATCTGTACCATCAAGGAAAAGATGGAAAGAAAACTGACATTTGAGAATGCCATCCTCAGACAGATTTTTGGGCCAGTGAAGGATGGAGATGAATGGAGCAAAAGAAAGAAGTGGGAGCTATGCAAGTCGATGGATATCGTGGCAGTGATCAAAGAAAGAAGACTGAAGTGGTATGGACACGTAATGCTTCGAGAAGGCCAGATCATCAGGCAGGTAGTGGAGGAAGATATTAGAGGCAAAAGAGCACGGGGAATACCACGACTCCGATGGATTGATCAGGTCAGAGAGGATATGAGTACGCTGGGGATGTCTGAAGAAGAACACATGGACCGAGGACGCTGGAGGAGGCTGATTGGTGAGGCCAAAGACCGACTGCGGTTTGTGTGGCCAACGACGTGAGTAAGTAAATACTTTCAATCCAACGGCCTTGCCGCAGTGGTAACACAGGTTCCCGTCAGATCACCGAAGTTAAGCACTGTCGGGCTGGACGAACACTTGGATGGGTGACCATCCTGTCTGCCGAGCGCTGTTGGCAAGTGGGATGCACTCAGCCCCTGCGAAATAAACCGACGAGCTACTTGATCGATGAGTAGCGCCTCCGGTCTCGTAAACTGACCTACGGCCGGGAGAGCGGTGTGTTGACCACGTGCTCTTCCATGTCCGCATCCAGTGACACCTATGGGCTCAGGATGATACGGCGGCCGGTCAGTATCGTTGGGCATTCATGGCCTATTCGGGCGGAGTTTAGTTTTTTAAATTTTTGAAAGTTCCCTCCCAGATTTACAGGGAGTAACGAAAATGTATGGCACAAATTGCATGACACATTCTTCACACGCAGACAAAGAAATTATGTTATATAAACATGAGTCTGGAGACGCCTTGTTTCCATGTTACGACTCCTCCAGCTCATTAATCATGGGAAACACATACAACACATGCAACTCTTTCTCACAGGGTATGTTCAGTATGCCCTCCATCAGCATTGATACGTGCACCAACCCGTCGTCGTAGTGAATTTCGAGTGCGATGATGTATCCCTGGAGTATTACTAATGGTTTCGCAGCCTTCCGGGCATGGAGACTCTGAACGGCTTGTACTGTGTTTCCATACACGAGAGCTTTCAAATGCCCCCTCAAATAAAATTCCGATGGGTTTAGGTCGGGAGAGCGTGGGGGCCAGGCAATTGGTCCATCTCTATCTATCCATTTGTCATCGAATATTTTATGTATGAGCAGACGGACATTAACACATACATGAGGAGGTACTCAGTCGTGCATGAACTATGTCTGCTAACAAAAAAAAAAAAATGGCTCTGAGCACTATGGGACTTAACATCTGAGGTCTTCAGTCCCCTAGACTTAGAACTACTTAAACCTACCTAACCTAAGGGCATCACACACATCCATGCCTGAGGCATGTGTCGAACCTGCGACCGTAGCAGAAGCTCGTTTCCAGACTGAAGCGCCTAGAACCGCTCGGCCACAGCGGCCGGCGTCTTCTAACGGATGAGGTAGAACATTCTCTACAAAATTATGATAACTTTGTCCGTGATGCATGTGTGGAAGAAAGTGAGCCCCTACCAAACAGTCACCAACAATGCCGACCCAAACATTAGCAGAAAATCTTTGTTAATGAATTGCTTCAACAGTTGCATATGCATTGACTTCTTCCCATACATGCCGATATTGCGTTTTCCATGATTAATGAGACGGAGAAAATGAGCTGTAGCATGGAAACAAGATGTTTCCACACCCATGTTCATATAACATAATGTGAGGAATGTGTCATGCAGTTTGAGCCGTACATTTTTGTTACACGTTGTATAATTTGCAACATCGTTCACCAAGTGCGGTTTTCCTTTGTATGTAACTACGACACTTAGTGTACCAATGCCAGTTATTTGAGTCCGAAAATCTTCGTAGGCTGGGAACTTTAGTGCAATATGGTCTGGTACACGGATGTCGTACGTGCACACATACGAAGGAGTGATGAAAAGTAACGCCTCCGAATGTTTCATGCGAAAACTGTTAAAGTTTTTTTTTAAAAATAAAACGAACTTCTACATCTTTATTCTTCGTGTCTACATATTTATCTCTCAACATAGTCACCCTGGCGTGGAACTCATTACTCCCAACGAGAGGCCAGATCACTGATACCGTCACTGTAGAATGTTTGACTTTGTCGACGGAGCCACAACCTCACCTCTGCTTACACCGCTTCATCATTATCAAACTGAAATCCTCGAAGGCGTTCTCGGAAACACGGATGTGGGCAAATCGGGACTGTATGGAGGATGATCGGTGACAATGAACCCAAGGCCTTGGAGCCGTTGGAATGTGACAGCACAAGTGTATGGTCTGGCATTATCATGCTGAAGAAGAGGGTGCTTCATGTGTGGAAGAAGTTTTCTGTGGTTAGAAACTCAGTTACAGAACGCTTTCTCTCAAGCACCGACGCAGTTACATTACACACCGCCGTGTTACACGCTACAATTCGGAATCCTCTTGCGGCAGATGGTTGCAACTTGAGTCATTGAAGCGGGAAAGTTGACCGAGTAATGTAAGACCTCAACCGATATTGAGAACAGAGTAAAAAATTCGGAGGCATTACTTTTAGCACATCCTCGTGCTCGTCGGACGTTTCTTTACCCTGTAATAACATTCAGGGTATGGTCTGTGACTTGTCAGTCGCTGAATCACGCTTCTACATGGGTTTACGTAAGTCAAAAGCACCCTCAACATGATGTTTGAAAACTGCCCAATACCACGAAAACTGATGTGATATTGTACCAGTCTCTTTGCCACTCATGCGCTTTCCATAACTTAGCTTTTGTTTGGTTGTTCTTTCCTGACCCATAATATCTCTCACCTTGGGGAGATTACCATCTTCTTTGTGCGACTCAATGTCCGATGTTGATTTAAATCACATATTCGTTTCGTATGAGTGGTGCGATAAGTAGCAAATAACTTTCCCACTAATATCAACACTGTCCTCGCATCAAAATATGCAAAAAATTTACGAAACAACCAGGCATTTTAAAGAGATTACGGCCTACACACATAACCGTGCCTCTATTCCCACGAGGTGCTTCGTTCTCTACCACATACTGCCTGTCAGATAATCGATCCATATCGTAGTGCTGCTTAATCTTCACCTTTTGAATCGAGAGAAAGGTCACAGTGGTTAGCACTCTGGACTCGAAATCGGGAGGATGACGGTTGAAATCCGCAACAGATCATCCTGACAGGTTTTTCGTAACTCCCCTAAAGTGCTATAGACAAATGCCGGGATGGTTCCTTTGAAAGGGCAGGGCCGATTTCCTTCCTCATCCTTGAAACAATCCAAGCTTGTGCTCCGTTTTTAATAAACTCGATGTCGACGAGACGTTAAACCCTAACCGTCCTTCCTTTCTCTTCCTTTTGGAACCCAACCAACGCTTAACGTGAGCTGGATGTCGCAGTATTACTCGATTAGAGTTTCTTTTTTACTTTTTTCTACCACCCCCCCCCCCTACCCCCGGTAATCTAAAAGCTTTTTCACTGTTACTCATGCTATGATATGTTGTTAAGATCGTTATCATTACATGCTCCGCATGCAATAACAGAAATTTGTAGTAATCATCGGTTGTACTACAAATATAATATGCTTCTGGCTGCATTGTACGTACAACATTAAAACAGAACAATAATAATAATAATAATAATAATTCAGACCACTGCTATTTAGTGACATTTCGATTATCTCATTTGTAGTACAAGACGGTAGCGCTCGAAGAGAGTGGACAAAGGAAGTATGTCTGGATTGCCTCCTCAGCTCTGCACAACCACCGCAACCTACATCCATTTGAACCTGCTTACTGCATTCAAGCACTGGTCTCCCACTACAATTCTTACCACCCACACTTCCTTCCACCGACTATTCCTCGATGGCTCAGGATATGTCGTATTAACCGACCCCTTCTTTTAGTCAAGTTGCGCCATAAATTCCTTGTCTCCCCAGTTCGAGTCAGTGCCTTCTCACTTGTTATTTGGTCTACCCATCTACAGCGTTCGTCTGACTGTTAATTCCGACAGTATAAAAATTTGCTTATTATAATTTCGTCATCGATACTCTCTAAGTAGCTATGAGTGAGTGAGGCCTGCTTCTGTGAGAAGGGCAGCATATTTTTACTGATTATTAAATGTTGTTTAGTTGTGTTTATTCTCGTAGTGTTCAGTCTGAAGACTGGTCTGAGGTAGCTCTCCACGCTAGTCTATCCTCTGCAATTCACCTCGTCTCTTTATACACTACTGGCCATTAAAACTATTACACCAAGAAGAAATGCATATGATAAACGGGTATTCATTGGACAAATATATTATACTAGAACTAACATGAGATTACATTTTCACGCAATTTGGGTGCATAGATCCTGAGAAATCAGTGCCCAGAACAACCACTTCTGGCCGTAATAACGGCCTTGATACGCCTGGGCATTGAGTCAAACAGAGCTTAGATGGCGTGTGCAGGTACAGCAGCCCATGCAGCTTCAACACGATACCACAGTTCATCAAGGGGAGTGACTGGCGTATTGTATCGAGCCAGTTGCTCGGCCACCATTGACCAGACGTTTTCAGTTGGTGAGAGATCTGGAGAATGTGCTGGCCAGGGCGTCAGTCGAACATATTCTGTATGCAGAAAGGCCCGTACAGGACCTGCAACATGAGATCGTGCATTATCCTGCTGAAATGTAGGGTTTCGCAGCGATCGAATGAAGGGTAGGGCTACGGGTCGTAACACATATGAAATGTAACGTCCACTGTTCAAAGTGCCGTCAATGCGAACAAGGGGTGACCGAGACGTGTAACCAGTAGCACCCCATACCATCACCGCGGGTGATACGCCAGTATGGCGATGACGAATACACGCTTCCAATGTGTGTTCACCGCGATGTCGCCAAACACGGATGCGACCATCATCATGCTGTAAACAGAACCTGGATTCATCATAAAAAATGATGTTTTGCCATTCGTGTACCCAGGTTCGTTGCTGAGTACACCATCGCAGGCGCTGCTGTCTGTGATGCAGCGTCAAGGGTAACCGCAGCCATGGTCTCCGAGTTGATAGTCTGTGCTGCTGCAAACGCCGTCGAACTGTTCGTGCAGATGGTTGTTGTCTTGCAAACGTCCCTATCTGTTGACTCAGGGATCGAGACGTGGCTGCACGATCCGTTACTGCCATGTGGATAAGATGACTGTCATCTCGGCTGCTAGTGATACGAGGCCGTTGGGATCCAGCGTTCCGTATCACCCTCCTGAACCTACCGATTCCATATTGTGCTAACAGTCATTGGATCTCGACCAGCGCGAGCAGTAATGTCGCGATACGATAAACCGCAATCGCGATAGGCTACAATCCGACCTTTATCAAAGTCGGAAACGTGATGGTACGCATTTCTCCTCCTTACACGACGCATCACAGCAACGTTTCACCAGGCAACGCCGGTCAACTGCTGTTTGTGTATGAGAAATCGGTTGTAAACTTTCCTCATGTCAGCACGTTGTAGGTGTCGCCACCGGTGCCACCCTTGTGTGAATGCTCTGAAAAGTTAATCATTTGCATATCACAGCATCTTCGTCCTGTCGGTTAAATTTCGCGTCTGTAGCACGTCATCTTCGTGGTGTAGCAATTTTAATGGTCTGTAATGTAACTACTGCAACCAATCCACTTGAAACAATTTTTAGCCGCCAAACTTTCCTCAGTTACGAAATTAACCGGTACTTGATACCTCAGGCCCTGTTCTGTGCCTCCATATCCATTCTTTTAGCCGAGCTTTTTCAGTAGGTCTTATCGTCCCTAATTCGAAGCAGTAGGCTACCTCTCAATAAACTACTTGATCTACCCATCTATTGTAGACCACATTTCAAAAACTTCTACGCCGTCCAGTCACATTAATGTGACCACCTGTGAATATCATAAATTACCACTTTTGCAGCGCGTACCGCTGCGAGAAGTCTAGCAAGAGAGTCAGTGAAGTTCTGGAATGTACCGACAGGATGTGGAGCCATGCCGACTACAGTGCCGTGGACAGGTGAGCTAGGTTCCTCGGTTGAGGACCCAAGACGCGAACAGCCCGCTCGCGGCGGTCCCACACATTCTCAGTTGGGTTTAAATCCGCGGATTTTGGTGGTGAGGGAAATACGGTAAAGTCATCCTGGTGCTCTTCTAACCATGCACGTACTCTGCGAGTTGTGTGACACGTTGCATTGTCCAGCTGGTAGCTGCCATCGTTCTGAGTAAAAACAAACTGCATGTAGGAGTGGACATGGCCACCAAGGATAGGTACGTACTTGTCTTGACCCATTGTGCTTTCCAGATTGACCAGATCACTCAAGGAATGCCACGAAACATTCCACAGACCGTAGCCGTCCCTCCTTCAGCCTAGATTCTTCCGACGATTGTTGCAGAGTGTCTGCCTTCAGACATTTCATGCCGTACATACCAACGGCATTTGTAACTAGTCCAGTTGCCGATGAAGAGCATTCAGCGTACGTGCATGCGCCTGCTGCCTGCTGCGGGGCCGGGGGAGGGAAGGGGGGGGGGGCGGGACCGGAGGAGGGGGGGGGGTGACCTACGCACCAACTTTCGATGAATGTCGTTGAAGAGACGCTGTTGGTAGCCTCTTGGTTCATCTGGGCGGTCAGCTTCCGCATTATGACAAGGGCTGTATAGGACCTACCCTCCATTGCGCTGTGGCCGAGCGGTTCTAGACGCTTCAGTCCGGAACCGCGCTGCTGCTACGGTCGCAGGTTCGAATCCTGCCTCGAGCATGTATGTGTGTGATGTCCTAAGGTTAGTTTGGTTTAATTTCAATAGTGCTTAGAGCCAGTAGAACCCTCCATTGCTGGAGCTGCCACCTGCCGTGTGCAACTGATTATTAAACGTTGACGTCTAACGTAGGCTGTGGTCACATTAATGTGATTGGACCGTGCATTTCTTTTCTTGTCTGTACTTTTTATTGCCCACGTTCCACTTTCATTTTAGGTCACATTACAAATAAAAAAATTCATAAAATGCATTCTAATATGTAAATCTATGTTCTATGTTAGTAAGTTTCTGTTTTTCAGAAACAATCTTCTTGTTATTACCGGTATGAATTTTATATCCATCTTACATCTACTATCGTCAGCTGTTTTGCTGCCCGAATACCGAAACTCAGCTACTGCTTTTAGTGTCTCACATCTTAAATTCCATCAGTATCGCTCCATTTAATTCAACTAAATTCGCCTGCCCGCGTGGCCGAGCGGTTCTAGGCGCTCAGTCCAGAACCGCGCGACTGCTACGGTCGGGCGTGGATGTGTGTGATGTCCTTAGGTTTAACTAGTTCTAATTTGTTGGGGACTGATGACCTCAGATGTTAAGTCCCATTGTACTCAGAGCCATTTGAACCATTTGAACTAAATTTCGGAAGTTGTCTATACCTACTAGTTTTCGTATGCCGAGTGGCCAAAAGCCATGGGAAGGCACTGGAAGCGATGTTGACCATAGGCTGCTAAAGCCTATGCGAAGCATTTGTTTCCGTAAACAGTCCTCGTAGAAATGGGTTCCTGACGCCCCACATTCAAGCTGGCGGCTACCTGACACAGTAGACCGTCGATGGCTCTATGGAGACGACGTATGTCCATGCATCAGACGCTTGTGGTGAACCTGTGCGGCGGTTTACGCGTGTATGACATTATCTCTGGAGTGCTGAAGATCCACCATAGACGCGGCTGATGTCGGAAACCTGAATTCATGCGTTACTTCGTTACACTATGGAAGATGGGTGTTGTAGAGATTATCGTCCCACACTGAGGCCAGTTAAACCGCGACGCCCTGCCATGATGGCTACACACCGTACCAGGCTGCTCAGGTATCGCCCCTGCACTCGCGCCGTACGCCCCATCTAGCCCTACATTCGGGCCTCATAAACAATCCTTCCCCTGACTTTTGGCCAGTCACTTTTTATGATCGTCTAGTTATGTGTTATTCCAGAGGGAGGCATTGGTGTTTCATTTCTTGCATCGTACACACTGACGAGGCATAACATTATAACCACCTCCCTAATAGCCGGTATTTCCACCTCTGGCACGGATAACAGCGCTCACCCTTGTTGGCATGGAAGGAACCAGGTCTTGGAAGGTCGCTGGAGGGAGTTGGTTCCACATCTGCAGACACAAGTCACCTAATTCCCCTAAATTCCGGGGAAAGGGGTCGATGAGTCCTAATGCCACGTTCAGTCAAATCCCCGATGTATTCGATCGGATCCTGATCTGCCTAGCTGGAAGGAGGGGAAGGGAGCAGAACATCGATTAGAACTCGTCACTGTGTTCCTTGAATGACTCCCGACATTGTGACATGTTGAAAAATGCCAGTGTCGTTCTGAAACATTATCGTCATGAAGGGTGTACGTGGTCTGGAACTAGTTTACGATACTCCTTGGATGTCATGGTGCCTTGCACGAACTCCACTAGACGCATGGATGGATCGACATGGTGAAGAAGGTATCGGGATTCATCAGACCATGCAACACTCCGCCACTGCGCCAACGTCCAGTGCCGATGGTCACGCGTGCATTTCAGTCGTAGTTGCCGATGTTGTGGTGTTGGCATTGTCACATCCGTGGGTCGTCGGCTTCGGAGGCCGTTCGTTGGGAATGGTCGGTGCACTGAGTGTTCAGACACACTTGTACTCAGCCCAGCATTAAAGTCTGTTGTTAGTTCTGCCACAGTTCGCCGCCTGTCCTGTTTTACCTGTCTGCCCAGCCTGCTAAGTCCGACATCCCTAATGAAGGGTGGTCGCCCACCCCACTACATCTGGACGTTGAAGGCGCTCACTATAGCACTCCTGGAACATTCGACAAGTGGTGCAGTTTCCGAGAAGCTCGTGCCGAGTATCTGGGCCATCACATTCAGGTCTCGCTCAGACTAAGATAGCGCGCCTTCTCTATTCTACACACGGACAGCATTCTCACTGATAGTACATGCACCGTGCGTGTGTCTGACCAGCAATCATTCCTCGACAGGTGACGTTGCCGCCGCCTGGACGAGCTTATATCGATAGCAGGTCGGTGGTCATAATATTCTGGCTGATTAGTGTCTATGGTGTTTAAAAGAAGCTTGACATATTCGAACAGGTGGTGGCAGTGGTCCATACTAGAAAAGAAGTTCCTATAACCAATACCTGTTGCTGTAAGGGCCTGTTTGTCCTCTTATTCTCATCTGTCTGCTACGTAGAAACACCATGGGCAGTGCTGCGTGCCGTTAGCACGCATCCTGACATATATCCTTCAAACCTTCTTCAAAGCAAATCAGGCGCTCTTTCAAATATATCTGGCACCATTCGGGATTCGTACCATGCACTGGTCACACGCTCCTGTAACGTCTTCACATTGTCGGCAGGTTGGGTGTACACCGATACCTTCAGAAGTCCCCACATGCAGAAATCTAACTGATTCGGGTCAGGTGAACAGGGAGGATCTCCTATATCAATCCATCGGCCATAGAGCGTTGTGGCGATGTATCCATCGAATTTTCTATCAGAATGCTTGAGGTTTAAAACAACTGATAATAATTATTATCATTTCTTAAGAAATATGGATCTGATTCTGATGTACTTCTCGTATATTATTTTTGATGCTATTTTCAATGAAGTTAAATATTACGTTGAAGGTGGTGTTTCTTAGCACATCAACTGCTGGTGGAATGTAGTGATTGTTTTCAACTAATGGTCCACAACATTTGGTCGCCGTAAAAATAATCTTTCTTTATGCCAGTAGTAGAACTTAATACTTGATCCGAAGTTGCAGGCCGCATTGGGCCAGACCATGAGTTGACAGTGATGCCAGATGATGAGTAACCAGAAAGTTTCTAATTAAAAAATTAATTCATAGAAAACTTAACCGTTCTCACCTAAATGACTTAATTTTTTTTCCTTTTTTCCATTCGACTGTTACAATTCATTCGGAACAAAATGGCTGTCTTAGGACTGTGAAATGATGTCTTTTTCTAGACAGAGGACAAAGAAGCACACAGATAAAATAATTGAACTCGTTTAGCATGAAGCCAATGAAATACTAGAATGATGCAATGTTTCTTTTAAGCGCGGAGGCGCGTAAATTAATAAATATTATACGGTTGAACACGGGAAATTAATGACAAGGTATACTACAAGTACTACCGCACCACCCGTACAAAATAGGATGGTGCCCCGTCGTGCATAAACCAAAGTACAATGGCCCAGATCTCAACTCATATTGGTTTCCGGACATATAATTGTAGGAATTTTCCTTGCGGTTCTCACCTGTCTCCTGTACGAATACGTGACACTTAGTTTTAAATAGCATATGCATACTGCAAAGCGTGAAAAAGACCTAAATTCGCTGCTTCAAACTACGAAAGTCTGCAGAAAAGATGAAGCGAAGAGTAAATTTAACCTTCTACATTAGACAATTACATATAAAGTAAATATGAATCTTCGAAATTTTTTGTGCTCATCAAAATAGAACAACATTCATTAAATGAGTGGCGAAAAAATCATTTTCTTCACTAGAAATAAGTATATAGTCATATATTCCGACACTTTTCCACAACCATCGTGTAATGGACAATTTGATGTCAAAAGATTTTGATTTTCGAGGCTGAATATAGATGAAACAAGTGACGACAGATAGCATAGTAGTGAAACGAAACTCTTCGTTGTTCGCGAAAAAACTGTTGAGACACTGGTGAAACGAACGTAATTATACAGTGCGTGATCACGTGCTTCACTGCACGAAACAGTAACTGCCAAGAGACAGGGTAAAGGTAGTGGCTGAAGTACGAACAGGATTCGTGTAATGTGAGAGATCAGCTTTCTAATGGTCAAGGATTGCACTCTGGCTGTGTGTAGACGCATATGGGCGGAATCTGTGGCTACAAAGCTGTGAGAAAATCTTGACATTTTGGAACGATTGTTGATACGGCGCTGGCTTTTTCCTGTGACTGGTTACACCATCCTACGCAGATCAGGCGTCAGCGAATGTTACAGCACTGCGGTTCACGCATGTTTTACTCTACGTTTTGTCCTGTCCCAAAACAGGCTGTCCTGCACCAAAACAGGCCCCATGGGACTAGAAATACCAGACATACATTTTTCCTTGTTTGAAATCTACACCATGTACCACATTTGAACAATAATTGACAGAAAATAGAATAATTTGGTGCGCCACCATTGTTATCATTTAATGTCAAAAAAAATGTGTGTGAAATCTTATGGGACTTAACTGCTAAGGTCATCAGTCCCTAAGCTTACACACTACTTAAACTAAATTATCCTGAGGACAAACACACACACCCATGCCCGAGGGAGGGCTCGAACCTCCGCCGGGACCAGCCGCACAGTCCATGACTGCAGCGCCTAAGACCGCTCGGCTAATCCCGCGCGGCATTTAATGTCGTTCCAGCGCATAGACCACATGCAAGCTGAGAAGATCGTTAAAACTTAAAATTCTCTTCGTCCTTTCATTGTTTGGCGTATGGCAAGAAAATAGTCAAAACGTAGCTTGATAGTTTTAATCACAAAAAAGATCGTAATTTAAATTAGGTGCAAGGAATTCAGCTGTAGCAGTACCATTACTGCAGTGAAATTAATCTGAATCGCTTGTTAATTTCCTGAAAAAGTGATAGCTCTTACAGTCGAGTTTCTAATTGATAGCTACATAAGGTTATTGATTTGCGGTCGTATCACATGGAGATAAAGAACAATATGCCCTAGATTTTATAGTTAATACGATACAAATGGCAATCAGTGTCATGGGAGTAATTTAAAACTTGTTTGTCTAAAATGATCACAAAGAAGAAAGTCGTAAAGTTACGGCTGACACTTTCTCTGAATTTGTCTGGTTAAATGCTAATGAGCAAACTCTCAAGAAGCAGATCACATATTTGATGAGACTGGTTAATCTTGTAACGCGATAAATTTGATTGATCACAATCGGTAACGAATTGTGACTTCTTAATATGTGACCCACCAGGATAGCCGAGAGCGCTAACGCGCTGCTTCCTGGACTCGGGTAGGCGCGCCGGCCCCGAACCGAATCCGCCAGGCGGATTAACGACGAGGGCCGGCGTGCCGGCCAGCCTGGATGTGGTTTTAGGGCGGTTTTCCATATCCCGCTTGGTGAATACCGGGCTGGTCCCCACGTTTCGCCTCAGTTACACGACTCGCCGACATTTGAACACGTTCGCACTATTCCATGGATTACACTAGATGCAGACGGCTGGGGTACACTAATTCCGTCCCGGGGGGTACGGGATGGCGGCAGGGAGGGCATCTGGCCACCCCTTCATCCTAACCTTGCCAAATCCGTTCCTAACAATGCCGACCCTGCGTCAATGCAGGACGTGGCACCAGTGAAAGAAAGAAAGTGACTTCTTAATATGACCTGAGATCTATGGGTAGTGTTTGTCACGTGTGTAACGTATGCTTTCATTGTGACTTCTGGTCCTAGAGTTCCATACGGTGTCGGCTAACACCTTTACTGCAGTCGATTGCAGTGTACGTGCATGAGTACTCGGTGACTGACGTAGTAGTATTATTTCAGGACATGTGCCTAGGAATTCGCGGGGAGTTCCGACGAAACAGTAGAAGTGGTGAACGTTTCACGTGACTCCCTGGTGACAGGACGGAGTCGACACACCAGCTACGGGATGAGACAGCTAAAACAGGCCATCCAAAATTCACAGACAGAAAACAAAGGAAAAAAAACGACGACGAAGGAATTATCCGAATGAGACGGAATCAGTAATGTGTTGTACATGTACAGACAAACAAATGATTAAATTTCAGAAAAAGTTTGATGATTTATTCAAGAGAGTAAATTCAAAAACTGAGCACGTCATTAGCGTGTTGGCCTACCTCGGCCCTTATGCAAGCTGTTATTCGGCTTGGCATTGATTGACAGAGTTGAGAGATATCACGTCAAATCCTATCCAGTTGGCGCATCAAAATGGTTCAAATGGCTCTAAGCACCATGAGACTTAACATCTGAGGTCATTAGTCCCCTAGACGTAGAAGCTACTTAAACCTAACTAACCTAAGGACATCACACGCATCCATGCCCGAGGCAGGATTCGAACCGGCGACTGTAGCAGCAGCGCGGTTCCAGACTGAAGCGCCTAGAACCGCTCGGTCACATCGGCCGGCCGGCGCGTCAGATAGATAAAATTTCTAGATGGTTGGGAACCCTACCAATAACGCTCCAAACGTTCTCAATTGGGGAGAGATCCGGCGACCTTGCTGGCCAACGTAGGGTTTGGCAAGCACAAATATAAGCAGTAAGAAATCTCGCTATGTGCTAGTAGACATCATCTTGCTGAAATGTAAGCCCAGGATGCTTGCCTTGAAGGGCAACAAAACGGGACGTAGAATATCGTCGACGTACCGCAGTGCTGTAAGGCTGCCGCGGATGACAACTGAAAGGGTCCTGCCATGAAACGAAATGGCGCCCCAGATTATCACTCCAGGTTGTCGGCCGTATAGTGGGTGACAGTCCTGTTGATATGCCACTGCTGTCTTCGCTGGTCATAAGGGATCAGTCTGAAGCGGGACTCATCACTGAAGATAAGTCTACTCCAGTCAATGGCATTCCATGCCTAAGATGTGTTTGGAGACGTTACGGACAGTGGTGGATACCAACCTGATTGTTGCCCGCGACACAGACTGCCAACCAGGAGTGACGGTCTGGGGTGCCATTTGTTTCCATAGCAGGACCCTCTGGTTGTCATCCTTGGCACCCTTGCAGCACAGCGGTACGTCGGCCTTTCATGGCAAGCCATCATGGGCATACATTTCAACAAGATAATTCCAGCCCGCAAAGGCAAGAGTTTTTACTGCGTTTGTTCGTGCTTGCCAAATCCTACCTTGGCCAGCAAGGTCGTCGGATCTCTTCCCAGTTGTGAACGTTCGGAGTATTATAGGCAGAGCTCTCCAATGTTTTTTATTCCAGTCTTCGATCACAATATCAATTCTTTAGATGATGATCGGTATCAGTCCATAATGACCATCCTCAGATCTTTTTTACACCATGTCCTAAAGTGATAAGGCCATAATGGCATCGTCAAAACATGTAAATATAATCAGCACAGCAACGTCACATAGATGTAGATGATGCTGTGCTGGATTAGATTAGATTAGATTAGATTTACTTTCATTCCAATTGATCCATAGTGAGGAGGTCCTCCCAATGTGGAACATGTCAGAAAAACAACAATACATAACAAATATTTACAACTAAAACAAATAAGCTAATGTACCATTCCACAGGTCCCAAGTGGAATGATCGTCATTTTTTAATGAACACTATATGAAAGTCATTTTACAAACACTAATGCATTGAATTTAAAATAAAAAAGATATTACTTATTTATAAGGTAATAAACATGTAATACAACTACTATAATACTTATTTACAATGAACACATTACTGCACTGAAATTGCGCAGAAGTTATATTGTACTTATATATATATACACAAATCAGTTGGTTTTACTGAGAAATTAATCAATGGAGTAGAAGGAGTTGGCCACCAATAAATCCTTTAGGATTCTCTTAAACTGAATATCATTGGTTGTTAAGCTTTTTATGGCTGCTGGCAAGTTATTGAAAATGTGTGTTCCTGAATAATGCACACCTTTTTGTACAAGACTAAGTGACTTTAAATCCTTGTGAAGATTATTCTTATTTCTAGTATTGATTTCATGAATTGAGCTGTTGGTTTGAAAAAGTGATATATTTTTAATGACAAATTTCAGTAAGGAATAAATATATTGGGAAGAAGTAGTTAGTATCCCTAGTCCCCTACACAGGCTTCTGCAGGATGTTCTTGAGTTCACACCACATATACCTCTTACTGCACGTTTTTGTGCCCAGAAAACTTTAGCTTAGCTTGATGAATTACCCCAAAAAATAATCCTATATGACATTATGGAATGAAAGTAAGCATATTATGCCAGCTTTTTCATTTTTATATCCCCTATGTCTGACAAAATTCGCATTGCAAACAGAGATTTGTTAAGACACTTCAGCAGTTCTGTGGTCTGCTCCTCCCAGTTGAATTTATTATCAAGCTGTAATCCCAAGAATTTAACACTGTCCACTTCTATCTTCTTGTCATCGTATGTTAGACATATACTCGTGGGACGCCTCTTACAAGTTCTGAACTGCATGTAGTGTGTTTTTTCAAAGTTTAGTGACAAAGAATTGGCTAGGAACCAGTGATTAATGTCCACAAATATTTTATTAGCTGTTCTTTCTAAGACTATGTTTGATTTGCTATTTATTGCAATGTTTGTATCATAGGCAAACAAAACGAACTTGGCATCTGGTAATGTTACTGATGAAAGGTCATTGATATACACAAGAAAAAGTAAGGGCCCCAAAATGGAACCTTGTGGGACCCCACATGTAATTAGTTCCCAGTTGGATGATGCCTGATAGCTTGATACATGTCTCTTTCCTAATAACACCCTTTGTTTCCTGCCAGAGATGTAAGATTTGAACCATTTTGCAGCATTTCCTGTTGCACTATAATACTCTAATTTACTTAAAAGGATATTGTGATTTATCCAGTCAAATGTCTTTGACAGATCACAAAATATACCAGTTGCCTGCAATTTTTTGTCTAATGAATTAAGCACATTTTCACTGTAAGTGTAGATAGCCTTCTCAATATCAGAACCTTTTAGAAATCCAAACTGTGACTTTGACAGTATGTTATTTGAGATAAGATGGTTATAAAGCCGACTGTACATTACTTTTTCGAAAATTTTTGAAAATCCTGGCAACAGTGAAATTGGACGGAAATTTGATGCTATTTCTTTATCTCCCTTCTTAAACAGTGGCTTAACTTCAGCATATTTCAGCCATTCAGGAAATATTCCACTGATAAATGACTGGTTACACAGATAGCTTAATATGTCACTTAGCTCAGAATCACATTCTCTAATTAACTTTGTTGATATTTCATCATACCCACTAGATGTTTTTGGTTTTAAAGATTTTATGATAGACATTATTTCTGTTGGGGTAGTGAGGGTCAAATTCATATTATGGAAGTTGCTTAAATTTCTGGTCTGAGGTATTCCATAGCATCATCTACCGAACCTGACAACCCCATCTTTTAGGTAACAGTTATAAAATGTTTATTAAAAAGTTCTGCAACACTATACACATCTGTCACCAATGTATCATTTACTCTTAATGCTATTTGATCCTCTTCATGTCTGGTTCTACCGGTCTCCTCCTTCACTATATCCCATATTGTCTTTATTTTGTTATCTGATATGACTATCTTTTCCTTGTAATATATTTGCTTTGACATCCGTATTACAGTCTTTAATATTTTGCAGTATTTCTTGTAATGTGCTATAGCATCAACATCGGAACTGTTTCGGATTGACAGATACAGTTTTCTTTTTGTTTTACAAGATACCCCTATTCCTCGAGTAATCCATGGCTTTTTTGTAGACTTTGCTCTAACCTTGGTAAGTTTTGAGGGAAAACAGTGTTCGAATAAGGTAAGCACTTTATTAGCAAAAGTGTTATATTTTTCATTCATGCCATGAGCACTGTAAACATCAGTCCAGTGAATGTCTCTGAGGAGTGTCCTAAAATAATCAATTTTTGGCTTATTGATTAGCCTCTTGAGCTCAGATTTAACAGATTTTATATCCTGATCAGTATTAACATTTAACAGAAGGAACTGCATGTCATGGTCTGACAGGCTATTGACTATTGGTTTTGTAATGTAATTTTGTTCATTGGACTTTTCTATAAAGATATTATCAATGGCTGTTTGTGAGCAAGTGGCTACCCTAGTGGGGAACTTTACAGTGGGAATGAAGTTGAATGATAGTGTTACTAACTCAGATAAGTTCTTATTGGGAGAGTCTTTAAGGAAATCTACATTGAAATCACCAGCAACCACTATTTCTTTGTTTTTGTTTGTTAAATGGGCCAGAACAGCTTCAAGGTGGTTTGCAAACAGATTAAAGTTACCTGCAGGTGCTCGATATACACTTAATATTATGAAGGATTTTTTGTGAAATTCTAATACTGTTGCACATGCTTCCATATGCTGTTCTAGGCAAAATTTATGAATGTCTATGTTCTTAAATTTATGACAGTTCCTAATGAATGTGGCAACTCCTCCTTTCTCCATTTCTGATCTACAAAAGTGAGATGCTAACCTAAACCCTGTAACACTTAAAAGTTCTATACCAGTGGTCACATGATGTTCAGAGAGGCAGATTATGTCAGCTGGGTTTGAAGACTCTAATTCATCTATGCAGATAGTTAATTCATTAATTTTATTTCTCAGTCCTCGAATATTTTGATGCAATAAAGATAGCTGACATTTCACACTGACTGAGCTAAAATTTGGTGTAGAGTTATAATATCTGCTGACTGTTGAAAGTTCTTAACCAATAGCTGTTTATGCTGATGTAATAAGCTGGAATTATGTTTTTTGATTTCCTTCTCAAACTTAAGGTTTGTCTCAGTTCTAACCTCTCTTAAAATTTGCTTTCTTTCTGTCCTCCCTACCCTAAAAAAGGGTCTTTTCTGAACCCTGGTTATATTTATATGTTCTGAAGATGCCATTATGGCCTTATTACTTTAGGACATGGTGTAAAAAAGATCTGAGGATCGTCATTACGGACTGAAACCGGTCATCGTCTAAAGAATTGATATTGTGATCAAAGACTGGAATAAAAAACATTTGACAGTATTGGATCACTGTTTGTATACGCGACTATGTCGCAGTTGGTTCAAAATGTTCAAATGTGTGTGAAATCTTATGGGACTTAATTGCTAAGGTCATCAGTCCCTAAGCTTACATACTACTTAACCTAAATTATCCTAAGGACAAACACACACTCCCATGCCCGAGGGAGGACTCGACACTCCGCCAGGACCAGCCGCACAGTCCATGACTGCAGCGCCTGAGACCGCTCGGATAATCCAGCGCGGATCGCAGTTGGTCAGAGCTCTCCATCCTTCTCGCGATTTTGACGATCTAACGCGCCAATTGGATGAAATGTCCAAAATGGGTAGCGAAAACAACAATCGTGTGGAATCCAGCTCGCTCTGTTCGTCCGCGATATCCAGAAAGCAATAGATAGCGGCGTCCAGGTAGCCGCCGCGTTCCTTGACCTCCGGGAGGCATTCGATATAGATCCATACTGCCACCTAATAAACAAAATAGAAGCTGTGTGACTGAACTGAGGAGTTTCTAGAAAACAGAATACAGGCAGAAACAACCATTAATCGCTGGAAGCAGTCACATACCTAACATAACTACGAGCAGGCATACAGAGCGATTTGAGTTGGAACATCAACATAAAACTAACCGCAGGTATGTCAGATCCAGATTGAGGTACACTGGAAGAATCCTTAGGAAATATTGACCGCCCACAAAGAAGTTAGCTCGCAAAATCCTCGTTCGATCAATACTTTATCGCTACTCGTTACTCTAGATCCATACAGATAGTGTTGATGTAGGGAATAGAGAAGATGGTGTTGATATAGGAAACAGAAGATCGAAATCTTGGAAAATGTTTATTAATGGTAGAGATAAAGGAGTGCAAAGAGATAAGCACACAACCAACCAACAGATCTGTAAGAATTTTCTCACATTTACATTTCTTATGTCCCCTGGCAAAGAGCGAATTATTAGATAACATAATTAGATGCAAACGCCATCTTGTCGCACATTGTCCACTGTAACTGAGAGATACACTTACTGTGTCCGGATATGTTTGGGATGGCCTGTATTAGCTGCAAAACGCTGTATAATTACATGACATTGACATTCAAAGCTCCGTCTGGACGCCTACAGTTAGTATGTTCAATGGTTCATACAGAAGGCGAATGCCGAGAAGTTTCGTTTGGAAGGGACACGGTCAGGTTCCTCCTCCATCACTGCCCTGATCCTGGTGGAACTTGTTCTTCATCTACAAAAACGTTGTGTACGGAACATTGAAGTCTTTATTTTCGTCCTATCTCAGCTAGAGAATGCCAGAACACACGTACAGGCCTTCGCAGAATGATTGTTAGCGATGTTTGTCTGACTTGAACATTCGCCATAGAATACGCCTCGGTTAGAGTTGGTTGACAACGCGTTCGTCATGACCCACCAGAAATTGCTTTTTGTTCTTTGTAGGCTTGGTATATAAATTGCATTGAGGAGAGATCAGGAATAAACAAACTTAATTGCAACTCATGTTCAGAAATATACGTTGGAAATACAAAGAAATTTCAACATACATTTCCGGAAACAAATGGATACTTTTCGGTTGAAAAGTTAAGCAAATCCACATTTGCGCTCCATTTGGCTGACGGTGAAGTTCAAGTGACAGACATAGCTCACAACTTACAGATAATCCAACTGACCAACAAAGGAACTTTCTTGATGAAACTGAAATTTATTCTCACAAATGTGCGTTCCCAAATGTGTCATCCTAAATGTACAAACAAAGCTACTCAGCAAAATTTTTCTAAGAAATTTCCATAATTTGCTCATACAACCACAAACTAAGCACAGCTGCGGCTGGTCCCGGCGGAGGTTCGAGTCCTCCCTCGCGCATGGGTGTGTGTGTTTGTCCTTAGGATAATTTAGGTTAAGCAGTGTGTAAGCTTAGGGACTGATAGTGTGTAAGCTTAGGGACTGATGACCTCAGCAGTTAAGTCCCATAAGATTTCACACACATTTGAACTAAGCACAGCCATGAAAAAACATAATCCAGTGAGAGCCCATCAAATTTATATAGTAGTTCTACATCACCTAAATCTGTTTTTGTCATTATTGTTTGTAAATACCATCCAACTCTGAGTAAAATATGTAATATTAGTTGTTTTATATAAATTGTAATTTATTTTCATTTTTATATTATTCCATATATAGTTTAATTAAACAGTCACTAATATACTTATATAATAACCAAACAGTATACTCGGCACATTCATGCTAAACAATTTCAGTTCTTTTTAGTTATACAGAAGATTAAACTAGAAATAGTACTTTCAAAACCAGTGACAAAATATATCTTTGGCCACAGATATAATTTTCGGCTGTAAATAAAGACGAAGTCTGCAACACGGTGGATACCATACTGTATTTGGGCATGATACAAAAGGAAAAGTGTTCGTGCCACATCTATAAAAGCGAAAATCGGAATGACAACAAGCAGAGTAGGAAGTAAGACCCCTTTTTTTGGCAGTCTTCTGACTGGTTTGATGCAGCCCGTCACGAATTCCTTTCTTGTGCCAACCGCTTTGTCACAGAGTAGCACTTGCAACCTACGTCCTCAATTATTTGCTGGATGTATTCCACTCTCTGTCTTCCTCTACAGTTTTTGCCCTCTACAGCTCCCTCTAGTACTATAGAAGTCATTGCTTTATGCCTTAACAGATGTCCTATCATCCTGTCCCTTCTCCTTGTCAGTGTTTTCCACATATTCTTTTCCTCTCCGATTTTGCGCAGAACCTCCTCATTCCTTACCTTATCAGTCCACCTAATTTTCAACATTCGTCTATAGCACCACACCTCAAATGCTTCGATTCTCTTCTGTTGCGGTATTCCCACAGTCAATATTTCACTATCATAAAATGCTGTGCTCCAAACGTACATACTCAGACATTTCTTCCTAAAATTAAGGCCTATGTTTGATATTAGTAGACTTCCCATGGCCAGGAATGCTCTTTTCGCCAGTGCTAGTCTGCTTTTGATGTCCTCCTTGCTCCGTCCGTCACCGGTGACTTTGCTTAACTTCAATTTACTTCGTGACCATAAATCCTGATGTTAACGTTCTCGCTATTCTCATTTCTGCTACTTCTCATTTCTTTCGTCTTTCTTCGGTTTACTCTCAGTCCATATTCTATACTCATTAGACTGTTCATTCCATTCAGCAGATCATTTAATTTTTATTCACTTTCACTCGGGATTGCAATGTAACCTGCGAATCGTATCATTGA
Source organism: Schistocerca serialis cubense (assembly GCF_023864345.2). NCBI lineage: Eukaryota > Metazoa > Arthropoda > Insecta > Orthoptera > Acrididae > Schistocerca > Schistocerca serialis. The sequence continues at coordinate 221,912,390 of NC_064639.1, read as the reverse complement.
TATCCTTTCGCTTTGAATTTTAATTAAACTGCTGGACCTTTCTTTTATTCCCATTATTGCTTTCACGATATACAGACTAAACAGTACGAGCGAAAGACTACATCTCTGTCTTACACTCTTTTTAATCCGAGCACTTCGTTCTTATTCTTCCACTCTTACTATTCTCTCTTGGCTCCTGTACATATTGTATATTACCCGTCTCTCCCTATAGCTTACCCATATTTTTCTCATAATTTCTAACATCTACCACACTTTTTACTGTCGAACTCTTTTTTTTAGGTCAACACATCCTATGAACGTATTTTGATTTTTCTTTAGTCTTGCTTCCGTTATCAACCGCAACGTCAGAATTGCCTCTCTTGTGCCTTTACCTTTCCTAACGCCAAACTGATCATCATCTAACACATCCTCAGTTTTGTTTTCCATTTTTCTGTATATTATTCTTGTCAGTAGCTTTGATACATGAGCTATTAAGATGATTGTGCGATAAATCTCACACTTGTCAGCTCTTGCAATATATCGTAAATATACAACTCGCGAAGTGCTCTCGCTAAATAAAATTGTTATTTTGCACAGCCCAGCTGCAGCACCAATTTGCTTTTAATAATAACGTGCCATCAATCATCTAGGTCAATAAATATTATATATACATTTTTTTTCGATTACTTCTTTCCTTCCTTCCACAGTTTAACGTAGTTCTATTATTGCTTCCCTTGTTCCGTTCACTGATGAGAAGCCAATCTGATCATTAGCCAAATTCCAATCTATTTTCTTTTTAATCCTTACTTTAACTGTCGACGTTGATATTTTAGATGCGTATGACAGAAGGGCTAATGCTCTATAATTTGTACAGTTCTTTCCATTTGCTCTCTTGGGTAATCCAGTAGACCCATAATAAGTAAAATTTTTGTATTTTCTGTTCTTCTCGGCGTTGAAACTGTAATGGTCAGCAGCGTAGTTCACCCTAGAACACTAAAGGCGGGAAGGAAAGTTACATGACTACTAAATCAAACTACTTCAAAATGGTTTAAAAATGGCTCAAATGGCTCTAAGCACTATGGGACTTAACGTCTAAGGTTATCAGTCCCCTAGTCTTAGAATTACTTAAACCTAACTAACCTAAGGACATCATACACATCCATGCCCGAGGCAGGATTCGAACCTGCGACCGTAGCTGCCACCCGGTTCCGGACTAAAGCGCGTAGAACCGCTCGGTCACAGCAGCCGGCAGAATTGTTAAAAGGAAGTCTTTATAGTTTACGCATTAGTTTATTACAATTGTTACATCTCCAATGCCATGTTACATACCAAATCAAGTACAAAATATCCTAAATGGTAAATTTTACGAGGGTTTAGCTATCTGGGATTAATAGGAAGCTGCGAGCGCTCTATCGGCTGCTACGAGAGGTAGCTCTTGGTGGCAGGAGTTAACAGTCGCCGCTCTATGGCATGTTTTACATGACTGCTGCCCTGCAGACCTGAAGCCGTCCAGCCACACGGAGCGATGAGCACATGGGCCGCAACGTGCCGCGTGCTCCAAGCAGACCAGTTTCCCGCCACCTGCCAACTGCCCTTGACCAGAGTCCTCGTGTGCGGACACGAGGCTAAGCTTTCAGCAACCGTCGCTATGCTACGTAACGACCACTTTTTTACCCGCACGCGAGTTACTCAATCATGTGCTTAGGGAAATACACTGAAGCGCCAAAGACAATGGTATAGACATACGTATTGAAAAAACAGGCAGAATATGGCACTGTAGTCAGCAATGCCTATATAAGACACCAAGTGTCTGGCGCAGTTGTTAGATCGGTTACTGCTGCTACAGTGACGGGTTATCAAGATTTAAGTGAGTTTGAACGTGGTGTTATAGTTGGCGCACAATCGATGGGACACAGCATCTCCGAGGTAGCAATGAAGTGGGGATTTTCCCTTATGACCATTTCACGAGTGTACCGTGAAGGGAGTGAGACAGGGTTGTAGCCTCTCCCCGATGTTGTTCAATCTGTATATTGAGCAAGCCGTAAAAGAAACAAAAGAAAAATTCGGAGTAGTTATTAAAATCCATGGAGAAGAAATAAAAACTTTAAGGTTCGCCGATGACATTGTAATTCTGTCAGAGACAGTAAAGGACTTGGAAGAGCAGTTGAACGGAATGGGCAGTGTCTTGAAAGGAAGATATAAGATGAACGTCAACAAAAGCAAAACGAGGATAATGGAATGTAGTCTAATTAAGTCGGGTGATGCTGAGGGAATTAGATTGGGAAATGAGACACTTAAAGTAGTAAAGGAGTTTTACTATTTGGGGAGCAAAATAACTGATGATGGTCGAAATAGAGAGGATATAAAATGTAGACTGGCAATGGCAAGGAAAGCGTTTCTGAAGAAGAGAAATTTGTTAACACCGAGTATAGATTTAAGTGTCAGGAAGTCGTTTCTGAAAGTATTTGTATGGAGTGTAGCCATGTATGGAAGTGAAACATGGACGATAAATAGTTTGGACAAGAAGAGAACAGAAGCTTTCGAAATGTGGTGCTACAGAAGAATGCTGAAGATTAGATGGATAGATCACATAACTAATGAGGAGGTACTGAATAGAACTGGGGAGAAGAGGAGTTTGTGGCACAACTTGACTAGAAGAAGGGATCGGTTGGTAGGACATGTTCTGAGGCATCAAAGGATCACAAATTTAGTATTGGAGGGCAGCGTGGAGGGTAAAAATCGTAGAGGGAGACCAAGAGATGAATACACTAAGCAGATTCATAAGGATGTAGGCTGCAGTACGTACTGGGAGATGAAGAAACTTGCACAGGATAGAGTAGCATGGAGAGCTGCATCAAACCAGTCTCAGGACTGAAGACCACAACAACAACAACACCGTGAATATCAGGAATCCGGTGAAACATCAAATCTCCGACATCGCTGCGGCTGGAGAAAGATCCTGCAAGAACAGGACAAACGACGACTGAAGAGAATCGTTCAACGTGAGAGAAGTGCAACCCTTCCGCAGACAGCTGCATATTTCAATGCTGGGCCATCAAGTGTCAGCATGCGAACCATTCACCGAAACATCATCGATATGAGCTTTCTGAGCCGAAGGCCCACTCGTGTACTCTTGCTGATTGCACGACAGAAAGCTTTATACCTCGCCTGGGCCCGTCAAAGCCGACGTTGGACTGTTGATGACTGGAAATATGTTGCCTGGTTGGACGAGTCTCGTTTCAAATTGTATCGAGCGCATGGACATGTACGGGTATGGAGTAAACCTTATCAATCCATGGATCTTACATGTCAGCATGGGACTGTTCAAGTTGGTGAAGGCTCTGTAATGATGTGGGCGTGTGCAGTTGGAGTGATATGGGACCCATGATACGTGTAGATTCGACTCTTGACAGGTGACTCGTACGCAAGCATCCTGTCTGATCACCTGCATCCATTCATGTCCATAGTGCATTTCGACGTACTTGGGCAATTCCAGCAGGACAATGCGACACCTCACAAGTCCAGAGTTGCTACAGAGTGGCTCCAGGAACACTCTTCAGAATTTAAACACTTCCGCTGCCCACCGAAGTCCTCAGACGTGAACATTATTGAGCATATCTGGGATGCCTTGCAACGTGCTGTTCAGAAGAGATCAGAGGTCGTACTCTTACAGATTAATGGAAGGTCCTGCAGGATTCATGGTGTCAATTCCCTCCAGCACTACTTCAGACATTAGTCGACTCCATGCCACGCCGTGTTGCGGTACTTCTGCATGCTCCTGAGGGCCCTACACGATATTAGCCAGGCGTACTAATTTCTTTCGCTCTTCAGCGTGCAATTGGTACTGAATCATTATACGCACAAAACTACGAAGTTCTTATTTACAAAACAGTCGTCCGATTCTACAAGGTTATATCTTATGTTGAGGTGCTTTTTGCAATTATGAGGTAAAAGTTTTCGTATATCTTTAACTAATGATGAATGAACCCTCTTTGAGATGCATAGCTCTGCTGTTGTAATAAGGCGTGGCAGTCCACCCAAAGTTGTTGGAAGGGAGCTGCATGTCGTTTTCTTTCATAATCCCAATCAAAAAAAGAAGTCACATACAGTGAGTTGAGGTGGCCTTGGAGGCCAATGGTACAATGCGAGATTCCCATGTCTCGTAGCCGTCTTCACACGGACCGTGAGTTCAAACGTCAACGTTGAGTGTGCCGATTCACCGTGCTGCTGAACGCTGAGAAATGATGTGGTCTGTACTTACGGTTAAGGATGGGAGAAACCGTTCGATTAAAACTGATACCGGGTATTTTAGTTCTGAGTAACCGGTATTTTTCGGTATTTGTTTGGAGTCGGTTACTAATAACCGGGTAAAAAGTATCAATTAGCCACACCAGCAGTGCTACAATTTTTAGTTTTTAAATGAACCTTTTCTAAAAAAAAAACAATAATTTGTGTTCCTAAACTTTCCCTTCTTTTGACATATTTCGTTATTATAGAAAGTGGGGAAAGCGATCAGTACTTTTTAATTACAATGCCGACAGAAACGAGCTTCAAGCGCTTGTTATAAGGATTGATGCAGCACTGACGAGACAATTCTGTACCTTTTACCATGCGGTGTGGCCTATTTAACGGTACGCGTGTAAACGCAGTGAGCAAGACTTGCCCTACCTGGTATATATGGTAGTTTCTCGCTGTCGTAGACGGAAATTAGTTATAGAATAGCACCATCGCTATCGTCAGAATCGCGAGATGGTTGGAAGGCCCCGCCCATAATGCTCCAAACGTATTCAATTGGAGTGACCAGTAATAGAAACTCTCGCCGTGTGCGGGAGGATATTATCTTCGTGAAATGTAAGCCCAGGATGGCAAGCCATGAAAGACTAAGAAACATGGCGTACAATATCATCGACGTATCGCTGTGGTGTAAATGGTGAAAGGTCTCTGTTAGATTCCTTTCATGTTACTTTCTTATATCTGTTGTCATTTACGGCATAAATTCCACTTCTAAATTTACTATGGTGTTTCTGACTCTATCTGGGAGGAGACTGAGCAGTGGAACGTGTTACTTTTACACATAAACAAGAACGATCTGTCACACTACTACACTTCAAAACGCAATTTATATGTAATTCATGTCACACAGTCTCATATAGAACCTACAAGCTCTTTCTTTTATATAGTGTATATGATAAGATACTGTCATCCCCCTTCTCTTCTGTGTGAAAGGATGAATGAGCAAATACATTTCTAGTTGCGTGTTTGATGGTAGCAGACAAGCCTGTCTGCTAGACAACAGTAGGACCAACGTCGGAACAGGTAGCTACGCTTTCTAAAAGCAAGGAGGTAAATTGCAACGCAGTGTAATTCGAGTGTGAAGTTCAGAATATCTTCCAGTAGTTGCTTTGTCACTACTTTGTGAGTAAAGTGGAACCACGTGTTGATGATCCGTAGCTCTAAGATCATCAATCTCAAATGCGAATGTGGGTGAGATTATGCCCACATCTCGTGGTCGTGCGGTAGCGTTCTCGCTTCCCACGCCCGGGTTCCCGGGTTCGATTCCCGGCGGGGTCAGGGATTTTCTCTGCCTCGTGATGGCTGGGTGTTGTGTGATGTCCTTACGTTAGTTAGGTTTAAGTAGTTCTAAGTTCTAGGGGACTGATGACCATAGATGTTAAGTCCCATAGTGCTCAGAGCCATTTTTTTTGGGTGAGATTATAACGTTTCATCTTGACATTATTTTTCAATATAGCAACTTTTCTTTATGTTCAACCCACGTAGGGTGTACTTTGTGAGACCAGTACCACTTGCTTATACAATTGTTTGACCCATCGGGTTAATAGTAAGACGATACTAACCAGTTCGAGGTTTTTCTTTTGTAAATTGCGTTTCGATGTAATTTATTTTAATTATCAAAATTATTGTGGAGTTACACTCCTTGTGTAAACCAAGTTGACCACGTGAAAGCATGTAGTGTAATCCTCAAAGTAACCCTCAGCTATTCTTTTCGGGAAGATTTCACAGAGAGTTAGTATGAATTTAGTGTACCAGTGTGTGGTAATTTCATGACGGACAGGATTGCGCTACGAACGTAACTTCTTTGGGTGAAAATTGAATCGGTTGGTTGTGGTTAATTTCCTCTTGCATACGTTTCAATGTTCTTCGTGTGTTATTTTATGAATGCAGTGTTGTATGCAGTCTGCCAATCTTGGCTCCATATTTGATGTGTTCCGTAAGATTACAAACTCACATTTTCACAATCCTAAATAAGGCACCAGTCTAGTTATGAATCAAGTTTAATATGCTGAAATTTTAACGGAACAATGATCAATGTTAAAATAAATGTCCAAATATAAACTGATTTATTTCTTTTTATTTAAATTCCCTTTATATATATATATATATATATATATATATATATATATATATATATATATATATTAAAAGATTATAATTAATGTTAATCTGGTTGGGAATTTGGTAAGCTAGACTGGATACCTGGTGAAACAGTTGCTCACAAGGGAACCTCCCCATCGAACCCCCCAGATTTATTTATAAGTTGGCACAGTGGATAGGACTTGAAAAACTGAACGCAGATCAATCGAGAAAACAGGAAGAAGTTGTGTGGAACTATAAAAAAATAAGCAAAATATACAAACTGAGTAGTCCATTCGTAAGATAGGCAACATCAAGGACTGTATGAGCTCCGGAGCGCCGTGGTCCCGCGGTTGGCGTGAGCAGCTGCGGAACGGAGATCCTTGGTTCAAGTTTTCCCTCGAGTAAAAAATTTAATTTTTTATTTTCAGACAATTATTATCTGTCCGTCCGTCCGCCCGATGCGAGGTAACTGCGCCGTAGTATGGAGACGTTCTATGAAAACGTTAAAAACATATGTTTTGACAGAGCCTAGGGATAACCGTGCGACTGTGAAACTGTTGCATTCATTGTTGCAGTTTATGTGACAAACTCTTATGTTTTCATCACTTTTTTCGGAGCGATTATCACATCCACAAGAAAACCTAAATCGGGCAAGGTAGAAGAATGTTTTTACCCATTCGCCAAGTGTACAAGTTAGGTGGGTCGACAACATATTCCTGTCATGTGACGCACATGCCGTCACCAGTGTCGTATAGAATATATCAGACGTGTTTTCTTGTGGGGGAATCGGTTGACCTATGACCTCGCGATCAAATGTTTTCGGTTCCCGTTGGAGAGGCACGTCCTTTCGTCTACTAATCGCACGGTTTTGCGGTGCGGTTGCAAAACACAGACACTAAACAGTGTACAGTGAACAGAGACGTGAATGAACGAACGGGCAGATAATAACTTTGCGAAAATAAAGAAACTAATCTGCTCATTCGAGGGAAGGCTTGAACCAAGGACCTTTCGTTCCGCAGCTGCTCACGCTAACCACGGGACCACGGCGCTCCGCAGCTCACAGTTTCTTTGATGTTGCCTATCTTGCTCATGGACTACTCAGTTTGTACATTTTGCTTATTTTTTTCATAGTTCCACACAACTTCTTCCTGTTTTCTCGATTGATCTGTGTTCAGTTTTTCAAGGCCTATCCGCTGTGCCAACTTATAACTAAATCTGGGGGGGGGTGCGATGGGGAGGTTCCTTTGTCAGTAATGCAAGGTTAACTTCCCCAGATAGCTCACAGCTTTTAACCCGCTTTTATTGTCTTGAATATCAGCACCGCTTTCAGAACAACTTAATGCTTCAACATTACAATGGTGCCGCGGATGACAACAAGGGATCCTGCTATGAAAAGCAATGGCACCCCACACGTCTTCGCTTGTCATCGGGGATCACTTGGAAGCTGACTCTTCACTGTAGACAATTCTACTCCAGTCAGTGAGATTCCAGGCCAAATGCTTGTCTGGAGACGCCCAGTCAGCGGTGGGATACCAACCTGTCACCCACGACACGGACAGCCACCCAGGACTGATGGTCTGCGATGCAGCGGTAAGTCAACGATATTCTCCACCTTGTTTTGTTGTCCTCCAAGGCAAGCCATCGTGGACTTACATTTCAGTAAGATAATGCCTGTCCGCACACGGCAAAAGTTTCTACAGCTTGTCTTCGTGCTTGCCAAATCCTGTTTTCGCAAGCAGTGGCACCAGGTCTCTCCCCAATTCAGAACGTTTGGAGCTGTATGGGCAGGGCCCTCCAACCACCTCAGGGTTTTGTCTATCTAACGCGGCAATTGAACAGTATTTGACACCACATCCCTCAGGATGACATCCAACAATTCTATCAATAAATGATAAGCTGAATAACTACTTGCATAAGGGCAATGACTAGCTCAATTTGTGAAGCTCTTTCTCTTGAATAAAGCATCCAGTTTCTCTGAAATTGTAATGCCATGCGGATAACTCCTTGGTGGTGTGAATATTTTTTAGTAAAGTTTCTTGCATCCTGTACAATTACCTACCGAACTTGCGTTTAAACCGGTCCAAATTGTCAATGTTTATACCCGTATTGAGTCGGAACCGGCGGGGAAACCGTGGTGTGGCGAATCAGTGTGAGTGAATCGGACGTTCGTAATACGGATGCGGTTGAGACATTATTGTTACTCCAACCTTCCTAACCTTCTCTATAAAATTAAAGTTACAGATTCCTGAACGTACAGTCGTGACAGTGAAGAAGAAGCCGATTTAAATCGCGTCATATTACCGTGCGCTAAATACCTAACAAAGTAAACCTTATTATACCGCAAGTGGGATCACCCGAAGGTTTTATTATCTATATCCATTACTGTCCTCTTAAGTACGAACAATACAAGTATATAACATGTCATAGGAATCTACCTCAATGACTCATGCATCAATATTTGATTTGATTCTGTTTCGAATGTTGTTTCTGTAAATGTAACAATACAAATATGTTCATCACATCGTAGAATCTAAATGAGAGACTCAGACAACAATATTTCTTTTCATTTTTGTTTTGAGTGTTTATACCCGCATATACAGGGTAGTCACAAAGGGTCTGAAAAGCTTGCAAAGTTGTTGCGGGGTTTCGGCGTTTTCCAGTTAATTGTCATTGAAGTTAGCCAATCAGGCCGTTGCGTGCACAAATTCAAGAGGACCGAGAGATACAATTATTGTTGGTTTGGCCGGCCGAAGTGGCCGTGCGGTTAACGGCGTTGCAGTCTGGAACCGCAAGACCGCTACGGTCGCAGGTTCGAATCCTGCCTCGGGCATGGATGTTTGTGATGTCCTTAGGTTTAATTAGTTCTAAGTTCTAGGGGACTAATGACCTCAGCAGTTGAGTCCCATAGTGCTCAGAGCCATTTGAACCATTTTTTTTATTGTTGGTTTTATACGTAAATTGAAGATGGATGGGGCAGAAAGAAAAGGAAAGGGATTAATGCTGTGGCAACGAGTGTAAATATGTACCCGACTGGGAGTCGAAACTTGGATCTGGTGCTTCCTAGGCAGGTGCGTTAATGACTGGCCACCCAGAACACAGTATTCAGCGCATCTGCGCGGACTCACGGCGGACCCACATTCCCACCGAGTGCACCTATCTGCAACCCCTGTCCATTTCCTTCACATTCGCTACTCTGAGATTCCCGCAGGAGGTTGGACATACTTGTGCATTCGCAATGAAGAAGGTGGATTCATTGCCCACCTAGATGAATGAGTTATATGAATTCATGGTATCTGTTCTTTGGATATGTGAGGAGATGAGTTATGGTGGCAACATCTTGCTGTCTTGCAAGTTGTTCTCATTGGGAAGATGACAGCGGACAGTGGCGCACAGCCTTTGGCTCAGGTTCGAACCTTACTGCCATCCCATGTCCAATTTTGTATCGTTCTCTTCTTCGATTTTGGGAACCCAAACGAAGGACACATTTAGCGACTCCATCTCCAGCAGGCCACTTGGATTTGTGCTCACAATGGCCTAATTGGATGACTTCAATGCTAATTAACTCGGAAATGGCGCAACCTATTGAATTTTTTTCTCAAGAGTTATTTCTCAGTACAACGTACCCTACAACCCATCTACCAGCTTTTCAGACTTGTTTCTGACTACTCAGTGCAACTAGGTGTATAAGCTTACGTAATAAGTAAATTTAAAAAATGCACCATACGTGGATGCATAAGCAAAATGTAGATGGTGAATACTACCTAAAACCAAACAGACTGGTGCAAAGGCAATGACAGATGGAGCGAAACAAATGCATCATTGGAACCCCTAACGGTACATAATTAGCCTCTGTCAGCGAAAGAAGAGGGAATTGAATTTACCGATTGTTAAGTACGACACTGCAAGCTTCCAGTTGCCTATCTCATGACGCCACTCTGGAGGAAATACTTCAGCAAGTATTTGCGGAAAATTCCTGAAACTAATTTACCCAAGCGACTTGCAGAAGTGAACTTGCACAAGATTTTGTTCTTGTAGAAGGTACTTGCGGCAGTTACTTGGTAGTGGACACACGCCTTTATAACTGGCGCCAAGCTAAACTTTCAGTTTTGATGTGTTAGTGAAAATGTTTCCCAAGTTAGTATCTGCACTGTGTCTTTCCTAAGAGACGGCAGGTGCAGTTTCTCTGGTGTTTCGGCAGCTACCTGCAGTTTCGATTTTGCAATGAGTAGCTGGAGTCAGCCCAAAAATTGTTCAATTGTGTATGAAATCTTATGGGACTTAACTGCTAAGGTCATCAGTCCCTAAGCTTACACACTACTTAACCTAAATTATCCTAAGGACAAACACACACACTCATGCCTGAAGGAGGACTCCAACCTCCGCCGGGACCAGCCGCACAGTCCATGACTGCAGCGCCCTAGACCGCTCGGCTAATCCCGCGCGGCGAGTCAGCACAAACAAATACTGCCTGTCACGTTTTTCAAGCAACACCTAATGTCAACGGAAAGGTCGGTTTGTTTCCAATGACAAACAAAATTTTTTTAAAGCATAATTTTACGTGCTCGTTCAGTTGAGCGGTCGCAAATTACACTAGTGCGAAATTAGTTTTATCGATGTGTATTGATAGGGACAGTAAAACAGGAAAGATAACAACGATTCTAGCAGTGAATCACATACCACCCTGGCCCGGGGTGTCTACTGTTGCATGCAGCAGCGCTACTCGGTCGCTGCCGGATTACAGGCTAGTCTTCGTGTTCTACTGTTCCTGATAATACACATTAATAAAATAAATATCGCGCTGGTTTGACTCGGAACCGCTCTATCGAATGAGCACATAAAATTCCGCTATATAAATCATTTTGTGATTAATGGGGAAAAAAAACGACGCTTTCTGTTGACACTGGCCTACGAATGAACCGCAATGAAAAGTATTTGTTTGGGCTGACTCCATTTACAACTGCAAAAATGAAATATCGAATATCTGCCGAAAGATGGTAGGAGATACACCCAGTACATACAGAGAGGTCTAAAAAGCTTGTAACGGTGTTTCAGATAAGTTGTGTTGAGGAATAATTGTTAAAAAATATTAGATATATTACACCGTTTCCGAGTTAATTACCATTGAAGTTAGCCAATCCGATGCGAGTGCAAATTCAAATTGCCCGCCAGAGACGGTGTCGCAAAACGCGTACTTAGTTTCGTTTCCTAAAACCGAAAAAGACAGCGACACAAGATTTGGACATGAGCATGGGACGGTAGTAAGGATCAAACCCGTCTCAGAGGTGAGCAGTCGCGTGTGTTATTACTTATGCAGTGGGAACAACTGACACTAATTGTTTATGGCGAACCGCTTGAATTTGCGAGCGCAACGGCCTGATTGACTAACTTCAATAATAATTAACTCGTAAATGGCGTTACCTATCGATCTTTTTTTAATAAGTATTTCTCAGTAGAACCTACCGTGAACACCCTTACAATCTTTTCAGACTGCTCCTGATCATCCTATATACACGGGTATTAACGCTATGAGCACCTACAATATAAAAGAATTAATTACAAATTTTTGACAAATTGGACCTGTAGTAAGCAACGAATGCAAGAAGAAATTCGGAAAAAGCAAATAATCAATTATTTTAAGAAGGTGGTTTCACTTTGCAATATAAGTTTTAAACTTTCCACCAATTCACCTTTTATTATCATAGGAAACAACGAGTACAAGAAGAAATTGTCAAAAAGGATACAGTCAGTTGTTTTAAAGTTGTGGTTTCACCTTGAACTACTGGTACATATGGTTTTAAACCACCCAACATTTTATGATATATATTTGAAAGCAGTTTCGTGTTTCTCCTAAACACAGTTCCACATCTCTTATGTTCCTTGAACTCATAATACCTAAAACTAAGTGTAGTTGTAAATAACAAGCGAAAATGGGGTTAAAATTTAATAAATTTATATCAAAAGTAAATACTGCTGCAGTAGTTTCGTTTCGAAACCACTCATAAGAGCAGTAGTACTTTATAGTAACTTTCGTTGGATACACTTACTTTCATTGTCAATGACCTCATCAAAGCGATCAATACAAAAAAAACACATGTCATAGTCCCCTACAATCACGCTGCTCAATCTCTCAGCCGATTGTTGCTTTGAACCCTTTGAGGGACAGCTGCAATGCACTACATTCGCAGAAGTACCTCTGCGTACCACTAGGTGTCTCTGTTTTGCAGTAACATCTGTGGTTTCCTGTATTCCAAGGAGGCCTCCAAATCCATCTCAATCAGTTTACCCCCTGGTACAACAAATGGCCCCATCAGATTGATCCCTTAAAACCCAGGCGATAATTATAAGACGCACTTGCATCTTCCGTCTCCATGACTTCGTACCTCACCACTTATGACTGTCCCATCCGGCTACCTAACTTACTAAAATACCCTGTACTAACCTTCGACTGACACCTAACATGGAAACCTCACCACTGACTATCCAACAGAATGTACGCAATAGACTAAAACTACTCGTACTACCTGACCGAACATGGGGACTTCAACCTCCACTGTCCTTCACATATACACATCCCTGATCTGCCCCATCCTCTGCTATGCAAACGCTGCATGGATCTCCGCCCCTGCTGAGCTCTATAAGTCTCTCCAGATTCTCAAACACCATGCTCTCCACCTCACTTTCTGCATCCGCTTACCTTCCTTCACGAGGTCCCTTTAGCAACCCATCAAATTCTCCCATCTCATCACTCACGGTGGACAGCTCTGAATAACCTACACCACCTGTAAACTCGACTCCAACAATCAGATTTTGTCCACTCTCCTTTCCAGTCCTAGTGTGCTGCCGTGCCTCTACTTACACATCTCACCAACCCTTCACCTGTGCACCCTCTACATTTTCTCCCAAAGAAATTTCAACCATTTCCCTCTCCCAGACTGTGAACTCCACCCTAACATATACCCATCCTGCCAACTCTAAATCCAGCCTACCTTATCCACCCCCACCCCAGGAATCCATCGTCCTCTTCCCCCCTCCAACCACACCTCATCTTATTCCGCTTCCCTGCCACCCCCACCACATTTGCTCTCCGGTCTACAGTTCCCAGTACCAGTTGACCCTCTCTGGTTGACCCCCACAGACACTTCTGTCTTTGTTACTACCTCTTCTCAGGTCGCCATCCTCACCACCACCACTCTTCTGTCTCCCTCCATACCCCGCCCCTTCTTTTCCACTACAATCCACTGTCCTAGTGCAGATCCTTTTTCAGTTATAGTGAAAGTACACGTGGCTCCGGTTTTAGCGGTCAGTGTCTTTTCTGTCATGTTCACTGTTTTTGCAGTGTTTTTTCGGTTGTTTTCGTTGTCAAGTGTTTCTCAAGTGTTATAAACTGAGGTTACTTCCTGTCCATGTTTTTATCGCCATTTTTAAACCGTTTCATGAATACAGCATTTTATTATTTATATTCATCCCATTCATGTCACCTTTTCATTTATTTTGAACTTAATAGTACATGTTCCTCCTTTTTTTTACCATCAGTGTTAGTATTACGTACTACTGGCTTCATCCGCCTGCAAAAAAGAGCCTTCCTGTATCCTTGTCTGTGGCAACATCGAGGAACAGTAGATGTTTAAGCCATAAAATGTTGTAGAACAGGGGGCTGGGGGGAAGGCCACTAACAAGTAAGAGAGAGACAAGAGTCCATATTGAAACATAAACACAAATGAAATGAGACACAGGCTTTGCAGAGCGGAGACAGAAATAATGGACAATGCCGGGTTGTCCACAGGATTATTGTTGGCTCTGAGCACTATGGGACTTAACATCTATGGTCATCAGTCCCCTAGAACTACTTAAACCTAACGAACCTAAGGACAGCACACAACACCCAGCCATCACGAGGCAGAGAAAATCCCTGACCCCGCCGGGAATCGAACCCGGGAACCCGGGCGTGGGAAGCGAGAACGCTACCGCACGACCACGAGATGCGGGCACAGGATTATTAATGTATGACAGAGGAATACGAAGAATGAATAAAATGTTCTCCCAGCATTGTCGGACTGTAATTGGTAAACAGCGTGGGAAACAGCCCTAAGACGAAGATGGTTCAATGGCTCTGAGCACTGTGGGACTTAACTTCTGAGGTCATCAGTCCCCTAGAACTTAGAACTACTTAAACCTAACTAACCTAAGGAATTCACACACATCCATGCCCGAGGCAGGAATCGAACCTGCGACCGTAGCGGTCGCGCGGTTCCAGACTGTAGCGCCTAGAACCGCTCGGCCACTCCGGCCGGCTGAGACGAAGATGGGAGACTTCGTTAACCATGAGACTGAACAAGATTTGAATGCAAAGACTTGCATCCGTGGTAACTCTTACCAAAGTAGCATCAGCGTAGGGGGGCAGTCAGCTCGCAGAGAGCGTAGTTCCGGCGATCTCGGTAGTCGTGTGCATGCCCTCGCCCCACAACTGGATTTCTACCGAGATGACCCTACGCACATCTATCTCCAAGGCCATTACATGCTTCTAAGATGGAGCCAGATCTTCACGCCAATATTAGAGAGCGATCTGAAACCATACGGCATCGACGAGAATCTGCGACGGAGTGGGCTGGAAAACTGGGCTCCGTAAGTTTTATTGTCTAGCTGGTGTGTCTCCATTGGTAAAAAGTCGTTCCTGTAGCCAACCTTACAGTGAAGACTGCGGTGACCTCTCCTGCTGCTTATTATGCAGAGCAGAGTCAACTTTCCGGCTCTTAGGCTGGCTTTTCTGAAGTGGCTCATTCTGACACACCGAGAAAAAAGGCCTTCCTCTGCGCCAGCGTAGCCGCAAAGTCAACTAGAACTAAACAGCTCTTTTCTTTCAACGATACACTTCGTCTTGGGACCTTTTTTGGTGGGTGTTAAAATTAGCCGGCCGCAGTGGTCGAGCGATTCTAGGCGCTCCAGTCTGGAATCGTGCGACCGCTACGGTCGCAGGTTCGAATCCTGTCTCGGGCATGGATGTGTGTGATGTCCTTAGATTAGTTAGGTTTAAGTAGTTCTAAGTTCTAGGGGACTGATGACCTCAGATGTTAAGTCCCATAGTGCTCAGAGCCATTTGAACCATTTAATTTGTTAAAATTATCTTCACCTTACCACCCAATGGTCTTGTGCTTCAGCAACACATCGGCGCGTTTGGGATACGGAGCAAAATTGATTTTATAGAGGAAGTTTACATATTAAGTCTTCGAACTCATTAACTACGCACGCAAGTGATTGAGACCATTGGACTCGTAATTTACTCTCCTGCATGAAGGTGTGACTGTATTTTATATTTTGTAAGGACAGGGCGAAACGATTGCTAACACCTCCACAAGTGTGAGAGAAACATCTAGGAAAGGCCCCAAGCGTTGTGCATCACGGAGAGGCTTATTATTGAAATTTCATGAGATTCTTCCCGTGATGAGCCGGACAATACATTATTTCCTCTCCCATAAATATCACGAAAAGACCAGGACGAGAAAATTCGAGAATTTAGAACCAGTACAGAAGCTTGTTGACGATCATTCTACCCACGCGCCAATCGCGAGTGGAACAGGGTACCAGAAGTACCCTCCACCACACACCGTTAGGTACCTTGCGGACTACGATGTGGATGTAGCGGCGCACGAAAAACCGGCCCCGAGTACGAGATTGCTCATTGTCGCCCGCCTATTATCATTATTATTTCGAAAGTGCTGCGAGTACATTTTGTATTGTCAGTTTGAAAGCCTTTCGGACTTGGTTAATGTGTGTGAAGTAAATATCTCAGCGAGATGTATCCTCTTGAAGAAAGAATCAAAATAGTGGAGGCGTACGTGTCCACCGGTTCATTTAAGGAAACGCGGCACATTTTTGCAATGAGGTTTCCTAGCGTTTTCATACCGGAAACGAGCAGTACACAGATTTTGGTGACACAATGGAATACTATAGCGTCAGCTGCAAATGCAAAAAAGAATCGAGCCCCCATGTGTTCATATACCTGCTGTGATCGCGAATAATCGAGTACGAATGATCCAAGGTCCAAAAAAGTCGATACGTAAACTGTCGTAACAAGTGAACGTTTCGCATAGGTCTTGTCAACGTGTTTTACACCATACTGGGATGAAGCCCTACAAAACGATATGTGATCAAGAACTGAAGGAGGAAGATAGCGCATAGTTCTAGATTTCCGGAAAGCATTTGACACGGTGCCTCATTACAGGCTGTTAACGAAAGTACGAGCATATGGAATAAGTTCACAGACGCGTGAGTGGCTCGAAGACTTTTTAAGAATGAGAGCGCAGTATGTTGTCCTCGACGGCGAGTGTTCACCAGAGACAAGTCGTCAAGAGTGTCTCATAGAAGTATTATTAGACCGCTGTTGTTCTCTGTATACATATATGATTTGGAAGACAAGGTGGGCAGCAATCTGCGTTCGTTTGCTGATGATACCGTAGTGTGAGGTAAGGTGTCGAAGTTGAATGACTGTAGGAAGATAGAGACAACTTAGATAAAATTTCCGTTTGGTGTGGTGAATGGCAGCTAGCCCTAAATGTGGAAAAATGCAGATGAGTAGGAAGAAAAAACCTGTAATGTTCAGATACAGTATTGCTTGTGCCCTGCTTGACACAGTCATGTCGTTTAAATATCTGGGCGTAACGTTGCAAAGCGTTGTGAGGTGAAACGAACATGTGAAAACTGTGATAGGGTAGGCGAATGGACGACTTCGATTTATTGGGAGAATTTTAGGAAAGAGTCGTTCACCTGTAAAGGAGATAGCATATAGGACGTTGGTGAGACCTATTCTTGAGTACTGCTAGAGTGTTTTGGATCCGTACCAGGTCGGATTGAAGGAAGACATCGAAGCAATTCAGGGACGGGCTGTTAGATTTGTTACCGGTAAGTTTGAACGACACGTGTTAGGGAGATGCTTCAGGAACTCAAACGGGAATCCCTGGAAGGAAGGCGACGTTCTTTTCGAGAAACAATGTTGAGAAAATTTATAGGACCGGCATTTGGAGCTGACTGATGAACGATTCGACTGCAGCCAACATACACACATCAAAAAAAGCTTTGCACCACCCCAGTTCCCAGAACTCCTGAAGATAGACGTTGACTGTGGATATTGTATCAGAGACACTGTACAGAGATGTCACTAAACTCGCCCAAATGTGTAAACAACCATGCGTAAGGAGCACCTATTAGACTGAGGGGGTCCGATAGCCGATCAGTTCCAGTCATTCCACCAGGAAGGAGGTAAACAGCTCGTGTTTTCTGTAGTTCAACCATGGCTAGACGGTCAATACCGAGGTTCGATCGTGTCCGCATTGTTACCCATTGTGCCAGGAAGGGCTCTCAACAAGAGAAGTGTCCAGGTGTCTCGGAGTGAACCAAAGTGATGTTGTTCGGACATGGAGGAAATATAGAGAGACAGGAACTGTCGATGACATGCCTCGCTCCGGCCGCCCAAGGGCTACTATTGCAGTGGATGACCGCTGCCTACGGATTATGGCTCCGAGGAACCCTGAAAGCAACGCCGCCATGCTGATTAATGCTTTTCGTGCAGCCACAGGACGTCGTGTTACAACTCAAACTGGGCGCAATAGGCTGCATGATGCGCAACTTCACTCCCGAGGTCCACGGCGAGGTCTATCTTTGCAACCACGGCACCGTGCAGGGCGGTGCATATAGGCCCAACAACATGCCAAATGGACCTCTCAGGATTGGCATCACGTTCTCTTCACCGATGCGCGTTGCATATGACTTCAACCAGACAATAGTCGGAGACGTGTTTGGAGGCAACCGGGTCCGGCTAAACGCGTTAGATACACTGTCCAGCGAGGGCAGTAAGGTGGAGAAGGAGGTTCCCTGCTGTTTTGGGGTAGCATTATGAGGGGGCGACGTACTCTGCAGGTGGTCATGGAAGGCACCGTAACGGTTGTACGATACGATAGTGTAACCATATCGGCAGCATATTGGCGAGGCATTCGTCCCAACGGACGACAGTCCGCGCCCCCGTCGTGCACATCTTGTGAATGACTTCCTTCAAGACAACGACATCGCTCAACCAGAGTGGCCAGCATGTTCTCCAGACATGAACCCTATCGAACATGCCTGGGATAGATTGAAAAGGGCTGTTTATGGGCGACGTGACCCACCAACCACTCTGAGAGATCTACGCCGAATCGCCGTTGAGGAGTGAGACAATCTGGACCAACAGTGCCTTGATGAACTTGTGGATTATATGCCACGGCGAATACAGGCACGAATCAATGCAAGAGGACGTGCTGCTGGGTATTAGAGGTACCGGTGTGTACAGCAGTCTGGACCACCACCTCCGAAGGTCTCGCTGTATCGTGGAGCAACATACAATGTATGGTTTCCATGAGCAATAAAAATGGCGGAAATGATGTTTATGTTGATCTCTGTTCCAGTTTTCTTTACAGATGCAGCAACTCTAGCAACCGAGGTGATGCAAAACGTTTTTTGATGTGTGTATTTCGCGCGTAAGGACCACGAAGATAAGACACGAGAAATTCGGGCTCATGCAGAGGCACGTAGTCATTTCTCTCTCGCTCTATTTGCGAGTGGAACAGGAAAGGAAATGGCTAGTAGTGGTACAGGGTAAACACTGCCACGTACCTTATGGTGCGGAGTATCTATGTAGATGTAGATGTAAATGTGGATGTACAACATTTCCACGGTGAAAAAATCAGTGTGTGGTGTGCCGTGTGAGCAAGTCGGATTGTGTATATGCCAGTCTTTGAGGAATTTTTCACACAGAAAACCATGTCCCCCCCCACAATGTACGTACGTAGCCTGTGTTTGAATAGGATGGGATGACCTGTTACAATTCACGCGAGTCAATCTCACGGATTCATGAAAGATTCACAGAAGAAAGAACTGTTAGCAAAGGACAGTAACCGCCACGTTCGTCGCACCTAATCAACTGTGACTTTCATCTGTGGGGCAGTCTAAAGGGAAAAGTGTACACAAATAACCCAATAACGTTAGTTTTGTATACCGCCTGGTAGGCGGCGCGTGGGTCTGCTCCTGTAAACTAAAGGGTAGGCCGAATGTAGGAAGTGAGTAGGAGCAGGAAAATGTGAAATGCTTCGTTTGAATTGAAATAACCTTTACTACAGGAAGAATAAGAATACATAACTTCGGCTGAGATGAGCACGTAGGTGCGAAGCTATACATCAGTCAGATCTAACATCGGCTAGAAGTTTCAAAGGCAAAATCTGTAATGGCTCGTCCGTTGTGAACTAGAAACAATGTTGCTTGGTCGTCTATTCGGAATCAAATGGGCTGAATCCGGAGCGGCGCTCGTAGAGCTGCACAGCGCCGGCTAGAGGACGCTGTCGTCGGTGTCGTAGTGCCAACCTAAGAACTTGTACCTACGTCGTTGCATTGTAGCTATCGATACCACAGTTAGACGACTTGAAGGACAATATTCGTAATGAAATTCTGAGAACTGATGCGACAGAGCTGCGCGAAGTGCACAATAATATGTCAGGAAGCGCGAAAATTGCATCGAAGGAAAGGTTCATTTCCAGGAGCTGCAAAAGACAAGATCCATTCAGTTCAAAAAATTGGTTCAAATGGCTCTGAGCACTATGGGACTTAACATCTGAGGACATCACACACATCCATGCCAGAGGCAGGATTCGAACCTGCGACCGTAGCGGCGGCGTGGTTCCAGACTGAAGCGCCTAGTACCGCTCGGCCACACCGACCGATCTCTTTTCAGTAAATATAGATCTTTGCGTTAGATTATTTGTTATGTTTATATGTTTCATGTTTTATCTGCTCATGGAGGGAATTCGTGCATAATAGGCGAACAATGTGTACTCGGGGCCAGTTTTTCGTGCGCCACCCTGTAGAGGAGGTTTACAAACAAAGCCTGTGAAAAGAGTTGTCCACTTGTTCGGTTCGCACCAAGCGGAAGAGAGAGACTCAGATGTTGCGAGCGTGGCAGGTAGTGTCCAGTACAGCGTGGCGCTTTCCCCCGGCTCCAGTGGTGCGGGCTGCACCGCGTTTCGCAGCCACCTCCGCCGCACCAGGCGTTGACCCAGCCGCTGCGGCTGTGGCTGCGTGACCCAGTGCGGCAGTTCCGCGTCTGCACGCCCACGCCGCCTACTGGCGCCCCCCTTCCCCTCACCCACTCACCCCCCACCCGCTGACCCAAACTACCCTCCTCTCAATCTCTCTCTCGCTCTCCCTCACCGATCGTCGCAAACTGCTGAGGTGCAAATCTGGCGCGAAGCCACGCAACTGCAAATATAAAACGAACAGCCGTAAGCCTTCATGAACGTATAGCCTAAGCCAATTTACTCCCACGCGATCAAGATGCTATCGATGCGGTGCAGCTAACTCTGATGTCGTCCTCATACGGAAGTGTTTCGCATCGTTAAGTACGCCTCACCTACGAGTACTTTACATCGTGGATGGTGTAAGCTTAGAAACGAGCTTGTGCATCACACCAATTGAACTCCAAGTCACGATTTGTGACCTCAGCGCAGATATTGGCTCTATCTGCTCGCTGATCGCACAAAATGGACCAGCATAAAAATCCTACGTTGGCTCTATTAAAATGCAAGTAAAAACGTTCATTTGTTCAAAATCTCAAATCTCCGACATTTCTTCACCGATTGGTTCAAAATTGTGAGACAACGTTTCATTCGAATACACTCGTGTTTTTATATACCTATATTTTAATGCATGCAACGTATAAATAAATACTTAATATATAAAGAGGAAAAGTTATTTTCAAAACTCTCGAAAAGCTGTTGACCTATTTACTTCAAATTTTTACGCAATACTCTAATAAACATTTGAACGGACATGGACTATGTATTTCAAAACAGATAATATATTAATGTATATGTAATATATAAAGGGCAACATTGTAACCAAAAACCCCAAAAAGTACTCGAAAAGCTGTTGACCTATTTACTTCAAATTCTTACAAATTACTTTAATAAAAGTTTGGGCACACACACACACACACACAAAACAGAAAAGTTGTATTTATGGCTTATCGGCTTATGATTGGAATACTAATACAGATCTGAATTTGCAAAAACAGTAAAACTGCTCGAAGCCAGAGAGAAAGGGTGAGGGGGGGGGGGGGAGGGAGACGGACCGACAAGTGGGAGGGAATGGACTTAGAAAGCGGGAAGGAGTATATGGCCAGAGACAGAGGGTAGGAAGGGAAACAGAGGAGGGTAGGACGAGATGGACGCAGAAAGGGGACAGGAGGTGATGGACAGAGCGAGGGGGAGAGAGAGTGTGGGCAGGAGGAGGTGGAGAGAAAGGAGGAGGAGATGGACAGAGAAAGGGAGAACGAGGAGGTAATGGGCTTAGAGAGGGAGAGAGAGAGGGGGGGGCAGGAGGAGATAGAAAGACAGGAGGAGCTGGAGAGAGAGGAGGAGGAGAAAATGGACATAGAGTGTGGAGAGGAGGTGATGGACAGAGAGAGTGGCGAGGAGGAAGAGATGGACAAAGAAGGGGAGGGAGGAGGGGATGGATGGAGACCATTGGGGGTGAGGAGAAGAAGGAGATGTGGACGTATATCCAATTCCCTTACATATTAGAAACGTGTGCTTTCCTTTCCTTCCTTTCCCATAAACCAGACTTGAGCCACAGCAACACACGGAGAAGAAAAACTAGTGAAAGGTATGGGCTAAGGTCTGATAAGGGTAGATCCAGAAAATAAAGTCGGTAGTTGACAACCGCAAGGAGGAATGAGTATAATATCTTTGAGTAGGAGGATCTTTGACGGTTAGGAGAGCCGGGCGCTCACAATAAAAAACTCGGGATTCGCAGTGAGGTGCCCAGAGGAAGCAGACATGTGGCGACAGCTTTAAGGTAGGACTAGTGCTGCGCAATTTACACTGATCAAACTTTAGCTCGTAAATGAGAGAACATATACTATGTGATTCTTCAGTTTCTCCCGGCGAATTTGTTGCTCGAACAGTCGAGATTGCGACATGTCTGACGGCCGAAATATTGTGCCCGTTGGACACTATGAACCGGCATTATATCCGTGGACTGTTCGAGCAACATATATAATGATTTAAAAATGGTTTTTGTTGGATAATGTTCAGAGTTAGGATGTGTAAGTCCAAGGTTTGATGCAGTAAGCGTTTTGTAAAAAATTTTGTAAGAGTGATTCATGCTACAAAAATGTTGAAAATGGCAGTTTTGTGTATGACTTAAAATTTTATAAATATATATTGAGATCAACATTGTGTTTAAATATAACAGCCTGAAACATAGTCCACATCCTTTGCTTGTACTGAATAGAAAAATGAGTAGTAAAGTAAAGTTACTCACCAATGAAAGAACGTAAAGAAAATGAGGCCTCTAGGCAATATATATGTGCAGTTCATGGTTTGAAATCGATTATGGTATAACTAAAGTTATCAGAGCAAAGTTATTTCAAATAACTAATTTTATGCCATTGCACAACTGGAACTATTCAAGGCAAGATATAATTTCATTAATTAAACATCAGGGCCACAAGTTAAATTTTCAGTACCATCTTAATGCCATTGCACAAATGGCATTAGTCTCTTAAACTTGATTGCTGAGTCAAATATATGTTTCATTACTGGCAAAATGGAGGAGTGCAAGAAACTAGTTCGCAGTCGCAGTCGGATGCAGGTTTGTTGAATCATTAATTTGGGACAATTTTATCTTTGATACTTTAACTAATTAAAAAGGAAACAATTTTGGTTAGAGACTTTCACTAGTACATAACTAAAAATTTCAATATCCAACAATGTGTTGTAAGGCAGAGAGGAAAGATCCATGTCCATTCAGTGAAGTCATCTGCTTATAAAAGTTCCATTACAAACGGTGCGACACAAATTTATAATAGTTTTCCACATAAGATAAAAATAATTTAATCATTCTCACTTTTTAGTAAAACCCTAAGGTTAGACCCACTAAATAACTGCTTCTGTTCTATAGCAGGATTTTTATAAAATGTAAAGTACAAGATTGCAGACAAGAAAGTGTATAACTTCTAATTGCAAGCTGTGGACACTCTCTCGTAGATAAAGCCAAAAATATTGATTTATTTACTGCAATATTACTGGCAGATTCTGTGTGTGTGTGTGTGTGTGTGTGTGTGTGTGTGTGTGTATGTTTACATCATACATGATTGTGTATACAATCATAAACAATATTTATAAACGAATTATGTGTCCCAAAAACTAGAACTTCCTTTTTTCGAGATGAATAAATAAATACTGAATTGCGATCAGATCAGGCAGTGATATATAGCAATCTTGCAGTTCGTTGGCCCATGTTGACATGTTCACAAAATCGAACAAACCCACTTCCGAGAAAGAGCTCTTTTATATTTAGATAACATCGAATATTAGAGCACTTCTATTAAATTAATAACAAAGACCCAGAATCTTTTAGAAAAAACGATGGTGAATAAGAAAGTATTTGAATATATCAGCGTGCGAACATCCTACATCTGACTACCTACAGGTAAATCTTCAATGTGCCGAAGCCTTGGATGTGCCGAAGCGCTATAATACGAAAACAATCTAATACGGAGGTTTTTTAACCAGTAATATAATATTTGCAACAATTTTGTCACAACAAATCATACCAGCAAAGACCCATTTTCGAAAGATCCTCAACATGTTTGTGCTTCGAAATAGCATATACCTCACCATATATGGGCTCCACCTGACAATGACGAAATCCAGTATGATTGATCTTGTGACATAGAAAACGATCTTTCATCTCGCTGGCCACGTTTCTCTCCATGCAGCAAAAATCTGGCCAGCCCTATTCAGCTTTTGACGTTACTAAATGCTGCGGAATGTGAAATCCCACGCTGTGACCCCACAAAAGTCGACCAATTGCTCGTCCGAAAACGGTTTCTCGTCCCATGTGAGGACGGCTTTGCAATATTTTCGTTGCAGCGGAGTCCACAGCCACCAAAGATTGACTGACTGGTACCACACTACCACACGCAGATTCTGACAGACACTAACGTAAGGCAAAGGTTCAGACGAATACTGTCGGCAGAGCCTGATATCAAGGCAGCTGTCAAAGATGAACAAATTTGGAATGCCACCAGTTTTGTACACCATATCGCTAATCAAACAATGGAGGAGAGCAATAAACGAGGAAGTGGGAATACCACAACCACACGTTTGGATCACGAAGTATAACATTTTGTAAGTGGGTAGCCTATCGATTGTGGATGCCATACAGTGACACCGAAGAAAAAGCAAGAACTCGATACTCTAATCAAGATAGCCGGAAGGGTAGAACTAGGGATTGCCTACGTCAAGAAAAGGACACCGAATAGCGCTGGAGACTGTAAAACACAAGGAGGCGCTATGAGAAAGGTGCAACATTTAAATACCTGGAAGAATATACATTATATCAGGGAGAAGCAGGAGCAGTGAAAGGATAGTACAAATGATGGAGATGAAGTCAGCGTTCTGTATGATCCGAGAATATACATTCTTCTGAAACTAGCTTTGTTTAGTCAAGTGCGCAAATTAAGTATTACCCAAAGGATTTTTATTAATTCCTGTAGAAAAAATTGTCTGAAATCTGACTAGTCTTCTTGCAACACCCTCTATTTCATTGACGCTCGATGTGTAATCACCAGGTGCAGCACATTATTGATGACTGGAAGAAATTTCAGTAAAAGTACACAGAGCACATACCAACTGATAACAGACTATAATAACGTACCATGTTATCACATATATAATAACAATCTGTTCAATATTATATGTAACTGCCTTGAGTAAGAAACAATGTTGCGTAGAGATGAGTTCTGAACCCGTCACTTCCACTAATTAAAATGTATTATTAATTGTTTATTACAAATTACTTTCAATAAATCATTAGTGTAGACTTTAACTGAATTCCCTTGGCGCTTGTGCTTCCATTAGAAAGGCTCACGAATGTAACACGACATACTGGCGACAGTGTTTATTGCAGTCTGTGCACGTCTCGTCTTCTGGCGTCAGTCTAGCCGGATTTAGTCGGGGAAGGTTCCAAAAGCCGTATTTCTGTCTGTCAGCCCCCTTCTAGGCCAACAACGCAAAACAAACGTATGCAAATAGAACAGTGCTTGCGGAGACGCGGGCCTTCTTAAAAGACTACTGTGGACACAGATGAACCAGACGTAACAGCCACTGCTCACCGTGAAACTGAATACCGCCGGTGGAGCTGTAGGCTCGTAAAGTGCTAAGGAACAGATGCAGCCAAGGATATAAGCGGAGGAGAGACCAATGGAAAGTCGTTCGATAGGGGTTGCCAATGGGGAAATCCCCTGACAGAAGCGACTTTGACAAAGGCCAGATTGTTATGGTCACGCAGCTGCGAACTAGCATCTCGGAAACGGCGAAGCTCGTGGGCTGCTGGCGTGCTACTGTCGTATCTTTGGAAAGTGGTTGAAGGGCGGTGAAACCTTGTGCAGGCGACAAGGTGTTGAACATTCACGTCTCATTACAGAACGTTGATGCCGAAGGCTGGCCTGTACTATAAAGCAATGTAGGCGGCGGTCTGTACCACATACGACGATAGAGTACAACACGGATGCAGGCACAAGTGTTTCCAAGCCGCCGTTCAGTGCACGTTGTTGAACTTGGGGCTCTGTAGCAGACGATGTCTACATCTTCCCAGACCTTACGACACGTTCAGTTACAATTTCTGTGGACATGGGATCATCGAGATCGGATAGTTGATCAATGTTAGTCGGACGAGGTACGTATCTTGGTGCTCGGTTTCGCTGTCTAAAAAAAACTAAATTCCCCCTGAACAGGCCATGAACGCCCAACGGTAACGACCGGCCGCTGTGTCATGCCCAGCCCACGGGCGTCATTGGATGCGGATACGGAGGAGCATGTGCTCAGCAGTCCGCTCTTCCGGCCGTATGTCAATTTACATATATACACACATACTCCGTAATCCACCATACGGTGCGTGGCGGAGGGTACCTCGTACCACAACTAGCATCTTCTCTCCCAAACAGAGCGAAGGAAAAATGACTGCCTATATGCCTCTGTACGAGCCCTATCTGTCTTATTTTTTGGTCTTTCCGCGAAATATAAGCTGGCGGCAGTAAAACTGTACTGCAGTCAGCCTCAAATGCTGGTTCTCTAAATTTCCTCAGTAGCGATTCACGAAAAGAACGCCTCCTTCCCTCTAGAGACGCCCTCCCGAGTTTCTGAAGCATTTCCGTAACACTCGCGTGATGATCAAACCTACCAGTAACAAATCTAGCAGCCCGCCTCTGAATTGCTTCTATGTCCTCCCTCAATCCAACCTGATAGGGATCCCAAACGCTCGAGCAGTACTCAAGAATAGGTCGTATTAGTGTTTTATAAGCGGTCTCCTTTACAGATGAACCACATCTTCCCAAAATTCTACCATTGAACCGAAGACGACTATCCGCCTTCCCCACAACTGCCATTACATGCTTGTCCCACTTCATATCGCTCTGCAATGTTACGCCCAAATATTTAATCGACGTGACTGTGTCAAGCGCTACGCTACTAATGGAGTATTCAAACATTACGGAATTCTTTTTCCTATTCATCTGCATTAATTTACATTTATCTATATTTAGAGTTAGCTGCCATTCTTTACACCAATCACAAATCCTGTCCAAGTCATCTTGTATCCTCCTACAGTCACTCAACGACGACACCTTCCCGTACACCACAGCATCATCAGCAAACAGCCGCACATTGCTATCCACCCTATCCAAAAGATCATTTATGTAGATAGAAAACAACAGCGGACCTACCACACTTCTCTGGGGCACTCCAGATGATACCCTCACCTCCGATGAACACTCACCATCGAGGACAACGTACTGGGTTCTATTACTTAAGAAGTCTTCGAGCCACTCACATATTTGGGAACCAGTCCCATATGCTCGTACCTTAGTTAGGAGTCTGCAGTGGGGCACCGAGTCAAACGCTTTACGGAAGTCAAGGAATATGGCATCCGTCTGATACCCTTTATCCATGGTTCGCAAGATATTATGTGAAAAAAGGGCGAGTTGCGTTTCGCAGGAGCGATGCTTTCTAAGGCCGTGCTGATGCGTGGACGGCAACTTCTCTGTCTCAAGGAAATTCATTATATTCGAACAGAGAATATGTTCTAAATCCTGCAACAAACCGATGTTAAGGACATTGGTCTGTAATTTTGAGGATCCGTCCTTCTACCCTTCTTATATACAGGCGTCACCTGCGCTTTTCCCAGTCGCTCGGGACTTTACGTTGGGCAAGAGATTCGCGATAAATGCAAGCTAAGTAAGGAGCCAAAGCAGTAGAGTACTCTCTGTAAAACCGAATTGGAATCCCATCCAATTCGTTTTGTTTACGAACTGGAGCCGCTACTTCTCAGTAAAGTAGCTTTGCCTCACAACGACTGAGTGTACCCTGCTTGCCAACAGCGCTCAGCAGACCGAATGGCCATCCATCCCAGTGCTAGCACAGCCCGACAGCGCTTAACTGCGGTGATCGGACGGGAACCGGTATTACCACTGCGGCAAGACCGTTGTTCGGTTTCGCTGCCACCAGCGGAATGTGCTCAAAATGACAGCTGCCACCGACACAGGCCGATGGAGGCAGTACTACGCTATGCAGGAGATTCACTTGGGACCTGCGGTAATAATCGAAGCCATCATGACAGCTATGGACTACGTGAACATTATTGTAAACCAGCTGCATCCCTTCATCTTTCCCGACCGCGACGGCCTCATCAAGCTGGCTAACAGTCCATGTCCCAAGGCCACAATCGTGCTACAGTGGTTTGAAGAGCATGATAGTGAACGCACGTTGATGTATTGACCAGCTAATTTGCCTGGTCTGAACCCGATGGGAAGTGTGTGGGAGCTATCGGGTGCCAGCTCCGTAACCACAACCCATCGGTCCATATCTTACGGAAATGACGTAACCTGTTCATAGACACCTGGGGCCACATACCTCCGGAAAGCTGCCAAGGGCTTGTAGAATTCCTGCTGTACTTTCCAGACGTGGGTCAGGGCACTGTCAAGCAGATGGTCACAATATTGTGGTTTGTCAGTGTATGTCCAGCGTATGCTTTGGTGCATAAGCTTATTTAATCACATGGGAACTTCAAGCGAAAATAAAGATATCAGTGCCACAGTGCAGAATGTAACCTTCCTTTTTTATCGAACTTACTCAGGACGAGAGCTCTAGGTACCTGATCAGTGTTTCGAAAGCAAGTTGTAATGCGCAGGATCATATGTGTTCAGTTTCAACGTGTGCGGCTGCGAAGAAGTGTCTTTTCTTATGTAGCACGAAACAGGTTTATTGCATCACCAATTCAATGTATATAATATAACAACAATTGTATTATGCAGAGGATAACGATGTTTACTACGAGTCTTACGTTGTTTCTGTGTTTGTACGAGGTCTGTTCAAAATATTCCGGTACTTTGTCCACAAAATTTTTCTACGCTCATCTTTTACTTCTTGTGCGTGCTCTCCTTCGAAATACTCTCTTCCAGAATTGATACACCGCTCCCAACGCCGTTTCCACTTCCGAAAGCAATCTTGGCACACCTCTTGTTGGATCGCACGAAGCGCAGTCTGCACATTTTGTTTTATCTCGTTTATCGTTGCAAGTATTCGTTCCTTCAACGAGGTTTTCAACTTTGGAAATAAAAAAAGTTTGCAAGGACCAGGTCTGGAGAGTATGTAGGATGAGGGAGCACAGTGATTTCGTTTGCTGTGCAACAGTCATGCACCAACAGTTATGCGGGTGGGTTGTCGTGATACAAGAGCCATGAAATGTCTAGTCACGTTTCAGGCCCTTTCCTTCCCACATTTTCTCACAGGCGTCGCAACACGTCCTAATAGTACCGTGGATTAACAGTTTTTCCCTGTGGCACGAATTCATGATGATCTAATCCTTCAAAGTCAAACAAGTGGTTCAAATGGCTCTGAGCACTATGGGACTTAACTTCTGAGGTCATCGGTCCCCTAGAACTTAGAACTACTTAAACCTAACTAACCTAAGGACATCACAAACATCCATGCCCGAGGCAGGATTCGAATCTGCGACCGTATCGGTCGCGCGGTTCCAGACTGTAGCGCCTAGAACCGCTCGGCCACCCCGGCCGGCAAAGTCAAAGAAAACTATCAGCATGGCTTTGATATTTGTCCTGACCTGACGAGGTTTTCTTGATCTTGGAGAACCTTTCCCGACCCATACTGACGATGGCACCCCTTGGTCTCAACATCACAACCGTAGCCTCATGTCTCATCAGAACTTATGATTCTCTTAAGGAACATTTCGTTCTCATTTGCACAATCCAAAAGCTCTACGTAGCACCGAGTATGGCTTAAGTACTCATCACCGTAGGCTTCCTGCATCATTAGGTGTGTCTCTGTAAGGATTTTCTTGAATTTCAAGCAAAATTTAACGCAGACGCGTTGCTCCTCTGACTCGAAATTGGCAAACTGTGCGACACAGCGTTCTACTCATAACAGCACTGCACAATAACTGACAAACATACACTACTGGCAATTGAAACTGCTACACCACGAGGATGACGTGCTGCAGACGCGAAATTTAACCAACGGGAAGAAGATGCGATGAAATGCAGATGATTACCTTTTCAGAGCATTCACATAATGTTGGCGCGGGTGGTGACACCTACAACGTGCTGACATGAGGAAAGTTTCCGACCGATTTCTCGTACACAAACGGCATTGAGCGGCGTTGCCTGGTGAAACGTTGTTATGATGCCTCGTGTAAGGAGGAGAACTGCGTACCATCACGTTTCCGACTTTGATAAAGGTCAGATTGTAGCCTATCACGATTGCGGTTTACGTATCGCGACATTGCTGCTCGCGTTGGTCGAGATCCAATGACTGTTAGCAGAATATGGAATCGGTGGGTTCAGGAGGGTAATACGGAATGCCGTTCTGGACCCCAACGGCCTCGTATCATTAGCAGTCGAGATGACAGGCATCTTATCCGCATGGCTGTAACGGATCGCCGGCCAGTGTGCCCGAGCGGTTCTAGGCGCTTCAGTCTGGAACCGCGTGACCACTACGGTCGCAGGTTCGAATCCTGCCTCGGGCATGGATGTGTGTGATGTCCTTAGGTTAGTTAGGTTTCAGTAGTTCTAAGTTCTGGGGGACTGATGACCTCAGCTGTTAAGTCCCATAGTGCTCAGGGCCATTTGAACCATTTTTGTAACGGATCGTGCAGCCACGTCTCGATCCCTGAGTCAACAGATGGGCACGTTTGCAAGACATTTCAGATGTGTAACGATCCGTGGCTCTACCCTTCATTCGATCCCTGCGAAACCCTACATTTCAGCAGGATAATGCACGACCGCATGTTGCAGGTTCTGTACGGGCCTTTCTGGATTCAGAAAATGTTCGACTGCTGCCCTGGCCAGCACATTCTCCAGATCTCTCACCAATTGAAAACGTCTGGTCAATGGTGGCCGAGTAACTTCCTCGTCACAATACGCCAATCACTACTCTTGATGAACTGTGGTATCGTGTTGAAGCTGCATGGGCAGCTGTACCTGCACACGCCATCGAAGCTCTGTTGGACTCAAAGCCCAGGCGTATCAAGGCCGTTATTACGGCCAGAGGTGGTTGTTCTGGGTACTGATTTCTCAGGATCTATGTACCCAAATTGCGTAAAAATGTAATCACATGTCAGTTCTAGTATAATATATTTGTCGAATGAATACCCGTTTATAATGTGCATTTCTTCTTGATGTAGCAATTTTAATGGCCAGTAGTGTATAACAATGAAACTTCCGGCAGTTACACATTAAAGACTACTGGCACTAAATTACAAATTTTCCGGAATTTTTTTGAACAGACCTCGTATTGTAATTGTAGTCATAGGCCGAAACCGGTCAGTAGTGTGATATGAGAGGCGTTCAATACGTAATGCAACACACTTTTTTTCTGAAAACAGGTTATTCAGGATTCCAATACACTATATTATTCCCCACTCTTTTGGCTACAAACACATATTTTTCAACGTTGGATGCAACAGCGTTACGCACCTTATTGGGAGGGCCAGTACGCCCGCACGGTACCACGCTACTGGTCAACGTTGGAGCCAACGACTTGCTGTATCAATAACCTCCCTATCATCGACGTACTGCTTCCCGCGGGTTGCATCCTTCATTGAGCCAAACAAATGGAAGTCGGAAGGAGCCAGATCTGGGTTACTGGATGGATCAGAAAGAACAGTCCAGAGAAGTTTTGTGAGCTCCTCTACGGCGCGTCAGCACTACCAAGAGAGACGTCCAATTGTGCAGCAAGGTGTTCGCTTGAGACCCTTCCATCACCTCGAATGAGAGTGTCCGCACGTTCCAACATTGCAGCAGTCACAGCTGTGTGCGGCCGACTGGTACGCGCTACCTTGTGATGATGACAGACGCCTCGCTGAAAGACTCATAGTACTTTCGTTCACTGCCACGTCTCTATACACATTCTGTAAGTGCTTGTGAATATCAGCCATGCTTCTGTTTTCCTCCAAAAGACAATGACCGCTCTCTTCTTGGAACGCAGCTACTTTGTACACTATTGCCCATTAAAATTGGTACACCAAGAAGAAATGGAGATGATAAACGGGTATTCATTGGACAAATATATTATACTAGAACTGACATGTGATTACATTTTCACGCAATTTGGGTGCATAGATCCTGAGAAATCAGTACCCAGATCAACCACCTCTGCCCGTAATAACGGCCCTGATGCTCCTGGGCATTGATGGCCTGTGCAGGTACAGCTGCCCATGCAGCTTCAACACGATACCACAGTTCATCAAGAGTAGCGACTGGCGTATATGTGACGAGCCAGTTGCTCGGCCACCATTGACCAGACGTTTTCAATTGGTGAGAGATCTGGAGAATGTGCTGGCCAGGGCAGCAGTCGAACATTTTCTGTATCCAGAAAGGCCGGTACAGGACCTGCAACATGCGGTCGTGCATTATCCCGCCGAAATGTAGGGTTTCGCAGGGTTCGAATGAAGGGTAGAGCCACGGGTCGTTACACATCTGAAGTGTAACGTCCACTGTTCAAAGTACCGTCAATGCGAACAAGAGGCGACCGAGACCTGTAACAAATGGCACCCCACACCATCACGTCGGGTGACACGACAGTATGACGATGACGAATACACGCTTCCAATGTGCGTTCACTGCGATGTCGCCAAACACGGATGCGACCATCATGATGCTGTAAACAGAACATGGATTCATCCGAGAAAATGACGTTTAGCCATTCGTGCACCCAAGTTCATCGTTGAGTACACCATCGTAGGCGCTCCTGTCTGTGATGCAGCGTCAAGGGTAAACGCAACCATGGTCTCCGAGCTGATAGTCCATGCTGCTGCAAACGTCGTCGAACTGTTCGTGCAGATGGTTGTTGTTTTGCAAACGTCCCCATCTGTGACTCAGGGATAGAGACGTGGCTGCACGGTCCGTTACAGCCATGCGGATAAGATGCCTTTCATCTCGACTGCTAGCGATACGAGGCCGTTGGGGTCCAGCACGGCGTTCCGTATTGCCCTCCTGAACCCACCGATTCCATATTCTGCTAACAGTCATTGGATCTCGACCAATGCGAGCTGGAATGTCGCGATACGATAAACCGCAATCGCGATATGCTACAATCCGACGTTTATCAAAGTCGGAATCGTGATCGTACGCATTTCTCCTCCTTAGACGAGCCATCGCAACAACGTTTCACCAGGCAACGCCGGTCAACTGCTGTTTGTGTGTGACAAATCGGTTGGCAACTTTTCTCATGTCAGCACGTTGTATGTGTCGCCACTGTTGCCAACCCTGTGTGAATGCTCTGAAAAGCTAATTATTTGCATATCGCAGCATCTTCTTCCTGTCGGTTAAATTTCGCGCATGTAGCACGTCATCTTGGTGGTGTAGCAATTTTAATGGCCAGTGGTGCATATGCCATTTTGAAGGCTACGTATAACGCCGCCACTATCGGAACTTCATGAAACTATAGGGGCTGAAGCGGGAATATTCCTTGATGTCCCACAACAAATTCTGCATTTTTTCAAACAAAACTGACCGAGAAAAAAATGTGTTGCATTACTTATTGAAAGCCGCTCGAAAATATACATGTTGAAATAAAGGCATCTCGCATAATAGATCTGAGAGACTACGGTGGTTTTTTTAAAAATAGTTTCACTGTTAAGGCAGAGATAGCTTTCAGGCAAAGACCGCATTACTTGTGCTTGTGCAAGAGAAACTGGGACACATGCCGAGGCGAATGCAACCTTTCTCCCGCCCCCTACACTGAGTGAGATAGGATGGAAAGTATACGAAAGCGCCGGCGGCGGGCCAGCGGCACGCACTGCGCCGTGATATCCAGGCAAATACCGCCGACGTAAGTAAAACGTGACTTGCGCCTCAGCAAACGTGTCACGGAATACTGACGAGATTTTGGCAATTTCTGCTAACATCGACCTCACATTGACCAGTCGGGCGTCGCAACACAAGAAATCGGACAGAGAGGTGAAATATTAATTCCTGCCCCTGAAAATGAAATTAATTCACTTATTAGAGACATATTGCCGTACCGGCGCTGGACAGCCGCAGGCACTCATTAAGAGATTTTTTACTGAAGTTCTCCGGGAAGTGAAAGAATCTGAAACTGCTCAAAGCGCACAAGGCTCTTGTTTCCGATTAAAAATTAAGGATCTCTTAGATGACGAGACGTTTGGTTCCAGGAAACATTATGCACCGGAGAGGCAGTTCTGACGTTGCGCGTTGAATAATAGGAGCAAGACTAAAGAAAAATCAAGAGACATTCGCAGAATTGTCGATCTAGAAAAAGCGTTAAGCACTGTATAATGGTGCAACATGTTCGAAATCCTGAGGAAAATAGATGAATGCTGTAAGGAAAGATGAGGAGTACAATAACCAAAGGCAAAGAAAAGAACAAAATACCAAGAATGAAGTGTTCGATTTAGCAACGGTATAAGAAAGGGATGTAATCTATCAGCCCTAATGTTCAATTTATACCTCGAAGAAGCAATGAAGGGAATAACATCAAGGTTGAAGAGTGGGATTAAAATTACGAGTAAAACACAGTAAGTTCAAAAAATGTTCAAATTTGTGTGAAATCGTATGGGACTTAACCGCTAAGGTCATCAGTCCCTAAGCTTACGCACTACTTAACCTAAATTATCCTAAGGACAAACACACACACCCATGCCCGAGGGAGGACTCGAACCTCCGCCGGGACCAGCCGCACAAAAGAAGGTAAGATTCTTGGAAGATATTGCTATCCCCATTAAAAGTGAGGAAGTAATGCAAAACCTGTTGACTGGAATGTACAGTCTCAAGAGAAGTAGCAGAACTGAGATTAGTGATAAACGTAACATCTAAATTGGGGATCACGAAGCAGCGAAGTGAAGGGATTTCTGCTACCTTGAAACCAAAGTAACGTATGACAGTCGAAACAAGGAGGCCATCAACAACACTAGTACAAACAAAGTGGGCATTCTTGGCCAAAAGAAAACTACAAGCATCAAACCTCGTCCTTAACTGAAGAAAAAATTTCTGAGAATGTAGAATTAGAGCACAGCATTGTATGGAAGTACGTAACGTCCTAAAGGAAAACCGGAAAACAATATATTCATAGCTTTTGAGATGCCTATAGAAGGATACTGAAAATGACATGAACCCGTAAAAACAGGAGAGGAACGTGTAGAAAACTTTGACATGAAGAAGAGGCAGGACAATAGGACATGTATTAAGCCAGCAAGGCATAAATTCCATGATAGCAGAGGCAGGTGTAGAGGGTAAACACTGTAGAGGAAGACAGACATTGGAATACATCCAACAACATGTCCGCCCCTGTTGGCTGATGGGTCAGCGCGGCGGAATGCCACGCCAAGGGGCCCGGCTTCGATTCCCGGCTGGGGCAGGAGATTTTCTCCGCTCAGGGACTGGGTGTTGTGTTGTCCTCATCATCATTTCATCTCCGACGCGCAAGTCACCCAATGTAGCGTCGAATGCAATAAGCACTTGCCCTCGGCGGCCGAACTTCCCCGAATGGGGGACTCTCGGCCCACAATGCGGTACGCTCATTTCCACACATCCAACAAATAATTGATGGCGTAGATGCAAGCGCTCTTCTGAGACGAAGAGATTGGCACTGGAGTGGTATTTGTGGCTCGTTGCACCAAACCAGTCAGAAGAACGATGGCATTCCTATTAGATTTTATATTTTACATACGCTGTGGATTTACCCCTTACATGCTCGCATTTATCGAGAATCTCTCGTGCGGTGAACAAACCCGCCTAACTGGAAAAGTGCGCAAATTACTCATGTTCATAACAAGGGTAAAACGACATATCACCAACGATCGACTTCCGCAGGATGCGAGAACATATTCTAGTCTCGAACGTTTTGACATTCATGGATAAATAGAAATTTCTGGTAAAAACCAGCTCTGGTTCAGTAGAAACTACTTGTGTGAAACGCATGCTGTTCCTTTTTACACACGATATCCTGAAAGTGGTAGATGTAGATGTGTTAGTAGATTTAGGAAAGGCGTTGGCCACTGTAGTCCACTATCAATTATGATCAGTGTACGGTCACATGGAGTAACTCATAAATATTTGTCCCGACGAACCAGACACAGCATATTATACTGAAAAGCGAATATTCAACTGAAACGTAAAACAGTTGACAGTTGACAGTTATCAGAAGGTGTCAACAGTATTTTCAGATTATTCTTTGACGGTGGTAGCATTGACAAGGAAATATCGTCTATTGATAATTGAAAGCCAGTACAGGGCAACATAGACAGTATCTCCTTTATATCACTCCTCCTAAAACGTGGAAATCAGGGGAGGAACATGTGGAAAACTCTGACATGAAGAAGAGGCAGGACAATAGGACATGTATTAAGCTACCAAGGCATAAATTCCATGATAACAGAGGCAGGTGTAGGGGGTAAACACTGTAGAGGAAGACAGACATTGGAATACATCCAACAAAATGTCCGTCCCCGTTGGCTGAGTGGTCAGCTCGGCGGAATGCCACGCCAAGGGACCCGGTTCGATTCCCGGCTGGAGCAGGAGATTTTCTCCGCTCAGGGACTGGGTGTTGTGTTGTCCTCATCATCATTTCATCTCCGACGCGCAAGTCGCCCAATGTAGCGTCGAATGCAATAAGCACTTGCCCTCGGCGGCCGAACTTCCCCAAATGGGGGACTCCCGGCCCACAATGCCGTACGCTCATTTCCACACATCCGAGAAAATATTGAGGGCCTAGCTGCAAGCGCTCTTCTGAGACGAAGAGGTTGGCACTGGAGAGGTATTTGTGTCTCATTATACCAAACCAGTCAGAAATCGTATAACGATGGCAATCCTATTAGATTTTATATTTTACATACGCTGTGGATTTACTCCTTACAGACTCATCCTCATAAATCAATAATGGCAAGGCCTCCGGTCCAGATTGTAAACCAGTAAGGTTCCTCTTAGAGTATGCTGATAAAATAGCTCCATATTTAGCAATTATATACAACCACTCGCTCACAGAAAGATCCGTACCTAAAAACTGGAAAATTTCTCAAGTCACACCAATACCCAAAAAGGGAAGTAGGAGTAATCCGCTGAATTACAGGCCTGTATCACTAACGTCGATTTGCAGTAGGGTTTTGGAATATATTCTGTATTCGAACATTATGAAGTACCTCGAAGAAAACGATTTATTGACACATAGTACGGTTTCAGAAAATATCGTTCTTGTGAAACACAACTAGCTCTTTATACTCATGAAGTAATAAGTGCTATCGACAGGGGATGTCAAATTGTTTCCATATTTTTAGATTTCCAGAAGGCTTTCGGCACCGTTCCTCACAAGCGTCTTCCAATCAAACTGCGTACCTACGGAGTATCGCCTCAGTTGTGCGACTGGATTCGTGATTTCCTGTCAGAAAGGTCACAGTTCGTAGTAATAGACAGAAAGTCATTGATCCTGATCTATGTTACCGACTTAGGAGACAATCTGAGTAGCCGTCTTAGATTGTTTGCAGATGATGCTGTCATTTACCGTCTTGTACAGTCATCAGATGATCAAAACGACTTGCAAAATGATTGTGATAAGATATCTGTATGGTGCGAAAAGTGGCAATTGACCCCGAATAAGGAAAAGTGTGAAGTTATTCACATGAGTACTAAAAGAAATCAGCTAAATTTCGACTACGCGATAAGTCACACAAATCTGAAGGCTGTAAATTCAACTAAATACTTATGGTTCAAATGGCTCTGAGCACTATGGGACTTGACTTCTGAGGTCATCAGTCCCCTAGAACTTAGAACTACTTAAACCTAACTAACCTAAGGACATCACACACATCCATGCCCGAGGCAGGATTCGAACCTGCGACCGTAGCGGTCGCGTGGTTCCAGACTGTAGCGCCTAGAACCGCCCGGCCACCCCGGCCGGCAAATACTAAGGGATTACAATTACAAATTACCTAAAGTGGAACGATCACAGAGATAATATTGTGGGCAGACTGCGATTCATTGGCAGATCACTTAGAGGGTGCAACAGGTCTACTAAAGAGACTGCTTGCACCACGCTTGTCCGCTCTATTCTGGAGTACTGCTGTGCGGTGATGGATACGCATCAGGTGGGACTGACGGACAACATCGAAAAAGAACAAAGAAGGGCAGCTCGTTTTGTATTATCGCGTAATAGGGGAGATAGTGTCACAGACATGATAAGTGAATTGGAGTGGCAATCATTAATACAAAGGCGTTTTTCGTTGCGACGGGATCTTCTCATGAAATTTCAATCACCAGTTTTCTCCTCCGATTGCGAAAACATTCGGTTGGCACCCACCTACATAGGGAGAAATGATCATCACGATCAAATAAGAGAAATCAGGGCTCGCACAGAAAAATTTAAGTGCTCGTTTTTCCCGCGTGCCATTCGAGTGTGGAACGGTAGAGAGACAGCTCGAAGGTGGTTCATTGAACCCTCTGCCAGGCACTTTACTGTGAATGGCAGAGTAATCTCGTAGATGTAGATGTATTTATTGAGAATTTCTCGCTCGGTGAACAAATCCGCCTAACTGGAAAAGTGCGCAAATTACTCCTGTTCATAACAAGGATAAAAAGACATATCACCAACGATCGACTTCCGCAGGATGCGAGAACATATTCTAGTCTCGAACGTTTTGACATTCATGGATAAATAGAAATTTCTGGTAAAAACCAGCTCTGGTTCAGTAGAAACTACTTGTGTGAAACACATGCTGTTCCTTTTTACACACGATATCCTGAAAGTGGTAGATGTAGATGTGTTAGTAGATTTAGGAAAGGCGTTGGCCACTGTAGTCCACTGTCAGTTATGATCAGTGTACGGTCACATGGAGTAACTCATAAATATTTGTCCCGACAAACCAGACACAGTATATTATACTGGAAAGCGAATATACAACTGAAACGTAAAACAGATGGGGCGTAGCACATTGACACTTATCAGAAGGGGTCAACAGTTTTTTAAGATTATTCTTTGACGGTGGTAGCATTGACAAGGAAATATCGTCTATTGATGATTGCAAGCCAGTACAGGACAACGTAGACAGTATCTCCTCTATATCACTCCTAAAACGTGGAAAAATGCGAGGGTCACAAGCAGCAGAAACATTAAAGTTACACTGATGAACCAAGACACTATGACAACATGCTTCAACTAGTTGGTCCGCTTCAGTACGCAATACAGGTGCTATTCTGTGTTGCAGGGATTCTAAAAGTCCTTGGTAGGCTTTCTGAGGTATCTGGCACCGGATGTCTACCCACAGAACTCTTAGTTCCCGTAAATTACGGGCCGGTAGTTTTAGGGCATAAACATGGCGCCAATAGTGTCCCTGATGAATTCATCAGGTTGAGACCAGCGACTTTGGCGGCCAAGACATCAACGTCTATTCACAATCATCCTTCTCGAACAAATACATCAGAATTCTGACCTCGTGACACGCATAGTCAAATGGTTCAAATGGCTCTGAGCACTATGGGACTTAACATCTGAGGTCATCAGTCCCCTAGAACTTAGAACTACTTCAGCCTAACTAACCTAAGGACACCACACACATCCATGCCCGAGGCAGGATTCGAACCTGCGACCGTAGTCGTCGTGCAGTTCCAGGCTGAAGCGCCTAGAACCGCTCGGCCACCAGCGGCCGGCGACGGATAGTCAACCTACTGGAAAATGTCATCGCCGTTGGGGAAGACATCAAGTGCGTGTATTACTACCACTCGTCCCGTGGAAGCCTACATGAAAGTCCCCATATCACAACACTGCGCCCACCGGCCCGCGTCCGTGACGCGCGGTGCACTGTTTTGTGACGTCAGATCTGGCACGTAACTCCGCCTATGCTGCTTTACAGAGGTGGACAAGCCTCCGACATCCATGTTCCGTCATGTGGCGAGGACGTGTAACATCTTGTCGACTACGCCAGATTTCATCATTCTTCAGCCACTTTCTATAGATTCTCACGACCGTATCACTTGAAGATCCGACCAGTGTCATCGTTTACGGGATGCTTGTTCCCAGGCACCGGGTCATAACAATCTGCCCATTGTCAAAGTCGTTTTCCCCATTTGTGGTACGTATCGTCACTGGAATGACTGCTCCGGTTATGCAGGGTGGTCACAAACAGCCTGAAAAGCTTGTAAGAGTGTTGCAGGGTAAACAGTGCCGAGAAATAAGTGTTATGAAAACAATTCGATAGTTACACAGTTTCCGAGGTAACTGACATTGTAGTTAGCCAATCAGGCCGCTGCACTCGCAAATGCAAGCGCCCCGCCAGATAGCTTTCTCGCAGCGTAGAGGATAGCGTACGAGACCGCTTAACTTTGGCTCGGATTTGATCCTTAATGTCGTCACATGGCCAACTTTGCTCCCTTGTTCGGTTTTAGGAAGACAAACGAAGAACATGTTTAGCGACACCGCTCTGGTGGGCCGTTTCAATTTGCGCATGCAACGGTCTGATTGGCTAACTTCGGAGTAAATTAACTCGGAAACGGCGCAACGTATTGAAAGTTTTTTTAACAGTTATTTCTGAGCAGAATCTGTCCTGCAACACCCTTAGAAGCTATTCACATTGCTTCTGAGTACCTTGCGTACTTTCCTTACTGCATCAAGTGTCCGCAATTCCATCAGTCCACCTTTAATCTCGAGGAGGTGTAACCTGTCTTTCCTGCCTGGCAGACATCAAATTGAGAGAAATGTTTAGATAGTGCGTGAGTAAAGGTTTTCCTCGGAAAGGTACGTCACAAATGCGACGGCGCAATATACACTACTGGCCATTAAAAGTGCTACACCACGAAGATGACGTGCTACAGACGCGAAATTTAACCGACAGGAAGAAGATGCTATGATATGCAAATGATTGGCTTTTCAGAGCATTCACACAAGGTTGGCGCCGCTGGCGACACCTAAAACGTGCTGACATGAGGAAAGTTTCCAACCGATTTCTCATACACAAACAGCAGTTGACCGACGTCGCCTGGTGAAACGTTGTTGTGATGCCTCCTGTAAGGAGGAGAAATGCGTACCGTCACGTTTCAGACTTTGATAAACGTCGGATTGTAGCCTATTGCGATTGCAGCTTATCGTATCGGGCCATTGCTGCTCGCGTTCGTCGAG
This sequence comes from Schistocerca serialis cubense, assembly GCF_023864345.2. Lineage (NCBI taxonomy): Eukaryota > Metazoa > Arthropoda > Insecta > Orthoptera > Acrididae > Schistocerca > Schistocerca serialis. Next base: position 221,871,321 of record NC_064639.1, on the reverse strand, counting down.
ATCCAATGACTATTAGCAGAATATGGAATCGGTGGGTTCAGGAGGGTAATACGGAACGTTTTGCTGGATCCCAACGGCCTTGTATCACTAGCAGTCGAGATGACAGGCATCTTATCCGCATGGCTGTAACGGATCGTGCAGCCACGTCTCGATCCCTGAGTCAACACATGCGGACGTTTGCAAGACAACAACCATCTGCACGAACAGTTCGACGACGTTTGCAGCAGCATGGACTATCATCTCGGAGACCATGGCTGCGGTTACCTTTGACGCTGCATCACAGACAGGAGCGCCTGCGATGGTGTACTCAACGACGAACCTGGGTGCACGAATGGCAAAACGTCATTTTTTCTGATGAATCTAGGTTCTACTTACAGCATCGTGATGGTCGCATCCGTGTTTGGCGACATCGCGGTGAACGCACATTGGAAGCGTGTATTTGTCATCGCCATACTGGCGTATCACCCGGCGTGATGGTATGGGGTGCCATTGGTTACACGTCTCGGTCACCTCTTGTTCACATTGACGGAACTTTGAACAGTGGACACTACATTTCAGATGTGTTACGACTCGTGGCTCTACCCTTCATTCGATCCCTGCGAAACCCTGCATTTCTGCAGGATAATGCACGACCACATGTTGCAGGTCCTGTACAGGCCTTTCTGGATACAGAAAATGTTCCACTGATGCCCTGGCCAACACATTCTCCAGATCTCTCACCAATTGAAAACGTCTGGTCAATGGTGGCCGAGCAACTGGCTCGTCACAATACGCCAGTCACTACTCTTGATGAACTGTGGTATCGTGTTGAAGCTGCATCTGCAGCTGTACCTGTACACGCCATCCAAGCTCTTCAACTTTTGTAGTCCTGTCTTCCTCATTTGCGTGTAATATTACGGTATATTGATAATTTTTATTTATGGACCGTCTGCCAGTAACTGAATAGTTGCTGTCAGACAGTCCATAAGTAAAAATTATCAGTGTACCGTTAACATCCAAGCTCTGTTTGACTCAATGCCCATGCGTATCAAGGCCGTTATTACGGCCAGGGATGGTTGTTCTGGGTACTGATTCCTCAGGATCTATGCACCCAAATTGCTTGGAGATGTAATCACATTTCAGTTCTAGTATAATATATTTGTCCAATGAATACAAGTTTATTATCTGCATTTCCTCTTGGTGCAGCAATTTTAATACCAGTAGTGTACTTATCTCTGTATTTGAATACACATTCCTCTATCAGTTTCTTTGGGCTTCAGTGTATAACTGCAGAGACAGTTAAATTGACGCAGACTTTAGAAGCCACTCATCTTAAAGGTGCGTTATAATTTCAAGAGTTTCGACTTATTCTGTAAATAAATGAATATATAATCTGTATTGTTATACATAATTACACCATCGAAATTACTTGGGAATAAATTATGGCTGCTGCCTTCTATACTCGTGTCTTACATACACCGCAATGTTGTAACAACACCGTGGAATCCGCTGTTGTTGCTACACTACAAAGAAGGCAACTAAATGTTTTTGAAACGATAAGTTTATTTCTCCAGTTAAACTTAACGGGGGAAGGACGCCAAAGGAGCCGACTCGGAGCAGGAGAGGCACCGCAGGACATTTTAAATTTCCACTGTCTATACTTTTACAAATAAATTCATAAGACTTTGGCACCATGACCAGAAAGGATCCGGGATTCACACTCATAGCAGTGGAAGTACAAAAATATAACAAAATAAATTATTTTAGATATGAAATTTCATCATTTTTTCGCTTACTATTGGCTGAAATTATTGCTATAGGTAAACTTTTCTTCATGAGTAAGAGAGATTCTTCGATGAATTTAGCACAGCATACAAACCTTACTTACAGGTGTAATGAAACTCTAGAATTTATTTAATTTATGAAACAATGAATGAGCTGTTGCATTTTAAACTTCATGTTTAGAAAAAACTCAAATTTTATAGTTAATTATCTCAAGTTATACCACAGTTTTTAATACATTTGGAAAATTCGAGATTTTTGCATTAAGATGTTTGTGTTTAATAAGCATACCAAGTTTTAAAATAATAGGATATCTATTTTGGATGTTACATGTGCCTAAGTACAGAAATTTGTGTTTTGCCGAAAATGGCCGTTTAAGTTCCTGCTTGTCTTGGGCATTCTTTCAGAACTCTCCAGCACATAAGAAGGTTCTTTTTCATTTTCTAAATCAGTTTTCTTCCTTTTCACATTCCTATGATGCACTGATCTTGATTTTATCACCTTCAAAAATGATTTATCTGTCTTCACTTCACGCTCTCTGTCTATCGCATACAAAGCTTTGATGCAGTTCACGCCGGACTTAATCCCCATTTTCTCTAAAACATATTTCCTGCTTTGCGCACTATCCTTAAAACATGAAACTGCATCATAAAAACCAATATCAAGTGCATTTTTTCCCACAAAAATGGTTTTTGGCAATCTTTCCCATACACATTGGTTAAAACTTTCATTTGGGTTTTGGGTACCGCTATGAAGACATTCCTCCATTAATTTTTCATTTGCAAGGTCGCTGAATATAGGTTTGACGGCTTCCATTACAGCAGGTGGTAGAGAATTCCGGTGATGATATTCTTCACCACCAGCAATTGACCTTTGGTAGCCACACCATGATTCATTACGTTTTGGGCACAAGTTGTGGATAGGGTTATTGTCTGTGGACATTTTGTGGAAGTATATGGCCCACACTGCTTGCTTCATATTTTTCAAGTCCCCTGTATTCTTTCTTATTGCCAAGCCATAATATAAATCGTTTCAAAATTCGCAACACCACATTGCAAGCCTTTCAAAACAGAGAACAAACAAAATCAGCGATCAAAACAATGTACGTCGATAGCGGCAGAGAAAGTATCGATATCAATAGTCCTTTGCCTCATGTATGACAATATCTGGCGCAAATATAAACATTCGAATTCTACAGAGAATATGACATAAGAATGCTGTGCAAAGGGCTGTGACGCTGCATCTTGGTACATGTAAGATCAAATAATGTGCCTTACAATCTCACAAACTATTCAGGAAGATGTGCGCTACAAAATATGCATATTTTTGCAAAATCGAACTTTTTTTTAAATTTTTGACATCCTACCCCCCCTTAAGACACCTCAAGTACTGATTATTTGTGTTTCCTCTAGTGCACGAACAAGTGGACAGTTCCAAAATAAAAAGCGGTTTCTACGTACAGGAGAGAAATGGACGATTTATAGTAGCTATATAATTAAGAAGCTCCAGACGGGCTGTCATGGACCTGTAATCGTTCATTGGCAATTCACTTACTTACTCTGGTAGTACATTGTAAACGAACTCAATGCTCATTCAATAACTTTTTGTGTTCCGTAAGGATGCCTATTACTTTGTGATATTAATTCCAGAGTTCTATATTAACTAAGTGTATATTGACTACATATCTTAGCTGCAATACTGGGTGCGCACTGTTCTAATAAACTATAGTAAAAATGTGTTAAGTCTGATATTTGCCTTTAAGTAGATCAAAATGTTCTAATAAAGTATGGTTCAAAATGGTTAAAATGGCTCTGAGCACTATGGGACTTAACTTCTGAGGTCATCAGTCCCCTAGAACTTAGAACTACTTAAACCTAACTAACCTAAGGACATCCCACACATCCATGCCCGAGGCAGGATTCGAACCTGCGACCGTAGCGCTCGCGTGGTTCCAGACTATAGCGCCTAGAACCGCTCGGCCACTCCAGCCGCCAATAAAGTATCATATTTGCATTCACTGACGTGACACTACAGAATAGAAAGATAATTTTTTTGTGAAACAAAAAATTAAAGACTTTTTCAGCGTAATTGCTATAAACTCCCCCTAATACCCATAGTTGGTACAGTCGAAATGATGACTGCCATTTAATGTTTCTTTTAATTGTGAAATTTAAAATGTTTAATTGCTTGTCGATTGCAAAATTTTGATAAAGATATCATAACAAGTGATTCAAATTCAAACGATCAAGGTGCGAGCGTGTCAGCTGTACCTTTCTACGACCTGTGATAACAGATAACAGTTGATATAATTATCTGTAAACACATCTGATAAAGTGATGATTCCTGAGGAGTAATATTTCGTAGCACAAGTGACTACAAATGTTCCACAAGACGAAACTACCTCCCAGAGAGACTAATATATTCGAGTTATTTGTCTTCTTTGTCCTTTCTCTCGTATAACTGAAACGAAGAAAGGTGTGATTTAGTTGACACACAGTTTCCGTTTTAGCCAAGATTAAAACCCGATGGTGTGCACTTGAATATGAAATTATGCGTCACTGTGCAACAAAGGCGGGTTTAATAAAGTCGTGTATTATGGCTACTTTTCCCAGCTTCACACAATTTGCGCCCAAAAAATTCCATAACATCACCTGTCGAGGACAACAGAATCCCAATCTTACTGAAATGATTCTACACGAACGCTTCAATTTTCCTACTAAAGTGAGTATACCTCTACAGGAAAGTACACACGTGGTTTGCTCACACCTGGAACATGTCGAATATTACTCAACTACTTTACTGCAGTCTAGACGTTTCCACCGGAAAAACTGAATTATAAGTTCAGATGTTTTCCTTTAATTTATCGCTTATTTGTAAACATACAACACACGCGTTCAAAAATGGTTCAAATGGCTCTGAGCACTATGGGACGTAACATCTATGGTCATCAGTCCCCTAGAACTTAGAACTACTTAAACCTAACTAACCTAAGGACATCACACAACACCCAGTCATCACGAGGCAGAGAAATTCCTGACCCCGCCGGGAATCGAACCCGGGAACCCCGGCGTGGGAAGCGAGAACGCTACCGCGCGACCACGAGCTGTGGGCCAACACACGCGTGAGATCTACCTATACTTTGTTTTTTAATGGCATTAATACGATCACTCACTAGTAACGCAGATTTCGAAATACACTACTATCGTGGGTATACTTATCTTATAGTCGCTTGTTTTCCTGGGTTGCAGGCCCGTCTTCATATGTTGATTGAGCGTCCTTTTTTAAAAAAATTTACAAGCATCGACTAAAACTTTGCGTAATTTTTGTATATTTGCCTCCCAAAATAAAATAAAAAACTCACCACTCACAAGGGAAACTCCCCATCGCATCCCCTCAGATTTGGTGGTAAGTTGGTCGGTCCATTGGATAGTGCGTCAAAAACTGAACACAGAACAAGCATGAAAACCGGAAGAAGGTGTACTGGACTGTGGGAAGAAAGAAGAAAGATAGAAACAGTGAACGGTCAAAATTTAATGTGTATAATATCGAGGAATGTTAACAGTCGCCGTGTCGTGGTTGTGTGGTCACACTGGAGGATAGCGACGCGGGAAGTCGAATTCAAATATTACCCGCTCCTATATACAGGGTGGTCCATTGATCGTGATCGGGCCAAACAGCTCACGAAATAAGCGTCAAACGAAAAAACTACAAAGAACGAAACTCGTCTAGCTTGAAGGGGGAAACCAGATGGCGCTACGGTTGGCCCGCTAGATGGCGCTGTCATAGGTCAAACGGATATCAACTGCGTTTTTTTTAAATAGGAACCCCCATTCTTATTACTTATTCGTATAGTACGTAAAGAAATATGACCACTTTTTTTCGCTTTGTGACAGATGGCGCTGTAATAGTCACAAACGTATAAGTACGTGGTATCACGTAACATTCCGCTGCTGGAACCGCAAGACCGCTACAGTCGCAGGTTCGAATCCTGCCTCGGGCATGGATGTTTGTGATGTCCTTATGTTAGTTAGGTTTAACTAGTTCTAAGTTCTAGGGGACTAATGACCTCAGCAGTTGAGTCCCATAGTGCTCAGAGCCATTTGAACCATTTGAACCATTCCGCTACTGCGGACGGTATTTGCTTCGTGATACATTACCCGTGTTAAAATGGACCGTTTACCAATCCCGGAAAAGGTCGATATCGTGTTGATGTATGGCTATTGTGATCAAGGGGCGTGTGCTATGTATGCTGCTCGGTATCCTAGACGACATCATCCAAGTGTCCGGACCTTTCGCCGGATAGTTACGTTATTTAAATTAACAGGAAGTGTTCACCACATGTGAAACGTCAACCACGACCTGCAACAAATTATGATGCCCAAGTAGGCGTTTTAGCAGCTGTCGCGGCTAATCCGCACGTCAGTAGCAGACAAATTGCGCGAGAATCCGGAATATCATAAACGTCGGTGTTGAGAATGCTACATCAACATCGATTGCACCCGTACCATTTTTCTATCCACCAGGAATTGCATGGCGACGACTTTGAACGTCGTGTACAGTTCTGCCACTGGGCACAAGGGAAATTACGGGACGATGACAGATTTTTTGCACGCGTTCTATTTAGCGACGAAGCGTCATTCACCAACACCGCTAACGTAAACCGGCATAATATGCAGTACTGGGCAACGGAAAATCCACGATGGCTGCGACAAGTGGAACATTAGCGACCTTGGCGGGTTAATGTATGGTGCGGCATTATGGGAGGAAGGATAATTGGCGCCCATTTTATCGATGGCAATCTAAATGGCTCAATGTATACTGATTTCCTAAGTAATGTTCTACCGATGTTACTACAAGATGTTTCACTGCATGACAGAATGGCGATGTACTTCCAACATGATGGATGTCCGGCACGTAGCTCACGTGCTGTTGAAGCGGTATTGAATAGCATATTTCATGACAAGTGGATTGGTCGTCGAAGCACCATACCGTGGCCCGCATATTCACCGGATCTGACGTCCCCGGATTTCTTTCTGTGGGGAAAGTTGAAGGATATTTGCTATCGTGATCCACTGACAACGCCTGACAACATGCGTCAGCGCATTGTCAATGCATGTGCGAACATTACGGAAGGCGAACTACTCGCTGTTGAGAGGAATGTCGTTACACGTGTTGCCAAATGCATTGAGGTTGACGGAAATCATTTTGAGCATTAATTTCATTAATGTGGTATTTACAGGTAATCACGCAGCAACAGCATGCTTTCTCAGAAATGATAAGTTCACAAAGATACATGTATCACATTCGAACAACCGAAATAAAATGTTTAAACGTACCTACGTTGTCTATTTTAATTTAAAAAACCTACCTGTTACCAACTGTTCGTCTAAAATTGTGAGCCATATGTTTGTGACCATTACAGCGCCATCTATCACAAAGCGAAAGAAGTGGTCCAACTAAAACATTGATATTTCCTTACGTACTACACGAATGTGTAATAAAAAATGGGGGTTCCTATTCAGAAAAACGCAGTTGATATCCGTTTGACCTATGGCAGCGCCATCTAGCGGGCCAACCATAGCGCCATCTGGTTTCCCCCTTCAAGATAGACAAGTTTCCTTCTTTGTAGTTTCGTTTGACACTTATTTCGTGGGATATTTGGCCCGGTCACGATCAATGGATCACCCTGTACATGTATAGATTGTGGGGGAGGACTTGCTGTACATCAGTACTAGAACATTCCTCTAGTGACCTAGAAAAGACGGTGTCCTCTCGTCTGAAAGAATACGTGTTTCCTGATAAGATAACGCTGTATAGTCAGCCTTGAGCAGTGGCGAAGGTTTATCTCATTCAGTGCATGTTGTCCTCGAGTGAGATAGCGCAGCTATCGCCATGGTCGCACAAACTGTACAGGACTGAGCAAAGTGACCAGTCGGACTACTATTTGGGGTTGGGAGATTCCAAAGAACGATATAGGCACATATGCCACCTCCACTAGGCCCGGCCGCTGTGGCCGAGCGGTTTTAGGCGCTTCAGTCCGGAACCGCGCTGCTAATACGGTCGCAGGTTCGAATCCTGCCTCAGGCATGGATGTGTGTGATGTCCTTAGGTTAGTTAGGTTTAAGTAGTTCTATGTCGAGGAGATGATGACCTCAGATGTTGAGTCCCATAGTGCTCAGAGCCATTTGAACCATTTTTGAAACTCCATTAGGAGACACTAGTCGCCATTACAGGTCTGACTCCAACGACGGAGGTCTTTCGGTCGTAAACGAATGCTGTAATCGAGTATGTCAATTGTATAAACACAAAAAAAATTAAGGAAATGGAACGCAAAATAAAATGCTGTAATAAGGTAACAAAAATGGAATTTCTTTATGTTTTCGTAATATTATTAAAAATGTTCAAATGTGTGTGAAATCTTATGGGACTTAACTGCTAAGGTCATCAGTCCCTAAGCTTACACACTACTTAACCTAAATCATCCTGGGGACAAACACACACACCCATGCCCGAGGGAGGATTCGAACCTCCGCCGGGAGTAATTTTACTGAGTGTGACTAACACACTAATTCGAGCCGTCATTCACAGATCATTTCAAGCATCTTCTCCTTACCCATCGCGTTAGCTCTAACCTTTCTTTACCGCAGAAAGAGCAGCTTGGCTGCAAACCTACCGACGTCTGAACACAATGACTTCGTAGAAGTCAGCACACTAGAGAAACGCAAGGCTATCATAAAATGGCAAAAAAGCCATAACTACTGACACAATGAGAACTGTAAAACAGCCTCAACGCAACCGGCTGTTGTCTTTGAAACAAGCGTGACCGGAGAGGAGTTCCCCGTCGTGTCAGCAAGACATCAGTGGGAGTGAAGTCATTGTGACATCTTCTGTGCGTCCAATGCCTGGGACAGGACCGCCACAAATTGGTTTCGTAGTCTAGAACGTTTTAGAGCCAAATTAGGCCATACCTAACGACTTGAACAGATGGTAGTTAGCTGACGAGTGCGTCAATTTGTAAATGAGTCGCTAGACCTTTCTCACTTTCGTCGGGACGGAGTAACTGATCTCTGCCTGTCGACAACGAAGTGGAAGTTGTGTACATGCTCATTACAGACGGACCAGAAGCCTTGATTGTATAAACATGTTGAAGGACCTATCCTTTTGAACGTAACAGAACCGGCATTTTCTTTAAATGATTCACTAAAACCACAAATTATCAGCCGGGATAGTAGAACAGGGATCTAAACTCCACTCATATAGAAGAAGAGGAAAACAGAACCCTCTAAACATCGAAACTGGGGGCAAAACAATAGCAGTGAAAGAATTAGGTCGCAGTATAATACAAAATGCATGTAGCAAGGTAGGCATCAGATATAAACGGCTGTCTGAGAAGACATCTTTCACCAATAACGAAAAAAAATGTTGGTTTCAAACATTCGTGTGCACTGAGGGGACAATTTTCTAAAACTGTTGCTTGGAGTACGTAACCGTATGGAAGAAACGTGAGTCTTGTTGGAATCTCTTAAGGAAACACTGGAAGTATTGGAGATGTAATGCTACAGAAGGATGTAAGGAATTATGTGGACAATCGAATAGGATATGCGCAGAATGTATCCATAGAGAAAGGACTGAGATTAAACCAAAGAAAAACGAAAGTAATAAGGAGTAGCATCAGTGAGATTAACGACAAACGTGACAACAAAATTGGGAACCGCTAAGCAGACGACTGACTCAACATATAGAAAAGTCATAACAATCTTCAGTAAAATCAAAAAGGCCGACCACGGTGGCCGAGCGGTTCTAGGCGCTTCAGTCCGGAACCACGCGGCTGCTACGGTCGCAGGTTCGAATCCTGCCTCGGGCATGGATGTATGTGATGTCCTTAGGTTAGTTAGGTTTAAGTAGTTTTATGTTTAGTGGACTGATGACCTCAGACGTTAAGTCCCATAGTGCTTAGAGCCATTTGAACCATTTTGAAATAAAAAAAAACCAGTAACATTTAGAATCCAATGGGAATTTCACGGTTAAACGCAAAAGAGAGAACGGATAGGTGGAAAGAGTGCACTGAAGGCCTTGTCTGATGGCAGAAGAAGAAATTAGAGGCAACATGGAAGACATAGGTGATCCAGTATTAGAGTCAGAAATTAAAAGAGCTCTGGAAGACTTGATATTAAATGAGATAGAAGGGATAGATAATATTCCATTGGTTCAAATGGTTCAAATGGCTCTGAGCACTATGGGACTTAACATCTGAGGTCATCAGTCCCCTAGAACTTAGAACTACTTAAACCTAACTAACCTAAGGACATCACACACATTCATGCCCGAGGCAGGATTCGAACCTGCGACCAGCCGGCCTGGCTGGCTGAGCGGTTCTAGGCGCTTCAGTCCGGAATCACGCGACTGCTACGGTCGTAGGTTCGAATCCTGCCTCGGGCATGGATGTGTGTGACGGCCTCAGGTTAGTTAGGTTTAAGTAGTTCTAAGTTCTAGGGGACTGATGACCTCCGATGTTACGTCCCATAGTACTCAGAGCCATTTTGAACCTGCGACCGTAGTGGTCGCGCGGTTCCAGACTGAAGCGCCTAGAACCGCTCGGCCACACCGGCCGGCACATTCCATTGGAATTATGTAAAATCACTGTAGGAAGTGGCAACCAAAATACTATTCTAGACGGTGTTAGAATCTATAAGACTGGCGACGTACCATCACACTTCCGGATAAATACCATGCACGTAATTCCAAATATACTAAGGGCACATAAGTGACAGAACTATCGCACAACCGGCTTAACAGCCCACGCATCCAAGCTGTTGACAAGAATAAAATGCAGAAACATCGAAAATAAAACTGACGATCTGTTGGATCGACCTAGAAAAAGCTTTCGACAATGTAAAATGGTGTAAGATGTTCGAAATTCTGGAAAAAAATAGGAATAAACTATAGGGAAAGATGGATACTACGCAATAAGCACAAGAACTAAAAGGGAACAATAAGATTGGAAGACAAGGAACAGAGTGCTCGGACTCAAAACGGTGTAAGACAGGGGTGTAGTCTTTCGCCTCTGCTGTTCAATCTATACACCAAAGAAGCAATGATGGGAATAAAAGAAAGGTTCAAGAGTAGGATTAAAATCCAAGGTGAAAAGATATCAAGGCTAAGATTCGTTGATGACACCCCTTTTCTCAGTGAATGCGAAGAAGAATTGCAGGTTCTTTTGGATTGAATGAACAGTCTAACGAATACTAAATATGGGCCGAGAGTAAACCGGATAAAGGCAAAAGTAAGGAGAAGCAGCAGAAATCAGAACAACAAGAAATTTAACATCATCACTGTTGACCTCGAAGTAAACGAAGTTAAGGAATTCTGCTACCTTGCAAGGAAAATAACCCAGGACGGTCGAAGCAAATAGGATATAAAATGCAGACTAGCACAAGCTAAGAGGGCGTTCATGGCGAAGAGAAATCTCCTGGTTTCAATTATTAATTGATGAAGATGTGTCTGAGAATGTACGTTTGGAGGACAGCGTTTTATGGTATTGAGTCGACCGTGGGGAAACGGGAAAATAAGAGAACTGAAGCATTTGAAATGTTGCCCTCTAGAAGAAAAACTAAGCGGTCTTATAAGAAATGAAAAACATTGACTAGATGAAGAGGCAGTATGGCTGGACATGTGCTAAGACGTCAGGGACTAGCTTCCTTGGTAATATAGGAAGTCGTAGAGGGTAATGACTCCGGCGAAAAAAGAGATAGTAATACATGCAATAAATAATTTAGGACGTTGGTTGTAAGCGCTACTGTGAGATGAAGAGGTTGGCAGGTCGTCTTAAATGATTAACAGATTGACAAACATGAATAAAAAAATAAACCATCTGTTACGAAATGAAGTATAACTTGAAGGATAGACGTGGATTTGAGACAGATCCCGACTGATGCTCAGATAAGATATAGAATCTTACTACGAAGGCGTGCCGAAGCTCACACATATTTTGCTGCAGCAACGTAGATGCCCTGGCCGCAGGTGGGTCGCCATGGAATGCAGTGTTGCGTCGGTGGATACCCAGAGATTCGCTACAGCTGGTGGTCAGCACCTTAGTCAAGCTTACAAGTTGAAACTCACTCGTGATGGCTGTAGCTACTATGAAATATGTCGGTTGAGATGGGATGAGTTCTGATAATTAATCGTAACTGCAGATTCGTTGATAGCAATTCCAGAATTATAATTGAGCATAGCTGCTGCTCCGGCTTACACTCACTCAAATCTTGCAATGCGTTGTGTTGCCGCCAAGTTCGTCCCACGGTTCATGAGTCAAGATCAGAAAGACCTTCACCTCGCAATCTGCGAAGAGCTTTTGGATCGCGCAAATGGGTGTGAGATGTTCTTTAAGAGAATCATAACTGTTGATGAGACGTGGATCTACTGTTATGATGCTTACAAGGGAACCTCCCCATCGCACCACCCTCAGATTTAGTTGTAACTTGGCACAGTGGATAGGCCCTGAAAAACTGAACACAGATCAATCGAGAAAACAGGAAGAAGTTGTGTGGAACTATGAAAAAAATAAACAAAATATACAAACTGAGTAGTCCATGCGTAAAATAGGCAACATCAAGGAGAGTGTGAGCTCAAGTCCGCCGTGGTCCCATTGTTAGCGTGAGCATCTGCGGAACGAGAGGTCCTTGGTTCAAGTATTCCCTCGAATAAAAAGTTTAATTTTTTATTTTCCGACAATTATCAAAGATCAGGCAATCACACATAATTAACTTCGCTCTCCAAAATTCCAGGACATGTTCATTTTTGCTTGGACATATACAGGATTTGACGGTCTACACACGGAAAAATATGAAAACGTTAAAATCATATGTTTTGACAGAGCACAGGGAAAACTGTGCGACTGTGAAATTGTTGCATTAATTTGTTGCAGTTTATGTGGCAAACTCTTATGTTTTCATCACTTTTTTGGGAGTGATTATCACATCCACAAGAAAACCTAAATCGGGCAAGGTAGCGTTTTTGTACTTATTTGCTGCGCTTAGCTTTTAAATAGTTTTTCTGGGAAAACCTAGCGTAGTTTTCGCGTCTCGTATTTCAGTGAGTGTTTCTTGATTATCAGAGTAGCTCATCAGAAGATTATCTTGGGAATTTGTCACCGTATAGAGTAGGGTAAACATAGTCATGTGTAGGGACTGTGGTTGTTGTGAGCGGACGCAAGGAGAATTGGCCACTCTTCGGGGGCAGGTGGAGGCTTTGTCTGTTAGGCTCATCGAGCTCGAGGCGCAGGCGTCGGCTCGTAGTGGCGTTGGGGCAACTGTGGTGAGACCTATGCCTACTTCGGTGGCCTTGGAATCACATGGAACCCCTGATGTCGCTGCGTCTTCCGGCAGTGAGCATCTTACCGGTCAGCCATCACTCCAGGGTGAATGGCGGACAGTGGTGGGCTCGCGCGTGCCTGGCCGAAAGGCAAAGGTGGGATCTGGCCGCGTGGCAGCTGCCTTACCCCTTTCCAACAGGTACGGGGTGCTTCCTAGTGGTGATGACATCGTTTCCGAGCCACCACAGGATGCCTCGCCTGTTGGGCCAGTGGCCGATTCTCCGGCAAGGTCCCGACAGTCACAGAGGGCGGGCCTATTAGTTATAGGGAGCTCCAACGATAGGCGGGTTATGGAGCTCCTCAGGAAAATAGCGGGTAGGTCGGGGAAGAATGCCAGTGTGCACTCGGTGTGCTTGCCGGGGGGTCTCGTCCGTAATGTGGAGGAGGCCCTTCCGGCAGCTATTGAACGCACTGGGTGTGACCGGCTGCAGATAGTAGCACATGTCGGAACGAATGACGCCTGCCGCTTGGGTTCTGAGGCCATCCTTGGTTCCTTCCGGCGGCTGGCTGATTTGGTGAAGACAACCAGCATCGCACGCGGAGTGCAAGCTGAGCTTAATATCTGCAGCATAGTGCCCAGAGTCGATCGCGGTCCTCTGGTTTGGAGCCGTGTGGAGGGTCTAAACCAGAGGCTCAGACGACTCTGCGACTATAATGGTTGCAAATTCATCGACCTCCGTTATTGGGTGGAGAACTGTAGGGCCCCCCTAGACAGGTCAGGCGTGCACTACACACCGGAAGCAGCTACTAGGGTAGCAGAGTACGTGTGGCGTGCACACGGGGGTTTTTTAGGTTAGAGGGACCCCCCCTTGGGCGAAACGATAAAATACCTGACGGCTTACCAGAGAGGATATTATCATCGTTGATAAAGAACGTCCGTCCTCAGAGACCAAAAACAGGAAAAGTTAACGTAATATTGGTAAACTGCAGGAGTATCCAGGGCAAGGTTCCTGAATTAGTATCTCTTATTGAAGGAAATAGTGCGCATATAGTATTAGGAACGGAAAGTTGGTTAAAACCGGAAGTGAACAGTAACGAAATCCTAGACACAGAATGGAATATATACCGCAAGGATAGGATAAACGCCAATGGTGGAGGAGTATTTATAGCAGTAAAGAATTCAATAATATCCAGTGAAGTTATTAGCGAATGCGAATGTGAAATAATCTGGGTTAAGTTAAGTATCAAAGGTGGGTCAGATATGATAGTCGGATGCTTCTATAGACCACCTGCATCAGCAACCGTAGTAGTTGAGCGCCTCAGAGAGAACCTGCAGAACGTCGTGAAGAAGTTTCGTGATCATACTATTGTAATAGGGGGAGACTTCAATCTACCAGGTATAGAATGGGATAGTCACACAATCAGAACTGGAGCCAGGGACAGAGACTCTTGTGACATTATCCTGACTGCCTTGTCCGAGAATTACTTCGAGCAGATAGTTAGAGAACCAACTCGTGAAGCTAACGTTTTAGACCTCATAGCAACAAATAGACCGGAACTTTTCCACTCCGTGAATGTAGAAGAGGGTATCAGTGATCATAAGTCAGTGGTTGCATCAATGACTACAAGTGTAATAAGAAAGGCCAAGAAAGGAAGGAAAATATATTTGCTTAACAAGAGTGATAGGGCACAAATCGCAGAATATCTGAGTGACCACCATCAAACGTTCATTTCTGAGGAAGAGGATGTGGAACAAAAATGGAAAAAATTCAGAAACATCGTTCAGTACGCCTTAGATAAGTTCGTACCGACTAAGGTCCAAAGCGAGGGGAAATATCCACCGTGGTATAACAATCATGTACGAAAGGTACTACGGAAACAAAGAAAGCTTCATCATAGGTTTAAGAGTAGTCGAATCATAGCTGATAAGGAAAAGCTGAACGAAGCGAAAAAGAGCGTAAAGAGAGCAATGAGAGAAGCATTCAACGAATTCGAACATAAAACATTGGCAAACAATCTAAACAAGAACCCTAAAAAGGTTTGGTCATATGTAAAATCGGTAAGCGGATCTAAATCCCCTATTCAGTCACTCGTTGACCACGATGGCACCGAAACAGAGGACGACCGAAGAAAGGCAGAAATACTGAATTCAGTGTTCCGAAACTGTTTCACTGCGGAAAATCGTAACACGGTCCCTGACTTCAGCCGTCGCACGGACGCCAAAATGGAAAATATTGAAATAAACGATATCGGAATTGAAAAACAACTGCTATCACTTAGTAGCGGAAAAGCATCCGGACCAGACGAGATACCCTTAAGATTCTACAGTGATTATGCTAAAGAACTTGCCCCCTTTCTATCAGCAATTTATCGTAGGTCGCTGGAAGAACATAAAGTACCTAGCGACTGGAAGAAAGCGCAGGTCGTTCCCATTTTCCAGAAGGGTCATAAATCAGATGCGAATAATTATAGGGCTATTTCGCTTACGTCAATCTGTTGTAGAATAATGGAACATGTTTTGTGTTCTCGTATTATGACGTTCTTAGATAATACAAATCTCCTTCATCATAACCAACATGGATTCCGCAAACAGAGATCATGTGAAACTCAGCTCGCCCTATTTGCCCAAGAAATTCACAGTGCCGTAGACACTGGCGAGCAGATTGATGCCGTATTCCTGGACTTCAGGAAGGCATTTGATACGGTTCCGCACTTACGTTTAGTGAAAAAAATACGAGCTTACGGAATATCGGACCAGGTTTGTGATTGGATTCAGGATTTCCTAGAAGAAAGAACACAACATGTCATTCTTAACGGTTCAAAATCTGCAGATGTAGAAGTAATTTCGGGAGTACCGCAGGGAAGCGTGATAGGACCTTTATTGTTTACAATATACATAAATGACTTAGTTGACAACATCGGTAGCTCCGTGAGGCTATTTGCAGATGACACGGTTGTCTACAAGAAAGTAGCAACATCAGAAGACTCGTACGTACTCCAGGAGGACCTGCAGAGGATTAATGCATGGTGCGACAGCTGGCAGCTTTCCCTAAACGTAGATAAATGTAATATAATGCGCATACATAGGGGCAGAAATCCATTCCAGTACGATTATGCCATAGGTGGTAAATCATTGGAAGCGGTAACGACCGTAAAATACTTAGGAGTTACTATCCGGAGCGATCTGAAGTGGAATGATCACATAAAACAAATAGTGGGAAAAGCAGGCGCCAGGTTGAGATTCATAGGAAGAATTCTAAGAAAATGTGACTCATCGACGAAAGAAGTAGCTTACAAAACGCTTGTTCGTCCGATTCTTGAGTATTGCTCATCAGTATGGGACCCTTACCAGGTTGGATTAATAGAAGAGATAGACATGATCCAGCGAAAAGCAGCGCGGTTCGTCATGGGGACATTTAGTCAGCGCGAGAGCGTTACGGAGATGCTGAACAAGCTCCAGTGGCGGACACTTCAAGAAAGGCGTTACGCAATACGGAGAGGTTTATTATCGAAATTACGAGAGAGCACATTCCGGGAAGAGATGGGCAACATATTACTACCGCCCACATATATCTCGCGTAATGATCACAACGAAAAGATCCGAGAAATTAGAGCAAATACGGAGACTTACAAGCAGTCGTTCTTCCCACGCACAATTCGTGAATGGAACAGGGAAGGGGGGATCAGATAGTGGTACAATAAGTACCCTCCGCCACACACCGTAAGGTGGCTCGCGGAGTATAGATGTAGATGTAGATGTAGATGTACTCATTCGCCAAGTGTACAAGTTAGGTGGGTCGACAACATATTCCTGTCATGTGACGCACATGCCGTCACCAGTGTCGTATAGAATATACCAAACGGATTTTCCTGTGGAGGAATCGGTTGACCTATGACCTTGCGATTAAATGTTTTCGGTTCCCATTGGAGAGGCACGTCCTTTCGTCTACTAATCGCACGGTTTTGCGGTGCGGTCGCAAAAAACAGACACTAAACTTATTGAAGTGAACAGAGACGTCAATGAACGAACGGACAGATCATAACTTTGCGAAAAGAAAAAAATTAAAATTTTCACTTGCTGAAAGACTTGAATCGAGGTCCTTTCGTTCCGCAGCTGCTCACGATAACCATGGGACCATGGCGCCGCATAGCTCATATTCTTCTTGATGTTGCCTATCTTACACACGGACTACTCCGTTTGTATATTTTGCTTATTTTTTTCATAGTTCCGCACAACTTCTTCCTGTTTTCTCGATTGATCTGTGTTCAGTTTTTCAGGGCCTATCCACTGTGCTAACTTATAACTAAATCTGAGGGGGGTGCGATGGGGAGGTTCCCTTGTTAGACGTTCAACCGTCACAATGGTTCGGGAAAGGTTCTCCAAGACCATAAAAAGCTCGTCAGGTCAGGCCGAACGTCAAAGCCATGCTGATAGTTTTCTTTAACTTTGAAGGATTAGTTCATCATGAATGCCTGCCACAGCGACAAATTATTAATCGATGGTACTATCGGGCCGTGTTGCGGCGCCTGCGAAAAATTTGACAAGGAAACGGCCTGAAATATGTCGAGACAATTGGGGCGTGACCAATGCACAAAAAAACAAATCACTGTGGTGCACCATCCTCTATACTCTACAGTCCTGGGCCCTGCGGACTGTTTTTTGTTTCCAAAGTTGAAAACCCCTTTGAAAGAACGAAAATTTGCAACGATAGACGAAGTAAAAGATAATTTGCAGATGGCGCTTCGCGCGATCCAGCAAAAAGCGTAAGCACGACTGAAAGTTCCGGAATTTTTTGAACAGAGCTCGAATTCTCGTAGAGGGAATTTTTTATGAGTCATCAGCCTTCTGACTGATTTGATGCGGCCGCCATTAGTTCCTCTCCTGTGCCAACCTCTTCATCTCAGAGTAGCACTTGCAATCTGCATACTCAATTATTTCCTGGATGCATTCCAATCGCTGTCTTCTTCTGCAGTTTTTACTCTCTATAACTCCCTCTAGCAATATGAAAGTTACTCTTTGATCTTGTAACAGATGTCCTATCATCCTGTCCCTTCTCCTTGTCAGTGTTTTCTGATTCTGCGCAGACCCTCCTTATTCCTCATCTAAGTCCACCAAATTTTTAACATTCGTCTGCAGCACCACATTTCAAATGCTTCAATTCTCTTCTGATTCAGTTTTCCCACAGTCCATGTTTCACTACCATACAATACTGTGCTCCAAATGTTGATTTTCAGAAATTTCTTCCTCAAGTTAAAGCCTATGCTTGATACCAGCAGACTTCTCTTGAACATGAATGCCCTTTTTGCCAGTGCCGATCTGCTTTTGATGTCCACGTTGCTCCGTCCGTCATTGGTTATTTTGCTGCCTAGGTAGCACAATTCCTTAACTTCATCTACTTCGTCACCATCAATCCTGATATTAAGTATCTCGCTGCTCTCATTTCTGCTACTTCTCATTAGTTTCGTCTTTCTTCGACTTACTCTCAGTCTAGGTTCTGTACACATTAGATTGTCCACTCCATTCAGCAGATCCCGTAATTCTTCTTTACTTTCACTAAGGATAGCAATGTCATCAGCGAATCGTACTATTGATATCCTTTCACCTTAAATATTAGTTCCAGTCCCGAACCTTTCTTTTGTTTCCATTATTGCTCCATCAATGAACAGATTGAACAGTAGGGGCGAAAGACTACATGGCCGTCTTTCACCCTTTCTAATCCGAGCACTTCGTTGATGGTGGTCTACTCTTAATGTTCTCTCTTGGCTCTTGTACATATTGTATCTTACTCGCCTCTCCCTATAGCTTACTCACAATTTCGACATCTTGCACCTTTTTACACTGTCGACCAAGTCCTATGAATGTGTCTTGACTTTTCTTTCGTCTTGTTTCCTTTATCAATCACAGCGTCTGAATTGCCTCTCTGATGCCTTTACCTTTCCTAAGGCCAAACTGATCGTCATCTACCACACCTCAATTTTCTTTTCCATTCTTCTGTATATTATTCTTGTCAACAGCTTGGATACAAGAGCTATTTAGCTGACTGTGCGATAATTCTCGCACTTGTTAGCTGCTGCAGTCTTCGGAATTGTGTGGATGATATTTTTCCGAAAGTCAGATGATATGTCGCCAGACTCGTACGCTGTGCACACCAACGTGAATAGTCGTTTTGTTGCCACTTCCCCCAATGAATTTAGAAATTCTGATGGAATTTTATCTAACACTACTGCCTAATTTGATCTGAAGTCCTCTAAAGCTCTCTTAAATTCTGATTCCTATTACATCAGACAAATATTTCCCCTCACTGAGGTCTTCAGTGTACTCTTTTCACCTCTCCGCTCCCTCCTCTGCGTTTAACAGTGGAATACCCATTGCACTCTTAAAGTTATCACCCTTACTTTTAATTTTACCGAAGGCTGTTTTGATTTTCCTGTATTCTGGGTCAGTCCTTCCGATAATATTTCTTTTTAGATTTCTTCACATTTTCATGCAGCCATTTCGTCTTAGCTTACCTGCACCTCCTATTTATTTCATTTCTCAGCAACTTGTATTTCTCTATTCCTCAGTCTTCCTGAACGCTTTTGCACTTTCTTCTTTCATCGATTAACTCAAGCATTTCTTCTGTTACCCATGATTTCTTCGCAGTTACCTTCTTTGAACCCATGTTTTTCTTTCCAATTTCTCTGGCTGCCCTTTTTGGAGATATCCATTCCTCTTCAACTGTACTGTCTACTGAGCTATTCCTTATTGCTGTATCCAAAGCCCGGTTGTTCGGAAATGATCGTATGGCATTGTTGGCAGGCTGTGCACTTTTGGGCAGGCATTGTTGGTGATGTCTTGATTGGGCCCCATGTTCTTCCACCTGGGCTCAATGGAGCACGTTATCATGATTTCATACGGGATACTCTACCTGTGCTGCTACAACATGTGCCTTTACAAGTACGACACAGCATGTGGTTCATGCACGATGGAGCTCCTGCACATTTCAGTCGAAGTGTTCGTACGCTTCTCAACAACAGATTAGGTGACCGATGGATTGGTAGAGGCGGACCAATTCCACGCTCTCCTGTCCTCAACCCTCTCGACTTTCATTTATGGGGGAATTTGAAAGCTCTTGTCTACGCAACCCTGGTACCAAATGTAGAGACTCTTCGTGCTCGTATTGTGGACGGCTGTGATACAATACGCCATTCTCCAGGACTGCATCAGGGCATCAGGTATTCCATGCGACGGAGGGAGGATACATGTATCCTCGCTAACGGAGGAGATTTTGAACATTTCCGGTAAAAAAGTGTTTGAAGTCACGCTGGTACGTTCTGTTGCTGTGTGTTTCCATTCCATGATTAATGTGATTTGAAGAGAAGTAAGAAAATGAGCACTAACATGGAAATTAAGCGTGTCCGGACACATGTCCACATAACATACACTCCTGGAAATGGAAAAAAGAACACATTGACACCGGTGTGTCAGACCCACCATACTTGCTCCAGACACTGCGAGAGGGCTGTACAAGCAATGATCACACGCACGGCACAGCGGACACACCAGGAACCGCGGTGTTGGCCGTTGAATGGCGCTAGCTGCGCAGCATTTGTGCACCGCCGCCGTCAGTGTCAGCCAGTTTGCCGTGGCATACGGAGCTCCATCGCAGTCTTTAACACTGGTAGCATGCCGCGACAGCGTGGACGTGAACCGTATGTGCAGTTGACGGACTTTGAGCGAGGGCGTATAGTGGGCATGCGGGAGGCCGGGTGGACGTACCGCCGAATTGCTCAACACGTGGGGCGTGAGGTCTCCACAGTACATCGATGTTGTCGCCAGTGGTCGGCGGAAGGTGCACGTGCCCGTCGACCTGGGACCGGACCGCAGCGACGCACGGATGCACGCCAAGACCGTAGGATCCTACGCAGTGCCGTAGGGGACCGCACCGCCACTTCCCAGCAAATTAGGGACACTGTTGCTCCTGGGGTATCGGCGAGGACCATACGCAACCGTCTCCATGAAGCTGGGCTACGGTCCCGCACACCGTTAGGCCGTCTTCCGCTCACGCCCCAACATCGTGCAGCCCGCCTCCAGTGGTGTCGCGACAGGCGTGAATGGAGGGACGAATGGAGACGTGTCGTCTTCAGCGATTAGAGTCGCTTCTGCCTTGGTGCCAATGATGGTGGTATGCGTGTTTGGCGCCGTGCAGGTGAGCGCCACAATCAGGACTGCATACGACCGAGGCACACAGGGCCAACACCCGGCATCATGGTGTGGGGAGCGATCTCCTACACTGGCCGTACACCACTGGTGAACGTCGAGGGGACACTGAATAGTGCACGGTACATCCAAACCGTCATCGAACCCATCGTTCTACCATTGCTAGACCGGCAAGGGAACTTGCTGTTCCAACAGGACAATGCACGTCCGCATGTATCCCGTGCCACCCAACGTGCTCTAGAAGGTGTAAGTCAACTACCCTGGCCAGCAAGATCTCCGGATCTGTCCCCCATTGAGCATGTTTGGGACTGGATGAAGCGTCGTCCCACGCGGTCTGCACGTCCAGCACGAACGCTGGTCCAACTGAGGCGCCAGGTGGAAATGGCATGGCAAGCCGTTCCACAGGACTACATCCAGCATCTCTACGATCGTCTCCATGGGAGAATAGCAGCCTGCATTGCTGCGAAAGGTGGATATACACTGTACTAGTGCCGACATTGTGCATGCTCTGTTGCCTGTGTCTATGTGCCTGTAGTTCTGTCAGTGTGATCATGTGATGTATCTGACCCCAGGAATGTGTCAATAAAGTTTCCCCTTCCTGGGACAATGAATTCACGGTGTTCTTATTTCAATTTCCAGGAGTGTATTTTCTTTCTTTGTTTGTGAGGAATGTTTCTTGAAAGTTTGGCCGTACCTCTTTGTAACACCCTGTATAAGTGGCGTCAGTCACAGAATTATTGAACATGTTTTATGCTCACTATTACGACTTTCTAGAGAACGAAAATATGCTTTATAAAAATCAACAAGTTCCGTAAACAGAGATCTTGCGAAAGTCAGCTCGCTTTGTCGTCCGTTAGACCAGGAGATCTGTAAACAAACGTGCTCAGATTGATGCAATGTTCTTTGACTTCCGGAAGGCATTCGAAACTGTTCTGCACTGTTGTTTAGTAAGCCCAATACGAGTGTACCGAGTATCGGACCGTGATTGTGCACGGAACTCCTTTCAGAGAGAACTCATCACGTCGTTCTTAAAGGAACAAGTCCGACAAACATAAAGGTAATTTCGGGAGTGCTACAGAGCAGCTACCAATTTGTATTAATGATCTAATGGATAACTTTCGACGCTCTGTGAGGATATTTGCGGACGACGCCGTTGTCAGAGTGTCCCACTCGAAACAGGTCCCACAAACACGTGTAGTAATTCCACGGATGTTGAATCGGGTATTTTCTGGCGTTTGAGGTGGAAAATTGCACTCTGCAAAATCGTGTGACGCAACAGCGTGTTTCCGTTCGTCGCTGTGCCCGGAGCTTAGTGGTCCGTGACTAGTGACAATGATCGAAGAGAGCGCGTTTCTTGTGAAGCAACATTGGATTACTGGTTCCATTAAGACATATAAGCGAAAGATTGTTGAACGGTTTGGTGACCAGCATGTTGTTGTGGTGGTCTTCAGTCCAGAGACTGGTTTGATGCAGCTCTCTATGCTACCATATCCTGTGCAAGCTTCTTCATCTCCCAGTACCTAGTGCAACCTACATCCTTCTGAATCTGTTTAGTGTATTCATCTCTTGGTCTCCCTCTACGGTTTTTACCCTCCATGCTGCCCTCCATAACTAAATTGGTGATCCCTTGATGCCTCAGAATATGTCCTACCAACCGATCCCTTCTTCTAGTCAAGTTGTGCCACAAATTTCTCTTCTCTCCAACTCTGTTCAGTACCTCCTCATTAGTTATGTGATCTACCCATCTAATCTTCAGCATTCTTCTGTAGCACCACATTTCGAAAGCTTCTATTCTCTTCTTGTCTAAACAATTTATCGTCCACGATTCACTTCCATATATGGCTACACACCAACAAATACTTTCAGAAACGACTTCCTGACACTTCAATCAATACTCGATGTTAACAAATTTCTCTACTTCAGAAACGCTTTCCTTGTCATTGCCAGTCTACATTTCATATTCTCTCTACTTCGACCATCATCAGTTACTTTGCTCCCCAAATAGCAAACCTCAGTTACTACTTTAAGCGTCTCATTTCCTAATCTAATTCCCACAGAATCACCCGATTTAATTCGAGTACATTCCATTATCCTAGTTTTGCTTTTGTTGATGTTCATCTTATATCCTCTTTTCAAGACACTGCCCATTCCGTTCAGCTGGTCTTCCAGGTCCTTTGCTGTGTCTGACAGAATTACAATGTCATCTGTGAACCTCAAAGTCTTTATTTATTCTCCATGGATTTTAATTCCTACTCCGAATTTTTCTTTTGTTTCCTTTACTGCTTGCTCAATATACAGATTGAATAACACCGGGGATAGGCTACAACCCTGTCTCACTCCCTTCCCAACCACTGCTTCCCTTTCATGCCCTCGATTCTTATAACTGCCATCTGGTCTCTGTACAATTTGTAAATAGCCTTTCGCTCCCTGTATTTTACCCCTGACGCCTTCAGAATTCGAAAGAGAGTATTCCAGTCAACATTGTCAAAAGCTTTCTCCAAGTCTACGAATGCTAGAAACGTAGGTTTGCCTTTCCTTAATCTATTTTCTAAGATAAGTCGTAGGGTCAGTATTGCCTCAGGTGTTCCAACATTTCTACGGAGTTTTATCGATTATTATTCTTCCCATGCTCCATTCGTGAATGGAACGGGAAAATAGGGTGGAAGATATCGTTACCTAAAATATCCTCCGCATCCCACAGTAAATGGCTTGCAGACTGTAGATGTAAATGTAGATACAGGACCGCATGCGTGAGTCTCAAGCAAATGCATTGAGCATGTACGCAATAGGGTTGAGGTAAGGTATCCTAGCCGGCCGAAGTGGCCGTGCGGTTAAAGGCGCTGCAGTCTGGAACCGCAGGACCGCTACGGTCGCAGGTTCGAATCCTGCCTCGGGCATGGATGTTTGTGATGTCTTTAAGTTAGTTAGGTTTAACTAGTTCTAAGTTCTAGGGGACTAATGAGCTCAGCAGTTGAGTCCCATAGTGCTCAAAGCCATTTTTGTAAGGTATCCTAGGCGGCATTAATGTGGCGGTGACACTGGGGGAGGGGGGGGGGGACTTACCGTTGATGGAGCGATACAAGCATCCTGATGTCATTGTAGTGTTGGTCGAACCACTCTCGCGTAGTTCGACAAATCGGGAGCCACAGAACGGTGCATTGTCTTACTGGTTGTATAGGTCGCTGCGGGATGCTAACGACCATCAAACGGATGCACACGATCGGAAAGTAGTATCCTTTATCGTTTGCCGATGAGAGTTGGTGCCAGCTGTGTCAGTGAGCCCATCCAATCCCAAGTGAAAATGTCACTCACGAAAATACCTCCACTGTACGCCTGGTGCAAGGGTTGGCAGTCTAGCCTAGCTAGTGTAATACACTGAACATTAACAGAAAGTTTATTGTACCTGTAGAATAATCATTGGTAGCAATCACATCGATTAAATATTTGGGAGTGTACATAATGAGCGATCTGAAGTGGAACAACTAATAAGATTAAGGGCAGGTAAGGCAGATGCCAGACTGAGAGCCAGTGTCAGAATCCTCAGGTTGAGTAGCCCACCCACAAAGGAGGTGCCTAGCAAAACTCCAACACTTGAATATTGCTTGTCAATCTGGGATCTGTACCAGATAGGATTTATAGAGGAAACAGAGAAGATCCAAAGAAGAGCACCGCGTTTCATCATTTAGTAAGATCAAAGCTTGTCGGAGATGCTCAGCCAACTCAGCTGTCAGACGCTACAAGAGAGGCTTTGTGCATCACGGTGTGTTTTTTAACTGCTAAAATTCCGGGAGCGTACGCTCCTAGATGGGGCATCCACCATATTGGTGCCTCCTATGTACCATCTCGCGAAAGGACCACGAAGGTCACACGGAGGCTTACCAACGACTGTTCTTCCCGTGGACCATTCGCGTCTGGAATGGAAAAGGAGGAAATGACGGTAGTATACAAAGTTCACCGTAAGCAAGCATTTGGAGTATAGATGTAGATCGGTGCCCCCTTGGCAAGAAGGACTCATCGTACTGTGTGTCTTCATCATGTTCATCACCATTTCATCAGCGGGAGCTACTGTGTGCTTACTGAGCAGTCAGGGCGACCTTTCTAAATGCTTCAAGCTTTAACAGGCGCGCCGGCCGGAGTGGCCGTGCGGTTCTAGGCGCTACAGTCTGGAGCCGAGCGACCGCTACGGTAGCAGGTTCGAATCCTGCCTCGGGCATGGATGTGTGTGACGTCCTAAGGTTAGTTAGGTTTAACTAGTTCTAAGTACTAGGCGACTAATGACCTCAGAAGTTAAGTCGCATAGTGTTCAGAGCCATTTGAACCATTTTTTACCGCGTTAGAATGGAACGGGCTTCAGTTGTGCATTGTCTACCTCACCGCTAAGAAACCATAAATGCCAGACAGGTCAACTACTATATACTTAGCTGGTTACGACCGTATGAAATGGCGTGCGGTGGTCTTCAGTGATGAAAGTAGATTCCGCCTGCACGCAAGTGATGGCAGGTCTCGTGTGCCGGCTACGAGTAGTATTTCTACTTATTTGCAGTCCTAGACACGCTGACCCCACCCCAGATCTTATGGTTTGGGGTGCAATAAGCTACAGCTCTCTTTCATCTTTGATTGTTCAAAAATGGCTCTGAGCACTATGGGACTCAACTGCTGTGGTCATCAGTCCTCTAGAACTTAGAACTACTTAAACCTAACTAACCTAAGGACATCACACACACCCATGCCCGAGGCAGGATTCGAACCTGTGACCGTAGCAGCAGCGCGGCTCCGGACTGGAGCACCTAGAACCGCACGGCCACCGCGGCCGGCCTCTTTGATTGTTTCTAGAGGAGACACTAACCAGTGCTCGGTACATGTAGAATGTTGTTAGCCCTGTTCTTTTGCTGTTCTTCCTACAGGGAGGTGATATGTTGTTCCAGCAGGATTATGCTCGCCCATACACTACCCGTGAAACGCAACGTGCTCCGCAAGACGTGCAGCAACTTTCCTGGCCAGCACGATCTCCAGACTTGTCTCCAATGGAGCATGTCTGGAGAAATTGGGACGAAAAGAGACTCGTGCAACTCGTCAACCAACAGCTCTTATAGAACTATATGAAAAGGTGGAGCAGGCGTGGCGTAACATATCCCAGGATAGTATTCGTCAACGGTACGATCGACTGGATGTCGGAGTTAGCGCCTGCGTTGCCGCCTGTGAAGGCTACACCACGTAATGGTATGTATGTTTTAGCATGGGTCTATACCTGGTACCACAG
Organism: Schistocerca serialis cubense; assembly: GCF_023864345.2. Classification (NCBI taxonomy): domain Eukaryota; kingdom Metazoa; phylum Arthropoda; class Insecta; order Orthoptera; family Acrididae; genus Schistocerca; species Schistocerca serialis. Next base: position 221,844,789 of record NC_064639.1, on the reverse strand, counting down.
AACAGCTTGTGCTATTGATCTATAAATGTAATCATTTCAGAATCGCTTATACTATTGATCTGCAAATGTAATAATTTCATGTACTCCATATGCACTGTTGTAACAATAAATCGTGAGTCAATCTGAAACCTCTGAAAGGGTGTACTCTTTCTCCGGCAGTGTACAGGAGGAACACTGACAAGAAGAAGGGACAGGATGAGAAGACTTATGTTGGGAAGTCAGGGAAGAACATCCATGTAACTGGAGGAAGCTGTAGAGGGTAAAACTGTAAGGGAATACCGAGACTGGAATATGTCCAATATATAATTGAGGACGTTGAGTGTAATTGCTACCCTGGGATGAAGGGATTAGCACAAGATATGAAGTTGTGCTGACCCGCATAAATCCAGTCAGAAGACTCAAATGTGTGTGAATTCTTATGGGACTTAACTGCTAAGGTCATCAGTCCCTAACTTTACACACTACTTAACCTAAATTACCCTAAGGACAAACACACACACCCATACCCGAGGGAGGACTCGAACCTCCGCCGGGACCAGCCGCACAGTCCATGACTGCAGCGCCTTAGACTGCTCGGCTAATCCTGCGCGGCCGTCAGAAGGCAGAAAGTTTCTGGGACGAGGCACTACGCACCAGTTGTAACAATTGATTATTTTATCAGCAAATGAAACACGCAAACTATGATACTGACGCGTAAAATACAATATTCACAGGAAGTCGAAGTCGGAAAACAGGAATGGCTAGAAGAGAAATGGAAAGCTATTGAAGTATACCTGCTGCTTATAAGAAATTTAAAGAATCCTCTGTAGAAAAACAAAAGAGGCAGTCGTATAATCATCATGAGCTCAGATGGCAAGCCAGTACTAAGTAAAGAAAAGAAAAGAAAAGTGAATGGTGGAAAATTTGTACAAGTTGTAGGGACCTACAAAGAGACGAGCGAGTTGGTGCAGTGGTTAGCTCGCTGAACTCGATTCGCGAGGACAACTGTTCAAACCCGCGTCCAGCCATCCTGATTAAGGTTTTCCGTAATTTCCCTAAATCACTTCAGGCAAATGCTGGGCTGCTTCCTTTGAAAGAGCACGGCCGATTCCCCATCCTTCCCTAATCCCAGCTTGTGCCCAGTCTCTAATGATCTCATTGTTGACGGGCCATTAAACACTAATCTCCTCCTGCTCTTAACCTACGAAGAAAAGAAAGATATGGTCTAGAAATAAGTTGGACAGTAATAGCCCATGTGGTAGCTTTGTGGTGTTGACAAAATTAGAGCAAGATGGGGTGCCAGAACGACATTTTCACTCTGCAGCGGAGTGTGCGCTGATATGAAACTTCCTGGCAGATTAAATATGTGTGCCGGACCGAGACTCGAACACGGGTCCTTTGCATTTCGCGGGCAAGTGCCCTACGATCTGAGCTACCCAAGCACGACTCACGCCCCGTCCTCACAACTTTACTTCCGCCAGTACCTCGTCTCCTACTTTCCAAACCTCATAGAAGCTCTCCTGCGAACCTTGCAGAACTAGCACTCCTGGAAGAAAGGATATTGCGGAGACATGGCTTAGCCACAGCCTGAGGGATGTTTCCAGAATGAGATTTTCACTCTGCAGCGGAGTGTGCGCTGATATGAAACTTACTGGAAAGTCTCATTCTGGAAACAACCCCAGGCTGTGGCTAAGCCATGCCTCCGCAATATCCTCTCTTCCAGGAGTGCTAGTTCTGCAAGGTTCACAGGAGAGCTTCTGTGAGGTTTGGAAACTAGGAGACGAGGTACTGGCGGAAGTAAAGCTGTGAGGACGGGGCATGAGTCGTGCTTGGGTAGCTCAGATGGTAGGGCACGTGCCCGCTAAAGGCAGTCTCGGTTCGTCACACAGTTTTAATCTGCCAGGAAGTTTCAAGATGGGATGCGTTGGAAGAAGGCGTTAAATCACTCCAAAGGTGGTGACTTTGAAAAAAAGCTGAGTAGAAGGGATGGTTTGGGGGCCGGACGGAGTACAGGTGCTCCACCGAACAAGCCTCGACGTCGGGTGTCCTCGCGGAGCAGCTGTCCACGGCGCTAACTGCCTCCAATTTGCGTCACCGCTGCTGCTCTGCGCAAATATTTGCGTAATTGCGTTCTTGGAGGACGTGCCTGCTCCCGCCCGCGCACGTAGCCCAGTCAATGAAGGAACGCGCGGGTTCGCTTTGCCTCCACTTTTAACGGTGGGGTAATGACGTAGCCGGTCTCGTGTGCTGGCTGCGTGTAGTATTTCTACTTGTTTGGAGACTGTAAGAGGTAACGGAGTAGGGAAATGTCGGGTAGTGGAGCACACAGTTGCTGCCGTGCTAAATGAACAAGTTATAGGTTCAAAAATGGCTCTGAGCACTGTGGGACTTAACATCTGTGGTCATCAGTCCCCTAGAACTTAGAACTACTTAAACCTAACTAACCTAAGGACATCACACACATCCATGCACGAGGCAGGATTCGAACCTGCGACCGTAGCTGTCAGACTGAAGCGCCTAGAACCGCACGGCCACACCGGTCGGCAAGTTAAAGGTACACATGCAATGCAGAGAGAAAGAATACAATGCTTGAACCATGAAAGAATAAGAGAAATAATGAGGTTAGATAACAAAATATACAGGGTGATCCATTGATCGTGACTGGGCCAAATATCTCACGAAATAAGCGTCAAACGAAAAAACTACAAAGAACGAAACTTGTCTAGCCTGAAGGGGGAAACCAGATGGCGCTATGGTTGGCCCGCTAGATGCCGCTGCCATAGGTCAAACGGGTATCAACTGGGTCTTTTTAAATAGGGTTGGGTTGGGTTGTCTGGGGGAAGAGACCAAACTGCGAGGTCGTCGGTCTCATCGGGTTAGGGAAGGACGGGGAAGGAAGTCGGCCGTGCCCTTTCAAAGGGACCATCCCGGCATTTGCCTGGAGCGATTTAGGGAAATCACGGAAAACCTAAATCAGGATGGCCGGACGCGGGATTGAACCGTCGTCCTCCCGAATGCGAGTCCAGTGTGCTAACCACTGCGCCACCTCGCTCGGTTTTTAAATAGGAACCCCCGTTTTTTATTACACATTCGTGTAGTACGTAAGGAAATATGAATGTTTTTGTTGCACCACTGTTTTCGCTTTGTGACAGATGGCGCTGTAATACTCACAAACACATGGCTCACAATTTTAGACGAACAGATGGTAACGGGAAGGTTTTTTAAATTAAAATACAGAACGTAGGTACGTTTTAACATTTTATTTCGGTTGTTCCAATGTGATACATGTACCTTTGTGAACTTATCATTTCTGAGAACGCATGCTGTTACAGCGTGATTACCTGTAAATACCACATTAATGCAATAAATGCTCAAAATTATGTCCGTCAACCTCAATGCATTTGGCTATGCGTGTGACGACATTCCTCTCAACAGCGAGTAGTTCGCCTTCCGTAATGTTCGCACATGCATTGACAATGCGCTGACGCATGTTGTCAGGCGTTGTCGGTGGATTACGATAGCAAATATCCTTCAACGTCCCCCACAGAAAGAAATCCGGGGACGTCAGATCCGGTGAACGTGCGGGCCGTAGTGTGGTGCTTCGACGACCAATCCACCTGTCATGAAATATGCTATTCAATACCGCTTCAACCGTACGCGAGCTATGTGCCGGACATCCATCCTGTTGGAAGTACATCGCCATTCTGTCATGCAGTGAAACATCTTGTAGTAACATCGGTAGAACATTACGTAGGGAACCAGCATACATTGCACCATTTAGATTGCCATCGATAAAATGGGGACCAATTATCCTTCCTCCCATAATGCCGCACCATACATTAATTCGCCAAGGTCGCTGATGTTCCACTTGTCGCAGCCATCGTGGATTTTCCGTTGCCCAATAGTGCATATTATGCTGGTTTACGTCACCACTGTTGGTGAATGACGCTTCGTCGCTAAATAGAACACGTGCAAAAAATCTGTCATCGTCCCGTAATTTCTCTTGTGTCCAGTAGCAGAACTGTACACGACGTTCAAAGTCGTCGCCATGCAATTACTGGTGCATAGAAATATGGTACGGGTGCAATCGATGTTGATGTAGCATTCTCAACACCGACATTTTTGAGATTCCCGATTCTCGCGCAATTTGTCTACAACTGATGTGCGGATTAGCCGCGACAGCAGCTAAAGCACCTACTTGGGCATCATCATTTGTTGCAGATCGTGGTTGACGTTTCACATGTGGCTGAACACTTCCTGTTACCTTAAATAACGTAACTAACCGGCGAACGGTACGGACACTTGGATGATGTCGTCCAGGATACCGAGCAGCATACATAGCACACGCCCGTTGGGCATTTTGATCACAATAGCCATACATCAACACGATATCGACCTTTTCCGCAATTAGTAAACGGTCCATTTTAACACGCGTAATGTATCACGAAGCAAATACCGTCCGCGGTGGCGGAATGTTACGTGATACCACGTACTTATACGTTTGTGACTATTACAGCGCCATCTATCACAAAACGAAAACAGTGGTCCAACTAAAACATTCATATTTCTTTACGTACTACACGAATATATATTAAAAAGTTGGGGTTCCTATTTAAAAAAACGCAGTTGATATCCCTTTGACCTTTGGCATCGCGTGGCCGTGCGGTTAAAGGCGCTGCAGTCTGGAACCGCAAGACCGCTACGGTCGCAGGTTCGAATCCTGCCTCGGGCATGGATGTTTGTGATGTCCTTAGGTTAGTTAGGTTTAACTAGTTCTAAGTTCTAGGGGACTAATGACCTCAGGAGTTGAGTCCCATAGTGCTCAGAGCCATTTGAACCATTTTTGAACCTTTGGCATCGCCATCTAGTGGGCCACCCACAGCGCCTTCAGGTTTCCCCCCTTCAAGCTAGACGAGTTTCGTTCTGTGTAGTTTTTTCGTTTGATGCTTATTTCGAGAGATATTTAGTACGGTCACTATCAATGGCCCACCCTGTATAAAAGTCGCGAATGGCCAGAAGCCAACAGTAATGATTCCAATATCAAATCTTGGAGAGAGCGTAATCAGTGACTTGATATATTTCGCGTATTTTCATTCAATAATGTCGTATGGAATAACTAATCTTTTCTTCTTTGGTCAAAAATATGCTGTAAGAATAATATGTGGTGCTCAACCATTACCATCTTGAAGACTTTGAAAGGAGTCTACTGGGGCACACTTGTACGTGGCACCCGAATACGGTCATAATATTAAAGTAAACTAAAATGAAACTAGTATACTATAAACGATGTATGTGTCTGATAGGTATATAAAGCGGATCGCTGACTGTGCACGATGGCAGAGCCAAAGATACTGCTTCTGGTTTGAGATAGTAGTGTTGGAGTAAGAGAGCGCTTGGCGGACAGTAGTAGGTTGCTGGCCGTGAGCGAAAGGGGATGGACTAGGCATTTGTGAAGGCACCAGGTATTAGATTAATGCAGGAATTACGAGAACATGGAAGCAGAAGTCTTCAAGCAAGCCAGGTAAATACACTACTGGCCATTAAAATTGCAACACCACGAAGATGACGTGCTACAGACGCGAAATTTAACAGACAGGAAGAAGATGTTGTGATATGCAAATGATTAGCTTTTCAGAGCATTCACACAAGGTTGGCGCCGGTGGCGACACCTACAACGTGCTGACATGAGGAAAGTTTCCAACCGATTTCTCATACAAAAACAGCAGTTAACCGGCGTTGCCTGGTGAAACGTTGTTGTGATGCCTCATGTAAGGAGGAGAAATGCATACCATCACGTTTCCGACTTTGATAATGGCCGGATTGTAGCCTATAGCGATTGCGGCTTATCGTATGGCGACATTGCTGCTCGCGTTGGTCGAGATCCAATGACTGTTAGCAGAATATGAAATCGGTGGGTTCAGGAGGGTAATACGGAACGCCGTGCTGGATCCCAACGGCCTCGTATCACTAGCAGTCGAGATGACAGGCATCTTATTCGCATGGTTCTAACGGATCGTGCAGCCACGTCTCGATCCCTGAGTCAAGAGGTGGGGACGTTTGCAAGACAACAGTCATCTGCACAACAGTTCGACGACGTTTGCAGCAGCATGGACTATCAGCTCGGAGACCATGGCTGCGGTTAACCTTGTCGCTGCATCACAGGCAGGAGCGCCTGCGATGGTGTAATCAACGACGAACCTGGTTGCACGAATGGCAAAAACGTTATTTTTTCGGATGAATCCAGTTTCTGTTTACAGTATCATGATGGTCACATCCGTGTTTGTCGACATCGCGGTGAACGCACATTGGAAGCGTCCATTCGTTATCGCCATACTGGCGTATCATCCGGCGTGATGGTATGGGGTGCCATTGGTTACACGTTTCGGTCACCTCTTGTTCGCATTGACGGCACTTTGAACAGTGAACGTTACATTTCAGATGTGTTACGACCCGTGGCTCTCCCCTTCATTCGATCCCTGCGAAACCCTACATTTCAGCAGGATAATGCACGACCGCATGTTGCAGGTCCTGTACGGGCCTTTCTGGATACAGAAAATGCTCGACTGCTGCCCTGGCCAGCACATTCTCCAGATTTCTCACCAATTGAAAACGTCTAGTCAACGGTGGCCAAGCAACTGGCTCGTCACAATACGCCAGTCACTACTCTTAATGAACTGTGGTATCTTGTTGAAGCTGCATGGGCAGCTGTACCTGTACACGCCATCCAAGCTCTGTTTGACTCAATGCTCAGGCGTATCAAGGCCGTTATTACAGCAAGAGGTGGTTGTTCTGGGTACTGATTTCTCAGGATCTATGTACCCAAATTGCGTGAAAGTGTAATCGCATGTCAGTTCTAGTATAATATATTTGTCCAATGAATACCCGTCTATCATCTCCATTTCTTCTTGGTGTAGCAATTTTAATGGCCAGTAGTGTATGTTAAGTAACACGCTGTAACGGTCGTGAGCGTTAGTTACCTTTGAGACTGGACGTGGTGAGCTGATTAGCCAAGAACGCCTTTACGGCAACAAAGACACCATTATGAACACCTCACTGAGTTTGCACGAGATCGTGTAACGGGGCAACGAGATTCTGCGATACTGCGGGAAGAATTGGCAGGAATGTAATCACTGTACACGATTGCTGGCAGCGGTGGTCACAAGAAAGTACGGTCACAAGAAGACCAGCTCTGGACGGCCACCTGCCACTACCGAGAGGGAAAGATCATCGTTTCAGCGTATGGCTCTGGCGCATTGTACTGCATCTGCAACAGCTATTTGAGCAGCAGTTCTTCTCCATACGTCTGGAACATCCATTGTAATAATTTCCTGAGAGCGCAGGGTCGGAAATTTTTTCTTTTGCGTTCCTGTTTTTGTTGTTTTTGTTAAAGAAACGAAGTACAAGGATATTTGTCCGACACTTTCATACAGCTGCAGTTCGGCCCCCTTAAGGCAGAGATCCTTATTAGTAGCGTAGAGTAAGAATATCGGTGGAATGGCTATAGTGGACTGTGCTTTGTTACGTGAACTTCGTATAACACCATCTGTTTACTTTTTACGCTAAGGCCCAAACTGCAATATTACCCTTGTGATTCTTGATGTTCTTCAGTAATGACTATCCCATGACGTTTTTGGATTGATGCCGGATGACGTCGCTACGTTTATATCTAACACTGGCGCGGACGCATACGCGCATAAATTACTGCTGCACGAGCGCCCTCACCCAGTTTAGCGTCCTCTTCGAATATTGCTGCGTCTAAGGCGCGCAGGCACATGCGTGATACTGCATGCACGTCCCCTGTCGAATTTCGGGCCCATAGAGTTAAAATTCCAGCTTATCTAGCCGTGTCATTAGGTTCAAATGGTTCAAATGGCTCTGAGCACTATGGGACTTAACATCTGAGGTCATCAGTCCCCTAGAACTTAGAACTACTTAAACCTAACTAACCCAAGGACATCACACACATCCATTCCCGAGGCAGGATTCGAACCTGCGACCGTAGCTGTCGTGCGGTTCCAGACTGAAGCGTCAAGAACTGCTCGGCCTCCGCGGCCGGCCGTGTCATTAGGCGTCAAGTGTTTTGTTTCTGAAGAGATTAAAGAACTCACTGGGTCCCACCCTTATCCAGTTGAAAATGGTAGATAAAATCTTCCACCAAATGTATTTTCAAAGGTTCTCGTCGGGGCCAAGATTTCCGTGGTAGAATAATCCATGGAATGTACTATGCAGATACAATAGTCCGCTATGGGTGATTTATTGGGCTGCGAAAGGAGAGTGTGGCGGCCATGTTGAATGCACCTTTTACGTACTGTGCGCATGGTCTGACCAATTTAGGCTTCCTCACACTGACGTGGTATTCTGTAGGCTCCAGCCTTTCGCAAAACTAGATTATTCTTTACCGAGCAGAGAAGATGGTTGGTTGTTTTGGGGAAGGAGACCAGACAGCGTGGTCATCGGTCTCATCGGATTAGGGAAGGATGGGGAAGGAAGTCGGCCGTGCCTTTCAGAGGAACCATCCCGGTATTTGCCTGGAGAGATTTAGGGAAATCACGAAAAACCTAAATCAAGATGGCCGGACGCGAGCAGAGAAGAGCACAGGTCTTTGGAGGTACTGCACTTACTCGTTTATGAAGGTTTATTTATTAGTAACAGAAACAGTTAATAAGCGTGGTTGCTAATGATGCAAACAGAAATACAGGATCAGCATAAAGTCTTTCCCTGGTTACAAAAACTCAGTTTAAAGGAACTACGGTAGATGCAGCTTTGCGGTTTGTTGCAGATGTAAAATTAACTCATGAATGTTTTTATGGATGTACTTCTACATGTCTATGCGGTTTTTTGTAAATGGTAGCTTAACTCACGACGGTAACTTAACTCATGACGGTAGCTTAACTCATGACGTTCTTATGCGTATACTTCTACATGTTATGTGACAGCATCTGATTTCTTTTTCTCTCTCTTGTTACAGGTAGCGTAAATTAGGAGTGCTGTTGTCACAATGGCTTCTATACCTGCGCAGGAGAAAGCGCATATTACAATTTAGCAACAGATCAGAAGTACCTATGGACGAGATCCGCCAGATGTGAAGAGCATGAAAGGATGAGATGAAAAGCTTAAAGAGACCGGCAGTGTTGGTAACAAAGCAACTGGCGGTAGACCTCGAGTGATTGGCGTCACTATTGATGCTGTGCGTACAGCATTTCATCGCAGTCCGCGGAAATAAACGAGTCGTGTTTCCAGAGAATCAGCCATACCTTAGAGCACTGTGGTGAAGACTTTTTTGTGGAATTACGTCAAGGATAAAGCGTACAGTTCAACAGTTTCTCTTGCTCAAGTTCTTACAGCACTAATACTAGCTGCTATAGAGGTGGTGATGGATGAAATGTTGGCAAAGACACGGAGAAAAATTGTCGCCTATACGTTCTACGGGGAAGAAACGTAGCACATGTGGAAATTCATCCAGAAAAAACTTTTTGAGTTAGGCCTGAAACAAGCCCAACAGCTGTACTCAGCATAGTTCCTTACAAATAAATTTTTATAATGAGGGAAGAAATTCAGGTTCATCCTGTACATCAAAGGAAGAAAAATCATTTCATAGGTGAGTACCACAAAGATCTAATTATGGTTAAATACCAGGAAGACGCGATTCCTTGTGTTGACAAGTGTCGAGACTCAGTGGAGTAAGGAGTTGATACTGTTGGGCTAATTTATATGGCTGGGTGGTCATATGCTAACGAGACAAGTGATCGATAAATTCGGCAGTGAAGTAGTGCGCTACGAATTAATCTGCTTAAGTTATACACATTTCCATAAACGTACCCCCTCCCCCCCCCCCCCCTCCCCTGAACCATGGAGCTTGCCGTCTGTGAGGAGGCTTACGTGCCTCAGCGATACGGATAACCGCACCGTAGGTACAACCACAACGGAGGGGTATCTGTTGAGAGGCCAGACAAACTGAAGAGGGGCAGCAGCCTTTTCAATAGTTGCAGGGGCAACAGTCTGGATGATTGACTGATTTGGCCTTATAACACTAACCAAAACGGCCTTGCTGTGCTGGTACTGCGAACGGCTGAAAGTAAGGGGAAACTACAGCCGTAATTTTTTCCGAGGGCATGCAGCTTTACTGTATGGTTAAATGATGATGGCGTCCTCTTGGGTAAAATATTCCAGAGGTAAAATAGTCCCCCATTCGGATCTCCGGGAGGGGACTTCTCAGGAGGATATCGTTATCAGGAGAAACAAAACTGGCGTTCTACGGATCGGAGCGTGGAATTTAGATCCCTTAATCGGGCAGGAAGTAGAACATTTAAAAAGAGAAATGAATAAGTTGAAGTTAGACACAGTCGGCATCAGCGAAGTTCGATGGAAGGAGGAACAGAACTTCTGGTCAGGTGAACACGGGGTTAGCCGGCTGGTGTGGCCGAGCGGTTCTAGGCGCTACAGTCTGGAACCGCGCGACCGCTACGGTCGCAGTTTCGAATCCTGCCTCGGGCATGGATGTACGTGATGTCCTTAGGTTAGTTAGGTTTAAGTAGTTCTAAGTTCTAGGGGACTGATGACCTCAGCAGTTGAGTCCCATAGTGCTCAGAGCCATTTTTTTTAACACGGGGTTATAAATACAAAGTCGAATTGGGATAATTCAAGGCTGAGTTTAATAATGAATAAGAAAATAAGAATGCGTATAAGCCACTATGAACAGCATAGTGAACGAATTGTTGTAGCCAAGAGAGACACGAAGCCCACACCTACCACTGTTGTACAAGTTTATATGCCAATTTTCTCTGCGGATGATGAAGATACTGAAGAAATATACATTATAGATGAAATTATTCAGATAGTTAAGGGGGACGGGAATTTGATTGTGATGGGGCACTGGAATTCGATAGTAGGAAATGGAAGAGAAGGAAAAATAGTAGGTGAATATAGACTGGGTGAAAGGAATGAAAGAACAGATATTTCGGAACCAAATTTTAAATTGTGAGACATTTGCAGAGGCAGACGTGGGCGCCGACCACAATTTACTGACTATGAAATAAAGATTTAAAGGGTACAGTACCGCCCGTCATTGAAAATAGGTATAACATTCTTCGTTATTCTTGTCAGAACAACATATTTTTTGTAATAATAACTCAATTTCGCTTAATACACCGAAGCCGGATACCAGTGTAGGAAAGAATGACAATTTATTTATTTAATTGATCACATGTGCACTCCCACAAAATAAATCCCTACACCCAATTTGGTGAGATCTGTGAAATTAATGAATGTATGTCGTCTGCTAACCGCAGATAGTGAATGTGCAATATTTGATCATCTTTTAGACGGTCCTTTGGTCACCTTTGGTGGAACCAAAGAGATGAAATTTACCTGAGCTTTCAGCGCCTGAAATGTGGCTGACCAATGGGTAGCATGGTCTTCCCCCACCTCGATGGACATGCGAGCTGACCTGAAGAACGGCCATGTTTCAGCATCCTGGCGCTGGATCTTGTGTTGGTAAGACCTGTCTTAGGTGTGCTCCGCAAAGACAAAAGAGTGGATAGAATGGTATGCATGTTGAATACTTAAGAGTAGTTTGGAATAATAATTTCTCTACATCAGGAACTTTTGTGTGGAGAATTAAATGTCAGGCAGGTAATATTAAGGGGATCGTAGTAATCTTCGTAAGCGACCAATGGTCACAATGAAACCACGTGTAGCAATAAGTTGAAATACTTCCGAGTGCTAAAGTTAAGCTGAATTACTGGCGTGTGTACTATAAGTTGGAAATATTTAAGAAATGGCGTGTGTAGGACTTGAAATTAGAGACGAGTACTTCCACGTCGTGAGTACTGTGTGAGTCTCAATCTGTGTGTGAGACAAAGGATAAAGAGAAGTACTCGTCCATGGTATCAGTTGAGGACTCGCGTGTCTGACGAATATGTTCTTAATATTACTTTGCGTGTTATGTTTCCGTGTGACGCATGATTCAAACTACACTCCTGGGAATGGAAAAAAGAACACATTGACACCGGTGCGTCAGACCCACCATACTTGCTCCGGACACTGCGAGAGGGCTGTACGAGCAATGATCACACGCACGGCACAGCGGACACACCAGGAACCGCGGTGTTGGCCGTCGAATGGCGCTAGCTGCGCAGCATTTGTGCACCGCCGCCGTCAGTGTCAGCCAGTTTGCCGTGGCATACGGAGCTCCATCGCAGTCTTTAAGGCTGCGTTCACACTGCCGGCCGGGCCGGGCCGGGCTGACGCGTACTGGGTCGGCTCGTGCCTAGCCAGCTCAGGCCGACGAGTAGTGCGTTCACACTGCGCGCCGCGCCGAGCCGGGACGGCGAAATGGGGGAAAATCTACTTCTCCGATTTTCATGTTCTAAAAATTCTTAGCGGTATATAAGACTGCGCCACATCGTTTTATGAACTCATTTTTTCATTAAAAGCGTTACTTACGTCGTGAAAAAAGAAAAAGTCTACTTTTCGTTCCGCGTGATTTCTTAGTTTCGTAACGCTTCCCAGCCGATTTTGAAGAAAGTATGCGGCTAAAAAATCTGATTTTTGTACACGTACTAGCGTAACATCTTAGCTTCGTATTGAATCATTTATCTTTTCGTATTTCTTAACAGTCATTGTGAAATGATGCTATTTGTCAACGTTGTACACTTGATTTACCAATCTTGTAGTGAAAAAGTTATGTAGCGGGTAGCTTACTGTTAGATCCGTTTTAGACCATACATTGTTGCGAATGAAATGTAGCTAAAAGTACCAAAAAGTTTTTGAAATGATAATGACACTGATATCTGTCTCTGGTCACAAGTAATGCGAGATTTCAGTGGCGTCAGTGCCGCGTCCGCAAGCCACGGAGTTTGAGCGGTTACAGCTTGGTTTAATGTAGTCATATAATGCAGGACAGAAAAAACTAATTACTAGTGATCAGTGGTGTAAAACTAATCACAAAAACAAACTGGAGATTTGTGATACGTTTACTGCAGAAACTGAAGCGCAATTCTGTAGTCTCGTTGTCTACTTTGACAGAAAAAAAATAATGGAGAGTTAATGAAACTACTGTAGATCGACACAGATGTGCGTTTCATTGTTCATTATTTTTTTCCTTCCTTGGCGGGCTGCGCTGCACCGTCAAAGTAATCCCTACTCTTTGGCTAAATGGCTGCTAGTTGCCGAAGGCCAAATAAATAAATTAAAAAAAATCCCCACCCTTCGACAGCTGACAAGCAAGTCACTAGAAAACGCAGCTGCAGTCAACAGTTGCTCGCCTTTGGCTAGTCTGTGCTGTCGTGTAGAACAATGTCTTCACTCTTTTATTGGTATTGTTTTGACTCTGCAGTAACTCGTCGAGTTTTGAAGTACAGAAGAACTAGGAGGTTATGGATTCATCCCATAAATAGCGACAGACATTTAGGAGAGTTTTTTCTTTACATGAAGAACTTAAAAACTATCCTGAAAAATTTTATTCATATTACAGAATGAATCATAATACATTTCAGTATGTGCTGCAGAGCATTCAAGACAAAATTTCGAAACAGAACACAAATTTTCGCAGAAGTATAACAGCAGAAGAAAAATTGTGTATAACGATAAGGTAAGATTCGTTAGTACACACTTTTTGGTTTGCAGTAGAACTTTGTGCAGAATTCACTACCTCCAATTAATTGTAGTCATGCTTTTGTATTTTAAATTTCACAAACGCTTACCTCTGAGGGAAGAGAGTTTACGGGACTCCTGAGAATCATCAGTAAGTAATTAGCTTCGTCATTTTGGGTAATGTCTTGCTGTGCCTTCAACGAAGAATCGCAGATACACTCCTTCAGAATTTTCCAACTTTTTCTTCTTTTTTCTTCATGATGCAGCGCTTGGCAGTGGTGATGGTTCATCATGTGGAGCCACTGATGACCTCACAGAATTCTTTTCATTACCTTGTAAGATAGACAGACTGATATGCCCTTTGACTCAGTGGTTCTATTTCCACTGGTAAGGAACTGTGCATAGCTCTTAGAACTTAGGAAAATCATATGACAGAACAAAACCCGAGTGGAATTGCATTTTAATATACTATTCCCTGGATCACATGACCTTATTTTGCGAAGTTATACAAGTTATTCTCTGTAACTGTTTCTCAGGTCTTTGCATTTCGATTTCATTATTTTAATTGAAAGAATATAGAAGGGTGCAAGAAAATGTCTCTCTAATTATTTATTGTTGTATAACTATGAAATGACATTGACTAAGTAAATATCTACTGTGCAAACAAAACTTCGCCCAACACCACACTTGAGTAACACATTTTACGATTTTTTTTCTCAGGTATCTGTCCACTGGCATCTCCTTTCATGCACTAGCATCGTCATTCCGATTAGGAGTGTCCACCGTATCAGTGTTGGTGAAAGACGTTTGTATGGCCATATGGGAGTCACTTGCTCCCATTCATTTACCAACGCCAACTGTTTCTCGATTTAAAGAAATTGCCAATGAAATGCATACGAGATGGGGATTTCCAAACTGTGTTGGGAAGCACATACGTGTCCAATGTCCTAAACTTTCTGGCAGCTTGTTTTACAATTACAAACAGTATTATTCGATTGTACTCCAAGCAGTTACTGATGCAAATTACAAATTTATAGCTGTGGATGTTGGTGCCTACGGTAAACAGTCTGATGCAGGCGTGTTTAAAGAAAGTATGTTATATAAGAAACTTACAAATGGGGAGATGTTATTACCGCCACCAACAAGACTTGAAGGAATGTGTCAGGAACTACCGTACGTCATTTTGGGAGATGAAGCTTACCCCTTATTAGAGAATTTGATGAGACCTTTTCCTCGCAGAAATTTGGACAACGAGAAGATTCTATACAACGATATGCATTCCAGAGCAAGAAAAGTTGTTGAATGTGCATTTGGTATAATGACCAATAAATGGAGACTACTGAGGAAGGAAATTGAAACATCCGTTGACGTAGCTGATCACATAGTCAAGTGCATTTGTCTACTTCATAATATTGTCATTGACAGAGAAGGATGCAATGTTGAAGCTGAAAAGTTTTGTAACAATGCTGATATGCAGACAGCTGGTGCCACATTCAACAGAAAGTCCACATTACGTTCGAAAACTGTCAGGAACACTTTTGTTGAATATTTCGTTAAAAATGCAACTTAAAATAATTAAAAAACCTCTCAAATAAATTTTGGAATTGAAAGTACTTTGCTATTTACTGTATTTTTTTGTATCTCATTTCACTGTAAATAAAACAAATAAAATTATAAAGGAAAATAATTTATATTTGTGCGTACTATCTGAAGCATACTCCTTTGTTACTTCGTTCCATAATCTGGAAACTGCATTATTAATGTCATACTAGCCGAATTTCTGATACCAAATTGATGGACACAAGTTAATGTCATGTATATGTTATTCTGCATCCATTAAAGTAAGAACATCGCAAAAAGATGTCACAGACAACAGCTTATAGTAACGTGCCGCAACATGACTTTACAATGCATTGTCATTTGATAGGGAAACATTTCCGTCCCTCAGTGATACTCATATCTGCCTCCGTTTACAAGTAAATGCGAACTATTCAGTGGCGGCAATGCCGCGATCGCTGGCAAGCTATTGTTGTAAATGCATGTAGATTAAATAAGTGAAATAAAAGTAATTTCGGATGTATCATTATAATAAACGTAATTTTTCCTGACTGATTGTGAAATGTGAGGTAACATCTTAAAAAAAAAGACGTGTGCAGTCACACTTGTGATGAAAGCAGAAGGGAGACGTGTGATGCGTGTACTGCAGAAGCTGTAGTGCTGCGCCACAGGCTTGCGCCTGCGGTCGGCTCGCGCCGGCAATATTAAACACTCCGGATGTCGCCGGCTCGGCTCCGGGAGGCTCACGCCGTGTCGGCGCGGCCCGGCCGCCAGTGTGAACACCGCAATTCAAAACCATGTGTTTGATACCGAAGCGGGCGGCGGCCCGGCCAGGCTCGGCTCGGCCCGGCCGGCAGTGTGAACGCAGCCTAACACTGGTAGCATGCCGCGACAGCGTGGACGTGAACCGTATGTGCAGTTGACGGACTTTGAGCGAGGGCGTATAGTGGGTATGCGGGAGGCCGGGTGGACGTACCGCCGAATTGCTCAACACGTGGGGCGTGGTGTCTCCACAGTACATCGATGTTGTCGCCAGTGGTCGGCGGAAGGTGCACGTGCCCGTCGACCTGGGACCGGACCGCAGCGACGCACGGATGCACGCCAAGACCGTAGGATCCTACGCAGTGCCGTAGGGGACCGCACCGCCACTTCCCAGCAAATTAGGGACACTGTTGCTCCTGGAGTATCGGCGAGGACCATCCGCAACCGTCTCCATGAAGCTGGGCTACGGTCCCGCACACCGTTAGGCCGTCTTCCGCTCACGCCCCAACATCGTGCAGCCCGCCTCCAGTGGTGTCGCGACAGGCGTGAATGGAGGGACGAATGGAGACGTGTCGTCTTCAGCGATGAGAGTCGCTTCTGCCTTGGTGCCAATGATGGTCGTATGCGTGTTTGGCGCCGTGCAGGTGAGCGCCACAATCAGGACTGCATACGACCGAGGCACACAGGGCCAACACCCGGCATCATGGTGTGGGGAGCGATCTCCTACACTGGCCGTACACCACTGGTGATCGTCGAGGGGACACTGAATAGTGCACGGTACATCCAAACCGTCATCGAACCCATCGTTCTACCATTCCTAGACTGGCAAGGGAACTTGCTGTTCCAACAGGAAAATGCACGTCCGCATGTATCCCGTGCCACCCGACGTGCTCTAGAAGGTGTAAGTCAACTACCCTGGCCAGCAAGATCTCCGGATCTGTCCCCCATTGAGCATGTTTGGGACTGGATGAAGCGTCGTCTCACGCGGTCTGCACGTCCAGCACGAACGCTGGTCCAACTGAGGCGCCAGGTGGAAATGGCATGACAAGCCGTTCCACAGGACTACATCCAGCATCTCTACGATCGTCTCCATGAGAGAATAGCAGCCTGCATTGCTGCGAAAGGTGGATATACACTGTACTAGTGCCGACATTGTGCATGCTCTGTTGCCTGTGTCTATGAGCCTGTGGTTCTGTCAGTGTGATCATGTGATGTATCTGACCCCAGGAATGTGTCAATAAAGTTTCCCCTTCCTGGGACAATGAATTCACGGTGTTCTTATTTCAATTTCCAGGAGTGTATAATACTCTGAGAGTGAAGCAAGGTGAGTCAGCCGTCTATCCAGCAACGCCACTTAGCTTGCATTGCACAGAAAGACGTGCATATGTCCTCCAGAGTTCATAGTGGGAAAGAAAAGTTACGAAGTGGGGCAGTGTCGTGTGAAACTGGGATGAATACTAATTGAAGTGGGAAAGCTGAAAGTGATGTAATTATAACGTTGTGACTATTCCTTGTGTTGTATTCCATGTTGCCAGTGTGGTGCATTTCATGTAATTTAAGTATGTGTGGTATGCACGGGAGAGTAGCAAGATAGTTTCAGAGGCAGTGGGCTATGCATGTTCCTTTTTGTACCGTTCGGTCTGGAGGAAATTTTCGTGATGATGGGTGTAAGAGTCGAAGTGTGAGATATAGCAAAAGATCCACCATCCTATCCAGAAAGTCCACTGTAGTGTTTGATAATTACGAGACCATAAGATAATCACCAATGTAAAGCCATGCCCACTGGGCGGAGTTAATTGTTGTAGAAAATGTAATGGTGTGTTTAGGTTATAGAAATTATCGGAATAAATAAGATAGTGAAAAGAAAAAGATTGGTGGCCTTTTCCTTCGAATAGTATGTTGTCACGATAACCAGAATTTATAATGTGAGCGCCATTCATATTCAGTGCGATGACCACGTGTTGATCAAAGCCGTTGGGTAAGAAAGAAAATGTGGTATTGCCAGTGCGTAGTGAACAGTCAGAGTTGTGTAAATTGCTAATAGTCAGATATGCGTTATCCGTTTCCGTTGCGTAATATTCAAACAGGAGAATAATTTGTAACTTAATTGGGAGTACTAGAGCTCATGTTACTCGATAAATAAGAATGAATCCACTCGCTTGGCAGACCGCTCATCTTGCAGGCCTGACTGCTTGATGCCACAGTATGAGCAAGGCATGTGGGTGCCTCTCAAGATTAAACTGAATAAATTACAGCAGGGTATGAAGTTAAGGAGGTGAGACCTGGGTAAGTTGAAGGAACCAGAGGTTGTTGAGTGTTTCAGAGGGAGCATTAGGTAACGGTTGACTAGAACAGGGGAAAGGAATAAAATAGGAGGCGAATGGGTAGCTTTAGTAAAGGCGGCAAAGAACCAAAAATGTAAAAATAGAAGGCCTAGTAGAAACCGTTAGATAACACAGGAAATATTAAATTTAAATATTGAAAGGAGAAAATATAAAAATGCAGTAGATGAAACAGGAGAAAGGGAATACATACGTCTAAAATGGTTCAAATGGCTCTAAGCACTGTGGGACTTAACATCTGAGGTCATCAGTCCCCTAGACTTAGAACTACTTAAACCTAAGGACATCACACATATCCATGACCAAGGCAGGATTCGAACCTGCGACCGTAGCAGCAGCGCAGTTCCGGACTGAAGCGCCTAGAACCGCTCGGCCACACTGGTCGGTATACGTCTAAAACACGAGACTGACAGGAAGTGCAAAACAGCTGAACAGAAATGGTTAAGGAAAAAATGAAAGTTTTAGAAGCATATTTCACTAGGGGAGGGATAGATACCGCCTACAGAAAATTAAAAGAGGCCTTTGGAGAAAAAAATGCTGCTGCATGAATATCAAGTGCTCAACTGGAAAACCAGTATTAAGCAAAGAAGGGAAACGTGAAAGGTGGAAGGAGTATATAGAAGTTCTGTACAAAGGAGATGAAGTTGCAGCAATATTACAGGATATAGACGAAGATGATATGGGAGATTGGTACTGCGAGAAGAATTTGACTGAAAGACCAAAGTCGAAACAAGGCCTCGGGAGTACACGACATTCCGTCAGAAGTACTGATAGCCTTGGCAGAAAGTGCCACGACAAAACTCTTCCATCTGGTGAGTAAGAAGTATGAAAAGGCGAAATACCCTCAGACTCAAAAAGAATGTAATATTTTCAGATCCAAAGAAAGCAGCTCTGACAAGTATGAAAATTATCCAACTATTAATTTAATAAGTCATGGTATGGAAATGCTGTGTGGCTAGGGCCTCCGGTCAGGTAGACCGTTCGCCTGGTGCAAGTCTTTCGAGTTGACGCCACGTCGGCGACTTGCGTGTCGATGGGGAGGAAATGATGATGAGAAGGACAACACAACACCCATTCCCTCAACGGAGAAAATCTCCGACCCAGCCGGGAATCGAACCCGGGCCCTTAGACATAACATTTCGTCGCGCTGACCACTCAGCTACCAGGGGTGGACATAAGTCATGGTTGCAATATACAACACGAATTCTTTACTGAAGAATGGAAAAACTGATAGAAGCTGACCTCGGAGAAGATCAGTTTGGATTCCGGAGATATGAATCGTAGGAACACGAGAGACAATACTCACCCTTCGACTTATCTTACAAGATAGGTTAATGGAAGGCAAACCAAAGTTTATAGGATTTGTGGACTTGGGTAAAGCTTTTGATAACGTTGACTGGAATAATCTCTTTGAAATTCTGAAGGTAACAGGGATAAAATACTGCGAGCGAAAGACTATTTATAACTTGTATAGAAACCAGACGGCAGCAATAAGAGTCGAGGGACATAAAAGGGAAGCAATGGCAGAGAAAGTAGTGAGGCAGGGCTGTAGCCTATGCCCGATATTATTCAGTCTGCACATTGAGAAGAGAAATTAGGGATAGGAATTAAAGATCATGAAGAAGAAATAAAAACTTTGAGGTTTGTCGATGGGAATGTAATTCTGTCAGAGACGGTAAAGGAGCTGGAAGAACAGTAGAACGGAATGGAGAGTGTCTTCAAAGGAGAGGATAAGATGATCATCAACAAAAACAAAACTGGGATAATGGAATGTAGTCGAATTAAATCAGGTGATGCTGAGGGAATTAGATGGAAAACGAGACGCGTGAGTTTTGTTATTTGGACAGAAAAATAACTGATGATGGCCGAAGTAGAGAGGATATAAAATGTAGACTGACAATGGCAAGAAGAGCGTTCCTGAAGAAGAGTAATTTGTGAGCCTTTTCTGAAAGTATTTGTATGTATTATGGCCACGTATGAAAGTGAAACGTGCACGATAAACACTTTAGATAAGCAGAGAATAGAAGCATTTTGAAGTGTGGTGCTACAGAAGAATGCTGAAAATTAGTTTGGTAGATCATGTAATTAACGAAGAGGTACTACATAGAATTGGGAAGAAAAGACATATGTGACATAACTTGACTAAAAGAAGCAATCAGTCGCTAGGACACATTCTGAGACATCAAGAGATCTCAATTTAGTATTGAAGTGTGAAGGGTAAAAATTGTAGAAGGAGATCAAGAGATGAATACAGTAAGCCGATTCAGAAGGTTGCAATAGGCATTCGGAGGTGATGAGGATTGTAGAGGATAAAGTCGCATGGAGAGCTCCATCAAACCAGTCTTTGGACTGAAGACACAGCAATATACCAGCATATAAGGTTTACATATAAAAGTTTGAGTCACTTATATCAGATTATACAGATATCCAAGTTCTTACGCTTATTTTAAAGCAATCGTGCTAGGACTCTGTACTACTAGTATTTATAACGTAGGGAATGAGAATGCGCGACTACTACTTTTTCACTCTCTAAGGAATAGCAGAAATTAAAAAGATTTTGCCAGAGATTAAAAAGATTTTGCCAGAAAATAATAACTGAAGAATTTAGCCTCTAAAAATATTTCAGAATGTGATAATCGCTAAGTTCCTGCATGTCATAACTCCAAAAATTCACAGTTTCCACGACATTTTCTCTTTGGTCGTACTGGGAAACCATTTCGCACTGGACTCGCATTCGGAAGGACGACGGTTCAATCCCGCGTCCGGCCATCCTGATTTAGGTTTTCCGTGATTTCCATAAATCACTCCAGGCAAATGCCGGGATGGTTCCTCTGAAAGGGCACGGCCGACTTCCCTCCCCATCCTTCCCAAATCCGATGAGACCGATGACCACGCTGTCTGGTCTCCTTCCCCAAAACCAACCAACCAACCAACCATTTCGCAATTGGCACAGTGGCACATTTTTTTTAGAACGGGGCCTCGACAATACTGTTAAGTGCAGTACAAAACCTGAAAAAATCAGCTGTGTCTATCCCATTTTTACTCATAACAGAAAAACAGCGCCATACGAGCTGCAACGCCTCAAACAAGCCGAATGGCGTTTCTTTCATCTCTTCAAATTAGTAAGCCTAGTTCATTCGAGACATCGAATACAAATTGTTTAAGACGCCTGTGAAACTCGTGTAATAAAACTGCGGTACTTTTTCGCGCTTATGTAATGACATTCAAAATCTGGAGAGTGCTTATGGATAAACCGTACGCCTCACCATAGTCCCGCGACTTGGTGCGATGTATACTGGCGACAGAAATTCTGTTCTGCACACCTGAATGCTCACTCCACATATATTCCTACTATATGGCGACAGTGTTCGGGGCACGATGGACCGTAACAATCCGTCACATGGCACAAATCGCAGATCACAGCAATCGATCGCTTGTACCTCGTAATTCCCATAGAGTGTACATACCTATAGCGTCAGCTTTTGATGTGCAGAACGTGAATTCTGTCCGCCTGTTATTAGACTAGTTTGCTGCTACATGTAGATCACCTTCAGAAGTTCCGTGAAACTTTGTACAAAGTTTTACAAGCAACGTTTTACAAGCAACTTAACAATTTGATACCAGGAACTGAAATTGGTTTAAAGATGTGAAGAGCAATGGCATAGCTCATATTCCACTTCATTTACATATTTTCGGTAACGGGATAAGAAATGACAGCCAAAAATATATATTTTTTGGTACGTTTTCTACTGCAGTTATTCATTTTGTCGAACCGCTATTCCAACAGATTACGTTACAATGACAATGCAGACGGCGCCGAAGTGTCACGAAAAATAACGCATTTAGAACCATGTTACTGTTACAGTAACTGCGGTAATCGATTTGCCACCTGCTTTTCCATTATTATTTTAGGTTTTTTTTATTTACCGTTCTGCTCTTTAAAGACAAGTAAAATATGTATAATATTGTCTTGCCTTCTCATCAGAAAAGTAAAATCATACACTATGCGTAAAAAATTAAAAATACACGCTCAACGCTCGTATTTTGGAGGAATGAAAGAAGTGACAGTCAACAATATTTTTTTAAGTTTTCTATTGTAATGATTCACATTGTCGAATCTGTCCTAATTAATTACGTTACAATGACTCTGAATAGGAAACTAACTCTTGCAGAAATACTTAGATACACACAAGGATCTAAGAACCAGCATAAAGTGGAAGAAATTAATCAGACAGTCAGGTATAAATTTTACTTACATATGAACATGGCACCAGTATGTACACATTGACTGGCAGTTTACTCAGACACACATTTGCAGACTTATCTAGAACTTGTCTCGTAAACATATGACCACAAAACCGCGAAATTGCATCTACAATACAACACTTGACAATGGCGTGTCTCGATATTTTTCATCATACAAAGTGCCTGATATCAATATGACAGTCACAATTACACATTTGTTATACATACCTATAAAAAGTAACTGGTCCGCCTTCCACAGACTATACGAAAAAAATTAAGTTAACACTTGGCGTGGGGGCTGATGAGAGTGACCGTAAATGAGAAACCCCTTTACTGTCGCTCCCATCAGCCACCACATCGAGTGTCAACTTAGTTTCCGCCTATAATACTTCTCTCTACATCCGTAGCAACGACAATACTGCACCATAGATGTTACTAAAACTCAAAAGTGCAGAAAAATGTATAAAACAAGGCGAATAAGTACTGTAGTCAGGTTTCGCTACTACACCAAATTGCAGACGAAGCAGTATCGTCCCAGAATCACGTGACTAGCCAGGTTTGATGTTGACGAAACGCGCAGTAGACTATGCTTATTCCATAGATACACATACTCTACGGTAATTCCCAGACAGTCTGATGAATCGCATGCGAAGTGTTGCATTATGGCTGCCTGGGTGGGATTCGTTTGTCTAGCTATTATGGGGGGGCTAGAAGTTTATTTCACTTCGCTGGGCTCGCGAGAGGTAGGGTCTTCACGCCAGAACTTGTAGTTATTCACAGAGCACGGATTACCATTAAAGGTAAAGTTGAACACAGAATTTCTATTTGCATTAAGAAGAAATGATGCAGAGACACAGATATTCTTCGTTTTTGCCGTGGGCAGCAGTTTGGAGCTTGCACTTTGGAAATAGAAATTCGGATGAGGTTTGCAGTAATTGTCACGGTATACTGGGCTCCAGCTGGTGACTACAACTTACTTTGAAATAACTAGACGTAATTTTTTTACTTCTACACAGAATGAGGTAATGTTAAACGGGCATTTTAATTTTAATGTGTAAGGTGTACCTATTCTAGAGACCGAGCGATGTGACGCAGGGGTTAGCACACTGGACTCGCTCTCGGGATGACGACGGTTCAAGTCCGTGTCTGGCCGTCCAGATTTAGGTTTTCCATGATTTCCCTAAATCGCTCCAGGCAAATTCCGGGATGGTTCCTTTGAAGGGGCTGGCCGATTTCCTTACCCATCCTACGCAATCCGAGGTTGTGCACCAGTTCTAATGACCTCGATGTCGACGGGATGTTAAATGCAATGTTCTTTCCTTCTTTCCTATTCTAGAGCTATACTACACTAAAGTCCCCTGTCATTTCACCTGTAGGACAAAAGAGCTTTCTGATGAGTGCAAAAAAAAAAAAAAGAAAAATAAATAATTCTGTACACCTATACATATACATACAATCTGAGGTCCAGCGAAAACGTATTCTAGTACAAAATATAACTACATGAACTTTCTTACAGAAAGGTCCTGTTCGATTATTCTGTGGGATTAACAGTTTGTGCTTAGTGAGTGAGAGAATATGAAAAATCTCGTGCGTGGTTCATGTAGGTTTTGCGGGTTGCATAAAGCTAATAGAGAGGGGCATCTAAATCATCCTGTGTGACACCTTCCCATTACAATTTGCAACAAGAATCGTGGAAACCAGCATCGCTGCTATTGATGGCATTTCTACAGACACATCGAGATTGTAAACCCATTGTGTAAATGCAGACTGGAAAGAAGTGTGCAATACAACTGGTGTTAACGCATAATGTAATGTATTCTAAAATAAAGCCTACAGTTCCCAACAACAGCGTCCTAAAATAAGTTAATAATTTCAAGTCTCGCTTTTTTTCTTAGTATTAGTTGACATACGAGATCAACTGCCACTTCTGCTAAACATCGCGATTCATGTTCCATAGCAGAACTTCACGAAACACTAGCATTCAAAAATCAGGGTGTTCCAAAAAGAACGCCAGGATTCTGAAGAAGCGATGCAGAAAAACTGTTCTAGAAAATGAAACAATTTAAATGTCAAATTGAAAAGAGGAAAAAAACAGTTTTTTCCATACCTTGTTAAGTTTCGATGTGGGCTCCATTTGTTGCTCTGCAGACGTCATAACGATATTCTATTTCACGCCATGTGTTTTATAGCGTTTTCAGTGTTACAGTTGTGATGGCTGTCGAAATTCACTCCCACAGAGGGCTCAAATTTCGAATCTTTTCTGCATGGATACTGTTCTTTACGTAGCCCCAGACAAATAAGTCCAAAGGTGGATCAGGATTTTCGGAATGGCAGGAAATAGGCACATGCCTGCCTATTCAGCAATTTGGAAATCTATTGCTTTATCTCTTCTCTAATCTGAAATTTGTGGGCATGCAGTCGTAACCTTTTATGTATAACGACGAAGAATATTATCTTGGGTACGGTTAACTGAAGACTTTGTCGGGCAAGTTTGCTAGATTTCTTCAACTTTGTCTTCATTTGCTCTTGGCTGGCTTGGTGAAAGTCCTTTCAATACGTTTCCTGTATCTTGAAACTGGTTCAAGCATCGCCGAATAGCTTTGCCATCGAGTGTATTTTGTCCTGAATAAGGTTCCCGAAAGCGGGGCTGCACACTAACAATTCACTTAGACTCCGCGTACCAAAGAAATGCACTGCGTATAGTCAGCATCGTACTGGCCTGTATGTCAAAAGTTGTGAGACACCAGTGCGCAACTCTTTTGCACCAGTCGCATCATTCCTGAGCGTTCAGCAGCACTTTGAACTCAGCACGCTCAACGTTTGACATTCGACAGCACGCTCCGTGTGCTGACGGCTTAAGTAGCAGAATGCTCCCGTATTCATGTCGGGAGGCAGAACCCGGCGCTCAAAATCAGATCGTGTTTGTGTGCAGCCAAGCAGATGGAAACGTTCAAGAGGCAGCACAGCTATACCAAAATAAGAACCCTTTTTGGGCGTTTGTGCGATCACGGGTTCTTTCAGACAGACGAACGCGCGGGGAGGCGGCGGACTGTGCATACAACAGATTTGGAGCGCCGGGTTCTGCCTCTCGACCATTTCCATCTGCTTGGCCGTACACAAACACCGTTTCGGCTTATTACCGACACGAATACCGGACCATTTTGGTGCTTACAGTACGCTGCGTCACACAGCCTGCAGTACACAAGGAACACACGGCACGTGGCCAGAGGAACCTTCGTTCATCAGCGCCATATACCGTGACTACTATGCATTTCCTGGCGTGTTCATAGGACGTTTTTTCCTCCATTTCCAGTCAGGAACCCGTTCCTGCAGTTTGTCGGTTTTTATTAATGTTCACTCTGTTCATCCTTTATAATGACTTTGTGATGGATCAAAAGGTGCGTCTAGTCATGTGACCGATAATGCTGTTGTAGTCTTCAGTTCGAAGACTGGTTTGACGCATCTCTCCGTGCTTAGTCTGTCCTGTGCAAGCCTTTTCATCTCTGAATAACTTCTGCAACTTACATCCTCCTGAACCCGCTTACTACAGAATATTCAAGTCTTGGTCTTCCTCTACGATGTTTACTCCCCACACTTTGCTTCCGTTAAGCAACTGGCGATTCTTGATGCCTCAGGATGTGTCCTACTAATCGATCCCTTCTTACGATAGTGTTAGCTGTGTGCAAGTGATTTCACTAGTTCAGGCAAAGACGGTCTCAACGGCAGAGGCTCTGGATGACACGTCAAGGGCATCACCGGCGCCTCGCAACTTCTACCACCGATACCCACCACGTGTAGGCCGTGCCTGCATGTACAGAGTATTTTCATCTTCTTCCATTAGACCTGTATGACAATAACCTAGTGTCATATAATGTATTACTAGTACTTCCAGAACTGAATTACGCAAGGACCCCAATGTGGTAAACGCGATCGCAACGCATTCCAGCGGCAGTTGTGGGATGTTTCTAGTTCGTAAATTACACCGTTTACTCAACGGGACGCGCGTAAAATTCCTACATTATCTCTATTAAAATGCACATTTCCTCCACTGTCTACATCCCAGTCATTTTGTTCTATACGTAATATACACAAATAGAAACTCGAATATCCATGTACATGTTTTAAGACAATAAGGAAAGTACCATGTCCAATCAATAAGGACACAGGCTTATAAAAGTTCCATTGTATATACTGAGATGGTATCAGTTCTTTCGGACATGTCCGAAAGAACAGATACCATCGGTGACCATGCAGCTCGTTAAAATGAAATTTCAATGAAATTAACACCCTTACCTGCTTACAGGCGTTGACATACGTCAACGGGGACACATGAAAATGTGTGGCCCGACCGGGACTCGAACCCGAGATCTCCTGCTTACGTGGCAGACGCTCTATTCATCTGAGCAACCGAGGAATACGTTGAGAATGTGGGTTTCGCGGGAGGCGTGCCAGAGATAAATCCCTGCAGTCGGCCTATCCTCTGTATCCTCGGTGGCTCAGATCAGTCGTGCTCCGGCACTCGGCCAGTGCACATCGCGCGGTGACGGGCGGTAGCGCGGGCCAGTGTTTACGTCGCGAGCAGTGCTGCGGTGGCAAGCTGCGCAGCGTGTGCGAGCGCTGTTAACGTTTGTTTCTGTACCACTGTTGTAAGTAAGATGTCGACAATTAACAGAGCGAACAGCGTTCAGTGTGTTTTCGATCGTGCTGCCTTGCGACCGACGGCTTTCGAAATCCATGAGTGGATTTTTGAGGATCTGAAATTGCCGGAAGATATAGTCGACACGTTCCAGTTGGACTTTGTGCAGTACTCGTTATTTATCAAATTTATTTCGAGTGACACTTATGAGAAATTCGTTGAGGAGCATGCTGGTGTGAGACCATTTCGTCATAATGATGGCAGTATTAGCAATGTCCAAATCGTGCCTTCGGGATACGGAGTGAGAACCGTCAGGGTATTTAATGTGCCACCTGAGTGCCCTAATGACCTGATAGCACGTTCTCTGTCACTGTACGGCGTTGTTTTGTCGGTTACCAATGAAAAATGGTCGAGTGCATATCGCTACCAAGTTAACAGCGGGGTGCGAAGTGTACGTGTGGACTTAAAAAAGCATATACCTTCGTATGTTACCATTGGCGGCTGTCGTGCACAGGTAACTTACATTGGACAACCCCCTACCTGTTCGATCTGCCATTCAACAGAACATCTGCGGATGAACTGTACACGTCGACGTCCATTTCAACTTCCACGGGAACGTCCTGCAGACGGTAGTGAAAAGCTTGTTCCGCTATTGAGTGAGGTAGTCGCGGGGACGGTACCGCCACCTCGGCAGCCGGAACGTGTTAGCGAGGCGGAGATGCCAGTTCAGGTGGAATGCAGTGCCCAAGACATTTGCGGTAGGACGGACGTCGATCCGGCACCGTCATCCTCACCGGGGCAGTTACCGCTGGATAAGAACGATGCGCCAGCCACCTCTGAAACTAAGCCGTGTGAGATACAGGAGCGGGTGCAGATCAGTTTGCCTGAACCGCCCCTATCGGTAGAGACTGCAGCCGACACGAAGAAAGGCCGCCGAAGGAGAAGCAAAGGGAATAGTAGCAAAGAGGAAAAGTCGGATGATTTGAGACCCGTACACATGTCAGAAAGTGGCAGCGAGACTGAACCTCAATCTTCTTGCTCCGTGCGCTGCGAGGACACCGCGAGGCAAGAACGCATCCGTGAACAGACCAAACACCTGAAGGCACTACTGAGCGCTGAGAGGGAACAGAGCACCGTAACGGCTAAGAGGAAGAGCGAGCAGAGCAGCGAGCAGCTGCAGCAGCGCTCCCGCAGGAACTCGCTGACGTCAGTCGCAGCCCCGCGTGTTGGTCAGGCGGATGCGACCACGTTGACAGACTCAGCCGGCGGTGGCGGGCAGGGCGGCGCGCGCACCGCGAAGCACCCCGACAGCAATGAGCCGTGGTGGCAGCAGGACGAGGAGATGCAGCAGTAGCTGCTCTCGCGCATGACCATCGCCCTGCGACATTTCCACTCTCTGAGTACTCCAGACGTTCCCAACGAGTTTGATTCAAAGACGTCGAGAAGGACGATCCAACACAGAGCTCATTGTCCTCTGAACCATCATGTGCGATAGCCAAACCTACAACGTTACCACACTTAACGTCAATAGAATTCACAGTGCGGTGAAACTCCGTTCGCTAACTGATTTCTTGTATGGTACCAGCGTTGACATTGCCCTCCTACAGGAGGTAATCACAGTCTTAGAAGTGCCCGGTTACGTTCTCATTGATAACATCAATCTCCAGGATGCTGTAGGCACTGCCATACTTCTGCGCGACGGTATACCATTTACGGATGTGCAGCGGCTGCCTAGTGGTCGTGGCATTTCTCTTCGAGTGAATGGTGTGCAGATTGTTAACGTGTACGCTCCCTCAGGTAGCACTCATAAGAGAGATCGCTCAACATTTTATAAAAACGAGGTTCCCATTCTTCTTAGCGCTTATCGTGCACATCTCATCCTCGGTGGTGACTTCAATTGTGTGCTTAACGACAGAGACCAAACTCCTCACACGAACAGATGTATCGAACTTGAACATTTAATTCATGGCATGCGTCTTCACGATACATGGCAACAACTGCACGGTGAACGGGTAGCGTACACCTTCGTAACTAGTCATTCTGCCAGTCGGTTGGATAGGATCTATGTGTCCGAGGCCCTCCAGCGACACGCTGTGAACTGTGACATAGCTCCTGTCAACATCTCCGACCATTGTGCGTATCAGTGTTACCTTAACCTACGCCGCCAGCAAATATACCGCGGGAAAGGCTACTGGAAATTGAATGTCAGCCTTCTGCAGGATGCCCAACTTGAAGAGGAGGTGAACATAACGTGGCAACAGCTCCAGCGGCAACGACGTCGTTACGATAGCGCTCTCCAGTGGTGGACTCAGTGTGCTAAGCCTAAATTACGCCTCACCCTCATGAGTTACGCCCGACAAAAAAGCTTTTGGCAGAAACAGACTATTGAGTTTTATTATCGCTGTTTGAGAGAACTGTACAGTCGCGCTAACAATCCTTCTGGCGATATCGACATAAAGATCAAACGATATAAAGCGAAAATCACGGCGATACAACGCCAACGAATGCAAGGCATCATCGTGCGAGCCCACCCCAAGGACGTTGCCGCCGAAGAACGGGCCTCTCTGTACCACATCCTGAGAACGACGAAACGGTGTAAAGCCATGTTGATTGAAGCCGTTGTTGATGACGCTGAGAATGCCATCACGAAGCAACGTGACATCATCTCGCACGTCTACGACTATTATAGTCAACTTTACAAGAAGCAAGCCGTTGATGAACACTCGTGCGACGATTTTCTTAGGACCTTGAGCTGTCGCTTGTCGCAACAGGATACTGCAAATCTGGAATCTCTTTTCACAGAGGACGAAATCCGACTGGCGGTCCACAGTGCAAAGAAAGGGAAGTCACCAGGACCCGACGGTCTCAGCGCTGAGTTTTACCAGCGTTACTGGAACCTCCTCGGTCCGACGCTCCTCGAGATCGCGAATGAACTCTGGCACCTGGAAGCTATACCCAAGGCATTTACGGAAGGTATCATCCTGCCCTTACCGAAAAAAGGGAACAGCAGGAAGGTCGAAAACATGCGACCCATCACACTCCTGAATGCCGACTTCAAAATCATCACCAGATCGATTAAGCTAAGGATGCAAACCGTTATGTACAAGGTTTTGGGCAGTTACCAGTACAGTGCAGTGCAAGGCCGAAGTGCAATCTCAGCAGCCTGCGATTTGAGGGACATCATCTGTTCGTATGCTGAAACCAAAGGACAGGGCGCTCTGATCTTTCTAGATTTTGAGAAGGCTTATGACCGTGTACGTCATGACTTCCTCTTTAAAAGCATGAAGAAACTAGGTTTTGGACTTCATCTCATAGAATTAATTCGCAAACTTACTACAAACGCCTCTTCACGGATTCTCATTAATGGCCATTTTACAAAAGAAGTTTCCATTGAGCAATCCGTCCGCCAAGGATGTCCTCTGTCAATGATTTTGTACGCCATTGCAGTGGAGCCGCTACTGAACCACTTGGCGCATAGCGGGATCGGACTTAGCGTCCAGTCTGTCACTATCCCATGCATTGCGTATGCTGACGATGTATGCGTAACTGTGTCATCATCGCAACAACTTCTGTCAGCGGAAACTCTTTTACAAAAATTCACGTTTCTTTCAGGAGCAATACTCAATAGAACTAAAACCACAGCTTTGCAGATCGGTGGCGGTCTCGGAGACATATCCCATGTTACCTGGTGCAAGGTCAAGGATTCTCACACAACCCTCGGTGTTACTTTTGAGGCCAAACCAGACAAATTCCTGACGAAGAACTGGTCACACATGCTTAATAAATTACGTGCTGCTTTGATACTTCACTCCGACCGTGACTTGAACATACTACAGAAAGTTAAGACCATCGAGATCGCCATTACGAGCAAGATGACTTATTTGGCGCAAATTCTTCCCATCTCCGACCATCTAGCCAAGAGTATACAACAAGCGTTATGCTGGTTTCTTTTTAGGGGGCACATTTTCAAAGTTCAATTCGATACCTTAACCTTGCCTTCGTTCAAAGGTGGCCTTAACCTCATTAAAGTACACAAAAAATGTGTCACCCTGCTCCTAAATCGCATCAGGAAGGAGTTCCGTACCCGGAGGACCAGTATCATCACAAACCTCATTCAGCGGTGGAAGCCTCATAGCCTTGACCCACCCGTTAATATCGCCGGCATTCCACTTGCTTACCGACATGTGCGACTGTACTACATGGAAATGAGCTACATTCGACACAACATCGTCGATAACGGAAGCCTGACGAACAGGAAGCTTTATGGCCTTCTCACGACAACAAACCACAGGAATCGTCTCGAAGAAAAACATCCACATACACATTGGAGTATAGTATGGCGGAATGTGCACAGCGACGTGTTACCGTCACGCGTCATAGCCGACTGGTATCTAACAGTCAACGATAAAGTAGCAATGAATGAAAAGCTACATAAAATTGGCCTTCATCCAACGCCCAACTGTGACGCATGCGGAAGGGTCGATACGCTTCTTCATAGGTTCACGTGCGGACATGCAGAAGAAATTACTACATTTCTTCGTCAACGATTGTCGGTGATAGACCGTACGACGCCCTGTGGTGTAGATCTTTTAGAGATCATTCAGCCACAAAAACTGAGATATCCACGAGCAAAAAACAACGCTGCAACGTGGATCATGGGCCACACAGCATCGTTTATTATGCAGAATAGACATGCTACTTTCCTCGACTATTATTCTTACATAGAAATTGAACACTTTAAAATGAGACAACACTGTGACTACAGGAGGATATTTGGAAATATGCTGAACATCATAATTAACGGTTAAATGCTTCAAATACAATCTTTCGGATCGCAGAGGTTGCCAGTGACCTGTATGTATGACTCCCATTTGCTTCCTGGGAATTTAGCACTTGCCGCAATTTTACGATACTATTCAGATGCTCACCAATGCAGAAGGCATTTTTTCTTTCCCATTTTCGCTTTCACATTTCCCTTCTCTCGCGGAGCGAGCGGAGCAACCTTCCTTCAATTATGAAGTGATAGTCTTTTGTGCACCATAACAATTTCTGTTTACTACTTGACAAAAAAAAAAAAAAAAAAAAAAAAAAAAAATCCTTAAGAAGACATTTCATTTCTTTCTTTCACGTGGGCCTTGTGGTTAAATAAAGGTTATTTCAATCTAAAAAAAAAAAAAAATAAAAAAAAATAAAAAAAAAAAAAAAGATGGATAGAGCGTCTGCCATGTAAACAGGAGATCCCGGGTTCGAGTCCCGGTCGGGGCACACATTTTCATCTGTCCCCGTTGACGTATGTCAACGCCTGTAAGCAGCTAAGGGTGTTCATTTCATTGAAATTTCGTTCTAACGAGCTGCATGGTCACCGATGGTATCTGTTCTTTCGGACGTGTATACATACACGGTGTTACAAAAAGGTACGGCCAAACTTTCAGGAAACATTCCTCACACACAAATAAAGAAAAGATGTTATGTGGACATGTGTCGGGAAACGCTTAATTTCCATGTTAGAGCTCATTTTAGTTTCGTCAGTATGTACTGTACTTCCTCGATTGACCGCCAGTTGGCCCAATTGAAGGAAGGTAATGTTGACTTCGGTGCTTGTGTTGACATGCGACTCATTGCTCTACAGTACTAGCATCAAGCACATCAGTACGTAGCATCAACAGGTTAGTGTTCATCACGAACGTGGTTTTGCAGTCAGTGCAATGTTTACAAATGCGGAGTTCGCAGATGCCCATTTGATGTATGGATTAGCACGGGGCTATAGCCGTGGCGCGGTACGTTTGTATCGAGACAGATTTCCAGAACGAAGGTGTCCCGACAGGAAGACGTTCGAAGCAATTGATCGGCGTCTTAGCGAGCACGGATCATTCCAGCCTATGACTCGCGACTGGGGAAGACCTAGAACGACGAGGATACTTGCAATGGACGAGGCAATTCTTCGTGCAGTTGACGATAACCCTAATGTCAGCGTCAGAGAAGTTGCTGCTGTACAAGGTAACGTTGACCACGTCACTGTATGGAGAGTGCTACGGGAGAACCAGTTGTTTCTGTACCATGTACAGCGTGTGCAGGCACTATCAGCAGCTGATTGGCCTCCACGGGTACACTTCTATGAATGGTTCATCCAACAATGTGTCAATCTTCATTTCAGTGCAAATGTTCTCCTTGCGGATGAAGCTTCATTCCAACGTGATCAAATTGTAAATTTTCGTAATCGACATGTGTGGGCTGGCGAGAATCCGCACGCAATTGTGCAATCACGTCATCAACACAGGTTTTCTGTGAACGTTTGGGCAGGATTTGTTGGTGATGTCTTGATTGGGCCCCATGTTCTTCCACCTACGCTCAATGGAGCACGTTATCACGATTTCATACGGGATACTCTACCTGTGCTGCTAGAACATGTGACTTTACAAGTACGACACAACATGTGGTTCATGCACGATGGAGCTCCTGCACATTTCAGTCGAAGTGTTCGTACGCTTCTCAACAACAGATTTGGTGACCGATGGATTGGTAGAGGCGGACCAATTCCACGCTCTCCTGACCTCAACCCTCTTGACTTTCATTTATGCGGGCATTTGAAAGCTCTTGTCTACGCAAACCCGGTACCAAATGTAGAGACTCTTCGTGCTCGTATTGTGGACGGCTGTGATACAATACGCCATTCTCCAGGGCTGCATCAGCGCATCAGCGATTCCATACGACGGAGGGTGGATGCATGTATCCTCGCTAGCGGAGGACATTTTCAACATTTCCTGTAACAAAGTGTTTGAAGTCACGCTGGTACGTTCTGTTGCTGTGTGTTTCCATTCTATGATTAATGTGATTTGAAGAGAAGTAATCAAATTAGCCCTAACATGGAAAGTAAGCGTTTCCGGACACATGTCCACATAACATATTTTCTTTCTTTGTGTGTGATGAATGTTTCCTGAAAGTTTGGCCGTACTTTTTTGTAACACCCTGTATAGTTAAGGCTCTCCGGCCACTTGACCATCTTCTTCTTCTGTGCGAATGCACAAAGGAGTGCCCGAACTCTTACGGGAATCGGCAACGCCCCGCGAGTAATGAGTATAATGAGCGGGGGCACTACGAATGTAGTGCGGGGCAATACGTTGAGAATGTGGGTTTCGCGGGAGGCGTGCCAGAGATAAATTCCTGCAGTCGGTCTGTCCTCTGTATTCTCGGTGGCTCCGCTGGATGGAGCGTCTGCCATGTAAGCAGGAGATTCCGGGATCGAGTCCCGGTCGGGGCAAATATTTTCATCTGTCCCCGTTGACGTATGTCAACGCCTGTAAGAAGCTAAGGGTGTTCATTTCATTGAAAGTTCCATTATAAACAGTGCGATACAAATTTGCAATAGTTCTCCACGTAAGATAAACATTATTTTATCATTCTCACATTCTTACTTGATCACTGTTCCTACCCAGTAGCAGAATCTTTATAGCATGTTAATTACGAAACTTAAAAGGAAAGGAACAAAATATCTTTATACAAGCAGCGCAAGCTGTCCTGCAGGTTACGCCAGTCGAACAAACTCACTCCTCAAAAAGAAAGTGAACTTACATTTACATAACATCAGATATTGTAGTATGTACTTACATTAAACAAATAACAAAGCATCAGAATCTATTAAAAACGCGTATGTTAAGCAAAAAATGTCCAGACATGGCAAGTCGCGAATCACCAACTCGTCACACATTATGTTGATAATCAGCAACGCTACTCACTATGCTAAACAGACAACCTATAGTTTACAGCCAATCCTAACATGTTAACACTTGCTAAAAGCTTTAATCGTAGCTATGTTACTAACTGAAATTTAATTACAACTAATTGTACCAAGGACAATGTGTTTTTGGTGGATCCTCGGTGTGCCCTCTTCAAATGGCATATTCTCATAATACTCAAGTTACAATAATTCTTTTGCCACGAATATGATGTTTCTCATTATTTTATTGCAACGAATCACACAGTTAACAACGGGTTTAAGAGTGATTTTCAATTTGCTGGTGCTCAGAAACGGCGTATATACGTATAGGCTTGAACAGAATGCCAATATGGCGCCTCACAGCTCTGTCCTGAAAGGGGATGGCGTGCATGTGATGTTCGTGTCGTTATGCCATCTCATTGGTCAACGCTCAGACGCACGCTCAGAATATCTGACATGGTATATATTGCTCTGCACGTTCGGAAAGACTCCCGAACGTGCTATTCCACACTATGACGTCAGAAACTCTGCACGCTCAACGCTCGGATACACGGTCCGTGTGCCGACGGCTTT
Organism: Schistocerca serialis cubense; assembly: GCF_023864345.2. Classification (NCBI taxonomy): domain Eukaryota; kingdom Metazoa; phylum Arthropoda; class Insecta; order Orthoptera; family Acrididae; genus Schistocerca; species Schistocerca serialis. The sequence goes on along the minus strand of NC_064639.1, from coordinate 221,809,388 downwards.
ACAGCACACTGCGTCAATCTCACAGCCTTCAACACACAAGTAACTCACGGCAGGTGGACAGAGGATTTGTCATTCGTCAGCGCCATCTACCGTGGCAATGAAACATCTCCGGACATATGTTCATAGCACCATTTTTCCTCCATTTCCAGTTAGGTACCCGCCCCTGAAATTTTTATTAATGTTCACCCAGTATATCTGTGTTTGCTGTGTAAATTGTGTTCACTTCAAACTGCCCTGTGCACCAATTGCTGGTATTCCTAAAAGAAAAAAATAAAGAAAGGAAATTGCCAAATGGAGCAGCGTTTTAAGACATAATGTTAAGTTCTAAGTTGTTTATTGGATTAAATTTTCTTGATAATTCGATTAACCGAGTTCCTTCAGAGTTTAACGTTCAGTTTTCTCAGCAAATTATTTTTGGCCAAAGTACTTTATACAGCAAACAGATATACATTGCTGTTCAATATAAACAGAAAAAACTGCAGCTAGTCATATTTTTTACAATATCCGTTTGTTCCATTAACTAGTTTTCGAACATAAGGCTCATGTTCATATTGTGAACATAGAAGTTAGACGTTTGTTTTTATAACATGCGACTGGTTACCGGCCTGCGTTAGTATGGGCGGCTTTGTAACTGATATCCATCTGGCAGCTTCCATTGTGATAGCCGGTTGGCTACAGATCATTCACTTTTCTCTATGGATAGAAATGCATACACATCGTCAGAATAAATCTTCCAACACACAGCAGGCGCCGTACAACAGGTACATCACATTACGTTTCATGTAATCGATGGTTCAAATGGCTCTGAGCACTATGGGACTCAACTGCTGAGGTCATTAGTCCCCTAGAACTTACAACTAGTTAAACCTAACTAACCTAAGGACATCACACACATCCATGCCCGAGGCAGGATTCGAACCTGCGACCGTAGCGGTCTCGCGGTTCCAGACTGCAGCGCCAGAACCGCGCGGCCACTTCGGCCGGCATGTAATCGTTTCGTGTGCTCACCGCTAACAACTTTGCCAACAACCGACCTCGTTACAGTAAACCCTTTTAGTGACATTCTTTTGTTAACTGGTATTTTACCAGTAAGACAGAAGTTCCACATTGTAGACTACAGCAACTACGACGAAGCATTGGCAGATCGCTATTGGAGATGGTTCAAATGGCTCTGAGCACTATGGGACTCAACTGCTGAGGTCATTAGTCCCCTAGAACTTAGAACTAGTTAAACTTAACTAACTTAAGGACATCACAAACATCCATGCCCGAGGCAGGATTCGAACCTGCGACCGTAACGGTCTTGCGGTTCCAGACTGCAGCGCCTTTAACCGCACGGCCACTTCGGCCGGCTGCTATTGGAGATGATACGGGATGATGTGTGATCTACGGTACGTTAAAATGCTCCAACCTATACATCAGTGTCCATAAAAGTCTAGTTCACTTCTTTCTTTTGTTGAGTTTTATGACTGTGGAGTAACCAGCCACTTTTTTGTATATAATAATTTCTAACACGCGTCTAGAGTTTTCACTCATATTCAGTTATCGTAATACATTTATAGCTTCTTCAGCTTTGTCGACTGTCGACTAAAGCATGTGTCATTTTGTAGCTGCAGCGTTCAAAATGCAGTTGACGAACACGTAGTACTGATGAACATATAAATGTATTACGGCGTCTGAAGGAAAGTTAAAAACTAAAACATCTCTTGCCATAAATGGTTCAAATAGCTCTGAGCACTATGGGACTTGACTTCTGAGGTCATCAGTCCCCTTGAACTTAGAACTACTTAAACCTAACTAAGCTAAGGACATCACACTCTTCCATGCCCGAGGTAGGATTCGAACCTGCGACCGTAGCGGTCGCGCGGTGCCAGACTGAACGCCTAGAATCTCTCGGCCACTCCGGCCGGCTCTCTTGCCATAAATAAATATAGAAAGTAACTGGTAGTTAGGTTTTTTTCTTCGAGTAAGTCGTTTCTCTCCCGTGAGTGAAGTTTTTATAAACTATGACTGGCTCCTGCAGTTTGGTGACACTATCTTTTGCAAGAGATGATTGTGCTTTTCTACCTTTCCTTCACTTTGTAAAACTGTAAATTTTGTAACTCATCACTCCACCCTCCCACACATATCCACTTTCTAATTGCAATACAAAGTACGCTTATAATGCTCGGACAGCGGAATGCAGATCGGAACACAGTGACGCAATACGGTACTAGATTAGCTAAGTTTCTCATTTAGATTATAAAATGTATTAAATGAATTAATAAGAAGAAATATTCCTACTAATCCACCTAAAGCATTCAGCAATCAAAGTGATAGACGTAAACATTCTGTATCTTTCTAAATCGTTGGATTCCTGGAACCAATGCACCTGAACTAAGCACTGTAAGTGCCCCTTGATGATGGAGCAAAGACCCCAGAAATGAAAGAGCTTAAAATTTACTGACTGGTTACGTTGCGTTCTAACTCATATTGGGAACAGCTTACGAAACAATAGCCACATCTTCGTCATGGTTCAAATGGCTCTGAGCTCTATGAGGCCATCAGTCCCCTAGAACTTAGAACTACTTAAATCTAACTAATCTAAGGACATCACACACATGCATGCCCGAGGCAGGATTCGAACCTGCGACCGCTAGACGGAAGCGCCTAGAACCGCTCGGTCAAGTCGGCCGGCTCTTCATGATTCAGTGCTGCAACAACCAACTGCGAGAAATTACAGCAGAAGTCCCTCAAGGCTTTGTATGGGACCAACATTCAGCTACATCTACAACGATAACATTTCACATCAGCTAATAGGTCATTTGTCTCTCTTTGTTAGCGCTTGAACAAGATTCATCACTAGGTAAACCTCTGGAAAATCTCCATCAGAGTAGCAAGACTAATTTTCGTCTTCTCCAAACGTATATCCCAAGATGCTAAACTAACGGCAAATAAAATTTGTGTACCGTGGAAGGGAAGACGAACATAAAATACCTGGTTTAAGCTCTTGGCTCACGAACACCTTCAGGTAGCACAACGAGTACATCAACAACAAAGGAATAGGGCTGCTACACCAAATGTACCCACTCACTAAAGACAGCGATCTTTCCATCAGAAATACAAACAGTTACTCAACACACTCTTGCACTCCATCATGACCCACGGATCCGAAATCTGGTCATTTTCTGCAGTCACCAACAGCAGGAAGGTCCAAAAGCTCCAAAATCGATTTTCCGCATAGCAATAGTTGCTCCTCGTTTCCTTCCCAAGTCTTACATATAAAGTAGACTGCAACCTCGGAAAATATCACACATCATCCAACAAAAAGCGATAACCTTCTATGAAAATACCGCAGCTTCTCCCCACGCACCTGCTCAAAGTCTAGGTACAATCTTACCCCACCCCCAGACCAAATTTCCCCGTGTGATCACCAATAGGCTATTTAGCTTCTAACATGCAGCTTTTAAGACTCCACAATTCAATCTGAAATATATAAACACTGTCCTCTCACGACCGTAATCCCTCCACTTCAAATACAAGGAAATGGACTAAGCTAGTTGCGGTCCTTGAACTTACTGGGAAAGGCGTGCTTGTGGATCTTGCGTGTTTGAAAGACGCACAAGGAGTACCAGAAGCGGATGACGAAATGGAAATATCTTGCGGCCGGCACCTAGTGTGGTCGCTGGTTCCGGCAGCTCGAGAAGAACAGTCCGCGGTTTCCAAGACCATATCCTACGACCTTCGTGGAATGGAAACGAACTCGGGCCGGCGGTCGTGGCTGGAGTACATCGCCTCTGTCTGTTGCCGAGTAACACACAGAGGTGATAAAAATAATGGGATAGAGATATGCACATATACAGAGGGCGGTAGTATCGCGAACACAAGGTATAAAGGGCTGTCCATTGACGGAGCTGTCGTTTGTACTTAGGCTATTCATGTGAAAAGGTTTCCGACGCGATTATGACCACACGACCTGAATTAACAGACTTTGAACGCGGAGTGGCAGCACGGCACATTCCATTTCGGATATCGTTTGAAAATTCAATAGATCCACAGCGTCAAGAGTGTGTCGAGAAGGCCACATTTCAGGCATTACCTTTCACCACGAACAACGCAGTGGTCGATGGAATTCGCTTAACAACCAAGAGCCGTGGCTTTTGCGTTGAGTTGTTAGTGCTAACAGACAAGAAAGATGGCGTGAAATAACCGCAGAAATCAATGCGGGACGTATGACGAAAGTATCCGTTATGACAGTGAGGTGAAATCTGGCAGCAGACGACTGACACGAGTGCCTTTGCTAACACCACGACATCACCTTTAGCGCCTCTCTTGGGATCGTGACCATATCGGTTGGACCCCAGAAGACTGGAAAACAGTGGCCTGGTTAGATGAGTCCCGATTTCATTTGATAAGAGCTGATGGTAGGTTTCGAGTGTGGCGCAAACACCACGAAGCCAAGTTGTCAGTAAGGCACTGTGCCAGCTGCTGGTGGTTCTGTAATGGATGTGTTTACACGGAATGGACTGGGTCCTCTGGTCCAACTGAACCAATCATTGTCTGGAAATGATTATGTTCTGCTACTTGGAGACCATTTTCAGCCATTCATGGACCTCATGTTGCCAAACAATGATGGACTACTTATGGATGACAGTGCGCCATGTCACAGACGCCACAATTGTTCGCGACTGGTTTGAAGAATATTCGGGACAATTCGAGCTAATTACTTGGCCACCTAGATCGCACGACATGAATCCCATCGAACGTTTATGGGAGATAATCGAGAGATCAGTTCGTGCACAAAATCCTGCACCGGAAAGACTGTCGCAGTTATGGACGGCTATAGAGGCAGCATGGCTCAATATTTCTGCAGGCTTCCAACGACTTGTTGAGTCCATGCCACATCGAGTTGCTGCACTAGAAGGGCAAAAGGAGGAGGAGGAGATTAGTGTTTAACGTCCCGTCGACAACGAGGTCATTAGAGACGGAGCGCAAGCTCGGGTGAGGGAAGGATGGGGAAGGAAATCGGCCGTGCCCTTTCAAAGGAACCATCCTGGCATTTGCCTGAAGCGATTTAGGGAAATCACGGAAAACCTAAATCAGGATGGCCGGAGACGGGATTGAACCGTCGTCCTTCCGAATGCGAGTCCAGTGGGCTAACCACTGCGCCACCTCGCTCGGTCTAGAAGGGCAAAAGGAGGTCCGACACGATATTGGTAGGTATCCCATGACATTTGTCACTCAATGATCGCATCTAGAGTGACAGAGTTCTTGCCATAGTGGTGGAAAAATGGAAATACTGCGACAGTTGCAGTGAAGAAGACATATTTATGGTCATTGGACGTCTGAAATATATACAAGCACTTGAACCTGCCTCCATGCCTGCCGTCTCTAAAGCGCTCCACAGAAACATTACAAACAATTAGTGTAAAAAAATTAAAGTCTTATTTCCAAGACGAAATAAAGCGCTGCTAAAAACTAACTATTAAAACACATAGGTGAATGTTACTTCGCATTGAACTGTTGCAGCAGCCCATGCAAAGATGAAAATCTAAGGAAGTCAGATAATTCCTAAGTGAATTTAGTTAGAGTGCGAGCTACTTATTGGTAACGTGACCTTGATGGTGCCCCCTCCATTCTTCCGCCATTGTTCCTTAGCAGTGTGCTATTTTTTTTTTAATATGTCTTGTTTTCGCTCCTATCGGTGCACATGCTTTTTTCTTTTTTCTTCTCTATTTATTAAATCTTTTCTTGGCCAGTTTATAATGTTCTTCTGTCTACTTCTTATACTTTGTTTACTTTAATTTTTCCATGTGCCTACTTCTCCTCTATTTCACCTCCATAACGAACCTTCACTTATCTCTAGTCCTCCTTTCGTGTGCTTTTGAGCTGAAGCCGGCTTAGTGCTTACAAATATACTGACTGTGACCTACTCTCTGTGACTATTTTCCTTCTGCCTCACTCCTCGTACAAAGGGGGCTCTTGGCTAGGAATCTGAGATAATTGCCATCACTACCATCTAAGCACCTGAACGAAATCTCTTTCAGGAATGAAGCTGTGGTTACAAAAGCTAAGAGTGGTGCTATCTATTTCCATGTGTTTCTAGCGGCTGTACTGGGATTGCGCCTCCTACACTTAAGTACTGATAGACCCTTTCTCTCTCTCTGTATTACAGTTAAGTGTTTCAATAAGATTTTTCTATCACATTAATCCTAAATAATACCTTTACTTGGATGAAATTGTAATACGATCTCTTCCCAAAATAAAACTGCTTCCACTGCATGGTTAACACGACACTACCTGAAGGTGTCATCCATCAGAACCTGTTATGTACAGCTACAATTTTTATATCGGTGCTTAATATTATAACTAACCTCCTACAACAGTGTTTCTACGTGGACACGCACGCTCGCCCTCTATGTGTGTGTGTGTGTGTGTGTGTGTGTGTGTGTGGTGTATGAGTGTGTGTGTTGTAGACAGAGAGATAGAAATACAAGTAGAAAGAGCGAGGCAGGATTTCAGTTATTCGGTCTGTCTTGTGTTAAATGATTCCCTTCTTGAATTGGTCGAACGGACGTATTGTGTACGTATACCCTACATCACCGTCGTCTTCGTCATTCGCCCTTTGACTCCTACTAGTGGATAAAACCATCCTATACATTTTTCTTGAACTGTACGCATCCAAATTGTCTCAGCATGTTTTTAACATCATATAACAACCTTCAGTGAGGTCGTCATCTTAATCGTTTCTGATCTACTGGAATACAGAACAGAATTTCTTTCGTCCATCTACCATTGATTCTCCAGCTACATGTCGCGCCAAAATGTATTTAATTTTTATTACTATTATAATCATAATTACATATTTCACTGCAGTCTGTCCATTTACGCAGTTCTTCCCTTTCAAGTTTATGCTACTATAGTCAACACTGGAAAGATAGTATGTAAGGTGTCAGGCAAATCCAACACTTTCCATGAAAACCCTGACATGATAAGCAAATCCAGTAGTATGTCACATAGCTCCGAATAAATCGTGACATTAAATTAACCAAAGTAATACGAGTAACGAGTGAGCAAATGGAATACCACAGACTAACACAAGAATGCCTAAATGCATGTCATACCTTCCCACCGTGAGACAGACGCAGTTCCGAGGGGAGAAACGAGAACAGAAGCCGAGAGCAGAACCGTGTTAAGCTAGAAGGCCTTACGATAAGGGATGGACATCCACGTCGCCAGCTAACCACCAGGACCACCCCCCAGCCCAAGTTAAAAGCTAGAGCCCTCCAGAAGAACAGTATAGATCTTCCGATAACACTAAAAGGGCCACACCAGCCGCAAGTTTTAGCGTGAGACTTTTTCACGTCTCTGTTACATTGAAAACTTTAAAAACCTTGCCCCACAACGAAAAGTAACCGCCAGGACACCCCCCCCCCCCCCGCCCCCCTGCCCATGTTAAAAGATAGAGCCCTCCAGAAGAACAGTATAGATCTTACGATAACACTAAAAGGACCACACCAGCTGCAAGTTTTAGTGTGAGACTTTTTCGCGTCTCTGTTACGTTGCAAACTTTAAAAACATTGCCCCACCACGAAAATTATAACGTTTCTCATTGGATAGACAGAATTTTTGTAGGCGGAGCTTAAGGTTAACATTGAGACCCTGATTGGTCAGATGAAAACACAGCCAGATAGTTTTTTTTTAAACCAACTTCGGTAAATTGTAGTAAGGAGAAGTCAGGAAAAGAGTTGCTTCCGAGACGGCGAGCTGTATGTAGCTGCGCCAGCCGCCGCCCCCTGACGAACACCGACAAGGTAATGAACGCACGCAATGCCGCATTTTTTAGCACATAAGGCTTCACTCAAAACTGCAGAAGTCTCATCTGTCACATCCCCTTTTTGCGTAATACTAGTGTCGATCGTCAATTAAAGCTCATGGTATTCACATTTGCTACGTCAGTTAAAATCTGAAACGCGATGATTTTTCTGTTATGTAATTATTGAGAAGCCACATCAGCCACTGTAATTTACGACAAGTTAGATAAGTAATTAAAGATAATTGAGGGTCACTGTAGACCATTTTGATAGTTTTCTCTTTTGTGAAACTTAATTTAAACCTAGATTATAGATGTGATATGGCATAGGTCATCCTTTGATCCATTGTAGAACTTGGAAACCCATTCAGGGAATATTTGTTCACATTTTTGTTGAACGCAGTTGGTTTTTATCATCCTGTATTAAAACATTTCCTTTTATCAATAGTGCAATTTATAAACATTGTTTTGTGAGTAGAATAAAATTTCCAATGGTAAACTTAACTGCTTTTTCGACGTTATTTTACCAGCTAACTAACAATAGGAAAGCCTTGAACCCCTTCCACTAAATTTAGTTAGTATTAAGATTCTTTTACAGGGAGTGCAGTGGAGCTGACGCTGAAATCATTAAGTGTTTGGTTATATCATCGCTAGTCTCACTGAACTCTTTTGAACTCTACATGTCATGTGTGGTCTGGCGTCTCCTTACCAGCAACAGGTCCCCGGTTCAAACTAGTCAATTCCCTAAAAAACACACTCAGAGCGTCCTTGCGTGAAAGTGGTAGGGAGACACGACATAGAACAACAGACACCACGCAGAATGTTAGAAGTATAACGTTAGAATGAGAGCTTAACGAGAAATCATACCAGGTCCTCGAAGATTAACTGCCTCAGTCGAGTTCGGTAACTGTGGTTATTCTAAACAAATTAATATAAAATTATCTTGTGAGTCTTTTACGTTAAGAATATGTTTAAAATAGCAACCATGTTAATCTGCAAATGTCCATGTTCTAACGTAACAGAATATTTCGTACGTGTTTGTTGTTCTCGTTTTCAGTCCTAACATTGATCTTCTGCAGCTCTCCATGGTAGTCAGTCCTGTTCAAAACCATTCAGCATTTCTCTTCCTAAGTAGATGCGCAGTCAGCGCAGCGGTTTGCCAAGCGAAGCGGCCCGAATTCGATTCTCCACTAGTGAGATGGCTGAATGGGCGCTTCCCAAAAGCCAATAAATTGACCAAAAAAAAAAAAGCCTCTTAATCACTGTATAACTGCTTAAGCTTACTGTAGTCAAGCCCTGCTCTGCCTCTAAAATTTTTCCCTCCACACTTCCCTTCATAGTCAATTTAACTATTCTTTGATACCTCACGATGTGTCTTCAACAGATTCCTCTTTTAGTTCAATTGTGTAACAAATTCATTTTCTTCGCAATTTGATTCATTACCTCTTAATCTAAACTGCACATTTTTCTGTTGCACCACATTTCAAAATCTTGTATTATCTTTTCGTCTGAACTGTCTATCGTCCATGTTTAACCTCAGTACGAGACTACACTTCAGATAAATACACTACTGGCCATTAAAATTGCTACACCAAGGAGAAATGCGGATGATAAACGAGTATTCATTGGACAAATATATTATACTAGAACTGACAAGTGATTACATTTTCACGCAATTTGGGTGCATAGATCCTGAGAAATCAGTACCCAGAACAACCACCTCTGGCCGTAATAACGGCCTTGATACGTCTGGGCATTGAGTCAAACAGAGCTTGGATGGAGCGTACAGGTACAGCTGCCCATGCAGCTTCAACACGATGCCACAGTTCATCAAGAGTAGTGACTGGCGTATTGTGACGAGCCAGTTGCTCGGCCACCATTGACCAGACGTTTTCAGTTGGTGAGAGATCTGGAGATTGTGCTGGCCAGGGCAGCAGTCGAACATTTTCTGTATCCAGAAACGCCCGTATAGGACCTGCAACATGCGGTCGTGCATCATCCTGCTGAAATGTAGGTTTCGCAGGGATCAAATGAAGGGTAGAGCCACGGGTCGTAACACATCTGAAATGTAACGTCCACTGATCAAAATGCCGTCAAAGCGAACAAGAGGTGACCGAGACGTGTAACCAATGGCACCCCATACCATCACTCCGGGTGATACGCCAGTATGGCGATGACGAATACACGCTTCCAATGTGCATTCACCGCGATGTCGCCATACAAGGATGCGACCATCATGATGCTGTAAACGGAACCTGGATTCATCCGAAAAAATGGCGTTTTGCCATTCGTGCACCCAAGTTCGTCGTTGAGTACACCATCGCAGGCGCTCCTATCTGTGATGCAGCGTCAAGGGTAACCGCAGCCATGGTCTCCGAGCTGATAGTCCATTCTGCTGCAAACGTCGTCGAACTGTTCGTGCAGATGGTTGTTGTCTTGCAAACGTCCCCATCTGTTGACTGAGGGACCGAGACGTGGCTGCACGATCCGTTACAGCCCTTCATCTCGAATGCTAGTGATACGAGACCGTTGGGATTCAGTACAGCGTTCCGTATTACCCTCCTGAAGCCACCGATTCCATATTCTGCTAACAGTCATTGGATCTAGACCAACGCGAGCAGCAATGCCGCCATACGATAAACCGCAATCGCGATAGGCTACAATCCGGCCATTATCAAAGTCGGAAACGTGATGGTACGCATTTCTCCTCCTTACACGTGGCATCACAACAACGTTTCACCAGGCAACGCCGGTCAACTGCTGTTTGTGTATGAGATATCGGTTGGAAACTTTCCTCATGTCAGCACGTTGTAGGTGTCGCCACCGGCGCCAACCTAGTGTGAATGCTCTAAAAAGCTAATCAGTTGCATATCACAGTATCTTCTTCCTGTCGGTTAAATTTCGCGTCTGTAGCATCTCATGTTCGTGGTGTAGCAATTTTAATGGCCAGTAGTATAGTTCAGGAACGATTTCCAAAGTTAAAATTTATATCCGCTGACAACAATTCTTTTTTCAAAACTCTTGCTATTGCCAGACCGCATTTTATATATTTACTTAGTTCATCGTCAATTATTTTGTTGCTGAAGTAATAAAGCTCATCTACTGCTTTTAGTGTCTCTTTTTCTAAGCTAAATCTTACAGTGACGTCAGATTTAATTCCCCTCCCCTTGCTTTACTATTGTTGATTTTCTTCTTCATCCTCTACTCAATACAAAATCCACTTCCTTCAACCGATGTTCCAAGTTCTTTGCCGTCTCTGACAGAACTACTATGTCATCAGCAGACTTCAAACTTTTTATTTTCTCTCTCTGAGCTTTAATGCCCTTGCCGAAATTCTCGTTGGTTTTCTTCGTTGCTTGCTCACTAGACTGGATAACATCTATGATAAGCTACAAATTTTACTCGCCCCCTTATTGACCTCCGCTTCCCCTTCATGTCCTCCAACTCTTGTAACTGCTCTCTGGTTCTCGTACGTGCTGCAGATACCCTTTCGCTCCCTGAGTATTACACCTACCAGCTTCAGATTATCAAGAGTGTATTCTAGTCGACATTTGCCACGCCGAGAAACAGAAAACGTGCGTGTGCTGTTGTGAACGGGCCCTCAAAGGGCTCTACGTGTATAACTTATTGCCTGCTTCCGTAAATTCTAGGAAGCACGCCACGCTACGCGGGATGAGTTATACTTCCGCCGCCGAGAAGCGGTAGACAGATGATAGTCGGGTCTAGCGGAAGGCAGCGGACGCGGCGAGGTTTCGTCACGCTCCAGGACCCTTTCTCGGAGAACTGGGGCCTTCAAAGGAAAGCGGGAGAGACAGTCGCTTGGAGATTCGGGCTCAGTCTGCGCCGGGACACTGCTCCGTGCCGTGCCGTAGATGTGCGCCCGTGGTGCAACCTCCAAACTTCTGGGAAGCAGAGCCGTGTGAGCACAGGCACGTCGGCCGTACTACAAGCTCCACACGTCTGCCATGTACAGACTTGTCTCTCGAGGAGACCCATGTCCTTTCATAATTATGTGTAGCTGTAGAGGTGAGGAGAAGAGGAGGTACAGCGGGGGGGAATCCTCTAGTGCAGAGACAAGTGACAAGATCGGATGTACTTTTCGCAGTCGGCTGAAATCTGAAATCGGAAAGCGGTCACGTGACGTCCATCGCTGGTGTGGCGCGACCTTTGTCTTCACCGACAAACTCACGAAAGCGTCGTTAAGCATTCAATCACAGCTACATACTTGTGATAAGCAAGACTATACAATTATATGCGATTTCTGTTCGATTATTCGTTGAAGTTTAAAGTTCCTAGGTTCCTGCCAAACCACACCCTCGAAAATCGCGATATGTTACGAGTAAACAGCAAAGTGCCGGCCGGAGTGGCCGAGCGGTTCTAGGCGCTACAGTCTGGAACCGCGCGACCGCTACGGTCGCAGGTTGGAATCCTACCTCGAGCATGGACGTGTGTGATGCCCTTAGGTTAGTTACGTTTAAGTAGTTCTAAGTTCTAGGGGACTGATGACCTCAGCTGTTAAGTCCCATAATGCTCAGGGCCATTTTTGAAACAGCAAAGTATTGGTGACAAGTAAGACTATAAACATGATTGTTCCTCGTTTTACCCGCAGCAATTTAAGCTGCACTCTTTAGATTCCTGCCAAACCACACCCTCAGAAATCATGATATAGTCGGAAAAAAACGATCAAACATTTGTGACAAGTAGGAATAAAAAATAATGTCATTGTCAACTGTTTCACTGGCAACAATTTCGACTGTCGTCTTTTAATCAGAGTGAAATTACAAAATGGAAGGAACTCATTACTGAGAGAGAGCGCTCTTCTATATAACATCGAATATTTCAGAACATGCTTTTGTTACATGAATAAGAAACTCCCAGAATGTGCTAGAGCCGTGAGGTTGAAAACATTACCATACATGTAGCTTCGAACCTGCATTCTCCTACTCTACATCACAGCTCTAACAACTCGACCACAGTAATCACACATAATATTTTGCTTTAAAAATGTTCACACTAAATATTTCTTAGTTTTCCAGACGATGTGTCATTAACTGACGTTTAATTATAATAAATCGCGCCTAAACTGATGCATAATCCATTGTGCCTTTGCCTTAAAGCGGCTTACTGTCGTAACACGCAAGTTACAATACGGTAACAATCAAAATACACTCCTGGAAATGGAAAAAAGAACACATTGACACCGGTGTGTCAGACCCACCATACTTGCTCCGGACACTGCGAGAGGGCTGTACAAGCGATGATCACACGCACGGCACAGCGGACACACCAGGAACCGCGGTGTTGGCCGTCGAATGGCGCTAGCTGCGCAGCATTTGTGCACCGCCGCCGTCAGTGTCAGCCAGTTTGCCGTGGCATACGGAGCTCCATCGCAGTCTTTAACACTGGTAGCATGCCGTGACAGCGTGGATGTGAACCGTATGTGCAGTTGACGGACTTTGAGCGAGGGCGTATAGTGGGCATGCGGGAGGCCGGGTGGACGTACCGCCGAATTGCTCAACACGTGGGGCGTGAGGTCTCCACAGTACATCGATGTTGTCGCCAGTGGTCGGCGGAAGGTGCACGTGCCCGTCGACCTGGGACCGGACCGCAGCGACGCACGGATGCACGCCAAGACCGTAGGATCCTACGCAGTGCCGTAGGGGACCGCACCGCCACTTCCCAACAAATTAGGGACACTGTTGCTCCTGGGGTATCGGCGAGGACCATTCGCAACCGTCTCCATGAAGCTGGGCTACGGTCCCGCACACCGTTAGGCCGTCTTCCGCTCACGCCCCAACATCGTGCAGCCCGCCTCCAGTGGTGTCGCGACAGGCGTGAATGGAGGGACGAATGGAAACGTGTCGTCTTCAGCGATGAGAGTCGCTTCTGCCTTGGTGCCAATGATGGTCGTATGCGTGTTTGGCGCCGTGCAGGTGAGCGCCACAATCAGGACTGCATGCGACCGAGGCACACAGGGCCAACACCCGGCATCATGGTGTGGGGAGCGATCTCCTACACTGGCCGTACACCACTGGTGATCGTCGAGGGGACACTGAATAGTGCACGGTACATCCAAACCGTCATCGAACCCATCGTTCTACCATTTCTAGACCGGCAAGGGAACTTGCTGTTCCAACAGGACAATGCACGTCCGCATGTATCCCGTGCCACCCAACGTGCTCTAGAAGGTGTAAGTCAACTACCCTGGCCAGCAAGATCTCCGGATCTGTCCCCCATTGAGCATGTTTGTGAGTGGATGAAGCGTCGTCTCACGCGGTCTGCACGTCCAGCACGAACGCTGGTCCAACTGAGGCGCCAGGTGGAAATGGCATGGCAAGCCGTTCCACAGGACTACATCCAGCATCTCTACGATCGTCTCCATGGGAGAATAGCAGCCTGCATTGCTGCGAAAGGTGGATATACACTGTACTAGTGCCGACATTGTACATGCTCTGTTGCCTGTGTCTATGTGCCTGTGGGTCTGTCAGCGTGATCATGTGATGTATCTGACCCCAGGAATGTGTCAATAAAGTTTCCCCTTCCTGGGACAATGAATTCACGGTGTTCTTATTTCAATTTCCAGGAGTGTATAATGAATCCAATATGGCGCTCAGAAGCAGCGAGCGAGGGAAGTCACGTGACCGCTTTCTGATTTCAGTCGTGTGCCAGACCTACCTCCGATTTTTAGTTGCTCGTAGTGCAAAGTATCTACGCGGCAGGCATTCCCAGCAGAAGACTACTCGCTTGTTTCATACCACCACCAGCTGCCTACCATTCTTTATTGCTTTTTCAATCGTTATAAAGTACATACGTACAGTGCCCCATCTACCATGTGCAACCATGCAACTTTTTGTTCAGAATTAAACTAAAAACTCAGTCCAGAGGCGCAGGCAGGTCCATCTTCATCAAACTACCGCCGTGTTATCCTCTGCCAATGCCGTCATTGTATGCCGTGTTGAGAGTACGGATAGCGATTATCGCTGAAACAAACGATTTTCGGTTATACTGCCTTTTTGTTCCCCAGTTTAACCTAACTGTTAAAAGCGCTGTAAATAACTGGTTTCTGAAACAACCGATTTTCGGTATTTTATTGCTACTATTTCCAGTAGTAAACGAAGACTTCGAATAAAGGTTGATGAATTCTAATGGAACTGAAGAAGTGGGAAATCTCGATTGCATGGATGTGTGTGATGTCCTGAGGTTAGTTAGGTTTAAGTAGTTCTAAGTTCTAGGGGACTGATGACCTCAGAAGTTAAGTCCCATAGTGCTCAGAGCCATTTGAACCAGATATCGATCGATGTGGGAGATTGAGGCTGTGGCAGGAAAAGTGAAGGAGACGGACGCGCGACATGGAGAGCAAAATGTCACGAGTTGATGATTTATCACATCATCACTTTTGGGTGATATATTTTTTTCATTTGAAGCAACCACAAAATTAAGGGTTCAGTTCTTGTCCCAGTTTATAGTAGGTCATTAAAGTTATAGGTATATCGCTTAAATTTAGCTTCTCTTCCGAAGGAACCTCGTGGATGTTTCCTCCTTGTAATATGTCGCTGCTCGTTGTGCCCGTTCCCGTTTTTAATCTGGTATATTTGACCACTTTCTTTTGCTTTTTGGTAACCAAATAAGAATCTGCTGCTTTAGGGCAGTGTGGTCATCTGTGGAAACTTATGAAAGTAGGTGGCCCATACAGCTTTTCTCATTGCTGTAACATCATTCAGAGGTGCAGTTCGTCTAATGGCCAGTCCATAACAACTCTGAAGGAGGTCTATTTCAGTTTCTTTCAATCTGCCTCGGCCAGACAGAGATTTTCAATCAGACAGCAACTTCCCTTTCATTTCTCCTCGTAGCTTCCTCAATCTAGCACCCATCCTCTTTTGCACATGTCCACAACACTCCAGTGTTGTTACCAAGCTATCACCATAAACATTGAACTCATTAATTTCTGTAACAGAAATAAAGGGGGCAGGGGGCGTGGTGGCATACATGACTGTAACTTTAAATTTTGGTATATAATGGTCATTTTTCATTTGAAACCCTATAACGTATACATCAAAGTAATCAGGAAAGACTATAGAATTCAATAAAGTCATAAAAATTTCGATTTTTCCACCATTTATAAGTACCCTGTATCTTGAAAAGTGGTTACAAAGATCTCATATATATGTACATACATATATCATTAGAGTTCTGATAACTGTGAGAATCGAATAAAAATTGATTTATGGTTGCCTGATCGCGAGCCCATACTGGCCAACTGGCCAATAATGTGGAATGCGACGAAAATGGATAGATGCGATGTACCTGTACAGACAAAAAAAGCATTACAATACCAGAAAAACTGGATGGTTTATTCGAGAGAAAGAGGTTCACGAACAGAGCATGTCAATAATGTGGTGGTCTACCTCTCTGGCCCTTATGCGAGCAGTTATTCGGCTTGCCATTGATTGATGGAGCTGTTCGAAGTCCTCTTGAGGGATACGGTGCCAAATTATGTCCACTTGGAGCGTCAGATAGTCAAAATCCCGAGATGATTGGAGGATCCAGCCCATAGTGCTCCAAACGTTCTCAATTGGTGAGAGAACAGACGACTTTGCTGGCATAGGTAGCGTTTGGCAAGCACGAAGACATGCAGTAGAATCTCTCGCCGTGTGGGAGCGGGAATTATCTTGCTGAAGTGTAAGCACGGGATAGAAACGGGGCGTAGAATATCGTCAACGTACCGCTGTACTGTAAGGTTGCCTCGGATGACAACCAAAGGGGTCCTGCTATGAAGAGTAATGGCCATGTGGTGAACGATAGTCAGGATGGTATCCACCACTGTCGGGAGGCGTCTCCAGACACATCTTCGCTGCTCACTAGGCCCCAGTTCGAAGCGGAATTCATGTCTGAAGACAATTCTACTCCAGTCAATGTGATTTTAGACCAAACAAGAGTCTGGAGACGCCCTGAACAGCGATTGGATACCAACCTGACTGTCGCCCATCACATGGCCCGACAACCAGGCGTCATGATCTGGTGTGCCAGTTATTTTCCTAGCAGGACTCCTTTGGTTATCGTCCGCGTCATCTTTCTCCACAGCGGTTCGTTAACGTTATTCAGTGCCCCGTGTTGTTGCTCTTCATGACAAGCCATCCTGGGTTACATATCAACAAGATGATGCCAGACCACACACGGCGAGAGTTCGTGCTTCTTGTGTACTTGCTTCCAAAATCCTACATTGGCCAGCAAGGTCGCCTGATATCTCCACAGTTGTGAACGTTTGGACCATTATGGGTTGGTCCCTTCAGGCAGATCGGTATCATGACGATCTAACGCGCCACTTGGACAGAATTTGCCTCGATATCCCTCAGCATGACGTCCAACAATTCTATCAATCAATGCCAAGCCGAATAAATGCTTGCATAAAGGCTAGAGGTGGATCAACGCTTTATTGACTTGCTTAGCTTTTTCTTGCTCTTGTTTTGAATAAATCATCTAATTTTTTTTTAGAACCGTAATCTTCTGTGCTTGTGCATCACATCTATTACTTTTCATCCAATTCGGATAATTCTTTCGTGGTCAGTTGTTTTCTTTTTTCGTAGAGTCAACGTACTTGCTGCAATAACGGCCCTTAGCACATCCTCCAGGCTGTGGCTAAGCCATGTCTCCACAATATCCTTTCTTTAAGGAGTGCTGGTTCTGAAAGCTTCGCAGGATAGCTTCTGTAAAGTTTGGAAGGTAGGAGACGAGGTACTGGCAGAAGTGAAGCTGTGAGGACGGGGCGTGAGTCGTGTTTGGGTAGGTCAGATGGTAGAGCACTTGCCCGCGAAAGGCAACGGTCCCGAAAATGGTTCAAATGGCTCTGAGCACTATGGGACTCAACTGCTGTGGTCATAAGTCCCCTAGAACTTAGAACTAATTAAACCTAACTAACTTAAGGACATCACACACATCCATGCCCGAGGCAGGATTCGAACCTGCGACCGTAGCAGCCCCGCGGTTCCGGACTGCGCACCTAGAACCACTAGACCACCGCGGCCGGCGCAACGGTCCCGAGTTCGAGTCTCGGTCCGGCGCACAGTTTTAATCTGCCAGGAAGCTTCATTAAAAGCGACAGCCCACAGTGGTTTTTGAAATGGTTTCATCATTTAGAAACTGCTATGGACTGTGTAAAGGAACTGACGTACATTCATGAGAGCACTTTCCAACTTCCAACAAACTTTACACACTATTTAAGACCTTAAACAAACTTTTTCTGGCTGACAGCAAGTCACAAAATAATGAGAGGAAAACTGGGTTATCGCTTACTACATTTTCTTTCTACTAACTCTATTCTTAACACATTTCGCAGGCATTATCCACATATACCACTACATGTACATGCAATATTATATTGCTGTATGACACTTAGTTCAGCAGGTATGAGATCATAAAGATTTAGATTCGTGAAAAAGTAGCTTCCGCTTCAAACGGAGTGCGGGCTACACGGATTATATTCATCCAGCGTTTGATAAAGAGAGCGCTTACCGACTTTCAACAAACTTTAAACATAATTTCACACCTTTTGCAAGCTTTTCCGTGCTTATAGCCCCACAAAACAATGAAAGCAAAACAATATATGGCAGGCATGTGCAACATTTAACGAGCCGCGGGCTTGATCCATATATGTACTGAAGCTCAGGGGCCACCTTATCAGTGACGCGAAGCGCTCCTTGCGCATGAAGTCAAATCTATAGCGTTCAGCATGTTATTGTCTGTCCAGTAACGTACCGATTTGAGTGGCTCACCTTTACAGACAAATTATGTCTCAATTCACGCGTTTTTGAGAGTACATTCACGTTGTGCTCATCCCGTCGTCGATCAGGAACATTGCTTCTTTACTTACGACGTTATATAATAGCTATCTCAAAAACTTCCGTTGCAAAATTCTGCAGCGGCTCGGTCTCTCTACCATGAATTTCTTCCGCGGGCTGGACTGAAACCAGTCGTGCGCCAGATACAGCCCGCGGGCTCCGGTTGCCTAACGTGATTTGATGATGAGGTCCCATACTCCGAGGAGCGTAGGGGACAATGCGGAAGACCCGCACCGCCGTACTAGGCAAGGTCCTAGCGGAGGTGGTTTGCCATTGCCTGCCTCCGACCGTAATGGGGATGAATGATGATGATGAAGACGACACAACAACACCCAGTCATCTCGGGGCAGGGAAAATCTCTGACGCCGCCGGGAATCGAACCCGGGACCCCGTGCGCGGGAAGCGAGAGCGCTACCGCAAGACCACGAGAACAAGGACCGTGATTTATGACTTGCTAAATATTCGTTGTTCATGAAGTTTTTATTTATTACTTCTTTACTTTATACATAAGAGTTCGATTCTGTAAAGAATCAGGAGTGTAGGGGTTATTAATATTGAGTAATTGAGAAAGTATCGTGAGAGGTACATGCTAACAACAGAAAAAGCACACAAACAAGTTTAAATGCTTACTTTTGTGGAAAAAGTAATAACAAGATCCGGGTAAAGTCTACCCAGTAGTGTTTTAAGGTGAATATTTGGAAGCACAGCTTTATCATAAGGGCTACAATTGCTATAGAAGGACCTGCACTGCAACGTCAGCGCATATTGTAGTATTTTACTGGTTTTTGTTGGATATAAGGTCACATTTTAGTGGCTTATACATCTTGTTTATACTGTTTTGCTAATACAGTATAACATGTATGCCTCCTAATATCGTGTCGGACTTCCTTTTGCCCGACGTAGTGCAGCATCTGGACGTGGCTTGGACTCAACAAATCGTTGGGAGTCCCCTGCAGAGATATTGAACCGTCCATAATTGCGGAAGTGTTGCCGATGCAGTAGCTTGTGTCGGAAGATCTGGGTGGCCAGATAATTAGCTCGAATTGTCCCAAATGTTCTTCAAACCAATCGTGAACATTTGTGGTCCAGTGACATGTTTGGCAAGATGAAGACCGTGAATGGCTGGAAATGGTCTCCAAGTAACCGAACATAACCATTTCCAGACAATGATCGGTTCAGCTGAACCGTAAGACCCACTCCATTCCATCTAAACACAGCCCACACTATTATGGAGCCACCAGCAGCTTGCACAGTGTCTTGTTGACAACCTGGGTCCATGGCTACGTGGGGTCTGCACCACACTCGCTCCCTACCATCAGCTCTTACCAACAGAAATTGGGACTAATCTGACCAGCCCAAAGGTTTTCCAGTGGTCTAGGATCCAACCGATATGGTCACGAGCCCAGGAGAGACCTGCAGGCGATGTCGTGCTGTTAGCAAAAGCGGTCCGTCGTCTGCTGCCATAGCCCACCAACGCCAGATTTCGCCGCACTGTCGTAACCGATAAGTTCGTCGTACGCCCCACATTGATTTCTGCTGCTATTTCAAGCAGTGTTGCTTGTCTGTTAGCACTGACAAGTCTACGCAAACGCCACTGTTCTCGTTCCTTAAGTGAAGCCCGTCGACCACTGCGTTGCCCTTGGTGAGAGCTAGTGGCTGAAATTTGGTATTATTGGCACACTCTTGACACTGTGGATACTGGAATATTGAATTCCCTAACGCCTTCCGAAATGGAATGTCCCGTGCATCTAGTTCCAACTACCACATGACTCACCTGAGTACAAATGACGACCCCGTCAACGCACTACCACTTTATACCTTGTATACGCGATATTACCGCCATCTGTATACGTGTATATCGCTATCCCATGATTTTTTATCACCTCAGTACATAACTGTGTTGAACATGTAGAAGTTACTTCACAGCGATGTTATAACAACAGAAATCAGCAAAATTCGCAGATACGAGTTTCTAGCTTGTTGGGACAGCAATGAATGTCCTTCGATAACAACTAGGGCCCTGATGATGAAGTTGTGCTTGGAAATGTACATTGGAGAACTTAAAACACCAGTGTGAAGTCTATGGGCGGATGTTGTCATTGCGTTTCCCATTCATATCACTGTCTCGATTTTCCCATGAATAGACATTACGGCAACCGTG
Source organism: Schistocerca serialis cubense (assembly GCF_023864345.2). Taxonomy (NCBI): domain Eukaryota; kingdom Metazoa; phylum Arthropoda; class Insecta; order Orthoptera; family Acrididae; genus Schistocerca; species Schistocerca serialis. Next base: position 221,788,600 of record NC_064639.1, on the reverse strand, counting down.
AAATACTGTTAGTTCAGTGTGAAATCCAATGATACACCATACGACTTACCTCCTCCCCGTCACTCAGACGTGTCGCTCGATTACAACTTCAGTAGAAGTGACGCTGAGCCTCATCTGCGTGCTAATGGCTGGCTCATCAGAGCGAACAAGCGCCAGAGGCCATCACTCCTCTTCGCGCCGATTGGCCTCCAAACATAGGGCCCAAAGTCGTACGCCGCTGCCTTTCTACGGTTCCACACTATCAGACACCCGGCAGTTATTTTAGATTAGAGAAATAATGCTGCTGATAAGACTTCTATGGGGCCTATAATAAATTAACAGCAAAAATCAACACAGGTGAAAATGAACCATACTACACGGTCCAGGCACATTAATGTGACCACCAGCTATGTTCGAGGTCAGCGTGCAAGAACCACTCACAAACGGCAGGTAGCAGCACTAGCAGCACACGATGTACAGGCTGCTCTAAAATTCCCTTTACAAACTTCTTGGACTTGTAGAGGGGACTGAATACATTATATTCTGAATAGAAGCCCACGTCCGGAAACATACCGTTTCCGTGCTGCAGCCGTTTGAAGACATGTTTGCTAGGTAGGTATGCAACCGGGTAGTCATGGTGGAGAGTGAGTACGTAAGATCGACTGATGTCATTTGACGTCAATCCTACCTCTCTCACCTCATTCACGTGTCTGTGAGTGTTGGAGCAACATTTTGTATCCCGCCAGGATAGGCAGCGCGTGGGTCTGCTCCTGTGAACTGCTTCTGTAATATAGGCCGAGAGTGAAGGAAGCGAGTAGGAGCAGGAGAGGTGAAGCACTTCGGTACTGCATGTAACTTTAACACTTTTTACTAGAGTCAGAAACACAAGTAAATATCAAAGGCATAGATAACTTTGGCTAGTATGATCACGTAGGTGTGAAGCCGTAGTCCAGGCTAATACAAAGTCTCAATAGCAAGCTAGCCCACTCGGTAGTAGAAGCGATATTTGCAGGCCGTCTGCTCTTGATGAAATGGGCAGAAATTCAGACGGCCCACGCTGAGCTCCACAGCGTCGGCCAGAGGGCGCTGTGGTCGGCGTAGTTAGTCCTCTCTCGTAGTGCCAACTTACGGGAGCGTAAATCTACGTTGTGGCATCGTAACTATCGACGCCACACAACCTGGATGAATACGCGTTTGCAGAATACACCGACATGATCCTTCTGAATGGCGAAGGTCACGGTAATCGAAATGCTGTTCGCTGTCTGTATTAAGATCGTTCTCCACAACGACCGACTCTATCGCGTTCCCTTTTCGCCGCAATTACGCAACACCTCCGAGAAAGGGTACCTTCACTGTCAGCAGACGTGACTGTTGTGCTCCAAGGGGACGTCGCACACCCAAACCGGAAGAGACCGATCGACATCACGTTCAAGAAAACCCTTCAACTGGGCATGATCAATTTCTTTGGCTATTAATGAGTGGGACTGTAAAACAAGTGATGTACTGGATCACGCCTAATCAGTTACTTGTAAAAGTTCAAAACATTATCTACTCACTGCCCTCTACAGGTCCTAAAGTATTTAAGGGAGTTTCCGAACATTCCGCTAAAAGCGTGTCGTGTGGACACGGGAAACAGAGCAGTCGTTGTCGTAATGCGGAAACTGACGGATTTATCTGACGTCCAGATCGGTATTATGAATGGCTTTTGTGCCAAGGGTGCAAGCATTTCCGAAATGGCTCAGTTTATAAACTGTTCCCATCCCGCCATGATTAAAGTATGAGGTGCGACAATAAAGTAATGAGACTGATTTTCTTTGCAAGATGTGGCAACCCTGCAGGCTTGGTAGGCACAATATCTTTGACCTTGGTCTATAAGCTGCTTCTAGTCCAAGCGGCACATCGATGCAACTGTTCAGTCATGAGTTGTGCTGTAATAAGTTAACATGTGCTTGTGTCTCTAAACACGGAAATTGAACCGCATAATATTGCGCAACGGTATGCCATTTCTTTTTGTGTTAAATTGGGTGGAAACGAGACGACAACTTACGGTAAGCTTCAGAAGGCTTTTGGAGAGGAGGTTAGGTCAACAACTCAAGCTTTTCGTTGGCACAAAATGTTTAGTGAAGGCAGAACGAGTGTTGAAGATGAAGACCGCAGTGGACGACCATCAACTTCACGGATGGATGTCAACTTGGCCAGGGCGCGTGAGCTCTTATGATCTGATCGAAGATTATCCGTGAAAATGATTGCAGAAGAACTGAACATCAATCAAGAAATGGTTCATCTAATAATAACTGAAGACCTTGGTATGAGAAACATCTGTGCAAAAATGGTCCCCAAAAATCTCACACCACAACAGCGAGAAACATGAAAAAATGTGGCAGCCGATATGTTAGAGCAAACAGAAATCAATCCAGAATTGTTGAGCCGTGTTACCACTGGTGATGAAAGTTGGTTTTTTCAGTACGATCCAGAGACAAAACGCCAAAGATCGTAATGATTCACCCGGACCAAAAAAAGCTTGCATGTCATAGTCAAATGTGAATTGCATGCTTGTGTGCTTCTTTGATTCCAAGGGAATTGTTCATAAAGAGTGGGTGCCTCCTCGACAAACAGTTAACCAATATTACTACAAAGAGATTGCAGGAAGACTTCGTAAAAGAGTTCTTTGTGTCCAACATTGCTGATAATTGGATTCTGCATCACGATAATGCGCCATCCCATACTGCTCTGTCAGTACAGAAATTTTTAACCTCAAAACAAATTTCAGTACTACCACAGCCACCTTATTCACCAGATATCACTCCGTGCGACTTTTTTCTAATTCCAAGAGTCAAAACGGCGGTCAAGGGACACCATTATCAAACAACACAAGATGTCCAAAAAGCTGTGACGAGGGTCTTGGAGAATATTACAGAAGATGAATTCCAGAAATGTTACCATCAATGGCAGAAGCGCTGGAAAAAGTGTGTGCAACCGGAAGGGAACTACTTTGAACGAGACAACACTAAACTTGACTAAAACGGTAAGCAACATTTTTTCACATCAGTTTCATTACTTTATTGTCGCACCTTGTATACGGCGTGTGGCAAAATGGTGCTATCCAAAACCGGTGTCGAGGCAACAGATGACCAGGGCCGAACGACAGCTGTGGAGGTGTGTACAGGCGAATACACATGCAATTGACCGCTCAGGTGAACCGAGGGGCTACCAACTGTCTGCTCGACGACCATTCAGCGACCGTTGCTGCGTATGGACAGCCGCAGGAGGCGCTTGGTTCATGCACTTATGCGCATTGCTGTTCGTCGGCGATGAAGGCTGGAATTTGCACGCCAATACCGCAACTGGACATCCACTGAGCCGCGAAACGTGGCTTTTTCAGATTAATCATTTTGTGTCGTCTCGTTGTCCCTGTGGAGCTGTACCACGGGAAGCAATGACAGGATGTTGTTGGTGGCTGGTATCAAATGGTTCAAATGGCTCTGACCACTATGGGACTCAACTGCTGCGGTCATTAGTCCCCTAGAACTTAGAACTAGTTAAACCTAACTAACCTAAGGACATCACAAACATCCATGCCCGAGGCAGGATTCGAACCTGCGACCGTAGCGGTCTTGCGGTTCCAGACTGCAGCGCCTTTAACCGCACGGCCACTTCGGCCGGCGGTGGCTGGTATCCTCTTTCTATAACGCAACTGCACGAATATATTAACAGAGTTCCCCATTAACCAGAACAGAAAGCTATTTAAGATATTCCAGGTGTTGCGGTACAAGCCCTTCTGTAATAGTCCACTTTAGCCTCACTGCTGGTGAAGTGCAAGTCCCACTATGCACACTACTCTGGTCGTTATGTGCTGCCTGACTCTGAGCTAGAGGCTGAGCTAACTGCGACTGCGACTCCCTCTGGGCCCCGACTGTTGACTTTACTCATTGACTCACTGGATGCCTGACTGACTGGGCGTCTGGTCCGCGGCGGCGATGTAAATACTGGCGGTCGAGAGGGTGCAGGCGGCGCGTTTCTTGCGAGTTTGTCTTTCGCCTCTCTCCTGATAGGCTCGCTTACTCTAGTGTCTATTATCGATCTTCTCGCAACCTCTATGTTGCCTGGAATGCTTGCGCCAGCACAAATCATCCCTTGGACAGATGGCCTTTGACGTGTACAGCCCTGCAACAGTCGTCAAGAGGGTCCAGGCAATGTTTTCGTGGCATTTCCTGCGTGATCCCATCATTCTGGTAGGCACAATAGATCAGCACAAGTATGCATCTATCCTTTGGGACCACATCCAACCCTACAAGCAGTTTGTTTTTCCTCGGCACGGTGGCATCTACCAGCAGGACAGTACACACAGCTCACAGTGTACTTGCGTTGTTGGAATAGTACCTGGATTAGTTTACCATACTCTCCTGGCCGCCAAACCCCCAGGATTTAAACGCAATCGAGAATGTGTGGGACACCATGGATCCTCAGCCGTGAAATGTAGCTCAGCTGACCACAGCACTGGCATCAGCGTCACTCCTCATCCCTATCGGTACATCTCTTCCTGCAGGTCTCGCACTGCAAAAGGTGTTTATTCAGGCTTTTGACAGGTGGTCACATTAATGTGATTGGGCCGCGTAGAACCAAAACGTTCCAGCTGCGGCAGAACTCCTATTTATTCCTGAACTACAGCGTCTAACAGAAAATTTCAGTTTTCAGTTCCCGAGCGTTAGTCCCCTCATAATGTCAGTTCTGCTAATTTGACCTGGGTAAATCGACAGTTACAGGGACCTAACATTAAACTCCGCTAATACTATCACTAGTCCAGTAAAATAGACATTATGTGTCCATAAACTCTGCGATCTGACAGATTGTTTGGTCCAACTCCCTGTGTCAATAAAGTTCCAATTCTCCAGGAGTGGAACAGTTCCAAGGAATAATACGCCATAATCAAGGAATAAATATCTCTCCCCAATTCGAGTGGCAGTCACTAAATAAAAAGAAACTGCGCTGCACTGTAATTAATTAAAATGAATCACCACAGTGTCACTCATGCCCTCTCAAATGTAGCAGAAAAACAATGAATTGCTAATTATGTAAGTGTAGACCAGACATGGCTCAAATTCAAAGATACAGTATCGACAGCAATGAATAGATTCATACAGCATAAGTTAGTAAGAGACGGGACTGATCCACCATGGTACACAAAACACGTCAGAACACTGTTGCAGAAGCAACGAAAAAAGCATGCCAAATTCAGAAGAACGCAAAACCCCCGAGACTGGCTAAGTTTCACGGAAGCTCGAAATTTAGTGCGGACGTCAATGCGAGATGCTTTTAATAGTTTCCACAATGAAACATTGTCTCAAAATATGGTAGAAAACCCAAAGAGATTCTGGTCGTATGTAAAGTACACCAGTGGCAAAAAAAAAAAAAATAGTCAATACCGTCACTGCGCGATAGCGCTGGAAATGTTACAGATGATGGTGCCACTAAAGCGGAGTTGCTAAATACAGTTTTCCGTAATTCCTTCACGAAAGAAGACGAAGTAAATATTCCAGAATTCGAAACCAGAACAGCTGTTAGCATGAGTGACATAAAAGTAGGTATCTTAGGTGTTGCGAAACAACTCAAATCACTTAAGAAAGGCAAGTCTTCCGGTCCAAATGGTATACCAATCAGGTTCGTTTCAGAGAATGCAGACACAATAGCGCCTTTCTTAGCAGTCATATACAACCGCTCTCTTGACGAAAGGTCTGTTCCTAAAACTGGAAAGTAGCACAGGTCACACCAATATTCAAGAAAGGGAATAAGAGTAACCCATTGAATTACAGACCCATATCACTGACCTCAATTTGCAGTAGGATTTTGGAGAATATACTGTACTCGAACATTATGAATCACCTTGAAGAAAATGACTTATTAATACATAACCAACACGGATTCAGAAAATATCGTTCTTGTGAAACGCAGCTAGCTCTTTATTCCCAAGAACTAATGAGTGCTGTCGTCAAGGGATCTAGGATCGATTCCACATTCCTAGATTTCCAGAAGGCTTTTGATAATGTTCCTCATAAGCGACTATTAATCAAATTGCGTGCATCAGTTGTGTGACTGGATTCGTGATTTCCTCTCAGAGAGGTCACAGTTCGTAGTGATAGACGGTAAATCATCGAGTAGAACAGAAGTGATATCTGCTGTTCCTAATTTACATAAATGATCTAGGCGATAATCTGAGCAGCCCCCTTAGATTGTTTGCAGATGATGCTGTAATTTACCGTCTAGTAAAATCGTCAGACGATCAATTCCAATTACAAAATGATCTAGAGAGAATTTCTGTATGGTACTAAAAGTGGCAAACAAAGGAAAGGTCATCCACATGGGTACTAAAAGAAATCCGATAAATTTTGGGTATACGATACATCGCACAAAACTAAGGGCTGTCAATTCGACTAAATACCTAGGAATTACAATTACGAGCAACTTAAACTGGAAAGACCACATAGATAATATTGTGAGGAAGGCGAAAAAAAGACTGCTCTTTGTTGTCATAACACTTAGAAGATGCGACAAACCCACTAAAGAGACAGCCTACATTACACTTGTTCATCCTCTGCTGGACTATTGCTGCGCTGTGTTGGATCATTACCAGGTAGGATTGACGGAGGACATTTAAAAAGTGCAAAGAAGGGCAGCTCGTTTCGTGTTATCGCGCAATAGGGGTGAGTTGGGGTTGCAGACACTGAAACAAAGGCGGTCTGCTTTGAGACGAAATCTATTTACGAAATTTCAGTCACCAACTTTCTCTTCCGAATGCGAAAATATTTTGTTGACACCCACCTACGTAGGGAGAAATGGTCATCATAATAAAATAAGAGAAATCAGAGCTCGAACGGAGAGATTTAAGTGTTCCTGTTTCCCACGCACCATTCGAGAGTGGAATGGTAGAGAAGTAGTATGAAAATGGTTCTATGAACCCTGTGCCAGGCACTTAATGTGTGAATTGCAGAGTAACAGTGTAGATGTAGCTGTAGATGAATATCCGGCGTATATTCTGAAACGACATTTACAGTCGTTGCGCCTTGTAACACCTATCTTTTAAAGAATTCCAAGCAATACCAAGTTCTATTATTCTGGCCTCGCACAATAAAAGAATTGCACCAGTCGAGGAAGAACGCAAAACAAAGACTGGCATTTACATAGTTTAATTGAAGTCTTCTTTTAACTCGGCAACAGCATCTATAGACTCCACACTACCAGGCGTATTGTTTCCCGTCCAGGTTCTCAGTCCCATTGGTTTTAAAATTGCGTGGCGGCTGGTAAACTGAACATGTAACAGATTTTCCAGAACAATTAATGAGAAGATTATCCCCCACTTGCAACCTTTACTCAGTCCTTAAAACAACATTTTTAATGCATCAGTTCAAAACCACGTTTTGCTGTGGAATAAAAACGTGAATGTGTGGCGAATGTAGTCGGACCATTACATAATAAACATTGCTCTGTAAACAAGCCGCTTGTGAAATAAATGTGAATGTGTGGTTTATGAGTTCCCATTGGCATAAGTATGGATTATTGTCCTTCTTTGTAAGGGAGAGTGTTGTACCTGGAGGATAGTATACCTAGGAACACGATGTTTCCTGTTTTGCGCTTCATTCTAGTGACTGATTTTAGAATCATACGAAGGGAACACGCACTAGAAACTGCCATAAGCAATTTCCGGCTTTTTCTGTTGTTTTTGTTGGTGTGAGTCATCAGATTGTGTTTCGTGCAGCGTTTGAAAATATTAAGAGTTCTACATATTTAGGTGCTGTATAAAATATTAAAGCTATTTGGAGGATATTGTTAATAGCTCATGACAGTTTCGCGATGAGTAGAATTCCGTATGATTTTAAAACTATTTAAATAGCGTCTGCATGGTTAAGCCATACATTATTGGTCTTGCACCATCTTGTATCTTGAAGCGGAGGTCTTCTACCACGGAACACGTGATATGTGCAAATGAACGGAGTTTCTTCAATGTCTTAACAATTTTCCCTGTCTTGAAAATGGAAATTTGTGTTAGGTGTCAATAGCTTCTGTTACAAAATGTTTTTAACTTGTAACTGGTTTTTGATAACACTCCTTCTTAATCTGATTTACCTTACTGATTATTGATGTGTAGTAGATAATAATGCAATACCTAGACTATTAAATATAGTACTGACAAGATTTTCTCGATTGCAACACTTTTAAATCTAAATAGAATATCTATCCTTAGATACGTGACCTGCAGTACACATGAAGTAATGGAAATGAGCGTTTGGCGTCATTGGCCGGGAGGCCCCTTACGGGGCAGGTCCGGCCGCCTTGGTGAAGGTTTTATTACATTCGATGCCACATTGGGCAACCTGCTCGCCGGATGGGGATGAAATGTTGATGAAGACAACACAACACCCAGTCCCTGAGCGCAGAAAATCCCCGACCCAGCCGGGAATCGAACCCGGGCCCGTAGGACGGCAATCCATCACGGTGACCACTCAGCTATCGGGGCGTAGTACGAGAATGTATTAAAGTTATATTACAGGACGAAAGTCTGGAAAGCGTTCCAAGGTACAATACTCTCCCTTACAAATCAATCTGAAATGTAAACTTCTTAGTTAAGCTCAAAATGAATCTTTCACTCTGCAGCGGAGTGCGTGACATTCGCCGGTGCCAGTGTGGTTGTGGGCGTTCCAAAATGATCAGAAATGAAACCGGAGGTTTGAGAGATAAAATGAGATCTGTAATCTTCAGTTCGGAGTTCAGCAGGCTGCACAGTAGAGATTGTCACCAAAATCCACACATTCTTTCTTGCATGATATTGTAATATCGTTTCGCAGCAAATTTCTGGAACTCGTCGATTATGCGTCTGTATATCGCATAATACATATTGAGAATTGTTATCTTTCTCTTCTGCCATTACCATTCATTTTTAAAGAGCTGTGGTGACTGATCGCTGGGTTGCCTCTTTCTGTGCAAACAGCCACTGGACCTGTGAAAGTTCTTCATACCGGGAGCAAGTAGTGGGGGGGGGGGGGGGGGGTGGAACAATTCTGACGTCACCATTCTGCCGAACTGAAGATAGTTGTACCTAGCAACAAATGCCTCACCGCATTACTAAATGAAATTACGTGCTGGTCCTAGTACTTCTGGGAAGGAACGAGCAAAGGGTGAGACTGAGTATTGACTCACACACCTCCCGCACACTCGTCCCGCCGGAAGTCTGACGCGTCATGGCCGGCCATGATCTAGGACAATATTTCATACTAATGTCGCTGGTGAATCGCTACTGCATCTGTGTCAGTCTACGCTAGTGATTATGATACATCGTCTTTTTCTCATCAGAATCAGCAACTAAGAACTCGGGGCACGGTTTTCATTTGTCGGATAGATTCGTTTCATTGCACACTGCCCGCTATGAGGTGCATGATCTTTCCTGGAACCAGCATCCATCCTAGAGTGTGCAGATGCCTAGCGTTACTCGTTCCAGTTCTACGAGTTTAGAATTTCTGTCCACTCTGTGAATGATTTTCACTGGTTTATGACATGATGTACTACTGGCTGTCTAGGGCTATTTCCTGCTGATAAGCAGCACAGAGATGATGTGTAACACAAGGGAATCGCATTTTGTAGAATACACTAACCCAAACAACCTACACTTCCTTGTATAACTTCACACAAAGCTATGAAGAACTACGCCTCTCTAGCGGGTTTTCGGAATAAGAATAACAGCACAACAATTAAGAACTTTTATTTTCCATATTTACGTGTCTTAGTCATGAGAATAAAAGAATGGCGGCAAGGTTAAAATTTTAGTGAACGCTACGTCGATCAGAATATTCCACTGGCAGGAACCTCCGCTGAGAGGGACAGTTACATGGGTAAGCTGTCAGTCAACGACGTTCTTTGTCTCGGAGCTCAACACATAGCTATAGCTTCCACTGAGCTCGTTAAACAACGCCTGACACACTACGTGTGACGCACGTGGAGTTTCCCTGGACCTGACATGGTATAACGAAACTCTTGGTGAATCATCGCCATATGTTGAAACATTCACTTGCGGAGTCTACAGTGACCTCAACTTCTCGGAGGATCGAAACTTAAGTTTCCACTTTCAGACATAATTTTGTTCGCCAGTGGGAATATGTCAGTCAGAAAGACAGTTAGAAATCATACAAAAGATTTCGCGGGGAATCAGGTAGAACTTTTTTTATTCGTCAGCCTTCTTACCAATTTGATGCTACCCACCATGAATTTGTGTACTCTGCGTACCTTTTCATATCAGAGTAGCACTCGAACCTTAGTTCCTCAATTATTTTCTGGATGTATTCCAGTCTCCCTCTTCCTTTACAGTTTTTACCCTCTTCAGCTCCCTCTAGCACCATGGAAGTTATTACCTTATATCTCAACAGATGTCCTGTTATCCTGCTTCTTCTTGTCCTTTCCTCGGCGACTCTGCGGCGAACCTCCTCATTCCTTGCCTTACCTGTCCACCAAATTTTCAACATTCATCTGCACCACTACATCTCAACCGTTTCGCTTTTTTTCTGTTCCCATTTTCCCACAGTCCATGTTTCACTATCATACACTGCTGTGCTCAGAACGTACATTCTCAGAAATTTCTTCCTCACGTTAAGGCCTATGTTTGATACTACTAGATTTCTCTTAGTCAAGAATGCACTTTTGTCTGTGCTAATCTGCTTTTTATGCCTTCCTTGCTTCGTCCATCATTTGCTATTTTGCTTCCAGATTAGCAGAATTCCTTCACTTCATATACTTCGTGGCCCCCAGTTTTGATGTTACGTTTGTCGCTAGCCTAATTTGTACTACTCGTTATTACTTTCTCTTTATTGCGTTTACTTTCAATCCAATCTAACCTCATTACACAGTTCATTCCGTTCAACAGGTAGTCCAATTCCTCCTCACTTTCACTGACAATATCAGTACCATCAATGGATCTTGATATCCTTTCAAAATCCCCGTCCGAATTGGCCTAGGAAGACCTGGAGGAACCGACCGACCACCATGTCATTCAGCCAGTAGGTGTAACTGGATGCGGTCATAGAAGCGCATGTGGTCATAAGACCGCTTGAAAGTGATCCTGGCATGGTCAGTCACAATGAAAGTGAACCCGGTTGTTGGCCGTATAAGAATTATTAATTGAAAACCTGGCACGGTCGTACACAATGAAAGTTATCCTGGCAGGATACTACACAATGAAAGTTATCCTTGGATGGGACGCCACAATGAAAGTTGACACTTGCGGTGACTATATAAAAGTGATGATCGGATTGAGAATGTAAGCAACATTTAGTTTACTAACAACATTTATTCTCCCAAAAATAAAAACAAAGACAGATATAATTAAAGTTAAACAAATTCTGGTAGAATGTCGTAAACAACGAATAGGTGGTTTAAGACCACAAGGGACAAGGATCTGGGTGGCAAAAGTGAGTCAAGTACTCTGGCCCTAAAAATGTGCATAACACAATCTGAACTGTTCTGACGCTGAGCAGACTTTGATCAATGATCTACAGAAGTCTCGATTGGTCCAGCTGAGAGCAAGTGGTGATTGGGATTTGCACGCCCAGACAAGACCGGAGCAGCAGTACTTTACCCTGTTTGCTTCGTGCAGCGATGTAACTTGCAGCTGGCAAGATGTGTGTGACATAGGCGAGGCATAAGGCGGCACCTGTGAATCGATCGCAGCCTCGAAAGAAATTCAAAATCTCACGATCTAGCAATCTACCAGAGCCCTGTAATCACGGTAGATTTCAGTGTGTGACACACCCGTTCGGCTCACTTATACAACAGAGCGCACAAGGATGCCAAACGTCAAGACTGGTAAACCAAAACCAAATAAGTGTGCTGTCAGTAAACGTCCGAGACGTTTGAAGTCTCACTGTCGATACGGTAAGAACTTCACTACAGACTCCCCAGTCTAACTACTCGCAAGTGAAGTGAGTCTTAGGACAGGTCCCAAGTACCAACCACACATGCCAGAGCTTCGACCAGAAGTTGCTTCCAGATCGAAGGCCTGAACCCGAGTCTCTCGCACCCCTCCAGATAAAAAAAAAGTCTGTTTTTCCGCAAAGTGCACGAAAGACACCGCCTTCACCCCACCTTGAGCCAATCACAAGGCTTTAGAGGCGCTAAATCTCCCCTCCTACACGACAGCACAACGTCACGTCGAACCAGCGGAAGAGTTAAGAAACCTACATCTCTGGAAAAAATAGAAACCTCCAAATACTGGCCTTTCTAAGTTTTCGCGGAGGGAGAAGATGTTTTTCTCCGAAGTCGCGTCGCGCTCTGCGGTAACAAGTGAACAGATACAATCTTAAAGATCTTTATCTAAATCGACTGTGCCTTGGAGCATGTTAGTCCTAGCTATGAGGTGTCATAAAGAGTCTATCTATAAAGGTTTCTCAGATGTCAGAGTTTCTTATACGACCAGGGCGGCCGTTGGAAGTGGATCACAGGCGTATTTGCAGTATCGGCAAACACGAAAAGTTGTCAATTTTTATTAGGCGTGGCACAGCACACAATGCCCAGTCTACGACGCCACTGTGTAGCTGCATCCCTTCAGTCCGTCGCCCCCAGCCCAACCTTTGGCTGGCGCCAATGCAGGTATAGCTCGGCATTGTCCTGCTGAAGACCTGTCTTGACTAGGGGTGCTCTGTCTGCCTTGTACGGCCATGGGCTTGTCTGGCAAAACTTACTGAGGGATGAGCTCGCCGCCACTTGCTTTTAACTTCCAACATGTCGTTTCTATGAACTAAGAACCATAAAATACCTCATGCTTTTAGCGCCCTACCAGGCTTCATCAACGCCTGCTCAAGCCATTAACATTCTGAAGTCTCGCACAAGTTGCGTAACGTTGTAACAAAAATAGTAACTTGTCCCCTCTCATGCTCTCCCAGCCATTGTCAGCTTTCGTGATCAGAGCCACTACTTCTTAATCATGTAGTTCCTCAATTGGCCTCAAAAGGGCTGAGTGCACTCCACTTGCAAACAATGCTCGGGAATCCAGACAGCCACCCATCCAACTGCTAGCCAAGCTGGACAACGTTTAATGTCTGTAAATCTGATGGGAACCAGTGTTAACAGGGGCAAGGCCGCTGGCTTGATGTTCTTTCACCATGAATTTTAATCCTACTCCTTAACAATTCGTTATTTCTGTCATTTCTTCTTCGCTGTACAGGCTGAACAATAGAGGTAATAGAGTACATTTCTGTCTTATACCTCTTCTAACCCGAGCACTTCGTAGTTTGTATTCCATACATATGAGTTACGCATGTGGAAGTGTAGCGGTCTGAATGTGCTTATGACTCTGATAGATAATATTGTTACGACTTCTGCACCACTTGTTAGCAGCATACACAGAGGCTGCGCCAAAGACTGAGATAGCGTGGAGTTTTACAATTATTTATTGAACTTTCTTTACAATTTCTCCCTCGTCGTTGCCGCCCAGCCCTGCAGATCCCTCTGCCTGGCTGCTGCTGCGTAGATTCTCCGACAATGCGCGTAACGCGCGCCGCTGATCGCACTCGGGAGCCTCAGGCCACCAGTGCTCCGCTAAAGCCAGGATGCCCTGTGGTTGAGATGAACTCGTCGCCGCTCGGCGCACCAGTATGGGCACGCCCACGGAGCCGCGTCGCCGTGAGGTCAGCTGCCGACGCCTGCTGTACCGGCGGCTGGGAAGCCGTCAGTCGCGATGTCCGCGAGATCCCGTCATGGACGGACCACGCGCCATGGGGCGGGTTGACGTGAAGTCCGGGCGTCAGTCCCTGGAGGCGCCTGTGACCAAGATCGCTCTGCGGTCGGTCCTGCTGGAAGTTCTCGCTGTAGTTAGTCAGCCATGATGCCGAACGAACTCAAGCCGACCTCCAGAGCTGAAGTTGACATCTGGTGGCGAACGGGTGGCTCCTGCGAGCTGGAACAGACTTCCGGAATCGTCACCTACGAAGATTGAACATGCGGACACGGACCACGTCTGTCCTCAGATGCGAACTGCTTCCTAATGGCTACTGTCTGTTGCTGCCTGCTCTCCACTATTTATATCTGGTAGGAGGACGTTTTTTACCCTCGGTGGTAGCTTTTTGTTATTACTCCCGCAGTGTATTGCAGCGCAACTTAGCGTGCTGGTCTCATTTCCCCTTACTCAGCACTCCCCAGGCTTCGCTCGGCGCTCGGTCTGTGTGCGTCCTTGCGTCAGCCTGTTGGTAGACTGCTGCTGTCAGCGAGGCTATCTGTGCATACTTACTTCGCAACGCCTCGGTCGCCGGCGTGCCTCTGCTTTGCCATTCTCCACTGTGTGAAACAACGCTTACTACATGTGGTCGCAACAATATATTCGACACAATTTCAGTCTTAATTACACGGTTGTAAAGCGTAGATTCCGATGAGTACGAGTTACAAGCCTGGTCTTTATTAAGTACTTTTTTAAAGAGTGAGCTGATAGTTTACTACGGAAAGAAAAGCATTAAAGATTTGCTTCATTTCGTCAATGTGTAATTTACTTGTGGATGGCGTGGGATTTGTGTAGTTTCCTACACACTTGCCATCATCCACTGTATTCCACTGAACGGAATTGCCAATAATGTGACGTATCATGTATATTTATTGTTCGTTCCAGAAGAGGCGAGTAACCTCCCTACCAATCAACGCGTTTAAGTAATAGTCAATTGGTATCTGAAAGAACGCAAACATCATAGCGTCTGCACAGCAACGAGGTCGGAGTGAGCAAAGAGGAAGTAAATGGGCTCTATACGTCACTTTCGATAAAATGCAACACCCAAATGTCATAGCTCGAAACAATGCAGACATGCTTGTCTTTATCTAAAAGACTACGCACTATGAAATCCCAGGAAATACATTCTAAGACAAAAAACGACGCACCACGAAGTACACACATCAAAAAAAGTTCTGCATCACCTCGGTTCCGAGAGTTCTGGAACCTGTACAGAAAATTGGAGTAGAAATTAACATAAACATCATTTCCGTCCTTTTTATTACTCATGTAAACCACGCATTGCATGTTGCACCACCATAGGAGACCTTCAGAGGGGGTGGTCCAGATTGCTTTACACACCGGTTGTATACATGGAAGAAGCCTGGAGATACTGACATGGTAAGACAGAGATTTAGGAACCAGGTTTTAAATTGTAAGACATTTCCAGGGGCAGGTGTGGATTCTGACCACAATCTATTGGTTATGACCTGTAGCTTAAAATTGAAGAAACTGCAAAAAGGTGGGAATTTAAGGAGATGGGACCTGGATAAACTGACTAAACCAGAGGTTGTACAGAGATTCAGGGAGAGCAAAAGGGAACAATTGACAGGAATAGGGGAAAGCAATACAGTAGAAGAAGAACGGGTAGTTTTGAGGGATGAAGTAGTGAAGGCAGCAGAGGGTCAAGTAGGTAAAAAGACGAGGGCTAGTAGAAATCCTTGGGTGACAGAAGAAATACTGAATTTAATTGATGAAAGGAGAAAATATAAAAATGCAGTAAATAAAGCAGGCAAAAAGGAATACAAACGTCTCAAAAGTGAGATCGACAGGAAGTGCAAAATGGCTAAGCAGGCATGGCTAGAGGAAAAATGTAAGGATGTAGAGGCTTATCTCACTAGGGGTAAGATAGATACAGCCTACAGGAAAATTAAAGAGACCTTGGAAGAAAAGAGAACCACTTGTATGAATATCAAAAGCTCAGATGGAAACCCAGTTCTAAGCAAAGAAGGAAAAGCAGAAAGGTGGAACTAGAATATAGAGGGTCTATACAAGGGCGATGTACTTGAGGACAATATTATGGAAATGGAAGAGGATGTAGATGAAGATGAAATGGGAAATATAATACTGCGTGAAGAGTTTGACAGAGCACTGAAAGACCTGAGTCGAAACAAGGCCCCGGGAGTAGACAACATTCCATTGGAACTACTGACAGCCTTGGGAGACCCAGTCCTGACGAAACTCTACCATCTGGTGAGCAAGATGTATGAAACAGGCGAGATACCCTCAGACTTCAAGAAGAATATAATAATTCCAATCCAAAACAAAGAAGGTGTTGACAAATGTGAAAATTACCGAACTATCACTTTAATAAGTCACGGCTGCAAAATACTAACGCGGATTCTTTACAGACGAATGGAAAAACTAGTAGAAGCCGACCTCGGGGAAGAACAGTTTGGATTCCGTAGAAATGTTGGAACACGTGAGGCAATACTGACCCTACGACTTATCTTAGGACCTAGATAAAGAAAAGGCAAACCTACGTTTCTAGCATTTGTAGACCTGGAGAAAGGTTTTGACAATCTTGACTGGAATACTCTCTTTCAAATTCTAAAGGTGGCAGGGGTAAAATACAGGGAGCGAAAGGCTATTTACAATTTGTACAGAAACCAGATGACAGTTATAAGAGTCGAGGGGCATGAAAGGGAAGCAGTGGTTGGGAAGGGAGTGAGACAGGGTTGTAGCCTATCCACGATGTTATTCAATCTGTATATTGAGCAAGCAGTGAAGGAAACAAAAGAAAAATTCGGCGTAGGTGTTAAAATCCATGGAGAAGAAATAAAAACTTTGAGGTTCGCCGATGAGATTGTAATTCTGTCAAAGACAGCAAAGGACTTGGAAGAGCAGTTGAATGGAATGGATAGTGTCTTGAAAGGAGGGTATAAGATGAACATCAACAAAAGGAAAACGAGGATAATGGAATGTAGTCGAATTAAGTCGTGTGATGCTGAGGGAATTAGATTAGGAAATGAGACACTCAAAGTAGTAAAGGAATTTTGCTATTTGGGGAGCAAAATAACTGATGATGGTCGAAGTAGAGAGGATGTAAAATGTAGACTGGCAATGTCAAGGAAAGCGTTTCTGAAGAAGAGAAATTTGTTAACTTCGAGTACAGATTTAAGTGTAAGGAAGTCATTTCTGAAAGTATTTGTATGGAGTGTAGCCATGTATGGAAGTGAAACATGGACGATAAATAGTTTGGACAAGAAGAGAATAGAAACTTTTGAAATGTGCTGCTACAAAAGAATGCTGAAGATTAGATGGGTATATCACATAACTAATGAAGAAGTATTGAATAGGATTGGGGAGAAGTTTGTGGCACAACTTGAAAAAAATGGTTCAAATGGCTCTGAGCACTATGGGACTCAACTGCTGAGGTCATTAGTCCCCTAGAACTTAGAACTAGGTAAACCTAACTAACCTAAGGACATCACAAACATTAATGCCCGAGGCAGGATTCGAACCTGCGACCGTAGCGGTCTTGCGGTTCCAGACTGCAGCGCCTTTAACCGCACGGCCACTTCGGCCGGCGGCACAACTTGACTAGAAGAAGGGATCGGTTGGCAGGACATGTGTTGAGGCATCAAGGGATCACCAATTTGTATTGGAGTGCAGTGTGGAGGGTAAAAATCGTAGAGGGAGACCAAGAGATGAATACACTAAGCAAATTCAGAAGGATGTAGGTTGCAGTAGGTACTGGGAGATGAAGAAGCTTGCACAGGATAGAGTAGCATGGAGAGCTGCATCAAACCAGTCTCAGGACTGAAGACCACAACAAAAACAAGAACAACAACCTCTAATACCCGGTAGCACGTCCTCTTGCATTGATGCATGCCTGTATTCGTCGTGGCTTACTATGCACAAGTTCATCAAGGCATTGTTGGTCCAGATTGTCCCACTCCTCAACGGCGAATCGGCGTAGATCCCTAAGAGTGGTTGGTGGGTCACATCGTCCATAAACAGCCCTTTTCAATCCATCACAGGCATGTTAGATAGGGTTCATGTCTGGAGAACATGTTGGCTACTCTAGCCGAGCGATGTCGTTATCCTGAAGAAAGTCATTCGCAAGATGTGCACGTTGGGGGCGCGAATTGTCGTCCATGAAGACGAATGCCTAGCCAATATGCTGCCTATATGGTTGCACTATCGGTCGGAGGATGGCATTCACGTATCGTTCAGCCGTTACGGCGCCTTCCATGGCCACCAGCGGCGTACGTCGGCCTCACATAATGCCACCCCAAAACAACAGGGAACCTCCACCCTGCTGCACTCGCTGGACAGTGTGTCTAAGGCGTTCAGCCTGACCGGGTTGCCTCTAAACACGTCTGAGACGATTGACGGGTTGAAGGCATATGCGACACTTATCGGTGAAGAGAACGTAATGCCAATCCTGAGCGGTCCTTTCGGCATGTTGTTGGACCCATCTGTACCGCGCTGTATGGTGTCATGGTTGCAAAGATGAACCTCGCCATGGACGTCGCGAGTGAAGTGCGCAACATGCAGCCTATTGCGCACAGTTTGAGTCGTAACACGACGTCCTGTGGCTGCACGAAAAGCATTATTCAATACGGTGGCGTTGCTTTCAGGGTTCCTCCGAGCCATAACCCGTAGGCAGCGGTCATCCACTGCAGCAGGGCAGCCTAAGCCTGGCATGTCATCGACAGTACCTGTCTCTCTGTATCTTCTCCACGTCCGAAAAACATCGCTTGGTTCACTGCGGGGCGTCTGGACACTTTCCTTGTTGAGAGCCCTTCCTGGCAAAAAGTAGCAATGCGGACGCAATTGAACCGCGGTATTGACCGTCTAGGCATGGTTGAACTACAGACAACACGAGCCGTGTACCTCCTTCCTGGTGCAATGACTGGATCTGATCGGCTGTCAGACCCCCTCCGTCTAATAGGCGCTGCTCATGCATGGTTGTTTACATCTTTGGGCAGGTTTAGTGACATCTCTGAACGGTCAGAGGGACTGTGTCTGTGATAATATCCACAGTCGACGTTTATCTTCAGGAGTTTTGGGAACTGGAGTGATGCAAAACTTTTTTTGATGTGTGTAATTGTCAGACTGGGATAGCAATCGGTGGATGTGATCTTCGTGTACACAAAATAAAATGTTTACAGTTTCAGAAAAATTGTATGATTTATTCACAAGTTGACCAGATCAATAGCGCGTTGGTGCATCTTTGGCATTTATGCAAGCAGTGTCAAATTCTGTCCAATCGGCTCTTTGGATCATCAAAACCGAGAGGTGGTTGGAGGATCCTGCCCTTAGTTTTCCAAACGTTCACAAATGGGGAGAGATCAGGCAACCTTGCTGGCCAAGGTAGGGTCTGAAAAGCACGAAGACAAGTACACTACTGGCCATTATAATTGATACACCACGAAGATGACGTGCTACAGACGACTAATTTAACCGACAAGAAGAAGATGCAGTGATATGCAAATGATTAGCTTTTCAGAGCATTCACACAAGGTCGGCGCCGATGACGACACCTACAACGTGCTGACGTGAGGAAAGTTTCCTACCGATTTCTCATAGACAAACAGCAGTAGACCGGAGTTGCCGGCCGGAGTGGCCGAGCGGTTCTAGGCGCTACAGTCTGGAACCGCGCGACCGCTACGGTCGCAAGTTCGAATCCTGCCTCGGGCATAGATGTCTGTTATGTCCTTAGGTTAGTTAGGTTTAAGTAGTTCTAAGTTCTGGGGGACTGATGACTTCAGCAGTTTAGTCCCATAGTGCTCAGAGCCTTTTTTTTTTTTTTTTACCGGAGTTGCCTAGTGAAACGTTGTTGTGATGCCTCGTGTAAGGAGGAGAAAAGCGTACTTTGATAAAGGTCGGATTGTAGCCTATCGCGATTGCAGTTCATCGTATCGCGACACTGCTGCTCGCGTTGGTCGAGATCCAATGACTGTTAGCAGAATATGGAATCGGTGTGTTCAGGAGGGTAAGACGGAACGCCATGCTGGATTCCAACGGTCTCATATCACTAGCAGTCGAGATGACAGGCATCTTATCCGCACCGCTGTAACGGATCGTGCAGCCACGTCTCGATCCCTGAGTAAACAGATGGGAACGTTTGCAAGACAACAACCATTTACTCGAACAGTTAGACGACGTTTGCAGCAGCATGGACTATCAGCTCGGAGACCATGGCTGCGGTTACCCTTGACGCTGCATCACAGACAGGAGCACCTGCGGTGGTGTACTCAACGACGAACCTGGGTGCACGAATGGCAAAACGTCATTTTTTCGGATGAATCCAGGTTCTGTTCACAGCATCATGATGGTCGCATCTGTGTTTGGCGACATCGCGGTGAACGCACATTGGAAACGTGTATTCGTCATCGCCATACTGGAGTATCACCCGGTGTGATGGTATGGTTTGCCATTGGTTACACGTCTCGGTCACCTCTTGTTCGCATTGACGGCACTTTGAACAGTGGACGTTACATTTCAGATGTGTTACGACCCGTGGCTCTACCCTTCATTCGAGCCCTGCGAAACCCTACATTTCAGCAGGATAATGCACGACTGCATGTTGCAGGTCCTGTACGGGCCTTTCTGGCCAGCATATTCTCCAGATCTCTCACCAATTGAAAACGTCTGGTCAATGGTGGCCGAGCAACTGTCTCGTCACAATACGCCACTTACTACTCTTGATGAACTGTGGTATCGTGTTGAAGCTGCATGGGCAGCTGTACCTGTACACTACATCCAAGCTATGTTTGGCTCAATGCCCAGACGTATCAAGGCCGTTATTACGACCAGAGGTGGTTCTTCTGGGTACTGATTTCTCTGGATCTATGCACCCAAATCGCGTGTAAATGTAATCACATGTCAGTTCTAGTATAACATATTTGTCCAATGAATACCCGTTTATAATCTGCATTTCTTCTTGGTGTGGCAATTTTAATGGTCAGTAGTGTAGTAGAAACTCTCACTGTATTCAGAAGGGCATTATCTAAGTGAAATGTAAGTTCAGGATGGTTTGCCACGAAGGGCAACAATACGGGGAGCAAAATATCGTCGAGGTGCTGCTTTGCAGTAATGATGCCGAGGATGACAACCAAAGGGGTCCCACCACGAAAAGGAATGGCACGCCAGACCATCATTCATGGTTGTCGGGCCGTATGGCCGCGACAGTCAGGTTGACATCCCAGACACGTCTTCGCTGGTCAATACAGCGATGAATCCCGCTTCGGACTGAGCCCAGATGACCAGCGAAGACTTCCAGAATGAGATTTTCACTCTGCAGCGGAGTGTGCGCTGATATGAAACTTCCTGGCAACTTAAAACTGTGTTCCAGGCCGAGACTCGAACTCGGGACCTTTGCCTTTCGCGGGAAAGCGCTCTACCAACTGAGCTACCCAAGCACGACTCACGCCCCGTCCTCACAGCTTTACTTCTGCCAGTTTGGAAGGTAGGAGACGAGGAATCTGTGTACTACATCTGTTTGCGTCTAATGTTATCCTTTCAGGAAGTGTAAGAACGTTTTCGAAATGTTTGTGAATCGTGTAACCGGGGTGGGATGTTGGTACCAGCCCGGTATTCACCTAGTCGGATGCCAGTTTGGAAGGTAGGAGACGAGGTAGTGGCAGAAGTAAAGCTATGGGGATGGGGCGTGAGTCGTGCTTGGGTAGTTCAGTTGGTAGAGCACTTGTCCGCGAAAGGCAAAGGTCCCGAGTTCGAGTCTCTTTCCGGGACACAGTTTTAATCTGCTAGTACGTTTCATATCAGCGAATACTTGTCTGGGGACGCCCCGGACAGCTGTGGCATACCAACCCGTCTGTCGCCCGTCATACGGCCCGACAAGCGAAAGTTAGTAGAGGTTCGTGCGTCTGTAAAAAGATCTATGCGCGAAGCATAAAACAACTACGACAGTCACAACTTCGCAAAAGATCTGGCAGAGAACCCGAGAAAATTCTAGTCGCATGTAAAATCTCTAAGCGAGTCTAAGGCTTCCATTCAGCTTCTTGTTGACCAGTCTGGTGTGGCAGTTGAAGACAACAAAACGAAGGCTGAAGTTTTAAATTTCACGTTCAAGAAATCGTTCACACGGTAGAATCGTACAAACATACCGTCATTTGACAACCGGACAGTCTCCCGTATGGACGACAGGGTAATAAGCATGCCTGGCGTAGAGAAACAACTGAACGATTTGAAAGCAAGTAAATCACCAGGTCAGGACGGAATCCCAGTTCGATTTTACGAAGAGTACTCTACGGCATTGGCCCCTTACCTAGCTTGCATTTACCGCGAATCTCTCGCCCAGAGCAAGTCGCACGCGACTGTAAAAAAAAGCGCAAGTGACTCCAGTACATAAGAAAGGTAAAAGAACGGACCCGCAAAATTATAGACCAATATCCCTAACTTATGTCTGCTGCAGAATCTTTGAACATATTCCCAGTCGCAATATAATAAACTTCCTTGAGACAGAGATGCTTAGGTCCACGAATCAGTATGGTTCTAGGAAGAATCGCTCATGCTTAACTCAGTTTGCCCTTTTCTCACATAATACACTGAGAACTACGGATGGAGGGTAGCAGTCAGATTCCACATTTCTAGATTTCCGGAAAGCATTTGACTCGGTGCCCCACTGCAGGCTGCTAAAGAAAGATAGGAGCAAAAGTGATAAGTTCACAGACGTGTCGGTGGCTCGAAGACCTTAAATACTAGAACCCAATATGTTGTTCTCGACGCCGAATGTCCATCAGAGCCAAGGGTATCGTCAGGAGTCCCCCAGGGAAGTGTGATAGGACCGCTATTGTTCTCTGCAAACATAAACGATTTTCTTGACAGGATGGGCAGCAATCTGCTGTTGTTTGCTGATGATGCCGTGGTGTACGGTAAGGTGGCGAAGTTGAGTGACTGTAGGAAGATACAAGACGACTTAGACAAAATTTCCAGTTGGTATGAAGAACGCCAGTTAGCGTTAAACGTGGAAAAATGTAAGTTAATGCGGATGAGTAGGAAGAACAAACCCGTAATGCTCGGATACAGTATCGTTAGTGTCCTGCTTGACACAGTCAAGTCGTTTAAACATCTGACCGTAACGTTGCAAAGCGATAAGAAATGGAACGAGCATATGAGAACTGTGGCAGAGAAGGCGAATGGTCGACTTCGCTTTTAGGAGAATTTTAGGAAAGAGTGGTTCACCTGTAAAGGAGACCGCATATAGGACGCTGGTGCGATCTGTTCTTGAGTTGTGCTCCAGTGTTTGGGATCCGTACCAGCTGGGATTAAAGGAAGACATCGAAGTAATTTAGAGGCGGACTGCCTGATTTGTTGATCCAAAAGACACGGGGGAACTCTTTACACATAGTTATTCTTTAAAAACAGGGAAAGCCATGGATCATATAAAATGAATTTGGGGCTACTGAAATGTGACGGCTTGATTCTTAATTTCAGGTACTTACAAGTAATTAACCGTTCTTAGGTAAGGGAAACCATATCCGAAGAATGGATAAAAGCTAAAGTAATGTCGGTTTTCAAGAATGGTAAAAGAGGTTCGTGGACTAACTACCTAAGAATAAGTCTGCTAAATGTTGGGCATAAGCCGCGCGGGATTAGCCGAGCGGTCTTAGGCGCTGCAGTCGTGGACTGTGCGGCTGATCCCGGCGGAGGTTCGAGTCCTCCCTCGGGCATGGGTGTGTGTGTTTGTCCTTAGGATAAGTTAGGTTAAGTAGTGTGTAAGCTTAGGGACTGATGACCTTAGCAGTTAAGTCCCATAAGATTTCACAAACATTTTTTTTTGTTGGGCATAAAATACATGCCAAAATAATAAACGACATGGTTAGGACCATAGCACACTCTCTTTTACTGGAAGAACAATGTGGATTCAGAAAAGTGAGATCTTGCACAGACAATATATTTAGTTTAAAAAGGATATTGTAGAGAAGAAGAGAATTTAAACTAAAAAAAACCTAATAGACTTCTTTGAAGACGTAAAAGCTTTTGATATGATATATACGAAGTAGTTACGGAGTATAATGAAAAAATAATGGATATCCCAGACACTTGAGTGAACGCATCCAAGATACATAAGCAAAAACAAAAATTGCTTTAAATCAAGGGCATAAGTTAAGGGAAGAAATTGCAATTAATCAAAGAGTACGCCAAGGTTGCACCCTCTCTCCAGTCCTCTTCAATACATATACAGCTGGAATAGTTAGGCATTGGGAAGAACAAGTGCGCTCCATAATAAAATTGAATAACAATATGCACACCAATATTATCCTGCTTACTCTTGATCAGTGGACAATGCAGACCGTTTTCTTCTGTTTCCTGGGCTTATCCCGTGTCTTCACGTGGTGGATGTGTTATTATGACTTCGGCGGTGTTTGTGATAGAACGTGGCCGGATGCCTTTTCTGCTACCACCCTCAATCCCTCCCATTCCTCAGGATGGAATCTGTGTACCCCATCTGTTTGCGTCTAATGTTATCCTTTCAGGAAGTGTAAGAACGTTTTCGAAATGTTTGTGAATCGTGTAACCGGGGTGGGATGTTGGTACCAGCCCGGTATTCACCTTGTCGGATGTGAGAAACCGTATAGAAACATATCTGGGCAGGCCAGCAATGAGTGACTGAAACGAGGAAGCCACAACCACTTTCAAATTTTTATATGTTCATCCTTCTGGTTGAAGGTTTCCCAGACTTCGGCCGTTCACTTATGTAATAAAATGGAACACCTGCTGCCATCCTTTCGATGTTATTTATTATATAGCTACCAGTTTAGGTGACTCAGTACACCATCTTCTGACCTTAACTGGCGCTGAGGAGGTGAACTCCAATCGTAAACACGATCCCATTAGTGGCCAACATCTATGGACTGGTTTCTGTAGACTGCTGAAACAGCGAAGTTTTGTCTGCAAGTCAGTCGGTAGTTGATCGTTGGTAGTTGATGGTTGCAGAAGCAACATCAAAGTTTCAGCAATCTACGGAGACCACTACATAGATCTTGGTCACTGATGATGTTATTGATGTTGTGGTCTTCAGTCCTGAGACTGGTTTGATGCAGCTCTCCATGCTACTCTATCCTGTGCAAGCTTCTTCATCTCCCAGTACCTACTGCAACCTACATCCTTCTGAATCTGCTTGGTGTATTCATCTCTTGGTCTCCCTCTACGATTTTTACCCTCTACGCTGCCCTCCAATACTAAATTGGTGATCCCTTGATGCCTCAGACGTGTCCTACCAACCCATCCCTTCTCCTAGTCAAGTTGTGCCAACTGATGGTGTAAGTAGGCTGTTTAGGTTTTTATGTTGGTAACGCCACGTAGGGCTCTATATGAAAATCACTGACTGTGCTGTGTGCAGTCTGTGGCTGGTTGGCATTGTTGGAATTCGCTATTGTAGTGTTGGGCAGTTGGATGTGAACAGCGCGTAGCGTTGCGCAGTTGGAGGGGGGCCGCCAGCAGTGGTGGATGTGGGGAGAGAGATGGCGGAGTTTTGAGAGCGAATGATCTGGACGTGTGTCCATCAGAGACAGTAAATTTAACTATATGCCTATCAATAGTTAGTGCCTTCAGTAGTTCGAATCTTTTATTTAGCAGGCAGTACTGGCGCTCGCTGTATTACAGTAGTCTTTACATTAAAAGGGGGAAGTTTCAATGGGACGATTGGAGTTCATCCCTTCAGTGTCCGCAGCTCGTGGTCTAGTGGATAGCGTTGCTACTGCTGGATCACGGGGTCTCGGTTTCGATTCCCGGCCGGGCTGGGGATTTTCCTCTGCCCGGGGCTGGGTGTTTCTGTCGTCCTCATCATTTCATCATCATCATAATCATCATGATTTGTGACAGTGGCTAGATTGGAATACGTAAAAAATTGGAGTGTGAAAAAAATTGGGACTTCGTCCGGGCGCCCCACAGATCAAACATCATCACCCCTTCAGTGTCAGTTAAGGCCTGAAGATGGTGTACCGAATCACCGAAACTGGTAGCCATATAACAAATAACATCGAAAGGACGGCTGCAGGTAATTTTATTACACAACCGCTTCCGGCTGGCATTCGGCTGCAATCGGAAATCGGTCACGTGACGTCCCTTTCTCGCTAATTTTCAGACGTCATATTGGATTCACCGCATTCCATACCAAAACTTGCGTGTTATGATAATACGCCACTTCATGGCAACAATGCATTGAAGATTTATCACAAACACTTCAGTCTGGGTACGATTTGTTATAATTAAATATAAGTCCATAGGAGACTCTGAGATGAGCTATAATAATGCTCAACATTAGGGAAGTAGATTTACATCCTATCATCCTGTTACGCACTAACATTTTGTTTTTATCTTCGCATTTCTAATATATTCTGAGAATTTCTTCTTCTTGTAACATAAGAATGTTTTGCAAAATTTAGTGTTATTTACGTATAAGAGCGTGGTCTCTCAGGAATGAGTTTCATTGTCATCGTGATTTCAGTCTCATTAAAAAGCAAAAGATGAAATGGCTGCGAGTAAAACAACAATTTTTTGTCCCAAATATTTCGCTTATTATTTCCGAATATGTTGCAACTACCGAGGGTGTGGTTAGGCAGGAACTTAAGAATAGAGCGAGTGAAACGGGAAGCAATCAATCATGTTTATAGTCTTGCTTGGTACAGCACGCAATCGATTCCTAACAAAACTTTCGTAAATTTGACGGTCAGAACAAAGACTCCTTGTTGTGATTAATCTTTTTATAACGATGACGAAGCGAAGGAAAAGTTATATCAGTTTAAATATGTGTGTGTGCAACAATTCGACGAACGCTGAAGGGTAATGTGAGAGAAGAGACTCAGATTTTATAAGACTCTGACTGTGGCAGCATTGATGTGTGGAAACGAGTCGTGGGTGAATAAAACAAATTATCGAAACAAAATACAATCGTCTGAAATACGGTTCCTCAGATCAGTGAAAGGCAGCAATTAAATATATTCTCGTGTTGCATTTCTATTATATATCGAGAGCTTTTCACCACACCCCCGTATGTAAGTGAGGCTGCAAGCTGGGATAAGTAGAATCTGTCCTCGGTTTTGGCTTCTTCCGTTCATCCCCTTACGAGAAAACACATGACCGTTCTTAGTCTCCTGTGTTTTATTACAATGAGGCCTGTAAAATTGAATTTGTCTCATTAACATACCCGAATATACACTATGTGATCAAAAGTATCCGGACACCCCCAAAAACCTGCGTTTTTCATATTAGGTGCATTGTGCTGCCATCTAGTGCTAGGTACTCAATATCAGCGGCCTCAGTAGTCATCAGACATCGTGAGAGAGCAAAATGGGGCGCTCCGCGGAACTCGCGAACCTGGAACGTGGTCAGGTGATTGGATGTGACTTGTGTCATACGTCTGCACGCGAGATTTCCGCACTCCTAAACATCCCTAGGTCCGCTGTTTCCGATGTACTGGTGAAGTGGAAACTTGAAGGGACACGTACAGCTCAAAAGAGTATAGGCCGACCTCGTCTGTTGACTGACAGAGACCTCCGACAGTTGAAGAGGGTCTTAATGTTTAATAAGCAGACATCTATCCAGAACATCACACAGGATTTTCATACTGCATCAGGGTCCACTCCAAGTACTATGACAGGTAGGAGGTGAGAAAACTTGGATTTCATGGTCGAGCGGCTACTCATAAGCCACACTTCACGCCTGAAAATGACAAACGAGACTCGCTTGGTGTAAGGAGTGTAAACATAGGCGATTGAAGAGTGGAAAAACGTTGTGTGGAGTGACGAATCACGGTACACAATGTGGCGATCCGATGGTAGGGTGTGGGCACTGCAATTGCCTGGTGAACATCACCTGCGAGCGTGTGTAGTGCCAATAGGAAAATTCGGAGGCGATGGTGTTATGGTGTGGTCGTCTTTTTCAAAAAAATGGTTCAAATGGCTCTGAGCACTATGGGACTTAACTACTGTGGTCATCAGTCCCCTAGAACTTAGAACTACTTAAACCTAACTAACCTAAGGACATTACACACATCCATGCCCGAGGCAGGATTCGAGCCTGCGACCGTAGCAGTGTCGCGCGGTTCCGGACTGCGCGCCTAGAACCGCTAGACCACCGCGGCCGGCGTCTTTTTCATGGAGGGGGCTTGCACCCCTTGTGGTTTTGCTTGGCACTATCACCCCACACGCCTAGATTAATGTTTTAAGCGCCTTCTTGCTTCCCACTGTTGAAGAGATATTCGGGGATGGCGACTGCATCTTTCAACACGATCGAGCACCTGTTCATAGTGCACGGCCTGTGGTGTAGTAGTTACACGACAATAACATCCCTGTAATGGACTGGCCTACACAGAGTCCTGAGCTGAATCCTATAGAACACCTTTAGGATGTTTTGGAACGCCGACTTCGTGCCAGGCCTCACCGACCGACATCGATATCGATATCTCTCCTCAATGCAGCACTGTGTGAAGAATGGGCTGCCAATCCCCAAGAAACCTTCCAGCACCTTATTGAACGTTGCCTGCAAGAGTGGAAGCTGTCGACAAGGCTAAGGGTGGGCCAACACCATACTGAATTCCAGCGTTACCGATAGAGTGCGCCAGGAACTTGTAAATCATTTTCAGCCAGGTGTCCCGGATACTTTAGATCACGTAGTGTATACAGCACACTACTGTACTCCTCAGTCTAGATCCCTCGCTAAAAAGAAAATCTATTGCACAGAGTCTGACAGCATTATTTTTTAATGATTCTGCTGATGACAGAACAGTGGCTTTAAGCTCATTAGATTTAGCATAGTTTAAGTGGATTGTCATCCAGTGCATAATAGAGTGTGGCAGTAATAACAAAACACTTTCCTGATTTTTTCGTTTTATTAGTTATTCAGTCACAAACTGGTCCTAGGCTTCTGTTGAAATTACCCACTCGAAATAAGAACATAATAAGGAACAACGTTGACTGTTCATATCACGGAGACTTGGGTGAGCAATGTCAGTGCAAAGGTTTGTTGGCTATGACCGTTCAGCAGGATCGTTTTCCTAGGACGAATCTCGTTTGTCAAATAGTAATGATGGTGGCTCTGAGCACTATGCGACTTAACTTCTGAGGTCATCAGTCGCCTAGAACTTAGAACTAATTAAACCTAACAACCTAAGGACACCACACACATCCATGCCCGAGGCAGGATTCGAACCTGCGACCGTAGCGGTCACTTGGTTCCAGACTGTAGCGCCTAGAACCGCACGGCCACTCCGGCCGGCCAAATAGTAATGAGAAACGTACGCTAACCGATGTATATATTACTCAGTTTATCAGCAAAACCTACAGATAACTCCGAGGAACAGCCGAGTGGCAAAAATAAATCACCATTCAGATCGTCCTAAAGCCATACAGCAATAGTGAATGCATAAAGGAACAGCTGTCAGCAGTCAGTGCCCTTTCTTAATGGAAACTGATGAAACGCAATTGAATTTACATGTGGTTTGAGTATTAGCAGTGGCATGTCATGTGTTCACAATACTTTAGTGAAGTGTGATGGAATAGTGAGACACTGAGTTACAGAAACATTTGACAGCCTTATTGTTTTTGGGAAGCGACATAGTTGGAAACTTTGTAAGCGACTAGTGTGTTAAATTGATTTGAATCCCAAACGTTGATGCAAATGTATTTCAATTGTTACTGCAAAAGTGTTTTTTAAAACAGTCGGTTCTTAGCTGTATCATTTTTCGAATTTTGTTAGACACATAAAATGAAGTATCTCGCTTTCCAGAATGAGATTTTCACTCTGCAGCGGAGTGTGCGCTGATACGAAACTTCCTGGCAGATTAAAACTGTGTGCACGACCGAGACTCGAACTCGGGACCTCTGGCTTTCGCGGGCAAGTGCTCTACCATCTGAGCTACCGAAGCACGACTCACGGCCGCTACTCACAGCTTTCCTTCTGCCAGTATCCGTCTCGCTTTCACAAATGTGATGTATCGGCTTTTATATGCTTAAAAAAATTCGTGGTAGACAGTGCCTTTGATGATCACGTATTTGTGAGAAATAACACATTTGTTTAAGCAGGCAAGTTCTGTTTTCCCCAGATACCGGAAAGCAAAGCAAAGGCATTCTGCTGTGAACTAGTTCACAACTACGAGCATCTTATCAAGCATCGTTGGTAAATATTGTTGTTAAGTAGAACTCTAGACCTGTTTCTAGAAATTCTCAGTCTTGGGACTTCGCCTCCTACTGCCCGCTGGTCGAGTGTGGATTGCACAGTAAAACTGGCTAGATGATCGTTCGCGTTAGGAAAACCGTTTCTCAGATTTTTTGTTGTACAATATACTGAGAAACTATGATTGTATTTCAATTATCATTAGAGGTTGCAGTATTAATGAAACAACATTAGCGGTTTCTGTTACATTTAAGCTTCACAAACAAGTTTTAACGTACACAGAAGTGGTTGCTAGAGGGAAAAATTTTCAGTTATTCTTAAAGAATTTAAAAATCAATGCTCTTCAAGAAGTATGAACAAGTAGCTTTTCTCAAATCGCACATTAATGTTCAGCATTTAGTGGTTAAGTATACAGGGTGTTACAAATAGGTACGGCCAAACTTTCAGGAAACATTTCTCACCCACAAATAAAGAAAAAATGTCATGTGGACATGTGTCCGGAAACGCTTAGTTTCCATGTTAGAGCTCATTTTAGTTTCGTCAGTATGGAGCACGTTATCCTGATTTCATGTGCTGCTAGAACATGTGGATTTACAAGTACGACACAACATGTGGTTCATGCACGATGGAGCTCCTGCACATTTCAGTCGAAGTGTTCGTACGCTTCTCAACAACAGATTCGGTGACCAATGGATTGGTAGAGGCGGACCAATTCCATGGCCTCCACGCTCTCCTGACCTCAACCCTCTTGACTTTCATTTATGGGGGCATTTGAAAGCTCTTGTCTACGCAACCCCGGTATCAAATGTACTGTAGAGACTCTTCGTGCTCGTATTGTGGACGGCTGTGATACAATACGCCATTCTCCAGAGCTGCATCAGCGCATCAGGGATTCCATGCGACGGAGGATGGATGCATGTATCCTCGCTAACGGAGGACATTTTGAACATTTCCTGTAACAAAGTGTTTGAAGTCACGCTGGTACATTCTGTTGCTGTGTGTTTCCATTCCATGATTAATGTGATTTGAAGAGAAGTAATAAAATGAGCTCTAACATGGAAAGTAAGCGTTTCCGGACACATGTCCACATAACATATTTTCTTTCTTTGTGTGTGAGGAATGTTTCCTGAAAGTTTGGCCGTACTTTTTTGTAACACCCTGTATAATTATGAAAATGGGAATAGCATATATATATATATATATATATATATATATATATATATATATATATATGAGAGAGAGAGAAGTGCATGGAAAGATCACTGAAAAGTTTGCATTACAGAAGATCTTCAGTTCATCAACAAAGCAGAACAATTTACCTTTATGAAGGAAAAGTGGAAATAGTGCTAATGTCTAATAACTTCTGTAGTACTCAGAAGAATAATTATTTAGACTGACAAGAGTCTGTTACTGTGTTAAATAGATACACGTAGTTACTGTAAGAAAGTAGATACGACAATCATCTTGATAAGGTTCAAATGGCTCTGAGCACTATGGGACTTAACATCTGAGGTCATCAGTCCCCTAGAACTTAGAACTACTTAAGCCTAACTAACCTAACGACATCACACGCATCCATGCCCGAGGCAGGATTCGAACCTGCGACCGTAGCGGCCGCGCGGTTCCAAACTGAAGCGCCTAGAACCGCTCGGTCACTCCGGCCGGCTCTTGATAAGGAAATAAAAGGATATTTACAAGATGTGTCTAAAGCTTTCGGTGAATGGACTGGTATATTAAAATGATCTCCATTTCCGATACAGTCGTAATGTAGCGATTCCGGTCACATTAAACGACATTCCTTAGAACAGGACCATGCATTGTCATCCCTGTGCAACATGTGGACTCGCTGTATAACGACTGTATCGGAAAATAAAGATCATTTTAATAATTATCGTTATCAAAGTTGTTTCAAATCATATAAACTGTCGTACATTACAGGACAGATACATATTTTTAAGAGTTAAGAATGAATGCACGCTTATGGTGTGATGGGATTATAAAAACACGAGGGCCGTTTTTTCTTCAACCTCCGATAGGCTATATATAAAAGACAAGTTCATAGAAAACAATTATTTTATTACCAAGAGTTTTGTACACTTATAGTTACTTTTCAACATAATCACCGAAAAGATTGAGACATTTATCGTACCTGTGGACAAGCTTAGCAATACTCTCCTCAAAAAATGTTGCCATCAATGATTTCAAATGAGCATTGACGTTGTTTTGAAGATCTTCATTGGTTTGAAAGTGCTGCCCTCCTAGCGACGTCTTCAGTTCAGGGAAAAGGTGAAGTCGCTGGGTGGCAGGTCAGGACTGTACGGCGGATGATCGAAAATGTCCCATTGAAATCGTTTAAGGAGCCGTTGGGCTGTGCCAGCAGTGTGTGGACGAGTGTTGTCATGGATCAACACAATTGCTGAAGTCAGCATTCCTCTTCGTTTGTTTTGAATGGCTCTCCGCAAGCAGCTGCATTGATATTGGTTCCGGGCTGCATAAACTCTACAAGCAAGACACCTTTTTGGTCCCAAAACAAGGTACCATAATCTTTCTGCTATTGAATGTTTGTTAGAATATTTTTGGTTTGTTTGGTGAATTTGGATGCATCCATTGTTGTGATTGTCGTTTTGTTTCCGGTGTGTCGTATTGGATCCAGGTTTCATCTCCAGTTACAATTCATTTCAAAAAGTTCTCTCCTTCATCATGATAACGGTCAAGGAAATTCAAAGCCGACGCCATTTGGTGACTTTTGTGGGCGTCTGTCAACATTTTTGGAACCCAACGGGCACAAATATTTTTGGAGCGTAAATGTCAGTAACGATAAAGTGTACGCCAGACGAAACTTCCTGGCAGATTAAAACTGTGTGCCGGACCGAGACTCTAACTAGGGACCTTTGCCTTTCGCAGGCAAGTGCTCTACCAACTGAGCTACCCAAGCACGACTGACGCTCCATCCTCACAGCTTTACTTCTGCCAGTAGCTCGTCTCCTACCTTCCAAACTTTACACAAGCTCTCCTGTGAACCATGCAGAACTAGCACTCCTGAAAGATAGGATATTGCGAAGACATGGCTTTGCCACAGCCTAGGGGATGTTTCCAGAATGAGATTTTCACTTTGCAGTGGAGTGTGCGCTGATATGAAGCTTCCTGGCAGATTAAAACTGTGTGCCGGACCGAGACTCGAACTCAGGACCTTTGCCTTTCGCGGGGAATTGATCTACCAACTGAGCTACCCAAGCACGACTCACGCTCCGTCCTCACAGCTTTATTTCTGCCAGTACCTCGTCTCCTACCTTCCAAACTTTACAGATTTTCGCAGCAGAGCTTCTGTAAAGTTTGGATGGTAGGAGACGAGGTACTGGCAGAAGTAAAGTTGCAGAGTGAAAATCTCATTCTGTACGACAAGCCTTGAAACTTTCGGAATTCCCATAGACAAAGCAGTTATGGTGAAACTACGATTTTCTCTAACCATTCTGTCAACTCGTTCAGCAAGGTCGGCTGTAACGACAGACTTGCGTACTTGGCCCCCGGCATTATACACGTCATTTCGGCCATCTTTAAACTTTCGGCACCATTCACGCACAACACCATCGGTCATGAAGTTATCACCGTACACTCGGCTCATTCTTCGATGAATTTCTGCTGCACTATTTCCTTCTGCTTGCAGAAAGCGAATTACACTTCGTAATTCACATTTGGCGGGAGCAACAATGACGGCAGCCATGTTTACGTGGCTGTAGTGCAACGCAGACTGATGCCTTGAAGTCGGCATTGGCGGAGTGTGTAGTGCGAGAGGTGCGCATTAGCCTACAGCGTATGTCCACTTTCTGCCGCTCGCGTAGCTTATATACTAACCGATCGGAGGTTGAAAAAAAAAATACGGCCCTCGTACATTTGGTTACAGATTGCGGAAGAATAATGGGAAACTCAAATCCGACAAGGCCAACGACCGGCCAATAGCTGTCAAATTCCAGCGACGGGTAACTACCTACATGATACTAACAAGCCATCAAGTAGACAGTCTGCAACTGAACACTAACTAATCGATCTATTATTTCAAAATTTGTCTCAGCCTAGTGTGCAAGCGAGTAATGCATGAATGTACTCGTCATTTTGAGTTACCACTAGAAACAGACTCTATCGTTAAGTGTGCCGTTAGTCCAGTCGCAGGCAACTTGAAAAATGTGCGTGTCTTCAACACCACCGTGGAGGTTCCAAACGAAGCAATAAAACTCAAATTGTAGACTTATTTAAACTTTCATGCAATTCGGAACGATGTCTGAGCAGATTTTTATCCGTTCCCCGTCGTTAATGAAATAAGTTCTATCAAAATGGAAGTTAAAGAGCCGACCCTGTCTGTAATGAATATTGGGGGCTCTCAAGCACACATTACACACACTGGGCATCTACCAGCATGCTTCATATTTAATGAAACAGATCACGTATAACAAGACTGTCCCAGTCGAAATTACGTCTTAAACTCAGCCTGACCAAATGTAAACCTCTATTTTCAGACCTCGTAAAAGGAATAAATAGTGAACCGGTAGCAAACAGTGCCACATCAGCTGAAAGTAATTCAGTTGCTGTTAATGATTCCGAGACAGCAAACAATAAGCCTGAATACAGTAACGACGTTCCAGATGTTCCAGACGAACGTCAGTTTCCGCTTTTAGGCGTACGTGGAAAGAGTCAGACCGATTTAGGAACGGGAAATACTGATCCATTACCTGTCAATCATGCCCATACCAGTAATATACCTGAAGATGACAGCACAGCATGGTACTAGCAATGTCGAGGCAACAAATGATAAACAGTCCAAACCTCAAAGAGATATTGCAATCGCAGTCGGACAGTTTACAGCCAGCTCAGAAATGTCCACGATGGTGGTCGTTCATGGTGACACGTTGGGCGGTACTCCGGAGTCAGGTCTTGAAACTAAATCGATGATACATTACGCGAAACCATATGCGGATTCACCATAAGAAACAATAGAACATCCAAAGATTGACATAACTGTGCCTGCCGGTGCAGATAAACTGCCTCAAAGTTTCGACTGACAAGTTTATGAGGAAAATTTCTGCGAGTAGTAACAAAGGAGGACAAAAGATGGAAACAAAGAGTACACAACTACTTCCATTAGTGACCTAGAAGAAAGCGCTATTGAAGACATAACAATGTCTGACACAGAAGTGATGTTCCAAATGGTTCAAATGGCTCTGAGTACTATGGGACTCAACTGCTGAGGTCATTAGTCCCCTAGAACATAGAACTAGTTAAACCTAACTAACCTAAGGACATCACAAACATACATGCCCGAGGCAGGATTCGAACCTGCGACCGTAGCGGTCTTGCGGTTCCAGACTGCAGCGCCTTTAACCGCACGGCCACTTCGGCCGGCTAGTGATGTTCCATGCCGAACACCAGTTGTCATCGGAAAACCGTAAGGGAATAGAGAAAGTACAGAAGATGGGGATTATGGGGCCAAGCAGAACCAAGGGGAAATATAGGAAAAGATAGGTGACGCCTAATCTCAATCCAAACTCCAAACCTGTTACACGATGAGAAAGAAATATACACTACTGCCCATTAAAATTGATACACCAAGAAGAAATGCAGATGATAAACGGGTATTCATTGGACAAATATATTATACTGTAACTGACATGCGATTACATTTTCACGCAAGTTGGGTGCATAGATCCTGAAAAATCAGTACCCAGAACAACCACCTCTGGCCATAATAACGGCCTTGATACGACTGGCCATTGAGTCAAACAGAGCTTGGATGGCGTGTACACGTACAGCTGCCCATGCAGCTTCAACAAGATACCACAGTTCATCAAGAGTAGTGACTGGCGTACTGTGACGAGCCAGTTGCTCGGCCACCATTGACCAGACGTTTTCAATTGGTGAGAGATCTGGAGAATGTGCTGGCCAGGGCAGCAGTCGAGCATTTTCTGTATCCAGAAATGTCCATACACGACCTGCAACATGCGGTCGTGCATTATCCTGCTGAAATGTAGGGTTCGCAGGGATCGAATCAAGGGTAGAGCCACGGGTTGTAACACATCTGAAATGTTACGTCCACTGATCAAAGTGCCGTCAGTGCGAACAAGAGGTGACCGAGACGTGTAACCAATGGCACCCCATACCATCACGCCGGGTTATACGCCAGTATGGCGATGACGAATACACGTTTGCAAGATGCGTTCACCGCGATGTCGCCAAACACGGATGCGACCATCATGATGCTGTAAACACAACCTGGTTTCATCCGAAAAAATGACGTTTTGCCATTCGTGCACCCAGGTTCGTCGTTGAGTATACCATCGCAGGCGCTCCTGTCTGTGATGCAGCGTCAAGGGTAACCGCAGCCATGGTCTCCTTGCTGATAGTCCATGCTGCTGCAAACGTCGTCGAACTGTTCGTGCAGATGGTTGTTGTCTTGCAAACGTTCCCATCTGTTGACTGAGGGATCGAGACGTGGCTGCACGATCCGTTACAGCCATACGAATAAAATGCATGTCGTCTCGACTGCTAGTGATACGAGGCCGTTGGGATCCAGCACGGCGTTCCGTATTACCTTCCTGAACCCGCCGATTCCATATTCTGCCAACAGTCATTGTATCTCGACCAACTCGAGCAGCAATGTCGCGATACGATAAACTGAAATCGCGATAGGCTACAATCTGACCTTTATCAAAGTCGGAAACGTGATGGTACGCATTTCTCCTCCTTATACGAGGCATCACAACAATGTTTCACCAGGAAACGCCGGTCAACTGCTGTTTGTGTATGTGAAATCGGTTGGAAACTTTCCTCATGTCAGCACGTTGTAGGTGCCGCCACCGGCGCCAACCTTGTGTGAATGCTCTGAAAAGCTAATCATTTGCATATCACAGCATTTTCTTTCTGTCGGTTAAATTTCGCGTCTGTAGAACGTCATATTCGTGGTGTAGCAATTTTAATGGCCAGTAGTGTAGACAGGGGAACTAAGAAAAATTAATTACACCCAAAAAAGATATTTATGACCCCTCAAATTTATACAATTTGTACTTTAAATACCAACTAAGGCCTGTCCCCGTAGTTTTTACAAGCGGCTGAAATCGATGTACCATTATTGCAGGAAGTCGAAACTAACGATCTACATGAAATTACAGAATTCAACGTAATTCTCGACAGATCTGAAAGTGCAGGTACGGCGATATTAACAAAAGACGGCATTGAAGTGCCTTAAACTGGGCGGATGTTAAGCGGTAGGGGAACATCGACACAAATAGAAGATACAATCTTTGTAAATGTGTATGTTCCGTCTGGAAGCAGTCGTAGAGAGGCAAGGGCCGAGTTTCTCATATAGCAAATTATACCTATTTTACCAACGACATGGAGCAGACACGTATTTGGTGGTGCTTCAACACTCTGTTATTAGCAAAAAGAACCAAAAGCCAAATTTCAGCAGATTTGTCGAATACATGGTTAGAAATTTGTATTTGATTGACACGTGGGTTAGCAACAAACGCAGACTCACTAATGTATATCTACGTCATTAGTCATTCAGCGAGTAGAATAGACCGGATTTACATCTCCCAAGCCTTGGTACGTAACGTTACAACGTCATAAACCTGACCTGTAAATTTTTCCAATCATTGTGCTTATATTACCAGAATTAATTTACAGACGCAAACATCTTTCTGCGGTGAAGGATACTGGAAATTAAATGCTACCTTACTTAGAGACGAGGACTCAGGAATTTGGTGCTGGAAACATGGAAGGCCTGCGTCTCTAACATAAGGAAATATTTCAGCAGATTAAATTGGTGGGTGGATCATGTGAGACCCAACCTACGGATAATGCTTCGACAATATAGTTACAAAGAAGTGAGTGGAAGAAAAGCACAGAGGAATTTTATTTCATGTGTCTCTGTGACTGTACGAAAATTCATGAGCTACAGCCACTAACAGTTCACTGATCAACCAGATTAAAGCACAAATAACGTGAATGCAGAGAAGAAAAGTAGAGGATCTGAAAATGAGGTAGAGGGCTGACAATATTATCCAAGAGGAGAATGCGTCACTGTATCACCTAATCCGAACACCGAGAAGGACAAAACACAAAATAAACGAGAAACTCAAGACAGAAAATGATACAAGAGTAGGCTCATATCAAAAGCAGAATGCTGTAAGATTTCTGTGAGTTGTATGCTACAGTAGATATAGACGAGAATCTCGAATGAGTTTTTGTGGATGACATTAACGACGTGCTGAGAGTAGCAGACAACATTTCTCTCGGCGAAGAATTTACGGAAGAGGATATATATTAATCGCTAATGAGAAGCCGAAAAGAAAGTCACCAGGAATGGATGGCTTGCCAGCTGAATTTTATCTCACTTATTGGAACATATTGAACGAAGTGCTAATTAAAGTCTTCAATGATGCATGGAGAGTTCAGTACCTCCCTACAAGCTTCCACGAGGGCCTCATCATATTGATACCCAAAAAACTGCCGCCAAAGAACACTGAATACCTTAGGCCGATAACCTCGATGAACGCCGATTGCAAAATACTAGCTCGAGTGGTAAACGCAAGATAAGGTACGTAATGAAAAACATGACAGGAGATTACCAAACGTGCGCAGTCCCTGGACGCAGTATAATCGGCACCCCATGTGACTACAGTTATATAATATCCATCACGAATACCTGTAAAACAAGGGGTTCTGTAATATCAGTTGATATTTCGAAAGCTTTCGATCGGATCTCTCATGCTTTTCTGCTAAAAGCAGTGCGGAAATTTGTGACCTGTAACAAATGCAGCTCGTGGTGTTGGGGTAGCGTTCTCGCTTCCCACGCACGGGATCCCGGGTTCAATTCCCGGCGGAGGCAGGGATTTTTCCTGCCTCGAGATGAGTGGGTGTTGTGTCGTCTTCATCATCATCATTCATCCCCATTACAGTCGGAGGAAGGCAATGGCAAACCACCTCCGCTAGGACCTTGCCTAGTACGGCGGTGCGGGTCTCCAGCATCGTCCCCTACGCTCCTCGGAGTATGGGACCTCATCATCAACAAATTCTTCCAGTTTGTCAGAGTCATTTTGCAAGAACCTCAGTCCAAAATCACGATGAATGTGCAGCTAATTTGGCTAGTCGATGTATAAACGAGAAATCTGGGAATGGAGACAACAAAAACTTGGATTATTGCGGATGGTGTCGCAATATGTCCAGATGCGTGAAGCTGTGAACGCCAGACCGAAAGCGGTGGCCTGACCAGAAAAACATGGTAATCTGGCTACCGGATCAATTCGTAGGCCACGTGATAACATCAGAAATTTACATTTATACTGACAACATACACCGTGAACTGCACAACGAACTAAATTATCGAAACGGTTTTGCAAACTACGCAAGAGCATGGCACCCTGCAAGTGAGATATTAAGACCAGCGTATAGATCGCTGAATGCTCTCTTTTTACTTTGTAACTAAGATTAACACTTCCACGCATAACATAATTTGTAATTTAAATGCACCTTACGGTCTGGAAATAGCACACAGGTAGCGAAAGAAACTATGCTACACCGAAAAAAAAAAGAGCAGGATAGCGCCTTTGACTAGTAATCAAACCGTTCTGGGTCTCGGGTACGAACTTAGGCACCGCTTAAATTTTGAATAAAAATCTTCAGCAATGGCGGCCGAAGACTTCCGGCGTAAGAAGTTACCCTCATTCTGCCAACAGTGTTGTCAAAGAGGGCGGAGGAGCGGACAGAGATCCAGGGCACCCTCTTGCCCTTGGGGTGGGAAACCGCCCCTAAAAGGCGGTAGAATCAGCAGTGATCAACGACGTGTGGATGCCGAAGGCAATGGAAACCACTGCATTAAAGACAAATAATGTGTATCCACAGGTTCGTCATTGAAAACGTGTCATGATAATCTCTTCATTCGCAGAGGACTCCGGAATAGTCCCCCATTCGAATGTCCGGGAGGAGGCTGCCAACGGAAAGGTGACGATGAGAAAAAGACTGAATAATCAACGAAAGGATGACGTTCCACGAGTCGATACGTGGAATGTCAGAAGCTTGAACGTGGCAGAGAAGCTAGAAAATCTGAAAAGGGAAATGCAAAGGCTCAATCTGGACATAGTATGGGCCAGTGAAGTGAAATGGAAAGTAGACAAGGATTTCTGGACGGAAGAGTATAGGTTAATATCAACAGCAGCAGAAAATGGTATAACGGGAGTAGTAATCGTTACGAATAGGAAGGTAGGGCAGAGTGTAAGTCATTGTGACCAGCTCAATGATAGAGTTTTTCTCAGCGAAATCGGCAGCAAATCAACACCGAAACAACTTCTCTACTAAGCGATCGGAGGTTGAAAAAAAAAAAAAACGGCCCTCGTACATTTGGTTACAGATGTTGACCCTGATTAAAGATAAGGCTGTAATTCAACTAAATACTTAGGCATTGCAATTACAAATAACCTAAATTGGAACGATCACATAGATAGTGTGTGTTGTAGGTAGAGCAAATCAAAGACTGCAATTCACTGGCAGAACACTTTGAAGGTGCAACAGATCTACTAAAGAGACTGCTTACACCACATTTGTCCGCCCTATTCTGGACTATTGCTGTGCGGTGTGGGATCCGCATCAGGTGGGACTGGCGGATGACATCGAAAAAGTTCAAAGAAGGGCGGCTCGTTTTGTATTATCGCGAAGTAGGGAAGATACAGACATGATACGTGGAGTGGCTATAATTAAAACAAAGGCGTTTTTCATTGCGACGGGATCTTCTCATGAAATTTCAATCACCAGTTTTCTCCTCCGAATGCGAAAACATTCTGTTGGCACCCATCTACATAGGGAGAAATGATCATCATGATAAAATAAGAGAAATCAGAGCTCCCACAGAAAAATTCAAGCGCTCGTTTTTACCGCGCGCCGTTCGATAGTGGAACGGTAAAGAGACAGCCTGAAGGCGGTTCATTGAACCCTCTGCCAGACACTTTATTGGGAACTGCAGAGTAATCACGTAGATGTAGGTGTAGATGTAGATTTAAAACAATTTGCAGAAAACAGTCCAATAACCTACTGCAGAATGCGTAAGGAGACGCGCTGCAAGTGGAACATGTGAGGTGTCCAATTTGACACCAGCTGTCAGCGAGTAACATGACGCAGGCGTGGTGTGCACGTGCAATCGCGGACCGCTAATCACCTGCTGTCGCTGCGCTCGCAGACGTTCCACGTCGCTGTCGCTCATTAGCAACTACGACGGTAGGATGAAAAATATCGCCGGCCGCTGGTGGCCGAGCGGTTCTGACGCTACAGTCTGGAACCGCCCGACCGCTACGGTCGCAGGTTCGAATCCTGCCTCGGGCATGGATGTGAGTGTTGTCCTTAGGTTAATTAGGTTTAAGTAGTTCTAAGTTTTAGGGGACTTATGACCTCAGCAGTTGAGTCCCATAGTGCTCAGAGCCATTTGAACCATTTTTTTGAAAAATATCTTTGCCCATCAGCGTAGAACTTTCTTAAGGTGCTTTTGCATATTATCGACAACATTTCACGGTAACGTTACCCAGCAACGTTTGCAGCCACAAGAATTTGGAGACACGTTCGGCGACTTTGCCGGCCACTGTTGCCTGGTAATGCTTCCAACAGTACATTTCGGTCAGAAGCGATTACGCGGGCCACAATATTACCATGAAATGGACCAAAGCGGTCTAATGGCAGTCAGTGTCGCTCTCCCGCTCTTGCATT
This sequence comes from Schistocerca serialis cubense, assembly GCF_023864345.2. Taxonomy (NCBI): domain Eukaryota; kingdom Metazoa; phylum Arthropoda; class Insecta; order Orthoptera; family Acrididae; genus Schistocerca; species Schistocerca serialis. Next base: position 221,747,007 of record NC_064639.1, on the reverse strand, counting down.
CCACAGAGACGAGAGTCCAAGAAAACGAGATATCTGGCTTGAGCAGTTAGATATTTTTACTCATGATGTTTTTGGAGAACGAAAATCTCCTCTGCAAAAATCAACAAGGATCCTGCAAACAGCTCGCTCTGTTCTTCCATTAAATCCAAAGTGCCTTTGAAACTGGCTTCCCAGTTTTATGCAGTGTTCCTTGACTTCAAGGAAGCATTTGATAAAGTTTCGGTCCGTGGTTTAGTAGAGTAAATACGAACTTATTTTTATTTTATTTACACGTCAAGTGCCATAGGACCAAATTGAGGAGCAAATCTCCAAGGTCATGGAACGTGTCAGTACATGAAATTACAGCATAAAAGTAATAACAGATAAAAATAAGATGTTTATGAACCCGAAAAAAGTCAGTCCATAAGCTTAAGTAAACGCAATCAGCAATACAGCAAGGATCAGCTTAATTTTTCAAGGAACTCCTCGACAGAATGGAAGGAGTGACCCATGAGGAAAACCTTCAGTTTCGATTTGAAAGCGCGTGCATTACTGGTAAGATTTTTGAATTCTAGTGGTAGCTTATTGAAAATGGACGCAGCAGTATACTGCACACCTTTCTGCACAAGAGTTAAGGACGTCCGATCCATATGAAGGTTTGATTTCTGCCTAACATCAACTGAGTGAAAGCTACTTATTCTTGGGAATAAGCTAACGTTGTTAACAAGAAATGACAGTAAGGAACATATATATTGCGAGGCCAATGTTAAAATACCCATCCTCGTGAACAGGGGTCCAGAAGAGGTTCGTGAACTTACACCACTTATTGCCCGAACCGCCCGTTTCTGAGCCAAAAATGTCCTTTTAGAATGGGAAGAGTCACCCGAAAATATAATACCATACGACATAAGCGAACGAAATTAAGCAAAGTAGACTAATTTTCGTTTCGAGCTATCACTCACTTCAGATACAGTTCGAATAGTGAAAATGGCAGCATTAAGTCTTTAACAAGATACTGAACGTGGGCATTCCACGACAGTTTACTATCTGTCTCAACACCTACTGTTTAGTTTTAGTAATCAAATACCCATTCTGTAAAATTAAAAAATCAGGTTTTGTTGAATGGTGTTAGAAACTGTAAAACTGAGTCTTACTGAGATTTAGCGTTAGTTTATTTTCTACAGTCCATGAACTTGTGTCATGAACTGCACTATTTGAAGAAGAGCCAATGTTGCACATATCATCCTTTACTACCAAGTCATCAGTAAACAGAAATATTTTAGAGTTACCCGTAATACTAGAGGGCACATCATTTATATAAATAAGGAACAGGAGTGGCCCCAACACTGATCCCTGGGGCACCCTCCACTTGACCGTGCCCCACTCAGACCCCACATCACAGCCATTCTCAACACAGCGAATAAGACCTTTTGCTGTCTGTTGTTAAAGTAAGAGGTGAACCAATTATGAGCTACTCCCCATATTCCGTAATGGTCCAACTTCTGGAGCAGTATGTAGTGATTAACACAATCAAACGTCTTAGATAAATCAAAAAATATGCCTAGCGTTCAAACCTTTTGTTTAACCCATCCAGTACCTCACAGAGAAAACAGAATATAGCATTTTCAGTTGTTTAACGACTTGTAAAGCCGAACAGTACATTTGATAGCAAATCGTGTGATATAAAATGACCAATTTTCCTTACATACGCAGTCTTTTCAATAACTTCAGCAAACACTGATGGCATAGAAATAGGTCTAAAATTGTCTACATTATCCCTTTCTCCTTTTTATAAAGCGGCTTTACTACAGAGTACTTTAATCGTTCAGGAAACTGACCATTCCTAAAGAAAAAAGGGCTAACATGTGCAGCACAGTACTTCAATATTCTGCTAGGCACTCCACTATATCCATGAGAGTCCTTGGTCTTCAGTGATTTAATAATTGACTCAATCTCCCCCTTGTCTGTATCACAGAGGAATATTTCAGACATCAGTCTCGGAAAGGCATTTTCCAAGAGAGTTATATGATTCCCTGTAGAAACCAAATTTTTATTTAATTCACCAGCATTGCTCAGAAAATGATTGTTAAATACTGTACATATATTTGATTTATCAGTAACAGAAATATTAATACTACTAACTGACTTTATATCGACGACCTTGTGCTGCTGACCAGACACTTCCTTCATAACTTAATTTTATCCTGTGAATTAGCTATTCTATTTGCATATCACATACTCATTGCCTTCCTAATAACATTTTTAAGCATCTTACAGTACTGCTTCTAAAGGGCTACTGTAGCTCGATTGTGACTACTTCTAACATTTTGATATAAATTCCCGCTTTGTTCTACGCGATATCCTTATCCCACTAGTCAGCCACCCGAGCTGCCTTTTACTGCTATTACCCCTTTTAGAACATTCTAATGGAAAGCAACTCTTAAGCCACCTGCAGGATGACCTACGGAGTATCTGTGTGTGTGAATTCATAAGGGACCAAACTGCTTAGATCATCGGTCCGTAGACTTACACACTACTTAAACTGACTTATGCTAAGAACAACGCACACACCCATGCCCAACGGAGGATTCGAACCTCCGGCTGGAGGTATGGAGTATCGATGGTTGGTGCCGGGAGTTGCAGTCGACACTGAACGCAACTAAATGTGACATATTGCGCATACCTAGGAGAAAAGAAACGATTTTATGGCGTTATTGGCCGGGAGGCTCCGTCTGGGATTATTCTGCCGCCTGGCGCAAGTCTTTTCATTTTACGCCAGTTCGGCAATTTGCGTGTCGATGACGATGAAATGTTGGTGCGGATAAAGCAACACCCAGTCCCCGAGCAGATAAAATCTCCAATCTGGCCGAGAACCGAACCCGGTCCCACTGCATGGCAGTTAGCCTCTCTGGAGACCTTTTCATCTGTCTTCTTTCATTATCCGACTGACTTGGTGTACTTTCATCAACCTTTAGACTGCCACAGTCAAAATCGTCATGTAATAGGGGCTGCAAATTGGGAAATAAATAATTATTGCCGCATGGTCCAAGGCGTCTTGTCACGGTCCGCGCGGCCCCTCCCCCCCCCCCCCCCCCTCCCTCCGTCGTAAGCTTAGGGACCGATGATCCAAATGGCTCTAAGCACTATGGGACTTAGCATCTGAGGTCATCAGTCCCCTAGAACTTAGAACTACTTAAACCTAACTAACCTAAGGACATCACACACATCCATGCCCGAGGCAGGATTCGGACCTGCGACCGTAGCAGCAGCGCGGTACCGGACTGAAGCGCCTAGAACCGCTCGGCCACAGAGACCGGCTGGACCGACGACCTCAGCAGTTTGGTTCCATAAGACCTTACCACAAATTTCCAAATTTCCAAAATAATTATTGTAAACAAAACAAGAGAAAAATATTCTGAATAACCTCACGACCTAATGTCTTTGTTTTCCATGTACATAAGCATAAGGAATCGACAGGAAGTGCAAAATGTGTAAGCAGGGATGGCTAGAGGACAAATGTAAGGATGTAGAGGCTTGTCTCACTAGGGGTAAGATAGCTACTGCCTACAGGAAAATTAAAGAGACCTTTGGAGAAAAGAGAACCACTTGCATGAATATCAAGAGCTCAGATGGAAACCCAGTTCTAAAGCAAAGAAGGGAAGGCAGAAAGGTGGAACAAGTATGTAGAGGGTTTATACAAGGGCGATGTACTTGAGGACAATATTATGGAAATGGAAGAGGATGTAGATGAAGACGAAATGGGAGATAAGATACTGCGTGAAGAGTTTGACAGAGCACTGAAAGACCTGAGTCGAAACAAGGCCCCGGGAGTAGACAACATTCCATTAGAACTACTGATGCCCTTGGGAGAGCCAGTCATGACAAAACTCTACCATCTGGTGAGCAAGATGTATGAGACAGGCGAAATACCCTCAGACTTCAAGAAGAATATAATAATTCCAATCCCAAAGAAAGCTGGTGTTGACAGATGTGAAAATTACCGAACTATCAGTTTAATAAGTCACAGCTGCAAAATAGTAACGCGAATTCTTTACAGACGAATGGAAAAACTGGTAGAAGCGGACCTCGAGGAAGATCAGTTTGGATTCCGTAGAAATGTTGGAACACGTGAGGCAATACTAACCTTACGACTTATCTTAGAAGAAAGATTAAGAAAAGGCAAACCTACGTTTCTAGCATTTGTAGACTTAGAGAAAGCTTTTGACAATGTTAACTGGAATACTCTCTTTCAAATTCTGAAGGTGGCAGGTATAAAATACAGGGAGCGAAAGGCTATTTACAATTTGTACAGAAACCAGATGGCAGTTATAAGAGTCGAGGGGCATGAAAGGGAAGCAGTGGTTGGGAAAGGAGTGAGACAGGGTTGTAGCCTCTCCCCGATGTTATTCAATCTGTATATTGAGCAAGCAGTAAAGGAAACAAAAGAAAAATTCGGATTAGGTATTAAAATTCATGGAGAAGAAGTAAAAACTTTGAGGTTCGCCGATGACATTGTAATTCTGTCAGAGACAGCAAAGGACTTGGAAGAGCAGTTGAACGGAATGGACAGTGTCTTGAAAGGAGGATATAAGATGAACATCAACAAAAGCAAAACGAGGATAATGGAATGTAGTCAAATTAAATCGGGTGATGCTGAGGGAATTAGATTAGGAAATGAGACACTTAAAGTAGTAAAGGAGTTTTGCTATTTAGGGAGTAAAATAACTGATGATGGTCGAAGTAAAGAGGATATAAAATGTAGACTGGCAATGGCAAGGAAATCGTTTCTGAAGAAGAGAAATTTGTTAACATCGAGTATAGATTAAAGTATCAGGAAGTCGTTTCTGAAAGTACACTCCTGGAACTGGAAAAAAGAACACATTGACACCGGTGTGTCAGACCCACCATACTTGCTCCGGACACTGCGAGAGGGCTGTACAAGCAATGATCACACGCACGGCACAGCGGACACACCAGGAACCGCGGTGTTGGCCGTCGAATGGCGCTAGCTGCGCAGCATTTGTGCACCGCCGCCGTCAGTGTCAGCCAGTTTGCCGTGGCATACGGAGCTCCATCGCAGTCTTTAACACTGGTAGCATGCCGCGACAGCGTGGACGTGAACCGTATGTGCAGTTGACGGACTTTGAGCGAGGGCGTATAGTGGGCATGCGGGAGGCCGGGTGGACGTACCGCCGAATTGCTCAACACGTGGGGCGTGAGGTCTCCACAGTACATCGATGTTGTCGCCAGTGGTCGGCGGAAGGTGCACGTGCCCGTCGACCTGGGACCGGACCGCAGCGACGCACGGATGCACGCCAAGACCGTAGGATCCTACGCAGTACCGTAGGGGACCGCACCGCCACTTCCCAGCAAATTAGGGACACTGTTGCTCCTGGGGTATCGGCGAGGACCATTCGCAACCGTCTCCATGAAGCTGGGCTACGGTCCCGCACGCCGTTAGGCCGTCTTCCGCTCACGCCCCAACATTGTGCAGCCCGCCTCCAGTGGTGTCGCGACAGGCGTGAATGGAGGGCCGAATGGAGACGTGTCGTCTTCAGCGATGAGAGTCGCTTCTGCCTTGGTGCCAATGATGGTCGTATGCGTGTTTGGCGCCGTGCAGGTGAGCGCCACAATCAGGACTGCATACGACCGAGGCACACAGGGCCAACACCCGGCATCATGGTGTGGAGACCGATCTCCTACACTGGCCGTACACCACTGGTGATCGTCGAGGGGACACTGAATAGTGCACGGTACATCCAAACCGTCATCGAACCCATCGTTCTACCATTCCTAGACCGGCAAGGGAACTTGCTGTTCCAACAGGACAATGCTCGTCCGCATGTATCCCGTGCCACCCAACGTGTTCTAGAATGTGTAAGTCAACTACCCTGGCCAGCAAGATCTCCGGATCTGTCCCCCATTGAGCATGTTTGGGACTGGATGAAGCGTCGTCTCACGCGGTCTGCACGTCCAGCACGAACGCTGGTCCAACTGAGGCGCCAGGTGGAAATGGCATGGCAAGCCGTTCCACAGGACTACATCCAGCGTCTCTACGATCGTCTCCATGGGAGAATAGCAGCCTGCATTGCTGCGAAAGGTGGATATACACTGTTCTAGTGCCGACATTGTGCATGCTCTGTTGCCTGTGTCTATGTGCCTGTGGTTCTGTCAGTGTGATCATGTGATGTATCTGACCCCAGGAATGTGTCAATAAAGTTTCCCCTTCCTGGGACAATGAATTCACGGTGTTCTTATTTCAATTTCCAGGAGTGTATTTGTATGGAGTGTAGCCATGTATGGAAGTGAAACATGGAGGATAACTAGTTTGGACAAGAAGAGAATAGAAGCTTTTGAAATGTGGTGCTACAGAAGAATGCTGAAGATAAGGTGGGTAGATCACGTAACTAATGAGGAGGTATTGAACAGGATTGGGGAGAAGAGAAGTTTGTGGCACAACTTGACTAGAAGAAGGGATCGGTTGGTAGGACATGTTTTGAGGCATCAAGGGATCACAAATTTAGCATTGGAGGGCAGCATGGAGGGTAAAAATCGTAGAGGGAGACCAAGAGATGAATACACTAAGCAGATTCAGAAGGATGTAGGTTGCAGTAGGTACTGGGAGATGAAGAAGCTTGCACAGGATAGAGTAGCATGGAGAGCTGCATCAAACCAGTCTCAGGACTGAAGACCACAACAACAACAACAAGCATAAGGAAGAAAAGTGGACAAAACAAGACTTCAAGTGATTGGGCACCAGAAACAGGGAGGAATCAAAAACCACAGGGGAACATGACCGACATTTGCAAAAAGCGTTCGATAACGTGGGAACCGCTGCCTCTTCCAAAAAACTGGTTCAAATGGCTCCGAGCACTATGGGACTTAACTTCTAAGGTCATCAGTCCCCTAGAACTAGAACTACTTAAACCTAACTAACCTAAGGGCATCACACACATCCATGCCCGAGGCAGGATTCGATCCTGCGACCGTAGCGGTCGCGCGGTTCCAGACTGTAGCGCCTAGAACCGCACGGCCACACCGGCCGGCGCTGCCACTTCCTGTGAGCGGTCTCCAGATAATGGTGAAAGACACGGGGATCAGCTGTTGTTCCGATCTTCGACAACGTAATGAACATAGTGACCCAGGAGCCAGGCGATCTTTTTCGTTTTCGTGTGAGGAAAAAAAGGTTACGTCCGGACGAACAAGAAATTCATCCGAAAAAGCAGATTCAGACCGTCTAGAAAGAAAATCCAGTCGTCGACTGACCCAGAGCCAATGACCATTCAGCTACGGGGTGGACTGCGTAAGACTGTAAAATTACACTTTTGGCGACAAATCACTGCGAACAGCAGCTGTTGTATTACTAGAGGTATGTATCTGGAGTGATCATGTAACACAAATTTATTTATCTGCGGTAGAGTAGACTTACAAAATGTTTGTTTGACCGATTCTTGAGTATGGCTCACCAGTCTGAGACAGTTACTAACAAGGTGAGGCCACGACGTTTGGAACGCGGATTTACTGCAAACTTCGTACACTCGTAGTACTCCATTAGGACAACAAAATGTGTAAGCAGTAGCGCGTACTTCTCAAGCGTTATTGAGAAAATCGCAAAATAATTTCGGTCGTCAAATATATATGGCTGTGCGTGGCCATTTTTACCATGGAGCGGCGGCAGCCGAGTGTTTGGCGTTCAAGCCGCTAGATCGCTGGATCAAGTCCCGTTCGTCAGCTTTTTTTTTTCTAACACAGCCATTTTCTTTACTATTTATGTTACAATTGATATAATGGGAAAAATACGTGTAACCGGATGAACTTTTATTAAATTTACAATGTTATTTGGCAGTCTACAAATTTTTACTATCACAAATGATATAATATTCTTAACTATCGACTAGTAAACCCATAAAGTGATACTAAAAATGTATGCTTGTTCGTGACTTGAGAAAACCCTTATACCTGGTAGGAGCACGAAACTACTTGTTACCTGCAAGTTTTGACCGGCACAGGCGGCTTTCGAAAGATGTACAATTAATCGTCGCTTTCGACGTTACGAGTAGAAGTTGCACGATGGTATTTTTCGTAAAAACATGGAAAACATAAAGTTAAACGGCACCAGGTGCGTTGATTAAATGTTATGTTTTCGCAAACGCAAGGTCTTTTGACGTTTTCCGTGGAAAAACAAACCTCGTTAACATTTTCAAAAACCTCTCTTTCAGCCGATAGTTTGGAATCAAACCATGCAGAACGCAGCATTTCCTCAAATATCGGCGCTGATAATTGGTCATGCACTATTTAGTGCATTTTGATAGCGTCTTCACCAGAAGCAATTTATCGTTCTCTTTCGATTAAATACGAACAATTTTGAAGAAACGGACAAGCATAATTTTTCAGTATCACTTTATGCGTTTGGTCGTTTACTAGTCGATAGTTATGAATATTGTATTATTTGCGATAGAAAAAATATGTAGACTGCCAAATAACATTGTAAATTTAGTAAAAGTTCATCCGGTTACACATAGTTCTCCCATTATACTGACGAACGGTACTCGATCCAGCTATTACGGGGCTTCAACGCTAACCACTCTGCTGCCGCCGCTTCGTGGTAAAAAATGGCCACGCACAGCCATATATATTTGACGACCGAAATTATCTTGCGATTTTCTCAACAACACTTGAGAAGTACGCGATACTGCTTACACATTTATGAGTGTACGAAGTTTACAGTAAATCCGCGTTCCAAACGTCGTGGCCTCCCCTTGTAAGTAGGATTCACAGAAGCGGTGCGTTTCGTCACGTGATCGTTTGGCCGGCGCCTAACTGTAAGAATTACGGAGATGGTTAACAAACTCCAGTGTCAGATTCCACGAGAGACGTTGTACGTCACAGTGACGTTTGCTACAGAAATTCCGAGAGAGTATTTTCCGGGAAGACTAGGGCAACGTATTGCTTCCTCCTGTATACGTCCCACGTAATGACCACGAAGTGAAAATGCAAGAAATTAGAGCTAAAGCGGAACTTTATCGAAATCATTCTTCCCGCGCGCCATTCGCGAATGGAACTGGCAAGATGGGATCAGACAGTGGTACCAGAAGTGACACCCGCCACACACCGTAAGGTGGCTCGCAGAGCACAGATGTGGATGCACCGCGTGGTTATAATTGAAGTGCAGATGCTTATAGAGGTCCAGTGTAGACTTCAGCTATCGTATGGCAGCGAGACTTGCAACTGGTGGCCAAAACTGTAACTATTTTTTTCAGCGTGAATCGGTTCCGCATTAACGCATTAATATATCTGCCGAGGAATGCCCTATTCAGCGATGTTGTCAGGAATGGGTGAACCATGAACGATCACAGCATCAAGAACGAAGTGGTCGACTTAGAGAGACGACGGAACGTGAGGACCGAGCAGTTGTCAGAGCCCCGGATTCATCACTATTATCAAGCCGACGTGCAGCTGGTACTTCAGCGACCACAAAGACCATTAATAAGCGGCTCACAGAGAGGGTGTTGACCTCATGGCGACCCTTGCGCTGGCTACCATTGACATCTGTACACCAACAAACCCGTCTGCAGTGGTGTCAAGCACATTCGGCCAGGGCTCTCACTGACTGGAGTAGGAATGTCTTCAGTGACGACACCCACTTCGAAAGGAGCCCCAAATACCAGCGAAGGCTTCTAAGCAGATGCTCTGGACAGTGGTAGGATACCAACCCGATTGTCCCCCACCATACAGTCCGACAACCAAGAGTGATGATCTGGATGCTATTTCTTTTCATAGCAGGGTCCATTTAGTTGTCATCTGTGGCACCCTTACACCACGGAGGTGAGTAGACGATATTCAACGCCTCGCTTTGTAGCCCTTCGTTGCAAGCCATCTTGGGCTTACATTTCAGCACGAGTTTCTACTGCTTGTCTTCGTGCTTGCCAAACCCTACGTTGGCCAGCAAGCTTTCCGGATCTATCCCCAATGAGAGCATTACAGGCAGGGCCCTTCAATCATCTCGGGATTTTGAAAATCTAACGCGTGAGTTAGACAGAATTTGGCACGACATCCCTCAACAAGACATCCTCCAACTCTCCCAATTAATGCGAAGCCGAATAAATGCTTGCATAAAGGCCAGAGCTGGACCAAAGTGTTACTGACTTGCTCAGTTTTGAAGCTCTTTGCCGGCCGGTGTGGCTGAGCGGTTCTAGGCGCTTCAGTCCGGAACCGCGGGACTGCTACGGTCGCAGGTTCGAATCCTGCTTCGGGCATGGACGTGTGTGATGTCCTTAGGCTAGTTAGGTTTAAGTAGTTCTGAGTTCTATGGGACTGTTGACCTCAGCATTTAAGTCCCATAGTGCTCAGAGCCATTTGAACCATTTTTGTGGAGCTCTTTCTCTTGAATAAATAATTCAATTTTTCTGACATTGTAACCGTTTGTCTGTCTTTACACGTACATCACATCTACCGATTTCCATCCCATTCGGATAATTCCCTAGTAGTACGTTTCCCGGAGATTGTGGGTTCCTTATACCAAAATACTCAAGTTTTTCATTGGTGTTCGGATTCACTCTGTATACGGGTGGTTCAAACAATGAAAATGAGATGAACGCGCGTTCTAAGATCCAGGTTGACGGTATGAGCGAAACTCAAATTCAGTAACGACGCCACTATCAAGGACTGCAGAACTTACTGCAATCTTGGAAGCTGTAAGGTACGCCAACCTACTAAGAGGCAAACGTCAGTCTGTCCTATTGTACATATGCAATCAACTTGTCTAAAATCAAACCATCCAGTAGCCTACTCGATACCCTACTGTAGACTATCTACAAGGGGCAGTCAAATGAAAATGGGACAGATGGAAAAAAGTAACTGTTTATCACTTTAAAAGGAATAGCTACAACTGTTAATATATTTGACCCACTGTGAGCAAGACGCCTTCATGGAAAATGTTTACATTTTTTACGGAACGTATGCGAATACTTCTTCGTTCGAAGTAAATAATCTCTTTCTTTAGGGCTTAAAAAATATTGAAATCGCCTGTGGAGAGGTCGGTACTGTGTGGAGGACGTGTAGGGTCTCCAACCGTAAAGTCTGCAGCGTACTCGAAATAACCTTGGCAACATCTGGGCTCGCTCACCAACAACAGCAACATTTATTTATCAGGTTTGGCTTAAGAGGCCCATTCTAGCTGCCGTTCCCCCACTTCCTTTTTGAATAACCGAGCGAGATGGCGCAACAGTGAGACAATGGAATCGCATTATTGAGGATGGCTGTTCAAATCCAGTTTTACCCACTGCCAAATGTTGAAGACGTGCGCCCAGGTGTTTTCTTTGAAAAAGACGCAGCCGATATCTTTCCCCAATCCAAAGTTGTGCTCTTTTTTTTTTAGCCATCGACGAGACGCTATAGCTCTAATCACGCTTCCTTTTCCTTCCCGAATAAAACGGACTACTCGCTTGACTTACTCATGCCTTCCGTTACCTCGCAGGCTTGCTAGCCAGGCAGAGACCTTGGGCGCATTCAACGTCGCTGCTGACTAAACGTCTGAGACTCGGATGACCTCAGACACGTGGGACCGCGTTCTCGGGCATCAGCACCAGCGAAGCATTCCAGAGTGGAGCTCTAGTGAGGGATAACAGACGGCGGCGAACTGCACGAGTCAATTCTCCTGTGACTGTCCCTTCCCTGAAAATGTTGCAGGTGCAGTTGCAAGAAGAATGGCGGGCGACCGGTGGAGACAACTCGTCAACCGAGAGGCAATTACCAACGTGTATCAACGAACTCTTGCTTCCTACCGCAGCATCAGCTTTCTCCCAGCTGCAATTGCTCTAAATTGCATTTCTCGACCACTTCCCGGTTTGGTGGACGTTAAACTGCAGCGACATTGCGACGCCTGAATGAAGGAAAACCAAGCTTTACCGGATAGAGCAAGGGCGCAATAGCTGTTAGTGCTACATCGGGATCCGCTACGGTCGCAGGTTCGAATCCTGCCTCGGGCATGGGTATGTGTGATGTCTTTAGGTTAAGTTAGGTTTAAGTAGTTCTGCCGGCCGCGGTGGCCGTGCGGTTCTGGCGCTGCAGTCCGGAACCGCGGGACTGCTACGGTCGCAGTTTCGAATCCTGCCTCGGGCATGGGTGTGTGTGATGTCCTTAGGTTAGTTAGGTTTAAGTAGTTCTAAGTTCTAGGGGACTTATGACCTAAGATGTTGAGTCCCATAGCGCTCAGAGCCATTTGAACCATTTTAAATAGTTCTAAGTTCTAGGGGGCTGATGACCTTAGAAGTTAAGTCCCATAGTACTCAGAGCCATTTGAACCGGTATTCAAGCAATACTTCAAATGAATTTTCGCGCATCAGATATGTACAAGTGGAAAGCAAGGAATGATACAACATAAATAAATGTCGGGCCTGTATATATAGATTTATCTTGGTCTATGAAAAGAAAACAAGTCCTCCCAGAAGAAATGACTTCATGCAAAGCTTGGCCTTTAGAGGGATGACTCGCTTACCTGATGTGGACGATTCCATCTAACAGCACATTACCTAAGCTGACAAATTGCCGATGACAATCTTTTGTAGTGACGCAGTCCTTTCAGAATTGCATAAAAATTACTGTTTTAAAAGAAATAAATACTGTGGCCTTCGCTTGTTTGTTGTCGACATGATGCTTTTCTGTTTATAGCAGCCGTAATGTTCATCTGTTTCACAGAAACAGGGTTGACGTAATATTCGACATTGAAGAAGCAGGTATGGCCATGCAGTGGCCACAATGTCCAGACACCAACTTTTTACGAGCACACAAAACTTAAAGTTTTTCTGCGAGCTAATAGAGTAAAATTACAGTCTCGACAAAGATGACAAAATGAATAAAGTATGTCAAGGACCGACTGGGCCGCTAATCGCGTCCAAAAAAAAGCGCTTGTCGCCTTTACAGCAAGAGAGGGGGCGACTGACTGAGCCACATCTGTTCCTCCAGAATATTCGAATCTTTTTTATGGCTGGAGATAATGCGTCAGTAATTTGTATAGTCTGCTGTAGTTCTCATAGACGAATAGATGCGTATGTACTCTCTGACAGCAGTGGAACGCCTTTCCTAAAAACACCTGGCAGCAATTGTTTTGAACTGATGTTTGCTTCCCAAATCTCAGGATGATCGGACGAACAGTAACACGAGGAAGAAAGAGGATGGAATCACTGCATTGAGTATTGGTCGATAAGCCGTTGGGAGCAATCCCCTGCAAAGAGTAGTAGTACTTTTTAAATAATTTCTTAGAACTTTTGTTCACAGCCTGCACAAAAATGATTAAGTAACATCATTTTTCATTTATTAGGTAATAGTCTTTTTTTTTAGATACGTCTGTACGTCTAAAACAATCAGCTGATTTCCATTCTCTATGGTCATTACCAAAGTTGTTATTTGAACAATGAACATTAGTAAGCTATATTATGTAAGTGAGTTACCACAGACATGCACTGCTTACTGTAATTAAATTTCATGTTATTTACAGGCAGCTAGTACATCTCTTTTTAGAGATGCAAATGTAATCTGCACTTTATCTGCAATTTTTCTAACTTGAGTGTACCTATTAATCATATGACAATTACCATGGTGACTAAATGCGATGACTGTGTTGAACCTGTGTGCTGCTAACTAAGAAACACAACCCAATGAAGAAAAAGTAACATCACTTAACGAGAATTAGAATTATTTAACATCGAAATGTGAAACCTTCCCGCCTCCTCTATATCTCTTTTGTTACGCATCCTTCCCTTCTACAGTAACCTATGAAACCTTCCCTTAGGATTTCTATCTCTTGCTTAATAATAACAAATGAAATCTTCCCTTTGAAATTAATTCTCTTTCTCAATAATAATAAGTGCAATCTTCGCATACAAATTTAAATGCTGCTTATTAAAAGCGATTTGCTGATTATTTCGACGAAACATAGACTGTGTCGTCGTCGTGGCCCTCAGTCGTTACCTGAAATAATCCAGAACTGTTCCTTACCTTTTTTACTGTTACTCGATCGCCATCTGACTTCTACATCGAACTCCGATATGAATATACTTACTCTGTTTTACTATACTCTATTAGCTGCTGGTGGGCTGTTATAATAAGTGTCTGTATTTATTACCAAAGATGACGTCATTCTTTAATAGCAAAGCTGACGTTATTCTTTAATTAATTTGACTGAAGTTACGTAATTCATAGTTACACTTTTTCTTAACAACAATAAAATTTTGCAAAGTTTTACGTTGATGATTTTTGGGATGGATTATAATCAGTAATGCAATATTGCTGGCAAAAATTAATTATATTCTGAAAACGATTCTTCAATATTTTCTGTTGGTTATGAAATGATTTTACAAACGTTCAAATGGGACTTACTTTTTACAATAATCTTACAACTAGCATTGCGCAAACATACCTTCAGTAGTCTTGAGTTTCTAAAAAAAAAAAGAAAAAGAAAAAAAAATCAATAATATTAGTTCCTGTTATGATAATAGTTAGCTGATGTCTCTGTACATTCGTTTATGATCTCTTGTAAATCATAGCTGGTGGCTGGCAAGCACACCGCTCCTCTCAACCTCGCACTTCAGACCTGCTACCGACTCGCTTCACATCTCGCTTACTACTGACTACTACTGACTTCCTACGGACGCTAAAGTGCGGTCCCTCCCGCCAACAATGCTTTCTGGTGCAGACAATCCCTGCTACCATTACAAAATGTATCAATGCGCGGTCTTTCCCGCTCTTTTCTTAAAATGTATCCATACGCGGTCTCTCCCGCCCTTTTTAAAATTATATCAATGTGCGGTCTCTCCCGCCAACAATATTTTGGCGCAGACATTCCCTGCTAGCACAATTATTTCCTAAATGACAAATATTAATTATTCCTACTTAATCCTATTTATAAAATATAAACATCTTTCATAAATTGTGGTTTGACAATAGAGAATAGAAATATACAAATCTTATAAATGGAAGAAAAGTTAGAATCTGCCGTCTCGTCGATGTCGAGGCTATTAGAAGCGGAGCCCTAGAAAAGAAGATTAAGGTTAACGACCCGTAACATAGGGTCGGATTCGGGAAGCACATGTGCCATTCTCTTCCAAGGCAGCCATCTCGGTATTTACCTTACGTCATTTAGGGAAGTCGCGGAACACCGAAACCTGAATTACCAGGCAGGGACTAGAACCACCGGCCTCTCGAATTTGAGTTCTGTGTCTTACCTTTGTGTCAAGTCGCTCGGTGCAGATTATACATGGTATCGTCTGCGGCTTGTACAAGGAAACAGTCTCCACATTCGCCTTGAATCATTCAGGGTAGACCAAGGAAAGTCTAAATCTACCTCAACCGACAGGAACTTGAATGTCATTTTTTTCCTCAGGTAAGGGTAGATCACATAACTAATGAGGAGGTATTGAATAGAATCGGTGAGAAGAGGAGTTTGTGGCCCAACTTGACAAGAAGAAGGGACCGGTTGGTAGGACATGTTCTGAGGCATCATGGGATCACAAATTGAGCATTGGAGGGCAGCGTGTGGGGTAAAAATCGTAGACCAAGAGATGAATACACTAAGCAGATTCAGAAGGATGTAGATACTGGGAGATGAAGAAGCTTGCACAGGATAGAGTAGCACGGAGAGCTGCATCAAACTAGTCTCAGGACTGAAGACAACAACAACAACAACATCTAAATATGGACTCAAAAAAATAGTTCGTGCTCCCTAATTTTGACAAGTTTCGCTCTATTTCAGTTATGCTATTCCTCATTATTTTCGTCTTTCTACGTTTTACTCTCAGCCCACATTCTGTGCTCAGTAGACTTTCATTCCATTCAGTATGTCTTGTAATTCTCTCTCACTTCCGCTGAGGACACGAGTGCCGTAAGCGAATCTTATCATCGGAAACCTTTCACCCAAAATTTTAAACCCACTCTTGAACCTCTCCTTTATTTCCGTTATTGCTTCTTTTACGTATCCAAATTGGGCAAAAAGCCATTACCCATCAAAACCTAACTGAATATAAAACAAACAATTAAAATTCTGAAATACCTGAAAATTTCATTGAAGCTACAGGATTATTTATAGTATTTTTTAAATTGTTTTCCATCTTTGTTCATACAGTTCGGCAGACGACCTGGGACGCTTAAGCATACTTGTTTACATAGTCATTTATTAGAATCAGTGTCTTCAAAAGCATTGTAAGTAGTTTCTTTCAAGTACTCTATATTATTTGGATTTTGTACCAAAAACTTTATCTTTAACGTAACCCCAAAAGAAGCAAAGAATAAATCCACTGGACAAAGATCACGTCCAATAATTTTCCCACCAAATATCTCATCAACGTAGCTTAGTACAGCTGTTGGGTAATGCGATGGGTCTTCATCACGTTTAGAGTAAAGGGAGTTGAAATCGGCGCAGGTACCACGTCCTTAAAGCAAAAACTTATTCTTCCTTAGAAAAACCTTCACAATAGGTTAGAATCAAGATGAACAATGTCAGGGATATTTGATTTAAAAGCGGTGCACCTTGGTGTTTGTATCAATAATTATCTGAAAAAAATGTAGCATTGCAGTATAGGGTTTTTATCTATAATAGATAAACAAGATTGCCTAATTGTTGTTAATGACAATGATCTTTGGCCCATCCCGTAATCTGAACAGTAGTGACGAAAGACTACATCTCTTTTTCATACGCACTTCGTTCTTGGTTTGCATTCTTATTGTTCCCTCTTGGCTCTAACACATATTGTACACTACCTGTCTTTCCCTACAGCTTACAGCAATTTTTCTGAAAATTTGGAACGTCTTGCGCCGTTTCATGTTGCCTAATACTTATGCTAGGTCGACAATTTCTGATTTTTCTTAAGTCTCGCTTCCATTTTCAGTTGTAACGCCATATCTGCCTCTTGCCTTTCCTAAAGCCAAAGTGACCGTCACCTAAGAACTCTTCTATTGTCTTTCCCAACTTTCTGTATATTTTCAGCAACTTGGATACATGAGCTGTTAGTCTGATTGTACGATAATTCTCTCACCTATCAGCCCTTGAGGTACTAGAGATCAGTTCTATAAATCTATTCTCTCTTTACTAAAGCAATCATATACAAGCGTTCGTTCGTCGAAAGATCCATACCCAAAGACTGGAAAGTTGCGCAAGTCACGCCAACACCCAATAGAGAAAATAGGAGTAATCCGCTGAATTACAGACCCGTATTACTAAAGTCGATTCGCAGTAGAATTTTGGAACATGTACTCGAACGTTATCAATCACGTGGAAGAAAACGATTTATTGACAAATGGCAACATGGATTCAGAAAATATCGTTCTTGTAAAACCCAACTGTCTGGTGGACGTCAAAATGAGTCCATATTTTTATATTTCCAGAAGGCTTTTGATACTGTTCCTCACAAGCAGCTTCTGTTTAAATTGCGTACCTATGGAGTATCGCCTCAGTTATGGGACTGGATTCGTGATTTTCTGTCAGAAAGGACACAGTTCGTAATAACTGACGGAAAGTCATAGAGTAAGACAGAAGTAATATCTAGCGTTCCCCAAGGAAGTGTTATAGGTTCTCTGTTGTTGTTCCTGCTCTACATAAACAATTTGGAAGACAATTTGAGCAGTCCTCTTAGATTGTTTGTAGATGATGCTGTCATTTACCGTCATGTTAAGTCATCAGATGCCCAACACGAATTGCAAATGATTCAGACAAGATACCTGTATTGTGCAAAACGTGACAATTGACTCTAAATCACGAAAAGTGTGAAGTCATCCACATAAGCCCTAAAAAGAATCCTATAAATTTCAGTCACACAATGAATAACACAAATGTAAAAGCTGTAAGTTCAACTGAATAGTTAGGGCTTACAACTACGAATAACTTAAACTGAAACGCTCATGCAGATAATGTTGTGGAGAAAGCAAAGCAAAGACTACGACTTATTGGCAGAACACTTGGAAAATGTAACAAGTTTACTAAAAAGACGGTTTACACTAGGCTTGTCCGTCCTCTTCTGGAGTATTGCTGTGCGGTATGGGATCCGCATCAGATAAGATTGAAGGAGGGCGTAGAAAAAGTTCAAAAAAGGGCAGCTCGTTTCGTATTATAATTTAAATAGGAAGAGAGAGCTACGGATATGATACACGAATTGGGGTGGCAATCATTAAAACATTGGCGTTTTTCGTTTCTATGACCAATTTTCACCTCAGAGTTTGAAAATATTTTGTTGGCACCCACCTACAAAGTAAGAAATGATCACCATAATAAAATAAGAAAAATCAGAGTTCGCATGATAAGGTTTAAGTGATCGTTTTTCTCGCGCACTGTTCGATAGTCGAACGGTAGAGAAGTAGCTTAAAGGTGGTTCGATGAACTCTCTGCGAGGCCCTTAAATGTGATTTGCACAGTAATCATGTCGATGTAGATGTAGATTCCTTGTCGAAGAGAACTGTCCCTAATGACTTCAATGCCGACAGCTTGTTGATTTGTTTTTCGGTTTTTAGAGTCACTAAAGCCACCTCAAAAAGGAAGTTAGTGTAAAATAATGTTTCATCGAAGCTACAGGACGAAAAAAATATTTAGGGTAGTTTTCGACTGGAAGACGGTCGGTACAGAAGAAGGAATGGACCAGTGCTGTCCGTCAAAGAAAGGAGCAACGGATCAACGGCGAATGGCCCGTCCTGTCCTTCTAGCCGAGGTCATCACCAGCGATTGCGTGGGGGCCGAGAACCACCGTCGATGGCGCTAAACTGCTGCTAATGGAGCCGGTAGTACGCTGTCCGGAGCGGCAGGTGACTCGGAATCCGCCAACGAGTGATTAGTCAGCGGCTGGAGAACACGAAGAACTTACAGCCCACGTTACTCCGTGATTAGCTACACAGTCGCCGAAAGTCAAGGTCCTTTTTTGAGATAGTTAATGAAGTCCTATATAACATATAAATTAACTACACTACTGGCCATTAAAATTGCTACACCAAGAAGAAATGCAGATGATAAACGGGTATCCATTGGACAAATATATTACACTAGAACTCACATGTGATTACATTTTCACGCAATTTGGGTGCACAGATCCTGAGAAATCAGTACCCAGAACAACCACCTCTGGCCGTAATAACGGCCTTGATACGCCTGGCCATTGAGTCAAACAGAGCTTGGATGGCGTGTACAGGTACAGCTGCCATTGCAGCTTCAACACGATACCACAGTTCATCAAGAGTAGTAACTGGGCTATTGTGACAGGCCAGTTGCTCGGCCACCATTGACCAGACGTTTTCAATTGGTGATAGATCTGGAGAATGTGCAGGCCAGGGCAGCAGTCGAACATTTTCTGTATCCAGAAAGGCCCGTACAGGACCTGTAACATGCGGTCGTGGATTATCCTGCTGAAATGTAGGGTTTCCCAGGGATCGAATGAAGGGTAGAGCCACGGGTCGTAACACATCTGAAATGTAACGTCCACTGTCCAAAGTGCCGTCAATGCGAACAAGAGGTGACCGAGACGTGTAACCAATGGCACCCCGTACCATCACGCCGGGTGATACGCCAGTATCGCGATGACGAATACACGCTTCCGCTGTGCATTCACCGCGATGTCGCCATACACGGATGCGACCATCATGATGCTGTAAACAGAACCTGGATTCATCCGAAAAAATGACGTTTTGCCATTCGTGCATCCAGGTTCGTCGTTGAGTACACCATCGCAGGCGCTCCTGTCTGTGATGCAGCGTCAAGGGTAACCGCAGCTGCTGCAAACGTCTTCGAACTGTTCGTGCAGATGGTTGTTGTCTTGCAAACGTCCCTATCTGTTGACTCAGGGGTCGAGACGTGGCTGCACGATCCGTTACAGCCATGCGTATGAGATGCTTGTCATCTCGACTGCTAGAGATACGAGGCCCTTGGGATCCAGCACGGCGTTCCGTATTACCCGGCTGAACCCACCGATTCCATATTCTGCTAACAGTCAGTGGATCTCGACCAACGCGAGCAGCAATGTCGCGATACGATAAACCGCAATCGCGATAGGCTACAATCGACCTTTATCAAAGTCGGAAATGTGATGGTACGCACTACTTCTCCTTACACGAGGCATCACAACAAAGTTTAACCAGGCAACACCGGTCAACTACTGTTTGTGTATGAGAAATCGGTTGGAAACTTTCCTCATGTCAGCACGTTGTAGGTGTCACCACTGGCGCCAACCTTGTGTGGGTGCTCTGAAAAGTTAATCATTTGCATATCACAGCATCTTCTTCCTGTTGGTTAAATTTCGCGTCTGTAGCACGTCATCTTGGTGGTGTAGCAATTTTAATGCACAGTCGGCAAAGGGTGGGCTGCTATTACAGGGAGTCACCACACACTTTTCAGATCAACTGAATCAAAGCATGGTTTACTTAGACGTGAGATGTTACTGTGAAGTGTGAAGACGTGTAAGCAGACTCGACAACCGGGATTAACTAAGGGCTTTTTTAAAACTGAGTTTGAATCCCAGTTGCAGCAACAATTGCGACACGATAACAATATAAAAATATACTGCTGAGTTAAACCTTTATGACCACTGTCCCCTGCAACACTGAATATCGCCCGGCAGCAGGTGGGTGCAGTCACATTAATGTGACCACCGCCTGTGTTCGACGTCAACGCGCAAGAACCACTCACAACAGACGGCAGATGGCAGCACTGGCACTGGAGGGTACATAAAGCTTGTCTGGGGGGAGGGGGGGCACCGAAATGCGTTGTCATAATGCGGAAACGAAGCGATTTACTTGACATCCAAAAAGGCGTGATCGTTAACTTTCGGACGACGAAGGGTCGAAGCATTTCCGAAATGGCCAAGTTCGCCGTGGTTCAACTATACCTTGCATGGAAAAATCGCGCTATCGAAAGTCGGCATCGGGGTAAGTGTGGTGCACCACAGACCATAGCTGACAGGGGTGAACGACTGTTGCGGAGACGTGAATACACGTGCGACTGTTGAGCAATTGACCGCCCGGATGAACGAAGGGGCTACAAAGAGCTTGTCCTCAACGACCGTTCAGCGAACGTTGCTGCGTGTAGACGTCCACAGCAGGCGCCTGGTTCAAGTACCCTCGCTGACTGTTGTTCATCGACAACTGGAATCTGCACGCTAATGTAGCAGCTG
The DNA here is from genome assembly GCF_023864345.2 of Schistocerca serialis cubense. NCBI lineage: Eukaryota > Metazoa > Arthropoda > Insecta > Orthoptera > Acrididae > Schistocerca > Schistocerca serialis. The sequence continues at coordinate 221,725,891 of NC_064639.1, read as the reverse complement.
GACGCCCACTGAGGGGCGACAGGTGGCCTTCTAAAATGACTCACGTTTTATGCTCTATCGGACAGATGGCCGTTATGGTGTACAGCGTGAAACGTCTGAAAGCAAACACACAACAGTGATCGTCGGAAGGGTCCAAGCCAGAGGAGGGAGCGTTATGATCTGAGGAATATATTCGCGGAATTCCCTGGCTGATGTAGTCATTCTGAAATCACATGGAGGAAGGCAAGCTTGCATCTTTCCTTGGGAACCCTGTCCACCCCTACATACTTTGTTTTCCCTTAGCACGATGGCATCGCGTGGGTGGTTCGAAGAGCACCAGTTTGAGTTCACCGCCGGCCGGAGTGGCCCTGCGGTTCTAGGCGCTACAGTCTGGAGCCGAGTGACCGCTACGGTCGCAGGTTCGAATCCTGCCTCGGGCATGGATGTATGTGATGTCCTTAGGTTAGTTAGGTTTAATTAGTTCTAAGTTCTAGGCGACTGATGACCTCAGAAGTTAAGTCGCATAGTGCTCAGAGCCATTTGAACCATTTTTTGGATTAACCGTACTCTCCTGGCCACTAGACTCACCGGATTTAAACCCAATCGAGAATCTGTGGGACCTCCCCGAGCGAACTGTTCGCGCTACGTCGAGAGACTTAGCACAGTAGGCCACGGCACTGGGGTCGACATGTCTCCACGTCGCTGTTGGTACGCTCCAGAACGACGCGGACTTTCTTTCAGTACGTCTCGCGACGGTCAACGCCGCAGAAGGTCGTTATTCAGGCTTTTGACAGATGATCGCATTAATATGACTGGGCAATGTATAAGCAGAACAAAGGAGAATGAGGAATCGTCCTAGTGATGGCAATGGCTGGAAACGGAGAAATTCATTGACATAAGTGGCTTTGACACGGGACAGTATTTTTTCAGCCCGCTGCCTCGAAAAGAGAAACAGGCTGGTAGTTCTAGTGCTGCCGTCGAGAGAATGTATGGAACGAAGGTGAAACCAAGACTACATGACAAGGTGGTTGGCGTCCTCGCCTCGTCACAGAACGTGGAGGTCGGGGCCTTGCCCTTTCTGCAGGACAGGCGGCGATCTGTGGAAGATCTGACGACAGAGTACAATGCTGGTGCAAGCACGAGTGTTTCGGAACGCAGCGTTCAGCGCACGTTGTTGAACGGATGGGATCGCTTATGGGATGCTGTTGTGCCCAAGCTCTATACCCACAAACCACCGGCCTGTAATTTATGAGAGTTGTATGATCTGTGAGTAGATATACTCGTACACATTCCTCCTTAAACCTACGAAGGACTCGTCGAATCCATGCCACTCACAGTCGCCGCTGTCTTGCGTTCCAAAGATGGATGAACACGATACTGAGCAGGGGTCACAATGTTTTGGCTCATCAGGGCATATTTCAGACAACAGGAAGTCGATAGCTTTAAAGTTTAAGTTAGAGGTCAGATTAAGGGTAAGTTACAAATATACTGTCATGCTAAATTGCGACCTGTATATACTGCCAATAATAACTTACGACTTATACGACATGGCATCATAATAATTGATTTTTAGAAAGCTAATAGTAACCCAAAGAGGAATGGAAAGATCAGTATTGGGCTACCCAAAGAAAGACAGAAAGAAAGGAGTTGACATCAGGCAGACCACAAAGGTCATTGACGTAATGGAGAGAGTGAATACCTTGAAATGGCAGTGGGCCGTTCATGTCTCTAGGAGGAAAGATGGAAGGTGTTCAAAACAAGTACTACATTGGAGCCCAATTTACTAAAAATAGACCAAGGGGAAGACCACCATACAGATGGGACAGAGACTTAAGAAAGACAGCTGGACTGAATTGACAACAGGAAACTCAAGATAGGCAGAAATGGAAGAACCTGCAAGGATCTCATGTTGCATGCCGATTCAAATAAACCATATCACTAAGCAATCTAACTGGTTGATGGTGATGATGATGACTATATTATGGTGGACTCCATGTGACATTTGTGGAGGATTTGGGACTGTACAGCAAGAGAAACCAAGAAGTCGGTTTAGTGCCTGAGCCCGTCTGGACTTTCCGAAAATCAGTTCAGTTCCCAAGTGTTCAGATGCGTAATGTAAACGTGTTTCACAGTGAATAACGCAGAAAATGGTTCAAATGGCTCTAAGCACTATGGGACTTAGCTTCTAAGGTCATCAGTCCCCTAGAACTTAGAACTACTTAAACCTAACTAACCTAAGGACATCACACACATCCATGCCCGAGGCAGGATTCGAACCTGCGACCGTAGCGGTCGCGCGGTTCCAGACTGAAAACCACCAATTCCTGTGATAGTTCCACAAGCAAGTTCAACAGCCAATTTTACTCCTGCAGCCCGCATATACACGGATTTCTTGAGGTTCTGAAATAAATTCAACACGACACCAAAATAGCAGCCAATTGCTCAAAAGCAAAATGAAGGGAAGGTCTGTATTTAAAATTCAAGATGCAACAGGCGGCAAACTTCAAAGATGGAAATTGCAATATGTGAAATTAGTTTCCTACGAAGTAAAATCTGAGACAGTTCGCCACATCAGGGTGCACCCTGCGTCACACTAAAGGAACTGGTAAAAAACCATGAGTTCATATTTAAGCAACAGCAGGGCAGTCAGAGTCGTTTTCCCTTATTAAATGTTGTTGTTGTTGTTGTGGTCTTCAGTTCAGAGACTGGTTTGATACAGCTCTCCATGCTACTGTATCCTGTACAAGCTTCTTCATCTACCAGTACCTACTTCAGCCTACGTCCTTCTGAATATGTTTAGTGTATTCATCTCTCGGTCTCCCTCTACGATTTTTACCCTCCACGCTGCCCTCCAGCACTAACGTGGTGATCCCTTGATACCTCGGAACATATCCTACCAACCAATCCCTTCTTCTAGTCAAGTTGTGCCACAAGTTTCTCTTCTCCCTAATTCTATTCAATACCTCCTCATTAGTTATGTGATCTACCCATCTAATCTTCAGCATTCTTTTGTAGCACCACATTTCGTAAGCTTCTATTCTCCTCTTGTCCAAACTATTTATCGTCCATGTTTCACTTCCATACATGGCTACACTCCATACAAATACTTTCAGAAACGACTTTCTGACTCTTAAATCTATACTCAATGTTAACAAATTTCTCTACTTCAGAAACGCTTTCCTTGCCATTGCCAGTCTACATTTTATGCCCTCTCTATTTCGACCATCATCAGTTATTTTGCTCCCCAAATAGCAAAACTCCTTTACTACTTTAAGTGTCTCATTTCCTAATCTAATTCCCTCAGCATCACCCGACTTAATTCGACTACATTCCATTAGCCTCGTTTTGCTTTTGTTGATGTTCTTCTTACATCCTCCATTCAAGACACTGTCCATTCCGTTCAACTGGTTTTCCAGGTCCTTTGCTGTCTCTGACAGAATTACAGTGTCATCGGCGAACCTCAAAGTTTTTATTTCATCTCCATGGATTTTAATTCCCACTCCAAATTTTTCTTTTGTTTCCTTTACTGCTTGCTCAATATACAGACTGAATAACATCGCGGATAGGCTACAACTCTGTCTCACTCCCTTCTCAATCACTGCTTCCCTTTCATGCACCTCGACTCTTATAACTGCCATCTGGTTTCTGTAGAAATTGTAAATAGCCTCTCGCTCCCTGTATTTTACCCCTGCCACCTTCAGAATTTGAAAGAGAGTATTCCAGTGTTGACTGGAACGTTGACTGTATAGAGACTAGGCAGAAGGTGTGCACCAGGAGCGGCCTTATCTGCAAGCTAACAAAGACTACATGGGGAACGCAGTCCAGCATCTCCCACACATCCGCACTTGTTCTGTGTTTCTGTGCTGTGGAGTACGCCACACCAGTCTGGAGGAACTCTCCACGTGCTAACCAAGTTGGTGCGGCTCTTCAAGAGACAAGCCACATAGTCGCAGGGTGCCTAAGACCAACTGCAGTCAAAAGGTCTTCCCACTCATGGGAGTAGCACCTCCAGATGTACTCGTAAGAAGACAGAGAATGAATAGACGAAGCAAAAACAGATCCAAGGCATCCATTGTTCAGAACTCACACCTATCCATCATGACTGAAATCCAGAAGAAGCTTCCGGCGTACAACAGCAGCAATTCCAAGTTCAGCAAGAACCCGTCGAGATGAACTGTGGAGATCAAAGTCTCCTGGAGGACTATGCACGGCAAAAGGCTGCCATTCCTATAGGGGGCCAGGAAGACCACCAACAGATTGAGAACAGGGGTGACAAGGTGAAAGACTAATTTGAGGAAGTGGAGTGACAGTGATGGTGAATTTTGTGCATGTGGGTCAAGGCAGGACTATGAACACCTGTTGGTCTGCAGTAATCTGAGCCAACAGTGTGACATGAAAGATTTGTTTGCAGCGAATTATCATGCCACTGTGATTGCTGAGCATTGGACTCATAAGGTGGGAAGTTCTCTGTAATTAAAATTGGACTGTAGTTCTTTTTATATTGTATTTTAGTGTTCTTTGGACTGGAATAAATAAATTAGATTTGTTTTTCCTTTCCTGAAACGCTATCTCCTTGGCTACTCGATACACCTTTACGTATTTGCTCACTATCTCCATTGTCTCAATTTCTGAGCAGATAAAAGGTAAAATGGTATAAAACTAACGCAAAATATACATTGAAGAGCCAAAGAAACTGGTAGACCTGCCTAATATCGTGTAGGGCCCCCAGAAAATACAGAAGTACCGCATCACGACTTGGCATGCACTCGACTAATGTCTGAAGTGCCGCTGGAGCTAATTGACACCATGAATCTCGCAGGGTTGTCCATAAAACCGTAAGAATAAGAGCCCCACACCATTACAGAGCCTCCTCCAGCTTGAACAGTCCCATGCTGACATGCAGGGTACACCGATTCATGAGGTTGTCTCCATACCCGTACAAGTACATCCACTCGGTACATCTTGAAACGAGACTTGTCCGACCAGGCAACATATTTCCAGTCGTCAACAGTGCAAGGTCGATGTTGACGGGCCCAGGCAAAACATAAAGCTTTGTGTCGTGCAACCATCAAGGGTACATGACTGGGCCTTCGCCTCCGAAAGCCCATATCGATGATGTTTCGTTGAATGGTTCGCACGCTGTCACTTGTTGATGGTCAAGCACTGAAAACTGCAGCAATTTGCGAAAGGGTTGCACCTCTGTCACCTTGAATGATTCTCTTCAGCCGTCGTTGGTCCCGTTCTTGCAGGATCTTTTTCCGGCACAGTGATGTCGAAGATTTGATGTTTTACTGGATTCCGGATATTCACGGCACACTCGTGAAATGGTCGTATGGGAAAATCTCCACTACATCGCTACTTCGGAGATACTGTGTCCTATTGCTCGTATGCCGACTATAACAGCACGTTCAACTCACTTAAATCTTAATAACCTGCCATTTTAGCAGCAGTAACCGATCTAACAACTGCGTCAGACACTTGTTGCCGACCGCAGCACCGTTTTCTGCCTATTTATTATTCTCTATATTTCAATACAGTATGTGATCAAAACTATCAGGACACCCCCAAAAACATACGTTTTTCATATTAGGTCCATTGTGATGCCACCTACTACCAGGTACTTCATATCAGCGACCTCTGTAGTCATTAGACATCGTGAGAGACCAGAATGGGAAGCTCCGCGGAACTCCCGGACTACGAACGTGGTCAGTTGATTGGATGGCACTTGTGTCATACGTCTGTACGCGAGATTTACACACTGCTAAACATCCCTAGGTCCATTGTGTCCGATGTGACGGTAAAGTGGAAACGTGGAGAGACACGTACAGCTCAAAAGCGACAGGCCGACCTCGTCTGTTGACTAACAGAGACCGCCGACGGTTGAAGCGGATCGTAATGTGTATTAGGCAGACATCTATACAGACCATCACACAGGAATTCCAAACTGCATCAAGATCCACTGCAAATACTATGACAGGCGGGAGGTGAGATAACTTGGATTTCATGGTCGAACGGCTGCTCATAAACCACACATCACGCCGGTAAATGTCGAACGACGCTTCGCTTGGTGTAAGGAGCGTATACATTGGACGACTAAATAGTGGAAAAACTTTTTGTGGAGTAACGAATCACGGTACACGATGTTGCGATCCGATGGCAGGGTGTGGGTATGGCGAATGCCCGGTGTACGTCACCTGCCAGCGTGTGTAGTGCCAACACTAAATTCGGAGGCGGTGGTGTCATGGTGTGGTCGTGTTTTTCATGGAGGGGGCTTGCACCCCCTGTTGTTTTGCGTGGCACTGACACAGCACAGTCCTACATTGATGTTTTAAGCACCTTCTTGCTTCCCTCTGTTAAAGAGCCATTCGAGAACGGCGATTGCGTCTTTCAACACGATCGAGTGCCTGTTCATCATGCACGGCCTGTGGTGGAGTGGTTACAAAATGGTTCAAATGGCTCTGAGCACTATGGGAGTTAACATCTGAGGTCATCAGTCCCCTAGAACTTAGAACTACTTAAACCTAACTAACCTAAGGACATCACACACATCCATGTCCGAGGCAGGATTCGAACCTGCGACCGTAGCGGTCGCGCGGTTCCAGACTGGAGCGCTTAGAATAGCTCGGCCACACCGGCCGGCGAGTGGTTACGCGGCAATAACATCCCTGTAATGGACTGGCCTGGAAAGCGTTTCTGAAGAAGAGAAATTTGTTATCATCGAGTATAGATTTAAGTGTCAAGAAGTCGTTTCTGAAAGTATTTGTATGGAACGTAGCCATGTATGGAAGTGAAACATAGACGATAACTAGTTTGGACAAGAAGAGAATAGAAGCTTTCGAAATGTGGTGCTACAGAAGAATGCTGAAGATTAGATGGGTAGATCATATAACTAATGAGGAGGTACTGAATAGGATTGGGGAGGAGAGAACTTTGTAGCACAACTTGACTAGAAGAAGGGATCGGTTGGTAGGACATGTTCTGAGGCATCAAGGGATCACCAATTTAGTATTGGAGGGCAGCGTGGAGGCTACAAATCGTAGAGGGAGACCAAGAAATGAATACGGTAAACAGATTCAGAAGGATGTAGGTTGCAATATGTACTGGTAGATGAAGAAGCTTGCACAGGATAGAGTAGCATGGAGAGCTGCATCAAACCAGTCTCAGGACTAAAGACCACAACAACAACAACAGTCTCTGTACATTGTTGATTGTAGGTTAAAGCACGCTGATTTAGATTACGTTCTTTCTTCTTACCTCCTTATTGCGTAGGTGGAACGCACACACTTCAGTTTTGTTCGGATTGGCTTCGAAGTAGTTATCATCATAGTAGATGGCAAGTTCTTCGAGAGCATACTATGAATATAGGAAGGGAAGATGGAACTCTATTAAGCGAACCACGCGAATTACAGGATAGGTGGAATGTGTATGTTGAAAGTCTATATGAAATTGATGAAATACCGATTGATCTGCAAATTGAGGAGGAAGAAGCAGTGAATGAAAAGGAAAGGGGAGGCTGTATCCTAGGGTCAGAGGCAAGTAAGACGATCGAGGAAATGAAAAATTACAAAGCGTGTGGTATAGATCATATTCCAGCATAAATCTTAAAGAGTTTAAGAGGAAAAGGTGAAAAGGAGTTGATCTCTCTTTGTAATTACACCTACGACATGGGGCATTGGCTGGGAGACTTTCTTGTATCCATAATAGTCCCAATATCAAAGAGGATGAATTCTAAAAAGGGTGATGAACACAGGATCATCAGCCTAACAGTGCAGGCAACAAAATCTTAGAATTCTGAGTGGGAGGGTATACGGAACACTGCAAGAAGCAATATGGCTTCCGAAAGCGAAAAGGGGCAAGAGACTCCTTTCGATGTCTAAGGACTGTCGGTGAAAGACGTACAGAGAAGGGCAAATAAGTATATGCGGCTTTCATAGATCTTTAAAGGACGTCTGACAGAGTGCAGTGGGATACGCTGATGGATATCTAAGAAGGGAAGGGAACAAATTGAAAGGAGAGAAAAGTGATAATATATTTGTGCTTGAATCAGTATGCAAGGGTTCGAGTAGGAAAGAGACCTCAGAACAGCAAGATCGGGGAGCAATCAGACAGAGCTGTTGCGTCTAGTCGATCCTATGTAATATTTATTCCGAGGAAATAATGAAAAGTTATTTGGACGGTAAAAAGAGGCGTCAGGATAGTTGGAAAATAGTATGAATAAGATTCACAATTGACATGGTGATTCTTGCAGAAAATGAAGAGATATTAAACAAAACGCTAAATGACGTGAATTTGTCACGGCCACCTTGGATAACTACCAAAATCCTGATTTCCAATGGAAGAGAAATATCAGCTGCAATAAAATCAAAGTTTGCTAATCAGAGAAAATTCATCAAAAATTCAAGTTTTCTCTAATTTTCACTCTATTTCTTTTCCATTTCTCTAGCTTTTATTTGTATACATAAGCTGTAATTAAGCGACATTTCGGTGAGGAACTTCCTATACAAGGGGATACAAGGATGTTGTTGTTGTGGTCTTCACTCCTGAGACTGGTTTGATGCAGCTCTCCATGCTACTCTATTCTGTGCAAGCTTCTTCATCTCCCAGTACTTACTGCACCCTACATCCTTCTGAATCTGCTTAGTGTATTCATCTCTTGGTCTCCCTCTACGATTTTTACCCTCCACGCTGCCCTCCAATACTAAATTGGTGATCTCTTGATGCTTCAGAATATGCCCTACCAACCAATCCCTTCTTCTAGTCAAGTTACAAATTTCCCTTCTCTCCAATTCTATTCAGTATCTCCTCATTAGTTATGTGATCTACCCATCTAATCTTCAGCATTCTTCTGTAGCACCACATTTCGAAAGCTTCTGTTCTCTTTTTGTCTAAACTAATTATCGTCCACGTTTCACTTCCATACATGACTACACTCCATACAAATACTTTCAGAAACGACTTCCTGACACTTAAATCTATACTCGATGTTAGCAAATTTCTCTTCTTCAGAAACGCTTTCCTTGCCATTGCCAGTATAGATTTTATATACTCTCTACTTCGACCATCATCAGTTATTTTGCTCCCCAAATAGCAAAACTCCTTTACTACTTTAAGTGTCTCATTTCCTAATCTAATTCCCTCATCAACACCCAATTTAATTCGACTATATTCCATTATCCTCGTTTTGCTTTTGTTGATGTTCATCTTATATCCTCCTTTCAAGACACTGTCCATTCCGTTCAACTTCTCTTCCAAGTCCTTTGCTGTCTCTGACAAAATTACAATCTCATCGGCGAACCTCAAAGTTTTTATTTCTTCTCTGTGGATGTTTATATCCTATTCCGAATTTTTCTTTAATTTCCTTTACTGCTTGCTCAATATACAGATTGAATAACATCGGGGAGAGGCTACAACCCTGTCTCACTCCCTTCCCCACCACTGCTTCCCTTTCGTGCCCCTCGACTCTTATAACTGCCATCTGGTTTCTGTAGAAATTGTAAATAGCCTTTCGCTCCCTGTATTTTACCCCTGCCACCTTTAGTATTTGAAAGATACAAGGATATTTCCTATAATCAAAATCACATCGTATTGGCAAGTGTGTGTTCTTGCATTGTCTTGCATGAAGTACTCGTACGTTTTTCCTTTAGTTGTCGTTCTCTGAAAACAGTTGCAGTGTATTGCTCACACACTTGTCAGAAGTTATGGCTCGGTAGAAAAAGATCGATCCAGTAATTTGTGTGACAAAAATTGCACACCACACTCTCATTTTCACATTATGTAGAGTGTTTTGATTCTGCTAGTGATCGTTTTCAGAACGCCAAAGTCGACTGCTTTTCGGGTTCACGCAGTCCGATAAATGCAGTCAGGATCAACTACTCCATCGTGTCAGACTGCAATAGCCAGATACATGTCTCACATCGAGCAGCAGAATCTAATCTGAAACATCCTGGCAGTTTAAAAATTTGTGCAAGGCCGGAATTCTAACCTGGGGACTTTGCCTACCGCACGCGATAGATAGAGCATTTGCCAGCGAAAGGCAAAAGTTTAATATTCGAGGTCCGCAGTTCTAACGTGCCACGAAGTCTCAAACCAGCGCATTCCGCTGCAGAGTGAGAAATTCATTCTGGAAGCAGTCCCATATGGTGTGACTAAGGCAATTCACTGCAGTATCCTTTCTTCCAGAAGTGCTAGACCCTCAAGATATGCTGGAGAACCCGAAGTTACCTTCATACGGAGGGAGGTGGGGAAGCGTAACGTACCCAGGAACACTGATGAACATGACAGTTTTTGTAGTCCAGATGCTATGGTGTGCGGAGGCATAATGTTGCATGGGCGCACTGACCTCCATATCTTTGATGGTGGTACCCTCTCCCGTCAGTGTTGTTGTGACACTGTACCCCTTCCCCCTGTGCGTCTCTTCAGGGGTGCATTGGACCCTGACTTCAAATTTATTGAGCTCTTGGAACGAAAGGAATGGACTGACTTGCCCGTTCACCAAACTTAAATCCCATTGAGGATGTGTGGCATACGTTTGAGAGATGTATTGAAGAACGTTCATGTGCATCAACTACCATCCTGCTGTTTTCAAGACTCTTCAACGAACTGTGGCAGAAGCCCGAATAACAGGGGACTGACGTACTAGGACATGCATTGACACTATAGAATAGTACATTGATAATGGCTAGGCACTAGGCGAAATCTGGAATTGCTTCATGAAGTCTGAAAGGAAAGGACGACTGATTGCTGTGCTCCATCACAGTCGTCGACTGCATCCACATTCCTAATGGAAGGCAACTTGATACTGTTTGTCAGAATGTGTCCCATTCACAACGCGATACATCGTCACCAAATTAGAAACAAGCTATTTTTCGTGAATTTTATCCATAGTGGATACTGTTGAATTCCGTGTCTGTTCCTTTATAGGGTGTAGAAAAATTTCCACTACCAGTCACAATGAAAGGTTATTTATTCGTCACACGACCGGTTTCGGTCTTGCGCCCATCCTCAGGTGTCGCACATTTGTTATCATTTCACGTCCATGTTTCAGTTTTATAAACTGAAAATTATAACAAACGTGCAACTAAATGGAAAAACTGTCACCACAGCGTAATTATAATAATGATGCTTCATCTTTATGTAAGTACGGATATATTTTCGACAAATGCTGCCCTACCACTTAACAGTTACTCCTCTTGTATCTGTTTAGTCACCAGCAAATAATTTTCTTTGTGTTTGTACAGGTGCCGGCCGCTGTGACCGAGCGGTTCTAGGCGCTTCAGTACGGAACCGCGCTGCTGCTATGGTCGCAGGTTCGAATCCTGCTTCGGGCATGGATGTGTGTGATATCCTTAGGTTAGTTAGGTTTAAGTAGTTCTAAGTCTAGGGGACTGATGACCTCAGATGTTAAGTCCCATAGTGCTTGGAGCCCTTTGAACCTTTGTTTATACAGTGATCTCCAGCAATATAAACATGTATATGAATGTATAAACACCTGAGGATGGGCACATCGTGTGGCGGATAAATAAACTTTGATTGTGACTGGTAGCGGAAATTTTTCTACACCCTAAGTTGGCAGAGTCTTACTAGGGGCAGCGTTGAGTCAAGTTGAGTTAAAATACAAGATCTGCAATCCATTCTTACTGATCCAACGTAAAGTCTCCATCTCTCCATTCAATTCCACTTAAAACTGTTGCAAATAACAGTGGAATAAAGCGTGTGATTTCAGAAATTTTGCTATTTGTACCACCAGTTTCTCCATGTTCTCCACGCCTGAAAATTTAGCAAGAAGTGCTTCTCGATATATACAACAATGAGTCCTGTCTGTCGATCTTTTTTTTGCTCCTTCATTGTAAATCTTTAAATTGTTTCTGTGTGGTATTGTAATGTCGTTTCACAGCTAATTTACAGTACTCGTCGCTTATGCCACTGCATTATGTATATATTGAGTATTCTCATACCCCTCTTCCTTCATTTCAATTCACTTTTAAAGACTTGTGAGGATATATCGCTAGACTGCGTCTTTTTGTGCAAACAGCCACTGGACCTGTAACCATCCTTCATACCATCAACAAATAGCGAAGGGTAAACAGTGCTGACACCACGATTCTGCCGAACTGAAGAGAGTTGTGCTGAACGAAAAATGCCACGCCGCATTTCCATCTCAGTCATTCAGTAAATTATTGCACCTGTATTGCATTCTGTAACGAGCAAATTGGTAGAGCCAAATACCAGACACAGCAGCGTGATTCTTGTCTGCCTGTGGGTTTTTGCTCAGGCACAATGCCATCATAATATTTTCCATGGAGTTATACATATATGGCAATCAATAAACGCAAATTCCTGCCATTGGCAACCGTTGCGAATACGAGGCATGCGAGCTACGTACGTAGAAGGTAAACTTCTCAATAGCGCAAGGAATGCGCTGTTTTCCTCCATTAAGCAAAGAAGACATGACTCAGAGCAAACAGGTTCTAATTATTCTCTTATCGCCGGTACGTTAACCACCAGACAAAGGCGCTAAACAAGCGTATACTTAATGAAGATTCCCAGCTGCAGGAGAGAGTACGTTTACTGTGAAAAAGGGTGCAATTTTACTGCCACAACCTTATCGTATTTCGTTACACGCTATAAATCGATTCACAATTAGTATTTCACAAATTAACAGTTGTGTGCATCGGTATTTCGAAGCAGTTGTGTGCCATTTGTTCGGTATGTTGCTTAAAGTGCTGTCGTTGGTTGTAGAGTGACGTGGTGCTTGCAGAGAAAACTGTGAGAATATACAGGGTGGTCCATTGATAGTGACCGGGCCAAATATCTCACGAAATAAGCATCAAACAATAAAACTACAAAGAATGAAACTCGTCTGCAAACCCCATATTTTTATTACATATTCGTGTAGTACGTAAGGAAATATAAATGTTTCAGTTGGACCACTTTTTTCGCTTTGTGATAGGTGGCGCTGTAATAGTCACAAACGTAGAAGTACGTGGTATCACGTAACATTCCGCCAGTGCGGACGGTATTTGCTTCGTGATACATTACTCTGGTTAAAATGGACCGTTTACCAGTGCGGAAAAGGTCGATATCGTGTTGATATATGGCTATTGTGATCAAAATGCCCAACGGACGTGTGCTATGTATGCTGCTTGGTATCCTGGACGACATCATCCAAGTGTCCGTACCGTTCGCCGGATAGTTACGTTAGTTAAGGAAACAGGAAGTGTTCACCACATGTGAAACGTCAACCACGACCTGCAACAAATGATGAGGCCCAAGTAGGTGTTTTAGCTGCTGTCGCGGCTAATCCGCACATCAGTAGCAGACAAATTGCGCGAGAATCGAGAATCTCAAAAACGTCGGTGTTGAGAATGCTAAATCAACATCAATTACACCCGTATGTACCAGGAATTGCATGGCGACGACTTTGAACGTCGTGTACAGTTCTGCCACTGGGCACAAGAGAAATTACGGGACGATGACAGATTTTTTGCACGCGTTCCATTTAGCGACGAAGCGTCATTCACCAACAGCGGTAACGTAAATCAGCATAATATGCACTGTTGGGCAACGGAAAATCCACGATGGCTGCGACAAGTCGAACATCAGCAACCTTGGCGGGTTAATGTATGGTGCGGCATTATGGGAGGAAGGATAAAAATGGTTCAAATTGCTCTGAGCACTATGGGACTTAACAACCGAGGTCATTAGTCCCCTAGAACTTAGAGCTACTTAAACCTAACTAACCTAAGGACATCACACACAGCCATGCCTGAGGCAGGATTAGAGCCTGCGACCGTAGCAGTCGCGCGGTTCCGGACTGAAGCGCCTAGAACCGCTCGGCCACCGCGGCCGGCGGAAGAACGATAATTGGCCCCCATTTTATCGATGGCAATCTAAATGGTGCAATGCATGATGATTTCCTACAAAATGTTCTACCGATGTTACTACAAAGTGTTTCACTGCATGACAGAATGGCGATGTACTTCCAACATTATGGATGTCCGGCACATAGCTAGCGTGCAGTTGAAGCGGTATTGAACAGCATATTTCATTACAGGTGGATTGGTCGTCGAAGCACCATACCAAGGCCCGCACGTTCACCGGATACGACGTCCCCGGATTTGTTGAGAGGAATGTCGTTACACGTATTGCCAAATGCATTGCAGTTGACGGACATCATTATGAGCACTTATTGCATTAATGTGGTATTTACAGGTACTCACGCTGTAACAGCATGCGTTCTCAGAAATGATAAGTTCACAAAGGTACATGTATCACATTGGAACAACCGAAATAAAGTGTTGAAACGTACCTACGTTCTGTATTTTAATTTTAAAAACCTACCTGTTACCAACTGTTGTCTAAAATTGTGAGCCATATGTTTGTGACTATTACAGCTCCATCTATCACAAAGCGAAAAAAGTGGTCCAACTAAAATATTCATATTTCTTTACGTAGTACACGAATATGTAATAAAAAATGGGGGTTCCTGTTTAAAAAACGCAGTTGATATGCGTTTGACCTATGGCTGCGCCATCTAGCGGGCCAACCATAGCGCCATCTGGTTTCCCCCTTCAAGCTAGACGAGTTTCGTTCTTTGTAGATTTTTTCGTTTGTCGCTTATTTCGTGCGATATTTGGCCCGGTCACGATCAACGGACCACCTTGTATACGACCACAGGTATGGGGTTCGACACCAGGCTGATGGAAAGGTTTTCTTCTGGAAGTTTCGTGTCTTAGAACTCTACAAAATTCTGTTGTTAGGCCTTAATCAAAATCATAAAAAGTTATCGAACGAAATATTTCGCGTAAAATTTCTATTTTCTTTACCAGAACTGTTTCTTTAAACAAATCACTCACCCTCTTTCTGAACTGCACTCAGTGATAGCAGCAGTGGCTGCCAGTCCGAAACTAATCGTCATTGACAAGAAGACACTCTTCTCCGTTCCCTGTTGGTTAGGACCTTTTTAAGAGCGGTGTTCTAAAACCGTTTTACATGGCTGAAAATGGTACACTATTCATTATAGACAGTTCGGGTTAATACACCATTAGACAACTTCGTCCACAATGTGGTCAATGACACGTCCAAACATGACGGATTCTTTCTGCCATAACGTCTCCATGTCGATCTACTCGTAACTTGTGATTCCATTCAACCAATTGGCACTTCACATAACTTCACTGTCGCGACTTATGACAACGGCGGTCCGTCAGACAATCTCCTGGTACGACTTCTACAGGACCTACAAAGCCCGAAAGTGAGTAGAGTGTAAATTGGAACTCACATTTACCAAGAAAGAATAAACATTAAACTCAAAACAGAGTTTTCTACCAAGGGATAAAACTGTACAATAAATTACCAAAGTAGATTTAATAAACTGCTAAAGCGAACTAATTTAACAAGGCAGTTAAAAAGTACCTTTTAACCCAAACATTCTGTATATTGAAGGATTACTTCAATAACACACAATTCCTCTGGCCCCTGCGCAAGCAGTTATTCGGCCTCCTACATCTACATCTACATCTACATGGATATTCTGCAAATCACATTTAAGTGCCAGACAGAGGGTTCATCGAACCATCTTCACAATTCTCTATTATTCCAATCTCGCATAGCGCACGGAAAGAATGAACACCTATATCTTTCCGTACGTTCTCTGATTTCCCTTATTTTATCGTGGTGATCGTTCCTCCCTATGTAAGTCGGTGTCAACAAAACATTCTCGCATTCGGAGGTGAAAGTTAGTGATTGGAATTTCGTGAGAAGATTTCGTCGCAACGAAAAACGCCTTTCTTCTAATGATGTCCATCCCAAATCCTGTACCATTTCTGTGACACTCTCTTCCATATTTCTCGATAATACAAAACGTGCTACCTTTCTTTGAACTTTTTCGATGTACTCCGTCAGTCCTATCTGGTAAGGACCCCACACCGTGCAGGAGTATTCTAAAAGAGGCAGGCTCAAATGGTTCAAATGGCTCTGAGCACTATGGGACTTAACATCTATGGTCATCAGTCCCCTAAAACTTAGAACTACTTAAACCTAACTAACCTAAGGACATCACACACATCCATGCCCGAGGCAGGATTCGAACCTGCGACCGTAGCAGTCCCGCGGTTCCGGACTGCGCGCCTAGAACCACTAGACCACCGCGGCCGGCGGCAGGCTCCTTAGTAGGTCTGTTTCATTTTCTAAGTGTCCTGCCAATAAAACGCAGCCTTTGGTTAGCCTTCCCCACAACATTTTCTATGTGTTCCTTCCAATTTAAGTTGTTCATAATTGTAATACCTAGGTATTTAGTTGAATTTACGGCTTTTAGATTAGACTGATTTATCGTGTAACCGAAGTTTAACGAGTTCCTTTTAGCACTCATGTGGATAACCTCACACTTTTCGTTATTTAGGGTCAACTACCACTTTTCACACCATTCCGATATTTCTTCTAAATCGTTTTGCAGTTTGTTTTGATCTTCTGATGAATTTATTAGTCGATAAACGACAGCGTCATCTGCAAACAACCGAACACAGCTGCTCAGATTGTCTCCCGAATCGTTTATATGGATAAGGAACAGCAAAGGGCCTATAACACTACCTTGGGGAACGCCAGAAATCACTTCTGTTTTACTAGATGACTTTCCGTCAATTACTACGAACTGTCCTCTCTGACAGGAAATCACAGATCCAGTCACATAACTGAGACGATATTACATAAGCACGCAATTTCACTACCAGCCGCTTGTGTGGTACAGTGTCATAAGCCTTCCGGAAATCCAGAAATACGGAATCGATCTGAAATCCCTTGTCAATAGCACTCAGCACTTCATGTGAATAAAGAGCTAGTTGTGTTTCATAAGAACAATGTTTTCTAAACCCATGTTGACGGTGTGTCAATAGACCATCTTCTTCGAGGTAATTCATTATGTTCGACCACAATATATGTTCTAAAATCCTGCTGCATATCGACGTTAACGATATGGGCCTGTAATTTAGTGGATTACTCCTGCTACCTTTCTTGAGTATTGGTGTGACCTGTGCAGCTTTCCAGTCTTTGGGTACGGATCTTTCGTCGAGCGAACGGTTGTATATGATTGTTAAATATGGAGCTAATGCATTACCATACTCCGAAAGGAGCCTAATTGGTATACAGTCTGGACCAGAAGACTTGCTTTTATTAAGTGATTTCAGTTGCTTCACTACTCCAAGGATATTTACTTCTACGTTACTCATGTTCGCAGCTGTTCTCGATTCGAATTCTGGAATATTTGCTTCGTCTTCTTTTGTGAAGGCTGTGTTTAGTAACTCTGCTTTGGCGGCACTGTCTTCGATAGCATCTCCACTGCTATCGCGCAGAGAAGGCATTGTTTCTTGCCGTTAACATACTTCACATACGACCAGAATCTCTTTGGATTTTCTGCCAGGTTTCGAGACAAAGTTTCGTTGCGGAAGCTGTTATAGGCATTTCACATTGAAGTTCGCGCTAAATTTCGAGCTTCTGTAAAAGATCGCCAATTGTTGGGAATTTTGCGTCTGTTTAAATTTGGCATGTTTCTTTTGTTATTTCTGCAACAGTGTTCTAACACGTTTTGTGTACCAAGGAGGATCAGCTCCGTCGTTTGTTAATTTATTTGGTATAAATCTCTCAAATGCTTCCGATACTATTTCTTTGAATTTAAGCCACATGTGGTCTACACTTATATTATTAATTTGGAATGAGTGGAGATTTTCTCTCAGGAAGGGGTCAAGTGAAATTTTATCTGCTTTTTTAATAGGTACATTTTTGCTTATTTTTCGAGGATTTCGGGATTACAATATTCAATCTTGATACGACAGCCCTGTGTTCACTAGGAATATAGTGCCAGTCTGCCCAACTGGCACGTTAGATCGTCAAAATCCCCGAGCTGGCGGGAGGGAACTGCCCTTAATGCTCCAAACGTTCTCGATTGAGGAGAGATCCGCCGACCTTGCTGGCAGAGGTATGGTTTGGCAAGCACGAAGACAAGCAGTAGAAACTCTCGCCGTGTGTAGGCGGGCATTATTTTGCTGAAATATAAGCGGACTTGCCACGAAGGGCAACGAAATGGGGCGTAGGATATCACCGACGTAGCGCTGTACTGTACGGGTGCCGTGGATGACAACTATGAGAAGAAATGGCACCCCAGACCATCAGTCCTGGTCATCGGGCAGTATGGCGGGCGCCATTTAAGTTGGTATCTCACCGCTGTCCAGGGCCTCTCCAGACATGTCGTCGACCTGGAATCTCATTGATTGGAGTAGAATTGAAACTTCCTGGCAGATTAAAACTGTGTGCCGGACCGAGACTCGAACTCGGGACCTTTGCCTTTCGTGGGCAAGGGCTCTACCAACTTTTTTTTCATTTTGTACGATATAGTTCATTGCGTTTGATCTGGGCAGACGTCACAAGACATTCATTCAAGTTGATCGTTGATGCCTTGACTCAGTTTTTTTTTATTACAGAGAGCAAGTATCCCTCTGACCGAACGCGCTGAGCTACCGTGCCTGCTACTGGAGTAGAATTGAAACTTCCTGGCTCAAATGAGCTACCCAAGCACGACTCACGCCCCGTCCTCACAGCTTTACTTCTGCCAGTACCTCGTCTCCTACCTTCCAAACTTTACAGTTTCGCAGGAGAGCTTCTGTTAAGTTTGGAAGGTAACAGACGAGGTACTGGCAGAATTAAAGCTGTGAGGACGGGCCGTGAGTCGTGCTTGGGTAGCTCAGTTGGTAGAGCACTTGCCCGCGAAAGGCAAAGGTCCCGAGTTCGAGTCTCGGTCAGGCACACAGTTTTAATCTGCCAGGAAGTTTCATATCAGCGCACACTCCGCTGCAGAGTGAAAATTTCATTCTGGAGTAGAATTGTCGTCAGTGATGAGGCCCTTTTCGAACTGAGCCCCAGTGATCAGCGACCACGTGTCTGGAAACACTCAGAATAGCGGAGCGAATACCAACCTGAGGCCCCCGCCCGCCATACCGCCCGACAACCAGCAGTGATAATCTGGGGTGCCATTTCTTTTCATAGCAGGACCTTTGGTTGTCATCCGCCGCTCCCTTACAGCATAGAGGTACGTCGCCGATACGCTACGCTCCGTTTTGTTGTCCTTCATGCCAAGCCATCCGGCGTTTATATTTCAGCAAGATACTGCCTGTCCTCATACGGTGACTGCTGCGCTGCACAAAATAGTGCTGATATCAGCTGATAGTGTGTGTATCGTTGCGAAACAATGTGTATACAGGGTGGTCCATTGATCGTGACCGGGCCAAATATCTCACGAAATAAGCACCAAACGAAAAAACTACAAAGAACGAAACTTGTCTAGTTTGAGGGGGAAACCAGATGGCGCTATGGTTGGCCCGCTAGATGGCGCTGCCATAGGTCAAACGCATATCAACGGCATTTTTAAAAATAGGAACCCCATTCTTTATTACATATTCGTGTAGTACGTAAAGAAATATGAATGTTTTAGTTGGACCAACTTTTTCGCTTTGTGATAGATGGCGCTGTAATAGTCACAAACATATGGCTCACAATTTTAGACGAACAGATGGTAACAGATAGGTTTTTTAAATTAAAACACACAACGTAGGCACGTTTGAACATTTTATTTCGGTTGTTCCAGTGTGATACATATACCTTTGTGAACTTATCATTTCTGAGAACGCATGCTGTTACAGCGTGATTACCTGTAAATACCACATTAATGCAATAAATGCTCAGAATAATGTCCGTCAACCTCAATGCATTTGGAAATACGTGTAACGACATTCCTCTCAACAGCGAGTAGTTCGCTTTCCGTAAAGTTCGCACATGCATTGACAATGCGCTGACGCATGTTGTCAGGCGTTGTCGGTGGATCATGATAGCAAATATCCTTCGCCTTTCCCCACAGAAAGAAATCTGGGGACGTCAGATCCGGTGAACGTGCGGGCCACGGTATGGTGCTTCGACGACCAATCCACTTGTCATGAAATATGCTCTTCAATACCGCTTCAACCGCACGCGAGCTATGTGCCGGACATCCATCATGTTGAAAGTACATCGCCATTCTGCCATGCAGTGAAAAATCTTGTAGTAACATCTGTAGACCATTACGTAGGAAATCAGTATACATTGCACCATTTAGGTTGCCATCGATAAAATGTGGGCCAATTATCCTTCCTCCCATAATGCCGCACCATACGTTAATCCGCAAGGTCGTTGATGTTCCACTAGTCGCAACCAGTGTGGATTTTCCGTTGCCCAATACTACATATTTTGCCGGTTTACGTTACCGCTGTTGGTGAATGACGCTTCGTCGCTAAATAGAACGCGTGAAAAAAATCTGTCATCGTCCCGTAATGTCTCATGTACCCAGTGGCAGAACTCTACATGACGTTCAAAGTCGTCGCCATGCAATTCCTGGTGCATAGAAATATGGTACGGGTGCAATCGATGTTGATGTAACATTCTCAACACCGACATTTTTGAGATTCTCGATTCTCGCGCAATTTGTCTGCTACTGATGTGCGGATTCGCCGCGACAGCAGCTAAAACACCTACTTGGGCCTCATCATTTGTTGCAGGTCGTGGTTGACGTTTCACATGTGGCTGAACACTTCCTGTTTCCTTAAATAACGTAACTATACCGCGAACGGCCCGAAGATTTGGATGATGTCGTCCAAGATACCGAGCAGCATACATAGCACACGCCCGTTGGGCATTTTGATCACAATAGCCATACATCAACACGATATCGACCTTTCCCGCAATTGGTAAACGGTCCATTTTAACACGGGTAATGGCCGGCCGAAGTGGCCGTGCGGTTAAAGGCGCTGCAGTCTGGAACCGCAAGACCGCTACGGTCGCAGGTTCGAATCCTGCCTCGGGCATGGCTGTTTGTGATGTCCTTAGGTTAGTTAGGTTTAACTAGTTCTAAGTTCTAGGGGACTAATGACCCTAGCAGTTGAGTCCCATAGTGCTCAGAGCCATTTGAACACGGGTAATGTATCACGAAGCAAATACCGTCCGCACTGGCGGAATGTTACGTGATACCACGTACTTCTACGTTTGTGACTGTTACAGCGCCATCTGTTTAAAAGCGAAAAAAGTGGCCCAACTAAAACATTCATATTTCTTTACGTACTACACGAATATGTAATAAAAATGGGGGTTCCTATTTTAAAAAACGCAGCTGATATCCGTTTGACGTATGGCAGCGCCATCTAGCGGGCCAACCATGGCGCCTTCTGGTTTCCTCCTTCAAGCTAGACAAGGTTCGTTCTTTGTAGTTTTTTCGTTTGATGCTTATTTCGTGAGATATTTGGCCCGGTCGCTATCAATGGACCATCCTGTATAGTGTGCAGTAACTCAGAGTGAAGAAAGAATGAGCAGTGTAGAATTAGCCTTTTATAGATATTATATAATACAGTATTGTACACTAAGGATGAACCTAATAAGGCAGCACTGTTTTAAACAGAGTGGCCTTGTATTCGGGAGGGTGGAGGCTTCAGTCTTCATCCAGCCATCCTGATTTAGGTTCTCCGCGTTTTCCCTATGGTCACAGCCAACTACCTATCCCGTCCTTGTCATTCTTTAGACCTGTAAGTCTGTAAATGTCTGAGTATGTGAATTAATTTATTGTTCTTAAATTTTTAATACCTAAACATGTCAATTTTCTTTGTAAAACATATCTACTGGTAAATAAACTACTACTACTATTACCACTTTTAAGGGCTAACATTGTAGCTGTTTAGCTTAGGTACTTTCGGTAATGCAGTGCGCTTGTCCATCCCCCCGCACTGTGACAGAGTGGTTAGCGAACGCCACAGGAAGAGGAGTACTTCCGCATCCAACGAGGTCGAATGGCTTAAATCCTATTAGATATAACTGGGATTCTGTCAACAGGCGTTTGCGACCTTGAGCCCCGTACCAACCCATCTCCATGAATTGATATTGACGTTGAGCTGTTAAAGATCGTCAAGGATTGCCAATACTTCAGGCACCTTGTGACGTCTGCTCAACGAGAAATTGCTGCCGTGTTCAGGTTGAAAGAGGATGCTGCATGTTACACAGACGGGTGTCTCTAGTCTCTGGATTTCAGAGATTTCCGTTCTCTTTTCTATGTTAACTGCTTTTTATCCATATTACACTCCCGTACAAGGCTACACTCCAGACAACTATCTCCAGAAAAGCCTTCCGAACACTTAAATTTATTCTAAATGTTAACAAATTCCACTTTCTCATAAGTGCTTGTCTTTTAAATATAAGACACCTGCTCTTGCCGCACTGTCTTTTACTCCCCCAGACGCGTTTCGCCTTTCTTCACAGTAATGCATCAGTGGTATCTATAATGATACAGTTATGATACCCTTTTTTTGATACGTATTATTCGTAGATTACAAAACAGTTCACTTATCTTTTTTTGTGAATAAGTGATTAGTTACAGTTCGCGTTTTTAGTTGGCATCTGCGATTCCTCTCATCTAGTCACATTCTGCAGGCCACACTACTGCTCTATTTACAAAACATAAGACTGTTTTTATTTTTCGAGCATTTCTCTTCCCACGTTTCATTTTTTTGCCCTTATTTGTGTGATGCAATATCAGTCTTCTGTCACTAATATAGACATTTTATCGAAAACTGTGACTTCAAGACATAACTACTTTGAGCTCACTGTGTATCTCATCCTGTCTAGTTTTTTTACGTATATGTTGCCAACCTAACGAAGTATTTCTTTTGAGATGTAGACTGTTGAATATGAATGTAATAGCGATCAGAGAATGATTGGAAGTTTTTGTGTTCAGTTGATTTGAGTTTTGGTTTAAATGTTTTGTGGAGAGCTTCATGGACAAGTGAGTGGAAAAGGGGTTTGGTGGTGGTATTATTATTATTATTATTATTATCCTCTGTTGTAGTGTTACTCTATTGCTTTATCTATTAGTGTAAACAATGAGTTGTTTTGCATATGTACTTGATCATTAAACAGGGTTTTCTTTCCTGCTTTGGTTTTCTGTGTGTGGCAATTTTCTTGCGGGGTTAGGAGGTGTTTTTTATATTTGATTCTAATTATTTTATGTCTTCTTCTCTAGTGGTTGGTGTGTGATTGAGATCTCTCAGGTGTTCTGTAAACGTCGAGTGGTTTGTCCCATACTTCCAGGCTCTCATGTGTTCTTTGTATCTGACATAAAATGTTCTGCCTGTTTGTCCTATGCATCTGCCATCACAAATGTTACACTGTAATTGATATATACCTGCTTTCTGGTATATCTCTGTTTTTTGTCACTTTTGGGGTGTATTTTTGGATAGAATTGCCTGTATTGTAAGCTACATTTATTCCCTGTCTTTTGAAAATGTTGGTGATTTTATATATGAGTTTGTGTTTGTATGTCATTGCGTGCCAGCTTACGTTTTCAATTTCATTTTCCTGATTGTTTTGTATAGTTGTTATGGTACTGAGTGATTGTGATTGTGTTTGGTTCTGTTGTTATCTTGTTAATGGTTTTGGGCTTTTTGCTTTTATTTTACTTTTAATTTTGTTGTTTAGCTTTGTGACTGCGTTACTATTGTACCCATTGTTTTGAGCTGTCAGCATTACTATGTCTAGTTCTTTTTGGTAGTTTTCTTTCTTGAGACGGAGTGTGTTGAGACTACGAAGCAGTTTTCGATCAAATGTCTATATTAGTGACAGTAGGCTGACAGTGCATCACAACAAAAAGGGTAAACAAAATTAAAAGTGGGAAGAAAAATGCTCGAAACATAAAAACATGATTATGTTTTGTAAGTAGAGTGGTAGTGCAACCTCCAGAATGTGACCAGATGAGAGGAAACGCAGATCCCAACTAAAGACGAGAACTGTAAGTGATCACCTAGCTACATATAAAACGAGAAGTGAACTGTTTTATAACCTACGAATAATATGTAAAAAAAAAGTGTATCATAACTGTGTCGTTAGTGTTCCCACTGATGACGCCTTAAAGTGAAAAAAGGCGAAACGCCTCTGGGAGAATAAAAGACGGTGCAGCAAGAGAAGGCATTTTTTATTTACAAAACAAATATTTCTGTGCTTTCTGCGGAGGAGGGCCAAGCAAACAAACTCGTCTCATCAATGCTTTTCGTGTCATGCCAGTCTGAATTTTAAATACTCTCTACTTTGGTCATCATCAGTTATTTTGCTACCCAAACAGCAAAACTCAACTACTTTTAGTGTGTAAGGTATCATACTACGACGCCAAGCACAGTGGCAGTGTATATAAACATTTCATGACACGATTCTATGTGGTATTCATTGACTCTTGATTTAGTTTCAGTGTTCTATGCTCCATGTTCATTAGAGGACATAACGTACTCATACGTGCGAGTATTAATGTAATATATGTGGAAATAAATGATTAATTCTCAACAGATACCAACATGTTTTGGTGACCTCCGACGTAGCATTACGTCAGTACAAACGCTTCGGCTCATTCCGTAATGCTTGTTTTACTTTAGTTGCCAATCGTCTTGTGACCTCTTTTCAGGACACTGTCCATTCCATTCAACTGCTCTCCAAAGTCGTTTGCTACGTTTTACAGAATTACAGTGTCATCGGTTAAAGTCGAAGTTATTATTTATTCGCCCCGAACTTTAATTTCCTTTCCAAATTTTTCTTATGTTTCCTTTACTGATTGCTCAATGTACAGATTGAATAACATCGGGGACAGGCTGCTGCCCTCACTCCCTTCTCAACCGGTGCTTCTCTGTCATGCCTTCGATTCTTATAACTGTAGTCTGGTTTCCGTACAAGAAGTAAATAACCTTTCACTCCCTGCATTTTATCAAATGGTTCAAATGGCTCTGAGCACTATGGGACTTAACATCTGACGTCATTAGTCCCCTAGAACTTAGAAGTACTTAAACCTAACTAACCTAAGGACAAAGATCCCACGATCCTGCCCAAGGCAGGATTCGAACCTGCGACCGTAGCAGCAGCGCGGTTCCGGACTGAAGCGCCTAGAACCGCTCGGCCACAAAGGCCGGCAGTATTTTGCAGCCATAACTTACACCGAGGTGACAAAAGTCATGGGATACCTCCTAATATAGTGTCGCACCTCTTTCCCAGCGTGGTGCTGCAGCTTGACGTGGCATGGACTCAACAAGTCGTTGGGAGTCCGCTGCAGAAATGCAGAGCCTTGTTGCCCCTATAGCAGTCCATAATTGCGACAGTGCTGCCAGTGTAGGATTTTATGCAGGAACTGACCTCTCAATAATGTCCCATATATGTTCAGTGAGATTTATATCGGGCTATCTGGGTGACCAAATCATTCACTCCAATTGGGTAGAATGTTCTTCAGCCCAATTGCGAGCAACTGTGGCACAGAGACATGGCGCCTTGTCATCCATAAAAATTCCATCTCTGTTTGGGAACATGAAGTCCATGAATACAAATGGTCTCCAAGTAGCCGAACATAATCATTTCCAGTCAATGATCGGTTCTGTTTGACCAGAGGACTCAGAGCATGGCATGTAAACACAGCCCACGCCATTGTGGAACCACCACCAGCTTGCTCAGGACCTTGTTGATAACTTGGGTCCACGGTTTCGTGGGATCTGTGCCAAACTCGAACCCCATAATTAATTCTTACCAACTGAAATCGGAACTCATATGACCAGGCTACGGTTTCCCGGTCGTCTAGGTTGCAACAGATATAGTCACGAGCCCCGGAGAGGTGCTGCAGACAATGATGTGCTATTAGCAAAGGCATTCGCATCGGTCGTCTGCTGCCATAGCCCAATAACGCCAAATTTCGCCTTACTGTCCTACCGGATACGTTCGTCGCATGTCTCACATTGACTTCTGCCTTTATTTCAAGCAGTGTTGCTTGCCTGTTAGCATTGACAACTCTACCCAAACGCCGCTGTTCTTGGTTGTTAAGGGAAGCCATCGGCCACTGTGTCGTCCGTGGTGAGAGGTAATGCCGGAAATTTAGTATTCTCGGCACACTGTTGACACTGTGGATTTCGCAGTATTGAATTCCCTAACGAATTCCGAAATGGAATGTCCCATGCGTCTAGCTCCAACTACCATCCCGCGTTCAAAATATGTTGATGTCCGTCGTGAGGACGTAATCAAGGCGGACACCTTTTCACATAGATCACCTGAGTACAGTTCACAGGTCCGCTAATGCACTGACCTTTTACACCTTGTGTATACGTTACTACCGCCATCTGTATATCTGCATATCGCTATCCCATGACTTACGTCACCTCAGTGTTTATATATACACTCCTGGAAATTGAAATAAGAACACAGTGAATTCATTGTCCCAGGAAGGGGAAACTTTATTGACACATTCCTGGGGTCAGATACATCACATGATCACACTGACAGAACCACAGGCACATAGACACAGGCAACAGAGCATGCACAATGTCGGCACTAGTACAGTGTATATCCACCTTTCGCAGCAATGCAGGCTACTATTCTCCCATGGAGACGATCGTAGAGATGCTGGATGTAGTCCTGTGGAACGGCTTGCCATGCCATTTCCACCTGGCGCCTCAGTTGGACCAGCGTTCGTGCTGGACGTGCAGACCGCGTGAGACGACGCTTCATCCAGTCCCAAACATGCTCAATGGGGGACAGATCCGGAGATCTTGCTGGCCAGGGTAGTTGACTTACACCTTCTAGAGCACGTTGGGTGGCACGGGATACACGCGGACGTGCATGGTCCTGTTGGAACAGCAAGTTCCCTTGCCGGTCTAGGAATGGTAGAACGATGGGTTCGATGACGGTTTGGATGTACCGTGCACTATATAGTGTCCCCTCGACGATCACCAGTGGTGTACGGCCAGTGTAGGAGATCGCTCCCCACACCATGATGCCGGGTGTTGGCCCTGTGTGCCTCGGTCGTATGCAGTCCTGATTGTGGCGCTCACCTGCACGGCGCCAAACACGCATACGACCATCATTGGCACCAAGGCAGAAGCGACTCTCATCGCTGAAGACGACACGTCTCCATTCGTCCCTCCATTCACGCCTGTCGCGACACCACTGGAGGCGGGCTGCACGATGTTGGGGCGTGAGCGGAAGACGGCCTAACGGTGTGCGGGACCGTAGCCCAGCTTCATGGAGACGCTTGCGAATGGTCCTCGCCGATACCCCAGGAGCAACAGTGTCCCTAATTTGCTGGGAAGTGGCGGTGCGGTCCCCTACGGCACTGCGCAGGATGCTACGGTCTTGGCGTGCATCCGTGCGTCGCTGCGGTCCGGTCCCAGGTCGACGGGCACGTGCACCTTCCGCCGACCACTGGCGACAACATCGATGTACTGTGGAGACCTCACGCCCCACGTGTTGAGCAATTCGGCGGTACGTCCACCCGGCCTCCCGCATGCCCACTATACGCCCTCGCTCAAAGTCCGTCAACTGCACATACGATTCACGTCCACGCTGTCGCAGCATGCTACCAGTGTTAAAGACTGCGATGGAGCTCCGTATGCCACGGCAAACTGGCTGACACTGACGGCGGCGGTGCACAAATGCTGCGCAGCTAGCGCCATTCGATGGCCAACACCGCGGTTCCTGGTGTGTCCGCTGTGCCGTGCGTGTGATCATTGCTTGTACAGCCCTCTCGCAGTGTCCGGAGCAAGTATGGTGGGTCTGACACATCGGTGTCAATGTGTTCTTTTTTCCATTTCCAGGAGTATATATATATATATATATATATATATATATATATATATATATATATATTCCTGAAAGACAATATTAACAGTAACCTCAGACTTTTTTACAGATGATGCGATCATCCATAGCAAAGTACTCTTTATAAAAAGCTACACAAACATACATTCAGATCTTGAGATTTCAAATTCATGCAAAGATTAGCAACTTTTTTAAATGTCCAGATATTACGCAATTCACAAAACGCAAAAACTTGAACTCTTATTACTACAACATCAATGAGTCACAATTGGAATAAGTCAACTCATTCAAATACGTGGACATGACACTTTGTAGGGATATGAATGGCATGATAATATAGGCTCGCAAATATATCACACAGCAATTGGATTTTTGTAATTTTCTAAACACTGGCCGAGAAAAAAAGCCGCAAGACTGACTTCTGCGGCGTAAACGAAAATTGGTAGACGTGTTTCTCTACATCTGAAAGATGATGTCTATTGAAATTTCGCGCCAGTCGTATAATATTGGTGTTAGTAGCGCCACTATAATTTGGAAATCACTTTACTTCAAATACACCCTGTAACGGTCGTGAGCCTTAATTACCCTTGACACTGGACGTGATGAGTTGATTTTAGTCAAGAATGCCTTTAAGGCGACAAAGACGCCGTTATCAACACCTCACTGATTTTGAACGAGGTCATGTAATACGTCTACGAGAAGCAAGATGATCCTTCTGCGATACTGCTGAAAGACTTGGCAGGAATGTAGCCACTGTAAATGATTGCTGGCAGAGAATGTACTGTCGCAAGAAGACCGGTTCTGGACGCCCACGCGGCGCTACCAAAAGGGAAGACCACCGCTGATTCTGGCACACCGTACTGCACCTGCAGCGGCAATTTGAGCAGCAGTTGGCATCACAGTGACGGACAGAACTGTTACAAATCGGTTACTTCGAGGACAGTTTCGAGCCAGAAGTCCTAGCGTGCATTCCGCTAACCAGAGGCCAGCGTCGTTTGCGACTTCACTGGTGTCAAGCGAGAGCTCACTGGAGGGCAGGGTTGATATCTGTTACGTTTCCTGATGACACCTGGTTCTGCCTCGGTGCCAATGATGGCCATGTCTTGGTTAGAAGACGGCCAGTAAAGGACCTACACCCAACCTGTCGGCGTGCTACAAACATTGCACCTGGAGTTATCGTCTGGGCTGCGATTTCGTATGAAAGCAGAAACACTCTCGAGGTTATCCCACGCACACTGAATGCATATTTCTACGTCTATCTGGTGATTCGACCAGTTGTGCTGCCATTCATGAACAGCTTTCGAGAGGGTGTTTTCCAACAGGATAACGTTCGCCTACATACCGCTGATGTAACCCAGCATGCTCTACAGAATGTCGACGTGTTGCGTTGGCCTGCTCGATCACCAGATCTGTCTTCATTCGAGCACATATGGGAACGACAACTCCATTGACATCCACAACCGTCACTGTATTGACCGACCAAGTGCAACAGTGGAACACTATACTACAAAGCGACAAGCAGTACTTGTACAACACTGTACATGGATGTTTGCATGCTTGCATTCAGCATTCTGGCGGTTACATCGGTTATTAAACTACCACTATTTCACATTTGCAATGACTTATCTCGCGATGAAATTAACCTGTAATTTTACAATGATAATCGCTTTAATATGTTACATAAAGAAATGTATTCCCGAAATTTCATTATTCTACATTAATTATTTTTTTATTGTTGTGATTTTGTTTCCGTCAGTGTAATTTGTGGTGCGTGAAGTTTAGAACTCAACTAACAATCAGCTATAGCTTATCGATGCAGCTTTCAAAAATTCTCTAGAAAATCGACTTTGAAGTTTTCTAAATGTCTTTAATTCTTTAAACATAAAACGATTTTCCGATGGGCTACGTGGCTCTGTGGTACAATGGTTGCCTACCATGTGGGTGGCTAGAGTTCGAATCCGGCTGATGCACTGTCTACGGACGTTCCCATGAAGCCTAATATATATAAAGATCAAAAAATTAATTTGTTGTTTTTTTTTTAATTTTAACAACCTTTTATAAAAGATCGGTCATTAAAAATTTACGTTTGCAATGAAAACTGGATTTTTTGCCAAATATAATTAGAAATAAGAATACCTGTATTTTTCATTAAAATTAGACATGTGTTAATGAGCATATATTTTATGAATATGGTATTTAAATGACGTAGGTATTCGAACTGAACGAAATGAAAACACAGAAATGCAATCACTGAAATGAGAGTCGAACCAGTCATCCAGTGATTACCAATCTCGAACACTGCCAATTTTTTTCATCGTCATGTATTTCACGCTTTGCGGAAATGCTCGCAAAACATGCTCCTTTGTTTAAAAATGTTCATCAACAGAGGATCGAACCCAGTTACCTTGTATGGCAGGTGAACTTTGTACCACAGAGCCATGTTACCCGTATTATTTGATTTCATTTTTTAAGTACCGCACGGACAGAGGCATATGAGCAGTTATTCTTCAAGCGCACTATACGCGTTTGGAAAGGGAAGAAATCCTTACATGTGGTGTCATTCTATGCACTCTCTGCCATGCACTTCACAGAGGTTTCCAAATTGTATATGTAGATACAGATACAAAACAGATTTTAAGAGTTTTCAGAGTTAACATCGCCCACGTCAGTTTCTGTAAACCTTCCTAAGATAAGACAACGAGTTTAAAATTCAAAGAAAATGAAAGAAAAGAAGGAAAAGGAATAAACGATGATTGGAATTACGCCATATCGACGTTTGCTCGCTAATTTGTTTGGTAAGGGTTGGGGAAGGAAGAGATTATGACCTGTTTAAGTAACCATCTCCACATTCACTTGCAGCGTTTTAAGGAAATCACTAAAAATGTGGATAATTATGATCAGTCTTTATACCTTGAAAGTGTAGTTTTAATATTCCTCAATTTCCACCAAATAACTCAAAAGTAATATCGGGCTTGTTCCTTCAAGAAGGCTGCGAGCGGTTTATTGCTGCATCATTGTCCAATACGAATTAGTGCTCAGTCTCAAATTAACTTAGACAATGGTGAGTGTTAAAACTCTCACATCCTTTTCTTCTTTTGCGTACAAATCGTTCGTCTTACCCGCTGCAACTTATCGACCGATCTTTCCAGTCTGGCATTTTGAAGCAGATTGCAATTAGAATAGCGAATACACACAAAAAATTCTTTTGTAAATAGAACCACTTTTCCTACTGCCACTTAATTTATTCATCCCAGACGCGTTTCGCCTTTTTCTTGGCGAAACGCGTCAGTGATAAATGAATTAAGTGGCAGCAGGAAAAGGCGGTTTTATTTACGAAACAAGTATTTATATGCTTGCTGCGCAGGATGGCCACGCAAACAAACACGACGAACAAAAAATTTCACTTGTTGATTGTCAACACGTAGGTCTACAGTATAAAGTTTATTCCAGACCAATGCGTGGTTAAATTGGTTGCGATTTATTTGTCATTTTCTATTGTTGTGGTCTTCAATCTGAAGAGAGGTTTGGCGCAGCTCTCAATGCTAGTCTATCCCGTGCAAGTCTCTTCTCTGAATAACTACTGCAACTGTATTCAAATTCAGGCCTTCTCCTCTCGCCCCCCCCCCCCCCCCCCCCCCCCACATATACACATTCCATCCGCTACCAAACTGACAGTTCCTTGATGCCTTGGAAGGGCATTCTTTTAGTTAAATTGTGGGGTAAACTTCTTTCTTCTCCATTTTGATCCATTAGTCAGTCTGTCTAACAATCTAATCTTTAGCATTCTTCTGTAGCACCACATTTCAGAGGCTTCTGTTCTCTTCTTGTCTGAACTGCTTATCGTTCACGTGTCACTTCCGTATCTATACTCTAGAAAAAACATTCAACGGACTTCCTAACACTTAAATTTATATTAAAAGTCAACAAATTTCTTTTTACTCAGAAATGCTTTTCTTACTATAACCAGTTTGCATTTTTCGTCCTCTTTAGTAAGGCCGTCGTCAGTTATTTTGCTACCCACATAGCAAAACTTGTTTTTTAATCTATAAAAAAAACTTTGTGTTCTGCCTTACGGCAGGTCTTGTCATGGGGGAAGCCTCGTCAGGGAGGTCCACCGCCTGAACGTCTAGGGAAGTGGTTCCAGTGGTGGTTTCCCGTTGCCTTCCACTGATGATGTTGAAATGATAATGAGGACAACACAACACCCAGACCCTGAGCGGCGAAAATCTCCGACTCAGCCGGGAATCGAACCCGGGCCCCTTGGCGGGACAGACCGCCTCGCTGACCACTCAACTTTCGGGGCGGACTTTTTAATCTATAAGGGACGATAAAAAAAGTTTCCGTTTTCAGGCCGTACGATCCAGAATCGGTATTCCAGTCAGGCAACATCGCCATGAGCATTGAGGTAATCATCCCACCAACAAACCAGGTTGAAGATATCTGTTTGGTAAAACAGCATGTTCTGCTGCGTGAAGAGGTCCGTATCTGCTTGCTGCACATCTTCGTCCGACAGGAACTGCCGACTCTTCAGGGCGTTTCCTAAGAGACCGAAGGCCTGATACTCGTAAAGGGAGTGTCTTCCACATGAGTAGGCGCAACTACTGCGTTACGACATTCGCATTATGGGGATGTGCGTTATCATGAAGCAGCAGCACCATTCCACAGCGGTGACTTCCGACAGATATGCTACCCCACATGCATTCCTCATTCTCCAATGGATGTCTACCGGTGTTTGTCCTTCGACAACCAAGAAAAGAATAACAGCACGTTGGTCCTGATTGGACGCATATGCTAATAACATCGCCATATTTCACGTATCCGCATTTATCGCACGCTCGTCGACACAAATGCCTCATTACCCCCTTGCCTTCACGTCAGTGCTTGTATACACTACGTGATCAAAAGTATCCGGACACCTGGCTGAAAATGACTTACAAGTTCGTGGCGCCCTCCATCGGTAATGCTGGCATTCAATATGGTGTTGGCCCACCCTTAGCGTTGATGACAGTTTCCACGCTCGCAGGCATACGGTCAATCAGGTGCTGGAAGGTTTCTTGGGGAATGGCAGCCCGTTCTTCACGGAGTGATGCACTGAGGAGAGGTATCGATGTCCGTAGCTGAGGCCTGGTACGAAGTCGGCGTTCCAATACATCCCAAAGGTGTTCTATAGGATTCACGTCAGGACTATGTGCAGCCCAGTCCATTACAGGGATGTTATTGTCGTGTAACCAGTCCTCCACAGGCCGTGCATTACGAACAGGTGGTCGATCGTGTTGAAAAATGCAATCGCCATTCCCGAACTGCTCTTCAACAGTGGGAAGCAAGAAGGTGCATAAAACATCAACGTAGGCGTGTGCTGTGATAGTGCCACGCAAAACAACAAGGGGTGCAAACCCCTCCATGAAAAACACGACCACACTATAACACCACCGCCTCCGCATTTTACTGTTGGTACTACACACACTGGCAGGTGAGGTTCAGTGGGCATTCGCCATACCCATACTCTGCAATCGGATCGCCACATTGTGTACTGTTATTCGTCACACCACACAACGTTTTTCCACTGTTGAATCGTCCAATGTTTACCCTCCTTACACCAAGCGAGGCGTCGTTTGGCATTTAAAAACGGCGTGATATGTGGCTAATGAGCAGCCGCTCGACCATGAAAACCAAGATTTCTCACCTCCCTTCTAACTGTCATAGTATTTGCAGTGGATCCTGATGCAGTTTGGAATTCCTGTGTGATGGTCTGGATACATGTCTGCCTATTACATATTACGATCCTCTTCAACTGTCGGCGGTCTCTGTCAGTCAACAGACGAGGTCAGCCTGTACTCTTTTGAGCTGTACGTGTCCCCCACGTTTCCACTTCACTATCACATCGGAAACAGCGGACCTAGGGATGTTTAGGAGTGTGTAAATCTCGCGTACAGACGTATGACATAAGTGACACCCAATCACCTGACCATGTTCGAAGTCCGTTGAGTTCTGCGGAGCGCCCCATTCTGCTCTTTCACGATGTCTAATGACTACTGAGGTTGCTGATATAGAGTACCTGGCAGTAGGTGGCAGCACAATGCACCTAATATGAAAAACGTATTTTTTTGGGGGTGTTCGGAAACTTTTGATCACAGAGTGTATCCAGAATGAGATTTTCACTCTGCAGCGGAGTGTGCGCTGATATGAAACTTCCTGGCAGATTAAAACTGTGTGCCCGACCGAGACTCGAACTCGGGACCTTTGCCTTTCGCGGGCAAGTGCTCTACCAACTTTTTTTTTTTTTTTTTAATCTCATTTTGCTCTATATTGGTCGATGAACTTGTACGTGGCGGACGTCAGACGACAACCGTTCAGGTTCTTTGTTGATCCGTTCACTCAGTTTTTTTATTACAGAGGGAAGTTAACCCTCTGACCGAGCACGCTGAGCTACCGTGCCGGCAAACCAACTGAGCTACCGAAGCACGACTCACGCCCGGTACTCACAGCTTTACTTCTGCCAGTATCTCGTCTCCTACCTTCCAAACTTTACAGAAGCTCTCCTGCGAACCCTGCAGAACTAGCACTCCTGAAAGAAGATTGGAAGGTAGGAGACGAGATACTGGCAGAAGTAAAGCTGTGAGTACCGGGCGTGACTCGTGCTTCGGTAGCTCAGTTGGTAGAGCGCTTGCCCGCGAAAGGCAAAGGTCCCGAGTTCGCGTCTCGGTCGGGCGCACAGTTTTAATCTGCCAGGAAGTTTCACATCGTGTATATCCGCAACGGAATTGCGCTAGGCTGCATATACGCTGCAGCAACGCCTTCAAACGGAAACGGTTTGATCTCTCCTTACATTTCCCTCAGCATTAATGTTTAGCCCATGGAATTATTGTCGGCCTTAGGCTGCGTCCGTTATAACGGATGAAGCAGCTAAACGTGCCATACCAATATGTCCAGAGCAAATAAATCTATCGAAAAAAAAAACATTTGTATTTGAACGATCTTACTTAATATAAAAATTAAACTGTAACAATCCAAGTCGCAGCCTACTTGCAGTTTATTGGAGGTAACCGGTTTCGGTTATAATAACCATCATCAGGCCAAGATCCTAAATCACACGAGGAGCCGATGCTCAGAGCCGCTGTGTATTAATTGTAGGCATCCGTCTCGAAGAGACAGAGAGAGAGGGGGTAGGGGGAGAGAGCGAGAAAGAGAGAGGTAGAGTTCCCACTTAAACACAAAGTAGCCCTTCGACTGGCGGAAACCTCGACCGACAATTTGCCATTCATGCATGGCCTTGTTGCAGCGTCACTCAGGAGCCGCTTCTTAAAATACTACTACTGCGAGCGTTCTAAACCCGTATAACCCGATCTGCGTATGCCAGTCGTCAGACTTCATTCGTGCCAAGGTCTCCCGTGAAAAGGAGAGTCTCACACTGCTTTTAGGAACAGGAGAAGAAAGGACTGTAACTGCCGCCTATAGTTCACAATCCCCGTGTCGGTCTTGCGCGCGCGTACTTAGCATTTTGCGACGTAGTCGCCACAGAAAGTCACTACGTCTGACCTGTATTTGAATTTTAAATGGTACTGTTCATGGACACAGTCTGCAGACATTTGCACGCTCCACGTTGAACCTTACCACCCTTTGAAATATCTATGCTAACCCTCTACAGTCCTTTACCTTCCAGTCGAGCGGCGATTTCTACATCTGGATCGACATTCGTTATCTGTCGGTCTCTTGGAAGTCTGTGGCAGAGGACGTACTTGAAACGAGCCTGCTGATTTTGTTGAGTCCTCTGACACATGGACAACTACACTGGCGAGAGGACCCGCCAGTACGCAGTGCTCGTACGCTACTGGCCATTGAAACTGCTACACCAAGAAAAAATGCAGATGACAAACGGGTATTCATTGGACAAATACATTATACTAGAACTAACATGTGATTACATTTTCATACAATTTGGGCGCATAGATCCTGAGAAATCAGTACCCAAAACAACCACCTCTGGCCGTAATAACTGCCTTGATACGCCTGGGCATTGAGTCACACAGAGCTTGGATGGCGTGTACAGGTACAGCTGCCCAAGCAGCTTCAACACGATACCACAGTTCATCAAGAGTAGTGACTGGCTTATTGTGAGAGCCAGTTGCTCGGCCACCATTGACCAGACGTTTTCAATTCGTGAGAGATCTGGAGAACGTGCTGGCCAGGGCAGCAGTCGAACATTTTCTGTATCCAGAAAGGCCCGTACAGGTCTTGCAACATGCGGTCGTGCATTATCCTGCTGAAGCGTAGGGTTTCGCAGGGATCGAATGAAGGGTAGGGCCACGGGTCGTAACACATCTGAAATGTAACGCCCACTGTTCCAAGTGCCGTCAATGCGAACAAGAGGTGACCAAGACGTGTAACCAATGGCACCCCATATCATCACCCCGGAAATCGCCAGTATGGCGATGACGAAGACAGGCTTACAATGTGCGTTCACCGCGATGTCGCCAAACACGAATGCGAGCATCATGATGCTGTAAACAGAACCTCCTGGATTCATTCGAAAAAATGACGTTTTGCCATTCATGCACCCAGGTTCGTCGTTGAGTACACCATCGCAGGCGCTCCGGTCTGTTATGCAGTGCCAAGGGTAACCGCAGCCATGGTCTCCGAGCTGATAGTCCATGCTGCTGCAAACGTCGTCGAACTGTTCGTGCAGATGGTTGGTGTCTTGCAAACGTCCCCATCTGCTGACTCAGGGATCGAGACGCGGCTGCACGATCCGTTACAGCCATGCGGAAAAGATGCCTGCCATCTCGACTGCTAGTGATACGAGGACGTTAGGATCCAGCATGGCGTTTCGCATTACCCTCCTGAACCCACCGAATCCGTATTCTGCTAACAGTCATTGGATCTCGACCAACGCGAGCACCAATATCGCGATACGATAAACCCTTTATCAAAGTCGGAAACGTGATGGTAAGCATTTCTCCTCCTTACACGAGGCGTAGCAACAACGTTTCACCAGGCAACGCCAGTCAACTGCTGTTTGTGTATGACAAATCAGTTGGAAACTTTCCTCATGTCAGCACGTTGTAGGTGTCGCCACCAGCGCCAACCTTGTGTGAATGCTCTGAAAAACTAATCATTTGCATATCACAGCATCTTCTTCCTGTCGGTTAAATTTCGCGTCTGTAGCAAGTCATCTTCGTGTCGTATCAATTTTAATGGCCAGTAGTGTAGTTTTATATAAAGATTTCAAGAATGGAAAAGAAAACTGTTGGACGACGACCAGTCACTCTTTTAAGAATGGTAAAGACATCAGAGGAGCAGTTCTGACACGCTTGAGGATTTGTCGACTTAGAAAAGGCGTTCGACAATCTAAAATAGTGCAAGATGTTAGAAATTCTCAGGAAAGGAGATGTAAGCAGTAGGGGAAGACGAGTAGTATACAATACGTAGAAGAACCAAGACGGTACAATAAGAATGGAAGAAGAATGAAGTTCTCGGATTAAAAAGGATCAAACACAGAGGTGCAGTCTTTCGCCCCTGCTGTTCAGTCTACACACCAAAGAAGCAATGACGAAAGTAAAAAAAGATTGAAGGGTCGGATTAAAATTCAGGGTGAAAGGATATCAATAAGATTCGCTGATGGCGTTGCTATATTCAGTCCTAGTAAGAAAGAATCAGGGACCTGTTGAATGGAATGAACAGTCTCATGAGCACATGCTATGGACTGAGAGCAAACCGAAGAAAGACGAAAGTAATGAAGAGAAACAGAAATGCGATTAATGATTAATTCATCATCAGAATTGGAGATCACGAAGTAGACAATGGAATTCTGCTTCCCTGGAATCGAAAACACACATGACGGACAAACAAGGAGGATATAAAACGCAGACTAGCACAGCCAAAGACGGCATCCTTGTCCAAAAGAAGTCTACTATGTAGAAAAAATTTCTGTGAATGTATGTTTGGAGCACAGCATCGTACGAAAGTTAATAAGGGACCGTGGGAAAACCAGAGAAGAAGAGAATCAAAGCGTTTGAGATCTTCTGTATAAGGATGCTGAAAATAAGATGGACTGATAAGATAGCAAATAAGGAGGTTCTGCGCATAGTCGGCGAGGAGAAGAATAAGCGGAAAACATTGGCACGAAGAAAGCCCAGGATGAAGGGACATGTATTAGGACATGTGGGAATAACTCCCTTGGTAATATAAGGAGCTGCAGAAGGTATTACTTGTAGGGGATAACAGAGACTGGAATACACACTACAAATAATCGAGGACGTAAGTTCCAAGTGCTACTCTGAGATGTAGAAGTTGACAAGGGAGATGAAATCGTGGCGGACCACATCTAACTAGGCCTGTTAACAAAATATTGATAAATCGGTATTTCTTCCAAGAGGTATCGGTACATATCGGTATCACTTCTTTGCTCGACATATCGGTATTACAATAACATCGAGTGTCGATCTTTATATTTTATATTTCTTCACAACTTTCGGTAAATATTTGAAATTGTTCTGTTGAAATTGTAGCAGAATATAATTTTACTTTCCCACTGTGAAGGAATCTTACTTCTTTTTGAGTTTTATAACGTCCAACCTTTCTCTTTGACTGTGTGAATCAAGTATGTATAACACAAAAGAAAAAGCCCAATTGCACTGGGGGGAGGGGGGGGGGCGGTGTGAATGGAATAACAAGATTTACGTTGTGAAGAAATAGCACTGTGCCATTTTTCACATCGGCATTCTTCAAAAACAGTTGCTGAAAATTATGAACGAAGAAAGATCTAAATGACAAGATTGGTCTTTACGGTGGGCGGACACGTTTGAGGGGAAATGCTTACGTAATCGTAAACGACAGAAAAAGCAACGTTTAGCTTCAACACGCAATTTCGACACTACACTTGCTAGGTCGCTGGCGTTGAGAGATATAGAAAAAACAGCGAAATCGACATGAAGTGTTCGAACATTTTTTATTGTGTCACATCCAGTTGCCGTTGTTAGCAAAGTGGTTAACGCCAAGCATGAAAGTGCATCGTTTTCGTTTCAGTTCTTACTCTAAGGGGAATAGGCAAGCTGCTTGCTTGTTGATGTACAGAATGTCTAATAATAAATCAATACTTTAAAAAATTAAGCTCTAAAACCGAGAATATATTTACAAAGTCCAGCTGACACTTTGATAGGCAGATACGTCGATATAACATCCGTCGAATATCGATCTATCGGTACCTTTTCTTGGTTTATCGAGAGCCTGTCACGATATTTTTTAAATAACGATGTATCGGATTCCTGATATTTTAAAAATATCAAACTAGTCTGAGGAATGGTAATCCAATTAACAGTGGCCAACAGTGAAAATTTAACGAGGATGAAAATAAGTCATTTAACTAAATCGAACACGCTGAAAAAGGAAACGACAATGAAAAACTCGATTAGCTCTCGTTTCCAATTTAAAGGGGGTGCACTTAATTACAATTACACTACTGGTCATTAAAATTGCTACACCACGAAGATGACGTGCTACAGACGCGAAATTTAACCGACAGGAAGAAGATACGGTGATATGCAAATGATTAGCTTTTCAGAGTATTCACACAAGGTCGGCGCCGGTGACGACACCTACAACGTGCTGACATGAGGAAAGTTTCCAACCGATATCTCATACACAAACAGCAGTTGACTGGCGTTGCCTGGTGAAACGTTGTTGTTATGCCTCGTGTAAGGAGGAGAAATGCTTACCATCACGTTTCCGACATTGCTAAAGGTCGAATTGTAGCCTATCGCGATTGCGGTTTATCGTATCGCGACACTGCTGCTCGGGTTGGTCGAGATCCAATGACTGTTAGTAAAATATGGAATCGGTGGGTTCAGGAGGGTATTACGGAACGCCGTGCTGGATCCCAACGTCCTCGTATCACTAGCAGTCGAGATGACAGGCATCTTTTCCGCATGGTTGTAACGGATCGTGCAGCCACGTCTCGATCCCTGAGCCAACAGATGGGGACGTTTGCAAGACAACACCCATCTGCACGAACAGTTCGACGACGTTTGCAGCAGCATGGACTATCAGCTTGACGCTGCATCACAGACAGGAGCGCCTGCGATGGTGTACTCAACGACGAACCTGGGTGCACGAATGGCAAAAAGTCATTTTTTCGGATGACTTCAGGTTTTGTTTACAGCATCATGATGGTCGCATCCGTGTTTGGCGACATCGCGGTGAACGCACATTGTAAGCGTGTCTTCGTCATCGCCATACTGGCGTATCACCCGGCGTGAGGGTACGAGGGTACGAGGTGCCATTGTTTACACGTCTCGGTCACCTCTTGTTCGCACTGACGGCACTTTGATCAGTGGACGTTACATTTCAGATGTGTTACGACCAGTGGCTCTACCCTTCATTCGATCCCTGCGAAACCCTACATTTCAGCAGGATAATGCACGACCGCATGTTGCAGGTCCTGTACGGGCCTTTCTGGATACAGAAAATGTTCGACTGCTGCCCTGGCCAGCACATTCTCCAGATCTCTCACCAATTGAAAACGTCTGGTCAATGGTGGCCGAGCAACTGGCTCATCACAATACGTCAGTCACTACTCTTGATGAACTGTGGTATCGTGTTGAAGCTGCTTGGGCAGCTGTACCTGTACGCGCCATCCAACCTCTGTTTGACTCAATGCCCAGGCGTATCAAGGCCGTTATTACGGCCAGAGGTGGTTGTTTTGGGTACTGATTTCTCAAGATCTGTGCACCCAAATTGCGTGACAACGTAATCACATGTCAGTTCTAGTATAATATATTTATCCAATGAATATCCGTTTAGCATATGCATTTCTTCTTGGTGTAGCAATTTTAATGGCCAGTAGTGTAGGTTGCATATCTTGTGTCTCGAGGCTTCGTTTGAGGCTGAACTGTGAAAGATCTTCCATGGCCTTTGCTACACCCATGATCTGGTGAGAACCATCAGACCATGTGAATGTTGTTACTTTTGTATGGCAACTCCATTGAAACATGATATTTCCAAAAATAAAAAGTCTTTCTTTACATATTATAACATATAGTCGGCCAAGCGACCAGTGCCTCACGCCGACGGACTGCCTATTCCTGTCCCACCTGATTGTGATAGGGTGAGGGCGCTAGTGAAACTAGTGCTGCACCACTATCTTCGAAACCCGGTTCATCTGATGTTTCGTGTAACAGTGACTGTACAGAGATTCACAAAATAAAACTGTGTGAGCTTAACGCCTAGTGAGACAGCTGGAACTGCCGAAAAGTAAAGCTGAATTGGTGGCGTCGAGACTACAACAGTGGAATTCTCTTGATAACATGTTAAATGTGATGACTGCGTTCCGTAACCGCCATACACCATTCATTCCATTTTTCTAAAGTGAATTCAACTTGGTATTTTGTTGTGATGTACAGTGACTAATGGGAACCATGTGAATTGACTATAAAAATGATCAGTGGAGGTTGTTCATCGACTCCTTCAAAGAACGTCTCAAGCGTGTGCGCTACTGCATAACTGCAACATGTTACCATCGAATCTGATTGGGCATCCACCTTACATGAAAGAAACATTTGATAACATGTAAATATGAACTATGGCAAAGACAAATGGCAGATTTATGGGGATCTGAAAGTCATAGGCATATTACTTGGGCTACAACGCGGCTACACCAAATTCTGTTGCTTCCTGTGCCCCCTGGGTTAGCAGCGACA
The DNA here is from genome assembly GCF_023864345.2 of Schistocerca serialis cubense. NCBI lineage: Eukaryota > Metazoa > Arthropoda > Insecta > Orthoptera > Acrididae > Schistocerca > Schistocerca serialis. The sequence continues at coordinate 221,684,552 of NC_064639.1, read as the reverse complement.
AAGCACTTAGTTAAAAAAAGGAAGAGTGGCCTAAGCGTAAATCGCTTGAACCAGGATCGCACAGTGTTATCCACGAAGCACTTACCGAATCGAGGAACGTAAGTCTCTCTGCTCTTCATATAAAATTTGGCCTAACGAACAACTTCGTTAGGGTCATGGACAAAACTGGGGAAACATTTCTCTATTTGCGCAAGAAATTTCCCCGTTCTATTGAGGCGAAAATAAACCAGGTAAGCCGGCCAGAGTGGTCGTGCGGTTCTAGGCGCTACAGTCTGGAGCCGAGCGACCGCTACGGTCGCAGGTTCGAATCCTGCCTCGGGCATGGATGTCCTTAGGTTAGTTAGGTTTAAGTAGTTCTAAGTTCTAGGCGACTGATGACCTCAGAAGTCAAGTCGCATAGTGCTCAGAGCCATTTTTTAAACCAGGTAAGCTTCCTGGACTCGGGTAGGCGCGCCGGCCCCGGATCGAATCCGCCCGCCGGCTTAACGACGAGGGCCGGTGTGCCGGTCAGCCTGGGTGTGGTTTTTAGGCGGTTTCCCATATCCCTATAGTTGAATACCCGGCTGGTTCCCACGTCCCGCCTCAGTTACACGATTCACAGACATTTGAAACACATCCGCACTTTTCCATGATTTACACTAGACGCAGACAGATGGGGTACAGGTCCTGGAGGGTACGGGGTGGCGGCAGGAAGGGCATCCGGCCACCCCTTCAATTTAACATGCCAAATCCGATTTAACCACGCCAACCCCGCTCGCGCAATGCGGGACTAAGGTGCAAGCGATAGATAGATAGATCGAGGCGAAAATAAAAGACGGATCCCCATATACACAAACTTTACAAAGATGAGCATTCCAACACCATCCTAACATGTGATGAAAAGTTACCTTGGGATGCCTGTGTTGTAGAGTCAGCAAAATTTCTAGGAAATAAGAGGGCAGAAAACTTAAGAATCTTGTGGTAAATCTTCTGCACTGCTTCAGTAGGGTGGGATGCAACATGTCCTGACAGTTACATTTCCTAGATTCACACTTGAACTTCTTTCCTGACAATTATAGTGCTGTAAATGACGGCAGGGAGAACGCTTCCACCAGCAAATTTCGGATATGGAAATGAGATACCATAGAAAGTCGAGTGCACCAGTGTTAGCCGATTACTGCTGGACACTGATCAGCAAAGAACTACAAACGCCAGGCAAAGCGGTTGCACCTTCAATGACCTTCCTCCGAGGGAAAACACCAAGGTGAATACAAGCATAACCTTATATAGGCAATAATGTAAAGCTGTCACAACTTCAAAACGAGAGCTAACATTTTCGTTATGAGCACTCCCGAGAACAGCCTCAGTTGCGCAGTTTACCTAGATTTACCTAGGTTTCAGTCGGGAAAACCCAACCTTCCTCAGAATAAAGATAACTACCGTTTGTCCATAATGGACATCGCAAGCCGAAACCACAACTCCATGAATTATCGTCAGACTGTAAAAACGTATCTGAAACTGCGTCGGCCCCACTTCGCGACCGCGATGCGGCGGCCACGAGTGCTGTACTGGAACTCAGTACATTATGGACAAACGGTAGTTACTTTATTCTGAACAAGGTTGGGATATCTCGACTGAAACCTAAGTAAATCTAGGTAAACTGTGCAACTGAATCAGTTGGATTTTAAAATTAAAATTAATATTTATACAGTTGCTGATAGGGCCGCGAAATGTTGAAAATATTTTACCTAAAGATTAGCTGTTTTCTTGCCAGTTCCAGAAAAAAAAAAAATTTTGTTGGCTAGTGTAACAACCGTACCGACGTACGTAGCCTTGTTTTAGAGGGAAGCAGCTGTTCAGCAGGTCCCTGTGGGAAAGACGAGTCACGACGGGCGCTGCGCCAGTAGTTCTCCGTGCGGGAGGCTTTACTGCGCTCGTTAGCGAGCTGGTAATGCCTGGCCAATAGCGCGGCTGCAGCTGAATTTGCGAACGCGCAACTGTTACCTCGCGCCAATGATCACGTCGGCGGTGACAGTCGCGTGTTGCAGCTGCGAGTATTTCTGGACCGGGAGCGTGACAGCACATGTCTAACAGCAGATGCGGACTCCCTCCTCCCAGACGAAAACTAGGCCATCAAGTAAAGAGGTACAGAAATATCTGGAGAGAGTCCAGTGGTCAAAGGGTTCTTTGTCTACACCTACATGGATAGTCTGCAAAACACATTGTAAGTGCGTGGCAGAGGATTCATCGACATACCTTCACAATTCTCTAGTATTCCAATCTCGTATAGCGCGCGGAAAACACGAACACACGTCTTTCCGACTTCCTTTATTTTATTATGATGATCGTTTCGCCCTATTTAGGTCGGCGTCAACAAAACATTTTCGCGTTCGGGGGGAGAAAGTTGGTAATTGAAATATCGTGAGAAGATCCCGTCACAAAGAAAAACGCCTTTGTTTTAATTACGTCCACCTCAAATCCTGTTATCATTTCAGTGACCAGTAACACTCTTTCCCCTATTTCGCGATAACACAAAACGTGCTGCCCTTCTTTGAACGCCAACGGCCATACCATGTTGAATACACCGGTTCTCGTCGGATCACCGAAGTTAAGCAACATCGGGCCTCGATAGTACTTGGATGGGTGACCGCCTGGGAACAACGGGTGCTGTTGGCTCCCGTTCATTAGCCGGCCAGTGTGGCCGAGCGGTTCTAGGCGCTTCAGTCTGGAACCGCGCGACCACTACGGTCGCAAGTTCGAATCCTGCCTCGGGCATGGATGTGTGTGATGTCCTTAGGTTAGTTAGGTTTAAGTAGTTCCAAGTTCTACGGGACTGATGACCTCAGATGTTAAGTCCCATAGTGCTCAGAGCCATTTGAACCATTTTTCTTCTTTGAACGTTTTCGATGTGCTCCGTCAATCCTATCTGGTAACGATCCCACACCGCACAGCAGTATTCCAAAAGACGACGGACAAGCGTAGTGTAGGCAGTCTCTTCAGCAGATCTGTTACATTTTCTTTCTCCAATAAAACACAGTCTTTGGTTAGCCTTCCCCACAACATTTTCTATGTGATCTTTCCAATTTAAGTTGTTCGTAATTGTAATTCCTACGTATTTAGTTGAATTTACGACCTTTAGATTTGACTGATTTATCGTGTAACCGAAGTTTAACAGATTCCTTTTAGCACTCATGTGGATGACCTCACACTTTTTGTTATTTCGGGTCAATTACCAATTTTCGCACCATGCAGATATCTTTTCTAAATCGTTTTGGAATTTGTTTTGATCTTCAGATGCCTTTAGTCGATAAACGACAGCGCCATCTGCAAACAACCTAAGAGGGCTGCTCAGATTGTCTCCCAAGTAGGTAAGGAACAGCAAAGGGCCTATAACACTACCTTGGAGAACGCCAGAAATCGCTTCTGCTTCACTCGACGACTTTCCGTCAAATACTATGAAGTGTGACCTCTCTGACAGGAAATCAGGAATACAGTCATATAACTGAGCCAATATTCCATAAGCACGCAATTTCACTACAAGCCGCTTGTGTGGTACAGTGTCATAAGCCTTCCGGAAACCAAGAAATACGGAATCAGTTTGGAACTCCTTATCAATAGCAATCAGCACTTCGTGCGAGTCGGGAGCTAGTTGTCTTTCACGAGAATGACGTTTTCTAAATACGTGTTGACTATGTGTCAATAGACCGTTTTCTTCGTGGTAATTCATAATGTTCAGACACAATATATGTTCCAAACTCCTGCTGCATATCGACGTTAATGGTATGGGCCTGTAATTTAGTGGATTAATCCTACTACTTTTCTTGAATTGTGCTGTGACCTGAGCTAAAAATGGTTCAAATGGCTCTGAGCACTATGGGACTCAACTGCTGTGGTCATCAGTCCCCTAGAACTGCCGGCCGCGGTGGTCTCGCGGTTCTAGGCGCGCAGTCCGGAACCGTGCGACTGCTACAGTCGCAGGTTCGAATCCTGCCTCGGGCATGGATGTGTGTGATGTCCTTAGGTTAGTTAGGTTTAAGTAGTTCTAAGTTCTAGGGGACTGATAACCACAGCAGTTGAGTCCCATAGTGCTCAGAGCCATTTGAACCATTTGAACCCCTAGAACTTAGAACTACTTAAACCTAACTAACCTAAGGACATCACACACATCCATGCCCGAGACAGGATTCGAACCTGCGACCGTAGCAGTCGCACGGTTCCGGACTGCGCGCCTAGAACCGCGAGACCACCGCGGCCAGCGACCTGAGCAACTTTCCGGTCTTTGGATAGGGATCTATCGTGGAGCGAACTGTTGTACATGGAGCTGTTGCATCATCATACTCTGAAAGGAACATAATTGGTGTACAGTCTGCGTCAGAAGACGCTTTTATTAAGCGATTTAAGCTATTTCATTATTCCGAGGATGTCTACTTCTACGTTACTCAAGTCGGCAGCTATTCTTGATTCGAATTGTGGAATATTTACTTCGTCTTCTTTTGTGATGGCATTTCGGAAGGCTTGTTTAGTAACTCTGCTTTGGCAGCACCTTCTTCGGCAGTATCTCCATTGCTATCGCGCGCCCGCATCTCGTGGTCGTGCGGTAGCGTTCTCGCTTCCCACGCCCGGGTTCCCGGGTTCGATTCCCGGCGGGGTCAGGGATTTTCTCTACCTCGTGATGGCTGGGTGTTGTGTGCTGTCCTTAGGTTAGTTAGGTTTAAGTAGTTCTAAGTTCTAGGGGACTTATGACCACAGCAGTTGAGTCCCATAGTGCTCAGAGCCATTTTGCTATCGCGCAGAGAAGGCATTGAATGTGTCTTGCCGCTAGCATACTTCACATACGACCAGAATCTCTTTGGATTTTCTGCCAGGTTTCGAGACAAAGTTTCATTTTGGAATCTGTTATAAGTATCTCGCATTGAAGTTCGCGCTAAATTTCGAGCTTCTGGAAAAGATCGTCAATCTTGGAGATTTTGATTCCGTTTATATTTGGCATGTTTTTTTCGTTGCTTCTGCAACAAAGTTCTGACCCGTTTTGTGCACGTTATTTAAAATGTATTTGAGTTCTGCCTTAAGGTCACGGAAACGCTCCTATCGTGTTATGGGTCTGTCTACGAATGACGGGTAGCTCTTGACTTTGCATTTTGTTGATGATCAACCTATTTTAGCGGGGGAAAAAATGAAATGCTCATATGGCATTGCTGGCCGGGAGAGTCCATCCGGGGAAGTTCGGCCATCCAGTGCTAGTCTTGTTGCAGTCGGCGCCACAATGGGCAACTCGCATGCTGGTAATGAGGATGAAATGGTGGTAAGGACAACAAAACACCTAGTACACGAGCGGAGAAAATCCCCAACCCAGCCAGGTATCGAACCTGGGCCCGTTGCATAGTAGGCAAGCACGTTATCAGTCACCTAAGCAGGCAGACATTTTAGCGGAGATGAGGATGAGGTGAACTACATGGTCAAAAAGCTGCAAAGAGTATACCAGAAATGGGGGTTTAACGATCAGCTAAGAGAAAACTGTTTGACAACTGGAGGAGTGAATCAAGACCTGACGTTAGATTTTGTGGTAATAATGTCTCTGGACTCATAAATATTTGGGAGTCATTAGTAACAAAAATGGACACAGTAAAAGAGGAACTAAGAACCGCACTGTCCATGGTCGACAAGCAACCAAACAATTGAATGAAGTTTTATGGAGCCCACGTATTACGCCCATGCTCATAAATTAAGGATGATGCTGATACCTGGTGAAACAACGCTCTGGTGGCCGGTTTGCGGGTTTAAACCACCTCGAAGTATGACCATGCCGTGCATTTGACCTGCGGTCGTCACACGGTGGCGATGGCAGCACTCCACATACGCAGAGGTGAGTTGGTACATATCAGAGTACGGTGCAGCGAGTAAGTTTGCAGACGTTTTCAGACATGCTAATGGTGACTGTTTGTTGAAAATGGCTCAAAGAACACATATTGATGACGTTATGAGGGGTAGAATACTAGGGCGACTGGAGGCTGGTCAAACACAGCAGGTCGTAGCACGGGTCCTCCGTGTGCTACAAAGTGTGATCTCAAGATAATGACAAGGATTTCAGCAGACAGAAAAAGTGTCCAGGCGTTACACTACGGGACGTCCACAGTGTACAACACCACAAGGAGACCGATATCTCACCATGAGTGCCCACAGACGGCCACGGAGTACTGCAGGTAGCCTTACTCGGGACCTTACAGCAGCCACTGGAACAGTTGTCTCCAGACTCACAGTCTACAGACAACTGAACAGACGTGGTTTATTCGCCTGGAGACCTGAAACGTGCATTCCACTGACCCCTGGTCACAGGAGAGCCCGTAAAGCCTGGTGTCAAGAACACAGTACATGGTCATTGGAACAGTGGTCCCAGGTTATTTTCACGGACGAGTCCAGGTGTATATTGAACAGTTATTCTCGCCGGGTTTTCATCTCACGTGAACCAGGAACCAGATACCAACCCCTCAATGTCCTTGAAAGCGACCTGTATGGAGGTCGTGGTTTGATGGTGTGGGGTGGGATTATGATTGGTGCACGTACATCCCTGCACGTCTTTGACAGAGAAACTGTAACAGGTCAGGTGTATCGGGACGTCATTTTGCACCAGTATGTCCGCCTTTTCAGGGGTGCAGTGGGTCCCACCTTCCTCATGATGGAGGAGTACCTTGAAACAGAAGATATCAGGCGAATGGAGTGGCCTGCTTGTTCGCCAGACCAAAACCCCATCGAGCACGTCTGGGATGCTCTCGGTCGACGTATCGCTGCACGTCTTCAAACCCCTACAACACTTCAGGAGCTCCGACAGGCACTGGTGCAATAGTGGGAGGCTATACCCCAGCAGATCCAGAATATGCCAACCCGCTGTGCGGCCTATGTACGTGTACACTGTGATCATATTCCATATTGATGTAGGGGTACACGCACAGGATACAGTGGAGTTTTGTAGCACATGTGTTTCGGGGCGGTTTTCTCAACGTATCACCAATACCGTGGAGTTACAGATCTGTGTCATGTGTGTTCCCTATGTGCCAATGCCATTAGCTCCAGTTTTGTGTAACGCCACGTTGTGTGGCATCACATTCTGAAATTATCCTTAATTTATAAGCATGATTGTAGATCAGAAACGAAGATTAGTACAAGGAGCCTTCAAAATGTCTCACACACGTGTATCCAGAGGACATGGTGACCTCTCCATTGGCAAAAGATTCCGGAATAGTCCCCCATTCGGATCTCCGGGAGGGGACTGCAAAGGGGGAGGTGACCATGAGGAAAAGATGGAAAAATCAACGAAAGGATAACGTTCTACGAGTCGGGGCGTGGAATGTCAGAAACTTGAATGTGATAGGGAAGCTAGAAAAGCTGAAAGGAAAACGCAAAAACTCAATCTAGGGGTCAGTGAAGTGAAATGGAAAGAAGACAAGGATTTCTGGACAGATGAGTATAGGGTAATATCAACAGCAGCAGAAAATAGTATAACGGGAGTAGGATTCGTTATGAATAGGAAGGTAGGGCACGGAGTGTGTTACTGCGAACAGTAGTGTGATAGGGTTGTTCTTATCAGAATGGACAGGAAACCAGCACCGACAACAATAGTTCAGGTATACATGCCGACGTCGCAAGCTGAAGATGAAGAGATAGAGAAAGTGTATGAAGATATTGAAAGGGTAATACAGTATGTAAAGGGATATGAAAATCTAATAGTCATGGGGGGCTGGAATGTAATTGTAGGGGAAAGAGTAGAAAATAAGTCTACAGGAGAATATGGGCTTGGGACAAGGGATGAGAGAGGAGAAAGACTAATTGACTTCTGTAACAAATTTCAGCTGGTAATAGCGAATACTCTGTTCAAGAATCACAAGAGGAGGAGGTATACTTGGAAAAGGTCGGGTGATACGGGAAGATTTCAATTAGATTACATTATGGTCAGACAGAGATTCCTAAATCATATACCGGATTGTAAGGCGCACCCAGGAACAGATGTAGACTCAGATCGCAATGTAGCAGTGATGAAGAGTAGGCTGAAGTTTAAGAGATTAGTCAGGAAGATTCCATACGCAAAGAAGTGGGATACGGAAGTACTAAGGAATGACGAGATACACTTGAAGTTCTGTAAGGCAGTAGATACAGCAATAAAGAATAGTACAGTAGGCAGTGCAGTTGAAAAAGAATGGACATCTCTAAAAAGGGCAATCACAGAAGCTGGAAAGAAAAACATAGGTACAAAGAAGGTAACCGCCTAGAAACCACAGGTAACAGAAGAAATAGTTCAGCTGATCGACGAAAGAAGGAAGTACAAAAATGTTCAGGGATATTCAGGAATACAAAAATACAATTCACTGGGGAATGAAATAAATAGGAAGTGCAGGGAAGCTAAGACGAAATGGCTGCATGAAAAATGTGAAGAAATCGAAAAAGAAATGATAGTCGGAAGGACTGACTCAGCATACAGGAAAGTCAAATTACCCTTCGGTGAAATTAAAAGCAAGAGTGATAACACTAAGAGTGCAACCGGAAATCCATTGTTGAATGCAGAGGAGAGAGCGGACAGGTGGAAAGAGTACGTTGAAGGCCTCTATGAGGGGGCAGATTTGTCTGATGTGATAGAAGAAGAAACAGGAGTGGATTTAGTAGAGATAGGGGATCCACTATTAGAATCAGAATTTAAGAGAGCTTTCGAGGACGTAAGATTAAATAAAGCAGAATGGATCGATAACATTCCATCAGAATTTCTAAAATCGTTAGGAGGAAATGGCAACAAAACGACTATTCACGTTGGTGTTTGGAACGTATGAGTCTGGCGATATACCGCCTGACTTTCGGCATAATATCATCCACACAGTTCCGAAGACTGGAAGAGCTGAAAAGTGCGAGAATTATCCCACAATCAGCTTAACAGCTCATAAATCCAAGCTGCTTACAAGAATAGTATTCAGAAGAATGGAAAAGAAAATTGACGATGTGTTGTTTGGCTTTAGGAAAGGTAAAGGCATCGGAGTGGCAATTCTGACGTTGCGGTTGGTAATGGAAGCAAGATTAAAGAAAAATCAGACACATTCATAGGATTTGTAGACCTAGAAAAAGCGTTCGACAATGTGTAATGGTGCAAGATCTTCGAACTTCTGAGAAAAATAGGTATAAGCTATAGGGAGAGACGGGAACTTATTCCAAGAGGGAATAATAAGAGTGGACGACCAAGAACGAAATACGCGGATTTAAAAGAGTGTAAGACAGGGATGCAGCGTTTCGCCCCTACTGTTCAGTCTGTACGTCGAAGAAGTAATGATGGAAATAAAAGAAAGGTTCAGGAGTGGAATTAAAATTCAAGGTGAAAGGGTGTCAATCATAAGATTCGCTGATGAAATTGTTGACGTCACTGAAAGTGAAGAAGATTTACATGGTCTGCTGAATGAAATAGACAGTCTAATGAGTACAGAATATGGACTGAGAGTAAATCGAAGAAAGACGAAAGTAATGAGATGCAGCAAAAATGAGAATAGCGAGAAACTTAACATCAGGATTGATGGTCACGAAGTAGATGAAGTTGAGGAAATCTGCTACCTAGGCAGCAAAATAACCAATGACGGACGGAGCAAGGAGGACATCAAAAGCAGACTAGCACTGGCAAAGAGGGCATTCCTGGCCAAGAGAAGTCTACTAGTATCAAACATAGTCCTTAACTTGAGGAAGAAATTTCAGAGAATATAGGTTTGAAACTTCCTGGCAGATTAAAACTGTGTGCGCGACCGAGACTCGAACTCGGGACCTTTGCCTTTCGCGGGCAAGTGCTCTACCATCTGAGCTACCGAAGCACGACTCACGCCCGGTCTGACAGCTTTACTTCTGCCAGTATCGCGTCTCCTACCTTCCAAACTTTACAGAAGCTCTCCTGCGAAGGTAGGAGACGAGATACTGGCAGAAGTAAAGCTGTGAGATCGGGCGTGAGTCGTGCTTCGGTAGCTCAGATGGTAGAGCACTTGCCCGCGAAAGGCAAAGGTCCCGAGTTCGAGTCTCGGTCGGGCACACAGTTTTAATCTGCCAGGAAGTTTCATATCAGCGCACACTCCGCTGCAGAGTGAAAATCTTATTCTGGAAATATACGTTTGAACCACAGCATTGTATGGTAGAGAAACATGGACTGTGGGAAAACCGGAACAGAAGAGAATGGAAGCATTTAAGATGTGGTGTTACAGACGAATGTTGAAAATTAGGTGGGGCTGACAAGGTAAGGAATGAGGAGGTTCTGTGCAGAATCGGAGAGGAAAGGAATAAGTGGAGAACACTTGCGCGGTAAAGGGACAGGATGGCAGAACATCTATTAAAACATCAGGAATGATTTCTATGGTACTAGGGGGAGCTGTAGAGGGCAAAAATTGTAGAGGAAGAGAGAGATCGCAATGCTTCCAACAGATGACTGAGGACGCAGGTTGCGAATGCTACTCTGAGATGAAGAGGTTAGCACAAGAGAGGAACTCGTGGTGGGCTGCATCAAACCAGTCAGAAGACTGATGACTCAGAAAAGAAAAGAGCTGATGGTAGGATTCGAGTGTGGTGCAGACTCCACGTAGCCATTTACTCAAGTGGTCAACAAGGTTCTGAGCAAGTGGTGGTGTGGGCTGTGTTTACGTGATATGGACTGGGTCCTCTGTTCCAAATGAACGGTTCATTCACTGGTAATGGTTCTGTTCAGCTATTTGGAGATCGTTTGCAGCCATTCATGGACTTCGTGTTCCCAAACAATGTTGGAATTTTTGTGGATGTCAATGCGCCATGTCATCCGGCCTCAATTTGTTCGCGATTTGAAGAGTATTCTGAACATTTCGAGCGAATAATTATGCTATCCAGATTGCCCAACATGAATCCCATCGAAAATTTATGAGGCATAATCGAGACGTTAGTTCGTGCACAAAATCCTTCACCGGCAACACTTCCGCAATTATGGAGCTGAAGGGGGAGCGTGGCTCAATACTTTTGCAGGGGAATTCCAAAGAAGTGCTGACTCCATGCCACGTCGAGTTGCTGCACTACGGCTGACAAAAGAAGATCTGACACGATATTATGAGGCATCCCATGACATTTGTCACCTTGGTGTAGGAATAGCTATGAACTATTAGCTGTATTTGTTTCTCACTTCAAAAGAAACATGTGAAAGAACTGCAACTGTGAGAAGAAGAGACGTTCCTCGAAGAAAAAAAGTGTTGGGCGGGGAAAGCCCTCAAGTGGTGGACTTAAAAAGCGCTGCGACGGCGTGGGGGATGTCCCGTTCGCAGTTGTGCTATTGACCTTCCGGCTTTTCGGGCCTTATTCACGGTTTCCTGAACGTGACGTCAGCAGCCCGCGCAAACGACCGAGTTGGACCGGTGAGTGCCCGGTGGCCAAAGAGCGGGCTCGCCGGTGTTGCACATTCTGTGAAACCGAAAGGCCAACCGAGGCTTCCGTCTCGCGAGAGCAGTGCTGACGTAGCGAGGTCCACCGGTCGCTCGCTGCTCATTCCACCCACGCGCTTACGTCTTTTTTAAGTGCTTAGCCGCGTCACGGGCGATTTACGGCGTTCCATTGATCTCTAGGAAGGAATAGGCTGACCTTAACGGCGGTGAAGTCTACAGCCAGCGTTGCCTTGGCGGTGCCGCTAGCACACCGACAAAATATAACGACATTTATTTATTTATTTGTCAACGGCCGTGCCACGTTAGATACGCCGGTAACCGTCAGATCACCGAAATTAAGCATCGTCGGGCCCGGTGGACACTTGGATGGATGACCATACGGTCCGCCCTGCAATGGTGACCTACAGGGGCGCACTCAGCCTCAAGATGCCAATTGAGGAGTTACTTGACCAAGTGGTAGCGGCTCCAGGTCACGAAAACTGACAAAGGCCGAGAGAGCGGTGTACAGACCCCACGCCCCTCCATATCCGTATCCAATGGCGCCAGTCGGCTGGGGATGACAAGGAGGTCGGTCGGAACTGTTGGATCTTCCGAGATCTGGCATTTATTTCATCATTTTATTGCTCCATTTAGACCTACTCTCTATATAACAAGTCATGTATTTAACAGTTTGTAATGTTGTTACATGGTTTGATTGATTACAAAGCTGCATATCACCATAGTAATAACAACACTAATAATAATTGTTATTTGTAAAAAATTTGCAGAAGGGTGGAAGAACTGGTAGCAGCCGACCTCGGGGAAGATCAGTATGGATTCCAGATAAATGTAGGAACACGTGAGGTAATACGAACCCTTATCTTGGGAGATAGGTTAAGGATGGGCAAACCTGCGTTTATAGCATTTGTAGACTTAGAGACAGCTTTCGACAATGTCGAGTGGAATACTATCCTTGAAACTCTGAAGGTAGCAGGGGTAAAATACAGGGAGCGAAAGGTTATTTACAACTTGTACGAAACCATACGGCTGTTTTAAAAGTCGAGGAGTATGGAAGGGAAGCAATAGTTGAGATGGGAGTGAGACAGGGTCGTACCCTGTCCCCGATGCTCTTCGGTCTACACACTGAACAAGCAATAAAGGAAACCGAAGAAAAATTTGGAGTAGGAATTAATTTCAGAGGAAACAAATGAAAACTTTGAGGTTTACCAGTGACATTTCAGTTTTGTCAGAGACAACAAAGAATTTGGAAGAGCAGTTGAACGTAATGGACAGTGTCTTGAGAAGAAGATATTGGATTGGATTGGATTGTTTGGGGGAAGAGACCAAACAGCGAGGTCATCGGTCTCATCGTATTAGGGGAGGATGGGGAAGGAAGTCGGCCGTGCCCTTTCAAAGGAACCAGCCCAGCATTTGCCTGGAGCGATTTAGGGAAATCACGGGAAACCTAAATCAGGATGGCCGTACGCGGGATTGAACCGTCGTCCTCCCGAATGCGAGTCCAGTGTGCTGCCACTAAGCCACCTCGATCGGTAGAAACAGAATGAATACCATCCTCTTATAAAAATATGAATGCATTTATACACTCTCCAGTCACATTAATGTGACCACTAGTCAAAAACCTGAACAACTTTTTGCAGGGTAGGCCGCTGCGAGACGTGCAGGAAAAAAGAGTCAGTGAAGTTCTGGAAGGTACCAAGAGTGATGTGGAACCATGCCTACTCAAGTGCACTAGCAAGCTGCACTACGTTTTTCGGTTGAGGATCCATGGCGTGAACAGCCAGCCCAAGATGGTCCCTCATATTCTCGATTGGGTTTAAATACGAGGAGTTTGGTGGCCAGGGGAGTACGGTAAACTCATTCTGGTGCGCTTCTAACCACGCGCGTACACTGCAAGCTATCTGACAAGATGGATTGTCCTGCTGGTAGATGCCATCGCGCCGAAGGAAAATAAACTGCATGTAAGAGTGGACATACTCCCCAAGGATAGATGCATACCTGCGTTGACCCATTACGCCTTCCAGAAGGACTAGATCACCCAGACCGTCTTGCAGGGAGTTTGCTTTCAGACGTTTCACGCCTTGCACATCAACGACCGTCTGGCCGATGGAACATAAAACGTGATTCATCTGAAAAGATCACCTGCCTCCAGTTGCGGTTCTGGCATGCAAATTCCAGCCTTCGTCGTCGATGAACAGTAGTCAACATTGGTGCAGGAACCAGGCGCCTGCTGCGGAGGCCCATACGCAGCGATATTCGCTGAACAGTCGTTGAGGAGACACTGTCGGTAGCTCCTTGATTCATCGCGGTGGTCAGTTGCTGAACAGTGGCATACCTATGCGCACGTACACATCTCCGCCGCCGGTGTTCACCCTTGTCATCTATGATCCATAATGCACCACATTTGCCTCGGCGCCGGTTTTCGATGGCGCCATTTTGCCATGCATGGTGGACTTTAACCAGGTGGCATACGAACAGATTCACCCTTAGCCTGGAAGCTAATTATCATGCCCTTTTGGACTTCAGATAAGTCGTTCCGTTTCCACATCACGACAACGACTGCACTGTTTTCCGCGTCCCCCGGACACTTTTTATGTACCCTCCACTGCTAGTGGACAATTTGAGAATTTTTTTCCTTTACTTGTATTGTCCAAAAGAACAAACACCACATATGTAATGACGGCGGGATTTGCCAGTGCAGGTGCACAGCACGCTCGAACTCTTACGGGAGGTACTCAAGGTACCCTCCGCCACACACCGTCAGGTGGCTTGCGGAGTATGGATGTAGATAGACGTAGATGTAGAGGACGGCGGTTCAATCCCGCGTCCGGCCATCCTGATTTTAGGATTTCCGTGATTTTCCTAAATCGCTCCAGGCAAATGCCGGGATGGTTCCTTTGAACGGGCACGGCTGACTTCCTTCCCCATACTTTTCTAATCCGATGAGACCGATGACCTCCCTGTTTGGTCTCTTCCCCCAAAGAACCCAACCAACCCTCTTACGGGAATCGGTGACTCCGGACGTAATGATGAGAATGGGCAGGGGCACTACGTCAGTAGTGTGCAGGTACGTTGATAATTTGGATCTGACGGAAGGCGTGCTGAGGTAGTCTGTGCAGCTGCGATGACAATAGTGTCTGGATGGCTCAGTGGTCTGCCGACTCAGCGCGTTCGGTCAGAGGGCTGCTCACCCTCTGTAATAAAAATGAGTAAAGGAATCAACGATCAACTTGAACGAATGTCTTGTGACGTCTGCCCAGGCCAAACGCAACGAAAAAAAAAAGTGGTCACAGCATCTGTCTAATAAGCAGGAGACCCGGATTCGAATCCCAGTCCAGCACAGATTTTCAACTTTCCCCATTGTCATAAATCAATACCCCACAGCAGTGTCTCGATTGATACTGGCTGCAGGATCAAAATGGTGTCTGTTCTTTCGGACATGTCCGAAAGAACAGACACCATACACACACACACACACACACACACACATATATATATATATATATATATATATATAATTCTCTTCCATGATACTCGATCATTTGTGTTCCCTCCGTTATAAACGATGGTAGGCATATCGAACATGTCATAACCTAAAACCGAATGTCTGTAGCGACGTTTACATGTTGAATAAAGTGTGTGCACGCCGTAGTTTGTCACTAATTTACGTTTTTTTCTCATATAGTTCAATAATTGTGACCTGTACGTATGAACATAGTTCACCTATAGGCTCTGATGAGCGACTTTGCGAGTATAAAAAAAATGTCACATATATGACCGTATCTTTTGAGTGCATTGACTTAGGAGCTTAAATTACTTACACCGCCAACGGACCGTAGGCCTCAGTACCTGACACAAAATTTCAACTTGATACCTTTACCAGGTTCTGAGGAAAAGGAGTCTTAACAGACGGGCAGGCAGACAGACAAACGGACAACAAATGGCAAAATAATATTTTTATGTGATATAATTACAAATTAACAATTTTCGGATGTTTCCCTCACTTGTACTGTAACCCTGTAAAACTTTTCTTCTTGTCAAATTCCGCTATTGTAGACCAAAAAGAAGTACAATATAGGTTTTGATGAGTGAGTCTGCTAGTATCGAAATACAATATGTGATATAATTGGCCATATCTTTAGACTGCATAGACTTAGAACCTAAATTTTTCACACCGCCAAAGGAGTCTAGACCTTAGTATTTGACATAAATTTCAACTTCATACCTCTGCCACTTCCTGGAAAAAAACAGGTCTTAACAGTAGGACAGGCAGAGGGTCTACCTGCTGCTTTTGACGAAGTATGTGGAGTGGCGTAGGTAAGAAGAATTTAGGCGCCTCAATTTGCACCTAAGAGTGCGCTGAACACTGAATTGCAGCTCCAGCTTTCTTCAGCACTATTCCACACTTTGCATAGATATCAGTTGATGCTTTCCGTTTGCTTCTCATTACAAATGAGGAAAAAATGTAAAAGCGGAATACTAATTACCGACGAGAAACATAACCTGAAGAAAATCTGGTATCTACACTCTGGTTATTAGCAACTGAAGACGTATACAGGGTGGTTAATATCAAACCATCGTTACTTCAGAGGGACCCCATGATAAACCAGTGATCGTAGGACAATGAAACTTTGTGGAAAGGTTTGTAAGGGCATGCGGAAGAGCGATAACGAATAAACCACTGAAAGAAGCACCTTTTAATTTCCACATAAGAGGTTAACATTTGGTAACTGAGTACCATGCTTATGTTCAAGGTTACAAACATTATTCAGTGTGATGACCATCTGCCACCTTGATAACCTGAAACCGCACTCGAGATTGCTCTACTGTTGCCCGAAACATCGGTGGACCATGGAATGTGCAGCTGTCGTGACACAGCTCGTGCACTGCATTCTCAGCCAAGGCAACAGTAACGTCTTAACAATTTGTGGCCCAGTTTCCACATCGCCAGTTAATTCGAACTTCCGAATCCTGTTCTTCAATCCCGGCGCGGAAAGAGGATCTCTAAAAAAGGATCAAATGGCTCTGAGCACTATGGGACTTAGCATCTGAGGTCATCAGTCCCCTAGAACTTAGAACTACTTAAACCTAACTAACCTAAGGACATCACACACATCCACGCACGAGGCAGGATTCGAACTTGCGACCGTAGCGGTCGCGCGGTTCCAGACTGAAGCGCCCAGAACCGCTCGGCCACAACGGCCGGCAGAGGATCTCTCCGTATTCCTTTAATGCGTCGATACTCGCAAAGAGCAGCATCACTACTGCTGTTGTTTCGACAAAAATGTTTGACTAATAAAGTCGACGTAAAGCGCTGTTCACCTTGTCCAGACCCATGTTGACTGTCTGCTACCGTACTGCACACTCATGCTTAAGTTTCAACCCTATGTCTCCGCACCAGTACTGGCGCCTAATGGCAAGTCATGGCACTAGCAGTATTAACAACGAAAATCCTGCAGCGCGCAGTGTGAACATAATTCCTGTTAAGTTGGGTACCCATGCGGTAAACAGTTTTCAGTCTACACTGGCCCAAGCACCAAACGTTTACTTGTAATCATCCGGTATGTTAGAAATCGTTTCGCATTTCAGTACCTGCTACACTCCTGGAAATTGAAATAAGAACACCGTGAATTCATTGTCCCAGGAAGGGGAAACTTTATTGACACATTCCTGGGGTCAGATACATCACATGATCACACTGACAGAACCACAGGCACATAGACACAGGCAACAGAGCATGCACAATGTCGGCACTAGTACAGTGTATATCCACCTTTCGCAGCAATGCAGACTGCTATTCTCCCATGGAGACGATCGTAGAGATGCTGGATGTAGTCCTGTGGAACGGCTTGCCATGCCATTTCCACCTGCCGCCTCAGTTGGACCAGCGTTCGTGCTGGACGTGCAGACCGCGTGAGACGACGCTTCATCCAGTCCCAAACATGCTCAATGGGGGACAGATCCGGAGATCTTGCTGGCCAGGGTAGTTGACTTACACCTTCTAGAACACGTTGGGTGGCACGGGATACATGCGGACGTGCATTGTCCTGTTGGAACAGCAAGTTCCCTTGCCGGTCTAGGAATGGTAGAACGATGGGTTCGATGACGGTTTGGATGTACCGTGCACTATTCAGTGTCCCCTCGACGATCACCTGTGGTGTACGCCCAGTGTAGGAGATCGCTCCACACACCATGATGCCGGGTGTTGGCCGTGTGTGCCTCGGTCGTATGCAGTCCTGATTGTGGCGCTCACCTGCACGGCGCCAAACACGCATACGACCATCATTGGCACCAAGGCAGAAGCGACTCTCATCGCTGAAGACGACACGTCTCCATTCGTCCCTCCATTCACGCCTGTCGCGACACCACTGGAGGCGGGCTGCACGATGTTGGGGCGTGAGCGGAAGACGGCCTAACGGTGTGCGGGACCGTAGCCCAGCTTCATGGAGACGGTTGCGAATGGTCCTCGCCGATACCCCAGGAGCAACAGTGTCCCTAATTTGCTGGGAAGTGGCGGTGCGGTCCCCTACGGCACTGCGTAGGATCCTACGGTCTTGGCGTGCATCCGAGCGTCGCTGCGGTCCGGTACCTGGTCGACGGGCACGTGCACCTTCCGCCGACCACTGGCGACAACATCGATGTACTGTGGAGACCTCACGCCCCACGTGTTGAGCAATTCGGCGGTACGTCCACCCGGCCTCCCGCATGCCCACTATACGCCCACGCTCAAAGTCCGTCAACTGCACATACGGTTCACGTCCACGCTGTCGCGGCATGCTACCAGTGTTAAAGACTGCGATGGAGCTCCGTATGCCACGGCAAACTGGCTGACACTGACGGCGGCGGTGCACAAATGCTGCGCAGCTAGCGCCATTCGACGGCCAACACCGCGGTTCCTGGTGTGTCCGCTGTGCCGTGCGTGTGATCATTGCTTGTACAGCCCTCTCGCAGAGTCCGGAGCAAGTATGGTGGGTCTGACACACCGGTGTCAATGTGTTCTTTTTTCCATTTCCAAGAGTGTATATGTCAGGTAGTTCCTGACGTATTTTGGGAAAGTATAGCTCATCCATAAAAAAGACTGCAAACGAGTGTTTAGGATCCCCACCAAGTCAGATTAAAGGAAGACATCGAAGCAATTCGCAGGCGTGCTGCTAGATTCGTTACCGGTAGGATCGATCAGCGTGCAAGCATTTCGGAGATGCTTCTTGAGTTCAAATGGGAATCACCGGAGGGAAGACGATGCTCTTTCCGCAAGACACTATTTCGTATAGTTTGCGAACCGGCACGTGAGACCGACTGCAGAACGATTCTGCCGTCGCCACCGAACATTTCCCGTGAGGACGATGAAGATGTGAGAAATAAGGGCTCGTACGTTGGTTTTTAGACACTCGTTTTTCTCTCGCTCTAACTGCGAGTGGAACAGGAAAGGAAATAACTAGTAAAGGTACAAGATGCCCTCCGCCATGTACCGTACTGTGGTTTGTGGAGAATGTATATCGATGTGGACATATGTGAAGCACTTCAAGGATTTTGTTAAAGTACGTATAAAGAAGATAATGGCAATAAAGCATGATTAATGAAATGTGAAATACACGTACAACCTCTCACGCAGGCTACTTAATAAAATCTGGTACGTCGTTTCTTAGAGAGCAAACGGCGTGATTCAGTAAAAATAAAAAAAAATAAAAATGTTTCTCTGATTATTACATCAAAAACCTCCAAAATAACAATTATACACTAGCCACGTGATACAGCTAGCACCAACATAAGCAACTATAATGATCAGATCTTTCGTATCCCCCGTCATGTAAGAGGGTTATTTGGAAAGTAGGGTCCGATCAGTCACGATTTGGAAACCACAGTGGAAATCCGATGAGGCCTCGCACATGCGTGTTGTATGCCCGTCGCTTGCGTCACATCGCTCTTTTCAGTTCTGAGTACACAGTGAGCAAGTAAAGATGCCTAGAAAATAGTCTCTCCCACCAAGCATGGATACTTGCTGAGAGATGTCGCCTGATTTCATGCAACCCCACATAACATAGCTGTCATGCCTTCTTTTCCACAACAATTACTCTTGGGCAGTGAGGGCGTTCCTGCAGCGTTTTCGATGGGAAGTGTCTAAATCACCCACCATACAGTGCGGACTTGTCTCCTGATTTTCTGCTCGCATGCACTGGCTATGACAATAACATTTTGGCACAGACAGCGAGGTGCAGACCAGTGTAGAGAACTGGTGGAAAGAGGGTACTGGAAAGTTGGTACATCGCTACGACAAATATGTAAGTCGGAGCAGTGAGTATGCAGAGAAGTAGCTGTAAGATTTAGCTGACTGTTACAAATAAAACATTGTTTTCCATTGTGGTTTCCATTTCGCGACCAATCGGCCGTTTCTTTCCAAACAACCTTCATACCCTAAAGTTTATTTACAACAACTTACATAACAATATTTACTGTGACATCTGGTAACACAAAAGCCACAAAATCAGCTCCTTTCCTTTATATTTATCCAAAATATCTTGTGCATGAAAAGAGTGCAGGTAACCCCTGTTGACAAAAAGGATAGGACAGATACATAGTGGTGATAGTGGTGGTGGTGGTGGTGGTGGTGGTGGTAAGTTCCAGTGGGACCAAACTGCTGAGGTCATCGGTCCTTAGGCTTACACACTACTTAATCTAAGTTACTTACGCTAAGGACAACACACATACCCGTGCCCGAGGGAGGACTCGAACCTCCGACAGCGGGAGCCGCACAAACCGTGGCAAGGCTGTAAGTGGGCTGCTTCTGTGTTGGCAGCGCTGTGTAGCGCTTTGCACTGGATCTCTGGCTGCGCTTCCTTTGTAAGAGACTCTGTGGCTGATTGGACTCGTTGTTGGAAATTAATCGCCACTAGTGTTGGGCAGTTGGAAGTTAGTCGCCAGCGGTGATGGAAGTACTGTTGGGCAGTTGTAGGGGAACGGCCAGCAGTGATGATGGATGTTAGATGTGAGAAGTTAGCGTTGATGGAGGGTAGAGGTCTGAAGTGTTAGCGTAGGCTAACGATCTGTACATGTTCGACTTGGAGATTGAATATTATTCATGACTATATACCTTTGTACTAGATGTCAATGACGATTTATGTTTGCGTCTGAACTGGATGTCACATTATTGAGGTAAAAAAATACATTATTTGGCTTACAACAAAATCTTTCCTTTGCTAACCACATCACTATTAGTAGTTCGTGGCTTTAGTAGTTAGAATCTTTCATTTAGCTGGCAGTATTGACGCTCGCTGTATTGCAGTAGTTCGGGCAATGAAGATTTTTGTGAGGTAAGTGTTTAATGAAATGTATAGGTTATTGTTAGGATTTCTCTTTAGTCAGGGCCATTCTTTTGAATTAATTATTTGAAGACAGGTTATCGTTTTAGAGCAGTCAGATTGCGTTGCGCTAGAATTTTGTGGGCCAGTGTTGACATGATAAGAATAATCAAATAGAAAGTAGGTTCACTTGAATTCAATTCCACTCAGCAGTTTAAGTAAAATATTTAACAAAGAAGGTTCAAGGCACCTCAGACCGCGCGGCTACCGCGCACAGAATAATAGGCTAATAGTGCTGACATACACCTGTCGTAGGATCCTAGACTTTATTCTAAGCTTAAATATTATGACGTGCCAGGCTAATTCAGGAAAAACCTCTCGTGCGGAAGTTTGCTTTTTTCATACGCGACAGTTTGCCAACAATAGATGCATATGAACAGGTAGATTGCGTCTTCCTAGATTTCCGAAAGGCGTTCGTCTCTGCGCCACAGCATCGCTTAGTAACCACCATACGATCATAAACCACCATAAGATCATACAGCGTTTTTTCCCAAATACGTGATTGGTTCGGGGAATATTTGACTAATAGAATCCAATGCGCTATACTGGACGGCGAATGTTCAACAGAAACGAAAGCAATATCGGATACGTCAGCTAATATTTTCAACATATCAGATGGTTATCACTAAAGTACAGGTACTCACGGAGGTCCAGTGTGGGCTGTAATTAAGCATACGGTAGCGAAACTTTGTAGGTATGCTAATGCGTTAACGCCGAATGGATTTACGCTGGAAAACATTGATTGATTGCAACCAGGTGCAAATCTGGCGCTGTTCACTCTTTGTATGACGCTGTGACATCCACGCTGTCATTTGACAAGCCACAATATGAGAGACCGTGCGTTGTTAGTGAAACTGTTTTATGTGAACGGCAGCAATTACAGTGCTGCATTGAGAGAGTATCGTCTACTGAAAGGTTTGAGGTGAGGCCCGATGTCATTAAATGGTGTAAAGACGACTATGATGAAATTCGAAAACATGGGTAAGCCTGGCGTGGCACCTGGAAGAGGAAGGCGTCCCATCCCAGTGGACGTTATTGACAAGGTTGTTGTTGTTGTTGTTGTTGTTAACTGACCACGCAACATGTGCCGCGGGTAGTGCTAGTGATTTGTATGAAGGCGAGAAGACCACTGAAGGAGGAATTTCCGGCTTCCTGGCATCTCTTCAATTTCATTCGAGTGTGACAGCCACACGGTTCCTGTAGGTTCACGTTACCATTGTACCTGTTATGTAAGAAGAGTGAATTTCTCAGATACTTTAAAATACACGTGTAAACTATGACCACTAGGAAAATCAGACTCAATTGTGTCTAGCAGATGCCAAGTAAATAAATAATTGTGAGGGCTGTCCAAAATGGAAGCTTCCCTGACACCGTAAACACTAAGGAAACATACAATGGGGTGACAAAAGTCATGGAATAGTGACATGCACATATACAGATGGCGGTAGTGTCGCGTACGTAAGGTATAAAACGGCAGTGCATTGGCGGAGCGGTCGTTTGTACTCACGTCAATCAACTTGAAAGGTTTCCGACACGATTATGGCTGCACGACGGGAATTAACAGACTTTCAACGCGAAATGATAGTTGGAGCTAGATGCATGGGGCATTCCATTGCGGAAATCATTAGGGAATTCCATATCCCAAGATCCACAGTGTCAAGAGTGTGCCGAGAATACCAAATTTCAGGCATTACTTCTCACCACGGACAACGCAGTGGCCGACGGCATCCGCTTAACAACCGAGAGCAGCAGTGTTTCCGTAGAGGTGTCAGTGCTAACAGACAAGCAACACTGCATGAAATAACTGCAGAAATCAATGTGGGACGTACGACGAACGTATCCGTTAGGACAGTGCGGCGAAATTTGGCCTCAATGGGCTATGGAAGCACACGAGCGCACGACATCGCCTGTAGCGCCTCTCCTGTGTTTGTGATCACATCGGTTGGACCCTTGACTACTGGAAAACCGAGGCCTGGTCAGACGAGTCCCGATTTCAGTCGGTAAAGGTTCGATTGTAGACTGGGTCCTATGGTCCGCCTGATCCAATAATTAACTGGAAATGTTTGTGTTCGGCTACTTGGAGACCATTTGCAGCCATTTAGGGATTTCGTGTTATGGATGACAATGCGCCATATCACCGGGCCACAATTATCTGCATTTTTACTTGCCAGAAACTTAAATAAGTATGCTCGGACAGAAGATTGAATCCCGCTCCTCCCTAGTGCGAGTCCAGTGTCTTACTTATCGGCCACCTTACTGGATTCGATATTAAACCAGCACCTTGCTAACACAAAAATGCGAAGCCACCTCCGGTACTGGATTTTGCAACTTTTCTGCGCTATGTACCTTTGTGGGGAAAGTAATTCGTATGAGACCCAGAGTCATTCACGACTGTCGAATGGGCCTCGTAAACGATCAGGCAGGTAGAGAAGCTATCAGCTGTCATGCTTATCTGAACACGATAGTTTTGCGGACGTTTGTTATCGGTCACTGCGTGACAAAGATTTTACTCCGATCCGGCACGTGCTTGTTGCCGTTGCTGGGTACATGCTTCCGTAGGGCAACGGAGGAACCTCTTTCGTAGGGAAGGTCCCGGATGACTTACGACAAGTTCTTATCTGCGTCCCTCTTGGATAACTGAATCCTTAGCCAGAAGGGGAAAAATTACACCACATGGTTGCTCTATTAGCGACCAAAAATGGGCTACAACCATAAATTCGTGCAAAAATTACAAAGCTACACCAAGATAGAACGTTTATTAAACATTTTGAAAAAAGTCAGTCAGGCGATAGATACTTGAAGATAATTCAGGCAGCTGGAAGACCCTAAAATGCCTCTTGCGGTAAGTGTTAAGTCACTGATCTGTCTTTAGTGCCTTTCACTTCGTAAGAAAGTTTACATGATTTGACTTTGCATTTACATTTTCTGCCTTTTATATTATATTTACGTTGCAGGGATGGACTGACGATTCATTTCCTTGAACGAAGAGCGTAACCAACTAAACTCAGTTTTCTCATCTCGTTTTCAAACTTCTCTGATATTATATTAGTTCATTAACACAGGTAAGCCGGCTGGAGTGGCCGGGCGGTTCTAGGCGCTACAGTCTGGAACCGCGTGACCGCTACGGTCGCAGGTTCGAATCCTGCGTAGGGCATGGATGTGTGTGATGCCCTTAGGTTAGTTAGGTTTAAGTAGTTCTAAGTTCTAGAGGACTGATGACCTCAGAAGTTAAGTCCCATAGTGCTCAGAGCCATTTGAACCATTTTTTGAACACAGGTAAATGTCCTCCCCAGAATTCATCTTGCTGCCGCGGTGTTGCAGTAACGGCGACATCCGTAAATAATAAAAGCCAATAAAGCCATAGATACCTGTGACGCTGTGAGGAAGAACTGCAAATTCAAGAACCTGTAAAGAGGTGAGTGCGTAAACTGGAATGCCAAACGTGGGATTGTTTTATGAATTCCCTTGCACAAATTACGTACCCTACATATTCAATTTGGTCTGAAATAAATAACCCCCATAAAAAAATCTAGTGCCCTATATGCTAGAGTCTAAACAACCATGGCCACAAATAGTTGCTGTGCAAATAGAAACACGAACTCATTAAGCGACCATTTACAAATTTTGTCAGAATACACATGCTGACGTCACTTCAATATAAATGTAGCATTGACACACAAACACAGCTGGTAATCTTTTACCTGAGGTACTTTTTCAAAATATGTATCCTGACGTCACTTGTATGGTAATACACCTTCGAAGAACACCTATATTAATTTCTTCGTGTTATTTCCAATGAAACCACAAACAAAAAGAGGAGAACTACTAAGAGATTTCTCAAGTAGCAACGTCTCGGAGCTCTGAAACATTAATATGCGTAAACTGGCATTTACTTAACCGTCAGAAAGCCGGCAACCGGTAGCATCCAGAAATGTAAGAGATTTCGTTCTAATCGATTGCCAGAAAAGGGCTCATTTTTTGGGTGCAGATCTTCTGTTTCGGTCACACAGATTAATAACCGAACTGTGAATCATACTGTATTTAAAAGCAGTTTTAACGCGAAATGTTTCTGTTATGACTAAAGGAAGTGAAAATCTGGGTTCAGCGAATCTCACAAAAACGACAGATCGTTGTCTTCGTTTGGTTAAAAATTCGAATCATAGTATACCGGCACTGTAGCTGGATAGTAACATTCTACACGGTTTGCCCCTTATACTGCTGCAGCCCGCCATAAACCTCCTATCTCCACACGTACAGTATCTCTGCCTGTGCTGCACGGTAGGCAACATCGTGGGCGCCCGCGACTGCCGGGCGTTCAAGGAGAGGGGAGGTTTGACGTAATGGGTGGGGATAGGCAGTAGCTGCCACGGCTCACTTATATATACAGCACCGAGCGCAGCGACGAGTATTCTCTTGTTGAGAGTTCGTTGTGTCGAGTTTGACTGTTGCGTCTCGGTGACAAGTGAAAGTTCGTTAGGGATAAAGTGCACGAGTGCCATTAGTTACGCGTTTTAGTCGTCAAGTGTCGATTGTTTACGCGACATCGTCAAGTGCTACATAGAAAACTCCACCAAGGAAATGTGTCGCTCGCAGATAGCTGACATTGTTGATGTGAGTGAAAACGAGGGTACTGGTATGTCCAAAAAATTGTTACTGAAGAACCAGAAGCGCAAGGCGATTAAAATGATGCGGACAGAAGAGGAGAAGCATTCTACAGAACCACCACCGGTTCTACCTCACGAAATGTTGAACACCGATCTGTTGGCAGTGGCAACATCATACTACAGGAGTTTCATCGACAGTGCTACAGACATAGCTGAGAAGTGGAAAGGCACGAAAGCATACCGGTAAGTGACCTGGAGTAAAAATCCTTTCTTGCATACGCACGATTAGTTCAGTTTCGTTTTTATATATTGTTTTTACATTAATACATCCATTAATTCATTGAAGTACCAGTTTCCAGTCTGATTTGTTTGTTACTTTTTTTCAGAGTGATGTTCCAAACAACACAGCCAGCCCATGTTATTACCATTGTTGCTGTCAGTGTTGTCGCAAGTTTAGTTTGTAATAAAAACAACACTGCGAATAGTTTCAAGCCATCACCGTGGATTAACTTGCTCTATTTGGGAGCATTTATGACACATTTTGGAGCTCAGATGTGGATGACTTTTGTCTCAGGTAAATAACTTAATGTTTAGCATATTAACATGCGCTAACTTCGTCGACATATTTCCAGAACTCAACAATGTGTCATTTCATACTATATATTTCATATGGAATAGCACTTTTCAATAAATGCTAATTGAGATTTTTCTGTACTGTTGCAGGTTTAACACTATACTTTGAAATTCCAAGACACACGTTTGGAGTAGTACAGAAAGTGCTGTTTCCAAAATATTTCTCTCTGAACAGTTTTCTTAGCATGATAACATTATTTCTTTTCGTGAGGCTACATCCCAGAAGTGAATGGGACAGCAGTATAGGATTTCAGGTATGTTTGCACACCAATAGAATTTATGGATAAACTTCTGGAAGAGGCAGTGGTCTCATTTGTCATACAGGAAAGACGATTTAAAAAAAGCATGTCTGTAGTTTTATTGCTTTTCACCTGTGGATCATGATCCCTGCCCCTCATCACAATTTAATTTTTGTTATTGATGAGAGCATTGCTGACAATTTTATTCAAAACATGACTTTTATAGTGCATATATTACAAATTTCCCATTTGTAGCGTTTATTTGAAAGCTGTATTTTTTTTTTCTTTTTAGGTTTTCATCATGTCATTATGTTTCCTGCTGGAACTTGTGATTCGTTTATACCTTACACCACCTCTTTTGCGCCTGATGACAGCCAAGACAGCTATTGAGAAGGCAGCTGGTGTGGGACTAGAAGTTGGAAAACACAATCCTGGACCCCTTGCGCACTGTCCACATTATGTCAAAATGCATCAAGCATTTCGTAAGATCCACATGGCTGTTGCAATTGGTAACATTCTCACCATGGCCTGCACAACAGTGCATTTGCATTATCTTGCCAGCAAGATCTGCTTTCTGTAAAATTTGTATCATATCCACCCTCTAGAATGTGAGAGAGATGAAGATCTGATTCAAACACTATTTTCCACCGACTGAAAAAAGAATAGAAATTGTCTTCCATGCATGTTTGTTTGTTGGTGACTGAATGATAAATTATGTGAGGACTGCTCTATGTTTTTGTTTATATGCCATGTATATATTTAGTTCAAACTTTCAAATTAGGTGTAGTCATTCATTGTGAAGTATTATCCATGTGGACAAGCATTTTACATAAAATGCGATAATTCATGACATGTTGACACATCTGAGTCAAAGTTGGCAGCCTAGTAACTGACTTTATGGCTGGAGCTTTTAAGAATCTCCATTTGTGCATGTGTTTTTGTGTGTAAATTAAAGATGCAAATGTAATTTGCTTGTAAGAGAAAACAGTCTTGACCAAATGGAAAGTCATCATCTCTTGGTCACTGGAATGTTTAATTTATCATAGAGGCAATATAGCCTGGTAGAGTTCCTGTTTCAGATCAAGATATGATTTATTTTTCAGTGAAGTCATAACAATCATTGATTAATAAGACAGTAAGCATTGTCCTTGAGGTTTCTTAACTGAAATCTGAAGAGAGAAGCATGTCTTGAATACATGATTAATCTAGTCATGTGCCATGTCAGTCTGTTGTGCATTTCATTGTAATTTATTTGTATATGTTCCTTGTTCTGTTAACTTATTTATTATTTTGTCATTTAAAGAGAAAGCTGCAGACAAGAAAATTTTTATATAATTTTTGTAATAAAATGATGCATTATCAAGTTAAAACTGTTTTTATTTTCCCCTATCACCACTTTACATTTTGGTATGATAGTTCAAATTTCTCTGAGAATGGTGCCTACCCACACAAAAACCAACAATTTTTTGTCATGTGGGGCAAATTCATGAACGGAAAAGCTAGTCATTAGTGAAATGACAGGCAAGAAAAAAATAGTTTATGGGACTCAATTTCACAGTGTTATATGCAGCATTTTATCTACCATTTTCAAAAATGTTTCCTAAGAAAGAAGACGTTTTCAGTGATGGGTTTGAAACCACTCAGTTGTTACCATAACAGTAAATAATAACTGTTGCAAACACACTGCCTACTTATGGTTACCACAGCACCGTTGAAAATGGATGATGCATTATTAAAACTTCTACTGTTGTTAGTTGTATATGAGTATGGCAACTGTAATGCTTTAAAACAGTTGGTTTCATTAGACCTAATTTCAAAATGCTGGCTTATAACATCATCTTCCCCCTCCAGAAACCATATGCAGTGTAAGTTAACAATTTGTTCCTTAAAATAAAGCTTGAAATGTAAAAATGGAATGACAAGTCACATTATTCTGAATGAAATTGCCTCTAATTTACATTAACGCACAATGATGGAACATCCGTCAGCAATAGTAACATATTAAGTGCTGTCATTCATGAACGTGACAACTAATTCAGCAGCAGTAGTTTCTAGTGTATTCTTTACAAGTCCCTGTCTCTTCATCTGAAAAATACCTGGTAAAGTTACTGTGGGGCTAAGTATCTTAATATGATTCACATCATTAATATGACATTGTTTATACAGACTAGGGGAAGACTGCCTTCAATGGAAATTAGCCTTTGGTGGTGGTTTTTTGTCTAGCAAAGTGATAGTCATCAAGCTATGGGGATCATAAATGAATTTGCTGGTGTCAATTAAGGCACATATTTAGCAAAAGTTATGAAGCCACATTGATATTTTTTGTATAATAAAGAACAGCCATATTAAATTCCTGCATTTCAATACACATAGGTGTGGTTATCTCTTGGTTAGTATCACTCTTTTGCACTAATATCGTGAAATCCTAAAAATACAGAAATTTGTTTTAATAACTGGAACATTGCTGTAGGTATAAGTTATTTGTAAAACTATCTTTCTGACATCGCTGTAATGAAATGGCACTATCGCCTTCCCATTGTATTATGCCATCTAAGGAAGTGCTCTAAGCTGCAAGTACAGATTGTCATGTGCTGTGCTCATCTAATAATAAAATTGTTGGTGCCAGTAAATTTGCAAGGATTCTCTAGAACTACAATTGGAAAATAAAGATGCATGCCTTAAGAACTATTCAATGCTGTCCTTAGAAAAGTGTGTCTGATGTGAATCTTAAGAAAATAAAGCATTCTTCCTAAATCAAATTTACACGCCACACGAAATGAAAAGCAGCATTGACTCCTTGCATAATGTACCCATACACTGGGACAATCTAATTTACGGACTTCTATTCACCGAACAGTAAACTAGCACGGTTGAAGGCCTGCGACACCATACAATTTATCAGGATAAAATCTGTCATTCGAGACTGCTCACTAAGCAGATGGATGGAGTCAAAAGATCTGTACTAATTCCAAAGATTGCATCTGTCAGTTAGCATTGCTGGATAATGGTGCAGATGTCATGATTTCTATCCCTGCTAGCCTAAGATTTTTATGCTGTATGGAATTCTGAAACTAAATTGGAGCTACTGTTGGGAGACCTAATAAGAAGCCATTTTGGGGAAACAAGCTGCAAAACATATAGAAGCTGCCAAAATGGCATAAAAACTACATTGATTATAATACTTTCAGTGCTTATTTGTAGCCAATAAAGGGAAATAATAAACTTGTGAATATTTCACAAACGTCTCACGAAGTAAACAGTTTTGTAATGAACTTAATGATCACTCTTCATGTTAAAGAGAAACTGCTAATGGAGATATTGCTTTCATTAAGAGCAGTCTGCTTAGTGTAATTACATGTTACTCTTGCTACAAAGGGTAAATAAACATAGTTTAATTCAAGGAAAGAACATGTTACTTTATTCAGCTGAACACAGTACACATGGTTTTTCTGGAATTTTGTTCTGTGCCATTCCTTCTAAGTCAACAGTTTTAGTCATATTTACTTAACATGCTGACTGCCGTGTGGAAACAGCTGAGCCTTATACCCTACATCTTGTACCTGGACTGGCCTGACAGTGAAGCATTCATCACTAAGTGTGCAACAGTCGTGTTGAACATCAAGTTAAAGCAGATGTTCCACATGTCATGGCAGGTAATCAGAAAATGCAGTCATTTAGATAGAACAACTCCAATATTAAAAATAAGTTGTGATTTGCAAATATGTTCAACAGAGTACAGAACGATTCACTTTCTCTTGAGATATTCTCACAATTTTGGCTCAAGATTTTTGCACAAGAGAAATTCTGACCCCCTATCTAGCTCCCCATAATTAATGCTCTCACCGAACACAAAAATTTGGGGGGAAACTCCGTCCATCAAAAACAATGAGGAAGAAAAAACTAAACTTATTAACAGGGGAGGAGAATACTAGAGACTGTCTGGGTTTGAGTCCTGGTTTGACACCCAAGTTTTAATCTGTCTAAGGTTCGAACATAGTATATTCTGCTACAGAGTGAAAGTTTCATACTAATAAAGAGAGAAGTTATCACTAATGAGACCATCATGAGAAAGACTACTAAGCTTAAGATGAATCTCAGCAACCAAATATAAGCAACAACAGTATGAAAGAACTGGACAAAATCAAACATAATGTGATCAAAAGAGTCTTTCACCTACCACACAGCTTTGTTACATATTTACATGTGGAGAACATCAATGTACACATAGCTACACTTCTTTACTGGTCATCATGAATTAAGTGGACCTGTAGGAATGTCGAAGGAACAAGTGATTAATAACATCTACAGTAGAATCTTAGGTGATCATGCTCATTTAATAGCATAAACAGAGTTCCACCAGTATGGGATTCCATTTTCAAAAAGAAGAGCGGTCCCATTCGTACCATCGGAAGTGTGCACTATTCCTCCCCATATGTATTCCATTAGTTATTATGCACAGGCAGCTGCAGTTGAACCAAAATGTCTGCATTCCACCCATTTATAGATAATTACAAGAAAAATATGAAAACTAATCAAGCTGCCACAGACTTGCTTGGTTCAAGTCAACAAAGATACCAATTTCAACACTCTTCTAAAATACTATTAAGAGAGAAATATGGTAACAAAAGTTCTGGCAGAAAGTAAGTAATACACAAAAATATTGCTACAACATACAAAACAATAAACACACAGAAACAAGTGCACGGTAAGAGTGGAAATAAATGAGTCTTGACAACTAGCCAGTCCACAACAAAAAGCACCGAAAAAACTGCATGTGATATCAGATCACTAGTATGCTAGTTCGTATTTCTAGCATTAACTTAAATAAAACCAGGTGAGGTGGCACGTGGTTAGCACACTTGACTCTCATTCAGGAGCACAATGGTTCTAACTCGCATCCGACCATCCTGAGTTAGATACTCCATGATTTCCCTAAATTGCTTCGGGTAAATGCCACAATGGTTCCTCCCCTAATCCGATGGGACAGATGACCTCACTGATTGGCCCCTCCCCCCAAATCAACGAATCATCTTAAATAAATTAAGGAGCAAAACATTGCACTGGTTTCATCCAGTGATACGTATAACAACTTCACTACACCCTCTCTGGATCTAAAAGGATTGCCAAAATGAAGAGAACTTACAAAATAAAAAATAAAACTAGCTATTTATTGAATACATACAAAACAAACTAAGACTAAATGGTTTCTTTTCAAAATCAAGGGGTCCTTCAACTGGGAATGGGAGGATATGGAGAAAATGGAGTCACTATGGCAAGTAATCAGTGACACCATGTCCAGAAAAAAACAGTATTAGGGAGACAACAACAAGTAAGGCATTGAATGACCTTGTTATGCCTCTTACCAGAATTCATAAAAAAAGGACTCAATCAATAAGCAGACTGCCTTGTAACACCTTTACAAAAAAGACTACAATTCAACCAAGTGAAGGATGTACCTGAAGGGACAAAAGAACATTTTGATATTACCTGAGATGCATACTGCACACTGCATCTTTATTTCCTTATTCATTGTATCTCTTAAATGGAAGTCAAAATAACAACACTGTGAAAGATCATAATTTAAATTTTCTGTAAGGTAACTTCCCCCATCACTCTGCAATACAACATAAAAATGTTGCTCTTATTAATATGCACACACTTCACTCAGCCAAATAAAGTTTTTTTTTAGTTAGGAAGATGAATCAATACTTAAGAACAATATTGAGTGATTGGTTACAAATGTCTTTAATTCTATTCAAGCACTTCATTTTCATCAGTTATCAATCTAAATCCTCTCAGATTTAGAAGTGGCGTCATCTTAGTTCAGTGGTTTGTCAATGCCATGATGTGAAACATTTTTCTCATCCCAGACAATGTGTCAGTAGATATACTACTACTACTACTACTACTACTTCCTCAAAATACTGTTTCCACACCCTACAGACATGAAAACCCTTTAAATTTTGCAAACAGCAGACCATTATGAGCAAATTAGCACTGGAACAAATTTACATGCAAGACACACTCTTGTCAATATACAAAAAAATATCTGTTCATATTGGATTTAAGTAACCACTGCACTATTACATAGTTAAATGAATATCAACAATGTTACTTACTGTCAAGAAGATACATCAAGTTGCAGACAGGCATGATTAAAAGACGGACAGGTGCCCCCCCCCCCCCACAAAAAAAAAAAAAAAAAAAAAAAAAAAAAAAAAAAGGCAAGCACATCTCACACACGCACAAGTGTCAACTGCAGCTCATGTGTGGGGAGGGGGCAGTGCGTACGTGTGTCTCTCTTTACTGACAATGGCTGTGTCTGGAAGCTATATGTGACTGTCTTTTAATCGTGCTGTTTACAACTTGACATGTCTTCTTTACAGGAAGTAGCAATGTATCTTCTACTACATTATTGCTATTCTTACCTGGAGTATAAACAGTTTAGTGAAAATGTGTGTAAAGGAACTTATCCTGGTGCAAATGATGATTGCTTCTGTAGAAATGGTATCTCATACACTATTCAAAGATAAATCTGGATAAAGGTATGTAAAAAATTCAAAACTCTTCTCCACAAATACAGATTAAAAGAACAGTTTTATTTCTGAAACTTCCTGGCAGATTAAAATTCTGTGCCAGACCGAGACCCGAACTCCGGAACTTTGCCTTTCATGGGCAAGTGCTCTACCATCTGAGCTACCCAAGCACGACTCACTACCCGTCCCCAAAGCTTCAATTCCGCCAGTACCTCGTCTCCTGCCTTCCAAACTTCACAGAAGCTCTTCTGCCAGGAAGTTTCATATCAGCGGACACTCTGCTGCAGAGTGAAAATCTCATTCTGGAAACATCCCCCAAGCTGTGACTAAGCCATGTCCCCACAATATCCTTTCTTCCAGGAGTTCTAGTTCTGCAAGGTCCACAGAAGAGCTTCTGTGAAGGTTGGAAGATAGGAGACGAGGTACTGGCAGAATTGAAGCTGTGGGGACAGGTCGTGAGTCGTGCTTGGGTAGCTCAGATGGTAGAGCACTTGCCTGCAAAAGGCAAAGGTCCCAAGTTCGAGTCTCAGTCAGGCACAGAGTTTTAATCTGCCAGGAAGTTTCATATCAGAGTACACTTCGCTGCAGAGTGAAAATCTCATTCTGGAAGTTTTATTTCTCTCTCCCACCAGCACCTATTCCTCTGAGCTATACCATTCCTCCAGCACGTCCTCACAATTTCCCTTGCCAAAACATCCACTTGCCTTCTTCCTTGGCTGGCTCTTTGCCACTTAAGTACCGTAGCCATTTCCTTTCCCATCACTATCCACCCTGCACCTGACTTGCCCAGACATTTTATCCCACATTCCCCAGTCCCTTACCCATTCGTATTCCAACCCTTCACAGTCTTGTAAGTAATTTGTTATTCAAGCCTCATTTTGCCACTGCCACTGCAAGCCAACTTTCATCCCCCTCTTCTGCCATCTATCAACTCCCTGTGCCTTCCTTGTCTTGTATATATTATTTAAACTTTAACATTTTAGTTCAATGGTTTAAACTTATGTTAGCCCCATATACTATAAGCCGCACCAATAATGCTGTTCAAAATAGAAAAATGTTGAATTTAACTTAATACTAGAAACAATGCAAATGAACCTGGAGACAGTGTTACAGAATTGGAAAACTAAGCAGATGAGAATGAGACAGAAAACTGATACTGCGAGAAGAATTTCACAGAGCACTAAAATACTTGTTAAAACAAGGCCCCATGCGTACGCGAAATTCCCTCAAAATTATTGACATCATTGGTATGCAAGATACATGAGACAGAAGAAATGACCTCAGAATTTAATAATTCCTATTTCAAAGAAGGCAGGTGCTGACTGATGTAAGTATTACTGAGCCATCAGTTCAGTGAGTCATAATAGCAGAAGAATGACATAAATTATTTACATAAGAATAGAAAACTGGAGAAGCTGACCTAGGGGAACTTTGGTTTGGGTTCTGGATAAATGTAGGAAATATGATGTGGCACTGAGCCTACAACTTATCTTAGAGGATATGACTGAAAAAAGGCAAACCTACGTTTATAGCATTTATAGATTTCAAAAAACTTTTGACAGTGTTGGCTAGAACACATTCATCAAAATACTTAAGGGTGAAGAGAGAAAATACAGTGAACTTTTGCAGAAGACAGACTACAGTTATAAGATTTGAAGGACCCGAATCACTTGAGAAGGGAGTGAGACAGGGTTGTAGTCTATCCGAACATTATTTAATACATTTACAGGTCAAGCATGAAAGTATACATGGAGAAATTTGGACAGGAAATGAAAGTTCATGGAGAAGTAATAAAAACTTTGAGGTTTGCTGATGATGACATAATTTTCTCAGAGAAGCAAAGGACATAGAAGAGCAGTTTAATAGAATAGGTAGCATCTCAGAAAAGAGGTTACAAGATGAGAGTCAATAAAACAAAGGTAATGGAGGTTGTCAAATCAGGTCGTAACTAGATTAAATAATGTTAAACTAAAAGAAATAGAGTAGTCTCACTATTTGGGCACAAAAATAGTGAACGACGACAGAGGCAGAAAAACTAATAAATCTTTGGAGTTTAGCCTTGTACAGAAGTGAAATGTGGGCAATAAACAGTTCACAAGAGAAGAGAATGAAAGAAGGGATCATTTGATGCGGCATATCCTGAAGCATCAAGGAATCGTCCATTAGGGAAAAATTTCCATTGCTTTATCATCAGCACGTCATTCAACGAAGTAACACCATTTTCAGCAACATGAGGAAAAAAATATCAAACGGCTGACAAAAAATTACACTTTTTCTACTGTAGCTGAGGAACAGACCTATATTTGGAAAGAAGTGCTCAGCTAAATTGTTTTGTTTCAGGAATGATATTTAAAAGCTATGGCACTCATCTTTTTGCGACATCATTTACATGTATAACTCGTGCTACAGAAGCATCTCGTGGCAGAGTTAACTGAACATATAGCCAGCTACAAGTTGTCATGGGATAAGAAAGTTAAATTTTGAGGTTTCAGTGCTCAATTTGCTAAACATGTAAAATAAGTGACTGTTCTGAGACAATGAGTTTATAACTTACTCAGTTATGTGCAAACATATTCCCAAGTGAGAAGTGCTGACTTGATTACCTAAGACCAATTGAGTAGAAGATGTGACTCAAATTGATGGAACCTATTTATTCTTAGAGAAATCTACACAAAAACAATTTTAGAAATAGCGTCTTAGGATCAGCAGTGACTTGATTAACAAAACTTTGTCTCAAAAGTCTAAATAATTTTATACTTGTACTTGGTAACCAGTTTTGTTTATACTTCCATCCAGGGGCAGTGGCAAGGGGGGCAGGGGAGGAGCTATGTGGGCCTAACCCCCCCTCCCCTCCCCCCAATGGAGTATCATATTACACTGGATAAAATAACTTCAGAAATCAGTGAATATATTACTTCAACAGATTCAATCTTTTTTTAATAAATAAGTAGCAATATAGGTTACAATGTATTTCAAACACTTAACAAAAGAATAAGGGTGGAAAATAGCTTACTATCTAAACCAATATATATCAATGAACTTAAAATAGGTGTCCTATTCATTAACACACATTTTTTACCCTGAACTCCAAAGCAGTTACCAAAAACTACTTTAAGCGACACTAAATTTTACCAATTTGTCGGTAGAGGACCCAAACTCTCATTTTGTTAAGCGATATTCCATTCCCCCAAACCCTCCCCACCCCATTAGCCCCTTGACCGACTT
This sequence comes from Schistocerca serialis cubense, assembly GCF_023864345.2. Lineage (NCBI taxonomy): Eukaryota > Metazoa > Arthropoda > Insecta > Orthoptera > Acrididae > Schistocerca > Schistocerca serialis. The sequence goes on along the minus strand of NC_064639.1, from coordinate 221,648,578 downwards.
CTAGAATCACCCTTGCTGCCATCCTCAGACTAGTTTAATAGACAGGGTGAGGCAACTGCATTGGCAATACCAGCAAAGCCGAAGCTTATAGGAAGTACCAGTGAAGCCGCCAACACAGTCATTGCACTGTGGTTAGCCATTAAACTGGCCTGAGGATGTTTTGATATCGGCATACATAGAAAAAAAGTGTTTCCTGCAGTCATACCTGTATTTCTATGTGGCAAAATAGATATCCCATCATACACGTCACACTTCCTATTGAATGACAATGTTTACTAAGCAATGAAAAACTAAAATGAAACAATAACATAAAAATTAGATATTAAACAATCCTCAGAACATTTCTTTGATTGAATTCCTTATAGCCTATTTTATCGTTTGAATTATTTCTAATTCATATGTCCCCACATCAAATGTGTTCCTTTTTCCACCTTTCCAGCACCCTCAATTACTCAACATTTAAAAATGTCATCGCTTGTTTCTTTGCCAAATTTTTTTGTAGTCAGTTCTTGACTGTGTGGATAACGATGCTTAGAATTATCTTCTGCCTTCTTTGCCACAGTGTTTTTAGACCAACAAAATGAAAGCAAATACCTGTGAATGACCTTTATGTTTTTTCTTTATCAATATGAAGTTGAAGAAAAGGAAAATAATGAGAATGGAAACAAAATAAATGGCAAGTCACAGGGGAAAAAAAAAAAAAAAACTGCTCTCACAATTAAAGCTTTTGGCCATGGGCCTTCATCAAACAAACACACGCGCGCGCACACACACGCACACACACACACACACACACACACACACACACACACACACACACACACACACACACACACGCACACACAGTCTTCGGCAACTGAAACCAAACTGCCCTCTTAATATTGTTAGATTCCATCCTGGATTTTCCATTGTTTGATTTTAACAAAATAAATGGGGTTGAATTCAAATACATAGAACAATCTTTGCTTAATTTTCAGTCATTTCTCAAACAATGGAAAAACAAGACTTCTTTTTTCTTAGCAGTCTTCTGTCTGCCACTCAGTGCCTCCTTTTAGTCATTTATCCTGGATTTATTTAACAGGAGGTTGTCGATTCACCTCAGTTGACTACAGCTGCGCACAAGGGAAGGCAGTGTTAAGCAATTAGTAACAGAGAATCTTAACTATGTGATACTGAGCAACAACTTTCACCAACAGAGAAAATGTTCCATATAGCATAATGTGCTTCCAATGGAACTAAAATCTAAATCATCATTATTCCACCCTGGACTTTCACTGGGACAGAGAGGCAAATCAGGCAGCTGATATTGTATTAACAGTAGCTAGTTTACTCACCATCACTCATAATAACAGAAACTACTGATATGTGAGCACATCCAACAGTAACAACTAGTTATGAAATACACTCACTAAATGACTCACTCTTTAAAAATAATTTCAATGGAATATTTGTGGAATTTTAATGTTACTTTGCAAGAACAATCTTCATACCCAGTAACAATTAACATTTGCACAACTGTAACAATAACTTTTTCTAGGGATACTACACAGCAGGATTTCAGAACTACAACTGTGGTTTTGTACTTTGAGCATTTCCAACTAAATAGGGCAATACCATACAATAACAGTTGTCAATCATGATGGCATTTTCCTCAGTTATAAAGTTAAGTTTGTGCTGATACCCAACTCTTATCCATTAGGTCACATGCTTCTGCAGCTGTCCTCTAACCTGTATGATCAGAAATTGGAAGCTGGGAGAATGTTGACAGACTGATCTACCAGTAAGTCAAGAAGTTAAGTTCGTGCAAAACCACCGAATGCCAACACCACAAAGGAAGAATGACGTGCCAACGTAGAACCGAAAAACAACTGTGAAATAGTTTTAAAACAAGTGGACAACACCAATGCACTGTTGCAGAATTTGATCCAGCAAGAAGACTCAAAATGCACGTTTTGACTGCTCTTGGGTTATTTGTTGTTGTGGTCTTCAGTCCTGAGACTGGTTTGATGCAGCTCTCCATGCTACTCTATCCTGTGCAAGCTTTTTCATCTCCCAGTACCTACTGCAACCTACATCCTTCTGAATCTGCTTAGTGTATTCATCTCTTGGTCTCCCTCTACGATTTTTACCCTCCATGCTGCCCTCCAATACTAAATTGGTGATCCCTTGATGCCTCAGAACATGTCCTACCAACCGATCCCTTCTTCTGGTCAAGTTGTGCCACAAACTTCTCTTCTCCCCAATCCTATTCAATACTTCCTCATTAGTTATGTGATCTACCCATCTAATCTTCAGCATTCTTCTGTAGCACCACATTTCGAAAGCTTCTATTCTCTTCTTGTCCAAACTATTTATCGTCCATGTTTCACTTCCATACATGGCTACACTCCATACGAATACTTTCAGAAATGACTTCCTGACACTTAAATCTATACTGGATGTTAACAAATTTCTCTTCTTCAGAAACGCTTTCCTTGCCATTGCCAGCCTACATTTTATATCCTCTCTACTTCGACCATCATCAGTTATTTTGCTCCCCAAATAGCAAAACTCCTTTACTACTTTAAGTGCCTCGTTTCCTAACCTAATTCCCTCAGCATCACCCGACTTAATTAGACTACATTCCATTATCCTTGTTTTGCTTTTGTTGATGTTCATCTTATATCCTCGTTTCAAGACACTGTCCATTCCATTCAACTGCTCTTCCAAGTCCTTTGCTGTCTCTGACAGAATTACAATGTCATCGGCGAACCTCAAAGTTTTTATTTCTTCTCCATGAATTTTAATACCTACTCCGAATTTTTCTTTTGTTTCCTTTACTGCTTGCTCAATATACAGATTGAACAACATCGGGGAGAGGCTACAACCCTGTCTTACTCCCTTCCCAACCACTGCTTCCCTTTCATGTCCCTCGACTCTTATAACTGCCATCTGGTTTCTGTACAAATTGTAAATAGCCTTTCGCTCCCTGTATTTTACCCCTGACACCTTTAGAATTTGAAAGAGAGTATTCCAGTCAACATTGTCAAAAGCTTTCTCTAAGTCTACAAATGCTAGAAACGTAGGTTTGCCTTTCCTTAATCTTTCTTCTAAGATAAGTCGTAAGGTCAGTATTGCCTCACGTGTTCCAGTGTTTCTACGGAATCCAAACTGATCTTCCCCGAGGTTGGCTTCTACTAGTTTTTCCATTCGTCTGTAAAGAATTCGTGTTAGTATTTTGCAGCTGTGACTTATTAAGCTGATAGTTCGGTAATTTTCACATCTGTCAACACCTGCTTTCTTTGGGATTGGAATTATTATATTCTTCTTGAAGTCTGAGGGTATTTCGCCTGTTTCATACATCTTGCTCACCAGATGGTAGAGTTTTGTCAGGACTGGCTCTCCCACGGCCGTCAGTAGTTCCAATGGAATATTGTCTACTCCGGGGGCCTTGTTTCGACTCAGGTCTTTCAGTGCTCTGTCAAACTCTTCACGCAGTATCATATCTCCCATTTCATCTTCATCTACATCCTCTTCCATTTCCATAATATTGTCCTCAAGTACATCGCCCTTGTATAGACCCTCTATATACTCCTTCCACCTTTCTGCTTTCCCTTCTTTGCTTAGAACTGGGTTTCCATCTGAGGTCTTGATATTCATACAAGTGGTTCTCTTATCTCCAAAGGTCTCTTTAATTTTCCTGTAGGCGGTATCTATCTTACCCCTAGTGAGATAGGCGTCTACATCCTTACATTTGTCCTCTAGCCATCCCTGCTTAGCCATTTTGCACTTCCTGTCGACCTCATTTTTGAGACGTTTGTATTCCTTTTTGCCTGTTTCACTTACTGCATTTTTATATTTTCTCCTTTCATCAATTAAATTCAATATTTCTTCTGTTACCCAAGGATTTCTACTAGCCCTCGTCTTTTTACCTACTTGATCCTCTGCTGCCTTCACTACTTCATCCCTCAAAGCTACCCATTCTTCTTCTACTGTATTTATTTCCCCCATTCCTGTCAATTGCTCCCTTATGCTCTCCCTGAATCTCTGTACAACCTCTGGTTCTTTTAGTTTATCCAGGTCCCATCTCCTTAAATTCCCACCTTTTTGCAGTTTCTTCAGTTTTAATCTACAGGTCATAACCAATAGATTGTGGTCAGAGTCCACATCTGCCCCTGGAAATGTCTTACAATTTAAAACCTGGTTCCTAAATCTCTGTCTTACCATTATATAATCTATCTGATACCTTTTAGTATCGCCAGGGTTCTTCCATGTATACAACCTTCTTTCATGATTCTTAAACCAAGTGTTAGTTATGATTATGTTGTGCTCTGTGCAAAATTCGACCAGGCGGCTTCCTCTTTCATTTCTGTCCCCCAATCCATATTCACCTACTATGTTTCCTTCTCTCCCTTTTCCTACACTCGAATTCCAGTCACCCATGACTATTAAATTTTCGTCTCCCTTCACAATCTGAATAATTTCTTTTATTTCATCATACATTTCTTCAATTTCTTCGTCATCTGCAGAGCTAGTTGGCATATAAACTTGTACTACTGTAGTAGGCGTGGGCTTCGTATCTATCTTGGCCACAATAATGCGTTCACTATGCTGTTTGTAGTAGCTTACCCGCATTCCTATTTTCCTATTCATTATTAAACCTACTCCTGCATTACCCCTATTTGATTTTGTGTTTATAACCCTGTAGTCACCTGACCAGAAGTCTTGTTCCTCCTGCCACCGAACTTCACTAATTCCCACTATATCCAACTTCAACCTATCCATTTCCCTTTTTAAATTTTCTAACCTACCTGCCCGATTAAGGGATCTGACATTCCACGCTCCGATCCGTAGAACGCCAGTTTTCTTTCTCCTGATAACGACATCCTCTTGAGTAGTCCCCGCCCGGAGATCCGAATGGGGGACTATTTTACCTCCGGAATATTTTACCCAAGAGGACGCCATCATCATTTAATCATACAGTAAAGCTGCATGCCCTCGGGAAAAAATACGGCTGTAGTTTCCCCTTGCTTTCAGCCGTTCGCAGTACCAGCACAGCAAGGCCGTTTTGGTTATTGTTACAAGGCCAGATCAGTCAATCATCCAGACTGTTGCCCTTGCAACTACTGAAAAGGCTGCTGCCCCTCTTCAGGAACCACACGTTTGTCTGGCCTCTCAACAGATACCCCTCCGTTGTGGTTGCACCTACGGTACGGCTATCTGTATCGCTGAGGCACGAAAGCCTCCCCACCAACGGCAAGGTCCATGGTTCATGGGGGGGGGTTGGGTTATTTGGGATACCCAAATTACACATAGTTGTTTACCGTATATGGCCATTAGTTACAGTAGAAATTCACTGGCCTACCTCTTGGCAAAAACTAACTCCGACTCTATGGTAGAGTCACAGAGAGTCCTTTGGCAAGGACTCTGCCCACATTGTTGCACTTCTGAAAGGTAAGTGTAGCTAGTCTGCAAACCCTAAGGTAAGGTTGGTGAAGTTATCAACAGCCTATAGGAATATGTGGCCCCTGATGCCTGTGAGCCCATGAATCACTCACTGTCTTGTGACCACTTACTTCAGGTGGAAAGGACAGTGTTCTGAACTGATTTTCAGTGTAGCTGTGGGATTCCTGTTATCACCAGTTGCAGCAAGCATATTTATGGATGCATTTAAAAAATCAGCAATACAGCCCATATCATGATGTTCCAAATGCTTGCTTTGGCAAGCAGATGACATTTGTGAAATTTAAAACTTTCCCAGGAAATTAAATGTTTGAAGAGATTTCAGCAGACAGTACTCGATGGCTCACCTGAAGATGACTGGCAGGCATCCAGCTCAAATATCATGGAGTGAAGTTTATGACAACCGGCTACAATCCTGAAATCTCTTCAAACAAGATGTGACATTTGTTTCAAGTGGCCACACAGTGAATAGGAACTGCACAACTTCCACTACCTTGTTAACCAAAAGCATTCTAATATCTCATACACAGAGGAAGCAGAAATTGAAAAGAGAAATGTACTACCTTTTCTTAATGTGGAAATGATAGTCCATTCACCGACAGAGTCTACAGGAACCAAGAGAACACACTGAATCACTGATGCAGCACACTTGGGGGCAAACTGCAGCAAATTCAACAGACTTTCATTGGACTGACTGTAACAACAAGTATAATACGTGGCATTATGACATCACAGAATAAATCTGGAAAGGATCAGGATGTAGATCAAAGGCACAGTACAGTGCTACTGTTTGTGGGTGATGCCAGTAAATGTGTGGGATAGATGCTCTACCAAGTGAGCATAATGCCAACCTACTGAAGTGGAAACAAAATTGGAAATGTACCAGGCTCTGTGAAGGACACTATCAATAGGCTGAAAAAGTCTGGATTATTAAGTTTCCTGAAGTGTAGAATAGTTTACACCAATAAGACTGAGTAGCCTATTAATCCCTGTCTAACAGAAAATTAAAGGCAAACATGGGTTGGACAACATAGTAAGCTAGCAGTGGACAATCATCATGAGTGTGGCAGCAAGTGAAGCAGATAATAATTAGTGTTTTCTTTGCCACCACTGGTTATTGTGGAAGCCAAATAATACATCACTGTAAAGGCTTGCCACTTTTCAGCAATACTAGGCATCTGCAATTAAAAATTACTTCCACTAATGGTTATCAGCTGCCACCTTCCCTCTCCTGCCATCCAATCAACTACATATTTCAATTCATATTCTTGATAGACTGAATATGATTAAGATGAAATCACACTTTATAAAATATGAAGCCCAAAAATTAATTCCCCAACATAAGCATGTTAAAATTATGTCACTGATTCACACTCACTTTACCTATTTGCCCTGTACCTCACAGATGGGTGTTTATTTCTTGGTGTCCATTTTTGTGCTTCAAAATACCTTTGTTTCCTGTGTGTATATACTGGTTCAAAAAGAGATTGAAGTTCATGCACAATGTGGAAGCATGAGTGTTAAATACTTGTTTCACCTTGTCAGTTCAGTTCACATAGTGGTGTTTGCTGGTAGGGAACTGTATTCTGTTTTTTTTATGGACAAGGTAAGCAACAAGCGAGTTGTGATTAGTTAACTCATTATATTTATATAAGTAACGGCAATAATTCGGCAGATGTAATGGTTTCCACACGCATTTGTCAGCCAGGCTCACAGGAGGAGAAAAAGTGGGGCACTTCTTTGCGAATCCTATGTTGAAACTAAACTGAAAGCTGAGGATGACATCACACCGAATACGCAGAATCATTCATGAGAAAGAGTGGGAAAACATATTTGCTTAACAGGCACCAAAGTTTTCTTTGGCACACAATGCGTTGTTATACAACTGTTTTCATTAATAATATATTTGTTTTATTTAAAAGCAATTTTCATCTAAATGCTGTCAAGTATTTTTAACTGCTGAGTGTTGAAAAAGACCCAGAAGCCATAAGACTTTTCTCTTTAACAATTTCTTCTGTATTATATAGAAATTCTTGAACAGAAGTAAGTGGTCAGTCAGAAACCTATATTTTAATTGTCTATACAATCTTTTGTTCCCGTGATATATTCCACACCATAAAGTTTATTGTGATATGATCTACAAAAAATAACTAACTATAGAAACACGAATTGCTTCTTACTGGGTCATACTGCTAATTACTAGTTAACAAGGCTGGAAGGAGGAAGTTTTCAGCTACTATTATTGTTTATAGAGCTAGTGTGATGTCTCTCAGACGAGTGCTGGACACATATATCATCTGTAAGCATTTTTAAACTAATGATACTATTTACCACAGAACAAACTATGCACTGATTTGTTGACAAGGGGTGACAGTGTATGTGCTGATTTCCAAAATGCACCCTCCATCAGAGTATCATCATCATCATCATCATCATCATCATAGAGCAGATATACGAACGAAAGCCCAACTAAGGCGGCATAATTTGTTTATGGTGCCTGGAAATGGTACATGCACTCTGCATTTTTTCACAAGTGGTGTGTACATATACTGTAGATATATTGCTTGGAAGTTATTTGAGAATGGCACACTACAGGTTGGATCTATATCTATCCAACCCTTGCTGCAGAACTGGAGGCTATGAAAGAACAAAGGCTAGATGACACAAAGATGTAAACCACATCTTGTTTTTGTATGCTGAGTTTGACAAAGAAAGATTGGAATTTAGACTTTGATGAGTATAGGTTACCTCCTCCCTCAGACAGCATTTTCTCTTTTTCTTTCTATAGACAGTTGCCTGTATAAAGTGACTGTCAATTTTCTTAAGACTTCATGGGAACTTTGTAGGAATCATTTTCATTTATCAGTTATCACTAATTATCAATTTTAAGAAGTAGTGTGAATTCTTAACATAAATATGTCTAGTTTACTTACCATTGTATTTGTTAAACATTTATTGAAGGAAAAAACTGATGGCTTGAGCTTTCATTTCTGTTAATATGCACTTATGCATTTTCTCTGTACTCTATGTGAACATGTGTTCTCGATGGCTAAATAGAGTACAATCTCTGGAGGTCAAATAAACAAACATTCTGGACAACAATGGAACAAAACTGGACAAAGGTTTTTTGAATGAAACCACAGCAATTGCGTGAAATGATCCAGAAAACCACACAAGATTCAAACCAGACAGATCGAAATCCGATTTAACTATCTCCTTTCCCCACTTCTTTCAAACATATGCCCTGTGTCATCATAATCGTGCCACTTTGCTCAGACTGGTGGCAATGAAACAGTTCATATGAGCACAACAAAAACATTTGAGCTCATTACTTTTAGCAGTAAATAGCTTCAGAGAGCAATGTGATTTTTTCTAACCTCTAACCAGCAGTTGAAGTAAAGGACATTGAAGCATCACACAACAAAGTAACACATGAAGCTATTTTCCATTGTTTATGGTGCCAGGAACTATTACAGGTGCTCTGCATTTTTTCACAAGTGATTTATGGTATGATATAGTGTTTTCTGTGGCTACATTACTCGGAAGTTATTTGAGAATGACACTCATGTCCAGGCTTTCAGAACACGCTCATATCAAGGTTCCATATAAAGCAAGTGTTGTGGTATTACAAAACTTAAAAAAATTCAGCAACTAAGAAACAAGAAAAGATTTACTGTTTTATTAAAGAGTATTCCTCCTATTCATTTTATTTTACAATTTTGTTCATTGTACCTCGAAGTTCAGAACTGGATCAGTTACAGAAGATACATCAGAATGGATAAGGAAGATGAATTTGCGAGTAACAGATTATAATTACAAATGGCTCACTGAAAACTGGAAAAGATACACTAATAAAATACGAATCATATGGAGACAAGTAAGCGTCAAGATGTGTTGCATTTGTAATGCGTAAGAAAATAGCTCCCTTACACATTACATTACATTAAAAAATAACAGGTGGAGATTTTACCAAGCAAAGTGCTATAAAATCTGTTTTATATTAACAAACAAGGAGTTTCTGTTATGAGGTATACCCGTGTACATATGAGGCTCTGCTATTAAATTATTAATAATGCATACAAATCACACTGCACTGTCATACTTCCAGACAAGTTCTCAACACAAATCAAAGTTTACTTATATTTTATTAAACATGAGTAGTACATAAGACAAATCATCACATTCAAGTTTCAGTAAGAACAACACACCAGTCATTTGAACAACAAAGTTTATGTTGTTGTCTCATTATGACTTTCAATTTGGAAAATTTAACTGCTGCAACATATGCTCCAGTATGAATGATCACAGGAAAACAAAATTTAACAGCTATGTTCTTGTGATACAGTTTGTTTTTTAAATATGCCTACAATGTTAGTTGCAACAGCACATCACAATCCTCCTTGTACTGATCACAAGTCTCTGGCAAACTTAGGGAGTTCCAACATTCTCCAAGTTCACTGTATCCCACATCTGCATAAGCCTGGCTCCTACTACAGGCGTTTAGTAGGTATTGGGAGACCAAGGCCAAAGTTAAATGCTCAGCTGAGATCCATTAGATTTGATTCTTGAGCAGGACCTGATGAATCCTTTTGAATTGATTCAAATATTGACAACAGTTCAGGATTTCCTTTAATTTGTGTAACAAAATCTGTTAGGTGTGGATTTTTATCTGTAATCACAAAATAAAAAATATGTACTTTGTGGATCAAGTTACACAAATATATGCATTTACTTATTAACTGTCACTAATTAAGACTATGATAATGGAAAGTTTTATCATGGAATATAAAAAGTAGAGAGAGTAAACAACTCGCCAAATAGTTGAGTTGCTGAGTCATCAATAGACACAAACAAGACTGGGAATATTACTACTATTCATTCTGGGTCTCTCATGTGCCTCTCAACCACTCACTCGATGCTTATACTATTCACTGAGTAGTTGCCTTTACTCTTTCCATAATTTTTAATTAAACAGTATATTACTTCTTTATTCGCATGTTTAGCAACTCAGTACAAAAAAATCACACAATTCAATTTATTTCACAAATGATCAGAATGGGTACTCCAAGACAATTAAGAATAAAATACAATTGATTTATGCCACTAACTCAGCCATAATAAGGAACCTACTTTATTTTCAGTCTTACTACCTCACTGATTACTGGCAGGAGCACTTCAAGCATAAATGTATTAGCAAAAACATGTTATTCCAGAAAAGCTCTTTTTCAATTTTGATGTTGTATGGTATCAAATATTAACAATTACCGAGCAAAATTACTGTGTTATATTTGATGGGACCACAACGTGTGCTCCCAAAATGAATGAAAAGAATGACCACTGCACCTATCAGCAATTTTAGTGCATTCTTGATACTAGACAGGTGACAGTCAATCAAGTTTTACACAAGGAGAGATTGCTGCTTGCCATATAGCGGAGATATGCACAACAAAAAGACTTAAAGAAGTAAGCTTTTGGCCAATAGGCCTTCTTCCAAATTAAACATATATACACACACACATTCATGCAAACACTGCTCACACCCCCAATAACTATTATCTCTGGCTGGGGAGATCAGAGTCTGGCCTTGGCAACCACAGACAGTGGTTGTGTTTGAGAGTTGTGTTTGTGTATGAGTATGTTTAATTCTGAAGAAGCTTACTTGTTTAACAGCTTCTCTGTCATGCCTATCTGCGACTCAGCATCTCAACTACATGGTGAGTAGCAATCTATTCTTTTCATAATACCTTCATTATTCCATACTTTACCAAGCAAAGTGCTATAAAATCTGTTTTATATTAACAATATTTTCCACATAAGAATTTTTATGTCAAGAAGATTTGTTATTGAAGTTCAGTATTAGACATTCTGGCAAGAGAAGATAGGCAGACTTCCATCCACTCAAGACCAAATCAACTTTGAACACCTGCACCCACCTTAAGCTCAGATAACATGCAAGATGTTATTTTCTTCTCATTCCCAAAGTGAAATAAATCATTTGATTTTGAGTCTCTGAAAAAACAGTACTTACAAGGAACTTCAAAGGTGGCCTACACCAGCACCTTTTAACAAAGGGACAACACCTACTTGCCGTCATTGATTTTATCCTACTCTATGGTATATGCAGGGCTTTGCCAGAAAAGAAAGTGACATATGTGGGAGCTCCAGATGACCGATCTTTCTGAAATAATAGCAGTTTTGACACAGGTCAGGTGAGGCACGGGTCACATATGTTAGCATAGTTGCCAGGCAGCATGTAGTGCAGCAGAAAGAGTAGAGGACAGTAAACCAATGGTCATGGGGTAGAGTCCCTAAGCAGAAACTGTTTTTTATTTTAAATATTTATATTATTTACATGGCAAATAAAGGAGAACAATGCTCAATATTGTGTTTATTAATATGTTCGCATTAAAGACATGAAAAGCGTAGGCAAAGCAAAATCTGGAATTTCCAAAAAAGGATTCCACTTACAGTGCCCACAATGGCTCTGCTAGTAACTTTCCAAGACAGGATTGTAGTTAAAGCAAACAAGACTGTGTCCCATTAGTCTCAATTTGCCCTTTGAACAGCCCTCGGAAGCTGCGTGGTACAGTAGGTTGACGGTCGAGACAGAAAAAGGTATCAACCCAAGATGACTGTATCAAAATATATTCCATTGTACATCATCAGCTATCCTCGCCAATATCTGGCAAAATGATGTGTTACTCGTGGTTTGCTGCCAAACTATGTGATAAGGGAGAGCCTTTTATGAATGTAAATCAAGTTTGTTTCTCTAAAGAAACTTTAAAACAACCATGTCATTGCATAAACAGTGTTCACAACATGTCAAGATTCCAAGACAATTACTGATTCCCCTGTTCTTACAATGAATATTATCCAACCATGTGTAAGTCATCAACTGTACAATAATAAAAACACACAATTTTACTTGCAAAGTTCTCGTGTGCACCTTAAGGCCCTTCCTGCAAATTCATTTAGAATCACAATTTTTTCTTCATCCTCCTTTTTCATGCGTTTTATGAAAATATTAATAAAGATAATATACTGAGTATTATCTGCTGTGTAAATAACATAAAAAATTGAAAATTAAAAAAGTTTCTGCTTAGGAACTTGACCCCATGACCATTTGTTTACCACCCTCTACTATTTCTGCTGTGCGCTGCCCCACACAACTACACAAACATAAATGGCTCATGCCTCATCAACTTGCAGCAGATACAGATATGCTTCTTTTAAGTAACTGCTTGGCCACCTAACTCCCACTTTCAGCAATCATTTCTGGCCAAGCCCTGCATATACCATACATTTGGATGAAATTGGTGATGACAAGTTGGCACAGCCTCTTTGTAAGACAGTTGAATGGACACACCACTACCTACATCTTTAATCACAGTACTTTCAAAGGACGTAGATGTGTGTCTTGGAATAGGAGGCATTCGAGCTTTTTTTCTATGGACTTAAAGTCACTCTGATAAACAGCAGAAGCAACAGTCTAAACTAGAATAATCATCAATTTCCAAAGCAAGAACAAAGCACTCTTAAAATTACTCACAATGCATGTGACAAATGCACTGCATGTCACCACAGACACAACAATACGCTGAATATTGTCACTGGATCAAACTGTTTACGAGATTTGCGGCAAGTAAACCGGCTTCATCTATTGTCCCACTTAAGTAGCAACAGTGGCTAGTTTTCAAGGAATTTTAAGATTCTAACCATTCTAAGTTGTTAGTTCTAATTACCCACATAATAACAAGACTGAAGTTTATGCATACTCCAATAAATAATATATGCACAAATGGGGAGAGGCATGGGGAGAGGCATGGGGAAAGGCATGGGGAGAGGCATGGGGTGGAGAGTTTTTTATTTGAAAAATAATTCCTTTATGATTACAATGGTATCCTCCATTTGTACATATCCGTCAAAGTTCTTTTACTGTCGTCTATTGAAATTTTTTTTATAATCTGCAGAATTTTTTTTTTTTTTCCCCTTCCAAAAATGCCAATCCAGAAAAGATTTTTTCTGTTCATTAGTACCATGTAGTACTATATTATCTGTAAAGAAGAGCTTCCACTTTTAAGTTGGACAGGTTTTCTTTTAAAAAATTATTTTTTTTAACTTTCAAGGGCAATGTACGTCTTTAATGAAGTTGTTTCTTAGTAATTTCCTTGTTACAATGTTTATTTCTATTGTCTTTGTTGCAGTTATTTCTAATCACTTTCTCTGTTGCCACCATTTCTTTTCACTTTCATTGCTGCAGATATTTCTTACACTTTGTTGTAGTTTCCTGTCAGTTGCTTTGTTGCGGTTGTTCATTGCAGGTTTCTGTACTCTAGTTGTTCAGTGCTAATTTGTTTACTGAAGAGGCTTCTAAGAAACCTGAGACATCCAGTGAGTTCTGTGTTTTCGTGAGGAATTTGCCAGTTGACACAGTTGCAGTGTGTTTTGTGAAAAGGGATGTTTGAAATGTCTTCCGACTGGGGTCACAGGAGAGTGAATTGTGCCGACGATTTGCACATCCATACAAGAGTGATATGTAAGACAAACCAAAAAACAGACTTTGTTCAGACTGGGCATATTTTGCATCAGAGGAATTAAATACCCGGAATCAGTCAACTACAGAGGTAGAGGGTTAGTCCTATTATGAAACCGTGGTCAGTAAAGTCGAGTCATAAGCTCTATGCATCAAGAAAGAGAAGAGAAATTACTGAAGCTGTGGATGAATACACTATAGTAAAACTGACCACACTCTTTAAAGTACAAATTCCATCTTCAGAAGAAAATGAACCAAAGCATTCTTGCACCTCTTGCCAGGAATTTTTCACAAATATTGCTTCAGCTGTTGAATATTGCGCATCCTACAGTGAAAAGGTGCAAATTTTTAACTATTATTTCAGAGATATTTAAAAAAAAAAAAAAAAAAAAAAAAAAAAAAAAAAAAAAAAAAAAAAAAAAAAAAAAAAGGGAGGGAGGGAGGGAGGGAGAGAGAGAGAGAGAGAGAGAGAGAGAACCATGTTCCATCAGTATCAAAGTACATAGTAGACAAATCAAGAAATGTGAGGTCTGTAAAAGGAGTCTTTGGAAGGCCAGATCCCTATCACAGTCATCCTATAGAAGCAGCTCAATTTCAAATAGTGCAGTCATTTTATCTGGAAGATAAATGGGACTGTTCTCGCCAGAGTGCCAACAAAAAAGACACTATAACTGTATCAGTTGAAGGTCAAAAAGTTGTGAAAGCGAAGAGGTACATGACTCGCAGTATTAAAGAAACATTTTGCAGTTTGTAAGAGCAGCTATACAACTTCACATATTGGAAGGTCAAAATTTTATGCACTAAGACATAAGTGCGTAGTTCCACACCCACCTAAAGATGTCTGCTGTGTGTGTGTGTGTGTGTGTGTGTGTGTGTGTGTGTGTGTACTCCACGAATTTTGAACTCGTGCGTGATAAAGTCATTAGTCAGGGTGTATACATGGACAAGGAAAAAAAATTCCCCGATTTTTCCCAGATTTCCCTGTTAAAAATACACTTTCTCCCGGGTGACAGTATATTTACCCTTATCAGTCCTTTGAATGGTTATGGTTTTATACATGGTTGTACAATTTCCCGGCACTTCAGAAAACAAAACTCTGGGAAAAAGATACGTTTTGAAAATATCTTTGCTGTGCAGCAACATGTATGCTGTGTATTTTCGTATTACGAAAGTATACAATGGAATTCCACCAAACACTGCAAGTTACTTCCCGAATCATTGAAATCGAGATATCGATGTGCTTTTGTAAGCTGTTCATAACTCATGTCACCTGATTCCCCAGCAGATGACAGCGGATATTCAGAGCATAGGACACGCGATGTAGTCAGCCAACAGCAACAACACTAGTAAGTAGCACGAACACATAAACAGGGAAAGTTAATAGTTTAAATTAATATACATAGTGTTGCTACAAGAAAAGAAAAAAGCTTTCACATATGATATTGGTCTCAAGCTGCAAAAGAAGCTAAGCTTTTGCATATACTGTTGATTTTTTTTGCGCATGTTACACTTTAAGATATATCACACAAATGTGCCAGTAAAATTTTTAGTAATGACATAAATGTCTGATCTTCTGGGTTCGAAATTCTTCTAAATGGCTCGTCAACAAAGAGTCGATTTTTAAACGAGAGTCAAACATTCTGTGATTTAATAAATTCATGCTACATTCTTGCACATAGTTTAACTTACGTAGAAGGATATTTACTCTGAAAGTAATGCTTTTCAAACCACCATTCGCAATATTTTCCCGAGACCTGTTAGAAATAGGTTCGTTTCAGCAGTTGCCAGAGAGCGCAGATAATAGGTGACACCGCGCTTGGGTGGCTATCGTGACGTAGGAAGCCCGTATGTACGTACGTGTAAAACATTGAAAGATCATATATTATGTCATTCAAGGAACAAGACATCAGAAGATACTGCAAGAGCACCGGAATTTTGTGAACCATATTAAAATGTGCACATTTAAAGTGCATACTTAAAGGGCACATTCGAATGTCCAGATTCCCAATGAAGCAGACCTCGACCTGATATTAAGCTTTTCAGTGTGGTTTTCGAGATGTAAATTTTCTTGGAGCACCAGTACTGTATTATATCATGTTTGGTTCTTTATTATGCCATAATGCCATACGTGCAAGAAAATGAAAACGTGTACTTGAAATGCAGTGAACAGTTGAAACTAGCCAGTACTGTGGAATTAAACATTTTGTTTCGAATACAATGACTCCCTCTGCAGAAAAGGTTAACAAAAGTCAAATCTCTTTATCAAACAGACAAAAATAACTTCATTGTTCCGCAAGGCGATTAACGCCTGACTGTAAGGTGAAAATTAAATAAAATCTGAAACTAATGACATATTTAAGCCTTCCGTAATTATGTGAATGTGTTTTAATTCACTTGAGAGCTCCCAGCCACAGATATCCGTTTTGTTTTCATTTGACATGAGCGTAAATGAAGGGGAAACACCAAAATCACTAAATGTATACACGGGTCACGTGGAGACTATCCACTAAAACTCAGACTGCTCTGCGCATCAGCCCCGGACCTACGACATTTGCGAACCGGGTCAATACTAAAAAAAATAAATCGAATTTTCAAAATACGTTCATCCTGTGGCTGACATCCTTCTGAAAAGTCTGAAACATAAAACATACGTGTTCGAGGAAATGTAAGACATATTATTTGGTCTCAAGTATGCCAAAGTGCAGTGCCACGACTATTCATAAAGCATTTTTCTACCGCACGTCCAAACTATATTCAGGAGTGTGGAAATTGAAATGTCCTGTGGTGGCTCTCCTCCTCCCACTCGACCGGTTTGACAGCCGGCCCCTCTTTAAAAAAAAATCTCACAATTAATAGGCGGATGGGATTCTTTGTAATCGAGAGAACAAGAACTCTTCAGAAAATCTGAACTCTTTATTGCCTATTAGTTAATAACTTGCTGTTTTGTGTGACATAAAATTAAATATAGGATATATAAAACCAATACTGACATGAGTTAAGCAAGAAATTATACATTTCTTCAAACATTACCTCCTAGCATTTTTTTCTCTCTAATCTTGCTACAGCTTTATATGGTGTGCTTTCTTTTCTGCAAAAGGATCTATTACCTCAAAGTTCGTCAATGTTCTGCTACATGAAAAATCAAAATGTCGTTACCTAATACTGAAAAAGCTGTTAATACAAATAATACCCAAGACTGGTGTGGTTTCTCGATCTGATTACGTCTATTTTGTCCCTGTGTACTAGATAAAACAAAATAGGCCTTTCTAATATGGCAGCAATTTTGTAACACGCCAAATAAACGAGACTGTTTTGGCAAAAATGGCCATTTTTATAACACGAAAGAATATAATCCACAAAGTACCAATATCAAATGCCTATTAGGCCTACTACAAGCAAAAAGCTTTATGTTAGGAAATAGTTTCATATTTCATTCATACGCACCAGCTTCTCAAGCATGAGATCGAAAAGTAGTATTACGAAATTTTTATATAAATTTGGACTCGTCTTTTTCTTCCATTATTTGTGTGATGTCCCCGTTTCTTCTGCTTCCTCGTTGTAACAAACAATCTTGTCATCACCAATTCTGTAGCTATTGCTGCCACTGTCAAAATTTGTTCGCCGATTAACTTCACTAACCCTACCAGATCACAGGTTTAGTTATCCCGTGATTATTTTCCGGTTAGGCGTTATTACACGTTCAAACAACACGTTTTCCGCGTTACTTCCAGAATAGAACTTACGCGGCTGCTAGCCGGGGACTGTACTACTGGTCCTTGCTAGTGTAGCGATCTGGCCAAAAATTTTCTGTCAAAATTTCATTTTCTTGGATACACCTGGAAGATACGTAATCTTTCTCACCTGTTATACCTGTCAGTCATTTATTTCCATTCTGGTAGTCTGAATCTATGGATTTCGCTAGTAATTATAACAATGCTGGTCATTCGCAAACCCAATCAACCACATAATCAGACAGCGATTGGCATTCATCAGTTCGGCTTTATTCCCTCAGCTCGTATAGCCCCATCCCCTTTTGTCTGCGGAAAGTTTATTTCTAGATGTGACGAGGATTCTCCTGACACAGACATCATGTACACTATGCATGCATTCAAGAGTCAACTTATGATTCATTCAGATATCACCTTAAAATGTGTTCCAAAATGTTCAAAAACTAAGACAGAAGTGTTTCAAAATCATATGAATAATCGATAGACAAACGTGTGCTGGATGCTATGTGCTTTGTGAAACAAGTTTTTTTCCTCAAGAATATGAATTCCGCGCCCCCTTTTCCCGGTAGAGTGGAGGCAATTTGTTGTTATGAAGCACTGCACAGTCTTCCTAAAGCCTTTGACACATTTTCAATTGGCAGACGCTTACAAGAGCACTGTGTGTTGTCGTTGTATATGGTGCATTTCCTTTGCAATTTCAATTATTTTCGTTTTTTTCTCTCGTTTATGTTGTATTGTTGAAGCATTATTCTGCAGTAGTGGGCTACAGTAATATCCTTTGTTAGAGTATCGGTTCTTACTAGTCAAAATTACAAAAATCTAACTGAAAACTAAAACAACGAAAAATTCCCAGAATTCTAAAAATATCCCGGTTTTCTCCCGGATGAAAAAAATTCCCAGGTTTTTCCCGGATCTCCCGGTTGTCCCGGGTCGTATACACCCTGATAGTAGTCTGTGGCATAAAGCGAGAGACTTCTTTGTTTCAAGAATATGGCGACTGCCCTGGAAACGGAGGACTGTCTGTACAGACACTTGGCCTGGAAGACGTAGCAGATAACTCTGCAGAAGTTACGTATACGACATGGGACAAAAATAAACTCATTAAGAAAACTGTTGCCTTTGACTGTTTCATTGATGAACTTAGTAAATGGTCAGTGAAAGCAGTAACACACCAGTATCTGAAGAAATTGCAACAACAGCACATTGCAGAAGTGAAAGGGTGTGTAAAGGCTGAAGAACTATATTTAGTACTTCACTGTGATTTTGCTGAGAACTAGTCTTAATTCTCCCACAAGAAGTACAAGAGTATCATTGGAGTAATGACCAGGTTTCCATTTTTACAGAAGTGACATATTTTCACATCGAGATCACAAGCATTGCAGTTACAAGTAATGACTCAGCACATGCTTTGCCAGTAATGCACAAAATTCTAGCACATGCTTTGCCAGTAATGCACAAAATTCTTAACTGTAAACATGGGCAGAGAAGATCATCTTTATTTCTGATGGTGCTCCTAGTCATTTTAAAAATCGTTACCAGCTGTTTGAATTGAGTAAGTCACTTGTGCCACCTGACTGGGTATACATTGCTACTGGTCATGGGAAGGGGCCTTGTGATGGTATAGGAGGCCCCCTGAAGCACCATGCTACAAAACATAATCTTTTCAGACCAAATACAGATGCGACTCAGAATGCTGAGGATTTCACGAGAGTCGTGAAATCTTAAATATCCACAGCCCTCATTCTTTTGTCCAACAAAGAAACCCAAGAATTCTGTGAGCAGAAAAAAGAATGGGTCCAAACAAAGTACTCCTGTGAAAGGAATTCAGAAGAAACATTTTTGGACTCAAAGTGATGGGCGAACTCATATTGCACGTGTGTTAAAGAGCAAGAAAGAAGAAATTTCGTTCGTTCAGCCAACACCTCAGAAGCAGCACGCTAATATTCAGATTCACAACCTGAGAAGGGGGATGTTTGTAGCGTGTGTGTATGACTGACTGGTGGATTGCAGAGATTATTGACACCAGTTATCAGTTAAATAAAATTGTAGTGAACTTTACGCTGCCACATCGACCAGCTGCTGGATACAGGTTTTCAGCTGAAAGACAGCAACCATACCATCAGTGCTCATTTCCTGTTCACAATGTTTTTAAGACTGTAAGTTCTCAAGTTCCTATTGCTTCAACAGGAAGACATCACTCTATATTAAATGAAGATACTGAAGCAGTGGACACATTTTTAGTTCATTGACTGGTTAATTCCAGTGCAAAACGTAGTGCACAGAGTTGTATAAATTGAAGCCTATAAGTCTTTGGACCTTTCACATACATTTTGGAACCATTTAAAATACTTGAAAATGAGTTTCTTACTCATCTTTCAAAACTAAAATTATGTTAAATAAGGCTAGGCTTTGATTTTTATGAGCCTGTTATGTGATAATGCGGTAGTGAAACAGGTTTTATGTATGGCAAAAATTTCAACTGTTTATAAAACCTGTTCAACCTAAAAGAGTAAGCTCTCCTTTTCAGGGAATGTAGAACTATATAGTACTAATCAACAGAAAAAAACAATCAAAATTTTATGGATTGGCATTAAAAAAAAAAAACCTTTACCATAAAGTATAAAATAAGTTCAGAATGCTATAGTGAAAGAACTTTGACAGGTAAGTCTCAATGGAGGATTTCTTTGTAATCACAAAGCAATTATCTTTCAAATAAAAAAAGCCAACAAAATATCTAGAACTGTTCCAAGAAGCAAAATGTAGTGTGAGGAGGGCTATGCGAGAGGTGTTCAATGAATTCGAAAGTAAAGTTCTAGGTACTGACTTGGCACAAAATCCTAAGAAATTTGGTCTTATGTCAAAGCGGTAGGTGGATCAAAACAAAATGTCCAGATACTCTGTGACCAAAATGGTACTGAAACAGAGGATGACAGACTAAAGGCCAAAATACTAAATGTCTTTTTCCAAAGCTGTTTCACAGAGGAAGACTGCACCGTAGTTCCTTCTCTAGATTGTTGCACAGATGACAAAATGGTGGATTCGAAATAGATGACAGAGGGATAGAAAAACAATTAAAATCACTCAAAAGAGGAAAGGCCGCTGGACCTGATGGGATACCAGTTCAATTTTACACAGAGTACGCGAAAGAACTTGCCCCCCTTCTTGCAGCGGTTTACTGTAGGTCTCTAGAAGAGCATAGCGTTCCAGAAGATTGGAAAAGGGCACAGGTCATCCCCGTTTTCAAAAAGGGACGTCGAACAGATGTGCAGAACTATAGACCTATATCTCTAACGTCGATCAGTTGCAGAATTTTGGAACACGTATTACGTTCCAGTATAATGACTTTTCTGGAGACTAGAAATCTACTCTGTAGGAATTAGCATGGATTTCGAAAAAGACGGTTGTGTGAAACCCAGCTCGCGCTATTCGTCCCAGGTAGATACCTTGTTTCTTGACTTCCGCAAGACGTTTGATACAGCTTCTCACAGTCGTTTAATGAAAAAAGTAAGAGCATATGGACTATCAGACCAATTGTGTGATTGCATTGAAGACTTCCTAGATAACAGAACGCAGCATGTCATTCTCAATGGAGAGAAGTTTTCCGAATTAAGATAGATTTCAGGTGTGCCGCAGGGGAGTGTCGTATGACCGTTGCTATTCACAGTATACATAAATGACCTTGTGGATAACATCGGACTGAGGCTTTTTGTGGATGATGCTGTAGTACATTGAGAGGTTGTAACAATGGAAAATTGTACTGAAATGCAGAAGGATCTGCAACGAATTGACGCATGGTTCACGGAATGGCAATTGAATCTTAATGTAGACAAGCGTAATATGCTGCGAATACATAGAAAGAAAGATCCCTTATCGTTTAGCTACAATATACCAGACCAGCAACTGGAAGCAGTTAATCCTATAAATTATCTGGGAGTAGGCGTTAGGAGTGATTTAAAATGGAATGACCATATAAAATTAATCGTCGGTAAAGCAGATGTCTGACAGATTCATTGTTAGAATCGTAAGGAAATGCAGCCCGAAAACAAAGGAAGTAGGTTACAGTACACTTGTTTGAATACTGCTCACCGGTGTGGGATCTGTACCAGATAGGGTTGATAGAAGTGATAGAGAAGGTCCAACGGAGAACAGTGCGCTTCATTACAGAATCATTTACTAATCGTGAAAGCGTTACAGAGATGATAGATAAACTCCAGTGGAAGATTCTGCAAGAGACACACTCAGCAGCTCGGTACAAGCTTTTGTTGAAGTTTCGAGAACATACCTTCACCGAGCAGTCAAGCAGTATATTGCTCCCTGCTACGAATATCTCGCGAAGAGACCATGAGGATAAAATCAGAGAGATTAGAGCCCACACAGAGGCATACCGACAATCTTTCTTTCCATGAACAATACGAGACTGGAATAGAAGGGAGAACCGATAGAGGTACTCAAGGTACCCTCCGCCACACACCATCAGGTGGCTTGCGGAGTATGGATGTAGATGTAGATACAGCATTTTAAAATTTTTTTCCAAAATTTGCGCCTTCAAAATGGTATATGTAGTGTCATCTTTGGAGGGCTGTATCTCGAAGCAACAAAAAAATACGTGTTCCTTACTTAGTCCTTGATTTTAACATATGCTAAATTCAATAACATTCGAGACTATGAAGGTAAGATTTTTTCCTGATTTATATGGACTATGTTGAAACAAAATTTCACAGATGCATATAATTTGTAAGAAGTATTTCTCCTGTCACATCTGCACTGCGCACACACTCCACAAAACTGCCACAGATATCACACTAGTCACTGTCTGGTGATGCCGCCTCGTGGAAAGACTCATGGGAGGTCCTACAACAACCCTCTGCCAACGCAGCATTACAATTCCGGTTATTTCTTGGTACCCCCCCCCCCCCCATATAACTGCCAACTTCAAAGGGCAATTTTGTTGAAAAATAACGTAATTTAGATTTAAAAAACTATCTCAGTTAGGCCATCATGCAAGCAATTGCACAATGTAAGCGGAACTTACTTTTTTACTGTTTATAAATAGCAGGCAATGTGACAAAGGAAAAAGATATAAGTACACTATTGACATTTTAACTCTAGTATCACTTTCCACAAAATACTTACATTTTGATGAAATATGCTTCCAGTATTAAAAACAACATTATGCAACAATGTTACAATTAATTTTAAATTCCATACCTGCATCAGGAACAGTAAGTAAGGAAGAGACAGCTCGCATTGCTGACCGTTTCAGTTCATCTTGCTTCTCATACTCCTGTTTAACAGAATTTGCTTTAACTTTCATTGTGCAGGTATTCCGCAGTGGCTCTATCAAACGTTCCAACCCTTAAAATGTGGGAAAGTAAAATTAAACAGAAACAGTTTACACAAACAATAAGACTGAATAGGTATACTTTCATTGTAACTGAACTGCTAGAAGTACTGATAGTACTATAATGCTTACAAATAATAACACTGAGGCAAATGTAATATTTACACATGAGAAATGAAGAACTACCATTATTATGAGCAAGACAGCATATTCATTGCAGCAACAATCACTATGGAGGTGGTAGTGATGGGGGTCAGAACAGGTGGGAGGGACTGAGAGAGAGGAGGGGGCAGGATAGGGTGAGAAGAGAGAAGGGAAGGGAGGAATGCAAGAAAGGGGGACGGAGGGAGGGGGGTGGGGGTAGGATAGGGTGAGAAGGTGTGACGCACAACAGGAGGATAGGGCAAGATGGTGCATTGCACAGTAGAGAGATGCAAGATCGGGTGGGGCGAGAGGCAAGATCGAGCAGGGAGGGAGGCAAGATAGGGTGGGAAGAGAAGTGGAAGGTGGAGGGACAGGAAAGGAGAGAGTAGGGAGATGGGAAAAAAAGAATACAGAATGAGGCAGAAGAGGACAAAAGAGATCCGACAACAGCACAGGAAGATAAATTCTGATGAAACAATTTCCTGTCTGAACTAACATTAACGAAAACTTCAAGTAACCTTTCCACAACCAAAGTGTGTTTAAGAGAACAGATCAGTTTTAACTGTGTTACAGAAAACCTTAGTCAGTATAAGTATGATATTCAGTACTTACTTTGTAGAACTGCAGTAGGACAAAGTTGCGCTAACCGGGCAACCATTAAATAAGTAAGCATTTTTATATCGTAATGATCTTTCAATCCATTTTCCACATGGTTTAAAAACTCAAAAATGTCAAGTCTGTCAAGACAAGAGTCAAGAAGAGTGTACATGCATTCAAATGCTGCTTTTCTGATGTCTAGTCCATCATCAACAGTATGTTTAAAAGGCCCCATCTCCACTTCTCGAATCAGTTCTTTCTGTTTTACACAAATGGAAACAATTAATTAGGAACAGGGTTGTTACAATAAAAATTTTACTGATCATACAACCACAGTAGAAAGACATTTCTTTTGCTGATTACATTTCCCTAGTTGAAGGCAAGGATAGTACTGCCACATATCTGACAACATTAAACTTGACAGTCAATGGGAACACCTGCATTCTGATGTCATATGTTGTGTTTAAGATCCCCTCCCCCATAGCCTATGTCACACACGGCATAAGCAAAACCCAATGCCCTGTTTCAGTATGTGATTTGCAGCACAACAGAAGGAGTGGTTGCTTGTTTTATCATCAGATAATTGGAACCATCTTTTCCTGACAACACTGCTTCCAAATACTGTGACTAGGTAAGGTTCTGAAACAATGCAACAAAATTAATCTACAACAATTTACTTCAAGCTGCAACCCATTTTTGTATACAGCACAATTTTACCTCTTTCTCGAAGCCTAATGTTGTGATGGTACATCACATAAATGGACATTTGGAGAAAGGAAAAAGAAGTTTTTGTTATGCAACATGTGAACCATAAATTATCTAAAGACTAAGTACGTCTGCGCAGTGCATAACAAATAGTAAAGAATGTAAATTATTATTATCAAATATTGATGTAATTAATAACGAACCACTTTTTGTATAATCTCTGTGTAACATAGGCCTTGAAGGTCATAGACAATGCTTTGACTGAACTCACTGTCCTGTTTATGTTTCGTCTAGAGGTAGGCCACCATTGTAGCGCTGGATGATAATGTTAGTTTTTTCTGTATTTTTGCAAAGTATAATAGAAATTGTTATTAGAAAGTGTGTATTATTGACTTAGTTGTCACCTCTCATGGTCACAACCATTAATTCTCATTAACCAAGTTTTTTCATAAGTTCGAGCTGCGGGGAGCTCTTCTTCCCTAGCAGCATTTGGTGGGCCATTATGCTGACTATCTTTTATAATTAATAATTAATGTTATAATATTAAATGTAAATGTGAGAGACTTCTTAATTTTGATCTTTCATTAATTTCATAGTGAGAGATTTCATTCACTAAAATTCACAGCACTGAATGAGTTCAGCATCTTGCATTTTGGTCACTTAATGGCAGATGAGATTCTCTCCAGTTTTGCCTTGCAAATAATGAACAAGAAATATTGAAAATCGTTCCATTCAATAAGCTCCGCAATATCTCAGTTCATCTTTGTTAAATTTGGTACATAAATAACCAGTAGCCCCCGAGACCTATATTAATAATTACAGTTTGGATAAGAAAACGTACATTTTCTTTTCTAAATGGCAGCGCTCACGCAAACCATCTATTAGAAGGCGGTGAATCGCGCGTTGTGTTTAAAAAATATTATATCGTACGTACTTCGCGGCAGCCAATGTCTGTACGAGTGTTATCGCGGTATACATTAATTAAGTCTCATGCTAGCTCAAAATATTTAAAGACACCCAACCAAAATCATAAAATATAATTATAAAAATAAAAAATATATAATTATCCCATGATAAGTGGCCGCATATATAACTATACCGTGATGTGTGTATATTTAATTATCACTTTTTCACGCTCCCTCTAACTTTTAATTCTATCATTTTACATTTGGTTCCTCAATTTTTTAAATCATTTAAAAACAAAATATATTAAGTAATGAAGATTCATAAATAACCATCGCAAAAACCTATATCACGGAGCTTTCACTAAATGGCCTGATTAGAAGCTGTATTACAAGTAATCTGATTGAGTGGAATTACAGGTGAATTAAGTAAGGTAATTACTTTGAGAAATGTAGCAACCAGCAACATTGTATATACCTGTTTATGCAAAGACATTTCACACTTTCACTCCTCTTCAATTGGCATTAATAAATTCGCCTCTTTATCAACACAATATTTTTATCAATTACATTTTGAATGCTGCAGCTGTGGCATTAACACGTCAACTTCAACGATGCACTACCAGATATTTTAGTGATATTCATACAATGTACACATAAAAGATCTTATCACTAAATTAGAATTTTCTGATAAATTTTCATCAATTTTCTTAACTTCCAATTTAATTTCAACTATGCTTCAATACATTGCTTACTCTGAATTTAAAAATCAAATCCTTGTTGTGTGAACATGTTGTTTATTTATTGTTATTCTACTGACAAAACTGTTCCATGTTGGGCTAGACCAACTTCGGTGTTTAAATTAAAAACATAACAGAACAACAAGAAACAAACTGTCCACATGAATAAATTTGAAAGCATATTTACTTACACGGACTTTTGTTTCACTGTACAACTGTGGTAAAACAGTATCCAACAGATCTCTGACTAGAATAGGCTTGTTGTGTGCAGCTGAATTAAATGCTACTAGAGCAACTCTGCGAACATTCAAATCGGGATCCTGAAGAGTGCTCAGGAATTGTCCAATGGATTGCCTCAGTAAAGGATCAATTGCTTGGGGCTGAAAGTACACAAATTAATCAACATTCAACTAAATAATTTCTCTTCCCTCAGGAAACTGAGGAATTAAAATTCATAATAACTATAGTAAATTGGAGCAAGTAAAGTAATACAACATTTGTTATAGCTATAAATATTTTAATAATGGAGAGGTGAATACACATTCATGCCAACAGCCAAGATCTGTATATGTACAGAAATTCAGGTAATGGATTCACTAATATGAAATCTTCATATAAAGTTTTCTTATTAACATCATCACAGCTTCTTTTGTTACAGGATAAACATACAACAGTTAACAAATACCATTTCATCTGAAGTGACTAGTGACTAGTAACCCCCCCATTTACACACAACACAAGACATGGAATAAAGTAGTTTTCAACCAAAGTAAGCATTAAAATATGTGTGTCTCAACTGAAATGTATTTTACAATTCAGTTCACCTATACTTAATTCAATATACTCCACCCACAATGTTTGAAACAATATAATAATAGCTTGTATGACCAAAAATAAAGCACGTACAACTTCTGATTTCTGGGCAGACGTGCACATTCCTCAGTTTCAAGTGAAACATAGATCATGTGAAACTTTAACACTGCCAAGTATTTCATAAGATTCACTTCAGGACAACCCCTAAACACCTTTGCCATACCCCTGTCAGCCAAGAGAGTTGCTTTCGACTTCTGTCGTATCGAGCTCTGTAACCAACTCAAATGTATTTACTTCAAAGACTTGTAGTGACTCAACATTTCTGTGGCCGTAATTGAATATTAAATGAAACTATGTTCAAAACTATTAAGGGCTTTCATGGCTAGTTGTTGACGTATTTCTTGCTGGCTTCTGTCTTGGAATCTTTGATCAACACTAAAAATTTCTCTACAAGTTTCAACAGCACAACTGCAGCCATTATCAAAGGCTGACCCTACATTGCGGTGGACTGGAACAGACAACAACAACTACTACGGATCATATGTATCAGTTATGCCAACATCTGACAGCTTTTCCCTGGTCATTACTGCTGCGAGTCTCCCAAAGTAACAAGCGACGTTTTTTCACTGCAGCATAGGAATCAAGGCTCTGTTTACCACAAGGCTTTAATCTTTCTTATTGAAATTATTGTCATGATTGTGAATTTCTATTGTTTCCTTGAACAAGTCAGCAGAGTCACTGTTCTCTGCACCAAGAACTTCTGTGTCAGCAAATTCTGATCATGCGGTCGGTCTCACATAGCATGTGCTCTGCCACAGTCAATTTCTCCATCTGCCCCAAAATGCAATACCATTTATATTCAGTGATCCTGCTACTAATATATCATCCAGCCATTCAGACAGACTTTTCCATTGTAGAAAACATATTTCCAACATTGCATGTGGGCATCTTTCATCCTTTGCCAATCTGAGATGCCCTTTGATCATCTCGGTTGCTTTGTAAATAGTTGTTAGGCCATGTTAGAGCAATATACAGAAAATTATGTCTGTCACCAATTGATGTATGTTAGAGAGCACATACCAGACATTTCTTCCTCCAAAGTGTCACTTCACTGAGAGTTAAGTTTCAGATCACTTCTTATGCAACTGGTGTGGAACCCATTGTTCCTCAGAACACTTCCCAGATGTTGCATCTTGTGTACAAGCTGCTGCAGCTCACATATGAGTATATTTTTCTGACTTGCGGTGTGATTTGACAGTTTGCGCAGGTATTCGTCAATGTATGGCAATTTACGAAACACACTGTGGCCAAGGTTTTCACCATTCCTCGTAACCAGCATAACAAGAAAGGGTAGCTGTTACTCCTGTTTCACATCCATAGCAAATTTCATGTTTGCATGGAGACTGTTCAGATATCTTAGGAAATCACCGAGATGTTTTTCACCATGGCTCCCTGCACAAGTGTCATCGATATAAATGTATCATCTCATAAGGTTACAATCTGCCAAACCCAGTGCCTGTCTTTTCAAATGCCCCTTGAAGAAACTGGTAACCACTGGACTAAATTGACTACCTGTGGCCACATTTTCAAGCTTTGTTTTTGAGTCATCTGCCTTTGGTTGGTTTGATGCGGCCCACCACAAATTTCTCTCCTGTGCCAACCTCTTCATCTCAAAGTAGCACTTGCAACCTACATCCTCAATTATTTGCTGATGTATTACAAGTTCTGTTTTCTTCTAAAGATTTTTACCCTCCACAGCTCCCTTTAGTACCACGGAAGCTATTCCCTGATTTCTTAACAGATGTCCTGCCATCCTGTCCTTTATAATTCCCAGTGTTTTACATATCCTGTACTTTCTACTTGCCAGTGTATCCATATATTTCTTTCCTCACCTACACCTAATTTTCAACATTCTTCTGTAGCACCACATCTCAAATGCTTCAATTTTCTTCTTTCCCTGCGGTTCATAGAAATCGCCATTCCACTAAGTGGCTTGTGGTATGACATGCATGGAAGATTTTTGTTATGTCCTGCAAGAAAAGTGAACCTATTTGCTCCACACTGTCGCTGAGAAGCACTTTGGTGAACAAAGAAATAACATCAAATCTTATCACTACATCATTTTGTCCTACTTTCTTCAGTTTCTCAATGAAATGTCTTGTGTCCCTTATGTAGGTGTTCGTCTTTTCCACATGCAGCTGAAGTAGAGGGGTCAAGTGTTTTGCCAGTTTATACATTGGTGAGCCACGAGCACTTGTGATCAGTTGCACCTACACATCATATTTATGGATTTTTGGTAACCCGTGCAACACAGGTTCCTCTCTAGCTCTGGGTGGATGATGCACCAATTAAGTAAGCAGGCAGTACCAATATGCTCTTGTCAACGTTAATGGTCTCAATAGTTTGTAATTCTTCTCTCTTCAGGTTGCAAGCTGGTGGTTTGGCCTGATGTAGTATTGTGGCAGTTTCACTGTGTATTTCCTAAGCTTTTTCATGAGGAAGCTTCTGGATGACCGCATTGGCGTTGGTAATGGTATCCTCCAAAGGTAAAATTCAGAGGATGACAATCAAATTCCCTGATTTTGGAAGGACAGACAATTCCTCTAGGGTCAGTGGCAGTTTACTTATGCTGGCCATTGTGTGTGACATGTTGGGAATTGATTTAACAATATGCTTTCCACATTTTACACACTTTCTCTTCTCTCACTTGGTGCAGCAGTTGAGTTTGTCCTGCATCCTTCTGTGAGTGATGCTGTCAATTTTATCCTAGTTGTCTCAATGCACATTGCCACTGAGTTGACAGAAAAAGCTGTGCATCAGTTTTTGTCAAGTTTTTCTTGGTTTGATGAATTTCCCACCCCCACCCTGCTGTAGTTACAAACTGCTTGAATGGTTGATATGATCACTTCACTGCAAACTGTGATAAAAATCTAAGAGGACTTTCTTCTTCCGTTGACGGTACAATCCTGGAATTTCCTCCCAGTAGAGGTACAGTACAAATTTGTTGAGACTTTCATGGCCAATTGTTGACATATTACCTGCTGACTTCCGTCTCAACATCTTCGGCCAATGTTTGTTTAATGATTTTTCCTAATGTTTCACCAATGTGAGTAGCAGGCATTGTCAAAGGTTTACCCACCACTGCAAACGGAGGGATGAAGTCAAGCCCGCAGCCACCAGTAATTGTATGTAACTGAAACCCTACCACCTCAGCTATATGGGTACCAGAAGTCCATAAAGATTATGTATCATTAAGACCAATCGTAAAAGTTCCTGGCTCAGTGATGAACAAACTGGTCCAACACTTGGCCTCTGCTTCAGCTGTACTTACAAAAAGCCAACATACACATAAAGAACATGGAACATTTTTATTGAGAAGCTGAAAAACCTACAACTCTGACCAATTATGCCCTGCTGGGCTTCGACAGTGTCTTTGTCTATCACAGTGGCATTCAATGAATTTCTGGAGATTACTGGTCCATTTTTCTGAAGGACATCAAGTTCTTTGATGTATGTCTTAACATGTGCTATTGAATGTAGAGTGATGATTTCTACGAACAGCTGGAACACGTCATCATGGTTAGTCCATTTAAATCACGTGGTCGCCAATTTCGCCATGGAGCACTTCAAAAGACAGGCGTGGACTATGCAGCTTGTAAACCTAAGGTGTGGTAAAAGTATGTCGATGAAATAGTCTTCATGTGGAACTATGGTGATAAACAACTCAATGACTTCCTAAGAAATGTGAACAGACCCATACCAACATAAAATTTGCTGTGGATATAAAAACGGACCAACAGCTATCCTTTCTAAATGTGCTGGTTATAAGGAATAGTGAGAATCTGGGCGACATGGTATAAGGAAAACTGACAACATGGCCAATAGACTGTCAAATCATCACCTGAGCCAGGAAAGGAATAATTAATATGCTCATAACACGACATGAATATGTGAACCACAGAACAACAGACATGAGATGCAACACCTGGAATGCATTCTGAGGAGCAATGGGCACTCCACCAGCTGTGTAAGATGTGTCACTAAACCCAACCCTCAGCAAAGTGACACACTGGAAGAAGAATTGTTGGGTACGGCCTTTCTGTCATAGATCCACAGAATGTAGGACAGAACTGGCCACATATTGTGCAAACACTGCATAAAGATGATTTACAAAGTGACCAAGAAGATCAAAGAGTTTCTGAAATCAGTAAAGGACAAAGTAGAACCATTCACAATGTTCGGAATACTGCATGCCGTGTACATGTGGAAAAGTATGTCGGAATGACTGGGTCAACCATCAATACCGCAATTATAGTGAGCAGAATCAAAAAAGACCAGGAACGGCCCTAGAACTTGAGGACAATGAATGGTGGTGGTGGTGGTGGTGATTTGTGGTTTCATGGCATGTAGTGGATGTCAACAGTCATTTGTTTGTTTTGAAAGCTAGTGGTTGCTCGTAGACAGTAGTCCGGTCAGCCAGGCAGCTGCCACCAGCCTACCAACACCAACAAGAGGGAAATAACCAATTTTGGGATGCTTTATGAGTTCCTAACTAGGAGAAGATTACATTGTTTCACCTGTGAGCTTTGGTAGTTTAGTTTTTGAATTTCTGCATGTTAATTTAATATCCATTAGACACAATTCATGCGTTTCTATTTGTGTAGAAAAGTATTATTTAGTCTCATCTGTGTGCTTTGGTAGTTTAGTTTTTCAATATCTGCATGTTAATCTAATTTGTTACATTCCATCCTGGATTTTCTGTTGTTTGATTTTATTAATCTAATTTATTATACAGTTCTCTCATTTTCGTAATCATCTACAGTAGACTTCTGCAGCGCATGTCGATGTTGTTTGGTTTGTTTGTGTAGTGTAGTTTTCCATCATCTTTAGTATGGATAGGAACTGATTGCTACCTGTGGATGCGAGCTGAGTTGGTGACACTTCACTCTCAACTCCAGACTGTGTTGGCTTCAGTTACACAGCTTGAGGCTGCAGTGGACAGACGTAACTGTTTGGGACTGGCCATGGGAATCCAATGGACATCCAGCATGACCCACAAATCTGCCGACTGGTCCGCACCATTGGCCAGCCCAATTACTGCTCACATTAAGGTTGACCCCTCACCGGTGGTAGAGTGGGAGGTCATCTCAGGGCATGGCAGACTGCAAAAGGGGGGGGGGGGGCTGAATGTTAAGTCTCCTCCGTTGGTCTGACAGTTTCCAGGTGCTATCCGTGGTTGACAATGTCCCTCAGCCCAATACAGTCGTTTGTCCTGTATCAGAGGAAACCTCTCAGCCTGCAAGATCCCGGCAGTCACAGAGGGTGGTATTACTGTGAGCTGGCAGCTCCAATGTTAGGCACGTTATGGGGCCCCTTAGGGACATGACTGTCAAAGAGGGGAAGATAGGCACTGTGCACTCCGTGTGTGTACCAAGTGGAGTCATTACAGACTTGCCATGGGTCCCTCTGCATGTCATGAAGAGCACAGGGTGCAACCAATTGCAGGTGATAGCTCAAGTTGGTACCAATGTGTGTCACTTTGGATCAAAATAGATTCTCTCTGGCTTCGAGTGGCTATCTGAAGTAGTAAAGGCTGCCTGTCTTGCTTGTAAGACAAAAGCAGAGCTCACTATTTGCAGCCTAGGCGACATGACTGATTGTGGACCTCTGGTACAGAGCCATGTGGAGGGCCTCAATCAGAGGCTCAGATGGTTCTGCAAGTGTGTAGGCCACACATTCCTCAACTTGCGCCATAGGTTGGTGGGGTTTCGGGTTCCACTAAATAGGTCAGGAGACCATTACATGCAGCAGGCGGCTGGCTACACGAGTAGCAGGGGCTGTGTGGCATGGACTGGATGCTCTTATGTTAAAAGGGTCTCAGGAAAACGTAAAAAGGGCTTCAGTCTCAATGGGTGAAGGGCACACACAGGAAGAATGTAGATGTAGGAATAACAGTTGTAAATTGTTGTAGCTGTGTTAGGAAAGTACCTGAGCTCCAAATGCTAATAGAAAGCACTATTGCTAATACAGTTATAGGCATGGAAAGTTGGCTAAAGCTGGAGATAAATTCAGCTAAAATTTTTGCAAAGGAACTAATGGTGTTCAGAAAGGACAGACTAAATATAGTTGGTGATGGGAGTGTTTGTTGCTGTTAGTAGTTTATCTTGTAGCAAAACTGTAGTAGATAGTTCCTGTGAGTTAGTATGGGTAGAGGTCATTCTTGGCAACCGAAATAAAATAATAACTGGATCCTGTTACAGACATCCAAGCTCAGATGATACAATTGCTGAAAGGTTCAAGGAAAACTTGAGTCTAATTTCAAACACATACCCCAACTCATACAATTATAGCACTTTAATAACGATAACAAAACCAGCAGCTGTATTTGAATCCAGCATTGTTTATTATTTTTAAAACAGATTACCGCTTTCGACGTCAAATGGCGTCATCTTCTGGCCCCTGCATATGAAAACACAAATAACATGATAGAAGACTATGAGAGCAAAGACAACATTAGTTGTTTATTACTAAAAAGGGATAAATCACATCATAAAATTACATAATTAAAAACAGTATTGTTACCCACATAGAACAAAATTTAGCATCTAACTTACACAGCTTTTTTTTTTTTTTTTTTTTGCAGCAATGACATAACAGACTTGAGCGGAACCCACGTGTACAATGAGTTACACCAGCAAAGAGATTGCAGTCACATATATTCCTCACCATAACAGGTACCAATATGAGATTTAAAAAAATGAAAAAAAAAGAGGAAAGAAACTAATAACATAATACCAAGTGGCCGCAGTGGACAAATGCAACACAAACCTAATGACCAAATTTTCGCTGGAAAATACAAACCCACTGACATACCAAACCCCAAAAAATGTAAACAATGTAAAACATGGTATACAAATAGCCACATGCTCCACTGATAGTACTCTACAGCAACTCATCATGTGTGTGGGTTCCTCTGAACTCTATTATGGCACTTGTCCGTGTGTGTGTGTGTGTGTGTGTGTGTGTGTGTGTGTGTGTGCGCGCGCGCGCGCGCTTTGGGGGGGGGGGGCGGGGGGGCGGCAGTGGAGGTGGTTGTTGGGGATGCAAAGCATATACTAAATTTTGTTTCGTATGGGTAACAATACTATATAGTTATTACGTAATTTTATGATGTGATTTATCCCTTTTTAGCCATAAAATATGACTTATGTTGTCTGTGCTCTCATACTCTTCTATCATGTTATGTATGTTTCCATACACAAGGGCCTGAAGACGACACCATTTGGTGCCTAAACTGGTAGCACGTTTTAAAAAGAATAAACAATGTTGAATTCAAATACAGCTGCTGGTTTTGTTGTTATTACTCTAGTACTTCATATCCAGATGCAATCCCACTTTTCATGATGGATTACTAGAGACTCATACCATTATAGTGGTGGCGACTTCAATTTACCCTCGATAATTTGGCAAAACTACATGTTTAAATCTGGAGGTATGCATAAAACATCATCCAAAATTGTGCTACTCAGTTTTCTCTGAAAATTATTTTGAGCAATTAGTTCATGAGCCCACTCGAATAGTAAACAGTTCTGAGAACACACTTGACCTCATAGCAACAAATAATCCTGAGCTAATAACAAGCATCAAAAAAGACACAGGAATTAGTGGACACAGGTTTGTTGTAGCCAGACTGAATACTGTAACTCCCAAATCAAGCAAAAATAAACAAAAACATATCTATTCAAATTATAAGATAAAAATTTGCACGATGCCTTCCTGAGACACAATCTCCAATCCTTCCAAATTAACTGCGTAAGTGTATACAAGATGTAGTTTGAATTCAAAGAAATAGTATTGACAGCAATTGATAGATTTACACCAAATAAATTAACGAACAACAGATCACAAAACAGGTCAAAACACTGTTGCAAAAACCATGAAAAAAAGCATGCTAAATTTAAACAAATGCAAAATCCCCAAGATTGGCAATCTTTTACAGAAGCTTGAAATTTAGTGTGGACTTCAATTTGAGATGCTTATAACAGTTTCCACAACAAAACTTTGTCTCAAAACCTACCAGAAAATCTACAGAGATTATGGTCGTATGTGAAATATGCTAGAGGCAAGGCAAAATCAATGTCTTCTCTGCCTAAAAGCAATGGAAATATTATTGATGACTGTGCTCCTGAAGCAGAATTACTAAACACAGCCTTCTGAAATTCCTTCACCAAAGAAGATCAAGTAAATATTCCAGCGTTCGAATCAAGAACAGCTGCCAACGTGAGTCACTTGGCAGTAGATATCCTTAGAGTAGTGAAGCAATTTAAATCACTTAATAAAACAAAGTCTTCTGATCCAGACTGTATACCAATTAGGTTCCTTTCAGAGTATGCTGATGCAATAGCTCCATACTTAATCATATTCAACTGCTCACTTGACAGAAGACCCGTGCCCAAAATCTGGAAAGTAGCACACAAACACCAATATTCAAGAAAGGCAATAACAGTAATCCACTAAATTAAAGGCCCATATCATTAAAGTCGATATGCACCTGGATTTTGGAACACATGTTGGTTTGATCATTATGAATTACCTCGAAGAGAACGGTGTATTGCCATACAGTCAACGCGGATTTAAGGAACATCATTCTTGTTAAACAGAACTAGCTCTTCAGACAGAGATTCCCAGAAAGCTTTTGACATCGTACCCCATCAGCAGCTTGTGATCAAACTGCATGCTTACTGAATATCATCCCAGTTATGCAATTGGATTCGTGATTTCCTGTCAAGGGAGATCACTGACGGAAAGACATTGAGTTGAATAAAAGCGATTTCTGGAGTTCCCCATTGTAGTGTTATAGGCCTTCTGCTGTTTCTTATCTTTATAAATGATTTAGAGGACGATTTGGGCAGCTGTCTTCAGTTCTTTGCAGATGATGGTGTTGTTTATAGTCTAGTAAAGCTATCAAAACTAATTACAAAATGATTTAGATAAGAAATCTGTACAGTGTGAAAAAGGAATCCTTTGAACTTCAGTTACACAATAAATCAATCAAATCTAAAGACCAAAAAACTCATTAAAATATCTAGGAATTACAACTGTGAACAACTTAAATTGGAAAGAACACACAGAATATGTTGTGGGGCAGGTGAAGCAAAGACTGCATTTAATTGGCAGAATGCTTAGAAGATGCAACAGATCTACTAAAGAAACTGCCTTCACTATTCTTGTCCATCCCCTTTTGGAGTACTGCCACACAGTGGGATCCTTACCATAAAGGATTAGCTGAGTAGACAGAGAAAGTTCAAAGAAGGGCAGTACCTTTTGTGTTATCGGGAAATACGGGAGAGTGTCATGGATATGATGCAATACTTGGTGTGGAAATCATGCAAACAGAGGCATTTTCCATTGTGGCGAGACCTTGCGGAATGTCAGTTACCATCTTTCTCCTCTAAAAACAGAAATATTTTGTCGACTCCATCCTACATAGGGAGACACAATCATCGTCTTAAAATAAGGGAAATTAATGCGTGCGCAGAAAGATATAGGTGTTCTTCTTTCCGCTTCCTATTCAAGAGTAGAATAACAGAATTAGTGTGAAGGTGGTTCAATGAACCCTCTGCAGCACTTAAGTGTGATTTGGACAGCAGTCAAGTAGATCCAGAATGCTTAACAGCAAGGTCATCAGCACCACTGCATGAATCGTATACGGATGAGCATGGTGAAAATCTATGAAAAAATAACAATAACATCAAAAAACCAAGTTGCATTCACATACAAGAAATGAGAAAACCTCAATTAGGTGAGCATCAGAAAAGCCTTCAATACAAGGAAAACAAAACACAGCAGAATAACTAGAAAAAAATCAAGGACAAAATACCAGTATAGACACAGTTAAAAAGGGGACAGGTGACTTCGATTGGATGGCTCCTTAGAAATAATGGGTGACTGAGCCCATCTGTGACACATTACAATCTCACACCCAATATTTTGGAAAGAATTACGGACTTCTGCATCTACATCTATACTTCACAAGCCACCTGACAGTGTGTGGTGGAGGTTACCTTGAGTACCTCTATCGGTTCTCCCTTCTATTCCAGTCTCGTATTGTTCATGGAAAGAAGGATTGTCGGTATGCCTCTGTGTGGGCTCCAATCTCTCTGATTTTATCCTCATGGTCTCTTCGCAATATAAACATAGGAGGGAACAATATACTGCTTGGTGAAGGTATGTTCTCGAAACTTCAACAAAAGCTTGTACCGAGCTGCTGAGTGTCTCTCTTGCAGAATCTTCCACTGGAGTTTATCTATCATCTCCGTAACGCTTTCGCGATTGCTAAATGATCCTGTAACGAATTGCGCTGCTCTCCGTTGGATCTTCTCTATCTCTTCTATCAACCCTATCTGGTATGGGAGCAGTATTCAAGCAGTGGGCGAACAAGTGTACTGTAACCTACTTCCATTGTTTTCGGATTGCATTTCCTTAGGATTCTTCCAATGAATCTCAGTCTGGGATCTGCTTTACCGACGATTAATTTTATATGGTCATTCCATTTTAAATCATTCATAATGCCTACTCCCAGAATTTATGGAATTAACTGCTTCCAGTTGCTGACCTGCTATATTGTAGCTGAACGATAAGGGATCTTTCTTTCTATGTATTCACAGCACATTACACTTGTCTACATTAAGATTCAATTGTCATACCCTGCACCATGCGCCAATTCGCTGCAGATCCTCCTGCATTTCAGTACAATTTTCCATTGTTACAACCTCTCGATATACCACAGCATCATCTGCAAAAAGCCTCAGTCAACCCCCGACGTTATCCACAAGGTCATTTATGTATATTGTGAATAGCAACGGTCCTATGACACTGCCCTGCGGCACACCCGAAATCACACTTACCTCGGAAGACCTCTCTCCATTGAGAATGACGTGCTGCGTTCTGTTATCCAGGAACTCCTCAATCCAATCACACAATTGGTCTGATAGTACATATGCTCTAACTTCGTTCACTAAATTACTGTGGGGAACTGTATCGAACACCTTGCGGAAGTCAAGAAACATGGCATCTACCTGGAAACCCGTGTCTGTGGCCCTCTGAGTCTCGTGGACGAATAGCGCGAGCTGGCTTTCACACAATCGCCTTTTTCGAAACCCATGCTGATTCCTACAGAGTAGATTTCTAGTCTCCAGAAAAGTCATTATACTCAAACATAATATGTGTCCCAAAATTCTACAACTGATCAACGTTAGAGATCTAGGTCTATAGTTCTGCACATCTGTTCGACATCCCTTCTTGAAAACGGGGATCACCTGTGCCCTTTTCCAATACTTTGGAACGCTTGCTCTTCTAGAGACCTACGGTACACCGCTGCAAGAAGGGGGCAAGTTCCTTTGCGTACTCTGTGTAAAATTGAACTGGTATCCCATCAGGTCCAGCGACCTTTCCCCTTTTGAGTGATTTTAACTGTTTCTCTATCCCTCTGTTGTCTATTTCGATATCTACCATGTTATCATCTGTGCGACAATCTAGAGAAGGAACTACAGTGCAGTCTTCCTCTGTGAAACAGCTTTGGAAAAAGACATTTAGTATTTCAGCCTTTAGTCTGTCATCCTCTTTTTCAGTACCATTTTGGTCACAGAGTGTCTGGACATTTTGTTTTGATCCACCTACCGCTTTGACACAAGACCAAAATTCCTTAGGATTTTCTGGCAAGTCAGTACCTAGAACCTTACTTTCGAATTCATTGAACGCCTCTCGCATAGCCCTCCTCACACTACATTTCGCTTTGCGTATTTTTTTTTTTTTTCTCTCTCTCTCTGCAAGGCTTTGGCTACATTCATGTTTGCTGTGAAGTTCCCTTTGCTTCCACAGCAGTTTTCTAACTCTGTTGTAGTACCACGGTGGCTCTTTTCCATCTCTTACGATCTTGCTTGG
Source organism: Schistocerca serialis cubense (assembly GCF_023864345.2). NCBI lineage: Eukaryota > Metazoa > Arthropoda > Insecta > Orthoptera > Acrididae > Schistocerca > Schistocerca serialis. Next base: position 221,609,690 of record NC_064639.1, on the reverse strand, counting down.
CACATACTCATCTAATGCATATTGTACGATGGTTCTGAACTTTGTCCACTGATCCTCAACACTATCTGTACTTGAGACAAAACTTTTGTATTGAGCTGTCAAGTACTTTGAAATCTGCTTTTTTGTCACTTTTGCTAAACAGAAAAATCTTCCTACCTTTTTTAATATTTCTATTTACAGCTGAAATCATCAATGCAGTAACCGCTTTATGATCACTGATTCCCTGTTCTGCGTTAACTGTTTCAAATAGTTCGGGTCTGTTTGTCACCAGAAGGTCTAATATGTTATCGCCACAAGTCGGTTCACTGTTTAACTGCTCAAGGTAGTTTTCAGATAATGCACTTTAAAAATTTAACTGGATTCTTTGTCCCTGCCACCCGTTATGAATGTTTGTGTCTCCCAGTCTATATCCGGCAAATTAAGTTCTCCACCCAGAACTATAACATGGTGGGGAAATCTACTCGAAATATTTTCCAAATTTTCCTTCAGATGCTCTTCCACAACAGCTGCTGAACCAGGGGGCCTATAGAGACATCCAATTACCATGTTTAAGCCAGCTTTAACCATGAAAATTATTTCACATTTCGGATCTCCATCAATTTCCTTCGATACTATTGCACTTTTTATCGCTATAAACACGCCTCCCCTTTCGCTGTCCAGCCTGTCTCTGTGGTATACATTCCAATCTGAGTTTAGAATTTCATTACTGTTTACATCTGGTTTCAGCCAACTTTCTGTCCCTAGTTCTATGTGGGAATTGTGACCATTTATTAATGAGAGCAGTTCTGGGACATTTCTATAGACACTCCTGCAGTTTACTATTACCACATTAATATTGTTATTCCCTGTTGTATTTTGCCCACTACTACCTTGCCACGGCTCAGGAGGAGTCTTGTCGGGCCTAGGGAGGGAATTCTCTAACCTAAAAAACCCATATGTGCACTCCACACAAAATCTTAAAAGATGAATCACATGCACCTCAGTATCATTAATAATAGAGGGAAGAACCCGCAGGAGACCCATATCAACCTCAGGTCATCATATAAAAGATACTCAATATAATGGGACTTATGTCCTGAAACAGGCAGTGTTTTTCTTTTTAGCAACAATTTTTACAACACTATGAAATTTTATCATTGACAATGAATAAAAGTTGTCGATGTCCTGTCACAAGAATTGTTTGAATTAAAATATGTTGTACAGATAGCTGTGTCCCACATCTGTGACACACTGGTGGCTCCTCACAACGTCAGAGAAAGCTACACATCAATGGGCAATGTCTCCCTAAGTCATGTAAGGGCTGATACTTCTTTGCTGTGGTCAGGAGTTAAGCCACAGTCCCACTGAAGGTGTTACACAGAGTAGCTTATTACTCTCACTTCCAGCCACTGAGCCTCCCACCAACACACAGTCTTCTTGGTCAAAAATGAGGAACAGCCTGCAGGGGGACTGAACATCCTGCAGGAGGTGGAAGGGAGCAAGGCCCCTCAGCAGCCACATCACCAAGTGTTTCCCTGGATGCGCCCTGGAACCCAGCAGAAAGTTATTTCCTCGTCCTGTATTTGCAATACAAGGAGAGTGCTCTGCACATCATGCACCATCTGATTTGCGGGGTACACATGACCAATAGTGAGGAGGTATTTTGGAAATAACGAGCAGATCAGGAATTTCTTACCATGACACTGTCCCATCTACTCCAGTTACCTCAAGATGGCACACAATTCCGCATAATAAACTGAAAACTGCTCTGGGAGCCCTATCCTGAGGACAACAGGACAAAAATGGACATCCCAAGAAAAATAGAATATGGACCAGGGTTAAACTGAAGAAAAACAAAAAAATAATGAGGAAGCAAAAATGAAGACAGCGAGAAACTTAACATCCAAATTGGGGATTTTAAAATTAACATAGTCTCGATTGCAAGAAACCTTTATTTTTGTGTTGATAAGTTACTGACCATCTTCAGACTTTACATCATGATGGCAGGCAGTGGCAAGGATCGGAGCAGGTGTTACAAACTCCACGAATGTCCACTGCTCCCAGTTCATGGAGTTCGTTAACGCCTGCTCCATTCTTCGCTACTGCCTACCATCAAAGTATGAGATCTGAAGATAGTAACTACCAAACTGGTAATCACAAAAATGATAGGTTTCTTGTAGTCGAGACCATTTATGTTCATTTTAAAGTACTAAGAAAAAACACTGTTCTCCACAAGAAATGTTCTCAAAAAATTAACTGGTGATCTTGAAGCAGACAAAGTTAGATAATTCTGCTATCTCAGCAGTAAAATAACCCATGATGAGCAGAGCACACCAGCACTGGCAAAAAGGGCTTTCCTGGCTGACAAAAGCCTACTAGTATCAAACATATGCCTTAATTTGAGGAAAAAATTTCTGAGAATGTTCACGTGCAACACAGCATTGTATAGTGGTGAAACATGGACTATGGGAAACCTGCAACAGAAGATAATCGAAATGTTTGAGATGCAGTGCTACATAAGAATGTTAAAAATTAGATGTGAAGGTAAGATAAGAAATGAGGAGGTTATCTGCATAATTGGCAAGGAAAGTTTCACGGAGGCAATCGAGTTCTTACTTGACAGCTCGACAGTCACTAGTAAGGAGACATTTATGGGATGTGCCTGGCAGAAACAGGGCCCTGCACCTGGATGTAAGGAGATATGAGCCTTGAAACCTGCAGTGCACGCCAGGTCAGGTTCGGATAGAGGTGGAAAGGTGGTATCGAGGACGTGAAGCTCCTGGAAAGGAACCGTGTCTGAGACAACTTGAACCTTATCAGTGATGGAGAATCCATACAGAGAGAAGGCATGCAAACCAAAATTGTCCACCTGAAAACAGGCATCCCAGTTTGTAATCATGAGGTTGATGAACAACTTGTGGTGGAAATATCGCCCTGAGGAACAAATGCCTGAAGCTCAGGCATCGCCCCTTGACTCTCATGGGGTTTGTATCCAACTGTCCTGATGGCTGATGACAGACATTTTGGAGATGCCTGTCTTTCCGACAACAGCTGCAGTTCTCCCAGCAATATGGACAGTCTGCACATGGTGGGCTGTGAAGCAGTCAAGTTATGATGGGAGACCTCACTGTTATGCCATCAGGGTGTGACAGGCTATTCAGAGGCCACCGACTTCTGAAATCGATGACTCATGTCGTCACCGTCAGGAAAGGACTTATGAGAATTCTGTCCCCAAGGGGGCAACTGGACCACTCCTACTTAGGATTGAGGTGTTCACTTGCTGCCTGCGTGATCTCAAAAGAGTGCAAGGTTTTCAAAATAGTGTCGGGGAAGGGTTGCCTGGTATTAGGGCAGAAGTGCTTACTTCCTGAGTGGAAGCTAATTTGACCACTATGGTGTCTGATCAAAGAATCTACACACCTAGTCTTGTAAGCAGGGTTTGTACAAGTGAAATCACAACTTCGACTGGACCTCTGCAAATCCGTCACCAAGAGCGGTACAGCTGGCCAAGCCAATTGTGGTACTGATGGAACTTGAGGCGCAATGCAACTGTATTTGAATCGTTGGGAATAATAATGTGACAACAATGAATACACATCCTTGAGCATGAGCGCAACACGATTTGTGAGTGGAGCCAACTTCTTTAGTAAGAAAAATGTCTTCAGGGAAGACCAAGAAAGAATGATCACTGTTTGAGAGGCTCATCAGAGATCTGAAAGGTGCCAATGTGCTGATTCAACTGCTGCTAATTCATGTCCCAGTCCTCTTTGGTGGCATCGCACAGTGGAAATACAGGTTGGTAGATCTCCACCTGGGAATTCACCACAGCCTGGTGGATAGGTTGGGAACTCTGAACCTGTAAACGATCGTACAAAATTTGAATTTCCTGACAGAGCAATTCAGTCTGTTGTTGAAATTGCTATTGAAAGAAGCTGCTAGAGCAGCCATTGCTGTTGCTGTTCCATGAACTGCACAAGTTTTGTGCCTTTGGAATGCTGATAACCTTACACCCTGTAACCAGTTATAGTGACCAGTATCAAACAAGACCAGGAACAAGTTTAAAACCTGCAGAGATGAGCGGAGGATGTCAACAGCGAGCCACATGAGAGTAAACAGGTGGACAACAACAAGAGAGAGAATGGAGATTACACAGTGTAATGATGAGTGCTGTGAATTACCCATGAGCAAAACTGTAATAACTAGTGAACCCAGAACCAAAACAACATTTTGTAGGGAGATCAATACAACCTGATAGTGACATCACAACTGACTGAGCAGCTGCACTGCTGGCTTTAAAAGGGCAGCCACAGATGCTGATAGGGCAGGAGGATCAGCATGTCTCCACAGAGTTACAGGTGCAACAACAGTGCTTGCAGATTACAGCAGTGCTACCTAGGGGCAGTCATCGAAGTCCATGCCTTCCAGCAGACTTTCAAACTCGCCAGGCCACGATTCCAGAATGATCATCAAACATTAACACTATTACAAGTTGGCACATGTGAATAAATTGGTTGTGGTGGAGCACATACTGGATAAAACCAACCACATAACGAAGTTCACTGACACAGAGGTTTTCATTGTGTGGAAAAGCTACTTCCTCCTCCCCCCTCCCTTTAGGAGCGCCATAGAAATTAACAAACATAACAATAGGTTCAACAACAAAGAAGAAAACTTCATGATAAATAGACCCACATTCCAATGCTGCAGTGAACTAATGTTGCAGGTGGCAAGGGAAGAACCTGAGCAATAATAACCAGTGGAAAGCCATTAGACAATGGTGCAAAATCTCTGACTCAACTCCATTCTGCCACCAATGGAGGAAGAACATACGACAATGTCATTCAGATGTGCTAGTGTAATGTCATGAAAATCTGTAGACAAACATCAGCCATGGATCCCGAGACAGAAACCAACAGGCAATACATCAAAATAATGTTCATCTCACTTAAAACAGTTGTGACAGAGAAAAACCGACAGACAATATGTCAAAATAACATTCAGCTCATTTAAAACAGTTGGGACACAATCATGAATTGTACAGCTATTCATTTGTGATAAAGACTGTAAGCAAACACAAACATATTACCATTCTACGTTCATAATGTTAAATGGTATGTGCCACACCCAATAAGATGGCAACAGTTTTAACTCTATCATCCAAAGTTAAGGGCCATAGAATTCAACAACATTAAAGGTCCAATATGCTAAATCACTACAGTGTGAATTACTTTGTTTACTCAACAGTCCAAGTTTTCACATACAGATTTTATTTCTATTTGAATATCTTACAAATGACAGAATTTTACCTCATTATCAATATCTGTCAGAGAAATAAATGTAGGGCAAAACTAGACTTTAGTCTGTGTTTTCTTCACTAGCATTCATGGCACAAGTAGACCTGACTTGGTGAAGATGCAGTGCGTGCCCATGGAATTTATTTCATTGTGTTTAAAATAATGATTTCAATTAACTCAATCTGAGTTACAGACCAACAACAGATTACTACAGTCTCAATCATATGGTTAAGTATCATTTGATCTGAAAGCACACGTGACATTTCTGTCAAAATGCAATCCAACTGACATAACAGGTAACTATCATGTCTACTTACCTGATCAGAAATGGTAAATTTTACTGCAGTAACGACAGTGGTGCGCATAAGTGCCGATTCTGAGGCCAGCGACTTTTGAAGCTGTGGCAAGAGGACTCCTGGATCAATTAGTGTAAGTTTTCCCAAACACTCTGCAACAACATTACGTGTTCCTTCTTCTCCGCATTCACAGTGACGAAACAACTGCTGCCATATAGCAGGTACAAATGGCTGCAATAACTGAATACCACCAGGACTAGATGACTGCCATGATATGATCTGAAGAGTAAAAACACAAATCAGCTTTAATGATCCTGGTTGTTTGTTACCAACATGTAATGTAATTTCCCAGAACTCTTTACAAAACCTAAAAGAAAAGCTGTTTCTTTCATCTTACACACACACACACACACACACACACACACACACACCCTAGCCAATGAACATCAATGGAAAATAATACACTGCAACAAACCTCTTTCAGTGAGTGGAGGAGGAGATACTGCCTTCTTGGTTGAGCCTCAATTTCCTGCAATACAAATGGGAGGTACTGCGGTAAGTTGCCTACAGCAACACTTCCAAGTGCATATGAGGCAGCTGATTTTATCTCTTCAGATGGTGGCGAGAATGAGTTCAATATAACTTGCTTCAAACTAGTGATGCTACTAAGGTCACTGAAAGAAAGAATTGGTAGGGTACATTACACGACACATAACCAAAAAGTACATGATAAAAGTGCAAGTTTTAAATTGAAATCTCAGAGAAATGTTTTGGTGGTTTATTAAACCAAAATTAATTTGTACCAACAGTTTTTGTTTAATATCCGATATTGTATATAAATCCCATACTGAGATCATTTATCATACAAACATGACTTATTGGACAGCCTTCTGCAGTGCATTTTTAGTATACAGTGCTCCAACACTGCAGAAGTAGATAGCAAATATCTCAAATATATCCAGATGTTGGAGCTGAGTCAGTACCATAAGAGTACAGTTACTTAGAATTTCATGACTGATTCGTAGTTATGCTTCTCATTTAACAGAATTTGGTTACCGTATTTACTCGAATCAAAGCCACACTCGAATCTAAGCCGCACCTGAAAAATGAGACTTGAAATCAAGGGGAAAAAAATTTCCCCAATGTAAGACGCACTGAAATTTGGGGCTCGAAATTCAAGGGGAGAGAAAAGCTTTAGACCGCACCTCCAATTGAAACAAAGTTGGTCCATTGTAACATGAGAGACAATTTAGTTTGAATGGATGAAGATACAGCTACAGTAGTTTGGTTCGAGTCGTAAGCTTAGCAGTTAAGCCTTACCAGGTAGCCATTGCTATGTGTGAGGCACTCTGTCCGTATTTATACGGGTATCCTTCCTTTTTCACGTGCTTAGTTTGGTTTGAATCGATTGCTTATTTTGCTTTGACCTGATAAGTGCCGTTCCCTTTGTTATAGGTGTTTACGTTACACTAAGCTGAAAATGCATTATTGTTCTGTGTCATGCATTTTCGCATTCTGATAAGTGTTGATGACCTGTCGCCTCTCATAGCAACCACCGCTTACAATAAAAATTAAAAGAGAGGAATTGTCTCATAAGCGAAATAATGGCAAGAGACTGCTATTTGTTGTTACTTACACTGCTGCTTTCTTTGATAATGATCAACAAGAACCAAATAATAGACTGCGTATGATAGATGTTCTGAACGAGAGCTTAGCGAAAATTTTTCTCTGTTTGAAAATCTTTCCAGACGCCTCTTTAGTACATTGCATTCTGCACAGAAATTAGAGTCATCTTAGATTTAAAAATCTAGTCAGTTGCCGTGCTTCATTTCTGACTGTATCACTATTCAGCATAAGAATAATACATATATAAACATGACATGATATGTATATTATTCTGCGTCTGCTGTTGTCTCACTCTAGTTTCATAGTTTATTAGGCAACAAACACGAAAGAATACATGGCATAATGTTTACATTCATATTATTTTTATGGTGAAGAGAACAATAAATGTGATTCATGATTCACAAAAGTTCCTGTTAACAACCATCTTTTGTCACAGGTAGGAAAAATTTTAGAATGTAGTGTTGGCCATATCGACATACATCCCAAACAGTCTTGCCAGTCGGATAGTCGTAGCAGATTTTTAGTGATGACTTCAAATGCATAGTGTGTTGTTGTTGTCTTCAGTCTGTAGACTGGTTTGCTGCAGCTCCCACGCTTTTCTATCCTGTGCAATGCAGAGTAGCAACACTTATAAAATAAGGATGAAATTAAATGCTGAAATTTAAAACAAAATTTTAATAGGTTTGTAATACATCTTATATGAAATGTTTAAAATATCAGTCATGTTCCTGAATCACTATCACTTGATTCTTTGTTGCTCATTTCTTCATACAGAGAATCGTCCTCCGTACCATCTAGTGCATTGGATATCAAACATTTTTTAAATGCTTGTTGCACAGTCTCATTTGGAAGACACTTCCATACAGTTGTCTGTCGCTTTTCGAAAGCCAGTCTGTGTACATGAGTTTAAGCATGGTTTATTCAAACAGATAAGTGGTTGCAGAATTGACGTCATCCCGCCTGGAATTACTGCCAAGTCGGTTTTGCTTTCCTCTATTTTTCGTTTTATTGCAGGTGATGTATGGCCTACATACGCATCTAATACCAACAGACTGCGTAAACCGAGCATTGTGCCAGGACGACGATTCCACACACGCCTAATCCATTCCAGCACCATGTCCTCCGAAAACCACCCTGTATCGTTTGCTCGTACAATTACAGTTTTTGGAAACACTTCCTATTTCAGTAAACTCATTCACTTGAAAACTATGAATGGGGGTAATTTATGTCCATCTGCTGTGCAAGCAAGCATGACGGACTTCTGCTGTCTTTCACCCCCTGATGTAAGAACACTTATGTCTTTCTTTCCTTTGGCATCAACCGTGTAATTTGACGGCATGTCAAAATATATGGAAGTTTGGTCAGCATTTCCTATCTGACCAAGAAGGTATTGCTTTTCTGTGCGCCACCTAATTACGAAGCGCTGAAATTCACAAGTTTCTCATCATATTTTTCGGCAGCTTCTGTGCAACTGAAGTTTGCCTCCAAAGTGAAAACCCCAGCACTTCATAAACAAATCAATCTAGCTGCGACTTGCCTTAAAATTTTCAATCTTTTGCTCTCTAGCAGTTTCATGTGCCTTAATTTTTAAAATTTCGGCGTTCACAGGCAGGAATTTCTGACGCTGTTACTTAACAAATTCATTTAAAATCACTTCTAGTGCATGATATCAGCCACACTTTGTCCCACTAAATGCTTTCCTATTACTTGAACATTCAAATAATTTGTCTCTCTGCAGTCACCATCGCCTGACGTTGCTCTCATCAATCCCGTATCGCAGACCTGCAGCACAATTAGAACTTCGTTCCGCAAAAGAAATAACTCCCCTCTTGAGTTTGGCACTATAATGAAAGTGCTTCATTATGGTTCACTAACACCAACAAGCACTTCACAAAACACCACGAAGCAACAGGTGTCGCTACCTGAAATCTTAACGAGCCCCAGTGTATCAACTCGTGCAACAAAGCCTTGCCTTGTGCATTGTTGGTATTTTTGTGTAAAGAAATTTATTTTTGTTGCTATGAATATTTGAAAGGCTGCTACATTCGAAGATGAACAATACGGAATTTCTATTTACTTCGTTGGATAATGTATGAAAATGCAGTGGTCGAAACTCGGGGCAGAGAAAAAAAGCTTGTCTTCTACTTTTTTTTTTACATTTATTTACTGACGCAGAGGTTTTGGTGCCAGAATTTATCTTTGTGCCTGCAAAGCATGCTTGTGTAGCACTACATATATTCGATGGCAGAAGTTAGTTGTGGTGGCACCTACCAACATTTTTCAGAACTTCCGCTTACTTTGCACTCGATTCTAAGCCGCAGGCGGTTTTTTGGATTACAAAAAGTGGAAAAAAAGTGCGGATTAGATTTGAGTAAATGTGGTAGCAACTTTCTTTAAGATATTACTCAACCTTATAATATTATTCATGTTTTGTAAGTAAATGTTACAGAGTAACTACTAGAAACACTTAAGAGACAATATAGATCTCTAGATACATATAAACAAAATAATTTAACTATTGTGTGCCAAGTCAGAGCATTTTACAGTATATATTAATTATTGAAGGATTTTCTCAATGTATATTAAGTAGACTTGTTTTCACAAAGAAGTTTTGTACTTAGGATGATACGATTTTCAGCTGATACTTTATAAGGATCACTGTAAATGACTGATTAACAAAAACTTTCTGCTCATGCCTGATGTGACAAATGAGATGTGAAGTATGTGTAGTAAACTGACTGGCCATCTGGATGCAAAGTGGAACTGCGTCACTGCTTAAATTTCAGAGCTCAGAAGCACTCTACTTCAGTGAGATTATGAATCTTGCTTACGCCAGAACCATACAAGCAGTTTTGCGTTGCTTGGAGGCAGAATCTATGTAACTCGACTGCTATCTCAGCGAACGATGTAGTAGCACTGATTAGAATAATTTGTAATAGCACTGAATTAGAGTAGTTTTCTGTGGTATCCACAATGGAATTATTTTCCTTACATTTTTGTAGGGAGGGTGGGCACAAGTGTTCACGAAGCAGCACCAACTTTTCACATCAATTATTTTATGTTAATAGCTTGAAAAATTTTGTTAATTACTATGGTTTGTCGAGACAAAGACACTCACCATTACTACATGCTATCCACTAGAATCTATGTGACAAATGAAACATTTTTATAACTGAAGTATCTGAAAAGGATCCACTTCACTTGCCGCCCCCCCCCCCCCCCAAAAAAAATGATAATAATAATAATAATTTCTAACTTATCCGTTATTCAAAGATATTCTTACACATTACATGTAAAGATGAACAAGTTTTGTGGTTGTCCTAAACACTAAACAGAAACACACTACATATAGTTGTCAGTATGGTAAATAACAATACTTTTAAATACAATGAACAACATTGGAATTCTTTCCTGTGGATGCACAATCAGAAACATTGAGTGAAGTTTTGAATTATACTGGAAAGTTTATGCTTTTATCTCTGTTTACTATTTTATCCCAGGAGTTCAATACAGTCTTCTTCCCCTGTTATCATATTCTGTATTCACAGATTTGGTAGTTGAATCACATCATTTTTTGTTGGTAAAATTAATTGTTCACACAATCTTTCTCTGTTTATGTAGTTTCTGTATGTAAGCAGATACAGTTTTTGATCATTATTCATGTGTCTATACTCCTGACAAAGAGGATCAGGTTATTGCAGTATGTGGAGGAGCGAACAGCCTGGCTAAGAACAGTAATTACACCATCAGGGATTATAAAAGTCGTTTATGTGGAAGTCCTGCAGCGCCATGACAGCCCTGTAATAACTGAAATAGGTCAGAAGAGCCCCACAAAATGCTTAAGAATGCACTGGAAAGTAAGTTTCGCATATTTCTTCAAAATATCTGAGGACTGAGTAATAAGGTAGAAGAGCTTCTTGCCTTTTTTGGGACATTTAGAGAGCTCTGAAGAGGCACGACATTCTGTGCCTGTCTGAATAGCATATAACCATGGGGTTAGATAAGTTACATAAAAAAGACTACACTATACCAGCTTACTCTTGCAGAACTAACATGGGAAAATGGTGAGTTGATACTTAAGTAAGAACATTAGTTAAAAAATATTGAGACAAATAGATTTTGTAGTGATCACCACATAGAATTGTGTGCTTCCGAATTAATACTGAAAAATAGTTCACTTTTAATTGTAACTGTATACTGATCTTCAATCAGAAGTTTTAAATTGTTTATGAGGAATCTGGACTCCTTACTGTGCTATTGTCAGACAACAGAAAGCTGTTAATGGTCTATGGTGACTTGAACATAGACTTTTAAAAGTTCTGATACGAAAAATGAGCTGGAAAACTTATATGCATCCTTCAATTTGATCTTAGTAATTAACTTTCCAATAGGGGTGGATGAAGGCAGTAGGAAACTGGTAACACTTTCTCCTTGGTGGAACTCAAAACAAGAAAATAACTGTTTACCAAGTAACAAATGCTCTCTCTGATCACATTGCACAGTTAGGATAAACAACATAGTGCCTTACAGTATGTATATTCCTCAAGTGGGAATCAGAATAATCAATTATTCCAAACAAATATTTTTAAGAATAGTTTACAGATATGACCTAGGATGAAACTTATAATGAAGCAAATACTAACATAAAATTTAATCTATACCATGATAAATTCATATCATTATTCTAAAATAGCTCTCTGCATAAGCTAATTAAAAAGGCCATGTAAAAAACTATGTATCATCAGAGAGATTAAAGCATTCTTGTGAAAGGAAAAGAGAAATGTATCTTTTAGCAAGAACAAGTGGAGATCGTGCAGTAGTCACACACTACAAAAACTACTCTAAATTAATAAGAAAGTTTATTGTTGTTGTTGTTGTCGTCGTCGTCTTCAGTCCAGAGACTGGTTTGATGCAGCTTTCCATGCTCCTCTATCCTGTGCAGGTTTCTTCATCTCCCATCCTTCTGAATCTGTTTAGTGTATTAATCTCTTGCTCTCCCTCTACGATTTTTATCCTCCACACTTCCCTCCAATACTAAATTGGTGATCCCTTGATGTCTCAGACTGTGCCCTACCAACCAATCCCTTCTTCTAGTCAAGTTGTGCCACAAACTTCTCTTCTCCCCAATCCTATTCAACACCTCATTAGTTATGTGATCTACCCATCTAATCTTCAGCATTCTTCTGTAGCACCACATTTCGAAACCTTCTATTCTCTTCTTGTCCAAACTATTTATCGTCCATGTTTCTCTTCCATACATGGTTACACTCCATACAAATACTTTCAGAAATGACTTCCTGACACTTAAATCTATACTTGATGTTAACAAATTTCTCTTCTTCAGAAACGCTTTCCTTGCCATTGCCAGTCTACATTTTATATCCTCTCTACTTCGACCATCATCAGTTATTTTGCTCCCCAAAAAGTAAAACTTCTTTACTAGTTTAAGCATCTCATTTCCTAATCTAATGCCCGCAGCATCACCCGATTTAATTCGACTACATTCCATTAACCTCGTTTTGCTTTTGTTGATGTTCATCTTATATCCTCCTTTCAAGACACTGTCCATTCCGTTCAGCTGCTCTTCCAGGTCCTTTGCTGGCTGACAGAATTAGAATGTCATCGGCGAACCTCAAAGTTTTTATTTCTTTTCCATGGATTTTAATTCCTACTCCGAATTTTTCTTTTGTTTCCTTTACTGCTTGCTCAATATACAGATTGAATAACATTTGGGAGAGGCTACAACCCTGCCTCATTCCCTTCCCAACCACTGCTTCCCTTTCGTGCCCCTCGACTCTTTATAACTGCCATCTGGTTTCTGTACAAATTGTAAATAGCCTTTCGCCCCCTGTATTTTGCCCCTGCCACCTTCAGAATTTGAAAGAGTATTTCAGTCAATGTTGTCAAAAGCTTTCTCTAAGTCTACAAATGCTAGAAATGTAGGTTTGCCTTTCCTTAATCTATTTTGTAAGATAAGTCTTAGGGTCAGTATTGGCCTCACATGTTCCAACATTTCTACGGAATCCAAACTGATCTTCCCCAAGGTCGGCTTCTACCAGTTTTTCCATTCGTCTGTAAAGAATTTGTGTTAGTATTTTGCAGCTGTGGCTTATTAAACTGATAGTTCGGTAATTTTCACATCTGTCAACACCTGCTTTCTTTGGGAGTTTATTAAAAAAACAAAGGAACATGCATGTAACGTCAGCTATCAGTAATTCCAACAACAGACTGAAGGCTATATTAAATGTAGCGAAACAAGAGGCAGGGGGACCAGCCACGGAACAGGATAACATCACTAATGAACTGAATGGAAGGGCTATAAATGATGAGTCAGTCACTGGTAGCAAATAATACTGAATACTCACTTCTGAAATGTAGTACAAAGCACAGGGACGAAGAGATAGTAACTCTCGTAAAATTCAGTCACATGAATGTATCACCAACTTCTCCTATCAAAATTAAGAAAATTATAAAGTCTCTCAAAAATAATAGCTCATCTGGTTTTGATCGTGTTTCCAATCGAGTATTGAAGATTTGCTCCCATATATAATAAGCCCAGTCTTCTCCAAAATAAAGAAGTGTGTCACTAACTGGTGGCACTTTCCCAAAGAGACTGAAATATGCCATTATTAATACACTCTTCACTGACCTGTTTCACTGCTGACATCTCTTTCCAACGTTTTTGAGATGATGATGATGATGATGTCCAAATAGTATCTCAGCTTAGAAACAATAATATCTTCAGCAAATCAGTTTGGGTTTCAAAAGAGTTGCTTTGCTGGGAATGGCACTTACATGTTCACTCATCTGATTTTACAAGCATTAAATAACAAAATAGTGCTGGTTAGTATTTTCTGTGACTTACATAAGGCATTTGAATGTGTGAATCACAGTATTCTCCTTGATAAATTGAAGTTTTATGGGATTGATGGTATAGCCAACTAATGGATGTCATATCTAACCAAAAGAATACAGAAAGTTGTACTTAGTAACTCAACCAATATAGTCCCGGGACATAATTGTGACTGGAGAGAAGTACTTATGGGGTTCCCAAACTCTCAATCTTAGGTCCACTATTGTTGTTCATGTATGTAAATGATCTTCTGTCCAATATACAACAAGCAGAATCAGTTCTTTTTTCATATGACACTGGCACTTTAATAAATCCAATCACACATACATAAACAGAAGAAATGGTAAGAACGTTCTAAAAGTATCCAAGATTTGTTTTCTGCGAATGGTCTTATCCTCAATTTTAAAAACACACAACATACTCGTTCCCCACGTATAGGAATACTACATCAATGATAAGTGTTGCATAGAGTAAGGAAATAATAGGGTGGATACTTCAAAATTCCTAGGTGTTCATATTGAAGAGAATTAGAACTGGATAATCTATGTTTTGGAACTCCTAAAACAACTTAGTTCAGCCACATTTGTACTTAGAATCATTGCGAATTTTAATAAGAGAAAAATCAGTAAGTCGTCATATTTTGCATATTTGTATTCAATAATGTAATATGTAATAATGTTCTGGGATAGTTCATCTTTATTAAAGAAATTCTCCTTTGCTCAGAAACGTGTTATAAGAATAATGTGTGGTGCTCACCCACAACCATCTTTTAGACGTCTGTTGAAGGGGCGACAATGCTACAACAACAAGTTCTGATCACATACGAAGTGATATAAAATGTCTGCCTAACAGCAAAGTAAAATATGAAAAACTGAGGAAGTTTCTCTTCAACATCATAATCTGTAGAAGAATTTCTGTTATTGTAATGTGTAAAAAGTGATGGGTAGGAACCACTAATTCACATCTGTATACCTTTTTTTCTCAAAAATACTTAGAAATGTTCAGCACCAAACCAGATGTACAAATTAATTTGCAATGTGAATGTAAAATTACTTTCTCCACATCTTACTATTTATTGTGAAAAATGATCAATGAAACTTAAAGCTGACTGGCTAAGTAACTACTATGGAAAATCCAGGATGGAATAATGACAATATTATGAAAATGATAGATTTCTACTCACCATATAGTGGATATGTTGAGTTGCAGAAAGGCACAACAAAAACACAGCTAAACTGGTAAGCTTTGGCCAAAAGACCTTCAGTGCATTCACACACGCATGCACCCACGCACATACCTACCATCCCTGGCTATCGAGGCCAGACATAGAGCAACAGTACATGATAGGAGCAGCATTTTGGTTGGTGTGGGGTAAGGAAGAGTCTGGAGCGGGGAGGGGAGGGATAGCACAGTAGGAGTGGCAGACAGTAAAATTCTGTCTGTGGGAGCATACAGAAACATGGTGGGGAGATGATAGGACAGCTAGATACAGATGGGTGGTTGGACGGAGGGAGGGAGGGGGGAGGGGAGTGGAAAACAGGAGAATTAAAAAGACTGTGAGTGTGTTGGTGGAATAGAGGACTGTGTAGTGCTGGAGTGCAAACAGAGAAGGGGATAGATGGGGGGGAAAGACAGTGACTAACAACAGCTGAGGCCAGGGGGCTTACAGGAATGTAGGATATAACACAGGAAGGGTTCACAACTGTGCAATTCACAATTCAGAAAAGCTGGTGTTGGTAGCAAGGACTGACTCCTCTTCCTGCATCACTCTTGCATATTTTCATGTGTTATTTTCTGTATCTTCCTATGTCACATGAACTTTTACCTTGTCCTACCAGCCCCCCCCCCCCCCCTCAACTCTTCATCCTCTTATTCCAGTACACACATACTAACATCACCTAATCTAGTCACATTTGCAGGCCCCTTCTTCATACATATCCGCACACCAACCTAGAACCCACATTAGTCTTTTTATGTATTTTTATCTTTGGTCTCAGGTCCCATCGTGTTTCACATTGATTCTAATTTGTTTTTGCCTTTCACTATCGGCCCTACTCTATCAGGTTTCATCTTGTTTCTCCATAAGTCATCTATTCCATCCTTTTTCTGATATTCCTCATGTATTTTTGCTAATTTTTTGTATGTTATTTACATATTTTTACACATTTTTATCCTCCACCCTGGATCCTTACTCCTCCCATCAGCGCCAATACAGAAAAATTTCCTAATCCCTAGCCAGAACAAAGTCCTACATACTGTTCCTGCATTGTTGCCTGGCTCATGGAATTCCCCCAAATGGTCTTCCCATTAAATTACACATCTCTAGTTGCAACTCCTCCTCCTGTAGTGATCTCAACTTGTTCTAGTTCTGCCAGCCCTAGCTTTCACCAACCTAGTCCTGCAAAACCATGTAAATCAGGTCCAAATCTCCAGTTCTCCTTTCAATATCTCATCTCCATCCATAAAATTCTTCTGCTCTGCAACCCCGAATTCCTGTACACCATCTCTCACACAAACTCTTGCCCTCCAGGATCTAGGGCAGCATGCACAACACCACCTCAAAAAGCTATCCAATCTGTTCAACCTCTTACTGCCACCTTGGACCACTATCCACCACCTCTACAACAGCCTCTAAACCTCCCCCATGTCCCCTCGTAACTGACAAGCACTGCCTCACAGACCTTGGTCCCTCATAACTGACAAGGATTGTCTCACAGACCTGTTACATTTACCAGACACTCAAAAACTCCCTTCCACCACTATACAGAATCCAGAACCTAAACAAATCCAAAACAAAGGCATGAACCTTTCCTCCAAAAGCCTTATTCCCACAGGAGCATCAGTACTTTCCAAAGGCCTTACCTTCCACTCCACTCCCAAACTCAATCTGCTGGACTTTTTAAAGATCTCCTCTCCTTCTCCCAGTCCCTACAGTGGAAACACTTTCGCCACCAACCTACCGATCAGACTCAATCCGAATCCAATAATGAACCCTTCCTGACTCAGTTCAATCCTCCAGCCAACTGTGATCCACCCCAACTGCCCCCAGATCACCCCATTAACTTTCCCGAATTTCTTAACGTCAAACCTTACCTCAACATCATTCCCCAAATCCCTAAACATGCAAGCAAACCCTACATCCACAGAAAGAACTGCAATCCACCACCTAAAAACTGATCCCAAACTTATAATTATACTCGCTGACAAAGACTCCGCCACTACGGTTTTGAACAAGAAGGATTTAACTGGTGAAAGGTCTCCGCCAGCTGTCAGATTCTTCCATCTACAAATCCTGCTGTAGTGACCCCATTCCAGAAATTCTACAGGATCTCCAGCCTCTCCTCAAATCCTTAGGCTAATTCCAGAAGCTCTCCCACAAACATCGCTCTCTCCTCATCCCCAACTCTCCTTGCACTCCTACCTTCTACATGCTTCCTAAAGTCTATAAACCCAACCACCGAGGATGCCCCACTGTGCCCAGATACTGTGCCCCCACTGAGGCAATCTATTCTTGTAGCCCAACACCTTCAGACTGCCCTCCTCCGTAAAAGACATCAACCAATTCCTCCATCGACTCTCCACAGTTCCTGTTCCTTCACCATAAGATGTCCCTCCTCATCACTACTGAAGTCACCTCCCTTTACACTAACATCCTAATGCCTATGGCCTCGCCACTACTGAACACTGCCTTTCCCAACACTCAACGGGTTCCAAACCTACAACCTCCTTCCTGGTAACCATGGCCAACTATATCCTCAGCCACAATTATTACATCTTGGAAGATATCACCTACAAACAAACCCATGGTACAGCAACAGTCACTCGCAGGCACCATCCTATTCGTGGGCCATCTATACCCGAGCCAGTGAAACTTGTCACTTGACATCTTGCGTGGAGTTGGCTGTACTCTGATTGTGAGGTTGCAATAGCTGCCACCGCATACACTCACAGCTTTGGAGTATGTTTTGTAAATGTAAGCTACAATTAACATGTATATAAGCTGCTGCATAATAATGTACACCTAAGTACGTTTTTCTAACAATGGATAAAATGACTACTCAGAAAAAGTGCTCGATAGTGTATGAAACTAGGAAATAAACAACACCAAAATTAATGACAATGTCCAAGAGGAGTCATCCTGAATTGTTACCGCAATAGCTGCATATAAAATGTCATTTAATAATGTAAACCTAAGCATACCAAAGAACACGCTGTCCACAATCAGAACAAAATAAAGCTAAAGATGCATAGCCTCAGTTGCAATATAGAGGGGGGGGGGGGGTAGGATTACTTTCTTCCTCTGTAAGTTGGTGTCTACAGTAGCAAGACCTTCACGTAGCAGCCTTTCCACTTCTTTTATTGTAAATGTCTTGCTTTATTTTGAATGTAAGCCTCGACATCAAAAAATGGTTCAAATGGCTCTGAGCACTATGGGACTCAACTGCTGAGGTTATTAGTCCCCTAGAACTTAGAACTAGTTAAACCTAACTAACCTAAGGACATCACAAACATCCATGCCCGAGGCAGGATTCGAACCTGCGACCGTAGCGGTCTTGCGGTTCCAGACTGCAGCGCCTTTAACCGCACGGCCACTTCGGCCGGCTAAGCCTCGACATCACTCCAAACCAATTCAATTGAGTTAAAATGGCAGTCATGAGGTGCTAGCCTAATTGCCATATGACCCTGTTCCCTTGCAAATTCATCTACAACATACGCAGATGTCACAGGCTTATTTTGTTCCACAACCGAATATAACAGCAGCTTTGTCATACTCATGTCTGCAGCAAAGCAGACCACTGCACAATAGATTCTTTGTGTTCGCTAATTGTTGGAGGTTTTTTTTCTAAAATCACAGAATTGTAAGGTGCATTATCCGTTACAAACACAGTCAGAACGCCAAATTGGAGCAACCAATTTTTAAATCATGGAGAAATCATGGGTTGTCCACATCATCATGATAATCACAGGTTTTTCTCAATTGAAAAACTAAAAGTTCTTTGTGCACAAAACCGTTTGAAGAACCTGGATGGGCCACAATTAATTAGGCTCCTCTTCCTGTTGGCTGATGACCACTGCTATTCTGAGTGTCAACTGTCTAACATTTATCAACTGATTCTCCAGCATCGAACCAGGTTTCGTGTAACCAATAATTGAATGTATAGCCTTTCCTACAATTTTATGTAAGAAAGTACTATGAGCCTTAATGATGTGAGCTTTTTTGATAACATAATTCAGCTGCCTAACTTTTTAAAGCAGATGCCCATACTTTTTAACGCCATTTTAAGACACATTTTCTCCCTTGAGAAAGTTCACATTCTTTTAAAGAATTTAGAAACTCTGCTATTGTGGGGCATTCTTTTCTGCTACAATATCCTTAAAAGTGCCGACAAATTGCATCAGTCTGGAATGAATCAAGATCTGTAACTGGACAAGGCTGCCTTTTTTCTTTCCAGGAGAGCTTAAAAACACACTGCTTTCTCCACAAGGGCTTTTTTCCACACTGTTTACTTCAGTATCTTGCGAGTCTTGAAGTAGTATCCTTTCCCATACAACAGTTCATTGAGCGAGTCCTAGAGTTTTCGAGATGCACTCTAAAAAACATCAGCAGGGATTGACATGTCCGTGAACAGAAACAAATACTTTTTCTTGCTCATAAATCTCACATGTCCTCTATAGCAATTCCAAAGTCTGACTATTTGAGGGCACTCCACAGTGCAATGGATTGTCACTTGGAGAATGACCATTTCGGTGACATTCTTTAATAAACAAAATCTGTAGTCAAGGCAGTAACACAAAGCATCACAACACAGAAGCAACAAGTCATGCACCAACATACAATGTTTACACAGAAGCTGGCAATGTTGTGGCACTGACACTAGAACAGGCTTGTGTTGTGGTGCTGTAATTGGTTCAGAAGACAGAGTGTCTTGCATTCCTCCTTTGTTTGCGAGTTATACTGCCAATTTTACAGCACTTGTGGAGTAACCTTTCAACTTTAAGCAGCCCAAGTATAGAGGAATCCTTCCTGACCACTCAGAAACCCAAACCCCTCACCTGGTTCTACTTCACTGATGACACATTCGAGATCCACATTCCTTCGCAACCTCAACAGCTTCTCGTCAACCAGCTTCACCTGGTCCTCCTCAACTGAACAAGCCACTTTCCGCAGCGTTCATCTCCACCTCAAAGATGGCAACATCAGTACTCCATCCATATCAAACATACCAACCACCAGCAATACCTCCACTTTGACATATCCCACCCATTCTGCACCAAGAAGTCCCTTCCAACAGCCTAACCACCCATGGTCACCGCATTTGTAGTGACAAGCTGTCGCTCTCAAAATATACCAAGGATCTCACTAAGGCCTTCACAAATTGAAATTACCCTCCAACCCTCATACAAAGGCAGATCTGTGCATTATCTCTCCAGTCACCCAGCATCTCCCAAAGTGCCATTGTCTGGCCACAAAGGAGTATTTCCCTCGTGACTCAGTACCAGCCACTATTGAAGCAACTAAATCACATTCTCCGCTAGGGTTCCCACTATCTCATGTCGTGCCCTGCAATGAAGAATGTCCTACCCACTATCCTTCCCACCTCTCCCACAGTGGTATTCTGTCACCCACCAAACCTACACAGTATCACAATATCTTCATCCATCCTTACTCTACCGATGCTCCCAACTCCTTGTCTTATGGTACATATCCCTTCAATAGAACTAGATGCAAGACTTGGCCCATACATCCTCCAACCACCACCACCACCACCACCACCACCACCACCACCACCAGTTCCAGTCCGGTCACAAGCCTTACATACCTCATCAAAGGCAGGGCTACCTGTCAAAGCAATCATGTGACCTACTGGCTAAGCTGCAATCCCTCTGCTGAATTCTATGTGGGCATTACAACCAACATGCTATCTTTCCACATGAATGGCCACCACAAACTGTGACCACGAAACAGCTGGACCACCCAGTTGCTGACTCGCTGCCCAACACAACGTTCTTCACTTCAATGACTGCTTCAAAACCTGTGTCATCTGGAACCTTCCTACAAACACCAGCTTTCCTTAACTGCACAGGTGGGAACTCTCCCTGCAATATATCCTCTGTTCCCATAATCCCACTGCCCTCAACCTTCGTTAGTCATTGTCTTTCACCCACCTATCCCCTTTTTCATTCCCACTCTAGGTCTACATACATATCCTGCATTCCATCAATGCAGCTACAGTCTGTTTACTTCTCTTTCTCCCCCCCACCCCCACCCCCCCTCCCTCCAACTGAAGTCTAACCTCCCATCTGCACTAAGTTGTCCTACACTCTCCCCACCATAGCCCTGTATGTTCCCACAAGCAGCACTTTACTGTCCCCCCCCCCCCCTCACCCTATCACCCCCCCCCCCTCCCTGACCCAGCCTTCTCATTATCCTGTCACCCAGATTGTCTCTCTCATCATCTGCTGTTGCTTGCAGTCTGGTCTCTGCGGCCAGAGATCATGGCCATGTATGTGTGATTTGTGTTTGCATGTGTGTGTGTGGGGGGGGGGGGGGGGGGGGGGGCAGAATTGGTCGAAAGCTGACTTGTTTAGCACTCTTTTTTTTATGCCTGTCTGTGACTCAACAGCTCCACTACACTGTGAGTAGCAATCCATCCTTTAACACATTGACTGCCACATGAGCCCATGTTGACTCACAGTTACATGGGTTGTGACGCCACGTGAGCCATATTCGGTTCACGTATACATTGTACTGTGGGCCGTGTGAGCCATAACTGGCTCATGCTGAGTTATGTTTAGAGGCCTCATGAGCCTCATAGAGCTCACAAATAATGCGTTTCAACTATGGGTTTAAAAGTGGTGGCTCCACTGAACACACTTGTTCATAGCACTCAATATTTTTGCAGCTGGAAGCCTTGGTGATTCCTAACTGCAACTGTCAGAGATACATATAAACATAACGATGATATGGTGCCTGCAAAACATCAAAATGGCATGGATGTTTTGAAATCCAAAGCAGTCAGGGACTACAATGCCACCAAGTCATTTATTGATGTATCCGATCAGATGAGCTCATACTCAACGACACTTTGGCATACGGTTAAATGGTACAGAAAGATGGTTTTTGAAATCCTTTTTGGAACATCTGTTGTAAATGCTCAAGTGCTGTAAAACTTGGCAAACAAAGGATCCAAGTCTCGCATACAAATAATTCCTTACAGAGAGCTCCTGACTCTGCTACTATTGCATGCCATAGATCCACAACCACAAGCAACACAACAACCGTTCCACGAAGATAACAGCCATCACCTTGTGGCAGTAGAGGGAGTGAAGCAGATCAATCAAAGATGATATTCAGGCTATTATAAGTGCCTGCAAAGAACAGAAGAAAGAAAGGATGCTGCTAAGAAAGTGAATAAGGTGTGCACTAAATGCAATAAATGTGACCATGTTCAACGAGTGTTTTAGTGACATTCACAATGCTGTGTCGAAGAAGTAGAATATTCTAAGATCTTTATTCATGAACATTGTCAGAAAAAGTAAAAAATGTAAATAATGCAGTATTATATGCAGCTAATAAAGGGCGCGGCAGAGTTTATAGTGGGATATTAAAAACACACCATCAGGCAGCAACTATAATTTATTTATTGCCTCTTATGTCAATTAGTAGTTAAAAGTATGCCATTTACTAACATGTAAGTCATTGTCCATTGTGTGGATTACTTTTTGAATACGATTCCTGTCAAATGATGCCCCCTCTGCACAACAAATTCATCTAGGCGGCATTGGAAGCTCTCCATAACTTGGCGTAACATATTCCCTGGGACATTGCCGAAGGCAGTTCTGATGTGATCCTTCAACTCAGGAATTGTGGCACAATGTATTCGGAACACTTCTTGCTTCAGGTAGCCTCAAAGGAAAAACGTCTGCACATGGAAGGTCAGGTGAGCGAGGCGGCCACGAAATGTCACAAAACGGGAGATTACTCTACCGGGAAATGTCTGACACAAGAAATCAATGCAAATTCTGAGCGTATGCTAGGTCACTCCATCTTGTTGAAAACATTATTGTCCCACATCCACCATACCTAATTGGCGAAGAACTAAGTCTTCCAGCATCTTTAGGTAGCATTCACTGGTGACAGTTGCAGTCACACTGCTGTCATCCTCAAAGTAGTAATGGCCAATAATCCCAAAGGAAGCAACTCCACACCACACTGTGATACAAGAACTGTGCAAGGGCTTGATGTGCAGTTCATGCGGGTTTACATCACTCCAATAACTAATATTCTGTTCAGTCACTGAACCACGTAACTCAAAATGAGCTTCATCTGACATCAAGATGGTGTGCAACATTTGTGGATTTTGGCGAAAGAGATCACGCACGGTTAAGCAGAATGTTTCGCACGATACCCAATTACAAGACCTAATTTCCTGAACAATCTGCAGCTTATATGGGTGAAAATGGAGATCATCTTGTAATATTCTCCTGAATGAGTGATCAGATATATGCACAGTTTGCGCATGAAGACGAACAGATCTTTTTAGGCTACACAACAGTGCAGCACGAACATTTTCCACGGCTTCTGGTGTCCGCACAGCTCTTTCACTTCATCATGGCTTGCCATTGCAAACATAATCTGTTCTTCGAAATGCCTGTACCCACTGTCTGGAAATTTCCTATGACGTGTGAAGTTGAAATTTTGCCAAAATAGATGCTGGATAGCAATAACAGAGTCGTTATTCTTGAAATAACTTTCAACAGCAAAGGCATGATGCTGTGCACTCCACCGCTCCATATCAACGTCACACTCAAAATGGCAGCTCATTAGTACACGAATGCGGCACACATTCCTTCAGTACGTCATTGTACTAAACATGTCAAATTACACTATGAATGCTGCCGCACCCTTTACAACCAAACAAATTAAGTGTTTGAATCATTTTTTGGACAACAATTTTTTATACATATTGTGGTTTCAAATCATGAGAGCAACATGTAGCTCATGTGGCCACAGATTATAATTGTATTAAAATGATGTTGTTGGGCCATGTGAGCCATATATGGCTCACACCTTTTATCAGTCCAGATCAGTCATAAATTGACATTTTATGAAGTAACTTTTAATCCTACATGTTCAAAAGAAGACATCTGCAGCAAAAAATCAATTTGGCTTCAGAAGTAATATTCGTGATATCAATGTGGCATAGCAACGTATGGTCCAAATTTAATAATGGCAGTCAATCTGTTATCTATGTATCACTACTACTTGTTTAAAAGGGATCTGCCATGGTGCAGATTAATGTGATGTGTGTCATCTCCAAGTTGTAATCTGGACAATTCAAGAATGCTCTAGAACACTTGTAAAAGCTCAAGACTATTGTAGTACAACTTCAAACATTTTCTCCTGAAAAATTACATGGCTGTGAAAGACCAGACACTGTACTGGGACTATTTCAAAACTCTTATCTACACAACCACAACAGCTAACAGCAGCACAACCACTACAGTGCACAGCAGGGGAACCAAAGATAGCATAAAAACCAGTGATTGGTGGTGGATGGTTTTGGAAGTACGGTCAACTGAACCAAAAAAAGTTTTATAATATATATGATGATGACTTTACGTCTTCTACTGATGAATAAGTTTTCAAGTTTTCCTTTTTTACGGCAAATATATTAACTTTAACAATGTCATTTTTTCGTGGACTGGCTCTGGGAACAACTGTACTAAAGACCCTTTATGCAAACTATCAAGGTGCAATTGCGATGAGTTTGTTCTGTGAGTGTGTGTTTCATATGACAGAATATGGCAACATTATTCGGAGTTTGAATTATTTTTGCTGTTGGTAGTAAGCACACCATAAACTTCACACTGATAATTTAAGAGCAACTGCATGGTGAAGTACTCAGTATAGTAACCTAACAGTCAACAGAAATGGTACGCAGTCTAATGTGATAAGCTTTGAGAGCATTTTTCAAATCCTCAACATCATTTACCAAATTAACTGCAGTGGGGGTATCAGTGGGTGAACCAACAAAGAAACTGAAAACATTTTAGCATACAATGTCTCATGCATTAGCTTCCAGACAGAGTGAGCTAGAGCAGCATTAGTAATGAGGAAGAATTCTGTTTACAAATTCTCTCCTTTCCCATGACATAAACGTTCCAGAAAGTTTTACCTATGAATACATCATTTTAATGGCATACCAAACCATCATTTAATAATTCTCCAAAAGGCACTTGACAGTACAGCAAGCTTATGATTACCTAATTTAGTATGGATACAGGACTAGATATCTAACCGAAAACATAACGATCTAAAATAACAATGTTTTTTACAAGAAACTACTACTTACTGTGTTTAGGAACCATGCCACCTGTCATATTTGAATCGCCACTGTATAATCCATGTGAGAAAGTGGCAACGTATTTACAAAATTACACAAACACATTATATACCTTAACACCTCAACACACTTTTTCAGAAACAACTGTTCGTGGCCCCCCCTTTTCTTTCCCGTCACTGGTTCTCCTTTCCTGGAGCATCAAAACATCAGTACAGTCCAACAAATTTTGTCCTGCATAAGAATTTTACACTCTTTAGTACATTGATGCGCACAATAAATTCAGGGACCACCTCATTTTCGCTGTTTTCCTCTACTGAATACACTTTTTTCACAAATCCTGGATCACTTAGCTACTCAAATCACAATTAATAAGCATCACTATTTAACCACTCACAGATGTTTTCATCATCTAATGATTCCTTTTCAATTATTAGAGCAACATGTTCTCATTTGTGTGTCATCTTTCTAGCACATATACACTGGAGAGACAAAGAGACTGGTACACCTCCTTAGAAGTAGTGCTGGAGGGAACTGACACCATGAATCCTACAGTGCTATCCATAAGAGTACGAGGGGGTGGAGATCTCTTCTGAACAGCACGTTGCAAGGCATCCCAGATATGCTCAATAATGTTCATATCTGGGGAGTTTGGTGACCAGCGTAAGTGATTAAACTCACAAGAGTGTTCCTGAAGCTACTCTGTAACAATTCTGGACATGTGGGGCGTCGCATTGTCCTGCTGCAATTGCCCAAGTCCGTTGGAATGCACAATGGACACGAATGGATGCAAGTGATCAGACAGGATGCTTACGAACATGTCACTGTCAGAATCGTATTTAAACGTACTAGGAGTCCCATTATCATTCCAACTGTACACATCCCACACCATTATAGAGCCTCCACCAACTTGAACAGTCCCCTGCTGACATGACATGAGGTTGTCTCCATACCTATACATGCCCATCCGCTCAATACAATTTGAAACAAGACTCG
The DNA here is from genome assembly GCF_023864345.2 of Schistocerca serialis cubense. Classification (NCBI taxonomy): domain Eukaryota; kingdom Metazoa; phylum Arthropoda; class Insecta; order Orthoptera; family Acrididae; genus Schistocerca; species Schistocerca serialis. The sequence continues at coordinate 221,583,301 of NC_064639.1, read as the reverse complement.
CCTGACCAGGCAGCATGTTTCCAAACATCAAATATCCAATGTCGGTGTTGACGGGCCCAGACGAGGTGTAAAGCTTTGTGTCCTGCAGTCATCAAGGATACACGAGTGGGCCTTTGGTTCTGAAAGCCCTTATCGATGATGCTTCGTTGACTGGTTCGCATGCTGACACTTGTCGATAGCCCAGCACTGAAATCTGCAGCAATTTGCTGAAGGGTTGCGCTTTTGTTATGTTGATCAATTCTCTTCAGTCATTGTTGGTCCCGTTCTTACAGGATCATTTTCCAGCCACACCTACATTTGAGATTTGATGTCTTACAAGATTCATGATATTCACAGTACACTCGTGAAACTGTCATATGGGAAAATCCCCACTTCATCACTACCTCGGATATGCTGTGTCCCATTGCTCGTGCGGTGACTATAACACCGTGCTCAAACTCACTTAGATCTTGTTGCACCAGACACTTACCGTCTTATACAGGTGTTGGTGACCGCAGCACTGTATTGTGCCTGTTTAAATATCTCTGTATTTGAGTATGCATACCTATACTAGTTTCCTTGGCACTTCAGTGCACAAACCATCTCTATCTTCAGAAAAAAAGGTGAAATAGGCTAACACACACTGTCAATGATCCATTTTAGAAACTATGGTATTACTGAACTCTGTCAGCTGCTAGTAAACTATGAACAATGCATTCATTTTGGCAGTATTCAACAGTATGCCTCCCCAGAAGGTAAGAATTCTGAAAGAAACTCTCCCACAACAAGACCTGAATAATTTTGAGTTTGAAATTATTGACTTTTAGCACCAGGGAAAAGGCTTGGCTACCATACAGTCAGGTAATCAGCTGTAGACATGTTGCAAGGATAGAGCCCTCATATTTACCTAAAAATGAAATGGGAACAATGGAAAAACATTTCAGTTATGTCTGACAGAGGGATTGGGGCCTGCATTGACTTCTGGTAGTAAAATATGAATCACATGAATAATAACTTATTCTAACAAAAGTATGTGTTCTCATACTAACAGAATACTTGAGACTTCATTTTAGTATTTTGTTTTTTTCTTTTTCTTTTCTTTTTCTTTTCTTTTAAGGGAAAAAACCCATCACCGAAATATGCCCAGATAAACTGCAACCAGATAATCAAGAGCTTCATGCACATGCAGGATCTGCAGTGGAACATCGCTTAATGAGCACCTCCATTAATGTGCTATGCGCATAATAAGCAAAACAAACTGTAAAGGAATGACTCATTTAACGAGCAATGTTTCAAATAACGAGTGACGAAGATTTAGTATGATGTCACCAGCAGTTTGTGCACAGGGGGAAACATCAACACCTTTCATTGTCGCAGCAGCATATGAACAATGTCTTTAATACGTACTGCAGTCTGGGTTTAGCAGCATCTTAATGCAGCTTGTGGCCACACAGTTTTCCAAAGATAAAGCTGCAAGAAGACAACCGTAAGAGAAAGAAAATGACCTTAGAAGGGAATTGTAAAATCACTGAAAACACAAACGTGGTGTGAGCTTTGCCGATTTAGCACGCACATAATCTGTCTACAACTATTTGCACTATTCTCAAGGACAAGGACAAGATTATGAAGATGGATGCTTCAAAGGGAGTGACAGGAGTATCTAAACAGTGGTTTCGTATTCTGGACGATATCAGAAGCTTGCTCCTTATACGGATAAATAAAAAGCAATTTCAAGTTGACACTATTAATGAGGACATAATTTGTGAGAAGGCAAGAAGGATTTTTGCCGACCTTGTTAGGAAGACGCCAGGATCATCAGCGTCTGAAGAACTGGTTAAGGGAAGCCACGGGTGGTTCGAGGAGTTTAAGATAAGGAGCAGCATCCACAGTGTTGTGAGGCATGGAAAATCAGCCAGCTCTAACACAAACACGGCAGAGAACTTCATCAGCAACTTCAAGATGCTCATAGATTCTGAGGGTTATCTGCCACAACAGGTTTGTAATTGTGATGAGACAGGTCAATTATGGAAAAAAATGCCGAAGTTTATATTTATAACAGCAGAGGAGAATGCGCTGACCAGTCACAAGCCAATGAAAGACTGTCTCACACTGTTTTCTGTGTCAAGGAAAGCGGCGATTTGAAAATTAAACCACTGCTTGTTTCCCATTCAGAAACTCCACAAGCCTTCAAGAAGAGTTACATCCAGAAGAGCAGGTTAAACGTGATGTGGAAGTCCAACAGCCAGGCTTGGGTGACGTGATCTTTTTTGCAAATGGATCAATGAAGTATTTGGCTCTTCTGTGAAAAAATATTTGCTTGAGATGAATCTGCCACTCCATGTCTTGCTTGTTATAGCCAACACTCCTGCCCATTCTCCAGGCCTACAGGACTATCTCCTTTAAGAATTTCAATTCATCAAGATCCAATTTCTGTCTCCCAACACCACTTTGTTAGTCCAGTCTACGGACCAGCAGATTATTTCTAATTTTAAGAAGCTACCTATCTCACTCCGAGAGATTTGGGAATATAACTTCAACGTCACTGACTGCGTCAAGATGATCGAAGAGGCATGGGAAGGGGTTACCAAGAGAACGCTCACTTCCGCATTGGCCAGAGTGCATTGTCAAATGTGACTGAGGCCTTTGAATCAGTATCTGTGGAGCCTGTAGTCAACGAGATTGTCTTTGCCAAGAGCATAGGGCTAGTAGTGGATAACAATGATATCGATGAGCTTGTGGAAGATGACAGCCAAGAAATTACCACCGAAGAGCTTATGGAGTTGCAGTGTGTATTCAAAGCAGGAAGTTGTGGAGAGGAGTTCTTCAGAGGAGGATGAGGAGGAGGTTACAGCACAGCAGCGATCTTCTGTCGCTACAAGAGAAATGCTCAAAAGCATGGGAATTGGTTGCATGGTACATTGAAAATCATCACCCCAATAAAGCAATGGCTACACATGCTAAAAGTTTGTTTGACAATAATGCTGTGTCGCAATATCACCAAGTGTTGAAGTGCCCGTAGGGACAAGTGACTATAGATAGCTTCCTAGTAAAAAATTATTAGTTATGTATCATGAATAATAATGTAAATAATATTGTATGTATAATTTTCTTTGAATAAATGGCATGAATAAGATAATAATGAGTAATTATTGTATTGTATTGTACATTAATTTAACAAGTATTTCGCACTACAAGTAAGATTCTGGAACAAATTATGCTTGCTATGCAAGGTTCCACTGCACATCTTTAAGTAGTAAATATTTTCAACTTCAACTTAGTGAAGTTACAGACAGATCTGAGTAACACTTAATTCCTTTGGAGGTTCAAACATAAGCTACAATACAAACAGTTTGATTGGAACCAAAAATTCCAACACAATACTAGGAGCAAATAATACCACCCTGCGATAGAGTTAATATATTGCTTTACAACTTACATGTGACGGCCTATTTCTCCTATGACCAACAAGGCAAAAATATGTTGTGCATCATTTCGTGGGTTTTGTACATTTCGCAAGAACTGTTCCACAACAGTCAATGCTTCTTGTCGCCATGTTACTGTCAATGCTGCCACACATTTAGCAAGTGAATGGAATGCCTGAAATAGAAGCATTGTAAAGTGGTATTAATTACTACAAAGCCTTTTCCTCTAATTATGTAAACTGAAGTAATAAATCTCTTCCCACCCCCTTTCTCATCACGTATGCAGTTGGGTGAAAAACACAGAAAGTGCACAGTTTTCGCCTGAAAATCTTGACATTCCTAAATACTTCTGGAAAGCATTTGCAACAGATGAAGAATGTCTACTTACCTGTATCACAAAAACTGAACAGGTGGGCTCTTAAAGGAGAGACGGATGGGGAGGGGAGGAAAGAACAAGAAAAACAGATACTGTGTCTCTAGGCAGTGGAAATTTCAAGCAGTTTCTTCTCTAAATAAAGCAGCAATCTGGGATACAATGATGAATGAAACAGGTAGGAGTACCCAAAAAGCTAAGTTTTATGGAATTTAAAAGAATTTCCTCCATAAGACTTCAAGTGTATCCACGAAATAGTAATGTAGGACCAATACAGGCCTTCCAGTAGGGGAACCCACGTGCCAACTTGTGTAACATTAAAAGAAAGAAACTAAGCGATTAGACAACTCCATGCCAACAGATATTTCTGTCATTCACAAACCATTAATTACCAATGAGTGTGCATTCACCTACTAAAGACCCAGATTTGGATACAAAGTGTTGGCATAATATTACAGTTTAGAGAATGGAGCCAACTAACAAATCAATACAGACATGAAAATAGTCTGAAGAGAGGTGTAAGAATAATTGAAAAAACATTAAAAATATACAAATGGCTGGAATGCAACAGAATAAATGGAGATCCATGAGACACTTGCAGAGAAAGGGATAGGAATCTTTTTCTCTAAGCACAATAACTTTATAATATTTTGTATGTTTAATATTTGTCACAAAATAGTGCATTGGGGGTTTAGCAGTCTGTCAATGGCAGCGTCATTAGAGATGGCCCACATACTTATCAGTTGCGTGGTTTGGTACAACAGGATGAAGAGCTTTCCTGTTAAACATCTCTTCTGAACAAATGCTCATACCACTTAAGACCGTCATTTTAGAGCCTATGTTTGCTGCACTTTTTTGTTTTAGTCCATACTACTACCTCTGGAAGTCTGTTGGTGGCGTTCTGGTTCACCCTCTAAATGTAACATTGTATTATCAATGAAAACCTGAGACAAGACAGATTAAGGGAAGTTAGAATTTCGAAAATTTTGTGCCAACAACTCACAAAATATGGTAGGATGAATATGACAAATTCTGCGAGACTAGTTTCTTCCAGCATATACTATGTTCAAACAACGTTTGGGAATGCAACAACAGCCAATATTTCAACAGCAGCACAACCTGCCATTTTCACAACATAACAGTCATGCCTTGAAAATTGGCAGTTGTCGAAATCACTTGGCTGCATTCCCGTTACGTTATCTAAACATGAACACGTCTGAGTTAATTGGTGCAACATCCTTTAATTATTCCAGTTGCCCATTAAGGTAGTTGTAAATGATTGAGGGAGGCTTAGCACATTACCATTTACTGGTCACAAATTTTTACAGTTTACAAGATAAATCAACTGAAATAAGCACAGGAGCTAATTATAATGAACCACCTTTAGAAATAGCATTTGTATGCAAATACACATTGTTGATGGTGAGCATACCCTACTTGTGAGAACAGTCTTTCAGAAACTGACTATGTGGCTATACAGCTCAAATATTTACATGCAATTTTTTCATAGTTTTGGATAGGTAGTATCGGTGATGTGATTCCATATTTCAATTGGATCTTATTAAGATCCAAGGGGCGATCTTTCTGATGATAATTTAACTATGATGGTTCCTGTTTCATAATTTAACAATGGTTTGGGTTCACAGTCATGAAACATTTTTTAAATGAAAGTCCTGTCATCTGACTGTGTAGATCATTTCTTCTACTGTACAATCATTATTTTGGCCTTTGGCCATTTTCAAATAACACAATGTTGGGCATAATCAGACTTCTATAATCAAAGTAATAATTGAAATATGTTAAATTTGGTTATATAATGCAGGTGTCATAGTGCAGAAATGAGAACAATTCAAAAAGCATCTGGCAGATGTAAAACAAACATTTGTGACACACACTGAATAACTGTGCAATAAAATGGTCAGCAAAAACAGTTGTCATATGTGCAGGCACCATTATCTCAAGCCAAGTCTTATCTTGCCTAAGATTGTGTTGCTTGAAAATGCCCAAAGGCCAAAATCAAGTTTGTACAGTAAAATAAACAATACACACAGTCAAGTGGTGGAACTTTCATTGAAAAAGTGCCCATTTCAGTTTGTAAAAAAATGGTTTCCCTGTTTTCCAACAGGAATATATTGCCATCTCCCATAGCTTCATTTCAATGGCTGCAAGGAAATTCTTGATGGTTTTGATTGTTTTCGAACATGCTAAAGTATCTTGAAAGTGTGTTCTCTTAATTTAGGATCAAGCAATGTAGATATGGCTAATATGTTAACACACACAGTTGGTAGCGATTCGTTTTTTTTATTTCTGTTATGATGTTACTCTTCAGGTTCTCTCCATCTGCATTGGCTGCATACCACGTATTTTGATACTGAACATATCAGTCACCAGTATTATTTTACTACTTGCAACATATTTTTCTACACAAATTTCATGATAAGTCACTTCTATAGGCCACAGAACGTCACAACCATCTAGCAGATCTACAATATTTGTGTACATTGGCATGAGTGGTCCACTAGCATGGCAATTAATAATCCCAGGACACAACTGCAAAAAATCTTTCAATTATACAGAATATTGAAATTAATTAGTATCTGGTCTTACTCTTTTCTCAGTTCATTACTTGCTATTACGCTTCATTTAAACCAAATTAAAATCCTTTTCAAAGCAGTAATCAACTATGGTAGTTTGTCAGTCTACTGAATGAAATGTTTTGGGGAAAAAAAGAGCATGTAGGCAAACCAAGATTTATGACTTCCTTCTAAATGCTATTTTTATTCCTTTAACCAATGCATTGATGTCGTACATTCAGAAAGAGACTGGTTTAAGTCAAGGGAAAATTATTAACAATGTTAACAAGTATGCTGGTTTTTACCACCATCAAAGGTCGGTATTTTGCTATTAACATAAGTGTTAAGACATTTCACAGACTTCAGTATCGATACTGAAATATCAATTTCTGTAAATACTGATGATCATTGCACATCCATATTTCCAACTACACAGTTCCTCTGTTCTGTATGCATGATATTCCCTACTTTAAAATACATAAATTTTGTAATAGCTAGAAAAATATACAAACTGCTCTGAAAATTACCTGCTTGTGCAAAATCAATACTGGTGATGTGCTTTCACCACACTGTGTAATAGGAGCAACTAACATAGAAAGCAAATCCCTGAAACCAAGGCCTGGTAATTCTGCTTTCACCAATGCTTCAAAGAACTCCAACATTGAATTAAGTGCTGCTCCTATTGACAAAATACAAAAATTAACGTCAATGTGTATCAAATCAATTACTCGAAACTACAAATTTACTTGGCAGCAAAAACTATATAACTGATATACCCAGGAGCTAATACAACATCAATATACAGATTCAATTTATTAAAAAACCCCTCTGCAATCAGTAAAATAAAAAAATAAAAGAATGTTGGCACTACTCAAGAAACCATTGACAGAGTAAAAAGGAGATTAATACTTGTGGACCATGTGATAAGCAAAACTGGTAAAGAGATAAGATTTCGTCTTATATCCACAAATTCTTTAGCAACGGATTTGTTGTAAAAAATGTTCTCTGTGAAAATGTAACACTGAACTTGTACATGATTATAAGCTTTCAAGAATGTAGTCCAATGCCTTGATCAGGAAAGCAAATTCTTGAATGTTCAGCAACACCCAACAAATGTGGCAAATACTGCAGCCTGTCAATATTACATCAAAGACAGACTCCTACTCACCAGATACAGGAGATGTTGAGTTAGTGACATGCACAACAAAAAAGGACTGCTATGCATTTGAGCTTTCGGCCACAAAGCCTTTTTCTAAAGTAGAACACACACACAAATTCACACAAGCAAAAAACACACACAAATGACCATTGTTGTTGATCACTGAGACTGGGCAGCATAGAGCAGCTGTACCTGATGGGCAAGAGCCTGTGGGTCGGGGGTGAGGAGGAGGCTAGGGCAGAAGGGGGAGGAATAGCAGGGTAGGGGCAGGAAAAGGTCTAATGCTGCTTGTGGAAGTATGCAGGGATGTGGTGGGGAGACAAGGTAGGGCTGTCCAATGCAGTCGGGAAGCTTAGGAGGGAGATGAGGAATGGGGAGGGGGGGAGTGGAAAAGGAGAGAAGCAGAGGGGAGTGGAAAAGGAGAGAATCAGGGGAGCGGGAAAAAGACTAGTTGATGCGTTGATGGAAAAGAGGGTTGTGTAGTGATGGAGTGAGAGCAGGAAAGGGGACAGGTATGCAACAGACAGAGACCAGTGAAATGTCACGGTATAACCATTGCCGTCACCTGCCATGACCAATTTTCAACCACCTTAAAACTAACCCCCCCGCCCTCCCAAAGAAAAAAAATCATCCTTTTGCCATCATGATGATACACTTCTGATTTGGTTTCATGGCTGGAAGGCAAACAACAGTTCACTGGTCACAAAAAATAGTGTATGTCCCACCATAACGAATATGCTAGAAATGGAGAAGGAATAAAAGCAATCCTTCTTAAGAGGTTCTAATAGAATATAAACCAGATGATCTATTTCATTGACCACTCAGTTTATCACAAAATCATCCCAAGCAGACCAGTACCCCTAGGCACATTTTCCAATGCCAAGCCAGAAAAGAGCTCTCTTGAACACTAACACCTGAAAGCTTATCATATAAAGAATACCTCAGAGCCAAAATAAACTATCTTACCTCTATTGAGATAAAATGGCTACTGGATACAAAAACTCGGCCCACCAGTACATTTGTTCAGTCAACACAACAGAAATATCATCACACGTCACTGCTTCCTTTTACATAATGTTCAATAAAACAGAACACATCATAGACAATGGATTAAAATTAATTTTTGGCGGTTTAATACAATAAGGTGTTGCGACCTGTGAAGAACATTCATACTCTTAGAGACGCATGTGTTTATAATATTCCATGTGAATACTGCAGTAACTGTGGGACAGTATTTGCACCATTTCCAATAGCAGTTCCTCATAAAATATAGAAATCTAGAAAAATCTGTGGCAACCAAACTGAGCCTCAAGAATAAGCCTTTGGCCTTCCTTGAATACACACAGATTCCAGCGCAAGTTTCAAATTACTGTGTTTCAGTCATCGAGGATAAACACATTTACTGACAGATATCCACTACTCATTTAGCAATGCTCCAAAAAGGGCATTTGATACCGAGAAATTACAGACAATATGCAACATCCTGTACATTGTTATGAGCAAAATGATGCTAAAATGTAACCTCTGGTCACTGTGAGCACCAGTATATCTTCTGTGGATTCCCAGAATGTCTGACAGTCTGTTGCTTTCTACATGTAAGCATCTGAGGATATAGCCAAAAGCTTGGAAATTTGCATCAATCTGATGTGACATTTTCACCTTTTATACTAGTTAATCTGACTTCTAACTCTGTTTTACTAAGCACAGAAAATGCACTAGAAAGTTAGTTCCAATTAGAGAGTAAATTCTATCTACAGAAAAAAAGTAAGGATAGCTCAACTCACATGTAAGTGATGTGATGGAAAGTACTTTATGTATTACTTTCACTTCCCCCTTCCCTTTTCTACTCATGAATTGTGCGCGCAAAGAATAAGTGTTGAGAAGATTTCATGCGAGTTCAAATCTCTCTCTACCTTTCCTTTCATAGTCTTTTCATAAGACATATGTAGGTGGAAGTAATACATTGCCTGTGTATTCTAGGAAGTATGCACCTCGATGCACAATGGTTTGTAAAGCTTGCCACTGGAGCTGGATGAGTATTTCCTTGATGTTTTCGCGCTTCCTAAACAAACCTGTGATGAAATTCATTGCTCTTTTTTGGAGCTTCTCTATTTCATCTGTTCCCAGACTGATGTGCAAAATTCAATTACACTTCCTGAGGATTCTTCCAACAAATCTCAGTCTGGCATTTATCTTTCCTGTGATTTGTTTTATGTGGTCGTTCCACTTTCAATTGCTGATGTCGAATATTCTAAGATATTTAATGGAGTGAATGTTTCTAGTGCTTGTTCAGCAACTGTGTAAACATACAATAAATAACAGGTCCTTTTACCTATTTATGCACAATATTTTACATTTTTATATGTTGAGGGTTAACTACCGCAATCAAGTGTCGATCCTCTGCAGGTCTACCTGCATTTCATTATAGTTTTGAAGTCCTGCAAATACTCAAAAGAAAACAACACCATCAGCGCGTACAGACCCATGAAGTTTCTGACGTTACCCAGTAGGCCATATATAAATATATATCCACTGTCCCATCACATTAATGTGACAACCTATCAAAAGCCTGTATAACAATCCGTGAGATGTACAGGAAGTAAGTCAATGAGGGTCTAGAAGGTACTGACAGGGATATGGAGCCATGCCATCTCCAGTGCCATGGTCCTCAATTGAGGATCCATGGCACGAATAGCTTGATCATGGTGGTCCCACCGAGTCTTAATTGAGTTTAAATCCGGGGCATTTGGTGGCCAGGGAAGTACAGCAAGCTCAGCATGGTGCTCTTCGAACCACACACGTACAGTGTGAGCTGCAAAGCGTGTTGCTTTGCCCCACTTGTACATGCTATTCCATAATGGCTAGAGCATGCAGGGAAGGCCCTCCGCCCTGGAAGCTTCCAAATACTGTAGTAGAATGTTTGTTTCTAGATGTTTCATGCCATACATGCCAACGGCAATCTGTCTGATGGAGCATAAAAAGTGATTCATCTGAAAAGGCCACCTGTTGCCACTCAGTTGATATTCAGTTGCAGTACTGGCATGTAAATCCCAGACTTTGTCAACTATGGTGCCAAGCAAACAGTTTACGAACTCAGCTGTTTCAGAAATGCTTCCATCCAGATAAATTATTTCGTTCCCACATTACAACAACAACTGCACCATTTCCGCATCTCCCTGACACTATGTACCCTCTACTGCTAGTGCTGCTCTGAGTGGTTCTTGCATGCTGACATCTGATATAGGCTGTGGTCACATTAGTGTGACTTGACTGTGTATACAGTGAAGATAATTGTCCACCATTCCTTTGGGGTACATCTTAAGTTACTTTTCATGTGAAAATTTCTCTCCATTAAGTATCAACATGCTGTGTTCTATTTGTTAGGAACTCTTTAGCCCAATCGCAAAGCTTGATTTTCTGTATGATTGTGTTTTGTTCATTGGGTGATAGATCAGAACTGTATCTAACGCTTTCCATCAGTCAAGGAACATGGCATGAACCTGGGCACCATTATCTACTGCCTTCTGGGTCTCATGGACAAATAAAGCGAACTGCATTTCATGTTATCCTTGTTTGCAGAATCCCTGTTGATTCCCACAGAGATTTCCTAGGAGATTTTACATCTCTAGAGAGATTATTATACACAACCATAAAACTCGTTTTATGCATTCTACAACCAACTGAATTCAGTGATATACGCCTGTTTGATGATCATTCTAGGAAACAAGAATGACCTGTGCTATTTTATAATCACTAGAAATGCTTCATTCCACCAGTCTGCATATTCTGTAACCGTACAGGCATTAAGTCCAGTCACCTTTCCTCTGTTTAACGATTTCTGTTGATTTTTGTCCTGCCGTCATTTATTTTAATACCTGCAATTTTGACATTCATACAACTGAAAGAAGGAACTGTAGAACAATTTTCCTCAGTGAAACAGTTTCAGAAAAAGGAATTTATCATTCTGTCCTCCTCTCTGTCATCCTCAATTTTGATGCCTTTATTGTCATGGAGTGTGGACAAATGGCTTTGATCTGTTCACTCATTTAACAGGACCAAAACTTTATACGTTTTGTAAAATTCTCTTACACTTCATCCATTTAGTCACAAGATTTTCAGTATCTGAAACGAATTTTTGATTTTGACCCCTTTGGTAACCTAAAATCTGTTTCTTGTTGCACTTACAAAGCCGTATTATCTTTCTACCCCTCTTTACATTCCTATTTACATCCACTCTATCAGCAAACCTATTCATACTGTGGTGTATCACTATTAACACACAACTAACACTGACACAAAAGCAAACCCGATAAGGAACCAGGCCATGCTAAAAGTACATTTGAGGACGAATGCTGTCAACAAGTACTTTACATAAATGAGACAAATTTATTTCCAAACAAGACACACAGTACATACTGTCCACACATTCACTGTCGTGCAGGTACTTTCCATGCAATACAAAGATAAATGATAGTAAGAAGTGAAACAACATGCAGTTACTCTGAAATAACATCAAACTTTTAATATGTTCAGCTTGCAAACGGATTATTAAAATATGAGGCTTATTGCAGACTTTCCTATATGTATTAACAGGTGCTGATGTTACTGTCCTGTGTATATTCACCACTGCTCCTTAAAACAGGTGCTCTAGAGGTGAGTTTACCTTGTTGACTTGTGTGTGCTGCTATACAAGTTGAAACACACAGCTGCTCATGTTAGTTAAGATTCCAAATGTTCAAACGCAGAGAGCCATATTTCCGTGTCAAGCTGCACAACATCCAGCATGTCAATTAGATTTCCTGTGCCTGTTTGTTGTTTTTCTCATCTCTATTTTTAGTTACTGGCTAGTGACTAAGATTGATTTTTGCAAAGAATATGGTACACTGTCATGTCCTACAAAGAACAACTCAGATTTTCACTGGAAGTGACACTGAGACTGAATTCTTCAATTGTGATGACAGTGATAATTCTTCAATAGAATCTCAAGGTAACAGTCCTTAGCTGTGTACCCATCTGCCTGCTTCTGCAAGAGATGAAAATGTTTCTGAATCTGAAGCATCTGAAAGTCATATCAGACTGCTGGGTGGAAAAGTGCATACTTGAGCAACACATTATGCTAGAAGAAGTGATTTTCGTCCACTTGTGGACACGTTTGGTGGTTCAGCTTCAGCAGACAAGTGTGAATTAGTTCAAGATTCATGAATTTTCTCAAGATTTGTAACAGAGCACCTGCTGAAATCTGTAGTAGATGAAACTACCAGACATTTTACACCACAGTAAATATGTCAAAATCAGTGCAGTGTCAAGGTGGAAAGAAATAAGATTTAAGGAGCTGTATTCCTTCACTGTTAGTTGTCTGCTTACAGCTCGTGTGAAAATGCTGAGAATTAATGATTATTCATTCGCAAATGTACTTTAACTTTTCAGCAAACTTATGTCTACAGACTGTATCTTGTTAACTTTGAGAATGCTTTCAGTCAACTGAACCAGTAACATAGGAGAAAAGTTATTCTAAATTTGAAATGTTAATAAAGTTCATGCAACATTCCACAGCATACTTCATCCATATCAATACCTCTCCATGCCAGAAGCCTATTATTGTTCAAAAGACAATTATCTTCCACAGGATATTCTGTTCTAACAAAAAAAGTTTGGAACAAAACATTTCTGCTAAGCAACTGACAAAAAATGGTCTTGCACAATTAACAGAGAGTGGTGACATAGTGGCAACACTCATGAAGCTATAGAGAGGACACACACACACACACACACACACACACACACACACACACACACACACACATTTCATACTGACAATCAATATTTGAGCCCAAACCTTCTGCTCTGGCTTTATAACCATGGAATCACGACATTTGGCACTGTTCATAAGAAAAGGTGCAATATACCAAAACTACGGAGCAAAATGAAATAAGGAGAACTTTAGTTTATCTCCATTGATGAAATGCTTGCCAGGAAATGGTGTTATGAAAGAATTTTTTATGCTACCTGTAATTCCACATGAATGTTTGAGTTGGAGAAGTCTAGCAGAAGAACATGTGAAAAACCACAATGTGCTGCAGACTAAAACTCTAGTATGTGGCCAACTGACTGCACTCTTATACTCTTGAGTTCCACTGAATCAATGTGAAGGAGTGAAATTGCGCAGAAGGTTCTTTTTCCACACACTGCACATGAGCATTGTAAATGCTTATGTTATCTACAGACTGATACAGGGAAAAAAGTGCCCATAAGCTGAGTTTTGCCTGTCTCTGTCAAGATAAATTTTAAATATGTTGCCACTAAACAGAAGAAAGCTGCTAGAGGAAGCCACTCTGACAATGGGAGTTTTCTACAAATAAATGGGAAGCATTTTACAAATATCACTGAGAGCGAACACTGAAAGAAAGGTATGCCAATGGGTAAACTCACAGTTTGCTCAAAACAAGAAGTGCACAGAGAAACCTCCAGACGAGTATTCACAGAAGTCTGTTGCTGTAGAGAACATCAATACTATGAAGAAAGTGAGTGTCTCCCCACCTTCATCCCCCCCACGCAAGCACATGTGCCATGAAGTTTGTCCAAAGAAGCACTTACTTGCGTGTGTTTTGGAAGATATTTTACATTTGGTTTTTATCAGTTCACAGTTTATACGTGGACAAGGGAAAAATTCCTTGATTTTTTATGGATTTCTGGTTAAAAATACTGTTCTTCTCAGGTAAAATACACATTTTCTGCATCAGGTGACAGTATACTTTCCCTCGGAACAGTGAAACTTATCAATCCTTTGAATGGTAAATATTTTATACACCGGCAGAGAATGTAATGGCACTTTAAGAAATGAAACCCAGCAAAAAAGATTCTTGCATTTTGGAAAGGTCTTTGACATACAGCAATGTGTATAATGCATTTTTTGTGTTGTGAAAGTATGAATGCAGATTCCACCAAACAACACATTAGTTTCCAAAACATTGAAATTAGGATAGCAATGAATTTTTTCGGCCAATCATAGCTCATATCATGTGATCTCGCCAGCCAACGACAGCGGACATTCCAAGCATAGGACGTAATGTAGTCAGCCAACCTTGGGATGTGGTAGGAGACTGGAAAGATAAGGCACAGGAGATTTGTTTTTATATAAGCCATTGTACAAACCTTTGTCCGCAGGTAGGATTATAAGGTCGGCATCATTTTTTAGATGGTGGACTGCAGTTCTTTCTGTGGATGTAAGGTTGGTTTGCATGTTGAGGGATTTGGAGAATGATGGTGATGCAAGGTTCGAGGTTAAGAAATTCTGGAAAGTTAACAGGTGGTGATTTGGGGGCAGTGGCGGTGGATTACAGTTGGATGGAAGAGTGAACTGAGTTAGGCAAGGTTCAATATTGGTCTTCGGTTGAGTCTGATAGGTAGGGTTGGTGGCGAAAAAGTGTTTCCATTGTAGGGACCAAAGCAAGGAGAGAAGGTCTTTAACAAGTCCAGGATGATTGAATTTGGAACTGGAGCAAATGGTGAGACCCTTGGAAAGGACTGATTCCCCAAATCCCACAACATGCAAACGAACCTCACATCCGCATGAAGAACCGCATTCCGTCTAAAAACGGATCTTGGCCTTATAATCCTACCTGCGGACAAAATCCCAAACACCGTTCTATTGAACCGCAAGGATTAACTGGCAGAAGGACTCCACCAGCTGTCACATACTTCCAACAACAAACATTGCCACCGTGACCCCATTCCAGAAATCCAGCATGATCTCCACTCACTACTCAAATCCTTAGGTACATCCCAGAACCTCTCCCCAGAGTCCATCTCTCTACTCACCCGGACTACCACCTTCTACATGCCTCGTAAGTCAATAAATCTAACCACCCAGGATGCCCCATTGTGGCCGGTTACTGTGCCGCCATTGAGAGAACCTCTGCACTCACAGACCGGCACCTTTAACCTATTACCCAAAACCTACCCTCCTATATAAAAGATACCAACCATTTCCTCCACCGACTCTCACAGTTCCTGTCCCTTTACCACACGGTGACCTGCTCGTCACTACTGATGCCACCTCCCTCTACACTAACATTCCTAAATCCCATGGCCTTATCGTTATTGAACACTACCTTTCCCAACTACCGACAGATTCCAAACCAGCACCCTCCTTCCTAGTTGCTATGACCAACTACATCCTCACCCACAATTACTTCTCCTTTGAAAGTATCACCTACAAACAAATCTGGGGTACAGCCATGGGCACCCACATGGCACCATCCTATGCCAATCTATTCATGGGCCATCTACAGGAATCCTTCCAAAAAACCTAGAATCCTAAACCCCTCACCTGGTTCAGATTCATTGATGACACCTTCGCTATCTGGATCGAAGGTGAGGACATCCTATCCACATTCTTCCAGAACCTCAACAACTTCTCCCCCATTTGCTTCCCATGGTCCTATTCAAACCCAACACGCCACCTTCCTAGATGTAGCCATTTTTGAGGTTGACGTCAACATCAGTACCTCCACTCATATCAAATATACTAACCACCAGCAATACCTCCACTTCAAGAACTGCTGCGCGTTCCATTCCATACCAAGCAGCCCCTTCAGTACAGCAGCCAAGCCACCCATGGTCGTCCCATCTGCAGTGACAAGCTATCCCTCTTGAAATATATCGAGGGTGTCACTTAAGCCTTCACTGACTATAATTATCCTCACAAGACTGCAGCAACAGATTTACATTCTCCACCAGGATTTCAACTACCTCTCATTGCGTCCTGAAATGAGAAATGTCCTGCCCACTATCCTTCCCATTCCTCACACAATGGTATTCCACTATCCACCAAATCTACACAATATACTTGTCCATCCTTACACAACTCCTACTCCCAATCCCTTACCTCATAGCTCATACCCGTGTAATACACCTAGATGCAAGACCTGTTCCATATATCCTCTCACCGCCACCTCCTCCAGTCCTGACGGCTGCAACCACTGTGCTACATTCTACGTAGGCATGACAACCAACAAGCTGTCTATCCGCATAAACGGCCACCGACAAACTGTGGACCACCCTGTTGCTGAGTGTGCTGCCAAACATGACATCCTTCATTTAAATGACTGCTTCACAGCCTGTGCCATATGGATCCTTCCCACCAACACCAGCTTTTTTGAATTGCACAGGTGGGAACTTTCCCTGCAATACATCCTATGTTCCCATAACCCTCCTGGCCTCAACCTTTGTTAGTCACTGTCCTCATCCATCCAGTCCCTTCCCTGTTCCCATTCCAGCACTACACAGCTGTCATTCCACCATCACACCCAGTCTTTACTTCTCTCCTTTTCCATTACTGCCCCCCCCCCCTCCCTCCCCACCTCTCCCCAGCCCTCTGTCTGATCTGCAGCACTTCACTGTCCACCACCCCACCATACTATCCCTCCCCTTTCCCGCTCCAGCCTCCTCCTCACCCCCACTCAATCGCCACTCCCATCATGCACTGGTGCTGCTGCCCGCTGTGTGGTTGCCTGAGACTGCACTTTGTGTGTGTGTGTGTGTGTGTGTGTGTGTGTGTGTGTGTGTGTGTGTTTTGCTGATGAAAGCCTTAATGGTTGAAAGCTTTAATTGTGATAGTCTTTTTGTTGTGCCTATCTGCGACTCAGCATCTCCGCTATATGGTGAGTAGCAACTTTCCTGTTCATAATATTGCTACTAGGAGATAATCTTTTAGATGATCCATCATTGAAGTGGATGTGGGATTGTGGCTGGTCAGAGGCTGTAAAATGTATGGCTGTTGTTATTCCTTATTTCTACAAGACCATAACAATCATCCACCAGTGGCTGGTAAGTTGAGGAGAGTAAGTTACGATTGGCATAGGCATGCAGTAAAGTCACTATTGAATCCCTTCCATACATTCAGGCTTATTTCAGATCAGTAAGCAAGCTAGTACATCACAAGTCACTACTGTAGAGTTGTCCAACAGCTGAGAGTGTGACTGTCATAACAATAGGAAACTATAGACATTGTTCAAACAAGTTATGGGTTACATATGGCACTTGTTAAGTAATGAGCTAAGTAAAAGAGAGAAACCTGTCAACTTTTAGGGAAGTTGTCATACACAGGGAAATGGCACTACAATAAAAGATGTGAGCGCGCGCAAGAGGAAGAGAGAGTAATGTCAGAAATCCAGAAACAATGACACAGAGAAACAGTATGGATAAAGATACCAAAAAGCAGCAGCTACAAAAGAAATGTTAATATTCTGAAATACCACTTAAATGCATTACAAAGTATACTAAAATAAACATGTGTACACACATATTGGTGAACTTTTACTTTATCAGACAGTATCTAACCTTGCAGAAGTGGAGATTTGACTAAAGTAAGGATTTCCGGTAAAATAGCATCAGACACTCTGGTGAGAGCAGCTGGATGAAGTTCAGCTATGGAAGTGAGAAGTGTCAAAGTAAGCTGAGCAATATGCAGGTCAGCTTCACTCAGCAAGGGAGACAATTCAACAATCACCTGAAAAAGAAACAGTAATCAAAATCCATTCTTACGTAACAATGGTATCGATCATAAAAATTATTATTACCTTGTCTAACAATTCGCTATTCAAAGCATTGCTATAGTTTCGAACTAGAACATCCAGCAGAGTCAACGTACTTAGTTTCAATGCTCTTTGGTTTTTGCGTAGGAAAGAGCCCAGGATAGGAATAGCTTCACCCTGTGAAACACACCTATTGTTAGTCAAATGTAAGTAGTCATGTTTATTTCTGGTATTTACATTACACACACTTGATACAGCTTCCAATAATAAAAATTATATTTGGAACAGGAAAGTCAGATGGAAAACCATTTCACAGCACGAGCTTACAAACTAAAGAAAGTAGTTTCTGAGCACTGTTCAACGGAGAGGCAGCATCCTAATGAAACCAATATTTACTACATTCAACAGTTAATACTCATCATACTGACTTCTTGCTGAATGCCAAAATCTTGTATTCTATGTTTCCACCTATATCAATAATAGGGGATTGTTCCATACCCACAACTGATCACTGAAAATGCACCCCTTGCTGAAAACCAATTTAAAGTGGAGTGGGCTGATACTGTATCAAAGCTTGATAGAATTCCAGATGGGGTTAAAACAGATTGTACTCAAGGGTTTTCCACTTTCTTTGATTACATTTCAATTACAGTCTCTCTAGCTGAAGACAAATGTAACTGCACGAGATAACGCACAGGTCATCCTGTTTTTAAGGAAGAGGTAAAGAAGAGATAGGCAAAATCAAAAGTGAACATATGTTAATATCATCTGTTTTAACAGAACCAACTGAATATCAATTCTTCAAATAACAACACTTATTACGAAATAAAAGCCTCTCCCAAAAAGCAGCAATGCTGACAGACACCTTCCAAAATATTTGTGGACTCCAAAGTTTTCACCTGAAATTGTCAGATCTAGGTACTAATGACCTCCTTTCAAAGAGACTGCCACATATCGTAATAAAAGATACAAAAACAGATAGCCCACAAGCTTGAACTACTACTACCACCACCACCACTTCTGTGATAAGAGCAAATTCTAATTGAGGAGTGGTTTAAGTCCCTTTTATCACTAATTCATGAGACTAAGTTCTCACAGCAAGTGACTGTCTGAAACAGTGTGTAATATGCAGAAAAGAAAAAAATTACCCTTTTTTCCCCCTAATTTCCCAGCTGAAAATACCCTTTTTCTTGGGTGGAGATACATTTTTTTCCAAGTGAAAATACACTATACCCTAGTGAAAGTAAGTTTTTCTGTTTTAAGTGACAGTGTACTTTGTTTGGAGCTGTGAAACTTATCAATCCTTTGAATTGTTTTAAACACTGGCACAGAACTTCTCGGCACTTTAGGAAACTAAATCCAGCAAAAAAGCACCTTTGATGCACAGCAACATTTACAATGCGTATTTCCGTATTACAAAAGTATAAACACGAGTTCCATCAAATATAGAACACTAGCTTCCAAAGCACTGAAATAGAGATTTCGATACACTTTTGTCAGCTGATCATGTTAATATCATGTGATCTCACTAGCCAATGACAGCAGAGATCAGAGCACAGGGGACTAGATGTAGTCAGCCAACAGAAACATCATTGTTAAGAAGTGTGAACACACAAACAGGGGAAGTTTATGGTTTAAATTAATGTACCTGTACATTATACAGCTACAAGACAAGTTAAGCTTTCACATATATCATTAGTCGTCAAAAATTTTTTGCTGCCTTTTTTTCTGAGGATGTGGTTAGGCAGGATTCTAAGAGCACAGCTTAAATTGCAGCAGCTGAATATTTTTGACACACATGATTACAAATTTTGCTACTGTGCACCAAAAATTTCGTGTTTTCTTGTCTGAATATATGTTCCGTCAAGCACTGACTTTTCCATAGAAAGCCAATTACTTGTGAAATTTCTGAAAACCCTCACACTTTTTAATGGATAATTATACTTTTAGCCATCATTGTCGCATAATTTGTAATCAGTGAAAGAACTAAAATAAATATAAAAATCTAACCTTGAAGCTTGGTCTCTCTTGGAGCGTGTTACCGTTTAAGAAACATCAAAAATGAGCCAGGAAAATTTTAAATAAGGGCATGAATGGATGGTCTTCTCGGAGTCTAATGCTCCATTATTTAAAAAATTCATTGCACATTCTTACATGTAACATAATTCATCTTGTGTAGGAGGAAATTCACTTTGAAAGTAATGCTTCTTAAACCAC
The DNA here is from genome assembly GCF_023864345.2 of Schistocerca serialis cubense. NCBI lineage: Eukaryota > Metazoa > Arthropoda > Insecta > Orthoptera > Acrididae > Schistocerca > Schistocerca serialis. The sequence continues at coordinate 221,563,043 of NC_064639.1, read as the reverse complement.
CATTCGCAATATTTTCCTGTGAAATGTTAGAAATGTAGCACTTGTGGCATCAAAGTGAGGTCCACAAGAAAGACAGATTGTTGCGAGTGTGTCACATTTCTTGTGGACCCAGCATCGAAAACAGTTTGTTGTTACCGAAGTTTTGCTCAGTCTTTGACTCATTTTACTGGCACCAGACACTTCTTTGTGCACCATGTTTTGCTTCCTTTGCAACTAAAGTTTTATTTTCGTGTTATTTTCTCATTTGTCTTTTATTGCTGCAGTTTTATTCTGCAGTAGTGGGCTAAAGTAAAATTCTTTGTCAGAGTGTCAGTTCTTACCACTCAAAATTACAAAAATTTAACTGGAAACTAAACCAACAAACTAGAATTCTAAAAAATCCTGTTTTTTTTCTGAGATGAAAAAATTCCCTGGATTTCTCAGGGCATATATGTTATAGTGGAAATTTCAGGAAATGTATACCATCACTGGTGATAGTGCACCTTCACTGGCTCATTTAGTGAAAGTGTATTACTGATTCCAGTTCCGTCAAACGGTTCACTTTGACTAGGGATACTGCACTACCACTAGTGAATGTTTATCTTCACTGCCAAGAGGTATGGAATGTGAACCACGGCTGTAATAACACAACAATCATACTTCAAAAGTTGCATTTATCACTTGTAGTTTGTGAACAGTCATATTATGCAAAATTCATTTATTGGCAGAAAGACGTGCATCACAGCACTCTGAGTTGCACAACACATTTTTGTTTTTGCAAAAGCATCTCAGAGTCTGACAATTTTGCTGGCAGTTGCATGGCTACTTCCCACTGACTTGAGATGTTGCAACTGTCCTTAGGGCAACAGTTTTTTCTGCTGGTACTTCCTTCTCTGAGATTATTCTTAGAGGGCAATTACTGAACTGGGACCTGAAACAAAATGCTGTAGTTGTAGCCGCAGTGGCATATCGTATCGTCCCTTCCATAATTATTAACAAACAAACAATTTATTACTGTGCCTATAGTTGGCTCACCACACCATCTCTCATCCCAATTCGGTAGAAGTCATCAGCCGTTGTCTCAAGGATGACTCCCAAGACAGACCTAGCATCTCCTCTTGCTCTATCAAAGTCAGGAACTGGAACTCTCACAGTACAGCCATTTCCCACTGTTGGAAAGCAGCGATCTGAACACTGCTGCATTTTTTGTGCTTGTTCTTATAGGCACTTGTACACTTCAGTTCTGTGTTTTTTAATAGCATGAGCTGACTCATATAAATCAATCGTTATTGTCAGGGATTCTTTCTCTCTCTCTGTTCTCAACCTCTGTTCCTGTTTGTATGTTATCCTCTTGCAATGGAGATTTACTGTGATCATTATTCTGCAATGTTTCAGTCCCTGTGTCATTGCTAATACTCACTCAATTAATTATATTTTCAAGGTCATCCACAGAGTAAACTTTCATCAACGCTTCGGGAGGTGAACTTTCATCAATGCTTCGGGAGGTAAACTTTCATCAACGCTTCGGGAGGTAAACTTGTTGAAGACACAGCATGTTTAGGAGGGCAGCCGAACATCGCTTCGTAAGGAGATCTTTTTAATTCCAAAATGTACAGCGCTATTCTTCATTAGCAGGACAAATCTTAATGCAAGGCTCCATTCCATGGTGTTTTGCTCCTGCATCGACGTAGTTAGCATATTTTCTATGTCTTGATTTGCTCGCTCTACGCTGCCTTGGCTCTGATTGTGTAAATTTACCATGAAAAATTTTAAAATTGGGCCATAGTTCAGTTAAGCTGCTCATTATTTTGTTAATGAACTCTCTACCATTGTCAGACTGCAATACTGAAGGAGCACGTAACACTGTAAAAATGTCAGTGATGTTATCCCATACCTGTTCAGCTGTTTGGACTTCAGTGGTCTAAGAATAACGAATTTAGTGAAGTGAGCCTGAAAAACCATTACGAATTTGTAATCTCCATCTGGTTGCGACTGGAAGTCGATGAGATCAACTTGACATCTGGAATTTAGCTCCTTGAACAGCATTGGCTTCACTACTATTCCTTTTCTCTGACCTTTTTGCTTTTGTAAAAACGGCTCACACAAACTAAGATAAATTGGGACATTGTGTATGGTGTATTACGGAACTTTAATTTCATCATTCAGTTTTGTCCACCGTGGGCAGTCATTACATGAACATTATGCAGAATATCATACAATTCGTCATGAACATAGTATTTAATCTTACCTTCTTCAGTCGTATTAATTTGGTTACTCCATTCACTTCCAGCACTTCATATCTCTTCTAAAACTTTTTAGTCATTGCCGTCCCTCTTTCATCCAGATTTTAGTGATTTAGCATTGCTGATAAGTGACTCGTACTTTTCTCTGTCCACAAAGACAGAATTATAACTGAGGTTTTTTCCCATTCCACTCTAAAATGTTCGTAGAACTTCACTGATTGAACCGTAGTTGCACCGATGTGAACCGGAACTGCACTACTGTCAACTGCACTGCTGTATAACATAACAATAATGAGCTGATGACAATTACATTAATACTGATGCATGGTTGCATCGTTGGATGCTTAATAACCCAGGAGCAGCGATGGTACACCTTCACTAGTGGACGATATGTTACTGTGCACTTTCCCTAGCCGAGTACAGTGATGGTTCACCTTCACTTGTGGACGTGTTTTCTTCAGTTTATGGTATGCTCTCACTGATCATTTTAGTGATGGTGTACATCCACTAGGGAATGTTTACCTTCCCTAATCTTCCACTTCCACTATAACACATACACCCTGTTACTGTATGGGCTATTAACGCGTTCTGAACTAATAGCTGCACATTCCAGGAAGATATTCAGCACTGTGACTAATGGAAGTAACAGAGCTACCAAGCCACAAGACAGTGTAAGGTTTTAGACCTTTATTCACCTGTCTGGGCTGCTATCAGCATTAAGACAACATACAATGCAGTGTACACTGCAACTTTTGTTGCCAACATGCATTGTACTCACTGTGCTGAGTGTTTTTATGTTGTTATCACTGCATGGCACACTGCTTTTATACATAAAATCAAACATGCTACACTGTTCTGTCTGCTAATGAAGTTAGGGTAAGTGGCAGTAACAGAAAAGACATCAGCTCAGGTCAAATTCCTTCAATTTGTATCAATTCAGCTAGCTCTCACCTTTCACCATGCCAAGTGGCTTCAAGGCATGTGTGAATACTACATTTAATTCACTTCATAAATGTCATTCAACAACTGACACATGAGAAAATATGAAATTAAATTTTTTATATAAAACTATGTACAATTGTCTTACCATAATTGGGCGAAGATCAATACGAAGAGGAGATCCTGCCACTTTAGTAAGTGCTTTAACAGTAGTTAAGCGAGTTATTTCATTACGAAGCCGGTCAAGAAATATTGGAAGACATGTTGGCAATTCACCCTGTAAAAACAGAAGCTCATCAGAAATATCTAACTTAAGAAAACATGGAAAGAGAATCTTGTTGTATTCATATCAAGTGGAGTGTGATATAGAGTTTCTGATACTACACCAATGTTAATGGGTGGCAACTTGTATCGGTTGAGTTTTGTGTCATTTAAGCTTTCCAGATGTCTGCTTAATACCCATGAGCAAATATTACATATAGGCTACTTATGTTAATCAATCATGATCCAAACTATTCTCAAAATCCTGTTCTCTTCATCCCAATTCTCCCAAGCTCTTCAGATACTTCCAAATGGAGTGATTTCAGAATGTAAAACATATTTTCCTCTAATTTGTATTCATTCTATTTTTATTTATGCCTAGTGTCTAGCTTCCACTTTGAGTATCTGTTTAGCTGTGAACTTACCAAACGAAAGCATTGGTATGTTGATAGAGACAAAAAACACACAAACACACACACAAATATCAGGCTTTCGCAACCCAGGGTTGCTTCATCAGGAAAGAGGGAAGGATGGGGAAAGACGAAAGGATGTGGGTTTTAAGGGAGACGGTAAGGAGTCATTCCAATCCCGGCAGCGGAAAGACTTACCTTACGGGGGAAAAAAGGACAGGTATACACTCGCGCGCGCGCACACACACGCACACACACACACACACACACACACACACACACACACACACACACACACACACACACATATATATATATATATATATATATATATATATATATATATATATATATATCGACACAGGCAGACATATGTAAAGACAAAGAGGTTGGGCAGAGATGTCAGTCGAGGTGGAAGTACAGAGGCAAAGATGTTGTTGAATGACAAGTCATGTATGAGGGGCGGCAACTTGAAATTAGCGGAGGTTGAGGCCTGGTGGGTAACGGGAAGACAGGATATATTGAAGGGCAAGTTCCCATCTCCGGAGTATTTATGTGTGTGTTGTAGAGTAACGTTTGTTTCATATGTTGACTAACCTGCTACAGTGAATTTCAATAGGTGAATGTCTGCAGGTGCACTTATAAACAAATTTTCTTTTCTAGGAACTGCAAAACTTAGCAATCCTTTGAATGGTTATGATTTTATACACGGGTGTAGAATTTCCCAACACTTTAGAAAACGAAACTCAGGGAAAAAGACCTTTTGGAAATATCTTTGATGTGCAGCAACATGTACACTGCGTATTTTTGTATTACGAAAGTATACATTAGAATTCCACCAACACCATGTTACTTTCCGAATCACTGAAAATGAGATTGCGATGCGCTTTTGTAAACCAGTCATATCTCATGTCATGTCATCTTGCCAGCCGATGACAGCGGATATTCAGAGCACAGGACCAGCCAAAAGCATTAAAATACATAGTGTTGCTACAAGAAAAGCAAAGCTTTCACATATAAAATTGGTCTCTAACATCAACAAGCTGCAAGAGAAGCTAAGCTTTCGCATATAACACTGATTTTTTTTGCGCGTGTTACACTTCAGGATATATCACACAAATGTGCCAGTAAAATTTTTAATAACGACATACTCCCACAGTTCAACTTACGTAAAAGGATATTTACTTTGAAAGTAACGCTTTTCAAACCACCATTCACAACGTTTTCCCGAGACCTGTTAGGAATAGGTTCGTTTCAGCAGTTGCCAGAGAGCGCCGAAAACAGGCGACATGGCGCTTGCGCAGCTACCATGATGTAGGAAGCCCGTATGTACGTTCGTGTAACACATTGAAAGTTCATACATTATGTAATGAAAGAAACAAGATATCAGAGGATACCCCCCAAGAGCATCGGAATTTCATGAACCATACTAAAATGTGCACATTTGTAGTGCATACGTAAAGTGCACATTCGTATGTCCAGATTCCCAATGAAGTAGATCTCGATCTGATAGTAAACTTTTCAGTGTGGTTTTCGGGATGTAAATTTTCTTGGAGCACTAGTACTGTATTATATCAAGTTTGGTTCTTTATTATGGCATAATGCCATACGTGCTAGAAGATGAAAACGTGCACTTGAAATGCAGCGAACAGTTCAAACTAGCCAGTACTGTGGAATTAAACATTTCGTTTCAAATACATTGACTGTCTCTGTGGAAAAGGCTAATAGAAGACAAATTTCTTTAGCAAACAGACTAAAATAACTTAATTGTTCTGCAAGGCAATTAATGCCTGACTGTCAGAAAGGTGGAAATAAAATAAAATCTGAAACTAATAACATATTTAGCCTTCTGTAATTATGTGAATGTATTTTAATTCACTTGATAGCTCCCGGCCACAGATACCCGTTTTGTTTTCATTTGATGTGAGTAAACAAAGGGGAAACAGCAAAATCACTAAATGTAAACATGGTTCATGTGGAGCCTACTCACTATAACTCAGACTCCTCTGCGCATCAGTCTCAGATCTACGATATTTGCTAACTCAGTCAATACTTGGAGAGAAAAAAAAAAAAAAAAAAAAAAAAAAGACGAATTTTCAAAAATATGTTGATCTCGTGGCATACACCTTTCTGAAAGTCAAACATAAAACATACGTGTTTGAGGAAATTTAAGATATGTTATTTGATCTTAAGTGTGCCAAAGTGCAGTGCCACACCTCTTCATACAGCATTCTTCTTTCGCATGTCACTGTTTTTCGCTCTGTGGAATTGAAACATGTGTATTTTGTAATGGATGCCATCAAACTATATTCAGGGCAGCGGAAATTGAAATGTCCTGTGGTCTCTCTCCTGCTCCCAGTCTCACACAATTAATAGCAGATAGGATTATTTGTAATTGGGAGAACGAGAACTCATCAGAAAATTTGCACTCTTCATTGCCTTTTAGCTAATAACTTGCTGTTTTGTGTGATATAAAATTCTATACAGCATACATAAAACCAATAAAGACAAGAGACAATCAAGAAAGTACACATTTCTTCAATCCTTAGCTCCTAGCATTTTTTCTCTCTGATACTGCTACAGCTTTACATGGCGTGCTTTCCTTTCTGCGAAAGAATCTATTACCTCATCAAAATTCGCCAAACGTTTTGCTACATGAAAAATCAAAATGTCGTTATCTAATACTGAAATAGCTGTTAATACAAATAATACCCACGACTGGTGTGGTTTCTCGATCTGATTACGTCTATTTTGTCGCTGTCTGCTAGATAAAACAAAATAGGCCTCTCTAATATTGCAACAATTTTGTAACACACACCAAATGAACGAGTCTGTTTTGGCACAAATGGTCATTTTTATAACACTACAGAATATAATTCATGAAGTACCAATATCAAATGCCTATTAGGCTTACTACAAGCAAAAAGCTTCATGTCAGGAAATAGTTTCACATTTCATTCATACGCACCAGTTTCTCAAGCACGAGATCAAAAAGTAGAATTATGAAATTTTTATATAAATTTGGAATCGTCCAATTCTTCCATAATTTGTGTGATATCCCCGCTTCTTCTCCTTCCTCATTCTAACAAACAATCTTGTCAACACCAATTTTGTAGCTATTCCTGCCACTGTCAATTTGTTTGCCGATTAACTTCACTAACCCTGCCAGAATCACAGGTTTAGTTATCCGGTGACTATTCTGCGGTTAGGCGTTGTTACATGTTCATACAACATGTTTTCTGCATTACTTCCAGAATAGAACTTAATCGGCTGCTAGCTGGGGACTGTACAACTGGTCTTTACTAGTGTAGCAATCTGGCCAAAAATTTTCTGTCAAAATTTCATTTTCTTGGATACACCAAGAATACGTAATCTTTCTCACCTGTTATTCCTGTTAGTCGTTTATTTCCATTCTGGTAGTCTGAATCTACGGATTTCGCTAGTAATTATAACAACGCTGATCATTTGCAAACCCAATCAATCACATAATCAGAGATTGGCATTCGTCCATTCGGCTTTACTCCATTCAGCTCGTACAGCCCTGTCCTTTTGCCTGCGACGAGGATTCTCCTGACAGACATCACGTACACTATGCACGCATTCAAAAATCAACTTAGGATTCATTCAAAAATCAACTAAAATTTGTGTTCAAAAACCAACAGGGATGCATTTCAAAATCATATAAATAATCAATAGACCAATGTGCACTGGATGCTAGGCACTTTGTGAAACAAGGTTTTTTTCCTCAAGAACATGAATTTGGCACCCCCTGTTCCCAGTAGCATCTAGCTGCTTGCTGTGACTGCTTACACAGCCAACAGCCACATTCCTGTAGCCAGAAACGGGGGAATCATCTACTACTCAAACGCGACTCAATTGTGCATGCGCATGAGCCCGCTCGTAACTGCTAAAACGAATCTAATGTAAACAGTTGTGACTTCACACTCATCGGAGGCAATTTGTTGTTATGAAGCACTGCATAGTCTTTGACACACTTTGCTGTTGGCACATGCTTGCATCAGCACTGTGTGTCTTCATCGTATATGGCGCATTTCCTTTGCAGTTTAAGTTATTTTTGTTTTTTTCTCTCATTTATGTTTTATTGTTAAAGTATTACTCTGCAGTAGTGGGATACAGTAATATCCTTTGTTAGAGAATCGGTTCTTGTCAGTCAAAATTATAAAAATTTAACAGAAAACTAAAACAATGAGAAATTCCCGGAATTCAAAAAAATTCCCAGGTTTTTCACAGTTTTCTCCCAGATGAAAAAAATTCCTGAGTTTTTCCTGGGTCTCCCAGGTTGTATGCACCCTGTAATAAAATTAGAAGTTAATCAGCATTTACACATCCAGGAAAAAACTTTATGTAGAATTGTAATGATTGTAAAGAACAGTTTAGTTTAAATGCAGAAATTTATAAAATTCCACCAATTTCTCACGTCTTTTCTCTCCTAAATTATTCTTAATTCTGACCAAAGAAGTCTGTAGGTAGGGAAGAGTGACTCAATGCATGCAGTGCTGGCAAGGCAAGAAATGAGGCACTAATACAGCAGTTGTGAGACTGGGTTAATGTTTTGAGTAAATTATTCACAGGAATTTAAGCCAAATTACTTAATCCCCCCCAAAAAAAGGCGCACACACACACACACACACACACACAAACCCAATTTTACCTGCTGGGTTGGTTTTATTGCCATTTTTTTCTAACCCTGGAAAGAGGCCATGTCATATACCAGTCTGCTGTAATTTCTAAAAATGGCTCACCATGCAGCTGTCCACCAGAATGAATTGCCACCACCAAACTATGCCTAAGAAGAGAATTGAGCATCCTGTGCCAGAAGACACTGCTGGGCACAACATGCTGGAGTCCAATGGCTGCTTCATAACCCGTATATCTGGATCCTTCCCTTCAGTGCCAGCTTTCCTAAACTACAAAGTAGGGAATTACACTTGCAACAGAGCCTGTAATTGTCCTTACCTCAGTCTCCACTAATTCACTGCATCCAGACACTCTACCAAACAGTCTCTCCCTCCTCTGTCCTGTCCCCCCCCCCTCCCCCTCCAAACCCATGTCTTCACGTATTCGTCTTTGTGTGCTTCACAAACTGACTGTCTCTGGTGCCCTTATACTCCATTCCTTTCCTGTACATCTGCTGCTTTGCCACTCCCCACATTCCTATCCCACACATCCACACATGTGCTGCCTCCCTCCATGCTGCCAGCTATCCATATCCAAACCCCTCCTCCTGCTTCCCACCTCTTTTTCATTCAATTCACACTGCCCGACAACCACAACCCAGTGCATCTGATGAACTGAAATCCCACTGGCAGTGCACGTTCATCCAGCACAACAAGGCTTCACACTGTGTGTGGTGTGTGTGTGTGTGTGTGTGTGTGTGTGTGTGTGTCCAAAGTATTCACCTGCAAGGTAGCAAATTTTCATTATTTTCTGTGTACCCGTTGACAACTCACTACTTCTACTTTTCAGTGAGTGGTCTCCTTACCTCATAAATTATTTACATTGTACCAAAACTTTCCAATATATTTAGATGTGAAATTTGTTCAGCTGGGAAAAAAAATTAACCAATTTGCGTACAATTCAGTGTCACAATTACTTTTGCAGGTATATTTTATTATAGTTTAAGTGGGCACATACTACCAATCAAGGGTGGTGTTAGAATTACATAGGGCGCCAAACAAGCCAACACCTGTAATGAAGCACTTTTAGTAAGTACTCAAACAGAGAGAAAACTTTAAGATAGACAGTAAGTAATATCATAATGTGACTGAGCTCTTGCAATATACAAAAACACAGGGAAATAAAAATTCCCAAGTACATTTTATTAATAAATAGTTAATATAGCAAACCCAATAACTTTTACACCTGCATGAGTTTTTGAGGGGTGGGGGATTAGGGATTAACATCCTAACAACAACGGGGACATCTGAGATTGAAACCAAGCTTGAAATGGGGAAGGACTGGAAGGATATATGCTCCACTCTTTCAAATGAACCATCGTGGTATTAGGAAAACTATGAAACCTACATGCGATTGGCTGGATGGCGATTTTAACTGCCGTTGTCCTGAGTAACAGTCCAGTGTTGTGCCACTGTGTCACCACACATGGAGCAGAGAGAGAGAGAGAGAGAGAGAGAGAGAGAGAGAGAGAGAGAGAGAGAGAGAGAAGTGTAATGTATGACAAAAAGTACCTGTGACTTCCACTACCTGACAGCTAGTTTGAAGACCTCAGTGTTTTACTAAGCAGTCTTGTTGTAAGAGGTGTGCTCTTACTTCCTCTGATCTTTGCACTGATTAAGTAGAGACCAACAATTTAATATGGTTGCTGAGTCACAGTGGAACTTGCATTTTTTGTATTTACAAAATAATGGCAGAGGTGAAAGAAGTTATAATTGACTTTCTCATAGGACAAACATGGATTCTAACCCTCAGACCTTTAGACTTTTGTCTGGCACTTATAAACTGAGACACTGATGGTAGCATTTGGAAAGAATAAAATGAAACATTTATGATAGAAAACTATAGCTGCATCAGGAAGTGCACAGACTCCACATGATTTAAGAACCAATATTTATACCAGAAAGCTTCAGTCAGTGACAGATGATTATGAGAACGCAATGCAATAGCATCCTTTGAAGGTCTGAAATCAAATATCAGAGTCAGTGTGTTGTATAGTAATGGAATACATACAATTACAAACATTCTAAATGAATTACAAGAATCTATTTCAAGAAGTCACAAATGACACCCTAAGCTCCAAATGCAAATGTTAGTACATCTGGAAAATTTTGTAATTCACACTGATACTGAACTACCCTTAGTCGTATTACTGCAGATGACATGAATTTTCTAAGAGCATTTTATTAAAGAAACATGACATAATACCAGTATTCGTTAGTACTGAGAAGATCAATGAATAAATTAAACTCAACAATCTGTGTTATCAGCACCTAACAAATTGAAACCCATGTATCCCTTTAGAGAATATAAGTTTAAAACAATGTAAAGTTCACGAATATGTCACATCGGATACATACGAATACAAAGAACATATACCTCAGCTCCATAGACAAACACTTAAAACTCACAACATTTTCTTTCTTTTTCTTTTTTTTTTTTTTTTTTTTTAATTTCAACACTATCAAACAACGCAAAAACCACTTATGTCTGAGCTGAAAATTAAAGAGTTCTGAAAACACTACGGATAATTTCACTAGTTATGAAAACTATAAGATAAGGTTCTACCTGCTACTGCAGCATTAGTTTGCATCACGTGCAACTATACAAACAAAGAACTACAGGAAGAATATTTTATACATATCTCAGTTTTTAAAATAAAACTGATTTGACAGATTTTCACCTACCTGAAGGTAGTCTCCCAAATTGCATATTATCTGGCCCATGCAAGAAATGGCACGCTCCTTTACTTCCTGATCTATATCGGCTGCCTTTAGTCGAATTAAGGTACAATTATAAAGTTCACCGGTAAATGGTGTGAAGTCAAAATTGCTTGGTGTATCTGCACAGAAGAAAAATGAAATACTATTTTAAAGAGTGCTGTGCCTTTGATGAGCTCCTTTCCAGCCTAAGATTCCAGAGAATTCTAGATGTACCATTATTTGTTACTAAAAGAACACATATAGAATTTTCACGGAAATTATTCCAAGAATCAATTTCACTGAAAATATAACTTAACAGTAATGATGTAAGTACAATACTGAAAAGCAGTTTGCAAACTGACAGTCAAAATAAATACAAAGAAGGCAACAAACACCACACTAGTGTACCTATCGCATAAACAACCAATTGTAATATCTACAAAAGGTGCCTCAAAAAAACGATCATAAAAAGCTAATTATGGAAAATTTACATGGTTAGTACCAAACAAAAAACACAAATTCCTTAAATTGTGGATAAATCTTACCTAAAGGACGTATCACTTTCACAAGTTGCTGCAGAACAAGCAGTGCTTCTGCCGTTATTTTGTAGAAAGTATCTCCAACTGCTGTGATAACAGGAGGTACCAGAACAGCCATATGAGGGTGAAATACTTCTGGAGAATGCGTTGTCAGGAGGCAATGCATAAATGACAAAGTATCTATCTTCATGTTACTACTAGAGTTCTTATCCCTGTTTGCAGAAAAGATAAAATGAAATCATTTATGATGTAAATGTTCTATACTATTATACATTAGAGTGAGCTGATAGAAACTGAGGTTGAGGTAAAGCATTTTGGTAGTACACAGATCAAATGGTGAGTACTTCCTTTTAGCAACAGCACTGAAATGATCAGTAAGTACTCCAGGTTATAAGATGTGTGAAAGAAAACAATCACAATTTACTGGGAAGTCTTTCTGGAATAGTAATACAGCATCACAATGACGGATTAACAGTTTCAGATAAGCAAGAGAACTATTAATGGCAACATAGTATGCAGTGTGCTCCAGGGAGAATACACATCATTCTGACTGACTATATTACAGTTCACTGTTTACAAAATATTAATATCAATGTAAGTTCTCTTCTCAACAATAATATACATTTAATGGTCTCTATTTAAACACTGTCAGACTTGTTTATTGTTCATTCAAGTGTAAGTCCTAAGGATTTGTGTCAAAAGTGCATTTCTTATTGGATAGAATATATTACAGAATACTCTGAAAGATTACTGATTATCTGGTAAATGCTAATTCAATTTTTTTCAGCTTCCAGCATATGACATGCTGATCAAAGATTCTCAAAATAATCCTTTCTCAGCATCAGAATAATTTAATACAGGCACCAACAGTTTTTTATGTTGTTCTTGCTGGGGGTGGTGATGGAGCAACAGAAATTTTTGTCCTTGCAATATATTTTGCAAAAATAAAATTACTGTGTGTATATTCTCCATACTAGCATCAAAAATAATTTATCTTCATGTCATATCAAATCAGGTTTACACTGATTGAGAAACAATATTTAAGTTTTCCAAAATAAGATAACTGATATTGTTGCTGGACAACCACAAATGAATTTTCAGTACTACACACACACAGTGTTAATATCACCTCAGCACCCACAGGAATTTGACATGGAGCAAGATCTCAGTTGGCCACAGCTCTTTAAGGAAATCAGCTGTGGCTATGTCAATGGAACCAACCAGGCAGTCACCTGATGTGATTTAAGACACCCTTGGGAAACGTAAACTTAGATGGCTGCGTGATTAACAGAATCTTCAGACATGTATTTATAAAACACTGCTGATGTAAAAAAATTAAGTATTGGGAAAAAGTGGTTGTCCTATTGCTCACATCTGCCACAAATGCACCTGTCCACATGCACATACAATCTTTACAAGAAGTATAAATTATCCCTCTCTGTAAAACTATCAGAAACCTAGTACTGGTACCAGGCCTCAGTAAATCAGTGCCCTTTAATTTCTTACAATTAGATAACAACAAATATTTAAAAGGAAATTTTCGCTGTATCAGTATACTCACCCTAACGAGTACTGCATGCCAGGGATGATGGCAGGAATATGATTTGTGAGAGCTCCAGGCAGAACTGTAACCAGCTCTTTAAGCAATGCAAAACAGTCTTGCCTTGTCTTGATACTCTTCTCTTTCATTTGGTTGTGAACAGCTTTAACAATAGAAGGAACCTGAAAAATAAAGAAGCCGATGTATTAAGACAATGGACATAAAGACTTCCATGTAAGGCTATCTCTCGACTGGACAGAACAATGACAAAAGTTATCAATCTGGGAATTACTCATTATGCAGAATGAGATATCAAATGGCAACAGCGGATTTCCACTTCACACAGTAAATACCACATTTCATTTTAGTTTTGAAGAATAGTTTTCATGTTAAGTAAAATTGCACTGCCGAACAGAAAGATTTTGATGATAAAACTAAAGAAGCTACCTGTCAATTTTAAATTATTTAAGAATATAGCCTAATTTTCCAATTACTGAGATCTAAATATTCTTCTATCAGTGTATCAACAATATAAGGAAAAGATAGACTGCTACTTACTGTAAAGATGACACATTAAGTTGCAGACAGGCACAATTAAGAGACTTACACACTGGCTTTCAGCCACAGCCTTCATCAGAAAAATAAAGAAATACACACACACACACACACACACACACACACACACACACACACACACAGAGAAGCAAGCACACCTCACACACACGACTGCCATCTCCGGCAGCTCAGATGGTCATGCGAGTGAGAGCTGTGCTTGCTTCTGTGAATGAATGTGTGTGTGTGTGTGTGTGTGTGTGTGTGTGTGTGTGTGTGTGTGTGTTTTCTCTTTCTTTTTCTGACGAAGGCTGTGGCTGAAACCCAATGTGTAAGTCTCTTAATTGCGCCTGTCTCCAATTATGTCAACTTTACAGTAAGCAGAATCTATCTTTTTCTTACGTTTTTGATATTCCAACCTGAGTTTGCACTGTTTGATTTCATCTATCTGTGTATATTTATTAGAAACTAAAGAGATTTACCTGGGACTGTAACATGGATAATGGGCCATCCTCTTGATCCATTAAGTCTGGATCAATATTGACTCCAATTGTGGGCCTTGTTTGTCGTAGTAATGCACAATAGGCATGGAATATGTCTGACTTGACATTTTCTTCACGTTCTAAATAAAAATAGAAATGAAACAAATTTAAACTCATCACCAGAGGTCTGCATTTTGTTTACATGTTGCTTCTTTGAACTCATGAAGAAATGCAAAGTTGAAATGTACACGAATAATTAATGACAGGTGAACATTATTTCAAAGGACAATGGGGAAAAAACAAACCCACTAAAATATCATAAGGTTCAAATCATAAACTATTTCAGAAAAATTGCACAGATCTATTATTGTTATTATTTTTTTTCTTTACTTTCTCAGACGTTAAGTCTGGTGAAAAATGGAAAGTGACGCGGACCTTGATCAAGCGTCACTTCCTTTTAACTGTACGGTATATGTTACATTGCATTTAGGAACTTTCGGGTAATTGAACATGTATCAATAATTACGGATTTCTGTAATTGTATATATAATTTTGGATGTAGCTGTATTGCATTGATGTACTGGTGGATATTGTGTGGTATGACTCCTGTAGGTGATAGTATAATTGGTATAATGTCAACTTTATCCTGATGCCACATGTCCTTGACTTCCTCAGCCAGTTGGATGTATTTTTCAATTTTTTCTCCTGTTTTCTTTTGTATATTTGTTGTATTGGGTATGGATATTTCGATTAGTTGTGTTAATTTCTTCTTTTTATTGGTGAGTATGATGTCAGGTTTGTTATGTGGTGTTGTTTTATCTGTTATAATGGTTCTGTTCCAGTATAATTTGTATTCATCATTCTCCAGTACATTTTGTGGTGCATACTTGTATGTGGGAACGTGTTGTTTTATAAGTTTATGTTCTAAGACAAGCTGTTGATGTATTGTTTTTGCTACATTGTCATGTCTTCTGGGGTATTCTGTATTTGCTAGTATTGTACATCCACTTGTGATGTGATCTACTGTTTCTATTCGTTGTTTGCAAAGTCTGCATTTATCTGTTGTGGTATTGGGATCTTTAATAATATGCTTGCTGTAATATCTGGTGTTTTCTGTTTGAATCTGTATTGCAATCATGAATCCTTCCGTCTCACTGTATATATTGCCTTTTCTTAGCCATGTGTTGGATGCGTCTTGATCGATGTGTGGCTGTGTTAGGTGATACGGGTGCTTGCCATGTAGTGTTTTCTTTTTCCAATTTACTTTCTTCGTATCTGTTGATGTTATGTGCTCTAAAGGGTTGCAGAAGTGGTTATGAAATTGCAATGGTGTAGCCGATGTATTTATATGAGTGATTGCTTTGTGTATTTTGTTAGTTTCAGCTCGTTCTATAAAGAATTTTCTTAAATTGTCTACCTGTCCATAATGTAGGTCTTTTATGTCAATGAATCCCCTTCCTCCTTCCTTTCTGCTTAATGTGAATCTTTCTGTTGCTGAATGTATGTGATGTATTCTATATTTGTGGCATTGTGATCGTGTTAGTGTATTGAGTGCTTCTAGGTCTGTGTTACTCCATTTCACTACTCCAAATGAGTAGGTCAATATTGGTATAGCATAAGTATTTATAGCTTTTGTCTTGTTTCTTGCTGTCAATTCTGTTTTCAGTATTTTTGTTAGTCTTTGTCTATATTTTTCTTTTAGTTCTTCTTTAATATTTGCATTATCTATTCCTACTTTTTGTCTGTATCCTAGATATTTATAGGCATCTGTTTTTTCCATCGCTTCTATGGAGTCACTGTGGTTGTCCAATATGTAATCTTCTTGTTTAGTGTGTTTTCCCTTGACTATGCTATTTTTCTTACATTTGTCTGTTCCAAAAGCCATATTTATATCATTGCTGAATACTTCTGTTATCTTTAGTAATTGGTTGAGTTGTTGATTGGTTGCTGCCAGTAGTTTTAGATCATCCATGTATAGCAAATGTGTGATTTTGTGTGGGTATGTTCCAGTAATATTATATCCATAATTTGTATTATTTAGCATGTTGGATAGTGGGTTCAGAGCAAGACAGAACCAGAAAGGACTTAATGAGTCTCCTTGGTATATTCCACGCTTAATCTGTATTGGCTGGGATGTGATATTATTAGAGTTTGTTTGGATATTAAGTGTGGTTTTCCAGTTTTTCATAACTATGTTTAGGAACTGTATTAATTTAGGATCTACTTTGTATATTTCCAATATCTATAGTAACCATGAATGGGGTACACTATCAAAAGCTTTTTGGTAATCAATGTATGTGTATTGTAGTGACCTTTGTTTAGTTTTAGCTTGATATGTCACCTCTGTATCTATTATCAGTTGCTCTTTACATCCTCGTGCTCCTTTGCAGCAGCCTTTTTGTTCTTCATTTATAATTTTGTTCTGTGTTGTATGTGTCATTAATTTCTGTGTAATGACTGAAGTTAATATTTTGTAGATTGTTGGTAGGCATGTTATGGGGCGATATTTAGCTGGGTTTGCTGTGTCTGCTTGATCTTTAGGTTTCAGATAAGTTATTCCATGTGTAAGTGTATCAGGGAATGTGTATGGGTCTGCAATGTAACTGTTAAATAATTTAGGGTATGGTTATAATAGAGGGAAACATTCCACGTAGGAAATATATATCTAAAAACAAAGATGGTGTGACTTACCAAATGAAAGTGCTGGCAGGTCGACAGACACACAAACAAACACAAACATACACACAAAATTCAAGCTTTCGCAACAAACTGTTGCCTCATCAGGAAAGAGGGAAGGAGAGGGAAAGATGAAAGGAAGTGGGTTTTAAGGGAGAGGGTAAGGAGTCATTCCAATCCCGGGAGCAGAAAGACTTACCTTAGGGGGAAAAAAGGACGGGTATACACTCGCACACACACACATATCCATCCTGTTGTGTCTGTATGTGTGTGGATGGATATGTGTGGATGGATATGTGTGTGTGTGCGCGAGTGTATACCCGTCCTTTTTTCCCCCTAAGGTAAGTCTTTCCGCTCCCGGGATTGGAATGACTCCTTACCCTCTCCCTTAAAACCCACTTCCTTTCGTCTTTCCCTCTCCTTCCCTCTTTCCTGATGAGGCAACAGTTTGTTGCGAAAGCTTGAATTTTGTGTGTATGTTTGTGTTTGTTTGTGTGTCTGTCGACCTGCCAGCACTTTCATTTGGTAAGTCACATCATCTTTGTTTTTAGATATATGTTAAATAATTTAGTTAGATGTGAATGTGTTGAGGTGAACTTCTTTAGCCAGAAATTTGCTATTTTATCATTTCCAGGGGCTTTCCAATTGTGCGTAGAATTAATTGCTCGGGTGACTTCATGTTGCAAAATTATCACTTCAGGCATTTGTGGTATCATCTTGTATGAGTCTGTTTCTGCTTGTATCCACCGTGCATGCCTGCTATGTTGTACCGGGTTTGACCATATGTTGCTCCAGAAGTGTTCCATGTCTGTTATGTTTGGTGGATTGTCTATTTTAATGTGTGTGTTATCTATTGTTTGGTAAAATCTCTTTTGGTTTGTGTTGAATGTTTGATTTTGTTTCCTTCTATTTTCACTTTTTTTGTATCTCCTAAGTCGTTTGGCCAATGCTTGTAATTTCTGCTTCTTTTCATCTAATTGCTCTATTGCTTCTTGTTAAGAGATTTTATCTAACCTTTTTCATTTTTTGTCTGATATTTCATTTCTTATAAATTGTGTTAGCTGTCCGATGTCTTTTCTCAGTTTTTCTATTCTGGTCTGTAGCCTGTGTTGTCATGCTGGTTTTGTGGGTTTCTTCTGTGTGTTGGTTGGTTCTGATCTCTGCCTAGTGTGTATATTTAGTGTAGTGAGTGCTCCTACATAAACCAGTAGTTGTAACTCTTCCATAGTTGTATTTTCATTTATTTTGTTGTGTATGATTGTGTTGATAGTTGTTATTGTTGTTTCGACTTGTGGGTTATTTGGTGGTCTATGCAAGAATGGTCTAATGTCTGTATTTGTGTCTTTGTATTCTATATATGTTAGCTGAAATTTTTCTTCTATATGTAACATGTGTGTCACTTCGTGTTCTATTTGTGCTTGTTCTGGTGGCTGTCTTAAGATGTCATTTTCCTCTGATTGTTTAATTGATGCATGTTGTTCTTTGTTTGTTTGCTCTGGGATGTTTGAGTCCATTACTATATTTTCTTCTTCTTCTTCTTCTTCTTCTTCTTCTGATTGCACTTTATTTTGTTCTAGTATTTGTTGTACTTGTTGTTTGATGTTTTCTAATTCTGACTGGGGTATCCTGTTATTATTATTATTATTATTATTATTATTCTCAAAATATTTGATCATACTGACACTACCCAATGGTCTGTAACTGACACCTAAGCAATTTTCACTGTCCTGTTGTTGGCCTGACCTAATTCCCCATGTTGCTGTTGCACAATTGTACACAGTGAAACACTTCCTGTGTTGATAGTACATATCGAGTTATTTTGTGCATTTTCAAATGTTACCTACTAGGTATCTCTTAAACATGTTAGATGTTTCTGCGTCCATTATTAATCTACTCGGAAACAGCTGATTTTCCTCCTCTTGTTTGTTCGCCATTACCAGGTTTTGGACAATTATTTCTTGTAAGGTATATTTGACAGATGGTAGCCTAAAATAGGAAACAGCAAGACATCCTGAATTTGCTTTAAGAAAGACAGCAGAATTAGAGAGTATTTTTATCACTTTTTCCTCTGTTGCTATTAGAACAGTATGCAAAGGGATGTATTTCAGCCCACACTGTAGCTGTCATAGGGAGTAACATTTAGTGGGCAAAAGACTTTCATTTCATGTCACGTTGCTAACAAATGTCATTAGACACACATTTTCTGCTTCACGCACAGAAGTGACAAGTACTTGAACAATTCAGATAAAGTTGAAGCAGTTTTACAAACTTATGTATGTGTACAATACTATACACTGGTAAAAAATAAGTATCTATTACCACTACACATTCAAAAATGTAACATTTTACTACTGACACACAAGTGATATCCATCCTAAATCTGTATACTGACAAAGTGTACAAGTAGTTTAATTTTACACCTATCTATAT
The DNA here is from genome assembly GCF_023864345.2 of Schistocerca serialis cubense. Lineage (NCBI taxonomy): Eukaryota > Metazoa > Arthropoda > Insecta > Orthoptera > Acrididae > Schistocerca > Schistocerca serialis. Next base: position 221,543,595 of record NC_064639.1, on the reverse strand, counting down.
TCTAATATTTTAAATCAGTTTGAAGCCTACTATTTCTCTTACATTTCTTAGTCGGCCCCCTTCTCTTATTTTTTAACTTGGTGACTAATAGACCATTACTTAGAGGGAGGCTGGCTAACTAGCATGCTCTCTCTCAAAGATATAAGGATAGGCATTTAGTAGCACTGTGAATGGGATCCACTGACAGAGCTTTAGGAAATACACTTATAATTGTATCAGAATATCTGGAAAGTATGACTCTGTGCCAAGTGACCCAATCTGATTGAAGATGCTCTATGTTTTACAATTTTCAATTTTGATCAAACTCTCACAAGTATATGTAAGTATATGTACATTAATTCTGCCACGTTTTAGCTCCATCTGTAACTTAGTGTAGTTACAAGGACCACTTTCTTAGGAATGATAAATACACCAAAAAATACTCATGTTTACTAACCCACTGTTCCTGGCCCAGTGGAGGTAGAATTGTCAAACTTGCCTTCCTGACATCGTTTTATCCAGAATATTGAAAAAATAAATGAAGATCAGAACGCGATGCCCATGGCACAATCACTCTTCAGAACGATCTCACCTATTGACTAACAGAAACAGTTTTTTTTTTGCCAGAATAAATGCTACCAAATTCTTGATTTCTGCTTTTTACATGTGACAATATTCCTTTTTAAACTCAAGATTCTTTTATAGTCTTTTTAACAGACCACCACTGAGAAATTAAGATCAAAATCTAGATTTTTTCTAAATATGCCTGTTGTTGCTGTCTTCAGTCCAATGACTGGTTTGCTGCAGCTGTTCATGCTAGTCTGTCCTGTGCAAGCCACCTCATCCCTGCATAACCACCACAACGTACTTCCGTTTGAAACTGCTTACTGTATGCGTGCCTAGATCTCTCTCTACAAGTTCTAACCCCCCCCCCCCCCCCCCCTTACACACACACACACACACACACACACACACACACACACACACACACACTCACTCACTCACTCACTCACTCACTCTCTCTCTCTCTCTCTCTCTTCCCTCCATTAACAAACTGACTATTCAGCTATTCAATAGGTCCCTTCATTTACTCAAGTTATTCCATAATTTCTTTTCTCTCCCCATTTAGTCATTCGATCTCAACGTCTAGCGTTCAGCATTCTTCCAAAGCACCACGTTTCGAAAGCTATTGTACACAGATACGCCCCCACACAAATTCGAAGGTATCCTTAAATCTATAAATGCTGCAAAAGTAGATTTGCCCTCTTCTACTCACATGTTCCCACATTTCTCCAGAATCCAAACTGATCTTCTCCAAGGTCAGCTTCTACTTCCAAATATTTAAATTTATATTACATGTTAGCAAATATTTCTTTCAGTTATCAACAATGTAGGAAAAGACAGATCGATACTTACTGTAAAGAGGCCTTGTCAAGTTGCACACATGCACAATTAACACACACTTACACAAAGCTTTCAGTCACAGCCTTCATCAGTAAAAGACACACACACACACACACACACACACACACACACACACACAAAATTGCCAACTACAGCATCTCGGGCAACTATTGCAATGCATGCAAGCAGCAGTCTGTAGGAGGCAGGGAAGGGGAAGGGAGAGGATAGTAGTGCATAGGTAGGGAGAGAGATGAACACTATCTGATGGAATGTGCAGGGACTAGACTGCCAACAGGCACAGCATCAGAGATTATGGGGAAAGGAGGTGGGGAGAAAAAGGGATTAAAAAAAAAGGAGAGGAGCAGGGAAAGACAGGCGGATGTGTTGGCAGAGGGCTGCAAACAAACAGGGTGGGAGGTGAGAATGGGGAGGAGATGAAGAACTACTTAAACCTAACTAACTTAAGGACATCACACATATCCATGCCCAAGGCAGGATTCGAACCTGCGACCGTAGCGGTCGCGCGGTTCCAGACTGTAGCGCCTAGAACCGCTCAGCCACTCCACACGAGCAGAGAATGTGTTTATGGATAAGCCCATCTGCACAGGTAAGAAATGCTGGTGTTGGAGGGAATAATTCTGACAGCTTGGATAGTGAAGCAGCCACTGAAATCAAGTGTGTTATGTTCAACTGCATGTTGTGCCACAGGGTGGTGTCTACTTTGCTCTTGGCCACTGTTTGGTGGCAATCATTCATCAGTTAGTTGGTAGACATACCAATATGAAAACCTGTGCAATGATTGCAGCTGAGCTGGTAAATGACATGGCTGTTCTCACAGGTGGCCCGGCCCCTGATGGTGTACAATAAACCTGTTACAGGACTGGAACAGGAAGTGCTAGATGGGTGGATTGGGGTGGATTGGGCAAGTTTAGCACCTGCGACTTTCACAGGGATACGATTCTTGTGGCAAGGGGCTAAGACAGACTGGGAGTAGCACAGGGATGGACTAGGATGTTGTGGAGGTTGGGCAGAACTCTGTTAGGATGTCCCTCATTTCAGGGCATGATGGTAGGTAATCAATGCCCTGGTGAAGGATGTGGTTCAGTTGTCCAGTTCAGTCCGAGGCGGTACTGGGAGATGAAGGGGATCTCCTTTGTGGCTGCTTCTTGAGGGTGGTAGGTGGATTGGAGGTGTGAGGGGAAATGACAGGGATATGCTGGTGTTGCCTAAATAACAAAACTGATTTAACTACTTATAATGTTTTCTCTCCGAATATAATTCTTTTAGCATTGCCTGATTTAATTTGGCTCCATTTCATTGGCCATAATAACGCATTCACTATGGTGTTCCCAGTTGCTAACCCACATTCGTATTTTCTTATTCATTATTAGGCCTACTCCTGCTTTACCATTATTTGACTGTGTGTTGATAACCAACCACATAACCGCAAGTCCTATTCTTCCTGCCACCACAATTCACTAAGTTCCACTATAACTTCAACTTATCCATTTCTATTTTCAAATTCTCTAAACTACCTACCCAATTTAGGAATCTAAGACTCCACGCTCTAACCCACTGAAAGCCAGTCTTGTTTTTCCTGATGATACCCTTCTTAGCAGTTCACATCAGAAGATCTAATCAGGGGACTATTTTACCTATGGAATATTGTACACACAGGGATGCCATTAACGGTTGCAGTTTCCCCTTGCTTGCAGTCATCCACAGCAGTAGCACAGCAAGGCCACGTCGGCCAATGCCACATTTGGTTATATTCAATTTTTCCTTCATTTATTTATCTGGTAACAAACAATTAAGGAATCGGTTGCTTGCAGTAGGTTGCTCTAGTTCATTAGGAGCTAGTGTAAACAACTGTCGATATTTTTACATTATGACAGAATTATTAAAATATGGGAACAAATTGTTGCAACAAAATTATCCAGAAAGTTCGAAGAGATTGTGATATGGTCTTCATTTCTGTGTTCTTTGCAAGAAAGTTCATCAGCTGCAAGATCTTAACTCTATTGGCTAAGGAACAATGGCTTGCCAAACTCGAAGATTTTTTTTCACACAAACTTAGCAGAAATTCATGCAAGTCTGTTACCACTAGAACAGTGAAGTTTCTGACATTCCTAAAACAGCAAAAAGGGATCAATATGAGCCTGCATAAAATGTTTTCATATTTGACTTAAACAAATACTTCATTTTAGCATACGGCAACAAACTTAATAAAGGACTGGTGCATGGCACACAGAAACACATAATGGAAAACAGCTAAAACTAGCTTCTGAGTTCGCTCTTTTTCTACTAAAAGCACACACAACCACATAAGACATCTAAATGTACACGCTCCCTGTAGGAACAAAACTGGTTATTGATAGGGCTGGAAAAAAGAGGGAGGGGGAGAGAGAGAATTCTCTCTCCAACAATATTCTGTGCCCCCACAACGCCTCTGGCCTACACTTCACTAACTTGTTTCCCACTGCCTCACCTTTTCCCCTCTCCCCTGTACATATTATTCCTTCCCTATCTAGATCACGTACTGCCTTCTCCCCCACCCTCGATGCAAATGCTCTCTCTCTCTCTCTCTCTCTCTCTCTCTCTCTCTCTCTCTCTCTCCACCCCCCCTCTTCTTCACCACCTTCCCCTCCTTTCCTACCCCCTCCATGCCTAGTGCATCCTTCCATATCCCCTCCCCACCTCCACCTACCAGATAAAGCTTTCAACAATCAATATTTAGTAATCAGTCTTGCTGCTAATGCAAGCATGCACATAAGGGTGTGTGCGTGTATATTCCTACTAGAAAAAGAGTGAGTGCTCAAAAGTTAGTGTTCACCCTTTTCTATTACATGTTTCTGTGCACAACACTCCAGACCTCAATAGGTAAGTGACTGCCTTTTCCTTCTTTCATGTATTTTCCATCCAAGAATTTCCTTTGCTTTTTAGTGTATGTTAATCCCTACACTGTGCAAGTTAATAATAATAATAATAATAATAATAATAAACCCCGTGGAGGCCCGGGAAAAGAATCGGCCTCCGGTATGTTCTGCCAGTCGTAAAAGGCGACGAAAAGAACAAACCACTAATAGGGCTAACCCCCCTTTTAGTGTGATTAGTTGGTTCAGGACAGAACTAAAGAAGCCTCGGACAAGCGCCGTCATGGTCGGGGACGACGCTTGAACCCTATGCCCGCCCACAATGGTAACGACACTGCTAGCCAACTGGAAAATGATTTAAATCCAAATAGAGGTGTTTTGCAGGATATGCTTCCTGCAACCACCCTAGAAGGAAAACAAAGACAGAGGATGAGATGGTCAGATGAAGTTAATCGACACATCATGTTCTGTTATTACCAAGCAACAAACTTAGGAACCAACACAACTGGATACAGATCACAAGTATACACAACATTTATTACCAGATACCCAGAATTAAAATTTTTAACAGAACAACGATTAGCTGATCAGATCCGTGTAATAATAAAAAATAACAGGATACCCCAGTCAGAATCAGAAAACATCAAACATCAAGTACAACAAATACTGGAACAAAATAATGTGCAATCAGAAGAAGAAGAAAATACAGTAATGGACTCAAACATCCCAGAGCAAACAAACAAAGAACAACATGCACCAATTAAACAATCAGAGGAAAATGACATCTTAAGACAGCCACCAGAACAAGCACAAATAGAACACGAAGTGACACAGATGTTAGATATAGAAGAAAAATTTCAGCTAACATATATAGAATACAAAGACACAAATACAGACATTAGACCATTCTTGCGTAGACCACCAAATAACCCACAAGTCGAAACAACAATAAAAACTATCAACACAGTCATACACAACAAAATAAATGAAAATACAACTATGGAAGAGTTACAACTACTGGTTTATATAGGAGGACTCACTACACTAAATATACACACTAGGCAGAGATCAGAACCAACCAACACATAGAAGAAACCCACAAAACCAGCATGGCAACACAGGCTACAGATCAAAATAGAAAAACTGAGAAAAGACATCGGACAGCTAACACAATTTATAAGAAATGAAATCTCGGAAAAAAAACGAAAAAGGTTAGGTAAAATCTCACAACAAGAAGCGACAGAGCAATTAGACGAAAAGAAGCAGAAATTACAAGCTTTAGCCAAACGACTCAGAAGATACAAAAAAAGTGAAAATAGAAGGAAACAAAACCAAACATTCAACACAAACCAAAAGAAATTTTACCAGACAATAGATAACACACACATTAAAATAAACAATCCACCAAACATAACAGACATGGAACACTTCTGGAGCAACATATGGTCAAACCCAGTACAACAAAACAGGCATGCACGGTGGATACAAGCAGAAACAGACACATACAAGCTGATACCACAAATGCCTGAAGTGATAATTTTGCAACATGAAGTCACCCAAGCAATTAATTCTACTCACAATTGGAAAGCCCCTGGAAATGACAAAATAGCAAATTTCTGGTTAAAGAAGTTCACCTCAACACATTCACATCTAACTAAATTATTTAACAGTTACATTGCAGACCCATACACATTCCCTGATACACTTACACACGGAATAACATATCTGAAACCTAAAGATCAAGCAGACACAGCAAACCCAGCTAAATATCGCCCCATAACATGCCTAGCAACAATATACAAAATATTAACTTCAGTCATTAAACAGAAATTAATGACACATACAACACAGAACAAAATTATAAATGAAGAACAAAAAGGCTGCTGCAAAGAAGCACGAGGATGTAAAGAGCAACTGATAATAGATGCAGAGGTGACATATCAAGCTAAAACTAAACAAAGGTCGCTACACTACGCATACATTGATTACCAAAAAGCTTTTGATAGTGTACCCCACTCATGGTTACTACAAATATTGGAAATATACAAAGTAGATCCTAAATTGATACAGTTCCTAAACATAGTAATGAAAAATTGGAAAACCACACTTAATATCCAAACAAATTCAAATAATATCACATCACAGCAAATACAGATTAAGCGTGGAATATACCAAGGAGACTCATTAAGTCCTTTCTGGTTCTGCCTTGCTCTGAACCCACTATCCAACATGCTAATAATACAAATTATGGATACAATATTACTGGAACATACCCACACAAAATCACACATTTGCTATACATGGATGATCTAAAACTACTGGCAGCAACAAATCAACAACTCAACCAATTACTAAAGATAACAGAAGGATTCAGCAATGATGTAAGTATGGCTTTTGGAACAGACAAATGTAAGAAAAATAGCATAGTCAAGGGAAAACATACTAAACAAGAAGATTACATATTGGATAACCACAGCGACTGCATAGAAGCGATGGAAAAAACGGATGCCTATAAATATCTAGGATACAGACAAAAAATAGGAATAGATAATACAAATATCAAAGAAGAACTAAAAGAAAAATATAGACAAAGACTAACAAAAATACTGAAAACAGAATTGACAGCAAGAAACAAGACAAAAGCTATAAATACCTATGCCATACCAATATTGACCTACTCATTTGGAGTAGTGAAATGGAGTAACACAGACCTAGAAGCACTCAATACACTAACACGATCACAATGCCACAAATATAGAATACATCACATACATTCAGCAACAGAAAGATTCACATTAAGCAGAAAGGAAGGAGGAAGGGGATTTATCGACATAAAAAACCTACATTATGGACAGGTAGACAATTTAAGAAAATTTTTTCTAGAACGAGCAGAAACTAGCAAAATACATAAGGCAATCACTCATATAAATACATCGGCTACACCACTGCAATTTCATAACCACTTCTACAACCCTTTAGATCACATAACATCAACAGACATGAAGAAAGTAAATTGGAAAATGAAAACACTACATGGCAAGCACCCGTATCATCTAACACAGCCACACATCGATCAAGACGCATCCAACACATGGCTAAGAAAAGGCAATATATACAGTGAGACAGAAGGATTCATGATTGCAATACAGGATCAAACAATAAACACCAGGTATTACAGCAAGCATATTATTAAAGATCCCAATACCACAACGGATAAATGCAGACTTTGTAAACAACAAATAGAAACAGTAGATCACATCACAAGCGGTTGTACAATACTAGCAAATACAGAATACCCCAGAAGACATGACAATGTCGCAAAAATAATACATCACCAGCTTGCCTTACAACATAAACTTTTAAAACAACACATTCCTACATACAAGTATACACCACAAAATGTACTGGAGAATGATGAATACAAATTATACTGGAACAGAACCATTATAACAGATAAAGCAACGCCACATAACAAACCTGACATCATACTCACCAATAAAAAGAAGAAATTAACACAACTAATCGAAATATCCATACCCAATACAACAAATATACAAAAGGAAACAGGAGAAAAAATTGAAAAATACATTCAACTGGCTGAGGAAGTCAAAGACATGTGGCATCAGGATAAAGTTGACATCATACCAATTATACTATCAACAACAGGAGTCATACCACACAATATCCACCAGTACATCAATGCAATACAGCTACATCCAAACATATATATACAGCTACAGAAATCCGTAATTATTGATACATGTTCAATTACCCGAAAGTTCCTAAATGCAATATAACACATACCGTACAGTTAAAAGTAAGTGACGCTTGATCAAGGTCCGCGTCACTCCATTTTTAACCGGACTTAACGTCTGAGAAAGTGAAGATAATAATAATAAACCCACGGAGGCCCGGGAAAAGAATAGGCCTCCGGTATGTTCTGCCAGTCATGAAAGGCGAAAAGACGAAAAGAACAAACCATTAATAGGGCTAACCCCCCTTTTAGTGTGACTAGTTGGTTCAGGACAGAACTAATGAAGACTTGGACAAGCGCTGTCATGGTCGGGGACGACGCTTGAACCCTATGCCCGCCCACAATGGTAACGACACTGCTAGCCACACGGAAAATGATTTAAATCCAAATAGAGGTGTTTTGCAGGATATGCTTCCTGCAACCACTCTAGAAGGAAAACAAAGACAGAGGATGAGATGGTCAGATGAATTAACCCACATCTCATGTTCTGTTATTACCAAGCAACAAACTTAGGAACTAACACAACTGGATACAGATCACAAGTATACACAACATTTATTACCAGATACCCAGAATTAAAATTTTTAACAGAACGACGACTAGCAGATCAGATCCGTGTAATAAACAAAAATAACAGGATACCCCAGTCATAATTAGAAAACATCAAACAACAAGTACAACAAATACTGGAACAGAATAATGTGCAATCAGAAGAAGAAGAAGAAGAAGAAGAAGAAGAAAATACAGTAATGGACTCAAACATCCAAGAGCAAACAAACAAAGAACAACACGCATCAATTAAACAATCAGAGGAAAATGACATCTTAAGACAGCCACCAGAACGAGCACAAATAGAACACGAAGTGACACACATGTTACATATAGAAGAAAAATTTCAGCTAACATATATAGAATACAAAGACACAAATACAGACATTAGACCATTCTTGCATAGACCACCAAATAACCCACAAGTCGAAACAACAATAACAACTATCAACACAATCATACACAACAAAATAAATGAAAATACAACTATGGAAGAGTTACAACTACTGGTTTATGTAGGAGCACTCACTACACTAAATATACACACTAGGCAGAGATCAGAACCAACCAATACACAGAAGAAACCCACAAAACCAGCATGACAACACAGGCTACAGACCAGAATAGAAAAACTGAGAAAAGACATCGGACAGCTAACACAATTTATAAGAAATGAAATATCAGACAAAAAATGAAAAAGGTTAGATAAAATCTCTTAACAAGAAGCAATAGAGCAATTAGATGAAAAGAAGCAGAAATTACAAGCATTGGCCAAACGACTTAGGAGATACAAAAAAAGTGAAAATAGAAGGAAACAAAATCAAACATTCAACACAAACCAAAAGAGATTTTACCAAACAATAGATAACACACACATTAAAATAGACAATCCACCAAACATAACAGACATGGAACACTTCTGAAGCAACATATGGTCAAATCCGGTACAGCATAACAGGCATGCACGGTGGATAAAAGCAGAAACAGACACATACAAGATGATGCCACAAATGCCTGAACTGATAATTTTGCAACATGAAGTCACCCAAGCAATTAATTCTACTCACAATTGGAAAGCCCCTGGAAAAGATAAAATAACCAATTTCTGACTAAAGAAGTTCACCTCAACACATTCACATCTAACTAAATTATTTAATATATCTAAAAAAAAAGATGATGTGACTTACCAAACGAAAGTGCTGGCAAGTCGATAGACACACAAACAAACACAAGCATACACACAAAATTCAAGCTTTCGCAACAAGCGGTTGCTTCATCAGGAAAGAGGGAAAGACACGCGTGCACGCACGCGCGCGCACACACACACACACACACACACACACACACACACACACACATCCATCTGCACATACACAGACACAAGCAGACATTTGTAAAGACAAAGAGTTTGGGCAGAGAAGTCTCTGCCCAAACTCCTTGCCTTTACAAACGTCTGCCCGCGTCCGTGCAGTTACATTCCAGACCCATACACATTCCCTGATACACTTACACATGGAATAACTTATCTGAAACCTAAAGATCAAGCAGACACAGCAAACCCAGCAAAATATTGCCCCACAACATGCCTACCAACAATAAACAAAATATTAACTTCAGTCATTACACAGAAATTAATGACACATACAACACAGAACAAAATTATAAATGAAGAACAAAAAGGGTGTTGCAAAGGAGTACAAGGATGTAAAGAGCAACTGATAATAGATACAGAGGTGACATATCAAGCTAAAACTAAACAAAGGTCACTACAATACACATACATTGATTACCAAAAAGCTTTTGATAGTGTACCCCACTCATGGTTACTACAAATATTGGAAATATACAAAGTAGATCCTAAATTGATACAGTTCCTAAACATAGTAATGAAAAATTGGAAAACCAAACTTAATATCCAAACAAATTCAAATAATATCACATCACAGCAAATACAGATTAAGCGTGGAATATACCAAGGAGACTCATTAAGTCCTTTCTGGTTCTGTCTTGCTCTGAACCCACTATCCAACATGCTAAATAATACAAATTATGGATATAATATTACTGGAACATACCCACACAAAATCACACATTTGCTATACATGGATGATCTAAAACTACTGGCAGTAACCAATCAACAACTCGACCAATTACTAAAGATAACAGAAGTATTCAGCAATGATATAAATATGGCTTTTGGAACAGACAAATGTAAGGAAAATAGCATAGTCAAGGGAAAACACAATAAACAAGAAGATTACATATGGACAACCACAGTGACTCCATAGAAGCGATGGAAAAAACAGATGCCTATAAATATCTAGGATACAGACAAAAAATAGGAATAGATAATGCAAATATTAAAGAAGAACTAAAAGAAAAATATAGACAAAGACTAACAAAAATACTGAAAACAGAATTGACAGCAAGAAACGAGACAAAAGCTATAAATACTTATGCTATACCAATATTGACCTACTCATTTGGAGTAGTGAAATGGAGTAACACAGACCTAGAAGCACTCAATACACTTACACGTTCACAATGCCACAAATATAGAATACATCACATACTGGAGAATGATGAATACAAATTATACCGGAACAGAACCATTATAACAGATAAAACACCACCACATAACAAACATGACATCACACTCACCAATAAAAAGAAGAAATTAACACAACTAATTGAAATATCCATACCCAATACAACAAATACAGGACAAAGGATAAAGTTGACATTATACCAATTATACTATCAATTACAGGAATCATAGGGTTAGGTTAGTGTTTTTTAACGTCCCGTCGACAACGAGGTCATTAGAGACGGAGCGCAAGCTCGGGTTAGGGAAGGATGGGGAAGGAAATCGGCCGTGCCCTTTCAAAGGAACCATCCCGGCATTTGCCTGAAACGATTTAGGGAAATCACGGAAAACCTAAATCAGGATGGCTGGAGACGAGATTGAACCGTCGTCCTCCCGAATGCGAGTCCAGTGTGCTAACCACTGCGCCACCTCGCTCGGTACAGGAGTCATACCACACAATATCCACCAGTATATCAACGCAATACAGCTACATCCAAACTTATATATAGAACTGCAGAAATCTGTAATTATTGATACATGTTCAATTACCCAAAAGTTCCTAAATGCAATGTAACATATACCGTACAGTTAAAAGGAAGTCGTGCTTGATCAAGGTCCGCGTCACTTTCCATTTTTAACCAGACATAATGTCTGAGAAAGGAACGAATAATAATAATAACAATTTAACATGTTACTTATTCATTTCAATAACAAAATATCTTACTGATTTACCGTTGCTCATGCTTACTAGTTTCCTAAACTGTAGACTTTCACTTATTAAGTATTTTTAGTACCTTCTAGACATATTTATTGTATATGTTCCATATTGTACTCAAATGTGTTCTATGAAGTCATTAAAATCTGCTCGACATTTCTAGCACTGGTGATTTTTGTTTTACACACAAATTTTCCAAATGCAACTTTGTGGCACTTTACATGAATTTCGCTGGTATTCTTCCCTTTGCAGAGAATGATTTGGCATCACTTCAGCTTTATAGATGACTTTGGAGCTTATCCTCTTCTTCCGTTCATTCCATTCTGCCGAGTTCATTTGACAGCTGACATACGAACTTCCTCCTTTCCATTTGCTCGGTTATCACTCTTGTGTAGAAGACCTATTTATTACCGCCATATCCAACATGTTGCACAAGACATGCATTGGCCATCACTTTCACCTACACCTTTGTAATGTTTTTTTGTGTCATTTGATCAATCATGTTCACTCCCCTCATTTTTTTCTTTGTAGAACGTTACAGTTTCATTTTCTTGCTTCCTTCTTCTTATACTGCAGGTTCTGAGAGAGAATTGTGAATTTTTAAAGGTTAATTCCAGCTACGGCCAGAAAGTAGAGGTCAGCCTGGGCAATGTGCCAATCAAGTAAGCCATAGGGCAGCATTGTTGACATTACATTAGAACATCCCGGCCAGATGGGGTTGCTACAACAGTCATGGTCAAGGCGGGTAGAACTGTGAAAGTCACACTACAGTGTGACCATGAGTGAAGTAACATTTTATAATTCACAACACCTTCGTGCTACCAAGAAACTCATACAATGCAAATTTAGCCTAGCAACCCATGGCTCAGGATGGAGAGTGTTTGGAAAAGCTGACAGGACAAGTGTAACCTACCCTTCTCTTCCTAATAGGACTATGTCAGAAGTGTAGTTTTAAGGGTATAAATTGAGCTTAGGGGTTCACAGAATTCAATCACGTTGCCATTCTGTCTGTGTGCTGAACTGGAGAGAATGATGGGCGTTTGAGTTTCAGAGAAACCATGGCTATCACTGGGTGACTCAGGTCAACTGATAACCTGTCTGTGGATTAACTCATGGAGTTCTAGCATGAGGTGCCCCATGCCTGTGGCTTGACCTCACCAATGAGGGGAGCTAGTTTTCAGCCAGCCCTTGGAGGCACTTGGGTGGCTGGACTGCAAGCTGCATATGAACCAGTTGGGAGTGACACGTCCTCGCTGTCTCCTTGTCATCTAGATGTCATAGGCCACCATCTTGGTCTAACGCTTGGGGGTTGCCTGGGGCACTGCTTCTTGGCATCAGAACGCCTAGTGTCACCTATCGCACCAAAGCACACAACTCATGGACGAGCACATGGTGGAGTGACAAGCCGACTTAAGTTTGAAGGGCCTGGGTTGGGTGCACTTATCTACAACTGCCGGCGACCCACATGACACTGCAGCAGCTGCCATCCGTGACCAAGACAACGCAGTCACCAGCACGATACAGGCATCAGTGTATTCCAACATTGGCTGCATTTGCTTGCACACAGTGTGGCCCTGAGATGTTCTGGACCCCTGTATAAGGCCACTTAAATAAACATCTGTCAATGCTACACCAATTTAACTACACTCTTCAGTATGAGTCTGCCCTCTCTGTCACCATTTCTGTTGCCCATCCTAATGCGTAGTGGCCCAGAATAGGTCGGTTTGTTGCAGTTGGGTGTCAGTAAGTGGTCCCAACATGATGGGTTGTGTCAAGAAATGTTCATCCAATATCCAAATGTATGGTTTGGTGAGAGGAGTCATTGTTGGGTAACTTTTGACACCCAAATGCTGTGGTTTGCTGTTGAGTAATAAGATTGGGCAATAAGTTAATAACATACCAATGGTACTTGGCATCCCTCCAGTTCAGCAGTACAGGGCTCAGCACAATGGGCTGAGGTGAGTCCCAATGTTTGATTCACTATCTGTTTTTAGTTATTAGATTCAATTTGTGACAGATTAGGTTTAAGGCTACATTTGCAAAGCCACGTGAACACACGGACCCTTGTTAAGGGTAATGGTACCAGTAAGGTGTCATTTTTGCAATCTTGCAGGACACAAGTTGCCATACAGTAAGACTGTAGCAACCACATTTTACTTGTCGACCTGTTGATCATTTGGCTCACAACTGTTCAGAGTGTAGATGGGCGATGATATGCCAGAAAAAGTAATTTACACTGAAGCACCAAAGAAACTGGTACAGGTATGCGTATTCAAATACAGGGATATGCAAACAGGCAGAAAACGGCGCTGCAGTCAGCAACGCCTACATAAGAGAACAAGTGTCTAGCGCTGTTGTTAGATCAGTTACTGGTGCTACAATGGCAGGAGATTTAAGTGAGTTTGAATGTGGTGTTATAGTCAGCGCACAAGCGATGGGACACAGCATCTCTAAGGTAACGATGAAGTGGGGACTTTCCCGTACAACCATTTCACAAGTGTACCATGAATATCAGGAATCTTGTAAAACATCAAATCCCCTACATCACTGAGGCCAGAAAAAGATACTGCAACAACGGGATCAATGACTGCTGAAGAGAATCGTTGATCGTGACAGAAATGCAACCCTTTGGCAAATTACTGCAGATTTCAATGCTGGGCCATCAACAAGTGTCAGCGTGAGTCACAGGCTCACTCATGTAATCCTGACGACTGCAAGACACAAAGCTTTACGCCTCACCTGGGCCCATCAACACCGACCTTTGACTGTTCACGACTGGAAACCTGTTGCCTGGTCGGACAAGTTTCGTTTCAGATTGTATTGAGCAGATGGACTTGTACGGATATGGAGGCAACCTCATGAATCCATGGACCCTGCATGTCAGCAGGGCACTGTTTGCACTGGTGGAGGCTCTGGAATGGTGTGGGGTGTGTGCAGTTAGAGTGATGAGACCTCTGACACGCCTACATACAACTGACAGGTCACACATACATAAGCATCCTGTCTGATCACCTGCATCCATTCATGTCCATTGCACATTCCGACAGATTTGGGCAATTCAAGCTGGACAATGCAACACCCCAAATGTACAGAATTGCTACAGAGTGCTCCAGGAACACTCTTGAGTTTAAACACTTCCACTGGTGACCAAACTCTCCAGACATGAACATTATTGAGCATATCAGGGATGCCTTGCAACTTGTTGCTCAGAAGAAATCTCCACCCCCTCGTGCTAGAGTCCATGCCACGTCGTGCTCCGGCACTGTGTGTGCTCGCGGAGGCCCTACACAATATCAGGCAGGTGTACGAGTTTCTTTGACTCTTTAGTGTATAATGTTTTGTGAGAACTGAATGTATTAGTTATTTGTGTTTCTGGCTTCAAGTACAGTAAGAGGTAAGCATGCAAAATAGTAGAAACCCAGGCTGCTGCTGCTGCTACAGAGTCTGTTGCTGCTCTAACAGAGCAAATTTCCATTTCCACAAATGAAAATTCTCACCCCAAGGAAGAGCTTGAGGAACTCCTCCATAGATATGAGGCTTTGGAAGTTGTTCAGGTTCAATCACAGCCTGAGTTGGTGGAAAATATGGCCTAGTTGGAGGTGGCTGCTTCTTTTGAGCCAGCTGTAGCTGCAATTATCAGGCCCTTTTTTGGTAAAACAATGGAAGATGTGTCACTTGTTAATGAGGTCACAACTACAGCTGCAATGAGCAGTTGGTCAGAAAAAGTAAGCTTTCATGAGTCTTATTTGCATTTAACAGGGGAAGCCAAGATGTACCCGGAAAGTGGAGGCCAATAAGGTGGTACTGCAGGAAGCAGAAAATAAGAGCATTAGACATTTTCTGGCACGGAATATCCACAGAAATATCAGAGAGAGTTTGCATTGAGAATCCTTGTGATTTAATGGTAGCCCCTTAGAATTGCAGCACAATTGGAGGACACAGAATTTGCCACAGAGCAATGGGTAGATCACCATGTATTTGCTTCAGAGATCAAATGTTACAGTTGTGAACATAAGGATCATATGCAGGAACATTTACAGGCAACTAGGGTGTGAGGAAGTGGACCACCGGAGCATCAGATTCTCGGAATAGGAAGAATGGGAAGCATCATCGGTAGAAGAGGCCTTTAAACTCAAACAGGAATGCTTTGGCTGTTTATTGGGTTTAGTGAGTCATGTGGAACAGAGCTTTCTTGTAGACATGGGCCCCCATGAACCATGGACCTTGCCGTTGGTGGGGAGGCTTGCGTGCCTCAACGATACAGATAGCCATACCGTAGGTGCAACCACAACGGAGGGGTATCTGTTGAGAGGCCAGACAAACGTGTGGTTCCTGAAGAGGGGGCAGCAGCCTTTTCAGTAGTTGCAGGGGCAACAGTCTGGATGATTGACTGACGTGGCCTTGTAATACTAACCAAAACGGCCTTGCTGTGCTAGTATTGCAAACGGCTGAAAATAAGGGGAAACTACAGCTGTAATTTTTCCCGAGGGCATGCAGCTTTACTGTATGGTTAAATTATGATGTCGTCCTCTTGGGTAAAATATTCTGTCCTCCATTCAGATCTCCGGGCGGGGACTACTCAAGAGGTCATCATTAGCGAGAAAAAGAAAACTGGCGTTCTACGGATCGGAGCGTGGAATGTCAGATCCCTTAATCGGGCAGGTAGGTTAGAAAATTTAAAAAGGGAAATGGATAGGTTAAAGTTACACATAGTGGGAATTAGTGAAGTTCGGTGGCAGGAGGAACAAGACTTTTGGTCAGGTGAATACAGGGCTATAAATACAAAATCAAATAGGGGTAATGCAGGAGTAGGTTTAATAATGAATAAAAAAATAGGAGTGCAGGTAACCTACTACAATCAGCATAGTGAACGCATTATTGTGGCCAAGATAGACACAAAGCCCATGCCTACTACAGTAGTACAAGTTTATATGCCAACTAGTTCTGCAGATGACGAAGAAATTAATGAAATGTATGATGAGATAAAAGAAATTATTCAGGTAGTGAAGGGAGATGAAAATTTAATAGTCCAGGGTGACTGGAATTCGAGAGTAGGAAATGGGAGAGAAGGAAACATAGTAGGTGAATATGGATTGGGACTAAGAAATGAAAGAGGAAGCTGCCTGGTAGAGTTTTGCACAGAGCATAACTTAATCATAGCTAACACTTGGTTCAAGAATCATGAAAGAAGGTTGTATACATGGAAGAACCCTGGAGATACTAAAAGTACCAGATAGATTATATAATGGTAAGACAGAGATTTAAGAACCAGGTTTTAAATTGTAAGACATTTCCAGGGGCAGATGTGGACTCTGACCACAATCTATTGGTTATGAACTGTAGATTAAAACTGAAGAAACTGCAAAAAGGTGGGAATTTAAGGAGATGGGACCTACATAAACTGAAAGAACCAGAGGTTGTACAGAGTTTCAGGCAGAGCATAAGGGAACAATTGACAGGAATGGGGGAAAGAAATACAGTGGAAAAAGAATGGGTAGCTTTGAGTGATGAAACAGTGAAGGCAGCAGAGGATCAAGTAGGTAAAAAGACGAGGGCTAGTTGAAACCCTTGGGTAACAGAAGAAATACTGAATTTAATTGATGAAAGGAGAAATAACAATGCAGTAAATGAAGCAGGCAAAAAGGAATACAAACGTCTCAAAAATGAGATTGACAGGAAGTGCAAAATGGCTAAGCAGGGATGGCTAGAGGAAAAATGGAAGGATGTAGAGGCTTATCTCACCAGGGTAAGATAGATATTGCCTAGAGGATAATTAAAGAGACCTTTGGAGAAAGGAGAACCATTTGCATGAATATCAAGAGCTTTGATGGAAACCAAGTTCTAAGCAAAGAAGGGAAAGCAGAAAGGTGGAAGGAGTATATAGAGGGTCTATACAAGGGCAATGTACTTGAGGACAATATTATGGAAATGGAACAGGGTGTAGATGAAGATGAAATGGGAGATATGATACTGCATGAAGAGTTTGACGGAGCACTGAAAGACCTGAGTCGAAACAAGGCCCAGGGAGTAGACAAAATTCCATTAGAACTACTGACAGCCTTGGGAGAGCCAGTCCTGACAAAACTCTACCGTCTGGTGAGCAAGATGTATGAGACAGGCGAAATACCCTCAGACTTCAAGAAGAATATAATAATTCCAATCCCAAAAAAAGCAGGTGTTGAAAGATGTGAAAATTACCAAACTATCAGTTTAATAAGCCACAGCTGCAAAATACTAACGTGAATTCTTTACAGACGAATGGAAAAACTGATAGGCAGCAACCTCGGGGAAAATCAGTTTGGATTCCGTAGAAATGTTGGAACACGCAAGGCAATACTGACCCTACGACTTATCTTAGAGGAAAGATTAAGGAAAGGCAAACCTACGTTTCTAGCATTTATAGACTTAGAGAAAGCTTTTGACAATGTTGACTGGAATACTCTCTTTCAAATTCTGAAGGTGGCAGGGGTAAAATACAGGGAGCGAAAGGCTATTTACAATTTGTACAGAAAGCAGATGGCAGTTATAAGAGTCGAGGGGTATGAAAGAGAAGCAGTGGTTGGGAAGGAAGTGAGACAGGGCTGTAGCCTATCCCCAAAGTTATTCAATCTGTATATTGAGCAAGCAATATAAGAAACAAAAGAAAAGTTCGGAGTAGGTATTAAAATCCATGGAGAAGAAATAAAAACTTTGAGGTTCGCCGATGACATTGTAATTCTGTCAGAGACAGCAAAGGACTTGGAAGAGCAGTTGAACGGAATGGACAGTGTCTTGAAAGGAGGGTATAGGATGAACATCAACAAAAGTAAAACAAGGATAATAGAATGTAGTCGAATTAAGTCGGGAGATGCTGAGGGAATTAGATTAAGAAATGAGACACTTAGAGTAGTAAAGGAGTTTTGCTATTTGGGGAGCAAAATAACTGATGCTGGTCGAAGTAGAGAGGATATAAAATGTAGAATGGCAATGGCAAGGAAAGTGTTTCTGAAGATGAAAAATTTGTTAACATCAAGTATAGATTCAAATGTCAGGAAGTCGTTTCTGAAAGTATTTGTATGGAGTGTAGCCATGTATGGAAGTGAAACGTGGATGATAAATAGTTTAGACAAGAAGAGAATAGAAGTTTTTGAAATGTGGTGATACAGAAGAATGCTGAAGATTAGATGTGTAGATCACAGAACTAATGATGAAGTACTGAATGGAATTGGGGAGAAGAGAAGTTTGTGGCACAACTTGACTAGAAGAAGGAACCGGTTGGTAGGACATGTTCTGAGGCATCAAGAGATCACAAATTTAGCATTGGAGGGCAGCGTGGAGGGTAAAAATCGTAGAGGGAGACCAAGAGATGAATACACTAAGCAGATTCAGAAGGATGTAGGTTGCAGTAGGTACTGGGAGATGAAGAATCTTGCACAGGATAGGGTAGCATGGAGAGCTGCATCAAACCAGTCTCAGGACTGAAGACCACAACAACAACAATGGGACCACATGTGTATGTATCAGTCTAGACCTCTTGAGCAGGAGGAGACTTGGGCCATCACAATATTGGTTACATGAGGTTTTAAGTAATAGTGCGGACAGTGTGGAGTCATTGGGTACAACAGTAGTTTAGTATCGGGAAAACTAAGTTTATGGAACATATGGAAGTTTTGCCACGTGTGGGCAAAGGATATTCAGTGATTCTTGGGCTAGATTTTTCGACAAATACAGTGCTAGGGTCGATCTTTGCCAATGCATGGTTGAGCTTGGCAGAACTTTGTTTCAGTTGAGTGACACAGTTGCAAACAAGGCCATGTTGCATGGCTCACCTTTCATGAAGGTGATGTCAACTAAACTACAAACGGGTTACATTGCGGGTTTCAGTGCGTACCAATTTGCCTTGTGAGGCTATGTACATGTCTGAGTCACTCTCATGCAATGAAGGGTTGGATGGTTCAAATTGTTTTGTGCACAGAAGAATAGCTCACGAGTAATGTTAGTGGGGAATATATGCCCCCAGTTAGCGTTGATAACTTTGGCAGAGATGAAGTTAGTCTGTCAAAAGATATAGTTTTAACCACTCGAGAAGTATTAGAGGAAGAAGGCTCAGACAGGGTGGAGTCTGGATATAAGCCATACGTGAACTCTCAATACAGCAGGTGGATCATTTGCAGGGCAGAGA
The DNA here is from genome assembly GCF_023864345.2 of Schistocerca serialis cubense. NCBI lineage: Eukaryota > Metazoa > Arthropoda > Insecta > Orthoptera > Acrididae > Schistocerca > Schistocerca serialis. The sequence goes on along the minus strand of NC_064639.1, from coordinate 221,523,573 downwards.
TCACACAGCTGTGGAAGAAGTATTGTTGAATATTTGTGACTAGTTTTGTACAGATTGGTGGTTACCAGTAACTCCAGGTACTCAGCACCGTGTACCAACAGGAGATAGTACACTTCTTTATAGGCAATCATGCCACCTAGCAAGATATTTACAGCGCTAACAGAGGAGTTCATCACACGACTTAGTGACAGCCTCGCAAATGTAGTTACCGCCCCCTAGGAAATCATTGGATGGAATAAAGAAATATAAGTTTTGCAGTGATTAAAGGTTTCTGAATGCAAGACCATTATAAATGTTTATCCAACCCCTATATTTACAGAAACCCAGGATAAATTGGGTCAGTGTTGTTACTTTATTAGAATGGATCGCAAACATGATTATAACCTGTTAGAAGTAGGACCTGAGGACAGGCCAGAGACAGCATTTACAGCACCATGTGGTCATTATCAGTACAAACAGATGTCATTCAGTTTGAAAAAAAAAAAAAGGTAGCTCCTACTTTTCAGCCATTACTGGATAGAGTTTTAAGAGAGTTAAAGCCTAAACCCCATATGGTGTATTTAGATGACATAATAGTTTATTCAAAGGATACACCAGAGCATGTGTCACAGTTGGAGAATGTGTTTAGTAGATTACAGTCAGCACCTTTGACACTGAGTCACAGAACATAACTCACCGACTGAGAAGGAACTGTTAGCAATCACATATTATACTATGTATTTCCGGCATTATTTGCATGGTAGAAGATTTAAGGTTGTGACTGATCATGTGTCATTGCAATGATTACTTGGTCTGAACGACCCATCTAATCATCTAACATTACGGGCTCTCAAGCTTAGTGAATTTGATTATGAGGTCATCTGTAACCCAGGTAGAAAACACACAAATATGGACACATTAATTCATGAAGTGCCCATGTTGAGCGCACAGGGCAAGAATGTGTTCGAATGGCAACAAGCGCTGTCAGTATTTTAAATCATAGCCACATTTTATTGTACATGAGGATTTGTCGTGCAGTCACAAAATGTTGAGCACATGTAGTGGTCCTGGCAGTTTTTCGAAAGGAGATGTTTACAACAGGCTCATGACTGTTGTCAGGACACACTGGCCAACAAGCAACAGACAGGTGTTGCAGAATGGTTTTGGTGGAGGAATAGGAAGTGTGAAGGAGCAATATGTCGGAGACAGTGTGCCATGTGTGCAAAAAGCGGACATTTTGCATCACAAAATCCCTTTGCAGAGCGTACCAGACGTGTTGACGCCATTTCAAATGCTTGAGCTGGACGTTCGTGAACCTTTCAACAATACACCTGCAAGGAACGGGTACGTGCTTATGATCAATTATTTTTCATGGTTTCGAGCGATGGTAGCAATTCCAGACCCAGAGGACAGTACAGCGGTACAGGCATTATTTAACAGATGGGTATCAAAGTCAGGAGTGCCTGACACCTTAGTTATGGATCAGGGTAATAACTGTTTCAGAAGCTATGAAATGGCTATGCCGGGTGATATGTATTCAGAAGTTATGAACAAGGCTGTTCCAGCCTCAAACCAATGGTAGCACACTGTGTGTTCGTAGGAACATTTTGAAGACACTAAGCTTCTACATAAATGCTGGACATGACTGGGATACCTGTCATAAGGTCGCACCGCTCGCCTCCTCCCCCGGAATTGGGACCAGACTGCAAATTAAGAAGTTTACAAGAAGAACATGGGAAGTATGGAAAAACATACAAAATACAAACACAAAATCTTGGAACACCATGAACAGCCAAATGGGCAAACTACTGCCGTGTTGGATAGGACAGTGGGTACTGGCCACTAATCCCTACACACCAAAGGAAAAAACCAAGAAGTTGTAGACCAAATGCCAAGGACCACATCAGGTTGGGAGATGACATCACCGATTAAAGTAAAGGTATAATTTCCTTCCAAAATGTCTACTGTCAGTCAGCCAGGTAAAATCGTTTAAAGATACGATGCATGTGGTACCACAATTATCTTCAACAGGCAGAAAGAAGAAACCTCTCGTGGTTAGACAGCTCGTAGATCACAGAATTAGTTATGTTGTTCAACTTTTTGCAACATTTTAGTGATGTTAGATTTACTCTTGTTACTTGGGTTTATCGATATATTTTACATCCTGTTGTGTTCAGATCGATTTTGAGTTTTCATGTCATTGGCACATGCATTTTTCTGTTACTGTTGTAGGGTTATTGCCAGTTCTTTGGTGGTATTTTCTACTTGTCATAAGTTACTCATTCCAAAAGAAGGGAGGAGACAATGCGCAGCTATCAGTTTTTTCTAGTTCAAGTTACACAGTCTAATCATTATTTGTAGCACTTTTCGCGCATTTGGATCTGTATATTTCTTTACAAAATTTAGCACTGCTTTCTCAAAAGACAAAAAGCACTGATGGCAGAGTTGTCTATTCATTAGTAAGTTTATGTAGTGAGACCTCTTCTCTCCTTCAGAAGGTTCATGGCCAACTTCCCATGAGAAGATGAAGAACTGGGAATCCTCGAATCCTCCACCCGGTGCCATCCTAGCGATCATCTTTGCAGAGTCGTTCAACTGAGCCTGCTGTGATGGATGAGATGAGGATTGATGTAAATCAGCTTCTGACTCCTCCACTAATCCCTTGTTGTTCACAATGACAATCTTCACTTATCTCTGGTACAAAATCCCCATCTTTATCAGTGAATCGAATTCCAATTCAATGTCAGAATTCTCTAAGAGATGTAACGTTTCTTCATCAGAAAGTCCACACTGAAGATACATGTTTGAAAACATCTTTCATGGACAAAGAATATTACATAAATGTATGATACAAAATGTGGCAGATTGGAAGATGCAACAATGAGCAGAAAAACTGACTGCTGATTGTTGCCACTCAATTGTAGGATTATTTACATATATTCAAAAGAGAAATTACAGCAGTGTCAAACTGGTTCTAGTTATACAATACAAAATTTCTCTGAAAACAAATATTTTTTAAAATATTAATACATAATCATAATAAGACTAAAATTTAGGAAAAGTTATGCGACTTCAAAAACAAAATACGAAACTGGATGAGAGATTGAAGAAAAAAGGTGTGACTGCTCATTCAGACTCCTTCCGCCATTCTAGTGTAAACGCATTTATACAAATTTCAAGAAAACTGAAGGTGTCTGAGCTAGGACCCCATAAACCATTTGCCATATGACCCATAAGAATTAACATATTCTAACCATTTGTCTTATTATGAACGAAGGAGATTCCTCTTGTTTTACTTTTATATCTCAAGCGATCATACCGATTTTACAAAAAGAGGTCAATGTGAACTGAAACAGTGCTGTATTAAAATGTACTGAAGTCCAGAGTCACACATGAGCAAACAGACTGACATTACTTACATTTAATATCTGCTGCTTCTAGTTACTGACCCAAGTGGACACTTTCTGCACACCACCTAACACTTCGATACAATTTCTCACAAGAAAATTTCCTTCTGGCAAATTACGAGAACACAGAATGTCATAATAGTCGCTCACAATATTTCCTAATTAAAGATTTCTTTGTGATAACAAGAGCTGGATGAAAACACACCATCTAGAATGTATTAACATTTACTAACGCAACAAGTAAGTTTTCATTCCACTGATCTTTCTACATTACGAACAAACATTCTTGAATCTAATCTTTGAAAGGATGCAATGACGTGCGCATTTAACTTGACAAGCTACATTACCAACCAATTGTGTACACGTTTAACTTCTCATTTATTTGTTTTACAAAATTACTTAAGCAATGAATCTGCTTTTCATTACGTAAGGATTCTTTGCCAGGCATCATTATTAACCTGCCAACATTACTGAGGATTCGCAAAGTTTCAGGGTAAGATAAATAAAAAATTGCGGAAGTGTTGCCACATATTAGATGAACTACACCTAAATTTTTACTGGCAGTAACCTAATTATAATGAACCATACTGGTGGTAGCTTTTGTGCATCCTTAACCAAACATCGCTGCATGCATGAATTTCTCCCCCCTATTATTTTCTCAGATCTGTTATGTGGCATGTAATTACTTCTCCCTTTCCTTTTCAATTTGAATGATCATGCATCATGCAGTCATACAATAACAATACAAAATAAAACTATACCTTTAAATCTGTTAATGAGTGCTGGTGATACAGTTTTATAGAAGTCTGGCAACAGTTCATGCCTTGTAGCAATGACGGCTTCCAAACACTTTGCAGCAGAGCGTCGTACCTTCCAACTCATGTCATCATCATCAGAATATTCATCATTTTCTTCATCTTCTGCATCTTCCTCTGTTTCCATTACTATGCTGTCTTCTCCATCCTCAGCTTCATCATCATAATTGTAATTAGGATCGTAGGTAATATAACTCAAACAAAGCTCTGTAATCTGTGAAATAAAGATAAAAATAGTCACTAAATTTAAACAACATTTCAAAAATATCATCCGTTTCAATACCCCCAATTACGCTGCAAAGCAATATGAAATGGAACGAGCATGTGATGACTGTGATTTGGAAGGCAAAGGGTTGACTTTGGTTTATTTGGAGAATATGATGAAAGTTTGGTTCATCTGTAAAGGAGACCAAATATAGGATGCTGAAGTGACCTGTTCTTGAGTACTGCTTGAGTGTTTAGTATCCATACCAGGTCAGATGAAAGGAAGATGGTGGGCTGCGAGATTTGTTACCGGTAGGTTTGAACAACAGACAAGTGTTACAGATATGCTTCGGGAACTTAAATGAGAATCCCTGAAGCAAAGACAACGTCCTTTTCGAGGAACACTATTGAGAAAATTTTGAGAACTGGCACCTGAAGCTGACTGCAGAACAATCCTACTGGAGGCAATATACATTTCGCTAAGGACCACAAAGACACGATCTGAGAAATCAGAGCTTACATGGAGGCATATAAACATTCATTTTTCCCTCTCTCTATCTGTAAGTGGAACAAGAAAGGAAATGACTAGCAATGGTAAAAGATACCCTCCACTGTGCACTGTATGATGGCTTGCAGAGTACGTATGTAGATGTAGATAGTTGACCCAGGACAATCTAACAACTGGCTGACATAGTATAAAAACAACAATGAATGGATGAATGGATTTTCTTTTTGGAAGAATGTCCTCATCCTTCAGCACACAGAAAGGAAGTAAGTTAAAGGTTTAATGCCCCTTCAGAATCTGGATAATTAGACAGATAGAAGAAAGATGAGGCTGGAATTAAGTCATGGCCTTTCTGAAGCAAATATCCCGGAATATGAATAATTGATGTAGGGAAACCTGAATTAGGGTGGCCAGATGGAAACAGAAAATAAAAGATGAAAAGGAGGGGGCGGATTGAAGGGTTGGTTGGGGGAGGAAATTACAAATGATGACTACGATGAAAACGTAACGAATTAAAAAAGAAGCAACTAAATACCATATTTTACAAGACTATATGACACACCTTAATTAAGCAATTTAAAAAACTGATGCCATTTTTATTATTAGGTTGCAAAGCCAACCTAAAAGAAATTCTTATCATATAAAACTGAACTGACCTTCAAAATCCCTGAAAATCGTCATCTGAACTTTCTTCTTCTTCTTCTTCTTCTTCTTCTTCCTCGTCGCTGTCATTGTTGTCGTCTTCATATATAAGTTGGTCTTCTCTGACGAAAGATTTAACAATAATGTTTTCTCTCACTATAGACCATAAATGTTTTATCCATTGACACACTTCTTGACTGTAGGTCATTTTAAAGCTCCCTTCGGCATGAATTCATGTTGGGTTTCATCCATCATCCACTCGTTCCATTCCTCTCTCATACACTCTTTGAATGGTTCATTTATGACAACATCAAGAGGTTGCAATTGTGAAGTAAGTTCTCTCAGAATAACAGCAAGTACTGTGTTTCCCTGCCTCAGTCTCTCTTCCACAGAACTTTTCAAATGATTACTAAACTGATCTGGCACACAAAAAGAGCTCTTCTTCAATAAAGCACCTTTCCTTTTCTCCCACACACTGTTAATTTATAATTTCATATCAGCCTCATCCATCCAACCTTGTCATGTATGTGAACAACACCTGGTGATATTTGCTTGAAAATGAGCATTTGATTAAATTCAGTACCATCATCACAACATGAAAGGACAACATTGTAGTACATTTTTCAGGTCCAGTTACAGTTTTAGCGCCTTTCAAGAAGCCAACAGTTCTATTACTCAACACTCAAAAATCAGAGGAGTTTTGTCCTTATTTGCTGTTGTGCTTACTTCTACACTGGTTTTCTTTCAAGGTTGAATAATAAAGCAACGGAAAGATAATATTTCCAATTCATACTCTTGCGGCGTTTTCTGATATATTTTGGTTTTGGCTCACATGCTAAGTCTGTGGCACTTCATAAACCTGTAGCACCAACCAATTCCACCCTTAAGGTCAGTTAAGTTCCACTGCAGCACTAGCTTAAGAGCGTGTATTTGAATCATTTTTGTATTAATTCCAGTGTCATTTTGACAGTTTCTTTGAACCCATTTCAATATGTTATCATCTAGTTTTGGCCATTTTGCATTAAGTCCTCTATTTGCACATTTAGCCTTCCTCATTTTTTTCAGTTTTTCTTTACTAGCCCGCCAATTGTGAAGGTTTTTTTCTGTTGGTGGAGGGCCAAAGTGCCTCTTAGCTGTTCTGTTTTTATGTTGTTCTGTATATGCTATTACTTTCAATTTATAGCCCACATTTTATGAATATCATATTTTTTCCATTATGATACTAGCTACTAATAAAAATATTGTACTGTTACCAATAACACAAATCACTTTCAATTCATGTTCACTGGTACGATAGACTGCAATGATGTACCACATGCTAGGCAGTGCTTTGGCTTTGTGATGGCAGGGTGAGCTTGTTAAACCCCACAACTCATGTTCATCCCATCAGTGCTCTGCTGCTGCCAGTTGACTCCAGTGTTGCCAGACAGAGGCCTGTTTCCCGCAGCATCAAATATCTCATTTTTATGACTGGTCGGAATTTTAAAGCAAACACTGAACATTTTTGTATTAATTCAGATACAAGTTTGGAGGCAATTTTTTTAAGAAAAAATATAGTCTGCAAAATATTGTAGCACAGCAACTACATAATGAACAACACTGGAAATTCCTGGATGAAATAATACATACAGGAAAGACAACAACTCGCCTATAGTGGATGATGAGAGGCACATAGAAACACACTATTTACACTATCTTTCCAGAATTTGCTCTTTTTACACACACACACACACACACACACACACACACACACACACACAGCCACACAGACATGCCAGTGGACATGGGCATATGCGTGTACCACCTCTAGAGAAAGTGCAAAATCTTGAAAGCTAACATAAATAGGATTCTGTTGCTTGTTTTTATGTGCCACACATAGATCAGCTAAAAAGAGAGTGGTTTCTTTTCCTTTACTTACTGTAATGAACAACGTTCTTAATGAAATTAGGATATTGTCACCAGACATGAAATAATTACTTTGAATTAACAGTGTGTATATGGGGACAAGGAAAAAAATCCTGGTTTTCTCAGTTAAAAATACTCCTTTTCCCCAGGTGAAAATACACTTTTTTCGTCGTGACAGTATACTTCCCCTCGGAACTTTGAATGGACAGACAGCAGATATTCAGAGCACAGGACATATGATGAATTCAGCTAATAGCAACCTCACTGTTCAGTAGCGCAAACAAATAGTTAATGGTTTAAAGTAATATATGTAATGTAGCTACAAGGAAAGCCAAGCTTGCACATATAAAACTGGTACTGGCATTGGTAGAATACTGGGGAACAGCAATCAGTGTACAAAGGAGATTTCTTACAAATCACTTGTGTGAACAGTTCACATATGTGGGACCCATACCAGATAGGACAAACAGGGAATGTTTAACGTATACAGAGAAGGGCAGCACAAATGGTCACAGATTTGTTTAACCCATGGGAGCCCGTCACCGAGATATTGAAGGAACTGAACGGGCAGACTCTTGAAGATAAGACAAACTGTCACAAGAAATTCTATTAACAAAATTTCACGAACAAGCTTTAAATGATTATTTTAGGGATATTCTACAACCCCCTAAGTATTGCTCACAGAGGGATCGTGATTAGAATAATTACTGCATGCACAGAGGCATTCAAATATTCTTCCTGCACTCCATACGTCAATGGAACAGGAAGAAACCGTAATAACTGGTACAATGGGACTTCCACTCTGCGATGCACCTCATGATGGTTTGCAGAGTATAAATGTAGATGGTCTTGAAGATTAATATGCTACAAGGAAAGCTAAGCTTTCTGTATAATATTGGCCTTTTTTGCGTGTATTACACTTTAAGGCACAGCACACAAATTTGCCGGTACAATTTTAAATGATGATATAAATGTCCAGTTTTCTGGGCTTGAAATTGTTCTAAGTGGTTGCTGGTCCTCAAAGCATTATGTTTTAAGTGAGAGTCAAATGCTCCAAGATTTGAGAAATTCATCACACATTCTCCACGGTGTCTACGTGGACAAGAAAAAAAAATTCCCGGATTTTTCCCGGTTAAAAACACTATTTCCCTGGATGAAATTACATATAAAATGGGTGAAAATACATCCGGTTTAAGTAACAGTATACTTTCCCTCAGAGCTGTAAAACGGCGGACGACGTCCGAGCACCTTAGGAAACAAAATCCAGGAAAAACAATGCGTTTGGAAAGTTGTTTGATGCGAGACAATAAGCACAGAGTTTATTTTCGTATTGCTAAAGTATATACACAAATTCCACAAATTACAGCACGGTAGCTTCCGAAACTCTAAAATAGAGATTGCATTGAGCGATGCCCTTTTGTCAGCCAGTCATAGCTCATGTCACGTGATCTTGCTAGCGAATGACGGCAGTTATTCAGAGCACGAGACCTACGAGAAAGTCAGGCCGCGGCACTTACATTACGAAGGCAGACCGAGCTCGCTCAACTCAGCAAAGTGCGTTTCTACACCGGGTAACTCGTAAGTAGAAGTGTATGTACGAACGAGAACTGCATCGTCTATTGGCATTCACTGTTATTAGTCCTACAATGATAGGAAGTCCGTGGGCCTACTAACAGGCTCTAATTTGGCAATTAAAATCGTGCCAAAATGATTATCAGTTACGTATAAAAGTAAAGTGTTCTGGCATGAAGAGACTTGTGACATTGCTCAGTAACACATTATGCACATTTTTTTGAAGGTCAACTACACTTTTTGCCATAGATTGCATAACGTTTTATCTATGGAAGAACAACATTAAATATGAAAACTAACTTGAAGGTCGGTCTTTTTTTAGCGTGTGTTACACGTTAAGTCATATCAAATACAAATGTGCCTGTAAAATTTTAAATAGTGGCACAAATGACTTATCTTCTGGGCCAGACATTTTTCAAATGGCTGATCCTCAAAGTGTTACATTTTGAATGAAAGTTATAACGCCCTGTGATTTAAGAAATTCACTGCACATTCTCACACGTAATATAAATCATCTTGCGTGGAGATTTACTGTGAAAGTAACGCATCTCAAGCCACTATTCGTAATATTTTCTGGTCATCTGTTAGAAATGTAAAGAATTGTGACGTCACGCACATCGAATGCATGTTAGTTGTTACGGACGTATTGCATGATCTTCGACCTAAAGCCTTTGACACTTTTCGGTGTCGGCAAACTGGTCTGTGCATTGTGTAAATTACCCATTTTCTATGCAACTGAACTTTTATTTTGGTGTTATTCTCCGATTTATGTTTCATTGCTGCAGCATTATTCAGCAGTAGTGGACTAAAGTTTTTTGTCAGCGTATCAGATCGTACACGTCAAACCTACAAAACTTTAACTAAAATCTAAAACAATGAAAAATCCCGGAATTCTAAAAAATTCCCGGGTTTTTCCCGGATCTCCCGGGGCGTATACACCCTGTTCTCACACGTAACATATTTCATCTTGTGTAAAAGGAAATTTACTTTGAAAGTAACACTTGCCAAACTACCGATCGCAACAGTTTCCTCCCGAGACCTGTTAGAAATAGATTTGTTTCAGCAGTTGCCAGAGCGCACTAGAAAATGGGCATTATTGCACATGTGCAGCTACGATGACGTAGGACTCCATATGTTGTTATGTACATAGTCTTACGAGATCTTACATTACATCGTAAAAGAAACAGGACATAAGAGCATACCCCAAGAGCATCAGAATTTTGCAAACCATACTAAAATGCACATTCATATGTCCAGATCAACAATGATGTAGGCCACAACCTGATATTAAGCTTTTCAGTGTGGTTTTCGGGAAGCAAATTTTTTTGGAGTACCAGTACTATATTATCTCATGTTCGGTTCTTTATTATGGCATAATGTCATACATGCCTGAAGCTGAAAATATGCAATTGAAATTCAGCGAAGAGTTGAAACTAGCCAATAGTGTGGAATGAAACATTTTGTTTCAAACAAATTTACTGCCTCTGTAGAAAAGGTTAATAAAACCAAATTTCTTTAAGCAAACCCACAAAAATAACTTCATTGCTCTGCAAGGCGAGAAATGCTTGGCTGCCAAAAATGTGGAAATAAAATAAAATTAGAAAACATACTAACAACATATTTAACCTTCTGTAACTATGTGAATGTAGTTTAATTCACTTGATAGCTCCCGGCCACAGAAATCTGCTTAGTCTTCATTTCACGTGAGAGCTGTAAATGAAGATCAAACAGCAAAATCACTAAATGTAAACACAGGTAACATGCAGACTATCCCCTCCCCACTACAACTCTGACTGCTCTGTGCATGCAAGAATCTGGCAACTTGGACACACCAAAAGAAAATTTTCGAAGTAGCATCTGGCTGCTTGCTGCTACTGCTGCACAGCTAAAAGACACTCTTCCAGTAGCCAGAAGCAGGAGAAGGTACTGCTCATATGCTACTCAACTGAGCACGTGCACAAGTCCGCTGGCAACTGCTCAAACGATGTAAAAAGTTGTGACATCACACTCATCAAAAGCAGCTTCTTGTTATTAAGTATTGCACTGGCTTCGTCCTAAAGCCTTTGAAACATTTTGCTGTTGGCAGACACTTGTGTGTGCACTGTGTTTGGTTGCAAATGGCACATTTCCCAGACAACTTAAGTTTTATTTTGGTTTTTCCTTTCGTTTACTTTCTATTGCTGCAGTATTATTCTGTATTAGTGGAAACAATAACAGTCTTTGTAAGGATATCACTTTTTACCAGTCAAAATTACAAAAAATTTAAGTAAAAAACAGAACAATGAAAAATTCCCGGAATTCTAAAAGAATCCCAGATTTCTAATGGATGAAAAAATTCCTAGGTTTTTCCCAGTTGTCCCTGGTCATACACGCCCTGATTAAAGAGGTAACAACAACACAAAAAAGTTACTTAACAAAGGAAGATATTATCAGAATACATTGTGTATATGGATCACCTACTGAAGAGAGAAACCAGGGGACAAGAGAACTAAAACTTTTTTCTTTAAAAAGTTTCCCCACAATTAGTATATGTATATCTTGAGGTGACTTAAGATAACTGGCAACTCCAGTGCTTAGTGTTCTTGGGAAGTTAATTCAAAAATATTCGTTTAAATATCACCAACCGTAGTGAAATACAGGCCACGATTTGGTTCAACTATTGTTAAATTTCTTTCCTGGTTCTTAATTTAATTAAATGCCCTGTCACACACATCTGCAGAACTCATCTGTCTTTATCAACAGTAACAGATCTTAAACTATAGAACATCTAACAAAAGAAAATGCAGGGAAATAGAGAGAAGTATGGAACATCTAGTGTGCGCAAACAATTGATATCCATTCAAAGTTTATGAGGAAATGCCTAGACCAGAAGGATAACGCATAATTTACATCATCTTCTACAGCTCTTAAACATTTCATACAGGGCTTTAGTGTGTACCGTATTTTACAGACTATAAGACATACTTATTTCTTAAAAAATTTTCTCCGAAATTCAACTGAGTCTTATATTTGAAATTAATATAAAAAGCCCAGTGTTTGATTTGAAATTACTGCCAGCCTTAAAAATGACCATATATTCGATGCCACAGGAAACCTCTCTCTATCTGGCAACACTGGGTTCAACTGGCAGCAGAGTGCACCAATGCAACAAACACGAGTTGCAGGGATTCAAAAGCTTGCTAATGCTATCTCCCACCCGCCCCACTGTCACAAACCCAGAACACTGCCTAGCCTATGATGTGTCACTGCAGTCTACGGTGCCAGCGAACTTTAATTGAAAGTGATCTGTGTTATTGGCAACAGTACAATATTTTTGTTAGTAGCTAGTTTCTAAATGGAAAAAAAAGGTATTCATATGATGTCGGTTGTAAACTGAAAGTAATGGTGTATGCAAAAGAACATGGAAACAGAGCAGCTGAGCAGCATTTCGGCTCTCCACCAACAGAAAAAACCTTTCGCAATTGGTAGGCTAGTAAAGAACCACAAACAGAAAAAACCCTTCGCCATTGGCAGACTAGTAAAGAAGAACTGAAAAAAATAATATAAAATAAAAGGGAGGAAGGCTAAATGTGCAAACAGAGGACTTAATGCAAAAGGGCTAAAACTAGAAGAAGACATAGCAAAATGGATTTAAGGACACGGTCAAAATGGCATTTGAATTAATACAAAAATGATTCAAATACACACTTGTAAGCTAGTGCTACAATGGAACTTTAAGAGTGGATCTGGTTGGTGCTACAGGTTTATGAAGTGTCATGGACTTACCATGCGAACCAAAATCAAAATATCTCGGAAAATATCACAATAATACGAAGAGAAAATATTATCTTTCCACTGATTTATTATTCAACATCGGGGGGTGGGGGGGGGGGGGGGGGGGGGGTACAATGACAGCGTGGAACTAAGCCAATGAGCGAATATGGACGAAACGTCTCGAACATTTGATGTGCCAAACAACGGAACTGATGGCTTCAAAGGCACTAAAACTATAACATGTGGACCTAAAAAAATGCAATACACTGTTGTCCTTTCATGCTGTGCTGACGGTACTAAACTTAATCCCATGATCATCAAGCACAACCAATGCCAAAACTTTTCATACCACCAGGTGGTGGTGGTGGTCATGTACATGACACGGGTTCGATGGACAAGGCTGGTATGAAATTACGATTAATAGACTGTGGGAGAAAAGGAAAGGTGCTTCATAGAAGACGAGGTCTCCTCGTGCGCTAGATCAGTTTAGTACCCATCTGATAAGTTCTGTGAAAGAGAAACTGAGACAGGGAAATACAGAGCTTGCTGTTATTCTGGGAAGACTTACTCCACAATTGCAACTTCTTCATGTCGCCATAAATAAACCATTCGAAGAGTATATAACAGAGAAATGGAACAAATGGATGAAACCCAACATGAATTTATGCCGAAGGAAGCTTTAAAACAACTTACACTTTAACAAGTATAGCAGTGGATAAAAGAGTCATCACCTAGAGTGAGAGAGGACACTATTGTTACACCTTTCAGGAATTGCGGCATATGTAATGCTCTTGATGGCAGCGAAAAACATTTCATACACAAAGAGAACAATGATGACTAAGAAGAAGAAAGTTTAGAAGACAATTTCCAGGTGTTTTAAAGGTGAGTTCAGTTTTATAAACTGAAAAAAATTTTTTTGTCTGCCGATGCAATCTAATAATAAAAATGGTAAAAATATTATTTTTTAAAACGGCTTACAAATTAAATTGTGTCTCATAGTCCATAGTGTCTTACAGACCATAGAATACGATGTGACAAAAATTTGGCCACAAAATATGGGGTCTAGAAGGTGCTAGGCCATAAAATTAGTTATTTGAGAAAGTAAAATCAATGTGTGCAACATCAGGGCAATGCAGTTTGAACCACACGAATGATTCCTGTAGCCTCTTTCAAGGACGATCCCAGATAATTTGATGTTTTGAGGGCTTTGCCGCTGTCTTGGAAGTAGGAAATTCCAATAAACTTTATGTTATCCATGAACAGACTGCTGCCAGTCTGGTAGCAATACAGATCACATCACAAGTACCTAAGGAGTCGTGACTACAATGAGGGTTACCACAGATAAGAGTGTCTGACACTAGATAAGCGATGGCTTTATCAATACTATACAAAAGTACAGCATCTAACATTAAATGACCATCCTTGAAATATGTTCTGTGGATAGTTGTCTGTGCAGTTGCAAACCAATCATGGTTTATGAAGATTAAAGATTTGCTCATGAGGACATGATTAGCTCTGGAAAGGATCGTATGTGGTTATGGTTGGTTTGGGGGATTAAAGGGACCAGACTGCTACAGTCATCGGTCCCTTGTTCCAAATACAAAGAACACCCACAGAGAATAAAAACGAGGAACAGAAGAGATCACAGACAATACAGAACAAGAGAAACTGAGACAAAGAAAAGACAAAACGAACTAAAACCACACAGAGTTTGACGGTGGTTGGCCGACCATAGAAATAAAAAAGGAAAAGCCAACCACTTAGAAACACATTAAAAATCAGTTTAAAATCATAGGCCAAAGGCCAGAATCAACACAAAACAATAAAATAAAACAGAAACACTCAGATTAAATGATAAAATCCCCCTGCCCGAATAAAACGTAAAACTAAGTCAGCCATAGTGGAGTCGTCTGTTAAAAGGGCAGGGAGCGTAGCAGGCAGCGCAAATGTCTGCCTGACCACAGCGAAAAGGGGGCAGGCCAGCAAAATGTGGGCCACTGTCAAAGCCGCCCCACAGCGACATAGAGGAGGGTCCTCCCGGCGCAGTAAATAACTGTGTGTCAGCCGGGAGTGGCCAATGCGGAGCCGGCAAAGAACTACTGAGTCCCTGCGAGTGGCTCGCAGGGACGACCGCCACACAGCCGTCGTCTCCTTGACAGCACGGAGTTTATTGCGCATTGTCAGTTCGCGCCATTCATCGTCCCATAGCGCCAAGATTTTGCGGCGGAAGACTGCCCGCAAATCAGTCTCTGGGAGGCCAACGTCCAGAGATGGCTTACTGGTGGCCTCTTTCGCCAGGCGGTCAACATGTTCGTTACCCAGGATACCGACATGACCGGGGGTCCACACAAAGACCACAGAGCGGCCGCAACGGGCGAGAGTATGCAGAGACTCTTGGATAGCCATCACCAGACGAGAACGAGGGAAACACTGGTCGAGAGCTCGTAAACCGCTCAGGGAATCGCTACAGATGACGAAGGACTCACTTGAGCAGGAGCGGATATACTCAAGGGCACGAAAGATGGCGACCAGTTCAGCAGTGTAAACGCTGCAGCCATCCGGCAAGGAACGTTGTTCGGAATGGTCCCCTAGAGTGAGCGCATATCCGACACGACCAGCAACCATTGAACCGTCAGTGTAAACAACACCAGATCCCTGATACGTGGCCAGGATGGAATAAAAGCGGCGGCGGAAGGCCTCTGGAGGGACTGAGTCCTTAGGGCCCTGTGCCAAGTCGAGCCGAAGGCAAGGGCGACGAACACACCATGGGGGTGTATGCAAAGTAGCCCGGAAAGGAGGTGGAACAGTGAAAACCTGAAGCCCAGAGAGAAGCTCTTTGACGCGGGCCGCTATTGTACAACCAGACCGGGGCCGACGTTCTGGCATACGGACGACCGACCGCGGGAACAGGAGACGATAGTTTGGATGCCCGGGCGAGCTTAGAACATGGGCAGCATAAGCGGCCAGCAAACGTTGGCGTCGGAACCGCAGTGGAGGTACACCTGCCTCCACTAGTACGCTGTCCACAGGGCTGGTGGGGAAAGCATCAGTGGCAAGGCGTATCCCGCTGTGGAGAATTGGGTCCAGCACCCGTAACGCAGATGGGGATGCTGAGCCATAAGCCAGGCTCCCATAATCCAGACGGGACTGGATTAACGCCTGGTAGAGCCGCAACAGGGTAGAGCGGTCGGCGCCCCAGCGGGTGTGGCTCAAGCATCTCAGAGCGTTTAGATGCCGCCAACACGTCTGTTTAAGCTGCCGGATATGAGGCAGCCAAGTCAACCGGGCATCGAAAACCACCCCCAAAAACCTGTGGGTCTCCACCACAGCAAGGAGTTTGTCGGCAAGATAAAGCCGCGGCTCAGGATGGACTGTTCGACGCCGGCAGAAATGCATAACGCGGGTCTTGGCTGCCGAAAACTGAAACCCATGCGCTACAGCCCAAGACTGTGCCTTACGGATAGCGCCCTGTAGCTGACGTTCAACAGCTGCAATGCCAGTAGAGCTGTAGTAAAGGCAGAAGTCGTCAGCATACAGGGAAGCGGAGACAGAATTTCCCACGGCCGCAGCAAGCCCGTTAATGGCTATTAAAAACAGACAGACACTTAAAACAGACCCCTGTGGCACACCGTTCTCCTGGACGTGGGAGGAACTATACGAGGCCGCGACTTGCACGCGGAAGGTACGACACGACAGAAAATTGCGGATAAAAATCGGCAGAGGACCCCGAAGACCCCATCCATGAAGCGTAGAAAGAATGTGATGACGCCATGTCGTATCGTACGCCTTCCGCATGTCGAAAAAGACAGCGACCAGGTGCTGACGGCGGGCAAAAGCAGTACGGATGGCCGACTCCAGGCTCACCAGATTGTCGGTGGCGGAGCGGCCTCTACGGAACCCACCCTGAGACGGAGCCAGAAGGCCCCGAGATTCCAGTATCCAATGCAAGCGCCGGCTCACCATCCGTTCAAGCAACTTGCAAAGAACGTTGGTGAGGCTAATGGGACGGTAGCTGTCCACCTCCAGAGGAGTCTTTCCAGGTTTCAAAACGGGGATGACAATGCCTTCCCGCAATTGCGACGGAAACTCCCCCTCGACCCAAAGACGGTTGTAAAGATCGAGAATGCGCCGCTGGCAGTCCACTGAAAGGTGTTTCAGCATCTGACAGTGGATGCCATCTGGCCCAGGAGCGGTATCAGGGCAAGCAGCTAGGGCACCGCGAATTTCCCACTCACTGAATGGAGCATTGTAAGATTCCGGGTGGTTGGTGCGAAACGAAAGGCTCCGACGTTCCAGCCGCTCTTTAATGGAGCGGAAGGCCTGGGGGTAATTCGCAGAAGCGGAACTCATAGCAAAATGCACTGCTAAGCGATTTGCAATGACGTCGGAGTCAGTACAAACGGCTCCATTCAGTGAGAGCGCAGGGACGCTGGCAGGGGTCCGATAGCCGTAGACGCGTCGAATCTTGGCCCAGACCTGCGAGGGAGTGACATGGAGGCCAATGGTGGACACATACCGCTCCCAGCACTCCTCCTTGCCTTGGCGGATAAGGAGGCGGGCCCACGCAAGCAGCCGTTTGAAGGCGATAAGGTGGGCTAAGGAGGGATGTCGCTTGTGACGCTGGAGCGCCCGCCGGCGATCTTTAATCGCTTCAGCGATCTCAGGCGACCACCAAGGCACAGCCTTCCGCCGAGGGGACCCAGAAGAACGGGGAATGGCAGATTCGGCGGCAGTAATGATGCCGGTGGTGACCGATTGAACCACCGCATCAATGTCATCAGTAGAGAGAGGCTCAAAAGCGGCAGTGGAGGAGAACAAATCCCAGTCAGCCTTATTCATAGCCCATCTGCTAGGGCGCCCAGAAGAGTGACGCTGTGGTAGTGACAAAAAGAGCGGAAAGTGGTCACTACCACACAGGTCGTCATGCACACTCCATTGGACAGACGGTAAGAGGCTATGGCTACAGATGGAAAGGTCAATGGCGGAGTAGGTGCCATGCGCCACACTGAAGTGTGTGAAGGCACCATCATTTAACAGCGAGAGATCGAGCTGTGACAATAAATGCTCAACGATGGCGCCTCGACCTGTGGCCACTGACCCACCCCACAGAGGGTTATGGGCATTGAAGTCGCCCAATAGCAAGAAAGGTGGCGGCAATTGGGTGACCAGTGCAGCCAGGACATGCTGCGAGACATCACCATCCGGTGGAATGTAAAGACTGCAGATGGTAACAGCCTGTGGCGTCCACACGCGTACAGCGACGGCCTCTAAAGGCGTCTGGAGAGGGACAGACTCGCTGTGCAGAGTGTGAAGGACATATATGCAGACGCCACCAGACACCCTTTCATAAGCTGCTCGGTTCTTATAATAACCCCGATAGCCACGGAGGGCGGGGGTTCGCATCGCTAGAAACCAAGTTTCCTGGAGAGCAATGCAGAAGAAAGGGCGAAGGCTGATAAGTTGGCGGAGCTCAGCTAAATGGTGGAAGAAACCGCTGCAGTTCCACTGGAGGATGGTAGTGTTCATGGCGGACAAAGGCGTGACGGGACTGGGAAGGCAGATTACGCCGCTGGGTCACCTGCTGCCTCCGATTGAGCACCCGTGCTAGCGCTATCCATGGCGTCTGAGGGACCAGCGAGATCGAGGTCCTCAGCGGACGCCAGGATCTCCATCTCGTCCTCAGACGCAGATCTGGAAGGTGGCGGTGGGGTGGCTGCCACCGCGAGTTCCTTGGGCTTAGAGCTGCTCTTCTTTGATTTCTCACGCTGCTCCTTGGGTTTAACTGGCTGGGAGGGCTTCACCGATTCAGTCTCCGGGACTGAGGAGGATCGTGAAGCCTGTCGACCAGCTGATTGCGGGCACTTTCGCCACTGTCGGTCGTCAGCCTTCCCACTGGTGGAAACCTGGGAAGGGAGGGACCCGAGGGACCCCTTGCGAGCGTGAGAAGCCGAAGAAGTTGGACACTTCTCCGGCTTATAAGCAGGGACGGACGTCCCTGATGGGGGGGATGGTGTTGCCCCTGAGGTAGGTGGCGCAGGAGCAACCCGGTGGGTAGAGCCCCCCACTGGCAAGGGGGCAGGAGGAGTTGTACCACTCAGCGATCCGGCCGGAAGTCGCGAAACTGATGGGGCGAGCACAGGTGTTGTAGCAGTGGCGTAGGATGATGTCATTCTCACGGGATGTAATCGGTCGTATTTCCTTTTGGCCTCAGTATAAGTCAGTCGGTCCAGGGTCTTATATTCCATGATTTTGCGTTCTTTCTGGAAGATTCTGCAGTCTGGCGAGCAAGGTGAATGGTGCTCCCCGCAGTTGACACAGATGGGAGGCGGGGCACATGGAGTATCGGGATGAGACGGGCGTCCGCAATCTCGCCATGTGAGGCTGGAAGTGCAGCGGGAAGACATATGGCCGAACTTCCAGCACTTGAAGCACCGCATCGGGGGAGGAATATAGGGCCTGACGTCACATCGGTAAACTATCACCTTGACCTTTTCTGGTAACGTATCACCCTCGAAGGCCAAGATGAAGGCACCGGTAGCTATCTGATTTTCCTTTGGACCCCGATGAACGCGCCGGACGAAATGTACACCTCTGCGCTCTAAGTTGGCGCGCAGCTCGTCATCAGACTGCAAAAGAAAGTCCTTATGGTAAATAACTCCCTGGACCATATTTAAACTCTTATGCGGTGTGATCGTAACAGCAACATCCCCCAACTTGTCACAAGCAAGTAACCGTCGTAACTGGGCAGATGATGTCGTTTGGATCAGGACCGATCCAGAGCGCATTTTTGACAAGCCCTCCACCTCCCCAAACTTGTCCTCTAAATGCTCGACGAAGAACTGAGGCTTTGTGGAGAGAAAAGACTCCCCATCAGCTCTCGTACAAACTAAGAATCGGGGCGAATAATTGCTACTGCCATCCTGAGATTTACGTTCCTCCCACGGCGTGGCCAGAGAGGGGAACGTTTTCAGATTGTACTTTTCAGCATTAAATTGAGCCCGAGAACGCTTAGAGACTGCTGGCGGCTGGCCGCCAGCGAGAGATGATGTACCACGCTTCATTGCGGGTCATCCGCCCTGATGCCACCTTCTCCGACCAAGGGCCCTCCCCATGAGCGCCACCCAGCCGCAGCAATAGCCCCCTGGCAGGACGGCCATTGCCGGGAGTCCTGATGCCCCAAGGAGATGGGCATCTACTCCTTGGCATACGTGGGGAGTTAACGGCGCAGGCATCAGTAGAGCGATCCCTGTGTTGTCAGGGGGCTACAACCAAGAGGGTACATGGCGGCCCCACCACAACGGGCTGGCTACCGTGCTGGATCTTAGGTGCAAAACTGTCCAAGGTCGTCGTCGCAGTTAAAAGAAACACTGCAGATTGCAGCGTGGGAATCGCACCCAGGGACGTATCCTCGCCCAAGAGATGGAAAACGAGCGGGACCCCAGTGCAACGACGAAAAAGCCGGCTAAAGGTCTCAACGCACGACGGATACAGTGCACCATGTAAGGCGCCCTTCCCCAATTGGCTCGCTCTTCGGAATAATTTAGAAAGATGGAGGTCAAACCCGAGAGGGGACCATCACATAAGGCCGAAACATTTGAGACTCCTTTTAGTCGCCTCTTACGACAGGCAGGAATACCGCGGGCCTATTCTTATCCCCGAACCCGCAGGGGGAGTATGTGATTATCTTAGTATTCACAAATGTCATTAGTAAAAGTTCTCCAATAATCTATGAGCATGTATCCAGGGTGATTAGTTATCATCACTACACTTTTGTCATAATGGGCGGTATGTCATGAAGCTTATATGGTAATAGGTGGAAGAACAGTGGTGCCTCTTGTGAATCACCTCACAAGCACCACATGCCTGTGACAGATGGCTCATTTTCCATTTCACAGCTGACATTAGGTTACTATACTAAGACTATTATATAGTATTTAAATCTATTTATTGTTTATTTGAATACTGTTATGCTTATTTTAATATTTTGCAATTTTTGGGTAGGGTGTATTCTAATTAACAGCATAAATGCACACAGTTGAAAGAACATGATACAAGAAATAAACAAGCACAGTAAACATGGGTTCTATAAAAAGTATATCCTATGAGCTATGAGGACCTCCTAATCTTCAGCACTATGAAACACAGCTCTTCTACTTCAATCTCTTTGTTTCCACATTTTGAGAGGTGGTGGTAGTGTGGACCAATACAAGAAAAAAGCAATGGGTCTAGAAGGCATACCATAAGAGTTACGAGTACTTGTTCAGAACCAGATAAAATAAGAGTTAATATGACCTGAAATGCCTCATTCCTTTGAGGATTGTGAAACAAAAACAAACAAACAAACAACCACGATGCACGTATTTAGCATACAGTTCAAATTAGCACAAATGCAATTAACTTTATTTAAAACTTAGCTGCTTTAGTAGAAAGTATAATTATTTTTTGCATACAGTAAAATATTTTTGGGCAACATGAATGAAAGAAGTAGAATATCATGTCCCATTAGGACCATCAGTCTTGTGCTAAGTGTTCTGCTAGTGGTCCAGCTGTAGCTTTACACTATGAATTATGGAAATTAACCCTGACACCAGAAAACTTCAAAATTTACATCAGGATTTAACCTGAAATTTCAGTATTTATACATCACTGTGCCAGGGAAAGGTTGTAATACTTTCGGCAAAGCCATGTCCTGGATGGTGGGAAACTAGAAGCACTAAGCAGTTGTATATAGCTATGAAACCTGCCACAGCCACTCTTTTCCCAATGCACAATATCCCTTTTTAAACAGCCACACAATAAGTTGACAGTCATCAGATTAAACTATTGTCTGTCATCACTGGTGCAGGTGAGCACTATCAACATTTCAAACATATTTCTGCTGATTATTGAGTAATAAATCTCTTAATATACACAAATTTCAAAATTTTATTAATGTCAGTTCCAGGATTTTTCTGCCACTAATCACTCCTTTGACTTTTTTTTGCCTTAGTGAATGCTTTGCGTATGTGAAAAATGTCAAGTTATAGCAGGGCTCGGAGTCCAGATTAAACTGAAGGTTCCCCTAACCAGCTGGATAAATTGGAACATGGCTCTGACGTACACAAGGATATAAAATTTATGATACAGCTATGTCTGGTAAAGTACTGTGATGTTCAGTTCAACCTTTTGGTAAGGGAGATCTTAATTTCATATTTCTTTAAGGGTCAGCATGTCACCAAGGTAGGTTGTGTGTGTGTGTGTGTGTGTGTGTGTGTGTGTGTGTGTGTGTGTGTTATTTTAAATATCTCCATATTGGCAAAAAAAAAAATCACAGTGTTGCTTACACCACTGTAGTAGCACTTCTGAACATGAACAATCTGAATTACACTTACAGTATTGATGTGTGGAGTTATTTCTTTAGGACATCGATGGACAAATGCTTCAAAGGCTTGCAAGCAATATTCTCTCAATTCATCATCATCTTCTTTGCTATACTGTACTATGAGAGGCACTACTCTCTCAATGTGTTCCCCAAATCTGTGTCCAGCCTGTCGGCTAAATCACACAAATAAGAATTACTCACATATCATACTGGAACTTAATTATGCACACAAAAAGAAATATTTCACACAAACATACCAGATTGCTGCTATACACTGAATGTATGTACGTGTTGTAGAAGAATTAACATTTCTTGTTAACCCATCCAACAAGACATTTATAAGCTTCCCATAGATCTGATGGTTGCACGACATCACTAGATGACTCAAGGCAACAATTGTTCTGAAAAAATAGCAAGCAGTCAAGGCTAGCAATGCTTTTGGCCCACTCTCATTAAATTTACACAATGAACAATGTCTTATCTAACAACATTTAAATACTTGTTAATGGAGGAGCCAAAATCTTACAAGATGCTGCATCCAGTAAATATGAAGCAAATTACAAATCTCATTTCTCTCAGTGATACTCCAAGTGTAATATTTTTTCATATGGCTAACACCCAAGTCACATGGTACAGATATAAGCACAAAATAACCACTGTGTGGCATTCGCATCAATAAGAATTAAAATTGTTTATCAAACAATACAACTATGCCATGAAATTTATTTTTAAAAAATTGTCCAGTTTTTACACACACACACACACACACACACAAACTGAGACCTAGCTTATTATAGTACTAACATAATTATTTAATTGTATAGACAAAAATCTACTCATCAAGCAGCGGCAGAAGAAATACATAAAAGACTGTTGTGATTGTCAGGCTTTCGAAGCCAGTGGCTTCTCCTTCAGGCAGAACGGTTGAAGGGGAAGGAAGAAGGGTGAAGGGTGAAGGAAAAGGACTGGAAAGGTCTAGGAAAAGGGATAGGTTTTGGGAAAGTCACCCAGAACTGCGAGTCAGGGGATACTTACCATACAGGATGAAAAGTTGGTCTTTTAATAATTCCTGAAGGAAACTGTGCAGGCAGCAACGAAAGCTCCACGTGTAGAGAGTATGGAGGATACCAGTCCTCCAGCAGATGAAGACTCACTGCTACAGGATGCAGAGGCTGAAGGATCCTACTCCACGAGATCTACAGAGGCATCGGCAGTCTCCCTCTGTTGGTCCATGGAGTCCACGACAGAAAAACCAGTGACACGAAGGTCGGCTGGGCAAGAATATCACGTGGCAACACCATCAAAGAGGATCGCCAAGTTGGCAAAGGAGAAGACCATTTTTCTTTAATTGACTTCTTGGAGCCTTTAAGGTTGGCAGAGGAAGACTCTGATGTCTGTTGGCTAGAGGGACATAGGAAGTGTTCGAATGAGTATTCTTTGTCCTTTCCAGCCTGCCGGATTACTTCGCCCTGCGAGGCGGAAGTTTTATGGCTTGTTGCATAGCTGGAGGAGGAGAAGTTGCTGCTACCATGACACTGGGCGATTTTACAACCATGGTGCTGAATTTGAGGTCACATGTCTGTGTGGCCATGTCCTTCATGGAGCAAGACGTAGCAAGACTAGTACTGTAAGTGCCAGTTGGTAGAACACAGGGTTTGTGGCTGGCCAACACTTGCGAGCAACCAGGTAAGGTACTTTTTCCTTCGCCCAGATCTCCAGGACAGCCCGCTCTTCGACATACACAGAACAATCTCAGGAGAAGGCAGCATGTCGCCATTGCAGTTGATACAGCAGGGAGGAGGAGGCAGGCATTGCTCTCGTGAGCATCCCTACCACATTTGGCCGTGTGTCAACAGGACATTCGAGTGTGGTTGTGATGACGACACTGGTAGCACCACATCGGGCTCAGAATGTACAGCCTGACTGTGATAATTTCAGAGCCTGCTTTTATCTTTGATGGAAGCACCACTCTATCAAAAGTGAGAAAATCAATGTGTGTTTGCACTAAGGATGCATCCACTATTTTCATCACATGATGAACTGCAATGACACCCTGATCAGTGACGTACATTTGGATTCCTGCCTTGGTCAGACCATCGAGCAGCCACGTGTAAATAACACCACAGGAAGAATTCAGCATTCAATGGGTCTCAACACGAACAAGGTAGCCACGGAGGAGCGAAGCTGCAAGCAATAGTTGTGCTTGAGAATCAGAAGTAGTCAACAAAAGCAAAGTGCCATTTTGTAAACAAAAGCAACATTTCACAGGGTCAGCAATTGCATCAACTCCTTTCTGAATGATAAACGGATTTACCAGAGCAAAGGACTGACAGTCTTCAGTACATTAAATCAAGAGGAACCGTGGTGCAGCTGGGACTGTCTTGGAATCATTAGCCTCCTTCCATTTACATTTGGTAGACGTTGACTGTGAAGATGATTGGCTCATTGCGAGAAAATCCCCCATGATTGCCAGCATCTCTGATAGCATGCTCCTTCAAAGTGGGGACTGCTCTCAGGAAGAGGCATGCCCACCTTAGGTGATTGTTCACAACTCATGTCACACCTGCCAAACACTTAGCCAGCATGGTAGCTCAGCGTGTTCGGTCAGAGGGTTTAGCTACCCTCTGTAACAAAAAAACTGAGTGAACGAATCAATGATCAAACTGAACAGGCGTCATCAGACGTCTGCCACGAACAAATTCAATGAACAATCTAGAACAAAATGAGATAAAAACACCTGAAAGAGGGAGCAATCGGCAATTTGGGAAGGTAGCATCTCAGGCAATCACCCCTCCCTGGGCCCGGCCTGTACCAGGAGGTACGTGCGAACCCTACCTGTCAACCTGGGGCTGGGAATTGTGTGTTACCTAGTCACCTCTTACACATCAAATACGTGGGCTGGCCTTCAGGAGAGCACAGGGAGGAGGAGGAGGAAGAAGAAGAAGAAGAAGAAGAAGAAGAAGAAGAAAAATGGGCGCCTAGGCACAGGAAGAGTAGGAGAAGGGGAATGAAGAAAGAAAAAAGGAACAAAAAACAGTGAATAGACTGTTCTGATATCGGCTACTGAATGAGCAGAACACTTTTCCAAAAACATCCCAGACATGTTCCCCAAGGGAGAAGAGAAAGAATTGCTAGAAGACAGACATACAGCATGGAAGGGAAAAGATGCTGCGAAAGTTGGGGCCCCGTGGTAGCCAAACAAGAACCTGCCAAAGAATGGTAAACCCCCTGGGGCCCTGGGGATTGCGTTAACAGCTATTAGAAAAAGTACACTTAATACGGAACTCTGTGGAATGCCGTTCTTCTGGGTCAGCAGAGATCTGAGAAAAGTGCCAACATGGACTCCGAATAACTGGTGGGAATAAAAATCTTTAGGGGCCCCAAAGGCCCCACTCATGAAGCATAAGGTTGGTTGGTTTGTTTAAAAGAGGAAGGGAAGCGAATAAACTGCGAGGTCACTGGTACCTTGTTCCCAGTAAAATAATTACACAAGGGGAAGAAGAAAAGAAAGGAGATGTACAGCACAGTAACAGGAGAAACGAAGAACCAGAAGATTGACAGAAGGACAACCAACACTAGCACGGACACAACAGGAAAAGAAAACCACAGAGAGAAGCAAGAAATAGGTAGAAGGGATAAAAGCAAGAGGGCAGATGACAGTGGCTGGCTGACCACGAGAATAAAAAGGAAAAGCCAGCCACTCTGTGACGCATTAAAACACCCATCCTAAAAGCATTAGAGTGGAGGACACAAAGTGACAAAGGATATGCATTAAAACTTATATAGAATGATAAAACCCACAGTCACGTATAAAACATAAAACTAAAATAGCTGATGAGGTGTTGTCAGGTAAAATTAATGGCAACGAGTTCAGTAACTGAAGAGTCCGACACAGGGTGGACAAAGGAGGACAGCTCACCAAGATATGGGCCACTGTCAGCCGGGTGCCGCACTGACACTGAGGTGTGTCACCACGGCACAGGAGGTAGCCGTGTGTCACCCAAGCGTGGCCTGCAGAGAACCACAGAGTCCCCGCGAGAGGCCTGCAAGGAGGACTGCCACACATTCGTAGTCTCCTTAATAGCACGCAGTTTCTCGTGCATGCTGAGGTTATGCCATTTCGTCTCCCAAACCCACAAAACCTTGCGGCGTAGTACTGAAAGCAGGTCAGTTGCAGAGAAGCTGATCTCCATAAGCGATTTTCACCTAGCTTGTTTGGCCAGCCTGTCAGCAAGTTCATTGTCTGGGATTCCGACGTGGCCTGGGGTCCAGACAAACACCACTGAATGACTGGACTGTTCCAGGGCATTGATGGTCTCCTGGATGGTCGTTACCAAAGGATGATGATGGTCGCACTGGTCGATAGCTTATAGGTTGCTCAAGGAGTCAGTACACAGAAGAAATGACTCCCCAGGGCATGAACGGATGTGCTCAAGAGCACGAGATACAGCCAATAGCTCGGCAGTGAAAACACTGCAGCCATTGGGCGAGGAATGCTGTTCAATACGTCGTCCACAGACATACGCGAAGCCGATGTGACCATCAGCCATTGAGCCATCGGTGTAAACCACTTCCTAGCCTCGGTACATATCAAGAATCGAGAGGAAGTGGCAGCAGACAGCTGTGCGGTTAACTGAGTCCTTAGGGCCATGTGAAAGGTCCAGGCGAAGCTGCGGCCTACGTGCGCACCATGGAGGTGTATGTGAATGGACCTCAAGCATAGGTGGTAAAGCCAAGGACTCCAGTTCAGAAAGAAGGGATTGGATACAAACTGCAATTGGAAGTCCTGACCTGGGCCACTGATGCGGAGATGAACCACTGTGGGTGGGAAAAGGAAACGGTGATTCGGATGCGCAGGAGAACTACGAACACGTGCAACGTAATTGGCCAGCAGTTGAGCACGCCTAACCTGCAATGGAGGGACTCTGGCCTCCACAAGGATGCTGGTCACCAGACTCATCCTAAAAGCCCCTGTCACTACGCAAATGCCACAGTGGTGCACTGGGACGAGTAAAAGCAATAGCCGTCAAACCATAAACCAGACTCCCATAGTCACGGCAGGATTGAACAAGGCCTCTGTAGAGCTGCAGCAGCGTAGAGCGATTTGCATCCCAACTGGTGTTGCTCAGGTAGTGGAGAGCAGATGTTCCGCTTAAGCTGATGAAGGCGAGGAAGCCAAGTCAATCAGGCATCGAAAACCAATCCTAAGAATTGACATGTCTCCACTACAGTCAATGGATTGTCATTAAAGTAAAGTTCTGGTTCTGGATGAACGGTACAACGCCAACAGAAGTGCATAACACACGACTTTGTGGCTGAAAACTGGAAACAGTGGGCTAGAGCCCATGACTGCGTCTTGTGGATGGCTCCCTGTAGGAGCCGCTCAGCAACACCAGTACTGGTGGAGCAGTACGAAATGCAGAAGTCATCTGCATACAGAGAAGATGAGACGGACAGCCCTACAGCTGCTGCTAGACCGTTAATGGCTATTAAGGTTGGCGTCTGGAAAAGGCTGCTCGGATGGCAGACTCGAGGGACACAAGATTATCAGTGGTTGAGTGACCCTGGCACAAACCACCCTGATATGGAGCCAGTAGGCCATGTGACTCCAGGATCCAATGAAACCGCCGACACACCATACATTCTAGCAGCTCACAAAGAACGTTGGTGAGGCTGATGGGCCAATAGCCATCCAAATCAAGCAGGTTTTTGCCGGGTTTGAGCATCGGAATGATGGTGCTCTCCCGTCACTTCGATGGAAAGACCCCACCGCACTTGTAGTCAGATGAGGGATGTTTGATCATCTGACTGTGGATCCGATCTGGCCCAGGAGCTGTGTCAGGGCAATCTGCAAGGACACTGATGTGCTCCATGTCAGTAAATGGGGAATTATAGGATTCACTGTGGCGTGTAATGAACAAGTGTGTGCGTCAGTAGGTAACACGCGATTTATGTAACACCGGGAACACCTGTTGGGTTCTGGTACCTGAAAGCACACGTGAGCTTTGCCCAGACTTGAGAAGGTGACATATGCCACCTAATGGTCGAGACATCTCTTCGAACACTCCTGCTTCTGTCGTTTGATTAGTTGGTGACCACGGGCAAGGAGCCGTTTAAAGGCTATGAGGTGCTCCATGGAAGGGCGCAGCTGTAGAGATCGCCGATGCTCCTTAATTGCTTCAGCGACTTCCGGCGACCACCAAGAGCTGCCTTTTGCCGGGGGTACCCAAAGAGTGAGGGATTGTGTTTTCTGCCACAGAAATGATTGTTGTAGTCATCTGCTCAATCACCACATCCATGTTACCGTTTGAGAGAGATTCAACGGTGACAGCAGAGGTGAAAGTTTCCCAGTGCACCTTGTTTAAAGCCCATCTCGGCAGGTGTCCATGGGTTTAACGCCAGGGCAGTTACAGGAAGATAGGGAAGTTGTCACTACCACACAGGTCATCATGTGCTCTCCAGCAAATAGATGGGAGAAGTCCTGAGCTGTAAATTGATAAATCAATGGCCAAGTAACTACCATGAGCCACACTGAAATGTGTGGCGGCCCCAGTATGTAAGAGGCAGAGGTCGAGCTGAAACAGTAAAGTTTCGACATCTCTGCCTCGGCCAGTATGCAAGGTGCCACCCCAAAAGGGGTTATGGGCATTAAAAGCTCCAAAACGTAGGAAAGGTTTGGGGAGTTGATCAGTAAGTGCAGTTAATACATTCAGGGATACTGCACCATCTGGAGGAAGATATACATTGCAGACAGTTATTTCCTGTGTCATCCTTATTCTGACGGCCACAGCTTCCAGATAGGTTTACAGGGGCACAGTTTCACTACAGACGGAGTTCAGGACATAAACACCTGACACTCAATTATAGTCGCTACAGTTACTGTAGTATACCTTATAGCCACGGAGGGCAGGGGTCCGTATTGCTGGGAACAGAAAGCAGGTGTAAAGCTCAACAGTTGCTGTAGCTCAGCCAGGCGGTGGAAAAAACCGCCGCAATTCCACTGGAGGATGACGTATCATGAGACTGGGAAGAACATAGGCGGGAAGCTTCAGCCTGCCATTTCCAGAGGAGGAGGGCAGCTGGATATGAGGCTGACTCATGCCATTGCGAAATGGGTCGCAAGGTGTTCTGGAGGAACTGATGGATCTATACAAAGGCCACCTGGAAGAGCAAGGTCAGCAATGAAAGACTGCCACTGACAACCTTCGAGGTTGCAGAGTGTAGCCCATACAAATGATGAAGGAACAGAAGAACCTAGAGAGAAGACAAAGCGTTCCCAACATACCCATTTGCTCTGTTTTATTAAGTAACAGGCTTTTGTTCAAAAATGTTGGAAGGTAATAAGACTGACTAAGATGAAGTGTGCCATTTTAAGATGTTGCAAGGTGCAATGACGATCACAAATAGTGGTGGCAATGCCCATGCCCCACCATAGAACTGGCTGACAGTGAACAGGGCCCATCAAGCAGGGAATGGCAATGCCAGCAGCATGGATTAACTTATCGGACAGATCACAGTAGTCCATCAACACAACTTGACAAAGGTGAAAACACGACGTGGGAGGTACATAAAGGCCAATCAGCATCGTGGAAAGCCCAGCAAAACAACCTGCAACCTGGTCAGCGAGAGGCAGGATGGGAATGAGAGAATCAACAGGAATCGGTCAAAAGGAAAGGAGAAGAAAGTGAAAGATCAATGGCAGAAAAGGTGCCTTATGCAGCACTAAAATGAGTAGGGAACCATCATTCAGAAGGTACAGGTCATGGCAAGAAATTGGTCAATGAGGAGCCCCCAAATAGCTGAAGAAGCACAGCCCCAAAAGGCGTGATGAGTATTAAAATCTTCAAGGAGGATGAAGGTTGGTTGGTTGGTTTGGGGAAGCAGACCAGACAGCGTGGTCATTGGTCTCATCGGATTCGGGAAGGATTGGGAAGGAAGTCGGCCGTGCCCCTTCAGAGGAACCATCCCGGCAGTTGCCTGGAGTGATTTAGGGAAATCACAGAAAACCGAAATCAGGATGGCCGGACGCGGGATTGAACCGTCGTCCTCCCGAATGCGAGTCCAGTGTCTAACCACTGCGCCACCCCGCTCGGTGAGGATGAAGGGATGGAGGGATGGAGGAGTTGCTGAAGGACGGCAGTTAGGGCAGCAGATGCAAGTGAGCTCTCAGGAGGGAGATAAGAGACTGCAAACCGTGATGGCAGAGTCAAGTGGACCGAACAGCAACCACTTCCAATTGGGTACAAAGTGAGATCCACGTACCAACAATATCTGTATGGACCAACCTGCAGACACCACCAGAAGCCATCAAAGGGCCCCCCAAAAACCCCCAAAAACAGATGGTGAGTGAGCATAAGTGAAATGAGATTTCTGAAGAATGACAAGCTGCTGCATAAAAGATAATTAGGTATTGCACCTCTCAGAGGTGATAGTAGTACCCATTATAGGTCCACTGAATAATCAAGGAGCAGGTATCCAAATGGGAGGCAAACAGGTTGGAACCAATCACTCTGCCGGGTCACCATCCGTCACCAACAACAATGGGGTGACATCCGTAAAGAAGATGTCACACTCAGGTTGCGAAGGGTGGAGATGACACCTCCGGGGGCACTGGAGGAGGAGGAGGGTGATCTTGTCCTTTGACTACTTATGTTTCTTCTCCTCCTCCTCCTCCTCCTCCAGTCGAGGAGGGCAGGGCACAGAGGAAGAGTAGGCTTCTGCAAGATCCGGAACTGATAGAGAGCAGATGACATTGGGACAAACGGACTGTGATATGTGGCTGAGTTGTAGTAGAAGGTCTCCAGCCTGAGAGGCACCGGGGAGAGGTATCCCGGGAGAAAGCCCCATCACTGGCAGGCACCAAAGAAGGGGGCACTTCTTCGGCCAGGGAGGAGGAGCAGCACCCGGAGGGGAGTGCGTGGGCACCAAAGGGGAGTGTGAGAGGACAGGGGAACAGGATTGGGTTAAAGAAGAGGGAGGAGGGGAAAGTACGAAATGGGGGCAAAAGTAGAAGTCATCGACACAGGAAGAAATCAGTCACACACGGGTGAAGGAACACAGGGGCTCCCCTCATGAAGTGGGTGTCCAGTCACCACAAAGAGGGTCTACTGTACATCAGGTACATACATCCCCAAAATGCAAGCACCAAAAGCACCTCATGGGTGGTGAGACATATGGCTTCACATCAAACCGGTAACACATAACCTTGACTACCTCTGCGAGGCTATCTCCCTCAAAAGCTAGAATGATGGCACCGGTATTGAACTGTTGTCCTTACAAACTTTCTGCACACGCCAAACAGAAT
The DNA here is from genome assembly GCF_023864345.2 of Schistocerca serialis cubense. NCBI lineage: Eukaryota > Metazoa > Arthropoda > Insecta > Orthoptera > Acrididae > Schistocerca > Schistocerca serialis. The sequence goes on along the minus strand of NC_064639.1, from coordinate 221,492,126 downwards.
AAACTTCCTGTTGCTCCAGATTGGCCCAGAGTTCCTCATTAGTTTGAAGGATGAGGTCTCTATGAAAAATGACCCCATGGATCATATTCAAACACTGCTGAGATGTAACAGACATCAGGATGTCACTAAGATGATGATCACAAGCACAGAGATCTGCAGATTGGGCAGCAAAACTAGTTCTGATCAACAGGGAACCCGATTGTGTCTTACTCAGAGACTGCACTTCACCAAACTGGTCTTTGATATTTTCCAAAAAACATAAAAGCTTTGTGGCGGTGAATGTGTCCCTGCCCATCCAAGAATGGACCAGGTAGCAGAGAAAGTGTTTCATCCCAAGCCGGCAACCATGGCTCTCCTTCCAGGGTGTAACCAGGGAAGGGAAGGCCACAGAGTCAAGAAGCAGCATTCAATGATACCTGTATTAGAAGGGGCTCAGCCAAATCAGTACATAACAGTTCCACGACATGGACGGTTTACTTGTGCTGGTGACCTAGAGAGATGGAGGGGGGCTACAGCAGGGTAGGAAGAGAGGGATGTGTCCCTGCCCATCCAAGAATGGACCAGGTAGCAGAGAAAGTGTTTCATCCCAAGCCGGCAACCATGGCCCTCCTTCCAGGGTGTAACCAGGGAAGGGAAGGCCACAGAGTCAAGAAGCAGCATTCAATGATACCTGTATTAGAAGGGGCTCAGCCAAATCAGTACATAACAGTTCCACGACATGGACGGTTTACTTGTGCTGGTGACCTAGAGAGATGGAGGGGGGCTACAGCAGGGTAGGAAGAGGGGGATGTGTCCCTGCCCATCCAAGAATGGACCAGGTAGCAGAGAAAGTGTTTCATCCCAAGCCGGCAACCATGGCCCTCCTTCCAGGGTGTAACCAGGGAAGGGAAGGCCACAGAGTCAAGAAGCAGCATTCAATGATACCTGTATTAGAAGGGGCTCAGCCAAATCAGTACATAACAGTTCCACGACATGGACGGTTTACTTGTGCTGGTGACCTAGAGAGATGGAGGGGGGCTACAGCAGGGTAGGAAGAGGGGGGAGAAATCCACACTGTAGATGCTAAGGAGGGAGTTCTTCCCCAAATGGCTCACACTAAGAGCTAAAATTTAAAAAGTGGAGCACAAAACCCACAAAGTGACCAAAAATGCCTAAAAGGAAAAATGAAAGAGTAAAGGAAAGGGGAACAAAACCACAAGGAATACAGGAAATCAGGTGGATAGCCATATTAATGGAAGTAAGAACACCAGGAGAGGGGAAGGAGGGGGAAGAGCAAGGACGGACATGGAGAGGCACAGGGAAGGAAATGCAGCTCTGGAGGGAAGAATGGGCTGCAATTTATTCAATGTTTACATTTTGATAACACAAGGAGAAGTAAAATAAATAAAAAGAATTAATTCTTATCTGCACTGCCTATTTCGGCTACTGTCACATGTGGTACCACCGCTTTTAATCACAATTGTCACCATCCTAACAGGACGGCTTTGAAACTTATATCTTTGTTGTCACATACATTTGCCTACTTCTTCTGAGTATGATGCGATTTCTGAGGTTGTGGTTACTGTGCAAACCAAGAACACGGCTGTTTTTTTCTGAAAACATTGCGGATTTTGCTTCTACACTGACGTGAGAATGTTACAGAATCTCCTGCTTCCAAAGATATCGTCTTCATGCCACTCCCACTGCTTATGTAAACCAGCAGATGGCACACACCCTATCATTCCCATCATATCTGACGTCGAGTGTCATCTGGGACTGCTGATATTTTTAAAAATATTGAAAATATGATATATCAGTATTTAAAAAATGTCATTATCGGCACTTAATATATAAAAAAAAGTATCAATATAGCGACAAAAAAACATCGATGTTCTGGTCTATAAAAATATTGCCTGCACATTGTAAATATAATGCCAGTTTTAGAGCCATATATTTAAGTATTGATTTATTTAAATTTATTATTAGACATTCTGTATGTCAACAAGTTAGCAACCTGCCTATCTCTCCCCCCCCCCCCCCCACACACACACACACACACACACGAAACTAAAAGGAAAATGATGCACATTCACACTTGGCAATGAGCACTTTGCTAACAATGGTAGTTGCACGTAAGTGGCACAATAAAAGGTGTCTGATGGGTCCGCTGTTTGGTTTTGTCGCATATCTGATTTGTCCCTAACACTTCATATTGACTTCATGTTTTTTTCATTTCTGCCAACACCAGCGTCCTAGCAGCAGTTGTCTAAAAAATGGTGTAATTAAGTTAGACACTGCAGTTTCTGTTGGTAGCACCAAGCGCAGAGTACATTAGCGTTTCCCCTCACACCACCCACTGCAAAGACCAATGTTGTCATTTAGATTTTTTTATCATTTTTTGAAGAATGTTGATGTGAAAAAGCAACACACTAGTTGCATTAAAAATTGTTTTTCATTGCAATGTGTGCTATTTCTTCACATCAGAAATTTTGTTATTCTATCCCTCCCCCTCCCCCCCTGCCACACAGTGCAACCTTACTACTACTACTACTACTACTACTACTACTATTACTATGCGCCACTTATACTTGCTTCGCACAGTCAAAGAGAAGCAGAATTATGTTCGACTACAATTTCAAAAGAACCATTTCAAACATTTAACAAAACCTGCGAAAAAAATATAATACAAAATAAGAATATTGACACTCAAGATTGGCATTTTGATACTGACATATCTTGGCCAAAAACATTGCTGATAAAGTCTCACTATTTTTTGGAAGAAATATCAATATACCAATATTTTATCGCCAGCCCTAGTGTCAACAACACTGCTGCATGACATACAGAAGTATGCCACTGGCCCCAGTCTAGACTTTTAGCATCTCTTGCAGAAATTTCAGCTTTTGTCAAGTATTTGTCTAATTTTAAACTCAATTCGATTCAGAATACAAATGTATTCAGGCAATCTGCAGTTTGAAGAAGCAGATGTTCATAAAACACCAACGTACACATTATACATTCCCATGGCTGGCAGCACAATGAAATTTGCTGTGCACAAACTACTCCCCTCCCTGCGTTCATTGTTCTCAGCCAAGCTGGTGTCACTGATCCCCCTTCCCCAACCCTTTCATAGTGCTGCTTGTGTCTGTATATGTGTGGATGGATTGTGTGTGTGTGTGTGTGTGTGTGTGTGTGTGTGTGTGTGTGTGTGCGCGCGCGCACACACATCCATCCACACATATACAGACACAAGCAGATGTGTGATGTCTGCTTGTGTCTGTCCTTTTTTCCCCCTAAGGTAAGTCTTTCCGCTCCCGGGATTGGAATGGCTCCTTACCCTCTCCCTTGTAACTCACTTCCTTTCGTCTTTCCCTCTCCTTCCCTCTTTCCTGATGAGGCAACAGTTTGTTGCGAAAGCTTGAATTGTGTGTGTATGTATGTGTCTGTCTGTGTTTCTATCGACCTGCCAGCGCTTTCGTATGGTAAGTCACATCATCTTGCAATGTTTCATTATTTAAATAGTAACTGACCAGTTGCAGACTTTCCAAAAACATCAGTTATGATGGATGAAATTAAGTTAAGCATTTCTACTTCCCAGAAAGTTAGCAATTCCAGTTACATCACAGCTAAATGTAAACAATAAACAAATCCCTGGCGAGTATTTTGATGACTATTATGTACATACATTGTAAATTATCTAAGAAAATGCAAGGGGGGATACTACATGTAACTTTCAATGCTTAAAATTCTATTTTCCCCGTTTTACATTTTACAACTTTTTTTTAAGGTCCCTTGAAAAGTGTAAAATCAGGTTTCACTGTATCTTTAAACAGTTCAGTCTGTATAAGTAAAATTAATATATTCAATTTGCTTGTGGTTAATTAATTCATTTAAAAAGTTATTTTACATAACTGGGTGCAGTTGTCAATGAGAGTGTTATGGATTAGATTTGAGTTTGTACGTCTCCTTTTACAAGTACTATCAAAATGAAATCACTGAGACAGAATGGAGTTTTGATACAAATATCATAAAACTTTAGGCTCATTTTTGCTTGTTATTTAGGAGGATAATATGTTTTAGGCATTGTTACTTCTTGGAAATTTTGAGAAGTAGGATTTTATTTAGAAAAATTTCTGATTTTCTCTCAATTTTATCACAAGAAATGATGAATGGCTGAAATATGGATGTTCCAATGTTTCCAAAGTGAAACCTCCTCCTTGAACCAACTGCTTTTTTTCCTTCGTTTTTTCTTGTATCTGTTGCTTATTACAACAAAGATTGATTTTCTGAAAAAAATTTACAATTATATTCCAGGGTGCAGCAACCACCTCCTTACAACAATCTATTGTTTACTTTTTGCCAATTTCTTATTGTGTTCATTGCTTACTATGACAGTACACAATTATATGAAAACTTTTAAAATTGTGATTTTTTTTTCCATTTTGTTGGGACTCACAAGGTTAACTATTGTTCCTCGAAAATCCATTACACACTACTCTAAAATCTTTGGAGTGTGTTTTACCTTTTCCTATGGTCCACACAGATGGAATATTCTAGGAACTTTAAATGGGCAGCTGCCTGCTTCTACTTAGACAGTTTAAGCCATAACTGGTGATCTCCGTCTTACACACTCTCCTTGTAAGTCATGTATGACTGGTAAAGACAATTTTTGAAGGGGCATTAGGAGGAAAGAATAAAGCACAACCCAGACTAAAATATCTTGACTAATTAATAATATAAAAAGGCTGCAAAAGTTACAATTGGCTGAGTAAACTAGCAAACACATCATATGCTACAAAATGGCACTAAAACCTATAGATTGATTACAGAAGTAGATACTTGACAGAACCACAGACAAAACCCACATAATCTTACTAATACTGACAGCAAATACATATCTTTATTCACTGACATAATCTGTTCTTAACTTTTCTGTAACTCACTTCAATTTGCAGACAATTCATACTACAGATACCAGTTTATGTACACTGCTGCTTAAAGTACAAATTATGTGACATGTTAATATCATATTCACAAGTTTTTTATGTAATGCCACCCGAAACCCTATCTATCTCACATACAATTAGCTCATTTCATAATGATATCATGCCAATATTACTGATCATAATGTTTAACTTAATAATACTAATGCATTTTCATTAATTATTCCCTTCCATTAAATGTAAATGTCATGTACGATGAACTGTTATCTCCTTGTTGCAAATTACTGTGTATTAATTATAATTCTAGGTGTATGTTCTAAGGTATGACAAATGTTGGTGAAATGTTTGAAGTAATTGAGTTCTATATGACATAGTTTCAATCAGGAAGCAAAATATTTATAACAGCACTAATTCACTTTTTTATTTTAACTTTTTCATATTATAACAAGAGTTGAACACTCGGGTAAAATTACTCCTGCACAGGTGATTGGACTCCAACAACCATCAAATACTGAAGTAGGCTAAGGAAGGAACTATACCTTTTTCTGACAGCCTGGCGAGGTGACGACAACTGTGGTATCAATGCAGTAAGTATTGTGGTATGAAAACTGAGCAACAGGCCACCAAATCTTGAAAGCAGATCAGCCAATATGTCCAAAGCTTCCAGCTGAACAGACACGTCTTCCTTCTGAAAATTGGTTATCATTGTCAGCCACAAAATTGGACCAAGTAAGTGCACTCATCCATACAGACAAAGCAGCAGGCATGCGCGCCCACACAAATAAGCGAGCTTAAGCATGCACACAGGGAACAGTATCACCCTTATTACCTGACAAACCAAACTGAATATTTGGCGAGGATGGTTGCAATTTTGTGTTTACACTTGAGAAACAGGAAGGACAGGTAGTAGCACCATACACTCCAGTATTCTTGCAAGTGGAACATCGCCACAAGCTGAAAGTCTGCACATAAATACCCTGCATAGTACAATCAGACTTGTCCTTTCAATTGATAATATTCTTTAGACACTATCACTTTGCCAGCATTTATCCACAGAATCCATACTTATCTAAATAAACCACTGCTCATTTTAATTCTTATAGCTAATATGTTTGTAAAAACTTCATTTAATTTGCCACCCTCTCTTTTCTTTGCGCACAAAGAGTGTGTGTGCACGCGCGCGCAAGAACAAAGTATGTTACCAATGTTTCTGTAATGATTTCCACTCTCAAAATTATGAATTTTAACATAATAAATGAATCTGAATGTACCTGCTGCACATTAAACACGAAAATTCTATTTCTTTTCTCCACGTCCACTCTGTACCCAGTGTAATAAAGGTAATTATCAGCTGTTATAAAAAAAAAAAGCTGTTCAACAATACATGGAGACTGAAAAGAAAAAAAAAAAAGAAAAAAATCTTTACAGCAGTACCTAACCCTTGGGACTCTACACATGGTACTACTACACTGCTTTGCAAACTGTAGTCTTTTACTGGATGGTAAGTAAATTTCTCTCATTGACGTCTTGACCAAAAGCCCATCAGGCTGAAAAGCTTTAATACTTATAGATGGTACCTTAAAAAAGATCACGATTCAGTCCATTCTCCGATTCCCATCCCCACATCCTTCTCTTGTCTGAATTTCTTTGCTAACTTTGAAGTTCTGCGTCATATAAGCAAAATGTCTCAGTAAAGTTACTAGGCCTATTTCCTTGTATCATTCATTATGTTGTAAAAGTTGATGCCAAGTAATACATTTATCCAAATGGTCAAATTCATTCTCACTACTTTTTCTTTGTAGTAATTACTTTAAATCCACTCATCTTAGCATCATTTCCCATCGATTATAATTTGCACAACACCCACTTGCTCAGATTTAACCTTCTACTTGCACATTCCGTCACCCTTTCTGCCTGCACTGTCACTGTTTCTCATCACCAATAAATTTAATTTTGTTAACAGCACACTTCCATTGTCAGCTAACAATGTTTATCATTTTCAAGTTAATCCTGACTGTACCTAGTTACACAACCAAGTTCATTCTCACTAAAGGCAGCAGGTCACTTTTCTGCTTCTTTCTCAGAAGTTCATCTAAAAACTTTTGTAACCTTCACATGAGCCACCCCACAATGCAGTCAAGTTACCATGCCAAGAAAGGAGCCAAGGAGACTTCATGGCTAAAGTCTAGATTGGGGACCACAGCATTCACAGTCTTATTTCTCTCCCATGCATAGGATGACAATGCATCAGTTTCATGTAGCCAATGGTATTATCATTTCACATAACCAGTAAAAGAGGAGAAAAGAGACAATGTTTTTCTAGTGCCAAAATTGAGACCGAAAAGTGATAATTTGGTTGACAGTTGGCAAAACCAGTGATATATAAAATAGTAATAAATTTTGCCTCTGAACCTTGTGGTGACACAATGATCTGTGGCATGGCCCGAGGTCTAGGCTTGGTTAGAAGTTGACAATTTGGTTGTAAGCTGGCAAAGCCAACAACTATGATATGACATGCATTTGATAAAATTCCTCTGTCTCTTGCTACAGAACACATTATCTGCCTCTTTCTCCCTCATTGGCTGCTTAGAAACAGCAGCTGACACAGCCACTTCCATCTCCATTGTATCTCATGGCAAGTGCTGACAACACTGCAGCACGAAACATGTAAATATGTTACTGGCCTCACTCTAGACTTTTATTGGTTTCATTGTTGTAATGGAGATTTCCCGTCCAAAAATCATGATTTAAGTTTTCAGTGGTTTGTCTAGATCACTTCACCACATTACAGTATGCCCAGTCTTTGATGACCATGTCATTGACAAGACATTTAACAGTTACTACTTCAGCAACCCATGTCCAAAGCAGTGCAAACAGTTTCAGGAAATAGTTGACTTCTTCGCACCTGCTGAACTCCCACCCTGTCCTCAATTCAGCACAATAAAACTCTCATCAAATGTAAAGTTATCTTTTAAGACGATTAGAGGATCCCAGTGCATAAGGATGGTCCACAAGGAAATGTAAACAATGCAAAAAAATTATATCTGTTAAAAATTACACAATGTACTTATAAGCTCGCCTGTCAAGCAATAAAAATATATGTAATTGCAACTTTAAGAGCTAAAATAAAAATTTAGAGCACACGAACCAAAGTACTCACCTTTTCTATGGCACTACTGAGACGCCCCGTTATACGTTTACAAACATTCGTGGCTAGTGCACTTGAGGCCAAAGGCAATTCACTGATAACTGTCTTTAGGCCTATACTGGAAATATCTCTAAGTTGTTCTTTATCAGAGACCATGTTCCCACACAGGGCATCTACTATTGTCTCCACTTGATATTCTTTCACTTTGTTTACTAATGGTCCCAAGCTAATAGTAAAAATAAAAAAGAAACATAAATATTTACTTCACATTATATAAAAATTACAGAAACAAAGAAGGCATATATTCTCACCACTTCACTGCCAAATTTTGAACTTCTCCATTTTTATCTTCTAGTAAACGAAGCAGCATTTTTACAACTTTTCTTTCTGAATCATCATCTAACTTAATACTATCTTTCTGAAGTTCCGTCATAAGGTCATTTGTAGCCATAAACCTGAAATCTTTATCACTTGACGTCATCTGGAAATAAACATTATTGAAAATTTATTTCTTGTAGTAGTAAGCAGCAGTCACTGGAATGTACTTATGGTATAAGCAGCTCTTGCAGCATGTGCTGATGTTGGCAATGCGTTGATGTTGGTCAGCCAGTTGGGGTGGATAGTGTACAGTAGCCAATGAGAGTTGCCAATGATTTCTTCCAGCATAAGATATGAATTGATTACATTTGTTTCCAAGATTAAGGATATCAGAATATTTTTTACTGATATGGTTATTATAAATTTTAAGGTTCGTTAATGATTTTTATATTAGTTCGCTATTTGACTGACCTGTAGTGTAGCCTGAGGACTATGTTAGGATGGAATGTGAGTTTAGTCAATAAAAGTTATTCTGACAGACTGACCTGTAACATGTCCCAAGACCTAGGTTTGGCTGGACTGTGACAATTTGCTTGTGAGTTAGCAAAGTCACCAAATCTCAATGCAAAAATATAATTACCATAAAAGACTGATATGTAGTGTAACGATAGATATAAGCTTGTAATTGCAATAAACTTTATTTATTTCAGATTTTGTTGAAAAGTGCGACAGCGTAATTTTATTCTAAATGAACAATGTCATAAACAGAACAAGCTATTTTCAAAGCCAAATCATTTGATTACCTGAACTGGTTGTTGTGTCACAAAACTATTGGAAAACAGCAGATTTGGTAACAAGAGTTGTACACTGGACGTACAAAAGCTCTGTTCTTTTAAGCTTTTAAAATACCCTACCAACTGATGTATCTTTTCATGCTTCGTACGCACATAACTGAATACTGATGCCCAAAAACTGGAACAATAACCAAGGATATTGCCTCCGAAACCTTAGTTTATGTTCATACACCTATGCACTATATGTCTTACTTTTTCTTTACACCCAATGGCCTTTTTAAACATATTAATCTCACTAAATGTCTATTAGCTGATGATGCTAATGTCCTGATTTAGCCAAGAAAGACTGAAGTCGACAGCAGTATTGGATGGCACAGTTCTCAGAGTACACATACAAAAAATATCCACAGAAATTTGCTGTGAAAATACAGGAAACTTTTTGCGCTCTAACAAGGGAACCTCCCCATCGCACCCCCCTCAGATTTAGTTATAAGTTGGCACAGTGGGTAGGCCTTGAAAAACTGAACACAGATCAATTGAGAAAACAGGAAGAAGTTGTGTGGAACTATGAAAAAAATAAGCAAAATATATGAACCGAGTAGTCCATGCGAAGATAGGCAACATCAAGTATACTGGGAGTCAAGGAGCGCCATGGTCCCGTGGTTAGCGAGAGCAGCTACGGAACGAGAGGTCCTAGGTTCAAGTCTTCCCTCAAGTGAAAAGTTTAATTTTTTATTTTCAGTTTATGTGACAAACTCTTATGTTTTCATCACTTTTTTGGCAGTGATTATCACATCCACAAGAAAACTTAAATCGGGCAAGGTAGAAGAATCTTTTTACCCATTCGCTAAGTGTACAAGTTAGGTGGGTCGACAACATATTCCTGTCATGTGACGCACATGCCGTCACCAGTGTCGTATAGAATATATCAGACGGGTTTTCCCGTGGAGGAATCGGTTGTCCTATGACCTTGCGATCAAATGTTTTCAGTTCCCATTGCAGAGGCACGTCCTTTCGTCTACTAATCGCACAGTTTTGCGGTGTGGTCGCAAAACACAGACACTAAACTTATTACAGTGAACAGTGACGTCAATGAACGAACGGACAGACCATAACTTTGCGAAAATAAAGAAAGTAAAATTTTGAGTCGAGAGAAGACTTGAACCAAGGACCTCCCATTCTGCAGCTACTCACGCTAACCACGGCGCTCCTGAGCTTACAACCCTCTTGATGTTACCTATCTTGGGCATGGACTACTGAGTTTGTATATATTACTAATTTTTTTCACGGTTCCACACAACTTCTTCCTGTTTTCTCGATTGATCTGTGTTCAGTTTTTCAAGGCCTATCCACTGTGTCGACTTATAACTACATCTGAGGGGGTGCGATGGGGAGGTTCCCTTGTAAGAATGCAGCAGGGTACAGGTGTAAGTAACCTGTTACAGAACCTCAACATTGTGCTAGGGTCTAAGAAAATTAAACTCTGTTAGAAATAAACAGTGATGGAGCAGGCATACCCTGCACAGCACCATTCACTGTTCTGCTATGTACTCGGCTACTGGGGACTGCTAATCATAGTACAAACATAGGCTATTTCGAACAAAAAAGGAACACTGACAACATGGGGCAACAAAAATTGGTATCTTGTAAATATCACTATTAAACTCAACATTTATTTACACATGAACTCATGTTGTCCAAATACCACAACCTAATAAAAAGTAGTAAGTTAATTGAGCTTAATTATATACATGTCACTCTGTACAAGTGGACAAAAAATCTCCACTAACATCAGAATAACAGCCTACCATTATGGTGGAATTTATTCCGGTTTCACACTGAAATTGCTCAATGTACACATCTATAATCTGAAGAGTTTTAAATGGTCCCATTAACAGCAACTTGCCCGAAACGTCAGTAGGCCTACACATAAATAAATAGCTCCTGTACAACATCATACAAAATGTCTCAGGCACATATCCAAACATAGTATATTAAATCTGAGAAATACATTTAGTGCAGAGTTAAACATAAATCAAACAATGACATAACTTAAGTCAACAACATTCCTTCGAAAAATGAGTAACTCATTACAACGGGTTGCTTTAATCAGAACGCTGAAAGTTGAGTTCTTTCTTATTTTCCTTACTTGCATGTTAAATACCTTGATTCACTTCCCCAACACTAAAGTTTGGTAGAGATACAACACTAACACACATGTTGCACAAATCGGGTGAACACTAAGTGAAATTTTATGCAAATACCTGCTTCCTACATCCATTAATAAAATAAAAACAATGTATGTTCCAAACCAAAGTCTGAATGTGCAATATCCCATGAAACATACTTCGCAAGACGTATATCTGAAACGTGAAACTAAACATAACAAAAACTGTCAAAATGTAAAAAGAATCTGCCCTTGCTGGAGACACAAACCACAACATGATAAAGCAATTCATTTTTATCTTTATTCTGAATACGACTGCCAAAAATCAGGAAACCTGTCGCTAGTTTGTTGCAAGCCAAGCTAGTAAAAACACAAACCTGATGAACATTTACTTCAGCCGTTTATACACTTACCTTCTCCAATAAATTCGCAATCTGATAGGACACACTCGCCATTTTCGTGATTTAATTATGAACTGCCAGACAGAAATATTTGGGTTTTAGAGATATAAAAAAATTTGAATTTATGAATCTTTTACTAAGTTTTCGACAATCACCCGGCGATTCACTGCCCACAGATCTACATCACAGGCAGAGATTAACTGCGATGAAGCAAAGAAGTGTTTTGAGAAATACAAGCCGAATGACAAACGACTCGGTAACGATCATGAGAAATACACCGTGGCGCTAACGTGACAGCATATTTCTAAGTGCTTAGATTAGATGAGTAACTACCTACCATACTTCAAGATTATTAATACTATTTACGACTTAGTCCTCAGAGTTCTGAAACAAAATGTGTAAAAAAATAAAATAGTATGTTTATGAATGAATGAAATTAGTTTCATCCGTTACCAAATAATCCACTCCTTACCGAGCACCAGTACCTTTGTAATTACACGCTATCACTACACAAAGTTAACATTAAAAAGTGTAAGATGATTAAAATATACAACTGGGGATGCTGCGGTATCTGCTGCTTCCCACATTTAAGTCTCAATCTCTTTCTGTTCTCTGGCGCATATATTCTTTTTCCCAAGATATTCGTGGTTCTCAATTTTGTTTTAAATATCTGCTGTCAATCAGACTTCTTGTTGGTTCCCAACCACCGTATCACATATCTGTATCACTGTTAAGTACTTTTGTTTAAACATACAAGATCATTTTATTTTTATATAAATTTTCTTCATTTTTAAGTGTTTAAAATCATGATACCTGTCATACTTGTCTAAGGTAGTCCATACCATTACCATATAAAATGATAATTAATGATAATATCCTGTCATACGACCTCTACATAAAGTTAATGATTGCAGTCCTCTACAATTACAATAATTAGCTGCAACAGGTAGAAGACAGAATACATGGTTTGTTGGTGGTGCAGATTTTGATCGAAATAAAATCATGCTGCAGTTTTCTTCTTCGACATGCCAGTATAGAAGCATTCACAGAATCAGCTAGGTGAAAAATCCGTGCAATAGACTCATTTAATCAATCAATCAATCAATTCCTTCTACTTGTCTGAAGACAACATTGATGTTGCATAAGACATCGTCAAGTACAAGTTATTTCGTTGTGGACAACAGAATATAATGTTACATATAACTTACATAAATTTTAATTTATACTAGCATAAGTTATTTCTTTGTGGGCAACAGAATACAATTTTACATATTAAACTTACATAAATTTCAATTTACACTTTTATATTACCCAGTTTATAATATACATAATTTAGTTCACATTACAGTTAAATCTTTTATAGCATTACACAAAAATTCCTGAACATTATAGAAAGTCTTTCTTTTTAGCCATGATTCCACCACCATTTTAAATTTATTATGGGGCAGTTCCTTAATACTTTGTGGTATTTTATTCAGGAACACCTTGACAATGTGTGTAAAATTGTTTTTGGCCTTGGATACTCTAGTCCAGGAGACATTCATCAAATTTCTGTTCCTCGTTTCATAAGTATGGACATTAGCCCTAGTTTCATACATGAGAGCATTCTCTTTGGCGTAGGCAAGAACTCGCAGTGTGTAAAAGCTGGGAACAGTGAGCATTATGTATTTGGTGAAGTATTATTTGCAGGAAGTTGTGTTTTGTAGACCGAAAATGCACTTTACTATTTTCTTCTGCCACAGGAAGACATTCTTAGCCCCAGCAGAGTTCCCCCAGAGTATTATCCCATAGTTCGAATGTGTCTGAAAAAATGCATAATAGGCCATAGGGAGAAGGTCTTGATTGAAACAGCTTTTTAATTTGCTTATCAGGTACATTAATCTTGATAATTTATTACAAACTTTTACTGTCAAAATGGATTCCTAACAATTTCACTGACTTTTCCTTGAGTTTGTGCAGGTCAGTGTCAAGGTTCCTGAGGGAGGAAAGTATGTGTTCTGTTTTATTATCATTTAGCTTTAAACAGTTCCCCCTGTCATCTGCATACATCACTACTTTACATGGCACCATATTTGGCAAGTCATTTACATATATAACAAACAGAAACGGTCCCAGCACAGAACCTTGTGGGACCCCATACATAACATTCTGAAAATCAGATTCTTTATTTGGATTTATGATCACACTTTGTTTTCTTTTAGATAAATATGAGCTCAAAAATGACAGTTCATTGCCTTTTATTACATAATGTCCTATTTTGTTTATCAAAATATTATGTGAATCAGTGTCAAAGGACTTGCTAACATCTAACAGAGTGGCATACGTATGTTGTCTATCCTCAAAGCCATGTAGAGAAGATAACACAACATTTTGAATGGCCTTAATTGTAGACAGCCCATTTTGAAACCCACACTGAGCCTGGTTTAAGAGGTTATTACTTTAAAAAAGATCATTCAATTGGTTTTTTACTACATTTTCAATAATTTCTGATATTATTGGGACTTTTGCAATAGGCCTATAGTTTTTAGGTGCGTTTCTGTTTCCATTTTTATGCACAGGCAATATGGTGGTTAACTTTAAGCTGTCTGGAAATACTCCTTTTGTGAACATAAGGTTTATAAGGAAATTGGAGAGGCCATAGACATCCTCTGTTCTAAAGTTGCTCATCTTGGAGACAACATCTATTATTTCCTTAGGGCCAACAGTTATACACCAGGTAGTTTCTAAACCAGCATTAGGTCCATCTTTCCATAAAATGGGCAATCTATCTGCATTTCTGTGATTAGTACTTGCCTTGACTTCATTGGTCATAGAAAATTTTCCAACATTTATGAAGTAATTATTAAGCTCTTCTGCACTTAATGGAATGGTTAATTTTCTGTGGTAGTCCTAGTTTCTGTTTTAATTACATTCCACACTGCTTTGCATTTGTCACTGGAATTAAGAATGTAATGACCATTGGCCTTTTTTAGTTTCAAGAATCTCCTTCCTGTATATCTTTTTTACTTTATCATAAGCGTGTTTAGAGTGATTGCCTCTGTGTGATTTTTCATAATACACTCTTAGTAAGATCCTTAATTGATGGGGATAGGGTATGTAACAGTTGCTGGAACTTCTGTTCTGGTTCTTGGTATGCAACCAATTTGATTTTATTTTGAGTGGGCAGCACTCATTAAAGATATTTCCAACTGTACGTAGGATGCAATTTACATATAAAAGCCGACTTAGGAATTTTCCTTTGTGTGAGACCACATGTAGAAGATCATGCGCCGATTTAAAGTTCTAGATTCGCATATTTTACTGTTCACGTCGTTTCTTCGTTATCTTTCATTGATTGCATCAGTACCTGTTTGTATTGTCATACATTGTGAAATTTCGAACATTCGTACTGATATCGTTAACTCTAGGCTTAAACTTAATTGTGTTCTTTTAAAATTTTTGAAAATGGTAGCCCTACCCTCGTTAAAAACAATCGTTCTCTAATTTCGTTTTGCAGTTACGTGAGGAGTGGACTGTTTTGGGAATTTTGGACGCTTAATTGCTGGTGTGAGTGTTTTGGATAAGTAATTTGTTACGTAGCAAATCAGCGGTTATGGTTAACATTTCTGCCAAAGAAAACATCACCCCTGAACTGTACATCAACCCAAATGAACGTGCGTTTTTGACAATTTTTGGAAGCTACCATTGTCCTTTGCATAACCTACAAGCAGTTTGTAGCAAATGGACGTTTGTGATTTAGCTACTGTATCAGATTTTCTAACATATTGTGTTACATTTAGATTTCCCTTAATTAGAAGTGGCCCTATACATTATCTGCATTTATCTCAAGTTAACTCTATTTTCGATTTTGCTAACAACTATAACTAACCTCAAAAGTTCTAGGAAGCCAGTAGTTCTTACCAAGGGTTTTGTGTTGCCTTGATAGAAATCTCGTTTTCTGTATTTGCTGCAGTTCTTATAGGGAATTAGCAACTTTTTAGTTAACCAGGTTAAAAGATAACCAACGGGCTTAATTTAGTTATTTTTTCACAGCCTTATATCACATTGCGCCAGCCAAAATGCAGCCCTACTGTGAATGTTGTTCTCGAACACGAGGTGAGTTGTTTGACGTTTGTGCGCAGCTGGGAATCGCCATGACTACTGTCAAACGATTGGCAGCTGCTGTCAACTGATGTGTTGGAAGAGCTCTTGAGTGTTGTGTGCTTGTGATACCTGTATCATAGGTACCTCAAATACTATCCTCTTCTGTGGAACCTGTCTCCTCTACAGAAAGTGCAGAAAATGTCATTACTCGTCCACTTGACAGTAAGTGGCGTGTCAATGGTAGGACAAGGAGTCCTGCATAGGGTGGACAGGGACCAGGGTGTTGTACCGATCCCCCTAACCAACAAGTTTAAGGCGCTGTCTTTCACTGAAACTGAAACTGAGGCAGTGAGACTCACTTCACCTGTTTAAGGGAAAACTGGTTTGTCCAGTGTTAGGGGCAGGCAAATCCAAAAGGGTATTGGTCTATTAATTATCAGCGGCTCAAACGTAAGGCACATGATGGTACCCCTTTGGAAATGGCAGCAAGGCGCTGGAAAGTACATCAGGTGCATTCTGTGTGTATGCCTGGGGGCTCATTCAACATGCTGAAGAGGCTATTCCAGCAGCCATTGAGGGAACAGAGTGTAACCAACTGCAGATTGTGGCGCACATTGGAACAAATAATACCTGTCGTCTAGGCTCTGAAGTCATTCTTAAGTGATTACAGCGACTGGCAGAGAAGGTTGAGAAGAGCAAACTTGCACATGCAGTTTCAACAAAGTTCACAATTTGTAGCACTGTACCCAGAACTGGTCATGGCCCCTTGGTTCTGAGTCGAGTGGAAGGACTGAACCAGACACTTCAAAGGCTCTGAGACAAGCTAGGCTGCGACTTGCTGGACTTGCGTCATAAAGTTGAGAACTGCAGGGTCCCCCTCAATGGGTCAGGTGTGCCTTACACATCAGAAGCTACTACTGAGGTAGCTGACTGTGTATGGGGTGCACACAAGGTTTTTTTTTAGATTAGACGACTCTCCATCCAGGCCAGATAACAATAGCTGTAGGAAACCCAGAAGTATCAATGTGAAATCGAATGAAGTGCCTCCCACAGGTGAAAGTATTAAAATGCTTATGGTAAATTTCCAAAGCATTCACAACTAAGTACCAGAGTTTGAAGAGCTCATGAAAAGCAGTGAAGCTCAGATAATACTAGGTACAGAAAAGTGGTTGAAACCTGAAATTGATAGTAGTGAAATTTTTTAGGAAAATTTAATTGTATATCGAAAGAATAGGCTAATGGGAAATGGAGGTCGTACATTTGTTGCAGCAGACAAGAAACTCAAATCCACTGTAACAGAAACTGAAGCTGCATGTGAGACTGATTGGGCAAGAATCAGTATCAGGGGTCGGCATAAAATGATAATTGGATCCTTCTACTGCATACCAGACTCATCTCCTGATGAAACTGAAAACTTTAGAGAAAACCTCAGTTCACTTGTACGTAAGTTCCCCAGTCATATTGTAATCATAGGTGGAACTTTCATCATCCACCAATTAATTGGGAAAATTACTGTTTTGTTAGTGGTGGGTGTGATATGACATCCTGTGAAGCGTTACTAAATGCCTTCTGTGTAAACTACCTAGAACAGATAGTTAGGAAACCCACTCTTGATGGAAATATATTGGATCTAATGTTAACAAATAGACCTGACCTCTTTGAGGATGTCCACGTCGAAACTGGTGTCAGTGACCATGACATTATTGTGGCAACAATGATTACCAAAGTACAAAGGACAACTAAAATAAGCAGAAAGTTAATATGTTCAGTAAACTTGATAATAAATCAGTAGTGTCATATATCAATGAGAAAATTGAAACTTTCAACAAATGCCAGGAGCATGTAAAAGAACTCTGATTCAAGTTTAAAAAAATACTTGACCATGAACTAGACAGATATGTACCCAGTAGAACAGTTCATAATGGGAGGGAATCTCCACAGTATACAGTCACTGTAAAGAAATTTCTAAAGAAACAGACATTACTGCATAATAGGAGTAAAACAAAGCATAGGGCTGTAGATCGATGCTGAATAAAACTCATTTGGCTGTCAGGAGAGAAATGCATGATGTCTCCAATGACTACGTAGCAGAATATTGTCAAGTGATCTTTCACAAAGCCTAAATATAAAGGCATCAAAGATAGTGTCCAGTCCCTAGTGAATGAGAAAGGAACTGAAACCAAGGGTAGCAAAGCGAAATCTTAAATTCTTAATGTGTTTTCAAATGTTGCTTTACAAAAGAAACCCCAAGAGAATTACCCCAGTTTGATCTTCATATCACTGAAAAGATAAGTGAAATAAGTATTAGTGTCAGTGGTGTTGACAAACAGCTGACATCATTAAAACTGAACAAAGCTCCAGGCCCAATGGAATCCCTGTCAGCTTCTATACTGAATTTGCGTCTGAGTTAGCCTCCTTCTAACTGTAATCTACTGCAGATTCCTACAACAAAGAAACGTGCCCCCACACCCATCTATGAGAAGGATAGTAGAATTGAAGCACAAAACTACATTCAAATATCCTTGACATCGATTTGCTATAGAATCTTATAACATATTCTGAGCTCAAACAGAATGAAGTGTCTTCATCAGAATGACTTCCTTAATGCCAGCCAGCATGGATTTCGAAAACATTGATCATGTGAAACGCAACTTGCATGACATATTGAAAGTTTGAACCAAGGCTATGCTGTATTTCTTGATTTCGAAAAAGCATTTTACTCAGTATCACACCTATACCTATTGTCAGACAACTGATCATACAGGGGTATCAAGTGGGACTGGACTGAGAACTGTTTGGTGTGGACGACGTCACATTTTATCTTGGATGGAGAGTCATCAGATATAGAAGTAACTTCGGGTGTTCCACATGGACGTGTGTTGAGACTCTGGCTGTTCAAGTTGAATATTAACGACCTTGCCGGCAGTATCAATAATAACTTCGAACATTTTGCAGAAGAGAGAGAGATCAGTAAGGAAATGCTGTGAGAAAGAAACCATATAAATATTCAGTCAGGTCTTGATAAGATTTCAAAGTGCTGCAGAGACTGGTAACTTGCTTTAAATGTTCAAAAATGTAAAACTTTGCTCTTCACAAATAGAAAAAAACATAGTATCCTATGACAATTAGATCAATGAGTCACTGTTGAAATCACCCAACTCATAGAAATACCTAGGTGTGACACCTTGTAGGGATATGCAATGGAATGTTCACATACATTCAGTCATGGGTAAAACAGGTGGCAGACTTCGGTTTATTGGTAGAATACTGGAGAAGTGCCAACTGCCTTCAAAGGAGATTGTTTACAAATCAGTTGTATGACTGGTTCTAGAATATTGTTCAAGTATGTGGGACCTTACCAGAAACGACTAACAGGGTATAGTAAATATATACACAAAAGAGCAAAATGAATGGTCACATGTTTGTTTAATCCTTGGGAGAGTGTCACAGAGATACTGAACTGGAAGACTCTTGAAGATAGACATAAACTATCTCAAGGAAGTCTATTAAGAAAGTTTCATGTATCAGCTTTAAATGATTACTCTAGGAATGTACTAAAACTCCCTACATATTGCTCATATAGGGATGATAAGTTAAGAATAATTACTGCATACACAGGGGCATTCAAACAATCATTTTTCTCATGCTTCACACATGAATGGAACAGTACGAATAATAGCTGGTACAGTGGGATCATACCCTCTGCCATGCATCTCACGATGATTTGTAGAGTATAGATGTAGATGCAGAACCATTCTCACTATCATTTTTTGGACAGAAATTATATTCAACTTATACCAGACCTATGTAGTATATTTCCTATCAAATATTTACAAAATGTTCCATTAATAAGATTTAAATATACACCTGATTCATTCTTCGCTAACTAGAAATGTCGCAAGACTCAACAGCTTTGCCATTTTGCATTTCTTACTGCTATTGTTATTACTTCTATGCCGATTTTATTGATGTCACTTCTGCCATCAAATTACTATTTATGTACTTTGTCCCCGATTATTACTGTAATTCGGGCTTTGTCAAAAGTTAGTGAACATGGATATTTAAATTTTTTATAATAATCAAGGATATCTTAATGATAATATTTCAATTTCATGCATATTTAAAATCTTTTCGATTTGTATACAACTCACATTTCTTCCACAGTCGTATTTACACTACTGGCCATTAAAATTGCCACACCACGAAGATGACGATCTACAGACGCGAAATTTAACTGACAGGAAGATGATGCTATGATATGCAAATGACTAGATTTTCAGAGCATTCACACAAGGTTGGTAACGATGGCGACACCTACAACGTTTGTGACATGAGGAAAGTTTTCAACCGATTTCTCATACACAAACGGCAGTTGACCGGCGTTGCCTGGTGAAACGTTGTTGTGATGCCTCGTGTAAGGAGAAGAAATGCGTACCATCACGTTTGCGACTTTGATAAAGGTCGGATTGTAGCCTATAGCGATTGCGGTTTATCGTATCGCGATATTGCTGCTCGCGTTGATCGAGATCCAATGACTGTTAGCAGAATATGGAATCGGTGGGTTCAGGAGGGTAATACGGAACGCCGTGGTGGATCCCAGGACCTCGTATCACTAGCAGTCGAGATGACAGGCATCTTATTCGCATGCCTGTAACGGATCGTCCAGCCACGTCTCGATCCCTGAGTCAACAGATGGGGACGTTTGCAAGACAACAACCATCTGCACGAACAGTTCGACGACGTTTGCAGCAGCATGTGCTATCAACTCTGAGACCACGACTGTAGTTACCCTTGACGCTGCATCACAGAGAGGAGCGCCTGCGATGGTGTACTCAATGACGAACCTGGGTGTACGAATGGCAAAACGTCATTTTTTCGGATGAATCCACGTTCTGTTTACAGAATCATGATGGTGTCATCTGTGTTTGGCGACATCGCGGTGAACGCACATTGGAAGCGTCTATACGTCATCGCCATACTGGCATATCACCAGCATGATGGTATGGGGTGCCACTGGTTACATGTCTCGGTCACCTCTTCTTCGCTCTAACGGCACTTTGAACAGTGGACGTTATATTTCACATATGTTACGACCCGTGGCTCCACCCTTCATTCAATCCCTGCAAAACCTTACATTTCAGCAGAATAATGCATGACTGCATGTTGCAGGTCCTGTACGGGCCTTTCTGGATACAGAAAATGTTCGAATGCTGCCCTGGCCAGCACATTCTCCAGATCTCTCACCAATTGAAAACGTCTGGTCAATGGTGGCCGAGCAAGTGGCTTGTCACAATACGCCAATCACTACTCTTGATGAACTGTGGTATCGTGTTGAAGCTGCATGGGCAGCTGTACCTGTACACGCCATCCAAGTTCTGTCTGACTCAATGTCCAGGCGTATCAAGGGCGTTATTACGGCCATAGATGATTGTTCTGGGTACTGATATCTCAGGATCTATGCACCCAAATTGCGTGAAAATGTAATCACCTGTCAGTTATAGTATAATATACTTGTCCAATGAATACCCATTTATCATCTGCATTTCTTCTTGGTGTAGCAATTTTAATGGCCAGTAGTGTAGTTCATCACATAAACATATGTATACTTCTTTGTGACTTATTTCTACCTCCATTCTACCTGCTTACTATGGAAAGCATATTTAATAGAGAGCAGGATTAAATCTACTTTGGTATCGATATTACTGCAACGTTCAAAGCATTGCCTGCTATGCTTGTTAGGTTGTGGTCAGCTGATGTCGCCAAAAAAGTAAATGATATATTGAATTCCACAATAATTTCACAGATACACAGTCCAATCTAGTCACTGTCACGAATGATGATGGTGATGATGATGATGATGATGATGATGAAATGACGAGGACAACACAAACACCCATTCTCTGGGCTGGGAAACTCCCCAACCTGGCTGGGAATCGAACTGGGGACCCTGTGATTCAGAGGCAGCAACACTAGCTACTAGATCACGAGCTGCAGACTTTTAAAAACATGTAGAACAATTGTGATTGTAGGTGTCTCCAGCATGGGAAAATCTTGAATAGTTCTCAGGTTTAGACAACACCAACACCACCTAGCTGAAAACCAGAGAACTTTTCAAAATGAAGAATGTTGGTTGACCAGTTACATTTGCTGTCTATATAAGCACCAGGAGTTTTGTATCCTCAACTATCTGCATCGATTGATCACTGTACTTTATGTCAATTTCTTCAAAATTTCTTTGTGATGTCTGGTACCTTATGTAATGGGTATTACATCGC
The DNA here is from genome assembly GCF_023864345.2 of Schistocerca serialis cubense. Taxonomy (NCBI): domain Eukaryota; kingdom Metazoa; phylum Arthropoda; class Insecta; order Orthoptera; family Acrididae; genus Schistocerca; species Schistocerca serialis. The sequence continues at coordinate 221,470,018 of NC_064639.1, read as the reverse complement.
TGAAGGAGACGTCATTTGAAGAAAATCAATTTAAAATTTCAGTGAAAACTTTGTTTGCATTTTGTTCAACACTGTTTTCTGACAATTCATGAGTGGAAATTGTGGTATCATCTATGGAAAGGGTAAATCTACTCTTCGTAATGGTGCAAAGTGGGAGGTAATTAATTAAAATAAGATATAGAAGCTAAAATAGAGCCTTGTGGCACACCACAACGTAAGATGCTCCAGTGAGATTAAGCCATTCAGCACCATAATTTGCTTTTTCTCTTTTAGATGCAAGTGAAGCCCCAAACCGACAATACCTGCCAAACCTTAATACTGCTTTTTCAAAAGAATTCGGTGGTTTACACAACTGAAGGCTTTTGAGAGATCGTAATAAATATCTGCTGATGACATGCTTTTGTTAACGGCTTTCAAAACTCGGTTATCAAAACAGGATATTGATTGTTCAGCAGAGAGACCAGCACAAAACCCAAACTAACTTTTGTTGAGGATATTGTGGAAGCTAGATGATCGACAATCATTCTGTACATGAGTTTTCAAGAATGTTTGAAAAGAGTGTTAGAAGAGAGATTGAACAATAGTTCATGACATTACTTTTATCACTTTTTAAAGAGTGATATCATGACAGCTAGTTTTAGTCTATCACGAACAATGCACAAATCCATTGCAGAGTCTTATCTATAAATACACTGGTGTCCAAAATTAAAGCAACAAACCGCTATTTCCCCATCATTTGTCTAAGTACCACAAACTATCAACAGATGTCTGTATGATCGTATTCCGCACCAAAGGTGGCATTATGGTCAACAGACAACTACGCCAGCAATGACGTCAGGGCACACATTAAATGGGGTAATATTTGTTGTATAGTCCCACATCCACAATCACAGTGCACACAGTCACGGATGGTGCAGTATGACACAGAGAAGACGCCTACCAGACTCTCTGCAGTGGAGAGCCATAGGCATAACGAAACCAAGACAGTCGCAAACAGATGTGGCCCAATGGTGTAAACTGAATCATTCTGTTGTTTCTTGGATATGGCGACAGTTGACAGAGACTGAAACTGTATCCCAAAGACCAAAGAAGGGCCGACCATGTGTGACATCAGAAAGGGAAGACCGTCGTTATTTGGCTGTAAGAACATAACTTAACCGCCACACGGCAACTGGAGTCCGACCTTGCAGCATCCACTAGACGTGTTGTATCGAGGCAAACAGTGTACAGAAGGCTTCAGCACAGTGGCCTTTATTGTTTGAGACTTGCTGTATGTGTACTTCTGACGCGTCTTCACAGAATGGAACGTCTAGAGTGGAGTGGTCAACATGCCACCTGGACTATCGAACAGTGGGCCAGTGTTCTTCTCACATATGAGTCCTGTATGTGCCTGGAGAAAGAGTCGCGACGGATTCGCATCTGGAGGGAATGTGGAACATGATTTTGGGGCACAAACATTGTGGAAAGAGACTAATATTGAGGGGGATCAACAACAGTGTGGGCACAGACTGTGTTGACCATTTGAACAGCTCTTTATGAAATTGTAAGGGTGTATCGCCAAGGTTTAACTGCTGTTAGGTATCATGACGATATATTGAGAAATCTTGTGTGGTTGTTGAGAGGTTCTGTGGGATCAGACTTCGTACTGAAGGAAAATAATGCATGGGTGGTTGATGTTTCCTTGGAAATAGAAGATACTACATGTATAATGTGACCTTCTCACTCTTCGAATTTGAATCCCATAGAGCATGTCTGGGATCACTATGGAGACGAGTTGCATCACGTCTGTATCCACCAACCACTCCCCAAGACTGCGAGCAGCTCCGTGGGAAGAATGGGTGTTATTACCTCAACATAAGATTGTTGACATCATTCACAGCACATCCCATCGTTGTCAGGCCTGTATTGCTGCCAGAGTTGATTACACCCCATGTTGAGCACAGTAATCAGTTGTCTGAATGTGTGTGCAAATCTGTTACGTTGGAAAAAAACCAAGAACATTTTTGTCTACTGTTATGCACTTTGCTGTTGTTTACGTTCTGTATTCTTTACATTGTCTAATTTACTGTCACCTGTTTATGTTGTTTTGAGGCAAAATAAACCCAACCTTGCAAAATTTCTTTTTGTTGCTTTAATTTTGGACACCAGTGTATATTGTCAGTCATAATTTAACAGTTACCAGTCCCTCCTGTAGAAAAATCTGCTACTGCCACCAGATTAAAAGACTTAGCTGTACTTTCTGAGCCGGTCGCGGTGGTCTCGCGGTTCTAGGCGCTCAGTCCGGAGCCGCGTAACTGCTACGGTCGCAGGTTCGAATCCTACCTCAGGCATGGATGTGTGTGATGTCCTTAGGTTAGTTAGGTTTAAGTAGTTCTAAGTTCTAGGGGACTGATGACCACAGATGTTAAGTACCATAGCGCTCAGAGCCATTTGAACCATTTGTACTTTCTGAATCTACTTTAATACTGCACTAAGTTAGAAAACAGACTTTAAAATCACTGCTATTATTGAATTCGTGGAATTTGAGGACAGTTAGGATAAAAGAGTATCTTACTGCCTCAGGAATATATTCATGATCCCTGTAGGACCAACAACTGACAAGCCCTTTATACTAATCTCTAGTCTACATAATTCAATATGTTGCTCCATACAGTGGCTCTTTATATTAATGCTCTGGACAATATGTGTCATTTTTTACGATAAATTAGAGTACCAACTTTCCCACAGATAGTTCTAGAGTAATGTGTAGCTATACAGTAACCACTCAATTACATAATTTCAACTCATCTCTCATATGATGTTCACTGAAACATAACACACGAGTATTGTTAACACCAGGAGGACCAGCATTACCGAACTACCTGAAAGGGCCACTAATTGTCATTTTGACTGGTAAAGTTTTTTTCTTTGTTTTCAGTTTTACTTCCTAAGTTACTTCTTTATAGTATTTTTACAGGTCAGTAGCGCATTTTGCTGATTGTACAAATGCAATATGATTAAACATTTCTGTAGAAAATATATTTAATCAAATAAAAAAAGCCGGAGCAAAGAAGATATTGTAAATACAAAATCAATTCAAACTTAACTTACAAAGCAAATAAACATATAATTATACAATAACATTTTTGATCTGGATGACTAATACTCAAAGTACCGACAGGTCATAAGCATATATTTAGTATGAAAAATAAAGAACAAAGCTGTAGCAATAACGAGGAAATAAAGTCTTTTTCCTCTATATGACATGTTTTCAATCAAAGTGACCATCATTATCAAAACACTTTGCGCAATTGTACTGAACACTTCCAGCACATGTATCACATATGAATTTCTTGCACTGCATATACAGATTTTTGCTTTTGTTGGAACTTTTGTATCCTCCTATCTGGCAGGTCTACTTTACTGGTACCTTATGTATTTCAGTGGTTGCAGTGAACCTATGAAGAGGTCCTTTCCTTGACTGTACCTACACAGAGTAGAGTTCTGCCAGTTTGAAAAGAAATATTTGCAAGCTAACTTTTTCTGCTGTTGTCTCTCTGTAAAGGATATGGGTGGTGGGTTTTCGGGTTCCACTTAATAGGTCAGGAGTCCACTACACACAGGAGGTGGCTACACGGATACACGGATAACAGGGGCTGTGTGGAAGGGACTGGGCGGTTTTTTGCGTTAGGGGGTCTCAGGAAACCACAGAAGGGACGTTCGTCTAAAAGAGGGCAGGTAAAACACAGTAAGGTAGTTGCAGAAACGATTGGTATTGTAGTTGTAAATTGTCGTAGCTCTGTTGGGAAAGAACCAGATCTCCAAGCCACAATAGAAAGCACTGAAGCTCAAATAGTTGTAGGTACAGAGAGCTGGTTAAAGCCGGAAATAAGTTCAGCCGAAATTTTTTCAAACGATCTAACAGCGTTCAGAAAGGATAGATTAAATACAGTTGGTGGTGGAGTATTTATTGCTGTCAGAGGTAGTTTGCTTTGTAGCGAAATTGAAGTAGATAGTTCGTTTGAAATAGTATTGGTAGAGGTTATACCTGACAATCGGACTAAACTATTAACGTGATCGTTTTACCGACCCCCCGCCCCCCCCCCCCCCCCCCCGACTCAGAAGATAACAGTTGCTGAACAGTTCAAAGAAAACTTGAGTCTCATTTCAAATAAGTACCCCGCTCACATAATTACAGTCGGTGGTGACTTTAATCTACCCTGGAAAAAATATACATTTAAAGCCCGCGGCAGGCAAAAAACGTCATCCGAAATTGTACTGAATGCTTTCTCAGAATTAGTTAATGAGCCCACTCGAAGCGTAAATAGTTGCGAAAGCATTCTTGACCTTTTAGCAACAAATAATCCTGGCCAAATAGTGAGTATTGTGACGAACACAGGGACTAGCGACCACAAGGCAGTTGCTGCTAGGCTGAATACCGTAATACCTACAACCATCAAAAAGAAACACAAAGATTATATATTTAAAAAAGCTGATAAAAATGCTCTTAACACCATTTTAAGAGACAGTCTTCACTCCTTACAATCTGATCATGTAAGTGTAGAAAAGTTGTGGAATGTTTTGAGAGAGATCGTATCGACAGCAATTGAGAGATATATACCACATAAATTAATAAGTGATGGTACTGATCCCCCATAGTGCACAAAACGGGTCAGATCGTTGTTGCAGAAGCAATGATAAAAGCATGCCAGATTTTAACGCATAATGCCCAAGATTGGCAAAGTTTTACAGAAGTTCGAAATATGGTGCGTACTTCAATGAGAGATGCTTCTTAATATTTTTCACAACGAAATTCTATCTCGAAATCTGGGAGAAAACCCAAAGAGATTCGGGTCATACATAAAGCACACCAGGCAATACCTTCACTGCGCGATAACAACGGTGAAGTTACTGATGACAGTGCCACTAAAGCAGAGTTACTAAACACAGTTTTCCGAAACTCCTTCAGCAAAGAAAACGAAGTAAATATTCCTGAATTCCAATCAAGAACAACTGCCAAGATGAGAAACATAGAAGTAGATATCCTCGGAGTAACGAAGCAGCTTAATAAAGGCAAGGCATCCGGCCCAGATTGTATACCAGTCAGGTTCCTCTCAGAGTATGCTGATAAAATAGCTCCATATTTAGCAATTATATACAACCACTCGCTCACAGAAAGATCCGTACCTAAAGACTGAAAAATTGATTAAGTCACACCAATACCCAAAAAGGGAAGTAGGAGTAATCCGCTGAATTGCAGGCCTATATTACTAACGTCGATTTGCAGTAGGGTTTGGAACATATACTGTATTCTAACATTATGAAGTACCTCGAAGGAAACAATTTATTGGCACATAGTCAGCATGGTTTCAGAAAATATCGTTCTTGTGAAACACAACTAGCTCTTTATACCCGTGAAGTAATAAGTACCATCGACAGCGGATGACAAATTGATTCCGTTTTTTTAGATTTCCAGAAGGCTTTTGACACTGTTCCTCTCAAGCGTCTTCTAACCAAACTGCGTGCCTATGGAGTATCGCCTCAGTTGTGCGACTGGATTCGTGATTTCCTGTTATAAAGGTCACAGTTCGAGGTAATAGACGGAAAGTCATCGAATAAAACAGAAGTAATATCAGGCGCTGCCAAAGGAAGTGCTATAGTACCTCTATTGTTCCTGATCTATATTAACGACATAGGAGACAATCTGAGTAGCCGTCTTAAATTGTTTGCAGATGATGCTGTCATTTACCGTCTTGTAAAGTCATCAGACGATCAAAACGACTTGCACAATGATTTAGGTAAGATATCTGTATGGTGCGAAAAGTGACAATTGACCCTGAATAAAGAAAAGTGTGAAGTTATTCACACGAGTACTAAAAGAAATCAGCTAAATTTCGATTACGCGATGAGTCACACAAATCTGAAGGCTGTAAATTCAACTATATACTTAGGGATTACAATTACGAATAACCTAAATTGGAACGATCACATAGATAATATTGTGGGTACAGCAAACAAAAGACTGCGATTCATTGGCAGAACACTTAGAAGGTGCAACAGGTCTACTAAAGAGACTGCTTACACCACGCTTCTCCGCCCTATTCTGGAGTATTGCTGTGCAGTGTGAGATCCGCATCAGGTGGGACTGATGGATGACATCGAAAAAGTACAAAGAAGGCAGCTCGTTTTGTAATATCGCGAAATAGGGGAGATAGTGTCACAGACATGATATGTGAATTGGAGTGGCAATCATTAAAACAAAGGCGTTTTCGTTGCGACGGGATCTTCTCATGAAATTTCAATCACCAGTTTTCTCCTACGATTGCGAAAACATTCTGTTGGCACCCACCTACATAAGGAGAAATGATCATCACGATAAAGTAAGAGAAATCAGGGCTCGCACAGAAAATTTAAGTACTCGTTTTTCCCGTGTGCCGTTCGAGAGTGGAAGAGTAGAGAGAGAACTTGAAGGTGGTTCATTGAACTCTCTGCCAGGCACTTTATTGTGAATAGCAGAGTAATCACAGTAATGACGCAGATGTAGATGGCGTTAACTACAGCAAGGCCTAGGACGTTGAAAAACATGCACATAGGGCATCTGCGGCAGCCAAACTTGACAGTGTACAGACAAGACATCTGATCCAGAATATCAACTCCAAATTTAGTGGAATTGTAGAAACTCACAGTTTCAGGGAGTTTCTTTTGTATTTGTTTGTCCACTGCAACTGACTGGTACGTTGTGCTCAACAGAAGAAAATTTCTGTTGGTCTTCCCATGATAGGAGGTAATTGTTATATCACCAGATTTGTATAAAATAGATTTGCTGATGGAGGATCTTCTCTTCGAATGATCTTCGGTATACCTACTGTGATTGTGTTCTCCCACTTCAGCTGCTCTACAAGATGTTTGGCCGAGAAAAAATTGTCACACATTACATATCTTCCTTTCGAAGTGTAAGGTTGCACGAGATATGGAGCCGGCCGGAGTGACCGTGCGGTACTAGGTGCTACAGTCTGTAACCTCGCGACAGCTATGGTCGCAGGTTCGAACCCTGCCCCGGGAATGAATGTGTGTGATGTCCTGAGGTTGGTTAGGTTTAAGTAATTCTAAGTTCTAGGAGACTGATGACCTTAGAAGTTAAGTCCCATAGTGCTCAGAGCCATTTGAACCCTTTTTTGAGGTATGGAACACCATGCTCTGCAACAGATATGTTAGTGGATCTTTCACTTTGTTTACCCAAGTAAGGAAATCCATTCACCAATATTTACTACTGGCATTGCTGCAAGCCAGAACTTCAAATTTGTCTGGTTTATTACTCATGTATTGTATAAGGCAGCACCTAGCTGTGCATGGATAGAACTGCTCATCTACAGTTATAACTGCATCTGGATTATATTTCTGGATACAGTTAGCTACATATGAATTCCACAATGGAGTAGTTGCTGCGAAGCCAGCACGAGAGTGCTTGTCATAAAATCTTAAAAATCGCATGACTTCTACGAAGTTATTTCTTACCATAGTGTGAGAAAAAAAATCCCAGCCCCCGCACTTGAGGCCACGGAAGTCTCAGGGCAAATTCTTTCAAATGGCACTGAGCACTATGGGACTTAACATCTATGGTCATCAGTCCCCTAGAACTTAGAACTACTTAAACCTACCTAACCTAAGGACATCACACAACACCCAGTCATCACGAGGCAGAGAAAATCTCTGACCCCGCCGGGAATCGAACCCGTGAACCCGGGCGTGGGAAGCGAGAACGCTACCCCACGACCACGAGCTGCGGACGGCAAATTCTTTCCTCTATGCACTCCACGTGCATACATTATAGCTATGGCAGCTTCTAATTGGGCAGTATCAAGTACCTATGTGTCATCCTGGTGAAGTTCTCGGGCTCTAATTTCTGTAGTCTTTTATGTTCTGTAGATTATTATTGTCTATCAACAATCTCCATCCACTCAAGTACTGCCTGCAACTATAAGTTTCTTAGTATCACACGCTGGCCCAGGAGTTTCTACAAATATGTTGTGACACTCTAATCTTCCAGGTGCGTTTCAAATCCACACTGTTCCGTTGGGCGCTGTTTCTGGTCTTCCAACTTCTTGGTGCTCAGTTGGATACGTTTTTTTTTTTTTTTTTTTTTTTTTCTCCTCGGGTGCAAGTAGGAATTTGTGGTGCCTCTGGAATCAAACATGTAAACACTGGGTTACTCGTATGTTGTTATAAAGGTTCCGAATATTCATCTTCCGACTCTGATGATTCGCCTTGTTCTGTTTCACATGGCTGAAAATTCTTGTCTTCTTTATCGTCCAACTCATCACATTCAAAAATATCTGTTCACGTAAATCAGTAATTCTTCACCTGAACGGAAACACTGCAGAGCACAATAGAGTACTGACAGAGAATAGCAACTAAAGTATGTCCACTCTTCCACGAAATAAAGAGTAAAGAGAGAGAGAGGGAACAAGATCACAACAATGAAATTAAGTAAGCTAAGCGGTTGAAAAATCAATTGTTTCGCCTTTACAGACACGAAACGTAAAAAATACCTCACTGGCCAGAATGACTAGCTGCGGTCCTTCCAAGGTACATAAAAAGTCGTGAAAAATAAGGTCCATAAATTAAAATGTACACTGTTTATTAAATGTTAAACAACCTCACTGGTCAGATTGACTGGTAGTCCTTCTAGTGTTAATAATGTTGTCATTTATGGTGGTGGACAGTACATCTAACTTGTTGCTTAGAACCCTTATCTTGATGATACGTACTTAATTTATATGTTTATCATTATAATTACTGTACTTTTTGCCTAATTTAATTTTCCTAGGAGAGATCTGTGGTCTGATTTGTCAACACAAAAATTACCAGGTCAATTAATTAACTGAAAATAATTGAAGCCGGCCGAAGTGGCCGTGCGGTTAAAGGCGCTGCAGTCTGGAACCGCGAGACCGCTACGGTCGCAGGTTCGAATCCTGCCTCGGGCATGGATGTTTGTGATGTCCTTAGGTTAGTTAGGTTTAACTAGTTCTAAGTTCTAGGGGACTAATGACCTCAGCAGTTGAGTCCCATAGTGCTCAGAGCCATTTGAACCATTTGAATAATTGAAGCCGTGGTAAACATTGCTCACACTGTGTTGTGTCCCAGTTCCTCTCTTTTTTGTAAACAATGGAAGATCCTTGTCGTATACCGGCACCTTCCTCAACTGAAGACATGTTTGCTCATTAAGTGTTGCTGCTGCATCTGCCTCTTTTGCTATACCACTATAGTGATGTACAGTTCATGCTGACATCAGTGAGGCATCCTTAGTTCTGAGTGACTTGGATTTGATTAACGGTTTCATTGACATTGGTGCTGATAAAGCAGTCCTTTTGCTGGTCCTGTTTCTGTTGGTGACAAGGCTGATGCTGTTGATTCCATTAATGTTGGTCCTGCCAATACAGATTCTGATGTCGCTGCTTCTGGTCCTGTTGTTGTTGTTGTTGCTGCTGCTGCCAGTTGTGTTGTTGTTGATGCCACTGTTGTTGTTGATGATGATGAAGCTGCCGTTACTGCTTCTTGTAGTATTTTTAGATATGATAACAATACTGATATAGATGTTTGTTGTTCATTTGCTCGTCATAAATTCTTCCTTGCCGATTACTGCACATATTGAGTAGCTGGAACTGTTTTGACTCTACTCTCCTGTCTTCACTTGTTTCTGTTGCTGAAGTTTTTTACAGTTTTATTTCCCTGCTTCCAAGTTATGACTAATGTATTTGTATTTATATATAGTTCATTTCTTCTTTTTAAATGAAAGCCATGCACTATGTAGTGAATTCTGTGCAATTGAGCATTCACATACATGACACTCACATGGGAGTATATACACCACCTAAATCTACTACTGTACTGTTCAGTGTATAAATTACCTGGTTAATTTCTGGTGTTGCATACAAATAGAGAATGGTAGATACCACAATTTTGGTTTTACTACATATTGCAAACAGTTTTTTTTACAGAAGCCTTGAGTTTGTTTTCATTTTTGAAAAGTCATTTGATCCTGCAAGAATAACAACTACATTATCCAAAGTGAAGTCTTTTGTAAGCCCTGCAGTATCTTTGATTACATTCTCATAGGAAGCATTTTGTTTCACCACTTATGTTTTACTGAAATGTGATTATATGATCTCATTTAAAACTGAAGCACATTGATAACCTTGGCTATCAGATACTAGTGTGTTGTATCTTAATGCCCCCACAAATGAGCAAACATTTTCACAGATTTTACTATGTTTGTGAAATATTTGACTGTGTAAAGTGCTGTTTGATGTGTTTTTCAAACATGGACGGTGCTTGATGTGTTTTCTGGAAATTCTGACTGACACAACATTTGACAACATGGCAGACGTTGTTTGTGTCGAAGTTTCGCCTGATATGTGTAGTGAAAAATAATGTTATTGCAATTTATCTCATTGTATCGTGAGTTTCCACTATTATGGAAACTACGATCAAGTATAAGAACAAAACAGCAATGGCAAACGGCAGGACTGGGGAGGTGGCTCAGTGGTTAGTACACTGGACTTGCATTTGGGAGGACGATGGTTCAAACTCGCGTCTAGCCATCCTGATTTAGCTTTTCAATTTCCCTAAACCGCTCCACGCAAATGCCAGGATGGTTCCTTCGAAAGGACACAGCCGAGTTCCTTACCCATGCTTCCTTAATCTGGTGGGACAGCTGACCTCACTGTCTGGTCCCCTCCCCCACATCAACCAACCAGCAAAAACAGTAGTGATGCCACATCTTTCCCAGTCATGTATTATTCAGTAAGAGATTAAGAAGAAAATCAACACATCACAGATAACATAGAAGTGGGAGCACAATGAAAAAACATCGAAGTTCTATTTGTTCTTCCACAGATGGTTTAGCTACAAGTTCCCACATTATGTTATTTTAATGAAGCTTCATTAGAGAACAAAGTAGAAGAGAACAATTTTTTATGTACCACATTTGCATCTTCTTTTTGAATGTGAGGGTGAAGCAACATTTAAAAATGCACTCTAGCATCTGTGTATACAAGCTACTGTGTTACGTATGTGCACTTCACGCGTAAAAACAGTTGGAAATCATCGTGGGAAGATCGCAATTCCTGCGGAAAACAAGCTGAGGACAGCCATGCAAGTTGAGGTTATGAGATTTCAATTGACTTGACGTAGTGCTACAACAGTTTTTCTCCAATGAACAACAATTCATTGTTAAATAACTTGTGGAACAGCAAACTTGTTCGCTCTTATCTAGCTTCAGATTTGGCGAAGAAGTCGATACATAAACCAAGAACGCACATCAGTTCTTGCCTAACTTTTGAAGCAGACGCTTTTTGGGTATGCTGGATTTTGACACTAGTGGGAATGGTTAAAAATGCAGGTAAAGCATTTCTCATTTCTTACATTGACTCTGACATTGTATTTGAAGCAGAGAAAGAAATCAAGAAGTTGATCCAGGGAAAGGTTTAAAATGAGAGAGAAATATATACATGAAAACGTGTTAAAGGAAATGTTACTCTCAGAATCTGATGATGTATAGTGAAATATGTAATAACTTGTTTAGAGTTATTCCGTCCTCACATTGGAAAAGAAGACATTTACAGGCTTAAATAAATTTTGTAACAATTTTATTTCATTTATCCAGTCATTTTAGAACTCAGTTTATTATACTAATTCAAATTTTGTCATTAGTTTCATTTCTAAGTTAATGAGCATACCTCTACTTCTGCACTGATCCCACTGTTACTAATCGATATGTAAGGTTGAGCAAGATAGTAGGGGATTCTATTGTTAATTTATTTCGAAAGGTTAATTTTATTCTCTCGTTACGGTCAAGCATTAGCCGGCAGCTTCGGCTGCCTGTAATTCTCATCCCACGGTCTGGCAACATCAAGTCAGCACCGGGCTGGGCAATCTCGATCACACGCCTCCCTTGTGTGCTGACGAGGTGACGCTAACCAGGTCACACTTCAGAACTTTCCATGCCGCCCCCGTGGGTTTCTTGGCTTCTGACCAATCAGGGCAGAGAAAGCCACGTGGCCATGCTGAATGTACCCTGCCGCACGTCGGTGAGAAGCTCTCTCTGCCGTGCGCCCTGTAGCTGTGAACACCACCTGCCTCTCCCGGTGCTGCAGCACCATGGACTTGGTCTCTGTAGCTGCCACGCCATTCGGACTTGTCTGAATGGCAGACACCTCTATTCATTACCTTCACCCATGTTTGATGCGAACTATGCATCGCCTACCACTACGCACTGACTCACCCTCGCCTCCCTGGCCCTGACTCAGGTTGCTCCATTTGAATGCATTTTCTGCCAATAAATGAACCATGGACCTTGCCGCTGGTGGGGAGGCTTGTGTGCCTCAGCGATACAGATGGCCGTACCGTAGGTGCAACCACAACGGAGGGGTATCTGTTGAGAGGCCAGACAAACGCGTGGTTCCTGAAGAGGGGCAGCAGTCTTTTTCAGTAGTTTCAGGGGCGACAGTCTGGATGATTGACTGACCTGGCCTTACAACATTAACCAAAACGGCCTTGCTCTGCTGGTATTGCGAACGGCTGAAAGCAAGGGGAAACTACGGCCGTAATTTTTCCCGAGGGCATGCAGCTTTACTGTATGGATAAATGATGATGGCGTCCTCTTGGATAAAATATTCCAGAGGTAAAATAGTCCCCCATTCGGATCTCCGGGCGGGGACTAGTCAAGAGGACGTCGTTATCAGGAGAAAGAAAACTGGCGTTCTACGGATCGGAGTGTGGAATGTCAGATCCCTTAACCAGGCAGGTAGATTAGAAAATTTAAAAAGGGAAATGGATAGGTTAAAGCTAGATATAGTGGGAATTAGTGAAGTTCGGTGGCAGGAGGAACAAGACTTTTGGTCAGGAGAATACAGGGTTATAAACACAAAATCAAATAGGGTAATGCAGGAGTAGGTTTAATAATGACTAAAAAAATAGGAGTGCGGGTAAGCTACTACAAACAGCATAGTGAACGCATTATTGTGGCCAAGATAGACACGAAGCCCACGTCTACTACAGTAGTACAAGTTTATATGCCAACTAGCTCTGCAGATGATGAAGAAATTGAAGAAATGTATGATGAGATAAAAGAAATTATTCAAGTAGTGAAGGGAGACGAAAATTTAATAGTCATGGGTGACTGGAATTCGTGAGTAGGAAAAGGGAGAGAAGGAAACATAGTAGGTGAATATGGATTGGGGCTACGAAATGAAATAGGAAGCCGCCTGATAGAGTTTTGCACAGAGCATAACTTAATCATAGCTAACACTTGGTTCAAGAATCATGAAAGAAGGTTGTATACATGGAAGAATCCTGGAGATACTAGAAGGTATCAGATAGATTATATAATGTAAGACAGAGATTTAGGAACCAGGTTTTAAACTGTAAGACATTTCCAGGGGCAGATGTGGACTCAGACCACAATCTGTTGGTTATGAAATGTAGATTAAAACTGAAGAAACTGCAAAAAGGTGGGAATTTAAGGAGATGTGTTCTGAATAAACTGAAAGAACCAGGGGTTGTACAGAGTTTCAGGGAGAGCATAAGGGAACAATTGACAGGAATGGGGGAAAGAAACACAGTAGAAGAAGAATGGGTAGCTTCGACGGATGAAGTAGTGAAGGCAGCAGAGGATCAAGTAGGTAAAAATACGAGGGCTACTAGAACTCCTTGGGTAACAGAAGAAATATTGAACTTAATTGATGAAAGGAGAAAATATAAAAATGCAGTAAATGAAGCAGGCAAAAAGGAATACAGACGTCTCAAAAATGAGATCGAGAGGAAGTGCAAAATGGCTAAGCAGGGATGGCTAGAGGACAAATGTAAGGATGTACAGGCTTATCTCACTAGGGGTAAGATAGATACTGCCTACAGGAAAATTTGGAGAGAAGAGAACCACTTGTATGAATATCAAGAGCTCAGATGGAAACCCAGTTCTAAACAAAGAAGTGAAAGCAGGAAGGAGTATATAGAGGGCCTATAGAAGGGTGATGTACTTGAGGACAATATTATGGAAATGGAAGAGGATGTAGATGAAGATGAAATGGGAGATACGATACTGCGTGAAGAGTTTGACAGAGCACTGAAAGACCTGAGTCGAAAAAAGGCCCAGGGAGTAGACAACATTCCATTAGAACTACTGACGGCCTTGGGCGAGACAGTCCTGACAAAACTCTACCATCTGGTGAGCAAGATGTATGAGACAGGCGAAATACCCTCAGACTTCAAGAAGAATATAATAATTCCAATCCCAAAGAAAGCAGGTGTTGACAGATGTGAAAATTACCGAACTATCAGTTTAATAAGTCACAGCTGCAAAATACTAATGCGAATTCTTTACAGACGAATGGAAAAACTGGTAGAAGCCGACCTCGGGGAAGATCAGTTTGGATTCCGTAGAAATATTGGAACATGTGAGGCAGTACTGACCTTACGACTTGTCTTAGAAGAAAGATTAAGGAAAGGCAAACCTACGTTTCTAGCATTTGTAGACTTAGAGAAAGCTTTTGACAATGTTGACTGGAATACTCTCTTTCAAATTCTAAAGGTAGCAGGGGTAAAATACAGGGAGCGAAAGGCTATTTACAATTTGTACAGAAACCAGATGGCAGTTAAAAGACTCGAGGGACATGAAAGGGAAGCGGTGGTTGGGAAGGGAGTGAGACAGGGTTGTAGCCTCTCCCCGATGTTATTCAATCTGTATATTGAGCAAGCAGTAAAGGAAACAAAAGAAAAATTCGGAGTAGGTATTAAAATCCATGGAGAAGAAATAAAAACTTTGAGGTTCGCTGAGGACATTGTAATTCTATCAAAGACAGCAAAGAACTTGGAGGGGGAGTTGAACGGAATGGACAGTGTCTTGAAAGGAGGATATAAGATGAACATCAACAAAAGCAAAACGAGGATAATGGGATGTAGTCGAATTAGGTCGGGTGATGTTGAGGGAATTAGATTAGGAAATGAGACACTTAAAGTAGTAAAGGAGTTTTGCTATTTGGGGAGCAAAATAACTGATGATGGTCGAAGTAGAGAAGATATAAAATGTAGACTGGCAATGGCAAGGAAAGTGTTACTGAAGAAGAGAAATTTGTTAACATCGAGTATAGATTTAAGTGTCAGGAAGTCGTTTCTGAAAGTACGAGGGCCGTTCAGAAAGTAACCTCCGGTTGATTTAAAAAAATACACCAAGTTAAATAAAAATATTTTAATATATACATCTTACAACTACATCTTTGCACTATTTTTCTACATAGTCTCCATAGCGATTGAGGCACTTATCGTATCTCTTCACAAGCTTTGAAATTCCTTCTGCATAAAAATCACCCGCTTGTGCCTGGAGCCAGCCTGTGACCGCATCTTTGAGCTCTTCGTCGTCATCAAACCGCTGTGACCCGAGCCATTTCTTCAAATGCATGAAGAGGTGATAATCACTTGGCGCCAGGTCTGGGCTGTAAGGTGGATGGTTGATAACGTCCCACTTGAAGGACTCAAGAAGGGCCGTTGTTCTGCGAGCAGAGTGAGGACGGGCGTTATCGTGCATAAAAACGATACCGGAAGTCAGCATACCACGGCGTTTGTTCTGTATAGCCTGTCGTAACTTTTTTATTGTTTCACAGTACACGTCTTGATTAATGGTCGTACCACGTTCCATGAATTCAACCAACAACACCCCTTTGGCATCCCAAAACACCGTTGCCATCTGTTTTCTGGCAGAAAAATCTTGCGAGGCTTTTCTTGGTTTGGTAGGCGAATTTGAATGTGCCCACATCTTTGATTGTTCTTTTGTCTCAGGGTTCACATACTTAATCCAGGTTTCGTCACCGGTCACGATTCTGTTTAACAATGGTTCTCCTTCGTCCTCATAACGTGACAGAAAGTCTAATGCAGAGGCCATTCTTTGAGTTTTGTGGTGGTCGGTAAGAATTTTGGGCACCCATCGTGCACAGAACTTACGGTAACCCAATCTTGCTGTCACTATCTCGTACAAGAGTGTCTTAGAAATCTGTGGAAAACCAGTAGACAACTCCGACATTGAGAAACGTCGATTTTCACGAACTTTTGCATCAACTGTCTGAACGAGTTCGTCAGTCACCAATGATGGTCTACCACTCTCTTCATCATGAACGTTT
The DNA here is from genome assembly GCF_023864345.2 of Schistocerca serialis cubense. Lineage (NCBI taxonomy): Eukaryota > Metazoa > Arthropoda > Insecta > Orthoptera > Acrididae > Schistocerca > Schistocerca serialis. Next base: position 221,453,870 of record NC_064639.1, on the reverse strand, counting down.
TCTCGTCCACTTTTAAATAAACGTACCCACTCACGGACAACTCCTTCACTCATAACTCTTGGTCCGTACACGGCACAAAGCTCACGATGAATAGCTGCTGCAGAGTATCCTTTGGCTGTAAAAAACCTTATGACAGCACGCACTTCACATTTGGCGGGGTTTTCTATTGCAGCACACATTTCAAACTGCCACAAAAACTAAACTAGCGCAGGTACGACGTTCACTCGACCACGGCTTGATGCCGACTGACCTGTTGAGTGCGTGAACGCACAGATGGCGTCGCTACTCCCCCCACAACCCGCACTGTGACCAATCGGAGGTTACTTTCTGAACCACCCTCGTATTTGTATGGAGTGTAGCCATGTATGGAAGTGAAACATGGACGATAAATAGTTTGGACAAGAAGAGAATAGAAGCTTTCGAAATGTGGTGCTACAGAAGAATGCTGAAGATTAGATGGGTAGATCACATAACTAATGATGAAGTATTGAATAGAATTGGGGAGAAGAGGAGTATGTGGCACAACTTGACAAAAAGAAGGGGACGGTTAGTAGGACATGTCTGAGGCATCAAGGGATCGCAAATTTAGCATTGGAAGGCAGCGTGGAGGGTAAAAATCGTAGAGGGAGACCAAGAGATGAATACACTAAGCAGATTCAGAAGGATGTGGGTTGCAGTAAGTACTGGGAGATGAAGAAGCTTGCACAGGATAGGGTAGCATGGCGAGCTGCATCAAACCAGTCTCAGGACTGAAGACCACAACAACAACAACAACAACAAATGGCCTCATCACAAAAGTTGTCCAAATGATTTATTTTCACCCACCACCTTAGCTGCTCCAGCGATCCTGAACAAACTGGTGTCAAAATTGGGATTCGTTCCCATAGCGACTTTGTCGCTAATCCAAATTCTTCCGGCGAATGTATCTTGCCAATAGCCCCATGCCACAGTATCTTGCCTTTTGATATGCTGAACTAAGGTACGAGCATATGGGATTGGTTCCCAAATATGTTAGTGGCTCGAAGACTTCTTAAGTAATAGAACCCAGTACGTTGTCCTCGATGGTGAGTGTTCATCGGAGGTGAGGGTATCATCTGGAGTGCCCCAGGGAAGTGTGGTAGGTCCGCTGTTGTTTTCTATCCACATAAATGATCTTTTGGATAGGGTGGATAGCAATGTGCGGCTGTTTGCTGATGATGCTGTGGTGTACGGGAAGGTGTCGTTGTAGAGTGACTGTCGGAGGATACAAGATGACTGGAACAGGATTTGCGATTGGTGTAAAGCAGGCTGTTCCAACTGAGCTCCAGGGAGCCGGAGCACTCCGGAGCGCTCACTGCGGCAGCTCGGAGCCCGCGTGGAGGGGGAAAGCGAACTCACTGCCCCCTGGCCACATGCAGCCGCAACTGACGCAATAATCTGTGTTCAATGACAGCTATGACTAGCCGCAGGAGACCTGTACCTCTATTGGAGGATACCTTTCTATTCATTGAGAGGGATGGTCGTCCGCAGTGTCTTGTACGTCATAAAGTATTTAATTCTGCGAAGAGGTACAATAAACGATGACATTATACACGTCTTCACACAGCACACTACGATCAGGTAGAAGGTGTTGCATGCAGAGAAATGGTAGCCAGGCATAAGAAAGACATACCAGGAGACGTAAGTTTAAAAACGTTTTCGTAATGCGGAGGGTATCAAAACATGCAACATACTTGTGTTCTGTAAAGCGTTTATAATTTTCAGGTGAATAAGAGCGGAGAAAACACTACTGAAGCTGCAATTCGAGCAAGCTGCAGGGTCGCTCACATCATTGCATCGAGTGGCAAGCCTTTTTCGATGGGACAACTCATAAAATCGTGCATGGTAGCAGTTGCAGGCAATTGAAGGGGTTTGCCTGTCAAAGCAAACATTCTGCAACTCCCTTGGAAACAAACAATGTCTCATCGAATCCTGGACATGGCAATGGATTTAGAGACAGCTCAGGAAAAAGGCTGAGAGCTTTGTTGCATTTTCACTACGCTTGACGAAAACACCAACATATCGGACTGTGCTCAGCTTGCAGTCTATGTGCATGGTGTCGACATGGAGCTGCAAGTAACTGAAGAACTCTTGAATGTGGTACCACTCGATTACACCGCAACAGGACGTGACATTTTTGAAGCTGTTTGTGAATCAGTGGACAATATGAATTTGCCATGGGATAAGCTCCATTCTGTAGCGACAGACGGTGCACCACAAATGATCGGCGTCACCAAGGTTTTGCTTCTCGTTTGAAAAATAAACTCGGGGAGGAATTCTGGAAAGACATTTCGACTCTTCATTGTTTTGTTCACTAAGAGGCACTGTGTGCTGAAACAGTAGAGCTAGGTGGCGTAATGAAAGATGTCGTGAAGCGTGTGAATTTTGTACGGCGTCACGGAATGAATCATCGCCAATTCAAAGGATTCTTGAGAGATATTGAAGCGGAGTATGGGGATATACCTTACCACAGAACAGTTCGTTGGCTGAGTCGGGGAAAAGTTCTTGATGTTTTCTTTGCCATTCGTGAGGAACTATCCCTTTTTCTCTAAATGAAAGGGGAAGAAATGCGTTGTCTGAATGATACAAAATGGATATCAGACCTGGCATTCCTAGCTGACATAACTATGCATCTGAATAATTTAAATTTGTCATTGCAGGGCAAAGGGCAGCTAATCGTTGACATGCATGACCAGATCAAAGCGTTCATGGAAAAGTTACGTTTATTTGAGAGACAGATGAGTAATGGACATTTAACGTTCTTTAATCAACTTGCTTCTTTAAAACTACCTGAAGATACTACTTTCGCCGATTACCAAGCAAAGTTAAAGCAGCTCATCACGTCGTTTGAAACACGATTCCGAGACCTCACTAGTTTGGAAATGGAACTTAAGGTGTTCAGCACTCCTTTTTCATTTTCCCCCGATGACTGGTCATCGTCACTTCAATTGGAGACTACTGATTTGCAAAATTCAACTTTGTTGAAAGAGAGGTACCACAACAAGTTGGATTTGTCACGATGGTATCGTTCATTACAGCAAAAAACATTTCCCAAGCTTCACAACAATGCCGCTCAGATCATGTGCCTGTTTGGATCTACGTATTGTTGTGAGCAGCTTTTCTCAGCAATGAAAACACTAAAAAGTAAGGAACGATCGTTTGTTCAGGTTTCAACAATGAAGGCCATCCTCCGCATTAACGCTGCGAACACTTTGACGCCTGATATTTCTGATCTTGTAATGAAAAGAAAATGTCAAGCTACAGAGACCCAATAAATTTAATAAGCAATTTCTTGTAAAACAGTTATTTCTTATTTATTTCCTGAACATCGTATTAGCAGCTAAGAGTATGAGGTTGTCGATCTTGTAAGACGCAGTTGGCTCATCAAAACGCTTGCCTTGCCACCTGCCTCAGCCAGCCGTGCCACGTGCCGGCCCACTTGAATGGCCACAGCGAGCGACACGGCTCCCTGGAGCAGGGAGCGCTCCGTGGCTCACAACGGAGCCCACGAGCTGGAACAGCCTGGTGTAAAGAATGGCAGCTAACTAAATATGGATAAATGTAAATTAATGCAGATGAATAGGAAAAAGAATCCCGTAATGTTTGAATACTCCATTAGTAATGTAGCAGTTGACACAGTCACGTTGATTAAATATTTGGGCGTAACATTGCATAGCGATATGAAGTGGGACAAGCATGTGATGGCAGTTGTGGGGAAGGCAGATAGTCGTCTTCGGTTCATTGGTAGAATTTTGGGAAGATGTGGTTCATCTGTAAAGGAGACCGCTTATAAAACACTAATACGACCTATTCTTGAGTACTGCTCGAGCGTTTGGGATCCCTATCAGGTTGGATTGAGGGAGGACATAGAAGCAATTCAGAGGCGGGCTGCTAGATTTGTTACTGGTAGGTTTGATCATCACGCGAGTGTTACAGAAATGCTTCAGGAACTCGGATGGGAGGCTCTGGAGGAAAGGAGGCGTTCTTTTCGTGAATCGCTACTGACGAACTTTAGAGAACCATCATTTGAGGCTGACTGCAGTACAATTTTACTGCCGCCAACTTATATTTCACGGAAAGACCACAAAGATAAAATAAGAGAGATTAGGGCTCACACAGAGGCATATAGCCAGTCATTTTCCCCTCGTTGTGTTTGGGAGTGGAACAGGGAGAGAAGATGCTAGTTGTGGTACGAGGTACCCTCCACCACGCACCGTATGGTGGATTGCGGAGTATGTATGTAGATATAGATATTCAAAATTAAATTCCTAATGAAATGAAATGATCATCGTATGGCATTGCTGGCCGGGAGGCCCCATCCGGGGAAGTTCGGCCGCCAAGTGCGAGTCATTCCAGTCGACGACGCAGTAGGCGACTCATGCACTGGTGATGAGGATGAAATGATGATGACAACATGACACCCAGTCCATGGGCGGAGAAAATATCCAACCCAGCCGGGAATCGAACCCAGGCCCACTGCATAGGAGACAAGCAAGTTACCACTCAGCTAAGCAGGTGGACAATTCCTAATAACTGTACAATAATGAGGAATACCTTAAATTTGTATCAGTGAGTCCTGGGCAAACTGTATATCAACTGTCATTTGCATACAAGAACTATTGTTGGTACAGGAAATTTTTCTGCTCAACTCAGAAGAAATCTGCCCAGTTGGGGTTGGAACCTTTGGGAAACAAGCTCCACATATGTATACATAACAACATTCCTTATATTACATAAATGTGTAAACTTTTTCAATTAAATTCTCTTTCTTTATGAACCAATACATGAAACAAAAAAAGCAATTTAAGGCTACCTTTGCCTAGGTAAGTCATTGAAGGAAACATAATCGAATAACTAAAATAAATAAAAGAGTTTTTCCCATTCTGTGACTGCCGACATGAGGCATACTACATCCGTAATGATTTGTAATGTCCTCTGAATTAACTATTGTATCCTCTTCCTCGTTCAGGAGAGAAAATGTGTGGTAAATCTTTTCCACCTATGTCACTGTAATTTGTACATTGCTTCTTAGCAAGCAGAGCACTTCTACATTATGCAGGATACCTAATACATAACTACTAATAAACCTTCCTCCTTTGGTCAGCAATAACTGACTTGATCTTTGTATTAGTAGACTTCAGTATATTCACTAGGACATGCAAATTCTTGTTTAAACTTTACTTCAAAGTAAATGTCAAACTTATTTAATGAATTTGGAACTCCAGCCCACTGCTTCACATAGTAAATGTTCAACAGTGAAGTTAAGTTTAGTAGTATCAGCCCAACCCTTGGTATCACTTCCTCAAACTGCTGTAGAAATGCCACTGGGTGTAGGGACCATTTGGTTTGAATTTAGAAATTCCTTCTGGTATTTGCACATAGACTTAACATTATTTTGTACTTTTGGCTTTTCTAGAAATCACCTCTAACATTCATCAAAATGTATTAATACTACTTTTTACTTCCTCCCCCTTGTTTTTATATTTTCTACCTGTGTGTTTACATTTTTAATACTGTTTGACTGCTTGTCTAGCATTCCTAATATTTCTGTTATATCGCCTAGACTGCTTTCCCATGTTTCGTGTGGGACACAGGAATAACACCAACACGAACAATGAATCCCATTTCTCTATTTTGGGACAAACATACAGAATCAGTACAATGTATATCGACAACACTTCATAAACAGATCACTACAGCTTGGGGCTGTTTACAGTTCATCTAATTAGGCACACAAGAAGCTGCACTGCACTGTCAATGCACTGTGTGTTTACAGAGTGAGGTCATGATGAGTCACTGTAAGTTGTCATGCAGTCAGCCGACAGCCCACTGAACTGTGATGTGAGCTGCACGGTCGTCACATTGGTTGGTTTCTGCAGAGTTGCCCTCCAAGATTGTTGCTGCACTCAGTTTTGGAATCAGCACGCCGAACTCTTCTGTTTTGTCAACGTAATGTTTCTTGACTCATAAGTCTACAGTTACTTCAATGCATAAAGATTCCTTGTTGTTGAGCTGCTTGCTAGAGTCAACTAATCTCATATATTTCTTCTGCTGTGGTAATTTAGACTTATTTGGTTTTTACCAAATCATGAAACGACTTCTTCTGAAATACCATAATTGCATTGGACAACACTAGAGCGTGTGCTCACCCATATCTTCTTCGTTATTTACTTGGCTCACTCTACACAACATTGTATGTTCCTCCATTATTTCTTGAAAATTAATTTTATCCCAAAAGCTCTCTCTATTTCAGCACCTCTTCCTTTCAGAGAACTGGGCAAAAATGAAATGTTTATGGCTCAAGCTATGGGTTGTAACTTAGTCAGTAACTTCACTAACAGTCACCTTATCGACCTGCTATATAGTGCCAAACCTTACATTGTGAGACTACTTCTCCATCTGTAGAGGGTCGAGGGCTATAAGAACTCACATCTACACCAATGCACTATGAAATAACATAACTGCTTTTTAAAGGACTCTGTATTTTGTTGCTCTTATGTAACAGTTATACTATTTGGTAGACAGCTTTCGTGTTAATTAAAACATCTCCGATTTGAAGCTGAGAACAGTCAGAAGTCTGCTTCTTTCAATGTTTCTGGGCGTTGTCATTGTAGGCAGTGCCTCTTGTTCCCTGCCTTCCAAACACTGCCAAGTTGCAACGCCGAAGCATAAACAACCCATTCACAGCAGATACATTACTGACACAGCATTTGATTCACCTGAGGAACATGCTATCAAACTGACAATCAAGATTTTGAAATTCTTCAAAATTTTCCTCTTGACTTTTGGTGCATTCCTGAAGCAACTGCTTCCAACCCAGCTCTTCGGGTACTTTTGCAAATACATATGCCATGGATAGCCATGTAGTTTGAAAGAAATTCCACATAAGTGGTATGTTGCTACTTTTCACATTGTAGTGCACTATCTGCACTGTCAGGTGTTCTGCTGTTACATACAGAGAATGACTATGCACAGATTTGCGATTCCTGACTCGCTCCATCAGGAAGTTATGTCCTTGTTGCACCAAGGTCACTGGGGCAGTTTGCACAAATCAACTTGCCCAATGTTACTGTTCTTGGCAGGGCATGGACGCCCAAATTCCACAAATGACCTCTCGTTGCACAGCTAATATAGAGTAGCAACCTGTTCCACTTCAACACTTCTTCCAGTGCCACATCTGTCCGACTGTGGCAACACTTGCACATTGATTTTGCGAGTCCTTTCTGGAATGCACAGTGGTTGTTTGTGGTAGATGCATACAGTAAATTTGCATTTGTAGTCCCATGACATACACCACTACTGCTAGTACTCTATTGGCTTTGTCCTCTATCTTTTGTTTCAAAAGTCTTACTGAGATCCTTGTGTCGGACAACAGATTTCAGTTGAAATTAGCCAATTTTCAGCAGTTTCGTGTCGACAATGGCATACTCCATGAAACTACTGCTCCTTTTCATCCTCAGCCTAACAGTGAATCTGAACAGTTCATTCAAACATTCCAAAGTCAATGGAGAAACACTGTTTCTCCCACAAACGGGAGCAAGCCTTAAAGATTTTTCTTTCATCCTAGAGCTCCTTGCCATGTGACTGGAAAACACTAGCCGAATTATTACACGGGCATTGTCTCTGTAGCCTGTTACATCTTCTGCAGCCACAGCAACAACTCATTCTGCAGGGTCAGGCAAAGTTTCAGCCACAGGATAACGTATTCTTCCACGTTTTTGGCAGGAATCAGTGTCAGGAGCATGGTGTCATTACACAACTATTATCATAATATTGTTACACACAAGTATTGAGTCATTCATTTTGTGTTGTTTCATGGTTCCTGTTTGCTGCACCAGTGTCACCAAAATCAGCTGTGGGGCTCCTATGTCAATGATTCTGCCATAGAATTTTTGTCCACAAGTCATGGTTGGTGCTGTACAGCACATTGCTGATGGAGACTGACATTATGCCACCACCATTGAGGATTTATCCTCTGTTTAGGACTTTACTAACAGTCTAAAAGGATATGGTGCCAGACAAAAAGGATGAATGTGAAGCCTCTAGAAAGACAGGATAACACCCATAGTAATAAAGCGAAATTACCCAAGTAACAGATCATGCAGTGGATTATGTTATCCAGCCTTCACATTCTGAAGGGGAAAACAAAGAAGTTCATTGAGTTATCGAGGACGCTGCCAGGTAGTTGAAATGACATCCCCAGATAATGTTAAAATACAACTCCCTCCCCGAACCACAGTTGCCAATATGAGAGAATCAGCCTGTTTCAAGGTGAAATAGAAGTACTGTCTCAATTGCTGGCTGCACTTTTTGAAGGAGGAAGGGAACTGGGTAGAGAAAACAGAAGAAAGAAAGATAGGAACAAACCAGTGATTCAGACTATACCTGAAATTGTTCTGACACACCTATACTCCTTAAGATCATGACCTGGCCTTGAGATCAATGTTTGTATTTACCACATTAGTTATTAGGTATTATGGTATTGTCTATGTTTGAGTTTTTTATGAGAAAGTTCCACATAGAACATTTGTATATAGCTAATAGATTAGAGAAATATTGACAGAACATTAGTGTGCCTAATTTAAATAAATTGTTTTGTTGTTGGTACAGAAGTAGATATGCAGGCAGAAAGTGAATTAGTAGGTAAGTGAGAATGAGTGAGTATGTATGTGATGCATCTTGGCATTTCTCTTAAGGGTTCATGAGTCTTTATAACGAATGTTTTCTAGGTCAGTCCAGTCATTTAAGATGATGAGGGATTTGAGGAAGTACTACCCTCACCATGGAGTCACTGCAATATTATGCCAGGCAAATCATTTTTTGCACCACAAAGCGAATACACGTCGTATCTGAGTCATGTGAGTATGCTTTGTTTCACTTCAAGACTCCTGCTACTAAATACCCCAGGGAAGTCATTACAAGTAAAACCCAATTTTTCCAGAAGATAAGGTCAACAATGGCAGTTTTCAGTACCAAAACTGATAGTAGTCATTGTCACCTGCTATGATCAGGGACATTTCAGCAGCACTCTGCACACAGAGCTATGAGATCAGGTACTCAATGAGACATTCCAGGTCCTACTTTCCAGTTACTGCCACCCGTACCAGAACTACAACTCTGAACACCAGTTACATTTACTTACTGGACGTACCTTTTGAAATCCTACCCAAGGAAAACTTGACTTTATAAACAACACATGTGACTTAACACTTCTGGCTATCCTGGACTGATAGCACCACAAAATGGTTGTTTGACAATGAAGAATCTACTCTATCATGAAAGAAAACATCAGAATGAATGACCCCAACTCTTAACCATAAGGACTACTACAACAGCTGTTTGTGTAATTTTGATGATGGTAAGTATTGTGTACTGCCATCTCAGACGTAGAGCTGCCTAGATCCTGTCATCTTCCTTTAACCTGTGGGTCCACAATGATCATGCCAGTACCAGTGAAGAGTGAGTCAACTACAGTGAGCAATACACAGTTGTGAGAAAAAGGAGAAGAAAGCAAAGAGGGGCACAGAAACTCAGTGCTTAAATGTCGAAGGAGTGAGACATTATATACAGTGTGAAATAAAAAGGAAGACACGCCGAAGACTTATTCGAGAAATGAAGAACCATTAATAGATGTGTAAATGTCTCTGATACAGTCAGAACAGCAAAATAGGAATCCGGAAGACCGGATTAATCTAAGGAGAGAGGAAACATAGTGGCCCAGACACTGGCAGCCAGGACTGCATCCCAGTAATGGAAACCAGACCACAGTCTACATGCCAATGCAGTAGAATCAGCTGACATGGCTTTTGTAGTTGGCACTTCCGGACATCGAGCAGACTCCTGCCATATGAGTGACCATCTCCTGGTTATGCCTCACTGGGCCATTGACTCCACTTCAGACATTTCAACGCGGCCTTGATATAGGAGGTCTTCTGCAGATGTCAGTACATGCAAATAGGATTTAAACCATTAGGACGAACCTTTCTGCAAGTCCTCTCAGCTGTGCCACCTGTTGATGCACAACCTGAGTCAGTCATCACTGCATCTATGACACTGCCTCTGCTGCTCAATGAACCAATGACAGCCGCCCGAGTGTCCTCCCTGGCACAGGGATGTTAACTTGCTGCCGCATTGCCACCTGCATGCTGTGGTAGCTGGGTCACCACTACTGTCTGTGGGAGATGCCTCCATTGACATGTCTGTATCTGAGTGCTGGTGTACGATGATCACCTCCCACAGTTTGACTCTGTCTGTTTCAGATGCGCTGAACAGTGTCTGTCTGTGTTCATCAATAAAGTGTCCTATCAATGGAATAGCTGCCTTCTTTGGCCGCTCCATCGTCAAGCTCCACCAGGCAACCACTCGCCCATCCCTACCCTGCACTAAGCCCTGTTACAGGAGCATGGAACACACTCGTCAGTGGTGAGGATTAAGTGTACGGACTCTACCTGGTCATCACTGTTGTGGAATTATTGTTTGTCAAGGGTCATCAATGAGAAGATGAGTCTCCAATGAGATTTAGAAAGTTACCAGGTCATCTTGGGAAAAGATTGTACAGGGCCAACAAACAAATTTCGCACAGGAAATGATTGCTTGAGTGTGTGTCTTGAGACAACAGAACACTCTCGACAGTGGGCAAACTGTGTTCTGAAGGAGGCGATATCAAGGTGTCACAATGAGATGAATATGGAGAATCTGAAAGAAATATGGTTTCACCAGAGGTAAGATGAGTGATATTAAGCATGAACAGAATATCTGCCAGGGGCGTGCCACTTGCACAAGCTTTCCCACACCCACATGGGATGGTGGGCATTGCAGTTGCCAAGCAGTAAGGAAGGTGTTGGGAGCTGAGCGATAAGCTGTAGTATGGCACTAAATTTAAGGTCACAGGTTTAACTGGCCATAGCCTTTTCTAGTTGTAGCATAGCAACAACAGTGCTATAACTCCTGGATGGTGGTATGGAAGTCTTTCAGAAGGCCAATATCTTCTGAGTAACACTAATGGTGCATTAGTGTTCCTACCTCGCTGCACGCCAGCATGGCCCGACCCTCACCAGGCGATGATATCAAGCTGGTTTGTGTTTCTCTCCACAACCATCACCATTATGTCCTGAAACTTGAGCTGTGATTGGCTGCTTTAAGGTCACTCCAGCAGTGACATGTATGACTCTGCCAGCTATGTGAACATTTGCAGGGTAGTTACTCCAGGTGAGCAGAGAGGCTGCTGCATAAATGTAACAAGGCTATTGGTACGCAGAGGTACAATGTGCCAGCAGCAAGCTACAGAATAAACATATTCTAGGGGAGACATTTTCCCTCATCTTTATAACCTGCATAGTCCAGTCAATTAGGTGCACAGTGTATTCATATTATGAAGCAGCACTGTCTCCTGTGCAGTCCATGCAATAGGGTGAAGTGGATGTGCGATTTACTTCATGTGCATCTCTGCCACAAGTTACACATTTAACTGCATTTTCACAGGAAAGGGGAAGTCCACCTGATTGAATGTGGATATCGGCCAGCACTAACTATCTCCATCATAACCTGGCAGACAGGTTTTCACCTTGATTGTCAAGGTAACCTCGGATTTCACCCTCTGTCAAACCATCAGGTAGGTAGGTGATAATAATTTCACTTAAGTAATTCAGTGTGTGATGGGCCCCATCACAAATAGGGTATTTATGGTTGGGAAGGTATTAATTGGGGGCCATTACATGTCCCTGAGCCTGTTTCTTATCTGGGTGTATGGTCACACCGTACTTGTTGATTCAGGTGCTGGGAATTACACATCATACAGTCACCCTTTGCACATCAAATACGTACGACAGATTTTAGGAATGCACAGGGAGGAAGAAATGCTGATGAGTAGGAAGAATGTAAGAAGTCAGTGAACAAGAAAAAAATGAAATGACAGCCTGTGCATAAAGCAACTGTGTTGCAGCATCAGTGTGCAAATAGGCCCTAGCAACAAAACAGAAGACGAAAGACAGAGCCTGGCATAGGGACTGGGAAGCAATTTCAGTACTAGCTAAGGACACAGTGGGCACCAACCACTTGCTCATTGGATGTGAGACCCTTGGAGGAAGGGGGAGTAACTGGGGATGAAGAGTAGAAGGACAGACTTGCAGTGCAGAAAAAAGCGTACTGCAAGAGCTCAGGCAACAAATTTGCCAAGCACATAGTCAAAAAAGAGTTCTGAACCCACAGGGGAACTTTTACATACACTACTGGCCATTAAAATTGCTACACCAAGAAGAAATGCAGATGATAAATGGGTATTCATTGGACAAATATAATGTACTAGAACTGATATGTGATTACATTTTCACGTAATTTGGGTGCACAGATCCTGAGAAATCAGTACCCAGAACAGCCACCTCTGGCCGTAATAACAGCTTTGATACGCCTGGGCATTGAGTCAAACAGAGCTTGGATGGCGTGTACAGGTACAGCTTCCCACGCAGCTTCAACACAGTACCACAGTTCATCAAGAGTAGTGACTGGAGTATTGTGATGAGCCAGTTGCTCGGCCACCATTGATCAGACGTTTTCAATTGGTGAGAGATCTGGAGAATGTGCTGGCCAGGGCAGCAGTTGAACATTTTCTGTATCCAGAAAGGCCTGTACAGGACCTGCAACATGCGGTCGTGCACTATCCTGCTGAAATGTAGGGTTTCGCAGGGACCGAATGAAGGGTAGAGCCACGGGTTGTAACACATCTGAAATGTAACGTCCGCTGTTAAAAGTTCCGTCAATGCGAACAAGAGGTGACCGAGACGTGTGACCAATGACACCCCATACCATCATGCCGGGTGATACGCCAGTATGGCGATGACGAATACACGCTTCCAATGTGTGTTCACCGCGATGTCGCCAAACACGGATACGACCATCATGATGCTATAAACAGAACCTAGATTCATCCGAAAAAATGACGTTTTGCCATTCATGCACCCAGGTTCATCGTAAAGTACACAATTGCAGGCGCTCCCGTCTGTGATGCAATGTCAATGGTAACCGCAGCCATGGTCTCCGAGCCGATAGTCCATGCAGCTGCAAACGTCGTCGAACTGTTCGTGCAGATGGCTGATGTCTTGCAAACATCCCCATCTGTTGATTTAGGGATCGAGACTTGGTTGCACGATCCGTTACAGCCATGCGGATAAGATGCCTGTCATCTCGACTGCTAGTGATACGAGGCCGTTGGGATCCACCACGGCGTTCCGTATTACCCTCCTGAACCCACCGATTCTATATTCTGCTAACAGTCATTGGATCTCGACCAACGCAACAGCCATGTCGCTATACGATAAACCGCAATCGCAATAGGCTACAATCCTACCTTTATCCAAGTCGGAAAGGTGATGGTACGCATTTCTTCTCCTTACACGAGGCATCACAACAACGTTTCACCAGGCAACGCCGGTCAACTGCTGTTTGTGTATGAGAAATCGGTTGGAAACTTTCCTCATGTCAGCACGTTGTAGGTGTCTCCACCGGCGCCAACCTTGTGTGAATGCTCTGAAAAGCTAATCATTTGCATATCACAGCATCTTCTTCCTGTCGGTTAAATTTTGTGTCTGTAGCACGTCATCTTCGTGGTGTAGCAATTTTGATGGCCAGTAGTGTAGTTCAAACAATTACCTTGTACTTTAAACAAAACCTCATAAGAACTCCTAATTCAAATAAAACATACCATCTCATTTACAGACAGCAGATGCATTCTGCAGTTTACATACTCTAGTTCTACTATTATAAATAATATCAGTTTGAAACAATTCTTAAAATAATTATATTTCAACATAAAATTAAATCAGTTAACACACATGCTGCATTTGAAAAAAACTGAATAATGAAAGCAACATTAGAAAAAGTAACAGCAAAGAAGAATTTTAATTACACTTTCTGAATGTCACGCAAGTACGACAAAGTGGTTTCATAAGAAAAATACCTGACAGTTTTATTTCTGTAGCACACAGCATATTTAACTTACTCACAATGGTTGCTTTTTTATCACAAATACTTAAAATTAGGTTGATGACAAAAAATGAAGTACTGTATGACGCGTTGAACATTTCTTTTCAGTTAATAGCAAGGTGAACGACTTGCAAGGTTGTCACAGATGAAAAGTTCATTTTAAATAATTGTTTTAAATCATTCAAAAAAATATGCCACGCATACGACGACCCATACCCTGTCGATCATAAAGTATATTAAACTTATTGACAAACTGGTTAATATCATTGCAGCCTTTGGTGATTGTTCCCAAATATGTCATAAGACCAACATCATTGCATTGCTGCAACAAAGAAAAATAATGTTAGATACACAAGTAGAAAATTTTAAAAATACGAAAATATACAAGTCTACTTGTTTGGGATACTATCAGATTGTTGACAAATTTAGGTGCTCTAAAATAAGGCATTTTAAGTACAACTCACATTGTAAAAATCAGCACGGAATTGCGGACTTTGCAAAACAGGCAGACGATGGCTAAGGCTATTAGCTTCACGAAGGATTTCATGATTTCTGGGCAACTGCCCAGCCTGCACTGCTCGCACGTATTGCAAGACAAGCTTCACCCGACTGTGCAGCATCTTAATCGCTGAATGCTGTGCAGTGAGATGCTCTGCCACTGCAAGCAAACAAAATTAAGTTAACACTCATGTACAGCAACAATATATAAATAAAACAACAGTGCTGTTGGACTTTTATCTCATTTTGATGCAGCTGTATTTTATTTCCATGTTTCTCAAAAGTCCACATGTATAAAACATTCAAATGATCAAATCAAATGACAAAATACAGAAGATGAGCAATGTCAAATAAAATAACACATTACAACCTTCCAAAAATCATAATTTTACAAGTCATGTAGCAAGTAAACAGCTTCAGTTGATAACATGGTGATTAGTTTCTTCTAAGAGTGGAAAAGAACATACATATTACACATTAAAGCTCACACCACACTTTCCTGTCTGGATGTGATGGCTAACCTCAGGAACTACTATAGAGTTTTCGATACAGTTTTCACCAATAGCTAGACCGATTCACGATGAGGATTAGTGTATATAATTTGTTACCGCTATGCCGGACGTGTTGTCAAGTGATACCTGTGCAGTGCCAGGGTTGATCACTACTGTAAATATAATTTTTGCAGCAATTTGTAACACATAAAATGTTTTTCAATGAAGCATACATGGAAGAAATATATTTTTCAAATGTTAATCTTGAACCGTCAGACATTAAGGTTCTTTCTTCTACATTGGATATAAAAAGAATCAGCCAGAAAAGTATATGTATGCAAAGAAACAGTGTAGATTGTCTGAAATTTAGGGCAAGATATCTCTCATGTGTAGGAAATAAAAGTGGTAAGAACTTTATCATTTTAAGTCACAGTCATTTCTTGTTCTGTCTTTACTAATTACAGCTTAATAACAGAAATGTGGTTCAAAGCTACGAGCTAGATGGTTAGAAAAACAAATATAGTAAACAGCATCAAAGTAGCACTAGAGCTAAATGTAAGAGATTGTGAATATGACAGATGAATTAATTAATGTAATAAAAATAACAAATGTTTAAATGTATAATACTACCCTGTCAATTATTTAATACTGGAGCATTATCAATAGCGTATGGGTATCTTGCTAGCTTACGTAGGTAACTGTTAACATCAAATGTAATATTACCCTGTAATTGTTCTGTAAATTATTTAATGCTGGAGCATTATCAAAAGTGTATGGGTGTCTTGCTACCTGAGATAGGTGACTGTTAATATAAAATACTACCAACATTTTGTCCAGTAGCTACTAATCTGTAGCTGATATTTGCAACACGCATAAATAAGCTTTACTTCAGATTGATTTATATGGGGGCAAGAGCTACCACAAGTGCAGATTCTGTTGCCAATCATTACAAGCATGTTCAATTTTGGAGTTAGCCAAAATTTTGCAGTGGCCATTCATGCAGACAGCCAACTGGTTAGTTCTCATACCAACATAGAGCACTGTACAATAAATGAAATTATTTGCATTTATGAATATGGACAACCATCAGCAATGAAAATTTGTGCCAGACCTAGATTTCCCACTGATCACAAGTGGTCACCTTACCATTAGGCTATCCGAACGCGACTCACAGCCAGACCCAAACTACCACTGGTTGTCCACCAGGTATGGCTGTAGTCACTCCAGTACCTGTTCCTTCGGACAAGCATGCATGTCTGAAGGGACTCTGCATCGTACTTCTGAACAAGTCAGGTCTGCAATATTGCACTGTACAATACTTCCAGTATGGCTGGTAAGTGACATGGCTACCTTCTTTCACATTTGGCTCTATCTTTGACTGGATATGGAACGTCCACGCACTGGTCCCTCAACAGATTGGCACGGAAAGATCTCATGTGATTACTCGCAGATATTCTATGGATTTTCTGGCCTTCAAAGGAGACGCAACTACTGGTAAGACGGTGGTATGTTGAAAGACTTATGAAAGAGGCGATGGGCTTCATGCCAGAAGGTTGCCGGGAATGGCTGTAGACTATGGTAGCTAGAACACAGTCATACGGCATCTTGGTGTTAAGGGACACCGCGACA
Organism: Schistocerca serialis cubense; assembly: GCF_023864345.2. Classification (NCBI taxonomy): domain Eukaryota; kingdom Metazoa; phylum Arthropoda; class Insecta; order Orthoptera; family Acrididae; genus Schistocerca; species Schistocerca serialis. The sequence continues at coordinate 221,437,257 of NC_064639.1, read as the reverse complement.
AGCCAACTTTCATATACCCTCTCTTTACGTGGTTCCAAACATCGATAATTCAAATCTATTTCTCTCCCTACTGGTTAAAGAACTTTTTCTCTTTATAATACTCTCACAGCAAGACCCAGCGCCTTTGCTGGACAGCATGTGCAGTCTGTTATCTGCAGTCTCCCTTCCAACATCAAAGATACTAACCACCTTCCCCACTATCTTCTCACAACAGCTGTTCCACTACCACCACACTACTAGCTCGTCACTGTACATATTTTGTGAGCTAGGTACACAAGAGTTATCCTCGTACACATAAGATGCGTGACAAGAATGACAAATGATGAAAACCACATGCAATGGCTTTTAATGTGGGAATTAACAATATCAACAATATTACACTCATATGCACTTGATTAGGGAGTACAGAATTTGACAGATCACTGGAAGACCTAAGACAAATCAAGAACCCTGGAGTAGACAACATTTCCTCATAATTACTGAGATCCTTGGGAGAGCCAGCCATAACAAAACTATTCCACTTGGTGTGCAAGATATACTAATAAGCTTAAACATTATGACCAATGCCCACCGCTAGACTGAATACTACCTGGTGACATTATGGTCATGTGATCCAGTAAGAAGTGGAGCAGATATGAATGAGGAATCATTTTAGCAATGATACAGGCTGTAAATGGGGAAAAACCCTGCCATAATTGATTTTGACAAAGAGCAGACTGTTATGGCCCAGCACCTGTGAACAAGTATCTTGAAAACAGTGAAGCTTAGCTGTTCACATGTTGCTGCTGCTGTTGTGAGCAACTGTGTAAAGTGGTTGAAGGACTGTAAAACTGTGAGTACGTGACAAGCTGATGGACATCCGTGTCTGCTCTGTAAAGCGGGATTTGTGGCGATCTGTAGCAGATCTGGCAACAGAGTGTAATGTTGATGCAGGCACAATGATCTCTAAGCACACCATTCAGTGCATATTATTGAAAATGGGGCTCCACAGCAGAAAATTACTGTGTGTTCCCATTGAAGCCAACGACATTTTTGTTGGGAATGGAATCACTGAGGTCACAGTGAATCAACAGAAATGTGTCACCTAGCTGGATGATCTTACGTCTTGATAAACTACGTTAGTGTTAGTGTCCAGATATGCAATCATCCAGGCAAATGGCTACTTCGAACATTCATGACACGCATGCAGGATGACAGAGGCATTACTGGGCTATGGAGGACAATCATGTGGATGTTTGTGGGATGTGTGATAGTAATCTAAGGCACCGTGACAGCTGTGGACTATGCTACCACTATCCCATTGACTGCCACGATCCCCATTTGAGGATAGACAAAAATATAGTATTTACTTCATCTTTATTGATTTATTTACTTTTTAAAAAATTTTACATTCATTTTCCCAGTCTCTATGTCAATCGGGTAATCCAAAAATAACTGTAGATTGAAGAAAAATATTTTGGCAATTAATGGGTTATTGCAGATCATTGGCATCTCTTCATGCTTAACCTCTCAACATAATCACCAGTTATCTAGTTTTTATTATTTTGATGGAAACTTAAAATCCCAAGTCTACTGTGGCAACAAACCTCTGAAAAAATAAATTCTCTCAGCCATTTGTTTCAGCTCTGACAGGTACATGCATGGCTGCTAGTGAGCATCCAGTCCTACACTTAAAGCCAGTCTATTGTTTATATGTTGAGGTGGTTGCCACTAGATACAGTCTTTACTGGGGGAAGCTGCTTTGAATACTCAACAGCAAAAAACACATTTTCAGCCCCATCCTGTATTATTGCTAAAGTGATTTGAGAAGCAGTGAACTCACACTGATATATGGCCACAAAACTAACAGGACCTGTGCCCAACAGAAGATGTATGAAATACTATTGGGCACCATCTCTGCATCCACAAATCACCGATCCGTAATTTATGGGAATTGCATGATTTGGGAGTAGACATTTGGTGCAACATGCCTCTGAAAATCTATCGAGCTCTTCTCCAATCCACCGTGTACAGAATTGCTATTGTATTGTATTCCAAAGACGAACTAAAATGTTATTAAATAAGTGGTCACAATGTTTTGGCTTATCAATGTATAGGAGACTGGCAAAATGGCCTCAGGCTTTGAAGAACATCATAATTCCAATTCCAAAGAAGGTAAGTGCTAACAGATATGAATATTACCGAACTATTGGTTCAATAAGTCGTGGCTGGTAAACACTGACATGAAATGTGTAAAGAGGAAGATGCTGATCTCAGGGAAGGTCAATTAGTGTAGTGCAGAATGCTTGGACACACAAGGCAATGTTGGCCAAAGAAAGATTTTTGCCTTTCTTTGGTCTTATCTGTTAAGATAAGCCATAGGGCCAACTTTGCCTTGTGTGTCCCAACACTCACTAAAAATGGGCACAACTACAGGGAGACAGGACTGGGCTGAATGGAAGGTGACTGACGAACTCCTATTTCAATATCTGCAAGAGCTCCTTGACGGCATATCCTAGACGGGGTCTTGCATTGTTGTGGAGCAGAATGACTTTACGGTGAGTCACCTGGCCATTTAGATATGATCGTTTTGCAAGGGGTGGTCAAGGTTTGTGAGCATTGATAAACATTCGGAATTATCCAACGTTGCAGGGAATTTGGTCAGAAGTGGGATCCCTTTCTTCAAAGAAGGTGAGCATAACCTTTCTTGCAATTGTGTGGATAGCTTAGAACTGGTTGAGTGGCAGTTGGCCATGCATGCTTCCACCGGCGACTTTGTCCCTTTGACTCAGCTTTGAAGTGACAACAACGTCTTGTCTCCAGGCAACACTTATGATAGGCACTCATTTCCTTCATCAGTACAGTACTGCTTATGTTCATGAGAGTGTCCATTTGACAGGCTTCCTGTGCTGGTTGAAGACTGTGAGGCACCCAATGGTTGCACACTTTGCAAAATTTCAGTCTGTCCTCGATGATCACACAAACACTCCCGACACTCAATCTGACCTCTGCTGCGATGGCTGCTACCTTAACTCAACAGTTTTTAAAAATGAGGACATTCCCCTGCTGGACAATGGCATCGATAATGTGGTGTAGCATTCCAGACCAACTGGTCAATGGCACACCTCCCACCCTTCCCTGAATTGCTTGTGACACACCTTGGCCCCTGCAACAGATATGCAGTGCTCTCTGTGCCATTCTTCAATGGGTTTCCATTCACTGCACTACTATTGCTATCAGAAAAACACTAAACACACTAGCTCCTCTTCTGATGCCTCCATTTCACTGTTTCCCACATGACTGCGTGCAGTGGATGGTTAACACATCTATATGTTGGCTCTATCATCATATGGGTGTGCTCTCATGTCCCTCTAGCTGTGAGTAGGGGGCCTCAGCACTCCAGAGGTTTTTATTTTACAGCCTACAGTTTTTATCTTTTTGAATGCACCTTATACATTTGGAGAAAGCTTGTGACAATGTTTCTTTGGAATACACTCTTTGAAATTCTGATTGTAGCAGGGATAAAATACAGGAAGGAAAGGTTACCTACAACTTGTACAGAACCAAGATTGTCGATATAAGAGTCTAAGGACATAAAATGGAAGCAATATTGAGAATTGAGTAAGGCAGGGTTGTAGCTTAAGTCCGACCTCATTCAGTCTGTACACAGAGAATCAATATAGGAAACCAACAAGAAATTTGGAAAAGGAATTAACATTGAGGGGGAAGAAATAAAAACAGGCTGATGACATTGTAATTTTGTCAGAGGCAGCAAAGGACTCAAAAGTATGTGCAACTTCAAAGTTAATAACGCAAAGATGGATTCTTGTTCCTACCTTTGTACTCTCCTGAAGTGGCCAGCAATGTCCTATTTGATTCGTCTGTCGCACAAGCTCTAGTATTAGTAATAACAGCAACTCGGTGGACAGAGGTTATAAAAAGAACATCAACAAAATAAAACAAGGGTACAGGAATGTAGTCAAATCAGGTTGTGAAGTGGGATTAGATTCAGTAATGAAACAATAAAAGTAGTAGGTGAGTTTCGCTATTTGGGCATAAACTTAACTGATGGCAGACGTGAAGAGAATATAAAATGCAGACTGGAAACAGCACAAAAAGATAAATTCTTTAATATCAAATATAAATTTAAGTGTCTTGAAGTCTTTACTGAAGGTATTTTTGTGGAGTGCAGTCTTGTATGGAAGTGAAACAGTTTTGACAAAAAAAGAATAGAAGGTTCTCAGACTTAGTGTTACAGAAGAATGTTGATTACATGGGTAGATCGAATCACTAATGAGGAGGTACTGAACTGAAGTGGAGAGAAAAGAAATTTGTGGAATAACTTCCATGAAAAAAGATTAGTTGAAAGGACTTGCCCTTAGACATCAGGACTCATTGATTTGGTAACGTAGGAAAGCATGGAAAAAGAAAACTGTAAAAAGAGCACAGCATGAATATCCTAAAGTGCCAAGGAAGCTGATGTAGGTGTGCATATTCAAATACAGAGATATGTAAACCGGCAGAATACTGCACTGCGGTCGGCAACGCCGATATGAGACGACAAGTGTTTGGCGTGGTTGTTAGCTCGCTTACTGCTACTACAATGGCAGGTTTCAAAATTTAAGTGAGTTTGAACGTGGTGTTATAGTCGGCGCACGAGCGATGGGACACATCATCTCCGAAGTAGCGATGAAGTGGGGATCTTGCCATATGACCATGTGATGCTGGGCCATCAACAAGTGTCGGCATGTGAACCATTCAACGAAACATGATCGATATGGGCTTCTGGAACCGAAGGCCCACTCGTTGCCTGGCAGGACAAATCTCATTTCAAATTGTATCAAGCAGATTTACATGTATGGGTATGGAGACAACCTCGTGGATCCTTGGACCCTGCATGTCAGCAGGGCACTGTTCAAGCTGGTGGAAGCTTTGTAAAGGTGTGGGACGTGCATTTGGAATGATATGGAACCCCCGATATGTCTAGATACGACTGACAGGTGATACGTACATAAGCATCCTGTCTGATCATCTGCATCCATTCATGTCCACTGTGCAATGGACTTGGGCAATTCCAGCAGGACAATGCGACATCCCACATGTCCAGGATTACTACAGAGTGGCTCCAGGGACACACTTCTGAGTTTAAACACTTCCGCTGGCCACCATACTCCTCAGACATGAATATTATTGAGCACATCTGGGATGCCTTGCAACATGCTGTTCAGAAGAGATCTCCATCCCCTCCTACTCTTACAGATTTATGGCCAGCACTGCTCGATTCATTCCCTCCAGCAGTACTTCAGACATAAGTCAAGCCCATGCCATGTCGTGTTGCAGCGCTTCTGTGTACTCGCAGGAGCACTACACGATATTAGGCAGGTGTACCAGTTTCTTTGGCTCTTCATTGTAGTAAGCAGGTTCAAATGGGTGTAGGTTGTGCTAGTTAAGCACACATGAAGAGGCTTGCCCATGATAAACTAGCATGGAGAACTGTATCAAACCAGTCTTTGCACTGAAGACCATGATGGCAGCAGCAGCAACAACACATGGACCACCTTCATGGTAACGTCTGTACTGTGCACCGGCACAATGGCAGCAGAGCCCACTGATTGAATTATGTAATTTGAAGACTTGGCAAGAGAAGTAAAAAATGGCAGCAAACATTACTAATCCTCACACAATGTGCAAATATTCCAAGATTATATTCATAGCATCCTGTGCAGTGAGGTCAAACAATGGTAATGTTGGTGATATCATGTCCTTCAGATAGGGATACAGCTCAGCAACTTGATTGGTACCATTTGAGACGTGTAGACTGTGTACCAACACTGTCTGCTCTTGAGGAGCATTACTCATACCTCGCGTGTAAAGGTGCCGATTTGGTAAGTAAATAAATCTTCCAAATAGAATGAGTCATATGATTTTTTATTAGTCATGTCACAAAAATTTTATTTCCTCAACTATTAGATAACCAACACAATGGAGAAAAAAGGGCAGAAGCAATTTCACTTTAAGACTACATCCCACTCCAGCACAAAGTGAAATTTTTATCAGCTAGGTTGATTAACTTGCAGAATCAAATGGATTACACTCTGAACTGCAAAATGCATAAAAATTTATAATTTAAAATCTGAGAAATTATTCATCTGAACAAATAGCTTCATTTTAATGAAGCGAAGTAGGATTTTTGAAAGATGTTGCTGTCATAAATATTAACCTAAAAACTCCTTATCTTACCTAAAGAGCTTTCACCAGCCTCATTAGTTGACATTCTAGCCACGTGATCAACACCAATCCGTTCTGCTTCCTCTGTAGCCAACGTATAATGCAACTCCACAAAGAGCATAGTGGCTTCACCACCTACCAGATCTATGACTGACTCATACATCGCAACTGGAAGCTGCAAATAAATAAAGATGATAAAGGCACCTTGATACATCATTAACAGTACAATTCTTAATCATAAATAAAAAAATTGCATTTTAACCGAAGAGTGACCATACTTACGTCACTGTGCCTAGCTTGTGGGTTTAACTTTAGCAGTACAGGACTTTCATTAATCTGACAAATCTGCTTGTGAATCTTGATATCTTTATCATCTGGTTGATCACCAGTTGTATACCATCCCAAGAAGTCCATATCACTGAATACCTGTTTAACTGATCAAAATGTTTGAAATTTGTAATGAAAATGCTCAAAATATTAGAATTCTAAAACTTATCTAAAACCATAACACTGTGGTACACTATGGAAAAATTAAAACTGTATGTGATTACTTTTTTTTATTTAATGTAGATATAACTAAACAAAGATGATAATATGTTAAATAGAGAAATCAGCACACTCATTTATTTATAAAAATGATTATTCAGAATGCCAAGAACCAGCAGCAGCTGTTAGGTTGTGTGTGTGTGTGTGTGTGTGTGTGTGTGTGTGTGTGAGAGAGAGAGAGAGACAGAGAGAGAGAGAGAGAGACAGAGAGAGTTCATTTACTGGACGTCCAGGACCGAAAAATAAGTCAGAGGCTAAACAGAATTCTTTACTTGATGTCACTGTGCTAGAAGAAACTGGTATACATACCAGCAACTTCCCTTTAAAACACTACAAGAGTTTTAATGACTTCACAGATGGGAGTGCTGTGTTATTGGCACAACATATTTTGTGGAAACTCAATCAGTGATTATTATTCTAAAAATGTAAAATTTTCACTCCATGAATTTTCAGATTGATGTCATACAACAGAACAATATTACTGCTAGAATATTTGCATTTTGTTAGCAAACTATAACAGAAGTTATATACACAACTGTAATTGTTGTAGGTTCACAGTCTTGTAAAAATTCTGTGAAAGACTTCATTTTTGCCATAGGCTATACATTTATTAAAATCCACTATTGCAATTTCAACCTTTTGGTCATTTTTAAGTGGGTAACAATTGCTGTATGCACAGCAGCAGTGTGGTGTTGGTTACTTACGTATGCAGTGACACAAGCTTTATTTCATGTGTTCTTATCCGGTCTGTCATACAATGATGGTGTATGTGACTATGACGTGAGGACTAGAGTCTCATGTCATTTTTATTTATTTTAATGCTGACTACAGCTGCGATTACACTGCCTGTTAGCCACTTGAGAGTGACCAAAAGGTGGAAGTTGCAATTGCAGATTGTAATAAAAGTACAGTCAATGGTGAAAATTAAGTCTATTTTTGAAAGTTATTTAAGTTGCAGTCAATTACTATGTCAATAAACAACTTAGTCATGTTTATACAATTGATCACTGCATTCTGCGGATGAGTCCCATGCTCTGTAATAACAACCTCAGTATTTGATGTTGCTGAGCAAGGCTAATTGTGAACACACCGGCATTTGACTGTATTAGTGTTTATTTAGCTACAACCCAGGTTTTGGCCTTTTATGTGGTTTTTGAGTCATTGAGTTTATGTCATTAATACATATATACATTGCAGAATATAAAGTTCAAAATTGGCCACAAATTAAGAAAAATATTCACTCCCCACGGAATGCCAGATGTAAAATAATCTTGTAAAAAGACCAATAAATAATAGTGGGAGCAAATCATATTTACTAAAAACAGGTTTACTTTAGTAAATAAAAGATGATGTACTATCAAAACGACTCAACAACATGTGTTCATCTTTTATATACCAAAGTAAACCTGTTTTTATTAAATATGATGTGCTCCCACTATTATTTGCCGATCTTTTTACAAAATGATGGCTTTTACAACGCATTTCGTGGGGAGTGAATATTTTTCTTAATTTATGGCCAATTTTGAGCTTGATGTCCTGCAATGTATGTTAAGGACACAAACTCAAATCACTTGAGAATGGCGTAAAACCTGCGTTGTCGTTAAACAAACAACAATACAGTCAAATGACAATGTGATCATTTAAAAAGAGACTTCAGTATTGTTCAGTTTAACAAAAACAAGCATGATTTAGAATATAAAATTTGCACATGGAATATGACAGTGTATCATGGCAGAGCACAGGATTGAAATATGCTGAAAACAGGGCTTCTGCAGTTGTTTTGTCACTCCATCTTTACCTGAATTAACAACAATTATATGGGGGGGGGGGGGGGTAGGAGAAGGAAATAGTTTTTGAGGAACAGTTTGCAAAAACTGAATGGGTTTGCCAAAAGATGTGACAAGACAAACTGAATAAAGGTGAGGAAACTGTGACATACACTGCAGATGGTAGTATTATGTTTATGAATTGGAAAGGAACACATGAGGCAATACTGACCTTACGACTTATCTTAGAAGAAAGATTAAGGAAAGGCAAACCTATGTTTCTAGCTTTTGTAGACTTAGAGAAAGCTTTTGACAATGTTCACTGGAATACTTCTCTTTCAAATTCTGAAGGTGGCAGGGGTGAAATACAGGGAGTGAAAGGCTATTTACAATTTGTACAGAAACCAGTTGGCAATTCTAACGAGTCGAGGGGTGTGAAAGAGAAGCAGTGGTTGTAGCCTATCCCCAATGTTATTCAATCTGTGTATTGAGCTAGCATTAAAGGAAACAAAAGAAAAATTTGGAGTAGGAATTAAAATCCATGGAGAAGAAATAAAAACTTTGAGGTTTGCTGATGACATTGTAATTCTGTCAGAGACAGAAAAGGACCTGGAATAGCAGTTGAATGGAATGGACAGTGTTTTGGAAGGAGGATATAAGATGAACATCAACAAAAGCAAAACGAGGATAATGGAATGTAGTCGAGTTAAATCGGGTGATGCTGTGGGAATTAAGATTGGAAATGAGACACTTACAGTAGTATATGAGTTTTGCTATTTGGGGGGCAAAATAACTGATGAAGTAGAGAGGATATAAAATGTGGACTGGCAATGGCAAAGAAAGTGTTTCTGAAGAAGAGAAATTTTTTAACATCGAGTATAGATTTAAGTGTCAGGAAGTCGTTTCTGAAAGTATCTGTATGGAGTGTAGCCATGTATGGAAGTGAAACATGGACGATAAATAGTTTGGACAAGAAGAGAGTAGACGCTTTCGAAATGTGGTGCTACAGAAGAGTGCTAAAGATTAGATGGGAAGATCATGTAACTAATGAGGTGGTACCGAATAGAATTGGGGAGAAGAGGAATTTGTGGCACAACTTGACTAGAAGTAGGGATCATTGATAGGACATGTTCCGAGGCATCAAAGGATCACTAATTTAGTACTGAAGGACAGTGTGGAGGGTGAAAATTGTAGAGGGAGACCAAGAGATAAATACACTAAGCAGCTTCAGAAGGATGTAGGTTGCACAGATTCAGAAGGATGTAGGTTGCAGTAGGTGCTTCAAGATGAAGAAGCTTGCACAGGATAGAGTAGCATGGAGAGCTGCATCAAACCAGTCTCTGGACTGGAGACAACAACAACAACAACACGCAAAAAATACGCAGTTATTACAAATCCATAGGCTTATCACAGTTTGTTATGGTTACAGAAAGATATGTTTACCAATCTACTATCATTGAGGTCAAAACTGAGGTAATGTAATTCACAGTTGGGCAATGTCACATAGCAGAGGAGCTTGGGGATGGGAATGATAAAATAAGCTATCAAATTAATGGAGGAAAGAGAGGGATTTGTGTTCAAAATAAAATTAATGACAAGATCACAAAGAGAGAGAGAGAGAGAGAGAGCACAAGCTCAGAACCCAACAAGGATAGGAAGCAAACCCACCAATTTCTTTACAGAGAACTCATCAGGGAATTTTTCTTAAGCAGTTTTTGGGAACCACAGAAAATCTAAATCTTGAAAGGTAAACAGGAATTTGAATCCAAATTATTGGTAGAACAATCCAGTATTCACCTCAACTAATTTGAAGAAACTGCAGAAAACGAAAAGCTGAATGAAAGGCAAGGTTAAACACAGCTCCCTCATACACTTCAGGCACTGGGCCATTATTGCCAAAGACTTTCTATTTAATACACTGCACCAGGAAATGGATACCTTCTCTAAAGTTATGTGAACATCCAACACTTATCAAATTACTATAGCATGAGTACTATACTGAAATACACAATTTGTAAGGAAATGGTCATCTTTACTTTTGTGCTTTGTAAATAAAAAATGCCTTCTCTTGCTACACTGTATTTCATTTCTCCCAGGCACGTTTCACCTTTTTTCGCTTTAAGGCACCATCAGTGGAATAGTTGTTAGCTTTTCTGCCTTATTGATGATGCCTTAAAAGTGAAAAAAGGGCAAAAATGCCTGGGAGAAATAAAATACAATGCCACAAGAGAAGGGATTTTTTATTTACGAAACAAATATTTCTGATTGCTGTGGAGGATGACCATACAAACAAACTCATTACTTACTTTTATGCTTGCAAACTGCAAGAGTCCCCTAAGCAATGTTACACTGGCCAATCTGGTTGGTTGGTTGGTTGTTTGAGGTTAAAGGGACCAAACAGCAAGGTCATCAGTCCCTTGTTTCAAATAGACTCCATTCTGCTAACGGGACATCTCAGTATAGTCAGAAAAATAAAACGGATAAAGGGGAAGCGTAAAAGGGCAGTCACGTTGTCATTAGTGAAAACAAATGAGGGAAGTTGGCAAGAGAACGAACCCAACACTATGCTGAAACAGCATAGGCAAGACCACCTGTGACTTAAAAGGTACAACTGCTATAATGCAGAAAGTACGTATGGGAATAGAAAAACTAACCAAGCCTTAAAAAGAAGGGGTAAAAACAGAGTAAAAGGGAAAGAAAAGAGGATTCCTGTCAGGGAGGTGAATCGGGAATCTCTGAACACTGCCTACAGTGGGAGACACCCAAACACTCACCGCCCTGCCCCAACACCAGAGGGAGATTAAAAACTTTAAAACTGAGAATAAAAACCACTCTCCCGGAGGAAACCTAGAACCAGAGAGACCATCCGGGAATCGTCAGCCAACATCAAAGGTAAAGTGTGGGGGAGTCTGTACTTAGCACGCAGAGCCAAAAGAAGGGGGCATTCAACCAAAATGTGGGCCACTGACTGGAAGGCTCCACAACCACATAGCGGGGGTGGATCATCACGCAAAAGGAAACCATGGGTCAGCCTGGTATGGCCAATGCGGAGACGACACAGTGTGGTCGAGTCCTTGCGGGAGAGGCTAAAGGAAGAACGCCATGGGCCTGTATTCACCTTAATGGCACGAAGTTTATTAGACAGTGGAGTAGCCTCCCAAGAATTGGCCCATGACTGTGCAAAGTGGGATTTGATGTGAAGCCGTAAATCCGCTGCAGGAGGGGTTACAGAAAACGGGGGGTAAGTAACTGCTCCCCCAGCCAAACGATCAGCGAGCTCATTACCCGGGATACCCACATGGCCCGGGACCCATAGGAAGTCAATGGAACAAGCAGCACGGTGAAGATCAGCGAGATGGTCATGGATGGCAGAGACCAAGGGATGGCGCGAAAAACACCGGTCAATAGCAAGAAGGCCACTCATCGAGTCCATACATAACAAAACGCGGTTGTGTTGGGATTGTTTAATAAAGGTAAGGGCCCGGGAAATTGCCATCAATTCCGCAGTAAACACCCCACATGAGGGTGGCAGTAGATGATTTTCCGTTCCAACAAAGGACGTGAAGGCATACCCAACATGATCAGCAGATTTAGAGCCATCAGTGTAAAAAACAACAGCATCCCGAAACTCCCATAAAATTTGGCGGAAAAAGGAACGGAACACCCCCGGGGGGATGGAATCTTTCGGACCGCGGCGGAGATCCATCCGAATTCGAGGCCGAGGAACTAACCAAGGAGGGGTGGAGGGGAGGGAGCGAGGAAGACAGGACAAAGAAGGAAGCCGAAAATCACGGTTAAGAGACGCAAGGCGCAGCCCAACCGGTAAACCCGCCCGAGGGCGGGAGTCAGGCGGGCGACGTCCATGGTCTGGGAATAGGATAGAATAGGAAGGATGAGCGGGAGAAGAACGGATAGTAAGGGCATAAGACACCAGAAGCTGGGACCGCCGAACAGAAAGAGGGGGGATCCCAGCTTCAACCAGGAGACTATCAACAGGGCTAGTAGGGAAGGCACCGGTGGCCAAACGGATACCACGATGGTGGACTGGATCCAGCACGTGCAGCGTGGAAGGAGCAGCTGAACCATAAACTTGACAACCATAGTCCAAACGTGACAGAACTAGAGCACGATAAAGACGGAGGAGGAGGGAACGGTCCGCACCCCAGGAGGAGTGGGCAAGAAAGCGAAGGACATTGAGTTTACGGAAACATCCTACCTTCAGGATGTCTGATATGGGGCAGCCAAGTGAGCTTGTTGTCGAAAAGAAGACCTAGGAAACGAAACTGTGGAACCACAGGCAATCTTTGTGCAGCGAGATAGAGCTCTGGATCAGGGTGGACCGTAGTACGGCGACAGAAGTGGACCACCTGCGATTTTAAAGGAGAGAATTGAAACCCGTGGGAGAGGGTCCATGCAGAGGCACGCCGTATAGCCACCTGGAGCTGCCGTTCTGCAGATGGCATCGAGGAGGAACTAACCCAAATGCAGAAATCATCCACATACAGGGCAGGGGCGACCAAGGGACCGACAGAGGCCACAAGTCCATCGATAGCAATGAGGAAAAGAAGGACACTCAAGACCGAACCCTGTGGGATGCCCGTCTCCTGGGTCCGTGGAGAACTAAAAGCAGTACCAACTCGAACTCTGAATGACCGATGGATCAGGAACTGGCGGATAAAAATCGGGAGTGGGCCCCGAAGACCCCACTGATGAAGGGTTAGTAAGATGTGATGGCGCCAGGCCGTGTCATAGGCCTTGCGAAGGTCAAAAAACACTGCAACCAAATGGCGGCGCTGGGAAAAAGCCTGCCGAACTGCGGATTCCAAGCGAAGCAAATGATCGATTGGAGATCGTCCCTCTCGAAAGCCACACTGGTAAGGGGACAATAGATCCCGAGATTCGAGGACCCAAGTGAGCCGACGGGCTACCAGCCGTTCAAGTAACTTACAACCAACATTGGTCAAACTAATTGGCCGATAGCTGTCAACAGATAGGGGGTTCTGACCAGGCTTAAGGACAGGAACCACAATGCTATCCCTCCACTGAGAAGGGAAGTCACCCTGGAGCCAGATACGGTTAAACACCCGAAGAAGATGGTGCCGTTGTGGAGCACTGAGATGTTGAAGCAGCTGGTTATGAATGGAATCTGGGCCAGGAGCCGTATCATGAGAAGCAGATAGAGCAGAAAGAAATTCCCATTCAGTGAAAGGTTCGTTGTAAGATTCTGACTCACAAGTGGTGAAACATAAGGCGACAGCTTCAGCCTGCTGTTTTTGATGAAGGAAAGCAGCTGGATAGGAGGCCGACGCTGATGCCACTGCAAAATGGGTCGCAAGATGTTCTGCGAGAACTAATGGGTCCGTACAAATGCCATCTGGGAGGTGAAGGCCTGGGAGGGTGGACTGCCGATGGCAACCTTGGAGAGAGCGAAGTGTAGCCCATACCCGTGACAGAGGGACAGTGGAACCAAGGGAAGAAACGAATCGTTCCCAACATATCCGCTTGCTCTGTTTGATTAAATAACGGGCTTTAGCGCGAAGGCGCTTAAAGGTAGAAAGGCTGGCTACAGATGGGTGCCTCTTAAAGTGTTGCAAAGCTCGACGGCGATCACGGATGGCAATGGCAATGGCCGTACTCCACCACGGGACTTGCCGACGACGAAATTGTCCAGATGAGCGCGGGACAGCAAGGTTAGCAGCGCGAACAATCGCGTCAGACACGTCACGTAGGACGTCATCAATACAACCCGACAAAGAGGGAGAAAACTCGACCTGTGCAGTATATAGAGGCCAATCGGCGCGGTGGAAAGACCAACGAGGTAACCTCTCCATCGGGGAGCGGGAAGGGAGCGTGATAATCAACGGGAAATGGTCACTATCACAAAGGTCGTCGTGTGGCGACCAGTGTAATGAAGGGAGGAGAGAGGGAGAAGAAAGAGAAAGATCAATGGCAGAAAAGGTACCATGACCAGCACTGAAATGAGTAGGGGAGCCATCATTAAGAAGGCACAGGTCGTGGTCTGCAATAAATTGGTCGATAAGAAGACCTCGTCTAGATGGAAAGGCACTGCCCCACAAAGGATGATGAGCATTAAAATCCCCAAGGAGGAGGAAGGGAGGAGGAAGTTGCTGAAGAAGGGTGGTTAAGGCAGCAGGTGTAAGAGTCCTGTCAGGAGGGAGATAAAGATTGCATACTGTGACTGCAGAGTCTAAGTGGACCCTAACAGCAACTGCTTCCAATGTAGTTTGGAGAGGAATCCACGTGCTAGCAATGTCTGTACGGACCAACGTACAAACGCCACCAGAAGCCCGCAAGGGTCCGACCCGATTTCGACAGAAAACACGGAACCCACGGAGGGTCGGTGAGTGAGCATCAGTAAAATGAGATTCCTGGAGAACCACACAAGCTGCTGAGTAGGACGAAAGAAGGGATTTCAATTCCGGAAGGTGACGATAGTAGCCATTACAATTCCATTGGAGAACCACAGAACGATGGTTTAAATGAGGGCTGAACACGCTAAATCCAGTCATACCGCCGGGTCCCCACCCGTCACCGACAAGGAGGGGGCGACATCCATAAACGACAGGTCAGAATCCGGTTGTGAAGCCGGGGAAGGGACCTCCGGTGACACCAGAGGCTCTTTGTCCCGGGACTTATGTTTCTTCTTCTTTTCAGGCTGAGATCGAGGAGGGCTGTGTGGCATAATGGAGCCAGCTGCAGCAAGATCAGGAACAGAAAGAGACCGGGCGACCTGGGGGCCGATAGACCGCGGCTCTCGCGGTCGCCGCGCTGCAGCAGACCTTTGACCTGGAAGGTGCCGGGAAGGGGCATCCCGGGAGAGGCGCCCTTGACCGGCAGACGCCGAAGGAGTGGGACACTTCTCCGGCTGGGGAGGGGGAGCGGCGCCCAGAGGAGAAGGTGTGGGAGCCGCAGGGGAGGGGGGAAGGAGAGGGGTCCGGGACGGGGGTAAGGAAGGGGGAGGAAGGGATGAAGATGTAACCAAGGCGTAACTAGATGTCATGGACACAGGGTGCAATCGTGCATATTTCTTACGGGCCTCTGTGTAGCTTAAACGATCAAGAGACTTATACTCCTGTATCTTTTTTTCTTTCTTATAGACTGGGCAATCTGCTGAACGTGGAGAATGACTACCATGACAATTTACACATACAGGAGGGGGAACACAGGGACTCCCCTCATGGAGTGGACGTCCACAGTCACCACAGAGAGGGTCCTGGGTACAGCGAGAAGACATGTGGCCAAAACGCAAGCACTTAAAACACCGCATAGGAGGTGGGATGTACGGCTTCACATCACAGCGATAGACCATAATCTTAACTTTCTCAGGAAGGGTATCCCCTTCAAAGGCCAGGATAAAGGCACCAGTATCAATACGATTATCTTTAGGACCCTTCTGAACACGCCGAACAAAGTGAACACCCCGCCGTCCGAGATTGTCCCGAAGTTCCTCATCAGTTTGAAGGATGAGGTCTCTGTGAAAAATCACACCTTGTACCATATTTAGAGACTGGTGAGGGGTAATGGACACGGGAATTGTGCCAAGATGGGTACAGGCACGAAGGGCCGCAGATTGGGCAGCCGAAGCAGTTTTTATCAGTAATGAACCCGACCGCATCTTGCTCAGGGAGTCCACTTCGCCGAACTTGTCTTCAATGTGTTCCACAAAGAATAAAGGTTTGACACTGGTGAAAGTATCTCCATCAGTCCTGGTGCAAACTAGATAACGGGGGAAAGGTTTTGCCCCTAGACGACGGGCCTGACCCTCCTCCCAGGGGGTAGCCACGGAAGGGAAGGCCGAAGGGGCAAGAGAAGCAGCACTTGAGGAATCAGTACCACGCAGAGAGACGGCCGCAGAAGAGCGGCCAGAGGTTTGGACCCTTATGCGTTTCATCTGCATAGCGTCCGCCCTGATACCACCCACTCCGATCAGGGGCTCTCCTCACGGGCGCCACCCAGCCACAGCAAGGGCCGTCTGGCACGGCGGCCATTGCCGGGAGTTCCGATGCTCCAGGATGACGAGCAACCACTCCAAGGCATGCATGAGGAGGTCACAGCTCAGGTATCAGAAGTGTGATCCCTGTGTGTTCAGGGGGCTCAACCAAAAGGGTACATAGCGACCCCACCACACGGGCTGGCTACCGTGCTGGCTATGCACCCTAGCATCAGACAACGACGTAGAAGAAAAGGTGGAATATACTAGGAGGGCACACGTCGGAGACACTAGGTAAGGTGCTCTTCCCCAAATGGCTCACACTATGGAAGAGAAATTTTGGAATGGAGGTCAAACCCCAGAGGGGGACCAAGGAATGCCAAAAGGAGGAGATGATTACGCAACAAAGCCAGAGTGTAAAACCAACAGAACCAGGAGGATAGCGGGGGCCAACATAAGCAAGGACACCAATAGAGGGAGAGGAGAGGGCGAGGGGAAAGGGGTATGGAGGGGAAAGGAGGGGAAGGGAAAGGAAATGCAGCCCGGGAGAGAAAGAAGGCTGCAATGGCTCGGGGCCCCGTGCTCGCCACGCACGTATCCACGAAAGAGTTGTGGACCCCCTGGGGGGCTGGCCAATCTGAAGCCACAATGTAAACCATAATCTTCTGGAAATGTTTCAGACACCACAGGAATTGTTCATTTGCTTCAGAGTAGAAGCAGTATACTAGCACCCCACAACAACAGAACGCATCATATCACTCTAGGTGTTTTAAATTGCTTCTTCTACACTCTCAGAATTATAAAAACACCTTAAGCAATGGATGCTAGCAGTAAGCACCTTATACTCTGATGAAGACTTAGATGACAATGATTGGGTCAATTTTACGAATAGTTCAGGTCGACGATGATGTGATAATTCCCATCATGAACCCCAAACATGATTCCAGCTTGCCAGCATAGCACAAGGAACCCATGAACTTGATTGATGAGCATTCTAGAGAAATTCAATGCAGAAAGCACCATGGGAACTTATAGTAAATGATGAATATAACTTCACATCAAATGGTTCAAATGGCTCTGAGCACTATGGGACTTAACTGCTGCGGTCATCAGTCCCCTAGAACATAGAACTACTTAAACCTAACTAACCTAAGAACATCACACACATCCATGCCCAAGGCAGGATTCGAATCTGCGACCGTAGTGGTCGTGCGGTTCCAGACTGTAGCGCCTAGAACCGCTCGGCCACAACTTCACATTAAACAATAAACACAATTACTGTATTATACAATCAAAATATAACAAAGATTACTTACACTGTTCTTCCTTTGTATTGTAATAATCTCTATCAATTATTATGTCTCCTGCTATGACACTGAACAGAAGTTCAAAGGAGTTCATAATTTCTAAATTACGTCCCTTCTGTTTACCAATCAGAGCACCAATAACTGTAAAAAGCAAATAAAGTTAGAACACAAGTTCTAAATAAGACAACCAGTTAAAAGAACACAAATATCCATGTATTATTACAGATACAACCACTATTTGTGTTTATCTTAACAGGAAGAACTATTGCCAGTAGTACAAAGTATTATTTTTAATCTAGCACCCTAAATGTGCAATGAAACCGACAAAGCCAGTTTCTACAAACATGCAAACAATAATATTTATTTTTACATTGATAAAATTAAGAATTTTGGCTTCACAAAAATGTCCAAATCTGTCCCAATGACAGAATAATCAAATTGTTCCTAGGACACATTTTGCAACTTTAAACACACATGACCTACTGAATTTAAATACATCTACACGGTAGTGTGAAGTAGCACCTTGCATCTTTATGACAGCAGTGATGTGTCAGCAAGATTCTAAAGGGGATCCACACTGATACAGACTTTCTAGCTGCTGTCCAAAGCTCACACAGTTCAGGTTCCACATGTGCTTCAGAAGCTTGAGGTCATTTTAAATAGGCGATCACACAATCACTCGAGTCCATGGAGCAGTTATCAAACCATACCAAGAATTGGAGATCAATCGAGTGACGCCTTTTCCTACAGAAAGTAAAACAGACCTGTTGATGAACAAATGGACGCATGTAATCAAACTCTATCTCCAAATCTATTCCGCCACTGAGATATGATAGCACATTTATCATTGTCTCCATTTCATTCTGTGTAAACCCCCCTGCCCCATCCACATGAGAACACTTCAACCATCAGTCAGAATAGTGTGTTGTCAGTAAACAGGATGTGGCTTTTAAAGCAATCCTTTTCTGCAATTAGTATGCACTAATGAATGACACAATTCATCAGTCTAAGTGACCTTCTATCTGGTGTTTTGGACATCTAATGGCAGTGTTCCTTCCTCCATCTTGAACTCTGGCCAGGAAGCAACTAAATCGAAAGGTTTGAGTCTCTGACTTACTAGGAGGTGAAAGATGATTTCTCTTGAGGGGACACACTAATTAATTGCTCACAGTAATTTTAAAGTGCTTGTATAATTTTTCCCTACTGCTAGAGAACTGAGCACATAAGGAGCCACATGGTAAGATAGTGACAAGAAGTGGGGCACACTGGTACTGCCACAAATATCTTCATGCATGTTCCTATTCTCCTTAACTGAAAATTCTTGCTTCCTCTTTAATACTTACCAAGTTTCATTTGAGATTATCTTCTGCTTTCTTCATACCACATCTTTTGCTGTTTGGCGAAGTATGTTTGTTAAATAACTGGCTATTCTGTCTATGCTATAATCTTCATTTCCTATAACATACTATTCCTAAATAAATTCTCATTGTGTACATATCTGATTTTCTACCTAAGAAGTTTATTTCTTCCTAGCTTTGTATGTTTACACTCACTTGAATATTCACCATGTTTAGAAATGTCACAGGCTGTACAATTCCTTTATTATTTGGCAAAATACAGTTAGTTTTCTTTGTAATTCTATTTGTTTCTTGGCCACTTTGTACAACTTCTGTAATTTTTTGTTATTGTAACCATAGTGTCCCACTGAAGAATTCTTCAATTTTTGTCCCCTCTTTTTGCGTGCTGGCACTATCATCTTGTAGTGGAATTTATCATCATTTATGCATTCCACAAACTTTTTGCAGAGTTATTCCATTTCCTTATTAGAAAACAAGCACTTTGGTGCTTAGACTTGAATGACTTCCATAGATTATCTTGTGTTCTTTTTAAACCATATATTATTATGTTCCTTCAATATCTGTAATTTTGTTTTAACCAGTGGAAAAATGCTGTTGTTGGAGCACAAAAAGACTAATATGTTCCTCTTTAAAAAGGACTGACAGAAAAATGAGGAACCAGCTGCCTCAAACCCCATTCCACCTTCCTCTCCAAATACAGGGTGATTCAAAAAGAATACCCCAACTTTAAAAATGTGTATTTAATGAAAGAAACATAATATAACCTTCTGTTATACATCATTACAAAGAGTATTTAAAAAGGTTTTTTTTTCACTCAAAAACAAGTTCAGAGATGTTCAATATGGCCCCCTCCAGACACATGAGCAATATCAACCCGATACTCCAACTCGTTCCACACTCTCTGTAGCATATCAGGCGTAACAGTTTGGATAGCTGCTGTTATTTCTCGTTTCAAATCATCAATGGTGGCTGGGAGAGGTGGCCGAAACACCATATCCTTAACATACCCCCATAAGAAAAAATCGCAGGGGGTAAGATCAGGGCTTCTTCTCGGCCGTCCAGAACTTTTCCCTTTGCACAAACACACATTCTCTGTAAACTGTTTATACTAACGTTTAATACACCACCTATCAAGAAGCTTAACACCATACTTCGTTTGAAATGCACGCTGAACAACTGTCGTCGATTCACTTCTGCCGTACTCAATAACACAAAAAGCTTTCTGTTGAGCGGTCGCCATATTAGCATCAACTGACGCTGATGCCTAGTCAACAGCGCCTCAAGCGAACAAATGTACAACTAAATGAAAATTTATAGCTCCCTTAATTCGCCGACAGATAGTGCTTAGCTCTGCCTTTTGTTGTTGCAGAGTTTTAAATTCCTAAAGTTGTGGTATTCTTTTTGAATCACCCTGTATTTTAGTATGCGAACATATTTGTGCTCTTTTTAAAACAGAACACACTAAATCCCATTACTCTCCTGCTGTAGTTAAGCCTTCATACTCAGCATCTCCCTCTCACTGCCAGGGTCATTATAAATAAACTTTCGCTACTTGAGCCAGAGTACACTGGAAACTATTTACCATATGGGTACCCAACTTTGTAGGAATGATGTCCAGACAGCGTGCTGCAGAATTTGCATTGTTAATAGTGTTATTGTCATGACTTGCCATTAAGCGTCAGTACT
Organism: Schistocerca serialis cubense; assembly: GCF_023864345.2. Lineage (NCBI taxonomy): Eukaryota > Metazoa > Arthropoda > Insecta > Orthoptera > Acrididae > Schistocerca > Schistocerca serialis. The sequence goes on along the minus strand of NC_064639.1, from coordinate 221,416,436 downwards.
TGTACGGTGATTTAGACTTTAAAGACAGCATCAGTGTGCACTGAATTTGCAGACAGTCAACATGGGTCTGGACAAAGTCAATGGAGCGTTGATCGTAAAGCTTTTTTATCAAAACCAACAGCAATAGTACTGATGCACTTTGTGAGCTTTGACACATTAAAAGAATACGGAGAGGTCCTCTTCCTTCACTAGTGTTGGAGAACATGATTCGGAAGTTCCAGTTAACTGGCGATTTGGGAATTACTCCTAGGAGAAGCCGACGGCCAACTGCACCAAAAATTGTTGAAGAAGCTACTGTTGCCATGGCTGAGCATGCTGGACGCAACATGCTATCTTCAAGCAGTGCACAAACCGTGTCACGACAGCTGAAGATTCCATGGCCCACCTTTCGAAAAGTGCAGCAAACAGTTATGAAGTGGTATTTCCAGTGTGGTTCCACATTGCCATGGATGCCTCTCTCATTTACACTGTCTCCTTCTGTTTTTATTTCTACTGCCACTGTCTCCACCATCCCTTGGCAGCTCAAAAATTCTGGAAAGGGGGGGGGGGAGTCCAAATTGTGTTTTCCGCTATACCTAAGTGTTTAAAATTTTGGTCCAAAATATGCACTCCCCCATATCTACCTATTACAAATTGCCAGCCTGGGTTGGATCCAGACACCCCCAAGCCTGTGTATTGTCTCCACTTATCTCTCTTTTTCATTTCCACTGTAACTGTCTCCCCTCTCTTTTGGTCCGACTACTTCTATCTCCCCCCCTCCCCCCCCCCCCCCCCTATGAACCATGGACCTTGCCGTTGGTGGGTTGGCTTGCGTGCCTCAACGATACAGATAGCCGTACCGTAGGTGCAACCACAACGGAGGGGTATCTGTTGAGAGCCCAGACAAACGTGTGGTTCCTGAAGAGGGGCAGCAGCCTTTTCAGTAGTTGCAGGGGCAACAGTCTGGATGACTGACTGATCTGGCCTTGTAACACTAACCAAAATGGCCTTACTGTTCTGGTACTGCAAACAGCTGAAAACAAGGGGAAACTACAGCCATAATTTTTCCCGAGGGCATGCAGCTTTACTGTATGATTAAATTATGGGTAAAATATTCTGGAGGTAAAATAGTCCCCCATTCGGATCTCCGGGCGAGGACTAGTCAAGAGGAGAAAGAATACTGGCATTCTATAGATCGGAGCTTGGAATGTCAGATCCCTTAATCGCCCAGGTAGGTTAGAAAATTTAAAAAGGGAAATGGATAGGTTAATGTTATATATACTGGGAATTAGTGAAGTTCGGTGGCAGGAGGAACAAGACTTTTGGTCAGGTGAATACAGGGCTATAAACACAAAATCAAATAGGGGTAATGCAGAAGTAGGTTTAATAATGAATAAAAAAAAAAAATAATATAAGAGCACGGGTAAGCTACTACAAACAGCATAGTGAACGCATTATTGTGGCCAAGATAGATACGAAGCCCATGTCTACTACAGTAGTACAAGTTTATATGCCAACTAGCTCTGCAGATGAAGAAATTAATGAAATGTATGATGAGATAAAAGAAATTATTCAGGTAGTGAAGGGAGATGAAAATTTAATAGTCATGGGTGACTGGAATTCGTGAGTAGGAAAAGGGAGAGAGGGAACATAGTAGGTGAATATGGATTGGGGCTAAGAAATGAAATAGGAAGCCGCCTGATAGAGTTTTGGACAGAGCATAACTTAATCATAGCTAACACTTGGTTCAAGAATCAGGAAAGAAGGTTGTATACATGGAAGAATCCTGGAGATACTAAAAGTATCAGATAGATTATATAATGGTAAGACAGAGATTTAGGAACCAGATTTTAAACTGTAAGACATTTCCAGGGGCAGATGTGGACTCAGACCACAATCTATTGGTTATGAACTGTAGATTAAAACTGAAGAAACTGCAAAAAGGTGGGAATTTAAGGAGATGGGACCTGGATAAACTGAAAGAACCAGAGGTTGTACAGAGTTTCAGGGAGAGCATAAGGGAACAATTGACAGGAATGGGGGAAAGAAATACAGTAGAAAAAGAATGGGTAGCTTTGAGTGATGAAATAGTGAAGGCAGCAGAGGGTCAAGTAGGTAAAAAGACGAGGGCTAGTAGAACTCCTTGGATAACAGAAGAAATATTGAATTTAATTGATGAAAGGAGAAAATATAAAAATGCAGTAAATGAAGCAGGCAAAAAGGAATACAGACGTCTCAAAAATGAGATCGACAGGAAGTGCAAAATGGCTAAGCAGGGATGGCTAGAGGACAAATGTAAGGATGTAGAGGCATATATCACTAGGGGTAAGATAGATACTGCCTACAGGAAAATTAAAGAAACCTTTGGAGAAAGGAGAGCCACTTGTATGAACAACAAGAGCTCAGATGGAAACCCAGTTCTAAACAAAGAAGTGAAAGCAGGAAGGAGTATATACAGGGTCTATACAAGGGCGATGTACTTGAGGACAATATTATGGAAATGGAAGAGGATGTAGATGAAGATGAAATGGGAGATATGATACTGCATGAAGAGTTTGACAGAGCACTGAAAGACCTGAGTCGAAACAAGGCCCCGGGAGTAGACAACATTCCATTAGAACTACTGACGGCCTTGGGAGAGAGAGTCCTGACAAAACTCTACCATCTGGTGAGCAAGATGTATGAGACAGGTGAAATACCCTCGGACTTCAAGAAGAATATAATAATTCCAACCCCAAAGAAAGCAGGTGTTGACAGATGTGAAAATTACCGAACTATCAGTTTAATAAGCCACGGCTGCAAAATACTAACGCGAATTCTTTACAGACAAATGGAAAAACTTATAGAAGGCGACCTCGGGGAAGATCAGTTTGGATTCCGTAGAAATGTTGGAACACGTGAGGCAATACTGACCCTATGACTTATCTTAGAGGAAAGATTAAGGAAAGGCAAACCTACGTTTCTAGCATTTGTAGACTTAGAGAAAGCTTTTGACAATGTTGACTGGAATACTCTCTTTCAAATTCTGAAGGTGGCAGCTGTAAAATACAGGGAGCGAAAGGCTATTTACAATTTGTACAGAAAGCAGATGGCAGTTATAAGAGTCGAGGGGTATGAAAGAGAAGCAGTGGTTGGGAAGGGAGTGAGACAGGGCTGTAGCCTATCCCCGAAGTTATTCAATCTGTATATTGAGCAAGCAATAAAGGAAACAAAAGAAAAATTCGGAGTAGGTATTAAAATCCGTGGAGAAGAAATAAAAACTTTGAGGTTCGCCGATGACATTGTAATTCTGTCAGACAGAGCAAAGGACTTGGAAGAACAGCTGAACGGAATGGACAGTTTCTTGAAAGGAGGGTATAAGATGAGCATCAACAAAAGTAAAACGAGGATAATGGAATGTAGTCGAATTAAGTCGGGTGATGTTGAGGGAATTAGATTAGGAAATGAGACACTTAAAGTAGTAAAGGAGTTTTGCTATTTGGGGAGCAAAATAACTGATGATGGTCGAAGTAGAGAGGATATAAAATGTAGAATGGCAATGGCAAGGAAAGCGTTTCTGAAGAAGAAAAATTTGTTAACATCAAGTATAGACTTGTCAGAAAGTCATTTATGAAAGTATTTGTATGGAGTGTAGCCATGTATGGAAGTGAAACATGGACGATAAATAGTTTAGACAAGAAGAGAATAGAAGCTTTCGAAATGTGGTGCTACAGAAGAATGCTGAAGATTAGATGGGTAGATCACATAACTAATGAGGAGGTATTGAATAGAATTGGGGAGAAGAGGAGCTTGTGGCACAACTTGGACATCTTCTGAGACATCGGTTGGTAGGACATCTTCTGAGACATTGAGGGATCACCAATTTAGTATTGGAGGGCAGCACGGAGGGTAAAAATGGTAGAGGGAGACTAAGAGATGAATACACTAAGCAGATTTAGAAGGATGTAGGCTGCATTAGATGGGATGTAGGCTGCATTAGATACTGGGAGATGAAGAAGCTTGCACAGGATAGAGTAGCATGGAGAGCTGCATCAAACCAGTCTCAGGACTGAAGACCACAACAACAACAACAACAACAACTACTACTACTTCTATCTCCACCCATCTCTCTCTCTCTCTCTCTCTCTCTCTCTCTCTCTCTCTCTCTCTCTCTCACACACACACACACACACACACACACACAGTCACTGTCTCTCACTGAATATCAGTATCTCCTCTCTCTTTGGTTCCCAATGCTATTTTCTTCATCCAGCACTGTCTCCTCTCTCTTGCACCGTCACTCTCTCTCTGCTCCTCTCTTCCAGCACAAACAACTGCAAACATGTTCGTATGCAAAATTTTTGGTGAAGAAGGCGGAATGAGAATTAAGACAGCTGGATCTCCATTTTTCTGTTAGAGTCTTTTAAAGAGGAACATATTCGCCTTTTTTGTGTTCCGATAGGAGCATTTTTCCACTGGTTCCCTTCTTTTCTCTGGTACAGCTGAGAGTGCTGCTTATATAAATGCATTCTACAGGTCAATAAAGTTTTGTCAATTTATTTATGTACTTTATAATTGAAGGAAACATTCCACTCCCTTCCTTTCGTCTTCCCCTCTCCTTCCCTCTTTCCTGATGAGGCAACAGTTTGTTGCGAAAGCTTGAATTTTGTGTGTATGTTTGTGTTTGTTTGTGTGTCTATCGACCTGCCAGCGCTTTTGTTCGGTAAGTCACCTCATCTTTGTTTTTATATTTATGTACTTTGACATTTATGTTCTTTGACATGTATAAAGTTTACACAAAATCTCATGCTTTACATTTATTCTGGCTACTTGTGTAATCTTGGACCTCTTGGACGACAGCTCTACATCATTCCATAGTGCATCAAATCAGTCCTTCCTTAATTGCAGAGGGAGCATAAATTTGTCAGACTCACTTCCTATGAAATTTGAGTGCCTAATTTATTTGCATAGTACAGCATGTTTTGCAACAAACTGTTCCTAAACCTCGTGTACATATAGCACAAATTCAGACAATGTTTCCAAAACTCACCCAATCCTAAAGCACTATTTCTAAAATCCAACTTATCAAAGCTGGTGTTACTGTAACTGGAACATTTTTAAAGAATATTCAATGAAGGGAATGTTCTCACACAACTTTTGTGAAGTTAAGAGCTTGCTATGTGTGCTTTCGAGTTTTTGGCATGCCATTGTAATTCAGCTGTAGGCTAGTGAGCAGTAGCTAGCAGCAGCTGTATCCCACTTGCATACAGCATTTAGTTTATTCGTTTTTGTAAGGGTTTCTGTGAGGAAGTGAACAATATCTATTTATCTGTGTTGAGCAGTGTTTTCTTCTAAATGTTTCCAATTTTTTTTTTTTTGCATATATTAATGACACATGAGCTGACTTAATCAAGTTGTGTTCAGTTCTTAACAGGAGCAGTAGCCAGAAGCTGGACAACTCAATTTGAATTAGTGAGCACTCCAAGAACTGTGGTCTTGTCACTGAGAAACGAGTGATAGTCAGAAACATCTACATCCACATCTGCAGTGAAAAATGGCCTTTGTTTTCATTATTTCCACCCTAACTTGTGTACCATACCTGTGACACTCTCTACATCCTTTCGTGATAATACAAAATGTGCTACTGCTCTCTGAACTTTTTTGAAGTTCTTCATCTGCTAAGGAACACACACCACACAGCATTACTCTAGCAGAGGGCAGACAAGCATAGGGTAGGTAGTCTCTGTAGAGGATCTGTTGCACCTTCCAAGTGCTTTTTCCGATAAAATGCAGTCTTCGGTTCACTTTCCGTACAATGTTACCTATGTTGTCGTTCCAATTTAAGCTGTCCGTAATTATAATCCCCAAGTATTTAATTGAATTGATACCCTTTAGATTTGTGTGGCTTATTGTGTAACCAGTATTTAGCAGATTACTTTTAGCACTAAATGGGAGATCTCACACTTTCCATTATTTAGTCAACTGCCACTTTTTGCATCATATAGATATCTTGTCTAAATCAGTTTGCAGTTGGTTTTGAATTTTTGATGACTTTACTAGGTGATAAATAATAGCACCATCTGCAAATTATCTAAGAGGGGTGCTCAGATTGTCTCCTAAATCATTTGTATAAATTAGGAATAACAGGGTATCTATAATACACTAGACTCTCACTAATCCGGCCATTCCTGGCACTTATGGGTGCCGGATTAGTGGAAGTGGAAGATTATTGAGTGCCTGAAATTTATTTTATTCATTTATTTTGTTTTTTATTTATTTTGAAAACATAGGGGATATAGTGTACTGTACTTTACTTAACTGAAGGATATAATTTTAAAACATAGACAATATATTTTGTTAAATCCAAACATACATTAATTTTCAAAGAAAACTTAGTCCTGAGTGTATTCTGTACATAGTTATACAGTCGTATCACTCACTATGAAACATGTCCCTAATTTTTAACTGTCGCAATGATGATACGCGATGGTGGCATGCTTAATCATGCAACTGCTTAACAAGCATTACATCGGTACTGCATGTATCTGGTTGTTGCATAATGTACTCCAGGAAGACCTTGGCAGCTTCAGCACCAGCAGTGAGATAAATCTTCATGCTTTCTCCTCCTGTGTCCTCCTCTTCATCACTTTCATCATTACTTTCTTGCACGCTTTTGATTATTTCTTCATCTGTTACAAGTTTGGTTTGTATTACAATTTTCCTCATTCAGCCACTTAGTAACATCATCATCATCAATTTCTTCTCCTCCCGGAATGTCGTGGAACATGTCAGTGTACAAAGTAATTGATAATTCCAAATTGACTGGCTCATTGCTGTCACTCACTACTGGATCCAACCCGGCATCAATGGATGGTCACAATTTTCTCCAGCTCTTCGTTATGGTAGTGTTCTCCACTTTATTCTATGCTTCAGCTTCTTGGAAAACAATATCACGCATGTTAATTGCTTTCCACGCCTTCAGCGTAGTCTCGATAGAGCCATTTTCACTTTCGTTCAGCAAGTAGACAAGAAGTGAATGTCTTTAACGACATTCAACTGATTACAAAATTCCTTGGTCCATGGGCTGAATTAGGGCTGTCATATTGGGTGGGAGAAAGAGTGCTTGTACATGTATATCATTGGAATTTAAAGAAACATCTGAAGGATGACTGGGAGTATTGTCAATTGTAAGAATAGCTTTCAGTGGAAGCTTTTTCTTCTTTAGCTCTTTTCTCACTGCTAGTACAAATGTTTCATAGACCACCGAGAAAATATTTGTCTGTCCATCCACGCTTTCTTCTGGGTGCAATACTGCACTGGTAGAGTATTTGTGTCAGTGTGTTGAAAACAGTGTGGATGTTGGGATTTTCCAATCACCATAACCGGTAGTTTATGACTCCCATTTGCATTACATCATGCCATTACTGTTATGCGCTGTTTCTGTTGCTTGTAACCACGAGCTTCCTTCTCGTTCTTGGCAGCTAATGTTTTTGAAAGAAGGATCTTGTAAAAAGAGTCCTGTTTCATCAGCTTTAGACAAGGCATCAGCAGTTAAATCTTCTTCCTATACCATCTTCCATCTTACAAACTCATCAGTATCCTTACCGTTAGCTGAGCAACTTTCCCTGGTGACTGTTAGCTGCCAAATGTCATGTCGTTTTTTCCAGTTTGATAGCCAATCTTCGCTTGCTGCAGACAAGTTACTACTGCCAAGTTGTTTGATATATGCAGCTGCTTTTCCTTTATAATTGGGTCACAGACTGGAATTCATTTATTGTGTTGTTGTATGAACCATCTATAAACAGCTACGTCCAGTTCTTCGTTCTCTCTCTCTCTCTCTCTCTCTCTCTCTCTCTCTCTCTCTCTCACTCACACACACACACACACACACACACACACACACACACACACACACACACTTCCGTTTTCCCAACTCACTATCCATTTGTGTTGAGTACTGTCGAATAACATCTTATTTCTTTTTGATGTCATAAATAGTTGCTTGTCCAACATTGAACTCAGCAGCAAAGGCTTTCTGCAAAAAACCTCGATTTAACTCATCTAAAATTTCAAGTTCCTAAATTTCAAGTTTCTGCTTGAGGTCTAGTGTGACATGTTTCCTTTAAGAAGACATGATTCCGAACTGTAAAGAAAGCTACAATTTCAAATACAATATATAAAGCACGATTTAACTAAGCATTGTTGTACATGATAATTCATTGTGCATGTGTTTTTGGATGTGCGCCGGATTACTGAGGGGCCAGACCGGATTACTGAGAGGCCAGACTACTGAGGGCCGGATTAGTGAGAGTCTAGTGTACTTCCCTGAGGAATGCCAGACATCTTTTCTTTTTTACTTTTGAAGTCAACTACTTGAACTGTGACCCCTCTGACAGGAAATCATAAATCCAATCACACAACTGAGATGGTACTCCACTGGCACACAATTTGATTAGAAGCTGCTTGTGAGAGATTATATCAAAGCCTTCTGGAAATCTAGAAATATGGAATCAGTTCAAGATCTCCTGTCAATAGCACTCATAACTCCGTGAGAATAACGAGCTAGCTGTGTTGCACATGAACGATATTTTCTAAAATCGTGCTGACCTTGTGTTAATAGATTGTTTTCAAAGTAATTCTTAATGTTCAAACACAGCATTTCAAAATTCTACTGCAAATCGACATCAGTGATAGATCTGTAATTCAGTGGATTACTTGTATTTCCTTTCTCGAGTATTGGTGTGACCTGTGCAACTTGTTGTCATCAAGCAAACAGTTGTATATTATTGCTAAGTATGGACCTACTATGTCACCATACTATGAAAGGAAACCTAGCTGGTATACAGTCTGGACTGGACGACTTGCCTTTATTAAATGATTTAAGTTACTTTGCAAAGTTTGAAAAATTAGAAAGATATGGAATGCAGGTGGGGATGACAATCAGTCAAAGACCAAGTATATGTTAACATCTAGGAAAAGGTGTAGTGAGGGAGAAAAAAGCACGACTATGAATGGGAAAGAATATGAATGTTGTGAGAGCTTTAAATATCTGTTAACCAAGAATAATGATATGAGTGAAGAAATACATGCAAGGATTTCAGGTGTTAACAGGAACTACTTTGCACTGATTAAAGTATTTAAAGCAGGAAGCCTCAGTAGGAATCTGAAGCTGATAGTATGAGACCTGCTGTGATGTGTGGTTCAGAGACTTGAACTACCTATTCGAACGCAGAACAACTGGTGAGATAAGGACTGATGAATAGAAGTCGGAGGGGGTCCTTGAAAACCCTTGTTATGGAGAGTAAGTACAATGTGAAGGTGCCAGACACTTGGAAATAATTGGAAGGAGAAACAGCATTGGTCGTATTTTTTTGTTTTATTATCTGCAAAAATCGATTTTCAGTCACTTAGTGACCATCCTCAGTGCTGTAATATACAATTAAAATTGGTAGGCACTGGTATCAACAAGCTTAGAGCAATCACATAAACTGTCACATTCCTCACATAGGTAAAAAAAGACTGCAATGAGGTGTTAGCATTTAGAAAAAGTGTACTGTATTTCTGTTTCTAGCTGGACCAGATGGTCAGTTGTGGATCTTCCCTCCCGGAAACCATCCTGATAGGACAAAAGACGCTGAGATTCAAGAACCCAGCATAATCTGTGGGCAACCATCCTCTCCAGCAGTTTGCAGAACATCATGGTGAGGTTAATCAGTCAGAAACTGTCAAAAGACATTGGATTTTTGCCTGGCTTAAGAACTGGGACAATGATACTATCTCCCCATTGTGAAAGGAAGACACCTTTGAGACAAAGACAGTTGAAGACCCTGAGTAAGTGTAGCCTTCGAGTAGCATACAGGTGCTGGATCACCTGATTAAGAATTAGGTCAGGGCTTGGGACCGTGTCACAAGGCAATGCAAGAATCAGAAACAGTTCTCAGTTAACAAAAGATTCATTACATGATTTGGTTTGATGGAGGATAAAACACTAGTCATTTCTGCAGTAGAAAGGTAACCAAATAAGAGGACATTGATGCTGTCACAAAGTGGGTCACAAGATGTTCACAAAGAAGTGATTCATTGGTATGGAGGCAACCCTGAAGGACAAGACCCAGAACAGTTGTTGATCATTTGTGGCCAAGAAGACTATGGAACCTTGGCTACACCTGGGACGAAGAGGTGTTTATTCCCAGGAAGAAGATACAATACTCAGCATTCCTTCTTGCTAGATTTAATTAGACAGGTAGCCTTACCACAAAGTCCTTTGAAAGTGATAAGGTTTGTGCATGAAGGATGCTGCTTAAAATGTTCCACGTCTCTTCGGCAATCCTGAACAGCAACTGCAATGTCTTGAGTCCACCGTGGCACTGGCTGGCAGTGGAGGGCACCTGAATAAAGGGAAATAGTAGTTCCGGCAGTGTGGGTATCACATCTGAGATTCTTGCACAACCTCACTGATGCAACCTGATAGAGAGCAGGCAAAGGTTACAGCACAGGCATTCAACTGCCAGTTGGGTCTTCAAGCACCCAATATGGTAGTTGGTCCATCGGGTGATGGCAAGGAAGTGACAGAATCACCATAAGCAGTCACTGTCACAAAGATTGGCATGTAGTGACCAATACAGTGAAGCAACGAGACAGAGAGAAGAGAACATTAGATCAATAGCTGAAAAGATGCCATGGGTGACAGTGAAGTGGGTAGGAGTATCATCACTAAAGGAAGATAGAGCATGGTAAGAAGCTGGCCAATTGGAAGGCTCCAACCACACACAGTGGTACTCACCAACAGGAGGTGGTGTGCACTGAAATACACAAGTACTATTGCTTCCAACATAGTACGAAGGGGAATCCACTCACTGACAACATCTGTGTGGACCAATGTATAGATGCCTCCATATGCTCTCTCAGGGTAAGCACAGTTCCAATAGAATTCACAATAACTGCAGAGCATTGGGGACTGGGCATCAGTGAAATGCATTTCTTGTAGAACAATGAAAATTGCATAAGAGGAGGAAATAAGGTTTTTAGTTCTGGCAGGTGTCAGTAATAACCATTACAGTTCCACTGAATGTTTGTGTAATGAGCGTCCAGGTTTGGTGTGAAGGATGAGTGTCCAGGTTTGGTGTGAAGGAGCCAAGGGGACTGGTCATGCCCTAGGATCACTGTCTGCCACCAATGGCAGTGGAAACACATCAATGAGCATTAATTCAGAATCCAATGGAGTGGGGGGATCTTGTGGCTCCGGGGTCACCAGGGTGGCCTTGTACCGATTCTTCTTTGGATGCCACGATTCTTGTGAGTTTATCCTTGATGAACATGAAGATGGATGAAGAGCAGGCAACCCTGGGACCTACAGGTCATGGTTCCTTCAGCCATTGGTTGGAATCAGGCCCCAGATCTGTAGTTTCTGGGGAGAAGGATCCAAAGAGGGAGTCTTGTCACTGGTAGCTGCTCCTTCAGCCAGGTGCGGGAAGTGGTTGCTAAAGACGGTGCTGTGAGAAGCACAAGAGATGAGGGTGGTGGGAGAACCAGTTTTGAAAAAATGGAGGTATTTGGATTGATGACTGAGTTTCACATAATTTGACATCATCTGTATATACTTTTTTCCTTCAAGATTGGACAAACTGGTGAATGTTAAGTACAATGTTCCATGCAACTGACACACAAAGATGTGTTGCTCACAAGAACTACTTTCGTGGAGAGAACATCCACAGCCACCACATTCTGGGGCCGCCGTGCTGCAGGAAAACATATGACCAAAGCACAAGCATTGAAAGCACTTGTGAGCAGTGGGTCATAGGGTTTAACATCACATTTGTACACCACGAATAAATTTTCTAGGAGGACACTCCCTACAAAGGCCAAGACAAACACGCCTGAATCTATTATATAATCATTGGGATCTTTCTGGACTTGCAGCTCAAGACCAGCCTGTAGTTCCTCATCTGTTTGAAGCATAAAGTCAAGGTGGAAAATGACTGGTTGGACCGTATTCAAAGTCGTGTATTGGGCAGTGATCACTGGTACCTTACCCAGACATTCACATGCATGAAGAGTTGTAGACTGAGCAACAGGAGAGGCTTTAATCAACAGTAATCCATTGCACATTTTTCATAAAGACTCTACTTCTCTAAATTTATTTTCAGTATGCTTCACAGAAATAATGACTTTGTTGCGGTAAAAGTCTACTGTACAGCAAGTACTTAAAAACTTGTTTTGCTCCTAGATGTCTGGTATGCCCCGCTTTCCAAGGGGTAGCCAGTATATTGAAAGTAGTATGGTTGTGACTAATTGCATGGAAGTTTTGATGCCTATCTGAAGAGACAGCCAGAACAGAACAGCCATAATCTGCAAAATGTCCACCCTAATGTCAATTACCACGATCAAGGGCTCTACCCACAGACACCACTCACCCTAGCAAAGGCCATCTGGGATGATGGCCGTTGCTGGGAGTCCCAATGCTCCAGGAACACAGACATCTACTTCATGGCATGCATGGTGCCCACGAGCACAATTCAGAAAAACTGGTGGTGGTACAAAGGATCCAGATGCAGGCTGTAAAGCAATCACTGATGAGAAAAACACTGGGTTGGGCAGCATGCACAGCAACAGGGTGGTCCAGCTGTCTCTTGGCCGCTGCTTGTCAGTGGTCATTCTTACAGACAGACAGCTTGTTGGTGGTCTTGGTGGCATACAAAGCAGCACAGGGCGTGCAGCTAAGTTTGTAGATTACACGATTGCTTTCACAAGTAGCCCTGCCGTTGATGGAATAGGTGATGCTTGTGATAGAACTGGAGTAGGTGGTGATGGAAGGGTGTATGGGACAAGTTTCACATCTAAGTCTGTTACAGGGATAAGAGCCATGAGGCAAGGTTGGTATCAGGGGTGGAGTAACGATGGACAAGGATATTGTGTAGGTTCAGTGGGTGACGGAATAGCACTATGGGACGGGTGGGAAGGATAGTGGGTAGGATATTCCTCATTTCAGGGCACAAGAGGTAGTCGAAACCCTGGTGGAGAAAGTGACTCAGTTGCTCCAGTCGTGGGTGGTACTGAGTCATGAAGGGAATGCTCCTTTGTGACCAGATGGTGCAGCTCATGGAAGTGATGGTTGACCAAAACTTGTTTCTGTATAGGGCTGGGAATGTAATTTCTGTCTGTGAAGGCCTCAGTGAGGCCCTTGGTATATTTGGGAAGGGAGTGCTCGTCACTACGGTTGTGACAGCCACGAGAGGCTGAGCTGTATGAAAGGAACTTCATGGTACGGAATGGGTGGCTGCTGTTGAAGTGGAGATATTGATGGTGGTTGGTAGGTCTGATATGGACAGAAGTACTCATGTGGCCATCTTCGAGGTGAAGGTCAACATTGAGAAAGGTAACTTGTCATGTTGAGGAGGACCAGGTGAAATGAATAGAGGAGAAGGTGTTGAGGTTCTGGAGGAATGTGGACAGGGTGTCCTCACCATCGCTCCAGATCATGAAGATGTCTCAATGAATGAACCAGGTGAGAAGTTTGGGATTCTGGGTGGTTATGAAGGCTTCCTCAAGGTGGCCCATCAATAGGTTGGCATAGGATGGTGCCATGTGGGTGCCCATTGCTGTACCATGAATTTGTCTGTAGGTGATGCCTCCAAAGGTGAAGTAATTCCGGGTGAGGATATAGCTGGCCATGATGACCAGGAAAGAGGTTGCAGGTTTGGGATCAGTTGGGCATTGGGAAAGGCAGTGTTCAGCAGCGGCAAGGCTATGGGCATTAGAGTTGTTAATGTAAAGGGAGGTGGCGGAATAGTGACAAACAAGGCACCATGTGGTACAGAAAGAGAAATAATGGAGAGTCAGTGGAGGAAATAGTGTCTTACATGTACGAGTATGGTTTACGAGCAATAGGCTGTCTTCAAGAGCACAGATTCTCTCCGTGAGGGCACAGTAACTTGTCACAATGTGCTGTCATGAGTGGTTGGGTTTATGGACTTTAGGAAACATGCAGAAGGTGGAGTGCAGGAAGTGGAAGGTGTGAGAAAGAAGACAGACTCAGCAGAGGGGTTGTAGGATGTGCCTGAGGTCTTGAGGAAGGACTGGAGATTTTGTAGAATTTCTGGAATGGGGTCACTTTTGCGGGGTCTGTATGTGGATGAACCTGACAGCTGGAGGAGACCTCCCACCAGGTATCAGCTACCTCATCAAAGGCAAGGCTACATGTAAAAGCAGTCACTTAATCTACAATCTAAGTTGCAACCACTGCACTGCATTCTACATGGGCATAACAACCAACAAACTGCATGAACAGCCAATGACAAACTGTGGCCAAGAGACAGTTGAGTTGCCCAGTTGCTGAATATGCTGCTCAACATGACATTCTTCACTTCAGGGACTGCTTCACAGTCTGTGGCATCTGGATCCTTCCTACCAACACCAGCTTTCCTAAACAGCACAGGTAGAAACTCTCCCTGCAATGCACCCTACATCACCTTAACCCCCTGACCTCGACCTTAGTTAATCCCCTTCTTTCACCCATTCATCACCTACACAGCCTTCAGATTCCTATTTCACAAATGCACCTACAGTCTTTTAATCCCTCCTCTACTTCTCTCCCCCCCCCCCCCCCCCCAGTCTAACCTCCCGACTGCACCTAGCTACCCTATTCTGTTCTCACCATATCCCTCACCCTGCATGCTCCCACAAGCAGCACTTCACCATCCCCAACCCCTAACCTGCTAAACCTTCCCCTCCACACTCAGCCTCCTCCTTACCGCCACAACCCAGACTGCACAGTGGCCAGCAGTGTCGCCTCAGTGACCAGAGCCATTAGTCACGTGTTTTTTAATTATGCTTGCGTGAATGTGCGTGTGTCGTCTAGTTTAGAAGGTCTTTTGGCCAAAAACTCACATGTTTAGTAGTCTTTTTGTTGTGCCTGTCTGTGACTCAACATTTCCACAACATGATGAGTAGTTATCTATTGTTTTCATAATAGTGTCGTTATTCCATCCTGGATCTTCTACTGTTTGACCTATCTGCTGTTGTTTAGTCATTGGCTTTAAAATGCTGTTTGTTGCTGGCTCTTTTCTACATTTCCACTACATGATGAGTAGTGATTATTCTTTTCATAATTGTGTCATTATTCTATCCTGGATCTTCTACTGTTTGACATATTCGCTGTTGTTTAGTCATAGGCTTGCCAATGTTGCTGGCTCTTTTCTATATGAAATAGGATTGGTGTGTGCCCATTGCAACATGCCCCCTCTGTCCTACACCATTCCTTTCCAATCAAGACACGGCCCTGATGGTTACTAGCCAAGTACACAAGTGATTCACAGCGAATAGCCTAATCCTAACTTTTTTCAAAAACAAATATGACAGTTTCAGAAAATAAATAAAAAAACTTCAAGCTCATGAATTGGATATTAGCAACCAGAAAATGGAAAGAGTAAATTGGTCAGCTAATCAAGAAACTTAGATCAGTGTGATTCACACTAAGAGTCATTCCTCACTTTGTTACTGGGAAGTAATGCTGTTGCAACATTTTGCATACTTCCATTCTAGACTCTCCTACGATACAATCTTCTGGGGAAATGCTGCAGGAGTTGAAAAAGTTTTTAACTTCAGAAACAAGCATTGGGGCCTTTCATATAAATTCCTGCAGTAATCTCTTCAAGTATATCAGGATATTTAGGTTAACAGATCAATATGCAATACTCACTGATAATGTTTATAGCCAAACAGGGAATTATTTCAGGAAAACTGTCATTCACAACATCATAAGACAGGCGAAGGCTCTGCTACTCTCACAAAAGTACACACAGGAGTTACTGAAGTTAATAAAGTACAAATTATGATGACAAAACATAAAAAGGGTACTTTCATTTATTTTACTATTTTAGTCATTCATTTAAAACTTACACCTGGTTTTAATATTATAAGCAACCAGCTGTTCTTTGAAAATGAGCAAAATAGAATACATGTGATCATGTAATACTGTATTATTTCACTTGACTTACCCAACATTACTAGTACATTACTTGTGCAATATGTAAGCAATAGGACTAAATAAAAATCAAATCAAGCCCTTGGTTAAATCATAAAATTTTATGACTTACTTCTGTTTCTACACCTAACTATATTGCTTCTTTTTTTTTTTTTTTTGATACTACTTGCGTGATCCTCGAGTGGAACAGAGGGAGGGAAATATGACTTTGGCGCAAATTGTGCCCTCCGCCACACAGCGCTTGGTGGCTAGCGGAGTATATATGTAGATGTAATCTGTCTGCCCACTTTTAATATTTTGATGTAAGTTCCCAGTGTCATTACAACCAAGGCCCCAGAGGCACATATTGATCCCATTTTTCTAACAGCAGTCTGTGATTAGTTGAGCACCTATTTCAAGACTGAAATCACATGACAGGATAATATAGGTATACACCCTAATATATGGTATCTAAACTCATTTGCCAATGAATTGGAGTAACAGTAGAACTTTACAAAGGACCACAAGGGAAATTACAGATGGAACAGCTGAATTGTGGATCAGTGTTTCATGCAATTTAAAAAAAAATTAAATCATAGGGCTACGGAGGTGGATGGGTGAAGATAAGTGATCAGTTTTTCTTTTTGCAAATAACACATTTCCTCTTAATCATACACATAAAAGGTGTTGTAAACATCTGCACATGGGAGGCCCATTGTTAACTTTAGCCGGCGTAAGTGTATTCTTAAAGTCATCTATAAGTTGTGCTTTTCTGTATAAGACTACAATTGCTAAAAGAAAATAATGACATGAAACTGTAAGAAAATTCAGGAGGATAACCTTGTGTGTTCTAGTCTTCATTTCAATGAGATATTTCTTATAAATCACAATACAACACCTGTAAGAATTGAAAAAATACTAGCAACCAACTAATTAGGCAACACCACCCCCGGTCTGAGATAATGAAAGTCACCAATTTCTGGAAAATATAGCAATCAAGGAGCTTAATTTTCTATATCTGTTTACAATAGTACTAGTGGGCCATTCCGTGCCAAGTGGTCTAATATCGAGAAATGTTCCCACATGACCATCATGGATTTTGATGAAATTTTGTATGAACGTTCACACATGTTCTCAATGAACACTGGTAAAGCTTCAGTTTCAGAAATTCAATACTTGCAGAGATATAGTCACTTGTTTGAAACCATAGCACAGCTTCCAATAGTGCATCCTTGAATTTTCAGCAACTTTGAGACGAGACATCTCTGTAAGTATTTGCACGAAAGAAACAAAACTTGGCCATCTTATACAACTTTTAGAACTCTTTGAAGCAAAATATTAAGAAAAGGATTTCTGAGCAATTTTCATATTGATAATTTGAAGCAAAGTTGGGCGAAAAAATAGCTGTTTTAAAAAATTGTGTACTTTAGTTTTTTATATCTCCAAAAGTAATTGTGGGATGTACATGAAACTTCGCACACCATAACTCACCAACACAAGGTCTTAGAATATAAAATTCAATTCTCCTATTGCTTTCCATTATTTCACAAATCTAGGATGAAGTTGATTTTTCAAAAAGTGCTAAAAATGGGTATTTTTAGTCAAATTTTTCAAAAAAGTGTTTTCTCCAAACTCTTCTAAACTATGGTCATTAGAAAGAGCATATTCTAAACTATCTAGAAAAGTGGATTTGGTTTTGCAATGCAAGCATATAAGGCCCTAAAAAGTAGCATCATCAAAGAGGTGCACTGGAAGTTTGAACACATTTTTCTGGCACTCAAATTATACCTGAAACCTTTTATTATGCCTAATAAATGTTTATTAGTGCCTTGAATAATTGAAATAAAAAGATCTAGTAAATAGGCAATGAGACTGTCAGAAAAACTTGAAAACTATGAGAAGTTGCCCTTCTGCTTTTATCGTAAGTGTTCATCTGCATAAAACTCTTCTCATTTGTAAAAAAAAAAAAAAAAAAAAAAAAAAAAAAAAAAGAAGAAGAAGAAGGGGGGAGGGAGGGAGAGGGAGAGGGAGAGGGAGAGGGAGAGGGAGAGGGAGGAGGGAGGAGAGAGAGAGAGAGAGAGAGAGAGAGCATAAAGAATTCAATGAATAATAGCTTCATATTTTTTGTACTTCTCAAAATTGTAAATATTTACAAGTGGAAAATGAACCTAATTTTTGGATTCAATTGTATAAAACATTTTTCCAAAAAAGAATCAGTTTGCTTGAATCATGCATCAAGTGATGTAAATTTTCCAATCAATATTGCAGAGATTTTAATACCTAGGTGTTGTAACCTGTGAATTTTTGTCTTAAAGTTATTAGGGAAACGTGTGAAATTGGTTGGTTAAACATCTAAGAGTTTTAATTTTTGTATTTAATCACACTTAAATGTAGCCTATTACCTTGGTAAATACGTAACCACTAGTTTCACAGAGAAAATTCACAAGATTCACTGTTTATAGAAAATATAATGGCAACAATTACTTTAACAATCAGATTGTTTCATTATTGTGAGCCTTGTTTGAACAATCAGTATTTCAGTGGTGTGTTTGCAGCACAGTGAGTGGGTTCTCTTGACTGAGTGTGGATTGTTAAGTGACTCTTAAGACCATCAAAGTTTGTAATCTCATTTACTAAAAATTGTTTTCATTGTGTGTCTTTTATAGCATATATCTCTTATTAGATTTTTTCATTGGTATTATACATTGTGTATAATTTCATTCAGTAGCAATTTGTCTGAAATTTAAGCAGATTATAATTTGCACTTAGAGCCCAAATACATTATTTAGTTACTGATTAAAGATGAATGCAGAAGGGAACAGCATACCTTCCTGCTCAATTAAGCAAGGAGATAGTGGAACAAAGTGTCATGTCTTTTTCTTTGCCAAAAAAGCTGCTTTAAATGGTTTGCGAATTTTAGTGATGAGGAAAAAGAGTTGTTGGTCCGACGTTCTGAAGCAAAGCTGGACAATACCTCTCAAGTTTGCCTACACCATGAAGCGCTCTTATTGACACAATATGAGAGGTTACAAAACAAATGCTTCAATCCCTTTGGGAAGGTGAATCATAATGGTAAGGCACGAATTCGCACTCTTGATACTGAAACAGCTAATACGGCTTCTGATATGTTGAAGAAGCAGCTTGTTAATAACATAAAGCCAGGTCAGAAAATTTGTCCGGCTTGCAGGACTACCTTAAATAAACACTTGGACGAAGCTTTATCAGCCTCATCATCACATTCTGATGAGGACTTTACACCAAAAGAAGAATTAAATAGTAGCTTATTGTCTATCATGTCAAAAATTGAAATAGGTTTGAGGAAACAATCTAAGGAACCCAAGAGTGCCTTCTAATTTTACACAGAGCACTTAAATAATTTTACTATCAGGCTTGGGAACCTGTGTAAAGAAACCCTTATCAGGCTTGGGATCCTGTGGTAAAGAAACCCACCCGTGGCTGTTGTTGCTAAGCTATTGGGCGTGGCCCCTATGGCAATGGGAATGCTAGTTTTCTCAGGTGAAATGAAACTAGCAGTGGTTAAGCCACCATGGACCATAGCAACTCATTTATACACTTCTTTTCCATCAGTAAGCTGGTGTTGTTCAATAAACAGGCAACTAATAATTAGATGATTATGCAAATAAATTTTATGATTTACATTCATTCTTAATAATAATAAGTGTGTGTGTGTGTGTGTGAGAGAGAGAGAGAGAGAGAGAGAGAGAGAGAGAGGGGGGGGGGGGGGGGGTGACAATTAAGAAATAACATTGTTTCTATTTTTATTCTTTTGCTATTCGAACTTAAGCTGGGTCCTATTCATCAGGACTTCTTATTTCACTTATCCCAGATGTTAATAAACATGTATAAGGCAAAATAAAAGATTTCGGGTATAATTTGAGTGCCAGAAAAATGTGTTCGAACTTACAGTGCGCCTCTTTGATGATGCTACTTTTTAGGGCCTTATATGCTTGCATTGCAAAACCAAATCCACTTTTCTAGATAGTTTAGAATATGCTCTTTCTAATGACCATAGTTTAGAAGAGTTTGGAGAAAACACTTTTTTGAAAAATTTGACTAAAAATACCCATTTTTAGCACTTTTTGAAAAATCGTCAAATTTATCCTAGATTTGTGAAATAATGGAAAGCAATAGGAGAATGAAATTTTATATTCTAAGACCTTGTGTTGGTGAGTTACGGTGTGCAAAGTTTCATGCAAATACTTACAGAGATATCTCAAAGTTGCTGAAAATTCAAGGACGCACTATAGAAAGCTGTGCTATGGTCTTAAAAAAGTGATTGTATCTCCTAAAGTATTGAATTTCTGTAACTGAAACTTTATCAGTGTTCATTGAGAACATGTGTGAATGTTCATACAAAATTTCATCAAAATCCATGAGGGTCATGTGGGAGCCTCTAGACCACTTGGCATGGAATGACCCTAGTCTGTTTCAGTTTTCTATCATCATGATCTGAGATGTCATTATTAAAGTTTAAAAAATGTTTGAACATGATGGATCATCGGTGAATTCCTTAGTACAGAAGGAAAGTTAATATGGAAGGCACTGAAGGTTTCACATGGGAGTGAATGTGGCATACTCCATCTCAGTGAAATAATATATGAAGCTGATAAGTGAGTGTTGGTGGGTCATCACACAGAACAAATTTAAGAAATGAGGGAAGAGTAAATTATCTATTGTTACTGTTATTTGCTATAGAGTAACAGGTTATGAAATGACAAAAACTTGATGAACACATATAATATACAGGATTATCGTATGGGTGCACAGTGCACACAAGTAGTAACCGACTATCATCAGAGTAGGTGTAAACACAAAACGTTTATATGCATCAGTACCTCCTTCACTATCGTAAATAAGCATATCTTCTACATAAACAATTTGATACATGGTTTGGGACAGTTATTTCATTGCTTTCTTGAGATAAATCACAGAAAATTGCATGTAAAACATAAAGCAAACATTCCTTTCAGCGTGCATAAATGTGCTACACGTTGGATGACATCTCTGTTAAAAAGGACTGCATCTGATATTTAACAAAAGACAATTATCTGAACTATACAGGTTTCCGTTACAGTACCCTGTCAGTGAAGGTATCGGAGAAACAGGTATTAATTATTTAGGAATAAAGTAGATGACTCACCGAAAGACAAAGCACTGCACTGTCGAGAGGCACGCAAACAAAAGGTATGGAGCTTGGCTAACTTTTGGAATGCACTTCCTTATGCTAGCTCTCTCTCTCTCTCTCTCTCTCTCTCTCTCTCACACACACACACACACACACACACACACACACACAACTTCTCTCTCTCTCACACTCAATCCTGGAGGACCTCCTCACTACGGATCAATTGGAAGGGAAGTAAATCTAATCTAATCTCATTCACTCACTCACTCTCATGCACACGCCTGTCTCCCTACATTGTGCTGAGTCAACTGATATATGAGAATTGCTGAGTCAAGTTAATAGGTTTTAAAATGGTTACTGTACGACCACATTTCATTGCCAAACATTGTTCATATTTGCTTCTGTACAACATGTTCAATTATTTGTTTATAAAAACATCATATGTGGACTTTATCATGACATGTGATCAGAATTTTTAACGGCACAGATCATTGTGACCGCCATCTAATTGCAAAGTCGTAAGTACGAGGACAGATATAGCAATTCTTCAATGTGACTGAACAGTTCCATACGTAGGTTTTGTGTGACACTATGTTGTAGGTCTCAAGGCACAGCTAATGAAAGATTGGTGATATTATTTAATTTCATCCAAAACTAAATCAATATAAATAAACCTGATTATCCACAATCCCTCGTGAATGTTATTAATTCAAGAGGAAAACAATGAAAATAGACACTGGGAGAGAGCAACTATTTCTAATATGCTGAGTTCATACCTTGTTGCGGTGTTCCTTTCTGCGCTCTTAGTCTTGTCCAGTGTTCGGAGATATTCATTATGACTAGTGGGTGCAACGAAACAGAAACACTACCAACAGTGCCAGACGATGCCATAACACTTTTAGCTGGAGCCGTCTCGTCAACCTCCATTTCTGTTTTCTGAGAGTTACTCATCGTGATGCGATAAGCGTGTCGGTAAAATATGAATGAAGAAATTACAGTCTTCTTCCAAATTCGCCTGCAGACGTTTCTAACACATATTTACACTCATACTTTCGCTACCTTGTGCATGTTGTTCTTTGACAATGTGATGTTTCTGATTAGCGACGCCAAAGATTTAAAATTAACGTAACTTGTGATAGCGAGCATCGCTGACGTCTTTAGTTATATTTATGTTAGACTGTGGTTATATTTCGTAACAAATGAAACTATCAATGCAGCTTGTATAAAAACTAAAATTTTTCGAGGCTCAAAGAAATTATCAAATGTTTTTTTCCTTTTTATTCGCTTCTATATTATCTAATGTGTAATCCTACTAACTCATAAAACGTAAGTTATTAATGGTTCTTTTTCCATAACGCCCACAACAGACGAATGTCTTTGACTACTGATTTGTTATCTGAGTGTCGTCAATAGTACTGGAAAGAATACGTACAGCAACAGCGAGTTGAGTACCATACGCGAACATACAGGAATTAAAAAGTGAATTGCTGGGACAGCACCACGTGCATGGACATCAGCATGAATCTGAGTTATACTACGGTAGCAATGTTTCTGGGCAGCAACAATTCTATATGAAATAGTACCGTTAATTGGGGTGAAGTGATCTAATGTGATGGACTGAGACAAAACGCCGTGTTTGATATGCATCTATATAGGCAACGCAAAGTAAATGTGGCGACATTGACGTTTCCCAGGCATGTACGTCAATTTTTAAAGCATGAGGCAGTCAGCTGTTGTTTTACTGCTAATTTTGCTGATTAGTTGTGTTGTTTACTATGAGAGACTGTGTTGTGCCTTGTCCCATATTTGAATAAAGATGAATTTCCTGCAAAAGGTAAGGAACGTAACTATGATCGATAATTTTTTAATGATATTCCAAATTTAAAAAAGACTTCTTTTTAAAAAATGTAAAAAAATTAAAGTTGGTTCTGCCCTGGACGTACCACTTCACTCCACTGAACCTAAATTTTCCTAATTCAATGTTTTTTGTATTTTCGGTAGAACAAGATGCCCACGTTTTACAAGAGTCCCCCTGGGACAAAATCAGCACAAGGCTGATGATTTAAATAAAGTCGTAAATGAAGTAAAAAATGGAAAATTAACTTTGGGTGCTGCATTGGAAAAGTGTCACAGACACGGCAAAGATATTTTGAAAATGTAAAAAATCCTCAAAAACACTCTTGGCATGCAAACAACTTTGAGTTCTGTAGAAGAGCCTGTATTGAAAGGTGGGTCTTATTCATTTTCTATGTTAACATGCAGTATCTAGGCCCTGCCAGTACCTAAATAAACATGTGGTAATTCCAGTCCTAACGCTGACATGGTAGAGGATGGAAAACACCAACCTGTAATGAGACGTAGAAGCACAATGCAACTGAACAAAGCGAATGGCGAGCAGACAAGGCCAAGAGAGCAGATTTAAAGATGATAGTGTGAGGGATGAAGAAATCTAATGATGGATGGTCGCCACAAACAGTTACAATTAGCGGTCCACTATGGTGGATATATTCCAAGAATAAACCTGATATAAACAAATGCAATGATTGGTCAGAAGCTGTACCACACGTTCACTGGTGTTGTTATTCTCTTGGAAGTATGTCCTACTTATGTATCAGATATCTTATTACTAAGCTATGTTAAATGAAAGTTTAATATATTCTAATATATTAACAGCTATCAACGTTTTATTCTTTATCATGCTTTAGGTATGTACTTTTCATTTAAAAAATCGTGTACAGTCACTGTACTGTTGTGCTCTGATTGATACGCAGTAAGAAAACAGCAGAGGCCACTTCCTGCTCCGTAGTGAAAGACGCATGTGGAATGCAGTTAAAAACTGCCAAGAAATAAGCTGTTCTTATTGTTTTTCATAAATTTACAGAAAAAAATAAGTTTTGAAGTTTTCTGAGGAACTATATTTGATACAGTTAAGGAGTAATCATGACTCCCTCAAGATAGCCAAAGGGTGGTGTGTTGGTTAAGGTCGGACTTTGCTTTCCGAAGCAGAGTCTTGTCGCGACCAGGCTGCTGCTGTGAGGCTCCTTCCTTGGGTTGTAGTTAGAGGGTGAGTGATGCGCAATACATGGGTCTGGCCCTCTTAGCGTCTCCTCACCTGCGATCTTTCCTCCTTCATGTGGGCCCCCTGATTTTGTCGAGTGAAAGACTGCACCGGGGGCTTGGGGTTCTTACCAGCCCCCTCCCCCCTCACATTATACTCTTTTTTTCAGTTGGGGCAGTCTACAAGAAAGCACGAGTGGTGGCCCTTCTGCTGAAGGTGCCACCCCAACTACTCCAGCACCCACCCGGCCAACCGGCCTTGTCGATGATCTTTTACATGGGGAAGCACTGTATGCCTATAGTCAGTGCCATCGCAGCTTCACCACCAAGAACGGCCTCGGGGTTCATCACAACCGCCAACACCTTGCTGCCGCCAATGCGAAGATCGTGACTGAGAGGCATTGTGCAAGGTGGATGGAAGAAGTAGTCCTGTCACTCGCCAGGGTGGAGGCCAAATTGTTCCTTGGGACAGCCGTCCAGTTCTTCTTTGTAAACCAAGAACTCATCAGAATGTTGCCCAACCACACACTCAAAGCTATCAAGTGCCAACACCGGAAGCCCTCCCACAAGCAGAGGGTCCAGGAGTTCATGGAGGGGCTTGAGGTCAGGGGGGGGGGGGGGGGGGGAGAGCTGGTGTCCTGCTTGGGGGGCAAAGGAGGTCACTGCTCAACGCGGGTAACAATGCCCCACCAGCTGATGTCGCGTAGAGGGCCTTCGTGGCTACCAACACTGAGCCACCGCCACTTGAGCTGATCGATGCTGCCATCTCGAAGCATCTGGTGGGGCTACCCGCCTCCACCCAGTGGTTCTCCGCCCTGGACTCCATCATCAGTATGGGGCTGGGAGCCCAGCCCGATGTCATCTTTGACATGCTCCCATGTGCCCTTGCATCAGTTGGTTCCAGAGAGGGGGAAGGAGCAGCAGCCATGCTCGCCTTCTAAGCAGCTGCCTGCAGGGCCGCCATAGTAATGGTGCAAACGGCGCTGATGGGAGTATGCGAGGACACAGGATGCCTTCTGACGGTTACGGGCGCGCACTGCATGTGTGGCCTCCTGGATGGCAACCTGCTGCAGCCGTCACCGAATATCCCTTGCCTGCTGGACTTCTGCGCTGACCTCTTCACATCACCATAGGCTTCATCTGTGACTGCCTCCTGCCACACTCAGAGCTGCTGCTCTGGAGTGCCTGTAGGGGCCAGTCACCGCCAAGGAGATTGTAGCCACCTTGTCACCCAGGAAGTTGGCAGCGGGCCCTGATGGCCTTATTCCCCTCGAGCTGCGGTGCCTGTTGCACGAGTTGCTCATCAAGCTTCTGAACCTTCTCCTCCTGGGGAGGCGCTGGCACAAACTTTTCACAAGGTTCTTGCCTCGCACTTGATGCGTGCGTGTGCTGTGGACGAATGTCAGTGGGCATTCATCCCTTGGGATGGGATGTTGGAAAATACCTTCATCCTGGACAAAGCTCTTCTCGAAACCGTCCACTCCTGCCACTTTGTCTTTGTTGCCTCAATCGACGTTTCTAAAGCGTTCAACTCTGTGGATCATGCTGCCCTCCACCCTGTGCTTACGGCGCATGGCCTACTGGATGAATTCATAGAATACATCAAGAGATGCTACAGGGGCAGCGCGACTGTGATAGCGGGCGTGGCTGTGCAGCCGTCATGGGGTGTACGTCAGTGGGGACCCTCTTTCCCCCATCTAGTTCAACTTTGCTGCAGACTTTGTTTTCGACCAACTTCCCTCCCACATTGGAGCTCGCAGAGTGAATGCTACGGCCTTTGGGGAGATGACTTCTGTTTGCATCGACCAAGAGGGGCCTGCAGTCCCTATTTGATGCAGCTGTGGCAGCCCTTGCACATCTGGGGCTGCACATCAACCCGTGGAAGTGTTTCACCCTCGCCTTGGTCGCCTCAGGTCGTGACAAGAAGGTGAAGTTGGACAGTGACATCACCTTCAATGCAACACCACCATGCTGGCCCTGCATGTGAGTGAGACCTTTCACTATCTCGGGCTGCAGTTCTCCACATTGGGTCGATGCCTTTTCAACCCTCGATGCCATCTGGGGGGAGCAGCTAAACGCCATCTCCCGAGCTCCGCTGAAGCCGCAACAGTATCTGTACACTCTTGTCAATGTGCTTGTGCCTGGCCTGTACCATGGGCTGGCCCTTAGCCACACCTGTGTCAGTGTCCTGAACTCCACAGACGTCGCCATCAGTGCCGCCATCAGGAGATGGTTGCTCCTCTAGCCCAGGGAGGTCTCAGCATTCTATTGTGCTGCTGGATGGGGCCAAACCTCTGACATTCTCTTCTCCTTACGCTAAGGAAGATGGGCCATCCATCAATGGTGCAGGCCTGGACGAGGTGCAGCGTGACACTGCAGCATTGGAGCTGCACTTGCTGTGGAAGGGTCACCTCCTAAAGGCGTCACCACAGGTTGGAGAGGTGTGGGTGGCACACCTGCACATCGCCATCGCTGGGGAGCTCTCTACTCATCTGCTGCTGTGTAGGGGAGCACCAGTGGGTCTCCTACACCAGTTGGCTGCTATTTGGGCGAGACTACATCAATGCCCCCCCTGCGGATCCGGCAGTTAGAATAGGCCCGAGTTATTCCTGCCTGTCATACGAGGTGACTAAAAGGAGTTTCACATGTTTTGGCCTTTATGTGATGGTCCCCTGTAGGGCTTGACCTCCATTCTTCAAAATTTTCCTGAAGAGCGAGTCAGTTTGGGGAAGGGCACCTTACAAGTTGCATGGTGTCCATTGTGCATTGAGATCTTTAGCCCACTTTCTCGTCGTCGCATTGCAGTCCTGCCCATTCTCCATTTCTTGGGTGAGGACACCTTCCTGGGTGCGTTTTCCACTGCACTATGCAATGTCACTTTCTGCGTCGATGATGACCATGGACTTTTTTGTACCTGATATCCAGCACGGTAGCCAGTCCATTGTGGTGGCGCCGTCATGTACCCTGTTGGTTGTAGCCCCCTGACCACATAAGGATCGCTCTGCTGATGTCTGCGCCGTTAACTCCTCATGTATGCCATGGAGTAGATGCCCATCCACCTGGGGCATCAGGACTGCCGGCAATGGCCATTCTGCCAGGTGGCTTTTGCTGCAGCTGGGTGGTGCCCATGGGGAGGTCCCCTGGTCAGAGTGGGTGGCATCAGGGTGGATGACACATGATGAAGCGTACTCCATCATCTCTGGCTGGTGGTGAAACACCAGCAGTCTCTAAGTGATCATGAGCTCAATTCAACACACAGAAGTATGACCCCAAATCGTTCCCCTCCCTGGCCACACCATAGGAGGAACGTCACGCCAAAGATGCCAGCAGATCTTGCTTGTCCTGGTACCTTGTACGTTCCAGAGCTGATGGGGAATCTTTCATGATGATGAAACTTCAGTTTTTTGTTGAGCATTTAGAGGACAAGTTCGGGGAGGTGGGGTGCTTGTGCAAAATGAGATCTGGGTCAGTCTTGATCAAAACAGCATCCTCTGCCCAGTCACAGGAGTTACGCGCTTGTGACAAGCTGGGGGATGTTTCCATTAGCATCACGCACCATAAGAGCTTAAATATGGTCCAGGGTATCATATTTCATAGAGACCTTCTTTTGTAGTCCGACAATGAGCTGCACGCCAATTTAGAGAGTCAGGATGTACATTTCGTCCTGCTTGTCCACTGGGGTCCGAAGGACAATCAGGTTGCCACCAGCGCCTTCATCTTGGCCTTTGAGGGTGATACATTGCCTGAGAAGGTCAAGGTGATGGTCTACCAATGTGATGTAAAGCCCTATATCCCGCCCTCGATGCGGTGCTTTAAGTGCTGGGGGTTCGGCCATATGTCTTCCCACTGTACTTCCAGCATCACAAGCCGAGATTGTGGACGCCCATCACATCCCAATACTCCATGTGCCCCGCCTCCCATCTGTGTCAACTGCGGAGAGCACCATTTGCCTTGCTCGTCTGACTGCAGGATTCTCCAGAAAGAACGGAAAATCATGGAGTACAAGACCCTGGACAGACTGACCTACACTGAGGCTAAGAGAAAATTTGAATGCCTGCATCCTGTGCGTATGACATCGTATTACGCCGCCGCTACAACAGTTCTAGCACCAACTCAGGTCGCCTCTCAGAGCCGGAAGACTACACCTGCCGCCTTGATGGTGGGGGGCATTTCCCTCCCTGTTGCTCCTGCACCATCTACTTCGTAAGCAACACTCCCCAACCATCGGGGACGTCTAATCCCACTTTTAAGCCGGCTTCTCTTGCTAGGAAGGTGTCCCTTGGGTCACTCCCTTCCCAGGTTTCTTCTAGTGGGAAAGATGACACCGGCCAGTGGCTGAAGAGCCCAAAAGCAGCTGGTCATAGGGCTTCACGCTCATTCTCAGTCCCATAGACTGAGCCAGTGAAGTCCTCCCAGCCAGGGAAACCCAAGGAGCAGCGAGAGAAATCCAAAAAGAAAACCCCTAAGACCAAAGAAATTGCGGTGTTACCCACACCACCACTACCTACAACTCTGCGACTGAGGATGTGGTGGAGATTTTGGCGTCTGCTGAGGACCTAGATCTCACCAGACCCTCAGACACAATGGATATAGACTGCTCAGGCAATAAATCGGTGACAGCAGGTGACTCTGAGGCGTAAACTGCCTCATTGAATGTTCCATGCCTTCCCAGTCTCACAATGTCTTCCTCCAGTGGAATTGCGGCGGTTTTTTCCACCGCCTGGCTGAACTACGGCAACTGTTAAACGTTACACCTGCTATCTGCATTGCCATTCAAGAAACCTGGTTCCCAGCAATGTGGACCCCTGCCCCCCATGGCTATAAGGGATATTACAGGAACTGTAGCAACTATAATCGAGTGTCAGGTGGAGCTTGCGTTTTATGTTCTAAACTCGGTCTGTAGTGAACATGTGCACCTTCAAACCCCTCTTGAAGCTGTGGCTGTCAGAGTAAGGACGACACAGGAAATAACTGTCTGCAATGTATATCTTCCTCCAGATGGTTCAGTACCCCTGAATGTATTAGCTGCACTGATTGATCAACTCCCTCAACCTTTCCTACTTCTGGGAGATTTTAATGCCCATAACCCCTTGTGAGCTGGTACCATGCTTACTGGCCGAGGCAGAGATGTCGAAACTGTACTGTCGCAATTCAACCTCTGCCTCTTAAATACTGGGGCCACCACGCATTTCAATGTGGCTCATGGTAGTTACTCGGCCATGGATTTATCAGGTTGCAGCCCAGGACTTCTCTCATCTATCCACTGGAGAGCACATGACGATCTGTGTTGTAGTGATCACTGCCCCATCTTCCTGTCACTGACCCAGCGTCAGGCACACGGACGCCCGCCCAGATGGGCTTTGAACAAGGTGGACTGGGGAATTTTCCCCCCTGCTGTCTGCGCTGAATCTGCCCCACGCGGTAACATCTATGTGATGGTTGAGCAGGTGACTAGCACAATTGTTTCTGCGGCAGAAAACGCGATCTCTCGCTCTTTATGGTCTCCGAGGCATAAGGCAGTCCCTTGGTGGTCACCAGAAGTCACTGAAGCAATTAAGGAGCGTCGGCAAGCTCTACAGCGGCATAAGCGGCACCATTCCCTGGAGCACCTCATAGCCTTTAAACGGCTTCGTGCCCGTGTTCACTATCCTATCAAACAAAGGAAGAAGGAGTGTAGAGAGAGATACATCTCCACCATTGGGTGCCACATGTCACCTTCCCAAGTCTGGGCAAAAATCAAACGTCTATTTGGGTACCAGGCCCCAACAGCTGTCCCCGGTGTTACCATAAATTGCGAGTTATGTACCGACGCAAACGCGATTGCCAGCACTTTGCTGAGCACTTTGCTCCAGCCTCTGCATCGGAGAATTACCCCCCATCCTTTCGCACACTCAAACGGCGGCTGGAAGGGAACGTCCTCTCAGTCACTACATGGTGCAGTGAATCCTAAACGCCCCATTTACAGAGTGGGAGCTCCACAGTGCCTTTGCACATTGCCCCAACACAGCTCCTGGGCCTGATGGCATCCACAGCCAGATGATTAAACATCTCTCATCTGACTACAAGCGACATCTTCTCGTCTTCTTCAACCAGATCTGGTGTGATAGCGTCTCTCCATCGCAGTGGCAGGAGAGCAGCATCATTCTGGAGCTCAAACCTGGTAAAAAGCCACTAGGTGTGGATAGCTATTGGCCCACCAGCCTCACCAACGTTTTTTGTAAGCTGCTAGAATGTATGTTATGTTGGCGGTTGGGATGGGTCCTGGAGTCACATGGCTTGCTGACTCCATGTCAGGGCGGCTTCCGCCAGGGTCGCTCTACCACTGATAATATTGTGTCCATCGAGTCTGCGATCCGAACAGCCTTTTCCAGATGGCAACACCTGATTGCCGTCTTTTTTGACTTACATAAAACATGCGACACGACTTGGTGACATCATATCCTTGCCACACTGTATGAGTGGGGTGTCCAGGGACCACTCCCGATTTTTATCCAAAGCTTCCTGTCGCTCCGTACTTTCCGTGTCCAAGTTGGTGAGTCCCATAGTTCCATCCATATCCAGGAGAATGGAGTCACACAGGGCTCTGTATTGAGTGTGTGTCTATTTGTAGTGGCCATTAACGGTCTAGTAGCAGCTGTCGGGCCCTCCATCTCACCTTCTCTGTACGCAGACGGCTTCTGCATTTTGTACTGCTGCTCCAGTACTGTTGTTGCTGAACAGCGCCTCAAGGGAGCCATCCACGAGGCACAGTCATGGGCTCTAGCCCATGGCTTCCAGTTTTTAGCCGCAAAGTCGCGTGTCGTGCACTTCTGTTGGCGTCGTACTGTTCATCCAGAACCCGTACTTTACCTTAATGACGATCCACTCACTGTAGTGGAGACATATCAATTTCTGTAACTGGTTTTTGACGCTCGATTGACTTGGCTTCCTCATCTTCGTCAGCTTAAGCAGAAGTGCTGGCAGCACCTCAATGCCCTCCGTTGCCTGAGTAACACCAATTGTGTTGCAGATTGCTGTATGCTGCAGCAGCTCTACAAAGCCCTTCTCCAATCCAGAATTGACTATGGGAGTGTGGTTTATGGTTCGGCAGCGCCTTCAGCATTGCATTTACTTGACCCTGTGAACCACTGTGGGGTTCGATTAGTGACAGGAGCTTTTAGGACGAGTCCGGTGACCAAGGTACTGGTGGAGGCTGGTGTCCCTCCACTGCAGATCAGACATGCGCAACTGCTCGCCAGTTACGCAGCACACGTTCATAGTTCCCATGAGCGTCCGAATTACCGTCTCCTTTCCCCACCAATGGCAGTCCATCTCCACCATCGGCGGCCCAGTTCAGGGCTAACGATTGCGGTTTGCATGTGACCCCTTCTCTCCGAACTGGAGTCCTTCCCTTTACCACCTCTACTTGTGGTCCGTTCATGTACGCCTCCATGGTGTACACCTCGGCTGCAGCTTCGTCTGGACCTTTTGCATGGCCTTAAGGACTCTGTTAACCCTGCCGCCCTCTGCTGTCACTTCCTCTTGATTCTTGACATGTTCCGGGGCTGTGAAGTGGTTTACACCAACGGCTCAATGGCTGATGGTCACGTAGGCTTCACATATGTTCATGGAGGACGTATTGAGCAGCACTCCTTGCCAGTTGGGTGCAGTGTTTTCACTGCTGAGCTGGTGGCCATATCTTGTGCTCTTGAGTACATCCGCTCATGCCCTGGCGAGTCATTTCTCCTGTGTACTGACTCATTGAGCAGCCTACAAGGTTTCGACCAGTGCTACCCTCGCCACCCTCTGGTAGCGTCCATTCAGGAGTCCATCTATGCTCTGTAACAGTCCCGCCGTTCTATGGTGTTTGTGTGGACCCCAGGACATGTCAGAATCCCCAGCAACAAACTTGCCGACAGGCTAGCCGAACAGGCGACATGGAAACCGCTTCTGGAGATAGGCATCTCTGAAGCTGGCCTGCGTTCTGTCTGACACCGCAGGGTTTTCCGACTTTGGGAGATGGAATGACATAACAGCACGCACAACAAACTGTGTGTCATTAAGGAGACTATGAATGTTTGGAAGTCTTCCATGCAGGCCTCTCGCATGCAATCAGTTGTCCTTTGCCAGCTCTGCATTGGCTGTATGTGGCTAATGCATGATTACCTACTCCGCTGCGAGGGCCCATCTCAGTGTTGCTGGAGCTCCCAAATGACAGTCGTCCACCTCTTGCTGGACTGCCCACTTTTAGCCGCTCTGCGGCAGACTTTTAACTTTCCCAGCACCCTGCCTTCAGTGTTGGGCAACAATGCCTGCACAGCAGCTTTAGTTTTATACTTCTATGTAGTTTTTGGCGCACGTCCTTTGTCCCTCTGTGTCCTCCACCCTAGTGCTTTTAGGGTGGAGGTTTTAATGTGTTGCAGAGTGGCTGGCTTTCCCTTTTTATTCCCGTGGTTGGCCAGCCACTGTAGTCTGCTTTCACGTTTTACTCTCTTCTGTTCCTAGCATCTTTCTGTTGTTTTCTTGTCCTCTTTTGTTCCTTTTAGTGTTCGTTTCCTTCCCTTCGTTCTTGTGGCCTTTCTTTTCTTTCCATTTTGTGTTACATGTTTCGTCCGTTTTATTCTCAACACTTGTGGCATTGTTTTATTAGGAACAAGGGACTGATGACCTCGTAGTTTGGTCCCTTCTCCCGCCTTTAAACCAACCTACCAACCAACTACATCAAAGCCTTCCCTATGAAGGCGCGGCGCAATCGGGGGCGTGAGGCCGACACCAGATGCTGCGTGGGCTGCTGAGCTGTCGAGACCGCCAACCACGTCCTCCAGGCTTGCTACCAGATGCACGGGTCACAGGTGAAGTGAAATGATGCATTCGTCATGTATGTCGCCCGTGGGCTTGTGCAGAGGGCTTCACCATCACTGTAGAGCCCCACCTCCACACACCTGACGGGCTGCGCAAGCCTGACATGGTGATGGGAAAGACGGCATCGCTCGCATGGTCGACGCCCAGGTAGTCGGCGACCATCTCTGGCTTGACTGGTGTCACATCCAGAAGGCGACCTACTACAACACGCTGTCCATCCATCATGCTGTCTCCAACCTGCAATGAGATGTCCACGAGGTGATGATGTCCACAGCTACAGTGAGCCCGCATCTTGTGGTCGTGCGGTAGCGTTCTCGCTTCCCACGCACGGGTTTCCGGGTTCGATTCCCGGTGGGGTCAGGGATTTTCTCTGCCTCGTGATGGCTGGGTCTTGTGTGCTGTCCTTAGGTTAGTTAGGTTTAAGTAGTTCTAAGTTCTAGGGGACTGATGACCATAGATGTTAAGTCCCATAGTGCTCAGAGCCATTTGAACCATTTTTGAACAGCTACAGTGAATTTGCAGGGAGCCTGGTCTCCCGCATCGGCACGGGACCTCCTTGACTTGGGGTTCCGACCCTGAGAGCTGGCGATCTTGAGTGCCAAAGTCCTGTTGAGCTGCTGTTCTATGTACAAGATATTCGAACATATGATGGTGAGACAGCCAATGCCAAGATTCGCCGTTGGGTGGCGTGTGCTGGACTTGCTTTTTCCTGGTTCCTGGGGATGCCGCAAAAAGGAGCAGGACATTTATTGGTCATGTCTGTTTCTAAAGTGCAGCACCTGTTTGGCCATATGTAGTAGAGTCTTTGATTAAACTCTGTAATTATTTATGATCAATAAAATTGTTTACATACACACACTGAATGTATGGTGGAATGGAATCGGTAGCATAGCTGATTGGTAGTCTAGTGCAGTTTATTGATTGCTGGTTCATGTCTCCCCTTTCTCTCTCTCTCTCTCTCTCTCTCTCTCTCTCTCTCTCTCTCTTTCCGTTCCATATGAAATTCGTAAATCTCGTAATTGCAAAATTCATCATCATTTTTTATGAATAATGCACAGTTTGTTGTTTGTAATTACATATTGCACGCAAAATTCTGTTTTCATTTCAAATATAAATTCTTAATTATCTATATTTTATGAAAGATTGTTGATAATGGTTGCTTAAATAAAGAAAACATAACAATTTGATTTTTAGGACAAAAATACACTTTATTTGGACTATGTTCATTGTGTTAGACAGCAGATGTGGTCTCACACGAACCAGAGTGCTAAGTGTCGTAGAAACATGAAAAACAATCATTTTCGCAGCATTGAGCAAACCATGCAAATAATGCATTTCTACATTTTCCACTGTACCACTACAATATGAACCCAACAGAAACCTATCTGGACTCAAGTTAGGGGATTTGTCACAAGAAATAACAAGACTGTTAAGCTGCCACATGGACTGGAACTAACACAGCCAACTTTTTCACATGGCTCTACCGAACGCTTGTGGGATGTAGAACGGGATGTCATAAAAGAAGAGGAGAAAATGAGGCGCCTGGTGGCTTTGTGGTACTGTTTTTGATCGACTCGTTATCATCCTAGCAGATGAGAGTTACAGAACTGAGCAGATGACAATTCCAGAACTGAAATGTATTTCTCGAATTTGGGTAAGGAAGGAGCTAAGAGTTTACCAGACAGCTGACTGAAATTAATACCTCCAGTGGCTTCAGTATGTGACAATACGGTTACATCCCTGCAGTATGCTTTTGCATCACACATAGCTTGCTCAGCAAAATTACCCATGTTTAAGTTAAGAATTTTCATAACTCTTGTTTGTAATTAGGAAACTATGTTAGATGAGAACGAGAGCATTTTAAGCTTCCCTTCTGGTCATGTAAGCATGCAGTAGTGCTGGAGATTTGCCGAATATTATTTAATTCTATTTAAAAATTAGAAGACATTCGGAGCTACATTGTTTCTCTACTCGTTCCTTTTTACTTCTGAACTGCAACTGCTCACATCATTGCTGATTAGGCAGCCCTGCTAGCTGGCCACTGCTATCCGAGTTAAATGTACTGGTAAAGCTGTTGTCCCACATTGTCGGTCAGTTACAAACTTCGGCAAGTACACACTTTATTCAACATGTAAATGTCACTATAGACATTCGGATTTAGGTTATAAAATGTTCTACATACCTGCCATCGTTGGTGATGGTGCGGCGCAGACAAATAGCGAAATTCTGCATGACCCACTGAAGTGTCGGAACATCCATGCTGTCGATGATCTCCTGAATGGCTGTTTTCAATTCAAAAATGGTTTTGGGGATATTGCTGTACACTTTGTCTTTAATATGGCCACACAAAAAGGAGTTGCGTTTTTTCAGGTCTGGAGATGGTTCTGGGGATATTGCTGTACACTTTGTCTTTAATATGGCCACACAAAAAGGAGTTGCGTTTGTTCAGGTCTGGAGAATTTTGTGGCCAATCAAGGCCTATGCCAGTGGCCTCTAGGTACCCCAGACCCAAAATGCGGTCCCCAAAGTGCCCCTCCAGAACATCAAACATTCTCCCGCTTCGATGGAGTCGAGCTCCGTTTTGCCTGAACAACATCTTGTCAAAATCAAGGTAACTTTGGATAATGGGAATAAAATCATCTTCCGAAACCTTCATGTACCGTTCAGTAGTCACCGTGCCGTCAAGGAATATCGCACCGATTACTCCGTGACTGGTCACTGCACAGCACACAGTCATCCGTTGAAGGTGAAGAGACTTCTCGATTGTGAAATGCGGATTCTCATTTCCCCAAATGCGCCAGTTTTGCTAATTGATGAACCCATCCAAATGAAAGTGGGCTTCGTTGCTAAACCAAATCATATTCACATCAAAGTCTTGTTTGTCAATTCTGTGTACAATAGAGTTGACGAAACACAATTGCTGGTCCATGGCCCTGCGGTGTAATGGCTCATGGGTTTCAATTTTGTATGGGAAGAGATGCAGATCTTCAACAACAATTTGTCACAGTGTCTCCCAGTTGATTCCCACCTGTTGAGCAGCTCATCTGATCGACTTCCTACGGCTGGTTTGAAACACAGCACGTGTCTTCTCGATGTTTCAGGCATTTTCACCTTTTTTGGACGACCAACATTGCCAACACTGTCATCACGAATACTACCCGTTCTTTCAAACTTCCGAATCAAATTGTTAGCACACTTGGAACTGTTGTCTTCAGCTTGCACTCTGTCGCAAACTTCCTTTGAGCCGCAGTTGGGCTGTTGTTACTCACATAGTAGGCCTTCACAAGCACTGTACACCCAGGCACACTGTACTGTGACATTTTTCATGTGCAAATGGCCAACAACAACTGTGGCCAACCATGCAGTTTGAACATCCTTTCGTAAGCCAGTCAGAAGTTAGGATGATTCTATTTCACATGGTTCAGTAATTATCATTCTGTACTTGATTTTACTGGACACAGCTTGGTTTCCACTCCATGTGAAGTAGAATCCAATGAGATTCAAGCAAATGGGGAAGAATGCATGGTGTAATGTTATAATGTTTACATCAGGTTTATTCATACGATGAACTCTGTATAAAAGTATCAGCATTGTTAGGTGCAATTTTTAGGCAGAACTCATCTAGGCTTAGTGTGCAGAACTATAAGTAAACTATCTAATAAGACAAATGTGTTATTTAAACATTTTTATTTTTCAGATGAAATCATTCTTCTCAGAGAATGGGTTTTTCTGTTAACATATACGAGTTTGCTTGTTATTGTTAAAGGATATTTCGACAAAAAAAGCAGCACTGTAAAGAAGTTCAAAAATAATCTACCTGGTGAAGAGTGGGTCATTTCATTTCTGATGAGGTGCAAAGAGCAGCTTAGTTCAAGAATGATCCAAAATATTAAAAGGGCCACAGTGGCATGTCTGCGCAAACAATAAATGATTATTTTGACATGTCTGAAGAAGCACTTCAGTGGTGTAGAGCCTTGTAGTATTGTAAACTACTATGAAACAGAATGAGATTTTCACTGTGCAGCGGAGTGTGCGAAGATATGAAACTTCCTGGCAGATTAAAACTGTGTGCCGGGCCGAGACTCGAACTTGGGACCTTTGCCTTTCGCGGGTAAGTGCTCTACCAACTGAGCTACCCAAGCACGACGCACACCCCGTCCTCACAACTTCAATTCTGCCAGTACCTCGTCTCCTACCTTCCAAACTTTACAGGAGTGATAGTTCTTCAGGTTCGCATGAGAGCTTCTGTAAAGTTTGGAAGGTAGGAGACGAGGTACTGGCAGAATTGAAGCTGTGAGGGCGAGGTGTGAGTCGTGCTTGGGTAGCTCAGTTGGTAGAGCACTTGCCCGCAAAAGGCAAAGGTCCCGAGTTCGAGTCTCGGCCCGGCACACAGTTTTAATCTGCCAGGAAGTTACTATGAAACAAATTTTGACAGACAGTCCTGTAAGTAAGAAAAAAATTTTGTGAAAAGTATCAAAAACAGCGTGAAAAATAAATTAATTTGTGAAATGAGTAATGAACTTGATGTTGTCTGGCAGTGGTATGGAAAATTGTTACTGATTTATGTTTTATACAAAGCTGAAAATTTGTATTACCCATAGCAATGTGGAGGGCCTAAGGGCACACGTTATGGGTGTATAAAGAGTGACTTGTTGGACCAAAAACATTTGGAGGACTGCTATTTTACAACAGCTTCACCGTACCTGCAGAAACAGCAGCAACCAACAGTTCCAAGCGATGAAAAAAGTCATTAAAGAACTGATTGAAAGCTGTACAGACAACATTGGGAGTGTGTGATCTGAGGCTATCCCGGCGAATGTGCTGTATCCCAGGTTCTCGGGAATCCAGCTGGACACCCGAGAACCTTGGATACAATATTGGGAGTTGTTTCAGAAAAACAGACATTGTTCTGTTAGGTTCCTAAGATCTACTGAATCTTCTACCCAACAAAAGAGTTGATGTAAATTCTGTTGGAATCAAAGAAAACACATATGAATCTTTAAAAGATCCCCCTACAGAGCTCCACTATGGGAAAGAAAAGCAGAGGCCAAGAACCATGTGGAAGGAGAAGCTCCAAAATCAGAAGAAGCTTGGGAAATGTCCCATGACAGCAATGAAGAAAGTGGGGAATACTGTATGAATGACCCAGAACAAAGTGAGAAAGAAACTGATATAGCTGAGCCAACCTCAGAATTGATTGCATGATAACGTAGGAAACTTTTTAGTTGTAAAAGTAAAAGATCAAATAACAAAAAAGGGCAAGTTGTATTGTTCGCATGTCTCACGTGCGTTGGAAATCAGCAGTGTGCGTAATAAGATCATAGCAGTAAGTTCTCTAAAACAGTGCCTTATTTTCCTGACGTCTTATGACTCTCTCCACGAGAAAAACATCCGGTTCTGAACTTTTCTGCATCTCCTCAGTGTAGAAGGAGCGTGCAATTTCTTCACCTTTACTATCCTTCAATTTATAAGTGCTAGGATTCGTTCGTTGCACTTTTGAAATTGTAAATATCTCAGTTGACCAGTTCAGTAGGTATGATTTCTCAAATGCCATCTTATGTTTTGAGATATGCACCATATCATCTACATTAAGTTTCTGTTTACGTGGATCAAGCATCTTAATGCGATAGTACACCGTATCCATGAGTCCATTATCACGAACATTGATTGGTATCATTTTTATTGTGCTATGTTTGGTTCTATTATACTGAGCAATTATTTATGGGAGGATATCTGTCCATTTGTATGAGCCACGAAGGTTAAAACGCACCCACATCCGTCCTTTTATTGTTCTGTTCAGGCGCTCCACGATACTTGCCTTCAGGTGAGTAAATGTCGAGTAGTGATGTATTCCGTACCGCTGCATCACTGTCTTGAAATATCTACTGTAGAACTCCCCACCGTGATCGGTTTGGAGGTTGTCTGGGCATTGATTCGTTCCTGTCTACAGCAAACACTCAAAAACATCAGCGACATTTCGACCAGTTTTTGTTTTGACCGGTAATGCCCAAATTTGGAATATGTATCAATAACCATTAAAATGTATTTGAATCCGTTATTCTCACGTAAATGTTGCCTCATATCTACAAGATCAGCTTGCCACAAGTCATCCAACCCTTAAATCATAAAATGCCTGCAAGGGTCTGTTTTGCGTGCTGACTTGTGCAGTTCTCGAACTACCATCTCCATACTTAATCAATGATACCTCTCTCTCTAAGCTCCAAGTTTATCGAAACAACCTCATTCGAATAAGCAGTATTACCTGTAGCAGCTGATGACATGAGCAACTGTAGTCGATCTATTAGTTCGTTGGGATCGTCATAATATATATACTGAGGGATTCGATTGTTCACTGCTTTATGCTCAATGTCAATACAATCACCGCTACTTTCAGGTATTGGCGTTATAATGGTTTTATATTTCTTGTTGCTCAGGCTTTTCGTGATCTTGTGTACACCAGGCATGTGCAGTATTTCACGGTACGTTTCCCTGTCATTAACTGAATAATTTCTGGGTTTTTTGGTAGGTCTTAGGAAAATAAGATTCATTAAGCCGGGTGTTCAGTCAAACCGTCTATCACCAATGTGTATTTTGTCTTCAGTTACAGTTATAGGATGCGCACCCAACATGTACGGTCTTCCCCTGCTAATGCCGAATGTTCCATCTATCTGACTTGGGGTGTGACGAATAATGAATTCATCAATGACAACGTCCTCGTTATCATTTGTTTTTGTTTTTGCTGAGAGCTGTCGGAGAGACTCAGTAACTGGCTTAAAGGTCTCTCTTAGTGTTTGCTGTCGATCCATATGCCCTAACGAGCAGCTGTAATTTCTCACGAACTCCTTTATGCCCCTGAATCACTTTCTGCTTCATCGACATCTCCATGGCGTCAGGCTTTAAATATCTGGTCATCTTCTTCCTCCTCTTACTATGATTCTGATCACCCTTCTCAACAACAAGGAAGTCTACATCTTTTTTCCCCTGAATAGCATCGACCTTTTCAGTTAATTCGGTTATTTTCTTACTGACTTGATTAACTAGCTCATTTAACGCATTCACCATTCTCAGAAGAGTCTGGAAATATGTCTCTAGTTCCCTGCGCATACCTGCAACTTTATGCACCACAGCCTGAATTTTCGCATCCAAGTACAGGCAAATGCTCTGTCTGTGTACACCCATCCTCTTGGGTTGAGAGGTGGACATACGCGCAAATATGTCCATGGTGTAGCGTAGACTGATGTACTAACCCCCCTTACTGTGCTATATATGCAAAAACTGCACCTACCATCACTTAGTTTTCTTTGCAAAGTACCCACCACTGCTTCAGTTTTACACTATGTGCAACGGATTTATTTGCAGGACCTTTGCATAAATGCCCTAACTTGAAAGGTATGTCAATTCTGCTTGGTCCAGTGATTGACATTCATACATTTAGTAAAATTATTAAATGAAATTTCTTTTTTTTACTGATGATAAAACAAAATAATGAAAGGTTTGTCTATTCGTACAGAAACAATGTTTGACTCAAATTTGAATTTTTTTTAGAACAAATTGGTTTATTGGTTAAGC
This sequence comes from Schistocerca serialis cubense, assembly GCF_023864345.2. Lineage (NCBI taxonomy): Eukaryota > Metazoa > Arthropoda > Insecta > Orthoptera > Acrididae > Schistocerca > Schistocerca serialis. The sequence continues at coordinate 221,375,904 of NC_064639.1, read as the reverse complement.
ATTTCAGATTATTATAAGAGCAAAAAAACTCACTTCTTTAAACAAATATTACGGAACTGATCTTTACACAATATGAAATTTGCGCCAGATTCCACGATGTAATTTACATGGATCTGACTTTCCTATTAACAACGTAAAATTTAACGCATCTGACTTTGCATCTTTATTTATCGTTAACGCATCTGACTTTTTACTAAAACTATGGTCTCCTTCAGACTGCTATCTCTTATTACCACAAGTGCCCTCTTTTGGATCAGAAGGATATTCCATAACTGTGTCCATTAATCCACATGCACCCACAATTACTGCACCAACATATGCACAGGAGAAATGTAAGGATCAAGCCGTTAGCAGTTCCGATATTCACCATACAGCAACTATCTCTACTAAAAATTGTTCTACCAAAATTCCAAACTATTACATGTAAATTCCGCTCCTACTTGATCATACACTTTAATAGCTACTATTGTACTGCTGCCTACTCCTGATACAAATTCACCCACTGAAATATGAAAACCCTTCCAAAATTACATATACAAAATACATACACTCAAGATGAACGACTTACTTTGCTGCAACCTAAATTCATGACTACGTTATCAGTTTTATAATCTCTTTCTCCGCATTGCAATTTTAATTATTCAGAAATTCTCCCCACGTGACTCTACATTCCAATAAACATGAATAAGCAAGCATTATCTTCACTTGGTTTGCTAAAATTCGACACACGCTTTCACACGATACCACATGTCCTTAACAAAGGATCCACCTTACTAAATCTTTCACAATTGCACAGATATGTAAGAAAATTGAAAATTAAAAACAGTACTTAATTTCACACGCACGTTTCATGTAATAGCACACTTCCTACTTACATGCTATAGGTCCCTAGCACTCGTGCATCCACTAGTTATAAAATTCTTGATCAGCCCCATGTGGTGAGTGCCAGGTGTAAAACTAAATAAATTGCCACACGAACTTAAATATTTCATTTTCTAATGAACTTGCTTGCTCAAACATATCAGGTTAAATTATTCACCTCGAAATTGTTATAAAATCCCAAAGCTGCAAATTAATATCACAAAGGAATGCAGCAATTTCACATCACCTACTACTGCACATTACCTACCTAAGTAAACTTCGTTGCCTCAAAGTATTAATATTACTTTACGTTTAGCTGCAATAAATGGTTGTTTACCTAATGTGAAACTATTAATCATAAATATAGCACATTTCCCCCACTTAAATCGAGCATGGCTCGACCCATCTCAAAAAAGCGTCCTTTCTTGTCTAAGTCTTCCGTAGCAGTCCACGACTCGGACCCATGCTACCGTTCTGCTCGCCTGACCGCTCATGATGGGGGCGGCTCCCAACCAATCATCAGCTTAGAATTTCTGCAGTTTGAATATGCCAGTCAAACCTCCCTTCTACACAGTGAGAAAGATCCCACGCTTTTCCTACCAAAGACTGAAATATAAGTTTTGCAGACTATCCAACCTTCCTACACCTCGCTACAGCCAAAGGCTGAAGTTCCAGAGCGTCTATAATCGCTGCCTATCGACTAGTTGTTCCCTATCGTACACCTACAATCGCTAAATATCGGTCGATCCTTATTCTCTCCCCAAACATTCTCCCTGAAATTATTTTCATACATTCATTTCTTTCTCCCTCCTGCTGTGGACTTAATAGGATGAGGAAATATAGGAAACAGTGAGCATTCTTAACTTATTCAATCAATAAAAACAGTTCGATTCCTCTGGTCATTCTTTTATAACTTGGTGTTAGTTTGCAGACACCAACAGAGAGTCTGTGCTAAGTAAATTAAATGATGTTATTACGATCAGAAAATGATATTATTACGATCAAACTCGTGTTCTCAGAAGAAAATGACGATCAATTTCATTAAATATTGTTACAGAATGAGAAATATAAGTGAGAGTTACCATTGCCAAAGACAGTGGCCACCTCTAAACCAACCACTTCCATTAAAAAACATGGCCCGAGAATGGACTTGCCATTGAGAACATTCTCGCACATTTTTTAAAATATGATATGAATAGTTGTTATATATGACCTGGCACAGACCCTAATCTCTGTACTGGTCCACTTCCCAAGGGATATAGCAGGCAAATTGTTTAAATTGTTAACAAATTATAAAAATAATAATTGAATACAAGATCGTTGACTTAAAGGATTGTCAGATGTTTACTTGATTGCTGCCAGAGAGTTACTGTCCATCTCACTCATATGGAAGTTTCCACATCGTCAGAAAAAAATTACATCTCTTAACAGTTATGACAAACTAAAAGGTAAAATTACACAAAAGATATATTACACTGCATTATTTTTATGTGCACTGGCACTAGTTGAGTTTCCCTTTCAATGTCATATTGCTTTTACTCTTACAAATTTCTAACACAAAATAAAATACTTATTAAAAACATTATTTTCATTTACACTGGCACTAGTTGAGTGTTCTTTTAGCGTCATATTGCATTTACTCTTACGAATTTCTAGCACAAACAAAATAGATATTGAAAAAACATTATTTTCATGTACACGGGCACTAGTGGAGTGTCCTTTCAGTGTCACTGTGCATTTACTCTTACAAGTTTCTGACCCAAAACACAATTCATATTGAAAAGCATTATTTTCATGTTGACTGGTACTACTTGAGTGTCCTTTTAGTGGTCTATTGCATTGCTCTTTCAAACCCCTAATTCTTAAAATAAAAAAATTATACATGTACACTCCACTCAACATCTCTCACTTTGTATAGCCCACAGCAACTTCGTATGACATCTCACTATCAACAAAATTCAGAGAAACAAAACACATTAACATTATTGACATTAGTGATATGTTCTCCACTCTTTATATTCCCCTTAATCTAAAATACACGTCTTACTCCAAAATACATCCCTCAATCCAAAGTAACATCAAAATACTGAAAGAGTACAAGGCATTATTTCGTTGGCATCGTCAGCCTTCGTGTCCTGAATTCATAGTTTGTCCATTGCTACAGTTAGCAAACATTTACATATAATCACTCTCAATTGAACATTATCACATGCATCCTACTGTTTCCCTAAAGTTCCGACCCACCTTGACGCCTATGATTTTTCCTATTTTCTCCAAACAAAAGACTTTATCCACAAGTTACTATAGCTCCATGTAAATACTCCCCATGTGTCTGTAATGTTGCTGAACTTTGACATGTGTATCGCGACAACAAGCTCCCATTGTCCTTGCTCTGCCACACTCGCTTGTGCCTCCTGTTGTATTGCCACATGTTTTCACTGTTTGCGCCATGCCACGTCCATGCATGCCTCCGGTTGTGACATACTGACGTTTGTCACCTTCTAGCATGGTTTGACAGCGTCCGCCCTGTCTCTTCTGTTTGACAGCAAAGATTCTGACAGACTCGCCCATCACTTCTGCGATACCCATTCCGATTACTATCGTTTCTCTCATTAGCCGCGCGGGACTAGCCGAGCGGTCTCAGGCGCTGCAGTCATGGACTGTGCGGCTGATGCTGGCGGACGTTCGAATCACCCTCGGGAATGGGTGTGTGTGATTGTCCTTAGGATAATTTAGACTAAGTAGTGTGTAAGCTTAGGGGCTGATGACATTAGCAGTTAAGTCCCATAAGATTTCACACACATTTGAACATTTTTTTCTCATTATTATTTCTCCTATTATTCAACTGTTCCACCTGATTGTTACCGTAAATACTTTCTCTATTCAGCTCCTTAAGAAATTGCAGGAATTCCGTCGGATTCTACATCCCTCGGCCGGCAATTACTACGTCACGCCTTAGTCTCCCAGTCAATTTCGTGAAGCATATTCTAATTAATTCTGGGGCCTCATACGGAGCATCTAAGTATCTGTTTCTCTCAGGGCACCGAATCGCTGTCATTGCACTCACTGATGTGGGGCATCATCAGGATGTTTAGTTTGACCTGGCACTAGATCGAGTTTGACCAATGCTCCTCAAAAAACAGCCTAGAAAATTCCTCGAAAGTGATGCATCTATCTATCTTTTCTTGCATTATAGCACGGGCCTCATCGCGTAATTACACACACAAATTTCATTCTTAGCTTGTGCCTCCAAGAATTCGGTAAAGAATCGCGAAACTGCGCCAGCCACATTTTTGGGTGTTGCCAAGCATCGGCGTCAGAATAGTGCATATAGTTCTGCACCATTACGAAATGCTTTCTGCATTCCTCATCCACACATTGTCCATCTGTTCTCTACTAGTACTTTCTCCACTATTCCCCGTCCTCTTTAGCCTGCATAGCCTCTCCCCTAATTCTGCCAATTCTCTTTCTTCCGACTCTTCTAACATGCTCATTTCATGTAAATTGTCGTTAGTACACCTTACTGCTACAGGTGCTACAAGACCGTTTCCACCTCCATTCGTATTTTTCTCAATTTGCTCTAAAATTTCCCTATTCTGCTTATTAATCGTTGTCTGCACCTCTTTGAATTTCATCGCTATCTTCCGCGCTTACAGGTGTAAAGGATGAGCCAGACAATAGGAGATTTTACTTTATTATATGAGCCTCCAACTAGTAACTTCATTACTCCATTACGGCCAAGTCACGGCCGGCAGTGTTAGCTGCCTGTAAATTCATTCGTCCCACGGTTTAGTAACAGGAAGTCAGCACCGATGAAGGGCACCTTGTTCACGCGCCTCTCTCATGTGCTGACGAGGTAACGCCGCCCCAGGCGTCGCTTAGCAGGCAACGCTCTGGAAAGTTCCATGCCGCCCGCACGGTTTGCTCGGTCCTGACCAATCACGGTGGAGGAAGCCGCGTGGTGCGTCGAATATACCCGGCCGCCCGTCGCCGGGCCCGCTCTCTTGTATTCTTGCTCACCCGCAAGTCGGATGCGCGCCCTGTAGCATTGATCATCTCCCGCTTCTCCCGGTGCTGCGGCACTGTGGACTTAGTTTTGGCAGACGACCACTTTCGGTAGCTTCGCGAACAATGTTCGCCAAATTGTAAGCTCTGGCTCACCCTCACCTCCCTAGGCCTATGTAGCCCCTTTTCCTCATGCTTTAGCCAATAAATGGCCTTTCTCTAAAAATTACACTATTATTCCATAACGCCCACCGCCTGCCCATACCCGCCGACGTGTACAATTGGTGTCAGAAGTGTGGATCCGTTCCCGTAGTGACTTTGTCGCTACACTAAATTTCTCCCGGCAAGACGCCGTACACTTCGCGCATGGAATGCGCCAACCGGCCGCCACGTTTGCTGCACGTGGGCCGTGGCTGCGCCAGTGAACACGCACAGGGCGCGCGCTGCAGCGAGGCAGCCCACGCTAGTCAGCCACGTGAGCTGGACGCCGCCGCGCTGACCGCTGCTTGAGTTCGAGGGGCCTGCGCTGCGCGATCTGCCGGGCCGCCGTCATCCGCCACGCCGCCGCCGCCCCCCGCTGTCACCGACGCGCCAGGGGCTGCCGCCATCGCCGACCGGCCGAGCCAGCGCCGTCCGCCGCCAACACATTTGCCGCCGCCCACGGGTCTGGACGCCGTCGCCGCCGCCCGCCGACCACCGCTCGCCGCCACTGCACCATGCCGTCGCCGCCACCAATGCGTCGCACCATCGCCATCACCATGTAAGTCGCCGCGATGCTTACAACTATATCTTCGACGATCTTCCGCCGCTGGATTGAGAATCTTTGTGGCCGTCCTTTTTTTGTAACAATCATTACTTTTTTCTGGTCACTAGCGTCCCATAAAATTGTAAACATGCCGATAGGGACACGAGCGACGGAACGGGATACCCCCGTAGAGGCATCTGTCTCGCAAGACCCGCTCGAGGCCATAAATGCACAAATGCGCCAGTTATTCGCACAAAATCAGGAGCTACTTGAGCAAAACCGCGTCTTGAAACAGACGCTGGAAGCTAGTGCGCGAACTTCCATACCTGTGGCTAGCTCCACCCCTGTAACAAATGCTCAAACAGAGGCAACTAACACTAATTCTGTCTCTAATACAAACGCCACAATTTCTGCTAACATGGCGACTGTAAGCAATTTTCCTGCGGCTGATTTCATTCCCACCTTTTCTGGGAAGTCCCACGAAAATGTAGCTATGTTCTTACAAAATATTCGTGATGTGGGTCGCACGTGTGCCTGGCCGGATGATCTATTGGTCAATGTAGCCAGACTCAAGTTGACAGGGGAAGCCCGAATGTTCATAGAAACAGTGGATGAATTGCGTGACACGCACGAATTTGAAGTATTTGCCCGCGGATTGACTATGCGTTATACCGATACCAGAGGTACCACATATTACAGAGATCAATTATCAACCCTTAGGCAGAAACCTAATGAGGATTTTGATGCCTTTGCAGATCGCATACGAGCAGTGTCTTGTCGTACCTACAAGCTAGGTGAAAATGCCAGTGAAAACAGAATTTTGCGCTCAGAAGCCGAAGCGCGTGCAATTGATGCATTTGTCCGCGGTATTGACCCCCGCATCGGAGGAGAAGTCAAAGCAGCCTCCCCCACTTCTCTGTTTGAAGCTGTTCGTTTGGCAATGCTTCGCGAAGAGGTGTTGCGTTTTTGCGCTGCCGCCCCGCGCCCATCGGACCCAGTACCGGTCCCAGCAAAAGAAGTATTTTGTCAGCGTTGTGGGAAGCCCAACCATACGGCAATGCGCTGTCGCGCGCCGTATTGCACTATTTGCCAGACAGTAGGTCATGCTAATAATGTTTGCCCCACAAAGTCTCCATTTTCTAATCAGATGCGCGGCCACCGCCGCAACGTGGGGTCGAATCAGGGAAACGCTTGGGGGGCAGGTTCCGCCACCCACCCGCGCCCCCGACAAAAATAATACACCCGGTTAGGACCGAAAAATGTAAAGAGGTGGAACACGTTAGTCTATTTGGCGTACTCGGGAACAAATCAGTTAGAATTTTAGTTGATACTGGTGCTCAAGTTAGTGTATTGTTTGTGGAGAAAAATGATCGAAGGGTGTTACAGCCACCCCGGTACCATATCAGTGGCCTTGGAGAGGAAGTAATTGTCCCTGCAGGTTCGTGTGTAGTGAACCTGAAAATCGACGAGGGTAAATACAGTCAGAGGATGGAGGTAGTGAGGCTAAAGAAGGGTGAATTTGACATCATACTAGGGAATGACTTCCTGCACCATTATCAGGGGATAGTGGATTATCGAACGCGAACTGTGAAGTTCGGCGAAGCAATTCACCGATTTGGCAGTGCGCACCCCCGTCAGACGCGAGGGAGCTGCGAAAGGCGCCGTTCACAGTCTCCCATAAAACCGCAGATGTGGGCGATAAAAACCACTGACCCTGTGAGGATAAAAGGCGGAAGTGGAAAGATTCTCTGGATAGATGTCAAAAATCAAGAACGCCCCAAGACAGACATTCTAGTTGACCCGCTCACCCAGAATGATGTTTTAGATCGTCAGTCAGTACATATAAAGAGAAGTATCTGCCGACCGGAAAGGAGACAGAAGGGTTTTGCGATACCAGTAAGTATAGATAATTTTGGTGTAGAAGATGTTGTGATACCGAAGGGTACTATTGTTGCCAGTGGTCAGGAAATTTTTGAGGAAATAAGAGGAGCTGAGAAGCAGCGAAATAAAGATAAGAAAGGAAGGAAAGGAAAGAAATGTTCAGTTAGAGAAGTGCGATATGTCGCGTCGACGATAAGGAGTCAGTTAGCAGAGAAGTTAGGTCATTTAAACAGTGAGGAGAAAAGGATGTTGCAGCCGGTATTAGAGGAATTTTCGTGGTTGTTTGAAGAGAGGCAGTTTCTACCGGCTACGGATTTGGTTCAGCACGAAATTCCGACCGGAGAAGCTCGGCCAATTGCACAAAAACCTTACCGTATACCATATCATTTGCAGTCTGTAGTTGAAGATACGATTCAGCGGCAATTAGCAGCAGGAATCATACAACCCTCCTCGAGTGCGTGGGCGTCCCCCGTGGTCGTTGTGCCAAAGAAATCAGTAAATGGGGAGAAAGCCTATCGCCTATGTGTCGATATGCGGGCAGTAAATCGGGTAACGACACCAGACACATATCCGTTACCGCGCATTGATGAAACATTGGACCGATTGGGCAACTGTAAGTATTTTACCACCCTTGATTTGCGTTCTGGGTACCATCAGATCCCTGTTGCACCCCAGGACCGCCATAAAACTGCTTTTGTTGTACCTACAGGATTGTATGAATTTGTAAGGATGCCATTTGGATTGAGAAACGCCCCTGCCACTTTTCAAAGATTTGCAGACTTGCTGCTGCGTGGGTTGAAACCTACAACCTGCTTGGTGTATTTAGATGACATTATTATTTTTTCTAAAACGATAAAAGAACATGCAGAAAGACTGAGGGATGTTTTGCAAAGGTTAAAAGGAGCTCATTTGAGTGTAAAATTAGAAAAGTGACACCAGTTTGGTGCAGGTGGGACATAGATTGTGTCGTAGGATGTCAACGCTGTTGCTAGCGAAAGGAGAGAAACAAAACTCGAAGGGAATCTAGAGATTTCCATAGTGGAGACAGAAAGTGTAAGAAATTGGATTACAATATAATTTGAGCGTAATTTCTGAAGGACTTTCCTTTATGAAGGTATAGTGCGCGGCGCATCGTTGACACGACGTTATCGCCTAGTTAACTGTGTATATGACAATGCTGCGATTGCAAGATAGCTGCTACTTACTTCTTCCTAAAACACGGCTTCTCTCACTTAAAAAAAAAAAAAATCTTTACTGTGCGACCAAATTCGCCGTCTTTATCCTCTCAACATCTTGCGACTAACTTTACTTTGCGACCAAATTCGCCGTCTTTATCCTCTCAACATTTTGCGACTAAACTCGCCGTCTCTGTAACTCCGTAGTGCTGGCCTCCTCGGGCCCAGCTGGTTGCTTAAAACTCCATCTATCCTTGCTTGTATCGCAGTGTCCTGGGACACGTCATACAGTTAAATGCTACTACTTCAATAGTCGGTATTTTGTTGGTCATCGGTGAATAACTCATATCGATTACGCATATATATCCCCATTTATTCAGTAATGCTCCACCCGCGAGGGCACGTACCTTACGTGACGCGGTTGGCTCCCGCGCGGACCCTTAGCTGTCTGTGTCGTTTCTTCACTTTTCCGTTTCACGACATAGTCCGTTCTAACCACTTTCATCTTTCCTCTCTCAACAGAACAACCCTTGAAGAGTCATGCACCACCCGCAAGGGCACGTACCTTACGTGACGCGGTTGGCTCCCGCGCGGTCCCTTAGCTGTCTGTGTCGTTTCTTCACTTTTCCGTTCCGCGACATAGTCTGTTCTACCCACTTTCATCTTTCCACTATCAACAGAACAACCCTTGAAGAGTCATGCTCCGCCCGCAAGGGCACGTACCTTACGTGACGCGGCTGGCACCCGCGCGGTCCCTTAGCTGTCTGTGTCGTTTCTTCACTTTTCCGTTTCACGACATAGTCCGTTCTAACCACTTTCATCTTTCCTCTCTCAACAGAACAACCCTTGAAGAGTCATGCACCACCCGCAAGGGCACGTACCTTACGTGACGCGGTTGGCTCCCGCGCGGTCCCTTAGCTGTCTGTGTCGTTTCTTCACTTTTCCGTTCCGCGACATAGTCTGTTCTACCCACTTTCATCTTTCCACTATCAACAGAACAACCCTTGAAGAGTCATGCTCCGCCCGCAAGGGCACGTACCTTACGTGACGCGGCTGGCACCCGCGCGGTCCCTTAGCTGTCTGTGTCGTTTCTTCACTTTTCCGTTTCACGACATAGTCCGTTCTAACCACTTTCATCTTTCCTCTCTCAACAGAACAACCCTTGAAGAGTCATGCACCACCCGCAAGGGCACGTACCTTACGTGACGCGGTTGGCTCCCGCGCGGTCCCTTAGCTGTCTGTGTCGTTTCTTCACTTTTCCGTTCCGCGACATAGTCTGTTCTACCCACTTTCATCTTTCCACTATCAACAGAACAACCCTTGAAGAGTCATGCTCCGCCCGCAAGGGCACGTACCTTACGTGACGCGGCTGGCACCCGCGCGGTCCCTTAGCTGTCTGTGTCGTTTCTTCACTTTTCCGTTTCGCGGCATGGTCCATCCTACCCACTTTGATCTGTCATCTTTCAACAGACACAAAACTATTCAGCCCAGACTTTGATCTTCCATCTCGAAGAAGAGTTCACGAGAACAGTGTTCCGTGCTCTCTGACGACAGCTGATCAGGCAACGTCAGACGCGAACCGCGTCTAGCCCGCAGCTAAACGCCAGTAAGCGGAAATCTCTGTTCAAAACCTTGAGCCTTCTTTGTTTTCCCATTGTATTTTCCGAAGGAATACCGACTATTGAAGAAGTAGCATTTAACTGTATGACGTGTCCCAGGACACTGCGATACAAGCAAGGATAGACGGAGTTACAGAGACGGCGAATTCGGTCGCAAAGTAAGCAACCAGCTGGGCCCAAGGAGGCCAGCACCACGGAGTTACAGAGACGGCGAGTTTAGTCGCAAAATGTTGAGAGGATGAAGACGGCGAATTTGGTCGCAAAGTAAAGTTAGTCTCAAGATGTTGAGAGGATAAAGACGGCGAATTTGGTCGCAAAGTAAAGTTAGTCGCAAGATGTTGAGAGGATAAAGACGACGAATTTGGTCGCACAGTAAAGATTTTTTTTTTTTTTAAGTGAGAGAAGCCGTGTTTTAGGAAGAAGTAAGTAGCAGCTATCTTGCAATCGCAGCATTGTCATATACACAGTTAACTAGGCGATAACGTCGTGTCAACGATGCGCCGCGCACTATACCTTCATAAAGGAAAGTCCTTCAGAAATTACGCTCAAATTATATTGTAATCCAATTTCTTACACTTTCTGTCTCCACTATGGAAATCTCTAGATTCCCTTCGAGTTTTGTTTCTCTCCTTTCGCTAGCAACAGCGTTGACATCCTACGACACAATCTATGTCCCACCTGCACCAAACTGGTGTCACTTTTCTTCGTCACTCTCACTTAACGGCGTGCAGCAAATATATTGAGTGACGAGAAAATTCTTCTCAAAATGTGAATGTTGTTACACGTAGAGGGTCAGCCCAAAGAGGCACTTAACTTTCTTTGTTTACCGATGTGGAATATGCAGTAAATTTAATATGATATATGTGTACTTCACTTTTACATTTTCATGTTATGAACCAATTTACTGATGCATAATGTAATTTTAAACAGAACCCACTGTAACAGCTCATCTAGCTTTATGTCACGCGTAATCCCACTTCTATTTTGTTGCATTTGACAGTCGGCATTTGACAGTCGTAGACCCCTCAGCTGCCGCGTGCAGCCTCGACGCCGCGCTGGCCTTGGAAATTATCTGCCGCGCGCCTTTCTGACTTAGCGCGAGATTCGGCCTTGCAGTCAGCTGCCACTCTGACGTAGCCTCCGCGCAGATCTTTAGCAAACGGTTCCTGTTGGAACACCACTAATAACCTTTCATGCCACTACGGCTTACTTAGTATTCACACCCATTTAATTATGCTTTTATACCTGAAAGCTCATTCATGATTCCCTTGTCAGCTAACGTTCAAGTTTTACCTAAAAAATCAAATAATCACATTCTAACGTCAATTGATGATTTGCTAAAACATGAAAAAGGACAAATTTCTTACGTTCGCCTGTTGGCACTTAAATGAATGGCAAACAGCCACAAACTAAACTCAACAATAAAGAGAAAACAAGAACCTATCAGGCATGTGCCCTCCCTTAGTTTTAAGAGTGAAACTGAGATATCAGTTAATGTGGAAAAACTAGCGTAGTGTAGTGAAGTGTTTCCTTAGTAATAACTCCCTTTTCAACTGTGTTTTGAAACGTGTGAATCTCCCCTCATACTCCCCCTGCGCTGAGTTCCAGTGCACGGACCTGGCCACGGCCACGCCCCCTTCCCGCCGACAGCCTGCGCGCTGCCCGCTGAGGACAACACACCACACCGCCTCGCCCCAGGCGCCCCCGCCGTGACTCATCAGTGGTGATGTGTTTATACTTTCAACTTATTCCAACAAAAGAAAAAAAAAAGACATTTTTACTTCAACTTAGCAACAAGAACACTTGACATGTTTATCTAATTCACACTGCTAGGTTTTGTTCTAATTTTGTTTTGATGTTTTATGATGTTTTGATGTTTTATGATGTTTTGATGTTTTATGATGATTATTGTATACACACAATATTGTTGACATGTGTAAGTTCCTTTGCGACCCCTAGGAGGTCTTCAGAGTCTCTATACCCTCCCATAGATTAAGACCCCTGCCGTCTTCCGTGAGAGCCAATGTTCACTTTCTTTTGCAAGATAAATTTAAATTTGTTTACATTCAAATAATAATTGCACTGAGCGAATTCACATACGTTCTCCGCTCCCACGGAAGGGGGGGGAATGTAAAGGATGAGCCAGACAATAGGAGATTTTACTTTATTATATGAGCCTCCAACTAGTAACTTCATTACTCCATTACGGCCAAGTCACGGCCGGCAGTGTTAGCTGCCTGTAAATTCATTCGTCCCACGGTTTAGTAACAGGAAGTCAGCACCGATGAAGGGCACCTTGTTCACGCGCCTCTCTCATGTGCTGACGAGGTAACGCCGCCCCAGGCGTCGCTTAGCAGGCAACGCTCTGGAAAGTTCCATGCCGCCCGCACGGTTTGCTCGGTCCTGACCAATCACGGTGGAGGAAGCCGCGTGGTGCGTCGAATATACCCGGCCGCCCGTCGCCGGGCCCGCTCTCTTGTATTCTTGCTCACCCGCAAGTCGGATGCGCGCCCTGTAGCATTGATCATCTCCCGCTTCTCCCGGTGCTGCGGCACTGTGGACTTAGTTTTGGCAGACGACCACTTTCGGTAGCTTCGCGAACAATGTTCGCCAAATTGTAAGCTCTGGCTCACCCTCACCTCCCTAGGCCTATGTAGCCCCTTTTCCTCATGCTTTAGCCAATAAATGGCCTTTCTCTAAAAATTACACTATTATTCCATAACGCCCACCGCCTGCCCATACCCGCCGACCTGTACACAGGTATGGTGTCTACACTCCCGTTCTCGCTACGTTGTGTCAAAGTTTCTAGTACTGTCGACAACTAGTCTACCTTCTTCACCACAGTGGCTATTACCTCCTAGTGATCGTTCATTTTATCACTCTGGGCTTTGGCTTGTTTCACTACCGAATCTATTCTATTTATTTGATCTTAGCAGACGTTCGCAACCATACTTTAACTTGTTCCGAATTCGGAAACATTGCCTCGCTTGGTCTTGGATTCTGCCCTAAGGCCTCGACACATTATGCCATAGCTTTCATTACTTCTTTCGTGGCACTTATCTCTTTTCTCATCGTTTCATCTGCCCCTTTACTCTCAGTGATCACTTTCTCTAGACTCTGTTTTACTGCTTCAACGCTCTTTACCCCGCTATCAAGCCTTTTATTCGTGGTCTTTATTCTACAGTCTATCCCCTTAACTAGTTCATCGTTCATCTCCTTCATTTCCAGCCTAATCGCGAGCTGGTCCGCTCTTATCGCCTCCAGCGTCTCTAAGCTCTCGTTTATTTTATCTTGGGTTTCCCTAATTTCTTTTCTGTTTTTTTCATTTTCATCCTTCATATCTTTTCGCATATTGTCCATACTTTTTTATTTTCTGTCATCGCGTTCATGATCAGTTGGAACATATATAAATTTAAACCGCTCATCACCTCTGTAACACCTCTACCACAGTTTACAACTTCTGAATTTATGTTTCATTCAACTCTTTTGCTCTGTTCACTGTTCCTATTAATCGCTGCTGTGTCTATACCGCTGCGTCTGTGTCCCCACGTGACCCTACATTCCAATAAACATGAATAAGCAAGCATTATCTCCACTTGGTTTGCTAAAATTCGACACACGCTTTCACACGAGATACCACGTGTCCTTAACAAAGGATCCACCTTACTAAATCTTTCACAATTGCACAGATATGTAAGAAAATTGAAAATTTTAACAGTACTTAATTTCACACGCACATTTCATGTAATAGCACACTTCCTACTTATATGCTATAGCTCCCTATCACTCGTGCATCCACTAGTTATAAAATTCTTGATCAGCCCCACGTGGTGAGTGCCAGGTGTAAAACTAAATAAATTGCCACACGAACTTAAATATTTCATTCTCTAATGAACTTGCTTGCTCAAACATATCAGATTAAATTATTCACCTCGAAATTGTTATGAAATCCCAAAGCTGCAAATTAATATCACAAAGGAATGCAGCAATTTCACATCACCTACTACTGCACATTACCTACCTAAGTAAATTTCGTTGCCTCAAAGTATTAACATTACTTTACGTTTAGCTGCAATAAATGGTTGTTTACCTAATGTGAAACTATTAATCATAAATATAGCACATTTCCCCCACTTAAATCGAGCATGGCTCGACCCATCTCAAAAAAGCGCCCTTTCTTGTCTAAGTCTTCCGTAGCAGTTCACGACTCGGACCCATGCTACCGTTCTGCTCGCCTGACCGCTCATGGTGGGGGCGGCTCCCAACCAATCATCAGCTTAGAATTTCCGCAATTTAAATTTGCCAGTCAAACCTCCCTCCTACACAGTGAGAAAGATCCCGCGCTTTTCCTACCAAAGACTGAAATGTAAGTTTTGAAGACTATCCAACGTTCCTACACCTCGCTACAGCCAAAGGCTGAAGTTCCAGAGAGTCTATAATCGCTGCCTATCGACTAGTAGTTCCCTATCGTACACCCTCAATCGCTAAATATCGGTCGATCCTTATTCTCTCCCCAAACATTCTCCCTGAAATTATTTTCATACATTCATTTCTTTCTCCCTCCTGCTGTGGACTCAATAGGATAAGGAAATATAGGAAACAGTGAGCATTCTTAACTTATTCAATCAATAAAAACAGTTCGATTCCTCTGGTCATTCTTTTATAACTTGGTGTTAGTTTGCAGACACCAACAGAAACTCTGTGCTAAGTAAATTAAATGATGTTATTACGATCAGAAAATGATATTATTACGATCAAACTCGTGTTCTCAGAAGAAAATGACGATCAATTTCATTAAATATTGTTACAGAATGAGAAATATAAGTGAGAGTTACCATTGGCAAAGACAGTGACCACCTCTCATCTTGTTTTATCAATAACGAGAAACACATACTGTGAATGATTCCAGCAATCTGCACATATCTTTACAAAGTCATTGAACAATATGTCCATTCCGACATGTGACTGGTAAATGTGTTTTAAATTCAGGTTGTCTTGTTTGAAGGGTATAATGAGGTTTTCATTATCCCTAACCAACTGTTTGGGGATTCTGGTATATGTTTGACTTAGATAAAATACATCAGCACCTATATAACGAATGAAACAGAAATATTTTCGAATTTTGTATTGGTTTTCCATGGCAACATCGTCAAATATGAAGACTGTGTTTGGCTTTGGTTTTTCAGGTGGAGGTACATCACCACTTTCACTGAATGTCATGTATGTAACACTCTCTACACCATGCAGTATCTCTTGCAATAGCTGATACTTGGGTTGAAATAGTGTTTTTGAGAATACACAAACATGTTCAAATCGGACCCCATCTACATGTGTTAGCAGAGTCATGAGCACATTAGTCTTCTGGCAATTGCATGGGCCTACAATAATTACTTGTATATTATCAGGAAAGAGAATTCTGTTCTTATACTAAATGCGCTGGGCACAGACATTTAGTTGACTCATATATATATACACTTGAAAGGGTAATAATAGTACATGTAGCATGTAGGCACTATAGTTCGATCACTTAACCAACTGAGCTATGACTACACAGTGAAAACAGCTATATGTTTCACTCACAAAGAGTAACATGATCATCTCAGTTAACTCATATAGCATTGAAAAAAAATAATTGTAATACTTTGATTGTAATGAGAGAGGTATGAAATAAAACACAAACACTGTTTGAGATTACACATAAATTATTTATTTAAAAATCATACATGGGGTGTAGTATTTCAGGGCTATCATTACA
Organism: Schistocerca serialis cubense; assembly: GCF_023864345.2. Taxonomy (NCBI): domain Eukaryota; kingdom Metazoa; phylum Arthropoda; class Insecta; order Orthoptera; family Acrididae; genus Schistocerca; species Schistocerca serialis. The sequence goes on along the minus strand of NC_064639.1, from coordinate 221,359,863 downwards.
ATCTGCATGTATATTCTTCTTCGTTGTACCTGTACAGTATTTGCCAAATAAAGCTTTTTGGTAAGCAGGAAATTCAGCATGTATCTTACTCAGGCCAATAGATGACTGACAGTACTAAGGTTTTTTTCACACATCCATTTCGTCTGTTTGTCTTTAGGTTTGGGCTTCATATGTGAACAAAGGTGTTGCTTAAGATAATCAACATGTATACTATGCACACATAGGGAATTTACAACATCATTCTATGCAGAGTCTACGCTAGGCAATCAACGATTCAGTCTGTCCAGTGCAAGATCATATAACTTTATAACTGAGGGATGTCTTAGATAAACACAGTTGTCATCCGATTTCACACGTAATGCACAGTCATCATACACTGCTGTAATAGAAAGTGTCACACCAATAAGGCATATATCTGGGAGAGAATGAGTTGGATAAAATTCCGTAGTCATCTGCTAATTGATGTAGCGCTCTGCACTACTTATTTCATCCCAGTCGACCTCGGAAATTGGCACTTTAACACATTTGGATACATTTTCAACCTCCATTCTAACATGCAACCCCCAGATATGATGCGCTTGTATAGCAATGTTCACACGTTTCGATCCATTGGGAGTTAAATTGTAGGTGGAGGTGAAATGTGTAGGTGCACTCAACACCTTCTTCTTATCTACAGTATCTGTACTCTGAGTGTGCGCTATGACAGGGATGTTCTGCTGGGATGGGTCATATGTTGGCACCCAGTACTGACCTCCATCTTGTTGTTTTTTAACACCACCAGCGACAGCATTCGATGTGAGGTGTGCAGGTCATGCGTACTCGTCACATAAATTGATGAGTTGGATGGAGAGCAGCAAATCCTTGTCCTGATCTAGCAAGTGGGCTATGTGCGCTACAGGATCCCACATGGCCGATACTGGTTCAGACGCACTGGAGGCTGTTGGTGTAGGTATCGACGAGATGACAGGCGAGGTTGCTGCAGGTCCGGATGTGTCAGCAGAGCTAGGCATGTTGGCGCTCGCCCCTGTTGAATAAAGATGTGGAAGCATTAGATATGGACTAATATGTGAAAACTTCGAATAATAATAATAGTAATAAGGCTAACCAGAGAGAATAATGTGATATGGGATACTTACTTTTCTGTTTAAGCCTGTTCTGCATGACTGTGCTGGCGTGCGGCTGCTGTAGATGCTTCATGGTTCTTATTCTTCTTCTTCTTCTTCTGCTGACTGACTGAACAAGACTGAGGCTCCGGAGCTGCAGAGCTTCACCTGTATCTCCTACAATGATGTCACTAGATACTTCCATCCTACTGGCTGAAGTCGAACACGTGACTGGATTACGGGCTCCTATTGCTACGCACCATCTCCCCCACCCCACAACGTCATCACATAACGTCACGGTAGCGCCCTTTGGTGACGGCGATATGAACTAGACCACGTGGCGAACAAATTGTATGCACCCATCTTGAATAACGGTACTTGCATCATCAACTAACGTCACGGTAGCGCCCTCTGGCGGCGACGAAGTGTACCAAGTCAGTTGGGCTCTGGACCTTGTGGCGAACACATCTGCATCAAATTGTTTAAATAATAAAGACTTATCTCCAAGTCCTTTTTCCCATGAATCCTTATGTGGAGGTGGCGGTTGGGCGACTGAGGTTAGTACAAGTGTCTTTTCTTTCACGCCATTTTCTTAGATTAGCAGCGAAACCCCAAGTGATCTTTGTTTACCACCAAAATTCAAACTTGGCGCCAGTTCATAGGAGGAAGTGGTGGTCGGGTGACTTACATTTGTGGAGGTAGCCCAAGTGACCTATCTTCCCGCTATTTTCTATGCCTTGTAGAGATAACCGGGGTGTGATGCATTATCCTATTGGAATTTGCACTCCCCTAATTTTTCTGAGGGAAGGGCGTGTGGCACTTTCCCGCCAAAATTCAAACTTCCCGCTAAAATCCACCATCTTGAATGAAGTCATATCGCCATCTTGGATGGCGTCATGCGATGTTGCCAAGTTTACGTGACGCCATCTTGGATGACGTCATCGCCGCCGTCTTGGATACATCTGGCGACAGTGCAGATGGGGTTCCTATCACTGTTCTCCCAATACTTGCGTAGGTTCTAGATGTTAGTATTCATGGTGGTCAAGTGATTAGTGTTCGAGCTTCAAAAAGATTCGACTCCCTCTCAAATATGTATTTTTTTTTTCATCACTTGTTATATTTTTTCATTTATACAACATTTGAGAGGTAATATAATGCAAAACACGTATATTTGCATGAACTTTCAATTTATGTTTTCCATGTCTGTGTGACAAATAACATCCTGCAACGTGTGACGTCGAGCACACGTCCGACAAGTAATTGTACATTATTCTTGTGATCTGGCACACTGTGACTTACTATATTACTGATTGTGAATAACGTAATTCGCATCACTATTTGTTGGGGTTTGACAGGGCTTTCCAAGCCTGTCCTTCATCCTTGAAAATTTAATTGCGAATAATAAATCACCAAATAACATGAAATTCTCTACAACTTCATGAAAATTGGCGTGGTTTTTTAGATTACCTCTCAAATGTCATATAAATTAATTAATATGACCAGTGATGAAAAAATATAGATTAAAAAATAAATGTTGGTGGGATTCCAACCATTGCCTCATCCACAATCCTCCAGTACTAAAGCAAATCACCTGAGCACAGCGACATCTTAGAGCCAGCACTTTCACATGGATACGTCACATACATAACAGATTTGTAAATTTCTCTTGCGATTTTCGCGGAATTGCCAGAGTAGTGCACCTTACTACTTTCACATTACGTTGTTTTAATGGCCCTAAAGGTCTATAAAGTTTGAAGTAGATCGTGATCCCAACGTCGTGGCCTCCGCTTGTGAGATTATAACAGTAAAGTGTTCCAGAGATAACAAAATACAAAAAAACATTCAGAATCATCGTCATCATCATTTATTGCATTTACAGGCCTTTAAAACTTACAGCACAATAAAAAGGTTACAAACTACAATATAAAAGGACTACAACAACAAACTGCACATTAATGCAAATGTGCACATTGCAAAAAAACCAGCAGTCAGTCCCAATCTCACTCCAGGAAACATTTATTGCAGATTGTGGTCCATCGGTGTCAGTCCGCATCTTCATCTTCTACCGCTGTTGGCTCCGCTTGTTTGAGCATGACCAGTACCCGATCCTTCCATCGCGTCCTCTGTCGTCCCTTTGGGCGTATCCCAGCAAGTTGGGAATAAAGAACACACTTAGGGGGGGATCCACCGGTGCAAAAATGTTTCAAATGGCTGTAAGCACTATGGGACTTAACACCTGAGGTCATCAGTCCCCTAGACTTAGAACTGCTTAAGCCTAACTAACCTAAGGACATCACACACATCCATGCCTGAGGCAGGATTTGAACCTGCGGCCATAGCAGCTGCGTAGTTCCGGACTGAAGCGCCTAGAACCACTCGACCACAGCGGCTCGGAAGATGTGGCCAAACCACTGTAACCTCTCCTGCCCAATATCCAGCCGATGTGTGCCTTTCAATACTGATGGTAAAGTGCTTCTTTTGTTATTCGTCCCCATTTACCTTCCACGGTATTGTAGACGAGTCCATATATCTTTCGAACTACCTTCCTCTCGAACGCACAATTTGCCTCTTCAGTTGTTGCTGAAGTTGCCCAGGTTTCATAACCTTATAAAAGTACCGGCCATACTAATTCAATTTGCAGCCAAATCTTGCTTTTTAACGATATCCACCAGGATTTGAATAAGTTGTTTAGGCTGAGGAAAACGCGATTAGTGTTTGTCATTCGTTACTGCACCTCTTTCGTCACTTCACTTTTGTTGGTCAGCATGGATCCCAGGTATCTGAATTCTCTTAGTCGTTCGAAGGCGTGTCCGTCAACAATGATGGAGGGGAGAGGAGCTTGAGGTCACGAGACAACGAGACATTTTGATTTACTCTCGTGCACTACCAGCCCTATTTGTTTCGCGTTGCTGAGGAATCGTGAAGTGTCAGCACTTACTTGCTCCTTGGTGTCGCCAAGGATCACAACATCGTCAGTGCGCCCCCGGTATCTGAGTGGTCAGCGAGACGGAATGTCAATCCTAAGGGCCCGGGTTCGATTCCCGGCTGGGTCGGAGATTTTCTCCGCTCAGGGACTGTGTGTTGTGTTGTCCTAATCATCATCATCTCATCCCCATCGACGCGCAAGTCGCCGAAGTGGCGTCAATCGAAAGACTTGCACCAGGCGAACGGTCTACCTAGCGGGAGGCCATCGTCACACGACATTTACTTATTTTTACAAAATCGTCAGAAAATGCCAGAATTGTGTCTGTTCCCACCATCTCCATTTCTCTGTTTCGACCAATGTCGCGACTTACTTTTTCCAAGGCCAAGTTGAATAGTATCAGTGCCAATGGATCTCCTTGTCGCAATCAATTCTGAATACCGAATGTTGATGATACTTGGCTGCCGAACATTACTTGTCAAGTTGATTGGGAGTAGCAAGCTGCTATTAGTCGGATGTATTTAGATGGAATGTGAAGTTCTTCTAACGTTTTCCATAGCATGGAGCAGTCAGTGCTGTCGTTTGCTTGCCTTAAAATCAATGAAGATGAGGTTTAGTTCCCGACCAAACCCGTAGAATTTTTCTGTTAGCTGCCCCAAGTTAAATAGTTGATCAAGAGTCGATTGTCTAGAGATGAAGCCACATTTATAAGGGCCTATAATTTCTTCAGGCTATTGTTTCAAGCGGTTTACGAGCAGCATTGTAAATACTTTGTACCCAATCTCAAGTAGTGAAATCCCACGGTAGTTGGAAACTTGGGTGGCATCTTCCTTCTTCAAGATGGGACATATGATTGCGCCCTTCCATTCTTCAGGAATTTTTTCCTCTGTCCAGATGGTAAATATTAACCGCTTCAGTGCCCTTATCAATACTTCATCCCCAGGCGTAGCATCTCAGCTGTGATACCACTACCACCTGGAGCCTTGTTGTTTTTGGGGGCCTTTAGCGCAACACGTATTTCTTTCTCTGATGGTTCAGGTATTTCCTCTCTATCAAATTGGACCTGTACCTGATTTGTCAACACTGTTAGGCTGTCATGGTTCAATAAACTCTCAAAATGTTTTTTAAATAGGTTTCCTGCTCCAGTGGTGGTACCACTTCACCACTCTCACTCGGTAAAACCAACGTATCTCGCCAGTAGACACCTCTGGCAAATCTTGAGGAAAAAGGAATGTGATGACTTTGACTCTTCGACGGCTATCAACAGATTCTTTTGTTGTTCCCGTTTCTTCCTCTTTATGAGCTGGTCTGTGTTTCTCCTCGCCTCACAGTAAGAGATTCTTTTATCATCTGAAGGTCGCTCTTTGTTTCTTCAGTCTCCTGGCTGATCTGGTCTCTACTGATTTCCGACATTCTTTATCAGACCAAGGTTTACTTTTCGTTTTGGAAGGCAAACAAGCTCTTCATTTGCGCTCAATAGCACTGCATTCCGTAGTGCCAGCCATGTACCTTCTACGTTGTTAGGATTTTCCGATGGTGTGAGATATTCTGCAATTTTTTCTTGGTAGCGCTGTCTCACTGCTACATCTTTCAGTTTTTCGTTGTCAAAGCGGACATTCCTTTCTGCAATATTTCGCCATTTAGTGGACAGTTTCAAACCTAGTTTGGCTATACCCAAAAAGCAGTCAGAAGTCGTATCTGCCCCACGGAATGATCGCAGATTTTCGACAGTTCCATGATACCATCGGTCAACTAGAACATGATCGATCTGGTTCTTTGTACTTCCATCTGGAGACAACCAGATAATCTTATATACTTCTTTTCGTGCGAAGTACATGCTTCCATGGACATTCTCATTGTTTCAGCAAAGTTGATTAGCCTGACACCATTCTCATTGCTTGTTTCTTGGCTACTATCAGGGCCAATTGTTGGACGATACTCCTTTTCTCTTCCCACTTTGGCACTGAAATCTCCTATTACCAATTGGACTGAATGCCTAGGTAGTGCATTTACTACATTTTCTTGCTCGAGATAGAAATTATTCTTTGTTTCTTCGTCAGCATCCTCTGATGAGGCATGACAGTTAACTAAGCAGATCTTATATGGTTTAGCATTTAGTATCATTCAGCAGATGCGCTCGTTTGCTGAAGACCATTTATTGACAGCTGAAATCATTTTATTATGGGCAGCATATCAACTCCCGAAGTCCAGACTTGACTTATCTCATTCCTGTTGAGAAGTGTGTGTATATCTTCATGAGGCAGTCTTGTTTCTTGAATCGCTGTCAATAGGCATTGATATTTACCGAGTTTTTCTCCAAGTCGTTTCATTCCCCAGGTCATGACTGACCTTACATTCCAGGTTCCTATTCAAGTCCAAAGAATCCATTCACATATCCAGTTTTGTCAACGTTTTGATCCGTCCCGTTGTTCCTTCTGTCTTTTTCTTTAACCAGGTCCTTTTTTTACAGAAGTGGGGGGTTCACCCATCTTCTAACCCTCCTCCTTTCTCATCTGGGCTTGCGACCGGCATTGGCGGAGTTATGCAATAAAAACACTACGAGCCAAATTTACCTTTACATCGTATGTCACTTTTGACATACAGTGAAGTTTATGTGTAGATGTTGGATTGTATATTCCCAATTTTGTGTGTTCTGTGGCGAGTAACTTACATGCATGTGTGGTTGTTATGCAAGACTTACCTATAGGCAAGCCATCCGAACTAGTTGCATTAGTAAATAAATAAAACCATTTATGAAGCTTAAATGGATTCCCACAACAGTTATTGTAGTGAGTATATTTTACATTGTGCTGTTTGAGGCTTTCCTGGCGCTGCATCTGCTTGGTAGGTTTCCGGGAATTACGCTGGATAATATTGTAAAATATTTCAGTGAGACAACTGCCCGCCATCTTCAGGTGCTACTGTCGCGTCGCTGAGAAGCTCGCCAATTTTGAGGCTTTCCCAGCGCTGCATCTGCTTAGGTTCCCGGGAATTACGCCAGTTAATATTGTGCAGCTTTTACAATATTATCTAGCGTAATTCCCAGGAACTTATCAAGCATATTTTACATTACTTGGAACAGAGGTACTATGAATGTATTACATTTATAATTTCTGAGGGAATAAAGAGACCTGTATGGAACTATGAGGCAAATATCCAAAAAAGTAAGATGATAAAAAATTAAATAAAATTCCATTATTACAACATGTATAACGATACAAAAAGTCCATATGGCTATGAAAAAATATTATTTCTCCTAACCTACTTGGCTGTACATGTAGATTTTTTTTGCTTTGGTGCCAGAGCATTATCCCTTACAAATACTAAAAATGCGATACTAGCTACGCAAGTGTTTTCAAGTGATATTATCAGGTACTACCAACACTAAATTTTAGCAGAAGTCGATGAAAATTTCGGTCATATTATCAGGTACTACAAACAGTACATTTTAGCAGAAGTCAATGAAAATTTCGGTGGCCTTCACCAAATGTTTGAGTGTAAATAACCGATAGTAACATAAATAAAGTAGGGTATAGGCAACAGAGCTAGTGTGCATCAAACAGTGCATTTCGCACACGATTTGTAAGCAGTAAAAAATAGATATGAGTCCACAGAATACCATGTGAAGAAACCAGTTCCTATTTCATACGAAACAAAAATAAATATGGAATCATTTGTCCCACTCAATATTATGGATGAGAGCAAAAATTAAGCAGAACACAAGCAACATATTTACATTGCTATTCGCAATACGCACAAAACGATCATAATAAGGCAAATAATTTCCATTTGATAACAGCAACACGGTCTAAATTGCAATTTTGTGTTTTACAAATAAATACACTTCACCACCCGATTATCGGACCGACATATAAAGAATAAACGAAAAATTTTATTATCTAGAAAATTTCGAAAAGCAGTAACACGGATTTCCGCGCAATGTTTCTCGTATTAAAAGTTCACAGCCATGTAACTTGTAGCACTCCTGTCGTTCGCTGTCTCCATATCGTAACATGGGCCTTGCACTTTTTATATTTCCGTGTTCGATGCACAATCACTCTCATCATGTATGTATAATTAAAGGCACATCATCATGAGGGTATCTGTGAAGACAAAGATCTATCGACTGTGCCGAGTGTGAAGTTACAAATTTCAGAGTATGCTGCACACTCCTTATGCACAGAAACAGGGGAGTGTGGCAGGGTGTGCTAACATTGGAGTTAATGTATTCTGACTGAGCTCACTTTTACTATAGAGGTGAATTTTATGTTTAGTGTCTCCTTAATCTTTATTGTGATGTTTGCTTTATTTTTGTGACACACTGAAAATGTCGTATGAAGTCCTGGTATTTTTTCCGTTAGTGTCCTCATGAAAGTGAGATGCAACATCTGAAATCAAAATGGTATTTACATTTACAGAGAAAGAGCCTACATACACTATGCATAAATAAGAATGCAAGTAGATAAATGTGTTTTAATGAAAACTATTTCAACAGTGAAAAAGTCAGAATTATTTCACGATATAGCAAGGAAAAATACGAAGCATCTAGTAAAAAGACCATGTTTATTGCATTCTACACACTGTTTGATGTGTCTGCAAGTACATATTTTCTCGATCAAACAAATGTATGTGTTCTGAAATGTTTGGACGACACTTTTTCTACTCTTTCAGTTGTCAGGCGGGTGACAGTTTACCAAACACACTTCGACAAAAACATCCACTATACTTTTTGCTTTGCTCATTAATAAAATCTATTATCATTTCTTACCCTTACATTGTGGTACCATATTTCGATTGTTCCACAACCTCAGTTACACCGTTCAGGTGCCAAACTGCATAACGAACCATATTTTCGTGCTACCACATAAACGAAAATGACCACACGAAACAAACGACACTAAGTGCAGCAATAAAGCACCAGGAGCGATTCTGTAGACTCCGTTGTCTCTATTAAGGCCAGTTCATACCGACTGTCATGTCACACCACGCCATGTCCTGTAAAAACTTTTCACATCGCATTTCAAATGCTGGCATCTGTACTAACCATCACATCACGTTATGGCACTAGCAAGATGTCTCGGGAACTTAGTTTGATGGATGACGTCATCATCTGTTGTTGATCACATCATTCCCAAGCTAATTTCCTCCAGATATTCAACTGTCCAATCGTCCTCCGTACTTCCCATTATTGTGTTTTTTGTGGTTGATATCAGCTGTCGTTCTAGCTCTTTGTTATTCCTTATTTTTGTTATTTGTTGTAAATTGTCACATTTTGTTGTCTTTTGTTAAAATTTACAATTTTAAAGTAAATAATGGAAGATTAATTGAAGCATTGAGGCAGCAGTCTCAATTGTGCGACATGAGCGGTAGGAGTTACTCAAATTGTGTTAGGTAAGAAACATAGTGGAACAAATAAAGAATGTGTAGGGTCAGATTCATAACATCAGAAATCTTCTCGCATTTGTGCTGTAATTATCATGTACCACAAATGGATTTTCAATAGCATGTATACATTAAGTCCCTTTTACTACATTTATAAATTGGATTTTTATTTGTACTGGTATTTAATATTTTGCAATGAAATGAATTGCAATATGCCTGCAACATTGAATGAAAAAAGTATTGTCAGTAGAATCAGATTGCTTGGTAAGTGGCATTTATTTATTTATTGTTGGGATTTTTATGTCTGATAAAGAAATGAACTGAAACCTTCAGACACTGCAACAGCAGGGAAATGCTTTTCTTAGGAAGTGGCCGGGCGGAGTGGCTGAGGGGTTCTAGGCGCTTCAGTCTAGAACCACGCGACCACTACGGTCGCACGTTCGAATCCTGCAATGGGCATGGATGTGTGTGATGTCCTTAGGTGAGTTAGGTTTAAGTAGTTTTAAGTTCTAGGGGATTGATGATCTTAGAAGTTAAGTCCCATAGTGCTCAGAGCCATTTGAACCATTTTTTTCTTAGGAAGTATCCATCAAGTAACATATTAAAGTTGTTTTTTAAAATACTATATGTGTTTGTGGCAGGCCTATATACTGTTAAGTAGCTCTGTAGAGTGTGTGAAACAGTTTTGCAAGCATTAGCAGTCAAGATTTATATTGTTGCACCAGCTAACCCCAGTACAAGTAAGGCACTTGAACTGTTAAAAGCTAAACACAATACGTAAAGTAAACCTATATGTCTTGAAGGGAAAGTTATTCGATATATGGCTTCTGCATCAAAGCAACTAAACTTAGCTTTAAACAAACCGATGTTTCACAGATTGTGATGATACTATGTAACATTGTGTTTCTTGTTGTAACTCCGGGTGCAATTTGACATAGCAAATGAAAAAAAACTGGCGCTTTCATGTTCTAAAATATTTATAAAATGCAGATTTCTCTCCCTCAAACTCCTTGTATTGTGTGTTAATTCCTCTTCTGTAACATGTAACAACAGCATTTTTTGGACCCACACTCTTTTCTTGTGTTGCTTTGAACCTCTTTTTTCCTCCTCTAATGTACGAGTACAACCTATCCCTGCAAGCAGCAAACCATATGTGTCTGATATACATCATTTTCGTACAAATGTGAAGTTCGCAATTTCTGCGAGAAAACAGTTGACAGCCATGAAAGTTCAGATAATGTAACCTGAATTGACATGACATGACAGACAGTGTTATTGCACCCTAATGTAAGGGTGATGTGACGTGACGGCGGTGTAACAGCCTGTGTGAATTGGCCTTTGCTCAGCTGATTGTCAGATATGAAAGCATGTTGGTAAAAGGGTATTAAGGCTGTAGGTACTAAGATGATGAATACGATAGTATTCTCTTCAGTAGAAGAAGAATTCACATCTCCAAAAAGGGAAATCACAGAACTTGAACAGACACACAAAGATACCAGAAATGTGATGTGAATAAACAATGAGCAACAGAAAAAATAATTTATCGATGAAAGAAGTAAGTGCAAATATGTTCACGAAAAGGCTGGAATAGGCCTACAGCAATGTAAGTAACTTTGGATTGAAATAAATAGAAATTGCAGGGATACGAAGATGAAATGGTTGTAGAAAACTTTGAAGAAAACGAAAATGGTCATGAAACGATCTATTTAGCATATACCAGAAAAGACAAAATAAGCTGCATTGAACTTAAATGCAAGTGCATCAACATGAAGAGTGCAATAGGAATTTCCCTGGTAAATGCAGAGGACAGAGATAATAGAGTAGAAGGAGAACAATGAAGGTCATTACAGTGTGAATGGGGGTGGGGAAGATGGAGGGAGGGCGGAAGAAACCGAAAGCTTGGAAGACGAAGAAATAAGAGTCGACATGGAAGACAGAGGGGTCCAGTATTAGAGTCAGAGTTTAACAGAGCTTGGAAGACGTGTGAGCCAAATATAGCAGAGGGGTTAGATAACGTTGCTTTGGAATTTCTAAAATCATTGGGGGAAGTGGCAACCAAGCTACTATTCGAGTTGGTGTGTAGAATCTATGAGACTGGACTCACATGATAAACTTTTGGAAAATATCTTCCACACAATGCCAAAGATAGCAAATGGAGATAAGTGTGGCAACTGTCACTCATTCACCTTAACCGTTCATGCATTCAAGTTAGTGACTAGAACAATGAATGCTGAGGTGCCAAAAGTCATGTGATAGCGATAGGCACATATGTAGATGATGCATACACAAGGTATAAAAGGGCAGTTCACTGGCAGAACTGATATTTGTACTAAGGTGATTGATAGAGAAACTTGCCAACTTTATTATGGCCATGTGACTGGGATTAACACAGTTTGAGTGCGTAGTGGTAGTTGGCGCTAGACATATGGTACATTCCATTTCGGAAATCATTAGGAAATTCAATATCCTGGAATCCACAGTACCTACATCTACAGTTACATCTATACTCTGCAGACCACTGTGAAATGCATGGCAGAGGGTAAATCCCATTGTACCAGTTACTAGGTTTTCTTCCCATTCCATTCACATATGGATTGCAGGAAGAATGATTGTTCGAATGCCTCTGTGCGTCCAATAATTATTCTAATCTTATCCTCAGGATCCCTATGTGAGTGATTCATAGAGAATTGTTGTGTATTCCTAGACAAATCATTTAAAGCTGGTTCTTGAAACTTTGTTAATAGAATTTCACGGGATAGTATACATCTGTATTCAGGAGTCCTCCATTTCATTTTCTTCCGTATCTCTGTGAGTCCCACACATCAAACAAACTTGTGACCATTTGTGCTGCCCTTCTCTGTTGATGTTCAATATCCCCTGCTAGGTTACTTGGTATGGGTTCCACACACTTCAGCTATTCGCTAGAACCGGTCACACTAGTTATTTTTAGAGTTATTGCACTTTCCCAGTATTCTACCAATAAAACGAAGTTTACCACCTTTTTTGCCCACAAGTGAGCCTATGTATGCCTAGAATACCACATTTTGGGCGTTACTTCTCACCATGGAAAATGAAGTGGCCAACGGACTTCACTTAATGACAGAGAGCAGCACCGTTTGCATATAGTCGTGAGTGCTAAGAGACAAGCAATGTCATGTGAAATAGCCACAGAAAACACTGTGGGACGTGCGATGAACGTATCTGGTAGGACTGTGAGGTGAAATTTGGTGCTAATGGGCCATGGTACTAATGACTGACACAAGTTCCTTTGTTAAAAGCAAGGCATTGCCTGTAGCCCCCCTATTGGTCTTGTGCCCATACCAGTTGGACCCTAGATGGCTGAAAAACTGTGGTGTTGACAGATGAGTCCTGATTTCATTTCATAAGAACCAATGATACATTCGAGTGTGGTCAGACACCATGTAGTCATGTACCCAAGTTGTTGACAATGCACTGTGCGAGCTGATGGTGACTCCATAACTGTGTGGGCTGTGTTTACATGGAATGGACTGTGTTCTCAGGTCCAAATGAACCAATAAGTCGCTGGAAATGGTTACGTTCGGCTACTTGGAGCCCATTTACATCCGTTCAACGATTTAATTTGTATGGATCACAATGTGCCATGTTACTGGCCCACAACTGTTCCTGAGTAGTTTCAAGCACATTCTGGAGAATCGAAATAATGGTTTGGCCACCCAGATGGCCAGACATGGATTCGAATGAACTTTTACGGGACATGATCGAAAGGTCAGTTATCTGGCAAAATCGTGCGTCAGGAACATTTGGCTGTTATGGACAGCTATAGACACAGCATGGCTCAATATTTCTGCAGGAGACTTCCAATGACTTGTTGATGTCCATGCCACTTTGTGCTGCTGCACTACACTGGGAAAAAGAAGGTCCAACACGATATTAGCAGTATCCCATGACTATTTTCACCTCAGTGTGTAGAGGAATGAAAAAGAAATCATGGAATCAGAAAAATAAAGACACCTTCATAACATCTATCGATCTATAAAAAGTTTTCAACAGTGTAAAATGATGTGAGTTTGTTGAAATTGTTAGCTATAGGGAAAGATGGGTAATATACAACATGAACAACAATGAATGGCGTGCAATAAGAATAGTAGAGTATAATACTGGGTTCAGTCTTTTGATCCTATTGCTCAGTCTACATATTCGAGAAACAATGATGGAAGTAAAAGGAAGGTTCCAGGATGGGATTAAAATTCAAGGTACAAGGATATCAATGATAAAATTCTCTAATGACATTGCTACCTTCTGTCAAAATGAAGAATGATTACAGGACCTATTAAATGGTATGAACACTCTAAGAAGTACAGAATATGGACTGAGAGTAAACAGAAGAAAAGTAATGAAGAATAGCAGAAATGAGATTGTGGTAAATTCAAAATCAAAACTGGTGAGTACAAAGTAGACAAAGTTAGGAAACCTGCTACCTTGGAAGCAAAATAACATAGGACTGGCGAGGCAAAAAAGGAAGTAAAAAGTATATTATCAGAGGCAAACAGGGCATTCCTTTACAAAAATGTCTATTGTTATTAAACATAGGATTTAATTTTCGGAATAAATTCCCCAAAAGGCCAGATTACAGTTTGATATAACCTTATAATTAATTTCCTGAGCATACTCTCCTAAACGCAGAACACATACAAAAGATGTAAATTAATTTTGGTACTCAGTGGCAAACAGCAATATCGTAAATTAAGGCAAGCAAGTGACAGCAGCATGATGCAGACTGCACAAGTGATCTACCATTAGCTGAAATTCTAAACAGCTATCCATCATTGTAAGTACCAAGATTTGAAAATTGCCATTATTGCTACGTTTCTATATAGGTTTGGTGCATGTTTTAGTAACAGAATGGAAATTGTAAACTTGCACGATTATTCCCATAGTAGGTCACATTACATTTATTTTCCAAATCTGCTCCATTCATTCTTTCATATCTCTTTAGTTTAAAATTGTTCAGATGCTTCGTTATTTTTTTTGACTCATGCAGATGTGTTGGGGAATTATCATCACAGGACATGCGAACATTTAACGACATTGTGGAATGAAAGGACAAGAACGTGGAGAATCTTCGCCATTGACAGCTGGGATACTATCGTTCTAAGACGTCATGCATGGACAATATTGTACTTTTTGTAATTCTGGTAGGTAATATTTCAAATAGAAATTAAATCAGCCACTACTGATGATACGTTAGTGAACTGATATGTATGTTAGGAAATACAGATAGCTACCTGTATTCATGCACATGTGGTTCATAGCTGAGGTGTCATCCACAATGTTGCCAAAAGTTCACTTACAGACAAAAGTTACACTGACATACGATGTGCTGCATTCTTTTGTTGGCTCCAAACGACTTTCCAAGTAGATGGTGGGGGGGGGGGGGGTAATGTAACTAATGTTAATGATCTTCAAACATGCTAGTTTACCAACATAGTTAACTTTATGTCTCATGTTGCAAGTTAAATTTCAATTTTGTTGAATGAGTCATTTTACAGTCCTATTGGAAATTACTTTGTAAATACGGATACATACCGAACATTTACAAGTTTTTTTAATGTGCAGATGTGAATTAATAATTTCTACCCACCACTCTTTGCACAGTACGATAACAGAAATTCTTTTAAGGATTAGATGGAATTGTCGAAGGAAAATATTTTCAGTTTGTTTTCAAAATTTACTTTTAGGTCTGTCAGATATTTGATGTCAATGGGTAGGTTATCAAAAACTTTAGTTTCAATACTGTGCACCCCCTTTGTAATAAACACAAGCTTAATGTGGAGTAATGAAAGTCATTTTCCTTCTTGGTATTGTAGCTACGTTCATTATTGTTCCTTTTGACCTGCAGTGGACTATTGACAACAAACTTAATGAGGAAATAAATTTACTGAGAAGCAGTAGTGAGAATGCCCAACTCATTAAACAGATGTCTATAAGACGATCATGGAAGAGCACCACATATTATTCTCACAGGACGTTTTTGAGCAGTGAAAACTTTCTTTCTTAACAGTGAGTACCCCCAGAACTTATTCCATATGACATCATTGACTGCAAATATGCAAAATAGGTCAGCTTACTGATTTGTCTCTGCCCTAGATTTTCAATGATTATGCAAATATGGCTGAACTAAGTTGTTTTGGGAGTTCTAAAATGTACCTTTTCCAGTTTAAATTCTCATAAATATGGAACCTAAAATTTTGAAGTTTACATTCTCTTTATTATCTCCTCATCATGTGTTACCCTTAGCATTGGTGTAGTACACTAGATGTGTAGAGCTGAATATGTTGCATCTTTTTAAAATTGAGGGTGAGACTATTTGTGGAAAACCAGTGAATGATATCTTTAAGAACTCTGTTTACTATTTGTTCTGTTTCTGTATGTGTGCTTGGATTGATTACAATACTTGTGCCATCTGCAAAAATAACTAATTCTGTTTGTTGTAGACTAGACGGAACATTGTTTATATATATGAGGAACAATAGTGGACTAAAGTTTGAAACTCAGGGACCCCTATTCGTGATATCTCCCCAGTCATAACATCTCTGGGTATATGCGATATCTCCCTAGTCATAATAACGTCTCTGGGTACATTGCTCGAATTACTAAGTACAACTTCCTGTATTCTTTTGGTTAGATTTGATATTATCCATTGGTTTGCTAGACCATCAACTACATAAAACATCAGTTTATCCAGGATAATACTATGATTCATACACTCAAACGCCTTAGGTAAGTCACAGCAAATACTAAATGGCAGTACTTTATTATTTAATGTCTCCAAAATCTGGTGAGTGAACATTAAATGGCATTTTCAGTAGAACAACATTTTCGAAATCCAACATGTGATCTGTTGAGGAGAGATACTGTTCTAGAATACATCAACTTCTCAAAAATTTTGGAAAATTATGTCTCTTTATTAAAGAGAGGTTTGATAACAGCATAATTCAGCCTTTCTGGAAAAATACTTAAAGCTGGTGATGCATTACATGTTTCAGATAGCACAGAACTTACTGTGTTATATGGGAACAAATCCTTAGTACTCTATTGAGAATACCATCAAAGCCAGATGAGCTTTTATTTTTGAAACAACATCTCATTTTTTTAATTTCAGAAGGATAAGAGGTGATACATTCATATGATTGAATTTTATGAGTTGCTTTTCCCATGCATCGCTGTGATTTTTCTCTTGAACTCTCTGTCCCTATTCTTTCTTCTGTATTTAAGAAATGTTTATTAAATTTACTTTCTACCTTTGACCCATTATGTACAGCCCATCAATTCAGTTCAGTAGTCATGTTAGCTTTTTTTGCCGCTGGTTGTACTGTCCCTTGTTTCATTTCATTCCACCTACTCTTAAGTCTGTTTTTGGAATTTCTGATTTGTGACATTATGTCCATGTTCCTTCCTTTTTTATAATTTTTGATAGCAATTTTGAGTAGTTTTTGTAGCATATGACTGCTACAGGATCTCTACTCGTTCTTGCATTTTGCTTTCACAAGCTACTTTAATCCCTCGAGTGGTCCACTGTTTTTCAGATGTCTGTTTAATATTCTTTCTGATTAGTTTATGTGTAAATTAGTGTATGCTGGAAGCTACTCAAGAATAGAGTACATTTTCTGTTAGGATTTAGGTCATTATAAATTCTATCTGAGGTCATCTCTTGTAAACTATTCTTACAAACATTTATCCTTGAGTCATTAATTGTTCTAACTGATTTCTGCTGAGGAGTATCAACACTGTAAGGCACTATCTTATTTATGCTAACTAATTGTGCATCATGATCAGAGATGACATTTGTTACTGACTAAACAGTTATTTTCTTGCTTGAAAAAATATTAACAGTTAGTGTCCTACTGCATTTATCCAGGCGTTTTGGAAAGTTAATTACTGATATCAAACTGTAGGATCCAAATGGGGTATCAACGTTCATTTTCCTACTGGAATCCCTTATAAAATCTCCACTGAAGCCACCAATGATTATTAACTGCTTGCTGCTGTCTGTCAGATAGCGTAGTAAGGAATCCAGATTCCTCAAAAACAGTTCACATTCCATCCCGTCACCTCATTATGCAATGCATTTCAAATAGTGGCATCCACATTGGCCATCCCACCCCATCATGTCACATCATGGCACTGTCCATGTTTCTTATAAAGAAAATTTTGAATGTTGATGTCATCCATCTGTTGTTGATCATGTGACCCCAAATCTCAGTTCCTCCCATTACACGACCATGCGCAGATTTCCATATTTTGTTTCATTGTGATCCTCGTGACTGATATCAGTTGTTTGTTGTTCCATATTTGTTATAAATTATTTTGTTTCATTATTTATCCAAATGTATTGGAAAGATAATTACTAAGATCAAACTGTAGGGTCCAAATAAGGTTTCAAGATCATTTTTCCTATTAGAATCCCTTAGAAATCTACACAGACAATTAACTGCTTCCTGGTGCCTTTCAGATAGCATAGTGAAAAATCCAGAGTCCTCAAAAACAATTAAAAATTTCCCAGTGGGTATCTATATACAGTTGAAATTAAAGGTGAACTATTTTTCAGTAGTAATTCACAAGCACACAATTATAAGTGCTGCTCACTACAAAACTACTTGTCTCAATGCCTGTGAACTTGCATTCTTTCTTAATATAATGTAACAACTCCTCCTTTCTTTTGCATGAGTAATCTGCTGTATGTGTAACGTAACTAACCCTGTGGTTATGTGGTGCTCAGATCGGCAGAGGGTGTCTGTCTTCTCAGAGCTCTCTAAATTTTCCAAACAGGCAAGGAGCTCTTCTACCTTATTACTCAGTCGTCTAATATTTTGATGAAGTCAGCTAACCTTACTTTTCTGTGCTTTCTTAAGTATTAAGCATTTTGTAGGCCTCTTCTGTTATCTTGGTTTCTCTCAAAACAGAGTGACTGAATCCTGATTCTAGCTGTATGTTCGTCAGTTGAAATCTAATATGTTACCACGTATTCTAGTTTTAAGGTACCATAATATTTTCATTTCCCCCACCCTTCAGACACATTACCAAAAATGCAGTCTAAATAATGTAATTCCCATTCAGTTTAGCCTTTTAATGTACATTATATTAAATGTACCAACTACAATCGTGAGCTTTCAACCACAGAGAGATTATGTATACTGTGCCATTGATGGAAAATATCAGGAATTAATTGTTATTCACAATCTTGCATTACTAGAAAGCTAACCACAGCAGATTCAAGAGCTGCAGCAGTTATGATACTTCACATTAGTGACCTGAATCAAATGTTACGACCTGCAGACAAAGACTAGAAATTGCGACAGACATTTGATGTCAAAAATAGTTTCCTGTGATGTAGCCACCATAGCCTGTATTGATTATTTATATATTTGACCTAATCTGATTAGGGTCATCAGGCCCTCTCTTATATCAGAGCCGAGTTTCACACAAACAGTGCCTTTTTTACATCATAGTTCCTAAGAAATGGATATTACTCTCACTGTTTACTCTCACTGCAAGTAACATCGCAGTTTCTGTTACCTACTACAGTCGAAAACCCATATGTTACATTCCCTGTAACTTAAAGACTATCTTGTATCTTATTTGACATGCTATTCCAAGGCTTCATTGAAGACTCAAGCAGTCTGTTTTTACCAATGAAGGCCAGTTCACACTGGTCACCATGTAATGTCATGTCAGATCCCATGAGAACATTATTCAATACATTTCAAATGGCAGCATCCACACTGTGTGACAGTATGTCACATAAATATTGGCATTATTATCGGTTGTAAACCGCAGTTAAAGTATTTTATGAATATAATTAGTGTAAAAGATATATTTAATGTTCTTAATTAATTAATTTACGTGAAAGTTCATTTTTTAAATTATACAGATTCGAGGAGTTCAGTAAGTTTTATTTTGGCCGCTCCACGGCAACAATCGAAGTTCTCTCAAGCTTTGCTTTGCAATCAATAAATAGAAATTACCAAAATTACATTCAATTCAGTTAACGGCAACTATATTTTAGTCATCACATTCAAAATCTAAAGTTGGTACATGAATAACAGCGGCCCTTCAAGAACCCATTTCATATTTACTTATGCACATAAGTAAAAGTGATAAGAAAAGATAATATCCCTGAGAGTAAGAAACATGCACTAACAAAAGAAAAATGCATCCTGATAAATTAAAAATAAAAATATATAAAATATATATGTAATTTTTTGTATATGACGTAACAAATGGCACCGACGTCACAAATGGCGCCCAACAACGTGAGGGCCAGAAATTTTATGTACCAATATGAAGTACACAGAAATTGACTGAGATATTGTTGTCTATCTAGAAAACTATAATTAAAAGAAAATTTTTATGTATGTAATTATATGTATGTGAAATTAATGCCATATATGTAATCTATTTCCATGTACCACAAAATACAAAACTTGTACAAGATCCAACCAGTGAAGATATATGGACATGAAGCTGACTAGATGCGTACCATTGTCTCGACTCAGATAAAGACAACACCAAGCAACAATAACTAATAAAGGTAACGGTGTATATGCATGCGCTCCTCGGCTGGAAACTAAAGGAAGAAAGGATCCGGGGGCCATGCACTGTGTTTATCTTCTTGAGTTAAAATTTGTCAGAAGTGTTTATTCAATTTGTTTTAACGTCAGCAGATAGTGAAACAGATTCATTTACTACTACTGAACAAAAATCAGTGTTAGAATTCTGAGACAGTGATTAGTGTTCGTGATTTGAGGTCACACAATCAGCTGTGTGAATCAAATAAATGCTAGTGCAGTTGATTGCCAAAGTAATGTTTTAGCAGATGTAAAATTTTTCTCAGTGTAACGGAAATATTATGAGCGCGAAAGTGTGAATGTTAGTTTCAGTAGTAATAGTAGTAGGTAGCTTCTTTGCTTTACTTGATTTCAGTGTTTTGTATGTGCTTTGTCTAGTTAGTATATTTTGTGTGTGTGTCATTTTTGGGGGGAAAATAGATTTTGTGTGTACTCGTATCTTACCATTCAGGATTACTACTAGTCGAAATGGTGAAGACACACAAAGACAAACGGTTAGAGGGGTAAGATCTATCAGGTTATGACAAAGACGAAAATATACAAGAGTTTCCAGTGAATAACCCACCCACAACGACAGGTTCTCAACTTCCAAAACCGGAAGCTGAGCAACCTGAAATGGACAAAATATTACGCACTGATCAGGATCAAGCTTAATTGAGCAAAGAAACCCACTCGATTACTGGCACAGGGAAGGAGGATGCTACTGCATCGACAACAAATGTTGTATAAGTACCTGTACCAACGACCGATTTTTTAACGGTGCTGATGGCACAATTAGACCAGAGAGCCAAGCAACGGGAGCAGGCATTAATTACCCAAGTTAATGACATTTTAGTGGAAGAACGTCTTGAACGTGAGAAAAAGGAAAGGCTGGAACGCCTTGAACGCGAACGCAAGGAACAGCAGCGTGACGCTCAGTTCCTGGCAAAAATGAATGAAATGTTGAACAACGTGACAAGGTGCTAGTGTCATATTTGTCACACGAGATCGATGTAGTAAAACAGCAAGTGGCTGAGTTGGTAGACCAGAACAAAGACGTTCCACAAAAGGTCACGCAATTAGACGAACGTGTAGAACAATTAGACAAAGCTCAGTGTGTGCTGGAAAACAAGTGAAAGATATTGTTAGAACTGTTGACGAAATTTCCAACTCGCTCGAGCAGCGAATCGACAACTGCGTAACACATGCGGTAGCTCGATTAGAGTGGGCCGAGGAGTCATCGACCCCCACAACACATAGTAGCTAAACACAGTACGGAAATGTGCCGATAAATGTATGTCGTGTGGAAAAAGCTGACTGCGAAAAAGTGCAACCGTACTCGCCAGTCAATTGTTCAGGCGTTGTCGCCGCGAACGGAGAGGTACAGCTACGAACTGTAGCGCAAATAAAGCACGAGAAATCACTATTAAAACACAGGCAGTTGCAGACGCTTTATGATGAGAAAAAGAATGTCCATCCGGTAATCTTTATAAAAAGTTTCCGGAATGTACTCCCGGTATCATGGACTGAGCACCAAAAGGTTCAGTTTGTGATCTCTTTCATCACAGGTGATGTGGCACTGTGGGCGATGGAAATCGCGGAGCAGTGTCCGTCGTTGTCTGAATTCGAAAGTAAATTTCTTGCCAGATAGTGGTCCACGTCTGTTCAGGAGCGTCTCCGGAATCAAGTGTATAACCCGGAACCATTCAATCCCCATTCAGGTAACTTGAGAAAATATTTTGAAAGATACCTGCACAAAACAAGATACTGGGACGAACCCATGCCTGCCAGGGACGTTCTAAGAATTTTGAAGGGTAAACTGCCTATAACGATAAGAGAGAAACTCGTACACGCCACTGACACGGACTTGGAGTTGCTTATGGCAACCATAGACTCCCCTGATTTAATACACAAGGATGCCAGGCAGGGAGATCAGGGGAGTACAAACAACGGACAAGCGAACGGTAAAGGAAAAAACCAATTCAATAATAGCCCTCGTAAGAATGGGTATTCAAAGAGTGACAGAAAAACTTATCTAAAAAAGGAAACACTATGAATAGTGTACCCACTGTGGATGGTCACTGGCACAGCACTGGATACAATACGTACCAGCATGGCCAGTCAAACCTGTCTTCACCAAAAAGAGGTGGACAAAACTACAATCGAAAGAGACGAGGCGAAGGGGGAGGAAACTCCAACTTCAGCAATAAAAATATGAGAACTAACAATGAGCAGTGGCAACGGACAGGGCCAGCAAACTGGCAGGTACGTCAAAACATGCTATCAGGTCATGTGCCTGTTAATCACATCATTGTCATCCCGATGCCACCGCCTTCACCTCAGCCTCTGAACAATCAGTGACACATGTACGCACTGCAGTGCACATCACCAATTGTGACTGATAATGTTCGAATAACCGATGTGTCTGATCACGTGTTGGCAGGGGGCGACAGGCCGTCAAACTCTGGCCGACGTCTGTAGGCCCTTCCCAGACGGTCGCCAAGGTGAAAGAGGGGGCAGACAGAATGTAGGGGTGAATTTGCTCCGCTGCAATGACGGGCACGAGTTGAAAAATGAACTGACAGTTGATCCGCGACCTGCAGACCAACAAGAAATAGAACATGTGCACGCTGCCTTTGTGGCAAAGATAAATGGGGTCGAAGTAATAATAATATTGGATACAGGGGCGAGTGCTTCTTGTATTAATGAGCAGTTATTCCAAGTGCGTGGATTGTGTGAAAAAGTTACCGAGCCTGCCAGTAGAAAATTGTAGCATAGTAGGTACCCTACGGGGCACGGTGCAGCTAATAAGGAATCAGGTGCAGGCAGAGATTGCTCTGGAAAACAAAGCCATACTGTGCTCATTCCTGGTGGTCAAAAATCTCACAGTACCTTGCATCCAGGGCCTTGACGTGCTTAGGGAATTGAAGGCAAAAATTGACCTCCCCCGAGCCAGATGCACCTTAACCTATCTAAACCGCCAAATTGATCTGGCATCAATGAGGACTTTGGACGTGTATGTCTGCCGGAACGTCCGGGTAACTTTACAGGATCCTGACGCGATGAATCACAACAAATGTGTTGTAAATCAAAACAGCAGCGAACTGGAGCCCGGTTGGGAACGGGAAAATGCTATTATTAAGCAACATATTGCATCAAAAGGAGCAGAATCTTCGTACTTGAGGCTGTCACAGCAATCTGATTTGAGCCAAGTGCTGAACCAATTTGTACAAGTGTTTTCAGAAAAACCAGGGATAATAAAAGTGTATGAGTTCGACATGCGAGTGAAACCTCGCCAAACTCTTTGCCTTGCCTCCTATTCAATACCGTGGTCGAAAAGACAATCTGTGGGGAAAGAAATTCAGAGAATGCTGCGGTGGCAAATAATAAAGCCATTTATATTCAGGGATATTTAAGAGTTTAAGTCTAAAATGTGTAATGTGTAAAGGTAGATGTAAGTTGTATGCCCAGTTAGTAAGATTTATTTAATGTTTATTTGATTTTATACTTGTGCTTGTTAGATATAGAGTAGTTGCTAAGTGTATGTATGAGTGAGTTGTGACAGAAGGAGAATACTGCACTTAAGTGCCATGACAGAAAAGAGATTAGCAAATGAATCTGCGTCAGGACGCTCTGCACAGGACAAACCTTGAAAAGGGAAGAAGCATTGCGCATGGTCGTCGGGCGCGCAAATTAATTGCGAATCGCTGTACAAACCCGAGAATTCGAGTAATAAAAAATTTCAAACAGAATAATATCGCTTAATTTCCACAGTGATTCCAGCTTGAAGGCGCTTGCAGCTACACCCACGCACGACAAACCTTGAAAAGGGAAGAAGCATTGTGCATGGTCGTCGGGCACGCAAATTAATTGCGAATCGCTGTACAAACGCGAGAATTCGAGTAATAAAAAATTTCAAACAGAATAATATCGCTTAATTTCCACAGTGATTCCAGCTTGAAGGCGCTTGCAGCTACACCCACGCACGACAAACTTTGAAAAGGGAAGAAGCATTGTGCATGGTCGTCGGGCGCGCAAATTAATTGCGAATCGCTGTACAAACGCGAGAATTCGAGTAGTAAAAAATTTCAAACAGAATAATATCGCTTAATTTCCACAGTGATTCCAGCTTGAAGGCGCTTCCAGCTACACCCACGCACAACCAAGGCAGCTGCAAACGCAACAATGACAAAAGTTTCTGAATCAGTGTTGAATGAATAAATAATACACATGTCATAAAACCTACTGAACTCACGGGTCGAGTATGACCAACTGGTCAACACTTTAAATAAGATGTGACAACTCGGTCAATCACCGAATACTAAGTGATAAACGGACCTAGAAGGAACTCTAATTGTACCAAATATATATGTATATATATAATATTAACATGTAAAATGGAAAGCATATTTATTATTTAATTCTAGTAAAATTCAATAAACCATGTTCCAATTTAAAAGTGACTATCCGAACGCTCAAATAGTGAAAGGATGGATGAACTGAACTACGAATTGGAACGACACAAAAGTGTGAACAGTTAACTGCATAAGAACACAACATGTGTGACTGTGTTTAACAGTGGAAGACTGTTCTGAAAGTATAGTGAACAAAAGAATAAAAATTAATAGCTCAAATGGTGTGCCTTTCGCAGAAAACAATTCAGATGCAAGACATGATAGACGTTCACAGTGTGGATAAATGTTTCGGCAAAGAAGTGAGACTTCTGGTAAACGGAGCCATAGCAGTGGACTGTGAAAATACGCTATAGGTAGCGTGCAGCGAACTGTGGCTTCCGGACCGTCAGACGCACGCTCGAAACGACGCAGGCCAAGTGGTATGAAGCGAAAAGTGTCCCCGCAACATAGTCAACTGAAAACTCACCATAGTGACAGTGCATACTGCGATCAAGTGAACACTTAGCTTAAAACTACAGTTGTCTTAAACCAGTGTAAAATGTGTGAGTTCATACCAGAACTTATTTAAAGACCTGGAACTCGTTCGTTCGTACATTCTTACAATGCATTCTGAAAACAGTGAAGACGTGTGACTGCGGAGTGTTTGGGAAACTAATGAATTTTCTTCCAACACTTATAGCAGATATATTTACTTTATTATGCTGATGAACTGATACTCGAGTGAAATGTTTACATGTTGCGCGACGCGGCGAGCGATCGGCGGTTGTCCTGCCCGTGCAGCGCCGCGGCGCCGCATCCACCGACCGGCAGCTGTTCGCGCCTACATCACTGCTTGGGCCAACGAACCGGCGCCGGCTGCTACAAGCGGTCACATACGCTACCGTCTACGCCAGCAGCGACACACCCCCAGACAAACAACAAACCGCCGTCGGCAACGTTTAATTCGATCAGATCCAAAAATGCTGTAGTCGACAATGAACTGATACACCACGTAAAATTGTAACAAACTGATACACAAAAAACATAAAAATTAAAGAAACTATCTGTACAAAAGAAAAAAGACAGTTGTACTTTATGTAATTTCATGTTTTAATGATGAATTTATGTAATGTAAATGTATATGTATATATTTGTCCGCTAATTTGTTTTTAGGTGCTACACACTCAATGTAAAAGCAAAACCAACAATCCAAAGACTCTGGGCGGGTTTTTTTGGCCTGTTTTTCCCTTACGCCTGTGACCCGAATGGGGGAGTGGAAGCCAAAGTGCCTCGCGTCTGTAAGATACCGGATTGTTCCTATTAATAATAAAACAGAAAGAGAGATGGGACTGATAGACGTACTCACCTGTAATTGTGAGTATTCAACAGTGAATTGAAATAGGTGGGCCAAACATAAACTTTTGGCCATCCACAAAACTGAACTAAACAGAAAACCATAGTGAGTCTGTGCATAAACAGTGGACTTTATTACGTACTCCCTCACTAGGGGCCCCATGTGACGGTACGTCACATAAATATTGACATTTCTATCGGTTGTAAACTACAGTTAAAGTATTTTATGAATATAATTAGTGTAAAAGATATAGTTAATGCTCTTGAAACAACTGATATGCAGCGATAATTTAAGAGTAGCATCTTTATTTAATGTCTGTGAAAATAAAAAAGGATCGAAGAGACGCGATTGTACGGCCGAGGAGGAAGGACATATTTTATGGGACACACGTTGTTTTGTTTCGCTATACAGAAGGCAAACATTGAGTGGCTACACATATTTTGTGTAAGTTATTCGTATTTCTGATACAATAAACTTGTTATTGTTATCACAAATTGAATTTCTTTGTAATAGTTGTCACCTCAAATGCTCGCAGTGGCTAATTACTTTTAATAAGCATTTTTTCAGTAATTTGCGGTGCGAGAATCTCATCTTCCGATGCAGCCTCTGGTCGGGCATTACGCGCCGAAGTATTAATTTTTTTTCAGTGTTAACAGTAACTGCAAATGCGAGAGATTTCATTGTAAGAACCTTTATAAATTGCAGCAGATAATTAATTTACGTTAAAGTTCATTTTTTAAATTATACAGATTCCATGAGTTCAGTAAGTTTTATCTTGGCCGCTCCACGGCAACAATCGAAGTTCTCTCGAGCTTTGCTTTGCAATCAGTAAATAGAAATTACCAAAATTACATTCAATTCAGTTAACGGCAACTATATTTTAGTCATCACATTCAAAATCTAAAGTTGGTACATGAATAACAGCGGCCCCCAAGAACCCATTTCATATTTACATATGCACATAAGTAAAAGTCATAAGAAAAGATAATATCCCTGAGAGAAAGAATCATGCACTAACAAAAGAAAAATTCATCCTGATAAATTAAAAATAAAAATATATAAAATATATATGTAATTTTTTTGTAAACGACGTAACAAATGGCACCGACGTCACAACTGGCCATCCCATCCCATCACATCACATCGTGGAACTATCATGGTTTCTCAGGAAGAAAGTTTTGGTGATTGACGTCATCGAACCATTGTTGATCATGCGACCCCTGCACTCATTCCCTCCCAATACACGGGAGGAAATCATACGTTTTGTCATGGTTCTTGTGGTTGATATCAGTTGTTTGTTGTTCTTGTTTGTTATTTCTTTTGTTGAAATTTATGTCAAATCATGAAATATTAATTGAAGCAGTAAGGTAGCAGTGTGAATAGTACAACATGAGCATACTAACTTACTTGCCCTCCACTGCATTTATAAAATAGATTTTTATACATACCGCTACCATATTTAATATTTTACAATGAAATGGATTTCAGTACGGCTGCAATTTTACGTAGGTAGAATTGGATTGATTCATAGGTGAAATTTATTTTAACATTGTCAAACATTTGTAGTGTTTAATAAAGAAATGAACCGAAACTTTCAGATAGTGCAAGCTGTTTGTTGAAATAAGTTTTTATGCAGGCTTATTTATTGTTAAGTTGCTCTCTGGATTGTGTGTGAAACCATTTTTCAAGCATCAGTGGTCAATATTTATCGTGTTTCATTAGCTAAACCCAGTACAAATAAGCCACTTGAACTATTAAAAGCCAAACACAACATGTAAAGAAAACCTGTAAATCTTGAAGGAAATAAGTATGGAGTGAGATATGAGTATTGGACTGGACTAGCAACTAAATCTTAAACAAAGCAGTTTTTCATGGGATGTAAATGGAAGCTCATAACACTATGCTCTTTTTACCAATTCTGGGTGCAATTTTTTGTAACAAATGAAACAACAGTTGCTTCGATTTTCTAAAATAGAAAGTCCAGATTCCTCATCTTCAACGTCTTGGTATACTTTGCGAAATTCTCCTTCTGTATCATGTAATGACATTTTTCAGACTTAGACTCTTTTTGTATTGTTTTTCACTTCCTTCTGTAATATACAAGCTCTCCCTGCGTCTGCAAACCATTTGAGCCCAATAAATGTCATTTTGGTATAAATGTGCACTCCAGCATCCACTTATATAAGCTACTGCATTGTGTATGTGCACTTTACCTATAGAAATAGTTGAAAATCATCTTGTGAAGATCACAATTCCCGCAAAAACAGTTGAGGACAGCCATGCATATAGAGATCACATGACCCAAATTGACTTGACGTGCCATGACGTGATGGACAGTTGAATACATCTTGAGATGATGGTGCAATGATGTGATGGAGCTAGTTAGTGTGAATTGGCCTTCATGCATTGGGTTATTCTAAGCCACATGAATCCAAATGATACAGTGCACATCAGAGACAGAATGCTCCATGTTTTCAATTCTTGGAATACAACATAAAATCCTCCACTGAAATGTATACTGAGTAAGATCCAAAGAGATAATGTCTCTTAGTAGCTAATTATTATCTGCAGTACCACAGTGCTCTGTTGGAATGCTCATCATTCCACCTCCATCGAGAACAAGATTATTTTCGTGTGCTACCAGTGTACTGTTATAATATAATACTATTAACATCATCACTGATTATACTTGAACTGTTGAGTAAAACCACCTAAAATAGTTCTAAGAATCATTCAAAAATTTTGGTTGATGTATATTTTTATAAACAAAATATCGTTTTAACCAATTTGTGTCAAATGTAAGACATTTGGCTGGAGAGTGGTTTTAAGGTCAGTTCACATTGACCATCATATCATGTCACATCAAAGCATTCAACAATATGTTTTAAATGACAGCATTCACACAGGCTGTCAATGGACTGTGAAGTCAAATCAAGGTTTCTCAGGAAGAAAGTTTTGATGGTGTCATCGCCTGTTAATATCGGAAGTTAACCTGGTTTCACATTCTCATTAGCGCTATTGTGGTCAATTTTGTGGTTTTGTATGTTCTTAATACTTATTTTATTATTGCACTTTGTTTTTGTGGCAAATTGCTAATGTTCCATGACGAGTTGCATATTTTTTCCATTGAGTGTTCTTCCACAAGGGAAATCAGATGTGTGAAAGTGAAAAACTATTTAAGTTTTACAATAACAGAACAGAGCTTGTAACACCGAAAATGCAGACAAAATACACTCTGTATCATCCGAAATTTTTCGCCATTCAATATCCATTGATAACTTGTACTGTACTTCTGATTCTAAATTTGTAAGCTTTGTTACAGAAACTATAGTTAATGTCTAATGTATGTAATAGTGTATTTATATCCGACTGTATATAACTGATTGTAATTATAATGTAAATATTGTAAATTACTGGGTAGTAGCCAAGAGAACTTTATTTTTATGTACCGACACCAACGACGAAATGGCAGTAGCTGTGAGATTCTTTATCTTTGTGTGTGGAGAGCCTCTCTCACACTGTGTGCAGAGAGGAACCAAAGCAATTTGAGTCATGAAAGAGTGTGGAAAATGCTCGTTGGGTGTTCCCACAGATGCAGTGCGCAGCTATGATCGCTCCATTGTAGCTGCACCTAATTCATTAACCCACGTGTATTGAGAGCATGGTACGAGTGAACATGTGGAGGAAGCTGCAATTCTAACTATTGCCTATACCATAATTATTCGTGGTTCTTGAGACGACGGCAGCAACAACAGCAATGACGGCAGCTCAGCATTGTCATCAGCTACATTCTTCATCATCTGCACAGCTACAACATCATAAGACTGTTAACTAATGTTATAGAGGCCTTATCCAGTGGCATTTATTCCACAGAGTTTAACTTTCTTGGATAATAACCAGCAATAGTTAAAACCTGTAGGGCACCTGTGTTGTCATTGTACACAGACATTATAACCAAACAGGGTCTCTTTCCTTTCCATGAAATCACTGAGTGTCGTAAAAATATGAAAATTGATTAACTATTTATCGCCAGTTTTGTTTGTTTGCTAATGACCAGTTGCAGTCTAAATGTTACTTTCTCAGTGACTGTTCATTCTTGTGTTGCATAACAGAGACTTAACTGATTTGCAATTTTGAGTATTAATTTCACCCGCCTAAAATAGTGTAAAACTTAACTGGTAAAACTAAAGATTGGCACATATTAAGGGAGTGCAGCTTCATTTATTCTGTGTTTAGCTTAGCGATCGACTTCTGCTGGCTTGGTACATGCCTTATTAATGTGTTAAAACGCCATCAGTTGCTTAAACTAAATTCAGTTCAATATTTCATTAATTAAAAGTAAATGGCTTCCCATTTTCAAATTTTGCATTATATTATGTTGAGGTTACTGAAAGTCATTTTAAATAAAACAAAGTTTCAGTTACTGTCAGCCATTTATTTAACTAGCAACTTCATTTAACTTTACTTTCAAAATTTAGTATTTCAGACTGAGTAATTGCAAACTTAGTGATTTTTGATTAATTTATTTTCTTGTGCACTGTTGTATTGTGGAAAAGACAACCTTCCGCTGCCATGCCAGTGATCATTTGCTTGATTTTCTTTGCTATTACCTTTCTTAATATTCTGGACATTCACTATCCTAGTGGGCTGGCGACCTTTTAATTATCCTCTTTTTGCAAATCAGTATAATTTCGCTTATCAGTATTTCTTGTTTTAATATATCATGTGGTACCCCTCCCCCTCCCATGTGCTTCATGAGCGATTGCACTATGTTCAACCCATTTCAGAGTTATCACCAGAATTTAGATTAGGTTTAGAATAGATTCTTCCTTGAGGAGGGTCTGTTGTACACTTTCTTCCCACTAACTGGTAATATTTTCCGTTGGTAACGATAGCCTTACTCACTGTAAAATTTCTTTAGACATAAGTGATCATGGTCAATTATATTGCAGTCCAGTAGACTGATTTGGAAGGGGGGAGGTTAAAAGCTGACACCCACACTGTAAATAAATAAAAACATAAGAAGATGAAGCAAATTTAATTAAATAACATTTTTGTGACAAAGTCAGCTGTAATGAAGAAGAAAAGTAGTTCTTTATGACGCTATTAGTTACTGTAAGAACAAAAAGGCACACTGGATAAAATAAACAAACTCTGTTTATTCACGTTTGATATGTGTGTGTGTGTGTGTGTGTGTGTGTGTGTGTGTGTGTGTGTGTATGTGTCTATATACACTCTGACTTTTTGTATAATGGATGGTAACTCATAAACTCAGTTTCACCATTCAGTTCTGGGCTATGTAATGTAATGTGACAGTGTGACTACACCTTCACCTGATGGTGTTAGACATGATATGATGTGATGGCATATCCTGTCTAAATATTTCAGAAAAGTAATTATTTCGTACATAATTTTGGTTTGTGTGATCATCTCTAGCAGCAATATACAATTTTACAGTCCAGGGTAGTATCTGTGACAGACACTAAAAATTCGTCCAAGTTCTGCTTCGGTAGCTCCTGGAAGCCGATTTGCCTGTATCAGTGACCAGTAGACTGCCAGTTAGGGTGAAATGCTGAGCAAGTTGTGGAAAGTTCAGAAGCTGTCACCAGCATGGGGAAATGATCAAGCACCCAATCTGCAAGCGAAGCATAATGACAGCATTGAACCCGAGAGATACTATCATACTAGTGACAAAGCAGATTGTTGTAAGGAAGGCTATGTACAATGCAACAATATGTATTCAGGTACTGCACCATCATGAAAAAGCCTCAGAAAGATGAAGTAGCGGAAGTCTGTAGTCAGTAGGAGAGCTGACAGCGAGGGAAAACCAGGACGCATGATGACATTGCCATTCCCATCACCGAAGAGCGTTCGGGAAGTGCCAACAAAAATACCCCACCCTTCTTAACAAATGTCTCATTGCTGAGTGCTGATTGTCGACTGCCCAGTGCACCTTGCAGGTCTGTTGGAGACTTGACCTGTGTGAGCAGGGCGCTGTCCTTCATCTTCCTTCAAGAAGAGGAGGAGAGGCACTGCAACAATTCATCATGTTGCTGCGACAGACATCGATGCTGCCAGCTCCTGTCTCCTAAACAGGGGCTGAGATCTAACCCCTATGAGCCAGTGAGTACTTCAGGTGGACCTGGGCCAAGACTCCTGAGTGCAAATCCTTGACTTCGATGAGAGCACTTTCGAGATCAATACGTAGTGCTGCAGACCACCAGAGTCCATGGGTCGACGACCCCCCATGATGCAACAGCCATCAATCGATGCATTGCTGTGCTGGTGGTATTGCCAGTCGAACCCGTGCCAGCCTTCTGCTGCTGATGAGGCTCTGCTCTTCCAGCCCACCTGAGGCATGGCATTTTGGAAGACAATCATGTATTACTGCCTAGTAAATGTGTTATTGTCAATACTGTTTTCTTGGAACTTTTGAGTGTAGCTAGGTTCTTACTACTGCATCCTGCCCGGCTCTCTCCTGATGACTGTAGTAGTCTGGGTCTGGACTCCTATAATACTCTAGAGAGAGGGGGAAGTAACTATAGATGTGACACATTCACTATATTATTCGTCGTTTTATAGAATCATCTCAATTTAAAACTGTTAATTCTTCTTTCATAATAAAAACACCTATTCTCAAATGTGGCAGAATTAGCAGAATTGTAGATAGTTGCGTGGCAAGAACCAGTGAAGGCAGGGAGAACTGTATTTGTTACAAAAAAAGCATGAAGCTCAAATCTGGGATCAGAAAAGAAAAAACATAACAGATGATTCCCAAATAAAAATATATTAATCTATATACATTTGTTTATTTTATTTTTGTTTAATTGCAACAGAGAACTGAAATAATTAACAAAATTGTCTCTTGTGCATGTTGCCCATTGTCGTAAAAACTCTTTTGATAATTCTGATGGCTGTCCCCTTTTCAGAAGCAATGCAGTTTCCAATGGACAGAAGGAAATTACCAGAGGCAAAATGAGTGTCAGTAGTAGCTGGTTTATTATTGGAACAGAGTTAGTTCTGAAAAAATGAAACGATTACGTGAGCCAAGTTGAGTAACAGTACAAGAGGAATTTAAAAACCTCATATACCATCCACTCCTTCCACATCTTATGATTATGCGGATTCACTAACTAAAATTGCTGTTAATTGAATGACAAGTACCAATGCTCAAATAACATACAGGTAACTATTATTTTGTGATAAATATGACTGTGCTTATGTGGATAATACTAATAAATGAGAAGCACAACAGCTATATTCTATAGCTGAATAAGCATGTCCTTTTCCTTTTATTTTTTTTAAAGAAAAAGCGCTGACTTCGTTAATTAAAATAATAACCAGTCTCGAACGCAAAGATTCATTAAAAATTAATAATTACATGTCCAGATGGTAACAGGTTTCGATTTTAACTAAAATCATCTTCAGACCATGTGTGAACAGAGATGATAGCTCGCACATTGGTAAGCATTGGAGGTCACCACTGGTAACTACAATGGTGACCTGAGAATGAAGGTTGCAAGGCTGGTAGTATTGCACCAGCGCGTAAATCGCACACTCACAGTCTTTTAGATACTTGTGGAGCAGTACCTTAGGTGCAGAGTGTGGGAGAAGGGAAGGTACGTGGAGGTGGTTACGTGGCGCTTTACTCGTGAAACCAGGTTGGGCAGGTCAGAAGGCAAGTTGACAGCTGTTGGAAAAAAGTTAGTAGGGAAGAAGAGCTCTTCACCATAAAAAATTTCGGTGAGCGAAGCTCCAAGGTTGCATTTGCGGTCTGTACACACTCCCAGGGGTACCAATGTTAGTGCCTCTGTCCAGAGTCCACAGTAGCACACGAGGTGCAATGCCACTGCTCGACGAGCCTGTTGCTCTGTGGATTGTATGCTGTCGTTTGATGGGTGCCACCTAGGTTGCATAACTCGAGGGAAAGGGCTGATTCTAACAGCCGACCTTGGCTTGTCGTTATGAACGTGGGACAAGCGAAGCTCGAAATCCTCATATCAGTAATGGCTTCGACAGTGAATTTGGCCATAAAGTCCTTAAGAGGTATAGCTTCCACCCATTGAGTGATGCGGTTGGCTGATGACATAATGCACCGACAGCCATT
Source organism: Schistocerca serialis cubense (assembly GCF_023864345.2). NCBI lineage: Eukaryota > Metazoa > Arthropoda > Insecta > Orthoptera > Acrididae > Schistocerca > Schistocerca serialis. The sequence goes on along the minus strand of NC_064639.1, from coordinate 221,326,011 downwards.
AAAAGTGGGTAGTGCAAATTCTGAAAACGTCCTTTTGGGACTTCGGAGCGACTTAGGGATGGTTGAGCGTGGCGCGATACTTTGCTCATTTTGCACAGAACACACACACAAGTCCTGAGCTTACAATCCTCCTTAACATTAGACAATAAGAAATGCTCCATCACCGGGCGCGTAATCGGACATATGCTTGAGTGTGCTAATGTATGGAAATGGTGAAGGATGAGATAGCGAAAAGGTTGAGGTACAAGGGGGAGTGTCCGTTTTTGAGAAATGTCTACATTTGCATTTAAATCTACAGTGATACACCGCAACCCACATTTTGGCGGGTGGCGAAGAGTATCCCATACCACTACAAGTCCTTTCCTTCCCTATTCCACACGCAAACAAAACGAGGGAAAAACGACTGTCTATGTGCCTCCATATGATCCTTAATTTCTCATAAGTCATCTTCGTGGCTCTTATACGGAACGTATGTTGGAGGCAGCAGGATCGTTCTGCAGGTAGCTTCAAGTGCCGGTTCTCTAAATTTTCTCGATAGTGTTCCATGAAAAGAAAGTTGCCTTCACTCCAGGAATTCCCATTTGAGTTCCTGAACCATCTCCATGACACTTGCATGTTGTTCAGACCTACCAGTAACAAATCTAGCAGACCACCTCTAAATGTGTTTCGATTTCTTCCTTTAATCTAACCTCATGCATATACCAAACACTTCAGTAGTATTCAAGAATACGTCACACTAGTGTCCCATATGCAGTCTCCTTTACAGATGAACCACACTTTACTAAAAATCTCTCAATAAACCGAAGTCGACTATTCGTCTTTCCTACTAAAATCCTCTCATGCTCATCTGATTTCATATCGCTTTGTAGCGTCACGCCCAGTTATTGAAACGACGTTACTGTGTCAAGCAGGACACTACTAGTGTTGTATCCGAACATTACAGGTTTGTTTTTCGTACTAATCCTCATTAACTTACACTTTTCTACATTTAGAGATAGCTGCCATTCATCACACCAACTACAATTTTGTCTAAGTCATCTTGTATCCTCCTGCAGTCACTCAATTACAAAACTTTACTGTACGCCACAGCATCTGCAGCAAACAACCAAAGATTGCTGCCCACCCTGTCTGTCTGCCAAATCATTTTTGTATATAGAGAATAACAGCGGTCCTAGAATGAAATTTTCACTCTACAGCGGAGTGTGCGCTGATATGAAACTTCCTGGCAGATTAAAACTGTGTGCCGGACCGAGACTCGAACTCGGGATCTGTTGCCTTTCGCGGGCAAGTGCTCTACCAACTGAGCTACCCAAGCACGACTCACGCACCGTCCTCACAGCTCTAATTCCGCCAGTACCTCGTCTCCTACCTCCGTAGTGCGCTTGCCCGCGAAAGACAAAGGTCCCGAGTTCGAGTCTCGGTCCAGCACACAGTTTTAATCTGCCAGGAAGTTTCATTTAACAGTGGTCCTGTCACACTTCCCTGGGGCCCTCCTGACTATACACTTGTTTCTGATGAACATTTGCTGTCGAGGACAACATCCTGGGTTCCATAACTTAACAAGTTTGTGAGCCATTCACATATCTGTGAACCAATTCCATACGCTTGTAACTTCTTAAACAGCCTGTAATGGTGCACCATGTCAAACACTTTCCAGAAATCTAGAAATATTGAATCTATCTATTGCCCTTCATCTATAGTTCGCAGTAAATCAGGTGAGAAAAGAGCAAGCTGAGTTTTGCACAGGCAATGCTTTCCAAAATCATCCACATAACAGAGGATCAGATGCGTTGCACTCGAAATAGGCCGAAGTTAGATCTAGAGGTTCATTGAGGAGTCATGAAGAAGAGTCTGTAACTGTTAGTCTTGCTGTTGCACTTCTGTGAATTGATCATAGTCGAAGAAGGACGACATGGTATTGATGCACGAGAGGTACTGTGACGTTTTCCACACCTTTCACTTGACAAACGCTGGTGGTGAACTGTGCCGAAACTATTGTGGGCAGGTGTTATTGATCATATTTTGGATAGAGTCTGCAAGCAGTCAATGTCCAGTAAATAATTGGGGGTGGTGGGGGGCTCGATGTCTTGCCAGAAGTAGTGTGCTACTTGATAAACTGCTAGCTGCTCTTGAACATACGTTGACCATTTGCATTGTGTAGACAAGAGCTTGCCCAAAAAAAAAATGAAGTATCTCTTGAACATACCTCTTGTTGCACGGCAGTGCCAGTAATGGAGTTACTAACAACCGTTATTATGAGGCTCTGGGCGTCATGTACGGGTGTGAGCCATAGTAAAGGCTCAGATGAAACAGTTTTCAATGTGATCGAAAGTGTATTGCTTCTCTGATGTCCACGTGAGCTGATGAGGGTTCAAGTGAGTAGGTCGAAGAGAAGTAGCCACCAGACGATGCCGGTAGTAGAAATTAACCTTGTCTAAAAATTGATGTAGTTCATGATAGTCTTACAGCAGCAGGAGATGTTGAATGGTCTTTGTGTACTGTGGCACAGGATGGATGCCGCAGATGTTTACTACATGGCCAAGGAAAACGAATTCATTTTGTTGGAGCTGGCATTTTTCTTCGTTGATCACAACTCTGCTGTTAATCAATGAATCAAAAACTGGCTGAGATGCATGTTATGGGAGTCTTCGTCTTGTGAGAAAATAAGAATATCGTCAACATAAGCATAACGGAATGAAACTTGAATAGTATGCTGTAAATAAAGTGCTGCCAGGCTTGAAAGGTGTTCTTAAGTCCATGTGGCATAAACATAAATTCAAACAAGCCAAAAGTGGTGGAAATAGTCATTTTGTGGATACTGTCTGGGCACACAACGATTTGCAGGTATGCCTTTCTGCAGTCATTGACACTAAACACAAAGGTGTCCACCAGATAAGGAGTGAAGTCCTGAATGTTTGGTATGGGGTAACTGTCCTGTACAGTTTGGGCATTGAGAGTTCTTTGATCTACACACAACCTAACAGAGCCATCTTTTTTCAAATTAATTTGATGGGTGAAGCCCAGGAACTGTCAGAGGGCCACATGATACCAACCTGTAGGATTTAGCTGACTGATGATTTAGTGACCTTTAATAGATCTGGCAGCAGTCTAGGTGGTCTGTGATTTACTGAGGGGTGGGGGGGGGGGGGAGGGGGCTGGGAGTGGTGTTGATCTTGCGGACCATTCTGTTTATAATGGCACATGGCACAAACTGTTCTTGCAGGGAAACGAAGTCACAACAGGAGGAGGATGAACGAAAAATATAGAACTGGACTTTGTATCAGCAGATGGTTACAATGTTGTGGGTGTATCTGCAGATGGCGAAAGAGTTTCAAGGTCAGGTCAGTGCAGATAGAAGGTAGGTGCGTCGGAATCGGTTGGTGGTGGTCAAGACTGCTGGTGGAAATGGAGCCTTGCCATGTGGAATTCCTCTTCAACTTCGTAGATTCTCCACTGGATGGCATAATTTTCATGTTCCAGATGGATGTTCTTTATGTGCAACTCGAAATATAGCTGCAGCACCAATTGAATGCGACTGATAGTGTGAAGGCAGTCCTGAAGGTATGGTGACCATTGGGCCTCTGGATAAGCAGCACATGCTGTTGTGTGAAGTGGGCGACTCTTCTGTGCCAGGCTGCCAATGGAACGTGGCTGAAGACACTTGAGACAGACCAGTAATACCAGCATGACTCAAAATACCACCACACAGCTAAGGAACCAAGAAGAATTTTTTAAGGAAATCTGCGGCACGTACTGGCACGCTAACATCCACAACAATGAATGCCCAATCAAAAACATCATCAGAACCCAGGTCCAGCATGCACGCCTGAGATCCATAGACTTGGATTATCAAATTATTTACCGTGAGAAGCTGGATGGTTGAGCAGGCAGGCATTATCAATGCCAAAATGGTAACTTCTGTGCCGAAGCCGACAAGGAAGTGTTGCCCACTGATATAGATAAAAATGAAAATCCTGTGGTTGTGATGACAATGGGGCAGGAAAGAGCCTGCATTATCATTCCACGTGTCTAGTTGGCTTAGATATACTGCATCGTTTGGCGCATCTCCTGTGGACTGTGCATCAAGTATGGACTGTCGCTCTGTCCATGAAAGTTGTGAGTAGTATCACTGAATTTTATGTCATACCAGCAGAAGTGGTTCTGCACAGGTGTAAGTGAAGTGCAATTGGTGTGTTTGTGGATGCTGTGATTGTGCACAGGTCGTCACTTAGGCTGGTAGCAGTGATGTCACAGTTGGCGGAGGTCAGATGGAACTGGCTTGGCTCGTGGTAGTGGGAAGCTAGTTGTGCACCCATTGCAGTTGTAAATCATACCTGATGCTACTGTCGTCTACATAGTTAATACATGTTCCATGTTGAATGATGGCAAATATTCTATCTGCAATTTTGAGGCGTGCATCTAGTGGTTCCAGCTCTTGGGCAATCATGGCCAGTGGAACGTGCAGGGAAGTGTTGACGACTCATGATGTCCATAGTGTGTTGTCAGGCATGAGGTGCAAATCTATTTGAGTGCATAACTGATGCCATAGTTGCGATGGAGTCCTGTCCTTTAAATCTTCATTATAGATGGCACTGTGTAACTGTTCTTTTGGTGAGCAGGAGAGGCAGTAGAGGAGAGCTGTTGTAGCAGCCTCGTAATTGTTGTTCAAGGGTGAGGCGAGGATGATATTGCTGATCGTACTTGCCAGTTCACCCAACTGACTAAACAGTGTGATGCTTTTGTGCTTTCACTGATGATGCCACTTGAAACAAAGTTGCTTTCCATGATGACAAATCACAGGCTTGGTTGATCTGGCCATAAAATTGACTGTTTAAGGTGAGTCCCCAGTAGGTTACTACAGTGACATCCATAGATGAAGAACAGCCATGCAGTTTGGCTCCACATGTGGCAAGACATGATGCACAGTAGGAAAGTCAAAAGACAGTGCATCCAGCTGCATGAGCCTGGAGTGAATGACTTCACACACAGTGCATCCAGCTGCATGAGCCTGGAGTGAATGACTTCACACATGGTGTGGATGACACCTCGGGCAAAGGTAACGAATGCATATCTGACTGGTCAGATTGGTGTAACTCGAAAGTAGTCCAGTTTATGAGCAGAGCAGAGTCCAATCTGAAATAACAAAGTAAGACGTTCGATGCACTCCATTGTTCAGCACCTTGGTCACTGTCGGAGCACTGTCATGAAGATTGCCACTATCGCTTTTGATAACATGGAGGATGTTATCAATAACACTGTATGTTGTTGCACGAGGACTGCTGTTTGCTTGTGTGAAATGTGCAGCACAATGGGGTCATGACAGCAGCATTGTAGCTGTGCAGTAAAAGTAGTTGCCCAGAAATGAATGTGAACACGATCGTCATAGATCACCAATGTAGTGCTCTACATATGGAATGTACAATAACACAATCTGTATCTGTACAAGCGCACACGTTATGCAATGAAGTTGGTACAACCACAGTCTAACACAACAGTCGCGACCCTGACTACTGTAAAAGTTGTTACCGTTTGATAGCTGGAGCGACACTAGCGCTCCAAGAGGCGAGAAAGGAGAACGTCAGATGCGTCGTAAGCATAATGTTTGTTTTGCGTCCCTTTCCTACATGATTTACGAAAGATTTGAAATATTTTTTTGCTTCAAAGAGTTTATGTAATATCAGAGAACATAGAAGTTTAAAAAACGATTCTAAAATAAGCACAAGTAGGGATAAAATTCATGAATCCAGTGGAAACCTACAACACTTTTGTGAAGAAACACTTGTGACACTGGATAGAATTGCAGCTTACCACGTTGATATCAAAAGCATATAGACACACATTTTCACACTTAATAAGCACAGAAATGTACCTCTATGTGCAAAAGGAATCAACGCCCCATCTGTCTTTCCATAGGTCTACTGTGTTTCAGTCTTTGTCGCCTGTTGCCCCAAGTACGACCTTCATCTTTATATTATTCAAAGTGGGACAAGCTATGGCCAAATAGTGGGAGAAATATACTGTGAGTGTAAAGTCCAAGTCCTCAAAGCCAATAATGCTGTCAGAAGTACTGTCAATGTTAATTTTCCATTAGATACATTTCATCTGATGACATATTCACTAGTTTATCAGTATTGGAGAAATGCTGTACCTTCTGCTTTAAAAGGTTGAATACACTATCAATTACCCCACGTTTTATTTGCATGCCTTCCACATACCTCTGTAATGTATGCACTTATGGAAGCATAAAACTTTTGACAAATCCTATATGCCTGAGTGCTGTCATATAATAAATTTAGAGCAAACAGCTTGTTTTCGTCTTTCCATCTTGCAGTACATTTCTCTTTCAGTGGCATGCTAATCCGACTTAACAACTCAAGGGCATCTTTTTTTAAATATCGGCATCTTATATACTTTAAAATTTGTTTGTCCTTCTCCACTTGATCCTTCTGATACAGTTTCTTTTGCTGTCTGTACTTAAAATGACAGGCACATTCCTTGTCATGTAATAGTTTTGCGTGAAGACTAGCGATTGCAAATTCTGACACTTCACAAGCTTTTCAAAACACGAATAACTGCACTTAAACTAGCCACTTCACCATCATAAAAGGTCTCTGTTGACGATCCAGATGAATTTGGGACTAATATATGAAGAGTTGAACTGGCTGCTTCTGTGCCATAGGATTGTTTTACAGCTTTAGACGGTTTGTCGAAACTTTGTAGCAGTTTCCTTTTCATCGTCAGTTTAGGTGGCTTTTTTGGGATGTCAAACAGTGTGGGTTCTGCATTCCACACACGTTTATTATTGTCAGCATTCGTGAACTGGTTTGGTTCAAAGTGTATTGAACAAAACTTAACATTATTGTAAACAGGTCTTTTTTCATAAGATCTTCTCGTCTGCTATTCACGGACCATTTTCTGCTTGTAAAACGAAACATTAATCATTAATACACATGTGGTTGGCATGTGAATCTTGACGATATAGTTTAGTAACATGATGGTGTATACCTCTTAGGGTCCTTAGGAAACCTAAAAGAGACAGATGGGTCTTCTTCTTGTATTTGTGCTACAGACACTCCTGTCTGTAAAAAAACCATTGTAGAAACCAAAATAAACAACTACTACTCGCTTTCGCTGAAACGATGGCGCCGAACTCAACAGTTTTACTTACTGGATGCTTGGCGCGCTGCTGGCGCAGTAGGCAACAGAATAGAGGCGAAGTGTCGTGAACATTATGTTAGACCGTGGTACAACATATTTGCCATAGTTGAAGTCCTTAAGGGAATTGTCTGCCAGAGATCTCTCACGTGTGATCTCAGTCGACAGCCAGCGATATTGTTTATTGTCACGTAGTACCCGCAAACATATAAATGCCGCGTCCACACGCTTGCCAAATCTTGAAAAGCCATCACAAATTCAAACTTGTGGACAGGGCGTTTGGCTTGACGTGCGTAGGCTTGTTAGCGCTTGTGGCCGATCCGGTGGAGTGTCGGTTTTTTGGTACAAATCAAAGGAGGTTTGCAGCGAGCGCTTGCAACGCGTTCACACGTTTGTTGTGGAATTAGTATTGTTTGTGCACTGGCGGCGGACAGAAGTGCGTTCCTCTTTGTATAGAAGTAGGCTACAGCACAGAATATGAATACCGGTAACTGGTCCAATGAGGAAATATTACAATTCATCGAATATTATCAAGCAGAACCCTGCATTTGGGACCCGAGGAATAAAGACCATAAAGATAAAAAAAAAAAGTGGCTGATGCCTGGAGTCATCTCAGTGAAGTTTTAAATAAACCAGTCAAGGAGATTAAAAACTGTGGTGAGCGTACTGTAAGACCTTCTAGACACACACCATCAGATTATTTTACTTTTAACTCTAATGAAGTAGGCATGTCTAGTGGTCTTATCGTGGCGTGTTTATCTTCTGCCGTTAGGTCAGACGATGGAAATGCCACTTGCACACTGAGAGTAGCAGATTGACGGTGACCAACTTTAAACAGAACTTGATTTATTTTCACACACATTTATTAAAATAATACCAAGTATAAAAATTACTTAACTTTGTTCTGGATGCTATTTACAATTGACAAAATGAAGTTCCTTTGGTATTGGTATGTTAATCTTATTCTCACATATATCTCTGATACTGGACAAAAGTGTTTATACATTTATCGTCATGGCTATATACAGGAATATGGTAATCTTATTGGGCGCAGACTGAAACTTGACTATAGACTGGTACAGACAAATGTAGTACTCGTACAGACTGTTGCAGACAAATGCAGAATGGTGCAGACAAATGCAGACTGACCAATCGGAGGTCTGTACATTTGTTATAATACCTTACGCGTTCATGTATCACTGTGCGAGTGTGATCAGCGAGGAGAAAAGGTTCTATGTTAGCAGCAATCTCATTGGCTGCGTTACATATTAATACTGCGGATCGGTGGAAGCAGAATTTGGTCCGTCTCTGTGGCAGCGCCATCTCGTAGTGCGGAGACGGACGAGCGCTGCGCCTGCTCTGTTGTGCTTAGTGGGGCGCGCTCTAGTGGGAAAGTTGTGTATGCGCTGACTACGCAGAACTCTGTACACAACAAAAACAAAATAGGAAATTCTTATGGTCACATTTTGTAAACATTTAAAGAAGAAACAAGATTCTATTCGTTCTGGCTCAGGTACAAATTTATTTATTTATTAATATTTACTGGATATATGCAATAAACTTGATAAATAGATGATTGGAACAAAGTGTCTATTTTTCAAAGTTCTATATTTATTTTTACTAAAATAGTTGTGTTACTAACAAAATAAGTATGTATATGATGTAAATAATAAGTAATAATAATTTTCCCCCAGGAGTCGAAGATATTAACAAACCAGTTTGGTTTGCATACCAGCTTATGGAATCATTTCTTCTGCCAAAATATACCAACAAGATTGGTTTGAACTCAGGTACGGTAAGCAAAAACACTTCAGTATTTTCGAATCTATCAATTTTGATTTTTACACTTTCTATAATATTAAGTACATGCTCTAAAATTAAGAAGTCGGAACTCCTCATGAAGCATTCGTACTCCTACAAAAGTATGAAGTAAATTCGTCCCTAACCTTGACGGCATTTAGTGGTGATCTTCAAAGTACTGGCAGCAAATTTTGTATTGCATTATTTTCTTTTATATTCCGCCACGCACCAGATGTTGTCAGATTCCCATTACTATCCCATACATCCAAAGTTCCAGGGGGAATACATCTTTCTGCAGAAGATCTACTTTTTCTGAGTAAGTTATGTAGTAGCACACAGGTCATAATAATTTCTTTCAAAGTTTCGAGATCTAAATTAATAGGTCTTCGAAAAATTCTCAACACTGAAGTTAAAATGCCAAAAGTATTCTCCACTACAACCCAGGTTCTAGACAACTGTTCGATAAATATTCTTTTTGGCAATCTAGGGTAAGGCTTCATAACATGCGTACTGAGCGGAAAGGCACCATCTGGTAAAATACGTACGGCACATTTATGTTATTATTCGATCCAGGAAGTGGGCATGATGTGGGGAAGTTCATTTCGTTTCTGCAGATTCTTTGCCATAATAATGAATTGTTAAAAACACCACCGTCGCTAATCCTCCCTTGACATCCTATGTCAACAAATATAAAGTTATAATTGCTATCGACTAATGCCAAAAGCACTATACTGAAAGTTTTCTTGTAGTTGAAATATTCAGTTCCACTATGAGGCGGACACTCAATAACTATATGTTTGCCATCCAACGATCCCACACAATGTGGGAATTTACTGCTGTATCCCCTTTCTAAATTAATCCAATCTTCCGCTGTAGAGGGCATCTGAACAGATAATGTTAAAATAATAATTAAAATCTGAAATAATTTTTTTGTACTGTAGAATTATTAACAAAATCTAATTTTTGCAGCAATCAAGATCATCAGAAACAGCTGGCAAAGCAATGGTGGATGAATCCGAAAAGATAGAAAATTATAACAGCGTGGTGGGTTCCTCAACTCCTGCGTCTACCGTTTCTTCACTATCTACAAGTAAATCTAAGGAGAAATCTCGTTGTCGCACTGCTTGGAATATAGTGGAACAGCAAATGGCCACAGCATTCAGTCAATTAACGAATGTACTTAGTCAACGTCCATCATGAGCAAATGCAGAAGTTGATGAATGTGATCTGTATGCTAAGGTATTAGCCAAAAAGATGCGGGAACTTCCTCAGGACGCCAGGAAATTAATGATGTGTGAAATAGATGGTTTATTTATCAAAAGAATTAAACAGAGGTCATTTTCGTTGAAACACCATCCCCTCATAATTCATTTCAATATTCTAGACCATCATCAGTGTCAAGTGGATATATAATAGTACCAAACCACTCATGACGTGTTCTAACGTCTTTTTCTGAACCTTCTACTCCAGATCGTGACCCCTTCACTACCAATCCCATCTCCAATTCTGAAAGATCCTCCACTCCATTACCACCACCATCTCCTCGAAATAGAGATGATAACACAACTATTTACTCAACTGAATCCAACCCTTCAAAGCTCACCTCTACAATTACAGTAATACCGGTACCGGTATCTGATGAAATAACCGTGCCTCAGAGACAAAACATTGTTAACGAAGCATTCCAGATAGCTTACGAAGATTTTGAGCTATATGATACTAGTGCATAAGTAATAACAATTGTACAGAATGTTGATTACTATTTTTGTGCACCTAGCTCTTCAAACTAGTAAAAAATATTTTAAAAATATCAAACATTTTTCACATTACCTTTATTTCATCTTTCAGAACGTTGTTAATAGCTCTGCAGACTTCAGGTATAAGTTCTGATATTGCCTGGGTGGTTACTTTAAACAAATAGTGTAGACTTTTGTAACTGTCTCCAGATGCTAAATATCTTAGTGTTATTGTCAGACGATATTTAGCTGGTATAGCCACAGTCTAACATAATAGTCGCGACACTCACTGCTGTAAAAGTTGTTACCGTTTGACAGATGGAGCGACACTGGCGCTCCAAGCGGCGAGTAAGGTGAACATCAGACGCGTCGTAAGCATAATGTTTGTTTTGCATCCATTTTCTACGTAATTTACGAAAAATTTGAGTTTTTTTCTTGCCTCCAAGGGTTTGTGTAGTGTCAGAAGGTGTATATGTTTCTAAAAATGATTCTATAATAAGCGCAAGTATGGACAAAAACCACGAATCGAGTGGCAAGCTACAACACATTCGTGAAGCAACACTTGTGACGTTGTATAGAATTGCAGCTTACCTCGTCGATATGAAAAGAATATAAACACACAGATTCACACGTAAGAAGCACAGACATGTACCTCTACATGCAAAAGCGATCGACAGCTCATTTATCGTTCTGTAGGCCTACTGTGTTTGTCATTGTCGCCTGTTGCCACAAGTACGACCTTCATCTTTATATTATTCTAAGTGGGACAAGCAACTGCCAAATAGTGGGTGAAATATGGGGTCAACAGAAACCTCCGATCTTACTCGTCTGCTTTGACCCGTGACATACAGCAAAAAGGGATGTTTTTGTCGAAATATGGCTAAACTTTTCGATGTAGATAACACTACAAGACAACTCAAATAAGTCTGTCCATCCACTATAACGTTACTTGTTGCCCATAAATTAATGCAATTAGAGCGGGTACCACCAGAATATTACGGTGAAACTTCTAAACATGCTGTGGTTAACTATTAGAAACAGTAACGGGCCAGAAATGCGATATTTTTGTCGCTATTTCAAAGTAAACAGTCAAAGCCTCAAAAACCAGTACACTGTGAACGAGAATTTATTTGAAATATGTGTTACAAGTAGTTAACACAAGCATAGTAATTCAATAACAAAGTCGAAGCGTTCTTGGGTGGGGTAATTTCACAAATTTTCGTAAGTAGCTGTATGCCTTGGCAGAATAAAAGTGTAGAGTCAGGGCAAATTTCCTTATTTGCTGAGAATAATAGCATACTTTAGCACTGCACTGAAGTTCCAATAGCTCCTACAACAAACCAACTACATGTTCACTGTTTAACATATCAGAAACTGAACTACATAGCCTTCTTCTCAAACCAGCAACTAAAGTCTGTAACTGCACTATTCTTCTTTTGTGTCATACACTAAGTTGCTTCATTTGCTTTATCCGCTTCTTTAGTCGCACATTCTCTGCTTGTACTCTGTTATATTGTGTTTTCAACTTCTTAGGGCTTGGTAGACAGTAATTGTGGTCAACAGAAACAGATGTGGGTCCGACAGGCACTGAAAGAATGTAGTTACATCACAAGTTTATAACTGAGCTACACCATAAGATTATAATAGAAAGTATGTAATTCAAAGTAATAAGAACACGGAGTAAAATTAAATTATTGACTTACTTTGTGCTAATGATGTCACTGTAATAGCACTATCTTGCAAATTGTCGAAAGATCGCTTTCTGGGTTGTGGTCGTAATACTTTATCTTGCTTTTGTAAATGTGGTGGAAAGTTAAAGATAGTAAAGATAGCAGGTACTGGTTTTGACAAAAGGCGCCTCTGGACATTTGTGTGGTACATATATTTCTCTTCAAAATGAGCTGAACTGAGGTAACTGGCTGTAGTAGGAAACCAGTTTTCTCGTTTCATATTTATAACCCATCTTTTTGTAATTTCCTTATCTTTTAAAGGAAATCTGTAATCAACGATAAATAAATTACTTCCTGCATTTGTCTTAAGCATAATTACAGTTCCAATGCAAATGACTCTTTAATAAACATTAAAAAACGTGTGTCGTATTTCGGTACTAATATACTTACTTATAATATGAAATATTTGTTGTCTTATCGCTGCGATTTGTGCAGTTGAACGCTGAACACACTGCAGGCATGTTGAATTTATATTTTGTAACAAAAAAGTCAACTAGAAAAGTTAAATATTGCAGTAATATCACAACAGCTGACACACTTCCAACACAAACAACAGTAACGCTTTCCTAATGTTTTGACTAAGGAGAACATGGCGGCCGAGGTAGCGTTGGTTGCCGCTAGGAGCGCTGTAACTAGTATCTCCATCTTATTTTTACCTCCATGAGTATCTCAGCCACTCTATGAAATTTTAACTCGTTGGGCGCGGAGTTTAGTCTTGTTTTTGTTTGTGGTGCTCTCTGGTGGTGTGTGCCGGAGGATGCTAAGTTCACCTAACCTGGATATGATGTGACGTCATTATGACGTATATACGCTTTAGTCGATTAACACACCTATCGACTTTTTTACGAACGTTCGAGATTCTAAACTGTCGTCAGCTAGTGGTTTGTTTTGACACGTGCGATTCTGAAAACAGCTCAGTGTGGCAGCGTATATGTATTTCGCCAAAATAAAAGTAAAAGAGCTGGATATTAATAGAAATATTCCTGACCGTGGCCTTGAAAACGCCACGTAAAAAAGTGAAGTCTCCTTATGTCCCCACCAGATTAGATTGTGTGATTCTTGTATTGAATGCTTACGCCGAAAATAATATTTATTTATTATCAACATTTTAGTATGATTTCATACAATTGATCTTGTCAGTACATATTAAGCAGCATACTCTTGCTGACTTTTTTTTCTTAATTTATATAGCTGAAAGAGTTTGTTAGCTAAGTAATTTATATGTCCATCCCAAGATAGTCTTTTATCAACCAAAATTCCAAGTAATTTTACACTCAGACCGCAGAGACAGGTACCTTAGTGTCCAGTAATGACTGATGTGTAGAATAATTGAATTTCGAACTTAAAAAGAAAAATGAGGCATTGTTGAAGAAAAATCGTCGACCAGAGATGAAATTCGAGGGGAAGTGGATTTCTCAATGTAATCTTAACCAAAGGTTAGTGTCTAGTACTGATTGAAATGCAGTGTCAAAGCATTCCATGGTGGTATGATAGTGTCAAAGCATTCCATGGTGGTAAGCTTTTCTCTCATTAGTCTCTCGAATGCTGAACACATAATTAGAGACGAGCAAACGAAAATCAACGCACAGGACACAAACACAGTACAATACACGATTTAAACGCAAGGAACACAAAACACATTTAAGCGAATGGCGCAGAGCACAGCGCTACCCTGTCACAATCTCTCGAAAGTTCACAAAAGTCGAATAGTCGATATATGGTTTCTATCGTTTTCGATGTAGCGTGTATACGTCATAATGACGTCACGTCGTATCCAAGTCCGGTGAACTTAGTATCCTCCGTGTGTGCCTGGCCTCGAGTACCACTTGTTTATTATTATCTTTGTTCGATCGTAATTTATGTGATTGGGAGCTGTTGTAGATGTATGTAGGTGTAAGGGAAGTGTTGGCTTTTTAGGTTGGTGTTGGGGGATGTGATCGGTAGGTTCTGTTGAGCTATATAGGTAAACGGAAGTGTTCGATCGTAATTTATGTGATTGGGAGCTGTTGTAGATGTATGTAGGTGTAAGGGAAGTGTTCGTTTTTTTTTGTATTGGAGGATGTGATCGGTAGGTTCTGTTGAGCTACATAGGTCAAGGGAAGTGTCCGATTCTGGATAGGAATGTGTTTTTTGGTATTTGGTCAGTTTTGTGATGTTGATTTATTTCGTTGTTTTGCGTGGTTTTGTATGGCGGTCGGTGGCTACATTTGTGTATATTTAGTTTGTCCCCACCCAAAAACCCCCAATTTCCCACGCTTGTCCCGTTAGAGTCATTAGGCTTTTTGTGAAACTTGTGTATTTCAGTGTTTATAATACGTATGCGATGTTTTTATATCCGCCATATTGGATAATACGTATGCAATGTTTTTATATCCGCCATATTGAAATTGTCGTTTATAGTCGTTTCCGCTACATTTGTGACGTCATGGGTCAAAGCCGACGGGTAAGATCGGACGCTTCTGTATTTCCGAAATATGTTGAAAACATTATAATGAGCTGATTACATTACATTTCACGCAAAACCAAATATTTGAATAATTTTCAAACAATCTGTCGGTAAACAAGGTGCTAACAAAATAATGTTATCATACGAAGGAAGCAAGGAAAATTATGTGACTAACAACAGAAGTGAATGAAATACTTACCAAACATTACGATTTTGTAAGAAACGAATAGCTGCACTTAATCTAACCACTTCATCGTCAAAGCAGGTCTGTGTTGACGATTCACACGAATCTGTCACATATACGGAGAGCTGAACTGGCTGCTTCTGTGCTGGCTACAGCTTCAGATGGATTGTCGAATCTTTGTGGCAGTTTCCTCTTCATCGTCAGTTGAGGTGGCTTATTTGGGATGTCAAACAGTGTGGGTAGTGCATTCCATACGAGTATTTTTGTCTGCGCTCATGAACTGGTTTTGTTCAAAATTTAGCCAACAAAACCTAATATTATTATACAGCTAAACTGGGTCTTTTCTCATAAGGTCTCCTCGTCTGCTATTAACTAGCCACTTTCTGCTCCTAAAAAGAAACATTAATCATTAATACACATGTAGTTTGCAAGTGAATCCTGACGATACAGTTTAGTAACATGAGGGTATATACCTCTCAGGATCCTTAGGAAACCTAAACAAAGACAGCTGTGGTGTCTTCTTCCTGTTGATGCTGCAATTTACTGCGCTACAAACGCTCCTGCTTGTAAAAACCATTGTAGAAATCAATATAAACAACCACTATTCGCTTTCACGATCGCACCGAACTCACAGTTTAAGTTACTGACCGCTTGGAGCGCTGCTGGCGTGGTAGGTGAAGTGTCGCGACTGTGGTATAGCTTCTCTGAAGTCTGTATTTTTCTTCGAAATCATAGGTGAAATTTCGTTCAGCAAATACTCAAAATCATGCAGATGTTATCAAACTGTCCAGATGGTTCACGAAGAAGCTCATTACATTTTTCTTCCATAAATTCTCTGCAATCACAAAATTGTAAATCAATATTTTTTTATAGGCCTAATTATATTTAATGAAATACACATAAGAAACTATATAATGATCATAGATACATGAATGAAGCTATAATCTAATAATTTAACAATTACCTGTTACGGTTTCCACGAATTTTTAACATCCATCATCTTCTTTGCCGTATTTTTCGTTTTCTTTCCTCATTCTTTTTACTTTTATAATAAAGATAGGTTAAATCAAAGGTTATGGCCGACACAAGCTCTATGTCCATCATGCTTGCTTCTCCAGAACAAACAAGCGCACTCGCGAGCGTGTGGATAGTTCCCCCAAAGGTAGCCAAGCGTTTGTAGAGGCTTGGAGTTTGCGGCAAGCGCCAAACGGGTGGACGCGGCACAATAGGTTGTAACCGTTTGTTGCATAGGGACTTTACGCTGTTTGAAAACTTGTTCGACACACACGTTCAACCAGTCAGTTTTTCCTAGAATCCTCTGCAGTGTGAATGATACATACCATAACGAAATGTATAAAACGTATATTCTGTTGTCACTAAGAATACCTTCAACGGGTGACACTATTTCTGTCAATTAAGTACAAAAGGTGTAAAAAGCACTATGTATAATTAAAGCCTTGAAAAACCACAACTGTCACAATTAGATTTTGCTGGGTGTTAATTTTAGTCGTTGGATTTTCGGAAAATACCAGTCATTGGAGAGGCATTGTGAAGCGGACTGGTGTACATGCTTGCATTTATTGGCGACTAGCAACTACTGATACACGCCACTTTCGCCCATGACTAGTCATGGCATAAAAGATGCTTTCAATGTAATTGTAAATGACTAGAGTTTCAATAATCGTTTGATTCAAAATTATCTCTTAGTTTACCGCGATCTTAAATAGATAAATTTATTTAACCGCGTATAATTATGTCGGTATGAGATTTTATGGGAATTAAACATTTCATAACTGAAGCAGTCAATAAAGAAGGCTGGTAAGTTTACACATATTTTGAGGTTATGTGTCAGTACGAAATATTTCCTTAACGCAGCGTGTTATTGTTCTGTACTGAATATTGAAATAATAATTATTTAGGTCTTCATATCTGCTCTCATAATATGATGGCTGTGAATTCTCTTGCGGGGCAACCATCCTTATATGCGAAAATCTTGGGGATGTTTCCACAGAACCTGTCGTTCGCATTTGCTTATGGTTCAGGCGTTATGAAGCAAAGTGGAGCCAGTCGCAAGTCAAAAAATATGATTGATCTTATTTTTGCTGTGGATAGTTCATCCCTTTGGCATGCAGAAAATATACGAAGAAACCCGAAACATTATTCTCATTTAAAGTGGTTCGGACACAATTTTGTCGCGAATTTCCAAGAACACTGGGGAGCTAGGGTGTATTTCAATACTTTAGTGCCAGTAGAAGGTGAAGATGCAGTGATAAAGTATGGTATTATATCTCGTCAAGCAATGGAAGCTGACTTGTTGGACTGGTGTGATTTGTATGTTGCAGGACGCCTCCATAAGCCAGTTGTAATACTAAAACAAGCTACAAACTCCCATTTGCGCTCAGCATTGCATCAAAATCTGTACAGTGCTGTCCACGCTGCTTTACTCATTCTTCCAGAAACGTTTACGGAAACTGATTTTTATCGGTGTATTGCTGGATTGTCGTATTCTGGTGACTTTCGTATGACATTTGGGGAAGACAAGAATAAAGTTGTCAACATAGTTGCCCCGCAAGTGGAAGCTTTCAGGAGTCTTTATGCACCTGTTGTAAAATCCCTTCAAGATTACATGCACATGCCAGTTCTAATGGGTGAAGGCGAATGCTGTTGCCAGGATATTAGCCCAAGTGCCCGAATGTATCATCTTAATCAGCTTCCCAGAACGCCCCAAAGAGCAGTAGTGAGATTTTGGAATACTAGGGGTACACGCCGCCTTCGTCAAGATACCGAAGATACTTTAAGAGCCATTTCTCATGACCCTGAATGTGGGAACGTAGTAGAAACATGCATACGGAACATTGTATGGAATTCCAGTGTAAAACAAAGTGTAAAGGGCATTGCTACAGCAGGTCTAATAAAATCCATCGTTTACAGTTGGAAAAAAATTAAAAAGATGTTGAAGGCAAGTTCTTGGAAGTCTAAGGATTAAAGATTAACGATTGTCAAATATGTCGTACTTTGTTAACAAGGGCTGTAGGCAGTATAATTGTTACGTACAAGTTAAAGTGCTTGTAGTATTTTCAAATTGTATTATGAATTCAAGCCTAAACATTAAGCTACAAGATTACAGCTATGAAGTTCTTGCCAGTCATTGTCAGGTATGCTTCATCTAAAGATAATTACAATATTCTCTGAGCACACCATCATTCAATTTTTGTTACGTTGTTTATAAAATTTACTGTAAGTATATTGCTTTAAGTTAATGGAGTTTGTAGATAGCATGTTAATCCATCTATTAATAATTTCTGTAACAGTAATGTGTAAAAGGTGGTGGGTAGAAATTACTAACTCATATCTGTATATCTTTTTCATTTTGTAAAATATATAAAACATTAGAAATGTTCAGAATGTAACCACATGTACAAATTAATTTGCAATGTGAGTGTAAAAGACTTGGGCCACGTCATTGCATCTATCGTGCAAAATGACGCATGGAACATGTGACCAAGTAACTAGAGCCGAAACCACCCCAACGCAGATGATATGTGAGCAGTTGTGGGTTTACAACTAACTCCCAACAAACAGTTTACTCTCATAGAGACTCATATTACGCAATTTCAGATAAGCAAAAATTATCTGCAGGAATCAGAACCAGACCTTAATGGTCATAAACCAGTCGAAGCACTGTCTGTTTGGCGTGTTTCCCTTTTATTAAGTACCTCATTATTCTGATTTGTAGTAAAGTTGTTAGTGTATTTTGTTTTCCTCCATTCCCTTATACATGGAACTATCTTCTGTGGCAACAAAGCAGAAGTGTTTATTCAGGTAAACTGCGCAGGAAGAATATTGGGTGAAGAAGATAAAAATACATACAATAAATGCTTTCAAAAAATTTGGAATTTGTGCACTCCACTTTGTTGTGATTGCTTATAATAGTATGATAATTGTCATTAAATGCTAGTTTTAGGCAAACAAAGTTCACAGGTGGTAGTAATAATATGAGTACAAACGAATATAGATTTTGTTTAAATTAAAGGTAACATGTTACACTGTAATAAATAAATATTACCACCCGCAAACCAGCACTAACATCAGTAATTCAGGTATACATGCCGATGTGACAAGCAGAGGATGAATGGAGAAAGTAAATATATGAGGGTAGTGAATTGGTAATTTGATACATAAATGGAGATGAAAATCTAATTATCGTGGGGGATTGCAATGCGGTTGTAGGGGAGGGATTAGACAAAAGAGTAATGGAAGAATATGGGCCTGGTAGTACAAATGGGAGATTAGAAAGACAGTTCTGCAATAAATATTAGTGAGTAATAGCAAATATTCTGTTCAAGAATCACAAGAGGAGGCTGTGTTCACAAAAATGCCGGGAGATATTGGAAGATTCGAGTTGCATTATATCATGGTCAGGCAGAGATTCTGAAATCAGATATTGGATTATAAGGCTTACTCAGGAGCAGATATGGACTCAGATTACACTTTAGTAATGACGACGAATAGGCTCAAGTTTAAGAGAACAGTTAGGAAGGATCAGTGTGCAAAAAAGAGGGATACAGAAGTACTAAGGAATGAAGAGGTATGCTTGAAATTCTCTGAGGCTATAGATACTGTGATAATGAATAGCTCTGTAAGTAATCCAGTTGAGGAATGGGCATTTGTAAAAGGGGCAATCATGGAAGTTGAAAGAAAAACGTAGGTAGAAAGAAGGTAACTACGAAGAAACCACAGTTAACAGAAGAAATACTTCATTGTTTGACTAATGAAGGAAGGACAAAAACTTTCAGGGAAATTAAAGAAATTGTTGTCTGAAGGACGGACTCAGCACATAGAAAAGTCAAAGCAACCTTTGGTGGAATGAAAAGCAAGGGTGGTAACCTTAAGACTGCAATGGGAAATCCACTGGTAAATGCAGAGGAGAGAGCATATAGGTGGAAAGAGTAAACTGAAGGCCTCTATGAGGGTTAGTACTTATCTACTGATTTGATAGAAGAAGAAATAGGGAGCAGTCAACAGGGAAGAGATAGGGAATCTATTATTAGAACCAGAATTTAAAAGAGCTTTGGGTGACTTATGATCTAATAAGGTAGAAGGAATGTAGACTATAACATTCCATCAAAATTTCTAAAATCATTGAGGGGAAGTGGGAACAGAACGAGTATTCATATTGGTGTGTAGAATATGTGAGACTGGTAACAGCCCGGCCAATAACAATACAGTGCCAAGAGAGGCCCGTGCAAGCTAGGTGCAGCAGCCTCCTGCGCAGATGTGAGTTTTGTTGGTTTTCTAATGTGGCATGATCAACTGTGGATAAACAGACACATCGGGTGAGTCAACAAGGAATGGACCGAATTTCTGCTGAGAGAGGAGAAGAAGATGATAGCTTATATCTTAACAGGAAGGGGAAAAATGCTTAACTGAAAATAAGGAGGTTGGGGAATGCCATCACTAAAGGTAGAATTCCTTTGATTACAGGTGTGAGAGGTAGGCCTTTTTTATATTGAATACCGTATTCAGACAAACTGCTGTAAAAGAGATCCAGATAAATGTAGTGTCACACACAAAAGAAACTTGAGTAAACTTACCATTATGCATTAGAGTATTAGAGGACTAAACAGAAATGGTAACAAACCTTTTATTTCATTGCATAGTCTAGTTTGTCAAAAAGAAGTTGATGTATTTGTCCAAACACCATGTAAATACAAGAACCCATATGTTAAACAGAGAGGACAACAAATTAGCAGGCCACTTCTGTAGCCTTGAAAAAATTAGAGAAAATAGTGATTGTTTTACAGTATGTAAGAAAATAAAATAAATGTCAGATATGTTGATACCAGTCGCTTCTGCTTAGATCAACAATTGGAAACCTGCTTTTGGATTGCTGCTACTAGAGAAGTCATTTATAATTGTTATAGTATATAGATCCTCACTGGAAAACTCTCAAATAGTCATACAAGAAATTAAAGTCATTATCATGTCATCTAGTGGTGAAAGTAAAGTAAATGACAGTCTGGGCTCTTGAAATATTATGAAAACTGTTTGATGATAGAAACAGTATCTGTTTTGCATTTTAAACTGTCAACATGCGAGTGGCTTGCCTCACATATTTTGGCTGCTTTCAAACTGACCATTTTTTCATCTGCGCTATTCAGTTTGGTTTGAAAGGAATCCAGTACACTACAACAGGTTCAAGAATTAGTAACAGCAGAGCTCTAGGTGTGGTAGGTACCATGCTGTCTGCAAGTTTTGAGGATTTTGTCTGTGAAATGGGGATTCCAGCACTCTCTCATCAGAAATTAGGGATAGAATGGAACAGTGAATGTTAGAGGCTGCAGCAGGGTGAATAAGGTACTCACATATATGCAAAATGCAGAAGTACGGAGTTCAAAATCACATTAAAAGTAAACAGAAAACATCCACTATCAGAAATAGTGCTACTAGTGGCTCAAGTACTCTAGTAGAGAAACTGTAAAATGAAATAAGTTAAAAAAGTAGGCTATTGTATGGAAGGAGCAAAGGTAAGGTAACCAACCTTTTAAATGAGGCATTGAGTGGTTGTTGGGTTTGTGAATATAACTGAAACCCAACAACCACTCAGTGCCTCATTTAAAAGGTTGATTACCTTGTCTTTGCTCCTTCCATGAATAAAACTGAATTTAGCACCCGAAAACCTCAAACCACACACAATAAAACTGAAAATTTTGCTTAGCTTTAGATCAGAGTCCTCCTTCCAAACTAACTAATAAAACAAACGTGTCATATTACTGCCACATAAATGATGGATGAGAGACTCATGATATGAATGTTGTAAGATAGAAGTATATCAGATCACTAGACCAGTGTTACGTTAAAACAAAGATAATCCAGTATGTGCGTATTGGGATTGGAGAAACTGAGAAAATGAAATTTATGCTGTTGTGTTGAGTGGAAAGTTGCACAAGATACTAAACCAAGAAAGAGAGGTTAAGATGGGATCTGACATATTATGTTGCTCTTTATATGTGAAGAAAGCACATTTGTTCCAAAAAGTTAATATCCATTCACCATTCCATGTACTTTGCTGGTAAATGTACACTGTACATTGCAGTTACTTAGCAGATACAACTAAATTTTGTGTTCTGCAGCAAGAATTTATTGTCACAGGCCGAGCACCTGTCCTCATCAGTAGCAAGCAAAAGCATGATTACATGGTGGTGCTGTAGGGTTTTCAAGGGCGCATATTAAGAAAGTGATTGCAGTGTAACTGTTTTCACTGGTTAGCTTTTGGCCCTTGTTAATACCTTCAGTTTCTTAAGTAACTGAAGCCATTGGTTTATTCTTCAGTACATTCATTTTTCTCTGTTTAACCGGGAGTGTGCGAATAAATAGGTTTTTACAAAATTGGTACTTCTGTATTTTGTTCATGCTGTGTAGCACAATGTGTAATATTTTAGTTTGGTTTTTCGTTTCATTTAATTTTTAATTACTATTTTCAAGTTCAGTTGAGTGTGGTAACTGTTGAATTGTTTGAATTCTGCAGGACACTGAGACAAAGAAACATGTCCAACTTCATTGGACCAGCACTGCCACCACATCTGAAGATTTCAAGGAAAAATTCAGATGACAAAAATGAGTGTAATGATGATGATGTCGTAACAGGTGATGTTTCTGATGAGGAGTACCGTGAGGATGCTCCAAGTGAGCAACCTGCAGTCTCGGAAGACATGTATGGTCCAGCATTACCACCTGGCTTCAAGCCTCGGGTGGTAGGTCCAGCTGCAATGGCTACCATTTCTATGGCAGAGCAGTCATCTACACTGCCTGATTCCATAAACAAGAGCTCAGATGATGAGGATGGTGATGTGGTAGGGCCAATGCCTGCCAGTGATATATCAGCTGAAGTTACACAGCAGTTACAACAGCAGCTAGAGAGCCGGGCTCACAGAATGAAGGAAAAACTTTCTGGCAAGGTTAGTGATAGCACTTTATTTTTGTATCAATTTTTATTTACAGAAAAGACAAAAATACTGGTTGCTCCACAAAAATAACTGCCCAAAAACATTTGGCCATTGTGATACAATGCCTACTAGAACCATTTAATTTGAATAACATGTTACGTATTGCAAGTGAGTTTCTTAAGAACAGCTCAGAACAGATATGGTATAAATAAGTCTCTTATAAAACACCATATTGTCTAGTATGAGTTCTGGGATGGTTTCAGATCTTAAAGAATAGAATTTCGCAAAATAAACAGTGCTTTTGAAAAACTGTAATTATGTGCCACTAATCAATCACAGCTATTTGACTTTTTAAAAATTGTGTAGAAAAAATGAACTAGGAAATGTATTCAGAGTTAGCATTTTTTGATGTAGAAAAATGACTTATTAGTGTGTGCCTTCATAAAGTGCAGAAAAGCAGTAATCAGAGTTAAATTAGTTCAAATACCACGTTGTTAAAAATCACAGTGCTGATGGCTGCTTCTCTGTAACCTGAAAACCTGATCACTCTTTCAGTTATAGAAAGACAATTTATTGTGATATCACGATGATGTTGCAGATTGACGTGTTTGGGTATAAAGTATTCCCAGGTTGAAAATCGCATCCATGGGACATAATTTGAATATAAGCAGACACACAGCCAGCTGAAGTATGGAGCACCACTCAGTGTCTCAATTTTGCAATTTCTTTTTTTTTTTTTTTTAAAGAAAGAAAAGAGCTGTTTAAATCTATTACAGCTACAGTTACAATTTAGAGTAAAAACAGAAACAGGTTAATTGTGTAATTGACTGGTGAACACTTCTTTCTGCATATATAATAATTTTTTTCCTTTGTACACACTCTGGCATCATCTTGTAGTGTGTAGGTAGCATATTTTTGTTGAATCCTTAATATCAAAATCCTTGAGTTACACTGCATAGGCAATTTAGGGTGTAATGTGTACATCTGGGCAACTGAAGAATGTGTTAGATGGCTTAAAAGTCAGAAATAAAAGTATCTTAAGAAAGGAAGGGAATTTTTTTATTGGTTGTGATATTGATGTAATTTTAACTCTTGAATTGCTGCTTCTGTAGATCATTGTTTAAAGTATGTAAAACACATTTGTTATACACATTGGTCATTGGTCAACCAGAATTGTTTTCACTCTTTTGGCATTGTCCCTTAAACATCTTTTCAAGAACCTTTGAGTACCGTATTTACTCGAATCTAAGCCGCACCTGTGAAATGAAACTCGAAATCAAGGGAAAAAAAATTTTCCTGAATCTGAGCCGCACCTGAAATTTGAGACTCAAAAGTCAATGGGAGAGAAAAGTTTTGGACCGCACCTCCAAATCAAAACAAAGTTGGTCCATTGTAACATGAGACATAATTTAGGTCAAATGGATGAAGATACAGCTACAGTAGTTTGGTTCGAGTCGTAAGCTTAACAGTTAAGCTTTACTAAGTAGCCATTGCTATTGTTAGGCACTCCGTCTGTATTTATACAGGTAACCTTCCTTTTTCACATGCTTCGTCTGGTTTGAATCGATTGCTTATTTTGCTTTGATCTGATAAATGCCATTCTCTTTGTTATTGGTGTTTGTCACTCTAAGCTGAAAATGCATTATTGTACTGTGTCTTGCATTTTTTTGTCGCACTCTGACAATGAGTGTTTATGACCTGTCGCCGCTCGCGGCATGACTTGCTTTTGTGCAGGCTACCGCGGCTTACAATTTAAAAAAAGAGAGGAATTGTCTCATAAGCAAAACAATGGCAAGAGACTGCTATTTGTTGTTACTTACACTGCTGCTTTCTTTGATAATGATCAGCAAGAACCAAATAATAGACTGCGTATGATAGATGTTCTGAACGAGAGTTTAGTGAAAATTTTTCTCTGTTTGAAAATCTTTGGTAGACGCCTCTTTAGTACATTACATTCTCCTCTTTAGTACATTACATTCTGCACAGAAATTAGTCATCTTAGATTTAAAAATCTAGTTAGTTGCCTTGCTTCATTTATGACTGTATTACTATTCACCATAAGAATAATACGAATATAAACACGACATGATATGTATATTCTTCCGCATTTGCTGTTGTCTCACTCTAGTTTCATAGTTTATTAGGCAGACAGGATTTAAACGAGATAGCAGCAAACACAAAAGAATACATGGTATAATGTTTACATTATTCTACCTTTTCTTTTAATTTATTTACTGACGCAGAGGTTTTGGCGCCAGTATTTATTTTTGTGACTGCAAGCATGCCTGTGTAGTGCTATATATATTCGACGGCAGAAGTCAGTTGTGGCGGCACCTACCATTTTTCAGAACTTCCGCTTGCTTTGCACTAGATTCTAAGCCGCAGGCGGTTTTTTGGATTACAAAAACGAGAACAAAAGTATGGCTTCGATTCGAGTAAATACGGTAAGATGCTGTTGTGGGCCTAAGACACAACTTCAAAACCTGCCCTATCATCCTGGTTTAACTTCTACAGTTTGGCCAAATCATACCAAACCATTGTCAGGATGGTTTATTCATCAGGGACAAAGCTGATCCATCCTTGTAGTCATTCTCCATACGAGGCAGTCTAAAGAAATCCAGTCTGTGCTGTTAGGAGGCCACAAGTCTATGGATCAAACCACTTACACATTATCTCGAAGCAATATTTGAGACAAAAGCATCTGTGCTAGAGTGTAATTATGCTGAGGAAGTGTAACTTTTTAAGTGGCCATTATTTCTGTTCAGCGCTGCCCTACCATCATAATTGGTAGGTAAATTAATCTTTCCCGATGATCCCTCCCATCCCCCACCCTCCATTTTTAAATTAGTAGATGACATGTTAAATGTTGTGGGAAAGTTCTTGGAGAATTTAAATAATTTAGGATTAAAGGAGGCCACTCGCCAAAAGTATGAAGGTCACTCCAAAAGAAATGCACACTATTTTTTTTTTAAATCCATCTCTTATTATTCATGTTTGAAAGTTTTACAGTGTGTGGATACATCCTTTAGGAACAATATTTTCATTTCTCCACGTAATTTCCATCCCTCTCATCTGCCTTATGCCATCTTGGAACCAGCGCCTATATACCCGCACGGTAAAATTCTGGACCAACCTGTTGGAGCCACTGTTTGGCAGCATGCACAAGCGAGTCATCATCTTCAAACCTTGTTCCACGAAGAGAGTCTTTCAGTTTCCCAAAGAGATGATAGTCACATGGAGCCGAGTCAGGACTGTAAGGCGGGTGTTTCAGTGTTGTCTGTCCGAGTTCTGTGATAGCTTCCATGGTTTTTTGACTGACATGTGGATGTGCATTGTTGTGCAACAGCAAAACTTTCTGCTTTTGCCGATGTGGTTGAACATGACTCAGTCGAGCTTGAAGTTTCTTCAGTGTCACCACATATGCATCAGAATTTATGGTGGTTCCACTTGGCATGATGTCCACAAGCAAGAGTCCTTCGGAATCGAAAAACACCGTAGCTATAACTTTTCCAGCAGAAGGTGTGGTTTTGAATTTTTTTTTCTTGGATGAATTTGCATGATGCCGCTCCATTGATTGCCTCTTCATCTCTGGTGAAAAATGATGGAGCCATGTTTCATCACCTGTCACAATTCTTCCCAGATATTCATCTTCATCATTCTCGTACTGTTCCAAAAGTTCACGGCATACTGTTTTTCTTGTTTCTTTGTGAGCCACTGTCAACATCCTGGGAACCCAACTGGCATAAACCTTTTTTAATGTCAACACTTTCAGTATTCTGCAAACACTTCCTTCCCCAATCCCAATGTAGCGTGACAATTCGTTCACTGTGATGCGTCTGTCAGCAGTCACCAATTCGTTAATTCTCTGCACATTGTCTGAAGTGTGTGCAGTACGAGGCCTGCCGCTGCGAGGACAATCCTCAATATTGCCGTGCCCGCTTTCATCACGCAACCTGCTTGCCCACCGACTAACTGTACTGCGATCGACAGCAGCATCTGCATACACCTTTTTCAACCTCTTGTGGATGTTTCCCACTGTCTCACTTTCACAGCACAGGAATTCTATGACAGCACATTGCTTCTGACGAATGTCAAGTGCAGCAGCCATCTTGAAGACAAAAACAAAGTGTGGATTATGGGTTGATGAAATGTATTAAGTGATCCGGCATGTTAGTAGATGACACACTAGCAAGTAGTGCAAACGTGCAATGAACACGAAGAAAGGGACACACTGGTTTCCTAATAATGTGACTTTTAGGTTTAAAATAAATTATTAACTTCGATGTCTGGGTTGAGTATTCAATTAAAAGTAGTTGGTCATTGTCTCAAAAGGTGGTTTGAACTCCCAAGTTTTTTGCTAGATATGGTTTTGGTTGCAAAACGTTGCCCCACAGCATATTAGACAAGCTTTTACATGATTTTGTCAAACTCCTATACCATCTTAGGTAGAAGTTAATATTGAATGCAAAAGGAAATTCTAAGGTTGAAGAAGTATCAAGGCCCAGTATATTGATCTGCTTATCAGAACTCGACAATGACTTGAAGCTGTGTGTGGTGCTGAGAGCAAAGAGTAATAGAATTTTGAGAATTTATAAAAATTATCAACAATATGTTTGTTGTGAAGCACGGAATATGTTATAAAATGAAGATGCTAACTATTTCTACAGAGAGAATTTTGGTGATAGTATTTTTTACAGTATATCTCCTGTTTCTCAAAAAAGTTGTATTTTGTACACTGTGGAGTATATACTTTTATCAAATCATTTCTTCCCCTCTCTTTTACAACACTTTATTTTAGTTTGAGTGAAATCAGCACGATGTCGCATCTAGAGTGTGGTTTCTGCAAGGGTTGCGTGGCAGGTGTTATTGCTGCAGGGAATTCAGTTGACTGAGGGAAGTGAGAGGGAGGCTGAGATCATCTGACTAAAATTCCCTGGCGTGGATACATATGATCAAAGGATGATGAGGATAACAAGCACGTCAGAAGATATTATTAACTTCTAAGTTTATTATGAATCTCAAGTTACGAAATGACTTTCTAGCTGAGGTGCTTCCACACTACAGTCAAATCTTTATGCACAGACAGTGAGTGTTTATCATCATTATGTCTGCTTACTGAAACTCTCATACATATTCTAAGATCAGGAGAGAGCCGGCCGAAGTGGCCGTGCGGTTAAAGGCGCTGCAGTCTGGAACCGCAAGACCGCTACAGTCGCAGGTTCGAATCCTGCCTCGGGCATGGATGTTTGTGATGTCCTTAGGTTAGTCAGGTTTAACTAATTCTAAGTTCTAGGGGACTAATGACCTCAGCAGTTGAGTCCCATAGTGCTCAGAGCCATTTGAACCATTTTTTAAGATCAGGAGAGCCCTCACAGCTATCTAACTTCTTCCCAGCAATTTCACTCTAACACACTGGCTGCCTCCATCTGAGACTGCTTCTCACCTCTAACTCATACTGTATACCGACTTTTCTTTCTGTACATCTCTTGTCCAATCTTGCAACTCCAGTGACTGGCTAAATGTTTGTAACTTCCTCTTGGACCCTGCATCCTCTAGTTTCATTTGCCTTCCCCATCGCTCTCACAAGATCCTGACATGAAATAAGGCTTTACATTGCCTTATTGGCTGCCCTCGTGCTTTATCCTTCAGCTGTCTTTCAGAGGCTGAAGGGAGGGGATGAGAAACCATTCCCTATAAGGTAAAGAACTGTCATAAGCCTTTCGTTGGCTTCTTATGACATAGCATCTGTCCCAAGACAAGCTCTCTGTCTGTCTCTCCAGTAGCTTCTGCTCTCTCTCTCTCTCTCTCTCTCTCTCTCTCTCTCTCTCTGTTCTAGCCATTTGTTTCTAAGGTCCTGCACTCTGTTGCATTACTTATTTCTTATTGTACAAGGATTACCTTCATTAATGCTGTTCCCTTATTTACTCTGTTATTGTATAAGGATTGCCTTCATAAATCCTGTCATATAACTTATTATATTATCATCTAGCCCTTGCTTCATTAACTAAGCCTCCTAACTTACTTCACAGGATTCTCTCATCCTCGCCCTCTGGCCTCCACCAACAGGTTTCTCATCCTATGTGTGTCTGCTTCTGCTGTGTCCCAGCTCTGTCTTTACTTTCAATATTATTTTTCTAGTTAATTTCAGTATTGTTACTGGAACTTCTCTTTATCACTGAGGACACAACAGTGGGATGGACTATTGTTAGGCCTACAGTTGGCACTTTTACTTCTATATGTAGATCAGTGTTTCCCAAATTGTGTTCTGCAGGAAGTTAATAAGTGCTCTGTGAAAAACAATGAATAACATGGTGACTTTTTTTGACATTTTGATGATACTAATTGTGGTTTTAAGATCTTATGATTTCTGTACGGAAAAAATGGAAATGAGGGTTTGGCGTCATTGGCCGGAAGGCCCCTTGTGGGGCAGGTCCGGCCGCCTTGGTGCAGGTCTTACTACATTGACGCCACATTGGGCGACCTGCGCACCAGATGGGGATGAAATGATGATGAAGACAACACAACACCCTGTCCCTGAGTGGATAAAATCCCTGACCCAGCCGGGAATCGAACCTGGGCCCCTTAGGACGGCAGTCCATTATGCTGAACTTTTTTTTTTCCACAAAAACAGTAACAAAAATGGCTAGCTTACAATGAAATGACATAAATAAGGTGACAGATAATTGCAGTCATAAATTACAGCATGCAAAGAAAGAGGAATGATAGCACCTCCACTGTCACCTTCAACTGGTGGCAGTTCATCATGCACATTTTCTTCTTCTGCAGCCTGAGGTTCCTCATCATCATTTCCCAGACTCAAA
Source organism: Schistocerca serialis cubense (assembly GCF_023864345.2). Lineage (NCBI taxonomy): Eukaryota > Metazoa > Arthropoda > Insecta > Orthoptera > Acrididae > Schistocerca > Schistocerca serialis. Next base: position 221,296,193 of record NC_064639.1, on the reverse strand, counting down.
TCAATCAGTCAGTAAATCCTTGATGTATGTTCCTTCCAGGGTAAATTACGTGGACAGAAGAGCAGTCCTGAACAGCGACATTGCAAAGTCCTTCACTGCCTTGTTATTTTTGTCAGTTCCAGCTTTCTAAATGCATCCTTAGGGAGTTCAAGATCTTCCTTTATAACAGACCCCAGATGTTTGCCGTCATATTCTTGTATTCTGCTGTACTACTGATGTATTTTTCATGCGTGACTTGTAGGTGAGTTTAGGGTCAGGGATGTGACACAACCCATCCCCTCTCCACGAGGAATCCAGTTCCTAACCTATACCCATTCTGTTGAAGACAATTCGGAGCATGTTACCATATTTCTTGTTATGATTAGAATACTTAAGTGTTTTATTGAATTCCTTTGCCATATACATCTTGTATTCAATATGTTCATCGCTCCCAATATTGTTAAATATGTAACTTGTATATTTGCCATTAACCAAATCACTGCGTTAGTTTTTGCCTGAGGGTAGTAACTTTCTTCTGGTCTGAAGAAAATGTTAGTCTGTACATTGTTTGCTGAAGTTCTTGTTATTTGAGCAATTTTCTCCCTGGTCCACCTCCAGTTGATAATCCTATCACCACATGTGTAACGATGAGGCTTACTATCAATGAGGTTGCATTTGCTGCAGAGGCTAGCATCACTTAAACTGATGGCAAAGAGGAACTCATTAGTGCTGATGATGTTACTGACTACCTTGTACTGCGCCGTCCTCATGTCAGACGAAAGAACATCACTACTGATGTTTTTCCAGACCACATTCCATGCTATTCCAGCATATTTAGTTTCTATGTTATTTTTCCTTTCATGTTTCTGTCTTTCAGCTAAAATCGCCTTCGCTGTAACGTTTTTGGAGTTTAATGGCTTTTTGCTGAGATAGCTTAGTTCAAGATAATACTCCATAATATGTTTTAGTTTAAAACTTATTTTTTGTATATTTATTGGCGGCTCTACACTTTCTGGCCTGACAATGTCATATAGTTTTGCTGTAATGCACCGTGGATCGTTACACATTATGCTCCATGTTCGTTTGACATACAGTGCCATCACTTTAGACTTGATGTCGATTAGTCCCATTCCTCCATTGCCTGGATCCAAAACTGCTGTCTTCCCCGGCACTCTAAACAATTCCCCTTTCCACAAAAACTTTGCTAAGGTGGACATGATAGTCTTCGCCACCATTGATGGAATGGGGAGAACCTGTGCTATGTAGTAGGCCTTGGATAAAATATATATGTTGATAAACAGTTTTCTCTGGAACTGGTCTATGCTGCGTTGACAGTTTTCAATCAAAGCTCCCTTGATTTTTCTTGCCACCTCCCACCAATTCATTGCTATCATTTTTAAAAGGGAAGTTGTCAATGCTACTCCAAGAGCTTTGTGTTCATTAACATGGTTCACCCACTCAATGTGCAAATTAGCAAGCTGCTTTATATTTAGAAATTTACTTTTGTTTTCATTTTCCCTTGTGTCACATCTGTGTGGTCTCTGATGATTATGCCTACATCGTCCGCGTAAGCACCTACCATGGTGTTGCACCTACCACGGTCTTTGTTCCTTGAATGGTAATGCCTGTCAGCCTGTGCTGTAGCTGTCTCAGGAAAGGTTCCAGTGATATAATGAACAGGAGCATGGTTAAGGGGCTTCCTTATGTAACTCCCCTTTCTATTTCAATTTGTTTTGTCAGTTGACAGTTAACGGAGATTTGTGCAGTAACACCCATTGCCATGTTTTTGATGATGTCGATGTTTTTTGGCAGGAAGTCCATTCAGTGCATTCTCTCTATCTGGTATGTGTGATTAATTTGATCAAATACCTTATGGAAGTCTATGAAAAGCAGTCCACATTTTATGTTACTTGCCTGCATTAGCGCAATGACCTCATGATACAAAGCTGCAGTTTGTAAAATCGTCTTTTTAAAAGCACAAGTCTGCTGTTGGCCTATGGTATCAGCAGTGCATGGAGTAAAGCGCTTGTTAATTACTTGAGCTCGCTTGTTAATTACTCGAGCTATAATTTTATAATCTGAATTTAAAACCGAAATTGGCCATAGGTTGTTTATTTTTTTGCAGCCTCTGTTCTTCGGGATCAACACGATTTTGCATTGTTTGAACTCTGCAGGCACTGGCTTTCCCTGTAAGACTTCATTTACAATTTTGGTGAACTTTTCTCCTATTAGGGTCCAAAATTGTTGATAGAATTCAATGGGCAGTCCGTCAGGTCCTGGAGATTTCCTAGCAGGGAAGCTGCACGCGATTTCTAATACATCTTCCTTGGTGATGTCCGAAGAAATGTTCTCATCATCATCTCGCAATATTTGTGGAAGATATGTACCAAACAGCTCATCGTATTCTTCTTCGTTTGTTTCCCCTGATGCATACATACGTTCATAGTACGCTGAGATCTCTTTAATCATTTCCTTCTGGTTGGTGATTATGGTACCATCATCAATTTGAAGTTCATCCATGAAACTACTTCTTCTATTCTTGGCGTGTCTGACAAGGTGGCACAATGCAGCAGTCTCATCTTCAGTGACTGACTTTGCTTTGGATTTTATTTTAAGTCCCTCCAGTTCCTTACGTTTCAGACTTATTAATTTTGCTTTTATTTGCGTGATTTCTTTTAATCTTATAGGAATTGCACCTATCTGATTGTAGAGGTCCCGTAGCATGTTGTAGTAGAATTCTACAGTCTGTTTCCTTTCTCTGGCCATATCTATACTAAAAGATATTACAACTTTCCTTAGCTTCAGTTTTGCTCGTTGGCTCCACCATTCTATCACACTTGGATAGTTGTTCAGTGAACGGAGACACATTTCCCAAGCTCTGGTTAGGGCATCTTCTAAGTTTTCTTCTGATAACAATGATATTTTTAGATTCCCCTGGCTTCTTACTCTTTGGGTAGGTTGTGGTGTTAAATTTACACAGGTCAACAATGCACTGTGATCGGAAAAACTAATGGGAACAGTTTCTGTTTTCAGTACTTTATCTGCTAACAACAATATGAGTGAAGTTCACCATTGTTGGGTATTATTTCCCACACAATTAATTTTAAAACAACAACAACAAGACATCTCAAGTCAGTTGAGTAATTGAAGTTCGGGATTTGATCCTTTCGACTCAATACACAATTAAAATCTCCCCCTATTATGAGGTGGAGGGGGTTTTTCCTCAGTAAATAAATTATGCTTTCATTAAAGAATGTGACCCTTGCAGCTCTATTATTGCTGCCAGAAGGCGCATATAAATTGATAATAATAACTCCTGCTACATTTATTCCAATACCTTGCCCCAATTCTAATTTATCAACATTATGTATGGGGATGACTTCTCTAACTAAAATGGCCATACCAACACTCGTTTCAGTGGAAATATTGTAAAAATCAACATAATTGGAAAAATGTAATTGTAGGAATACCACTTCCTGTAGGAGAGCAATGTCCACCGGTGACTCACACAGAAACTGTTTCAGAGCAGTTATTTTAACATCTGACTGTATCCTATTAATGTTTAGTGTGGTAATTGTATATGACTGTAACATAGGGGAGTGATCTTTTTCCCCCGCTAATCTATCATTTCACGCCATTCCATGCCGTATACTTCCTGAGACTCTGACGGAAGACCACCATCCCGGTTCGCATTAGAACCTTTCTTTTTACTTTTCTTGCAGTTTGCATTGACACTGGCCTTCACTGAATGCTGCTCCTTCCACCCACTGAGTAGTTTTCCACCGAGGGCGGCGTCGGTGAATCTGAGGGGCAGTCGTGTGCCACCATCTCTTCTGCCAAAGGCGGCGCAGACGCAGTTTGCAAACATTCGTCCAATGCCCGGTCACTTCTATGATCACTTTCATCTTGGGATTTGGGCTGTGACGTCGCCTGTTATTGACAATCACCCGCTACCTCGTCATGTTTGCTTTCAATTGCATCCACGAGTGAATCTGTCTGCATTGATTGACATACCAGTACTGCAACATGGGGTTGTGGCATCACCAAGACCAGCGCATTGCCATCTACTGGTGCGTCCAGCGCTACAGAATGAGACTGTGATGTCAATTCGACCTGTTCAGTTGATGGTGGCGTACTCAATTTGTCTACTGATATACTTGACCCAGAGTATGAATCTATGCTGACAATATTGTCTGGAACAGTAGTTTCCAGTACTGTTTTCTGAATGTCACCTACAGCTTTCAGCAACAGGTTGATATCTTCATATGTGCTACTGCCGTCACAAGTTTGTCATCTCTTGTTAGCGGTTATACTACTTTCTCCAGCCAGATTGTCTACAGTGTCTTTCCTGAGTAAAGGTGGAAATGCTTAAAGAGTATTTCGTGGCCTTTCATCCACATTTCCCGTAATGCTGGAAACTTCACCACCTGTCATCTGATTTTCGGTCACAAGATCAGCCAGTGTTAACCTTTTACGCTGTTGTAAATTATTCTGCAATACAAACACCTTTTTTGGACAGTTCTGCTGGAGATGCCCACTTTCATTACGTATGTGACAAGTCAAAGTCTGTCCATTGTAAATAACGTGCATTTTGTAGCCACAAACCTAAATATGAGATGGAATGTTTTGTTTGACATGCATATTGACAGAACAAACACCACTAAAGCCTTGCAATCTATGTTGGTTTGACCATCGTTCATCACGAATTTGCTTGATGTCTCCATATTTAGATAATATGTCTTTCAAGTAGCAGTTTTCTACCTCAGGGGGCAAATTAAATAATCTGACTTGTTTATAATCAACATCAGCATTTGAAATGGTAACTGTTCTCAGCAAATTATCGCCATGGCAGATTTCAGCTTTTTCTTCAAATTTTTGCAAAATCCATTCCAGCACCAATGGGGAAAGCAGCTTCACAAAAAAGCAGTATTGCTCCAAGTCATAATAAGCAGTGTACGTCTGATCCAAAGTAATGCCAATAACATCAACAAACCAGTCATGAATTTCCAGTGAACTTGGCTGAACATTACGGGTTGCTTTGTCAAATCCAGATCTTAGGGTAAGCTTCCTGAGAAACACGGTTGCCATGTCAGCAGTTAAAAGCTCGCGAAAGCAAGGAAACTAAAATGCTGCATCACCACAATCACAATTTTACACAACACTGTAATGCAGAGACTGAATATAAAGTCGTAAAATCCAAACAGAAGTGCCACAGTGCGTCCGCTTAGGACGGCCACAAAAACCGCTATTCTGGTCCCAGACAAATGAAACCTTTGTGTAATTGCTTGTCGAAAGGCTATGAACGATAATGGACAATGCTCAAAGTACAACTGTCTGTAATACAACTATATTTTTAAATTATTTCGCAATGCGAACCAAACTGAGCTCTCTGTTTGACCATTCAGCTATCGGGGTGGACATGATTTCTGTATTATTAACCATGATTTAAAATTAAACTAATCACTGTATAAAACAAATTTTCTCAGTTTTTAAAATTTTATTAACTGTCAGAATAAACAAGCTTTTCCATCAATGTAACCAGAATTCTCAATGTGTAGTGTCAGAGGAAAAGGTTGGGACCCCCTGGTCTAGATGCCGTTCCCACTAGTTGTAAAATTCTTTTCATTAGAAATATATCCATTAAGTTTGTTTATTTGAAGATGATTACAACTCCAAGTGGCTGACATGGTGACAAAAATTGTAGGAACAGATACTTCACTCTGATTAATATTATTTGTTAGCTTTCCTTATGTTTGTACATTTTTAGCAATAGTATTACCAGGCTTTGTTTCTTCATGAATGTAACAAAGTTTTGGTTGCAGGAAGAGGACCAAAAACTGAAACGTGAAACCTGGATGCTTGAACTTCCTCCTGAGAAAGCTAATCAATTTGGCCTGGGACCACGGCAGTTTCGGGCACGAGCTGCGCCAAATACAGGAGATCGCTCAGTGTGGACAGACACACCAGAAGACAGAGAAAGAAAGGCATCACATCAGGTATTGTTGCTTCAAATGAAATTCTTGTCATCTTTACAATGTATAAAATAAATTTTGTATATGGATGTTACCTGTTGCCTGTCAGGCACCCTGAAGACATGGTCGGATGACATTGTAACTTCGTACATGTACACACTATCAGTGAGTATGTGAATGATTATAGTTGCAATTGTCTGTGACTGGTTGAACAGCCACTAGAGGGCATTAGTGTTGTTCACGTTTAGTGTCGTTACCAGGCCTAGTAGGGTATAACAGGGGCATGAGGTAGGATACATCAGGGGCATGAACAGCATCATGTGTTTAATTATCACTGTGAAGGACTCTGAGATGCTGTGCATGCATGTGAGATGGCATAATCAGCACCTGATACAGTTTTCAAGGGATGTCATTGTGGATCTCGATTTGGCCAGCTTGTCAAATTGTGCAATATCCAGATTTGAGGGGCATTCGAATGTGACAGCGGCATGATATTGGACTGCATGGGAACAAGAGGACAGGCATACTCGCCATCAAGAAGCTGGTTGACCTTGTCTGACCACCACATGTGCTCCTGCCATTTGTGAACAAGTAATGGACTCCCTGAAGTATTCTGTGTCATCCCACACCATAGGTCAGGTACCGACAGCAATCAGTCTAGGGAATTACTGTTAAAAGTGTAGGCTGCCATTAAATCACAGCACAAATGGCTGCATTTGTAGTGGTGCCATGATTGGGAAGCATGGACTACTGGTGAATGGCTTGCATTGTGTTCAGCGATGAATCGCAGTTCTGCACTACCCTGGATGACCATTGTAGGCGAGTGTGGCAGTGATGTGGGAGAGGCCCCATTCTTCCAATGTTTTGGAGAGGCACAGCGATGGAACTTCTGGCATCATGGTGTGGGGAGCCAGCAGGTATGATAACTGGTAATGTAGTGCTTCGAGAATTTCAGAGTATATTCTAGTACCACTAGGCCTTCCACCGTTTTTAACACCTGATATTTTAGAGGTGTGTGGGAGAAACAAATACGCCCTACTACACATCGCCTATTTGTATGTGCAAGTCTAAAAACAGTTACGAGAAAGAGATGGACCCGGTGGCTGAACGGCGGCAGACAAGTACCTGCTGTACGGTCCACAGAGTTTCTGTGTATGCGTTGAGAAGAACAAGGAAAGTTTATGTAGTATTCTGTACTCTCTAGTGTCTGTGTTGATTGTAAAAAGACTAATGAACAATTGAATATAGATTTCTATGTTCATTCATGTATTGGACTTGCTTCATGTCTTGCCTGTGAACGTAGCAAGACACATGTATGATGTTCATAAATTATTTGGTTATCAAACCAATGATATTTGAATATGTGTAAATGAGTCTAATGTTTAAGGACTAAGTTAGTTTGCAGAAGTTGTTGTCTGTGGGCGTTGAAAACATAAAGTGATTGAACTGAAAAGTATTCTATGAGTGCCCAAATTATTTCAAGGATAGAGAAGTAGTTTAATAAATTCTCTTAACCAGCTATAGTCTTCAGAGAAGAAGCTTTTGGGAGATTGACGTAGCTGATTACCCAGAGAAGAGGATTGGCTACACAAAATGTGCAAGTTAATTGACTTGAGAGACATGTGAGCCTTGCAACCCAATACCACTCTGTCTCTTGTCGTCCGAAAAATGTTAGTCACAGCTGGAAGTGTGTTTCCTCATGTGTGATGCTATCATGTTGTCATTTTTCGACAGGACAATGCTCATACACACATAGTACATACCTCTATGAACTGTGTGTGATGCTGAGGTACTCCTATGGCCAACAAGATTCCCAGATCTCCCTGATAAAATGTGTTTTGGTCAGTTTGGACATCAACTCTGCCCCAGTGCCATTATACAGAATATCAAGGGCCAGTTACAGCAGCTTTGACACCCTTCTCAAGTGAATCAGTCCATGCTGCCAGGCCAGAAGAGGTGCAGTGATAAGTGGGCTAATACTGCCAAACTCTTTTTAAATATGACTTGATTTTGTAATCACTGCAATAACATCACATACCCTCTCAACCAGTTAAGTTTCATTTCAGATGCTTCACTTTTTTGTCTGACACACACACACACACACACACACACACACACACACACACACACACACAGAGAGAGAGAGAGCTTCGGGGAGTGTGTAGTGTGTTCTTTCAGCCTGGGGACTGACTGAGCTGTTCTTCCTTTTTGACCTTCCTCAACCTACCTTAAAAAATCTAAGCTAGTGTATGTACATTTATAGGTGTTTATTGCCAGGGCTGAAATTCACCTCATGAATAAAAGTATGTAAAATATGTTTAATATGTATTTATGTCAGTGTTCCAAAGTTGACAACCATGGACCTTGCCACAGTGGGACAGCTTGTGTGCCTTAACAATACACATGGTTATACCATCAGCAGAGCCACATTGCAGGAGTATCTGTAGAGAGGTCTGATGCACATGTGGTTCCTGAAGAGGGGCAGCAGCCTTTTCAGTAACTACAGGAGCGATGGCCTCAATGACTGATTGGTCTGGCTTTGCAACATTAGCCAATATGTCATGCTATGCTGATACTTCAAATGGCTGAAAACGATACAGCCGTTACATTTCCTGTGGACAGGAAGTTCTTCTGTATGGTTTAATCATGATGATGGTGCCCTCCTGATTAAAAGTAGTTCCCCATTCTGATTTATGGGTAGGAAATATGTATGAGGATGTTGTCACAAAAAAGAGAAAAAACAGGTCTGGTATTCTAATGGTTGGAGTGTGGAATGTTAGGTCCCTTAATTGGGTTGATGTGTTAGAGAATTTGAAAAGAGAAATGGATAACTTAAAGTTAGATATAGTGAGAACTGGTGAAGTGTACAGGCAGAAAGGACAGGACTTCTGGTCAGTTGAGTACATGTTCATCAACATAAAATCAATTAGCAGTAATACAGAAGTGGGTCTAATAATGAAAAAGAACACAAGGAAACAGATAAGCTACTATAAACAGCATTGTGAACATATTACTGTAGCCAAGATAGATACAAACCCAACATTCACTATTTATTACAAGTTTATGTGCAGACTGACTCCACAGATGACGGAGAGGTTGAAAGAATGTGTGAGGAGATAAAAGAAATTCTTCAGATGGTTAAGGAAGGTGAAAATTCAATTGACAGTAATGTGGTAGCAGGAAAAAGAAGAGAAAGAAAAGTTGTAGGATACCATGGATTGGAGGAATGGAATGAATGGGGAAGCCACCTCGTAGAATTATGCACAGAGTGCAGTTTAGTCATGCAAACATTTAGTCCAAGAATTGTGGAAGATGCCTAGAGGCAGACGCATCACAAACAGTAAAACATACCCAGTATGGACTGACCTAATTTATTGGTTATGAACTGCAGATATGTATTGAAGAAATTGTGGAGTGCTAGAAAATTAATGAGATGAGACCTGGATAAATTGAAATAACCAAAGGGGACTTTAGACAACTATTTACTGAAACCGGGGAAAGAAACACAACAGAAGACCAATGCGTAGCTATGAGAGATTAGACAGTGAAGGCAGTGGAGGAACAAGAAGATAAAAAAGATAAGTCTTGGTAAAAATCCATGGATAACATGCGAGATATTGAACATAATTGATGAAAGAAGAAAACATATAAAAAAACAGGCAAAATGGAATGCAAAGATGTAAAAAATGATATTAACAGAAAGCGTAAAATGGAAAACAGGAATGGCTAGAAGAAAAATGCATACCTGATTGGGAAAGGAGGATATCACATATGGGGAAAATTAAATAAGCCTTTGGAGACAGAGAATCTGTATGAATATAAACAGTTCAAGTGGAAATAAAGTGTTACTCAGAGAAGGGAGGGTTGTAAGGTGGATAGGATGGCTATATAAAGGAAAGAAAAATTAAGATAGTGTTATAGAAAATGAAGTTGAAGTAGATGAAGTTGAGTAGGGGGATGTGATAATGTGGGGAGAATTTGACAAGGCTCAGAAAGACCTTAGTGGAAACATGGCATCTGGAGTAGATGCCATTTCATCTGAATTATTAAGGTCTTTGATAATATCAATTTCAAAGAAGGCAGATGCTGACAGGGGTGGTACTGTACCATCAATTTAACAAGTCATACTGACATGAACTGTTTGCAGTTGAATGGAAACAGTGGTCGAAACCAACTAGGGGGATGGTCAATTTGGGTTCCAGAGAAATGTAATAACACACCAGACAATATTGCCCCCATGATTTGATTAAAAAGAGGCAAATCTACATTTATAGTAGTTGTAGATTTAGAGAAAGCTTTAGACATTGTTGACTGGAGTATGCTCTTCCAAATTTGGAAAGTAGCAGGAATAAAATACAGGAAGAGAAAGGTTATCTATGACATGTTCAGTAACCAGACTGCAGTTGTGAGAGTTTATAAACGTGAAAGGGAGACTCAAAATTGGGAAGGGAGTTAGTTGGGGCTATACCTTATCCCCCTCCCGCTACCCCACTTTCATCGTTACTCAGTCTGTACTTTGAGGAATCAGTAAACCGACCCAAGTAGGAATTTAAAAAGGCATTAAACTTTAAAATTCTGGAGAATAAATAGAAATTTTGAGGTTTACCGCTGAAAATACACACATCAAAAAGTTTTGCATCACCTCGGTTCCAAGAGTTCTCTGTACAGAAAATTGGATTAGATATCAACATAAACATATTTTCCGCCCTTTTTATTGCTCATGAAAATCACACATTGCATGTTGTACCACCATACAGCAGTGACACCTTCAGAGGTTGTGGTCCAGATTGCTATACACACCGGTACCTCTAATACCCATTAGCATGTTGTCTTGCATTGATGCATACCTGTATTTGTCATGGCATACTATTCGCAAGTTCATCAGGGCACTGTTGGTCCAGATTGTCCCATTCCTCAACTGCAATTCTGTGTCGATCCCTCAGAGTGGATGGTTGGTCATGTCCTCCATAAACAGCCCTTTTCAATCTATCCCAGGCATGTCCGATAGGGTTCATGTCTGGAGAAAATGCTGGCCACGGATAGGGTTCATGTCTGGAGAAATTGCTGGCCACTCTAGTCGAGCGCTATCATTATCATGAAGGAAGTCATTCACAAGATGTGCACAATGGGGGCGCAAATTGTCATCCATGAAGACGAATGCCTCGCCAATATGTTACCGATATGGTGGCACTATAGGTCGGAGGATGGCACTCATGTATCATACAGCCATTAAGCGCCTTCCATGACCACCAGTGGCGTACGTTGGCCCCATCACTCCGAAACAGCAGGGAACCCCCACCTTGCTGCACTCGCTGGACAGTGTGTCTAAGGCATTCAGCCTGACCGGGTTGCCTCCAAACACATGTTCGACGATTGTCTGGTTGAAGGCATATGCGACACTCATCGGTGAAGAGAACGTGATGCCAGTCCTGAGCAGTCCATTCGCCATGTTGTTGGGGCCCATCTGTACCACGCTGCATGGTGTCGTGGTTGCAAAGTGGATCTCGCCATGGACGTTGGGAGCGAAGTTGTACATCATGCAGCCTATTGCGCACAGTTTTTTAGTCGTAACACGAGAAGCGTTATTCAACATGGTGGCATTGCTGTCAGGGTTCCTCCGAGCCATAACCCATAGTTAGTGGTCACCCACTGCAGTAGTAGCCCATGGGCGGCCTGAGCGAGGCATGTCATCAACAGTTTCTGTCTCTCTGTATCTCCTCCGCGACTGAACAACATCGCTTTGGTTCACTCAGAGATGCCTGGACACTTCCCTTGTTGAGAGCCCTTCCTTGCACAAAGTAACAGTGTGGACCCAATCGAACCACGGTATTGACCATCTAGGCATGGTTGAACTACAGACAACACGAGCTGTGTACCACTTTCTGGTGGAATGACTGGAACTGATCGGTTGTCGGACCCCCTCCGTCTAATAAGTGCTGCTCATGCGGGGTTGTTTACATCTTGGGGGGGGGGGGGAGGGTTTAGTGACATCTCTGAACAGTCAAAGGGACTGTGTCTGTCATACAGTATCCACAGTCAATGTCTGTCTTCAGGAGTCCTGGGAATCGAGATGATGCAAAACTTTTTTTGATGTGTGTTTAATCAGTAGATCCAAGGAAGGACTTCGAATGTCAGTTGAGCAGAGTGGATAATGTCTTGAAAAGAAGTAAAACAAGAGTTTAGAGCTAGCTGATTTTTCAAAACCAGTTAATACCTTTAAAAAGAAGTACTTTTTAAAATTATTACGAATATCTGCTACACATTAACTGTTGTTTAGGACTCACTCATTCTCTTTAATAGAAACAGTTTTATCTCGAAAGGTTCTTTTTCTTTCTTTCTTTTAAAGGTATTCAACATTGACTTTGTTTTATTGTCTGACAAGATATGAATTCTTCTGTAGCTCTTTTTAGTATGTTATCATACTTTTAATAATATGAAGTAATATTGGATTCCTTCTGTTTATAGCTAATTTGAATATGTCTCTTTTTGTTTCTGAAGATACTCTGATGTGTGTAATAATCTGAAGTTTCTTTGAATTCTTCCTAATATTACTAATAATCATTTTTCCATAGTTTAGAAAAGAGTTGGAAATGGAAATGCCGTGTGGCTAGGGCCTCCCATCTGGTAGACCATTCGCCTGGTGCAACTCTTTTGAGTTGACGCCACTTCGGCGATTTGCGTGTCGATGAGGATGAAATGATGATGATAAGGTCAACACAACACCCAATCCCTGAGCAGAGAAAATCTCCGACCCAGCCGGGAATCGAACCTGGGCTGTTAGGTATGACATTCCGTCATGCTGACCACTCAGCTACCAGGGGCATGGGAAAGAGTTTTCAAAAATGGATACAAATACTGTATGTTGATTTTAGTGTTTGTATTAGGATAGCCTTTCCATATTTTTTGGATCTAACCGAGGATATATTATTGAAAAAACTTCGAAGTCTTATGTTTCGTGAAGCAGTAGCATTGATAGTGCCCCTATTTTCAGCTGTTTTCACATGACCTGTTATATTACCCTTTTTTTTACGTGCAACAGAAAATTCTCCAGTACATAGTACTATGTGAAATAAACACTTTCGTAGTTATTGTCTTTGAACAGTTTCAAAAAGTTTTATTCCTGTTACAAGGTAACATTAAACATACATCTTGCTTTGCTCATTTCTGAACATTGAGACAAAAAATGAATACAGATAAAATGATGAAAAGCATTTAAACAACTTACTCTACACAGGAAATCAAAATAAACGCATTTCCCCTGTTGTGTTGCCAAATGACTAAGTGAAAAGTAGTGGGGGAACTGGTAGTCACACCTTCCCATTGATGTCAGCACCTGTTCAAAGGTCAGCTGAGAGACATGGCTGCAAAATAATGTTTAAAAAAGCGATACTGAACATATAGTTCTAAAATTAAAGAAAAAAACCATGTCACTCATAAGATGCTCAAACCCTGGACATTTTTGCAACCTTGAACTAAAAATTCAGACCTGTCTGGACTAATCCCGAACATATAGTAAGCGGATATTGGATAATCGCAAACTTTGCTCCAATCAAAATTTTTAATCGTTCTCTTAAAATACATCATTATTTTCTTTGACTATTTGCAACCATTACATGCAGATGTGTTACGTAACGTAATTAACTCAAAGCTGCCAGCCTTGAGAGGAGGCTGTCAGTAATCACATGTCGAATATGGACAGGAGCCAGGCCCCTCCTTCCCCCAAACGAAAAATTTTAAAAATTAGAATTCTGATTTAGGCCTTTAAACAGTATATTTCAGATATTTTCTGAAAATATATTTAATTGATCATAAATTTATTTTTATTGTCATATTAAAATTAATCCACATTACTGTTTTGAATAAAGAAAACTTCAGCTTAAATACCACAAATATCACTCACACTTCCAATGAATGTGACAGGGGAATCTGCAGTTGATCTCCCTATCACACCCACATTATTGCCAAACACTGCCTCCACATGCATTGATTGCTGTCTCGTAGAAAGTGTCGTAAACTGTTTTTGTTGTCACCCTGCTTTCGTATGGCAGCAGCTCGTCTGACTTGCCCATGACAAATTTTTCCAGTCAGATAATGAATCCTGCTGTCAACATAGTTGATTCTGCACTATTGAAAAATGAAAGACTTAATTTTAATCTAAATCCACTGCTGCTGGTGCCAAGCAACACAGCACTTTTTTGTTGGAGTTGTGTTTCTGTTCAATATTTTTATAACTATGGTTTCAAACATTCCAGAGACACTCTTCTGCCTCATAGTGTGAGACAAGTTCGTAAATTGTGCTTCTTGTCCATTCCACTTCATGAAGGAACACATGTGGAGACAACACATAACACTACAGCATTCAGTGGTATCAGATCAGGAGCAATGTTGCTCTCATCTGTACTTACACAGCCATGGAACACTGGTTGTCTGTTACCAAGATGCTGACATGTTGTTGCGAACGTTGATAGTCTAGTACAAGCCGCAACAGTGTTGCAGAATATGCTTCTAACTTAGTGTAAACACACATTTAGTAAGCTGTGGCGACGAAATCATTCGTAGGTAGATTTACGCATACCCAGGAAGGAAATTGTTACAATCTATAAAACAATGATTAGCAAAATGTAAACTGTACCTATTTTTTTAACATTAAATTGAGAGGTGTCTATTTCAGTAATTTTTAGTAACTCCTCATAACTCAGTAACTACAGTGATAACTCCAGAACTGTTTCGGACAGTCCGTAGTAGTTAGCAGCCATGCTAACTGTGCGTCATGAACAGACTGTTGATTTACTACAGGATATGCATGCATAACTTAGACGTGTTGTATGAATACATTATTGCTGTCTTGAGCTACTGTAATAGGGAAATTTATGACTGATGTTCACTTGTAAGTGGATTATAGAATCTTGATCACTTTTCCCATCAGATCCATTTAAGAAATTTAAATTAAAATAATCACTTATCAATAACCATTTCTTTCTTTCTGACAACAGCACAGTAAGGCTTCAAAATTTTTCATGGAAATTTTCCAGTAACCCAATGGGGACTTTGCACTATAATAGTAACAAGTATTAACTCAACTGATCTGTTCAGTGTAAATAGTAAAAAGTTTGAGTTTTTTTCAATACATCTCAAACACGTTTATGCTGAGCAAAGTTTTGAGGAATGGAAAAGACTTGCCATGGTTCAACAACTGTGTAAGGAAGCCACTCCAATAGTAAAGATAGCTTCACATCAGATTTAAACATAGCCATAATCTCATAGAGAAATGAAAACTGAATGAAAGCAAAATCGTAGTATGTTGGAATCTGCCCACTCGTCTCTTATAGGGTGCCTAGGAAGCTGTTTTCTTGAATAGCTGGACAACATACAAGCAAATCATATTAATGGAATTTATTACATTAATTGAATTGAGAGTACTTAACTTTCGTTTCTACACAATAGGTTGCAAGCAATAATCAGTGTCCTTTGATATATACAATTTCCATGCAAGGTAATCACACAAGTTCATAAGTCACTGCTATCATTAATATCGCTGTGGCTCTTCTAGTGCAGCTCTTCTAGTGCATTGAGGCTAGACAGTGCACAGCTTGTATTCGCTTCGTGTAGATGTCGCACCTGTTGTGGTGACGTCCCAGTCAGCTTGTTATTTGTTGATGTCAACTCACAGCCCCCTCTGCTGTATTGTTCCTGTCATTGTGTAGGGAGCATGACAACTGCAGGGGAGGCAGGAGTGTCGGCGCACCGGAAGCTATGTTTGAAGGGACGTCAATCTTCCGGTCGTACCCCACGATCTGGCTCTCACTCTGGTGGAAACATCCCCCTGGAAAAGACCAGAAGGGTATGGGTCCACCTCCTGATGCCATGAACCAGATGGAGAAGGTCGCGACTGCTGAGGCATGGGCGGGTCCAGCTCCATCGTTAGGACTGTAGTAGACGGAAGAGGCTATGGTGCCGTCTCCATCTGGTCGTTCCATAGTGTCGTGAAGACACCCTCTAGCAGCTGCTTGGACGCGCTGTCCTCAGGATCTGTGAATCTGGGGAAAGAGAAACCAAAAGATCATCATGCACATGGCAGCAGTGAAGTCAATTTTGATGTCTGCTCTGCAAGCCATCTGGACGTGAAATAAGATAAATGCAAGTGTCGACAGACGATCTCGCCTCACACCCACCATCTGCTGCTGCTAAAATCCCTGTAAAAGACAATATCGTGCAGCACAAAGTGATATATGCGGCCTTCCTTCAGATCCAGATGCTGAGGAGGGTGGAGCAGTTTCCAATGGCGGCGGCTGTGAAGCAGTTCCGCCAGCAATGGTCCATTCCATAGGTGCGAATTATAGGAGGTGAGAAACAGTTGCATTGCTTGATCCCTGGTGTGTGCGGAGCGAATTTTGGCCATCTGCTGCTTGAAGGTTCTGACAAAACGTTCTGCTTTGCCGTTTGAGTGTGGATGGAATGATGCATTAGTTAGATACTGTATGCCATTGTGTTCACAGAATGTTTCAGATTCATTTGATGTGAACTGAGGGCTATTGTCCAACTCTATGACTTCAGGTAAACCTTCGAGGCAAAAAATAGAGGACAACACATGAATTTTTCTATGTGACGTTGTCGAGTTGATTGGCACAGCAAAAGGAAACTTGCTATACGAGTCAACCACACTCAACCAACGAGTGTTCCAAAAATGTCCTGCAAAGTCTATGTGCACACGTTGCCACGGTGCCTGCCTTAGGCCAAGCAGAGAATTTTTGTGGCGGAGCAGACTGATTTTCTGCACATGCATGACACTGTATGTCATCTGTTCTGTTTGGGTATCCATACCCTGCCAAGTACAGCACTGATGTGCTAACTGTTTTATACGAACAAATCCCCGGTGTAGTTGGTGAAGTAACTGCAACACTTCTTTTTGCAAAGCTTTAGGGATCGACACATGTGACTGGCCACTGTCATTTTGAACAAGAATCACGTCTTTCTGCAAAGTATTGGTGCACTACAGAGTTCTTTATGCTACGCAAGGAATGAGGCCAAGATGTGTGAATGTAAGTGAGCAAAATGTTCAAATCTGAATCAGCTTCTGTGGCCTGTGCAGTTTTCCTATAGTACAGCAGAAAGAGTGAAGCAATTCAGAATCCTAAGAATCGATGTGACAACAAGATGCAGCAGAAGTGTCAAAGTCTCTATCAGGGCCAATCGGAAGACATGAAAGTGCATCTGCATTGCCATGTTGAGCTGTCGGACGATACACAATCTAGTATTGCGACAACAACAAAGCCCATCGTTGCAATTTTTGGGCAGTTAGTACAGGAACTGGTTTTGTCAGATGAAACACGGACTGCAAAGACTTGTGATCCGGTACAAAGTAGAATATTCTGCCATACTAATAGTGGTGGAATTTGGTGACACCATACACAATACCCAAAGCCTCTTTCTCAATTTGTGAATAGTTGCACTGAACTTTGGACAACACTTTTGATGCGAAAGCAATAGGTCTGTCTTTATCACCAATTCTGTGCAACAGCACTGCACTGATTCCATAAGAGGAAGCGTCAAGTTGGAACACAACTGGTTTGTCAGGATCAAAGTGAACTAAGCATCGATCACTGAGCAATGCGTCTTTAAGTTTTTGAAAAGCTACTTGGCACTCATCAGTCCAAACAAAAGGGACATTCTTTCGACACAAGCAATGCAATGGAGGCGTGATGTGCGCACCATTCAGTATGAACTGAATGTAATAGTTCATTTTCCCTAAAACTGACCGAGCGAGGTGGCGCAGTGGCTAGCACACTGGACTTGCATTCGGTAGGATGACGGTTCAATCCCGCGTCCGACCATCCTGATTTAGGTTTTCCGTGATTTTCCCTAAATCGCTCCAGGCAAATGCCGGGATGGTTCCTTTGAAAGGGCACGGCCGACTTCCTTCCCCATCCTTCTCTAATCCGATGAGACCGATGACTCGCTGTCTGGTCTCCTCCCCCAAACAATCCAATCCAATCCCTAAAACTGATTGCAGTTCTGTGACATTTCGAGGAACTGTCAAATCTTGTATGGCTAACAAATGCGACTGATTAGGATGTATACCTTGACTGTTTATAACATGACCAAGATATTGCAACTCCTGTTTAAAAAAAAATCACACTTGTCCAGTATACACTTTAATCCTGCATCAGATAAAACATGAAATAAAGCACACAAGTTTTCTAATGCCTGCAGCAGGCTTTGAATATAGTGCATTGATTATGTGGGCCTTGTGATTAAATTTTTGTGAGTGGGCAGAATTCCTATGTTTGTTTCGTTGCAAACTTGCAGATTGTACATGTCCTTTCCTACCACAAGTGTAACACTGAGCTTGTTGGGAGGGGCAGTTGTGGCATTTGTGTCATGAATAACACCAAGGGCAAGACTTGATTATGTTCGCCTGTGTAGCCACCTGTTGAGTGAACTGCTTACATGGCTTGAAGTGTTGTTTACTCAGCATGGTGAGCACAGGCCACTGCTGTGGAATGGGCCTATCGCAAACAAGTGACTCAACCTGACGAATAGCTGGCTGCTCAGATTTATTGTCTGACAGGGCACCTGAATCATACTGATCTAGTATTTGCACTATCTGCTGAAATGATGGATCATATTGTTCCAAAATCTGTTCTCCAAGTTTGACATCAGGTGCATTGTACACGATCACATCACCCAGCATTACATTAGAATATAAACCTTCACAAACACGTTTGAATGTGCATTTCCTTGCTATACCCTGCAAATCAGTTACCCACTCGTAATAAGTTTGTTCTAACCGTTTTTTTGCAGTTAAAGAATTGACACGTAACTGCTACCACATTCACGTGTTGGTCATAATAGTTAGTTAGCAAATCCACAACCTGTTCATAAGAAAGTTCACTCGGAGTGGCATTAACGAAAAGTTCGTTGATGAGGTGGAACTCTGCACTTCCTACTGTGGATAAGAAATAATGGCTTTTCACAGTACCTTGTACATTGTGAGTGAGTATGTGTGCTTCGAACCATTGCAACCACTTGAGCCATTCCTCTTCTTGGTCACGAAACTGGCGAAATGGCGGTATAGCTGTAGGTGTTGCTGTAGCTGGTGCTTGTTCCTTCAACGTGCAGCGTTGGCCATTGTGACCGTGCCGAGCATGGTAGTGATTTGCTGCATCTGGAACTGGAACATCTGCATTAGCTATGTTGCATCTAACACTTGCAGCTATGGTGCCTGAGCAGGGGGGTGGGATAGGTGGGGTGGGCATATTGAAAGAGACAAATGCAAGAAACAGACAACGCAAGTAAGGAAATAAGTAAAAAAGCAAAGAAAATTTCTGCAACGCCCATCTGAAAACACTGATTAGAAAAAGAGACTGTTAAAACAAGTAAACACCCTTCAAAGAAAAGACAAGAGAGAATTAAGGTGTGAGAAAAACAAAACAGAAAATTCCATGGCCACGAGGTGTGGGGTTGTTGGTATAACTCATCACATATGTGGGATCATCCCCACTCATCTCTTATAGGGTGCCTAGGAAGCTTGTTTTTTTTTTTTTCAGATAGCTAGACAATATACAAGCAAATCATGTTAATGGAGTTAATTACAGTAATTGAATTGACAATATTTAACTTTCATTTCTACATGATGGGTTGCAAGCAGTTGGCGACATGCAAATAATCAGTGCCCTTTGATCTGTACAATTTCCATGCAAGCTAATCACACTAGTTCATAAGTCACTGCTATCGTTAATATCACTGTGGCTCTTCTAGTGTGGCTCTTGTAGTTCACCAATGCTAGGCGGTGTGTCACTTTTATTCTCTTCGTGTAGAGGCCGCTCCTGTCGTAGTGACGTGCTAGTCAGCGTGCTGTTGGCTGACGTCGTCTCACAGCCCTCTCTGCTGTATAGTTCTCGATCTTCATGCTAGCACATGATGTTACACCGGAACAGTGTATGTAGAGCTGTGCATTAATCATTCAGTAAATTTACGAGTAAAATGCTATATACCAATCTGATGGAAAATCCTCAGAAGTTTTGGTTTAAGTTAAATCGGTAAATGGCTCAAACCCATCTGTTCAAATACTCTGTGATCATAATGACATTGAAACAGGGTGTGACAGAGAGAAGGCCATAAAACTAAATTCCTTTTTGCAAAATTAATTCACGAAGGAAGATTGAACTACAGTCCCTCCTTTCAGTCATCGTACATATGTTGAAATGACAAATATCGAAATAATTATGTGTGAGATAGAAAATCGGCTTAAGAGGTCTGTTCAAAAAAATTCCAGAACACTAGTAATTTTGTGCTAATGGTGTGTTGAAGCAAAATTCGGTTGGTATCCTTGCCCATGCTGTGTTTAATGTGTAACTACTGAAAGTTTCAATATAATGGAAGGAAACATTCCACGTGGGAAAAATTATATATAAAAACAAAGATGAGGTGACTTACCGAACAAAAGCGCTGGCAGGTCGATAGACACACAAACAAACACAAACACACACACAAAATTCAAGCTTTCGCAACAAACTGTTGCCTCATCAGGAAAGAGGGAAGGAGAGGGGAAGACGAAAGGAAGTGGGTTTTGAGGGAGAGGGTAAGGAGTCATTCCAATCCCGGGAGCGGAAAGACTTACCTTAGGGGGAAAAAAGGACAGGTATACACTCGCACACACGCACATATCCATCCACACATACAGACACAAGCAGACATATTTAAAGTCCTTAAAGTCTTTAAATATGTCTGCTTGTGTCTGTATGTGTGGATGGATATGTGCGTGTGTGCGAGTGTATACCTGTCCTTTTTTCCCCCTAAGGTAAGTCTTTCCGCTCCCGGGATTGGAATGACTCCTTACCCTCTCCCTTAAAACCCACTTCCTTTCGTCTTCCCCTCTCCTTCCCTCTTTCCTGATGAGGCAACAGTTTGTTGCGAAAGCTTGAATTTTGTGTGTGTGTTTGTGTTTGTTTGTGTGTCTATCGACCTGCCAGCGCTTTTGTTCGGTAAGTCACCTCATCTTTGTTTTTATATATAACTACTGAAAGTTTCATTGTTGTTTGTCTGTTAGTTAATTTTCAGTGCTATATTGAGTAGAATGTTGTGTTGCACAGTTTGCGAATTTCAAGATGACAGGTTTAGAGGAGCATGCCTGTGTTAAATTTTGCGTGAAGCTCAAGAAAATCTTTACAGAGACACACCAAATGATGCAGGAAGCCTTTGGTGATGAGTATTTCAGCCATACTCATTGTTATGAATGGTTCACAGGGTTTAAAAATGGCCTTACAGAAGTTAAAGATGACCATCGTTCAGGACGCCTTTCGACGTCTACTGATGATACTCATATCAGGAACAACAATGAAATTGCGCATGCCAATCAAAAACTGACTGTCCAAGAGATGCCAGAAGAATCTAACATTTCAGTTGGATCATGTCATGAAATCCTGACACAGCATCTTGGAATGCATCGTGTTGCCACCAAATTTGTCCCACGGTGCAGGAGTCACACATGACTATTGCACTAAAAGCGAAATTGCTGTGCTGTCTCATCCTACGTATTCTCCAGATGTGGTCCCTGTGGACATTTTTTATTTTCAAAGTTGAAAACCTCTTTGAAAGGATGAAGATTTGCAATGCTAGACGAGATAAAAGAATATTTGCAGATGGCACAAAGCATTTGTAATGATTGGAAAAATGCACAGGTTAGTCCTGTTCAAGAAGGATCATAGAACACACACACACACAAAGAGGGCCTGTATCACTGATGTCAGTCTTTTGTAGAATTATGGAGCTTATTTTGAGTTCCTGTATTGTGATCTTTCAGGAGACCCAAAATCTCCTCTGTAGGAATCATTAAGGGCTCTGCAAACAACACACTGTTGAAATCTAGCTTATTTGTTCATACAAGAGACCCAAAAGATCTTTGATACCAGTGCCCAGGTTCACACCATGTTCCATGACTTCCAGAATGCATTCTGCACTGTCACTTGGTGAACAAAGGACTAGTGTATGGTGTATCAGACCAGAAGTTTTTTGGGGGATTTGGTGGAGGGAATACAGTGGACACACTTGCCTCAGTGCTCTACTAGAAAGCTTGTTGACACTATGGCTCAGTGACTGAGTGTCTCATGCTAACTTATTGTGCATCAGCATGCATGATGTTTACATAACTTCAGGTCTGCTGAGAGACATTAAAATACAGGGTGATCCAAAAAGAATATCACAACTTTAAAAATGTGTATTTAATGAAAGAAACATAATATAACCTTCTGTTATACATCATTACAAAGAGTATTTAAAAAGGTTTTTTTTTTTCACTCAAAAACAAGTTCAGAGAAGTTCAATATGGCTCCCTCCAGACACTCGAGCAATATCAACCCGATACTCCAACTCGTTCCACACTCTCTGTATCATATCAGGCGTAACAGTTTGGATAGCTGCTGTTATTTCTTGTTTCAAATCATCAATGGTGGCTGGGAGAGGTGGCCGAAACACCATATCCTTAACATACCCCCATAAGAAAAAATCGCAGGGGGTAAGATCAGGGCTTCTTGGAGGCCAGTGATGAAGTGCTCTGTCACGGGCTGCCTGGCGGCCGATCCATCGCCTCGGGTAGTTGACATTCAGGTAGTTACGGACAGATAAGTGCCAATGTGGTGGCGCTCCATCCTGCTGAAATATGAATTGTTGTGCTTCTTGTTCGAGCTGAGGGAACAGCCAATTCTCTAACATCTCCAGATACTGTAGTCCAGTTACAGTAGCACCTTCGAAGAAAAAGGGACCAAAAACTTTATTGGCTGAAATGGCACAGAAAACGTTCACCTTAGGCGAGTCACGTTCATACTGAGTTGTTTCCCGCGGATTCTCAGTGCCCCATATACAGACATTGTGACGGTTGACTTTCCCGTTAGTGTGGAAAGTTGCTTCATCACTAAACACAATCTTTGAAACGAAAGATTCATCTGTTTCCATTTGAGCAAGGATAAAAGCGAACAAATGTACAACTAAATGAAGCTTTATAGCTCTCTTAATTCGCCGACAGATAGTGCTTAGCTCTGCCTTTTGCCGTTGCAGAGTTTTAAATTCCTAAAGTTGTGGTATTCTTTTTGAATCACCCTGTACAATTTTTAAAACTTTACATTCATTTTACACATTTCCTGCTCATAATTAAAATGGTATTGTATTTCATTAAAATTCTAATGTAATTTCTGTAAACATTTTTTTCACTAATACTGCAAGTATGGATGATCTTTTTCCTTTCTATTTATATATTTTGCTTAGTATTACTTAATTATTAAAGTACACAATTGTGTGTTGCAGTCTGCGCTGAAGATTTGCAATGTATTTAGAATCACTGAAATTAATAACATTTCTAATTTAAATATTTTCACAAGAACCTATTTTGTAAAAAATCTGTCCTTTCTTTAATAATATTCTTTAATTTCTACAAATAACTCATTAAAGCTGATGCCCCCCTTCCTCCCAAAGAACTCATTGTGTTGTCACATAAATTTTGATATCTTGTTTCACAATAAACATTGTCAACTCTTAGAGAATTTTCTTTCATGAAATGGGAAATATGTAATTTTCATTCAGTCACTCCTCATAATACAATTGTTTCATAAAAAGTATGCAGACAACCAAAAAATTTCAAGAATTGATTAATAAAAAATGGTGAAACTTTGAGATGGTGGTTTTAATGCTTCAGGTGTTCTATGTAGTTTATCACCAATTTCAGTATAACACACATAACATGTATACATCCGTGTCAAACTGTCAGAAAAGTTCTTCTTTAGGATGTTATTCAACTCACATATCACTGGCTTGGATGTTGGTTATGTTGTCAAAGTCTGGACACTTTATGTAAATTTCTCATTTTGTGGTAAGTTGGTGTTGATATAACAAAGTCTCATCACTTGAGATGATTTTTCCCAGAAAAGAATTTGCACATTATGCATTTCCATCAAGTTGTGGCAGATGTTCACACATTGCTGTTTTTGTTTGGGAGTCAAGGTGTACAGGGCAGACTTTGCACGCACTTTGCTCTTCTTCAAAACATTATGGAGAATGCAGTGAACACTCGATTCATAGGTGTTGATTAAGTGTGATTTGTGACATGATGACGTTATACACTACGATCACACGTCCAGTACTTAACACTGCCTGCTCACAGCTGATTGATTGAAATGCACATCTGTTGTTTACAATTATTAGCTCAACCTGCCTCCACAGTTATTGAGCTGATGTCATGTATAAACCAAGAATAAAATCAATCTTTGTACATTTTGGGTAGATGATTTTATTTGTAACTAATTTTGTCAAGGAAATGAATTACAGTTTAAAATCTTACTCGTTACAGTTAATAACAGTTATAGCATTCGTTGAAATAAGTGCTGTGTACACAGTGAAACAATAATTACTTTGATTATCTTTGTTATTATTTTTGAAAAGTCATTTGGAACAATTAAATAAAACAAGGGAAGTAATACGTGAAATAAAGAAAAGGCAACCATTCACCTATAGCTAACTGATGTATGGTGCATTGAAACATGTGAGAAAACTATTTGTATTTGCTTTTGAGCTCTTGCTCTTTCTCTGTTAGAAGTATACACATTCACAAACACAACCACATAGACATCCATATACACATTCCCATGGCCACAGCAAGACTGACTGTTGATAGCAGTTGCGCGGGCAGATGGATGTGGGAAGGGGTTAAGGAAGGACAAATGAGGTGGGGAGGGGGTACAGAAGGACTTGTGAAGCGAGGAGGGTATAGTGAGATAGTGTGTGGCAGGTCTTTTTTACAGATGATTCAGCGGCTGCAGAAAAAGACAAAAAAAAGTTCAAAGGATGAAGCATATAACAGTTGATGGGGGGGGGGGGGTGAAGGGAGGGGAGGTGAGTAGAGGAAGGTGGAGATGAGGAGGGAAACAGGGAGGGAAAAGAGAAAGGGGGAGGGGTGGAAAGAGGAGGGGGGGAAGAGAAAGGGAGAGGGGCGGGGTTGGAGAGGGGTAGAGGGGGGGGGGGAGAGAGAGAGAGAGAGAGAGAGAGAGAGAGAGAGAGAGAGAGATAGATTTGGGGGGGGGGAGTGGTGGGAGAAGGCAGCAGATGATGTGAATAGAGGAGGAGTGGTGTGGACAGAAGAGAGAGGTGAGAAATTAAGGTGAGGCAGTGTGAAGAGGTTGTCGGAGGTTTAGGCCATGGAGACTGTGGGATGTGCTGGAGAGGTAATTCCCACCTGTGTAGTTCAGAGAAACTAGTGCTGAAAGTGAGTATTCAGATGGATCACTTAGTGAAGCATCTGTTGAAGACATTTGTGTTGCGCTGCACAGCATGTTTGGCAACTGGATGGTGACATTTGCAGTTTGCCACAGTTTGTCGTTTACCATTCATGTGAATACAGTTGGTTACTTGTCATGTCCACATAGAATACTGTACAGTAAGTGCAGTGTAGCTAATATATAACATGGCTCATATCATACATGGTCCTGCCCTTGTAGGGTGGGAAATGCCTCTGACTGGACTGTTGTAAGAGGTGGGTGTTTGGAAAGGTCTTGTACCCGAGTCTATCACAACGGACTAACCCATGGGGTGGAGGATTGGAAGCCAGATTGGAACAGGGATGGGCAAGGATATTCTGTATGTTGGGTGGCAAAAAGAACACAACTTTGTATGATGTGGATAGGATTTTGGGTAGGATATCCCTCGTCTCAGGGCACAATGACAGGTAGTTGAAGCCCCAGTGAAGGATGTGGTTGGGCTTTTCAAGGCAATAGTGATACTGGGTAATCAGAGGAGTGCTGGTCAGTGGCACATTAACAAGTTTACTGGTGTCAGAGGAGGAGATTGGATGGGAGATCTGTTTATTGATGAGCTGGATAGGATATTGTCCGCCAATAAAAGCTCTGATAAGGTTAACCCTATATTTCAACAGCTGCTTTCCACTGCAGATGTGGCATCCATGGGTGCCAAGGCTGTAAGTAAGAGATTTTTTGACACAGAATGGGTAACAGTTTTCGAAGTGGAGTGTCTGTGTGGTGTTTGTGTGGATGTGTGAGTTTCTACTAGAGAAAAAGCAAGAATGCGAAAACTAGTATAAATAATTTTGTGGGTTTTTTTTTCCCCTCCTATGTGCCACACGTCAGTCAGATATAGGTGAATAGGTGATTGGTTGCTTTTCCTGTATATTACGTATTGCTTGTAACACACACACACACACACACACACACACACACACACACTCTCTCTCTCTCTCTCTCTCTCTCTCTCTCTCTCTCTCTCTCTCTCTCTACTGTCGCGGTGCTGTATCCTGATTGGGATGAGAGACTGTGTGAGACGGAATGGGCTGAGAAGAACAGGGGGGAGGGACTGGTAAAGGGAAGGGAGAGTGCCTGTTAGCAAGGGAGAGGCAACAGGGAAACAGTGTAGGAATGTGGTGCTGACAAATTTACCTTGGTGCAGACAGAGGAAGTTATGTGTGAAATGCAGTTGAAGTGAAGGTGTGGGGTGGCAAGGGGTGAGAGTGGGCAGGTGTAAAACAGGGGAAATGGAGACCACAGAGAGAACAAAGTGGTGTAGGAAGCTGAAGAGAATGGTCAGTCTGTAGTGAAGTGAAAGGGAGGAGCTGAAAGATGTGGAGACAGTGCTGGAGGTGGGCGTGGAATATTAAGATTGCAGAGACTGAGGAGTTCAGGATGAAAGGGTGTGTTTTAAGGACAGTTTCCATCTACTCAATTAAAACAAATGCTGCTGTTGTGTGAGAGCCGGAACATGTGTTGACATTGCATAGAAGTCAAAGTGCTTAGCAGCATGTTCTGGTACAGGATGGTGAACTTTATTCTTGGCCACAGTTTAGTTGTGGCCGCCTTCCATTCAGGTTGACAGGTGGTTGTTGGAGGTCATGTTGGCATGAAGGATGTGCAGAAGTTACGGCAAAGTCAATATATGATTTGTCCGCTTTCACAGGTCGTGCCGCATCTGATGGCGTAGGATGCGCTGGTGACAAGACTTAAATCAGAAACATGCAAGATGATTATTGTCGTTCATATCTGTGTGAAAAATCTATATGGCAAGGGGTTGTTGGTAGGTTGGGTAGAATAATAGTTTGGTGTGTGCTGTGTTGAATGTAGAGACTTTTCTTATCAATCTTATTTTGGTTCATGTGTAACACCAGCTTTTCAGTTTCAAATAATTTACTCTCATCTTTGTTGCCAAAGTTCTTTTACTTTTACTCTTGACACATTTTATGGTACAATAAATGTCATAAGAATGGAATAAAAACAGATTTTATGCAATAACAGGATGTAGCATAAGTCTTGGGTGATGTGTTATGTTGAATTACATACTTTAATGGATACACAGTATCCAGTCACCATTGAACATCCTTACCTAACATCAGTGGCCAAACTGGTTCATATGACATGGTCAACCCTGAGTGTCCTTCCTTAACATCAATGGCCACACTGGTTTGAATGGCATGGCATAGTTTTTTATTTTATTTAAGAAAGTCACAGCATTTCACCATCATACAGTATCTTAAACTTGAAGTTTCTGTAAGCTTCATATTATTGTATTGCTGAATCAGTCTATGTCTTATACATTAATCTTCCATTAAGGACTTACAAAAATCATAGGACTTTATAATAAATGCTGAAATGATTATTGTTAATTCATTCATCTTTCAAAGATATGTCAGCATGAACGTCTGTAAGAATGTTAATGTGCTTTTACCAAATATAGATCTTTTTTATGGGTGCAACTTGAAACACTGTGCCTTATTACTCTGTTTATTTTCAAGTACGTTGACTGATTGTAAAACTGTGTTTTCTCAGTGTGTAAAATTGGTAGGCACACTTTCTGTAATACTAAAACAAATAATTCTTCCTTTTGACCTGTGCCTTACTTACAACTTCACATTCAGGGTATTAATAAATGTGTTACTTATGATGTTTACAGCCAGTTGCACCAACAGACAGTCTAAAGCAGAAGGCTTTGAAACAACGTGACCAGGAAATAGAAAAACTTACTGAAGGATATTCAAAGAAAAGACAAAAGGAATCGTTATTGGAGTCTCATCAAAAGAAGCTGAAAAGTGAAAAGGTCAGTTAGGAAAAACTCCTCACTTAATTTCACTGTATCAAATTATGTTATTTTCATATGTTTTTATATGTTCATTGTATTGTTTTACTAATTATATGTTTTATGGTTAAGGCATTCTACTGCTGGTGATTATTTTCATGTTGATTACCATGCCTTAAGCATCCTCAAACTACATCTGCTCCTTCTGGAAGGTACTCCAACCCTGATATACAAGAATCTATCCTTCAGTTTCCTCGCCACCTCAAGACACTATTGAATCCAATGATTCCCTACTCTGCCCTTGGAATACAACAACCCAATGAAACTACTGTATCCCTCAGCAAATTTTTCTGCTCCCCATTCATAATCTCCAGATTCTGTTTTTCCCACCTGTTCCACATGCCATCAATCCAAAAGCTGCTGCTATCACCCAGTCCCACCCCCTCCCAGATATAAAGAGCACAAAACTCAAAGTGGCGATGTAGTTTTTAAACTATCTATTAAAAACTTAAATTGCACAGGAGTTTGTCCTGTCAGAGGCTTCACGGTCCTACATCCAGTTTCAATGATACTACATTACTCAGTAGGTATCTACTTGCATTCACCTTGTTCACAAGTGGAAATGCTTCTTTGACGTCCATCTTGCTGATTATAACTAAGTGAGTGTGTGCATAGGTCCAAACTTCACAATACCTATTCCAACCTAGTCATTCATAGTGGTGTGGTGCAGCCATCTACATCCTTCGTAACTAGGAACCTGGAAAAAGTAGCTCTTATTTTTGGTAAAATTTGCATCTGTTTTTTCCCAAACAAACAACACTCAACAGAAAGCATTCAGGGACAGCTACTGTGCAATTGCTTGTTGAGCTTAGCAGAGTATTTTTAATAACATAGTTCAGGCCTGACCTGTAGTGATATTCGTTGCAACCACAGTTCAAAACATCCACACCTAATTTGCCATAATGCGACGTCCCAAGGCCGAGTACTATGTTGGTTGCATTGTGTTGTTTGTATCTTAAACAGACCTTTCAACTGCCCACAGTCGGCATAGCACCAGATCATTGAGTGCTTCGATACATTGTTGCGTTGATACACTTTTTATTTGCAGTTTCTTACATACATTATCTTTTCAAACTGGGCTTTGCCAGATGGTGTACAGTACCAGTAACTGATAATTGGTTACAGTTCTGATATTTGTATGCAGGAAATAAATCTATTTCAAACTATCTCTGATAAAGTAGTTCAACTGGATGCAAATCACTAAGAAATAGCATCAATTAAGTAATTTCTCATTTTTGCATTTTGAAGCATAATTTGCACATATTTTGCATTTATCACAAATATGAATTTTCTGGTCCATACTCGTAACAGAAAATTACCCAACTATCCTTCCTGCAGACAAAGGTTTCAACACTGCCGAACAACAGTGGTTACTCTTAAGTCACTGGTACTTATAAGGCTTGCTGCAGGAATGCCATTCCACAAGTTCGGCGTGATCTGTAATATCTATTTAAATTCTTATATCAGCTAAGAATATTTCACCTAAATCCTTTTCCTTTCTCACCACCATCAGTTTCCATACCTCTTTTTCTATGTGCTTTCCAAAATACAAAGAGTTATAGCTACATTAGTCATCCCGATGCTGCTCATTACTGTAATTTTTGCCTTAGTTGACAGAGATCTTGAGCGAGAACAATTGTTGCATCCTGCCTTCCCATAGTAAAAATTCCTACTACATCTCCATTGCCTCTTCAGTTACTGTTGATGCCATTCCTAATGCACCAACATACTTCATGCTCATGCTTTTGCTGCTACTGTTCATTAGTATCTTTCCTTCAAACAGTTGGTGATTGTCTTTTCTCATACCCACGTTCATATTCCATGCAGAATTTTCGCCAACCAAACACATTGTGAATGATGTTTGCAAATGCTTAAAATACTTGAACTTTCTAGTTATGTTGAATGTAAAAATTAATGTATGTTTACTTTTATAAGAAATTCGGTAATAAGCTCAGCTAAGCATCTGGGTAGCAATAATAACAGGAAGTTGCCTGACTGTTTCTATGTGAAGAAAGATAAAGAGCACAAGGAAAGTGAGCAGTTGTTTTAATATTCCCAATATAAAATCTGAGCAATGGAAAATTCAGAATGGAATGACCACAGTATCATGAAATGAATACATTGCTACTCACCCTATAGTGGAGACTTTGAGGCCAGACTCAGCGGTCAGAGACAGTGGTTGTGTGTGTGTGTGTGTGTGTGTGTGTGTGTGTGTGTGTGTGTGTGTGTGTGTGTGTTTTCTACTTTAGAAGAAGACCTTTTGGCCAAAAGATCAAATGTATAGCAGTGTTTTTGTTGTGCCTGTCAGCGACTCAGTGTCTTATCTGTATGATGAGTGGCAATCTATCCTTTTCTTTGTCAGTGTAAAATCTGAATTTTCATTAGCTACAATGCATCTAATTTGCAGGACTCTCAACTTGCCCGTGTAAAAAAAAAAAAAAAAAAAAAAAAGAATGAAAGAAAATCACTTGAGCTTATATTTGTTCAATATTTTATGCTACTTAGATAAGACTCCAGACATGTATTTTTTTTACTAGGAAATATCCATAAATTGTTTTCCAGAGAAATCAATCAAATAAATGTGGTGATCTATTTGAAAGTGGCATGCCTTTATTGTGTATTTCTGGTAATGACAGTGTAATTGGTTTGACAGTTTGTATTTAACATACCCTATGTAAGGGTATATTAAAGAAGCAGTAAATGCTTTGTAATTAATACGCCCTTTGGATTATGAGAATTGTTGACTTTGGATTTTCTGTTTCATTCTGGTGGGTAATATACGATGGCTGTTCATAAAGTAACCTTTTTTAAAAATGTGAGTGAAGTTATGGAGTTCGTTTTACAATTCTATGAATGTACACACTCTGATTTATTTTTCCAGCCACATTGAGTCATTTGTCATAGTGATTGAAGAGGGTAGAAGGTCTGCAATTATCGAGTTCTGCTGCTTTCAACTCAACCCAACTATACCACTGTTCACCATTGCCAAAGTGCTCTGAACCAAGCCACTTCTTCATTTGCATGACGAAATGATAATTGCTAGGTGCCAAATCATGGCTACAGGAAGGCTGATCCAATACTTGCCATTTTAACACTCACATTTTTTTTCGTGGTACTGTCTGCACAAACTAAGTTGACGCACTGTGTGGTGGCTGATGGGAACAGCCATACATTGGGAAATACCTTTACACTCCCATCAGCCACAGTGCCAAGTGTCATCTTAGTTGGCTTAGATAGTACTTTGCGCTGTATGCAGGCAGGCATTGTCATGCAGGAAAATCATGCCAGAGTTCAACATGCCACGACATATGATCTGAATGGTCGTTCTTGAGTTTGTCAGTGTGTTGCAGTAATTTTCAGCATTAATTGTGGTATATCTATGTAGGAACTCCGCTAGCAAAATTCGTAATCTGTCCCAGAAGACAGTACCATGAGTTTCCTGTTGGGAAGTGTTTGACGATGCTTTGTAGGTTCCAGTAACCTAATATGGCCCCACTGCATTGACTGAAGTTTTTGTTTTTGCATTCACATACTGCAGTCATGTCTCATTGCCTTCCACAATCTAGTCAAGAGAAGTTTCACTTTCTTTTTCATAACATACAAGAAAGGACTGTGCTGCTGCCATACACTGAGCCTTCTTCAGGGAGGAGTTTGTCACCTATCTGGCATTAAATTTGCAGTAGCCCAAATTTTCAGTAATCACTTTGTACAGAAAAGTACAACTAATCTGTTTCTCTTACCCTTTCATCAACCAATCAAATCAGATGTGCATTTGTGATACTCTGTCAACAAACTTTTCTCTTCATTATGGACACTGGAACATATGGCATCATTCGAAGAAATTTTGAGGTTGCAACCGGTCGTTGTCAGCTACACTCCATGATATTTCAACTGGACACATGTCAGTCATCCTCAGATGAGACATCGAAGATTGATGCAGACTTGCTCTGTTTTATATAGCATTGTGTGAGTATTGCGCACGTGCATCAAAATCATGTGGACCCACGGAACTGCCACCTGGTGGCAGTAGACTCGCTTGTGGAACTGGAGACTGCAGCTGTCCTCAGAGTTCCACTTGCTGCAGCTGTTGGTGTACTCTGTCATCTTCGATTTGAGCAAATCATGGAGATGATAGGATTCCATGCAGTATCCAGCTGGCAGCCGCTGTCATGGTTCATCAGATTTTCCACCATGCATATTTCCATGGATTCTTTAATAATGGAATCCCAAAACAGTGTTGCTGTAGCCAAAATTATTGTTTTATTGAACTCCATTGAGTGTCTGGTGAAGAAGCAGTGTTCGGGGATTGCAGACTTGTGTGATTGCAAAAGGCGAGTCCAGCATTGGTGTTTGGTGCAGTGTTCTTCCACAGTATGCATGGTTAGACCTGTGTAAGCCATACCGCACTGGCAATGTATTTTGTAAATTCCAGCCTTCCACAATAACAAATTGTCATGCCAGCAGGTCGACAACCTTTTATGGTGGTTGAAAAGCAACTTTCACCCGAAACTTATGGTGGATTCTTGCTGTTTTAAACAAAATATTGCCAGCAAAGGAAAGAAAAGCTAGAGATTTTGCCAGTGTGCTCTCCTCTCCATCCATTTCCTGGCACTTGGTAGTAACTGATAGTGCCCTGTTAATCTGCCCGGTAGGATATCCATTTTCCCTGAACACTGCCTTTAGATGGATAAGCTCTTAAGCAAACTATCTGCATTTGAGACTGTGAGCTCTGTGTACAGGTATTTTAAGTACAGTAATAGTTAGCAATGGGTGATGACAACTAGATGATTAAATACAAGGCGGTATATGTGTGCTTACAATGAACTGAATACCTCAGAGAGCCATCATTCTTCCCTGCAACCAAAATGCCCAGGAAAGGCAGACAACCGTCTTTCTCTAACTTAGGGCTTCCCAACCTTTTCAGCTGGCGGAGCCCTTCTTCAGTCGAAAATCCATGGCGGACCCCTAGACAGTCAAGAGCACAGTAATTTTAAATTTCAGAGCGAAACCCATGGGAACTGAAAGCTTCTTAATGCAAGTGCCATGTTCCCAATGACCCCCCCCCCCCCCCCCCCCCCCCCCCCCGAAGTATCAATAGTCTTTGGTTTAGAGATGAATGAAAACAAAAAGGTCATCAGTCCCTAGTCTTACACACTATTAACCTAAGTTTAACTTCCACTAAGGACCAACCACACACACACACACACACACACACACACGCCCCAGGGACGACTCGAACCTGCAGCCGTGCAATCCACGATGACATGGCGCCTTAGACTGCGGTGCCATTCCGCGCCGCGGTGTAGGAAAGAGGCAGACCCATGATTCGGGATACAAACACATCATGAAAGAAAAGAGGCCAAGGAATTGTCTTTAAAGGACTATTGTGACATATGTTGTGCAATGTGTGGGAATACATTCACCCAGTTTACATGCGTTTCCAAAACCGTATTTCGTAAGCCGATGTCCCAGTTCCACTTTTGGTTGGTCAGGTAAACACTTCAAAATCAATTCTGGAACTCTGCTTTTATAAAGCCGATTTCCAGTTCCACAATTGGTTTTCATGCCCATGTAAACAGCTCGGAAAGTCTAGTTATTTTTACGTCTTTGCGTATCTACTGAACGGCAGCTGTCAGTCCATAGCCGGCAGCTAGCAGGCAGCGTTACAACAGTGTTACTGTCAGTTGGTAGCTGGCAACTGGCCAGCGGCGTGGCAACAGTTTAGCTACAGCTGACAACTTCAACTACTACTTGGACACTATATTGTGGCAGTCAGCCTCGACTGTAAACAAATTAGGAAAACAAACAAACAGACTCTCTTATTTCTATATAAGAAGACAAAGCATTTCACAGAACATAAGACTTTTTTTCTCAAAGAAAACAATTCTGGCAGAGGAGGTTTACCTTTTACAAGGTGGCACGTGAAAAGTCTTCATTTGTTTACGCTCGCAGGCAGTTGCCACAGTATAGTGTCAGAGTAATAGCAAGTAATTGTAATTGAAGTATAGACAGGCCATATTTTTAACTGAGAGGAGGGAATATATTATAAAGAAAAGAAATTAGCTTTAGAGATCATATTAATTTTCGTAACAAAAATATCAATACCAACAGAATTCAATTAATAATTATTTTGTAAATTATAGAAACAAAATTCCTACAGAGTTATAGTTCAGATACGTTCACCGAGCATCTAAGAAGAAAAATTCTTTCTTCTTTACTATAGTTTTGTCTGTAAGAATAATAATGGAATCCTAATGCGATGGTTGAGGGTGCTTCTGCTGACAATTTTGAAAAGTTGGGTTCAGTTCTTGACAACTGGAGGTGGATGTCTGGTTCCGCATCTAGACAGCTTTGGTACTTAGTTTTGTGGGCAAGCCGGCCGGAGTGGCCGAGCGGTTAAAGGCGCTACAGTCTGGAACCGCATGACCGCTACGGTCGCAGGTTCGAATCCTGCCTCGGGCATGGATGTGTGTGATGTCCTTAGGTTAGTTAGGTTTAAGTAGTTCTAAGTTCTAGGGGACTTATGACCACAGCAGTTGAGTCCCATAGTGCTCAGAGCCATTTGAACCATTTTGTGGGCAGCATAGATCGAGAACCCAGATTCACACATGTATGTTGTGGCAAACGTAAGAAGTACAGCCTTTTCAACAAGGAAGTAGTATTTCTTGTTATCCAA
The DNA here is from genome assembly GCF_023864345.2 of Schistocerca serialis cubense. Classification (NCBI taxonomy): domain Eukaryota; kingdom Metazoa; phylum Arthropoda; class Insecta; order Orthoptera; family Acrididae; genus Schistocerca; species Schistocerca serialis. Next base: position 221,261,447 of record NC_064639.1, on the reverse strand, counting down.
ACAGATCCAAAAGTGTGAGTAACCGTCAATGTCAAAACTTGATTTCAAGGTAGGGTCTGTGGCAATTTCTATCAACAACCCATATAGAGTGTTCGGCTTCTTGGATACAGTGAATGGGTTGACCACACATTCGTATTTCTGCAGCTTCTCATCTTCAGCTGTTGGGAAATAATGCTCCAACAATGACATCAAGCTACGGAGATGTTCCAGGATTTGATGAAACAAATTCTTCCCAAGCGCCAATGTTTTGTTCTTCAAAAACTCCTTGAGAAGAGGAAAACACTCGACCTCCCCCTCCTCGACACTCTCTGTTCAAAAATTGATTTTCCTCTTGAATGCTTGAACTTTGTAGATAGCAGTGACCTTTGTTTCACTTTGCCCTTGGAGTGAAATATTCATTTTGTTCATTTTGGAGAAAATATCTGACAAATATGCAAGTATACACTGCCAATTTTCGTCATTAATAAGGTCTGCTAATTTGGTGTTATGCTCCAAAAGGAAAGATAAGACTTCCAGTCTTAATTCGTACAACTGATAGAGTGCATTCCCACGTGAGCGCCACCTCACTTCTGTGTGGAGAAGCAGGGAACGATGAAGGCTTCCCATATCTTCACACAGTACTCTGAAAAGTCTTGACTTCAACGGTCTTGATTTTATGTAGTTAATGATTTGAATGGATTCGTCTAAAACTTTCTTGAACGAAACAGACATTTGTTTCGTAGCTAAAGTGTATCTGTGGACAGCACAATGACTACTGCTGCAATTCTTGGCATTTTCTTTTATTTTCGTTATTGCTCCAACTATAGGACCCGTCATAGCTTTTGCACCATCTGTGTACATCTATGCAATTAGACCATGAAACTTCGTTAGTCCTTAAAAAATCATCCAATACACAGAATATTTCAGCACCTGTTGTGTTGGCAGGTAGTGGTCTGTACAATAAGAGGTCCTCCTCAAAACATCCAGAATATTCATAATGGACAAAAGCCAATAAAATCACTAATCTTGCAACATCAGTGGATTCATCTATCCGCGGAGAAAATAAATTGTGTCGGATGAGAGAAACAAGAGTGTCTTTCACATGACATGTCAACAACGCGTCTCTTGACAGTATTGTTTGATAATGGCACCGAAGATACAAGTTTTACTGCCTTTTCGTCTAGCATGCAAGAAACAATATCATTAACACACTGCTTTATGAGATTTTCTGCAATGGTATGAGCTTTGCCTGTTTGTCACTCGATAACTAACCAAGAAAGAAGCTTTTAATGAATTTTCGTTAGCTGTTTTTGCATGAGTTTTCATGCAATGCTGAGAAGCAGCTAGTTCAGCACTCTTCCTTTTGAAAAAATCGATGTCTTTAGCCTGGAACTCCGGGTGAGTACCTTCAAAATGATGGCGCAATTTAACTGGAACCATTGAACTGTCCGGAAGGACTCGGGCACAAATTACACACTGAGCTTTACCCTCCTTTGTCTCCATAAAGCCCATTTCTAAATAGCTTTCGTTGTACTTACGCTTCTTGGTTATTCCACTTCTTACAGGATATTGCAACCAATGGAGTTTTTGCAGCGTTTTCGCATAATAAATCCGGCTGTGGAGCTTCTTGTGATTGTTCTTCCTTTGGCCGTCCTCCCTCCTCATTCATTTCAACTGGAAACTTCCCTTGTTGTGAACGCGATGGAGAAACTGCACCCTTCTTCAGTGATCCTGGCTTCAGCCACCGATCCATGTTAGACTGGTCAGAAATCGACTTATGAAATAGGTAGTGCACTGACAAAGCAAGTTTAACATTTAATGATGCCAGGGGCTGCAAACGTGCCAGCGAGCGCTGTGATTGGTCAACGATGCTCGCTCCATGCATGCGTAAAAGGTTTCAGCGCACCTAGCGCCGTGAGCCGGCCCGCAAACGACCCCCATATTGTTGCGAAACAGTTGATCAGGGAAGCCGCATTCTCCGGCACTAAACTGTGTAAGCATTCTCACTTAGGAACCGCAAAGGCTGCTTGGGAATACAACCTGCAGTAAAAGTACACACGTTTTACACATGAAAAAAATAGTGATGAATTTGATTTTCACATTTTTATTCAATAATTTTACTCATTATTTTACACGATTTGGTGAAAGGTGGCCGCAGACCCCCTAGAAAGAGCCGGCGGACTCCTAAGGGATCCACGGACCACACATTGGGAAGCCCTGCTCTAATTCCATAGTGAATCGTATGTTCTTATGTGTGAAGATGAGGTTATGTAAAAACTCTTTTAATTGATATTCTCCATGAGGCCACACTACAAAAAAAAAGTCATCCACATATCTCCAAGGGCTACTGATTCAAGTACTCTCTCCTCAAAGAACTCCATACAAAGGTTGGCTGACAGGGAGTCAGAGGGCTAACTGTGGTGGTACTGCCAGTCTGCTCAAAATATTCATGGTTGAACAAGAAAAAGACTGAGGGAAGAGTATGCTGGAAGAAAGCAGTGATGTCTACCTGAAACTTATTACCAATTAGTGACAAAGAATCTGTGAGAGGGACCTTAGTAAAAAGAGACACTACATCAAAGCTGATCAAACAGTGTGAACTCCATAGATGTAGAGCCCCTGTCTGTTGATAAAATCAGATGTTTCATACATGATGTGAACATTTGCACACCAGTTGCCTTAGCAAGGAAGTAAGATGTTGGGCTGATTTGTATTTGGGGGCTCCAATATTTCTTACTATTGGCCATAAGACCTTTATTAATTTTAAGAAGGCCATACAGTCATGGTGGTGCACAGCCATGTGGTCTTAATATCCTGATGGCCCTTAGAAGTAATGCAGAAGAATTCAGGAGTGCAGAAGTCTTCCATTGCACAAGACGTGTAGGATCGTAATCAATTTCCTAGGTGTAGAATCGCTTAGTGGACCATATATCTTATCAACATACACACTGTAAAGTAACAACACTGTTGAATTATCTTTATCAGCCTTCAGTAACAGTGTGTCAGAATCCTCTTGTAGGTTTTGTAGTACAGCCCTTTTTGCGGAGGTTAAATTACTGCATTGAGGAGTAGCTTTCAAAAGAGCATGACAAATTTCCCTAATTATTTCTTCAACAGCTTGCAGCAAACCCAAAATCTCTTCAAACACTCAATTCACTGGGAAATTTCTAAAATTCTCATACAGCCCCATTATACTACAATACCTTCACTCATTACATTTGGCCCATAAACTTCACAAAGTTAGCGATGCATCTCACTAGCTTTACAGTTTTTGCCACAAGAAATCTTACAGAATGTACATAACATCTGGCGATTACAGCAGGCATTTTGAAAACATGTGGCTCGGAGAGGAACAAAGACAAAACCTTTATTCTCCACTTCTCTCAGCATATTGGTTGAAAGTGCATTCCACTGCAAGAGTGGTGTACTGTATATGGGCAAGAGTGGTGTACTGTATATGGGCAGGGAAGGGGGGAGAAGGTTGTTACATATGCCTCATGATGACAGTGTGCAGGAGGTCGAGCGGTCAGGACTGGAGAGTGGGAATCCAGGGCTGCCGTTAAATGAAAGAACAGGAAATTATGTACAATAAAGAGAATATATTTCAGTGTATGGCATACAAGGGGCGCACCTAGGGTTGGAAGTTACCAGGTTCAGGCCAGTCTAGAAGGTAGAACAAATAATTGAAATGGGCAACGGAAGGGGAAGTGGTTCATGTTAACTTATGTTGGTGGCCGTACATGATAAGCAGAGCCAGAGGCTCTGCCTTCCAAAAAGATGTCTGTTCTACTTGAGGTCTGGTTTACAAGAGAGAGAGAGAGGCAACTGTGTTTCGCACCAGAGAACATTCCAGCATCCACACATGTGACCTGTATCCCATGCATGCTTTTGGCTAAAACCAGTGGCATGAATGTGCTAACAGTTTCAGCAGAGGTCTCTGGCGTCTCTTGTCAGCAGCTTTAACTGGACGGAACTGCCTCGGTTTTGAAAGACAGGCAACTTGTGTCACGTAGGCACAGCATAAGTTGCTCTAGGAGTAAACTTGTAAAGATTTGACTGGGCCTTTGAAATAAATTTTTTAAACCAATTCCGTAAAATATTCCTTGACTGGCTGCCACCATGTACAGTGGTGCTGCTAGCTCTACTATTACATACTATGTGAAAATGGAAGTTCCTGTAGGAATAGCCCTTGTAGTTCTGAATTGTGTGTTTTTTTCCGGATGCTGCTTGAAGTACAGCAAGTTCCCGAGTATCCTGATTAATGCATACTAAGACTGTATGGATAGCTCAAAAACAAGGCTAATCGAAAATATGTGCTTTTACTGGAAATTGCTTTTACTGTATTTACAAAACATGCTACATGTCACATTAGTAAATCCATTGCATTACTTATGTGTTACTCACTGGAAACAGTGGACTCCTTAGACATTTATCTCCTTAGGGAGAGGTCTAGGCAAACATACAGACAGGAAGTTGACTGCATTTATATTACAAGAGTAGTCTTCTCATTTCTGTAAAGAAGAAATGGGAAACAACAGAAAATATTTCAGGTGTATCTGACTGTGGGACTATGTTTCCCTCATCATCTTCTGTCAGTAAAACATGAGTCACATGCATAATAGTGTCGGAGTGTATATGCCCCAGGGTAACTGGGAAATCCAGGAAAAATCTGTGAGCTTTTTCATCAGGGAGAAATCCAGGAAACATCCAGGCATTTTTTTTAGAATTTTTCATTATTTTAGTTTTCTGTTAAATTTTTGTAATTAGCAGTTAAACATGAATGAGGGAATAACATCAATATAAAAATTTAGTTGCAAAGAAAATGCGCGAATTATAAGAAAATACAGTACGCACAACTGTCTGCTGACAGCAAAATGTGTCAAAGACTACGCAGTAATTCATAACTACAAAGTGCTTTCAATGAGTCTTTCTCATGGGCCTCTTCTCAATGAGTGTGATACCACAACTGTTCACATTTCTAACAGTTTGCAGGATATATTGCGAATGGTGGTTTTGAGAGACATTACTTTCAAAGTAAATTTCGTTTTATGCAAGATGAATTTTGTTATGGGTGAGAATGTGTGATGAATTTCTTAAATCGTGTAGCATTGGACTTCCATTCAGAACTTACACTAAGGACCAGCCACTCAGAAAAATTTTGAGCACCAAAGTCCAGCCATTTGTGCCATTATTTAAAATCTTACTGGCACATTTGTGTGATATATCTTAAAGGGTAATACAGTCTAAAGAAGACAAAGTTTCAATGTTAGTTTTTCAGATTTATTTCAGTTGTTTCATAGATTACAAATTATGCAATAAGGATGGCAGAAAGTGTAAAAAAAAAGTACAAAGCAGGTTCTAGGGCAGTTTCACAAATAATTGGGTTTTCTAAGGAAAAGTGAAATTTATAATTGTGCTTCGGAGAAATATTCAGCTGTTGAAATTTAAGCTGTGCACTTAGGATCCAACATAACCACACCCTTGGGGAAAAAACAGCAAAAAGTTTTTGATGACCGATATTGTAAGTGAAAGCTTAAGTTTTCTTGTAGTTATACTGTATGGATATTAATTTAAACCAGTAACTTTTCCTCCCTGTGTGTTCATGCTGCTTAACAATGATGTTATTAGTCGACTACATCACATGTCCTATGCCCTTAAGGGGGGTAGGACGTCAAACGGGCCGACTTGGAGCAGGAGAGGCACCACAGGACATTTCAATTTCCAGTGTCTATAATTTTATAAATAAATTCATAAAACTTTGTCAGTATGACCAGGAAGGATTCAGAATTCACACTTATAGCAGTGGAAGTTCTAAAACATAACGAAGTAATTTTTTTTACGTGCGAAATTTCATCATTTTTTTCACTTACTAATGGCAGCATTTGTTGCTATAGGTACACTTTTCTTCATAAGTAAGAGAGATTCTTCGATGAATTTTGCATAGCATACAAACCATACTTACAGGTGTATGAAACTCTAGAATTTTCCAAATCTATTAAAAACTGTGGTAAAAATTGAGGTAATTAACTATAAAATTTGTGTTTTTTCTAAACATGAAGTTTAAAATATAACAGTTAATTTGTTTTTTCATAAATTAAATAAATTCTAGAGTTTCATACACCTGTGAGTATGGTATGTGTGCTGTGCAAAATTAATCGAAGAATCTCTTTAACTTATGAAGAAAAGTGTACCTATAGCAACAAATGCAGCCATTAGTAAGTGAAAAAATAATGAAATTTCACACGTAAAAAAAAAAAAAAAAAATTATTTTGTTATGTTTTCGAACTTCCACTGCAATGAGTGTGAATCTTGAATCCTTCCTGGTGAGGCTGACAAAGTTTGATGAATTTATTTGTAAAAGTATAGACAGTGAAAATTAAAATGTCCTGTGGTGCCTCTCCTGCTCCAAGTCAGCCCGTTTGACGTCCTATCCCCCTTAATATCTGCTGATGAAATCACGTGGCATGAGTTATGATTGGCTGACAAAAGTTCATCGCAGTCTCAATTTCAGTGCTTAGAAAGCTACTGTTCTGCACTGGATTTGGAATTCATGTTTATACCTTTGTGATACAAAAATATGCATTGTAAATGTTGCCCTGCATCAATGGCCTTTCAAATTGCAGTGTTTTTTTTTGCTGGGTTTCATTTGCATAATATCGGGAATTTCTGTGGTGGTGTATAAAGCCTTCACCCTTCAAAGGATTGATCAGTTTACCACTCTGAGGGAAAGTATATCATCATTTAACACAGAAAAAGATGTGCTTTCATGAGGGGCATAGTGTATTTTGACCTGGGAAGAAGTGTATTTTCACCTGAGAAAAAGTGAATTTTTAACAGGGAAATCAGGGGAAAATCTGAGATTTTTTTTTAATTGTCCGTGTCTACACCCTGAGTGTATTTTAAACAAAAGTATTCATTGTAATTAATACAAAAACTTAAAACAGCAAATTAGGCATTGAACATCTGCAAACTACATAATCCGTTTTCAGATAATCAGGACCTTTCAGTACATTGTTGCTTAAATTACCTTGTGGGTGGAAGAAAGTAAGTTCTATGTCCTCTCCCCCCACCCCCACCTCCCTCCCTCCCCCCACCCTCCGATCCCCATATTATGTAGGAAAAGTTCAACTGAGATCATTGTAAAACTGTTGTAGGGTTTATGTAATGATGATGATGATGATGCCTTAATTAACTCTTGATGTATAAGTTGTTTTCTTTACTTCATATAAGCTCAGTTGTCATGTAATATATTTCAGTGGGTTGGTGAATTTTATAAAATACATGAATGATGCAAGTGTTTGCAACATCTGTAGTCACCTTTCTTGCTTACGAGGTGTAGATATACAGGGTGTTTTCTTAAGAAGTATGGAAATACAGGGTGTCTGTAAAGTCCTGTTATCATTTTAAAACATCATAACTTTGAAACTATTACAGATGGAGTATTGTGGTTTGTTGTAAAACATATAGTGGCTTTCAGTGCCGTACATTCGTTAAGCCTATTGAAGGCCACAAAAATAATGGCAAAAAACACTGACCCAATTAAGAAGCATACATGTATGGTGTACAGTAATCAAGTAATCAGGGACCAGAAAGAAAAGGAAATGAGGCTGGACACTGCTTCAAAAAAGAAAAGTTATTCAGCAGGACTGCATGCTGAAGCGCAGTTTGCTGGTTCAAAATGCCAGACGGATCACAGCAAATGCTGCGGATGATTTCTATTTCTTCTAATGCTGCAGTTTGTGTTTATATTTGAAATGGAATGGTTATGATCCTTCAGGTGGTTAGTGAGAGCAGATTTGGAACTGCTAAGATCCTAATGCTCTCTGAACCATATGTTAAAGGAGTGACCAGTTTGGCCTATGTATGTGGAAGGGCACCCACTACACTGGATGCCATAGACGCCCGATTGTACTTAGCGATTGTCTTCTCTGGTTTCGTGGTGCTTCAATAGGTGCCTGACCTTATGTGGGTTGTAGAAGGGGGGTATAACCCCACATTTTCTAAGCCATTTGCCAATCCTGTCAGATATAACACCTACATACGGGACCCTGTTTAGTGTTATTGTAATCCCGTACATATCTTCGGAAGCACCTTTCGATTGCATTTGGTGATGAAAAACATCAATGTCATTTGGCTGGAAGCCATTAGCATATGCTATGAATTTAATGGTATCCAAATCGCTGGTAATTTTGTTTTGAGAGAGAGACTCTGGCAGCACGGTAAAGCACAACATGAAGAGCTGCCATTTTTTCTTGCTTTGGGTGAACTGAAGAGCAATGAATAATAGAACTAGTTGTAGTTGGTTTTCTAAATATGTTACAGTGAACATTACTGTCCTGTAACGAAATTTCCAGATCTAAAAATGGGAGTGTATCGTACACTGAATCTTGGGGTGCATTTTGTTAAAGTCAAATTGAAAAAGTTGCAGCTGGGTGTCGGTCCCGTTATATAAAGTATGATGTCATCGACATATCTTTTGTAGCATACTTTTCTTTGAAGGAGTTGTGGGTGGGTTGTAAAAAACTGATGTTCAGTGTGATTGATGTAAATATTAGCTATTGTTCTGGCAGTGGGGGATCCCATGGCTAACCTGTCAGTTCGTCCATATATGGTGTCTTTGAAGACAAGGTAATTATGGTCCGGGACAATTCTGAGAAAATGAAGGAATTCATTAATTTTTTATGAATCTAGATGAGAGAACATCCGTAAGTTGGATTCAATAATAGGAATCACCTCTTTAATGGGGATATTCGATGTCGAGACTTGCTAGACTCATATCACTGGTTACATTACGTGTTTGAGGTGTATAATTAACTCCTCTCTGTTCTTGGTGCCATGACCACCATGGAAAAAATAATGCTTACTGAGGAAACTTTTGCGATTCCTTAGCCAATAAGTAATTTGGGGCATTAATAACATTCATAATTGGCCTTAAAGGAGAGGAGACTGTGGCTTATGAAGCTTCACAACGCCCCTGAAAGTGGGTGCAGCGTTTATACGACCCGGGAGATCCGGGAAAAACCCGGGAATTTTTTCATCTGGGAAAAACCCGGGAATTGTTTAGAATTCCAGGAATTTTTCATTGTTTTAGTTTTCAGTTAAATTTTTGTGATTTTGACTGGTAAGAACCAATACTCTAACAAAGAATATGACTGTATCCCGCTACTGCAGAATAATACTGCAGTAACAAAACATGGAAAAAGAGGGGAGGGGGGGTGGGGGGGGGTGGGGGGGAACCCTTAAGTTGCAAAGGAAATGCGCCATATACAACTACTAAACAGTGTTCATACAATCGTCTGCCAATAGCAAAGTGTGTCAAAGTCTTTAGGAAGACTATGCAATGCTTTATAACAACAAATTGCCTCCGATGAGCGTGGTGTGACAACTGCTTAAATTAGATTTGTTTGAGCTGTTGCACGCGGGCTCTTGAGCAGGCGCAGTTGAGTCGCGTACGAGTAGTACCTTCTCCCGCTTTTGGTTAAGAGTAGTGGCGCGATTGCCCCGGTTCAGGAATATAGTGAATCTGGGGCTGATGCACAGAGCAGTCTGAGTTGTGGTGGGGAGGTGGGGAGTCTCCACGTGACCTATGTTTACATTCAGTGATTTTGTTGTTTCCTCTTCGTTTATTGCTCTCACGTTAAATGATAAAATGGATTTTTGTGGCCGGGAGCTATCAAATGAATTAAAATATGTTCGCATAATTACGGAAGGCTAAAATATGTTATTAGTTTCAGATTTTATTTCCACCTTTCTGACAGAGCAATGAAGTAATTTTTGCCAGTTTGCTTAAGAGATTTGGCTTAAAATTAATCTTTTCTGCTGAGGCAGTCAATTTATTTGAAACGAAGTGTTTAATTTCACACTATTGGCTAGTTTCAACTGTTCACTACATTTCAAGTGCATGTACGGCATTATGCCATAATAAATAACCAAACATGAGATAATGCAGTACTGGTACTCCAAGAAAATTTACATAAGAATGTGCATTTGAAGCTGAATTATGGGTTTTAGTATGGTTCGTGAAATTCCAATGCTCTTGAAGTATCGTCTGATGTCTTCTTTCTTTTATGACATGTGTAAGATCTGATGTAAAATGTTTTACACGTACGAACATATGAGCTTCCTGCGTCATTGTAGCTGCGCAAGTGCGGTGATGCCTATTATCTGGCGCTCTCTTGCAACTGCTGAAACGAACCTATTTCTAACAGGTCGCGGGAAAATATTGCAAATGGTGGTTTGAAAAGCGTTACATTCAAAGCAGATTTCCTTTTACGCAAGATGAACTATGTGGGAGAATGTACAATGTATTTCTTAAATCACAAAGCGTTTGACTCCCATTTAAAAATCAACTCTTTGAGGACGACCATTTAGAAGAATTTTGAGCCGAGAAGATCAGACATTTACGTCGTTTTACTGGCACATTTGTGTGATGTATCTTATAGTGTAACACGGGCAAAAAAGGTCAACATTATATGTGGAAGCTTAGCTTCTCTTCCAGCTTATTAATCTTCGAGACCAATATTATATTTGAATGGTATGTATATCAGTTTAAACAATTAACTTTTCTTATTTGTGTGTGTTCACGCTACTTAAGAATGATCTTGCTATTGGCTTACTACATCACGTGTCCTATGCTGCCATCAGCTGGCGAGACCACGTGACAGGAGCTATGACTGTCTTACAAAAGTGCATCGCAATCTCAATTTCAATGTTTCGGAAAGTAAAATGTAGTGTTTGGTGGAATTAAAATTTATACCTTCGTAATACGAAAACATGCAGTGTACATGTTGCTGCACATCAAAGGTCTTTCAAAACGTGTTTTTCCTCTCTTAGTTTCGTTTTCTAAAGTGCCGGGAAATTCTACTCCGGTATATAAAACCATAAACATTAAAAGGATTGATGAGTTATACAGTGCCGAGGAAAATATACTGTCACTTAACACGGAAAAAGTGTGTTTTCACCCGGGAGAAAGTGTATTTTTAACTGGGAAACCCGGGAAAAATCCAGGAATTTTTTTTCCTTGTCCACGTATACACTCTGTGGGTGTTCTTGGCTTCACCGATATTAAAGTTCTTTTACTAAATGGGGTGAATAACGCATCTGTTTCTTTAAGTGCCTTCTTAATTTCTGCGACGAACTTAGCTGTGGGGTTAAATGAGTATTTTTTGAGCTTAGGGCTGGAGGGGAAGTCTTGGCTTTTTGTATGTAGTCGGTCTTGTATAAAACTACTGATGTGTGGCCTTTGTCCACCCGCACAATTATGGCTTGGTTCTCCTGAAGCTTCCTGTTAATATCACGCAAAATGGATTGGTCCCGTGCGTGGACAAACTTCCTGTGGGGATCCCGATGTTTCTGATTTTTATGATTTATTGTGCCAAGTTCTAGTGCAACAGCTTTGTTCAGTTTTTGACAGATGGAGTTTTTTGTGGGGTTATCTGATTTAGCCGGTTCCAGGGCAACAATAGTATGGGTCACCAACAAAGAGGCCATATTTTGAGTAAATGGGGAACCAAGACTATGGGCTAACCCTTTATTTAGAAAACACATTTCCTCGTGATTAAAAACAATGCTCGTTTGGTTCTCAACCATATGGTAAAAATTAAAATTACATTTAGGAGCTACTTCTACCTCACCCCTAATCTTTCCAGCTTCCTGACATGAGAACTAGTAATATTATCCTTCAGACAACCAATGAGATGCGTAATATACGCATATGCATCGTCAAAAATTAAGTGGGTCAGTTCCTTAGAAAATTTGAGGTGCGTTACATAGGCTTTCTTATTTAAAAAATAATTTGTATTATATGCTTTGACATGCTGTAAGTCTCTCTGTAATTTTTTTAAAAGTAAAGTTACTTTCCTACTTTGAAAAAGACTATTAATGTGGAACAAGTGGGCGGATAGAAAATTTTGATACTAACAGAGGTACAAAAGTGGGTGGTAGGTGAAACATGTTGACTACCTCTGTGCTAAGGAGATCGTCTACATGATACTCTGCAATTCATACTTAAGTGTCTGGCAGAGGGTTCATTGAACCATATTCATGTTATATCTCTACCGTTCCATTCTCAAACAGCGTGCAGGAAAAGTGAACACTTAAATCTTTCCGTGTGAACTCTGATTTTTCTTATTTTATTACAATGTTTGTTTCTCCCTCTGTAGGTGGGAGTCAACAAAATATTTTTGCATTCAGAGGAGAGTGTTGGTGTAGCAACCTGTGTATGATTCCACACTTGGGATCTGGGCGTGGAGCTGTAAGCTGTACAAGGGAGTACCCCCCCCCCCCCCCCCCCCCCAAAAAAAAAAAAAAAAAAAAAAAAAACTGGAATTATTTTTTTAAAAGCTGTATATTTTCAAATTGTGTACAAAACAATCATATCCCCTTAAAAATACTCTCCATTACAAGTAACACATTTGTCTCACCGGTGCTTTCACTGTTCAAAACATTTTTTGTTGGTATCTTTAGAAACACCCGATAGCTCCCCCCTCGTTTTGCCTTGTCTTCTTCAGTGCTGTCAAATCAGTGTCCTTTCATGTTCCTTTTCATGCATGGAAATAAGAAAGTCACACAGAGCCGGGTCTGGTGAGTAAGGTATGTGGGGCAGTGATACCATGCCATTTTTAGCCAAAAACTAACAGAGGTGTATGTGTGTGCAGGTGCGTTGTCGTGCTGCGAGAACCAGTCTCCTGTCTGCCACAAATCGGGTCTTTTTTGATGAACACTGTTGCACAATTTTCTTAAAACTTCCAATTAAAACATTTGATTGATGATCTGACCTGGGGGAACAAACTCTGAATTTATTACGCCCTTGGCATCAAAAAACAAATAAGCATGTTTTGATGTTTGAATTGACTTGACGACTTTTTTTTGGACGGGGTGATGATGATGTCTTCCATTGGCTTGACTGTTGCTTCATTTCTGGGTCATAATGATAACAACATGACTCATCACCAGTAATGACTTTTGACAGAAAATCTGTATCAGTTTTAAGCTGTTGTTCCAAAGCACGATGTGTTTCAACCCGACGTTCCTTTTGATTGTCAGTCAGAACCCGAGGAACAAATGTGGCAGCAACCCTTTTCATTCCCAATATTCCATTAAAATTTGCTGAACCGAGTTCCTAGATGACCCACTAAGCTCTGACAGTTGACCAATTGTCTGTCGATGGTCTGTGAGCACAAGCTCTCGAATTTTTTCAATATTTTTGTCAATTCAGGCAGTCGATGGACATCCAGAATGAGATTTATCATCAATCAACGTGTCATTTTTAATTGCGTAAACCACTCGTATACTTGAGTTTTTCCCATAGCCTCATCTGAGTAAGTTGTTTTCAACATTAAAAGAGTTTCAGCTGCATTTTTACCAAGTAGAAAACAAAATTTCACCGATGCATGTTGTTCACTTAAACTTGCCTTCATAAAAAACTAAACAACAATAAAACAATGCTAGCAAAAACAATCAAAGCAGATGAACAGAACAGCCAGATTGACAACACAGTTGGCACTGAACTGGCAGTGAGTTGTGCTGTATACGCCTAGCGGCAGAAATGTGTACTGCACAAGTTCCACCCATGGCAATGTTATAATGTGCTACAGAAGATGCAAGATGCTAGCACCAGCAGAGGCCCCCACTCTTGGATGTGCGCGTAGCCTCTCTGTAGCACACACTACTGGCAGGCCGACAGCTTATTGAGTCGGGTCCAGCCAGCCTCTCTCTCATTCCTATATTTACTTAAGTCAGTGTGTCTTGAATTAGTAGGCAGCCACTCCGTGGCATGTGTTTATCTGTACCTATATGCTTGATGTAGTAAACAACATATTAATGAGAAGTAGGGTTGTTTTTCATATGTACCATTGTGCCATTGCTTTTTGCATTAGGGAAGCTCTGCTTCAAATGTTGGTGCAACAGCAGATGGAACTTCTTACAAGTTTTTGCAGTGCCTGTGTTATTCTGATAACAATGCACTGCGGCGACCACAGCTATTAAGAAACACATCAGATGAATTCGCAATTGTGAATAATGACTACCATCAGCTGTAGAATGGAATGATGACAATGAAAATTTATGCCAGACCAGGACTCGAACCCTGATTTTCCACTTACCAAGAGTGGAACTTCTTATGGTCTTGAAACTGGCTGTGCCAGTGTTGCTCTCTCCACCTTCATCTCTAGCTATGTTTTCTCTTCTGTTCCCACTGTTTTGTGAGATGGCAGGAGTTAGGATTGTGTAAGAACACCTCCTCAGGCAACATTTCATGTGACAGACATGTTGCCCACTGTTTTTGGCATGGCTTTCTCCCACCTTGTATCGGGTACTGTGGCAGTTGGTCCTGTTGCAGGAACCTTCTTCATTGTCTTTCGACAGTTTATTCTTGTTGTTGTCTTCCTGTCATTGCTACCGCATGCACATTGTGACCACTAGGGTTGAATTCTACCAGTGCAAGAAATGGTCTCATCTGTCTTATCATGCCTGGACTGCAACCCTCCATGACCGTAGCCGCAAATGCCATTTTGTCACGTCCTATTCCAAAGAAACGTATGTGGACGACATGGATCGCAATGTTACAGTCTGCTCTGCCCCAGATAAGTCCAGCAACAGGTCTTCCACTTAGAAAATCCTTCCCTTGATGAGGCATTGTTAATTGCCCAGTTGTATGAGGTCCCACTTGCCACTGGTTGGCAACTGGAAGCATGGTGCGACATCGTGATAGTGCAGGGTGGCCCAGCTGCATCCTCTGCATCTGAGGAGGACAACATAGCAGCAGTGTATGCCAGCCAATCCATGCAGCATGTAAAAAGTGTTCCAGCTGCCGCTCCCAGTTGCCATTTTGAGTGTGTCTAATTACTCCCATCATGATTGACCAGTGTGTCACCAGTCCTGCGCCGTCTGTCGTAAGTGATGGAAAAAAGGCCACATCATGGTAATCTGCCAATCAATAGCACAGAATGCTGTATCAATACCAGCGGTTAATGTTTGGCATATGACAAATGCCACCACATTTTTTCAGTGCTATCTGGAACTGGTCATGTTCACTATACTGCAATGTTTCAACTACCTGAATGATATTAGTGTTACCAGATGTGCTACGAGTCACTATCTGCACAGCCTCTGGGCTCATTTTCAAAAACTATGGACCATGGGTCTCCATTGCAATCTGCAGAAATCCAAATTTTTCCAACTATCTCTAAAGTATCTGGTCCACACCATATTACGGCAGGGTTTTCTATCCATGGTGAGTCTGGTCAAGGCCATTAAGGACCTGCCATTTACACAAATTGCAGGCTTTCTTGGGTAAAATAGCCTGTTACCACTGGTTCATTGCCAGGACATCCACCATTGCACATCCTCTCTATCTTCTTTCCCACAAAGGTGCTTCCTTTATCTGGTCTCCAAAGTGCTGCAACCAGGCCTTTTCCATACTGAATGACCACCTTAGGTCAATGCCATGCCTAGCTACTTTTGATACTAACAAAGCATTGGTTTTGGCTATGGATGTTTTGCAGTACAGCGTGGGGGCCGTCCTCGCTCATTGGAATGGAGACTGCTTGGAGCATCCACTGGTGTTTGCTCTCAGGTCAAAAGGAGCTTCTGGCCATCGTGTGTGCGGTCACCAGATTTCATATACTCTTGTATGGCACCAAATTCCAACTCATTATGGACCACAAGCCATTCCTTTTGTTTTTCAGTCCATCTGCCTGGATTCCCGATAAGGTGGCCTGCAGGTTGCATTGGTGGGCATTGTTCCTCTCCAAATACCACTATGACATTCATTTTCACCCCACTGACCACCATGCCAATGTGGATGCCTTATCCAGGCTGCACTTCATTTGGATGTTGCCTTCTGCCTGTACCCAGGTCACAAGGGTCACAGTGTCTGTTACTGTCCTCATGCAGATTGTCCACCTCGTCCAGCAAAGTTGGTCATCTTGTCCTCTGGGCTGCACTTCTGATCTGCTTTGTAACTATTTTTTCTTGAGATCTTAGATGGGGTCTTCCACCTCTCCAAGAACACAGCTCCCAGAGTGGTCATTCTCTGGAGTTTTCGGCAGGAGGTCTCACAGCTGTTGCATGAGGGTGACTGGGGTGTTTCCTGCACCAAAGACGTGGCTTGCAGACATGTACTGGCCTAGCATTGACCAGGAGCTGGAGCATTTGGTGGCTGTGTCCCCAGTGTGCTAGTCAACAGGCAGCTCCCGATGCTTCATTTTCTCCGTGTCCTCCAGCGACCTAGCCCTTAGAATGCATCCATGCGGACTTTGGTGGTCCATTTCTGAATGTTTTTTGGCTGTTTATCGTTGGCACATTTTCGCTTTTACCATACGTGGCCCATGCTTTTTGGACACTGTGGAGGTTACTATTCAGACTCTTTGAAAAATTTTTTTCTGTGAAAGGTCTCCCAGTTACCCTCATTGCTAACAACAGACCTCAGTTCCTGTCCCAGGTGTTTCGTGATTTCTGTGTGTTGTCAGGCAGTTGCTATGTTCGGTCCCCTTTCTTTCACCCACAATGTAGTGGGAAGGCCAAGTGCATGGTTCGCACCTTTAAGGCTCAGTTGAAAAAATATCTGCAGGACTATCCCACTAAGGAGGTGTTAACTGGTTTCTTTTCTTGTGGCCTACTAGACGAATCCTATTGGTTCCCATAGCCCTGCTGAGCTTCTTCATGGTCGCCAGTTGCGTACGCCACCCCACCTCCTCCATCCAGCTTCTTGCCTGCCATCATGTTCCAATGTACCGCATTTTCCACCGGCGATGGCATTCTGGGCAAATGGTTTTGGTCAGTGCCCCTGCTGGTTGCTGGCAACCATCATGTGCCCATGTGTCGGAATGGCTGTCGTGTCTACACTCTCTGGACAGGAGAACTGGAGGTCTTAAGGCATCAAAATCAGCTCCGAGTGATGGTGGGCATTCACCCACTTTTCCTGGCCACGCAAGTGCCCTAGCCGGTGCCCCAGTTGGTGTGTGCCACCTATCCAGTGAAGTTCCAGCCTCAGTTTCCACGTGTGTCAGTGCCTTGCCGCCCGATCAGCCGCTCCAGTGCCCCTCCAGTCGGTGAACACACCTTTGCCTGTTCAGTGTCTCCTGTGTGACCTCTGCCTGTGGCAGTCATCTCCACATTCCCCAGTGCCACTGGACATCACCATGGATCCTGGCTTGGAATGCCGATCGGCAGTCCTGTCATCTCATGCTCCCGCAGGGGCTATCAGGGCGCTCACTGTATTGGCCACTTCGTTCCATTTGCCGAAGTCCCTGCTAACCGGAAGTTTATCTCCCCTTTCTCCCCTCTCAGGCCTCCAAGGATGTGGGCACCATGTCCACGTTGCATCCATTCACTTCTGGCCCTGTGAATCAGTGATGATGCACCCCCAAATGGGGAAGGGTATAGTGACATGTGTAACATTCCACACCTGCAATCTGGATGCGCAGCTGTAAGGCATGCCACAGAAATTGCAAGACGCCCGTTGCGTCAGAGGCTCCCACTCTTTGATGCATGCACAGCCTTTACATTGTGCACTCTACTGGCCAGCAGACAACTGATAGAATTGGGTCTGGTCAGCGTCACCCTCAGTCCTATTGTTACTTCAGCCAGTGTGTCTTGAACTAGTAGGGCAGCCCTTGGCAAGTACTTTTCTGTATCCATATTCTTGATGTAATAAAGTGTTGTGTTCAGTATTATTGGTGTGTTCTTGTACACAGAACAGTTGGAGATTGAACTTTGGTGAGAAGACCTTGCCACAGTGAAAAATGCTTTTGTTTTAATGGATTGTCAATCCCATCTCCCCCCCCCCCCCTCCCCCTATTTCACTGTAATACAAAACAAAATGCCCTTCTTTGAACTTTTCTGATGTTCTCAGTCAATCCAGTAGGGTAAGGATCCTATACTGCACAGCAATACTCTTAATAGAGGAAGGACAAGCACAGTGCAGGCGATCTCTTTAGTAAACCTGTTGCATCTTGTAAGTGTTCTGTCAGTGAAGCAGTTTTTGGTTCATCTTTTCCACAAGATTATCTGTGATTGTTCCAATTTAAGTTGTTCATAATTATAATTCCAAGGTATATAATTGAATTGACACCCTTTAAATTTGTAACCAAAAATTAATGGATTCCTATTAGTACTCATGTGGAGGACTTCACACTTCTCATTATTTAGCGCCAATTGCCTCTTTTCACACCATATAGGTATCCTGTATTAGTCATTTTGGTATTGATTCTGATCTTCTGATGATTTTAGTAAATTTTAAATGACTGTCATCTGAAAACGATCCAAGATGGCTGCTCAGATTGTGTCCTAAATTGTTTATATAGTTGAGGATTGCTTCCATTTTACTCGGTGATTTTCCATCAGTTATTATTATTTGTAATCTTTCCAACAAGAAATCATGAATCCAGTCTCGCAACTTAGATGATATGCTATAGCCGTACAGTTTGATTAGGAGCCACTTGTGGGGAATGGTGTCAAAAGACCTTGGGAAATCTAGAAATATAGAATCAATTTGAGATACCCTGTTGGTAGCTTTCATTACTTTGAGAGAATAAATAACGAGTTGTGTTTCACAAGAATGATCAGTGCTGAGTGTGTGTCAACTGATTGTTATCCTCTAGGTAATTCATAATTTTCGAACACCCTACATATGCCAAAATCCTCCCGCAAACTGACATCAGTGATGTTGTTATTGTGGTCTTCAGTCCAAAGACTGGTCTGATGCAGCTCTCCATGCTACTCTATCCTGTACAAGCTTCATCATCTATGAGTAACTACTGCAACCTATATCCTTCTGGAATCTGCTTAGTGCTTTCATCTCTTGGTCCCCCTACACGATTTTTACCCTCTGTGCTTCCCTCCAATACTAAATTGATGATCCCTTGATGATTCAGAATGTGTCCTACCAACCAATCCCTTCTTCTACTCAAGTTGTGCCACAAATTCCTCTTCTCGTCGATTCTATTCAGTACCACCTCATTAGTTATGTGATCTACCCATCTAATCTTCAGCATTCTTGTGTAGCACCACATTTCAAAACCTTCTATTGTCTTCTTGTCTAAACTGTTTATCGTCCATGTTTCACTTCCATTCATGGCTACACTCCATACAAATACTTTCAAGAAAGACTTAGATCTCTACTCGATGTTAAAAAATTCCTCTCCTTCAGAAACGCTTTCCTTGCCATTGCCAGTCTACATTTTATATCATCTCTACTTCGACCATCATCAGTTATTTTGCTCCCCAAGTAGCAAAGCTCACCTACTACTTTAAGTGTCTTATTTCCTAATCTAATTGCTTCATCATCATCTGATTTAATTCGACTACATTCCATTATCCTCGTTTTGCTTTTGTTGATGTTCATCTTATATCCTCCTTTCAAGAGACAGTCCATTCTGTTCAGCTGCTCTTCCAGGTACTTTGTTGTCTCTGACAGAATTACAATGTCATCAGCGAACCACAAAGTTTTTATTTCTTTTCCATGTATTTTGATTCCTGCTCCAAATTTTTCTTTTGTTTCCTTTACTGCTTGCTCAGTAAGCAGATTGAATAACATCGGGGATATGCCACAACCCTGTCTCACTCACTTCCCAACCACTGCTTCCCTTTCATACCCTTTGACTCTTACAACTGCCATCTGGTTTCTGTACAAATTGTAAATAGCCTTTTGCTCCCTGTATTTTTCCTTTGCCACCTTCAGAATTTGAAAGAGATTATTCCAGTCAACATTATCGAAAGTTTTCTCTAAGTCTACAAATGTTAGAAACGTCGGCTTGCCTTTCCATAATCTATCTTTCTAAGATAAGTCGTGGGTTCAGTATAGCTTCGTGTGTTCCAACATTTCTACAGAATCCAAACTGATCTTCCCCGAGGTCAGCTTCTACCAGTTTCTCCATTTGTCTGTAAAGAATTCATGTTAGTATTTTGCAGCCATGACTTATTAAACTGATAGTTCAGTAATTTTTGCACCTGTCAACACCTGCTTTCTTTGGGTCTTCTTGAAGTCTGAGGTATTTCACCTGTCTCATACATCTTGTCACCAGATGGTAGAGTATTGTCATGGATGGCTCTCCCAAGGCTGTCAGTAGTTCTAATGGAATGTTGTCTACTCCTGAGGCCTTGTTTCGACTTGGTCTTTCGGTGCTCTATGGAATTCTTCACGCAGTGTCATATCTTCCATTTCATTTTCATCTACGTCCTCTTCCATTTTCATAATGTTGCCCTCAAGTACATCGTCCTTGTATAGACCCTCTATATACTCCTTCCACCTTTCTGATTTCCCTTCTTTGCTTGGAACTGAGTTTCCATCTGAGCTATTGGTATTCATACAGATCATTCTCTTTTCTTCAAAGGTCTCCTTAATTTTCCTGTAGGCAGTATCTATCTTACCCCTAGTGACATATGCCTCTACATCTCTGCTTAGCCATTTTGCAGTTTCTGTCATCTCATTTTTGAGACGTTTGTATTCCTTTTCACCTGCTTCATTTACTCTGATTGTATGTTTTATCCTTTCATCAATTAATATCAGTATCTCTTGTGTTACCCAAGGATTTCTACTAGCCCTTATCTTTTTACCTACTTGATCCTCTGATGCTGATTTCATCTCTCAAAGGTACCCATTCTTCTCATATTGTATTTCTTTTCCCCATTCTTGTCAATCGTTCCCTAATGTTCTCTCTGCAACATTCTACAACCTCTGGTTCTTGCAGTTTATCTGGGTCCCATCTCCTTAAATTCCTACCTTGTTGCAGTTTTTTCAGTTTTAATCTACAGTTCATAACCAATAAATTTTGGTCAAGAAGTCCACATCTGCACCAGGAAATTGTAAAATTAAAAATCTGGTTCTGAAATCTCTGTTTTACCATTATGTAATCAATCTGAAACCTTCCGGTGTCTCCAGGTCTCCTCCACATAGGCAGCCTTCTTTCATGATTCTTATACCAAGTGTTAGCTTTGATTAAATTATGTTCTGTGAAAATTTGTACAGGGGATTTTCTCATTCAGTCCATATTCACTTTCTATTTTTCTTCATTTTCATTTTCCCACTATTGAATTCCAGTCCCCCATAACTTAAATTTATGTCTCCCTTAACAATCTGAATAATTTCTTTTATCTCATCATATATTTCTTCATTACCTTTGGAGCTAGTTGAATATAATCTTATATTACTGTGGTGGGTGTGGCCTTCATGTCTATCTTGGCTACAATAATGTGTTCACTATGCTGTTCGTAACAGTTTATCCACATTCCAATTTTTTTAAATTCATTATTAAGCCTACTCCTGCATTACCCTGGATTCACCTGACCAGAAGTACTATTCCTCCTGCCACCAAACTTCACTAACTCCCACTATATGTAACTTTAATCTATCCATTTCCCTTTTTAAATTTTCTAACCTACCTGCTCGATTAAGGGATCTGCCATTCCACCCTCCAATCTGTAGAATGCTAGTTTTGTTTCTCCTGATGACATCCTCCTAAGTAGTCCTCACCCGGAGATCCGAGTGGGGGAATATTTTACCTCTGGAATATTTTATGCAAGAGGATACCATCATCATTTAGCCATATTGTAGAGCTGCATGTCCGTGGGAAAAATTACAGCTGTAGTTTCGCCCTTGCTTTCAGCTGTTTGCAGCACCAGCACAGCAAGGCCATTTTGGCTGGCGTTACAAGGCCAGATCAGTCAGTCATCCAGATAGTTGCCCCTGCAACTACTGAAAAAGCTGCTGTCCGTCTTCAGAAACCACACATTTGTATGGCCTCTCAGCAGATACCCCTCCATTGTGGTTGCACCTACAGTATGGCTGTCTGTATCGCTGAGGTGCGCAAGTCTCCCCACCAACAGCAAGGTCCTTGGTTCATGGAGTTGGATTCAACCTCTATGGGTTGAAATAGGAATATTTCATTATGCAAGCACTTTTAAGCTAACTCTATGAAAATTTGTATTTGCTTCTATGTTAGTCCAAACCACTAATGATAGAAGAGGATGTATATCTTATATTTTTAAGTATCGTTTAAGAAGGGATTGTCAAAATTCCATTCCTAAGAGGATGAAAAGCTTTTTGAAGATATGTTGTTTTAAGGCAATTTTCAACTTAGAGCTATGAAAATTGGTGTTTGGTTTCTCAGTCAGAAATTTAAAAAAATGGTTTTCAGCATTTTTGCAAATTAAACTTCTAAGATGGTAAAATAGTGAGTGAAAGTTTTTTGAAAATAAATCGTTATTAAAGAACTACTAAAGTGTTTTTAAAGCCACATCTATGAATACTGGTATTTGAGTTCTCACACAGAACAGAAAGAAAAAAGAAAAAGAAAAAAAAAGGTACGTGTTTTGGTGTTTTTGGAAATTGAACCCCCTGAGGGAGTGAAAAAGGGAATGAAAAACTTTGTGAAAATATTTTGTTATATTAAAAAATTTAAAGGTAAATCTATGAAAATTGGTATTTCACTTCTTGGTTTGATATAAAGAAATATGTGTTATGGGATGAAAGTTTCTATGGAAATATCACTACAAGAAAGCAAAAGACATGATTAACAAAAACCTTTGACTCCAGCTACCAGAATCGCTGGTCAGAATTACATCCAGAAAAGACCATACATCTATAGCCTTAATTAGTATGGAAAGTTTAGATGATTTTGCAGTTTGTGGACAACATAAAAAATTCAATTGAAGAAAAGCAGAGAAAATAATTTGCAGAGCGCATACATTGTATATGAGTGAAGCAGCAGGCACTAAGCTAGTAGTAAATAAAAGGGGCAGATTTTCATTAGATAATATTGTTTCTGCGCCTAAAAGGACCATAAGACTTGTATCTGATTACATATCATGTACTTAAATATAATAGATGCTTCATTATGAAAAATAAGAAAGAAACTACCATGATAAAATTTTATTAATGTCAAAAATGCATACATTTTGTATTGTTTTATAACCCAGGATATGCAATTAAATTTATGGGGTTGGATAAAAATATGGAAACACTGCGAGAAATGCATGGTTGAAAATAAATGCAGATGTGCAGATGCTTGCCAAGCCTGCAGGTGGTGCTGTCATATTTGACCATGAATGGCTCCCTGCAGTGCCCTTAGTACATTGCAAGTGTCAGTCATGGTCAGAACAGTGTTCTGTGTAGTTGCGAGTGCATTACATTGGAGTTAAGTGAATTCGAACATGGGCAAATAGTTGATGGTCTTATGGTGGGTACTGCTTTCTTAACCAAGGTAGGCAAAGCGTTTGGTGTTTTAGGAGGTACCTTACTGAAGATTTACACCATATGCAGGGAAAGTGGAGAAACATCATCAACCATGTGGCAATGTGGGCAAAAGTGTGTGTTGAATGATCGTGCCAGACACTCATGGAAGAGGATTGTGTCAAAAAATGTGATGACAACAGCTGCAAAAATAACTACAGCACGGAGTGTCACACTCAAGAACTCTCAGCGCAAAAACAACACCAAGAGTGCTCCCAAAGCTGCAAATTGCAGGGCATGCTGGAATTCCAAAGCCGCATGAGTGATGCAAATAACCATAACAGGAAAATGAGCTGCCGAAGTTTGAAGCAATTAATGAATGTCATTTAGTTGGATGAGTCTTGTTTCACAGTGTTTGCAAGTTCTGTCCAAGTCTACAACTGGTGTAGGCTGTCCCATGCCTGTGCTGCCGAAGCTTGCTGTCAAGAGCGAAACATAGCAGAAGTTTGGTGGTGATTTGGGGAGCCATCATGGTATTCTGTGGCCCTCATGGCTACTCTGCAAGAGTGCGTTACTGCCAAGTATTATGGACCTTTTCGGCTGATCAGGTCCATCCCAAAATACAATGTTTGTCGCCCCTGTGATGACACTGTCTTCCAAGATGACAGGCCCCTTTTTCTCACCGTGCAGGATTGGTTTTCTGGTTTCTGAGCATGAGGATAAATTGTTACATTCTCCTGATCAACACAGTCACCAGATCTCAATATTATTGAGCCTTTGTGGTCTACTCTGGAGCGAAGGGTGTGTAATCACTTTCCACTGTTTTCATCATTACTTGATCTTGACATTGTTTTGGAGGAAGACTGGTACAAGATTCTCTTGAAAACCATACAGGATCTGTATTTATCCATTCCAAGATGAATGGAAGCTGTTTTGAATGCTAACAGTTTTCCTGCATGGCATTAGGCTTGGTAATGTGTTGTGCTTTTGGTGTTTCCAAATTTTTGACTGCCTCTTGTAGACAGATAAAGCTTTGAAAACCCTGTATCTACGTTCCCATCATTGAATGGAACAATGGTAACCAACTGTTGTTGAGTTGGAGCACTGAGTCGTTGACAAGAATATAAATAAGACTGAAATCACTGCTGAGTATACTAATACAATATTAATTTCGATTAGCAGAATATTCAAGCAATTCTTCATTATTTTTAACTAGGTATATTACTTTTTGAAATTTTGCAACATAGGATACTTCTCGTTGTTGAGTGGTCAAGAACTGGCACCATAAATAAGTGGAGTAGTGAAAAATTTCAGAGATTTGTTGGTGGTTATTATCAGAAGAAAAGCAGTTTGCATACTACATTCTGTATTACCAAGTGCTAAATATCAGATCTGGCATAGTGTCCAAATGTCCTTCCAGTATTGCTATTCATTGATGGTCTAGGTAGAGCATGAAGTGTTCAGTCAGCAGGTCAGCACCTAATACAACAGCAGCACCACAGACTTCAGTTTAGTTTTCATATGTAAATGGTTGTCATTGCCAATGCTCTTCATAAGTGTAGCACTTTTATTTCCAAAATAATATGAGCTAATAGTGCTACACATCGTCTTTCAGTGTTTTATTGGAGTGTGTCATTTATATTACATTTATAAACGTATTCTTTCATTTATATATGGTGTTATGTTTTCATTACAGAAAAAAAACAGTGACAGTAAGCAAGAACGGAGGCCATTTGACAGAAATGTTGACCTGCAGGCAAACAGATTTGATGAGGCACAAAAGAAGGCAATTTTCAAGAAAGCTCAATTATTAAATGATAGGTTTGCTAGTGGTGAAAGCAAATATCTTTGAGCAATGCTTTCAGAAAGTGTGCTGATTTTTTGGATGACTAAAAGTACAAATGTGTAGGAATATTTATGAACTAATTTTAAAATGATTTATTTTTGTCACTAATCTTACCAAGTGGAAAATTTATGAGTGGACAATTTTACTTGAAAAAAATTCTCATAGTAGGTGAAGAATCATATGTAATGTTTAGTGAGAGACTGTATTTTCTTATTTTATTTTTCCAATGAAAATGAGAGGCTCTAAGTTGTGTTCATTGTAATCTACTGACTGTTTGCCACCTTATTTTTTCAAGTGATGATTATGGTTATGGTTACTGTGTGTTCCAATTATATGTTCCAGTAAAACTATTTTTAACTTGTTGAAATAAAATGTTAATAAGTGATATTTTTAAAATTACAGATGACTTTTCAGATATTAATAACATTTTATTTGTTGAGTGACATCATTAATCACACATGTAAAAACTGAACTGTTGTGTTTGGTATTGTAGCATATATATCTTTGCACATGTACAATTTCATAATTTTAACATGTATGTATTATAATAATACAGCCCTTGTCAAAGTACGTTATATTTATCTTGAGAGAGAGGGGGGGGGGGGGGGAGGAACACATTGCCAATGTACATTGTCAATTTAAATAAAATTTATATGGGAATGGCCAGTAATACATGTGATGAATATGTAAGGTGGCAAAATTCAATAAACATTGTTCTCTGTTTGTATGTTTCTTGTTCACCATTATAAATGCTATGTGCCCTTGTTCCTAGAGGACATGAAATATTGCTCTCTATGACACTGGGTAACAATATCCAGGATATAACAAGTTAATTGAAAAAAAGATGTTTGCATCGACAGTAAGGAAATAAAGGCCAAGAATGCGGTAACAAGAGTAATGCAATATGTACAAAATAAATGTGGATCTCAATAAGGTCGGACTGGCTCTTAAGTGCAAAGGGCAGTAGTCGGAGAATAAGTTCCCAGGGAAAATACTGGCAGGATGCTCTGTGTGGAACTAAACACACCTTGTAGCTGGGAATGAGCACTTGATGGCCGCTGAAGATGATCACTGGCTGGGTGCTATGTTCATGGCCTTTATATCTGAGTCCAAGGATGGGGATTGTTCTGATTTAGGTTCAGTAAGGTAGCATGTAAGAGTTTGGAGCCGAAGACCAAAACGTCCAATTCAGAATAACATCACAACTGATGAGCACACTGTGCTGCTGCTCTGGGTATCAGCTCGCATGAGTGTCTGGAAGAAGAAATGATAATTACTTTTGATAGCAGCGTTTGTCCTTAACGATAGAAGTCCTGTTTGGTGGGGTTAGTAGCAGCCATTGCTCGGACTAGAAGATGCTCTTGACACCTGTCTGACTCGTGCTGTCCTGTTGCCAGCTTATAGAGCTACCTGCAGCGGAGTAATGTTGGAAATATTATCTGTCACATGGCGCGCCGATGTGAGTAGGTTCCATGGTAGCCACTTGATGGCCAGTCTTGATGGCATCATGTCATGCTAATGGTGCTGAGACATGCAGGGGCTGCCTGCCTGCTGGATCTGCCAATCTATTGAGCGAGAGCCTCCTTCATGGCTGCATGCAGTGCATAAAGGAAATTAATTGCATGATTAACAGGCAGTGTTTATTTTTGTAAAAAATGATGGAGTGTTATGCAGATTCAGGTAAGTTGGTTCTTTGACTAGAGCTATGATTCGTGGGGTGGGGGGGGGGGGGGAGGTGGGAGGCATTTGTGGTGCTTCTGAGGCTGTTTCGATTTGTAGTTTGGGAAAAATTTAAATTATAACTTTCACTGAAGAGTGCGGGTGTTGTCATTCAAATCACGAGTTCGAACCAAAAATTTATGTGGTTATAGTACTGAGAATTATTTAGACATACACTGACTAGCCATTCTGCCTTTGAGGAACCCAGTGATCATTTTGTGAACTGAATTCTTTTATTGTATTTTTCACCCCTGGTGATACAAATGGTGTCATAAGAGGTTTCGACTCCTTAACGAATTGTCAGATGATCTGAGTGCATTACGTAGTAAGTCATCAAAGTTGTGCTATGACTGGTTTCTATGTTGTGTGCCCTAATCATCTGCTAACAACTTGTTAAGAAGTCCAAGCTGGTGGTGATACTCTGCCTGCAGGTCCGGGCGTTAGAATAGGCCCGCAGTATTCCTGCCTGTTGTAAGAGGTGACTAAAAGGAGTCTCTCACATTTCTGCCTTTATGTGTTGGTCCCCTCTCGGGTTCGACCTCCATCTTTTCCAAATTTCTGTTGCTAGTGTGTGCCATTTGGGGAAGGACACCTTACATGGCATTTTTTTGTTTGTCCATTGTGCACCAAAATCTTGCATGCTACTTATTGTCGTGTAGCAGGCTTTGCACCCAACATCTAATGGGTTGCCTACTTCTCGTTTCCTGCGCCGTACCATCCTTCGCGCCCATGACAATTGTGGACCATTTCAGCACCCGAAATCCCTCGCCATAAGCCAGTCCGTGGTGGTGGGGTTGTCATGCACCCTCTTGGTGGTAGCCCCCTGACAACATAGGGATCGCACTGCTGATGCCAGAGCTGAGACCTCCCCGCATATGCCAAGGAGTAGGTGCCCATCTTTCTGGGGCACCAGGACTCCCGGCAATGGCCATTGGAAATAATATCTGTCACATGGCACACCGATGTGTGGCCCTTGCTGAGGCTGGGTGGCACCCATGGGGGAGCTCCTAGTTGGAATGGGTGGCATCAAGGCAGATGACCCGCAATGAAACAGATTAAATTGAATCAAGCTGGTGGTAGCTTGGCCCCAGCAGTCTCGAAGTGCATATGAAATGAATTTGATGCTGCGACCTATGATTCCCGATCGTTCCCCTCCCTGGCCATGCCTTGGGAGGACCATAGGGCGACCCAGTCTTGTGAGCCGTATTCGCCTTGGTACCTAGTTTGCTGCAGGACTGATGGAGAGACCTTTCAGGCAATGAAGCCCCAATTTTTCATATACCACCTTGAAGATAGGTTTGGGGAAGTGGCGGCGCAGCGGGTCGAATTTGATCCAAGCGGCCTCCTCAGCCCAGTTGCGGGCATTGCTCGCCTGTGACAAGCTGGGTGATATCCCCGTCTCGTTTACTTCTCATAAAAGCCTTAACTTGGTCCAGGGTCTTATTTTCCATCGCGACCTCCGTTTGCAGTCGGATGAGGAGCTACACGCCAACTTAGTGACGAGGTGTCTACTTCATCTGGCACGTGCACAGGGGACCCAAAGACAACAGAGTTGCTACCAGTGCCTTCATCTTGGCCTTTGAGTGTGACTCTTTGCCTGAAAAGGTCGTGGTGATGGTTTACTGTTGTGACTTGAAACCATACATCCCTCCCCTTATGCGGTGCTTCAAGTGTTGGAAGTTTGCTCACATGTCACCTCATTGCGCTTCCAGTGCCACATGCAGGGATTGCAGTCGTCCTCTGCACCTGGGCAGCTGTGGGAAGTACCACTCCCCCTGTTCGCCTGGCTGCCCTGTTCTCCATAAGGAGTGATGAATCATGGAAATAAAAACTCTGGACAGGCTCACCTGTCAGGATGTGAAGAGGAAATATGTACGGCTTCATCCCGTGCAGATGACTACATCGTATGCTGTGACTGCGATTTCGTTGCTCCTGATGGCGACGGCTGTCCCTGCGGTTGTTAAGCCTCCAGTGGGCCCTCAGGGCCTCCCTAGCTCTTCCCCCGTGTCTGTGATAGGGAACACTGCTTCTTTTGGTACTCTCAAGGTACCTCCTTTGGGAGACCAACCCCCCAAATTGATGGAGATATCGGACTCCCACCCCCCCACCCACCTGCCGAAGGAACACCAGCCTCCTCAGGCTTCTCTCGCACGGAAAGGGTCCCTTGGAAGTCTACCTTCTAAGGCGTTCTCCAGTGCAGCAGCTGACATCAGTCAGTGGCTCAAGGAGCCAGGAGTGGCAGATCGCAGAGCTTCCTGCTCTTCTTATGTCCCTGGCCCCCCTCCTGCGACTCCCTCCCAGGTTGCTCCTAAGGAGCAGTGAGAGGAGGGAAGAAGAAGAAGAAGCTGGGCAAGACGGAAGAGGTTCAGCTTGGCTCTGTGCCATGTGTTACTACCAGTTCTGCGTCTGAGGACGATTTGCAGATTTTGGCAGCCCCCAACAACCTCAATCTCGCCTCTTCCTCAGATGCAGTGGTCCTTGATTCCAGCTCTCCTTTGGTGGTGGTAGATGATACAGCGGCGTAATCTGCCTCCTCAGTCCCTTCACGCCTTTTTCGGCCATGGACAATGTCATTCTCCAGTGGAACTGCAGCTGTTTTTCCACCACCTTGCTGAGCTCTGACAACTTCTCAGCCTTCACCCTTTCTTTTTCTTTGCTCTCCAGGAAACTTGGTTTCCGGTGTTGGGAACCCCCGCCCTCCGTGGCTATCGGGGTTATTATAAGAATTGGGCAGCTTATGAGAGGGTATCTGGTGGAGTCTGCATCTACATCCTTAACTCTCTTTCTTCAAATGCCTTTAGAGGCTGTCACTGTTAGGGTGTGGACGTTGTGGGCTGTTACCGTGTGCACGATCTGTCTTCCACCAGATGGTGATGTCTCACAGCATGTACTGACTGCACTGATAGCCCAACTGCCACCCCCTTTTCTATTACTGGGCAACTTCAACGCTCATAACTCTTTGTGGGGTGGATTGGTGTCAACAGGCTGAGGCACTGTCTTTGAGCAAGTGTTGGCACAGCTTGACTTTTCTCTTTTAAATAATGGTGCCTCCACACATTTCAGTGTGGCACACATACTCAGCCATCGACCTCTCGGTCTGCTGCCCTGCCCTTCTACCGTTTGTCCAATGGAGTGTG
The DNA here is from genome assembly GCF_023864345.2 of Schistocerca serialis cubense. Lineage (NCBI taxonomy): Eukaryota > Metazoa > Arthropoda > Insecta > Orthoptera > Acrididae > Schistocerca > Schistocerca serialis. The sequence goes on along the minus strand of NC_064639.1, from coordinate 221,231,596 downwards.
CATGGCAATTTTTGTGGTAGTGACCACTTTCTGATCTTTCTGTCACTGCCCCAGCATCACTCACCTGGGCGCCGTCCCAGATGGGCTTTGAATAAGGCTGACTGGGACTTGTTCGCCTCCATTGCCACTATTGAGCCTCTTTTCTCATGATGCCATTGATGTGGTGGTTCACACGGTCACCACCGGCATCATTTCTGCAGCGGAATCTGCAATTCCCTGTTCTTCTGGGTCTCCTCGGTGGAGCACTGTGCCTTGGTGGTCACCAGAGATTGCTGAGGCGATTCGTGATCGCAGCCGTGCCCTCCAACATCATAAGCAGCACCTGCCTTTAAGCAGCTCCGTGCCCGAGCCCGACACCTTATTTACCAATGGCAGGAGGAGTGCTGGGAAAGGTATGTCTCCACCATTGCCATCTGTACCTGTCCATCGCAGGTTTGGGCCAAGATTAGATGACTATGGTTATCGGACCCCCGTCATTGTACCTGGGCTTTCCCTGAATGGAGCAGTCTGTACTGACTCTGACATGATTGCACAACTCTTAGCAGAGCATTATGCTCAGAGTCCGCTTCTACAAATTACCCTCTGGCTTTCCGCTTCCCGAAAGAGCAGTTGGAACGTCGGAGTCTTTCATTCCATATGCGCCACCCCGAATTGTATAATGCCCCATTCAGTGAGTGGGAGTTCCAAAGTGCCACTTGCCCTGATATGGCTCTCGGGCTAGATTGCATCCACTATAAGATGCTCAAACACCTTTCGGTGAACTGCCAGTGATGCCTCCTAGACCTTTTCAACTGTATCTGGGTTGAGGGTGAGTTCCCATCACAATGGCGGGAAAGCATCGTCATCTCCGTGTTGAAACCTGGCAAGAACCAACTGGAGTTGGACAGCTACTGCCCCATTAGCTTCACAAACGTTCCGTGTAAGTTGCTCGAACACATGGTGAACCGGAGGTTGAGTTGGCTACTTGAGTCTCGTGGCTTTCTGTCTCCGTACCCAGGTGGTTTCCGTAAGGGCTGTTCTGCCACCGATAATCTAGTCTGCCTGGAGTCTGCCATCTGCATGGCACTTGCCTGTCGTCAGCATCTGGTAGCTGTCTTTTTTGACATGTGGAAGGCATATGATACGACATGGCGACATCACATCATCACCACGCTTCATGGATGGGGTCTTGGGGGCCCGCTCCCGATTATTTATTCAAAATTTTCTGTCGCTTCGTTCTTTCCGCATGCAAGTTGGTCCCTTCCATAGTTCCTCCTGAGTCCAGGAGAATGGGGTCCTGCAAGGCTCTGTCTTGAGTTTTTAGTTGCTATCAATGGGCTAGCTGCAGCTGTGGGAACATCCGTATCGGCTTCTTTGTATGCTGGTGACATTTGCGTGTACTATAGCTCCACTGGCATTGTGGTTGCTGAAAGGCAGCTACAGGGTGCAGTCTTGGGCTGTCACGCACAGCTTCCAGTTCTCGGCCGCCAAGACCTGTGTCACGCACTTCTGGCAGCATCGCACTGTTCACCCTGAGCCATGACTTTATCTTGATGGTGAACCTCTTGCCATGGTGGTGACGCTTCGGTTTTTGGGCTTGCTTTTTGATGCTCGGTTGACTTGGCTCCCTCATATTCTACAGCTTAAACAAACATGCTGGCGCCATCTTAACGCTCTTTGTTTCTTGAGTCACACCAGCTGGGGTGCCGATCGGTCTACCCCTCTAAGACTGTATCAGTATTCAGTCCCATCTCGATTATGGGAGCCTGGCTTATGGTTCGGCATCGCCTAACGTGTTGCGGTTGCTTGACCCCATACTTAACTGTGGGATCCGACTTGCAACTGGAGCTTTCCGCACAAGCCCTGTAAACAGCATCCGTGTGGAGGCTGGTGACCCTCCATTGCAGATCCAGCACCAACGAGTACTGGCCACTTATGCTGCACATGTTTGTAGCTTGCCCAGGCATCCAAATTGCTGTCTGCTGTTCCCCAACTTCGTCGTCCTCTTCCCAAATGGCGGCCCCAGTCAAGGTGTCTGATTGTGGTTCGCATCCAGTCTCTTCTCTCTGGGCTTGAGTTTTTCCCTCTCCCCCCTCTTTACTGGGCCCATATATCTATCCCCCCGTGGTGTGTGCCCCGCCCAGGCCTTCAGCTGGATTTGACACAAGGCTCGAAAGACTCAGTCCCTCCTGGGGCCCTCTGCCGACGCTTTCTTCCCATCCTTGCCACATTTCCCGGCTCTGCTGTCATCTATACTGGCGGTTCGATGGTTGCGGGTCGAGTTGGGTACGCTTTTACTCTTGGGGAACAATCTGAACCACTCTCATTACTGGTTGGCTGCAGTGTTTTCACTACAAAGCTTGTCACCATCTCTCGTGCCCTAGAGTATATCCGCTCCTGCTCAGGTGAGTCCTTCGTTATCAGTTGTGACTCCCTGAGCGGTTTACGAGCTATGACCAGTGTTTTCTTCGCTCTCGTCTGGTGATGGCTATCCAGGAGTCCATCCATACTCTTGCCTGTTGCGGCTGCTCTGTGGTTTTTGTGTGGACCCTGGGTCATGTCAGCATCCCGGGTAATGAACATGTTGACACGCTGGCCACATGGGCTGTCAGTGCGGCCCTGGAGATTGGCCTTTTGGAGTGAGATCTCCAGTCAGTTTTGCAGCAGATGGTACTTGGTACCTGGAGTGAAGAATGACGCACCCTGCCTTCCCCAACAAACTTCAGGTTGTCAAGAAGACTACCGGTGTGTGGCACTCCTCCTTGTGGGCCTCTCACAAGAACTCCGTTGTACTCTGCCAGCTACGCATTGGCCACACCTGGCTGGTGCACGGTTATTTAGTGCACCGCGAGGACCCACTTCTCTGTAGCTGTGGTTCAGCATTGACGGTGGTCCATATTTTGCTGGACTGTCTGCTTTTAACTGTTCTCGGGCAGACGTTTGCGCTGCCTGATACGCTCTCTGCACTTTTAACAGATGACACTGCAATGGCAGACTTAGTTTTGAGTTTTATTTGAGCTGGGAGCTTTTATTGCTTGATCTGAGGGTTTGTCTCTCTTGTGCTTTGCTTCTGGCCTTTGGCCTACTGTTTTAGATTGGGATTTTTAGTGTGTCTTTAGGTGGTTTGCTTTTCCTTTTTCGTTTCCATGGTCGGCCAACCACTGTAACATTCTATGTGCTTGTAATTCCTTTTGTTTGGTCTCTGTGTGTGTCTTTCTTGTCCTGTATCATCCCTTGTCATCTCCATTTCTTGTTTTTGTTCCTTGTGGGTGTTTCGTGGTTGTGTAAAAAGGGACCGATGGCCTTTTTAGTCTGGTCCCTTCAACCCCCACAAACCAACCAACCAACTGGCATGATACCACTTTTGTGACTGAGGCTGAAAAATACAATAAAAGGATTTAAATAAGGCATTGGAAACCTTGTGGAACGAAGCATACAATGATGTGGGGTGAAATGGGAGGGGGAGACTGTGGGGAAGAGGATATGAGTACAGCAAGGGTGAAATTAGGATCATGGAGTGGGATAGAGTTGGATGTGTGGTAGGAGTCTAATAGAGATTTAGGGTAGGAGAATTAATAGAATTGAAGGAAAACATCTAAATTATTCTAAGCTGATGTTTGGAGTGTGAATCCTGATGGCATGAGTTATGAAGAAGCTGTTGAAATCAAGCATGTTGTGCTTATCTGTGTGTTCCAGGCCTTGAGTGACTGCTCTTGGCCACAGTTTAAGCACTGACTATTTATCCAGGGCGACAGCTGGAAGGTGCTCATGTCCTCATTAAACACTGCAGAAACTGGAGCAGAGTTGGTAAATGGCACGACTGCTTTCACAGTTGATAAGATAGGAGAACCCTGTGGTGGAACTGAAGTAGGCTGTGCTGGGTGGTTGTATCAGACAGGTTGTGCACCTAAGCTTTCCACAGGGGAATAACCCCCATATCTGCTGCCTTTCCGTACAAGCTGTCCACCGCCCATTTCTCTATCCACTCCCCACCTTCTTTCTCTCCACGTGCACTCCACACGACAAATGTTTCACACCAGTCAAACTGCAGTGCTAATGTGACTTTCAACATCTCATTGCCTCTGCTACTTGTTGAGTCAATAAAAGAATTTATTTAGACAAATTCAAAGCTTGTTTAGTTGTGGTTAATTCTGTATTGGAAGAAGCTAAGGTCACAGAAAAGTGAGATTTACATTTTAACGAGTATGCAGCTCTTCAAAATTTCTGATGTATTAAGTTATAAGCTAAAAAGGAAGGAAACAATACTGAAACAACTTAATATTGAGCTCTCTCTCTCTCATTCCCTCTGTCTCAGAGCAGTTACCAATACGGTTAAACTTAACACTCCTTAAAAATTACTAGTATTCATAAGGGATCATATCAGTGCCTGCTGGCACAATAACACAAACATACACATGTATCACCTTGCCTCCAACACAGATCCAGTCACAATTTTCTCCCTTCACAAAACCTATTACAGGGAATACTCTTACATTTGCATGACATATGGCCTAGAACACAAATTGCAATTAGTAACACCGATTGATGGTCCTGCACTCAAACACTGGTAGGCATATTAATATAACAGGTCCAAGTCCATATAACACAGGCATGGCCTTACAATATCTGGTACTCTAAATAAGAAAACAACACTTAACTCCACTCTGATGTGAAGAAGTCGTGACTTGCAGGATTCCAACTAGGGCATTATTGCCTCCAACGAATGCAGATGATCGTTTCCAGAGTATGCCAGGAACTTGCTGACCAGGTTGCATGCAATGACATGTGTCTTAGTGCCACCCCCTGCTACCAGTTCTTAAGTGAGCCGGCCAGGCTCTCCCCTGACCGATGTAACTTTACACCGTTTCTTGAGGCCTGCACTGGACAGCCGGAGTCCCACAAAAACTGCAACTTGCCAGGTACGTGCCCCTTAGCCAACTCCACTCCAGGCCCCACCAAACCAACTACACACACACACACACACACACACACACACACACACACACACACACACACACCTCGACCACCATGGCTCAACCTCCTCCCATTAAACCAATTATTCTCCCCCCCCCCCCTCCCCCCCTTTGAGAAAAGGCGGGAAGCTAACTAACTGGTGTAACTTGACTAAGGTGGACTCTGAAGATCTTCCCTGTGGGTAAATCCTTGACCAGCAAGTTAACTGGACCCAAAACCTGAACAATGGAATATGAGCCAATAAAGTGGGGGGGTGAACTTACCAAGTCAATGCCACCCTGAGCATGCCTGGCATCATTTCTAATGCAGATCTTATCCCCTACCTTGCCCAGAAAGGGATGTCTACCCTTTTTGTAATGCTTTGCCTGTAGACAATTGGACAATACGGTATTGTTCCTAGCCCATTCCCAATGTTCCTTAAGGGTATCAGGAGTGATAGAAGTGACAGAAGATCATTAATATTCCACATGTTAGATAGTGGAGAGTTGAGGGGATAAGGCAACATAAGGGGGGCAGGAGCAGCCTTTGAAGCTTCGTATTGAGCAGAATTAAACCTGAAATTGAGCCAAGGAAGTGTAGTATTCCATTTATTCAGGGACTTGTCATGGTATATAAGCAAGCTCGACTTAAGAGTATGGTTCACTCTTTCGGCAAAGGATTCCTGAGGATAATATGGTGTGATAGTGATGTGCTTAATGACATTGCGAAAGCAAAACTGTTTAAATTGTTTAGAAACAAACGCCAGTCCATTATCACTCACCAGAGCCTTATGAGGGCCAAACCAGGAGATGATATTGGTGAGGTGTCTAGCAGTAATAGCAGCAATAACCCCCCCCCCCCCCCCCCCCCAAGCTAGGAATGAGCCAAACACTTCACTTGTATGTGTCAACGACCACAGGAATATAAAGATTTCCTTTCTTACCATGGGGAAGGATCCCCACAAAATCAATAAAGATTTTATCCATTGGGTACTATTTGCACTCAGATTGTAATAAGCCACTCAGTGGGTATTATTGCTTTTGAGCCTTCCAGTGTAACTTTCACAAGATTTGTGATCTTTGGTATTCCAAACTTTTGCATTTTCTCGCACAACTTTTTTCTGTTTATGCTACCATAGGCTTTCTTAAAATCAACAAACAATATTGCCATTGTTTTCTTGTACTCCCAATATTTTGATATGCCTTCTTTCAGTACAAATATCTCTTAAATATGGTTCCAGTCTTTTATGGAGAATCTTGAAGAAGATTTAGTGTTTTGTGCCAACTAATGAAATGCCTCTATAATTTCTGCATTCTTGTTTACTGTCCTTTTTATGTATTGGTTCTATGACCACTTCTTTTCACTTATATAGCATTCTTTCTTCAATTTAAATGTTGGTCACGAGTTTGTGTACTTGTTTTACAATTGTACCCCATCTTAAATAGTTCAACCATTATTCCATCTATCCTTGGAGCTTTTTTTTTTTTTTTTTTTTTTTTTTTTTTTTATTGCATCTATTATCTCTTTCTATGTCAGTGGCACAACTAAGAAATTTATGTTCTGATCTATATGTTGTTCCTCTGTTTTCATATTTTCATCTTAAATGTATAAAGCTCCTCAGAATATTCCTTCCAAATTTCCGTAAATTTTGTTCCTTCCAAAACTATATTGCATTTTCGTCTTTAATACGATACATCTGTAGTGTGTATCCTTTCCTGAAGAACCTAAATCACCTGTAAAAACCTCTTGCATTCCCTGCAGTTGTATCCTATTCTACTCTTCATACACATTACTCATACATGTTATATATTTATACACATAATATGATGAAGTAACTGAAGCAGGGACAAGAGTCTCAGTGAAATTGTTCTGCTAATGGAAAATCTGAATACCAAAAGTGCAGTGATTTCAGGACAGACCACCACTTCCTTTAAGATGTAGAATTAAGTGGCAGATAGCGTGGGGTCTTGCCCACTCATCATTTATAGAGTGTCTAAGGATGCTAAGTTCTCTGAATGCTATACAACAATCCAAACAAATAACATTAGTAGTTTTATGTCTATAAAGTAATTGACAATACTTAACTTTGGAGTTACATCATCGTAGCAAGTAACATGCAAACAGTAATAGTCATTGCTATAGGCAAAGTCCAGACAAGTAACTTAGGATCACTACTAGTTGTTCTTGTAGCATGCTCCGCAAATACGTTCCACTAATGTCACGTGATCTGAATGGTCGAGGCTGGCAGGAGTGGCGCTTATATTCACTTCTTGCAGGCGTCACTCCTGGTGCTGCGCAGTCCAATTCCGTGCACCATTGGCTGACGTTTCCTCACTGCCTTCTCTGGTCTTTCATTCTGCATCTTCGTTCCGGTGCTTGTGGTTACACCAGAACATTCCTCCCCCCTAAAGCAACGGAACGTCGTCGTGTAAGGAGATGGTGGAGTGTGGGCACCTCAACAGGCCGGAAGCTGTGGTTGCAGGGGACGTCAAGCTTCTGGCTGTACTCCACTGTCTGGCCTGACTTCTGATAGAAACGTCCTCCGGAAAACGACCAGAAGGGTAAGCATCCACATCCTGCTGCCATGAACCAGATGAAGAAGGCAGTGACTGCTGCAGTTTGGGCAGGTCCAGCTCCATCGGTAGGACAAGAGGAGTGGAGGAGGCAAAGGCTCCGTCTCCGTGGGGTCATCCCATGATGTTGTGATGACACCCTCTGGTGGCTACTGTGGCTGCACTGTCCTCTGGACCCGTGAATCTGGGGGTAGAGAGACTGAAAGATCGTGTACATGACAGAGCCGAAGCTGATTTTGTTGGTGGCACTGCAAGCCATCGGGACCTGAAAGAAGATACATGCAAGCACAAAGTCGACGGAAGATCTCACCTCATGCGCACCGTCTGCTGCTGCTAAAACCCTGTAAAAGACAATATCATGTGGTGCAAAGCAATACTTGTGGCCTTCCTGCAGTGCTGGATGCTGAGCAGTGTGCGATGGTGGTGGCTGTGAAGGAATTTCCCCGGCGATGGTCCGTCTCTTTGGTGCGAGCAAAATGAGGTGAGAAACAGTTGCAAGGCTTTAACCCTGGTGTGCGGAGCGAAGTTTGGCCATCTGCTGCCTGAATATCCTGACAAAATGTTCCACTTCACCATTTGAGTGTGCATGGAACGGTGTACTTGTTAGATGCTCTATATCATTGCATTCACAGAATGTTTCAAATTCACGTGACGTGAACTGAGGGCTGTTGTCTGACACTATTACTTCAGGTAAACCTTCTAGGCAAAAGACAACACCTGAATTGTACTATGTGACATTGTCGAGTTCATTGGCACAGGAAAAGGAAACTTGCCATATGAGTCAACCCCAATTAACCAACAGGTGTTTCAAAAAGGTCCCGCAAAGTCTATCTGCACACATTGCCATGGCAATTGTGACTTAGGCCAAGCAGAGAATTTTTGTGGCAGAGCGGACTGATTTTCCGCACATGCGTGACACTATGATGTCATCTGTTCTATTTGTGCATCCATATCCTGCCAAGTACAGTGTCGACGTGCTAACTCTTTTGTATGAACAATCCCCCAGTGTCCTTGATGAAATAACAGCAACACTTCTTTTTGCAAAGGTTTAGAGTTCAACACACGTGACTGGCCACTTGAACAAGAATCACACCTTTCTGTACAGCGAGGCTATGCCGGTGTGCAAAGTATTGGTGCACTAAAGAGTTGTGTTTGCTGTGCAATGAGTGAGGCCAAGATGTGCGAATATAATTAAGCAAAATGTTCAAATCTGAATCAGCTTCTGTGGCCTGTGCAATTTTCTTATAGTTCAGCAGAAAAGATTGAAGCAATTCAGAATCCTGAGCATCGATGTGACAACAAGATGCAGCAGAAGCATCAAAGTCTGTATCAGGGCCAATTGGAAGACGTGAAAGTGCATCCACATTACCATGTTGAGGCGTCAGATGGTACATAATCTTGTACTGGTATTGCAACAACAAAGCCCATCTTTGCAATTTTTAGGCAGTTCATACAGAAACCGGTTTCGTTTGATGAAACAAGGACTGAAAAGGCTTGTGATCCATTACTAGTAGAATTTTCTGGTGGAATTTGGTGACACCATACACAATAGCCAGATCCTCTTTCTCAATTTGTGAATAGTTACACTGAGCTTTGGACAACACTTTTAATGTGAAAGCGATAGGTCTGTCCTTACCACCAATTCTGTGCAAAAGCACTGCATTGATTCTGTAAGAGGAAGTGTCAACTTGCAATGCAACTGAATTTTCAGGTTCACAGTGAACTAAGCATCAATCACTGAGCAATGCATCTTTAGGTTTTTGAAAAGCTACTTGACATTCTTGTGACACAAGCGATGCAATGGAACAGCATTGTGTGCCGGCATTTGGTATGAACCGAATATAATATTTCGCTTTCCCTAAAACTGACATCAATTCTGTGACTTTGCGAGGACCTGGCAAATCTCGTATGACTAACAAATGCGACTGAAGAGGATGTACACCTTGACTGTTTATGACATGACCAAGATACTGCAACTCAGGTTTTAAAAAAATCATTCTTGTCCAGTCTACAGTTGCGTCCTACTCCAGATAACACATGAAACAAAGCACATAAATTTGCAATGTGTTCAGCAGGTGTATGACCTGCTACTACAATATCATCCAAATAGTTTGAACAGTTTGGCTCATGTGCAGTCAGCTGTTCTAAATACTGTTGGAAAATGGCAAACACAAATATTTATACAATCCCATGTGAGTATTTACTACACACTTTTTGAGATACTTCATCGAGCGATATTTGAAGATATGTGCTGCGCAAATCAATTTTAGAAAAGTAGCGCCAGCGCCTACTCAAGCACAAGTAACGATGTCACAGTTAGCGTAAGTAGGGCAATGCTTGAAGCCTTCAGTGAATTCGAAAGTAAAATTCTATGTACCGACTTGACAGAAAATCCTAGGAAGTTCTGGTCTTATGTTAAATCAGTAAGTGGATCGAAACAGCATATCCAGACACCCTGGGATGATAATGGCATTGAAACAGAGGATGACACCTTTTTCCAAAGCTGTTTCACAGAGGAAGACTGCACTGCAGTTCCTTCTCTAAATCCTCGCGTGAACGAAAAAAAAAAGGCTGACATCGAAATAAGTGTCCAAGGAATAGAAAAGCCACTGAAATCGCTCAACAGAGGAAAGTCCACTGGACCTGACGGGATACCAATTCAATTCTACACAGAGTATGCGAAAGCACTTGGCCCCCCTTCTAACAGCCAGGTACTGCAAGTCTCTAGAGGAACGGAAGGTTTCAAATGATTGGAAAAGAGCTCAGGTAGTCCCAGTTTTCAAGAAGGGTTGTCGAGCAGATGCGCCAAACTATTGGCCTATATCTCTGACATCGATCTGTTGTAGAATTTTGGAACATGTTTTTTGCTTGTGTATCATGTCATTTCTGGAAACCCAGAATCTACTCTGTAGGAATCAACATGGATTCTGGAAACAGCGATCGTGTGAGACCCAACTTGCTTTATTTGTTCATGAGACCCAGAAAATATTAGATACAGGCTCCCAGGTAGATGCCATTTTCCTTGACTTGCGGAAGGCGTTCGATACAGTTCCGCATTGTCGCCTGATAAACAAAGTAAGAGCCTACGGAATATCAGGCCAGCTGTGTGGCTGGATTGAAGAGTTTTTAGCAAACAGAACACAGCATGTTGTTCTCAATGGAGAGACGTCTGCAGACGTTAAAGTAACCTCTGGCGTACCACAGGGGAGTGTTATGGGACCATTGCTTTTCACAGTATATATAAATGACCTAGTAGATAGCGTCGGAAGTTCCATGCGGCTTTTCGCGGATGATGCTGTAGTATACAGAGAAGCTGCAGCATTAGAAAAGTGCAGCAAGATCCAGGAAGATCTGCAGCAGATAGGCACTTGGTGTAGGGAGTGGCAACTGACCCTTAACATAGATGAATGTAATCTATTGCGAATACATAGAAAGAAGGTTCCTTTATTGTATGATTATATGGATTATATGATAGGGGAACAAACACTGGTAGTAGTTACTTCTGTAAAATATCTGGGAGTATGCGTATGGAACGATTTGAAGTGGAATGATCATATAAAATTAATTGTTGGTAAGGTGGGTGCCAGGTTGAGATCCATTGGGAGAGTCCTTAGAAAATGTAGTCCATCAACAAAGGAGGTGGCTTACAAAACGCTCGTTCGGCCTATACCTGAGTGTTGCATATCAGTGTGGGATCTGCACCAGGTCGGGTTGACAGAGGAGATAGAGAAGATCCAAAGAAGAGCGGCACGTTTCATCACAGGGTTATTTGGTAAGTGTGATAGCGTTACGGAGATGTTTAACAAACTCAAGTGGCAGACTCTTCAAGAGAGGTGCTCTGCATTGCGGTGTAGCTTGCTGTCCAGGTTTCGAGAGGGTGCGTTTCTGGATGAGGTACCGAATATATTGCAACCCCCTGCTTATACCTCCCAAGGAGATCACGAATGCAAAATTAGAGAGATTCGAGCGCGCACGGAGGCTTTTCGGCAGTCGTTCTTCCTGCAAACCATACGCGAGTGGAACAGGAAAGGGAGGTAATGACAGTGGCACATAAAGTGCCCTCCGCCACACACCATTGGGTGGCTTGCGGAGTATAAATGTAGATGTAGATGTAGTAACAGCTGCATCATGTTGAGTAATGTGGGTATTTGTCGAGTCTGGAACTGAAACTGAAACATCTGCCTTAGCTGTGTGGCATCTAACGCTTGCATCTGTGGCGCCTGAGTAGGGGGCAGGACTGGAGGGGGGGGGGGGGGGTATGATGGATGACACAAATGTAACAAAAAGATGAGGCAAGCAAAATAGGCAAAAATATATGCAAAGAAAGAAACACCCACCTGAAACCACTGATTAGCAAAAACGACAAGAAACTGCTAAAGCAATATGCGCCCCTTCAAAGTAAGGACTAGAGCGAATTAAGGTGCCTGCACAAAACGAAAAAAAAAGAAAGATACAGAAGTCTGTGGCCAGCAGGCATGTAGTTTATTTGTAACACCTCATCGCCAGTTGTGTGGTCTTGCCCACTTGTTGCTTATAGGGTGCCCAAGGATGTTAGGTTCTCGGAATGCTATAAAGCAACTGACAATACTTAACTTTGGAGTTACATCGCCGTAGCAGGTGACATGCAAACAATAATAGTCATTGTTATAGGCAAAGCCCAGACAAGGAACTGATAAGGATCACAACCAGTTGTTCTTGTAGCATGCTCTGCAAATATGTTCCACTAATGTCAGGTGATCTGAGTGGCCGAGGCTGGCGGGCGCGGCACTCATATTCACTTCTCGCAGGGAGTGCTCCTGGCGCAGTGTGGTTAATTCCTCGTACCATTGGCCAACATTTCCTCACCCCCCTTCTCTGGTCTTCTGTTCTGCGTCTTCGTTCTGGCACTTGTGGTTATGCCAGAACAGGTAGAAAGCTGAAATGTCTCTTTAGTACTGGGTTGACGCATAAGATTATAGCGTTTCTGTTTTACATGTTGATATTCTGGTTGCTGTGGTTTTATTTACTGACAATTTTTTTAAATTTGTAGTCACTGTTTCTATTTGAGGTTACATATTGTCACTCTGTCATTTGGAGATAGTGAGTGGAGCTATGGATGACGGCAACAGAAGCAGACAAAGTCAACTTAAAGTTTGAAGAACCAGCTGTAAATGTGGTCTCTAGGAATATACTACAACCCCTAGTTATCACTCTCATAGGCATCATGAGGAAAGATTAATTACAGAGCACATAGAGGCATTTAAAGAAGCATTATTCCCACACTCAGTATGTGAATGGAACAGGAAGAAACCCTAAAAATTGGTACAATGGGATGGAACCTACTGCCGTGTGCTTCACAGTGATTTGCAGAGAGTAGATGTAGTCTTTTATGATATCTTTGTGGACACTGCTTTCTTCACTAAGGTGGCAGTTGCACATCTTGAAATCTTCCTTACTGAGACTCTCAAATTTAGTTGATGTGTTGGAGTGATTAACAACATTCAGGAACTGGTGCCATGATTTCCTTTAGATTTCTTCTCTACAGAGTGACTGCTCTCGAACCTTCAGAACAACATTGCTCATTCCACCAAGGGCAGGTTTAGTTCTGATATGTTGTGAAGGCTTCAGTATTCTAGTTTTTCAAGGAGATTTAGTTATACTGGGAAATACTCACTTGAGATAAGGTGCCTCCTCACTTTCTATCAGGTAGCATCGCTGAGGGCTACTATCTCTGGACATGAAAGATTTCACCATTGACAAGTACATAATACCCAAATTCATATACTAATTATCAATGTCACGTAACACAACTCTGATATGGGTATATAAGCACCAACACGTAGGCAAGGAATTAGTGTGGCCTTAGTGTCTATCTTCCATGTGTGTGGTAAATGTGCAAACATGAAATATGGTGACGTTATTACCAAATGTGTTCAAATGGGAAATGTGCTGTCATTCTTTTTGTAGCTGCTGAAGGATAAACACCAGTAAATATCCATGGGAGAATGAAGAATGCATATGGGACAGGATTTTTTTTGAAAAGCACCTTTGTGGAATCGTGTGCCAAGTTCTGTGCTGCCTGCAGTTCGACATAAGATGCTGGCTGATCTGGAAGGCCAGCCTCATCCATTACAGACACGTTGTAGACACTTTAGTACCAACCCTATAGTCCTGATCTCTCCCAAAGTAATTATTTTGCCTTTGGTCCCTTAGAGAAAGCCTTGAAGGGTCAACAATTCCTGCTTATAGATAATTATGTGAATATTATCGGCATACGTCTTTGACGTGTACTAAGTAACCAGAATATATAGTAAACCACTGATGATGGGTGTGTGCACCTGACACTAATCCGGTAATAAACAAATTAAAGTATTCTCTTTTGGGCAGCTTGTAGAAACATAATTTATTGTCCTGTGTGAAAAGTTGTCAAGGGAACATCTCTGTTTAGGTAGCGGACATGCATTATAATTTGCCAACAAAATAAGTTGTCATCTTCTGGAGCATAAATGGACTGATGTTATGAGGTTGGAGTTTCACTTTATACTTTTGAGTGTCCAGTACACTTATCACGCAGCATGGCAGTGACCCTTGTGTTCTCTCTGAGGTTTGCACCCTGAAACTCTGGGCACCAACTCAGCAAACCTGCAATTTCACCCTCCAACTGCTTAAAGAAAAATGAAGGTTAAGACAAAATTCAAGAATCAAAATGTAAGTGTCAGACAAGACTGGGTGTGGAATGCCGGTGCTGCTCATCAGTGTGTCAGTGAGGCAATGCAGAACGATCCTGCTTCCTATTGCTGCTTATATTTTACCTTTAAGTTCAATGTACAGTGCAATATTTGTTGTTTAGTGCAGTGGTGTCCCAGTAAGAAGGCAGCTGCAGTGATCTATTCTGTGTAGAGAGGGACAGAGCATACTTTGTGTGCCCTTTGTCTCTGTCCACGCCAAACTCTCCAATCATTGCCTTCCCTGGCAACTGGCAACTCTAGAGTAAAGCACTACATGGAGCCAACATTTCTGGTTCTCATTCTCCCTATAAAAATTATTAGGTTGGTCATAAGTTTGTAATCTATTGCCATAACTTTAATAAACATAACAGATACACATAAAAGAGGCTTTAGTTATTAGTAATATAGTGTGCCAAAGATGGGGTAACTTTTCGATTCTATGACTATAGAAATCATGTGATTTTTAGCTGAAGAACTTGCTGATCCATGTTTGGAGCGCATTTTCATCCAGAAATAAAGTTCCTTGAGGGATCTTTGATAGAGAGCGGGAAAGGTGAAAATCTGAGGGCGCAAGATCAGGTGAGTAAGACTGGTACTGAGTAACTTTCCAACCAAATTCCTGTATTGTAATTTTTGTCAGTCTAGCAGAATGTGGGTTGGTGTTATTGTGAAGTAGCATCACTTGACACAGTCTTCCTGTTTGTTTTTCTTGGATTGCATCTGCAAGGCCTCTTGTTGTTGACAGTAAAAGTCAGCAGTGATAGTTACACCTCAGGGAAGCAATTTGCTGTCCCATTAGATGCATAATATTATCTTTTGTGGACACATCCAGGTCTTTGTACAAGGAGTTGCTGCTTTGTTTGGGCTCAACCATTCCTTTCTTTTCCTTACATTAGCCTAAAGACACCATTTCTCTTCACCAGTGACAATACAGAATAGGAATGGTTAGTGTTGTTCATGAGCCAGTTGACGATGCACATTTGGCCACTTGTTAATTTTTGTGATTTTGGGTTATAGCATGCAGTATACATAAACCTGATTTTTAAACCTACACCACTGCTTGCAGATATTGCACAATGTTGGAATGATCACAGTTCATCACATTTGCCTGTTCTCAAGTACTATCACTGAATCATTGTGGGTTAATGCATTTAAATGATCTTCATCAAACCCCAAACGTCATCCTGAACATGCAGAGTCACTAATGTCAAAATGATCCTCCTCAACATGAGAAAACCATTTTATTGCTACGCTCAGTCCAATAGCATTGTCCTTACCCATGGCACAAATGTTTCTGGGTGCATTCACTGCTGTCACCCCTCTATTGAACTTGTACAGAAGAATATGTGGGAAATGTTCCAATTTCTCCAATTGGCATTCCATTGTCTAGCATCCACAGCTCCACTCACTATCTCCAAATGATGAAATGACAATACATAAACTCAAATAGCAACAGTGAACTACAAATAAAAGATGACAATCAATAAGGAAACCAATAGCACCCGAATACCAACATACAAAACAAAAACACTGCAAACTTATGCACCAACCTAATAATATGATCAGAAAATGGCTCTGTCAGTTCTTGACATGATATTTACCATGTTTGCTTTATGACACCTGTAATGAACTCTACAGTGACTAAGTACTTCACCATACCTAAATTAACATTAAAATAAATGCAAAATGTTCTATGCACACTCTGATCACATTGTACACTGTCCTCAACCATTACTCATTGCCCCCTCACCTACCTTCTTACATGCACCCACTGTAGTAATGATCTTCATTAACTCTTTGAAGACTCAGTATTATCACCTGCAGGAAAAACTGTTAACTGTGTTGTAACTGTACACAATGTTTTTTTCAGATTTGAAACAATGTGTAAATATTCTACGTTGTACAATGAAAGCACTAACATTATTTTTTAACCTCAATTACTATTCAGAAAGCACTGAAAAATTGTATGAGTATGTAAAAGTCTACACTTTTGTGAGTGTCCACGGCAAGATAATGTCGGTTTGAAATGCTTAATTAATTATATCAATAGCTGTTTTGTTCAATTGGAAGTATGCTGATACTATTGTACCATGTTTTGTTGCTGTCAGGAGTGTACATTCCTGTTTTATTGTTGTAGTTCTTGTTGTTAGTTCCAGTTTTATGACAGTTATTCCTCCTGTAGGCCTTCCTCCTTTGCCCCTTTTTGCTTGAAGATCAGTGCAGTTCATGGTGTGGGTTCCTGTAGTCATGTCCTAGTTCATGAACCACGGGCAACGTATGAGTGGCCAAGTAAGTGGTCCCGACAGTCGGGATACCAGTTACTTTGGAATAAGGCTGGGCATCTCGAACATATTCTGAGTTGTGGTCACCTTTGTGCTCATACGGCAAAGACTACCAAATCCACTGGTTAGTCCCTCAGCCGTTAGTGGTAAAACCCAATGGGACTCGGGGCAAGTAAGGCTAGCAACCTGCTTCCCTGGTACTTTAAATATGATGCTGGCAACAATCAGAGCAAAATGCCTCGGACCTTTGGAGGTGACGGAGTCCCACCTCTAACTGACAAACCAGGGACTCCTAAGATACGACTTGGCAAACAAATGGTAATGAGATGGGCAGCTATTAATATCAATGGGGGCTACTCTGGGAAGAAGGTAGAGCTGGCAGAGGCTGTAAGTAAGATGGGGCTGAACGTTTTAGCTGTTAGTGACATTCGGATAAGGGGTGAGAAAGAAGAGGAAGTGGGAGAATACAAGGTCTACCTGTCAGCAGTCAAAGCAGGAATAGCACAATGGGGTGTAGGGCTTTACATCAGGAAAGAAATGGAACCCAGCGTAGTTGCAATAAGGTATGTAAACGAACGACTGATGTGGATAGATTTGACAGTGTCTAGCAAGAAAATTAGGATTGTGTCAGTATATTCGCATTGTGAAGGGACAGATCAACATAAGATGGATAGTTTTTATGAGGCACTCAGTGATGTAGTTGTTAGAGTAAAGGACAAGGACAGTGTTCTGCTCATGGGTGATTTTAACGCCAGGATTGGAAATCGAACAGAAGGGTATGAAAAGGTTATGGGTAAATTTGGAGAGGATATGGAGGCCAACAGGAATGGGAAACAACTCTTGGATTTCTGTGCCAGTATGGGCTTAGTAATCACAAACTCCTTTTTTAAACATAAGAACATTCACCGGTATACTTGGGAAGGCAGGGGAACCAGATCTGTCATTGACTATATAACAACAGATCAGGAATTCAGGAAGGCTGTGAGGGACACACGTGTATTCAGGGGATTCTTTGATGACACTGATCATTATTTAATCTGCAGTGAAATTGGGATTGTGAGGCCGAAAGTGCAGGAGGTCAGGTCCGTATGTAGGAGGATAAGAGTGGAGAAACTTCAGGATAAGGAAATCAGGCACAAGTACATAACAGCGATCTCAGAAAGGTACCGGTTAGTTGAATGTAGTCAATTACAGTCATTGGAAAAGGAATGGACAAGGTACAGGGACACAGTACTAGAAGTGGCTAAAGAATGTCTTGAAACAGTAGTGTGTAAAGGGAGGATGAAGCAAACAGCTTGGTGGAATGATACAGTCAAGGCAGTCTGTAAAAGGAAAAAGAAGGCGTATCAAAAATGGCTACATACCAGAACCCAGGTAGACAGAGAAAGTTATGTTGAAGAAAGAAACAAAGCCAAACAGATAATTGCAGCATCCAAGAAGAAATCGTGGGAAGACTTTGGAAACAGGTTGGAGACTATGGGTCAAGCTGCTGGAAAACCATTCTGGAGTGTAATTAGCAGTCTTCGAAAGGGAGGCAAGAAGGAAATGACAAGTATCTTGGACAGGTCAGGAAAACTGCTGGTGAATCCTGTGGATGCCTTGGGCAGATGGAGGGAATATTTTGAAGAGTTGCTCAATGTAGGTGAAAATGCGATCAGTAATGTTTCAGATTTCGAGGTAGAATGGGATGGGAATGATGATGGAAATAGGATCACATTTGAGGAAGTGGAAAAAATGGTCAATAGATTGCAGTGCAATAAAGCAGCTGGGGTGGATGAAATTAAGTCGGAACTCATCAAATACAGTGGAATGTCAGGTCTTAAATGGCTACACAGGATAATTGAAATGGCCTGGGAGTCGGGACAGGTTCTATCAGACTGGACAAAAGCAGTAATCACACCAATCTTTAAACATGGAAACAGAAAAGATTGTAACAACTACAGAGGTATCTCTTTAATCAGCGTTGTGGGTAAAATCTTCTCGGGTATTGTTGAAAGGAAAGTGCGAGTATTAGTTGAGGACCAATTGGATGAAAATCAGTGTGGGTTTAGGCCTCTTAGAGGTTGTCAGGACCAGATCTTTAGCTTACGGCAAATAATGGAAAAGTGTTATGAGTGGAACAGGGAATTGTATCTATGCTTTATAGATCTAGTAAAGGCATATGACCGGGTTCCTAGGAGGAAGTTATTGTCTGTTCTACAAGATTATGGAATAGGAGGCAAACTTTCGCAAGCAATTAAAGGTCTTTACATGGATAGTCAGGCAGCAGTTAGAGTTGACGGTAAATTGAGTTCATGGTTCAGAGTAGTTTCAGGGGTAAGACAAGGCTGCAACCTGTCTCCACTGTTGTTCATATTATTTATGGATCATATGTTGAAAACAATAGACTGGCTGGGTGAGATTAAGATATGTGAACACAAAATAAGCAGTCTCGCATATGCGGATGACTTAGTTGTGATGGCAGATTTGATTGAAAGTTTGCAAAGTAATATTTCAGAGCTAGATCAGAAATGTAAGGACTCTGGTATGAAGATTAGCATCTCCAAAACGAAAGTAATGTCAGTGGGAAAGAAATATAAACGGATTGAGTGCCAAATAGGAGGAACAAAGTTAGAACAGGTGGACGGTTTCAAGTACTTAGGATGCATATTCTCACAGGATGGCAACATAGTGAAAGAACTGGAAGCGAGGTGTAGCAAAGCTAATGCAGTGAGTGCTCAGCTACGATCTACTCTCTTCTGCAAGAAGGAAGTCAGTACCAAGACTAAGTTATCTGTGCACCGTTCAATCTTTTGACCAACTTTGTTGTATGGGAGCGAAAGCTGGGTGGATTCAGGTTACCTTATCAACAAGGTTGAGGTTACAGATATGAAAGTAGCTAGGATGATTGCAGGTACTAGTAGATGGGAACAATGGCAGGAGGGTGTCCACAATGAGGAAATCAAAGAAAAACTGGGAATGAACTCTATAGATGTAGCAGTCAGGGTGAACAGGCTTAGATGTTGGGGTCATGTTACGCGCATGGGAGAAGCAAGGTTACCCAAAGGACTCATGGATTCAGTAGTAGAGGGTAGGAGGAGTCGGGGCAGACCGAGGAGAAGGTACCTGGATTCGGTTAAGAATGATTTTGAAGTAATAGGCTTAACATCAGAAGAGGCACCAATGTTAGCATTGAATAGGGGATCATGGAGGAACTGTATAAGGAGGGCTATGCTCCAGACTGAATGCTGAAAGGCATAATCAGTCTTAAATGATGATGATGATGATGATGATGATCAGTGCAGCAAAATTCTGGGTGTTGTCAGTTTCTTGTAGGATTGCTATATCATATCCACGTAGAAAGTTTCTTGGAGCCATGTTCATTACACTTTTCAGACCTCTATATTCCATAGGAGGGTCTTCAAGTTTCCTACTGTTTCTGTATCTTTGATTTTTTTTAAACAGTGTTTTTGTGACTTATTCAAGGGATGCCCCTCCATTTTATTGGAAAAGATCCTGGGGGATCCCAAGCATTCAACAGTGACCCCTACTGACTTAATTCAGTTTTATTTACCATTTATAAATAGTTAAAGGGGAGTCTATTTTTAAAAGATTTTGTGTTATTGTTGTTAGTCACTTCTTCACATATCACATTTTCTTTGTCTCTCTTCTTACTGAGGAATTATTTTATTGAGTCTGATGCTGTCTCAGGTTTCAGTTGTCCTATGTAGAGCCAGGACCTCTTATCTGTGGCTTGTAGTTTTGCATCTCTTGGTCAGTTAAAGGTCAGTGACATGTGTTGCTTAACTGGTCTCCTCTTTTATGTGGGTTCCTGTCGTCCATTGCTTTTTGTTTATATTTTTTGATCTCATGTTATATTTCTTATTGCAGGTGTTTGGTCTTTATTCATGATGTGTGAGACTTTTACTGTCCGCCCTTCCATGTCAGTGTGTCTTTGTTGTGGTTTTGGTATCTTTTGTCTTGTGCTTTCAGTTTCTTCCTAAACCATTATGTTGCTATGAAAGCCAGCATTTTGACAACCTTGGTATGCAACAAATAGGCAATTTGTGGGAGATACATAACTGGAATTGAATGTGCTGAGAAGAAGAAGATACAAGATATCGGTATTATCAAGCAAATGTTTTGTGCAGAGGAGAATAAACTATGTAAGCACTGCAGCTATGACATCCTATTTATCTTCTACCTTTGTTGGCAAGAAGTTGACTTCCTAAGTAAATGCATCAATATAGACATATTAACTCAAGGGCAATAAATCCTCTGTAAACTTGCATATGGGTATTGTAATCTTGTCCTCCCACAGATCACCATTAAAGTTCTTGTTCTTTGCACAAATTTTTGAAAATTGTGAGAGGAGTAAGATTACAAAAGAAGAACTTTTTTACTTATCTTCATTATTTCATCGTTGTTGTATGTGGCTCAAAGTCTTGTGCAGGAGTACCTTCTTGCAGCTGAAAATTCGATTTCTTAGGTCCTTGATGACAAAGTAACTGATGAAGAGTTGCCTGTTGCTATGAATATCTTTTTATTTTATCCCATTCTTCTAAATCACACTGACTTTACAATTTCCACATTCAAAAACCAATAATTTCATTTTTGTTGACAAGTGTAGCAAAATACGTTCATTTCCACCAGAGGAAAATACTGCGAAAGCAAAGAGAGCTTCACTGCAAATTTAAATGCAGCCAAAACCTCTCAGACAAACAGAAGCTAAATGACATCACAGTTACCATAAGGAGGGCAATGCGTGAAGCGTTCAGTGAATTCGAAAGTAAAATTCTATGTACCGACTTGACAGAAAATCCTAGGAAGTTCTGGTCTTAAGTTAAATCAGTAAGTGGATCGAAACAGCATATCCAGACACTCTGGGATGATAACAGCATTGAAATAGAGGAAGACATGCGTAAAGCTGAAATGCTAAACACCTTTTTCCAAAGCTGTTTCACAGAGGAAGACCGCACTGCAGTTCCTTCTCTAAATCTTCGCATGAACGAAAAAAAAAAATGGCTGACATCGAAATAAGTGTCCAAGGAATAGAAAAGCAGCTGAAATCACTCAACAGAGGAAAGTCCATTGGACCTGATGGAATACCAATTCGATTCTATACAGAGTACGCGAAAGCACTTGCCCCCCTTCTAACAGCCGTGTACCGCAAGACTCTAGAGGAACGGAAGATTCCAAATGATTGGAAAAGAGCACAGGTAGTTCTAGTTTTCAAGAAGGGTCATTGAGCAGATGTGCAAAACTATAGGCCTATATCTCTGACATAGATCTGTTGTAAAATTTTAGAACATGTTTTTTGCTTGTGTACCATGTCATTTCTGGAAACACAGAATCTACTATGTAGGAATCAACATGGATTCCGGAAACAGCGATCATGTGAGACCCAACTTGCTTTATTTGTTCATGAGACCCAGAAAATATTAGATACAGGCTCCCAGGTAGATGCCATTTTCCTTGACTTCTGGAAGGCGTTCGATACAGTTCGCACTGTCACCTGATAAACAAAGAGCAAAGTAAGAGCCTACAGAATATCAGACCAGCTGTGTGACTGGATTGAAGAGTTTTTAGCAAACAGAACACAGCATGTTGTTCTCAATGGAGAGACGTCTACAGACGTTAAAGTAACCTCTGGGATGCCATTGGGAGTGTTATGGGACCATTGATTTTCACAATATATATAAATGACCTAGTAGATAGTGTTGGAAGTTCCATGCGGCTTTTTGCAGATGATGCTGTAGTATACAGAGAAGTTGCAGCATTAGAAAATTGCAGCGAGATGCAGGAAGATCTGCAGCGGATAGGCACTTGGTACAGGGAGTGGCAACTGACCCTTAACATAGACAAATGTAATGTACTGGGAATACATAGAAAGAAGGATCCTTTATTGTTTGATTATATGATAGCAGAACAAACACTGGTAGCAGTTACTTCTGTAAAATGTCTGGGAGTATGCGTATGGAACGATTTGAAGTGGAATGATCATATAAAATTATCTGTTGGTAAGGCGGGTGCCAGGTTGAGATTCATTGGGAGAGTCCTTAGAAAATGTAGTCCACCAACAAAGGAGGTGACTTACAAAACACTTGTTCGACCTATACCTGAGTATTGCTCATCAGTGTGGGATCTGTACCAGGTTGGGTTGATAGAGAAGATCCAAAGAGGAGTGGTGCGTTTTGTCAGAGGGTTATTTGGTAAGTGTGATAGCGTTACGGAGATGTTTAACAAACTCAAGTGGCAGACTCTGCAAGAGAGATGCTCTGCATCACGGTGTAGGTTGCTGTCCAGGTTTTGAGAGGGTGCGTTCCTGGATGAGGTATCGAATATATTGCTTCCACCTACTTATACCTCCTGAGGAGATCACAAATGTAAAATGAGAGAGAATCGAGCTCGCACGGAGGCTTTGCGGCAGTCGTTCTTCCCGCGAACCATACGCGACTGGAACAGGAAAGGGAGGTAATGACAGTGGCATGTAAAGTGCCCTCCGCCACACACTGTTGGGTGGCTTGCAGAGTATAAATGTAGATGTGGATGTAGATGTAGGCATGTCCACCACTACCTGACTTCTACAGTACTCACAATTTCCAAAGGGTTTACAAAGCAATAGAGTTTACAAACTTTCTTGACTGAAGAAATATCTTTACCAAATTATATCATTATTTCATAAATAAATCCAGAAACAAATTTAATAATTAGTGTTTGATTGCACAGTTAATAATATGAATTTTAAATATGCCAGAAATGTTGTAATTTCAATTATTTTTAAAAGAAGAGTAATTTTAACTGTTAGTACAAATCAGTTGTAATACATTAATTTCTTTTTTATACATTTTAGCCTGAAATACAATACATCATATACAAAATCATATGAATTCTTTTAATGAAACAGCTGAGATAATTTTAACCTATGCAAGATTCAAGATTATACATGGTATCAGTTATCTCTATAAAAAAACAAAAGGGTAGGAAGATTCATTACAATATCCCCCTCACAAAATTTGAGAACATAATGTTTACAATATTTTGTGACGGACTACAAGGTTTGCCAAACAGTGTACAAAATGTTGCCCATGACAGCGGATAGTTGTATAGAAATATATGATACATAACATATTACAGAGAACATAAGAAAAATATCTACCATAAAAATCATAATCTATACATATATCAGGAAATGGCATTCAGATTTTCAGACCTGTGAAACATACTGTCACAACACAAATAATGCAAGGACAAAACTACAACATTACACCACTAAACTATAGAAATAAATACAGAGACAATGTAAATTACTAGAAATTATACATTTTAAGTTAAGATCTATACAATCAAACCTTCAAAATCTTCAGAAGAGAAGAGAACAAATTTCAGAGCCTAAGTGTTCAACAAGTGAGCCGACTCGAAAAACTCAATGACAGGTACAGACCAGAAGAATATACTCAATCAACCATAGTATTTACAGATATTTTGACTCATGAATGAACAAAATAATGGAAAAATATTAGGCCCTAAGTTTATGATGTGGGGATCGACCAATGGATCCAAACCATACAGGGTACAAACCATCAAAAAAGTTTTGACACAACAAAATGAATAAAGTTCATAATCATATCAATGAGTTCAATCATATGCAAAGAGAAATTGTGAGAAGCATCTGGCTTCAATCAATGGTTGTACACCGTCCTTGAGTACACACTCACCCAGTCGCGATGACCTGGGATACCCAAAACAGAACTCAGCATGTCTCTGCATACAACTCAAGATCCAGTGAGATACAATATTGCAATATTCAGGATAAATTCAAGTAAACATAGTCATAGTTAGCTTTGAATGATAGCACAATCCAGAAGCTTGAGAACCAAAATCAGACATGAAAGAAAACATGTATACATCTAATTATATTGTCCATACTAGTATATGTCTTCCACACTAACCTACGTATACAAGGACCTAGAAGATTTATTTGCAATTGACATAAAAAAAACTGATTTAAATTTACATAATGCTTGGAGAGTCAAGCCCCTGATAATAAAAAAAAACACGATGCATTTATACTGAATAACATTGTCTTTAGCACTCTTGGTTAACAATTCACAAATGTCAGAGATAACACACATTCCGGTCGACAGATGCTCGAGTACGTTACCCAGCACCCATGATCTCTTGCAAGATGACTGGTCCGGCAGGGTACAGCCATACAGCAGTGTGGGGAGTGGATCTACCTACACCTTTCAGCTTCCTCCTTAGAGTTATTGTCACATGCTCCAACGGATAGGTAACTTCCTGTCTAGCATTCACATCAAATCTTGAAACATTGTTTTGTGTACTAAATATGTTGTTCAATACCTTCTTCACATCACACAAGATATGTTCTCCATCTTCATTTTACATAGTTAAATGAGAT
This sequence comes from Schistocerca serialis cubense, assembly GCF_023864345.2. Taxonomy (NCBI): domain Eukaryota; kingdom Metazoa; phylum Arthropoda; class Insecta; order Orthoptera; family Acrididae; genus Schistocerca; species Schistocerca serialis. The sequence continues at coordinate 221,206,701 of NC_064639.1, read as the reverse complement.
TTATGTCAGTTGAGATTAAAAAATGTTCACATATGAAACACTAATAATCACAATTAAGTGCAATAAAAATGGACTAATAAGGTAATGCACACAGATATGCTCAAATACTATTCCTAATCTTTAAAGTACAAATTATGAATATTGTCCTATTTCAAAACTGTAAAAGGTTCTTCTCATTTTGTGTCATGGCATATATGTATCAAATTTGGAGCGCAAATCCATTACAGAACATAATTGTATAGAGTATCATAGATTTTAACCCAGTCAATACATAAGACAGAACTTCAAAATTCACATCAACTCACATACTAAATTTCAGTTATATAGTCTTATGAATCTACAGAGAGATTTAAACTATCTCAATGGATAAAATAGAACTCTGGGAATCACATCATCTTACATACTAAATTCATGGCAAACAAAACACTATTAAATAGTCTTAAAAGTCTACAGACATAGTGAATATTTTCTTCTAGACTAGGTGTCATTATGCATACATGTTCATATATCTTGTCCTTGACACTAAATGTTAACAGTACTTGGCATCTTACATACTTGCTGTGCTTATCAGTAGCTCCTCTTCTGTTTACACGTGCAATGGACATTTACACAGAATTCTGACTATATTGGTTCTCATCTCTAAATTGTTCAGACATGTCACAAATGGGCTGCCTGTATCAATCAAATAGTTCGCTTCCCACTGATCTATCTTAATTTTAATGTAAGGACATCCAAAATCTGAATTATCATCTCTGCTATTAGACACTTCAAGTAAAACATCACTTTCAATTTCATCAAATGCTACATCTACACTGTTTTTGCAAGGTTTTATCAACTTCACTGGTATCATAGCATTACTTTGGGTACACATGTTGTCAGCTAAAGATTGAACTCACTGGAATGGTTCCATAGCACAACTAACATAACATATTACAGAATGTACACAAAATACATTACTGTCAAAATTCCATTTCCTTCTTAGATCCTCTTTCACTTCATTCCACCAATTTGGATACAAACTTTGACTAACCACAGGTATCTTATTCCAGAATGCAAATTTATCTATGTTACAGTGTCATCAATATAGTTCCAAAAAAATTTCAAAAAATTTCACCTTTATTCTCTAAGTTTACAGATAACCCACCTTTACTGCTTTGAATGTACTGGTATCCCATGACTCTGACTTACATCATCAAAAATATCACTTACCTTACCTGTATTTGCAAATAACTCTGCAACTCCATTATTCTTAACCAATACAAAAATGTGATGATGATGATCATCATCATCATCATAATCATTATTGTCATCATCATATTTTTCCAAAATTACTTCATCAACAACATCATTAACATCACAGTTCTCATCACTATGAAAGTCACGTACCTCACCTACATTCATTTGCAATAAGCTACCAGTCTCAGACTTACCAACCTCAGTCATTTTGCAGCTCTCATTCACATCTACATAAAAAAATACCACCTAATTCAGATCCAGTACAGTCAGCACCTTCTTTCACATACTTCGATTACACGGTTTTCTGACCAAGAGAAGACATCATTAATACATACTATATCAATGGCACATCATTGTAATTAAACATAATATTCCAAAACTTTTGATCAAAACATAAATGAGAAATTGGAAGTTCCTTCTGTTCAACTTCAGATATCTGTGTTACATTATTAATACTGTTATTATTGTCTAAATGTAAATGTAAATTGGGGGTCCTGTATTTGTTGTGTTTCCTTGCCCCAGAACTGGGAACCTTCATTTAAGTGGACCACCATTTCCTGAATAGTTGCCTCTATGTTTGTTTCTCCTATTAAATTGGCCATAGTTATCCCCATTGTTCTTATTCTGCTGAGGTTCAAAATTTCTGTCTCTATTACTATTTTGACCCTGATTGAAATTACCATTATCTCTGTTTCCGTAGTTGTAACCATTGTGATTTCTATCATTACGATTTTTATGGTACATGTTTCTTTCTAATGCCCTATCAAGGCTGTCTACATATTGTAAAAATTGTTCTAGACAGTTGTCAGGTCCATGGACTAAATCCCACTGCAACCTTTCTGGTAATCTCCTTTTTAGTGCATCAATTAAGGTCTTTTCATCAAATGGCCTGTCAAGGTGTGCTAATTTCTTAAGCTGATCCTTACAAAATTCTTTCAGTGTAACGTCCCTAGTCCTATAATTTGGACCATTCAGAAATTCACTTTTAATTCTACCTTGTACAGCTTCTGACCAAAATTTATTTAAAAAACTTTTTTCAAAACTTTGATATGTCTCCCACTGACTTAAATTTAGATTTACCCATGACAGAGCTTCACCTTCAAGACATCTTTTAAAAAATTTAATGTTTCGGTCATCACTCGTGCCTGACACAAAACTGTCTCTACGGTGGTGTAGAAAATCTACTGGATTTTAATTGTCTGATGGAAAACTTTTAATTGGAATGTTGGACCATGCAATACCATTGTTTGAATACAGATTACTGTGAGTACAATTTTCCTGAACTAATGAAATTTTTTGGTCTAAAACATTTACATTAGTTAGCATACTGTTTTCAATATTTATTATTTTTTGATCTAAACTACGTAAGTTCTGTTCCATTCCTTCTGCTATGGTTTTCTGTTCAACTCTCACATCACCAACATTCTTTGCTTGTTGTGCCGATTGGGCCACGAACTCATTTTCCAAAACAATAAATTTATTTTCTAATACATTGCCTTTCTTATTCACACTTTTTAATCCCTCTGACAACCCATTTTTTAGCTCTGAAACCTGATTACTAAGCAGGTCTATTTGGTATTGTACCCTGTCCATTTTATCATTGTTTTCAGACTGTTCTGTTTTAATTTCTGCTAACTGATCATTGACTGCACTAAATTTACTATTGTTGTCCATTTTTATTCTGTTAACTGATCATTAACTGCACGCATTTTGGCCAAAATAAGCTGCGTAATATCGGTTTTCACTGTTTCCTTGCTTTCTACACTTTCATTTGGTTCAAACATGTCTAGGCTACAACCTACAGCTTTCACTTCATCACCACTACCCACATCCCTATTCATTTTGCTAGCAATCACACGAGTCCACCATGAAGAATTAATTTCACAAATGGTTTGTACTTATCTTTTCTGATGTCCTTCATTGTAGTTGTCAAGTCCTCTTTCAATTCATCTGCTCCATCACTGTTGATATTATATGAAATTCTCGTCACTGTTGATAACGACTTTGTTGGGCAGTTCTCTGGTCTTCTTTTGTTGAGTAATTGGAGTTCCGAATCTTCATTTACATGAAAACTGAAAATACACATATCCAAAAACCATTCGTCTTCTGCCACAGCCAAAACTTCGTTATCAGTCAACAGATCCCGGCTGACGCCACCACTTGTGATCCTACCCTCCTACACATCACCATTAAAGTTCTCATTCTGTGCACAGATTTTAACTGTTAGTACATATCAATTTTAATACAATAATTTCTTTTTTTTATACATTTTAGTCTGAAATATAATACATTGTTTAAAAAATCATATGAATTCTTTTAATGAAACAGCTGAGATAATTTTAACCTATGCAAGACTCGAGATTATACATGGTATTGGTTATCTCTCTAAAAAAGATAATGTTAGGGGAGGATGATTCATTACTGGAAGAACAATCTCCATGATAAGACAGCTGATGGGAGGTATTCGTGTATTGAGTAGCAATGAATAACATACCTCATATGTTTTCCTCTCCACATTTTTTCAAGCAGTTGCAGTTATGATATGCACCCAAAACAAAGTAATAGAGAGCATGAAAAGGTCATAACAGGAGTTCCTGTATTGAATTGAATGAATGACTTCAATCAAAATACAGCAAGCTATCAATAGGGTTTCTTGCACAGAATCCATGGCAACAGTATCTACTGTACTTATACAAGAAAGCCTAAATGCAGATATTGCCTGGGCAGTGTCAGAACCGGTGGCAGATACAGAAAAACCTCAAGGAGGGGGTGCTAAAGATATCTTGAGCTACCTTTACTTTTACCATTATAAAAAATAATCAAGTTACATGCAAAGTTTAAGAAAGTTTTATTTAAACTGATTATACATATATACAAGACAATGCCATCTTATGATATAAAAAAGTTACAGTTATGGTTCTCTTCCTTAAATGATGAATTCTATGTATCTATTCTTCCTGGGAAATTTGTTAATTACGTCGTCAATACAACAATCAATGTCAGGGTGAGTGTTCAACAGAGCTAAGCCATTAAGTTGATCCTCTTTCATTGTTGACCTCAGCCATGCCTTTGTACGCTGCAATGTTGATAAACTTCTTTCTACTGTAGCAATAGATGCAGGTAGGCAAGCAAATATTTTGTATACAGTGTGTGCAAAGTAGGATAGTCAGATCTAGGGCAAACAGACAACACTTGCATAATCATTAAGGGCATTTATGCTCATTTGCTTACATTGAAGAATCTCTCCCATTAATCTCTTTTTAATCACAAAACAGTAAAATATTCGTGACTTTTCTCGAACAAATACCAGACAGAATAATGTATCGAGATCACTAGAATGTCTGCGACTTTTCTCGTAGGTATCAGTTAGCTATCTGTGCGCCAGACAGAAATGTATAAAATATGATGACACGTGTGCTACATAGGAAAGTACAGCTACTCGATAACTCGATTCGGTGGAGTCGACTGACAAAAGAAATGAACGAATAGCATGCGGGCTGACAGAATGGCGTGGGTGGCAATTGGGGGACCTTGAATTGGAAGGGGGGGAGGCCTCGCACCTCCCCACCCCCCACCCCCCACCCCCCACCTCATATGTATCCACCACTGGTCTGAACATTATGCTATTGTGATTACAATATTACAATAGCTTTTTGGATCCATTACTTTGCTGCCACAAAAAGGTTCTGAAGTGGTGTAGCTGTAATTTCATTTCCAAAGGTCCTTTCTCTATGTGGGAGCTGGAGTCCATTCTGTCTAAGGTTCTGGACATGTCTCCTGACAGTGATTAGGTCCAATATAGCATATGGTAAAAATTTAACTGTCAATGAAAGACAACTGTCCCCTAACTTTTAGTCAAATGTGGCAGACATAATAGTTTCCACATTTTTAGAGAGAAACAATTGTCATCACCTTCCTGAAACCAGGGAAGTGATGTGCATGACTGAATGCTGACTGAAATGTTGCATTTGCTAGATGCTTAGAAAAAACTTTGAGTGGATAGTAATTACAATTAACTAGGGTTCTAGAAATCAAGATGCTCCTTTGTTGCTCCCAGTGTGGATTCAGGAGATATTTTTCAACTATTGATAATTCAACCAATTGGGGGCACCTATTAGGTGAGAACCTAGACAGTCAAAAACTAGTAGCAGTTTTCAAGGAAAGAGAGGAATGACACAATACTACTTAAATGCTTCACATTCTACAAGGACTCCACAAATGGAAAGTCTGCAGCCCCCGGCATTCAGAATCTGCCAAGTACATTGTGGCACTTAATACATGTTAAATTCCTGTTCTAATCCCAGAGTAGGGCCAATTGCCACCTTTTCATAATATTGTTACATTCCAACTCAGATATAACTGTCATTTGAGATTTTCTTTGCCTCATGGATAACGTTGTTAAATATTGTTTTGTACATTTTGAAATATGGGTGAAATTTATCAGCCCCTATGCAAGTTTTTGAGATGTTATGAAGTTTTCATTTTTCTGCACAAGATACTGTAATACAAGTAGAGAGCCGGGATAGATTTCTGACGCAATATTGAAGTTTTTGCTTTTTGACTGGGAATGATACATTACAATGATGGTAATTGTTTTTGGAAAACAAATTTTTCACATGTATTGTTATATACATCCAGCAATCTCAAAATAGCTTTAAGTTTATCAGCCAAAATTCTAAAAGGCATAGGAAATAAGCACACTGATTTGGACACCACAGCATGTATTAATAAACCCAATGTTTTAGTTATTACTGAGCTTTGATGCTCTGAAGAAAAAATTCTCACTATTCACCCATTAATAATGAATTTTTACCCAGCTTTCATTAGGGAGGAAATGTCTGATGTGATAAAATTTGCAAACTGTATAGTAATTATCATGCCATTAGACATAGGTTGTCATTGAACTTTCTGCGATAAGATATAGAAGGGAGAGGCAACATATAATCGTAGATATACACTCCTGGAAATGGAAAAAAGAACACATTGACACCGGTGTGTCAGACCCACCATACTTGCTCCGGACACTGCGAGAGGGCTGTACAAGCAATGATCACACGCACGCCACAGCGGACACACCAGGATCCGCGGTGTTGGCCGTCGAATGGCGCTAGCTGCGCAGCATTTGTGCACCGCCGCCGTCAGTGTCAGCCAGTTTGCCGTGGCATACGGAGCTCCATCGCAGTCTTTAACACTGGTAGCATGCCGCGACAGCGTGGACGTGAACCGTATGTGCAGTTGACGGACTTTGAGCGAGGGCGTATAGTGGGCATGCGGGAGGCCGGGTGGACGTACCGCCGAATTGCTCAACACGTGGGGCGTGAGGTCTCCACAGTACATCGATGTTGTCGCCAGTGGTCGGCGGAAGGTGCACGTGCCCGTCGACCTGGGACCGGACCGCAGCGACGCACGGATGCACGCCAAGACCGTAGGATCCTACGCAGTGCCGTAGGGGACCGCACCGCCACTTCCCAGCAAATTAGGGACACTGTTGCTCCTGGGGTATCGGCGAGGACCATTCGCAACCGTCTCCATGAAGCTGGGCTACGGTCCCGCACACCGTTAGGCCGTCTTCCGCTCACGCCCCAACATCGTGCAGCCCGCCTCCAGTGGTGTCGCGACAGGCGTGAATGGAGGGACGAATGGAGACGTGTCGTCTTCAGCGATGAGAGTCGCTTCTGCCTTGGTGCCAATGATGGTCGTATGCGTGTTTGGCGCCGTGCAGGTGAGCGCCACAATCAGGACTGCATACGACCGAGGCACACAGGGCCAACACCCGGCATCATGGTGTGGGGAGCGATCTCCTACACTGGCCGTACACCACTGGTGATCGTCGAGGGGACACTGAATAGTGCACGGTACATCCAAACCGTCATCGAACCCATCGTTCTACCATTCCTAGACCGGCAAGGGAACTTGCTGTTCCAACAGGACAATGCACGTCCGCATGTATCCCGTGCCACCCAACGTGCTCTAGAAGGTGTAAGTCAACTACCCTGGCCAGCAAGATCTCCGGATCTGTCCCCCATTGAGCATGTTTGGGACTGGATGAAGCGTCGTCTCACGCGGTCTGCACGTCCAGCACGAACGCTGGTCCAACTGAGGCGCCAGGTGGAAATGGCATGGCAAGCCGTTCCACAGGACTACATCCAGCATCTCTACGATCGTCTCCATGGGAGAATAGCAGCCTGCATTGCTGCGAAAGGTGGATATACACTGTACTAGTGCCGACATTGTGCATGCTCTGTTGCCTGTGTCTATGTGCCTGTGGTTCTGTCAGTGTGATCATGTGATGTATCTGACCCCAGGAATGTGTCAATAAAGTTTCCCCTTCCTGGGACAATGAATTCATGGTGTTCTTATTTCAATTTCCAGGAGTGTATGTGGACCTCCATTTGCAAGCATAGATATTTTTCTAGCTAACCTCTATCAAGTGCTTGGAGAGATAGATGGCAGATACTCTGGGAAAGGTAGCTGGATAAATGTAATAGCAACTGGGAACATCAGTATTGATACTCTATCTAATAATCATACTATAAAAATTACTGCTCTTACTCAAAAGTAAAGTGAGTTCGAAAGTAAAGTTCTATGTACTGAGTTGGGAAAAAATCCTAAGAAATTTTGGTCTTATGTCAAAGTGGTAGGTGGATCAAAACAAAACGTCCAGACACTCTTTGACCAAAATGGTACTGAAACAGAGGATGACAGACTAAAGGCCTAAATACTAAATGCCTTTTTCCAAAGTTGTTTCACAGAAGACTGCACTGTAAATCCTTCTCTAGATTGTCGCACAGGTGACAAAATGGTAGATATCAAAATAGATGACAGGGGGAAAGAAAAACAGTTAAAATCGCTCAAAAGAGGAAAGGCCACTGGACCTGATGGGATACCAGTTCGATTTTACACAGAGTACGCGAAGGAACTTGCCACCCTTCTTGCAGCAGTGTACCATAGGTCTCTAGAAGAGCGTAGCATTCCAATAGATTGGAAAATGGCACAGGTCATCCCCATTTTCAAGAAGGGACGTCGAACAGATGTGCAGAACTATAGACCTATATCTCTAACGTCGATCAGTTGTAGAATTTTGGAACACATATTATGTTCGAGTATAAGGATTTTTCTGGAGATTAGAAATCAACTCTGTAGGAATCAGCATGGGTTTTGAAAAAGACGATTGTGTGAAACCCAGCTCATGCTATTCGTCCACGAGACTCAAAGTGCCATAGACACGGGTTCCCAAGTAGATGCCATGTTTCTTGACTTCAGCAAGGCGTTTGATACAGTTCCCCACAGTCGTTTAATGAACAAAGTAAGAGCATATGGACTATCAGACCAATTGTGTAATCGGATTGAAGAGTTCCTAGGTAACAGAACACAGCATGTCATTCTCAATAGAGAGAAGTCTTCCGAAGTAAGAGCAATTTCAGGTGTGCCGCAGGGGAGTGTTGTAGGACCATTGCTATTCACAATATATATAAATGACCTTATGGATAACATCGGAAGTTCATTGAGGCTTTTTGCGGATGATGCTGTAGTATATCGGGAGGTTGTAGCAATGGAAAATTGTACTGAAATGCAGGAGGATCTGCAACGAATTGACACATGCTGCAGGGAATGGCAATTGAATCTCAATGTAGACAAGTGTAATGTGCTACGAATACACAGAAAGAAAGATCCTTTATCATTTAGCTACAATATAGCATGTCAGCAACTGGAATCAGTTAATTCCATAAATTATCCGGGAGTAGGCATTAGGAGTGATTTAAAATGGAATGACCATATAAAATTAATCGTCAGTAAAGCAGATGCCAGACTGAGATTCATTGGAAGAATCCTAAGAAAATGCAGTCCGAAAACAAAGGAAGTACGTTACAGTACACTTGTTTGCCCACTGCTTGAACACTGCTCACCGGTGTGGGATCCGTACCAGATAGGGTTGATAGAAGAGATAGAGAAGATCCAACGGATAGCAGTGCACTTTGTTACAGGATCGTTTAGTAATCGCAAAAGCGTTACGGAGATGATAGATAAATTCCAGTGGAGGACTCTGCAAGAGAGACGCTCAGTAGCTCGATGCGGGCTTTTGTTGAAGTTTCAAGAACATACCTTCACTGAGGAGTCAAGCAGTATATTGCACCCTCCTATGTATATCTCGCAAAGAGACCATGAGGATAAAATCAGAGAGATTAGAGCCAACACAGAGGCATGCCGACAATCTTTCTTTCCATGAACAATACGAGACTGGAATAGAAGGGAGAACCGATAGAGGTACTCAAGGTACCCTCCACCACACACCATCAGGTGGCTTGTGCAGTATGGATGTAGATGTAGATGCATTTAATTTAAATTTACTAATTAAGGAACCAACTAAAGAGGTAAGTGACAGTAGTATCTGTCTGGATAATGTTCTCAGTACAACAGAAAGTTTCAATGTAAGACAGCTGCCATACTCACTATCTCTGACCATCGTGCTATGGCATTATGAAGTCCATCTAATATAAACACTCCACTCAATGAAGTGAAACAATGTACTGAAAAGAATTTTATACGAAGATCATATTGAGGAAATGCCGCATGGGCTGAAACAAACTGTTACACTTGTAAACATTTTGCTAGTGACTCACTCTACTATTTTGACACTGATTGCCCAATGAAAACCATAGCAGTGAAAAATAAACAAAATATACATGGAAGTAGGTGTAGTGACAACAAAGTTGTACAAGCAAAGAAAAAATTAACACTTTTCCCATGCAAAATGTTGGAACCTGGTAAAAATGTTTAGCTAAAAGAAGCATACAGCAAATAACATGAATATAATAAGGACTTATTAGTGTACACAAGAACTAAATATGTAACTCACATACTAAAAAAAATGGAAGCAATACTGTGGCTAGTGGCTGAAATGACATAAATAGCTTCTGCAAAAGAAAGGATAAATTTGTTCATGATTTTGTAATAAACTGCAGTGTTACTATTAAAGAATGCCAACATATTGCAAATTCTGTAGTTTTACTGAATAGTTCTGTTCTCTTAAGTCCATCAACAATAATTTCAATAACCTTAAACATGACTTTAAGGGCAGTTCTGCTGTATACAGCATGTATTGGCGGCAATGAAGTAAACAGCATAGAAAAATCATTAAGAAATTTTAAGTCTGCTGAATATGGTGTGCTAAATATAAACATTCTAAAGTCCTGCATTGGAAACATCCAGATCTCTTTTCAATGCAATTAATAGCATATTAATTAATATTAGAAGGTTTTCTTGGCCCATTGAAAACAGCCCAAATGACTCCTGTTTTCAAGAAAGATGACAGACTGAAAATAATAAATTTGCATAACCAGTTATGGTGCTATAAGCATTATTTTTGTTTCAACTATAGGCCTATATAGCAGTCACGATCTGTTGTCAGGATCAGTGCTCCCTGTACCATATGGATCTTACTTTTGGGAGAAAAGTATGTGTGGAGTTCTGGAAGAGAGTGGAGTGGGAGGCATTCAGGGTAACCTTGGCACATATATCTCATAATTTGCTTTAGGAGGAGCTTCTCAACTGTGTTCTTTGTAATTATGGCTGCTGTGAGGTGAAAATTTTGTAGGTGGTTTTTTAGGTCATCATTGATTTGGAACTACAGTGCTTCCTGAGGGTCAAATGTTGAGTCTGGACCCATAGGTCATATGGATAATGCATCAGAATTAGCATCTTGTGCTGCCAGCTGATGATTATGAATTGCATAAATATAATTGCTAAGGAAGAGGGCCTAGCATTGGAGATGGGTCTTTTTTCAGAAAGTAAACAAGGAAATCTGTGGTTTATGGTCACCAATGAGGTGAAATTTTGTGGGGGAAAAAAAGTTGAATTTCTGAATGTCCAGGATCACTGCAAGGGCGTCTTTTTTGATGTGACAATAGTTTATTGGAGCTGAAGCTAATGTTTTATATGCATATGTGATTAGTTGCTCATGCTCATCAGCATTTTAGTGAGAAATGACTGCCCAGACACCATGTTGCGAAGCATTGGTGGCTAGGATGAGACATTTTGGTGGGTCAGAGGGCACCAGACAAGGCTTGGACTTCAGATATTACTTTAACTTATTAATAATTCTTTTGAATACCTGAATGTATATTGGAGATTAGAAATCTTCAATTATTTAAAGCATGAAGTAGAGAGCCACAGAATCAGTGAAAAGTATTTTGCACTTACCTTATTTCTCATTGTTTATTGTTGGAGCTTCTCTTTCTTGGAATAGCGGTCATAGTTTGGTGATGCCCTCATGCAAAAACTGCAAAGAGGTATCAGGATTTGGTTTATCCATACATAAAATCAGTGGCATCATGAAACAGGAATATAAATTCTCTCCATTATTAATTTATTTCATATTTTGCAGTTTCCACAATTTAACACACTCCTTTTCACTCACCATAACTGCATACAACCAACTTGTTGCATCTCAGAACAATAACTGCCTTCCACCTACCTCATTCCAAAACATAACACCCACTTTGCCTGTGCAGACAAGAACAGCTGTATCAAAATGATAGTACAAAGATATGTATGTTGACCAAAGAACTACAGTTGATTAATATTTTATGAAAGCAAAAACAAATACAGGCTTCTATTGATTTCATATTTTTTGAACAATTATGAAAAACAATAAGTTATGTGAATTACATGAATACATGGTGCCTGTGCTTTTGGAGATGTATGAAAGAACATACAGTGCGATAAAGATAATTTGGACAGGAAGAAATGAAACAGGTAGATTTTAAGATAGAGAAAGAGGGTGTAGCACAGAAAATGAGGAGGAAACAGTGCTACAGCAGCTTGGGGCTCTGTACTCACCACACACATAATGTACTAATGAGTATATATTCCTCTGGAGGATTCATATACATTTTCATACAAAATTGACATATTGCATCAAAATAATGAAAATAATACACTCCTGGAAATGGAAAAAAGAACACATTGACACGGGTGTGTCAGACCCACCATACTTGGTCCGGACACTGCGAGAGGGCTGTACAAGCAATCATCACACGCACGGCACAGCGGACACACCAGGAACCGCGGTGTTGGCCGTCGAATGGCGCTAGCTGTGCAGCATTTGTGCACCGCCGCCGTCAGTGTCAGCCAGTTTGCCGTGGCATACGGATCTCCATCGCAGTCTTTAACACTGGTAGCATGCCGCGACAGCGTGGACGTGAACCGTATGTGCAGTTGACGGACTTTGAGCGAGGGCATATAGTGGGCATGCGGGAGGCCGGGTGGACGTACCGCCGAATTGCTCAACACGTGGGGCGTGAGGTCTCCACAGTACATCGATGTTGTCGCTAGTGGTCGGCGGAAGGTGCACGTGCCCGTCGACCTGGGACCGGACGGCAGCGACGCACGAATGCACGCCAAGACCGTAGGATCCTACGCAGTGCCGTAGGGGACCGCACCGCCACTTCCCAGCAAATTAGGGACACTGTTGCTCCTGGGGTATCGGCGAGGACCATTCGCAACCGTCTCCATGAAGCTGGGCTACGGTCCCGCACACCGTTAGGCCGTCTTCCGCTCACGCCCCAACATCGTGCAGCCCGCCTCCAGTGGTGTCGCGACAGGCGTGAATGGAGGGACGAATAGAGACGTGTCGTCTTCAGCGATGAGAGTCGCTTCTGCCTTGGTGCCAATGATGGTCGTATGTGTGTTTGGCGCCGTGCAGGTGAGCGCCACAATCAGGACTGCATACGACCGAGGCACACAGGGCCAACACCCGGCATCATGGTGTGGGGAGCGATCTCCTACACTGGCCGTACACCACTGGTGATCGTCGAGGGGACACTGAATAGTGCACGGTACATCCAAACCGTCATCGAACCCATCGTTCTACCATTCCTAGACCGGCAAGGGAACTTGCTGTTCCAACAGGACAATGCACGTCCGCATGTATCCCGTGCCACCCAACGTGCTCTAGAAGGTGTAAGTCAACTACCCTGGCCAGCAAGATCTCCGGATCTGTCCCCCATTGAGCATGTTTGGGACTGGATGAAGCGTCGTCTCACGCGGTCTGCACGTCCAGCACGAACGCTGGTCCAACTGAGGCGCCAGGTGGAAATGGCATGGCAAGCCGTTCCACAGGACTACATCCAGCATCTCTACGATCGTCTCCATGGGAGAATAGCAGCCTGCATTGCTGTGAAAGGTGGATATACACTGTACTAGTGCCGACATTGTGCATGCTCTGTTGCCTGTGTCTATGTGCCTGTGGTTCTGTCAGTGTGATCATGCGATGTATCTGACCCCAGGAATGTGTCGATAAAGTTTCCCCTTCCTGGGACAATGAATTCACGGTGTTCTTATTTCAATTTCCAGGAGTGTAGTAATTTCATGTATGTACATAAATTTGACAATCAATAAATGCATCTATCAATATTTGATTAATACAAGAAAATATTCAATTCTATTTCCAGTGAAAAATCTTTTTCTTTCAAGTACAAATTCTTTAAGAATTATCACCACCATTCTGCTTATATGGTTTCAAAGCAATGTTCCTAAGCCCAAGAAATTTCCTAGATTTTGGGTAGATCAAGCAGTAAGCATTAGGATTTTGATTTTTCAAAATTTCAAATGGACCAATATATATTTAAAAAAAAAAACTCTTTTTAATTCAGCAGTTAGCATTATACACCTTTCATGTGATTTGACACATACATAATCTAAATCTTTAAGTTTTGTTGTTTTTACTTTATCATCATGCCTTCTTTTTCCTTGTTCCCTATTTTTCTCATAGTTTCTTTGATAATTGCCTCAGGTTCATGTTCAGGCTTAAGTGTACATGGTAAAAACTCACTAGTTCAGAAATAATGTTTGCTGACTTTTTGTGAAAAGTAATTTCAAAAAGTGATAATCCACTAGAACTGTGTTGTAAGCTGTTCATAACATCCTCAAACTCACTCACACGTTCCTATCACATTTGACATTTATGACTACAACATGCACACCACAAATGCCTAATTTCATGCATGTACCTCTCTGCAGGATCTGATGGTGAATTCTGTTCTGAAATAAAAATGTGTATAATTTCAGAGTTTTCTATAAATGATTTCCAATTCTTACATAGATAAAAACCATGAACTATTGTCTCACAAGATAACTTTTGGTTTCCCAACATTTTTGAAGCAGTCTTTTTGAATTTTTGAAATAATTTCTGTACTTGTAGCTTTCCTGACAAGTACAACATCATGAATTTTGAGAAAACAGCTAGCACAATAAAAATATAATAGTGTCTGTCTTTAATTTCTGGTAAAGCTCCATAGAAATCAACAGCCACTAAAGCCAAAGGTTTTTCAGGAATAATATTTTGCATTTCACCTTGACCTGTCAATTGCTTACCTTGACTCAATGACATTTATCACAAGTTGATGACTCTTTCCATACATTTCTAGCCATATTATAAAAATAAACATTTTTCTGTAGTTTTTTCATGGTTTTTGAAATCACAATGACCATAACTTTCATGTATTTATTTAACTAATCTCTCTGCTTCCTCCTACAGCCAGCATAATTTACAATTATCAGAATCTGCATATGCTCTCCTAAATAGTGTACCTTGTTATACTCATCCAATTTGTCATATTTATTTTGTCCTAAACAGATTTTTACCTGTGATCATGATTCTGACTTCCCCTATTTTTTTATTTTTATTTTTATTTATTTATTTTTTTATTTTTTTTTTTTTTTGCCCAAGGACCTAATGATTTTTCCATTATGTATACCTTTCAAATAACTCATCTCAAAATTTTTTTTCATTAAATTTTATTAATTCCCCCTAATAGCATTCTTGACCAAACATCTGCAACAGAGCCTTTAATATATCTCATTTCTGCCAATCTGGTAAGTCTGTTTTAAAGTCTACATTCCTGAAGAGATCTCAAAGCTTCATGATTTGAATCTACTTTTATATTGCAAAAAATAACTTCTGAACTTTGTAAATACCAAATGCATTCCTAATAACTTATTTTCAGTAAAGGTGTAAGATTTTTCATGTTTTAAAAGTGTTCTATTTATGAAAGCAATTGTGTCATGTATAATTTCTCCATCAATTTCTCTTTTCTGAAATAATTCTGCACCCAAACCAAAACCACAACCACTACTGTTGGTGTGTAAACAAAATGGTAAATTAAATTCAGGTCAAAGTAACACATTTTGGTTATTTGATTCTTTCTTGAAATTTTCAAAAGCTTAATGGCATCCTTTACTCCATACTCACTGTTCTTTCTGGGCAAATTACTTTGACAGTGTGAATTTAAATTTTGTCTACTGATAAATTTTCTGTAAAAAGCACACAACAACCAGAAAATAACTTCACTCATTTTCTGTTATGCGGGGCTGGACAGCCTGAAATAACTTTAATTTTCTCTGGCTCTGCTAAAACTCCTTCTTTAGTAATCACATCCCAAAAATTTTAATTCAGGTACTGAAAATTTACATTTTTCTAATTTTAATATCATTTCTTGTTGTCTTAGTTTTCCACATATGTGTTTCAACAGGTCAGTGCATTTGTTCCCGTCACACCTGGTTACCAAAGTGTCATCTAAGTAAACTTTTAATTTAGATACAAGTTCCTGTCCAAGTACATGGTCTAATGCTCTAATAAATTCTGCTACAGATGAGTTTAAACTAAAAGGTACCACATATCATTGATGAATATCCACAGTAAAGAAAAGCAGTATATTTTCTGGTTTTGGTGTTAGAGGAAACTGATGAGCTCTTGATGTTAAATCTAAACTTGAAATAATCGGAATATTTTTGAATTTATGCATAAGTTCATTAGCGTTTCTACACAGAGTACGCGAAAGAACTTGCCCCCCTTCTAACAGCCGTGTACCGCAAGTCTCTAGAGGAACGGAGGGTTCCAAATGATTGGAAAAGAGCACAGATAGTCCCAGTCTTCAAGAAGGGTCGTCGAGCAGATGCGCAAAACTATAGACCTATCTCTCTTACGTCGATCTCTTGTAGAATTTTAGAACATGTTTTTTGCTCGCGTATCATGTCATTTCTGGAAACCCAGAATCTACTATGTAGGAATCAACATGGATTCCGGAAACAGCGATCGTGTGAGACCCAACTCGCCTTATTTGTTCATGAGACCCAGAAAATATTAGATACAGGCTCCCAGGTAGATGCTATTTTTCTTGACTTCCGGAAGGCGTTCGATACAGTTCCGCACTGTCGCCTGATAAACAAAGTAAGAGCCTACGGAATATCAGACCAGCTGTGTGGCTGGATTGAAGAGTTTTTAGCAAACAGAACACAGCATGTTGTTATCAATGGAGAGACGTCTACAGACGTTAAAGTAACCTCTGGCGTGCCACAGGGGAGTGTTATGGGACCATTGCTTTTCACAATATATATAAATGACTTAGTAGATAGTGTCGGAAGTTCCATGCGGCTTTTCGCGGATGATGCTGTAGTATACAGAGAAGTTGCTGCATTAGAAAATTGTAGCGAAATACAGGAAGATCTGCAGCGGATAGGCACTTGGTGCAGGGAGTGGCAACTGACCCTTAACATAGACAAATGTAATGTATTGCGAATACATAGAAAGAAGGATCCTTTATTGTATGATTATATGATAGCGGAACAAACACTGGTAGCAGTTACTTCTGTAAAATATCTGGGAGTATGCGTACGGAACGATTTGAAGTGGAATGATCATATAAAACTAATTGTTGGTAAGGCGGGTACCAGGTTGAGATTCATTGGGAGAGTGCTTAGAAAATGTAGTCCATCAACAAAGGAGGTGGCTTACAAAACACTCGTTCGACCTATACTTGAGTATTGCTCATCAGTGTGGGATCCGTACCAGGTCGGGTTGACGGAGGAGATAGAGAAGATCCAAAGAAGAGCGGCGCGTTTCGTCACTGGGTTATTTGGTAACCGTGATAGCGTTACGGAGATGTTTAATAAACTCAAGTGGCAGACTCTGCAAGAGAGGCGCTCTGCATCGCGGTGTAGCTTGCTCGCCAGGTTTCGAGAGGGTGCGTTTCTGGATGAGGTATCGAATATATTGCTTCCCCCTACTTATACTTCCCGAGGAGATCACGAATGTAAAATTAGAGAGATTAGAGCACGCACGGAAGCTTTCAGACAGTCGTTCTTCCCGTGAACCATACGCGACTGGAACAGGAAAGGGAGGTAATGACAGTGGCACGTAAAGTGCCCTCCGCCACACACCGTTGGGTGGCTTGCGGAGTATCGATGTAGATGTAGATGTAGATGTAGATGATCTGTTTCTCTATACAACAGTTTATTCAAATGTCTAGAATCCAAATCTTGCTTCACTCCTCCATCTCTTTTTGAAACAATTACATGGGGATTGTTGTATGGACTAACACTACTCCCCATGATATCACACATTCCTTCTTTGTATAACTCCTTTCCAATAGCTGCTCTTTTTGCAATGGAGACCCCATATGGTTTACTGAAAAGGGGTTGCTGCAGTTTTAACTGTAAGGTACACTTGCATCCTTTAATAATCCCTGGTATGTTACTAAAACATCAATATGTCCCAACAACAAAGATTCGAGCTCATCAGTAAACCCTCCTGTTTCAAAAATCTTTGTGTCTACCAGTATTTTAAAGACTGTTTCATTTGTGTCTAATCCTACAAGTACTACATCTTGTGAAAAATCTTATGCTGTTTATTTTGTCATTACAGGTTACATTTGATGTAATAAATCTAGTGCAAATACATTCTCCATGTGTGCTGTCATGCAAAACTTTTATCCTCAGTGGTTGAACCCTGCACTCACATTACCTATCGAAGCTGTCCCCAGAATAAAGTCCTCATAGAGATCAGGTGTAATTAAATATCCATGTGTAAAAGTCTCTCCTTCAACAGTAAAAGTTAATAAAGTTCAGTATTTTACTACCTTACTACATCTTCCATATTTAAACCAATTACAGGCAACTTAATATAATCCTTTCCACATCTCAATTTTTTTACTTAAACTTGAAAGCTGTCTACCTCTGTCTATAACACACCTGCCTTCCCAAGAACCAATCTGTGGTTTGATAAACGGACTGTAGAATTCAATACTGTTATTAGAACCAACAGCTTCATGTAATAAGTCTACCTCAATTTCTTGAAAAAAAATAAAATAAAATAAAAGACCTCCAGATTTACTGTTATTTGCTATCTTTGTTTCCATGATACACTATCATTTAACTAACAGAAGCATCATCATAATTATTATTTTCATTAATAATTTTACTAAGCCAATTTCACTCATTTGTTTGACACTGTTCTTCACTATGGTATTTACTTTTCAGTTGTTCAACAATAGTGTATTTAATGTTATCTGGATACAAAGTTATAAACACACTGATAATCATTTTCCAGAAGTTCTCATCTTTACTAATAGCATCACTATTTAGATACAGGTCATAAAAATTTTACTTTTCCCCATTTCAATAGGTAACTTATCTTCACTGCCACATTAGGCAACTGAAATATTTTTAACATCTACGTATGTTTTTCACAAGAAATCAAATCAAGCAACTCATTAGCTACTACGCTATCATTAATGTTACTCAAGTCTCTAATAATGTCCTTTGGTATCTCCACAACATTCTTACCATCACTAATATCCTCATCAATTCCCACTGCTTCTAATTCCTCCTCAAAACAAAGAAAATACTTCTCTTCTTCATATGTTACTAAGTCACGATAGCCAATATTCTTCCTAAATAATGCCGCCTTCCACTACTCTTTCAACACTACTTGTACATCCAACTACATTTAAATCATTTTCAGTTAACACAGTCTTCACATCCTACTTACCTAATTCCTTTATCAACTTTGCAGTTCCTAAATCATTGTACCAATCAGTTACCTGCTCATTTTCTGACAAGTGATAAGTTTCTACCCAGTTATAAAATTCTGCTAAGCTAATTACTTCATTTTCTTCACCAGCATGTGGACTTTTCTTTTCTTTACCTGCATCTTCCAGTTTGACTGGTTGACATACTTCATTTTCAACAGACATTTTATTGTGACTTATTACATGAAGCTGTTGGTTCTAATAACAGTATTGAATTCTACAGTCCGTTTATCAAACCACAGATTGGTTCTTGGGAAGGCAGGTGTGTTATAGACAGAGGTAGACAGCTTTCAAGTTTAAGTAAAAAAATTGAGATGTGGAAAGGATTATATTAAGTTGCCTGTAATTGGTTTAAATATGGAAGATGTAGTAAGGTAGTAAAATACTGAACTTTATTAACTTTTACTGTTGAAGGAGAGACTTTTACACATGGATATTTAATTACACCTGATCTCTATGAGGACTTTATTCTGGGGACAGCTTCGATAGGTAATGTGAGTGCAGGGTTCAACCACTGAGGATAAAAGTTTTGCATGACAGCACACATGGAGAATGTATTTGCACTAGATTTATTACATCAAATGTAACCTGTAATGACAAAATAAACAGCATAAGATTTTTCACAAGATGTAGTACTTGTAGGATTAGACACAAATGAAACAGTCTTTAAAATACTGGTAGACACAAAGATTTTTGAAACAGGAGGGTTTACTGATGAGCTCGAATCTTTATTGTTGGGACATAAATACCGCGACTGCACCTGGGCTCTTCAGTAGTTGTGTACTCACCTGATGATGGCCGGACGTCTCTGGGCCGAAATATCGTGGCAGAATGTCGACGGGATCTGGCTGCATACCCGGAAATTATTAGAAGACATTTTATTGACAGAATGGTCCACATTTGAGAAAAATTGCTAATTTCTTTATATGAGCCTTTGTGTTCTGTGTTGTTACTATTGCTCCATTGGTTATTCAGTTAATTTGCTTTCCCCCTCTCCTGTGGACCAATAATGGAGTGCGTGCTAGTTCTTCATTTCCTGAATAGTTACATTACCTTGTTTCCTTATGTCCATGCCGACTTCTGTTTCTATTGTCACAGTCTCTATTCCCATTTCTGTCCCAAACATTGCCATAGTGTCCCCTCATAGGAAAATGATTAGCAGTGTAATTATTGTATTCTCCTGAGTGAAGTTATCACCATTGTTATCACTGTGTTCCCTTCTATTATGGTTAGCATTTCTCCAGCTTTTATTACCTCCCCTTTTGCAAGAGACTTGTTGTGGTGTTGTCTGCCCATTTTCTCTGTTATTCTGTCTAGCTTGTCCACATATTTTAAAAACTGATCTATAGTATCATCTGGCCCATACACTAAGACCCATGAATGTCAGCTGGTAACCTCTTTTTCAACGGATCTATCTATATGAACTCATCAAATGGTTTGTTTAAGCATGCTAACTTCTTTATTTGATCTCTGCAAAATTGGTTCATGCTACTGAGCCCATCCATATAATTCAGTCCACTCAAAAATGCACTTCTATCCTGTCCTGCTCTTTTTCTCTTGAGATTTTATTTAAAAGCCTTTTTTTATGTTCTGAGTAAGATATGTCCAGAGAAAAATTATATTAGCTCATGACAGTGCTTCACCTTTAAAAAATTGTTTGACAAACTTAATTTTCCTGCTGTTGCTATAAAGTTCTCTTTCTAATGTCACAAAAAGTCAATTGGATGCAAACTACCCTCATCTGAAAAGTTTTCACTTGAATGTTACACCAAATATGCCATGTGTCTTTTTAATTAAATACCATTTTGAAATAAAAATAAAACAAGTAGATTTTTCTTAGCAATATTATTTTTACATTAAAGCCTGTACTTTAACCTACTTCTTCACATAATTACCATCAATATCAAGGCACTTACCATATCATACAACCAGCTTTGAAAACCATCCTCACAGAAATCTGCCACCTGAGTGTAACTTTTGATAATTTAACAGGCAGTGTGCATCAAGCACACAAATATTGAACTAAAAACTGTATCTAATCACTTATCTGACTATAAACAAATTAAATGTGGTGTACCCCAAGGATCAGTAATGGGACCCCTTCTGTTTCTTCTGTACATAAATGATCTAAGCTTAAATGTTGATGCGCACAAGACTATCATATTTGCAGATGACACCACGATTCTACTAAAAGGAGATGACAATGAACAGTTACAGCAGACAGTAAACACGGTCACGAAACAACTTAGCAGCTGGGCACAGAGTAATCAGCTTGTAATAAACAGTAAGAAAACCATTGCTCTAAAATTCCACAATGTTCCTAACAAGGACATGTTTATCCCATCAATCTCTATCAATGACGAACCAGTTTGTAACAATTCTGAAACAAAATTCTTAGGACTTTGGCTGCAGAGTAACATCAGATGGAATAAGCATATTGAATATATCAATGCAGAACTGAGCAAAACATGTTACCTTTTTGTTCATTAAAATCATGCTGTAGTGAGAAAACAGTATTGAATGCATATCATGCGTACTTTCATTCTCATCTTAGATATGGGGTCACCTTCTGGGGAAACTCTAAAACAGCTAATAGCACTTTTAAACTACAAAAAAGGGCCATTAGAATCTTGTTTGGGTGCAAGCCTAGAGACTCTTGTAAATCCCTGTTTAAAAAATATGGTATTCCTCCATTACCATGTGTATACGTTATGGAAACCCTTTTGTTCTTTAAATTAAATGTAATAGGCAAGGACTGGAGACTGCAAAAAACTGTGATATACATGATCACTTTACCAGACAAAACAGAAACTTACATATGACTCAAATCAGCACTGCACTGTCCCAAAAAGGTACTTTTCACATGGGAGTTAAGCTTTATAACAAACTTCCTGAAAACATAAAAGCTATCACTGAGGTCAATACAGTTGGAAAATCTCTAAACTCATATTTACAGCATCACTGCTTTTACTCCATTGAAGAATATTTAAATTTATGAAATGTGTTATACACTCCTGGAAATGGAAAAAAGAACACATTGACACCGGTGTGTCAGACCCACCATACTTGCTCCGGACACTGCGAGAGGGCTGTACAAGCAATGATCACACGCACGGCACAGCGGACACACCAGGAACCGCGGTGTTGGCCGTCGAATGGCGCTAGCTGCGCAGCATTTGTGCACCGCCGCCGTCAGTGTCAGCCAGTTTGCTGTGACATACGGAGCTCCATCGCAGTCTTTAACACTGGGAGCATGCCGCGACAGCGTGGACGTGAACCGTATGTGCAGTTGACGGACTTTGAGCGAGGGCGTATAGTGGGCATGCGGGAGGCCGGGTGGACGTACCGCCGAATTGCTCAACACGTGGGGCGTGAGGTCTCCACAGTACATCGATGTTGTCGCCAGTGGTCGGTGGAAGGTACACGTGCCCGTCGACCTGGGACCGGACCGCAGCGACGCACGGATGCACGCCAAGACCGTAGGATCCTACGCAGTGCCGTAGGGGACCGCACCGCCACTTCCCAGCAAATTAGGGACACTGTTGCTCCTGGGGTATCGGCGAGGACCATTCGCAACCGTCTCCATGAAGCTGGGCTATGGTCCCGCACACCGTTAGGCCGTCTTCCGCTCACGCCCCAACATCATGCAGCCCGCCTCCAGTGGTGTCACGACAGGCGTGAATGGAGGGACGAATGGAGACGTGTCGTCTTCAGCGATGAGAGTCGCTTCTGCCTTGGTGCCAATGATGGTCGTATGCGTGTTTGGCGCCGTGCAGGTGAGCGCCACAATCAGGACTGCATACGACCGAGGCACACAGGGCCAACACCCGGCATCATGGTGTGGGGAGCGATCTCCTACACTGGCCGTACACCACTGGTGATCGTCGAGGGGACACTGAATAGTGCACGGTACATCCAAACCGTCATCGAACCCATCGTTCTACCATTCCTAGACCGGCAAGGGAACTTGCTGTTCCAACAGGACAATGCACGTCCGCATGTATCCCGTGCCACCCAACGTGCTCTAGAAGGTGTAAGTCAACTACCCTGGCCAGCGAGATCTCCGGATCTGTCCCCCATTGAGCATGTTTGGGACTGGATGAAGCGTCGTCTCACGCGGTCTGCACGTCCAGCACGAACGCTGGTCCAACTGAGGCGCCAGGTGGAAATGGCATGGCAAGCCGTTCCACAGGACTACATCCAGCATCTCTACGATCGTCTCCATGGGAGAATAGCAGCCTGCATTGCTGTGAAAGGTGGATATACACTGTACTAGTACCGACATTGTGCATGCTCTGTTGCCTGTGTCTATGTGCCTGTGGTTCTGTCAGTGTGATCATGTGATGTATCTGACCCCAGGAATGTGTCAATAAAGTTTCCCCTTCCTGGGACAATGAATTCACGGTGTTCTTATTTCAATTTCCAGGAGTGTATAAATACTTACGCGTAAAGTGTATTATTGTAACCTTAAATATGTATGCCTTGAAATGACTTTCAGCCTGTATATTTATAACTTGACTTGTCCAATGTCTTATGCATAAGCTGCTATGTAGACAACAGGACCAATAAAAAATCAGTCTGTATATTTATAACTTGACTTGTCCAATGTATTATGCATAAGCTGCTATGAAGACAACAGGACCAATAAAAAAATACAATACTATAAAGTACAATACAAGATGGCTGACTTTGCATCACAAGCATGCATAATGGAGCAGTGGTTCTTTATTGTTTCATCTCAATAATGTCGTCTTTTGAGAATGTTCTTGCTCAGCAGTACAGTTATTGGTATGCTTATATTTAATTGAGGTATGTGATTTTACACACATGATTTCAGTCATCTTACATGTTAGCGTAAAAAAAGAGAAATCCACTAAAATGAAAACTGAAACAAGAAATGAGATAGAACCCAAGGCTGATTATAGCAAATTTGCTGATGCGGCAGTTGAGATTGCTGGAACTTCACTTCACACATTTTCACACATGCTAAGAACTCAGGTGTCCAACGCACAACGGGCACAATGATGCAATGTCATGCTCAACCATTCTGGGGCCTGAGTGCCAGACTTGATTGTCACTGTAACTACTGGGCACTGTAATCTCCCCTCTCCTTCCTTCTTCCATCTATTGTCCACATTACAAAATTCCCAGTCCAAGTAATTAATAAGCAAAGTCTTTTATGAACATTTGAGAGGAGTGAAGATTTCAATAAACTTTCAAGTTTACTTAACTTGTCGTTTTCAAATGGCACCAAGTTGTTCTTGTCTAGGGGTCTGATTCTTGAAGCTTAAAATCTAACATCAGGTCCTCATGGTTAGTTTGAACTAAATAAATTGGAAGATTGTTGTTGCAGAATTTTTTATGTAAATATATTTTCCACTGATTTTCCCACATTTTAGTATATCATACATCTCTCAAACGTCATTGTGCTCGATATTCCGCACAGGTATGACTTGCCTCAATTCTTGTGTGTTTATAGGGCATACATATACAAACAGTCAATATGCAGAAATTTTCAACTGTTATGTGAATGTACAAATGGTTAACATGCAAAATTTTAGTAGAGAACTTTACACCACTCACGGCCTTCACCTCAATCGGCGTGGAAAAAGTCACTTAGCATCCACTATTTGTGAAATCGTCTAAATGCCAGGAACAACATATACTCAAGACACACACATTCAAAGAATGAGTGCTCCACAACACAAGAAGACTGCAGGAATGGGTATAGACAGACAACATTGGACAAATGGCTGCTGAAAACACCAGGTAAACCTGATTCTTCCCAGTCTCCCAATACATGGAAACAGACCAACTTGACTAAATGGATAGTGAAAAATACCAAACTCACTCTGTCAACTGATATTTCTTTTCTAGGGATAAATGTGGTTATGGAAATCAAAATCTGACTATTTACCATCAAAACATATGTAGCCTGAGCAACAAGATTAATGAACTCTTAATTAATATCCAGGAGCCACAAGATATAGATTATGCCCATGTTCTGTGCTTTAGTGTGCACCATTTTATGTTGGATATTGAAAAACTTGCTATAGATAATTACTGCTTAGCAACATCTTACTGTAGAAAATTCATAGAAAAAGGTGAAGTAGCGATCTATGTCAGAAACAGCATCACATGTAGTGTAATTAATGGGCAGAATTTTTGTACAGATCAACAATTTGATGTGTGTGCCATAGAGCTGGCTTTAAATAATTCTTATATAGCAGTAGTGGCTTTATACAGTGCACCTTCAGGTAACTTTAGCATTTTTTTGAAACAGTAAGATGCACTCTTAACATACGTATTTAAACTCAGTAGAGATGTCATAGTTGATGGCGACTTCAATGCAAATTTCCTAACGAGCTCCAAAGACAGAACAGACCTTGAGAACTTGATGTCCTCATATAATCTTGCTTCTGTTGTAAATTTTCCCACCAGTATAACTTCATGAACAAAATCATTAATTGATAATGTATTTATTGACATAACCAAGATTGATGATATAGCTGTCAGGCAAGTCCTGAATGGTCTCTCTGACCATGATGGACAAAGACCCCATTAACAATTCAAGTATATGTGAGATTAATAGCGGTCCCAACTGGAAAATTACTAGGAAATCTACTGATGAAACTACTGAGATGTTTAAATCACGTCTCAAAAAAGTACACTGGGGTCCAGTATATATAAGGGTCACTCCAAAAGCAATGCACACTATTTTTATAAAAATATAGTTTTCATTCTCCATGTGCGAAAGTTTTACAGTCTGTAGATACATCCTTCCCGCTTGTTTTCAAACTTAGTTCAACCTGTTCCCGTGAGTGGCGCCATCACAGCATGTCTTCAAGATGGCTGCTACACTTGACGTTCATCAAAAGCAACATGCTGTCATAGAATTCCTGTGCTGTGAAAGTGAGACAGTGGGAAACATCCACAAGAGGTTGGAAAAGGTGTATGGAGCTGCTGCTGTCGATTGCAGTACAGTTAGTCAGTGGGCAAGCAGGTTATGTGATGAAAGTGGGCACAGCAATGTTGAGGATTGTCCTTGCAGTGGCAGGCCTCGTACTGCACACACTACAGACAATGTGCAGAGAGTTAACGAATTGGTGACTGCTGACAGACTCATCACAGTGAACAAATTGTCATGCTACATTGGGATAGGGGAAGGAAGTGTTTGCAGAATATTGAAAGTGTTGGCGTTAAAAAAGATTTGTACCGGGTGGGTTCCCAGGATGTTGACAGTGGATCACAAAGAAACAAGAAAAACAGTATGCAGTGAACTTTTGGAACAGTACGAGAATGGTGGAGATGAATATCTGGGAAGAATTGTGACAGGTGAAGAAACATGGCTCCATCATTTTTCACCAGAGATGAAGAGGCAATCAATGGAGTGGCATCATGCAAATTCACCCAAGAAAAAAAATGTAAAACCATATATCTTCTGCTGGAAAAGTTATGGCTACGGTGTTTTTCGATTCCGAAGGACTCTTGCTTGTGGACATCATGCCAAGTGGGACCACCATAAATTCTGATGCATATGTGACGACACTCAAGAAACTTCAAGCTCAACTGAGTCTTGTTTGACCACATAGGCAAAAGCAGAATGTTTTGCTGTTGCACAACAATGCACAGCCACATGTCAGTCAAAAAACCGTGGAAGCGATCACAAAACTCGGATGGACAACACTGAACCACCCGTCTTACAGTCCTGACCTGGCTCAATGTGACTATCATCTCTTTGGAAAACTGAAAGACTCTCTTCATGAAACAGGGTTTGAAGATGATGACTGTCTTGTGGATGCTGCCAAACAGTGGCTCCGACAGGTTGGTCCAGAATTTTACTGTGCGGGTATACAGGTGCTGGTTCCAAGATGGCATAAGGCAGTTGAGAGGGATGGAAATTGTGTGGAGAAATGAAAATATTGTTCCTGAATGATGTACCTACACACTGTAAAACTTTCAAACATATAGAATAAAAGATGGATTAAAAAAAAATAGTGTGCATATCTTTTGGAGTGACCCTCGTAATGTATAAAATGCAAATTCCAAATGCAATCTTTTCAGTAATGAAGTGGCTATAATATTTGGAAGTACTTTCCCAAAAAGAATATATAAAACCCATACTAAAAAATCCAGCAACAAGCCTTGGATTACCACTGGAACTAGGATTTCATGCAAAAGAAAGAGAGAGTTGTACATTGCCTCAAAAAATCAGATGACCCTACCCTTTTAAATAACTATAAAAAAACTGTAAAATATTGAACAAAGTCATTCAGAAATCAAAAAGTATGTATCTGTGCTCAAAAATTAATAACTCCATTAATAAAATCAAAACTGTGTGGTAATGATAAGAAATGAGACTAGTGCAAATTACCCCAACAAGACCAAAAATATTGCTCTTAACAATGAAGGTAAGCTAGTTCAAAATCAAGATATTGTAGCTAAAATCTTTAATGAGCACTTTTTAACTGTTGCTGAGAAAACAGCATGCAAAGGCTCTTCAGAAAAGGCAATAAAAACTCTGGAATAACATTTCCCTGATTCTACAGACATGATAGGTATGGCCCCCATAACTGTGCAAGAAGTAAGAAAAACCATAGTTTCTCTAAAAAGTAAAAATTTATCAGGTGTAGACAATATTTCCACCAAACTGCTAAAAGCCAGCTGTAATCAACTCTCTAAAGTTCTAGCTGATATATTCAATGTCTCTATAAATCAAGGAATCTTCCCTGACAGAATGGAGTATGTTACTGTGAAGCCCCTACACAAAGAAGGTGATCCCACAGATGTTTCCAACCGAATTAATAAGTCAAAATAAAATAAATGCAGTAAGTAAATTGTTAAACCCCCCACATACAAATCATACTATGGTTTTCATACCTACAATGGATCCAGAAGTGTCAAACCTAATAAAACAACTTAAAATTAAACATTCATCTGGCTTGGATGGTGTCACATCACATCTCGTAAAGGAATGCAGAGAATGTATATTAAAACCATTGACGCACATGCTGAATGCTGCGATAGAAGAAGGTATATTTCCAGATTCACTGAAAGTAAGTAAAGTGAAGCCAATATTTAAGAAAGGGAACAGGGATGAATTAGGAAATTACAGGCCAATATCATTGATCTGAACATGTGCTAAAATCTATGAAATGATAATAAAGAATAGAATTGTAAGTTTTATAACAAAGTACAGTATACTGCATTCATCACAACATGGTTTCAGAGAAGGGAAGTCAACAAAAACAGCATCAACAGATATAATTGAGCACATTCTTAATTTACTTGACAGGCAACAAAAGACTTGTGGGATCTTTATGGACCTATCTAAGGCATTTGATTATGTGAACCACTCAAAATTAATGATGAAATTATATCAGTATGGAATTAGAGGAAAATGCTATGACATACTTAAATCATACATTACAAATAGGAAACAATGCACAGAAATCAGACATACTAGTGGGGGAAATATAACAAACTACAGATCAGAATTACAAACAGTTAAACACGGTGTGCCTCAAGGGTCTGTGCTTGGGCCAATACTATTTATACTCTACGTAAATGACTTCCCTAGCTATATAAATCAGAAACTTATAATGTATGCTGATGACACAACAATCATTTGCACAGCTGACACAAAGGAGGAGCTTGAGAAGGAAGCTCTCCTGACTATCAAAAATGCAAATAGATATTTAACACAAAACAACCTGTTTATGAATCAGTCTAAAACAATGAATGTAGTATTTCAGACCAAGCATAGTGAAAATTATAATATAAATGTTAATGTAAATGGAAAGACTATTAAAGAAGTAACCAGCACAAATTTTTTAGGAACTATAATAGACAAACATTTTGGATGGGGGGAGCACATAGATGCACTGTGTAAAAAGATAAACAAACAGATCTTCATCATGCACAAAACAGCTAAGACTGTGGATGATAAAGTCCTCAGATCAATGTATTATGGACTTGTCTTCCCACATTTGTCTTATTCAGGTAATGTATGGGGAAGTGCACAAGCTGGCTACCTAAAAAGAATATTCACAATTAAGAAAAGGGCAGTGAGATGCATTGCAAAAATACCACCACCTGTAGGCAAGCTTTTGTACACTATAATATTATGACAGTATATTCACTGTACATATACCAAAGCATAATGGCGGTAAGATCAAGTGATAAACACCTCCTAAATAAAGATATACACAAACACGGTACAAGAGGAAATGAAAATTACTACATGATAAACAGAAATCTAAAACTGTCTATGGCTGCCCCAGAAGAAGCAGGAAAAAGGTTTTTTAATAAACTCCCCAAAATCATTAAAAAAGAAACAGACCTAAAATGTTTTAAAAATCATTTGAAACTATATCTCACAGAGAAATGTATATACAGTTTGAGTGAATACTAAGATGGTGTTTAATATGTTATATCATTACTGAAACGTACGTTTAAAAATTATCATGTATGTCGTTTGGATTTGTGTGTACATATAATGTGAAACATGTAATACCTTTGTATGATTATGGACTATTTCTGTTTAGCCATTTGTTTCATTTATATATAATGAAATCAAGATTGATGTTAATAGCCTATTGTATGACACACCCAATACTCTCAGCAGAATTTTCAGTTAGAGTCCATGGGCAAAGAATAAATAAATAAATAAATAAATAAATCTTCCTATCTCTGTTGTAACAGCATTTTCTAAAGTCTTTGAAAAATTAATACACGTCAGGATTGTCAATCACCTTGAAAAACTTACACTAATTAGTAAACAACAATTTGGTTTCAGATCAGGTATATCTACAACCGAAGCAATTTACGCACTTACAGATAACGTTTTAGAATGCCTTGACAGGTATGGCTCAGGTCATATCTAGAAGACAGACAGCAAAAAATAGTATTAGGTGTTAACAATCTAGAAGTAGGATAGGTAGAGTCTGACAGGCAAATAGTACACCATGGAGTTCCGCAAGGGTCAGTCCTTGGTCCCCTCCTATTTATTATATATATTAATGACCTACCCCTGTCCTCGAACAGTGCTAGCAACATCACAATTTTTGCAGATGACAGAAGTATAGTGACAGCCAGCAAAATCTCCACTGACATAGAGTTAAATGCCAACCAAGCACTTGCAAATGCTTTGAACTGGTTCACAGCAAATTCTATAGCAATAAACCTCAGTAAAACAAATTACATGCAATGCCAGTCCAGTTACATAAGCCCAGAAGAGATTAATGTTGCACATGAGAGCTAACAGTTACAGAGTGTTCAGTGCACAAAGTTCCTAGGCGTTCACATAGATAACCGACTCAAATGGGAATTCCACATACAGCAAACACTAAAAAAGCTTAGCTCAGCAACATTTGCCATCCGAATAATCTCCGAAATTGGAGACATCAACGTATGAAAGTCTGCTTATTTTGGCTACTTTCATTCAGTGATGTGCTATGGAATAATCTTTTGGGACAACTCAACATTTAAAAAAAAAATTTTTTTGTAAGCCAGAAAAAAGTAGTCCCAATTACATATAGTGTTCCTCCAAGAACCTTATGTCACAATCTTTTTAAACCTCACAATATCTCCTCTCTCTCATGGCTTTCACACTTCTCAATTCCTCTTAATATGAAACAAATGAGCCATACCATCATTATAACACATGGCGGAAAGGTGAAATGCACTGTGAATGGAAAAATCTGTCTCTGGTAGAAAAAGGGGTAAAGTACACAAGTACAAAAATCCTTAACACACTCCCAAGTAATATAAAGTGTCTAAAAGAAAATGAAATGCTATTTAAAAAAATCTAAAGGAATTCCTACTGGAAAAATGTTTTCTCTCTTTAGATGAATTCTTCAGCAAGGATAAATAATTTGACCAGTAATCCAGATTATTTCCTTTGTCATTGTATCTGTATTGTTTTTTATCATTATTGTATTTTTGTATTGTATTGTTTATTATCTCTGTTATATTATTGTATTGTACCAGTTTTGAATCATTCATCTACCATATGTAATAAAGCAGTCTGTTTTGTATTGTATGATATCTATATTGTATCTGCTTTGACTCGTTCCACATCCATGCGTAATCATGCCATACTGGATCTATGGAATACGTATCTCAAATTAAATAAATAAATAAATATAAATAAATAAACAGTATTTTGATTTTTCTCATTAACAAAGCCAAAATTACATTATTCACACCTATTATACAAAAATATGTCCAATCACATCAGCGGCATGTTTATGACTCTCACACTCTGCAGAAATACCAATATTCCAAAGGGTTAAAAATTTTTCTTAATAAATGAATTCCAACTAATTTTCATTACATTATTAATTTTGATTATTATTTCATAAATGAATCCAGAAATAAACATAGTAATCAATACAGGATTGCATAATTAATGATACAAATTTCAAGAGTGCAAATAATTCATAATTTCAAATGTTTCTGAAAAAACAATTTCAACTGTACATTCAGAACTAATGCTTAACGATTATAACATCAAAAGTGAAATATTTTAGAAAGTATTTCCTTTTCAGAATTTTTAGCTTGAAATATAACATACTTTGTATAAAGTTACATGAAAGTTTTCAGAAAAACAACTGAGATAATACTGACCTGTCCAAAATTCGAAAAATAATTCTGGTATCGACAACTACTCTTGAGGAAAAGTAATGCTGCAGGAGGATAACCTGTTACAATATCCCCCTCACATAATATGGAAACAATGTGTTTACAGTATTTTTTGACCTACTATAAGGTTTGCCAAATGCTGTACAAAATGATGTCACAAGGTAGAATATAGATTGTCAAAGTTAAATTCCAAAATTACAAAGAATATTAGGTTATATGATCATCACTTCCCTATGAATGTAAGGATAGGATAGCTTACAAAAAACTGCAAAAGGTATAGAGGGAATACATAGCATCTGACAAATTACTGATTAGAACAGAGTTCTTCTTCCTTACAATTTGTCTATAGTCCAAATAAATGTGAAACCTGAGTAGTGATATGGCAAAATTAACATATGGTGACAATTTCCCAAATTATGGATAAAATTCACTAGAAGTTGCTCTAACACATCTAGCTTCATAGAGAATGATGTAATCTAGTGTAATCTTTAAGTATCTTTCTGCATTGCAATGAATTAGGTTTAAGTATCTGTTAATGTTATGTAAAAATGAATAATGAAATGCTATAGAAAAATGTTACCATAATAATCTAATGTAAATGAACATAATACAAAAGTGAAACATTGTTCCTACAAACATAGTAAATACCACAAGTGTAAGCATATTAACCATCATAAAGTAGAATTCAGATGTATAGAAGTATCTGATACATAACACATAAATTACAAGATTATTAATTACACCAGTTTATAGGTCTCATTAACCAATATACTTAAGATTAAATGAGCTCTATGAATGTGAGTGACAGGCTGTTAGTTAAGAATGAAGTTATGCGAGAATCACTGCTTCAAATCAGCAACTTAAGAAGCAAGTACAACTTTAGTGCAATATAGGTTTAGATTAATGTGTTACAGAACGTAATTACAATGTTCCCAAAACCAGAATCTTGACATATTACAGAAAATGTAAAAAAATAACTACTATACAAGTAATAATCTATACATATTTGAGGACATGGAATTCATATTTTCAGATCTGTGGAAATTCTGTCCCAAGACAAAAGATACAAAGTCAAAACTACAGCATTTCAACACTAAACTATAGCAATAAGTGCAGGGGAAATGTAAAGTACTAAAATTACAAATTGCAAGTTTACATCTATAAAGTCATATCTTCAAAATCATCAAAGGAGAAGAAAAAGTTCAGTGTCAAAGTGTGCGACAAGTGAGCTGACTCAAAAAACTCACAATGATGGGTACTGACCAGAAGAATGTACTCAGTCAAAAGCAGGAGTACAGCACAAAATCAATCAGCCACATAAACCAGAGTATGTAAGGATATGTTGACTCATGAAAAGAAAATGTAATGAAAAAATATTGGGGCCTATGCTTATGATGTGGGGACCAACCTGTGAATCCAAACCATTTTGGGTACACACCAGCAGAAATGTTTCAACACAACAAAATGAATAAAGTTCATAAACATATATCAATAAGTTCAATCATATGTAAAGCATAATTAAGGGGAAGCATCTTGCCTCAATCAATAGTTGCTCACTCTCCTTGAATACACAAACACAGTTGCAATAACTGGGGGTACACAAAACAGAGTTTAGCATGAGTTTGCACACAACTCTAGTTCCAGTGAGATACAATAACACAGTACTCAGGATAAATTCAGGTAATCAGAGTAATTAATAGCTTGGAATGATGACATAATCGAGTAGCATGAGGACCAAAATCAGTCTGTGAAATCAGAATTGTACACATGTTGATATACAATTTGCACACAATGTATGATCACGAATGGAAATGTCTTCCACACTATTTGCTAATTGTTCATACAGACTAACCTATGTACATAGAAACTTAGAAAATTCATTTACAATTGATAAAAAAATACATATTGAGTGCTGAGATAAGAAAGTTTATGAAATACACGACTAATAACTTAACAGTCCCTAATTTTATCAGATTTTGATAATTATTTACAACATGGTTCATAGAACATACTTCTGAACTTTTTAAGTTTTCATATTTCTGTATTGAACATAACAAATCATCAGTCATAGAATATCAACCTTCCACAGCATTAAACTCAAGTCAAGATTAAAAATTACATAATGTATTGCGAAGTTAATCCCCCTACTTGAAAAAACATACATTTATGTGGAATAATATGTTCATAGCAGTGACTTTTTTTCCAAACAAATAGTTTCTTGAAATTTATTTAAATACAACAATTTTGCATATAGGATAATTTCTTGGCTAACAGTTTACAAATTTCAGTCACAAGACTGATGTAGTTGACAGATGCTTGAGTACAAGATTAAAGACATTAACGGAACCTACAACTTCAAATATAAAGTCAAATTGCTCTCAGAGGAATACAGACAGAGACAAACTACTTACTTTTCTACAAGTTAACATACGTTGTATTAGAAATAAAATTTTAGAATTAGAACATTTATGTAACACTGAGCATGTAGATGTTATATGTGTATCTGAGCACTGGTTAACACAAGAACAAGTAAATATGTTCATTCCCCAAGGGTATGTTATGGGAGACATGATATGTAGAAAACAGAGAAAGAATGGTGGGGCGGGAATTTTTGTCAAAGAAGGAATAATGTTTTCCAGAATTGATGTATCTACATACTCCTCAGAGCTAGATGGGGAGTTTAGTTGTGTAAAACTAATGAATGAAAATATAGTGGTAGTTAGTCTATATAGGTCGCCAGATGGTGATGTAAATTTGTTTATTGAAAAATGTGAATTAATAATTAAAAAAATATTGAAGAGTAAAATGAGAATTGCTATATGTGGTGATTTCAACATAGAAATGGTAAACACACAGAGACCAGTTGCTAGGACATTTTTGAATATGCTAAGATCATTAGACCTCTATTGTACAAATAACTGTGCCACACGTAAGAATGCCTGTATACACAATATTATTGTGAATTTCCATAGGGAGGATTTTACAGTTAGACTTGCAGGAAGTGGACTTGCATATCATGAGCCACTACTCCTTACCCTCTGTAAGAGGCAGCCAGTTAAAACTGAAGAATCTAAAGTAGTAGTGGTACGAAGACAGAAGGAAGAGTACATAAATATGTTTGTTGATAGATTAGGAAGTGCAGATTGGGACTTTATATATAATTGTCAATCTGGAAAAAGGGAAGCTGAAATTAGCTTTGGTAACTTCTTTAAAAAGTACACAGATTTATGGTATTCTTGCTCACCAGTAAAAAAAATTAGATATCCAAATGAAATGAAAAAGAAAAGTCTGAACTGGTTCACACAAGAGCTAGTAGAAATTAGAGGAAACTTGCATATCCTGTACCAGATGCATAAACAAGCCTCTGACCAAGGGGCAGAACAGAGTGTGAACATTCATAGGTCATATCTGAAATGCAAAAAATACTATAAAGCTAAACTACTTCTGGCAAAAAAGCAAGCAATGGAGAACTATACAGAAAGAGCTCCCAATAAATGCAAGGCAGCCTGGCAAACAATAAAACAAGAGAATACACCGAAACGCACAGAAATAGCTCTGCTTGATCCTGAAGAATTAAACGAGTACTTTTTAAACTCAGTTAAAGAAATAAGTAACAGTATCAAAGCAACAAATTCATCTGCAATGAACCTTGTTGGAACACCACTGCCTGTTAACCTGGCATTTCAATGGAGGACTGTCACACCTGCTGATGTTATAAAAGCTGTATCCAAATTTTCAGGTTCTAAAAGTATGGACTGTTATTGGTTATCAAATAACACAATGAAAAAGACAATACACTCAATCGCCAAACCATTAGCTTATATTTCTAATAAATGTGTAGAATTTGGAGTTTTTCCCGATGCACTCAAGGTATCAAAAGTTGTCCCAGTTTTTAAAAAAGGAGACAAACATCTCCCCCAAAGCTACAGACCAGTCTCCATTGTTCCAATATTCTCAAAGGTATTTGAGGCGCTGATACACACACAAATAAGCAACTTCTTTGAAAAACACAATATCCTATGTAACAATCAGTTTGGCTTTCGAAAGGGGAAGAACACAACAGGGGCCATCTTGGAAATCATTGACCAAACCTTAACAGCTTTTGAAAATAATAACATGGTATCACTGGTATTATGTGACCTAAGCAAAGCTTTCGATTGCATTCCTGTTGACATACTACTGGGGAAACTAGAGTTTTATGGGGTGAGAGGGAGCACTTTATCCGTGATAAATTCTTATTTAAGTAACCGAAAACAATTCGTTTCAGTCAGAAATTTAAATTCTTCCATCATGGAAATCAGCACGGGTGTACCACAAGGGTCTGTCCTTGGACCCTTCTTCTTCATTGTCGCTATTAATGATTTACCTAAAAATATAGCTCACCCTGTTGTGTGTTATGCTGACGATACAACACTACTTACCACACATCAGAACATTTCAGATCTGAATAACCTAACAAAAGAAACACTAGATAAGGCCCTGGACTGGTTTGCAGCCAATAAGCTCCTATGCAACCCTGACAAAACACAACTACTTTTAATGGGAACATCAAATGAAGTAGGCAATAAGTCGGTAAAACTCTTAGGTATTCACATTGATTCAAAACTATATTGGGAGGAACATGTCAATCATGTATGTGAAAAAATATCTCGGGTGGCATACCTTCTCTTGAAACTAAGGGAGGTAGTGAGCTTGGAGTACCTCAGGGTGATATACTTTGGGCTATTCCAGTCACATATTTCATATGGTCTTATTATATGGGGGCACTCCCCTCACATCAAAAACGTATTGAAATTACAAAAAAAAGTCATACGTATAATATGTAAAAGAGGTCATAGGGTGCACTGTCGTCCTCTTTTCTCCAGACTCAGAATACTTACAATTATAAATTTATACATCTATGTGTCTGTACTCTATATTAAAAATAATATTTCAGAATTTATTGCCAGAAAGGAAATACACGAACACAACACCAGGGCGAATGGTAATTTAGACATACCGCGCCACAGATTAGCGAGAACAGGAAATTCCCACAAAGTTAACCCACTCAAAATGATCAATAAACTGCCAATTCATGTTCAGTCTATGGATACAAATTCTTTTAAAATTAAGTGGTACAGCTGGCTGTCAGATCATCCATTCTATGGCATTAAAGAATTCTTTGAGATGCCTGAGGAGAATATAAGCATTTAAAAGTTGTCTGTAGTTAAACATATTATTTTGTGCTGTGGTTAATTGTGTGTAATTACAAAGTTTATACTATAAACAATAAAATACCTTATTATATTAGATTATAAGATAGCTTGTTGTGTTAGCTTTTAAAAGCTATCCTTTGTAATTTGGTGCACTGCCATGCTTCAAATGTATTTATAATGTATTGACACAAGTTTATTTTGTTATTCTGTATGTACTAGTACATCTTGTATGACGAAGCCAATATCATTGTAAAATGATCTATGGTGAATAAAATTCTTGAAATTCTTGAAATACATTACACAGCACCTATGATCTCTTGAAAGTCAACTGGACCAACAAGGGCACAGCCATATAAGAGCATGGGAGTGTATCCACCCACATCTTTCAGTTTCCTCCCTAGATTTCTCATCACACACTCCAATGGATAGGTAACTTCCAGTCTAGCTTTCACACTGAATCCTGTAGCTCCTCTTATCTTTGCACCTACAATGGACATTTCCACAAAACTCTTACTATACTTGACATTGTCTCTAAATTGTTCAGATATACCACAAATCTGTATCAATCAAACATTGGCTTTCCTACTTATCAATCTTAATTTTAATGTAAGGGCATCCAAAATCTGAATCATCCTCTCTGTTGTCAGACAGTCCATGCAAAAGATCACTTTCAATTTCATCAAATGGTCCATCCACACTGCCTTCACAAAGTTTTATTAACTTTATAGGTATCATTACATTACCTTGATTACTCATGCTGTCAGGTTTATTTATTTATTTAATCGTATGGCTAGGGCCCCCCCTTTCGGGCAGGCCGTTCTCCAGGTGCCGGTATTTCAATTTGATGCCACTTCGGTTACCTGCAATCGATGAGGATGACAGGATGATGATGAGGACAGCACAAAACCCAGCTGGGAATCGAACCTGGGCCCAGAGGATTGACAATCCGTCACGCTGACCATTCAGCTACCAGGGGCCAGACATGCTGTCGCGTAGAGATTGAACACAATGGATAAATTCCATGGCACAACTAACATCACTTTTTACAGAAGGAACACAAAACACATTACTGTCAAAATTACACTTTATGCTTAGATCCTCTTTCACTTCATTTCACCAATTGGGATACAAATTCTGACTAACCACAGCTAACTTATTTCAAAATGCACCTTTATCTAAGTTTTCATTAATCTGGTCCCAAACAAACTTCAAAAAGTTTCCACCTTCATTCTCCAAGCTGACAGATACCTCATCATCACTGTTTGGATCATTACTGTGCATGACATCAATGAAAAGCTGTTCTGACTGGACTGGTGTTCCATGACCCACACTTACAACGTCACATATATCACTTAACCTGTATTGCCACCATCATTTACAAATAACTCTGAAACTTTGTTATTATTAAACCTCATAAACACCTGATACTCATCATCATGACATTCCTCCAAAATTACTTCATCAACAACATCACTGACAATACAATTCTCATCTCCATCAAAGTCACTTACCTCACCTATATTCATTTGCAATAAGCTACCAGTCTCAGACCTACTAAACTCAGTTACTTTACAGCTCTCATTCTCATCTATATCAAAAATACCTCCTAGTTCAGATCCAATACAGTCATCTCCTGATTTACATACATCAACAACACTGTTTTCTCCCTAACAGAAGAAATCATTAGTACATACTACACCAAAATTCTCACTACTCTTACATTCTTGTTTGTGGTTAGCACTTACATCACCATTATTAAACATAGTATGCCAAAACTTTTGATCAAAACATATATGAGAAATCTGATATTTCTTCTGTCAAATTTCAGATACATTGTGCCATATCATTAACACTGTTATTAGTGTCTAATTGCAAGTGTAACTTAGGGGTCCTGTGCTTGTTATGTTCCTCATCCCCAAGACTGTGGACCTTCATTGAGGCAAACTGCCATTTCCCAAGTAGCTACTTCTGTGATTGTTTCTTCTATTAAAATGCCCACAGTTACTACCATTATTCCAATTGTAGAGCTGTTCAGAATTTCTCTCTCTGTTGTTACTTTGATCCTGATCGAAGTTACCATTATCTCTGTTTCTGTGATTACTCCCATTGTGATTTCTATCATGCCTATTATTATGGTACTTACTTCTTTCTACTGCTCCATCCAGCCTGTCAACATCTCGTAAAAACTGTTCAAAACAGTCACCAGGTCCATTACCAAATCCCATTGCAATCTCTCTGGTAATCTCCTTTTAAGTGCACCAATCGAGGTCATTTCATCCAATGGTTTGGCCAGATGTGCTAATTTTTTAAGTTGGTTCTTACAAAACTCTTTCAAAGTGCTGTCCCTATTCCTATAATTAGGACAATTCAAAAATTCACTCTTGTTTCTCCCCTGTTCTGCTTCTGACCAAAATTTATTTAAAAATCTTTTCTCAAAACTCTGATATGTTTCCCACTGATTTATATTTAAATTTACGCATGGAAGAATTTCACCTTCAGGAAACCTTTTAACAAATTTAATTTTTTGATAGTCATTCACACCTGACACAAAGCCATCTCTGCAGTGGTGCAGAAAATCCACTGGATGTAAATTATCTGATGGAGAACTTTTGATGAGCATGTTGGACCATGCAATATCATTGTTTGCACATAGATTTTTGTTAATACAACTTTCATGAACTGCTGAAGTTTTTCGATCTAAAACAGTTAACATTAGTTTGCATACTGTTTTCTACATTTAAATTTGTTTGGTTTAAATTGGCAACATTTTATTGGGTGGTAGCTCCCAACTCGCACAGTTTTTCCACTCTGGCCTTCTGTTCAACTCTGATGTTATCAACTTTCTTTAATTGTTTCACTGACTCAGTTACAAAGTCATTTTCTAAAACAACAAAGTTATTTTCTAAAACAATATTATGAAAAGGAAAGTTGCTACTCACCATACAGTGCAGAGGCTAAGTCACAGATGGGCACAACAAAAAGACTGCTAGAAAGGCCTTCATCAAAAGTAGACAAGAGGACCCCGCCCCTCCACACACACACACACACACACACACACACACACACACACACTAATGCCAATGCAACTCACACACTCACACACACAACTGCAGTCTCAGGCAACTGAAACCATACTGCGAGCAGCAGCACCAGTGACTCGAGTCGGTCGGGGTAGGGAGGAGGCTGGGGTGGGGAGGGGGAGGGCTAGTAGGGTAAGGGTGGCAGGCAGTGAAGTGCTGCAGTTTAGATGAAGGTCAGGAGGGAGGTGGTGAGTGGGGGTGGGGGTTAGGAGTAGCGGGAAAGGAGGGAAGTAAAGAGACAGGGTGCGATGGTGGAATGAGGGCCATGTACTGCTGCAATGGGGTTAGGGAAGGGGCTGGATGGGTGAGGACAATGACTAACAAAGTTTGAGGACAGGAGGGTTACAAGAATGTAGGATGTATTGCAGGGAAAGTTCCCACCTGGGCAATTCAGAAAAGCTGGTGTTGGTAGGAAGGATCCATATGGCACAGGCAGTGAAGCAGTCTTTGAATTGAAGGATGCCATGTTTGGCAGCACACTCAGCAACAGGGTGGTCCACTTGTTTCTTGGCCACAGTGTGTCACTGACCATTCATGTGGACAGGCAGCTTGTTGGTTGTCATGTCCACATAGAATGCAGCACAGTGGTTGCAGCTTAGATTGTAGATCACATGACTGGTTTCACAGGTAGTGCTGGCTTTGATGGGATAGGTGATTTTAGTGACTGGACTGGAGTAGGTGGTGGTGGGAGGATGTATGGGGCAGGCCTTCCTTCTAGGTCTGTTATAGGAGTATGAACCATGAGGTGAAGGGTTGTGTAGGGATGGACAAATATATTGTGTAGGTTTGGTGGATGGCAGAATATCACTATGGGAGGGATGTTAAGGATAGCAGTTAGGACATTTCTCATTTCAGGGCATGACAAGAGCTATTTGAAACCCTGGCAGAGAATATAATTCAGCTGTTCCAGTCCTGGGTGGTACTGAGTTATGAGGGGAATGTTACTCTGCGGCCATTCCAGAAATCCAGCAGGATCTCCTGTCACTCCTCAAATTCTTAAGCCCATCCCAGAACCTCTCCCCAGAGTCCATCTCTCTGCTCACCCCTACCGCTCCCACCTTCTACATGCTTCCTAAAGTCCATAAATCAAACCATCCAGCATACCCCATTGTAGCTGGCTACAGTGCCCCCACTGAGAGAATCTTTGCTCTTGCTGACAATCACCTTCAACCTATTACCCGGAACCTCTCCTCCTATGTAAAGCATACCAACCATTTTCTTCACCAATTCTCCACCATTTCTGTTCCTTTCTCACACGGTGTCCTGCTTGTTGCTATTAATGGCACCTCCCTTTATACTAACATCCCTAATGCTCATAGCCTTGGCACTATTGAACACTACCTTTCCCAACACCTGATGGATTCCAAACCAACAACCTCCTTCCTAATTGTCATGACCAACTGTATCCTCACCCACAATTACTTCTCCTTTTAAGGAATTACCTACAAACATATCTAGGGTAGGGCTATGGGCACCCACATAGCTCAATCCTATGCCAACCTGTTCATGGTCTAGCTAGAGGAATCCTTCCAAAATACTCAGAATCCTAAACTGCTCACCTGGTTCAGATTTGCTGAAGACATCTACATCTACATCTACATCCACACCCCGCAAGCCACCTGACGGCGTGTGGTGGAGGGTACCTTGAGTACCTCCATCGGTTCCCCCTTCTATTCCAGTCTCGTATTGTTCGTGGAAAGAAGGATTGTTGGTATGCTTCTATGTGGGCTCTAATCTCTCTGATTTTATCCTCATGGTCTCTTTGTGAGATATACGTAGGAGGGAGCAATATACTGCTTGACTCTTCGGTGAAGGTATGTTCTTGAAACTTTAACAAAAGCCCGTACCGAGCTACTGAGCGTCTCTCCTGCAGAGTCTCCCAATGGGGTTTATCTATCATCTCTGTAACGCTTTCACGATTACTAAATGATCCTGTAACGAAGCGCGCTGCTCTCCGTTGGATCTTCTCTATCTCTTCTATCAACCCTATCTGGTACAGATCTCACACTGCTGAGCAGTATTCGAGCAGTGGGCAAACAAGCATACTGTAACCTTCTTCCTTTGTTTTCCGATTGCATTTCCTTAGGATTCTTCCAATGAATCTCAGTCTGGCATCTGCTTTACCAACGATCAACTTTATTTGATCATTCCATTTTAAATCACTCCTAATGCGTACTCCAGGATAATTTATGGAATTAACTGCTTCCAGTTGCTGACCTGCTATTTTGTAGCTAAATGATAAGGGATCTATCTTTCTATGTATTCACAGCACATTACACTTGTCTCCATTGAGATTGAATTGCCATTCCCTGCAGCATGTGTCAATTCGTTGCAGATCCTCCTGCATTTCAGTACAATTTTCCATTGTTACAACTTCTTGATACACCACAGCACCATCTGCAAAAAGCCTCAGTGAACTTCTGTTGTCATGCACAAGGTCATTTATGTATATTGTGAATAGCAATGGCCCTATGACACTCCCCTGCGGCACACCTGAAATCACTCTTACTTCAGAAGACTTCTCTGCATTGAGAATGACACGCTGCGTTCTGTTATCCAGGAACCCTTCAATCCAATCACACAATTGGCCTGACAGTCCATATGCTCTTACTTTGTTCATTAAACGACTGTGGGGAA
The DNA here is from genome assembly GCF_023864345.2 of Schistocerca serialis cubense. Classification (NCBI taxonomy): domain Eukaryota; kingdom Metazoa; phylum Arthropoda; class Insecta; order Orthoptera; family Acrididae; genus Schistocerca; species Schistocerca serialis. The sequence continues at coordinate 221,164,041 of NC_064639.1, read as the reverse complement.
GTGTATCGAACGCCTTGCGGAAGTCAAGAAACACGGCATCTACCTGTGAACCCTTGTCTATGGCCCTCTGAGTCTCGTGGACGAATAACGTGAGCTGGGTTTCACACGACCGTCTTTTTCTAAACCCATGCTGATTCCTACAGAGTAGATTTCTAGTCTCCAGGAAAGTCATTATACTCGAATGTAATACGTGTTCCAAGATTCTACAACTGATCGACGTTAGAGATATAGGTCTATAGTTCTGCACATCTGTTCGACGTCCCTTTTTGAAAACGGGGATGACCTGTGCCCTTTTCCAATCTTTTGAAATGCTACGCTCTTCTAGAGACCTACGGTACACCGCTGCAAGAAGGGGGGGAAGTTCCTTCACGTACTCTGTGTAAAATCGAACTGGTATTGCAGTAGCCACCAGAAAGATTGCGGGAGGTGCACATCCACACGGCGCATCACAGACGGTAGTTGCCGCAAATAGAGTCCCGTCCGCCAGAGGGCACGCGAGAATTTGGCCGCGACCTCTGCCAGCGGAACAACAAAAACTCAGGCAGCACGGGCCGTGCCCAGTCAGTTCACATCGGGCATGCCTATGAGACAGTTCCCGGTCTACTCAGAAGTGCGATGGAAAACGTGAACCGTGTTACTACAGGTTTCCCATCAGGTCCAGTGGCCTTTACTCTTTTGAGCGATTTTGTTTCTCTATCCCTCTGTCGTCTATTTCAATATCTTCCATTTTGTCATCTGTGCGACAATCTAGAGAAGGAACTACAGTGCAGTCTTCCTCTGTGAAACAGCTTTGGAAAAAGACATTTAGTATTTCAGCCTTTAGCCTGTCATCCTCTGTTTCAGTACCATTTTGGTCACAGAGTGTCTGGACATTTCATTTTGATCCACCTACCGCTTTGACATAAGACCAAAATTTCTTAGGATTTTCTGCCAAGTCAGTACATAGAACTTTACTTTCAAATTCATTGAACGCCTCTTGCATAGCCCTCCTCACACCACATTTCACTTCGCGTAATATTTGTTTGTCTGCAAGGCTTTGGCTATGTTTATGTCTGCTGTGAAGTTCCCTTTGCTTCTGCAGCAGTTTTCTAACGCGGTTGTTGTACCACGGTGGCTCTTTTCCATCTCTTACAATCTTGCTTGGCACATACTCATCTAACGCATATTGTACAATGGTTTTGAACTTTGTCCACTGATCCTCAACACTATCTGTACTTGAGACAAAACTTTTGTGTTGAGCCGTCAGGTACTCTGTAATCTGCTTTTTGTCACTTTTGCTAAACAGAAAGATCTTCCTGCCTTTTTTAATATTTCTATTTACAGCTGAAATCATCGATGCAGTAACCGCTTTATGATCGCTGATTCCCTGTTCTGTGTTAACTGTTTCAAATAGTTCGGGTCTGTCTGTCACCAGGAGGTCTAATATGTTATCGCCACGAGTCGGTTCTCTGTTTAACTGCTCAAGGTAGTTTTCAAATAAAGCTCATAAAAAAATTTCACTGGATTCTTTGTCCCTGCCACCCGTTATGAACGTTTGAGTCTCCCAGTCTATATCCGGCAAATTAAAATCTCCACGCAGAACTATAACATGGTGGGGAAATCTACACAAAATGTTTTCCAAATTATCCTTCAGGTGCTCAGCCACAACAGCTGCTGAGCCAGGGGGCCTATAGAGACATCCAATTACCACGTCTGAGCCTGCTTTAACCGTGACCTTCACCCAAATTATTTCACATTTCGGATCTCCGTCAATTTCCTTCGATACTATTGCACTTCTTATCACTATAAACACGCCTCCCCCTTCACTGTCCAGCCTCTCTCTGCGGTATACATTCCAATCTGAGTTTAGAATTTCATTACTGTTTACATCTGGTTTCAGCCAACTTTCTGTCCCTAGTACTATGTGGGCATTGTGACCGTTTATTAATGAGAGCAGTTCTGGGACCTTTCTATAGACGCTCCTACAGTTTACTATTAGCAGATTAATATTGTTATTCCCTGTTGCATTTTGCCTACTCCTACCTTGCTGCATCTCAGGAGGCGTCTTGTCGGGCCTAGGGAGGGAATTCTCTAACCTAAAAAACCCACATGTGCACTCCACACGTATGCCGCTACCCTTGTAGCTGCTTCCAGCATGTAGTGCATGCCTGACCTATTCAGGGGGACCCTACATTTCTCCACCCGATAGCGGAGGTTGAGAAATTTGCACTCCAGATCTCCGCAGAATTGTCTGAGCCTCTGGTTTAAGCCTTCTACTCGGCTCCAAACCAGAGGACCGCGATCAGTTCTGGGAACAATACTACAAATAGTTAGCTCAAATTCCACCCTGCAAGCGAGGCTTTCTGCCTTCACCAATTCCGCCAACCGCCTGTACGAACTGAGGATGACCTCTGAACCCAGACGGCAGGAGTCATTGGTGCCGACATGAGCATCTTTGCAATCTGGATCGAGGGTGAGGACATCCTATCTACATTCCTCCAGCACCTCAACAACTTCTCCATTTGCTTCACCTGGTCCTACTCAACACAACAAGCCACCTTCCTAGATGTTGACCTCCACTTTAAAGATGGCCACATCAGTATCTCCATCCATATCAAAGCTAATAACCACTAGCAATACCTCCACTTCGACAGCTGCCACCCCTTCCAGACCAAGAAGTCCCTTCCATACAGTCTAGCCACCCATGGTCATCACATCTGCTGAGATGAGTGATCCCTCTCGAAATATACCGAGGGTCTCACTGAAGCCTTCACAGACTGTAATTATCCTCCCAAACCTGCACAAAAACAAATCTCCCATGCCTTATCTTTCCAGTATCCCACCACCTCCCAGAGTCCCACTGTCTGACCACAGAGGAGCATTCCCCTCATAACTCTGTCACGCCCACGACTGGAGCAACTGATTTACATTCTCCACCAGGGTTTCAACTTCCTCTCATCTTGCCCTGAAATGAGGAATGTCCTGCCCACTATCATTCCCACCCCTCCCACAATGGTATTCTGCCATCCACTAAACCTACACAATGTACTCATCCATCCCTACACAACCCCTGTTCCCAACCTCTTATCTCATGGTACATACCCCTGTACTAGACCTAGATGCAAGGCCTGTCCCATACATTCTCCCACCATGACCTTCTCCACTCTGGTCACAAACATCATCTATCCCACCAAAGGCAAAGCTACCTGTTGTAATGCACCTCTTTCTCCGGGGGACAAATATTAATTATTATCAGTAGTAGTATATTAAGCTACAAATTATCATTTTAAACCTGTGTGGCCTCCCTGGTGTGCCTAGTCGACCACCAGTCCCAGTCATGCTGTTCACTCTAACAACAGAGTACATACAGGGTTAAAGAGATGGGGAAAGATAGGTATCATCACAATTTGAATTTAGAGTAATATAACTTTCTTACCTTTATTGGTCGTTGTTGCACACTCGTCGGCCAGTGATGAATCTTGCCATCCGCTGTTTGTTAAATCAATTTGAGGTCCAGGGTGTGTATTTTGCTGCGTAAGAACTGACACATAGTTAAACTTCCAACTTTTATTTTATAAATGCTGATCATGACGATATTCAATAATTTTCATTGTAACAGGTTTTCCAATACATCATTTCGTTCACTCCATCCTTGACCTGAAACCACGCGTATTACAAGACGTCTCAACATCAACTGCCCATTGTCTCTACACCCGCCAACAACTGGCTCCTGTTCACAGAGCTTACAAACTGTGCAGTACTGCCAACCTTGATTGTATATCAATATTTTACACATTGCACGTATACATATATGAAAAACATAGTATGAAAAATGAAAAGTGTTTATAATATAGTTCTGTGGCAATATACCTCATTATTGTCATAATATTAACAGTTTTGTAACAAAATAATAATATTTCACTTTATGTTTATGTAGTTAAAGTTCACTTGCTCCTTCAAGTTGACTGACGGCACCGCACACCTCGCCAGCCGGACTGGTGGTATCGGTAGTTTCAGTGGTCCATTACATTACACTGTGAAGCCAGTCATGTGATCTACAATCAAAGCTGCAACCACTGTGCTGCATTCTATGTGGGCATGACAACCAACAAGCAGTCTGTCTGCATGAATGGTCACTGACAAACTGTGGCCAAGAAATAAGTGGACCACCCTGTTGCTGAGTGCGCTGCCAAACATGACATCCTTCATTTCAGTGAGTGCTTCACAGCCTGTGCCATATGAATCCTTCCCACCAACACCAGCTTTTCTGAATTGCACAGGTGGGAACTTTGACTGGAGTACATCCTACATTCCTGTAACCCACCTGGCCTCAGCCTTCATTAGGCACTATCCTCACCCATCCAGCCCCTTCCCTATTCCTATTCCAGCACTACACAGCCCTCATTCCACCATTGCACCCAGTCTTTTTACTTCTCTCATTTCCCACTACTCCCCAACCCTCCCCCCCCCCCCCACCCACCCTTTATCTAACATACAGCATTTCACTGTCTGCCACCCTTACCCTACTATCCCTCCCCCTCCCCAACACAGCCTCCTCCTTATCCCGACCGACTTGAGTTGCTGCTCTTATCATGCACTGGTGCTGCTGCTCGCAGTGTGGTTTCACTTGCCTGAGACTACAGTTGTGTGTATGAGTTGTGTTTGCATGAGTGTGTGTGTGTGTGTGTGTGTGTGTGCATGTGTATGTGTGTGTGGGGAGGGGGGGGGGCTATCAATTATTTTTGATGAAGGCCTTACTGGCTGAAAGTTTTATTTGTGACAGTCTTTTTGTTGTGTCTGTCTGTGACTCAGCATCTCAGCTAGATGGTGAGTAGCAGCTTTCCTTTTCATAATATTGTTGCATTTCATCCTGGCTTTTCCATTGTTTTATTTTCTAAAACATCAACTTCTTCAGTCACACTTTTTAGCCCCTCTGACAACTCATTTTTTGTCTCTGAAACTTGATTAGTAAGTTGACCTATCTAATCTTGTACCCTGTCCATTTTACTATTGTTTTCAGTTTGCAAGTCATTTAATTGTCCTTATAGTGAAGTTTGAAAATCATTTACACTTTCATTATTTGTACTAAATTTGTTATAATAATCTGCTCTTATTTGCTTTAGTTTTGCCAAAATTAATTGCAAAAACTTCAGCCTTTACTGTTTCTGTACTCTCTACAATTTCACTCAGCTAAAACATGTCCTGACTGGATCCTGCATCTTCCATTTCTACCTCACCTTTTATTTCATCCCTATTCATTTTGTTAACAAGAGCACAAGTCCACAAACAAATTAACTTCACAAATAGTTTGTTTTTAACTTTCCTTCTTGATATCTCTGGTTGTAGTTGTAAAATCCTCCTCACTTTTGTTAGATCTGGTCCATCAGTATTGGTAGTGCATTGTCACTGTTGGTATAAAGGTCCTTTGTTGGGTAGCATTCAGTACTGCTCCATTTGACCGAAATCTATTCATACCTAAATTTCAAAAATCAATGAAATAAAACAATTTCTGCAACAGACAAAACTTCATGATTAATCAGTTAGTCACAGACAACGCCCACACTTGTAATCTCCCCCTCCTTCCTTCTTCCATCTATTGTCCACCTTAAACAATGCCCAGTCCAAGTAATTAATAAACAAAATCTTTTATGAAGATCTGAGGGGAGAGAAGATTACAATAAACTTTCAAGGTTACTTAACTTGTCATGTTGAAATGGCTCCAATTCCACTTGTCTAGGGATCTGATTACGAAGCTGAAAATCTAACATCAAGTCCTCATGGTTGGTTTGAACTAGATAAATTGGAAGATTGTTGTTGCAGAATTTTTTACATAAATATATTTTCCACTGATTATCTCACATTTTAGTATATCATACAGTTTTTTGATTTTTCATATTAGCAAAGCTGAAACTACATTGTTTACACCTATTATACAAAAATATGTCTAATCACATCAGAGGCAAGCTTATGACTCTCACTCTCTGCAGAAATACTAATATGCCAAAGGGCTTACAATTTTTCTTAAATTAATTCCTACTATTTTTCATACCGTTATTAATTTTGATTATTATTTCATAAATGAATCCAGAAATAAACATAGTAAACTGTACAGGATTGCGTAATTAATGAAATAAATTTTAAGTGTGCAAATAATTCATAATTTCAAATGCTTCTGAAAAAAATAATTTTAGCTGTACATTCAGATTATAACATAGAAACTAAAATATTTTATAAAGTAATTCCTTTTCATAAATTTTAGCTTGAAATATAACATACTGTTTATAAAATTATATGAAAGTTTTCAGAAAAGCAACTGAGATAATACTGACCTGTCCAAAATTTGGAAAATAATACTGGTATCGACAACTACTGTTGAGGAAAAGTAATGTTAGAGGAGGGTGTGCCATTACAGTCCGCCATCATTATTGATTTGAACTGTACATGTTGAAATAATATAAAATTACCCAGCAGTGATACTTACACTTGCATGTCATGGATATTAGTTGCAAAAATGATTTTGACTCTGTGAATGCATTCATCACAAACTTTAATAGTTTAACCACCATATATTGCACAATGAGTGATGGTTTGCAGATGAAAAATGAAAAGATCCCCCCACGGGATTACAGGTGCATGTAATACACCTAACTTATACTTTGTTATTACTATCTGTGTAAGAGTTTTACTTGTATCCTAATGAAGAAATTTTTTTCAATATATCGTATACAGGTCATACATTATGTAATAGTAATCCTATTGTACAACTGTTTCATGTAACCATGTAATGCTGGACTTGGTGAGGCAATCCTGGGTTACAAGGAGAACTAAGCAGACATTTCCCGGTTGATGACCCCTCTATCAGAAATCTGGTCACTGAGATGGGTCCCACAACAGCCAATAATATTGCCTGTGCCTTATAACTGAATGGAACACCTGAAGCTGTCCTTTTGATGTTAATTATTGTATAGCTACCAGTTTTGGTGATTCAGTACACCATCTTCAGGCCTTAACTGATGCTGACAGTGTGAGCTCCAATCATATACATGATCCCATCAGTGGCCAACATCTATGAACTGGTTTCTGTAAATGTTAGGGCAAGGACGGGTGGCAGAGAAACTATGTAAAGCCTGAAATGGACTTGAATCACGAGTCAGATGTTGAAGATGAAGTTGATAAATGCTGATGTTAATTACAGAGGTATGAATGAGAACACCATTTTGTGGAAGAAACATTCTTTATCAAAATACTGCTCTGCTGCTTTCGACATTTAAGCAGTTTTACAGAAGATACATAACTTCCTTCAAAATATTTGCTGTGCTGCAGCTGACATTTCAAAGGTTTTTCTGCTGTTCCTAGTACTTTCTCAAGAGTACGATTTATTGATTTCAGTGTCTGTGCACAAACTTCTTTATCAGATGCATACATAATTATTGCACCACAAACTAATGATTCAGCAGAGAATTGTTTACAACTTTGATTTGTGCACAAAAATTGGCACTTTTGGGTCAGACTTCTAAGATCAGCTGCCCATGCAGCATATGACTAATGCAACTTCTTGTGACTATGGACATATGAGCCTATCTGCGACAACGTACATTTGCTGCTTGTAATGCTTAGAGAGCAAAGCATTGCTTTCTGACAATTATAAACACTCAGGTTTAATGAGATGATGTAACTTTTGTAGGAGGCATATTACTTGGCAGGTTAGTTGACAGCAGAAATGTATACTGTTTAGAAATGTTGATTATATTTCACTACTGGAAGTGGAACTGTAGACATTTGTACTATCAGTCCTAGTCTTCTTCTTCTGGATGAAATGGCATGAATAGTGATGGTGTACACTCATATAGCTTGACATGCTGTGTAAGATAAGCTGCTGCTGTTCCACATTTTGTGTCTGCTGCCTTTTTTGTTTTTCTTGTTGTCATTGTTTTTCTTGTTGTGCCTGCTGTTGCTTTAATATCTGAAGCTGTTGCTGTCACAGATAGTTTCTCAGAAATCTGGTTCCATGATCACTGAACCTACTCTGTTGTTGTAACACACATGCTAAGTTTGAGCCCTCATTGCCAACATTACAGCTTATAAAGGGCAACGAACACTCTTTATTACACAATAAGGATATACACAATTATAACATAGCAGATCACAAAACCAGTCCATGCTGGGTCATTGTAAAGTTATAGACACACACCAAGAGAAGAATTAAGGTAATCTATGGCCGTGATTGTCCATCAGCATCCATATATTCACAATTCAAATAGTTGTCAATGGGAGATTTAGCAAGCAGTCCGATTACATATGCACCGAGATATGCTACAATACAGCACAATATCAAGTGAATTCTTGTTGGGAAGGTGACTGGTTTTATTTTTTGCAAGACATCAGAAGCCAGGCTCATGTAATTGCTTGTGGGCATCTCTTATTGAATACAGGTCAAGATTTTGGTAGCATATATAGCATGTTATTGACATCGATGTCTTACGGCACAGATATAGCAATAATAACTGCTATCAAAAATAGGGAATATGTTATTGGTATATTCCTTGATCTTTATAAGTCATTTGTCTTTGTCAATGTAACAATACTTGCAGAGACATTATGGATCATAGGTATTACAGGCATTGTTTATAATCTGATAATACTTTATCTAACTTAGAGAGAGCAATCTGTACTATTGAAAGCTGCAAGTGGCACACACATGTGTAGTGTTACTGACATGAAATATGAGGACTCCTTCATTTCTTGATCTATGTATACGACATAAAAATGTCATTCCCCAAATTCAAAGAAAATTTTGTATGCTGATGATACATCTTGTTCTAACTAAGAACACAAGGAAACACATGGCCATAAAAGAGATACAGTTTATTGGGTCATGGGATGACGCAAACAAGAATACAGTGAATGTGGTTTACATACCTTGAACACATGAACAACTGAGGGCCCAGAGGCCCATCTATGCCCTTGTAAAGATGCTCTGCACATCAGTTGTTGCTGGTGTAGTGATGCGTGTGCATGGTGGCCTCAATGACAGAGGCTAGCATCAGGGCTGCCTTAGTCGGCCACCTTGAGTAGTTGCTTGCATGCTGTTTGAATGTTGACACACGCTGCACTTGCTATAGTGGCCCAACTTACATCCACTGTGGCTGATAGGCATAGCACCCAGTGAGTTACTAAACTCATCTTTCCTTGCAGGGGAAAGACCAGAGGTTGTCATCCACAGTGTCCATGGTGGGGCCATGGGCCTAGCACCCAGTGAGTTACTAAACTCATCTTTCCTTGCAGGGGGAAAGACCAGAGGTTGTCATTGATGGAGTCCATGGTGGTGCCATGGGCAGTGACCATGATGTGAGAAGTTCCAGATCTTCCACCTGAAATGGTGTGTACGAACAAAAATGGGCTGACTGGCACCACCACTGCCTGCGGTCCCTGGGGTGCCCAGTGGACAGAACCAGCAACATGGAGGTGGGAGCTATCTGCACACCAGAGTCCATGATGAAGGGCATCCACCCAGGAAATGATGACGGCAGACTGAAGAGGAGAGGCTGTGATGTTGTTTTATTTATTTATTTACATGTCAAATTCCATGGTACCATATTGAGGAGCAAATCTCCAAGGTCATGGAATGTGTGAGTACATGAAATTACAACATAAAAGTAATAACAGATAAAAATAATATGTTTATGGACCCAAAAATGTCAAGCTGTAAGTTTCAGTAAATGCAGTCAACAACATAACATAAGAACCAGCTTAATTTTTTCAAGGAACTCCTCAACAGAGTAGAAGGAGTGACCCATCTGCCATTGATGCTGACAAAGACCCACCCAGCAGGGCAAGGAGGCATGATCAGTCCTGCATTACCAGAGGTTGTCGTCCATGATGCTGTGACATGTCAACCATAGCAGTGCCATGGGCAGTGACCACGATGTGAGAATTCTTGATCTGATCCCTGGACCGGTGCATATGGACAAAAGTGAGTGGACAAGGGCACACCTGCTGCTTGCGGTCCCTGTGGTGACCGTGGACAGAACCAGCAACATCGAGGTGGGAGCCATCCGCACATCAGAGTCCATGATGAGGGGCACCTTCCGGGCAAAGATGATAGCAGACTGGTGAGGAGAGGCTGTGTGACCCCACTGATGGCGAGTCCGGGTCAACACAGTGGTGGCACCAGATGTGGCTGCAGGGAGGAAACCTGCCATTGGTGCTGATGAAGACCCATCCAGCAGGGTAGGGGGGCATGACCACTCCTACATGATCCCTGGAGTGGTGAGGGCTGATGAAAAACAAGGCATTGGGCCCACTGTCCAAGGAGATGGCCCTGCAACCATCCTGGGATGCAGCTGGTTCTGGTGGCATGCCACGAGTTGATCTTTGGTCATAACCATGAAGGCACATTGACTGCCCTGGCTGTGGATGACAGCTGGAATTGAGTGAAAGCATTGTCCAAATTCCCTGGCCAAGACTGGTGTGCTAAACATGAATCTCGACAAAACCAGTGCTGCTGGGGGCACCTGCCTGGCAGTAATAGGCTGAGCATTGTCCATGGCTGATAATCATGCAAGAACTTGGTGAAGTTCTTGGCCTCAATTGACATCATTATGTAAGAGTTTAAAAAGTGTGACAGCTTCCTGAGCTGGGAAATGTTCTATGTACTTGGGCATCTGCATCTTAAACGTTTAGGGAAGATGTTCTATCCTACCATTTTGCTGCAGATGGAAGGGAGGCGCCATGACGAGGTGAATGTTATTGTGTGTTCAAAAGTCCTCGAAAAGTTGTGCCATAAACTGAGGACTATTGTCTGAAACCATGGTGCAAGGCAAGCTTTCTCTGAAGAATATCTTCAACAGGACCTTGACAGTCATATCTGCTGTTGCAGAAGGACAATGAATGAATAAGGAAAATGAGGAAAAGCATCAATTGCTAATAACTACAGTGTGTCTAGAAAAGGACCAACGAAGTCAATGTGGACTTCCCAAGGTTGTGTCGGGAGCATAGGGGCCAGCCATGGTTGAAAAAACTGTATGATTCCACCTGCTGGATTGAATACAGTGGCACACCATGACAAGGCACCCCACTTCCTGCTTGACACCTATCAAAAATACATGGTGACGTACCAACAATTTTGTGTGTAAGATCCTCCTGTGACCATGATGGAACAAGTGGAGGATCTCCTGCTGCAGAGCCACTGAAAACACAACTCATGGAGTAAATCCTTTCATTGACAGATGAATAATGCCATCCATGAGGGAGAGGTGATAGTGACGCACATAAAAATGCTGAAGTAGGCCCCATGCCCAGCCATGCAGATGGTCATGCTACCCATGCTGTATCATGCATACAACCTGATGGATCACCAGATCTATCAGCACAAGAGAGACATATGGGAACTGGTGAGTGTGGTCTAGTCCTTCAACCATGTGGTTCACCTCAGTATCCAGTTGAAAACAAAACAGTTCCTCCTGGTCGAACTAGGGCTCAGGGCCCTTGGGAAGCTAGTACAGGACACCTGCATTTACATCTTATGATGTGGAGCAAAAATGGACCTCATAATTGTAATGGAACAAGAACAGAGCCTAGCTGCAAAGACAAAGAGTGGCTTTGTCTGGTAAAGATGCTGACAGATTAAACAGGAAAACAAAGTACTTTTGGTCAATAATTAAATGAAATTTTGCACCATACAAGAACACTTGATTTTTTTAAGGCATAGACTATAGCAAGAGCCTCTTTTTCCCCATGAGAATAACGTTGCTAAGCCAAGTTGAGTGTTTTTGATGCAGAGGCACTAAGCTGTTCAGAGGCACTACCCCATAATGGGACATGTTCATGGCCAGGAACAGATACTTGCTGTGTTGAAATGTTACAAGACAAAACATGGGATGAAGACTATCCTTAAGCTGCACAAAATTACGCTCACAGGCTGCAGGCCAAACAAAAGGACTTTCTTTCCACAGCAACAGTTGCAAGGGGTAGGCGATAGTATTTGCTTTGGGAATAAGTTTGTTATAGGATGCCACTTTGCTAAGGAATATCCGAAAGTCTTGTAGACTAAGTGGACGGGGCAAAGCTGTAATTGCAATGTGTTGTTCCATGGGGAGCACACCATTCTGGGAAATTTTGTGACCCAAACAAACAATGGAAGAAAGGAAAAAGTGAGACTTAATGAGATTACATTTGAGGCCTGTACCCTGCAGGACAGTACACAAAACATAGATTTTACGTAGGTGATCCTCCATGGTAGCACCTGTTATGACAATGTCACCAATATAGTTAATGCAATGAGGAACAACCATTGTAACCTGTTCTCAAAATGTTGAAAGATGGTAGGTGCACTAGTGACTGCAAACATTAGCCACTGATTTAACTAGAGGCTGAAAGGCATGTTAACTGCAAGCAACTATTTTGATGCCTTGTCCAACAGAATCTGAAGGTAGGTTTCAGCCAAGTCAGTTTCCAAAAAGAATTTGACCTCCAGCCAACTTTGTAAGCAACTCCTCTGGGTGAGGCAGGGAGTAAGTATCTATGACTAACTGTACAATAACAGCAACCTTGAAGCCACCATAGAGCCAAAGCTGACTGGATGGCTTCTTTATTCTCATCAAGGCCACATTCCATTCACTTGAAGAAATCAGTCTAAACACTCCCAGTGACATTAAGCAATCCAGCTCAGTCTCAACCTGGTCATATAAAGCTATCGGCACCAGCCACACCAAAAAAAAAGTGAGGGTTTGAGAGCGATGTGTACTGCGCGTTTGCACAAACTAACCCTGGGGCAAACAGATCAGAAAACTCAGAATACAAGGAATCCAAATCATGATAAGGCACTTGGTCTGGCACCAGATACACTGCATCTGCAATAGGAAAACCAAAAGCAGCAAAGACATCTGACTCGAACAGATTTTCAGTACTCACATTGTTAACTACCAAATGCACACTGGAACAGACAACTGAATTGACAATTGTGGTCAGCCATGAATCTGATGTTTGTTATAGCTTACTAATTGACACTCGATGCTTGCCAATGATGGGGACCCTAGCTTGGCATATGAGACATAACATGTCATACACAGAAGAGATGTTCCATGTCTTTGATACCCATTGGTCAACAAAAGATGTTCATCAGTTAAGGTAGTTAGTAAGCAGAAAGCTCCCCACTTTTGGGAGATTTTTTGATGGTTTATGCAGGTCAACATGGTACTGATCCTGTGCTATTGGTGATGTGGGCTGCAGTTTGGTGCTTTTACCTGCTGGGTGGAGCAGTTTTTTCAGGGGGGCTATGAGGGAAAGACATGGAGCACATGTGACCTTCATGATGTCAAAGAAATCATCACAGCATTGATGTTCATTTTTTATTGCACTATTGTTCTGAGTCTAATGTGAGACTAATGCATGTCAACATATATCTGGAATGTGACACATGTGTAACTGATTTATTAAGAGAAGTTAGACTTCTATGTTATAGGAAATACATCGGGTTCAACTTTTTTCAGTGTGTTACTTCACTGAAACAAGAAAAGTCTCTTTCAGCGTCTTAGATGCAACAGAATGAACTTCATGGAGGAGAAGCTGTATCATGGTTCAAGGGTACTGAATGGCAGGACCCTTGCAGCATTGGTATTGTATCGTTACCATGGAAAAAAGTAAGAGAAGCACAATACCTAGCAAGATATCAAAGTTACGGATAGACTAGTGGGTTGTTTCAGTGGCCTACTCCCAGAACCCCCATTATGGAAATTATGACCATGGAAACATTATGTTTGTTGTAAAGGGACACTGGTATCTCAAATGGAAAGATAACTGAGAAATATCTGCCTTTAGAATAAGGTGTAAATATGCACGGGAAGGAAGTTGACATTACACAAGCATTCTCCAGGCTAGTGTAATGTGGTATGGACTTGGCAGATTAAACTTCATAAATCTGAGTACATTTCTAACATGGTTTAAGGAAGCAAGTATCTGAGGCAAGGAATAGAGAAACACACTTAATTTCAGTTCAGGAAGTAACTCTTTGAATAAATGAATGAATTAAATGATTACTTTAAAATTGTGAATAGTCATGATATGAATACCTCTGCCAAGATCTGGCATAAAAAGGACATGACAGTAAACTCTTGTCACCTGTGTACAGCAAAGAAAGCAAGATAATTAGTTAAGTGTAATACCTCGAGGAACGTACAGAAACATTTGTGCACGTCAGAATACCCATAGCTGAGGGAATATGAGATCATGAAGCTTAGGTAATAAGGATGAAAGGAGAATTCTAAAATGTAATCACACAATTAAAATATCAAAATGATTGAGCAGAGATGAAATTATACTGTGATAAACAAAGACTGCAATACAAAAGAGTAGTTGTATGTCACCAGATCTGAACATAGCTTGGTGTTGGGTAAATTTATGGCAGGAAGTAATTGGTGAAATATGAGCTGAGTTGAGTGAAACATTATGCAGAGTCCCAAAGGCAAATGAAATGCAAACAACCTTAATATTTTGTAAAGTTATAACATTTACAACTGTCTGCAAATTGATGTTTATTGAAAATGTGCTAATCTTTAAGAATTAAGTTTATCTTTCATCACAGTGAGGGAAGTGGCATTTGCTGTTCCTGCTGCCAGAAATGTGTCTGTTCACATCAGCCTGATTGGCATGTTTGTACTGCGGCTGCCCCCCTCCCCACCACCACCAGGGCTGCACACTGTCAACAATGGTGACATCACTCCAATTGTTTCATTGTTGGACCATGGCTCAGGAGACCTTGAACAACTCTTGGACATTCAAAACCACTCCAGCATAGTGTCCTCAAACTAAAGGGCATGTTGAGGCACCTCCTTACTTGGAGCTGCACAAATAATTGCATCTCTGACCATGGTGTCCACATAAGATGCCTGAAAATCAGCCATGCCAAACTGATACTTATCACTGAAGTCATGAAGCTGGGCCACCCAAGCTTGATATGATTACTGTGGCTGTTTGTGAAACTGATAGAATTCAACATGTGCAGTGACCACAAGTGATAGGAGGGCAGCAAGTGACACATCTCAAAAGAATGCTATGCTAATTCTTGCAGAGATGCTAACTGGCACAGTAAGGCAAAGATATGATGCAGTATCCATGATAAGAGATGAGCCTTACAGGTGTCATTGTCAACCACTCGGAATGCCATGAAATGTTGGCAAAGCAGCTTCTCTAACCATCCTGTCTTCCGCAGATTTATCATAGGATAAGAATGGTGGCACATGAACAACCAGTGGCTGAGCTATGTCAGCGTAACCAACAACTATTCCAACATGACTGTATGTGCCTGCTGTTGTTGCAGAAGTGACTGGTATGAAGCAACAAACAGCAAAGAACCACAGACTCCAAAACATGTGAAAATCTGATGCTCATTGTTGCCACTTGTGTTCTAACTATGAGTGGAAGGAAAGGTATGGCTGTAAGACAGATACAATTATTTGGGTCATGGAGTGGCATCAACAAGAATACAGTGACTGTAGTTTACATGTCTCAAACATACTAACAACTGTGTGCCCTTATAAAAGATACTCTCCATGTCAGTTATCACTAGTGTAGTGCTGCATGCACATGATGGACTTGGTGATGGTGGTTGGTGATCTGGTTGCCCCTGGCAGCTGCTGCAGGCACACCATTTGAATGTTGGTGTGCACTACAATTGCTGTAGTGGCCCAACTTACATCCCCTGTGCACAGTAGGTGTAGTAATCAGCAGGTTACTATACATCTAATGTGTTCAAGCACAAAGATTAAGAGCAGTTACAAACTTCTCATCCTGTATGGTAAGCCTCTCCTAACCCACAGTTCTGGGTGACTTTCCCAAAATCTACCCCTCTTCCTAGACCTCTCCAGTCATTTTCCTTCACCCTTCTTCCTTCTCCTTCAACGCTTCTGCCTGAAGAAGGAGCCACTGGCTCCGAAAGCTTGCCAATCACAGCAGTCTTTCATGTGTGTGTTCTGCCGCCGCTTGTTGAGTAGATTTTTTTTTATCCATCCAGTTAAATGAAATTGTTTGGTACTGCAGTGAATGTTATCTCAGTATCAGCACCATAGATGTTCCTTCCATTAAGTCTTTGGATGGAGTTAAGGGCATTTTTCAATTTCTAAGGGGAGTACAGAGATTTCTACTTGGACTTCTGTGTAAACAAATAATAGCTATTTTAAATGTGGCGCATTCTGTCTCAGGCATTTCAGAAACATACTCTGCAACTAGATTTTCAGTGAAAGTTTAACTGTTCCTTTTGCAAAATTGATATTTCTATATTAGGAGGTAGAGCAATGGCAACCATCAACCACAAGAACAGTAACTCTTTTTGTGTTCTATGATTAATTGAGTGTGATTTCTGACTCCCTCATCACATGACTAAGAGAGAATTTGTCAGATTGGTGACCCTGGACTCATTTCATGTCTCTACTCCCATTATTCAGTGACTGATTATGTTGAAGTGCTGCACCTTACAAACAATGAGCCTACCTCAATTCAGCTTGTCCACATTTAACCTTTGGACTTGACTGTAACTGTGTGTTACTCTCTGCAAACTGCTGTTATAATGCAACAAGAACACTCACCTCTCCATGCAACACAACTGGCCTCTTTAACCCGTTTGAGCCAAAAACGGTGCCGATTGCTTTGTCTTCCATCCTTAAGCAACATCACACTGACATCAGCACCATACAAGTTCCACAATCTGCTGCTCACATGTACTTCAGACTGGATATCACAGCTCAGAGTGGAACAATGGTATTTCATATTTCACTGTCGACCTTTTCAAACTTCACTGTTGACCTTCAGTGACCAGGAAAAAATGAACTATTTTGCTCATCATACTACACAAAGGACTGTACATCCTCTGATCATACATTTTATGCAACTTGCATTACCGTCTACCACAGCCACTGCTGTCCTATAAGCATTGGTCGACCATGCTTCTGCACATCCATCATTGTGGTATCTCCCCCCTCCCAGACACATCAAAAAGTGTGCTCACTCTGCTTGTACGTGTATCACAGCCACATGAGGTGACATTGGTCATCTTTTCTGTGCTGGTCAACTGTGTTCCCACATCTACCATGTCATGTTCTGCATGTAAACTTGGGTTACGGTGCTGTGGGACATGCCCACTGCTCAATAAAAATTTTGACATGTCATGTATGCATCCTCCAGGTCTGACACCAGCTTTCATCCAAACAAAGGGTGCTGACAGGCAAGTTTCCGAAACAACTTCACATGTCGAAAGAAAACCATTGGACCTGGTTTGCCCTGGCTGTCAATCTCTTCTATCTTCACTATATTATGAATGATGACTCATGCTTTGCCTGCCTCATCAGCCATCTACACAAACATATGGGCTTGATCAGTAATATAGTTCTGTGCCCACCCACCCACCAGAAGTACTCTACTATGAAAGTCATGATCATCAAGTATTTATTGTGCCCGCTATCTGAAGTGTTACACCACATCATACATGAAGAGAGTTTAGGATCATGGACCCCATCCCAGCTCTAGTAATACCTACATGCATTGGTCGATGTAGAATTCATGCTGGACATTGTGCTTCTGACTTATGACTTTTCAGACTTCAGTATGGGCTACAACTGCAGTTACTATATCACACTTCAGAACTTTTGGAGTCTAAGCTGTGCCTCACCAATGAAGCTTACAGCATTCTTCGGCACTGGCACTACCTCACCAATACAGGTGCCAGTGAGGAAGATAGTGTATGTGCCAGTGATTAACCCCACCACCTCCACATCGGCCAGCAAGCAGATGCCACTTGAGAGTGTATGCTCTACATCAGGACAACACAAGAGCCACTTCACAGCAGCCTCCACACACTATCTGCACTGAGCATTTGACCCTACCAATCATTGCCAAAGTTTCTGCCGACTGCATGGCAGACACCACTTGGACAACAACAGATGGCATGCGGCAGCACAGAATACACCTACCACGTATATCCACTGTCCTGGTTTTACACTGCACTACAGTATGGAATTGCCAACCTCGTTGCGCAGTCCCAAACTCTGCCCATGGACCAGTTTAGGTGCACAGGCCCGCGCCAACTCCTCATTGCACCTCACCAAGCAACAGTCAGTGTATGCAACACACGTACCACATGATCATCTATATGTAGTGGACTGCGCTTAAATATTTGATTGACACCAGCGTGGAGACCAATATAATTGCGATTGCACTTGCACCTGCATGTACATCACGAACAAAACTGATTTTATGCACTATGAATAACTGTAATATCAACATTCAGGGCACTACAGACATTCATGGTCTTATAACAATGAAAACAAGCAATTATTGACAAAATTATTTAAATATGAATAAATATTAATATTATTAATATTAAATATTATTAATTAAATAATAACAATAATAATAATAAATAACAGTGTTAAATATTATTAATATTAAACAAAATTGTTAAATAATTTTGTCATGCATGGCCTTAGTTTTACATGGACTTTGCATGTCATGAATGTCAATGAACCTGTGTTAGGTATTCATTTTCTTAAATAATTTGGATTTTCCCCTAATATCCAGGATACTCCATTACTGCACCACACTTCCAGTACATTGGTGATACAAATGAACCTCTCAGATTGTTTTCCAAAAAATTCCTGCCTGCAAAGTGTAAACGGTCAGTGATCAACCGTGAGCATCTCAGAGTCTACGAGGTGTTCAAAAACATCCACAATGATACTGAGGGGTGTGAATTCATCTCCGTGCTCTAAAGAAAGACAGGATGTTCTGCGTCTGTGAATTTTACAGCCAGTCCTCAACATCCACACCATCACTGACAATTACCCAATCCCACATACACAGGGCTTTGCACTCAATAGTGCACAAATGTTTATTGTACTTGATTTCATCAAGGCCTGCCATCAATTAGCTATGTTCAAAGATAACATTCCTAAGACTGCTCTAATCACCCCTTTCAGACTGTTCGAGTGCTATTTCATGCTGTATGGTCTCAAAAACATGGCTAAGACACGGCAACACTTTATCGATTCAGTACTGTTTAAACTCACATTTGAAAGTCAAGGAACACAACAACTGGCTCAAGCCAAGGCAACAATGTGTAACAGTGGTATCAAAATCAGTCACAATAAATTCCAGGTAAGTAGTCCCATTGTGACTTTCCTTAGTAATACCATATCGACCAACGGTATTTAACGAACATTCAGTCATGATGAATTTATTTGTAACCTCCATATAACCATGGGCTATGGTGAGCTCCGCAGATTCCTTAGCATTATTAACTTCTACCATTGACATCTTCCCCATGCTGCATCCATGCAAGACCCCCATCTCTCACTGATGCTTTGATCAGAAAAACACAAACATGCCATTGACACATGAGACGCTTCAAGCCCTCGGCAGCCTTAAGTCTACCCCTGCTCACACTGTCACATTAGTTCATCCAATACCTGACACCCACATCTCAAGCATCACTGATGTGAGCAATACATTTATATGCATGATGCTGTAACAGCATGCCAGTGACATCACCGAACCTCTCAGATTCTTTTCCAAAAAACTCTCACTTGTCCAGTATAAATGGTCAATGTTCAACCCAACTCCTCGCAGTCAATGAGGTGGTGAAACACATCTTGAATGATATTGAGGAGTGTGGACTTGCCATCTTTACCGATCATCATCCACTTGCAGATGCCATTTGCAACCCTGGCAAGGATGGCCAACCCCCCCCCCCCCCCCCTGATGCCTGCATGACATGTACGTAATCTGCCTGTATTTGATGCATGTTCACTATATACATGATACACAGCTCTGATTACATGGCCACTGACTATCTGTCCAGGGTGGACAGTATCATGTCCCCTACTGACATTGATGAACTGGCTTGCCTGCAAATCAATGACACCATGTTGACAGACATGCTCAAAGACACAAATTCCATATTGACTCTTGAACCTACTTCACCCAGTAGTATCCCACTTCTTCAATGGGCAGTGTTTGCATCACCTCACAACCTAGCCCATCCTATCATCAAAGCCACTACTGAACTGATCAACGAACAATTCACCTGGCATGAGTCAAGAGTGACTGCCGCAAATGGATATGTGCTTGCATTCCCTGTCAGCAGACATGCAAAGCCTCCCCTCCTCCATGGTCATTCAACATCCCAAAAAGATGCCTGAGCCATATACACTTGGACATCATTGGCCCACCTCCTCCCTCCAATGGCTTCTACCATATATTCTCCACAGTCAACCAAGTTAAAAGATGGGTCACAGCTGTCCCACTAGTAGATATCACAGTTGCCCATGCTTTGGTTGCACACTTTCCATTACCTGTAACCAGGACCACCAATTTGAATCCTCACTGTTTTCCAAACTTTGCAGTGTTGACAAATTCCACACCATTGCCTATCACCCGCATAGAGCACTGCTACTGCACCCTTAAAATGACACTCATGTGCCACAGTGGTTTCTGGTCAGAGGCTCTTTCATGGGTCCTCCTCAGAGTATGCATCACCCACAAAGAAGATTTACAAACTTCACTTGCCAATGTACTCTTTGGTGAGCCCCTGAAACTTCTTGTTGAATGTATTGAACACACTTCCCTTCCAAATAATGACAAACTCCCTGCTCTGGTCAAGCATATACGCAATCACATTTCCCGTATCTGCACCCCTCCACAGAGCCTCACTCTGTACCATGAGCCTTTGTACATGAAGATCTCACACACTGTGATTTTGTCATGCTGTGTGATGATTCTCTCCATGTCTCTCCATAGCCCCTATACTTGGGCACTCAAAAGGTCCTCAGTTGAAGGTAAGTACCTTGGACAGGTCAAACAGTTTCTGTGAATAGAGTTAAACATTCATGGTCATTGGTTGATGCCCTCGTCTTTCAAGTTACCCACAGACACTGACCTCGACTTCATCACAGCCAACACTGCAGGCAATGGAACACCCTGTTACCATTGCTTGCCAATCCCAGTTTTTGAACTCTGCTCTGTTCGACGAACTACCTCTTACCCTCACATGTGGAATACCTACTCCAGCCTCCTAGGTGGATACAAAACTACATCATGGCCACCATTTCCTGTTCTGATCCTCCCCCAAACTATGCACTGTCGGAGGAGGGGAAGGGAGGCTTTGTGGTGACTATCAACAATAATAACATTATCTGTATTGTTTGACCTACATTCTCTTTGACTTATGTTCATTGCTTCACTCCTAATTGAGGGTTGTCACATGCTTGTTCATTGTGTTATTGTCTACTAGTGAATGGAAGTTTTCTATGATTAAACAAGTGTTCGTGGTTTCTGATTCCCTCATCATATAACTAAGGGATAGAATTGGCCATAAACCTTACCCTCCTGCTGTTCCAGACGACAACCAAAAGATTTGTATTATATTATTAAGTTACTTATGAGCATTACACTAGTTTTTGCTATCAGAAGAGAGCCGAAGTATTCGGGCAACCACAAACTTAATCATTATAAAATGAGGAGAATCTTCCGGTGTCTGAAGTGAGGCAAAGTAAAACATCATACACTGAAGAAATTACCAAGAATTCATTGTTGGATTACCTACTGACATGGACTAAAAACAGTTTTTCTTATTTATGAGTCAGTCTTATTAATCAATAAAATTCTTATAATATTGCACACTTACATTTGATTGTAAGTGAATGAGTACCTTACTCTGTAAAGAAACTGCTGCATTTCAGAGTACAGTATACAGTTCATTTACTGTGTACCCATGAAGAATGTTTCTACATATGCAATTTGAACAAATAAAAGTATTTTTATGTGCAACTGAATTGTCAGTATTTTTATTATGTGCATGTGGTGTTATGTGCCATAGAGAAACAATATTCTTTTGTGACTTATTTTTACATGGACATTAATGTTTTTTCATGATAAAAAGAGACCTGCATAGTATGTAAGCTTAAAATGTTGACAACTCTGGAAGTATCTTTTTTTTTGTCTTACTACATTCTCTTGTCACTTTGTTCATTATCCTGTCCTAGCCTCTATCTTATTACGTAATTATGTAAGTTATTTTGGATAACAATAAGTATGATTGAACAGACATATAGCATTGTACTCATTGATTTTCTAACACTAATGCTACATTTTTAACAGCCCCTACTTTGAATGTGAGGGTGGGTTGGCTTCATGATCAGAATTAGCTGACTTTGACATGATCTAATTAGCCACCATTATGTCTATAGCATTGATTCAAATAGCTCCAAGCACTATGGGACTTAACATATGAGACCATCAGTCCCCTAGACTTAGGACTACTTAAACCTAACTAACCTAAGGAAATCACACACATCCATGCCCGAGGCAGGATTCGAACCTGCGACCGTAGCAGCAGCACGGTTCAGGACTAAAATGCCTAGAACTGCTTAGCCATAATGACTGGCTATAGCATTGAGATAACTATTAATTGCAGTAATTATATAGAAGCTGCTAGTTTTTGCAAACACAAAGTCCAGTGCACGAGTGTGAATAACAATAGCATACTAGAAATATTTAAAATTCTTGGTAACAGAAAAATTAACCATGCCAGCTACATTTAAAACACAATATTTCATGTTTTTCATTTAACAGTTGATCTGGAGATGGGACTTGGATAAACTGAAGGAACCAGAGGTTGTAGAGAGGGACAAATTGGCAAGAATGGGGGAAAGAAATACAGTAGAAGAAGAATGGGTACGTTTGAGAGATGAAATAGTGAAGGTAGCAGAGGATCAAGTAGGTAAAAATACGAGGCCTAGTAGAAATTCTTGGGTAACAGAAGTGATGTTGAATTTGATTGATGAAAGGAGAAAATATAAAAATGCAGTAAAGGAAGCAGGAAAAAAGGAATACAAACGTCTCAAAAATGAGATCGACAGAAGGTGCAAAATGGCTAAGCAGGGATGGCTACAGGACAAATGTAAGGATGTAGAGGCATATATCATTAGGGGTAAGATAGATACTGCCTACAGGAAAATTAAAGAGACCTTTGGAGAAAAGAGAACCACTTGTATGAATATCAAGAATAGGATGGAAAACCAGGTCTAAGCAAAGAAGGGAAGCCAGAAAGTTGGAAGGAGTATATAGAAGGTCTGTACAAGAGTGATGTACTTGAGAGCAATATTATGGGAATGGAAGAGGCACAGATGAAGATGAAATGGGGGATATGATACTGCATAAAGAGTTTGATAAAGCACTGCATGACCTAGGTTGAAACAAGGCCCCAGGAGTAGACATCATTCCATTAGAACTACTGATAGCCTTGGGACAGCCAGCCATGACAAAACTCTACCATCTGGTGACAAGATGTATGAGACAGGTAAAATATCCTCAGACTTCAGGAAGAATATAATAATTCCAATCTGAAAGAAAGCAGGTGTTGACTGGTGTGAAAATTCCCAAACTACCAGTTTAATAATACAACTGCAAAACACTAACATGATTTCTTTACAGAGAAATGGAAAAAGTGGTAGAAGCCAACCGTGGTGAAGATCAGTTTGGATTCCATAGAAATGTTGGAACACATGAGGCAATACTGATCCTACAACTTAACTTAGAAAATAGATTAAGGAAAGGCAAACCTATGTTTCTAGCATTTGTAGACTTAGGAAGCTCTTGACAATGTTGTCTAGAATACTCTCTTTCAAATTCTGGAGGTAGCAGGGATCAAACACAGGGAGAGAAAGGCTATTTGCAATTTGTACAGAAAGCAGGTGGTGGTTATGAGTCGAGGGGCATGAAAGGGAAGCAGTGGTAGGGAAGGGAATGAGACAGGGTTGTAGCCTATCACCGATGTTATTCAATCTATATATTGAGCAAGCATCAAAGAAAACAAAACAAAAATTTGGAGTAGGAATTGAGATCCATGGAGAAGAAATAAAAATTGTGAGGTTTGTGAAGACACTGTAATTCTGTCAGAGAAATCAAAGAACCTGGAAGAGCAGTTGAACGGAATGGACACTGTCTTCAAGGAGGATATGAGATGAACATCAACAAAAGCAAAATGAGGATAATGGAATGTAGTCGAATTAAATCAGGTGATGCTGAGGGAATTAAATTAGGAAATGAGACACTTAAAGCAGTAGATGAGTTTTGCTATTTGGGGAGCAAAATAACTGATGATAGTTGAAGTAGAGAGGATATAAAATGTGGACTGGAAATGCCAAGTAAAGTGTTTCTGAAGAAGAGGAGTTTTTCAACATCGAGCATAGATTTAAGGTTCAGGAAGTCTTTTCTGAAAGTATTTGTATGGAGTGAAGCCATTATGGAAGTGAAACATGGACAATAAATAGTTTAGACAAGAAGAGAATAGAAGCTCTTGAAATGTGGTACTACAGAAGAATGGTGAAAATTAGATGGGCAGATCATGTAGCTAACGAGGAGGTACTGAATAGAATTGGGGAGAAGAGTACTTTGTGGCACAACTTGACTAGAAGAATGAATCAGTTGATAGAACATGTCCTGAGGCATCAAGAGATCACAAATTCAGTATTGGAGGGAAGTGTGGGGGGTAAAAATCATAGAGGAAGACCAAGAGATGAATATACTAAGCAGATTTAGAAGGATGTAGGTTGCAGTAGGTACTGGGAGATGAAGAAGCTTGCACAGCATAGAGTAGCATGGAGAGCTGCATCAAACCAGTCTCTGGACTGAAGACCACAACAACAACAACAACAACAACAACAGCTGGGCAATCAATGTACATTTTGTGACAGCATGAAGAAAACTGTAGAAGCACTTCATTCAAAAGCTTGGAAAGTTATCATCTTTTTCTATATGCCTTCTAACAGTTTCTTTATAAGAACTATTTAATTTGGAAATACTTTTACTTAGTTTGAATACCCAAGTATTTACTGTCTGCTGTTAGCTTGTTTTCAGATGTTGCATTGGAATTCGAAGCTCTGCTTCACAAAATATGAAAATAAATACTGTTTCAGTAAGGAAAGCCGTCAATGGCAAACATAAAAACTGCAGTATAATTTTAAAAGCAGTTCATCTGAGGACAGCATCTCTCTCTCTGCCCCAACTGGCCTCTGGAGGCACAGCGGTACTGGTTGGCCGTTGTGTCATCCTCAGCCCAAAAGCATTGTTGGATGTGGATATGGATGGATGTGGTGTCAGTACACCACTCTTCCGGCCATTGTCAGTTTTCATGACCTACAGCCACCACCTCTCAGTCAAATAGCTCCTCAGCTGGCATCATAATCCAACAGGACACAGCAGATGGTACAGTTATCTATAATGAAGTACTATCTGAAAGAAGCTGAATAAATATTCAGTCAGACCTTGATAAGATTTCAACATGATGCAGAGTGTGGCAACTTGCTCTAAATGTTCAGAAATGTACAATTGTGCCTTTCACAACCTACAACTATAATATCAATGAGTCACTGTTGGAATTGGGCAACTCATACAAATACTTGGGAGTAACACTTTGTAGGGATACGAAATGGAATAATCACAAACGTCCAGTCATGAGTAAAACAGGCGGTAGACTTTGGTTTATTGGTAGAATACTGGGGAAGTGCTATCTGTTTACAATAGAGATTGCTTACAAATCATTTGTAAGACCCATCCTAGAATTCTGCTCAAGTGTGTGAGACCTGTACCAGATAGGACTAACAGGGGATGTTGAATGTATACAGAGAAGGGCAGCATGAATGGTCACAGGTTTGTTTAATCCATGGGAGAACGCCACAGAGATACTGAAGGGACTGAGCTGGAAGGTTCTTGAAGATTCTGAGAAATTCTATTAACAAAGATTTGAGAACCAGCTTTAACTGATTACTCTAGCAATATGCTACTACCCCCTTTGTATTACTCACATAGAGATCAAAAGGATAAGATTAGAATAATTAGTGCATGCAAAAGTCATTCTTCCCACACTCCAGAATGAGAATGGAATGAGAAGACACCCTAATAACTGGTACATTGGGATATACCCTCTGCCATGCTCCTCATGGTGATTTTCAGAGTACAGATGTAGATGTATTGCCCGGCAACAATTATTGTCAGAAGGGTTCACGACAGAGGAGGAAGCATGATGTTCTGGGGAATGTTTTTGTGGAATTGCATGGGTGATCTTGTCATTTTAGAATGCACAATGGATCAACACAAGAATGCATCTATCTTTGGGGACCGTGTGCTCTGCTTCAAGCAGTTTGTTTATTTCTTGGCACAACGGCATCTACCAGTAGGACAACGCAATGTGTCACACAGCTCACAGTGTACGGGCCTTGTTTGAGTTTACTGTACTCCCCTACAAACTACCTGAATTGAAACCTGTTGTGACTCGCCGGTCTTTCAAAGTATCGCCGCGCAGTTACGCGCGTCCTATACATGCGGCGCTGTCTGCCAGCCATGCAGCAGCTGCGCCACCTAAGCGGCCAGCCAGCCAGCGGCCGCTAGACTTGGACTCAGTGCTGATTTGACTGTTACTGTGTACACATGTCTTACCTTGTCCACTTGCTCTGTGACTTACATGTGTTGAGTCGTTTTTTAAATATATGTGTTCAACTTGATGTTATAACAATTTGCGATGAGGTAGTGGATTTTTCCTTTTCATCGTTGACCCACAAGTTTCCATGGTTACTTTAGAGCAATTATAGAAAGGTCTCATTGAACAGCAAACGCTTCTCACATTGGCGAGTCGCGATTTTGTTGCGGCATCAAATGCGGGGCGTTTCTCGTCGTTGTCTATACCCCCTTTTCCTCCTTATGACGAGATGGGAGAAGACTGGTCTGATTACAAAAAACGTCTTCGACAGCACTTCTTGGCATTTCATGTCACAGATGAACAAACATGTAAGTCTCTGTTCCTTTCATGGATTTCACCTCAAATGTATCGGTTGTTGTCGCAATTGGCTCCTTTTGAAGATCCTGCGTCTTTGTCTTTTGCTGACATGTGCTCGCTTCTGTCCTTATATTTTCAAAAGCATACGCAAGTGGTAGCCTCTTGTGTTGCCTTTTATCACTGTCAAAAACAACCACATCAATCTTATCATGCTTGGGCTGCTCAACTTCACGGCCTCAGTAGAAAGTGTCAATTTGTTACTGAAGTTTACAAAGAATCCTACGCCGATTCCATGGTACGGGATGCTATTATCAGGTCGGCACCCAACATAGAAGTTATGCAACATGCCCTTCAGTTAGCAAATCCAACTCTAGATAAAGTTCTGTCCATCGCGCAGTCATTTGAAATTTCTTGTGCCACTGGAGCGCAAATAGAGGCGTGGGGTGACGTTTGGGAAATACAACATTTGTGTGCTGTTGACGACTCGTGCGGCATGTCCCTGCCGGCCGACATGGCCACAGTACGCTCCCAAGTGCAGCCTCAGCCTAACTGTAAACAACCCTCTAAGAAACTGCAGCAAATCCCCTGGCAACTTCCTTCATGTCTGCGGTGTTTTATGTAACATTCACAGGAGGATTGTCCCCAACGTTGGGCCGTGTGTCACAATTGCAAAAAGAAGGGTCATGTGTCATCCGTGTGCAAATCCGACCGCATACATGATGTTCATGAACATGACACTGATTCTGATTCTGCGTTGTCTGTCAATTGTACTTCTTCCCTTTCAGGGAAGTTATTCCTCACGGTCCAAATACTTGGTCATGATGTTCGCATGCAGGTGGATACTGGTTCTGCTGCCACTATCATCAATTCTCAGACGTATCTTCAGTTGGGTTCTCCAACCCTATCACCTGCCACTAGGCAATTACGGACGTACAATAAACAGAAGATTTCTCTCTTGGGACAATTTTATGCTGAGGTATCTTACAAATCCGTCATTCACACTGATCCCATATTTGTGGTCAACCACAGTAATGCAGAGAGTCTTTTTGGTTTCAATGCCTTTCATGTTTTTGGGTTCTCCATAGATGACTCTGTCAATATCGTCTATGATGCCATTCCTTATGCTCAATTGGATTCCTTGTCAATGACATTTTTATCCCTTTTTTCTCCTGGATTAGGCCCTGCAAATGATTTTGAAGCTCATATCATGCTCGGACCCACTGCTCGGCCTAAGTTTTTTCGGGCTCGGCCCATTCCTGTGGCCCTTCGTGATCGGGTCAAACGGGAGCTGGATCGTCTCACTGCTTCAGGGGTCTTGCTTCCTGTCTCTTCAAGTGAGTGGTCCTCTCCTGTCGTTGTCGTTGCTAAGCCTAATGGTGATATTCATCTCTGTGGCGATTTCAAAGCCACTGTAAATGCCCAATGCCTCATCAACACTTACCCTATGCCCCAACCTGAAGAATTGTTCACTAAACTTGCTGGAGGTCAGTATTTTTCTAAACTTGACCTGTCAGAAGCTTATCATCAACTTCCTCTTGATGCTGCTTCCCGGCAGTTCCTGGTACTTAACACGCCTTTTGGCCTCTATGAATACCAACGATTGCCATTCAGGGTTACCAGCACCCCTGCGCTCTTTCAGCACTTCTTGGAACAATTATTGCTCCCTGTCCCTGGGTGTATAAATTACATGGACGACATTGTTGTCACTGGCTCCACCATTGAAGAACATCTTCAGAATCTCCACCAACTTTTTCATGTCTTACAGACTGCCAGTCTTAAGTGTAACCTTCAGAAATCAAAGTTTTTTCAGGCATCTCTCACATACTTGGGGTTTCAAATCTCTTGGGATGGTATTCGTCCGCTTCAGCAAACTGTCACTGCGATCGATGCCCTTCCTCGCCTTACATCTGTTAAGGAGCTGCAGGCCTTCTTGAGGAAAATAGCATACTATCACAGGTTTTTACTGTCTGCTGCTTCGGTGGCTCAGCCGTTGCATCGCCTGTTGCATAAAAATGTGCCTTTTCACTGGTCTGCATCATACGATGCGGCTTTCCAGAAATTGAAGACTATGCTGAAACAGGCTCTGTGCCTGGCTACTTACGACCTGGCCAACATCTTGTTCTTGCCACGGACGCCTCTCAATACGGGGTTGGTGCAGTCCTTGCGCACCGTTTTTCTGACGGTTCTGAACAACCGATTTCTTATGCCTCCAAGATGCTCACGGATGTCCAACAAAAATATTCTCAAATTGAAAAAGAAGCTTTGGCCATTATTTATGCTCTGCATAAGTTTGGTGTTTTTCTTTATGGATCCATATTGTTACGGACCACAAACCACTTGTTTCCTTGTTTCATCCATCATCGTCACTTCCCGACAAGGCTGCACACCGCCCCCAGCGTTGGGCTCTTTACTTGTCTTGTTTCAATTAAGAGATTCATTTCCGGCCGACGGCTCAACATCCGAATGCTGATGCACTGTCTCGCCTTCCTATGGGTCCTGATCTGGCATTCGATAGGGAAGAACTTTTGTGTTGCCACCTGGATGTTGCCGAGCAGCGGGTTGTGGATGGGTTCCCCTTCACCGAGTACCGGCTGGTAGCTGCTACGGGTTCTGACCCTCCCCTCCCCCGGGTTTTACGCTGTATTCAGAAGGGTTGGCCAGATTATCTGTTCCGCTAAGACTTCTGCTCTGTTGCGGAACTACTATGCTTTGCGTTACCATCTCACAGCTAGGGATTGTGTTATCCTCCTTTCCACCGAAAATGCTTCGCCGCATGTGGTGGTAACTGCGTCTTTGCGTGCTTTGGTCTTGCGCCTCCTTCACCAAGGGCACTGGGGTGTCTCTCGCACAAAATCTCTGGCACGCCGTCATGTGTACTGGCCCAGCATCGACTCTGAAATCGCACACATGGTAACTGCCTGCATCCCTTGTGCGTCACAGGCCGCAGCCCGGAAGTCATCTTTGTCACCGTGGCCTTCGCCTGAGATGCCCTGGGAGCATATTCATGCTGACTTCATGGGACCGTTTTTAGGTACTTATTGGCTACTCGTAATTGACGCCTACTCTAACTTTCATTTCATTGTCCGTTGCACGTTTCCTACCACCGCGGCAACCACAAATGCTCTAGCTCACATTTTCTCTTTGGAAGGCCTTCCTTCTACTCTTGTTACTGATAATGGTCCGCAATTTGCCTCTTCCAGTTTTGTGGATTTTTGTGTCTGTCACGGCGTCATGCATGTCACGGCTCTGCCGTACCATCCACAGTCAAACAGTGAGGCTGAACGACTGCTCCGCACATTTAAGGCTCAGATGAGGAAACTCCTGACTTCTTCTGCTACTGATGATGCGCTTCTCCAATTTCTGGCTTCTTACCATTTAACCCCCATGGGTGACCACAGCCCGGCTGAGCTCTTACATGGCCGACAGCCCCGCACACTACTTCATCTTCTGCAGCCTTCCACCTCACGGCCATGGGTGCCTTCGCTTGGCCGGTTCACTGCCGACGACCTTGTATGGGTACGGGGATATGGCAGGTGGCCACAATGGAGTCCTGGCCACATCTTATGACACCGTGGCCAACGCCTGTATGAAATCCAGACGGACACGGGTGTTGCAGTGCGTCATTTGGACCAGCTTCGGCCTCGTGTGCCAGCAACGCCTGTTCCGAATGCTGCTACACCACCTTCGGCTCTACCTGACACTCAGGATATTGGCATCTTTCATTACTCACAACGCAGCCCTCTCACCATCATCGCGGTGCCAGCACAGGAACGGACGCCACCAGGAGACGTGCCTATGCAGGAACTGGATGACCATCATCTGTTGGAACAACTCTACTCGCCTCCTCCTCCTATGGACGCCAACACATTGCCCACGTCTCCTCTATAACAACCGGACTTGCCGCAACGGGCAGATTGGTGCACGGGGACCCAGCAGATTCGACCCCTATGTCTCCTGTCATTTCAACCCATTATCATCGGGGACACTTCCGTCCGTACGTGAAGCCGCCTCCTCGAGACTTTACGGCCAGTCAAACAACACCTATGGACATTAGCCATCTACAGGCCACATCCATCAAGACCAGTGCAAACAATTCAAAGGGGGGAAAAGTGTTGTGACTCGCTGATCTTTCAAAGTGCCGCCGCGCAGTTACGCGCATCCTATACGTGTGGCGCTGTCTGCCAGCCATGCAGCAGCCGTGCCATCTAAGCGGGCTCAGTGCTGATTTGACTGCTACTGTGTACACATGTCTTACCTTGTCTACTTGCTCTGTGACTTACATGTGTTGTGTCGTTTTTGAAATATATGTGTTCAACTTGACGTTATAACAAAACCCAATCAAGAATCTGTGGTATCACCTTGGTCATGCTGTTTGTGCCATGGATCCTCAGATTTGAAACCTGACCATGGCACTTCAGTCAGGATGGCTCCATGTCCCTGTTGGTACCTTTCAGAACCTCAATGGCTCTCTCCCTGCTCTTCCAAGTTGCAAAATGTGGTTATTCAGGCTTTTGACATGTGGCTGCATTAATGTGACTGGATCATGTGTAATACAATCAGGCAGCTCCCTACACAGACTAAAAATAGCCCAGTTTAACACTGAACATTCAAAAAGTTGACAAATACAAAACTGAAAATTATAGACCAATCTTGAAACAATCTGTATTTCCTAACCAGGGAAAAATGGGAAGAAGTTTACAACATTGCAGGCACAAATGAAAAGTTTAATGCTTTCAGTAACACTTTCTGCTATTACTCTGAACTTGCTTCCCACCAAAAGCAAGAAGATAATACACAAAATTAAGAGAAGTAAGTTGTTCACACCAGACATACTGATATCACTTAAGAAAAAGAGATATCTATATGAAGTATCAAAATAAAAAATCACAAGATTTTGATGGTTATTTTAGGAATATAAACATATCCTAAGCAAAGTCATTAAAATGTCAAAGAAACTAACAAATGAGAATTCTGCAAAATGTGTCTGAAACAAAATGATGGCTATATGGGACATAGTAAGAAAAGAAACAGGAAAACAATGTGAAGAACACCACAATATTGACTTGCTGGAAAACTCAATCAAAATATCAGACCTAAAAAAAGTTGAAAATAAATTTAACTCTTGAAACTTCCTGGCAGATTAAAACTGTGTGCCGGACTGAGACTCGGACTCGGGGCCTTTGCCTTTCGCGGGCAAGTGCTCTACCATCTGAGCTACCCAAGCATGACTCACACCCCGCCCTCATAGCTTTACTTCTGCCAGTACCTCGTCTCCTACCTTCCAAACTTTACAGAAGCTCTCCTGCGAACCCTGCAGAACTAGCAATCCTGAAAGAAAGGATATTGCAGAGACATGGCTTAGCCACAGCCTGGGGGATGTTTCTGGAATGAAATTTTCACTCTACAGCAGAGTGTACATTGATATGAAACTTCCTGGCAGATTAAAACTGTGTGCCGGACTGAGACTCGAGCTCAGGACGAGGTACTGGCAGAAGTAAAGCTGTGAGGGTGGGGTGTGAGTCGTGCTGTTTAAAAACAGCTAATGGACACAGGTAAAAAATTACAAACCAATCTCTTTATTGTCTGGATTTTCTTAAATATTTGGAAAAAGATTTTATAAGAGGCTGATTCATTTTATACAAGAAAATAACCTTTTCTCAAAATCACAGCATGGTTTCTGTAAATGTAGGTCTACAGAAACTGCCATCTTAGATTTTATAAATGAACCCCTTGTAATGCCACAACCCCTTTTGGGATCCTGTATCTTCATCCAGTCTCATCCCCACTCTCCCGAAGAAGGCATATGTATAATATCAGTAATTTACACCAATTTAAACTGTCCTTTGACTTTGTCTTTTCTGGTTATCTGGATTCGAATACACTGAAGATTTTTTGTGCAACAGATTAGTAATTTGCACTAATTTAAGCTATTGATGTTTATGTTGGGCCTCACCAGTATGTGGAATGAAGGAAACATGTTGGATTAAAAGCTAATGTACCATAACAATTTGGACATAATACAAACTACAGGCACATGGTAGGAATAAAATTGGTATTGTAATTATGGAGTAGTTAAATATTAAATTTCTGATATTTCTAGTCATCAAGAGACAGCTATTTTTATGCTATGTTAAGCCAAAAAAACTAATTGTATCCCTGATAGAAATAAAACATGATGATTTTTCAGTCAGAATTACACATATTCATGTTTTAATTGGTGTTAGTTAACAGAACTGTAATTACGACTATATAGGAATGTTGTTGTTTGTTGTGGCCTTCAGTCCAGAGACTGGTTTGATGCAGCTCTCCATGCTACTCTATCCTGTGTAAGGTTCTTCATCTCCCAGTACATACTGCAACCTACATCCTTCTGAATCTGTTTAGTGTATTCATCTCTTGGTCTCCCTCTATGATTTTTACCCTCCACACTGCCCTCCAATACTAAATTGGTGATCACTTGATACCTCAGAATATGCCCTACCACCAATCCCTTCTTCTAGTCAAGTTATGCCACAAATTTCTCTTCTCTCCAATTCTATTCAATACCTCCTCATTAGTTATGTGATCTACCCATCTAATCTTCAGCATTCTTCTGTAGCACCACATTTCAAAAGCTTCTATTCTCTTCTTGTCTAAACTATTTTTCGTTCATGTTTCACTTCCATACATGGCTACACTCCATACAAATACTTTCAGAAACTACTTCTTGACACTTAAATCTATACTCGATGTTAACAAATTTCTCTTCTTAAGAAATGCTTTCCTTGCCACTGCCAGTCTACATTTTATATCCTCTCTACTTCGACCATCATCAGCTATTTTGCTCCCCAAATAGCAAAACTCATTTACTACTTTAAGTGTCTCATTTCCTAATCCAATTCCTGCAGTGTCACCTGATTTAATACGTCTACATTCCATTATCCTCATTTTGCCTTTCAATACACTGTCCATTCTGTTCAGTTGCTCTTCCAGAATTACAATGTCATCGATGAACCTCAAAGTTTTTATGTCTTCTCCATGGTTTTAATTCCTACTCCAAATTTTTCTTTTGTTTC
The DNA here is from genome assembly GCF_023864345.2 of Schistocerca serialis cubense. Classification (NCBI taxonomy): domain Eukaryota; kingdom Metazoa; phylum Arthropoda; class Insecta; order Orthoptera; family Acrididae; genus Schistocerca; species Schistocerca serialis. Next base: position 221,130,189 of record NC_064639.1, on the reverse strand, counting down.
CTTTACTGCATGCTCAATATACAGATCGAATAACATCGGGGTTAGGCTACAACCCTGTCTCACTCCCTTCCCAACCACTGCTCCCGTTTCATGCCCCTCGACTCTTATAATTGCCATCTGGTTTCTGTACAAATTATAAATAGCCTTTCACTCCCTGTATTTTACCCCTGCCACCTTCAGAATTTGAAAGAGAATATTCCAGTCATAGTCAATGTTGTCAAAAGCTTTCTCTAAGTCTACAAATGCTAGAAACGTAGGTTTGCCTTTCCTTAACCTATTTTCTAAGATAAGTCGTGGGGTCAGTATTGCCTCACGTGTTTCAACATTTCTATGGAATCCAAACTGATCTTTCCCGAGGTTGGCTTCAAGCAGTTTTTCCATTTGTCTGTAAAGAATTCGTGTTAGTATTTTGCAGCCGTGGCTCAATAAACTGATAGTTCGGTAATTTTCATGTCTGTCAACACCTTTTTTCTTTGGGATTGGAATTATTATATTCTTCTTGAGGTCTGAGTGTATTTCACCTGTCTCGTATATCTTGCTCGCTAGATGGTAGAGTTTTGTTAGGCCTGGCTCTCCCAAGGCTGTCAGTAGTTATAATGGAATGTTGTCTACTCCCGGAGCCTTGTTTCAAGTTAGGTCTTTCAGTGCTCTGTCAAACTCTTCATGCAATATTATATCTCCTGTTTAATCTTCATCTACATTCTCTTCCATTTCTATAATACTGTCCTCAAGAACATTGCCCTTGTATAGACCCTCTATATACTCCTTCCACCTTTCTGCTTTCCCGCCTTTGCTTAGAACTGGGTTTCCACCTTAGCTCTTGATATTCATGCAGGTGGTTCTCTTTTCTCCAAAGGTTTCTTTAATTTTCCTGTAGGCAGTATCTATCTTGCCCCAGTGATATGCGCCTCTACATCCTTACATTTGTCCTCTAGCCATCCCTGCTTAGCCATTTTGCACTTCCTGTCAATCTCATTTTTGAGACGTTTGTATTCCTGTTTGCCTGCTTCATTTACTGCATTTTTATATTTTCTCCTTTCATCAATTAAATTCAATATCTCTTCTGTTACCCAAGGATTTCTACTAGCCCTCATCTTTTTACCTACTTGATCCTCTGCTACCTCCACTATTTCGTCTCTCAAAGCTACCCATTCTACTTCTACTGTATTTCTTTCCCCCATTATTGTCAATTGTTCCCTAATGCTCTCCCTGAAGCTCTCTACAACCTCTGGTTCTTTCAGTTTATGCAGGTCCCATCTCCTCAAATTCCCACCTTTTTGTAGTTTCTTCAGCTTTAATCTACAGTTCATAACCAATAGATTGTGGTCAGAGTCCACATCTGCACTTGGAAATGTCTTACAATTTAAAACCTGGTTCCTGATTCTGTCTTACCATTATATAATCTATCTGAGACCTTCCAGTATCTCCAGGTTTCTTCCATGTGTACAACCTTCTTTTATGATTCTTGAACCAAGTGTTAGCTATGATTAAGTTATGCTCTGTGCAAAATTCTACCAGTCGGCTTCCTCTTTCATTCCTTACTCCCATTCCATATTCACCTACTACATTTCCTTCTATTCCTTTTCCCACTATTGAGTTCCAGTCACCCATGACTATTTAATTTTCGACTCCCTTCACTACCTGAATAATTTGTTTTATCTCATCATACATTTCATCAATCTCTTCGTCATCTGCAGAGCTAGTTGGCATATAAACTTGTACTACTGTGGTAGGTGTGGACTTCGTATCTATCTTAGCCACAGTAATGCATTCAATATGCTGTTTGTAGTAGCTTACCCACATTCTTATTTTCCTATTCATTATTAGACCTACTCCTGCATTACCCCTATTTGATTTTGTATTTATAACCCTGTATTCACCTGACCAAAAGTCTTGTTCCTCCTGCCACCGAACTTCACTAATTCCCACTATATCTAACTTTAACCTACCCATTTCCCTTTTTAAATTTTCTAACCTACCTGCCCGATTAAGGGATCTGACATTCCACACTCCGATCCGTAGAACGCCAGTTTTCTTTCTCCTGATAACGACATCCTCTTGAGTAGTCCCCGCCCGGAGATCCGAATGGGGGACTATTTTACCTCCGGAATATTTTACCCAAGAGGACGCCATCATCATGTAATCATACAGTAAAGCTGCATGCCCTCGGGAAAAATTACGGCTGTAGTTTCCCCTTGCTTTCAGCCGTTCGCAGTACCAGCACAGCAAGGCGGTTTGGTTAGTGTTACAAGACCAGATCAGTCAATCATCCAGACTGTTGCCCCTTGCAACTACTGAAAAGGCTGCTGCCCCTCTTCAGGAACCACACATTTGTCTGGCCTCTCAACAGATACCCCTCCGTTGTGGTTGCACCTTCAGTACGGCTATCTGTATCACTGAGGCACACAAACACAAGCCTCCCCACCAACGGCAAGGTCCATGGTTATGGGAGGGTGGGGGGGGGGGGGGGGATTTAATAAACTGAGTCTAGGCCTTTCATTCAAAAAAATTAATCCCTCCGTTCACCTGAAGATAGGGTGATAGGGTGATTATCCTTTAAGTAAGTAAAATTATGTATGCAAATTAATGAAATATATTGTTGCAATGATAAAACATGTAATTTATAGTCTTAATAGAAACAGATTCTTTCCTGTCTTTGTATGAAATTATTCACTGTTGTTTCGTGTAAATTTCTATGTAATTTGGGAAGACGTATGTAAAACTTTTAATTGTATAAGTCTAAAAATTTAATATGTAACAATGACAGTATGTGTTTAAAACCATATAAATAGAGGCACTTTGTACACCACCATAGGGTCAGTCTGAGGTCAGTCTTACATCAGTCATGAGGCAGTCTTAAATCAGTTTTACACATGTAATTCACCACATCTAGCGTGTAAAATAAAACTCTTTGTGAACAAGAAATACTGGAACTTATTTCTACCATTGCAAGATTCCCATGTGGTGATGCAGTAACATCAAAATGAACCTATGGATGCATTAAGAAGCAGCACCCCAGATTACACAAGATACATATTATTTATTTGGTGGAGGTTATCCGTAATATGACGTGGTATATTGTTTTTCTTGTGTGAAGCAATAATGCGCATTCCAGACTTTACCAACAAAAACGTTTTTGCCATGTTATTTACACTCTGACCTCAGTAGACCATAAACAACACTTACCTGCTATATTTTTGGACCTCACCAAAGCTTTTGATGTCATTAACCATAAACTGCTACTCTCAAAATTGGAACATGTAGGTGTCAGTGAAGTGGGATACAAATGGATACAATCATACCAGAACAACAAACAACAAATAGCGGAAGTTAAACATCAAGAAGGAAACAACATACATATGTACCAGTCATGGAAACAAAATGTTAAATATGGTATCCCCCAAGGTTCCACTCTAGATCCAATCTTGTTCCTGCTGTTTATAAATGACTTAGAGTCAGCAACCCATTCCCAGACATGTATAAAATTTGCAGATGACACCTGATAAAAGGGAAGACTGTAGATGAAATGGAGAATGAATTCAAAGTATGCATCATTACACATAAATGATTGGTTCTCCAGAAACAGTCTCATCATAAATGCAGAAAAGACAGTAACTATGCATTTACATACAACACACAGGGTACACCTCTCAAGTCCTGTCATAATGTTATCTGTCAGACAATTAGAAACTGTAAACTGCACTAAATTTCTTGGAATATGGATCCAAGAAAACCTAAAGTGAGACAAACATGTAAGCTTCACCAATATGAAATTAAGTACCACCTCTTATTGCATGAAAATTGTTACTGGCAGCATAACACAACAAATGATAATAAATATATATTACACACAGGCAGAATCACTGTTGAGATATGACATAATTCGCAGAAGTTGCTGTATTGTCCAAAGGAAATGCAACTACTAGAAGCTCATACAGGCCACTATTTAAGAACCTACAAAGTCTTCCACTATCTTGCTTACACATTTTGGAAGTTACATATTTCATTAAGAAAATATAGATACTGAAGACCAACTAGTAACCAGAAAATTAATCACTTCATAAGTACAATACACAATGGAAAACGGAACTGCATAGTGAACATGCAGAAACAGAACTTAGACAAGATGGGCCTCTACTAGCAGGGAAATAACATTACAACAAGTTACCACACCACATTAAGACACAAAAAATTAAGGAATTTTAAAATAGCATTAAAAATGTATCTTTTAAATAAACTGTATTATAGTGTTGATGAATATATACAATCATAAACTGTATAGAAGCTAGTGAAGCTAGCTGCTTTCTAAAATCTGGATGAGTTCCTGTAGAATACTTCAGTGTTAGTGTGTGTGATGTAAATTGTAAATTCTTTCTAATCTTTAAATTTGTGCCATTTGTACAAATGCAAAAGCTGTAAACTATAGTCATGGAGATGCCACAAAAACTGGAAATATTACCATGTTTTTATAATTATTTAGAGTAATTGTTGTTAATTCTTAAGAAAAGTGTTATTATTTAACGTAAATTCATTTCCTTAAAAAAATTTGTATGCTACGATCAACACAATAATTTAAAGATCCTCTTGCTTTTTAACTAAAAAACAGATATAAGTTCTTCAGAAAAGGATAGAGACATTAACCTGTACCTATACGCTTGCTTCCAGTTTTCCATATGTAAACTTATTCATGCTGTAGTCGATATACAATTCGCACTCATTCTATAAATTCATGTTGACTCATCTCATCAACTCATAAAAACTGACGTGTCCAATATCAATTTAAAGCTATGTACAAAAATGAGGAAACAGACCAGTAAATAATTAAATCAATGTTTTAATGAAAGCCACCTAAATGTAAGAACCATGAAGTTCAATAAAAGTAGATTCAGTAACATAATTAAACTATACATAGGCTATGAAACGGTAAATATGAGTTTACTGTTAATTTCCTGAGTTTAACTTTCAATCTGAAATGGGACACACGTTAACTCTCTAGCATGTAAGTTATATGAGAATGTATTTGCAATCAATACGATTAGTGTTGTCCTAAAGACTGTATACCAAACTTTATTTTCCTTTGGACTATGGGACAGAAATGTGAGGAGTGACAATAAAAGTAAATATAAATAAGGTACTGATTCTTGAAAAATGGGCTATAAGAATCATACATGGCACTAAATATAAAGAATCATGCCATGGCTTGTTTCCAAAACCCGGTGTGCTGCCCATAGCAAACATGTACATTGTAAAAGCCAAACTGCTTGTTAAGAGTTTGCACCCCAAATGTACTGTGATTTGCATCACACAATACCGGAAATAAAGACAGTCACTCTATCAAAAATGGTCCATTATGTGCATGATTAAAATTAACAAATGCATTTCACAGTATAGTTATGAGTCTTCCCACATTGAAGCTTAAGTTTCAGCTTAAGACATTCCTTTTACAAAACCCTTTCTACATATTAGAACATCATTCTTAGATGCAGAATAAAAATATATGTAAGTAGTGTTCAACAAACCATTAATTTGTAATCTTATCATAAGGTTATCAATAATGTATATGAAATAATGTATTATTGCATTATGTATCAAGAATTGTAACCTATGCTGTTCTTGTACATATGCATTGAATGATTCAGTGATGAATAATTATATGCGGTACTATACATGAATGTAAAACCTTGTATTGTGCTTGAGTACATCACATTCTGAGGAAAGTTTTTTTTCAGTTGTTATCAAGAAGTAAATTTATTGGAATATAATTGTGAAGTATGCTCTATAAAGAAATCTCTACATAGTTTGCACAATGCTTTTACTGGTTGCTTGTGTTGTGTAAATACTTTCTTGTTGCATAACTACAGTCCATGTACATAACAACACATTGAGTGTTACTTCTTAGACCAAAATACATGGAGTGGTATTTGTTGGATAGCTTACGAATGTACTGATTGTAGTTTAATTCTTTATGCAGTAGGACATATAGGAATTTTATGTGCAGCATTTTGTTTTGTGTGTCATTTTTCTATTGATGTTGGTATTAACCTAATATTGGTCTTTGTGAGAATAAAAGTGAAATCACTGGACATGACGCCACTACATATCTCTTCAGCTATAGTCTTACTATGGTTCACTGTTGGTGCCACTCTTCTCTGTGTTCCAGAAGCAAGCATTAAAGTTCTGTATAAACAATTAACACCTTCTAGAGGTTATTTAAATAGCTGAAAACTAAGAGATGCCATATGCATAAGTTTAAAGAATGCAGTGTTTCAGCTTCTCCAAATATGAGTTTACTTTTACTCTTGTGCTATGATCTGAGAATACTGAAAATGTGATAACTATGAAATGTTATGAAGAAGCAATTCATATTGGTTAATGACATATTTGTTTTGAGTGTATCCATAGTCATGTAATGGATGTGACAGAGTATATAGAAATGATCAGTTTCTCAATTTTGTTACATTTCATGATAAATGCATCTATGTGGTTATTACAGCAAGATAGCTTAAAATACCAAAGGCTTAAAACTATGATCTATAAGTTGATTCTGAAGTTTGGTTAATTTTGTTCAATACAGGATCTAGTATACCAGTTTACAAAATTGCAAAGAGGTTATGTATCAGAAACATTTAATTTGCAAATGATTATCAATGTCATTATTGCTTTAGATGAAGTATTCTGCTTCCAAATTCTGTTTCAAACATTCTAGACTATCATTAATGTTTCTTTTTCATCATATGGTTGTTAAATAATTGTGTTACTAGGAACTTAGCAGGTTATCTGCAATGATTAACATCAGTTTCAGAATGAAAAGAGAAGCAAGTACAGGATAATTCACAAATAGCTACAAAACTGTACAAATAACTTCTTTACTTTGCTGTAGTACTACAGTTACTATTATTATGCTAAAATCTTGCTTTGCATTTACTTTGAATGTAATGGTTACACAAACTATGTTGGTCCACTTAATAATATTGAAATAAAGTTGAACTTACTCTAAAATTACATCAAAGCATTCCATTTTGGAAAATGGTAGTTTTGTGTTATAGTTTTATTTGTGCTCTTGAACAGCTATGGCCCTGTTGTAATAACAGGTTCAACTAAACTCATAACATGTAGAAATGCAGAACATGTTAAGCTTGTAAATTTTGTATTCTTAATTTTTCCCTTCTCTGTTCTCATCTGTATGGAAACATGTGCAATGGTGTTTGTTTCTTTTAAATAGTGATTCAGGTACAAACCTAACACTTTAATTTCTTAAAAATTGTTCTCTAAAACGACTTGCAGCCAAACTTCTTCTTTTTTTAAATAGAACATAGTCCCAGTAGCCACACAATCATTTATCTTCTGGAGATTTGATAACTTTATGAACTTGCATGAACAATGAAAGTATTATGCAGAGCATAGGACACAATTATCTTCAATAACAGAAGACTACTTTCAAAATATGTAGGCTTCACTGCACCAGAGGTTACAATGACATGCATCAATATTTTGCCATACATAAGTTTTTGCAAGTGCAGGATAACTGTTCTGAAGTAACTTTGTGAGCACAAGAAGGAAAAGCAAATAAAATTTCCATCTCTTGCCTATGATTGGAAACTGCGATGTGAAAGAGACAATCATATACTAAACCAAAGGATGGACTTACTGTTTGTATGCTTATGTTCAAGAAACACAAGTTGAAAATATAAAACAATGAACTGCACAAAACCCTAAAAAGTGTTTCTTGATAAGTATCTTTATCAGATGTTCTAAAATATTACTGTGGGCTTTTTGTGCATTCTTCCAAAAGTTTTTTAACCCTAAAATAGAGGGAAGAAGAAATATATTGAGATTACTGATAGCTATATTCTTCTGTGCAATAAAAATTCATGCTGAACATATGAATATTAAAACAGACTTTTCTTTTTTCATCCAGTACTTTCTTCCAGTTTTAGTTGTCTTCTTTGATCTATTGATCCCTGTTCTTCGTTGTTAATATGTAGAGATTTGAATCTTCGTTGTTACAGTCCATTGTTACTTCTTACTGTTTTTGTCTTTTCGAATTCAGTACTCAAACTCATTTTCTTCTTTCCTCTTTCACATGTCAGTTTTTCTTTATAATTTCCTATATGCTTCTGTCTTCTGACAGCAAGTTTTGTAATGTTCCAAAAGATGAGTTTTCATGCCTTTGTGACATCAAAAAAAGGTTGTGGAAAAAAATCATATCAAACTGACTTGTCTCTAAATATAAAAAATGATTTATTTCTAAAATAAAATTTTTAGATGTCTGACTATGGCACATCACTGAACCCAAAGTCAAAATTTTTATATACTGCAGACCGTCAGTGTGAACCATTACATGTTTTCACAGTTAATGACAACAGAGAAGGCAACATTTGAAATGTGCTAACAAAAGTAAAACTTATTTTCACAATTAATGTGGAAGTTCAACATCATAACCAATTCATTATTCTTTTGAAGACACAGTTAAGATACAAATCAGTCATGTACATAGGCTGTAAAATGCATAGCCATACAACTCATCTGTGAAAATGGCAACGGAGCAACCAGGCAAATATCTTCAGCAAATAAAAGCAGTTTGGTTAGCATGTAGTGAATATCCTACATTGATTACATTTGTAAATATTTCTGTATTTTTAAAAATGGCTGAATAAGATTTCTTACAAATGTTTTGTTAGAGATCAAATGATATGTGCTTTACATATTGTGCTTGCTGACAAGTGAAACAGCAACACAGTTGACACGAACATGTAACAACAACACAAGAGATTGACACAAAGTCAGAGGTTACATATAACTGGAATGCCACAGTTAAGAGTTACTTGAAAGAAGTATGAACTAACTGAGGTTCCAATATTGACAGGATCTTGACATGTGAGTACCAGAAAGTTGAAAGAAAAACTGAGTGGTATTTTCAGTAGCTTCAGAATCCGTTCACATAATTTTACTATCACTTGCTAACAAATTCTGCAAATGGTGCTGTGACACTTCCAGTGTTCCTATCTCCCCCCCCCCCCCTTCCCCACCCATCACTTTCATTCACACACACACACACACACACACACACACACACACACACACACTATTAAAAAACTTTCCTTTTTTTTGCTCTTTTCTTTCTTTTATTTTAAATTTCACCCACATTGGTGGGGAAGATATATCTGCAAATCTCTCTCTTTCAGCAATATAGAAAGAAACTGATGGCTTTGATACACAGCTTACAGAAAAGAATGTCTTAAATCATCTCATCCATATTAAAATCCTTAGGGATGGAGAATAAACTTGTATAGGTCAAGGATAGGGAACTATCCTGACTTTCACCTTAATCGATTCAGGGCAACCACAGAAACCTTAAATTTGGCTGGCGAGATATTGGTTTTAACCCTGCACCCCCTGAATCAGAATTCAGTATGCTAACCATTGTCCCACCTCAGCTGGTGAACAACCTGTGTCTACAGTTCTTCGTGTATGAAACTGTCAATCTGTTTACTGTTTCAAGTATCAGTTAACACATCTGTCTGGTAATTTGTATTGCTAATCAGTTTCACTTTTCTTGATTGATCTGATGAGAACAATCTCACAGAAAAGAACATTATTTTCTGAAATGACTCATTAAACCCAGTATTGGGAAAAGCATTACGAAATCGATTTTAGAATGCTTACATTTTTTTTTCACAATGTCAGAAATCTTTGTAAGTTTTCTTTCTACTTTGTTGCCATGATGACATCTTTAAAAAGAAGCTACTACTAATTGTATCATAGATTGTGTTCTGGTATGTTTTATTAATGTAAATAAAATTTATTTTAATAGCTGATAAGTATTGTTACATATTGTAACTGTTATTATTAAATGTGATTGAATTCACTCAGTGCATATAAATATTAGAAAAATTACAAAATTGATTGTTTTCAGTTGGGTCTATCAATCACTTTATATTCAGTTTATACTTATCTTTGCTACTTTTAACTGACAGAATATTAGTTGTATTGGGTACCATACATAACTGTATCTTTACTTTAGTACGAAAATAAAAGTATGTGAAAGTATGTAAAATGGTCACATTGTTCTCAACTATTTTATATGTTCTCTATATTATGTTTCTAGTTGATTAAAGTCCTAATATTACTATTTAATCTTTAACAGCCATTGTTATATTTACTTACATAATTACAACTTTCAGTATTAGAAAATACATAGTTTACTGACACATGCAATGAACTTTGATCACACCCCTAACATAGTGAGAGAATGAGGAGCATATAAAAAGATAGAGAACTCTTTGTAATATTTAATTATGCATAATATACAAGAAACAAAATTTTCTTGATCTGAAATGGGACAAAGAATAAACACTGTGCAATTACTTTGCCACAATGTGAACATATCAGCATATTTAATTACAATATATTTGTATATAAATAGAGGTAGATGTTCGTCCAAAATATATTCATCCAACATGTTCATTTTAAAAAGAAAACATAGTGCTGATTGTTATTTTAACAAGAACCTGCGTTCACAGTCAATGTGCCAAATAGTCAACAATTTTCTGAAATGAATGATTTACAGCATCCAGATAATGGGTATGTTTAGATTGTGTAATGTTAAAATTGTCAAATTCTGAAAAAGGCACGATTTCCTTAGACGACTATAAAGTACAATATTAAAATCATGCATACTCTAAGTTATCTTTACGACCAGTTCATAGATACACCCTCCAATAGACTGAAATAAGCTGTCATGATACCAAAAGCATGCAAACAAAACTATAACATCCATCAATCATTCCTTCCTTTTCTGAGAAAAAGAGAAAGAGAAAGAAAGATAGATAGAGAGGGGGGGGGGGGGGAGGAGGAGAGAGAATTGATCACATAAAATTACATATTAACTAGTTACATTTTTGCTTTTGTGAAGGGCATTTTACAGCTGTATGTTATATTATTAATGAAGTTGTAAGTAAATCATCAAGTTATTTGACATTGCATGCTGAGAAAGTTCTTCCTTGCACACTGTCACATCTTTTTCTTGTGAAGTATGAGTGTTATTTACCAGTGATACCAAAAGCAAACCAGACTCTCTTTCTTCACTTGCTCTTTTACTGTCCTCCTCCAAACTTCCACAATACCACAGAAATTAGAAGAGACAAGAATAAATCATTTCAAAAGTGATGTTTCAGAAGAATGCTGAAAATTAGGTGGAATCATACGATAACAAATTAAAAGAGTCACCACACAGCTAGCAAGAAAATGACCATTTCAAAAACATCAACTACAAGAAGGGAAAGAATAAAAGGTCATTTGTTAAGACATCAGAGAATAACTTCCCTGGTACTAGAGGGAGTTGTGGAGAGTGAAATCTGTAGGCAAAGACAGAGCCTCTGATGTCTACAACAAATAACTAAGGACACTGTGCGTTGCTCCTAGATGAAGACATTGGCAGAGGAGAGAAAATCACAATGTTAGCATTAAACAATTAGAACAGCTGTTATCCAATTTCTAGGTTTCAAAGAAAACACAGGTGGAAGCTGCTGGTGTTACCAGTTGTTTCCTTTACTTTACGTCTCTGGTCACAAACTTTTTGTTAGCAGATTACCGGTTTCAGTCTATGGTGACCATCATCAGATCTGTTTCTTAAAAACAAAGTTCTAATGTACTGCAGCCATAGTGGCATCGCCAAATGTTAAATGCAGAATCAGAACAAGCATCGTCAAATATATATAAGTAACATCATATGCACAAGTCATATTGTCAGTAGCAAGTGAGATGGGGCAGTCAAAGCACCTTAAAACTTTTTTGTGTTAATAGTAGAATATAAGTCAGATTAATGTTAATAGCGGGAAGTGTACATTGGCAAAGAAACATTGAATAGAACTAAAGTAATGAAACAGCGTTTTGGAGTCACAAACAATGGAGGCAAATAAATCTGACTGAATTTAATAACATTTATAATACAAGGAGAAAATAGATACAGGGGAGTTTGTGTTCCAGCTATGATACTATCTCCTTCAAAAAGTTACAATTCCAGATTAAGAGTGCAACACTGGTGTTTTTTATGCATGTTTTCAGTATTCAAAACTTAATTCACTATTAAGATGGATGGTGGCCTGTTCATTTTGTGAAACTCTCACTTATATTCTTTTGATGTAACCTATACCACCTAAATCCATGCAATCTGTAGGAACCACCAGCAAAGTAGAAGCATTTAGTAGACATTGGTGGTTCCTCCATGACAGATGTCAAGCCGTAATATGTTTATTCTTTGTTTTTCTTGGTGAAAAGAGTTCTGTTTGTTTAGGCTTGACTTCACTTGTCTATGTAAGTTGATTTGCAAAATAAAGAGCTGGATAAACATAAAGTTTAATCTATAGTTATGTTAAAATAAGAGCTGCAGAGGCTAAAGCAGTGACCCTGAAAATTAATGGTAAACAAGAAGTACTATGTACAGGCGATCAAGATTATCAAGTCCAGTGGCCTTAGGCAAGATCGAGAAGATGTGATTTGTAAGTCTCCAAGATGAGGAACAGAAGCAACTCAAAGAACTTAAATTGATATTAGAGATGCAAACTACTCTAATGACTTGCACTTGCATGCCAGTGGACAGAAAAAGCATGAAGAAAAGCAAGGAACAGATGAAAATACGGACACCACATTTCATACTGGAAAAACCAGAGCTCTGGTTTATGATGATCAAATTCACTTTCAAGCAGAATGAGGGCATCATTGAGCACACAAAGTTCATACTGATGGTGAAGCTCAATGCCAGAGCAACAGCAGTGGGAGAGGACATTGTGCTTCAACCTCCAGCAGAACAACCATATACAACCTTAAAAAGATTCTTAGTAGCAGAATGCATAAATTGTTGAGTCAATTCACATGGCAAGCACTCAGGGAGGAACATATAGGGGTAGGATGCCCTCAGAGTATTGGAGACATCTATGAGGGATCGTCGAGGAAGTGAGTTTGACAGATGTGACACTCAAGCACATTTGGCTGGCTCAGTTGTCAGGTACAGCAAAAGCAGTAGTTGTAATCTGAAGGAACAATGACACCTTACTATGTTGTAAATAGCTGACAGACCACACACAAACTTGTATTGATCGCATGCAACACATATAGCAGTAATTAAGGAGGGAGGTACATCACAAGTGGTGGCAGAAACACACAAAACTCAACAAATAGATGTCTCTAAACAACCACAAGAGCTTGCACAGCAAGTGACATTGTTAAAACAGCAGGTATCACAACTGTTGCAAAATGGAAAGAGCATGCACAGCAAGAATTATGGAAAGAGCAACGAGGCTAATCATGGATGTCAACAAGGACAAATGTGTTCATAGCACCAGCGTTTTGGGGATAGAGCTAAGAGATGTTCAAAGCCATGCATATACCCAAGTATTAGCAGCTGCCAGCAGTACATGCAGCGGACCTCAACACTCAGGACAAGTGCCTACAACAGAGAGGAGGGCATGATGTGGACTTCAGAAGGGTGAGTAATGTTAAAAAATTTCCTACCCCTCTAGAAGTTCATCAGTCAGGGATGTTAAATCAAACCACTCCACTGTTATCAAGTGGATACTGGATCAGATGTCAGTGTATTGTCTCTTGCAAATTATCAGACTGTGAATGTCATTACATTAATGCAATTAACTTCAGCAAATAAATTGGCCATAATTACTTATGGGACATCAAGTTAGAGGTGGATTTAGGACTCAAGCAAAGCAGCTGCTTCACTTTCATTCTGGCAGAGATTTCAGAAGCAGTATTAGGTTTTGATTTTCTTTATGGCATGAACATCTCAGTAGATATCAATTACGCACAGATTAAAAGAAATTACGAGACAGTAACTGGCATATTGGGACAAGACACTTACTTTGCCAATAAGCATAAATATGGAATGGTGTCACATGTCAAAAAGGCCAATACAGTGATAAGTGTTCCCACAGTGATTCACAAGACTGTGCATCACATCTACACCATACCTGGTTGACCAATCCATCAATGATCTTGCTGGTTAGCTCATGATCTGTTCATAGCAGGGAAAGAAGACTTTGAGGAAGTACCGACATCAGGTGTGACACATAGGTCAGATAGCCCATGGTTGTAATCTATACCTTTGGTGAAGAAAACAGATGGGCTGTGGAGGCCATGTGAAGATTTTTTACACATTGAATGCATGTACCATACCAGACTGTTACCCAGTTCCTAACATTCACGATTTCATAAATGTGTTAGCAGGGGTGAAGCTTTTTGTGTCACCGACTGTAACAAAGCTTATCGCAAGATACCATTAGTGGAAGAGGATGTATGTAAGATGGCAGTTACAACACCATTTGGTTTATTCAAGTATGTCTGAATACCTTTTTGGTTGAAAAATGCAGTGCAAACACAACAATGCTTTATTATTAACAGGGTTGAAAGTATGTTTTTTCAGTCTTGATGACATATTGGTGTCATCAGTGTCAGATGAACTGCACGAGGGGCAACTGTCTGCTGTGTTTGAATGTGTCAACAAGCTTGACACAGTAGTCAATGACACAAAATGGAATATGCCCATTCAGGTATAAGATACCAATAATCAAAAAGATGACCTGAGCAGTGATTTACCAGCAACTTTGGAGCTCTCAGGATGCAGTCAATTTCCATCGACAGCATCTGCCAAAAGCAGCAGAGGTACAGGCACTGTTAACAGACATTCTTGCAGGGAAATACACAAACAGCAAGTGCACATTACAATGGAATGCAGACTTGGACAGCCATTTTCAACATGTGAAGGCAGCCTTATGAAAAGAAGTACCAACAGCTTTCCCAGATGCACAGGCACCTCTATCAATAGTAGGAGAAGCTAGCAAGCGAGCACTGGAAGCAGCACTACATCAATGCATGAACAGGAAATGCTTCTTTTTTTTATTTCTCTTAATTTTCTGTCCATATGCTTACAGTATTGCAAATGAAATGGAGCACTTATGACAAGGAACTGTTGGCAGTCTAGAAAGTGGTTACATACTTCCACTCATATGTAGAGGAATTTATACAGTGTATACTGACCATAAGCCAATAACCTTTGCATTCAATAAATTGAAAGATGACTGTTCTCTATGACTAGATCACAAAAGCCAGTAATCTTGAAAAAAAAAAAATTAGCATGAAATTCTGAATAACAATAATATGTCTTCAAAGTATCTAAAAATTTCCCTGTTCTTGCTACTGAAACAAAACATTAAAATTACCTACTCTGCTGATACAAAATAGTAATTTGTTTCTTCATGTAAAATTATGAACATAATATTAGACTAATGAAGTTAGTATAATACTAATTTCATACATTAAAAGTAAAAGGATGTGTTAAAAGATTGTGCTCATGATACTGTGCTTTCCCTCCCACAGCGAGTTATGGAGAAATCAGATTTGATGGATTTCAGTACCTTTCAGAGCATCATCTGATCTGAGAAAAACATTTACCAATAATAGAGAAAGTAAAAATATATTTTGTTTATTTTTAATTTCACAAAGAAACAGATGGCTTTCCAGTGTTTACCTCAAGTAGGTGGAACAATGTGTGTCCATCAGATGTACTGAGAGTTGCAATGTTACTTGATCTTTCATTCCGAGAACTGCAGAATTAGTACGCACACAGTAAATAAAAAGAAAAGGTGTTTGGAAATATACCCACTCAGCTGCAGTTTTGATTTGCAAATAAAAACTTGCTGCAAAGAAACTGAATAAATGATTGATCCACAGACAGTCTATTAGTTTTTGTTATCCTTATGTATGATTTATGTTGTGTAAGGGAAGTGTGGTGCAATGATTGCATTCATACTTTTTTGTTTATTCTTAGTCATTCTTTGCTACTGTGGAAACAATTATAATAACGTTTTTTTTTATAAATGTGACAGATGAGATAGACTTTGCATGTTACTGAATGGTATAATGTGGTCAGTCTTGCTCACTAAATGTTTAGCAAGAGAAAAAATATTTGTCCTGGTCTGCACTGAAAGATGTTTTTACAAGTTATCAATATTTTTGTCCTGACATAATATCTTGTTACAAAAGGCCTGGCACTCACTGTAACAACTGATATATTTATTCATTTATTCAGATCTAATGTTCTGCAGATCTCAGAACATCCAGTAAATCAATGAACAGATCATACACTACACAAATGTTTACTGTTGGCTTCACCCAACTAATACAAAAAACAACAACGACTGTTCATCTCAGTACATAGGAATATTACTAGCTGGAATAAAAGCTGACCCAACCAGTTATTTTACTTGGCTATTGTTTTGCTGTTATTGTGTACTTGATGTATTTACATTGATATTAGACTAATGAAGTTAGTATAATACTAATTTCATACATTAAAAGTAAAAGGATGTGTTAAAAGATTGTGCTCATGATATCAAAGGCACCTTGTAAAGGCACCTTATTTCACAAGAAAAGTATTTCATAGCTAATACTCGAAACATTGAATAAAGAACATGTGCAGCACATAAAGGCTTTAGCAACATATTAATCAAAATAGCACCCCTACCTTGTGCTGTGTAGCAGGTTCTTTGAAAATCGGAAGCTCTGACATCTTAGTTACACAGGTAACTAAATATTCACAATTAGAATGTGCTCTAAGGCCTACTATAATTTAACCAAGTTCATCAAAACAGAGCTGCATAAGAAAAAGACCTGGCTAAAGACAACCACCTGCCTGTAGAGAAAGCAGCAGTGAGTGAGTAATTCAATTATTTGTATTCCAACACCTAAATTTTCTATTATTATTTTGATTTAACAAAGTAATAAGTATCACTAATAGAACCAATGGATAGCATAACTACCTCAAACATCACAAATTCACAACAATTTTCTGACAAAAGTAAGACTTTAGTTCTTGAAACTAATGAGAACTGCAAATCTCCATATTACCCCGAAAATGTTTATTGAAAGACTACATGAACTTCACCAGTGCCACACACCTGGATGATCAACTGGTGGTGCCAGTGCCTCCTGGCCACAAACTTTCTCCATTGGAAGGAAGGTTAGCATTTAATATCCCACTGATGATAAGGTCACTGCTTAATTTTTCACTAATGATGAAGTCATTAGAGACTGAGCACAGGCTTCGATATGTGGACAATGAGGGAAACTGGCTCTGCTTTTTTTCCCCAGTTTCTGCTTTAAGCAGTTTAGGGAAACCACATAAAACTTAAATCTGTGAAGCCAAATGGTGATTCGAATCACGATTCTCCTCAATACAAGTCCATTGTCTGTGTCTGACAACTGCACTACCTCGCTCTGCTTTCTCCTACATAGTTATATTAATAGCAGTTATGCTGCAAGAGTACAGCACTTACACATGCTAAATAATATAAGAAATCTTTAAATTTAATGAAGTGATTTTCTCCCATATTTGTCAAGTAATCATGCTAAGGCATCTCAGAAATTAAGTAAGTGGGCTTAGTAAGTGAGACATGAGTGCCAAAAATTACAGTTGACAGCTAAAAGAAAATATAATTTATTTCATGTTTTTATGCATTTAATGGTATAGAATCCAAGCAAGGTCCAGTTTGTCACAATATTATGAATTACATAGCAACTATGTTATCTTCTGGAGCTTGTTGCTTGTTTGGTGTGGTATGTTGTTGGCATTGGAGAAGTTTAAAAATGTTGGACAAAAAGGTAAGGTGGCACATTTATTATTAGTAACTGTAATACTTAGGTCACGTCATTTGTTAGTTAATTTCTTATACGATAATTTAGCTCCAGATCGAGCACTGAAAACATCTCATGTAGTTCATATCCCTATTGTGTGTTTAACCAATGCACTGCTGAATCCGTACACGCCAATATGAAACATTATTTTTCAGCCACTTTAATTTGTGAAATTATTTTGTATTCTTAAACCATGTTATACCTTTCAGTTTTTAGGGCCTAAGTAGTTTTTGGGAAATTTAAAAGGGGTGCCCACTGGCAATTCCACTTCATGAAACTGAATTTGAAACTGTAAAGAGCAAGAATTATGGAGCTATGATGAACAACAGCTCAGTTATTTTAGTAGCTAGTTGAACATGGATACAGCAAAAAATTGTCAGTTACTCTTTACCGGTGTGCTAGTTATTAAGAGATAAGGTAATAATCTATAATAAAACACCTATCTCACACTTTCAGGCAGTTTTTGTCTCTTGACATTTTCTTTCAGCTCTGCTTCCCGCATCGTACCTCATTATTGACCTCTTGTTTAGCTTCAATAAAGGCTACTCCATAAATAAAACCATGTTGTTGTGATTGAGTTAGACACAAAGAAACTTTCATAGTGGCACTTTTTGCCATTTTTACAAATAATTTGATTGTAAAGAGGAGGACCAAAAAGTAGAGAGTATTCATTTCTTCCAGAAGACAAAGCATGCTAGTTGCTTCATAATACACTGTTCTGAATCGGTTTATCAACATCTTCCAAAAGTGAGTATCAGGAAGACTTGAGTGCTTGTTTTCATACATTTGATGATTTTCACTTGCAGATAAGACAGAATAACTTGCTAACACCATATTCCATTCCTGTCAGTTGTGGAAATATTAGCACAGTTTCAACAGAATGCTGAGAGAAGCACTTTCTTCTACACCACTATGGGCAAAGAAAGCAAAAAAGATAAGCAAATTATGCCAGTTTGTTTATTGCAATGTGAAGGATTGGGTTTGCCATGATTTTGTTCCCATAGGTACCACAGGTAATCAGTATTACCAGCTCCAAGTGCTCAAATGATTGCATGAGCCATTTTGAAATAAACAGGACCTGCATTATAATGATAAAAGATGTAATTCCTCCACCATGACAACACTCTATGTCACGCAGTGCTGACTGTCAAGCAGCTTTGGGCAGAAAGTAAAAATTATAATGGTTTTGTTCACGTCTTGTCCATCGAATCAGGCTTGGTATGACTCTTTCCTGTTCTGCAGAATGAAAAGGAAACTAAGGATGAACCATTTTCAGGACACAGAAGGGATGTATAAAAGTCCATTGAGGCCCTCTGTAGTGTAAGTTCAGATGACTTTAAAAACTGTTTCATCAGTGGGTGTAAAGTTGGAACAAAAGCATTAGATCTGATGTACTCTGTTTTGAAAGAAATGTCTTTTGCAATGTGATGTGAAGTATGAAAGTATAAATGAATAATTCTAGTTAATATTGGGTTTGCCTTTTATAAACCATAAAATTCAACAAATAAGGTAATGTATCTAAGGGGTTCCCTTAAGTGACTCAATATTTTCACAGTCAAGATGAAAACTCATGGTTGCAGAAATCACAAACAGAATATCAATAAAATTCAAAATGGGAGAACATCATACATAACATTCCTCTTGATGTCAGTATTATTGTTTATAAGATGTAAAAAGAATGTTCAGAAATTTTAAGTTTTTTAGTGATAGGACGAAGACAACAATACTAGATGCATGAAAGCAATACATACCCAGGCTTATAGTGGGTGCAGTGTAAACAATTGCACTCAGTCTTTACAAAATCCCACATTATGTAGCCTAATTACAAACTAATATCTATGATTTATCCACTGTGCATGAAAAAAAAATCATGGCCTTCATTATCTACAAACCTAATACTCTGCTATTAAAAAAAAGGTTCTTCTGATGTAATATTAATCTAAAGATCTGTGTCAAAGTAAGTTTCTTTTCAGAAATTCTGGAAAAACATTTTTATGACAGGGACATAAATTTCATAAATAAACATTCACCTCTCACCATTTAACCATTTAACAAAAACATGGCTTTAGAGAGTCTAAATCTACACAAACAACAATTTTTGAATCCTTAGACTGTACTTCAAAATTTCTCTATCAATGTAAAACAACTGCTGCTTTTTCCAAGACTTTTCAGAAGCCTTCAGTATCCTGGATCATAATATCCTGCTCGAAAAATTAGAAAGTTGAGGTTTAAGATGTGTAGCAAATAGCTGACTATGACTGTGGCTAGAAAACTGCAGGCATCTAGAAAACTGCAGGCAGAAGGTACCACTTCACTAATGGTCTAAATCTCTGAACAAAACAAAAAACAATGTTTTTGTCTTCAGTGAATAACCAATAAAATATGATGTACCTCAAAGCTCAACCTCTAGGACTGTTGCTCTTCTTGATTTATGTGGATGACCTAGTGTTTCAAGATGAAAACTCATGGTTATAGAAATCACAAACAGAATATCAATAAAATTCAAAATGGGAGAACATCATACGTAACTATAGGATCATTTTCTGGGGACACTGACACATAGAATAATTGTTTTTAGAATTAAAAAAGGAGCACTACAAATTTCTGTGAACTTCACTTCTGTGAGCTTGGTATTTTGAATATGTCATGCTTATTCATCTGAGAAACTACCGTAGTTGCCAGTGACACAAGGATATTGCTCACTAGATCCAGCCCATAAACCTTACATTCTACAGTAGAAAGTTTCATGAAAAGGCATTCAGAGCGTTTCACCAAAAACAAACTAATTTTGATACTGAAAAAAATTTTGTATCAACTTTCATTTATTTCCGGCACCTAGACAACTGTCTATTCAAATAAGATTAAAAAATGATAATCTAAAAAAATGTGAATTTAACAAAATTATTGGATCTGTGGTGGTAATTGGGCTCTGAAATGAAACATACATGTAAATAACATGTCAAAGGAGCTCTCCTCTGCATGCTACTGTCTAAGAATGTTAAGTTCTGACACAAGAAATCCAACAGTACTGCAGGTACACTATGCACAGTTCCACTCACTGCTCCACTATGGGATCATCCTCTGGGGACACTCAGCTCATAGCATAATTTTTTTTAGAATTAAAAAAAGAGCACTAAGAATAATTTGTGGCTTTAAAGAAATTGAGGTCTATTATCTTCACTTTAGCGACCTTGGTACTTTGAATGTTTGATGCTTATTCACCTGTGAAACTGTCTTATTTACTAGGATCTATGTCACGAAGACACACAATTTATTGCAGAACAAGAACATACACAGCTACTGTACCAGTGAGCTATGCAATATTCACCAAAATGTATTCCAGAACATCTTGAAAGAAATTAATTTTATGCAATGGCTGTTTTTTATATCATTTAATTTTTATTTTGCATAAAAAACCCAGTTCCAGATATACCAGAAATCTTGAGATTTTCCACCAACAAAGTTAGAAATTTATGAAGATATCAAAACATTTAAAAACAACAAAACGAGTGCTGAAGACTCCATTACAGCAGAGCTAATGACATGGTCAGAATCAAAGATTGCAAGTTATCCGCACTTGCTTTTATCTACACTTGCTTTCTGAGAACAGTTTGAAAACAGAAAGGATTCCAGAAGAGTGGGAAACAACATTAATCCATTCGCTACATAAAAAGGGAAACAAGCAAAGTGCAAACAATTACAGGGGAGTGTCACTTCTGCCAGCTGCACACAAAATATTATACAAAATTGTCCTGCACATAGTTGAAGAAACTTTCGAACAACTGGTAGAATACCATCATGGTGGATTTTGAAAATGGAGGAACCTGCATATAACAGGTTTTTAACTTAAACAGTAATTCACCACAGAATGTTAACTAACAAACCTATAATAGTATCATTTATTGATATCAAGGAAGAATTTTATTTTGTAGACAGGGGAACAACACATAAATTCGTTAGTAAATTTGGTGTTAAAGCAAAACTAGCAAACATAATTCATGAAACTGTAACACATATGATACCCAAGTTAAATTTATGGGAGACGCATCTCAATCATTTGAAATGAAAACTGGTGTTAGACAAGCAGATTGTTTATCACCTTTACCATTTAATTGTGTTTATAAGAAAATTATAAGGATCTCTAATTTGGAGAAAAAACACAAAACTGAAGCAGTAATTCTGGGTCTGGAATTAAAGTAAACTGCCTGCATTTTGCAGGTGATATGCAACAATTGCAGAAAATCTGATAGAACCACTTACTTGAATAAAACTTCTGGAAAAAATAACTAAAAGGATCTGGTCTCACAAATTCAGTTTGGGGAAAGAAAATTCATGACAAATATAAAAATATGCACCAAAATACATGGAAACACAAATAGATAAAATAGAGTGAGTTAGTAAATTTGAATATTCAGGTGAAACTATACAATGGGACAGACTAGACAAATTTGAAATAACTGTAGAGCTTAATAAAATAGAAATAGCATAAGGTTTGACAAAATATATACGCAGCAAGAAATGAATATCAGTAAAAACAAAACTAAAACACCACACCACATTGGTAAGAGCATAATGTTTGTATGCTTGTGAATCTTAATGAAGAGCTGTAAGTCAGACAGAACAAAGATATTTGAAAGATGGATTATTAGGATAGTAATACCAACTACGCCTACCCGGCTAGCCATGCGGTCTAACATGCTGCTTCCCTAGCGTGCGGTCCCCGGCACAAATCCACCCGATGGATTAGTGTCAAGGTCCAGCATGCCAGCCAGCCTGTGGATGGTTTTTAAGGCAGTTTTCCATCTGTCTCGGTGAATGCGGGCTGATTCCCCTTATTCCACCTCAGTAACACTATGTCAGTAATTGCTGTGCAAACAGTCTCTATGCACGACTACACCATAATTACTCTACCACGCAAACATTGGGGTTACACTCGTCTGGTATGAGATGCCCCCGAAAGGGTGTCCACTGGGGACTGAACCGCACCATAACCCTGGGTTCGCTGTGTGATGGCAATTAGGTGGGTGGTCTGCTGTGGGGTTGTGAATCACTGAGGCCAATGGCGGGAGGAAGCCTCTCTGTCATTTCTAGGTCCCCAGTTCAATACACAATACACATTACCAACTACAGACGTTTTGAAAATGAGAAGTAATGAGGAGATCTTTGAAAATATACAGGAAAAAATCAGAAGTAATGGCAAAGTGAAGACCACTCTTCTTGGGACTCCTCTACTGATGGAATGAAAACAGGCTAACAAAACAAATAGTCTTATACTTCTGGAAAAAGAAGTCAACAGTGTGATGAATTATAGAAATAGGACAAAGACTAGAAAGAAACAACATCAAAGAATTGGAAACAACAGAAAAAAGCTTTTTATGAATAACAAACAAAATTTAGAAGGCTTTGAAGGCAGAAGAACTAAGAAATTGTGAAAAACATTGGCAGAAGAAAGGAAAAGACAACTTGGGGATAAAATGAAGGAGTACAGGAAAAATAAGAAACAAAAACAAAGAAAGTAGATGAATTGAAATTGTTATCCTATCCTAGTTGGTCAATTTGGAAAAAAAATGAATATAAAAACAGCCAATGTAGGAAAACAATTTCTTTCAAGAAATTTATAATGGCTGTGCACGGCGTTGCAACTGAAATATTCCAGAACATGTTACTGTTAGTGGAGCATAATTAACATTGGCATCATACAACACAAGAAGATAGTAGAGGGAGCACAATTGCTACATATGCAAAATTTAAAATGAAATATAAGGATTTCTAAAACAACACTGTTTCTGATCTGTACCAGAATTTCTGGATATGTAAAACCAGACATCACTCACCAATTACTGATAAATTTAGATTATAAGAATAAGTGCCTAATTTTAATCCACCTGCCTGTTTTGCTGATATTATCAATTACTATACCTTCACTTTCATCTGTCCTTAAACAGTTGCTGATAAACTTAGATTATAAGAAGATCCATTTACTTAACTTTCACTTCTTTTTTGTTGGCATTAAATATAAGTGTATTCTCATTTTGACCTGTCCAGTATCACTTGGCAATCTGTGCTATATGATGAAACTGGACAGATAAAAAAGAAAATCAGTCAATCAGTATTAACTTTTGATTCCTACATGTTTGTGACATTATTATCTTTTTGTAGACAAGATAGGAATTATTCGAGGAAAATCATGACTATCTTTTTGTAGACAAGATAGGAATTATTCGAGGAAAATCATGATGCAACAAAGCTTTATGCTTCTCACCTACCAATTCAAACTGTATGACTAAAAGTCCTAAATATGTACAAAAAAGTTTTATAATAAATTAAAATGGAAGATAATAACACAGTTGAAGTTAGATCCACTGAAAAGGAACCTATATGGTCTCACAATACACTGATACATAAGCAATATTATTCAGTGGAAGAATTGATGAAAAACAAACTAGTAATTTGAGCTGGATAAAACTTGTAATTTATTCAAACAAATGTCATTTCACTGTTATATTATTCTACATTTGTGTAAAAATTATTGTAAATATATCAAAAATTTCTGACAAGTCTGATGTGCGGAAACCTAATGGTTTGCAGATGTTTGTCACATGATGTATAAACTACGGTTCACCTACAGACCAAAAGTTTAGATCCTAGTAACAGATAATACGTCACATACTACATGATACTCTACATTTAAAACTTCTTGTCATGAAAATGGATAATAAAGTGAGATTAAATGATTATTTTGATAATCTAATGAAATATTTACTTTACTCTGGTTTGCACTGCATGTATAGGTCATTACTTTATCTATAGACAATACAGATGTGCAAATTAGGATATAATTTTCCAAAACAATGCAAAGATAAACAAAACATTACTTACTGAAAGAAGTAGCAATAATATTGTGTAAAGTCAATACAAAAACTATTTGCAGAGTGTTTTTCATGTACCTTGGTGGGTATTTTCTTTTCGAAGTTATAGCTGTTCTGATAGTTAAAAAGTTTACTTATACCGACTGAAGTATATGTACACACTAATTATGAATGTAAATAGGTTACAGAGAAGACTTCCTGCTGTTTGCTGCTGTGACATGCCTATGTAATTTAAAGCATTAACTTACCTCAGCTGTCACAGTTCTGTGTCAGTCTCTCACGAATAAATATTCTGCTTCATGAGAAGCTCTACAAAATACACAGTTCCTTCACCACAGGTAAATACAGGTAGCAGTGCACATGAACTAATATCTGTGCTAATCTCCAAGTCAGCATTTTAGGCAGAAAAGAAGTAGAGTTTCTCTCCTTACACGCATATCTCACACTGAAGACCATGAAGATAAGGCGATTTCAGCCATATCCTTAAGGCAAGCTGATGTTCTGTGATGGAAATTAAAAATATTATCAGAGCTCAGACCACATTTAACCCTAAATCATCTGGGGTTACCTCCTGTGTGTTCTGTCTTCCATTTATTTTCAGAATAAAAGACAGACTGTGTTCACAGACAGTTACTAATGAATACTCTTTTTGTCAGAAGTGTTTAAATTGATGTATGCAATGTGAACTGCAAATTTCCACTATAATTTTCCTTCCTATCAATGTTATTTACACTGAACAAATGAAAGCAAATAATTCTACATTTCCCAAGAAGGAGAGCAAATTGTTGGCAGAATAGTTGTGGCTTTTGTAAATTACTTGGTTAACTGGAAAGACACTGAATGTGACCCATAGTGCTTCAAATAAGTAATAAACTGATTTTTGCGATGCAAAAATATTTTTAAGTAATTCAGGATTCAGTTTTTAGGGAACACATAAAAAACTGACCGACGCGAATTTCACTGCGAAACTTGAACTTCTACTGGCAAATTAAATGTTCAAATAACTTGTGGAAATGCAGATGGATAGCATTTTCGATAACCATTAATATTTCAGCAGGTCATTAAAACTGATCATGAAAGATTGTAAGAGACATTCTGGCTGATAGCAGATATATTAAAGTCAGTAGAACTACAAACTTTATGAAAAAATTAGAAGAACGAAACCTTTGAGTGCAACCCATTCCACATGTATTGGCACAACAAAGAAAAATATGATAAAATCATCAGACATGGAATACAAAATGGACAAGACTGGGGAAGGAATCAATTGAGGCCTCACTGCAGAAGCAATCCATATAGAGATAATGGCTAAAGCATTTTCCGAAAAAGTAACTAATCTTGAAAATATTAACAAATGCATAGCAGTGATTCACAGAATGTGGCAAAGAATGCAAACAGAGATGTAGAATCATCTTTGGAGAATAAAAAGCCAAATTTAGAGCCAGAAATGCTGTGGAGGGATGAAATCATATTTTTGCCAGAACCAGGAGATGTTAAACACAACACCATGGAACTTTGCTGGTGTGATTGAGAATGACACATGAACAATCTAGAAACTTAGTATAAAATGTGACTACTGCCTATGTAGCCAAGATTCCTAATACATGCTTGATCTGTGGCACTTGGAGGAATCTAGTTTGAATCCTACTGACAAAGAAAATTTTTATTGGTAGTATTTTGATGCCAAGAGGATGAGAGATGGAGACAAAGCCCCAGATCACCAGGCTTTCCACCAGTGTCCTGAAGTATACTCTAAACCAATGTTCAGTATCTTGTGATGTGAGGGTATGTCATACTGTTGATGGTGATCAATCCATCAGGCACGAAAACTGAGTTTAGCAATCCCCTTAGGGATAATTAAGGAGAGAAAACTAAGTGTCAGAAAAGGGTTTCATCCTTTTGCTTATATCTGATGATAATGACAAGCACAATATCATCACCATCATCATCATCGGCAGTGAATCATATAGAAAATAAAAGTGACAGCAGCTAAAAACAACAATGAGAATTTTCTGTGGTCACAAACAAGTATCATTCAAAGATACTTACACTTTTGAAAAAGAATTTTGTACCTGAGGAAATGAGTATTTAGAAAGACTTAAGATGTATAGAGCATGATGTATATGATGTTTGTATATTGGTAAACAATGAATTGAAATAAAGTGTATACTCATCATCATACTGATACCCAAAGGTGTCAAATACTTTCTCTGCAACCACTTTTGACCACATAAGATCATCAAGTTCAGACAGTTTCAACATTTCAGCATTTGTGGATGTTCAAGCCAATACAAATATGAAGGTTATTTGGAAAGTATAGTCTTGTTGGTTGCAAAATAGAAACCACAGGGGGAGGGGGGGGGGGGGGGGGGGGGGGAACTTCGATTTCCAACAATTAGCTACACCTTCCAGCTACTTCCCTACATAGCTGCTGCTCCAACTTAGACATTTGTCATAGCATTGTACCAACTTTTCATTACCCTCGTCAAAGAAGACAGCTGCCTATGCTTTCCAACAGTTCTCTACGCTGGTCTGCAGCTAGTTGTCTGTGCCAAATGTTGTCTTTATAGTGAGCAGTTCATGTGAGCAGAGACGAAAATCAGAGGGAGCCACATCTGGACTGCAGGGTGAGTGATCAAACAACTTTTCATTGAAAATGCTGCAGGAGCATCCTCATTGCCCCTGCAGTGTGTGGCTGAGAAGTGTCATGAAGAAAGAAATGCGTGACAGTTACATTATGTGGAACTGCATGAAATCAGGTGAAATCTCTCAGCAAGCACCCAAACTTGATGGGAGACAGTATTTTTCTGGCACCTTCAGAATTGAAACCCAACATCTTTGTGCAAAGCTTCATTGGATTATCACTGTGGTTTCCATTTTGTGACTGATCGGACCTTACTTCCAGTGACCTCCCTTGTTAATGTTGTGTCCCATATAATGAAACCTGAAAGTATGATTGCTGACCAACAGGCTACATTATATTTTCCAGTTCATTAAAGTGCATAATGATGAAACAAGAATACAATAATTGAAAATCTAGAAGGTATGAAATTTTAACACACAATAGATAGCTAATATTTTAATGACTAAATTATAAGTGTGGAAAGGGTCAGCTTAATAACTAAATAAATGATGGAATGTAAAACTTAGAACTGATAATGTAATGAAAGATACTAAAAAGAGCTAATAGCTTAAGAACATGTTTTTGATCACAAAGAGAAAAGGTGAA
Organism: Schistocerca serialis cubense; assembly: GCF_023864345.2. Lineage (NCBI taxonomy): Eukaryota > Metazoa > Arthropoda > Insecta > Orthoptera > Acrididae > Schistocerca > Schistocerca serialis. The sequence goes on along the minus strand of NC_064639.1, from coordinate 221,102,391 downwards.
GAATTTTGGATAGCTCTTGGCCTAGTGACCATTGTGTACTTATCAGAAAATGGGCATACTCTAGCTATCCTACCATATGGGGACAAACTTTAAACATTAAACACTTCCTCCAGCCCAGGCAAATTGAGCAAATTAGTTGGTTCTTTTGCAATAGGTGTGGTCTAAGGTTCTGAGGTCACCAACATATGTTTTTAATCACCATTTTTTCACCAATAAAACTTTATGATGGCTGTCTCAGTGTAATGAGCACTTCACGCCTATACAGGCTTTCTTGACCTGGAAATTATTTGATGGTGCCACCTGCTGGCATAAGCATCTTACAAAACATTATTTTGTCTTACAAAACCATTGTAGTTCCAAATCAAACACCACATTTTTTGGTACACTGTACATGTAACCTAAAAATGTTGTGCATTTTATGTAAAACAGTGTAAAGTGGACTTGTGTTGGATGGGAGATGATTTTCTATTAACCTTATATTATTCACTCATATTTGTTGTTTACATATACATTTCAAAGTATACAAATAAGCTGTCAAAACTTTACTGACCTACAGAATTTGTTTTATATAAGCAGCACTCCCTGCTGTAACAGGGAAATGAAGGCAACCAGCTGAAAAATGCTCTATTTGAGTGCAGAGAAGGCTAATATGCTCCTCTTTAAGAGACCCTGTCTGGAAAATGGGGACCCAGCTACCTCATTCCACCTTCTTCACCAAAAAGTTTGGTGTGTGAATATATAGGAGCTTTCTTGTGCTGAAAGAGAGTAACACAGAGATGGTGAAAGTGGAAGAGAGAGGAGATAGTGCCACTAGGAGAGGAAGAGAGAAGAGACAGTAACTGTGGGAGGGAGAAAGTGGCAGTGAAAGAGACAGAGAGGTGAATGAAATTGGAGCCAAACAGAGAGAGGAGACAATGATGATCAATGATATGCTGGCAGCAAAAGAGGAGAGAGATCAATGGAGATAGTAACAGTGGGAGCAAATGAGAAAAACAGTGGAAATGAAGGAGAGAGATGAATGGAGAAATACACAGACTAAAGAGGGTCTGGAAAAACCCAAACTGGGAAACTTCAACACAAAACAATCTGCCCACTTGCCCCCCTTGCCTATACCCATGTGTTGCAGTTTCCCAGTCTACATGTGAAAACCCCAAGCAACCCATTCCCACAGACATGTGTGGAGGAGAGACAATTGTCACTCAAAATTAAGACAGCAGACTGTAGGTGAAGAAGAAAGAGACAATAGCAACAGGGCAGAAAAATAATGTGACAAAGACAATGACAGGGGGACAGAGAGAAAGTGAAAGTGCAAGAGGAGGAGACATTGGCAAGGAAGAGTGAGAGAAAGGGATGAAAACAGTGACAACAGAAGAGACAGACAGGAGGATGTGTCAATGGAAGAAAAAGGAGATGGTAGGAGAGAAGCATATGAAGAGAGTAGCAGTCAGAGGGAGATGCCGAATTTGAAGGCTTCACTACAAAGAGAGACTAGGTAAAAGGATTTAGAATGTTGTATTAAAAGTGCATGAATATGTTTTAGTGAGGAAGGCGAACGAAGATTGAGGCAACTGGTTCCACACTTTGTTGTCAGATTCTTTTAAAGAAGAGTATATTCACTTTTTTTGTGCACCAACAGGAGCATTTTTCAGCTGGTATGTTAAATAGCTTTACGCAGGATAACTGTTTACCAATGGTATGCATTTAGTCAGTATGGTATTGGTCATACAGTAAAATAGGCACTGGGCCACTTGACATATTGAAGTGAAAATAATGAACTTATGTATTTAAATTATTGATGCAAAAAGAATGTTCACATCAAAGGGCAAATTTTCTTGAGAAAACTATAACTTCACAGTTATATAGAATAACTGGGTAGTATTTACCATCAAGTGGTGAAATTTCAGTACTGCCGAAAGACACATTTAAAAGTGGAAACACTAATCCTAGTTTTCAGCACTAATAGTTTCTTCCTTAGGGTGGAAGGAGGGGAAGAGGTTTTCCCACATCCTCATCCTGGGTTCTGAAAGACATGTCACTCCTTTCTAATCTTCCCCAACACATTCCTCTTTCCTCCTTGAAGAAAGAATTCATAGTTGTAAAAGCTAGGATTATTGTTTTCATTTTTAAATGTGTCTATAAGCAACACCAGAATTTCACCTCCTGATGGTAAGTGATGGTCAGTCATTCTGTCTGTTTGTAATTTCACAGTTTTCATAACAACATTCATGAATCATAAGAGCTTTCCATGGTAAGCAGGACTAGAGACATTCACTAAGACACCAAGTCAGTTACCTTGTCTTCATAAGAGGGTGTGTATATAGCTGATCCTAATTTCCTTAGTTGTTAATTGAGAAACATTGTATGGCAGCATAATGTTTGCATGAAGCCTGGGGTTAGAATTAACAATGAATGTTGATATCAGTGGTTGAGTACTGTAATGAGGGACTTTCCAACTGGAGCTCATGGCCCAGTGGTTAGGGCTGCTGTCTCTAGATTGCAGGGTTCCAGTTTTGAATCCCAGACAGGTCAGGTCAGAGATTTTCTCCACCTGGGACTGGGTGTTTGTGTTATCCTAATCATTTCATCTTAACTTCATCCTCATTGATGTGAAAGTTGCCGAAGAGGCATCATATAGAAAGGCTTATACCGGACATCCGAACAATCCTACACAGTGTCTCCTGGCCAATAATGTCATACACTCATCTTATTTCATTATGTCAGTTGTGGCAGGTACAGGAAATGCTGCCAAATAATATCTTGATAATTGTGTTGAACATGCATTGTATATGGCGGTGGGTCCACTCCGAGTGTAATTGAGTGTTCTGACTATTTGTTATAGAAACAACTGATTTATGCCTAAAAGTTTACACACTTTCAATGTAAGTCTGCAACAAATTCTCAAAAGTTAATGTCTGACCAAGAGAGAGTATTGAGGAATTAATAATCGTTTATGTTACATTAAACTTGTATTACTGCAGGAAGATGCTAGGTTTAGCTGACTCAGTAGCACTGACAGATGAAACAAGCTATCATTAAGATAAGGAAGATGCTATGTGGAGCAGTCAAAGTGGTCTATAAATTTTTGATTCCCATCTGGTCATATAGCCCTATCAGTGTCTTCTTATGTATTATGTAAAAATGTTTTTGGTGTGATGCTGCACTTATAACATCTACATACAATTATTATGGAAGACAGGTAATTTTATGCAATGAAAATAAAGAATGTGGAAGGGTGGAATAATTATGGTTAGATAATGTGATTGGTAGACCTTATTAAGAAGAGAGGTTCAGCACAAGGAAGCCATGATAATTTTAAACAATCAGCATGATGTGATCAATCACATCGAAATGTTTTACCCACTTTTTCCGGGTAGTATATAACAGTTAATTCATACTAATAAATATGGGTTTACTGCAATCTGAGATATACGTAGTCCTTATGTCCGTGTGTGTGTGTGTGTGTGTGTGTGTGTGTGAGAGAGAGAGAGAGAGAGAGAGAGAGAGAGAGAGAAAACCAACGCAGAGAAAATAAAATCATGCCAGTCAATTAATCTTTGATGTGCACAGAACTGTGTAACTATGACACAATCATGGTTCCATAAAGAAATCACGACTCATGATCAAATGGCAAAAGTTTCATCAGTGAAAATAAAGCGCCTCCTTAAGGACCTACTTTCTCAAAGGAAAGCCATCCTAACAACAAAATATATACAGTTTTCATCATTTTAATTATTTTAATCAACACCAGCACCTAAACATTGATAACTGGTAACTGATAATATTGAGCTGCAACTCACTAGTTCATGGCATTACTGTGTAGTGCTGAACTGAGCATTGATAATAACTTTTAATGCCCATTTTATATGGGATATGGGATTTGTGATTTGTGTAGACAGGATAATACTCAAAGGTCTTTGATTAGAAGTTACTTTTATAGATTTCAAATTAAGTAATGTGCCAGAAGCATAGAATAATCTTTTCAAATATTTAACTTTTTGAACATTAAAGATTTGCAAAATGATAAATATATTTGAAACTATGGACAAACATTTCACTGATTTGTAATTCTATTCAAATCAATAGCAATAAAATTGTACCTTCCATTTCTCTTTTATTCATTTAAGAATTTAGTACTGGTACATGAGTGACTGATTGACTGCTCATCCCAGGAGCATATGCCTGGCTTCTAACCAAGTATGCCTCACTCAAGATAACACGAAGTTCTGTGCGCTGCAGGACCAGTTCACAAGAAGGACACTACAACTTGAAGAGGCTGAGTACACAACAATCTGCCAGCCAGACCAGATTTCCACACAAATCTTCCCCAATGGAAATGAGGAAAAAAAGTGATAACCATTTTGCTGCCTCAAAATAGATGCTATAAATAAAACATTAAAAAAATATGTCAGTTTCAGATTATTTTAATTATTATTATCTTAGTCTGTGAATTTCATCTAGACAGCAGATGTTATTCAGAAAGTTCATAGTGGCTGAGGACCCACAAGCAACAAAATTAATGGATGTATCATGCAAGCTCTAGTTAAAGTACCTGTATATCAGAAGAAGACGATCAAGTTAGTCAACTTGCCTGAAAATGAAAAATTGAATAGAAAATGTCCCTACGTATGTGCAAATCAAAGTAAAAATTACTGCTACAGCTTCTAGGTGCACAAAATCAGCATGTGAACATTTGTGGGCAATAAATGAAATACATAGTATTTTTCATTTTTAAAAGCGTAATGGCTGTATCACTGAAGTGGTGTTAAACTAAAAGGCTTGCCTGGCTTTTATTTATTTATTAATGTAAATGATGACTAACTCAGTACTTCATTACAATTCAAATAGCACCAAACAACAATACTTGCACTTTAACAAGTGCTATGCTTTACATCTGATACGTCCATACGAATCATAACACCCAACAAAATTAAATATGTGCAAACAGATTTAGATGGGAGTGTTGTGTACAAGAATAATTTGCAAATGATTCACAATGATGATGAAATTCCACATATTGGTATTACTGTTCCACAGTCACAAGGTGGAAAGTGTATGAAAGTGCTTGGCATTACTTCTGCAAGTGCACAATTACATGAATGTGATGGAGGTGGACTATGATGGACCAAGATGAACTGTGTGAGATTTTTGCATGGGAAAAACACGTAGTGACCCATAAGAACTGTGAGTAGCGAATGGTAGTGAAAGAGCCCTGTCACACGACATGTACAGCTTGTTCATTAGTGGCAAAGAAACCATATACAAGAAAGTGAGCAAAGGATAACTGCCAATAAGTAAAATATGAAAGAATACTGATGCATTGTCCTAACTGATTATGGCTGACAGGAAAATTATACAATTCATGATAAACTCAGTTTTAAATAGAGAACATACACTGAGTATCACATCACTTGACATAGGAACAGAAGGAGCAACTAGTTAAAATACTGTTCATGATTACTGTAAATTAATACTGACGACCCAGTATATCTAAAAAGGTGCTTATTAGTAAAGAATGCCATCAGAGAACAAATTCTGAAATTATTAATGGATTCCTCTAGAAGTCTTCAGTACAACAGAAATCCACTTTGGTCCTGATGTTTGCAAGAAATGTTCACCAATTTTTGCCATAGTTCAGGCATAATTCTAATGATGTGGGTTACTTAATAAGTAACTGGCAAACTGGGTCTCTCATGTGACTGTGATAACAATGGAATAGAAACTATCATGCAGCACAGCCATATAGCATGGCAATGTGAGGCTTAATGCCAGTCATATTCATTAAACCTCAATCCATTTGGTTATTCATTATTTGATGACTTGAAAAATTTACTATAAATCATAAGTTCAGAAAACTGATGCATTGCCGGCAGCTGTGATGGCATAATACTCCCCACTGCTACTGTTACTGAGTGTATTAAGTGATTCCATACATTGGACAAAATTTAAGAAACATATTTATTATTATACTACTCTAAAATGTTTCTGAATTCCTCTTGAAACAAAAATTCATCTGTAGAGAAGAAAAACAGGATCTAGAGAAATTTGTATTCCTATTACATTCTGAAATGCATTTACTGTTTCACAAACTAGTAAGACATCAGCTCCTTCAAACAAAATTTGGAAATGCTACAGCTGTGTGGCATTTTATATTTAACTATGAATACTGGGTTCAATTATTCTTTCATAAATATTTATTTTCATTATGAGATAAATGTATATTTTATCAGCATTAGTTCATTCATAGAAGGTTAAAGAAATGACTCCAAACCCTCATGTAAATTTAGTTTATTAAGAATTCCACATGAAATAATTAAAAGACAGTAATTAACTGAACCGGAGATATGTCAGCCCTTTCAGAAGTTACAGAAGAGATATAACTGAGTTTTAAATAAGCTCTCCCAGGTAGACAGCAGAACATAATGAAAAATAAATCAAAGAGAAAAGTACCTGTTTGCAGAGATTCTCTTCACAGTATCATGTTCCACATCATTATGAAATGTCATATTCGTGATCTATAAAACAAGAATTAATGTAATGCCCTGCACTCGTAGGTAGCACAATGCACCTTGTACATGTCCACTACAGCGCTCAGGGCTCGCAGCACCAAATTATGACACCTGAAGATGGGCGTATAAGACCCCGAAACCGGTCATGTGATAATAAAAGAACTTTACCACTGTAGCAGTATTTTTAACCTCTGGTAATGTGTGATTGTTTAAACTTCTTTATCCTTAATCTTACAATCTTACCTATCTCCTTCCCCAAATCTCTGTAGGCAAGAATAAATATGAGAGTCTGAAAACCTAAGATTACATCTGTAGCGTTTCAGCTACGATATCTGATTGTTGGTTAATGAAGGTAGTATCAGTACTGTGAACCTGTACTAAGCATGCAAACAACTGTAAAAATGTATTGATTATATGTATACTTGAAATAATTCTTCACATCAGGGTTTATTATGACACTTATATACTAGAAATGCAAAGTAAACGGATATTAAAATGCACATATTAAAACTACAGCATAAGTATTTTATGCCAACTCAATTAAATGGAAAAGCAAATTATCTGTGAATGTTTGGTCTACTTTAATTTTTTAGTATGCATGTAGGAGTGTATGTTGCACAGTATATTTTTACTTTAGACTTGATATGAGCAAATAAAAAGCCAGAGTCAATGAATAAATAGATAAGCAGCATGCTTTGTGAATGAAACATCAAAAGTAAAAATTTATGTCTTTAATTTATAGCACTGAAATGTTTTCACATATAATTCGATCTTTTGCTGTGTAATACAAACAAACTGCAATTTTCCTGTAAATAACAAGGTATAAACATACCCCAATACCTGCTTTACAGTGTGTGGAAACAACATTTGTAAATGAGATTAAAAAGTGAATACAAAATGAAGCATAAAATTGCATCAAAAATTCAGAAAATGTGTTGACTTTATGGCCATTACTGATTATGTAACCGCAATAGCGGATTTAGAGTGACCACAAATGTGGCCAATAACAATAACACGTTATCTCCTTATTTAACAGCAGTAGTAATGAAATTCTGGAGTAGAAAATAATTTTTCTGAACTCTGTACTACTGCAACGCTCAACAGACAAGAATAATAACAAGCTTTCCAAATAATTATTGAAACTTCTAAAGAAGTTTAGTATTGCTCAGAAGGAATATGTACTACATATACATTTTCTAAATATATTATTATATCCTTTTACACAAGGTGGAGCATCCTTGCTTACACCACAAAGTACTCACAAATTTCTTATACCTGACTTTTTTCTCACTATTGTTTGTTTAAAAAATCTTCTAAAAGGAATTCTATAACACTAATCTAATAAGAAACTATCAGGCAACATTTTAACACACCAGTCTAAAAGTACAGAAACACATCATTTTACAGTAAAAGGAAAAAAAATCTAACATATGTCTTTATGAAAACTGTTTTGGAGATGTACTCCTATAGGAAACAGGCAGAATGTGGTTTAGTAGTGACTTAACTTAAGCTAGACAAAATTAAAATCAACTGCATTTACATTACCCGTACAAAGATACAAAGCAGGACATTACACTGAATTGCCCTGCTGTATGAGAAACAAGATTTTTATGAATTTAAGGATACTGCATATTGAGACATACGAAGCACCTAAAAACCTATGCCTAATATCACACACATTATTCAACTCATTCAATAATATTGATTCATTTTTACTAACCATTAACAGTGTTTCTAAAAATAAAAAGTGAGAACACAATTACCATTTCAGTAAATGCACAACCTCTCTTTAGGAAATGGTCTTTACCAGAGTCTTATTAAAGAATACTTAGTAACTATATTTACAAATTTAAACTCAATACACTACAAGGGAAAAAATATTTGTACATCAAAAATCACATGGGTTCTATATTCTGAGCTTCATATAGCTCTCTTTCTGGTAAGGCATGGAAGACACTAGGACTCAGAGGGCAGCAGCCACTACATAAGGAATGTTACAAAGTACAATGTTGAATTCAGGACTTATGGCACCATGGAAAAAAGTATTAACAACAGGAAAGAAAATTAATCGGGTAGTTAGTAGATAATGAAATGTTACTTCTGCTGTTTTCCTATGTTGAAGAGAACAGGCTATGTGATGTAGTGCTAGTATCTTGCTTAAATAAAATAATGTGACTGAAGAAGAAATAAAGCCATGAGTAAAAAGTACATAATATATCACACTGAGTATGCAATAACTTTTTCTTCTTTTAAACTAATCATTTCCTTCTTAGCAGCCATGTGAACAGTACACTCTCTTACCACTTTGCTCTCACTGTTCAAGACTTCATTCTTAAACTGAAGTATGATTTGTCTGTTCTACCATGATGTATGTCATCTTAGCTTCCCATTGACATAACCACTCAACAGACATCAAACATATTGGACAATTATAACCGATATCTTATATTAGAAATATGATGAGTATTATTCTTCACACTGCAAAAGTACAAACTTTTGACTTCCTGTATTCAACACTGACTTCATTGCAATTGAAGAGCATTGTGTTAATATGCTTAGCAAAATGTAGTTAAGCAAATTTCAATGAAGATGTAAAGCATCTCATAAAAAGTGAAAGTGAAGTATTAGGCACAGAGGTAAATCCTTTCTTATCTCATTTTAAAATAATTTTTCAGATCTAACCAGTAAAATCTTTTATACTTCATTGGTATAATTTTAGCCAATCTTATAAGATACAATGTTTCAATGTTTTCTCTCTCTCATTGCTGCAAAAAAATTACTGACTCTTTCTCAACAATATGTATGTTGTATTACTCAGTATGCAAACATTTCTACAAGAAAGCATTGTTTGAAGTATAAAAGAAGATAATTAAAGTTTTCTTGAAAATGTTCAATGCCACAGTGACAGATGTTCCACACCCAAAGGGACACGAGGCTATTTGCATTTAACCGAAGATCTATGCACCTGATTGACAGAAAAGGCACAAATGCCATAACAAGTATTCACGTATCCATCCATTGCATTTTGCAAATAGTCTGGAGAGAAGGCATACACAAATTTACCGTGTGCACACAGAAATATGTAAATACACACACACACGTGCGCGCGCACACACACACACACACACACACACACACACACACACACACACACACACACACGGACAGACAGACAGACAGAGAGACAGAGTAGTAATAAGCGTAAATGAGACAGCTTCCACACTCTGAACTTCCATCCAGAGAAAGACACATCATAACATTCACTGTAATTTTGTTTGAGCACAGAAGGTCCTTTGTCCATATGCCTCTTATGGTTCAACTGAGAGATCGTGTAGGTGTTACCACCTACACGCTCTTGGATCACGAACTCAGGTCCCTTATGGCAGCAAGTATTCGTTTGACATGTCCAACTTTAACTACTCCAAGTTCACGTAAATCTCTGCGTCCAAGTGCAAGGAGTTCCCGACCTCGAATGTCATTGCGTGTGAAACTTTCAGCATACTCGGCAAGACCCAGGGCTTCAAGCCATGCTGCAACTTCAACAACACCCCATGCTGAAACTTCTCGTACTGCTCGACTGCTACCCCGTCGGAACTTGAGACGAAACAAACCACGTGATCGGCTCTTGCGTTCACCTGCACTCTGTAATACAAAATATACTACTATTACTTATACTGTTATTATCAACTAACATAGAAAATAATCACTGTTCACGTATGTAAAAAATAATTTGAAAAAGCTTTGTTATTCATTAATAGCATGTAACAATTAGATATAGATAAAATATTCAGAACATTTTAATTTACTTTAATTTCTAGTAAGACTCAATAAATATAGTTCAACACTTGTTCCAGGACCCAAGAATCTGAACTACAATATAATCAAATAATGATATTCAGAAAGTACACAGTGATAAATTTTATGGGTACTAATAAATCAGAACCTGCATTGGATAGCCCAAATCCTAGACTTTATGAAGTGTCATATTTCAGGAGGACTAGAGTAGTCCTGTCACAGGTGTCTCCGACCCCTCAAGGGCAGAGTCACCTGTGAAACCAGCCATGTGGACTATCAACTGTGCAGCATTCTATGTGGACATTATATCTAATAATCTGTCTGTTGATATGAATGGCCACTGCCAAACTGTGGTCAAGAAACAACTAGACCTCCAAATTGCTGAGTTTGTCAGCCAACACGGCGTCCTTAACTTCAACAATCGTATCGCTGCCCAAACCATCTGGATTCTTCCTACCAACACTAGTTTTTCTGACTGTGCAGGTGGAACACCAGCTTTTCTGAACTGTGCAGGTGGGAACTTTCCCTGCAGAATGAACTTCATTCCTACAAACCACCTGGACTCAAACGTAACTAGTCCTTGTGCTCCTGCATCTTATCCCCTTCCTTGCTTCCACTCTAGGCTTACACTGCCTTCTATTCCCCCAGTGCACATGGGTAGTCTTTTCCCCTTCTGTACTTCTACTTTTCCATTCTCCCTCCTCCACCTCATTCCACACTTCTTCTATACCACAACTACTCAAACCCACTGATATTGCTGCTCACGACAATCAGGGCTCAGCATGCAGAGATGACAGTGGCCAAGTGTGTGTGTGTTTGTGTGTGTGTGTGTGAAACATGTGGATGGATGTGTGTATTTCTCTGACTGAAGAAGAACTTTGTTCTGTAGTCCAGTATATCTTGTAAAGAGTATGTAGAGTTTAAATAATTGCCAGTGTGTGCAAGATGCTGATGAGAAACAATTATACACATGTTTTATGGACTGTGATGATGCTTTTACTCCTGACTCATGATGTTCACATCTGTACCAATACTCCACAAGCCACCTCCTGACAGTGTGTGGTGGAGAATTTTTCTGATACCACTCACTGATCCCCCCTTTCCTACTCCATTATACTATCAGCAGTTTGTGGATCGAAGGAATCACTAGACAGTGGAGTCGTTTAACATACCAGCACTTCAGGACTAACAGCATGTAAACTTCCTTCCCTCGACATATCTAGTAAGGAAGTGACCATTATTATGAGATATTGTTACAGCTTGAGAAGTATACACCTTTTGCAAATTGCATTCAGAGAGAATATGTAAGATAACAGTATAACAGTTAGCACAATAGACCACCCTGAAGTCTTATTATCAAAGAGCAATAATCACTATATGTACTACCAATACAACAGGGCTGTGTATTGTAGTTATTGTATTCATGATTAACTGCTGTACTATATGACATATTTGCTGCATTCTTTGATAGACAATTAGTGGAAGATACAGCACCAGACAGTACTGAACCAAGTTCAATCACAAATGAACTTCACAATGCAGCAGCAGAAAACAAAGTCAGACATGGTATTAACCTTTATTACTAGCTCTCACTTGTACCAAATTGTTGAAGAATAGTGATCCTACTAGTTAATTTATCAGTGCAGTGCTATCACCATTTGATCTAGAACATTTGCTCTTCCTTTTCAGTGTCTTCTGTATAATAGTATAAGTAATAAGATATATTTTTGTGTTATTTGTTTTGTTCAGTCAATAATTTGTGTGTGTTGTGTCTAGTCATATCAGATTTAGTGTTAATTAATTAATTATTTTTTTCAGCACTCATGCTCAGTTTAAAATGGTGCCTCCAGAGCTAGGAAATTTTCAATCAGTTGAGGAGGTACAGGAAACAGGAGCAGTGAGCTAACCAGTTATAGATCCCTTAACTGAAATGTTGAAGTAACTAAGATTGTTCACAACTCAACAAACTGAAATGACCACTACACAAGCTGAAATAGCAACTAGATAAAATGAAATAGTCAATGAAAAAACCAAAATGACTATCAAACAGAACAAAATGGCTGAGCTAGGCTTCCAGCTCTTGGCTGATACACATCTACAGAGTGGCAAATTAAGTGTTTCTCTTGTCCTGTGCTTTCCTCATAGTAAATTTATTAACCATTGTGTGTGTTTTCTGTTTGAGAGGTTCAATCTCACATTTTTGTAAGGGTGAATTCATTCAGTCTGTAGTGCAGTAGCTGCTCACTGAACAACCAGTACACAGCTCACTAACACATCAGCATCTGTTGGTGACACATCAGGAGGGTAGCAAGTTGCATATCAAGAATTCTGTGTACTTTTACAGTTCACTTCTTCAGTTAGTCTTGCTAGGATGGTTAGAATCTGTGCCTCCAGATCAGCCTTCAGCCTATTCTGGGTGCAACCCATCTGATCACCTGTGATGTGCACACTTTTAGAAAGCATTGCTCCTGCAAAACTCAGCTTACCCTTTTCCCACATGGTTTATTGTGGACTGTGGATGAAGGGCAACAAGCAGATGCCATATTTATAGATTTCTAGAAGTTATTTGACACAATGCCCCATTGCAGGCTGTTAACAAAGGTACAGGCATATGGAATAAGTTCACAGATTTGTGAGTGGCTCCAAGACTTCTTAAGTAATAGAACTGAGTATGTTGTCCTTGATAGCGAGTGTTCATCACAGACAAGAGTATCATCAGAAGTGTCCCAGGAAAGTGTTCTCTGTACACGTAGATGACTTGGCGGACAGGGTGGGCAGCAATCTGAGGTTGTTTGCCGATGATGCAGTGGTGTATGGTAAGGTGTTGAAGTTGAGTGGCTGTAGGACAATACTAGACAATTTAGAGAAAATTTCTGGTAGGTGTGATGAATGACAGCTAGCTCTAAATGTGGGAAACTGTAAGTTAATGCACATGAATAGGAAGAACAAACCTGTAATGTTTGGATACAGTATTTCTAGTGTCCTGCTTGACACAGTCAAGCCATTTAAATATCTGGGCATAAAGTTGCAAAGCAATATGATATGGAATAAACATGTGAGAACTGTGGTAGGTTAGGTGAAGGGTCAACTTCAGTTTATTGGGAGAATTTTAGGAAAGAATGGTTCACCTGTAAAGCAGACCACATATCAGGGTGTATACATGGACAAGGAAAAAAAATTCCTGGATTTTTCCAGGATTTCCCGGTTCAAAATACACTTTCTCACAGGTGAAAATACACTTTTTCCATTTTAAGTGACAGTATACTTTTCCTCGGCACTGTAAAACTTCTCAATCCTTAGAATGTTTATGGTTTTCTTCCCAAGCGTAGAATTTTCCGAAACACAGGAGGAATAAAAAAATGTTTTGGAAAGATCTTTGATGTGCAGCAACATGTAAGCTACATTGTTTTGTGTTACGGAGGTATAAATTCGAATTCCACCAAACAGTGCATGTTACTTTCCGAAGCAATGAAATCGAGATTGCGACACGCTTTTGTAAGACAGTCATGGCTCATGTCACGTGATCTCACCAGCTGATCACAGGACACATGATGTAGTCAACCAATAGCAAGATCACACAAAAAAGAAAAGTTAATGGTTTAAATTAATACACATAGTATTGCTACAACAAAAACAAAGCTTTCATAAATAATATTGGTCTTGAAGATTAATAAGCTGCAAGAGAAGCTAAGCTTCCACATATAATGCTGATCTTTTTGCGTGCGTTACACTTTAAGATACATCACACAAATGTGCCAGTAAAATTTTTAATAACGACGTAAATGTCTGATCTTCTGGGCTCGAATTTCTTCTAGATGGTTGCCCTCAAAGAGTTGATTATTAAATGAGAGTCAAACACTCTGTGATTTAAGAAATTCATCGTACATTCTCGCACATAGTTCATCTTGCGTAAAAGGAAATTTACTTTGAAAGTAACATTTTTCAACCCATCATTCGCAATATTTTCCCGTGACCTGTTAGAAATTGGTTCGTTTCAGCAGTTGCCAGAGAGCGCCAGATAACAGGCGTCACTGCGCCTGTGCAGCTACGATGACGCAGGAAGCCCGCATCTTCGTGCGTGTAAAACGTTAAAAGATCTTGCATTATGTCATAAAAGAAACAAGACATCAAAGGATACTTCAAGAGCATCGGAATTTTGTGAACCATACTAAAATGCATAATTCGGCTTAAAGTGCACAATCGTTATGTCCAGATTCGGATGTAAATTTTCTTGAGTACCAGTACTGTATTATCTCATGTTTGGTTCTTTATTATGGCATAATGCCATACGAGCTAGAAGATGGAAAACGTGCACTTGAAATGCAAGTTGAAACTAGCCAACAGTGTGAAATTAAACACTTCGTTTCAAATAAATTGACTGCCTCTGCACAAAAGATTAATAAAAGCCAAATCGTTTTAGCAAACCGACAAAAATAAGTTCATTGTTCTGCAAGGCGATTAATGCTTGACTGTCAGAAAGGTAGAAATAAAACCTCAAACTAACAACATATTTTAGCCTTCCGTAATTATGCGAGCGTATTTTAATTCATTTGGTAGCTCCTGACCACAGAAATCAGTTTTGTTTTCATTTAATGTGAGAGCAATAAATGAAGAGGAAACAGCAAAATCACTAAACGTAAGCACAGGTCACGTGGAGACTATCCACCGTCCCACTTCAACTCAGAGTGCTCTGTGCATCAGCCCCAGATCTACGATATATTTCCGAACCGGAGAAATTTAGATAGTGGCGCCCAGCCACACATCTGTAGCCAGAAGCGGGAGAAGGTACTACTCATACGCGACTCAACTGCGCATGCGCAAGAGCCCGCCCGCAACTGCTCAAATGAATCTAATGTAAACAGCTGTCACGTCACGCTCACCAGAGGCAATTTGTTAGGAAGCACTGCATATTCTTCCTAAAGCCTTTGACACACTTTGGTTGGCAGATGCCTGTATGAGCACTGTGTTTTGTTGTTGTATACGGCACATTTCCTTTGTGACTTAAGTTTTATCTTCGTTTTTTTTCTCTCATTCATGTTTTGTTGCAGCAGCATTATTCTGCATTATTCTTTCTCAAAGTATTGTTTCTTACCAGCCAAAGTTACAAAAATTTAATGGCAAACTAAAACAATGAGAAATTCCCAGAATTCTAAAAAATTCCCGGGTTTTTCCCAAATCTCGTACACCCTGGGTACATCTTTCACTTACTTCCACATTTTTTTGCTCTTGTGCACTTTCTTTGGTTTCTTTGTAAAAGATTTTGTGTGGAGACATTCTAAAATTATGGTAGACTGAAGGTTTGCATACAAACATTTTGTTAATAATTTAGTTTTCCATTTTTATGTTACAGGCAGGGTCTCTGTGTAAGGGAGGGAAAACCCAATGAAGAACCTCTTTCCAAATTTTAGTTGCTAATTGATGGGTTCTCAATATAGAGCATCAGTAAATGAACTCCAGAGACATTGGGTGGAAGCTACAGAAATCACTTCTGATTACAGTTACAGAGCAGTTCAATGAAAAACAAAGAAAAGCTCAATCTACTCCATCTGCTAGAGCAAAAGTCATTCCTGTTTCCATGAGGGACAGGAAAAATGTAATAAATAAATTTTGTTATTGATTTTGTGTTTCTGACTGAACTGTATCGCAGCTACAGTGGTTCACTACACATGATAAGTTGTAATAAATACAGGTGCAGCCTATTTATAAAGCAGTAGAAGATCATTAAATGCTAGAATGAATATCATACAATAACTTGAGTAATAATATTAAACTGAGTTATTCATGGAGTTTAGTCAAATTATGTCAGGCAATGCTGAGGGAATTATATTTAGAAATGAGACACTAAAGATAGTAAATAAGTTTTGCTGTTTGGGAAACAAAGTAATTGATGATGGGCAGAATTCAAAAGAAAAGGTGATAAAATTTGAACAGTTAAAACCAATGAGTTCTTCTGAAAAACAAAAATTTTGTTAACACTGAAGATAAACTTAAATGTTATGGAGCCTTTTTTGAAGGCATTTGTCTGGAGTGTAGCTTTTTACAAGAGAAACATGGATATCAAACAATTCAGTCAAGAAGAAAATAGAAAATCTTGAAATACTGTGCTGCAAGAGAATGCTGAAGATTACATGGGTAGATCACGTAACTAATAACCAAATACTGCATCAAATCAAGGAGAAAATAGATTTTTCCCACAACATGACCAAAAGAATGGATTATTTGATACGATACATCCTGAAATATCAGGAAGTGGTTATTTGGTAATGAAGGGAAGTGCAGAGGATAAAAATTGTAGAGTGAGACCACAGTTTGACTACAATACAAAAATGGATGTAGGCTGCAGTACTTATGCAGAGATGAAAAGACCTTCTCAGGATAGGCTAATGTGAAGAGCTGAACCACTGTAGTATTTGGAGTGAGGACCACTAGAAGAAGAAGAACTACTACTACTACTACTACTATGTGATCAGGCCCAGTGGACCGCATGCATCTACAAGTTTCCTCCTCCACTGTATTCTGTCCATTGCTGCTATCCACCATTCATCCACATCTATTGACATTTGTTTTAAATCTTCATGGAGTCCATCCCTCCAACACTTCTTGGGTCTCCCTGGTGGTTTCTTTCCTGTAGGTGTGAAATCCAGGAGCTTCTGAGGCCATCTGTGATCCTCCATCCAGGCCACATGGCCGGCTCTCTGCATTCGTTTGGCTTTGATAGTTCCTGCTATGTTGGGCTGCTGGTATAGTTCCTCAAGCTCTTGGTTGTGTCTGATCCTCCATTCCCCCGTATCTGCATCCAGAACCGGACCAAAGATCTTCCGAAGCACTTTTCTCTCAAAAACAAGGAGCTTATGGAAGTCCTGTTTCCGGATACTCCATGTCTCACAGCCATATAGAACAACAGGCTGGATCAGGGTTTTGTACAGTCGAATCTTGAACTGTCTGGAGAGAGATTTGGACCGAAGCAGTTGTGCTAGGCTGTGGTAAGATCGGTTTCCTGTTTGTATTCTGGCATTGATCTCTGCTTCACATGACGAGTTCTCAGTGAAAAGTGTCCCTAGGTATTTGAATTCTTGCACTCTCTTGTAGGAATGGTCCACAACCAGTAGTGATTGTAGATGATCAGCAGTCTGACAATGACCATGTGTCATAATGAGGTACTCTGTCTTAGCTTCGTTTATGTTTAGCCCAAATTTGCTGGCAGCCTCCTTTAGTGCTTTGGTCATTTGCTCCAACTCCTCTTCCGACCTAGAGAGTAAACAGACGTCATCTGCATAGGCTAAGTATGCCAGTCTCTCTCCTTTGATTTAAATCCCTTCGTTCTCTTGGAAGGTCTCGCGTACGATCTTCTCGAGGGCAAAGTTGAACAGGATAGGGGACAACCCATCTCCTTGCCTGAGTCCTGTCACAATTTCAAATTCCTTAGTTATGCGATTTCCCATCTTGACCTTTGCATGTGTTTCATTCAGACAGATATTTAACAGATTGATGAGTTTCTCTGCTATGCCAAACTCCCTTAAACAGTTGAGCAGGCTCTTGCGATGTATGCAATCATAGGCCTTCTTAAAATCAACGAATAAAATATGCAAATCTTTACCATAGTCACCCAGTTTCTCAGTGAGCTGCCGGAGACTGAAGATGTGATCTACTGTTGACCGTCCTGGCCGGAAACCTCCCTGGTACTCCCCAATCACCGATTCTGTCACTGGCTGAATTCTATGTATGAGGAAACTGGACAGGATCTTATAGCAGATGTTAAGCAGGGCGATTCCTCGATAGTTGTCACATTTTAGTTTGTCGCCCTTCTTATGTATTGGACAAATCAGAGCTGTTTTCCATTCTCCTGGTAGTTCTTCTTTGGTCCATATTGCCTGTATCAGTCGGTGTATTTTTTCTGCAAGTTTCTCTCCTCCTGCCAGGATCATTTCAGCCTGTATTCCATCTTCACCTGGACTCTTATTCTGTTTAAGGTATCTGATTCTGGTTTTTATCTCATCCAGGGTAGGTGGGGGATAGTCTGCATAGGCTGTAATTGGGTACTGGAAATCAAACTGCAGATCGGGTTCATCACAATTTAGCAGCTGTTGAAAGTACTCTTTCCATCTCTCAGCTATGTCCCTATCGTTCGTCAGGATCTTATCACGGGAATCTTTGACAAATTTCTGCTTGGCCTGGTGACCTTTGCAGAGGTACTTCACCCTCAGAAACATTTCCCTCGTCTTTTGTCCTCTGAAGTCTGTTTCTGCTTCAGTGATGATATTCCTTATGTATTTCCTCTTTGCTCTTCTCAGGATTGCTTGTGTAGTCTTTTGGACCTCCTCAAATTGTGCTTTGGCCTGTGCCAGATTTGTCCTCTTCAGCCATTTGTTCCTGGCTTCCTTTCTCCTTTCCAGGGCATCTGAACATTCCTTTACAAACCAGATCTTCTTGCCCACTGGGTTTCCCATGAGTGTTTCCATTGCTGTATCCCTAACTGAGCTCTGGATGTTTCCCCACATTAGTTCGAGGTCCTGATTCACGTCCACTTCACTGAGTGCTTCAAAACGGTTACTAAGTTGCAACTGGTATCTGGTCTTCGTTGCCTCATCTTTCAGTTTCCCCACATGGTACCTTTCCACTCTTTTTAACTTAGGCCCCGTTCTTCCTTTACACTGTGTGTTTAAACGGCCTCTGACCAGGAAATGATCACTCCCACCTTTGGCACCCTGCGCTGTCTTAATGTCTAACATCCATCTCTTGGCTCTGAGATCAATGGCAACATGGTCTATTTGATTTACAGTTCTCCCATCTGGTGATACCCAGGTTCCTTTACGTATGTTTTTCCGCTGGAAGTTTGTGCTGGAGATGAACAACCCTAATGATGTAGCGAAGCTGATGAACCTAACTCCATTGTCATTGCTTAGGTTGTGTAGACTGTGCCTACCTGTTGTGTCTTGGAATATTTGTTCTTTCCCAACCTTGGCATTCATATCACCAAGGAGGATTCTCAGGTGTCCATTTGGTATAGCGTCCATCACTGCCTCTAGCTGTGCATAGAACTCATCTTTCACTTCACATTCGCTCTCCTCCGTGGGAGCATGACAGTTCACAAAAGTCGCCTTAATATGCTTTACTTCCAGTGTTAGAACAGATATTCTTGGGTTGCCTGAAACGAATTCTGAAACATTAGTAGCCAACGTCTTACTGACGCAGAAACCAGTGCCTAACAGATGACCTCGTTCACAGGCTCCATACAGAATTGTACAGTTTTCAACATCAATGCTCCCAGCATCGTCCCACCGGATTTCTTGCAGTGCAACTAGGTCTAGTTCGTACCTCTGAATTTCCTTGACCACACTGATTGCAGCTCCTGTCTTGTACAGACTCCTTACATTCCACGTTCCAAATCGTATACCGTTTCTTTGCCATTGACGTCGTCTATTTTTGTCAGTAATGTTCCGAGGCTTACTTGTAATCTTGAAAGCATGTTTAATATTTTATGGAGAGAGGGTGCTGGCCTCCCGTCCAACCTGCGGTGTTACCCTCACAGCTCACAGGACTGCTGGCTTTTCTTAAGGGGTATGTCATGCTCTTCTATAAATAAATAAAAGAAAGTCCTACACTGTGGTTTTATCTGTATAGGAATTTTGATACAGTTTTCACTAATAGACAGGCTGATACACAAGGTAGGTTTACATAATCAGGCCTGGCAAAGCATGGCTCATGAGCCATTCACCTCCAGCAAGTGCTTTCCCCTCCAGCCCCACTCACATGGTCTCATTACAGCCTCACCTATGGTTTGCTTATTTGTCTGCACTACATGAAAACATATTTGCTTTAGTCCCATTGCTTGGAGAAACAGGCTTGAATATTTTTTAATGTCATTAACAAACCACGTGGTTTTCAAAAATGCCCTGCAATTTGTATCAATGGTGTACCAGCTATGGCCAGTAATGCATATGTCTTCATTGGTCGATTAAGAAAAAACTGAATAAATTGTTCAAATGTTAAGTGCATTATGTTTCAGGAATCACTGTGTGAGAAAAGGGTCTGAATGCTGCCCACAGTGAAAAAGTTACAAAAATTAAGAACATAATATGTGATGGAAATCAATTACTATCTCAACAAAAATCTAAACAATTTCTGGAAGAAGCTGTTGTGAAATATGGAAATATAATTCTTGATCTCCAACTTCATTGGCTGGGTGCAGCAAAATCTTTAGCCAACCACCCTCCCCCCCCCCCCCCCCCCCCCCCAATTCCCCACCAATTTTTTTTACTTAGAAAAGAACTTGTCAAAGAAGATATATAATCAGATACTATGGTATTTGAAAGTAAACTGAAGGATTCACTTTTTTATCAGAATTATCATTTCTAACAGATGTTACCAACACAAAATAGTTTGAATTTAAATTGAAAAGGAACAGAATACACTATTTCTGATATCTTTGTAGATATTAACTGATTCTGGTGTAAAAGTGCATTGTTTGAATTGCAACTAAATATGGAAAATGACTGTCATTTCTCGAGGTGCTATGAACTGAAACAAGACCACAAGGAAGTAAAATTTTCAAGATTTACTTCCATTATTGATGAAATCTCCAAGAGTTTCACAGTCATTTAAAATATACTAAATCTCTAGTGTGGGATATCATTTTCTTTAATAATCCAATGAAAATTAGTCTTTTAAGTGTTGGAAATGATTTTCAATTAGAAGTGTGCAGTTCACAAAATGATTCATTAATGTTACCCAGAATGGAAAGTGATGCTGCAATTTTTGAAGTCATAAGCACAAGATTGGTGACCAACACTAACTGATCTTGCTCTTAAAATATTTTATTTTATTTTATTTTATTTTATTTTATTTATTTATTTATTTCTGACTCACAAATTATGAATGCATATTTCTTTCAAGCAATTACACTAAATGTGCTCAGCATAGTGAAGTGATCAATGAGTGGCTGGATCATCATCTTCATTTCGCTACAACATAAGCTGAAATTGGTTTGCAGAATTTTTCAAGATAAAGCTAAGTGAAGCTAAACAAAAATTTAGATATCTTGTTAATGTAAGTTGAAGAGTTTGTGAGGAATAATGAAACACAAATCGAACTTTTAATAGTTTATGTCTCATGACATTTACATACAGGAAGTAGGTAGGGTCTATTGCTCGCGAAGATTGACAGTCGTCACTGCAGTTGGCCGGTGTGGCAGTGATGGGACCATGACAGTATCGCACAAGACAAGTGGGGGGAGAAGTACTCACAGGAGGGGAATGCCTGTGAACCAAGCTTTGCCAGGCCTGATGTAATTTATAAATATTTCGCACAAACTGACTGAAGTATGATGAATTAAAGTCTCCAGCTTCTGTGAAAACGATGCCATTGGGGTCTACTGGAGAATGCCAGAACTGCTTGGAATCATCTGTATGTATTATTGTCATATGGCAGAGGGTGCTTTGTGCCAATGTTGCAAGGCAAAGGGTGCATCATATTGAGGTTACCTGGCAGAGGCTGCTTTATACCAATGTACCAAAGTTATGTGGCAAAGAGTGCTTTGTAGCAATGTTACATGATGAAGGGTGCTTTGCACCAGTGTTATTTGGTGAGGGTGCTCCGTGCCAATGCTGTGTGGCAGAACAGAGGTGCTCCATTGACTATAGAGGGTGCTCATACCACTGTTACTTACATATGGTTCTTTGTTACGATGTTTCATTGTGGAGGATCCTTCATACCAATATTGTGCATGGCAGATTGATATTGCATAGCATGCTTCGTACCAATCTTGCACGGCAGAGGGTGCTTCATACTGATGTTTTGTGGCAGGGTGTGCTTCATAACAATGTTGTAAGGTGAAGGGTGCACCATACTGTTGTGTGTGGCAGAGAATGCTTTTTTGACAATGTTACTTTGTACTGATGTTGCATGGCAGAGGTTTCTTCATACCAATCTAGCATAGCAAAGGGTGCTTCTTACCAATATTTCATGGCAGATGGCACTTTGTAGTGATGTTATGTTTCAAAAACCAGGAAAAGATCACACAGAAAATATAGCTTACAGAAGGCTGACACAGGAGTCAGGTGTCCAGCAAGTGACTGTATCTTGTGTTGAGCTCTGCTGCTATTGAGCAGACTGCACTATACCGATACTGCAGTCGAGTTGCCAGCGAGTGGCCGTAGCTCGTGTCGAACTAGCACTGCAGTTGGGCAGACCAGTCAGCATGTTAGCTCACAGATTTCATAACTGTCATGAGATGTCACTCCAAATGCCAATTAAATATGGAACAAGTAACATTTGTGTCTTATGCACACTTTCATGGCCTGCATTGCTTAAATCATTTTAAGATGTATGAAATTTATGATCTTCATTTACATAATACATTTCTCTGAATTTTAATTACTGCTATACACAGTGGCCCATAAACAAAATTACCGCTCTGTCAGATAAATTGTCTAGTCACTGACATGTGCGAAGCCAGGGCAAGGCACTAGTACCATTAAAAATGTGAAAGCAAATTAATTTTTTATCACACTTACATTTATAGTTGTGAAATTTAACTTTATGGGACTTGCCATTATTGTGAAAGACTCTGAAAATTTTATATGTACTATTTTGTTTGCACTTTTTTAACTTCTCACGATTTGAATACACGTTAAAAAGTGGAAAGTGGCTTACCTGGTCATCAACAAGTGGTTGGAAATGTACAAGGCCAGCGCTATCATATGTAACACAGCGCCTCAGCTCCATCTCAAGGCTTCCCAAGGCAGCACTTAACTTTCCTTCAAGGTCCTCTCGGATTCTCTAAAAATTTTATTTTAGTAAGTAATGTGAATTATGCCATGGAAACTGTTTACTAGGTACAGCATTAAATTGAATAGAATTACTTGCTTTTACGTGATTCATTTCTATGATTACAGTCTATGTTGTAAAAAGTGGTGTGAATAACAACACAATGAATTGTTTGCTCTGCAACTGAATGGAGACTGCAATGGACCTTCCTAAAAGATGAAAAGTCAGTGAGGTGCTCAAATTGTTGGCTTCTGCATTGAGTCACCTGAAAATTATTCATAGCCTGACTTGAAACTTCGGTGTGCCAGCAACTCTTTCCTACTTTTCTGAACTCAATAGAACATCTCCTGCATGTCTTGTTGGACTTGTACTCCGGGAAGGAAGTGTAGAGTGGAGAATAGTTTAACTATAAAGTCAGTCATTTTAAGAAAAACAAATTTGTCTTCCACTATGCAGCAACACTGAAAATACTACACCAAGTCTCATAAGTGACTTTTGAGACTAATGATCTTCCCAAATAGACCAGTTTTTCCTACTGTTCCAAACTCCACAGAAGCCTTTAAAAGGCACTAAGCCTCATAAGTGACTTCTGAGACTAATGATCTTTCCAAATAGACCAGTTTTTCCTACTGTTCCAAACTCCACAGAAGCCTTTAAAAGGCAAGAGATCAGGTTGAAATCCGGACAAAAACAAAAAACATCATTTTTACCTGCCAGCATGTATCATTACAGTGAACACTGTACTTAAAAGTGAAGAATTATGCTACAACGTTCTCTACCTTTTAGTTTTGTTGAAAATATAAACCAGCTAGGTATGTAAAAGGCCTAAATGAAGATGTTCCATAGAAGTTCTCAAATTCCTTTACTGACATAAGAGCACTTGCAGTTTTCAAATCCTTGACACTCCTGTTAATGAAATTGCATTATGTCTTATGCATTTTGGTTGATTTGTGTTATCTGATGTTTGTTTAACATTATTACCCCACATTTCACTTACTAATGTCTTTAGTATTTGTTCTGCTACTGTCAAATGAGCTTAAAATTTTAGGCTGAATGGCTTTTCTTCCCCATAAATGTATAGTAATAGTGACACATACTATATCACTGCAGCTGACTGATGTTATTTCAAGGAAGATGTATTACAGAAATATATATGTTTCTACTGTAAGGTCCATGACATTTAGAAATCTTCCCATGGTTTCTGCTGGCAAGTAGCTAGTGCAAGTCCCTTAGGGGTCTTCTTATGAAGAGCACATCCATAAGTTGCACATGTGTGACAGAAATGTTTCCAGATAGATGATTATAACATGTCAAAGAGGCACCAACTGGAAACCAAGGGGTGACTTTTTCTGTGTGCACAGGACCATCAGTGATGCTGCTGGGGATTGCTGTAGCTGGGACGTGAACCAAGACTGATTGCTACTTGCATCCTCACTACGCTGTGATGAAGTTACTGTCTGAAATCCTTCTCTTGCTCTTTCCATTTGGAGGGTTCCAGACTGCACTGAGCTGGACTCCTTAATCCCTATTGTAATGTTGTTTGTCATGTGAAAATGTATCACCTCCATTAGAATGCAGTCTCAGAATGATGAAGTTTGGGATATAACCTACACCTACACTCCTCAAGACATGTTAGAGTGTGTGTGCTGCAGGGTACTTCATGTACCATAATGACTTCTTCCTTTTCCTGTTCCAATTGTGAAAGGTGCATGGGAAGCACAGCTGTTGGTAAACTTCCATTTAACCTTCAAGGTTTCATTGCAAGACAGATGCAGGAGGAAGTAATACATTGCCTGAGTCATCCAGGAATGTACAATCTAATAATTTTAGCAGTAAAACACACCATGATGAACAACATTTCTCTCATAGCATCTGCCACTGGAGTTGAATGAGCACCTCTGCATTGTGTTTGCACTTACTAAATGAACCACTGACAAAACATGCTGTTCTTTGCATCTTCTCTATATCCTCCATCAATGCTATCTGGTAGGTAGGAGTGGCAATAAATCAAGTATCGGTTCAATGCGAGTTTTGCATGCTATCTCCTTCATGGGTAGAGTCCAGTCCTTTGAGAATTCTCCCAATGAAGAAGAGACCACATAGCAATTGGATTTTTGTAATTTTTTATATTTATGGTATGTGAAGTTCAGAACTTAACAATCATTCAGTCAAAACAATTCAATGCAAACCTCTAAAATTCTCCAGTAAATCATTTTTGATGTTTTCTAAGTGTCTTCAATACCCTAAAGTAAGGACAATTATTTTTGACCACTAGCATGGCTCTGTGGTAGAATGCTTGCCTGCCATGTAGGGATCCTCATTTCAATTACTAGCTGATGAAATTTTTTAAACAAAGGCGCCTGCTCTACTAGTGTTTATGTGATGCACAAGATGGAAAATAATCAGTAGCCCTCAAGACTGGTAATTGCTGGTTTGAGCTTCCATTCCAGATATAAATTCTTAACAATCTATGTCTTATAAAAGATTATTAATAAGGCTTGCTTAAATTAGAAAAAAATTACAAATTATTATTTTTTATTCCTTATATATTTTACACTTCATGGAAACACTGATGAAACATGCACCTTTGTTTAAAAATCTACCACAGCTGGGAATTGCACCCAGGCTACCTCCATGATAAGTGAGTATTCTACAACAGAGCCATGCAGCACATTAAAAAAAAAAGCTTTAGGGTATTAAAGATGATCAGAAAACTTTACAGTCAATTTCCTGCAAATTTTTGAGAGTTGCATCAATCTGCTTTGACTGCTTCATATCTTAATTCTAAACTTCACATAGCACAAGTATAAAAAAATACAAAAATCTGGTTGCCATGTAGTCTCCTTGTCAGTCAAGACTCTGGCTACCTTAAAATTAGCTTTATGAGGTCATTCCACTTCAGATTTCTTTGTACACAAGCTCCCAGATATTTAACGGATTTTACTATTTCCAGCAACTCTTAGGTAATTGTGTAATCAAACAAAAATGGGTCTTTCCACCTGTTTATGCGCAATATGTCATATTTGTTTATTTTGAGGGTCGACTACCAATTCCTGCACCAAGTGAACAACACTCACTCGGAAAATGCTTGAAGGTGCTTTTACATCTGAAGATTTATCTCCCTTAAGGATGATATGTTGTGTCCTGTTTGCTAGGAACTCTTCAATCCAATTAAAAACCTGATCTGATGATTCCATATGCTCATACTTTGTTCATTAGCTCATAGTGTGGAAGAGTATCAAACAGCTTCCAAAAGTCAATGAACACACCATAAACTTGGGTATCAGTATCTACTACAGTATCTTTTTGTTCTTGTACATGACCAGAGTGAATTGAGTTTTGTAAGAATGTTGTTAGTGGATGTTGATTCCTAAAGAGAAGATTTTCAGTCTCCAGAGAGATGATAATATGTAAGTGTACATATATTCCAAATTTCTGTAGCAGACTGACATCTGTGATATAGACCGTGGTTGTGTATATTAGTTGTATGGCCCTTCTTTAAAATGGAACTGACCTCTGCATTATTCCACAGTTATATCTCATGGACACTTATCTCAGTATCTCTAGTATCTTTCATTTTGATCTGTGATCTTCATGTGACACTTAAAAGGAGGAACCAAAGTCTGATCTCCCTCAATGAAACTATTTTGGAAAACAGAAAAACAGAAAAATCATTTCCGTTTCCACTCTACTATCCTCAGTTTTGCTGCCAGTGTGGCCACTGAGTGAATGGAAAGTTAGATGATCTGTTGACTGATTTAAGAAACGTTCTAATACAACATTTCATACCTAGTAAAGTATCATCAGAGTCCACACCTGAAAATGTTTTACAGTGTAAAATTGCATTTCTAAATTTATATAGCCCATCTGAAACCTTCTGGTGTCTTCAGATCTCTTCCACTTATACAACATTCTTTCATTATTCTTAAACCAAATGTTAAATGTGTATCATGTGATGTCTTATTATATTCTTTGTCTGCAGTCTATATTCTCCTACCATTCTGCCTTCTCTTCCTTTCTTTACTATTTCCAGCACCCCATCAAAATTAAATTTTTGTCTCCATTAATGTACTGAATAATTTCTTGTATCTTATCATATATTTTCTTTAAAATCTCATCATCTATGAAGACAGTAGGTAATCTACTTGTACTACTGGGGTGGCTCATAATTTTGTGTTTATCTGAGCTATGGTGATCCATTCCCTATGTTGTCCATAATAGTTTAACTGCATTCCTATTTAATTATTCATTTTTAGACCTACTTTGGTGTTATCTCTATTTGATTTTGTGTTGACAACCGGTCCAGTTGCTAAATGAACATGGTTCTCCTTTTAAAGCTGGACACAATTGTAAGTCATTTTCTGCCTACATGGTATCACTTCCCTAAATTATTCATAACCTTTTTACTATGTTTAGCTGTTGGTTGGCACAACAGTAACTTTGATTAAAAGTACAGTTTCTCGGTATATAAAATTTTTGAGTCTGTTTACTTGATTAAACAATTTATAAATTAGAATTTATCACAACTATTACATATTGCAATATTAATCCATTTTTGTAGCAAATTATCAAGTGTGCACTACATTTTAACTGTTTTGTCATTTCTTAGGGACTGTTTATTAATTACTTGGCTATCATTTCAAATCCAAAATAAATAAGATCTTTTTGAAGCTGCCCACACATTTCAGGGAAGGTGCATTGCAGTTTACTGATAATCTGTAAGAAAGCTTCATTTAAGTGTAAATGATCATCCAGTTTCAGCCTACCTTACACTACTCCATTAAGCAATGTTTCTGACATCTGCAGGCACCATCACCAATTTTAACATTCAGAATTTTAACATTCAGGCACATTCACAATGAATTACAATTATTGCATGTCCAGATTTTGAATACACATTGATGTTTTTATTAGAAGAGAAGGTATTTTAATTTTGCATGAAATAATGAACTATCCAAATAAACATAGTGCAGTCTCAGTTCTACTGTATATTGTATTAATTGAAATTTTACTGTAACTTGAAACACGTTTCATTGATTTTCCTGATTTTATGCAGTGATAAAAAATAATGTCTAAACAAAGACAAATCTAACTTTTGATTTACCAATGTCTGAGCTTTATCACGCAACAGACTGCAAGCTTCCTCATACAACTGACGTGCACTTGAAACCAGCTCTGTGACTTGAGGTCGTAGATTTGGCTGTAACATAAATAATAATAACTGTAACTGTTCTGTCAGTGTTCACACACTATTTTCATAACCAAAATTACAATTATTAGATATTAGTGTGAAACAGAAAACTAGCAGTGGGCAAATAAATGTTTGGTGAAAGTACAGGATTTTGTATGTTAAGCACACAAAACAGTTCTTAAATGCAAAATTAAGTTTTCGATTTCAGGGTTAAATTGTTGCTTATTTGTACTAATACTTTTGAATTAATTGTTAGTTTACAACAATGGGGAACATGGGGGCTCAGTGCAGACTAAACTGCTAAATTTATCTCTAATGTAGATTATTGATGGAGGAGATATTCATAACAACAGTAAATGTCTAAAGTTTCTTATTGTATATCATAAAAATGACTATCTGTGTTTTTCTTATCATAGTTTTGCACTCTCATTATCCATTAGAGGCAGCATTCTGCAATACAATTGCTAAAGAAAATGACTACTTGCTCACAAATTAGTAACAGTTCATAATTTTGGCAATTTGGATGTATGTTAAAAATAACTGCTACGTGTCAACTTAAGAATGAGCTATCCTTGTAATAAATGAGGCAATACACATTTACTCAAGGATACTTGTTTTGTAGTGATATCATGTGGAAAAATAATTAGCATATTAAAGTAAATCCAAACAGTGTCAATGATTTGCTACTTGGATAAAAATTAGGTCTTTGGAAATCATGTACTCATATGTTACTATTAATGTATACTTTTTTCATTGTGTGCATATTAGAAGTTGTAAGATTGATGCTGTGACTGACACAATCTACCCAGTCATGACTGGTGAATGACCAAATACAAGGATAAATTGTGATAGAAATAGCTCAAGTTTACATAAATAAAACGAATTGAGATAAAAGATATGAAACTTACTCCTTCAACAATTTTACCACCAGGATGCACTTTCTCAAGATGTGTAGACGCTTGTACAGCAAGTTGATAGAGCTCTGGTTCTATCATGGGGTGACTGATTGCTACCAGTTTTACATACCTGAAACAGATTTTGTTATCTCTTAGTTTAAAAAAAAACACTGTTATTTACAATATAACGTATGGTAAACAAAATTATCATATGGCATTATTGGCAGGGAGTTGTCTGGAGTTGTTTGGCCACCTGGTGAAAGTCTTTCTACCTGATACCACTTCAGCAACTTGTGCATCCTTGTGAAAATATGAGATGAAATGTTTTGGACAATGCAACCATATACTTTCCAAGTGAAGAAAATCTCTAGCCTGGCCAGGAATTGAACCCAGGAACTTGCAATCTAGAGGCAGTAATAATAACTACTAGACCCCAGTCATAGCATATGGTGATAAGCTCAACTGTGCTATAAAATGTTTCACTGTGGGGCATACTGGATCAAGTCCATCCACAAGAAGTGGTTCTCATCATCTTTGAGGTTAGTTGCACAACTACTTTATGAAAGTCTTCAAAACAAAAATGCACTTCCATTAAGTTTCTGCAAATTTCCCCAACAGCATGACTTCATGATAAACAAAGTAGTTAGGAGAACCTCTTATGGCACACATGAATAAAAAGGACCAAGTGTCTTTGTAAAAGGGGCAAACTACCTAGCTCTTGGTCCTAATAGTCCCTACTTCTGGAAGAGAAGAGAAATATATAAGAGAAGCTTAAAAGGAAGGATAGGATACTCTGACCCTAGGACAAGAGAAACCCTTACTTGTAGTGAGGATGGGAGGAAACAGGTGGGTCTCTCCCATTATGGGGTCTCAATACCTTGTCCTTCCTTTTTAACCTTCTCTAACTTATACCTTTCTCCTCCCCAAAGGATGAGCTATTAGTTCCAAAAGCTAAGCAGTGTGTATGCTGAACTTTTATAAGTATTGGCAGTGCTATACATTTCATCTCATGATGTAAGTAGTAGCCAGCAATTCTGTCATAGCTGATTAGTTTTTTAAATTAAATTTTCCTTCGATTCAACAGAAATCTTGGTCTGCCAGACACACACACACACACACACACACACACACAGAGAGAGAGAGAGAGATAAACTTTCGGAATTACATAAATCAATTTGTTACAATTAAAGATGTCTTAAAAATAAAACAATATCTCTTCAGACATAGTTTACTTCTATAACACATTTCATTTCAGAAAACACAGACTTTGAATAAATGTGCTTGGGCAGAAAAAAAATTTAAGCAATACAAGTTGTTTGGTATCAGTGTTGCTTTACTGAGTTGTGATATAAGTCCTTCATGTGTATATATTACAAGTATTTATATTTGCAACTAAATACTGGATTCTGTATTATCTGGTTGACAACTACAATGCAAGATCATCACAATATATCAGATTAATTACCATAACACAATAGTGTTCAATATTTGAGGGAATGGACTACATCTCAACCACAGCAGGTGCCATGGATAGAAACAGCTGCTAAATTAACAAAGAAAGTCAAAAATGTGCTTCAGTAATAGTAGTTAAGAATATAACTGTGTTCACATACATATTCTATTGAAACAGCAGTTGTAACCTGTTAGCTGTTAGACAAAAGTTGCACATCACTGTAAAAACTGCAGCAGATACACGAGAAAAGTCACCTTCCTGTATCTCATTAATCATGAAACCTACTGATAATATCTGTGAAACACATTCAAGCAACAGATAACAAACTGTCATTCACAAAGGTTATTAATGTATTCACACTAAGAATATGGGACCATTTGGGTAAAGTCATTCATCACTCATTCGTTCACACACCATGCTCTGCAAACCTCACAATGAAGGAGAGCT
Source organism: Schistocerca serialis cubense (assembly GCF_023864345.2). Lineage (NCBI taxonomy): Eukaryota > Metazoa > Arthropoda > Insecta > Orthoptera > Acrididae > Schistocerca > Schistocerca serialis. Next base: position 221,071,338 of record NC_064639.1, on the reverse strand, counting down.
TTCAATGATCTGTAGCAAGTCATGCTATGCACTAATAGGCACAAGCAGTCACTGCAGGCAACTTCTGTATAATATGAACATTAATATTAACCAGATACATTATAGAAGGATTGGTATAAGTGTAATTTTTTTTACTTTGTTTTTGAATATCTGGCGATTTTCAGTTTTCTGCTTGACAACTACTTTTTTGCAATTCTTATGGTACCAACTGTGTCTTTATAAACTGCAATCAGTTCACCACTCTCATCTCCACAGAAGAAATGTTTAAATTAGCTGCCATGAGTCCCTGCTAGAGAGGGCTTGCCAGATATTGTTAGGCGGGACTACACACACCACAAGAGGATGCCATCTTCACATAACCTCACTGCCTGTAACTGTGATTTGTCCACGTGTCTTTTTACGCTGTTGCACTCAGTGCTTCATCTAAAATTATCCCAGATTGTCCACAGATTATCATTAGAATACTCTCCAATCACACCAAGCATCTGGATGACAGTGTAATAAGAAATTTTAAACTATGACTGCTCATGAGTACTGGTACACAGGACTAGTGGAACAGAAAGAGAGACTGCAGGATACAAAATTATGTATGCTTTATATCGAATATATTATAAGTAAAGAAATTAATGTTTTAATCCTCCAGTAGTGTTTGATATGTTCTAGAATGTTCATCCAAGGTGTTTACACCAATTGACACAACAATTCTCAACTCCAGTTAGGGTCATATAGTCTAAATAGAATTTATTTTCTCATCTAGCACTGTGGTTTTGAATTTCACAGTCCATTCTAAATTCACTCTTATTATTAAACACAAATGATGTTAGGGAGTAAATGCATTGGAATGCAAGTGTAGGAATCCCGAGGTGGTTAAAGAGGCTTCTGCAAGGTGTTCAGTTATCAGCTGTGCCTAATACTCTTACTGACAATTGAGAAAAGGGTAGATTACTAATCACTGTAAAGATGACAGTCTGACCAGAGCGGTCAGAGATAGCAGTCATGTGCTCATGAGGTGTGCCTGCTTGTGTGAACGTATGTGTGTTTTCCTGTCCTTTCTTAAGAAGGTTTTGGCCAAAAGGTCAGTGTGTAATTGTCTATTCATTGTGCTTGTCACAACTCAATGTATCATGTTTACGGTGAGCAGCAATCTATCCTTTTCAAACAATGGAAAATCCAGGATATGTTTGCCCCACTCCCAAATTCAATCATGCTGGACTTGTTAAAGATCTTCTTCCCTTCTCCCAACCCCTATACTGGAAACACTTTTGCCACTAATCCTACCAATCAGACTCCACCAAAGACCAATGTTGAACCCTGCCTGACTTAGTCCATTCCTCCATCCAACTGTGATCTATCCCTACTGCCCCCAATTCACCCCTGTTAACTTCCCAGAATTTCTTAACCTTGAACTTAGCCTCATCATCACTCCCCAAATCACTCAACATGCAAGCTAACCTTAGATCTGCAGAAAGAACTGCAATCCACCACCTACCAACTGATCCTGACCTTATAATCCTACCTGCTGAGAAAGGCTCCACCACTGTTGTTTTGAACTACAAGGGTTACCTGGCAACTGCCAGATTCGTCCCCTTTCTAGAAATCCAGCAGGATCTTGAGTCTCTCCTCAAATCCTTAGGCCCATCCCAGAACCTATCCCCAGAGTCTCTCCTACCTACTCACTCCTACCACTCCCCACATTCCTACCTACTACATGCTTCCTAAAGTCCATAAACCAATCCACCCAGCTCACCCAATTGAAACAGTTACTGTCCCCCACTGAGAGAATCTCTGCTCTTGCAGACCAACACCTTCAACCTACTACCCACAACCTGTCTTGCTATATAAAAGATACCAACCATTTTCTTCATCAAATCTCCACAATTTTTGTTCCTTTCCCACACAGTGTCCTGCTTGTTGCTATTGATGCCACCTCCCTTTATACTAACATCCCTAATGCTCATGGCCTTGGCGCTATTGAACACTATGTTTCCCAAAGCCCACTGGATTCCAAACCTACAACCTCCTTCCTGGTCACCATCACCAACTACATCCTCACCCAAAACTACTTCTCCTTTGAAGGCATCACCTACAACCAAATCCAGTGTACAGCAATGGGCATTCACATGGCATCATCCTACGCCACTCTACTCATGGGCCATCTAGCAGAACCCTTCCTAACCACCCTGAATCCCAAACCCTCCACCTCATTCAGATGCATTGATGACATCTTCATGATCTGAACTGAGGGTGAGAGCACCTTATCCACATTCCTCCAGAACTTCAACACCTACTCCCTCAATCAATTCACCCAGTCCTGCTAAACCGAACAAACCACCTTCCACAATGTTGATCCCCAACACAAAGATAGCTCCATCAGTACCTCCATCCACATCAAACCTCCAACCACCAGAAACACCTCCACTTTTGACCACTGCCACCCATTCCATACCAAGAAGTCCCTTCCATACAGCCTAGCCAACCATGGACATCGCTTCTTTGGTGACAAGCAGTCCATCTCAAAATACACCAAGGGTCTTACTGAGTACTTCACTGACTGTAATTACCCTCCAACCTTGGACAGGAATAGATCTGCTGTGGCTTATCTCTCCTGCCTTATCTCTCTAGTCATGAAGCACTTCCTAAAGTCCCACCATCTGGCACTGGAGCAACTGAATCACATTCTCCACCAGGGTTTTGAATAACTCTCGTTGTGCCCTGAAATGAGGTATGTCCTACCCACTATTCTTCCCACCTTTCCCATACAGTGGTATCCTGCCACCCACCAAACCTACACTACATCCTCATCCATCCCTCCTCAACCCCTACTCCCAACCCCTTGCCTGATCACTCATATCCTTGTAATAGACCAAGCTGTAAGATCTGTCCCATACATCCTCTCACCACCACTCACTCCAGTCCAGTCATAAGCATCACCTATCACATCAAAGACAGGGCTACCTGTGAAAACAGTCACGTGATCTATAAGCTAAGCTGCAACCAATGCTCTGCATTCCTCGTGGGCATGACAACCAACAAGCTGTCTGTCCACATGAATGGGCACTGACAAATTGTAGGCAAAAAACAGCTGGACCACCCAGCTGCTGAGTATTCTGCCCAAAACAACATTTTTCAGTTCAAGGACTGCTTCACAGCCTGTGCCATCTGGATCCTTTCTACCAACACCAGGTTTTCTGTACTGCGCAGGTGGGAAATCTTCCTGCAACACATCCAATGTTCCCATAACCCTCCTAGCCTCAACCTTAGTTAATCACTGCCCTTCATTCACCTATCCCCTTCCCTGTTCCCAGTCCAGCAATACACAGCTTTCTATTCTGTCAACATATTCATAGTGTTTTTACTCCCCCACCTCGCCCTCCAACTAACCACCCAACTGCATCTAGTTGCCTTACCCTCTCCCCATCTCATTTTCATCCCTGTATGCTCCCACAAGCAGCATTTTACATCCCGACCCCTACCCTCCTACACCTCCCCCTTCGTATCCCAGCCTCCTAACCTCTACCACCCAGACTGCTTCTCCTATCATGCACTGTTGCTTGCAGCCTGACCACATCAACCAGAGATGGTGGTCATGTGTGTATGAGTCGCATTTGCATAAATGTGTGTAATTCAGAAGAAGACCTGTCTGTGACTCAACATCTTCACAATGGTGAAACACTGTAGCCTTTCCATAATCTGTCCTTTTCATAATTGTTGATACTCAAACCTGAACTGAATGTTTCATTCTGGAGTGGAGTGTATGCTGTTTGGAAACTTCTTGGCTGATTGTAAGTGTGAGCCCCCCACCAGGACTCAAAGCCAAAACTTTGGCATTCATGGTAATGCTCTTACCAACAGGACAAGCAAAGTATAGCCCATCCTCACACTGTCACTTCTGCTAGTAACTCTCTCAAACTTTCCTAATATTACAGAAGATCTTCTGCATATGTTGTTGGACTAGCAGTCTTGGAAGTCACAGTCTGAGGGTTGTTTCCAGAATGAATGTCTCACTGCTGCAGAGTGTGGCTTTTTTGCAACCTTTTTGAGGGATTAAAGCAGCATTCCAAACAATTATACAGACGTATTTGAAAGAGACAATTTTTTGACAAAAATGATTTCTCAAACAACAGCAAAAGATAGTGCATCTACAAAGAGAGAAGTAGAAAAGAAAATCTCAAATGGAACAAAACTGATTGGAGTATGAAGAAGACAAAATGGAATGTTATATTGGGTAGGCCTCACTTTTCAGCAGTTAAGATGGCAGATGGTATAATAACTAACAGACAGGAAATTGAACAAGCATACGAAGGTATCTTTAAATATCTGTAAAGTTCAAGTGATGAATCAGAAACATAGACAATGAGGAATGAAACTAATAACATGCTGGGAGTAACGGTAGATGAGACCTGTGAAAGCTTCAAGTAATGAAGAAAGGAAATGCACCTGGAGATTAGTTCTCAATAGAAATAGTTAAAGTGGGAAGAAAAATAATATTAAAGTAACTTCCAAAATTTTTCACAAAAATCTCCACAAATGAAGACAGTTTTTTAAGAACTGGAACAACTTTGTACTTATGACACACCATAAGAAAGGAGATAGAAAAGACATACTCCACATCACCAAAACTATTCTCAGCAGTTCTAGAAGAAGTTCCCAGATCCATGAACAAAAACAAGGAAGGAATATATGTCAATGGAAGAAACATGAACCACCTTAGTTTACTGATGACGCTGTGCTGTTTACCTCTAGTGCAAGTTAACTTCATCAACAAATACAAAAACTCAACAAAGAACATTTGTAAGTAGCCTTGAAGATCAATTACAAAAGATTAAAATAATAAGTAACTAGCGTGTCAATAAGAAAGTAGTGTAAATTAATAAGGAATCCACAGAATCACTCTATAAGTTTTTGTTCTTAATGAAGTTAAAGACAGTGATTGAATGTATAGCAAAAGAAATAAAAAGTAAAGTAAAAATGGTATGGAGTGGTTTAGATAAACTAAAGAGGCTTTTCAAAATCAGACCTCCAATGTGTCTAAAGAGAAAAGTTTACAGTCACTTTTGACTTACTACAGTGAGCCACGAACTTGTAAATTGAAAAACATTCAAAAACTGAGTGTTGCTCAGTAAGAAATGGAGGGATGCATATTAGGAATTACTAGAAGAGACAAAATAAAAATAAATGAAATATGATTTAGAAAATAGATTGGAGTGGAACACCCAATGTAACTGGATGGGTGGCTCACTTAGCCAAGTTAACGGACGGCAGATGAACCCAGGAAGTTCTTTGTTGGATTTGAAGAGATAAGCAGACAATGAGATAATGACCTAAATGGAAAGTGGGTAGACGTCATTAGGAAACATTCAGGAGCAACATGGATGTATGGAGAAGTCACAGGAAGTCTTAATCCAGTAGTGTATGAGAACTATCAGATGGTAATGATGCTGTGATTATACAAGTGTTTTGTGTCTCATAAAGAAGGCACTAATCTGAAACAGGATAACCCTATCTTACTACAGGTAGGGATTAATGATTGTGGTAAAAAATTTACATTTCTTCCTCACCACTCTTTCTATGTACTGGTTGACCACACCTCTAAAAATGTGATGTAAAACATGGTCTTCATGGGCTATTGATAGAAGCCCATTTACACAATGATTTAAAGTGCTGGGCTGGAGGCAGATTAGGGCCACACGCCAGGTTACTATGACAAGCATAGTGCATGTCAACAATCAAACAACACACCACACGATGACCGAGAAGCTACCACAGGCAGCCTGATTGGCAACAACAGTCACCTTGTCTGGTTTGCGTACACAGTGTGACACCAGCGGTGTCTATTGGTAATTGTATCTTTATACAGACATCCACGGGCCTCTGAACCCTCAATTCAAATGTATCTCTGTCATGTAACTACTCTCTGTATATTTGTGTTCTTGTTGTCACTCTGTGACCCAATAAACTTTGTTATTTTAAGACTGTGTGTTTCCTTGTGTTCCTCGTTACAACACAAGTGGTGACAAGTGGGTGTAGAATTTTTGCGTGTTCTGGATCCTGTGGGCTTATTACCATTTGGTTCTATCACAGAGGCTCTCCTTCAGTCAGTCACCCAACAACAGTAAGATACTGTAGCCATGTTGGACTGGTTATTGGCTACATTGACTCAGGCTCTGGCACCAGTTGCTCAGCCACCAGTTCTCACCCACCACCATACTCACCCTCCAATCATTTGGCAGAAGACTGGGATCATTACGACAACCAGCTGTGCAAACATCTTGTGCCATTTGGGTGGTTGATAAGAAGGTCTGTAAGACTTTTTTTCTTATCCTGGATCTCCCCTTGCATTTATCACTTACTGTGTCACCTACCACTTCAGCAGGAGCCAGTGTCACTTTCCTTTGATGATATGTGTGTTTGCTGTCCTCTCATCAGCCAAAAGCATATGCATGTAGCCACTGTGCAGAATCAATTCTATCAATGTCACAAACTGTCACAGGAATTCTTCCATGCTTGGGTGGCCAATCTTCACAGCCTCAGTTGTAAACATCTTTTGTCATGGCCCGGCCTCGGGAGATGTATGCGGGCACCATGGTCTGAGATGCAATCATTCTTTTGGCCACTGACAAGGAAGTGCACCACCATGCTCTGCTGTTTGAGGACCCTAAGTTGGAAGAGGTTTCGAATACTGCACAGTCATTTGAGGTTTTCCACACCATGGGCAAACAGTGGGAGGCCATTGTTGACAGCATAGAAACCTGTTATGAGGAGCCTAGCACGCTAGAGAAGGGGGACAAAGCTGCAGTACAAACACACTTGCCCTGCTGCAATGGGCAAACATATCAGCAACAGCAGGAACAGTGAACTCCACTTACTTTGTGTCCCCCATTTTGTACAGCATGAGTGGGTGGCCTCCCTCAGGTGGTGGGCCACTTGCCGTAGATAATGCAGGAAGGCCACAAACAGCAGTAGGTCAATCTATAACCCCTCAAGAGTTGTTGCAAGAATCAGTGGACATAGATATTCATACCTGTTTCATTGTCATGTTCACCATTGTCGGAAGGCAGAACAAACTTTTTGTTGAAGTCCAGGTGATAAATCAACCACTGTGGCTACAGGTCAAAATAGGAGCTGCTGTGTCCCTACTCAACTCACAGACATTTGCCAGGGTCAGGTCCCAACTGTTGGCCTGCATGGAGCATTGATTGGTAATCTATAACAAACACCAGATTCCTATTCTCAGCTATTTCACACTCAACACTGTTTACAAATTCGTTGTCTGTTCTGCCACATACTTGGTGGTAAATGATGTCAGTACTGAAAATTTATTTGGGTTGGACACCTTTGCTACTCTTACATGAGATGTATTCACAGTTATGAATACTGACAACCATAAATTGTACAATGGAATAATGACAATGCAAATTTGTGTTGGACCAGGACTCGAACCTGGATTGCCTACTTATCATGAGCAGTTACAGTCTGGCACACACTTTTATTGTTGTCATTCCATTATACAGCTGATGGTTTGCCATATTCGCAACTGCAAATACATTTCATGTATTTCATAATGGCTACTGTCACATGCATGCATGCATGTCTAAAGGAACTTTGCATAGTAATTTGGAATAACACTAGCACTGCAATACTGCATTTGCTACTTTTGGTTTTTCTATGATGGATGTGGTGCTTCTGGTGCCAGTGCCTTACCACAATTTGGATTACATGTGTTCTGAGTTTTCAGATCTGTTTGTCTCAGGGTTAAGTTGTATAAAAAATTTCAAGGCACATGTCATCCTTAAACTCTCAGCTTGCCCCCATTTTTTCCAGGATGGGCCAGTGCAAATAGCTTCGTATGACAAGGTTAATGTAGAGCTAGATTGCTTAATGTTGTTGGGAGTGATTAAATTGATTTCCTTCAGTGACTGTATTACACCCTTAGTGACTGTAAAGAAGCCGTTTGGTCAGCTTCAGCTCTGTGGAGATTTCTAGGTAACTATCAATACACAGGCTGTCATGGACACTTACCCCTACTTCGCCCAGAGGAGTTGCTCTCTAAGTTGGCCAGGGACCACACTTTTTTCAAAATTCGACTTTGCTGAATCCCATTGATTCTGTTGGTCGAGGCATTCCAACAGTTACTTGTGGTCAATATGCCTTTTGGCCTCTATCAGCATCAGTGGCTAATGTTTGGGGTTGCTAGTGTACCACCCATTTTTCCATGTTTTCTAGGACAGGTCACATCGGTTGCTCCCAAGCTTATCAACTATCTTGATGATAGATGATATCATCATGACAGGTGCTGCCATGGAGGGTCACCTACGTAATCTCTGTTCCGTATTTACTGTTCTGCAGTCTGCGGGCCTCAAGTGTGACCCCCTAAAGTCTCAATTTTTACAGCCTTCAATTGTTTATTTGGATCATAAAATTTCCAAGCAGGGTATATGCCCCATGTCAAACACCTGGTTGTGGCAATGGATGCATCAGAGTATGGGGTGGGGGCAGTTCTGGTCCAACGTCATTCTGATGGTTCTGAACAGCTGACTGCCTTTGTGCTCAAAGACTCAAATTGGCTCCACAGCATATTCTCAGGTGGAGAAAGAAATCCTTTCTATCACCTATGCCGTAAAAAGAACAATATGTTTTTGTATGGTTCCAAATTTCACATAATAACCAATCATAAACCTTTGGTTTTTCTGTGTAGCCCATCGGTATCCTTACCAGACGTTGTCTTCAGTATTGGGCCCTGTTTTTGTCCAGATGCAGTTATGAGATCTTTTTTCATCCTACATCACAATATGTGAATACAGGTGCACTATCCTGAATCCCCATGGGCCTGGACCCCTCTTTTGATCAAGTGGAACTGCTTTGTTTTCATTTGGATGCAGAGGCAGTACACAGAGTGGATGGTTTTCCCATCACTGGTTCCCATGTTGCCTCTGCTGTGAAAACTGATCTGGTGCTCAGGTATGTCATTTCCATGATACAACAGGAGTAACCCGTTCAGCTAAGAGTTTCATAGTCAGACTGGCTTCAGAACTATTATGCATTTGGAATCATCTGTCTCTCTTGGATGCTGTTATTCTCCTGTCAACTAAAGAGTTTACTCCCTGCATCATGGTTCTGTGACTCTGCAGGGGGAGGTTCTCCATTTATTGCATCTGGATCACTCTCTCACACCAAAATGTTGGTGTGCTGCCATGTGTTTTGGCTGGGCATCAACTGGGAGATGGAGCACTTTGCCATGGCCTTCCACAAGTGTTCAAGAGAGTAGGTACACTGCACACAGTTTTTCTGCCATGGCCGCCTCCTACGCAGCATTGGGAAAGGGTCCATATTGATTTTGCTGGTCCTTTCTTTGATACTTTCTGGTTGTTGGTAGCTGATGTTTTTTCTCATTTTCCTTATGTTATTCACTGCCTGTTTGTGACTTTCAAGGCCCTGTCTGAAATAGTCTGCACTGAAGGCTCGCCTTGCACCTTGGTTTAGGACATGGGTCCTCAGTTCATGGCATAACCTTTTACAGATTTCAGTGACCACAATGGCATTTGCCCTGTAACACCACCAGCTTTCCAGCCACACGCACATTTAAAACACAGCTGCACAAATATGTGGAAAATTTTCCTGCTGAAGAGGCTCTTATGTTTTCCTTAAGCTCAAACAGAATGATGCCAATTGGGACCAAGAGTACTGATGAGCTCCTGTATGGCCATCAGCTGTGCACACTGCTTATCCTCTTGTTGCTGACTGGATGTCCCCAGCAGTGCAGGTTTCATCGATGTTTGCACCTGGCACATCTGTCTGGGCCAGAAGTTTTGGACTGGATTCCAGCTATCATCCACAGCTCGTGTGGCCACCATGTATTCATGGTCTTCATGGTTTGGATCATGGCATGCAACCAAAACCAGCTGTGTCACAGGAAGGGCACCAGGCCAGAGCTGGGGACCTGCTGCCACTGCCATCAGCTCCTTGTCCTGTGCAGGCCCTGACTGCTCTGAGGGTAGGACAGACATTGTTGTGCCCATCTGCCCCAGTGGTTGGGACTATATCAACAGTAACAGCAGTTCAGTTTCCTATGGCTGGTGTTGGCCCCTCCCTTGGCACTTTGCCAGTGCCGCTGGCAGCAGGGAGGTACACTGGTGCCTAATCTCCAGTGTCTTTCCTCACCAGTCAGTAGTCATCACTCCCTGAGCTGGCACCCTCTACTATGGACCCTCCCATCACTGGTCCTGTCTACTGGGTGCCCCAGATGGCAGGGGTGCCCTTGTCCTACTCTCTTTAGTCCATAGGCTCCAGTTCCAGCATATTAGAAACCTTTGACTGCTGTCACAGACATGATGGATGTCTGAACAGCCACAGCATTGTGGATAACGGCACCTGGTCTTTTCCCAAAAATGGAGAAGGAGTGTAGTAACCTGCTAGTTGCTATACCTGCCATAGCAGTAGATCACGTTACTATGACAAGCACAGTGTGCATCAACAATCAAACAATGTGCTGGAGAACGACTGAGGCAGCCGGAAGGAATGGTCCAACTGCTGACAGCAGTCACCTGTTCCAGTGCAGTGCAATACCAGCAGTGTCTGCTGGAAATTGCCACTTTATGGGTGGGTCTCCTGAGCCCTCAGTTCAAATGTATCTCACTCATGTAGCTACTCTCCATATATTAATGTTCTTGTTGTCACTCTGAGACCCAATAAACTTTGTTATTTTATAACTGTGTGTTTCTTTTGTGGTACTAGTTAGAATAACTTATACAATGGAAATACAATAAAAATGAGTTTATAAACAATGTTAAAAACTATAAAAATTTAAAGAAAAGAAATGCCTAACAATATTGTCATTCAGTAACACATAAACAAATCTAAGGCAGGTTGGGCAGTTGTTAAACCAGAACTTTGAAGTAAAGCTCAGAACCAATTTAAAAAACTGAAATCCAAGGTATTTTAATTGTAAACCTTGCTCAAATGCCAGAATATTTCAATAATTTTTTTATAACTGCAGCAAAATATGATAGCAATGTAAATCATTATCTAGAAAATGAACATTGATTTCTTTTAAAATCAAGCTGTGACAGTGTTTCGGTAATTCTAGTGACAGGTGAAAAGGTAGAAAAAATAATATTACACAGAAAAAATTAAAACTTTTTGGTACGTTACACCCACTAATGTTCTTAAAGCATCTTGCAGTATAATAGCAAGCCCATTATCAATGATTGTAAATCAGCCATTTGGAGAGGGATACTTTCCAGATATGCCGAGGTCTAAACCTTTAAAAAAAGGCTTCTAAGAAGGCACAGGAAATTACCATCCCATCTTTCTGCTTCCAGTGTTTTCTAAAATCTTTTCAAAGCTTGTTGGAAGACAAGTTAGGAATTTCATTAGAATATTTAATATCATCTCTGTAAATCAACTTGGTTTCCAAAAAGGCAAAAGCTAAATTTGTGCTATTAAGATTTTCTGAAAAGAATCAGTTCACATATATACAAGTCTCACAAAACCATGGGAATTTCTGTGACGTATCAAAAGTCTTCATCAGTGTAAAGCACTGTCTACTTCTATAAAATATGTAATTGAGGATTGCCTTTTAAAATTGTTTAAGTCAGATCTAACAGAGAGAAGCCAAAGGTTTATCATTACATCAGGCAACAGAGGAGGAGGAGATTAGTGTTTAATGCTCTGTCGACAACGAGGTCATTAGAGAAGGAGCAGAAGCTTGGATTAGGGAAGGATGGAGAAGGAAAGTGGACATGCCCCATTGCAAAGGAACCATCTCAGCATTTGCCTTAAGTGATTTAGGGAAATCACAGGAAACCTGAATCAAGAGGGCCGGACATGGGTCTGAACTATCGTTCTTCCAAATCTAGCTCCACAAGGCTTTATATTAAGGCCAATACATTCCTTTGTTATTTAAATTGCGGTATCAACAGCATCTTCACTAAGCACACCCAGCATGCCACACGCAGCCACATGGAAGATGGCACATTTAGACCTGCTGCCAACATACTGCTGGCTATTTTGCTCTTTCATCGGTCACTGTCTGCTATGGGGGACACCATGCAAACATGCCACCAGAGGACATTCAATTCACATGGGCTCACTTCCTGAAACTCTGACATGCTAGTGCATCTTTTTAAGCAACCTCATTCTGAGCTTCGCTCCACATTCAGTGTATCTTCAGAGTTGTATTAATCTTAGTGCAGTAGACTGCAGTGAGAAAATATAACACAGGACAATGCTACGAAGCATTACTATTAGTCAGTGACTATCAGATTTTATTAGAATTCAATTCTACTTGTTTATATCAAGACCATTACACTCCTCGTACACACTCAGCACAGCAGAAAAACTCGCAACTCAAGGTTACAAATACCTTAAATATAAAAAGCACATATCATAAATAAACTTTTTAGTGTGATACCTTTCTGCACATGTCTGAGTACCTTTCTTGGCTTTATCAATTACTGGCACATCATAAATGACCTACCTCTCAACATAAATTCCCATGCACTACTATTTGCAGAGGATACATCAGTACTGATTGAAAACAATAACACAGACAATCTTGCTATATGAGTCCAAGAAAAGTTAAGATACCTGGTCTCACTCAAATTGATTAAAATTAAATATTTCAAAAACCTAACTGATGCAGTTTAAAACAAAACAATCAAAACTCATAATTTAAGTATATCAGTTATATTTATATAATCCACAAAAATCAAGAACTAAATGAAGTCGATTAAATAAAAGTCTTTCAAATGTGACACAGTGAAAACCTGTCATGATAATCCACTATTGGATGTTTGAGAAATAAATTAAACAGGCTGGCATTTGCTACAAAAATCTTAGCAAAAAAAAAAAAGCATGCAAGAACAATAGTATATAATAGTTACGTCATATCTGTGGTGAAGAGCAGAATTATGTTTTGGTGGAACACAGGAAACATGATGGAGTTAGACTAGGTTACAAATGGGACAACCTACAAATAGACTGACTAGTGTTTGCACACGACCTTCCCTTCCCCACCCCCCCCCCTCCCCCTCCCCCCACAGACTCAATGGAAATAGCCACTAGACAGACACAATTGCTGAATGAACAAGGTGAAAAAGCAGGCTTACAAATCCCCTTTGAGGAAACCAAGAACTAACAAGATGAAGTACCTAGAAGAAGTAACTGAACAAGACATTTTGGAGAAAGAATTCATCAGAGCAAGAGTTAATAAGATGAAAGGGATGAGTTAAAGAGCAATCATGGTACAGAAGACATCATAACTGTGAGCTTTATACACAAAGTGAAAAAGTAGCGGGCATATTAGGAAAAGAAGACTAGCTTTCTATGGCAACATCCATACGACTACTCACAACAAATGACAAAAAGATTGTTCACTTTTTCAGTGAATTAAAAATGGATAACACATTGGGCAAAGAAGGTGGAAGGGATAAACTCCGAATTACTCCACAAGATACTGAGGAATGACTGCCACTCAGAAGGAAACTGCAAAATTCTAAAGGCTTCAATGAAGAACCCAGGAAGAAGATGGGAGCAACTTGGACAGAACAAAGAATATAGAAACAATGAGGAATGACGAGAGAATCTGGAACAAAAGAAAGGAGAAACACGTAAAAAATAACCATAGCCCACTGTGTCTCATATTTAAAAGAAGAACTATGTGTGAAGAAAGGCCAAAGGCCTAAGACTGGAATTCTGTCGTAGCTGCTGGTGGTAGTGGTCATGTGTGCATGAGGTGTGCTTGCTTGTGTGAATGTGTGTGTCTTTTCTTTGCTGAAGAAGGCTTTGGCTGAAAGCTATAATGTATAACAGTTTTTTCATTGTGCTTGTCTGCAACTCAATGGATCATCTTTATGGTGAGTAGCAATCAATCCTTTACCTAATATATTTAATGGTCAGTTCAAATGGTTCAAATGGCTCTGAGCACTATGGGACTTAACTTCTGTGGTCATCAGTCCCCTTGAACTTGGAACTACTTAAACCTAATTAACCTAAGGACATCACACACATCCATGCCCTAGGCAGGATTCGAACCTGCGACCGAATGGTCAGTCCTTTTCGTAATACACACATAAAAAACAGTTTTGCATCACCTCAGTTCTGAGAGTTCCAGAACTTGTACAGAAAATTGGAATAGAGATCAACATAAACATCATTTCTGCCCTTTTTATTGCTCATGAAAACCACACATTGTATGTTGTACCACCATATAGTGAGACCTTCTGAGGTGGTGGTCCAGATTGCTGTACACACCAGTACCTCTAAATACCCAGTAGCACATCCTCTTGCATTGATGCATGCTGGTATTTGTCAGGCCATATTATACACAAGTTCATCAAGGCACTGTTGGTACAGACTGTCCCACTCCTCAATGGCAATTCGGCATAGATCCCTCAGAGTGGTTGGTGGGTCATGTCGTCCATAAAAAGCTCTTTTCAATCCATCCCAGGAATGTTCGATAGGGTTCATGCCTGGAGAACATGCTGGCCACTCCAGTTGAGCGATGTATTTATCCTGAAGGAAGTCATTCACGAGACGTGCATGATGGGGATGCGAATTGTTGTCCATGAAGATGAATGCCTCACCAATAAGCTGCTGATACGGTTGCACTATCGGTCGAAGGATGGCATTAATGTATCATACAGCCGTTACAGTGCCTTCCATGACCACCAGCAGTGTACATCGCCCCACATAATGCCACCCCAAAACATCAGGGAAACTCCACCTTGCTGCATTCACTGCAAAGTGTGTCTAAGGCATTCAGCCTGACAGTGTTGCCACCAACCCCATCTCCGACGATAGTTTGATTGAAGGCATATGTGACACTTATCGGTGAAGAGAACATGATGCCAATCCTGAGTGGTCCATTCAGCCTGTTATTGGGCCTACCTGTGCTGCACTGCAAGGTGTTGTGGTTGCAAAGATGGACCTCACCATGGATGTCAGGAGTGAAGTTGCGAATCATGCAGCCTATTGCGCACAGTTTGAGTCATAACACGATGTCCTGTGGCTGCACAAAAAGTATTATTCAACATGGCGTTGCTGTCAGGGTTCCTCCGAACCATAATCAATAGGTAGCGGTCATCCACTGCAGTAATAGCCCTTGGGCAGCCAGAGCGAGGCATGTCATCGACGTCTCCTGTCTCTCTGTATCTCCTCCATGTCTGAACAACATCGCTTTGGTTCACTCCGAGATGCCTGGACACTTCCCTTGTTGAGAGCACTTTCTGGTACAAAGTAACAATGCAGACATGATCGAACCGCAGTACTGACCGTCTAGGCATGGTTAAACTACAGACAACAAGAGCCGTGTACCTCTTTCTTGGTGGAATGACTGGAACTGATTGGCTGTCAGACCCCCTCCATCTAATAGGTGCTGCTCATGCATGGTTGTTTACATCTTTGGGTGGTTTTAGTGACATCTCTGAACAGTCAAAGGGACTGTAAATGATGTACCTTCACTCAAGACATACTTGATTTCAGAGATTGGGCACCCATACAACATGTGTAACACACTATCTTAATACATTGTGAGAACTGAGCAATTTGGAAGAGCCGTATGTTACGAGTTGTCATTGTGGTGCTACTTTTCACACCATTACTTTACTTGCTATTTGAACAGGCAGGTGGGTGACGAGATGGGACTCTCAATTTTTCCGGAATGGCAAGAGCTATGCGGAAAATCCGGTCTGATAAGGCAATGACAAGCTACCTGCAGTAATTAACACCCAAGTGATCCAAGAAATTCATGCACACCAAATGTAAGGAATAAATAAAAATGAAAACCCACTGATGATGGCACAGTGGTGCCGAAAAATGTTTGGGTACTGAGAAAAACGGTGTTTTGCATAAGTGGTGGACCACACATCCAACAATTTTAACTGCAAACACGGCCAATACATGGAGCTGCAAATCAAAATGATGGATAAGATGACACAGTTAGAGAAATAATCTTCGAGCTATTATGAAACTATATGCAATCATATCTCAGACACATATGATAGGGTAGAAGTATTAGACCTAAATAAAAAAACTTATTGAAATTTCTAGTGATCCGAATACTTTAACTTATTTGGAAAGGGTTTAGCAGAAATAGTAGAGCAAAACGTACACAAAAAAAGTAGATACCAACAATGTTATCTCCAATTCTGTGGACGATACTATTAACAATAAGAGTGAGTTACAGAACTTATGGAAAGAATTAGAAGATAGTGAACAGGAACTCGGAAGCAAAATAGCTACATCTAACACAAGATTGTCACCAGAATTATTAGATGAATTACAAACAGGAAATGGAGTTAATCATGCTAACCAGTTTCCAAAGCTTAAGCCAGAAGGAGAAGTGAATCCATTGTATTCCTTAAGAGTATTTTTTCAGTCTATTCCTCAGAAATGGGATGATATTAAAAAAATATATTTTGCACTTGGATATTTACTAGCTGATGCAGTGGAAAGGAGAACAGCTCATTCACAGGAATTTAAATTGTGGGAATATTTTCAGGAAAAATTTAATAGCAAATTTCGGTCCACAAGTCTGCAAGAAAAATTTACACTAGAGTTATTAGATCCTAAGCATTATAATAGTTCATGGGATCATATGAGAAGTATACTGAGTGATGTCTGACTAGGGCTAAGTATTTTGATAACCCACTAGATGAAAAACATTTGGTTCGTGTGCTGATAAAGAGACTGCCTTATTTCGCACATGTTGTTGTTGTGGTCTTCAGTCCAGAGACTGGTTTGATGCAGCTCTCCATGCTACTCTAGCCTGTGCAAGCTGCTTCATCTCCCAGTACCTACTGCAACCTACAGCCTTATGAATCTGTTTAGTATATTCATCTCCTGGTCTCCCTCTACGATTTTTACCATCCACCCTGCCCTCCAATACCAAATTGGTGATCCCCTGATGCCTCAGAATATGCCCTACCAACCAATCCCTTCTTCTAGTCAAGTTGTGCCACAAATTTCTCTTCTCTCCAATTCTATTCAATACCTCCTCATTAGTTATGTGATCTACCCATCTAATCTTCAGCATTCTTCTGTATCACCACATTTCAAAAGCTTCTATTCTCTTCTTGTCTAAACTATTTATCGTCCACATTTCACTTCCATACATGGCTACACTCCAGACAAACAGTTTCAGAAACGACTTCCTGACACTTAAATCTATACTCGATGTTAACAAATTTCTCTTCTTCAGAAATGATTTCCTTGTCATTGCCAGTCTACATTTTATATCCTCTCTACTTAGACTATCATCAGTTTTTTGCTCCCCAAATAGCAAAACTCATTTACTACTTTAAGCATCTGATTTTCTAATCTAATTCCCGCAGCATCACCTGATTTAATTCGACTACATTCCATTATCCTCATTTTGCTTTTGTTGATGTTCAAAATATCCTCCATTCAAGACACTGTCCATTCCGTTCAACTGCTCTTCCAGGTCCTTTGCTGTCTCTGACAGAATTACAATGTCATCGGCGAACCTCAAAGTTTTTATTTCCTCTCCATGGATTTTAACTCCTAGTCTGAATTTTTCTTTTGTTTCCTTTACTGCTTGCTCAGTATACAGATTGAATAACATCGGGGATAGGCTACAACCCTGTCTACCTCCCTTCCCAACCACTGCTTCCATGTTATGCCCCTTGACTCTTACAACTGCCTTCTGGTTTCAGTACAAATTGGAAATAGTATTTCGCTTCCTGTATTTTACCCCTGCCACCTTCAGAGTTTTAAAAAGAGTATTCCAGTCAACACGGTCAAAAGCTTTCTCTAAGTCTACAAATGCTAGAAACGTAGGTTTGCCTTTCCTTAATCTATTTTCTAAGATAAGTCTAGGGTCAGTACTGCCTCATGTGTTCCAACATTACTACGGAATCCAAACTGATCTTCCCCGAGGTCGGCTTCTACCAGTTTTTCCATTCAACTGTAAAGAATTCGTGTTAGTATTTTGCAGCCGTTTAATAGTTCGGTAATTTTCACATCTGTCAATGCCTGCTTTGGGATTGGGATTATTATATTCTTCTTGGAGTCCGAAGGTATTTTGCCTGTCTCGTACATCTTGCTCACTAGATGGTAGAGTTTTGTTAGGCCAAGCTCTCCCAAAGCTTTCAGTAGTTATAATGGAATGTTGTCTACTCCCGGTGCCTTATTTTGACTTAGATCTTTCAGTGCTCTGTCAAACTCTTCACACAGTATCATATCTCCCATTTCATCTTCATCTACATTTTCTTCCGTTTCCATAATATTGTTCTCAAGAACATCGCCCTTGTATAGACCCTCTATGTACTCCTTCCACCTTTCTGCTTTCCCTTCTTTGCTTAGGACTGGGTTTCCATCTGAGCTTTTGATATTCATGCAAGTGGTTCTCTTTTCTCCAAAGGTGTCTTTAATTTTCCTATAAGCAGTACCTATCTTACCACTAGTGATATGCACCTCTACATCCTTACATTTGTCCTCTAGCCATCCCTGCTTAGCCATTTTGCACTTCCTGTCGATCTCATTTTTGAGACGTTTGTATTCCTTTTCGCCTGCTTCATTTACTGCATTTTTGTATTTTCTCCTTTCATCAATTAAATTCAATATCTCTTCTGTTACCCAAGGATTTCTATTAGCCCTCGTCTTTTTACCCACTTGATCCTCTCCTGCCTTCACTATTTCATCTCTCAAAGCTACCCATTCTTCTTCTACTGTATTTCTTTCCCTCATTCTTGTCAATTGTTCCCTAATGCTCTCCCTGAAACTCTTTACAACCTCTGGTTCTTTCAGTTTGTCCAGGTCCCATCTCCTCAAATTCCCACTTTTTTTACAGTTTCTTCAGCTTTAATCTACAGTTCATAACCAACAGATTGTGGTCAGAGTCCACATCTGCCCCTGGAAATGTCTTACAATTTAAAACCTGGTTCCTAAATCTCTGTCTTACCATTATATAATCTATCTGATACCTTTGAGTATCTCCAGGGTTCTTCCATGTATACAACCTTCTTTCATGATTCTTGAACCAAGTGTTAGCTATGATTAAGTTATGCTCTGCGCAAAATTCTACCAGATGGCTTCCTCTTTCATTTCTTAGCCCTAATCCATATTCACCTACTATGTTTCCTTCTCTCCCTTTTCCTACTCTCGAATTCCAGTCACCCATGACTATTGAATATTCATCTCCCTTCACTACCTGAATAATTTCTTTTATCTCTTCATACATTTCATCAATCTCTTCATCATCTGTGGAGCTAGTTGGCATATAAACTTATACTACTGTGGTAGGCGTGGGCTTCGTATCTATCTTGGCCACAATAATGTGTTCACTATGCTGTTTGTAGTAGCTTACCCGCATTCCTATTTTCCTGTTCCATATTAAACCTACTCCTGCATTACCCCTATTTGATTTTGTATTTATACCTGTGTATTCACCTGACCAGAAGTCTTGCTTCTCCTGCCACAGAATTTCATTAATTCCCACTATATCTAACTTTAACTTATCCATTTCGCTTTTTAAATTTTCTAACCTACCTGTCCGGTTAAGGAATCTGACATTCCACACTCCGATCCATAGAACGCCAGTTTTCTTTCTCCTGATAACAACGTCCTCCTGAGTAGTCCCTGTCCAGAGATCCAAACGGGGGGACTATTTTACCTCCAGACTGTTTTACCCATGAGGACGCCATCATCATTTAACCATACAGTAAAGCTGCATGCCCTCGGGAAAAATTATGGCTGTAGTTTCCCCTTGCTTTCAGCCGTTCGCAGTAGCAGCACAGCAAGGCTGTTTTGGTAAGTGTTACAAGGCCACGTCAGTCAATCACCCGGACTGTTGCCCCTGCAACTACTGAAAAGGCTGCTGCCGCTCTTCAGGAACCACATGTTTGTCTGGCCTCTCAACAAGAACCCCTCCGTTGTGGTTGCACCTACGGTACAACTACCTGTATCACTGAGGCACGCAAGCCTCCACACCAACGGCAATGTCCATGGTTCATGGGGGGAGCGGGGAGGGGAGCAATTTCGCACATAAGGAAATATTATATAATGGCTGGACTACCGTAGGACAATAACATTTGTAAATGATGTACCTTCACTCAAGACATGTTTGATTTCAGAGATTGTGCACCCATACAGTTTACAGGCCCACTTATAGAGGCCATCTGGGTTGGGCCCCTTGCACACTTTGGTGAGCCACCAACGAAATAGTATTATTTACATGATTGCAAACAAGTGCTCAGCCTATACTGTAACCTGAAATACTGTTGTCTAGTCAATGTGCTCAGTGCTATGCACAACCTGTACTTCATTGTATCTTACAAGTTTCTCTATACTGTACTACACTCCATATTTTGTGTTTGTTATTGCTATAGCAAACTTGGTGATGAGTCAGGGTTATGTTTTCTCTGCATGTTAGTGTCAGTGCTAACTCACCCGATGAGCACCTCAATGAAAGAAATACTACAACGTATCATTGTCCAGTAGCAAGCTTTCACAGAACAACAGCAGGCTCTCGCCACTGCTCTAAATCAAGGGGCCTCTGTGTGCTCACAGCAGGTTTCTCTCCTGTCAGTGCAACCATCACCTTTTCCAACATGTGATAAATCGGCTGAAGATTGGCACTACTATGAGGCACAGTTACGCCAACATTTCCAGATTTTTTGCATGGATGATGCAAACCTGTGTAGGACTTCCTTTCTTTCCTGGCTTTCCCCGCACATTTATCAGTTGTTGTGGCAACTTGCACCTTTGTAAGAACTGGCCAGCTCGCAAGTTTCGCTCAACCTATTACTATGACAGAACGCATGTTACTGCAACACGTGCCGAATTTTACCATTGTCAAAAATGGCAAAACCAATCTTACATGGGTTGAGCCATCATTGTAAATTTTTCACTATTACCCATCAAATACTGCACTGATCACATGGTGCATGATGTTATTATTCATCCGGCTCTAGATAGGTAACTCCATGAAAAAGTACTTCAATGTGAGAATCGGACACTTATGGATGTGCTCAATGCAGCATGGTCCTTTGAAGTGTCATGAGCTGCAGGCGATCAGATTGCTGCTTGGGGGGAGATATCAGAAGTTGCTCAGTCAGTCCATGTTAGGCAAGCTGCAAATGTTCAGGATGAGGGCAAGCATTGCAGTAGCACGACCTTTGACTCAGCATTGCATGGGGCAGTGTCAGTTACGGCCATATCAGTAACAGGATGCATTACAGCAGTGGCCATGTGTCTCCCCTTCCATCTTGCCTGTACTGCTTCGTGCAACATGAGCATGCTGCATGCCCCAAGCATTGAGCAGGTTGGGCAGTTTGCAACAAGTGTCAAAAGAAAGGCCACATTGCATCAGTGTGAAACTCACCTTTAAACATGGCAGCACACTAGTGTTGATGGACATAAACTATATTACTACTGTTTCCTCAAACAAATTGTTTATTGACTTGCATTGTTTAACAAACTGCAAAAAATGCATGTAGACACAGAAGTTGCACTGACTTCAGTAAATGCACAAACATTCATTGACTTGGGCTCCCTTCCTCTCACACTGGTTTCATGGAAACTGGTTAGCTACAATAAATAGCAAATTCTAATCCTAGGTCAGTTCTCTGCTCTTGTCTCTTACAAATCTGTTGTTTGCCCTCTCACCTTCCTTGTTGTGGGCCATTCCCACACAACAACCCTGTTCGAGTTAGATGCCCTTAATGCTTTCAGTTTCTCCATTGCCAACAAGATTAAATTTAGAGTCAGATCAAGTTCCAAATCAGCAGTTGGAATTCCTCTGCTCTGAGTTTCCATCTCTGTTTTCCCCTGGGTTGAGTTGTACTACCGGTTTTCAGGGCCACTTTACCATGAGAGAGTCCACCCGCCCTCAGTTTTTTCAGGCTTGACAGATGCCTGTCGTGTTGCCTTATTCCGACAAGGCCAAATTAGACTGGTTGCTGTCACTTGGTGTCATTCAGCCTATTTGTTTCAGTTAATGGGCTATATCACTGGTCATTGTTAATAAGGTGATGGGTAAACTTCGCCACTATGATAACTTCGGTGTCACAATTAATGCACAGTCTGTGATAGATACATTCCCTTTGCCCTGTCCTGATGAGTTGCTTGCAAAATTGTCAGTGGCCACTACTCTTCCAAGACTGATTTGTTGGAAGCATACCTCCAGGTCCACTTGGATAAGACCACTAGGTGCCTTCTTGTTCTCAATACACCTTTTGGCCTACACTAATATCAATGCTTGCCTTTTGGCATCACTAGCACGCTGATGCCTTACCTTGCCTTCTGATCAGGTCAGAACTGGTGCCTGATCAGGAAAAGTTGCTTTGTTTCTATTTGGATACTGAGAACCAGTATGTGGTCGATGGTTTCCTCATCACTAGTGCCACGATACAATAGGCCATCACCAAGGATCCAATGCTCAGTCGGGTCTTCTCTTTTGTGCCGCATGGTTGGCTGGAAAAACACCCGGGCCATGCCTCAGATCCCTTGTGTAATTGATTCTCCCCCCAGCCCTGCCTTTGTGTGTTTTATGGGATTCTTTTGCTAGCTACAGAGAATGCTGCACCCCAGATCGTGATTCTTGTTTCCAGGCGTCGTAATGTACTGTGGCTTCTGTATGTTGGTCACTGGGGGACCTCTCACACCAAAGCTTTGGCCCACCAGCATGTGTATTGGCCAGGAATACCCCATTATGCTGCTTGCACTCACTGTGTTCAGTGACAGGCAGCCCTGATGGCATCTTTTCCCCCATGCCCAATGCCGCAGCACCCCTGGGAGTGTCTACGTGTCAATTTTTCAGGGTCTTCCTAAAGTGGTGCATTATCCGTCCACGTCTGCAGTGGCCACTATTTTGTTCCTGTCTAAGATTTTTACAACTGCTAGACATATGCATACCATGGTTATGGATAACATCCCCCTGTTTGCATCTCACAGCTCTCCCATTTCATCTTTAATCTAATGGTGAGGCCACATGTATGGTCGAATGTTCAAAACTCAGATGTGGAAGTATGTATCCAGCAGGTCTCTTGTAGCTGCTTTAGACTGTTTTTTGAGTTTGTACCATTTCACTCTGGTGGCAGACAAGTGCCCGGAGGAGCTGCTACACGGATGACAACCACAGACTCTCCTTCACATGCTGCATACGACACCACGTTTGTCAACATTGCCAGCATCATAGATGGTGTGGTTTGTGCCGCAGCAGGGGTCACTGCCTGGCAGATCACTATCTGGGTTTCCTGTCTCTGCCCCCACTCCTTGAATGCCCTCACCGGTGCAGACCCACTCCACCTGATGCCACAGCTGCTGCCACCTCTGTTGCTGGGTCCTGTGCTGCTGTCATCTCCAATGTCCACGCTGGTGCCTCCGGCATTGACCACTGACCTCGACAAGGGTGTCGCTGTGGGGATGCCATCCCTGGGCCTGCCCTATGGCCTCTCACAAAAGGGGGGATGGCATGCCAAACCATCCCCTTATCACTTCTGCCCCTACTTGATGGTGCCTCCCCACCACATGCTGCAGCAGCCGTCATCATCGGGCGATGGAATGGACATTGTAATAAAACTGATTATGATAAGATAAATGAACTAACTGATCTTGGATCATATGAAGTGAACGATATCACACCACAGACATAAATACCAAAAATCCACTACTACACAGTTATGCAAAAATGTTTAAATGTCAACCTTTGTAAATACTTAATGTACTTGTAACAATGAATCTGCATTTCAAAAAGGATACATAATTATTTGTATTTTATTTGTGAAATGTATCTTCCAAAGGTTATTTTGCATAAATAGATCGATGTATGATAGCAATTTCTTTGCTACAAGTTGTTAGAGGTATATCTTTGTTGTTTTGGTTAGTTGGCTATAGAGTTTGGAGTGCGGGGTTGGACAGCGAGTTATGTGTGTTTTATTGATTTGTATTGTGAAGCAAAATGACTGAAAATATGTGTGTAATTCTGCAGAAAGTCCACCAGATTTCATGTTACTGAAGTAATATTCAGATCATCCTCCAGACAATTACAGAAAAATGAACCACAGTAAGGATGAGAACAATGAGCCAATGACATACAGCAAAGACAAGCAACAAAAAAGATGAGTATTTGTATTGTTAACTGGACTGGTTATTAAAATTCGACTGTCTGTGTCACCTGCTGCAATGTGCCACTAACTATCTCAATGTGGCAAGTGCTGTGAAAATGTGACCAGCCACCCAAATTACTAACTTACTCTAAACCTCACCAAGTTCAACACTGAGCAACAAGAGGTGAGGTTGGTCAGAACGTCAGCACAGTCACTGGTGTTTTCAGTGACTCGTAATCTCAGTGCCTTGTGAGATCAGTGCTTTATAGCACAGTACCGGTTGAAATATGCTCACTATTTTTATATACTTGAATTTAGCATATTTCGTGACAGTACTCACTTTTCCGTGGATGTTTATAAGATGATATTTGACTTTTTTGTGTTGGCTTCAGTCGTCTAGTGAAAGTATGATTCCATAACACTGTTTCGTTGGCTGCGGAAATGGCCTGGTTCAATGTGTTTGCCTCATTTTTGGTGCTTCAAATACCATTCTTCCGAATGTGCTTCCTTCTTGATGTTTATATAAAAAAGTAGTAGATTAACTCATTTTTGCTGGTCACTTGCAAATTATTATAACGGGGACCTGTACGTTGTTCCACCGTCACACACCAAGTGTTCACTGCCGACTGACTACTGTCAAAGACGACTCCAGCATCAAAGACATTTCACACAACACACAAGCTTCCACTTGTAACCAGTCTCTTTGATATTATTCGTCACATCTACTAATATTAATCAATATTCTGTCACTCTTGAACATACAAGCAAATTAGCGTAAAATAAGAAAAATTACAATTCACAAAAAATATTCTGACAAAAACATAAGAAAACATTTACAAAATGGTTCAAATGGCTCTGAGCACTATGGGACTCAACTGCTGTGGTCATCAGTCCCCTAGAACTTAGAACTACTTAAACCTAACTAACCTAAGGACATCACACACATCCATGCCCGAGGCAGGATTCGAACCTGCGACCGTAGCAGTCGCACGGTTCCGGACTGCGCGCCTAGAACCGCGAGACCACCGCGGCCGGCAAAACATTTACAACCTCCCTCATTAGATTTGGTATCGACAAATCCGGTAGAAAATAACCTATCTCCCAGATCCATTACACGGTACATTTTTGACACCAGTGTTTTTTTGGTACCAGTGAATTTTTTCTGTACCATGTATTCTTCTGTGCCCAGTGCTTTAATGTAAGTGGTTTTCCCACTCCTGGAAGGGAGGAGTGATGTACCTTCACTCATGACATGTACAATTTCAGAGATCATGTGTCCATACAGTTCACAGGTCCCCTTATATAGGCCACCTGGGTCAGCCCCCTGGCACCCACTGGTTAGCTGCCCGCCAAACAAACAGTATTATTTAAGCGATCACAAACAAGTGCTCGGCCTGTTCTGAAATCTGAATTACCGTTGTCCAGCCAATGTGTTCAGTGCTACACACAACCTGTACTTTATTGTATCTTACATGTTTCTCTATAAAGTGCTTTGTTCCATAAACCACACCTGTTATTGGTATAGCAGTACAAGGTTTGGATACCCTGAACAAAGAAAGAGGTGATTTTAATCATGCAGAAAACTGGAATACAGGAAATGAAGGGAACACTGCACATCTAAATTTTCCAGGATAAAAGAGAATAATATTTGTTGGATAGATAGGAGACCATATGTTGTTGTGGTCTTCAGTCCTGAGACTGGTTTGATGCAGCTCTCCATGCTACTCTATCCTGTGCAAGCTTTTTCATCTCCCAGTACCTACTGCAACCTACATCCTTCTGAATCTGCTTAGTGTATTCATCTCTTGGTCTCCCCCTACGATTTTTACCCTCCACGCTGCCCTCCAATACTAAATTGGTGATCCCTTGATGCCTCAGAACATGTCCTACCAACCGATCCCTTCTTCTGGTCAAGTTGTGCCACAAACTTCTCTTCTCCCCAATCCTATTCAATACTTCCCCATTAGTTATGTGATCTACCCATCTAATCTTCAGCATTCTTCTGTAGCACCACATTTCGAAAGCTTTTATTCTCTTCTTGTCCAGACTATTTATCGTCCATGTTTCACTTCCATACATGGCTACACTCCATACGAATACTTTCAGAAATGACTTCCTGACACTTAAATCAATACTGGATGTTAACAAATTTCTCTTCTTCAGAAACGCTTTCCTTGCCATTGCCAGCCTACATTTTATATCCTCTCTACTTCGACCATCATCAGTTATTTTGCTCCCCAAATAGCAAAACTCCTTTACTACTTTAAGTGCCTCATTTCCTAATCTAATTCCCTCAGCATCACCCGACTTAATTAGACTACATTCCATTATCCTTGTTTTGCTTTTGTTGATGTTCATCTTATATCCTCCTTTCAAGACACTGTCCATTCCATTCAACTGCTCTTCCAAGTCCTTTGCTGTCTCTGACAGAATTACAATGTCATCGGCGAACCTCAAAGTTTTTATTTCTTCTCCATGAATTTTAATACCTACTCCGAATTTTTCTTTTGTTTCCTTTACTGCTTGCTCAATATACAGATTGAACAACATCGGGGACAGGCTACAACCCTGTCTTACTCCCTTCCCAACCACTGCTTCCCTTTCATGTCCCTCGACTCTTATAACTGCCATCTGGTTTCTGTACAAATTGTAAATAGCCTTTCGCTCCCTGTATTTTACCCCTGCCACCTTTAGAATTTGAAAGAGAGTATTCCAGTCAACATTGTCAAAAGCTTTCTCTAAGTCTACAAATGCTAGAAACGTAGGTTTGCCCTTCCTTAATCTTTCTTCTAAGATAAGTCGTAAGGTCAGTATTGCCTCACGTGTTCCAGTGTTTCTACGGAATCCAAACTGATCTTCCCCGAGGTTGGCTTCTACTAGTTTTTCCATTCGTCTGCAAAGAATTTGTGTTAGTATTTTGCAGCTGTGACTTATTAAGCTGATAGTTCGGTAATTTTCACATCTGTCAACACCTGCTTTCTTTGGGATTGGAATTATTATATTCTTCTTGAAGTCTGAGGGTATTTCGCCTGTCTCATACATCTTGCTCACCAGATGGTAGAGTTTTGTCAGGACTGGCTCTCCCACGGCCGTCAGTAGTTCCAATGGAATATTGTCTACTCCGGGGGCCTTGTTTCGACTCAGGTCTTTCAGTGCTCTGTCAAACTCTTCACGCAGTATCGTATCTCCCATTTCATCTTCATCTACATCCTCTTCCATTTCCATAATATTGTCCTCAAGTACATCGCCCTTGTATAGACCCTCTATATACTCCTTCCACCTTTCTGCTTTCCCTTCTTTGCTTAGAACTGGGTTTCCATCTGAGCTCTTGATATTCATACAAGTCGTTCTCTTATCTCCAAAGGTCTCTTTAATTTTCCTGTAGGCGGTATCTATCTTACCCCTAGTGAGATAGGCCTCTACATCCTTACATTTGTCCTCTACCCATCCCTGCTTAGCCATTTTGCACTTCCTGTCGATCTCATTTTTGAGACGTTTGTATTCCTTTTTGCCTGCTTCACTTACTGCATTTTTATATTTTCTCCTTTCATCAATTAAATTCAATATTTCTTCTGTTACCCAAGGATTTCTACTAGCCCTCGTCTTTTTACCTACTTGATCCTCTGCTGCCTTCACTACTTCATCCCTCAAAGCTACCCATTCTTCTTCTACTGTATTTATTTCCCCCATTCCTGTCAATTGCTCCCTCATGCTCTCCCTGAATCTCTGTACAACCTCTGGTTCTTTTAGTTTATCCAGGTCCCATCTCCTTAAATTCCCACCTTTTTGCAGTTTCTTCAGTTTTAATCTACAGGTCATAACCAATAGATTGTGGTCAGAGTCCACATCTGCCCCTGGAAATGTCTTACAATTTAAAACCTGGTTCCTAAATCTATGTCTTACCATTATATAATCTATCTGATACCTTTTAGTATCTCCAGGGTTCTTCCATGTATACAACCTTCTTTCATGATTCTTAAACCAAGTGTTAGTTATGATTATGTTGTGCTCTGTGCAAAATTCTACCAGGCGGCTTCCTCTTTCATTTCTGTCCCCCAATCCATATTCACCTACTATGTTTCCTTCTCTCCCTTTTCCTACACTCGAATTCCAGTCACCCATGACTATTAAATTTTCGTCTCCCTTCACAATCTGAATAATTTCTTTTATTTCATCATACATTTCTTCAATTTCTTCGTCATCTGCAGAGCTAGTTGGCATATAAACTTGTACTACTGTAGTAGGTGTGGGCTTCGTATCTATCTTGGCCACAATAATGCGTTCACTATGCTGTTTGTAGTAGCTTACCCGCATTCCTATTTTCCTATTCATTATTAAACCTACTCCTGCATTACCCCTATTTGATTTTGTGTTTATAACCCTGTAGTCACCTGACCAGAAGTCTTGTTCCTCTTGCCACCGAACTTCACTAATTCCCACTATATCTAACTTCAACCTATCCATTTCCCTTTTTAAATTTTCTAACCTACCTGCCCGATTAAGGGATCTGACATTCCACGCTCCGATCCGTAGAACGCCAGTTTTCTTTCTCCTGATAATGACATCCTCTTGAGTAGTCCCCACCCGGAGATCCGAATGGGGGACTATTTTACCTCCGGAATATTTTACCCAAGAGGACGCCATCATCATGTAATCATACAGTAAAGCTGCATGCCCTCGGGAAAAATTACGGCTGTAGTTTCCCCTTGCTTTCAGCCGTTCGCAGTACCAGCACAGCAAGGCCGTTTTGGTTATTGTTACAAGGCCAGATCAGTCAATCATCCAGACTGTTGCCCTTGCAACTACTGAAAAGGCTGCTGCCCCTCTTCAGGAACCACACGTTTGTCTGGCCTCTCAACAGATACCCCTCCGTTGTGGTTGCACCTACGGTACGGCTATCTGTATCGCTGAGGCACGCAAGCCTCCCCACCAACGGCAAGGTCCATGGTTCATGGGGGGGGAGACCATATAAATATTGCAATAGAAAGAGACATAATAGTGAAAGGAATAATTCTCAGGTTTTTGTAACCAGTGACCCAAGCACCACTGATGTTGTGGTAAAACAGAATGCATAATGTGTCAAAAAAAGTACAGATGCAAATAAATATCCAATAACAGTATCAGAAAACAGGTAACATCCTGGGGCTTGGGCCAAGATTCAGGATGTAACAAAACTATCACAGGTGCATACACTGAAAAATAAATTGCATTGACTCATATGATACCTACAAGAGAATCGTTATTACAAGAAGACAGTACAGAAGAGGAAAAGCAATTAAAACCACTACAGGGGAAAGGTATTACATATAAATGTAGACATTTATAAAGACTCAGGAAGTGAAATTTCATTAATTTCACAAGAATACCAGCGCACTCTTGAAAATAAGAATAAATGTCCCATATTACTGGTGACAGGAGTATATATTGTGAGAATGGCAGGAAGTAAAGGAAAGCAAATTAACAAGGAAACTCAGCTGCCATTAGAAATAAATGATGTTGAATTTATGCAGACTATTAGTAGTACTAAAAGTGAACCTACAGATATTATTATACCTAGGTTGTTTATTAAAATGTAAAGTAAAATTTGACTTTGATGATAATGTGTTATACTGGATCAAGGAAGTCTCTAATCACATTACACCAATTAGTATAATAAATTATTAACTAATGGGGATTTACTACTAGTTGCCACTCCTGAGTTAATAAATGATGAAGAAGAAACAGACAATATGGAAGGGTGTCAGGAACAAATAAATATTAAATATCAGGAATTTAGCCTATTAAGTGGAGAGCAACAACACAAGTTGTGTTTGATCTTAATGAAGTACGAGTGTGTATTTTCTGAAAAACCTGGCGTGATTGGCAATACTATTTATCAATTTTCGATAAAAAAAATTAGGAAGCATTTTTTTTTTTGCAAAACTTAACAAGTTCCCATAAGTTTAAGACCAGTAGCACACGAGGAAATACAGAAAATGGTAGAAAATATGGTGATAGAAAGAAGTGTAAGTGCATGTAAAAACCCTTTACCTGTAGTAAAGAAACCAGCAGGAGGAATGTGACTAGTGTTAGATGCATGGACTTTAAACAGACATTTAGAGATTATTTATTATTTGTTAACAAAATTCAAACAAGAAAGGTATTTTAGTTCAGTTGACTTGGCTACCAGGTAATGGCAGGTTAAATTACATGAAAATATACTGTGTCCCTTTTCAATGGAAAGTGTTACCTTTTGTGTTAAACATGAGGCACAAGGTAAAAAAATTGCTACAAGAATGTAGATGATATTTTTTAGTATCCAGTACATGGGAAGAACACTGCATATTATTAAATGAAATGCTAGAAAAGTTTCACGAAAAAGGTGTTAGTAAAATCATGTTCTGGAAGAAAAGAACTGATATTTCTAGGACATTTAGCAGAGACGAAGGGAATAAGACCAGATCCTGAAGGAATAGAGGCCAACGAAGACTGTCCGGAATCATGAAATGTAAAACAGTTATGCATGTTTCTGGGATTAGCCAGATTCTGTCGTTGCTAAATACAAGGCTAACCCATGAATGATCCCAGATTATTGTCATTACTGAAACAAAGAACAAAACTGATATGGGATGAAGGAGCATCCAAAGCATTCTCTAATATGAAGGAGGCACTGGTAAATGCACCAGTTCTGTGACATCCAGTAATGCATGAAGTCTTTAAGTTAGCAACTGATACTTCTAAATATGGTATTACATGTGATCAGTTCCAGGATGAATGGAATCCTGAATTAGATCACAGAACAATAGTGTTCACTAGCAGAAGTCTTGTTAAACACAAACCAAATTATACAGCAACAGGAAAGGGATTATTAGCTATTGTATGCAGTATAAAAAAAAAAATTACTCATTTGGGTGTCGAAAATCATAATATATTTGGATCATCAGGCATTATATTTTATCAAAAATATAGATTAATGAGATTAGGATTATTCCTACAGGAATATCAAATAGAAATTAAATATGTAAAGTGTTCAGACAATGCAGAACCATATGCAATGTCCTAACTATCTTTAGGTATGAATGACATAACAAGAACTAAAGGACTGGGAGTAATATTCAGTATTATCAGTATTAACTTCTTGGCAATGAGTTATACAAATGGCGAGGTAAGAAGACTAGCATTAAGAATAAAACGAGACATAAGATCAGATGGATATTTTAAGAAAAAAATTACAAAAATGTGAAAAGCCACCAATGTTGGTGGTTGTTGTTGTTGTGGTCTTCAGTCCTGAGACTGGTTTGATGCAGCTCTACATGTGACTCTATCCTGTGCAAGCTTCTTCATCTCCAAGTACTTACTGCAACCTACATTCTTCTGAATCTGTTTAGTGTATTCATCTCTTGGTCTCCCTCTACGATTTTTACCCTCCACGCTGCCCTCCAATGCTAAATTTGTGATCCCTTGATGCCTCAGAACATGTCCTACCACCCGGTCCCTTCTTCTTGTCAAGATGTGTCACAACTTGAAGTCTGAGGGTATTTTGCCTGTCTCATACAACTTGCTCACCAGATGGTAGAGTTTTGTCAGGACTGGATCTCCCAAGGCCGTCAGTAGTTCTAATGGAATGTTGTCTACTCCCGGGGCCTTGTTTCGGCTCAGGTCTTTCTATGCTCTGTCAAACTCTTCACACAGTATCATTTCGCCCATTTCATCTTCATCTGCATCCTCTTCCATTTCCATAATATTGTCCTCAAGTACATCGCCCTTGTATAGACCCTCTATATACTCCTTCCACCTTTCTGCTTTCCCTTCTTTGCTTAGGACTGGGTTTCCATCTGAGCTCATGATATTCATACAAGTGGCTCTCTTTTCTCCAAAGGTCTCTTTAATTTTCCTGTAGGCAGTATCTATCTTACCCCTAGTGAGATGAGCCTCTACATCCTTACATTTGTCCTCTAGCCATCCCTGCTTAGCCATTTTGCACCTCCTGTCGACCTCATTTTTGAGACGTTTGTATTCCTTTTTTCCTGCTTCATTTACTGCATTTTTATATTTTCTCCTTTCATCAATTAAATTCAGTATCTCTTCTGTAGTAACACGATTCACGTTTCCGTCGTACTTCACCTAGTGTAGACTGGGAACTGTCTGCTAGACCTGCCCGATGTCAACTCACTGGGCCCGGCCCGTGCTGCCGGAGTAGTTGTTGTTGTTGTTGCTCTGCCGGCAGAGGTCGCGTCCGAATTCTCGCGTGCCCTCTGGTGGACGGGACTCTACTTGCAGCAACTACCGTCGGTGATGCGCCGTGCCAATGTGCGCCTCCCGGGATCTTTCTGGTGGCTACAGCACTCCTCCTCCTTCGGGGGGTGAAGCCACTGTGATCCACTGCATCGGAAGGTCGAGCGTCGGGCAGGAGCGATGACCTCCACATCCATTGGATGGCTGGAGTCGAGGGGATCTGCCAACCCTCGAGCCGGAACCTTCGAATACGGCTGGAGGTGACCCACATGAAGAGGCCCCCGTCGTCCCACAACCGGAGCCCGGGACAGAACGGGCAACAAGCTGTCGAACGCCGGATCCTGTTCCACCTCGGGAGGGGCAAGATGCAGTGGCGGGGACGAAGGGGAAGGGACGACCACAGGTGAACCAGCCTCCTGAGAAACCGGGCCTGCTAGGGGGGCCGGCTCTCGCTGGGGCATCTCGAACGATGGTGATGCTGGTGCTAGAGCTACTGGAGGCTGCCAAGGCTGAGAACCATCGCAGTGCGGCAGAGTCACAGCGGGGAGAGGAGGTAACGTCCCCTGTGAAACCAACACGGGTGCCAGCAATGGGGAAGCCGGTGTCCGAGAGGTCGGAGGGTGGGTGCCCGAACGTGGACGTAGCTGATTTTGGTGACGACGTGCCACCCGGTCCCCCGCCTGCAAGGTATGGAGCTGGCGGCCACGTCGGCACAGGACCACCGCCGGTATCCAACGTGGATTGTGACCAAACCCATGGGCCCAGACTGACATACCCAGTGGAAAGCCAGGCACTCCGTTTTGTGAAGACTGGTGAGGACCAGGCCGGAGGAGGTGCAGCAGAGTCTTAGGTTGATGCCCACGGAGGAGCTCTGCGGGGCTGCGTTCTCCCATAGGTGTGGTCCGGTATGCCGTCAAGAAAAACGCCAATGCTTCCTCCGCAGGAAATTCGTGCACATACTTTTTCATCTGCGTCTTAAATGTGCGCACCATGCACTCGGCTTCCCCATTCGATTGTGGATGGAAGGGGGGAGAGCAAACGTGCCGAATACCGAAGGGCCTACAAAAATCCTGGAAGGTCTGCGAAATAAACTGCGGTCCATTGTCCGAGACCAGGGTGATTGGCAGACCTTCCACAGAAAAGATTTTTGCTAGTGCCTGGATTGCAACTTCTGAAGTGGTTGAGGAGCAGCGAACCACATATGGGAATCGGGAATAAGCATCATGACAATGAGCCAAAAGCCATTGAGAAACGGGTCCGCAAAATCGATGTGAACACGTTCCCATGCTTGGGTTGCCGGCGCCCATGAAGAGAACGCTGCCCTGGGTAATGCTTGTTGGCTCGCACACTGGGAACAGGCGGCCACCAAGTGCTCAATTTCTCTGTCAATACCGAGCCAGTACACATGTCTGCGAGCCAAGGTTTTAGTACGGGAAAGACCCCAGTGCCCCGCATGTAATAACATGAGGACCTCCCTTCGTAAACCCGCAGGAACAACCACGCGAGGAGCTGTATCATCGGTAGCCAGAAGGAAAACTCCTTCCAAGACCGAGAGGCGGTCTCGTAGAAGAAAATAATTACGAAGAGGGTCCGAGGCCCGGCCCGGAGGGCGGGATGACCACCCCTGCTGAATGAGGCGAACTACTTGCCGGAGAACCGGGTCAGCCACCGTTTCCCTGGCGACTCGAGAACTAGTGATCGGGAAGCCATCAACCGCTTGGTGGGACGCCACATCCAAATGAAAACACATAATCTCCTCTCGATCGAACATAGGATCCGGGCCCACCGGAAGACGGGAAAGAGCGTCGGCGTTGGCATGCTGTCCTGTAGGGCGAAAATGAATGTCATAATGGTACTTAGAGAGGAACAAGGCCCAGTGCTGTAGTCTGTGGGCCGCCCTATCCGGAATCTGAGAGGTGGGGCCAAATAACGATATTAACGGCTTATGGTCAGTGATTAACTGAAACTTCGTGGCATACAAGAAAGGGTGAAACTTGGTAACAGCGTAGACAATGGCCAAAGCCTCTTTTTCCACCTGGGAGTAATGGGCCTGCGCGGGACTAAGCGTTTTAGATGCAAACGCCAGTGGTTGCTCGGAACCATCTGCGTTGCGATGGG
The DNA here is from genome assembly GCF_023864345.2 of Schistocerca serialis cubense. Lineage (NCBI taxonomy): Eukaryota > Metazoa > Arthropoda > Insecta > Orthoptera > Acrididae > Schistocerca > Schistocerca serialis. The sequence goes on along the minus strand of NC_064639.1, from coordinate 221,036,941 downwards.
CCAGGACCGCCCCCACCTCATACTGCGAAGCATCTCTAGCCAGGACCAACAGCTTATGGGGATCAAAAGTAGCCAAACAAGGGGCTGACATGAGGAGGCCCTTCAACGAGGTGAACACTCGCTCGCATGCAGGCGACCAATCAAAAGGAACACCCTTGTGCAGAAGGCAGTGCAGGGGGTGGGCTATAGTGGAAGCCCTGGGAATGAACAGGTGGTAATAGGCTATCTTGCCTAAAAAAGCTTGTAACTCTTTCAGCGAAGCGGGCCGAGGAAGGTTGACGATACCTTGGACCAAACTTCCGAGTGGCTGGATGCCGTGCCGAGAGATGGTGTAGCTCACATACTCAATGGACGGTTGGAAGAAGGTTGACTTATGCAGGTTGCAACGCAAGCCCACAGACCTGAATTTGAGAAAGAGGGTGCGAAGGTTGTGCAAGTGTTCCTTCGTGCTGCGGCCTGTGACAATTATGTCATCCAGGTAATTAATACAATGAGGGATTGTCGACGTGACATGCTCAAGATAACGCTGGAATATCGCCGGGGCACTGGATATTCCAAAGGCCAACCGTTGGTATTGGTAAAGGCCAAACGGGGTGTTGACGACCGCCAGCCATTTGGAGTCCTCATTAAGTGGCATCTGATGATAAGCCTCCGACAGATAGATTTTCCAAAAATATTGGCATCCAGCCATGGCGGAGAACAATTCATCAGCACGAGGCAAAGGATAGGTGTCCACCACCAATTGGGAATTAATGGTGGCCTTGAAATCGCCAAAAAGACGTAATTTTCCCGAGGGCTTCCTTACAATAACGGGGGGCGAAGCCCACTCACTGGAAGAAATGGGAAGAACGACCCCTAGGGCTGTCAGCCGGTCTAGCTCTTCCTTTACCTGAGGGTAGAGAGCCAAGGGGATCTGCCTCGCGCGTAGAAAATGCGGGCGAGCCGACGCCTTCAACATCAAGTGAGTTTCAAAATCTGAAACCCGCCCCAGGCCCTCCTCAAAAATATCTGGAAAGTCTGAGATCAAAGAATCCAATGATTGATAGGGAACGTCTTCGGAGACCAACTGTATGGTGTCAGCGATAGAAAAACCGAAAGCTTGAAAGGCATCCAGGCCAAAAAGGGTAGCGGAGCTCGCATCACTGACAACAATAAAAGTAATAGGCCGAGTGACTGATTTGTAAGTCACATCGGTAGTGAATTGACCCAGCAGGGGAATTAACTGTTTACCATAACTGCGTAGACGCCGGTAAACTGGCGCCAATGGGGGCGATCCAAGGTTGGAATAAGTTTGTGCATTCAACAACGAAACTGCCACGCCCGTATCTACTTGCAGTTGTAACCGGCGCGACCGAACTGACACCTTGATAAAGAGTTTGCGTGCCGATGCGTCGGGAGCCTGGCCCGATGAAACTTCCTGAATGTCAATGTCCATGTCCTCTGTACCTGCTTCCTTCGATTCTTTTGAGGCTGAGCGGCAAACTTTAGCAATGTGACCTGTTTTATTACATTTGCGACAAACGGCCCAACGCTGGGGGCACTCTGACCGATCATGATGTATATAGCACAACGCACAGGACGGCAACAGGGGCCGGCGGCCGGGCATGGGCCGTGCGGGAGCGGCCGTAACGGCCGGATTGTACCGCTCGCATGTCATCCACCCCGGACACAGTGGACGCGGCCGCGCCGCCCTGAACCTCCGTGACGTCGCACCATGCTTCCAGCTGTTGACCTGCTGCGTGAGAGACTTCATACGATTGAGCAATGGACAGGACTTCCTCGAGGGAAGGGTCTTCTAACTGCAGGGCCCGTTGCCGGACCTCCCTATCAGGGGCCGAACGAACAATGACGTCGCGGACCATGACGTGGGCATACGACTCTCGCGACTGCTCCGTGACAAAATGACACTTGCGACTAAGACCGTGCAGGGTAGCTGCCCATGCCCGTTAAGATTGATGGGGCTGTTTCTTGCATTGATAGAACTCGACCCTAGCCGCCACAACATGCGTGCGGCGGCGATAATATGAAGACAGCAATGAACACAATGCGTCGAAAGACAAGGGCGAGGGTTCCTGCAACGGCGCTAGCAGCCGCAAAACTTGATACAGCGAGGGAGATATCCAAGACAAGAAGAGAGCACGACATACCTCCGCATCGGCAACATGAAACGCCTGGAAATGCTGCCGAAGGCGATGTTCATATGCATCCCAATCCTCCGCCGTCTCGTCATACGGGGGAAAGGGAGGAGGGAACTGCGCCGGAGCAGACGGCGTGGAGAGCAACGCCGGAAGCACTTGTTTCATGGTGGCCATGAGCTCCGTCTGCTGCGCAACCAAAACCCGCACCAAAGCCTCCATGCCGTGGAGAAGCTGCGAAACCGGAACAACGACGCAACATGCGAAAGAACGACCCTACTCGTCGCCAATTGTGTAGTAACACGATTCACGTTTCCGTCGCACTTCACCTAGTGTAGACCGGGAACTGTCTGCTAGACCTGCCCGATGTCAACTCACTGGGCCCGGCCAGTGCTGCCAGAGTAGTTGTTGTTGTTGTTGCTCTGCCGGCAGAGGTCGCGTCCGAATTCTCGCGTGCCCTCTGGTGTACGGGACTCTACTTGCAGCAACTACCGTCGGTGATGCGCCGTGCCAATGTGCGCCTCCCGGGATCTTTCTGGTGGCTACAGCATCTTCTGTTACCCAAGGATTTCTACTAGCCCTCGTCTTTTTACCTACTTGATCCTCTGCTGCCTTCACTACTTCATCCCTCAGAGCTACCCATTCTTCTTCTATTGTATTTCTTTCCCCCATTCCTGTAAATTGTTCCCTTATGCTCTCCCTGAAACACTGTACAACCTCTGGTTTAGTCAGTTTATCAAGGTTCCATCTCCTTAAACTCCCACCTTTTTGCAGTTTCTTCAGTTTTAATCTACAGTTCATAACCAATAGATTGTGGTCGGAATCCACATCTGCCCCTGGAAAAGTCTGACAATTTAAAACCTGGTTCCTAAATCTCTGTCTAACCATTATATAATCTATCCGATACCTTCTAGTATCTCCAGGATTCTTCCATGTATACAACCTTCTTTCATGATTCTTGAACCAAGCGTTAGCTATGATTAAGTTATGCTCTGTGCAAAATTCTATCAGACAGCTTCCTCTTTCATTTCTTAGCCCTAATCCATATTCACCTACTATGTTTCCTTCTCTCCCTTTTCCTACTCTCGAATTCCAGTCACCCATGACTATTAAATTTTCGTCTCCCTTCACTATCTGAATAATTTCTTTTATCTCATCATACATTTCATCAATCTCTTCATCATCTGTGGAGCTAGTTGGCATATAAACTTGTACTACTGTAGTACGCATGGGCTTCGTGTCTATCTTGGCCACAATAATGCATTCACTATGCTGTTTGTAGTAGCTTACCCGCACTCCTATTTTTTATTCACTATTAAACCTACTCTAGCATTACCCCTATTTGATTTTGTATTTATAACCCTGTATTCACCTGACCAAAAGTCTTGCTCCTCCTGCCACCGAACTTCACTAATTCCTACTACATATAACTTTAACCTATCCATTTCCCTTTTTAAATTTTCTAACCTACCTGCCCGATTAAGGGATCGGGCATTCCATGCTCCGATTTGTACAACGCCAGTTTTCTTTCTCCTGATAATGACGTCCTCTTGAGTAGCCCCGGCCCGGAGATCCGAATGGTGGACTATTTTACCTCCGGAGTATTTTACCCAAGAGGACACCATCATCATTTAACCATAGAGTAAAGCTGCATGCCCTCGGGAAAAATTACGGCTGTAGTTTCCCCTTGCTTTCAGCCGTTCGCAGTACCAGCACAGCAAGGCTGATTTGGTTAGTGTTACAAGGCCAGATCAGTCAATCATCCAGACTGTTGCCCCTGCAACTACTGAAAAGACTGCTGCCCCTCTTCAGGAACCACACGTTTGTCTGGCCTCTCAACAGATACCCATCCGTTGTGGTTGCACCTACGGTACAGCCATCTGTATCGCTGAGGCACGTAAGCCTCCCCACCAACGATAAGGTCCATGGTTCATGTTGGTAGAAGATCAATCTATTTGGATGATAAGGAAAGAAGCATTATTTTGGAAATTATGTAATAATAATGCACAGTGGAAGTTACGTATTCCACAAACCATAGAGAATGAATTAATACAATTCCTATAGAAAGGATATGGACATTCTGGAGTGTGCAAATATATTAAGTATATGAGTAGTAGATTTTATTTTTTTAGGAGCTTAAATCAAGAAAAAAATAACTAATACATGTGAGATATGCCAAAAAGTTAGAGATGATAGCAACCAGGTATCATAAAAGATGTATCCTATAATACCAAAAGCTCTGTATGATCTTCTGGCAGCAGATATTTTTCGACAGCGAAGGAGTAACATGTATTTTTGTCTTGGTGGAATTTTGGTCAAAATACATAAAATTATATCCTATAAAAAAGGCAACCATGGAGACTGTAATAAACTACTTGAAAGAATATTTTATAAATATAGGAAAACCAAAAAGATTATTGACTGAAATGGATCACAGTTTATAAGTAACAATTTTCAAGAATTTTTGCTTGTGAAGGAGTTAAACACATATGTATATCGAAATACCACCAACAATTGAACTATGTGAGAAGATTATGAAGGAAATTGGTCATTTATGTAGAACATATTGCTCTGACAAACATACAGCTTGCACTTAGATGATTCCAGAGTCCCAAGTAATATTGAATGAACTACCTCATATGTCAACAGGATTGTCCCCTGTCGAACTATTTATTGAGAATTTTATCAGAGAACTTCTGCTAAAGCTAACTAAATGGCCATTGTTACGAAATATAGATTCTGAGGAAGTTGCAAAGATAGTAAATGACAATTTGAATAGTTAGGCAGAATTAAGAATACACAAATATAAAGGAAGGGCACAAATACCATTTTAGTACTAATAAAAGAGTGTTGACAGAGTTCAAATATTCAGTCCCAAAACAGGAGCCAGAAAAGGACATTATAACAATGATACAACAAAAATGTTTAAGTCATCAGGATACTCTGCCCTCTTTAGTTTTCTATGAGGCAATTTCTTCCTCTTTAACTATTCTATCATCTTTCAACTTTCCCACTACCTTAGAGAGATTTAGTGTGCGTTGAAAAGGTACAGATTGTGATGAAGCAAGCTGGGATATTTTTCCTCCCCTCTTGTTTTACAATCTGCCTCCTTAAATTCGTTTTTTCAATTTTAACTAATTACAATTAACATAAATGAGTATAATCTGCATTTCCATAAAAGAGAAAGGTTGGCCCCCAGTTTTAAAGAATATAACACCAGATCTAATTTTGTACTTAGTTTTATGTATGTAACTGATTTTCTAATTTATTTTGACTATTCCTAGTTAGTATCCTTTGTTATTGGGTGAAATCAGTAATTGTTCCATAACTTAAATTCTATTGCTGGTGTATAAACAATATAAATTCTGTACTATTTATAAACATTTAGAGGAACAACTAATAGTATTCTTAGAAGATCTATTTGGCTTTATTCAAAAACATGTTAGCAAAGCCGGCTCTTAATTAATTCCAAAGTAATTAACAGTTTTGCCCAAAGTATTGTTTGCATACTTATATTTGTTAATTTCATGATTTAAACAAATAATTCAGCCTAACGCTTGTAGTAGAAGAAACTGTTAAAAAGAACAAAGTTTTCCATATATGCAGTTAATTTAATGATTTAAGTTTTAATTGTAATTTCTGTAAATTTAACTTCGAACAATGTGTAGTTTCAGCACCTATTATTGTGAGGACGTATAAGGGCCCAATTTTTAGTCCCGGCCGAGTCCATAGCTGAGTTTTAGACGACAAACCTGTGTTGGTTAGAATAACTACAATGCTCCAACTTAACTGTGAAATAAGTGTTACACAATTAGGTCATGTGTTAAAACAATGACAGTGTCTGCTCGATATGCACCTTTCTATTCTTCAAGAACAGTGAACTTCGTGGTTAGGTTTTTACTGCTCGTAGATGTTCAAAAGTAAACTAATGTCACAGTATGTGGAGGTTTGCCTGCAAACTATTAATGAGGCTAATGGAAGTTTAAACAATAGTGCACTGACCATACATAACTGTGTATTATTGGGAGGTTGTGAACAGTGAAAGTGAAAGTAAAAGACAGTGAAACGCAAGTGTGCATCTGTAGACTACATCATTAACAGTAGACAGCAGTTGAACTTCCACCCCCCTATTTTTTCAGCCAGTACATTGACACCGAGAAAAATCAATGAAGAAATAAAAGTAGGCAAACCGTCACAAGATATACCTATATTCTGAATACATAAGTATAGCATAATCTCTGTAAGTTGGTGCAGGAAGGTAAAGGTTTACTATAATAATTGAAGAAAATACTAGAGTACAATAAAATTAGGTATTAACTGGTACAATCTTTATAAAAATGATCCAAATACTTTTATATAAAGGGTATTCCAAAAAGAATGACCCGATTTTAGCTTGTAATGATAGTGAGACAAATGTTACTAGGTAACTGAAACAGCACTAGATATAATTGGCATGATCTAGAGTTCCAGAAAAAATCTGCTAGATGTCACTACGAGTGCAGTTTCCTCAATGCCAATGTGCCTCAACATTGGATAGGGTGTACAGGACCACGAGACCAAGCTTTACACTCTTGGTCTCCTAGGTCCCCTGACTTAACACCTTGTGATTTCCTCCTGTGAGGATATGTTAAACAATGTGTTTGCATTCCTCCCTTGCCTCAAGACAATGATGAACTAAAAACCAGAATATCAGCTGCTGTAGCTTCAGTAACAGAAGACACCTTATGCTCAGTTTGGGATGAATTCAGCTATTGGCTAGATGTCATCCGTGCAGCCAATGGAGGATATATTGAACATTTATGAAGGATTTTTATAAACTTCTGTCCTTTCTGAGTAATTTAGTTTCCAATTTGTTGGTGTTAAGCCCTCCTCCCTAATAAATAATTCTGTTTAAAATCGGCTCATTCTTTTTGGGACACCCTGTATTTTGTATGTGGAATTTTGTATTTTTTCCTTCCATTTCAACAATAGGTCGGGTTTTATGTATGTTTTATGGGGGGGTTAACTACTGGAATAAATAACATTTTTCTAAATACAGTAGTACCTGTCACATGTTTCTTATACAGGGTGTATACATGGACAAGGAAAAAAAATTCCTGGGTTTTTCCCGGTTGAAAATACACTTTCTCCCCGGTGAAAATACACTTTTTCAGTGTTAAGTGACAGTATACTTTTCCTCGGCACTGTAAAACCTATCAATCCTTTGAACATTTATGGTTTTATACACCGACGTAGAATTTCATGGCAAACAAAACTCAGGGGGAAAAACACGTTTTGGAAATATCTTTGATGTGCAGCAACATGTACGCTACATATTTTCGTGTTACGAAGGTATAGATTTGAATTCCACCAAACACCACATGTTACTTTTGAAACATTGAAATCGAGATTGTGACGCGCTTTTGTAAGCCAGTCATAGCTTACGTCAAGTGATCTCGCCAGCTGATGACAGCATTGGACACTGATGTAGTCAGTCAACAGCAAGATCGCTCTTGAGTAGTACGAACACACAAATAAGAAAAGTTAATGGTTTAAATTTATGTACATAATGTTGCTACTAGAAAAACAAAGCTTTCACATATAATATTGGTCTCTAAGATAAATAAGCTGCAAGAGAAGCTAAGCTTCCACATGTAACGTTGATCTTTTTGCGCGTGTTACACTTTAAGATACATTACACAAATTTGCCAGTAAAATTTTTAATAACGACGTAAATGTCTGATCTTCTGGGCTCGAAATTCATCTAGTTGATTTTTAAATGTGAGTCAAACGCTCTGTGATTTAAGAAATTCCTCGTACATTCTCGCACAAAGGAAATTTACTTTGAAAGTAACGCTTTTCAAACCACCATTTGCAATATTTTCCCGTGACCCGTTAGAAATTGGTTCGTTTCAGCATTTGCCAGAGAGCGCCAGATAACAGGCGTCACTGCTCTTGCGCAGGTACGATGACGCGGGAAGTCCGCACGTTCGTACGTGTAAAAAATCAAAAGATCTTGCATAAATGTCATAAAAGAAAGAAACAAGACATCAGAGGATACTTCAAGGGCATCGGAATTTCATGAACCATACTAAAATGCAGAATAATAATTCGTATGTCAAGAGGCAGATGTAAATTTTCTTGAGTACCAGAACTGTATTATCTCATGTTCGGTTCTTTATTATGGCATAATGCCATACGAACTAGAAGATGGAAAACGTGCACTTGAAATGCAGTGAAAAGTCGAAACTAGTCAACAGTGTGAAATTAAACACTTTGTTTCAAATAAATTAACTGCCTCAGCGCAAAAGATTAATAAAAGCCAAATATCTTTAGCAAACCGTCAAAAATAGCTTCATTGTTCTGCAAGGCGATTAATGCTTGACTGTCAGAAAGGTGGAAATAAAACCTGAAACTAATAACATATTTTAGCCTTCCGTAATTATGCGACGTATTTTAATTCATTTGATAGCTCCCCGCCACAGAAATCCGTTGTTTTCATTTAATGTGAGAGCAATAAACGAAGAGGAAACAGCAAAATCGCTAAACGTAAACACAGGTCTCGTGTAGACTACCCACTACAACTCAGACTGCTCTGTGCATCAGCCCCAGATCTACGATATCTCCGAACCGGGGCAATTCTAGACAGCCACACATCAGCAGTCAGAAGCAGAAGAAGGTACTACTCATACGCGGCTCGACAGCGCAAGCACAAGAGCCCACCCGCAACTGCTCAAAACGAATCTAATGTAAACAGCTGTCACGTCATGCTCATCGGAGGCAATTTGTTGTTAGGAAACACTGCATAGTCTTCCTAAAGCCTTTGACACACTTGGCTGTTGGCAGACGCTTGTATGAGCACAGTGTTTTGTTGTTGTATATGGCGTATTTCCGCTGCGACTTAAGTTTTATTTTCGTTTTTTTTTTTCTCTCCTTCATGTGTTGTTGCTGCATCATTATTCTGCAAAAGCGGGACCAGTCAAAATCACAAAAATACAACTGAAAATCAAAACAAAGAAAAATTCCCAGGTTTTTCCCGGTTTTCTCTCAGACGAAAAAAATCCCAGGTTTTTCCCGGATCTCCCGGTTCTCCTGGGTCGTAGACACCCTGTTATATATAGAATGACCAAGTACCCAAACAGTTGTTAAGATCCACAAAGGTGACTGAAAAAGACATTAAGACAAATGACAACAACTAAATGATGGATAATGTGTGACTAACAGATTTCTAATAGCTGTCAATAGGAGTGGATTAGGATCAATTTTCGGTGTCTGTGACAGAGAAGCTGTGACAGTCAGTTCTCTAGGGCAGTGTTTTTCAACCTTTCTGAATGCGCGACCCCTTTCCAAGAAAAAATATTCCTGTGACCCCCAGAACCATAATAAAAGTATGTCAGCGATTTCAAAGGCAACATATTCAATTTTCTTTCTATTGATACCATACTGATCGAGAAATCAAGTGCAATGTGAAAAGAGGTCGCAGTGCTCAGCGGGCAGAAATAAAATTATATTCTTTGCCGCGATAGAGGTGTGGGGGTGGAAAGGGGTCAGCGGGGGCATAGTCGCCGAGTACGCCAGTAAGTACTGACGTGATTATTATCTTCACTCTGAGTGAGCATAAAATGGGTAAGTTTCATATAAGATCTGTGCAGCCCTCCACATCTGGTACAAGTGGCAGTGGTGGAAGTGAATCAAAAAATATAGACTTTGTGATGACAGTTATCTGAAGTATGGTTTTACTGTCACCAACAATAAACCTCAATGTGGAAACCGCAGTGAATTATTGTCACATGAGAGTGTGAAACCATATAAACTTCTGCATCACCTCTCAACAAAACGTTCCAAGGAAGCTGATAAACCACTGGATTTCTTCGAAAGGAAACGGAAAAACTTAACCAGCAGCAAACTACTGTGATTCAGGTAATAAAATAGTAATGTTATTTGTTGATTTAAAATATTATTAATGTTTCTGATTTTTTATTTGTTTTTCTGATTTAACAATATTTTTTATCTGATTTTTGGTATCCAGTCTCAACGAGAAAGTGTTACTAACTAGCTACCGGATTGCATTCCAAGTTGCTAAAGCACGGAAGCCGCATACAGGTGCAGAGAATCTTATTTTGCCAACAGCCCTGGATATGTTTGAAATTAACCCTTTGTTTCCTGACATAAGAAAAGTTTTACTTTTTAACATTTTCTTTGCAGAATTTATGCTATTGTGGCCTCAAATGACGGTAGGACTTTTTGTAAAATTTTATTTTATTTTTTGCAACTTTTTTCTCTCCTGGTACTCAGAAGTACCGTCAGACTCCATGGACAGAATCACAACATGCGCAGAAAAATGCTCCAATTTTTATAACTTGTACTTTATTCCACATAAATATTAAATATTTTTACATTAGAAAATTAACAGAAATATGATATTTCTGAATTTTTTTTAAAATTTCGCATAAATTTATTCTAGAGCAACTTCACAATACATAGTAACTTGGCTATACATTTTTGACAGTATATACGTATCACATATTTAGTGATACCTCATGAAATTGTAGGAAACAGTTCTTTTTCTCATTGCAGCACAAATACACTTTACATGTACTACATTGTGAATGTGGTCTCGACTGAATTTTATTTTTTGCACACATTTCGCATCGTCCTCTTTTACAACTGAACACTACAAAATGGTTTCCTCGGTTGCCAAGACGTACATCCTTCGGAACAGAAAAGTTATCCTTCCTTCTCTTTGGGAGAGTTATTTCATCTTTACCAGAGTTTCTCTTTTTGAGATTTTGCACTTGCTGTTCATTCATTAGCCCTAGTGCCACAGCACGCCTGAATTCCAGCAGTGGCAGTGCCCCATGTAGATCACTGAAAATGACGTAAGCATTGACAAAAGCAATTTCTATTGCTCCCCAGAAGAGACGGTGCCACCATTTCTTTGATCGCTTGTCAAAACTGTAAGTTGAACGTAATCTGTCTGCATGATCCACACCACCCATGTTTTTATTGTAATCACATACAATAACTGGACATGGTATAGTCATACTAGTTGCATCTTTCTGTTTTCTTGTCACTACGCTCTGTTCGGTGCTATGGAAGTTTGACTCAAAATACACTACTTTATTTTCCTTCCATTGAAATACTGTTAGTTCTAAAGATGACACTCTGTGATTTGATTTAGACATTTTTCTTTAGGTAAATTCCCTGGCAAACCTTTCCTGTTTGTTCTAATTGTTCCACAGGCAAATGTATTTACGGATTTCTGTGTGAGAAAAAGTGGACAGAACAACTAGTGAGAGGTAACGTGTTGTTGCTACAATAAAGTGTTCGCTCAACCTGACGGTACTAATAAGTCCGCCTTATATTTTCCACTCTATCTCATTCACTTGTAACGTAATGCTTCAAACTGTTATAAAAAAACAAAGAAGGTAAGTACGTACAATGGAAAACTCAACGGAAGTTTCAATAAATTGCGTACAAATTCAGGCAACACCATGGAAACAAGCACATACAATCTTCTGTTTTCACAGCAGCGCGCGAAAAACAATTTCAAGCTCTGACCGCCAGAGACGTCTATGTATTGCACAATAACAACTATGATACAGTAGAGCAGAGTTACTGTTACGTACCGACAGGCTCTCAGATCACGAAACTGCACCACGAGAAAATAATGAGAGTCAAAACTTACTGGTACTTTTAAGTACCGTCAGGCAACAAAGGGTTAAGTTAGGTAAGCAGAGGCAAACAAGCTAAAAAGCAAATGATATGGTCGGTGACATTCGAGAACAATTAGTTGAAAAATTAAAGAAGAGCCCACATTCTGCTTTGCAGTTTGATGAATCTACTGATGTTTCAGATTGTGCTCAATTTACAGTATTTGTGTGCTTTGAAGCAGATGAAAGTATCATGGAAGACCATTTTATTTTGCAAAGCACTCCCTGCGAACACTACTGGCCAGTGTTTGTATGATATGTTTTTAGAAAGCACTCGCAACTACGAGATTGATTGGACAAAATGTATCGCCATTTGTAGTGATGGTGCTAAAACTACGAGTGGCAGTGAAAGTGGGCTCATCGTGAAATTAAAATCAATAATGCCAAATTTTTCATGGACACACTGCTTTCTTCATCATGAAGCTCTGGCAGCCACGATTTTAACTTCTGATTTCAATGATTTGCTTAAAGAGGTGATCAAACTCGTAAACTCAATTAAAGGTAAAGTGTTGCAAGCTCAACCGTTTAGGATCATTTGTGAAGAGATGGGTTCACTCCATCAAAAATCTCCTTTATCACACAGAGGTCAGGTGGCTTTCCAAAGGAAAGGTATTGAAACGAGTTCTGGAACTGAAAGATGAATTGTTAAAGTTCTTACAAGATTCTAAATCTGGATATGCGAATTACTTTTGTGACCCTGTTTGGCTATTAAAATCAGAATTTCTTGCAGATCTTTTTAACCACCTAAATATTTTAAACAAGAGACTCCAAGGGAAAGAAGAAAAAATTATAAGAGCTAAGGATAAAATCAAAGGATTTCTTGCAAACTTAGTTTCTCGTCAACGTTTTTACAAAAGATGATGTTTGCGTCTTTCCCTTCTATTTAGACAATTGTCGAAGAAATTGCAGTGGACCAGTCAGTGGTAATAAGTTCCCACATTCTTTGCATGATACAGAGCTTGCATAATTTGGAAGAGAAACTGATAAGTTACTTTCCAGAGCTGAACTCTGACGCTGACAACGGTCATCAGCGGATACTACATCCTTTTTTAGATATGTCAGAACAACTGGCTGATCTGAGCATGATGATGTAAGAAACACACATAGATTTAACAGCTAATGGGATGCTTAAAATGGAATTTAATTCACAAAAGATTAGACGTATTTTGGATGAAGAGAAAAGAAGAGAATCCACAGCTGGCAAAGCGAGCTTTGAAATTATTAGTGCCATTCGCAACTTCCTACCTTTGTAAATTAGTGTTCTCTTCAATGGTGAATATAAAAACTAAGAAGAGAAATAGACTTCAAGTAGATAATGATTTGATGTTTTTTGCCTAAGAAATAGAATCACAATTTGACAAATTATTAATAAATAAACAGGCACAGCCTTCTCATTTAAACTGTTGTATTTTTATTGTAATCTAGGACCTATAACGTTTGCTTACTTTGATCTGGCTAAGTGGCACCCGCGGCAGGTATCCCTAGTGTCCCCCTATGAATAAAAATTCTTCAAAACAAAAAAATCTTAATAAGTGTCAAGTATACTTTTTAATAATACAAATGACAGAGACTAATCATAAGGCATCAAATTGCAGTTTTGCCTATAAAGTGTTGTGCATCAGCATATAATTGCTGGATAGTACCATTATTGTTATTGACTTTACTCTTGGCAGTATGACTTCTTATGATCCGCAGGAAAGAAGTGACAGTGAAATAACAGAAAATGTGGAGGAAAAGGAAGTGCATTGTTTTACATCAGTGTTATTATTATTATTATTATTATGAGTGAAGTACGTTAGATGCTCCGACAAAGACAATGCCACTGACAATGCAGCATTCAGATGTACTGTTAACGACACTCCTCACATTGCAATTGTTGTAACCGATACCTCCACTCGGGTCTCCTCGACAAAGGTGCCAAATTCTTTGTGACAGTGTTGCAAGCGAGACTCATCTTACTTCATGGCATTGAAATACCTCTATACAAATTCCATTTTAGATATGTTGTTGTTACCCAACACAAATTCAATAAAGCTGTGCATTAACCAATATGTAGGCAGATGTTTCATTCAGCAAGCCATCTTCTGTGTTTATGACTCATTTCGAAGAGAAGGTAAAAACAAATGTCTCTAGATGACTTCTGATAAAAGAGGACGTACATTTTATAAACTGAAACTTCCTGGCAGATTAAAACTGTGTGCCCGACCGAGACTCGAACTCGGGACCTTTGCCTTTCGGGCAAGTGCTCTACCATCTGAGCTACTGAAGCATGACTCACGCCCGGTCCTCACAGCTTTACTTCTGCCAGTATCTCGTCTCCTACCTTCCAAACTTTACAGAAGCTCTCCTGCGAACCTTGCAGAACTAGCACTCCTGAAAGAAAGGGTAATGCGGAGACATGGCTTAGCCACAGCCTGGGGGATGTTTCCAGAATGAGATTTTCACTCTGCAGCGGAGTGTGCGCTGATATGATTAAAAGTGTGTGCCCGACCGAGACTCGAACTCGGGACCTTTGCCTTTCGCGGGCAAGTGCTCTACCATCTGAGCTACCGAAGCACGACTCACGCCCGGTCCTCACAGCTTTACTTCTGCCAGCATCTCGCCTCCTACCTTCCAAACTTTACAGAAGCTCTTCTGCGAACCTTGCAAAACTAGCACTCCTGAAAGAAAGGGTAATGCGGAGACATGGCTTAGCCACAGCCTGGGGGATGTTTCCAGAATGAGGTTTTCACTCTGCAGTGGAATGTGCGCTGATATGAAACTTCCTGGCAGATTAAAACTGTGTGCCCGACTGAGACTCGAGCTCGGGACCTTTGCCTTTCGCGGGCAAGTGCTCTACCATCTGAGCTACCGAAGCACGACTCACGCCCGGTCCTCACAGCTTTACTTCTGCCAGTATCTCATCTCCTGTTTTAGTATTTTTTCGGAGTGGGATGTGGGATGCATTATCCTTTTTTTTACATGGATTCCAACAGAAAAATTTGTTTCGCCTAACGAGTGTTTCGCAGTGCAGGTAAGACTGAGAAGCAAATTATCCTCACTAAACAAGGTCCCACTGTATAGTCAATTTGCAAACAAGAAGATCTTTTTTCGAATTTCTCACAGTTACTTGTTGGATCTTTTCATTTAGTTATCAATTGGTTCCAGAAAACAGTTTTCCAGTTTTGCTTTTATTTATAGTTAACACAGTGTATTTATTATAAAACAATCTACATTATACTCAATTCAGAATTAATGTTAAACAAGGAATTATGTCATTTTAATAAAAAATAAATACCATTTTCCATAGGCCAATTTTTTTTTTCTATAACAGAACCCCTAGTTTTGAGACATGTTGCAGGATGGTTATTTCATTTACTTTCATTCAGTTTCAAAAGAAGACAACATTTATTTTTAACTCATTGCGAGAATATGTAGTATATATTTTTATAAACGATGGTACTAGTTTTTTGTAAGATATTTTTTTCAACTATTTTATATATATATATATATATATATATATATATATAAAAAATATATCTAAAAAGAAAGATGATGAAACTTACCAAACAAAAGCGCTGGCAGGTCGATAGACACACAAACAAACACAAACATACACACAAAATTCTAGCTTTCGCAACCAATGGTTGCCTCGTCAGGAAAGAGGGAAGGAGAAGGAAAGACAAAAGGATATGGGTTTTAAGGGAAACGGTAAGGAGTCATTCCAATCCCGGGAGCGGAAAGACTTACCTTAGGGGGAAAAAAGGACAGGTATACACTCGCACACACACACACATATCCATCCACACATACACAGACACAAGCAGACAAGAAAATGTCTGCTTGTGTCTGTGTATGTGTGGATGGATATGTGTGTGTGTGCGAGTGTATACCTGTCCTTTTTTCCCCCTAAGGTAAGTCTTTCCGCTCCCGGGATTGGAATGACTCCTTACCGTCTCCCTTAAAACCCATATCCTTTTGTCTTTCCTTCTCCTTCCCTCTTTCCTGACGAGGCAACCATTGGTTGCGAAAGCTAGAATTTTGTGTGTATGTTTGTGTTTGTTTGTGTGTCTATCGACCTGCCAGCGCTTTTGTTTGGTAAGTTTCATCATCTTTCTTTTTAGATATATTTTTCCCACGTGGAATGTTTCCCTCTATTATATATAAAAAAAACATTGATACACTTCACGGCACTCACCACAATTAACTACATGAAAGAAATGAGAAATTAATCAGGTGACCAGCAACAATGATTTAGTGGGAATCTCGATGAAGTCACAAAACTAGGAAAATAGAAACAACGCCAACACGCAGTGTGTGATTTAATGTCTGAGTTGAACCTAGGCACCCTATATCTGCTCGGTAGAAATTGCTGTATTTTGTGCCTTGTCTCACTGCTGCCAATCCTAGCGATCTATTGTTTGGTTCGAAGGTTGTTCCTGAAATGCATTCTAGTAACCATGGTGCCAAATCTTGCATGTGTTGTTGCAGCCATTTTTTATCACAGCAGATGATTGGCACGTAAACTAAGTTGTCAGTAATACACAAGACGCTGCCACTGCACCACCGTTTCAGCCCAGAAGTTGATGTGGTCCTTGCAGAAGTAAATATTATCTGTACAAGACTTAGTGACCCTCGCCGCCCTACTTCCATTCCACAGAAGTGGGAATAGATCGATAGACATCGTGTTGCTTCTCACTGCTGCAAGTGTTTGCATACCTATTCAAACTCTTCAATAGGTTTAAATTAAATTCGTATTCATTATTATAAATAAGTACCAGATCTGAACGAAAGTGAATTTGCAAGGTGCTTTCACAAAACCTTGTCACTTCCGTGTGACATTTATATATAGCAGATGATCATCATGAGACACATGCTGCAACTGCTTACTCCTGCAACTGCAACCCCCTGAGCAACGCTTTGCGACACCCCCCAGGGGTTCGCGACCCACAGGTTGAAAAACACTGCCCTAGGGAATGCCAACCATCTTCTACCTCCAGCGTTACAGTCATGAACCTTAGCAGAAGGGGAACCTTAGGTGGGTGGGGGAGGGATAGGGTTGATGGGTTGAGAGGGGGGGGGGGGGGGGGGGGAGAAATCTGTCTTTGGGGCCTATTATCTTTTTCTTCTCGATCCTACCACACTTACTCTTATACTTCCTTTCCTTTCTTCTTCCTTAGGAGTACCAATCCTATCCTCCTCTTTCCATATGCATAGTTATTATTGCTGTAACCCTTCTATTACCTGGACCATATAGTGGTAATGACACGCTGTTTTCACTGGCGAAGCTGATTGAACATGACAAAGATGACATAGTGACACAGACTAAATTTTTTTTCTCATTAAGGTGTTCAGTATTCCCCAGTCTTTTGAATGGGAGTGGGAGATAGGGCAGAAGGAGGTACAAGTTAAGAAATTACAAAGTGACATACTAATATAAGATAGGTTAGTCAGAGGCACTTATATCACATAAATAACAACACATTGAGAAACAGGAGTGATAAAAGAAAGAAAGTAAGAAACTAATATTTTATTTAGATTTTGGTAAGTTCACTTTTCTGAGGATAAATCTTTAGTATTAGAAATGGTAAAAGATGTATGGTCAGAGACTAGGCATATAATTGTAAGCACGAAGGTGCAGTGTATCCAGATTCATAGAGAAGAAGGAAAATGAGAGGGTACATTTGCCTAGGAAAAAGGAAATCTATACCTGAGGCCAGGTGAATCCAGAGAAGGATGGACCTCAATCAATTTGTTAGGAATGAGAGATAGGTTTACCTACGAAAGGGGGAACCCATACCTAAGGTCCTATGGTCAGGTGGATCCAAGAAAAACGAATTCCGAGATTTGTAAATGTGGAAAGTAAGGTAAGATGAAATGCCAAAATCCAGCCCCTTAAGGTTAATGGCAAGGTAAATTAACCATCTCATGGAAATTAAACAACCCATGTTATTAAAATAATGATCTTAAATAAGTATAGTATGAAAGTTGGATAATAAAGAGAAACTGCCTCTTGTTTCATTAAGTTCAATTTGAAACTAAATGGGCTTTAAGCCATCATGATTAATGTAAGAAAATCAACCATTATGTATCAATTTGATCTTGAAAGGCATGCGCTGAATTTAGGTCACATGGCACCTCAACATAAAAGTGAAATAAAAATAATGGATTGCTTATAAGATAAGCCGCACTGTCTACAGTTGTGTAAGTTACTCCACATGACATCTTTCACCTTAGTGGGGGAATCTGTAGAGGTACTTGCTGCTATAAAGCATAGCAACATGTCTTACTTTCCTTTTACTAGAACGTTGAAAGATGTCCATGTGAAAAAAGTGACTTTAATTAGTAGTAGCACAAAGAGCATTTACTGTGCCAGAGTTTGTTGGAATTTATATGCAGATATGAGACAGAAAAGTGGAGGCACAGTGCAGAAAGTGACAGTGGACGGCCAGAGAGGGGACACTTGTACTTTGCTGTCATGTCTGAAGGCTGCTGTGGACTCCAAAGGAGAAACGGGCCTATTATCAACGGCCGAGCATTAAAGAAAAATGAATGTTGTTATAAGACTCTATGCCATGCTATCTTGAGTTAAGTATGAACTTATGATTTTGGTCAAGCACTGAGGCATCATGTATGAACATGTTGTCCGGTAAGCTTTGTTAATTATCAGCTGTCAGGAGTTGAGAACTTATTTGAAAGCAGAAGAATTATGACAACAGTGTTGGTGATGTTGCAGTGAGTTGTTTATATGTAGGAGCTCACTTATGGCTCTCACCCTTATGCAATTGGAGAAGAAATCACCGGTCAAATACATGCCACTGCATAGCAGAATCACAACAAGCAGAGAAAATGAGACAGTGACTGGGAAATTCAGAAAAGAACGTAACTGTTATTACAGGGAATGAGTAAATACTTGGTATCTCACAATACATCGATTACTTAAAATCAACCCATAACAAGAAAAACACCTCTGTGTGTGTGTGTGTGTGTGTGTGTGTGTGTGTGTGTGCGCGCGCCATCCTCTTTAGTTATTTGCCATCTCCTTTTCATTTTTTAATTTATCTATTAATTTAACTTCTTTACTTTCTCTATTAATTTAATTTCTAATTTCTCTTTCTCTCAATCCACCTTTATTTCTCATTCTATCCTTACATCATTTCTGGAATGAAGCTGACACAATGCTTATAAACACACTACCGTTGATCTCTTGCTCTTTTTAATGACTAGGGCCCAGATTTTCACTATGTAAAAAACAGCAAAATATGCAAGCATTTGTGATCTAATTGTATATAAAAAAGACCTTAAAAATAAAATATGACTTTTTATAAGTTTACTTGAAAACATTCTTGATGACTACTTTATCAACCATGTAATACAAAATTCATTTCTGAATAAATTGTGAGCCTTGTATTTACTTTTTTCAGTGTCTGAAACTAACTACAACTTATTTTTGAAATGTCTGCATGTGTCCAAAAAAATGTGAAGTACAATGAAAACAATAACACCTACACAAACAATAAAACCATTTTCACTACTGCACACCACTTATTTAAAGTATTTCAAATTAGTTAACATATCATGTCAGTCGTCAGTTTCTGCAGAGTTGTGCTGGATCACAAGGTGTTTTCAGGTTTTCTATTTTTCAAAGGTCTATGGTTGTCACTGAGGATAGTTTTGTACTTGAAAAAGCCCCTTCCCATATCACAGAATGTCACAGGAGATTTTCTGAAGGCAGCGAGGCCACTGCAAGCCAGCTTTCCTTCATTGTCCTCAAATATTATGGCATTCCCACATAGATTGCCACTAATTTTGTATATTTAGAATATCCTGAATATTGATGGAGAACACTATGCAATTTGTTGTTCACTACGTTAGACACATGTGCACAAGCTTGAACCAACTTACTCTGCACATGTTGTACAGTATTCAGGGCATCACACAGTTGAGTACCAGCAGCTCCAGTCGTATGATGGCTTTTGACACTACTGATGTATGGCAAGGTTCCAGACAAAGTATTTGTAAAGACCTCTTCCACAGTTTTGGTAGGACTTGACTATACAGTGAGTAGCAATTATCCTTTTCATAATACTGTTACAGTCCATTATGGATTTTCCATTGTTTGAGTCAACAAAAACATTTTCAATATAACACCCACCCACATTGGTTGTTTCATCTGTGGATGCACAGACCTTTCGATTAGCAACACTAATTCATACTTTATTGAGCACCTCCTCATAGCACATGGTTCTTCCTCAATGTAGATTCATCTAGAACTGGAGATGTATTCTTCTCCAAGAACTCTCTGAAATGTGGATTCTTCACCTTCTCCGATGGGATGCTGCAAGACACCACATCTCACACAAGTCCTTGAAGAATGACATATTTTATTTTAACTACAAGTTTACTCATAGTGATACAAGTTATATGATGAGCTTGTTTTGGCATTTTGCCATTATCAAATGTATCTACGAAAATGGTTTGGTATAATGCCCTAAAAATTCTACACAAAGTACAAGTAATGGACATACAACAAACATTTTGGAGGAAATGGAAATTTACACCCATACAGAAAAATACCCAGAAGACATACTCAATGACCAAACAGACTTTAAACATTAAAAATTCCTTGAAAGTTTTATTGACATTATAAAAGAAAAAGGGTAAATTATTGCAAAAGCCCTACTTCTAGGAAGACCTGATGGTACCCGTCCAATCGGAAGACCCAGAAAGCAATGGGAGGATGAGCTACAGAAAAACCTTTGCCAGCTAGGAGTCCATGACAACTAGATCTAAAGTGCACAAGATTGCCAACTACAGAGGAGCATTATGAGGTTGGCGCATGATCTACACGGTCCTCAATCGCCGATGATGATGATGATGATGATTGCAATAAACACAAGAAAATAGAGCACTTATCATTTACATAAAAACCACAAAAATGTTATCTCAGAAAACTTAAGTGTAATCACTGACTTTCCATGAAACAGAAATTCCACTGCAAATATATAGGATTGCTGGAGTCAAAGCCATCAAAACGGCATCAAAAATAACTTTACAAGATCACACAAATAAAAAGTAAACATATAAATAACACTCCAAGATGCTATACGTAGACATAGACAACATGGATATAAGGAGCAATATTAAGTCTATTATACCATATTCACAATTACACTTGATAATGGCAAATACAAAAACGAGCTCGTCATGTAACTTATATCACTATGAGCAAATAAGCAAATAGTGCATCATAAAACTTGGTCGTTCTTCAACCTCATGCAAGCTGTGGGCCCCCTGGAAAGAAATTCCTTGAAGAATGATTGCATTGTTCAAGATGGATCTTTTTTATCAAATAACAGTGTTTGTCTTTTTGCACTTCTATTTACACAGCTGCTGTATTTGATGGTATTACAATGTTATTGCACATTACAGTGGTTTTCTGCACTTACTTTAACTGCTCATAGTTTACAAAATAAGAGTTCTCCGTCAATACTGAAGAAATCCTTTCTAAAATCACGAGCAGAACCTCACATATTCATGCTGCTGGATCAATTAACTTTTGGCTTTTGAACTAGACTAAGTTTGAATTCAAGTTGAATAGTGTAATCATGTGTGGAATGTTTATTATGTCAGCAGCCACCTTTGTTGACTTCGAGAGAATTTTGTGATCCCTCACAACAATGTCTCATGTCAGCAAACTCACTAGTGTGGGTTGCTTGTATAGTATAGTCCTGAAAAATAAAACTTTGTAGTGATTGTTGTGTTTATTTGTGACAACATTGCCATGTGAGCAACATTTTCATGTTTTTATTCTTGTGGTCTTAAAGATATGACAAATACATGAACTTTTGGCAAAAGTTAGCTAAAATATGATTTATTACTAAAAACTGTGTAAATATGACTTCACAGGCACAATAAAAATACATTTTCTGCACTACATTACATGGATTTGTGCATAAATTATTGTAAAATTCACCCAAAGGTTTAGGAAACAATGTGACTTGTCATTAAAATACAGGTGCTACTGGTGACCCCCATTAGTCTTTGTGTCTCCTCCTCTTGACAACAAGTTGGTCCCTCTTGTCTTCGAGTCTCAGTCACCTGTCCTTCCTTCACCTTCACCGATTTATCCCTCTTTGAATCCATTTATGAATAGTTCCAAAACCTAGGATTAATTTCTTCACTTTCAAATGTGTCTATTAGTTGTACTGGCATTTTGCCTTCTGAAGGTAAGTATTGACGAGTCATTCTGTCTGTAATTCTATGGTTTTCTCTAGAGATTTTTCCATTTGATAAAACCATTACAATATTCAGACAATATATGCCTCAATTCAAAGGCCACATCTTTCCAGTAGGCCAGTCATAGATCATGCAACAATATTACCAAACAGTTACCTGATTAAAATATCAGCTAGCAATATGAACTCACAAATGTTTTGTATTTATTTACGAATGTACGCATCGTCTTATGGTGTGAAATATCAGTAACCTCAACTGCTTGATTCCTGGAGCTAATTGGTACAGCAGAATTTTTTTTTGCAAGCCTAGAAGAAAGAATTAACAACCTCTGTGGACAGGTCCATACTTTGTGGAGAGCACATCCTGCCACAATGCTCACTCTGGATCAGTCCATTATGTAGACACAGTCAGATAATGGTGTGAACATTTATTACAATGGCATCAACACCATTGCAATGAATTGTGGTTCTACACTACCCTGGATGACCATCATCAATGAGTATGGCGGCAGCCTGGAGAGAGCTTCCATTTTTCCAGTTTTTTGAAGAGGAGCAGTATTGTTATTCCTAGTATCATAATGTGGGGAGCCATTGGATATGACTTCAGGACACAGCTGGAAGTGACTGAAGGAACTGTGACAACACAATGATACACCATGGACATTCTGCATCCTCTTGTGTTACCTCTCAAGCAGCACTACTATGGTGCCATTTTTCAGTAGGACGATGCTGATCTGCTTATGCCATGTGTCTCTATGAACTTACATGGCCACAAGATCCCCAGATCTGTACCTGATAGAGCATGGAGGGACTAGCTTAGACATCAATTCTATCCCAGTGCCAGTATACAGGATACCAAAGACCAGTTACAACACTTGTGGGGCAGAGGATATAATGACTTTACGACATGCTTCCCAAATGAATCAATGCATGCATCCAGGTCATAGGGATGCAACTTCATACTGATAAGTGGGCCCATACTGCCAAGTTCTTTGTTAATATTACTGCATTTTGTAATCACTGTAACGACATCAAGTAACCTCCAACATGTGAAGGTTCATTTATTGTCCTTGATCCATTCTAGGTGCTTCACTTTCTTTTCGTCAGGCAGGGTATAAACTGTATCTAGTGGATAATATCGGAAGTTCCATGGTGCTGCCTGCAAAATGCTGTTGTATACAGGGAAATCACAACACTACAAAATAGTAGCAAAATGTATAGGATCGACACTTGGTACAGGGATTGACAGTTGACCCTCACATAAAAAAATGTAACATATTGTGCATAAATAGATGGAAAGACCCATAACTGTATGATAACATGTTCTGAATCACAAAATGCTTTACTATCAATTTTCCAAGAGTGCATGTTCCTAGAAAGGTTAACTAAAATATTGTTTTCTCCTACATATATCTCATGAAAAGATATAAAAGTAAAATGACAAGAGATCTGAGCTCATATAGAGGCTTAGCAACAATCTTTCTTTCTGCATACCATTCGCTGCTGGAACGAGAAAGGGGATAAATAACAGAAGTACACAATTTACCCTCTGCCACACACCATATGATGGCTTTGGTGTATAGATTTAGATGTAGATCAAGTTAGTACTCACCAAAATAGATAACATATGGGACTGTAAGTTGGAATGCATATCAGAGAAATATCTTTAAACATTAAGTAATGCTCTACTTTTGGAAGTAGTTGAAATGTCTCTCCATATTTGGTGCCACCAAAATTTCATGAGCTCCCATTGTTCAGAAATTATCCATCTATAAAAGCCTTCTTGGACCATTTTTCATGTCTCTATTGAATCAAAAAGTGCCCTGCTGAAAGATAATTATTAATTAACAGGAATGATTCCTTACCACCCACCCCACAACTTAAAACAGTATACCATTTTTTTTATTTTTGTTTCCTTAATTCAGTAATCTAAAAGAACTCTTATTTGTTGCCTGTTGTCTGCCTCTGTAGCTGAGTGGTCTGCATAGCAGATTGCCATTCAGAGGGCCCATGTTCGATTCCTGAACAGGTTGGAGATTTCATCCACTCAGGGACTGTGTGTTGTGTTGTCCTCCTCATCATTCGATGATCACTGATACAAAAGTCGCCAAAGTGGTGTCAGATAAAAAGACTTGCACTGTGTGGCCAAACCACCCCAGATGGGAATCTCCTAGCCAATAATGCCATTCAATCATTTCATTCTGTTGCCTGTTATCACGTTGTGTTATTACGATTTCTTATCAGGCTTATCTGTGTGTATGTTGTTCCACAAATTTATTTAACCATCAGATAAACCAATAATGTAATATGGTGCTGGCTCCTATGTGTTTACACCATACGCTAATACATAAATATTCATTCACTCATATACTATGTTTTGTAAATCCCATAATCAAGGAGAGGTTTCAAGGATGTGCAACAAGTCAAGTTATATAGCTTGGGGCAAATAAAAGTGGCCTGGGTGAGGGGTTATGATTGGATGTGAAGGTAGTCAGTAATTAATAGTGGAGGAAAAGACATACAGTTACTTCCAACAGGTTGGAGAAACTGTCCATACAGCCGGCCAAAATTTGGGGCACATTTTAACAATCTGCATGTCTGACAGAGTTGTTAGCGGAGGTCAGTCTGGTTGTGGCCCTAGGTCACCTGGTCTGCCAGTGTAGGATTACAATGTGTGGGGAGTCCTCAAGTCTAAGATGGATCACAACAACCCTTGTAGTCTTCAAGAATTGCAGCAGAACATTTCAGATGAGACTGCAGCAATTCCAGCAGTCCAGCTTTGATCTGCCTTCAGCAACTTGCTGACCAGGGATCAAAGGGGCCAAGAGATGAATGGTGGTCACTTTCAACATCTGCTTTAGTCAGGTTAGTACTGTGTTTCTTTTCTTCTGCTGTGTTTCTTTGTACCCTGGAACTCAGCTCTCTGGACCACTTTTATTTGCCCCACCCTGTACATTGACAGGCAGAGGCAGCCACTGCCTACTTCTGTAAAACACACTTACAACGAATTATGACTACTGCTAATCTATTCAAACTTATGATTATGATACTTACTTCCACGTTACTTTACATGAGTATCTTAAGAGAAATACAGCTTCTTTAAAAGAAGTCACTGATCCTCCTCCTATACTGCTCACCTAATGTTATAACCAAATATTTCAAACAAATTATCTATGTAAATTTACACAGACCACTATCAGCTGTGTATATACTGGCAAAATTAACCATGTAGGAAAAGACAGATTGCTATTACCATAAAGAAGACATGTCAAGTTTCAGACAGGCACAATTAAAAGACACTTACATAAAGCTTTTGGCCATTGTCTTCATCAGTAAAACACACACACACACACACACACACACACACACACACACACACACACACACACACCATTCACACACACAAGCAAGCACACTTCACACACATGACTGCGAACTCCAACACCTTGGGCCGGATGCTGGAATTGGCGGTCATGTGTGCATAAGGTGTGCTTGCTTTTGTGTGTGTGTGTGTGTGTGTGTGTGTGTGTGTGTGTGTGTGCATCTTTTACTGATGAAGACTATGGCCAAAAGCTTTATTTAGGTGTCTTTTAATTGTGCCTGTCTGCAATTTGACATGTCTTCTTTATGGTAACTACAGGGTGTTTCAAAAATGACCGGTATATTTGAAATGGCAATAAAAACTAAACGAGCAGCGATAGAAATACACCGTTTGTTGCAATATGCTTGGGACAACAGTACATTTTCAGGCAGACAAACTTTCGAAATTACAGTAGTTACAATTTTCAACAACAGATGGAGCTGCGGTCTGGGAAACTCTATAGTATGATATTTTCCACATATCCACCATGTGTAGCAATAATATGGCGTAGTCTCTGAATGAAATTACCCGAAACCTTTGACAACGTGTCTGGCGGAATGGCTTCACAAGCAGATGAGATGTACTGCTTCAGCTGTTCAATTGTTTCTGGATTCTGGCGGTACACCTGGTCTTTCAAGTGTCCCCACAGAAAGAAGTCACAGGGGTTCATGTCTGGCGAATAGGGAGGCCAATCCACGCCGCCTCCTGTATGTTTCGGATAGCCCAAAGCAATCACACGATCATCTAAATATTCATTCAGGAAATTAAAGACGTCGGCCGTGCGATGTGGCCGGGCACCATCTTGCATAAACCACGAGGTGTTCGCAGTGTCGTCTAAGGCAGTTTGTACCGCCACAAATTCATGAAGAATGTCCAGATAGCGTGATGCAGTAATCGTTTCGGATCTGAAAAATGGGCCAGTGATTCCTTTGGAAGAAATGGCGGCCCAGACCAGTACTTTTTGAGGATGCAGGGACGATGGGACTGCAACATGGGGCTTTTCGGTTCCCCATATGCGCCAGTTCTGTTTACTGACGAAGCCGTCCAGGTAAAAATAAGCTTCGTCAGTAAACCAAATGCTGCCCACATGCATATCGCTGTCATCAATCCTGTGCAGTATATCGTTAGCGAATGTCTCTCGTGCAGCAATGGTAGCGGCGCTGAGCGGTTGCCGCGTTTGAATTTTGTATGGATAGAGGTGTAAACTCTGGCGCATGAGACGATACGTGGACGTTGGCGTCATTTGGACCGCAGCTGCAACACGGCGAACGGAAACCCGAGGCCGCTGTTGGATCACCTGCTGCACTAGCTGCGCGTTGCCCTCTGTGGTTGCCGTACGCAGTCGCCCTACCTTTCCAGCACGTTCATCCGTCACGTTCCCAGTCCGTTGAAATTTTTCAAACAGATCCTTTATTTTATCGCTTTTCGGTCCTTTGGTTACATTAAACCTCCGTTGAAAACTTCGTCTTGTTGCAACAACACTGTGTTCTAGGCGGTGGAATTCCAACACCAGAAAAATCCTCTGTTCTAAGGAATAAACCATGTTGTCTACAGCACACTTGCATGTTGTGAACAGCACACGCTTACAGCAGAAAGACGATGTACAGAATGGCGCACCCACAGACTGCGTTGTCTTGTATATCTTTCACATCACTTGCAGCGCCATCTGTTGTTGAAAATTGTAACTACTGTAATTTCGAAAGTTTGTCCGCCAGAAAATGTACTGTTGTCCCAAGCATATTGCAACAAACGGTGTATTTCTATCGCTGCTCGTTTAGTTTTTATTGCCGTTTCAAATATACCGGTCATTTTTGAAACACCCTGCAGCAATCTGTCTTTTCCTACATTGTTCATACCCTGACCTAGAGTTTCCATTGTTTTACACTCACAAAATTAGGATCCACCTAACACAAATACTACTGTTATGTAAAATTTATCTTCTTGAGTCCAATTATTCTGTTAAATTATAATAGGAGTGACCTTTTGAAGCATTCTTTTATTTTATACATGTAAAAACAGAAAGTTACAAGTGGCAGAGAAACCAACTAAAAGGAAAATAAGACTGCAGAGACAAAAAATATACATACAACAGGGACAAGACAGAGAATACTTAGAAACAAAGAACAGAATCAAGGGCAAGAAAGGCAAATACAAATGTAGTTCTTATCTGGAGAATTTTCCAAAAATTAGTTAGTATGATTTTTCTACAAACTTACATACACTATCAGATCAC
Source organism: Schistocerca serialis cubense (assembly GCF_023864345.2). Lineage (NCBI taxonomy): Eukaryota > Metazoa > Arthropoda > Insecta > Orthoptera > Acrididae > Schistocerca > Schistocerca serialis. Next base: position 221,009,303 of record NC_064639.1, on the reverse strand, counting down.
TTACTTGACAACAGTTGTAGTTGATTCAATAAAACTTAGCAGCAACTGGTTTTCCTGAGGACTGAAGGGTGAGAGGCGACTGGGGATAGAAGGTCCCATAGCTTGTGCAGGTCCATGGACAGGCTGTGTCTGTGAGTGTGCAGACTGAGAATGCGTCATCTGTCGTTGTTTTTCTTCCCATGTGCGCAGTGATGTTTCCAGTGCCTGTTAAAAGAACAGGGTGCAAGGATCTGCACTGTAAATAAGTGCATGAAAATTTTTATGCATTATAAGAGAAGTTCCTATGTGATTGGTGCCATTAAGGAAAGAATTTATATGTTGGATTTCCACAAAAAAGTGAAACAATGTTCTTAAATTTCAGTTCCCTGTAAAGCAGTAAAATGCCCCTATCATACTGCAAATGAAAGTTTCAAAAACTAATTTATTTCAAAGCAACACAGTTTCAAATAACTGTTAGTAAATTAAACTTAAACAATTCAGTCATATTTAGATCTTTTGACAAGCATAATGCCTTGCATTTAAAATGTTCATTTTAAACAGGCCCTAAGAATTCACATAAAATAAGAATAATGATTTTAACATGTTACTGACTGAAAGCATGTTATTCATAACTGTTGTTAATATGAATCAGCATGCAAGCATCCATCATCTACTTCTACATATATATCTACCCTGATACTCAGCAATCCACCTTACTGCACTTGACGCAAAGTACGCCATATCACTGCTAGTCATTTCCTTTTCTGTTCCACTCGCAAACAGAACAAGGAAAAAACGACTATTTACATGCCTCCTCATGAGCCCTAATTTGTCGTATCTTATCTTTATGGTTCTTACAGGAAATGTATGTTACAGGCAACAGAATTGTTCTGCAGTCAGCTTCAAATCCCAGTTCTCTAAATTTTCTCAATAGTGGTCCTCGAAAAGAATGTCGCTTTCCCTCCTGGGATTTCTATTTGAGTTTCCGAAGCACCTATGTAATACTTGTGTGTTGTTTGAACCTACCAGTAACAAATCTAGCAGCCTGCCTCTGAATTGCTTTGACGTCTTCCTTTAGTCCGATCTGGTGCAGATCTCAAACACTTGAGCAGTACTCGAGAATAGGTCACACTAATATCCTACATGCGATCTCCATTACAGATGAATCACATTTTTCTAGAATTCTCCCAATAAGCTGAAGCTGACCGTTTGCCTTTCCTACCACAAGCCTCACATGCTCATTCCATTTCATATTGCTTTGCAGTGTTATGTCCAGATATTTTAATGACATGACTGCACCAAGCACGACATTAGTAATGCCGTATCCAAACATTAAGGGTTTATTTTTCCTACTCATCTGCATCAACTTACATTTTTCTGCATTTAGAGCTAGCTGCCATTCATCACACCAACTAGAAATTTTGTCTGAGTCATCTTGTATCTTCCTACAGTCACTCAACTTCAACACCTTACTGTATTCACAGCATAATCAGCAAACAACCGCAGTTTGCTGCCAACCCTGTCCACCAAATCATTTTATATGTAGAGAGTAATAGTGGTCCTATCACACTTCCCTGGGGCACTCCAGTTAGATATGATACTTTGTATACTTGTTATCACACTGCTTCCTATGCTCATGTATTGTTGCAACACATGAGGCAAGAAATGATGGCCTGCGTATGACCCTAGTGTATACACCCAGCTCAAACAGGTCTCGATGATGTATGTATGTATACTAGAATGTAAATTGGGCAAGCTGTTCCACTTCCAACCATTGCAACAGAGCTGATAAATAACTGGAAGTTCATTATTCTTTTCCTGTGATTCAATATTTCTGATGATGACACTTTGATGCTTAAAACTGCAAGAGATTACATTCAAATTTCTCTGCATCTTTAATTTGAATGTGTCAGTTGACAAAAGTACAATGCATTCATTTGCCACAATAAGCTACTTTCACTGCAGTAAACTTCATTATGCTCAAGGAAAGGAAACATCAGGATTTAAAATTCTATTGATGATGAGGCCATCAAAGTGGCAATGAAAACCTGAGTATGGATAGTCAATATAGGATCTGAATACCATTTCTCCTCACCTCAGTTGGTTGATGTTCAAGGGTGATTTACATGGGTCAGCTGGATTTCTAGCTTCAACCAGTAAGATACTTGTTACACAATGAAATGAAACTGATTACTGTTTAGTATATGTCAACAATTGTAGACTTTTGCCCTCTAACAATTATGCCACTTGCAGTCACTGTCAGGCAATGCAAATATTACGTAATTTTCTTATCAAAAGTCAGTCTGTTTGAATGATATTTCAACGATACGTTATCTTTATTGCTGGTTCAAATGACATCATGTAACATTGGTGAATACGCACTGAAGAGCCAAAGGAACTGGTACACCTGCCTAACATTGTGTAGGGCCCCTGCGAGCACGCAGAAGTACTGCAACACGTCGTGGCATGGACTCGACTAATGTATGAAGTATTGCTAAAGGGAACTGACACCACAAATCCTGCAGGGCTACCCATAAATCCACAAGAGTACAAGGGGGTGGAGATCTCTTCTGAACAGCATGTTGCAATGCATCCCAGATACGCTCAATAATGTTCATGTATGGAGAGTTTGGTGCCAGCAGAAGTGTTTAAACTCAGAAGAGTGTTCCTGGAGCCACTCTGTTGCAATCCTGGATGTGTGGGGTGTCGCATTGTCCTGCTAGAATTGCCCAAGTCTACCGGAATGCACAATGGACACGAATGGATGCAGGTGATCAGACAGGATGTCAATGTATGTGTCGCCTGTAAGAGTCATATCTAGTCAAATCAAGGGTCCCATATATCACTCTACCTGCACATGCCCTCACACCATTACAGAGCCTCTACCAGCTAGAACATTCCCATGCTGACATGCAGGGTCCAAGGATTCAAGAGGTTTTCTCTAAATCCTTACATGTCCATCCACTTGATACAATTTGAAACGTGACTCTTCTGACCAGACAACATGTTTCCAGTCAACAACAATCCAATATCAGTGTTGATGGGCCAAGGTGAGGCATAAAGCTTTGTGTCAAGCATCAAGGGTACATTAGTGGGCCTTCAGCTCCAAAAGCCCATATTGATGATGTTTCATTGAATGGTTCACATGCTGATTCTTTTTGATGGCCAAGCACAGAAATCTGCAGCAATTTGTGGAAGGGTTGCACTTCTGTCATGGTGAACAATTCTCTTCAGTTGTCGTTGGTCCCATTCTTACAAGATCTTTTTCCAGTCGCAGCGATGTTGGAGATTTGACGTTTTTCCGGACCGGTGACATTCATACTACACTCGTGAAATGGTCGTATGGGAAAATCCGCACTTCCGCTACCTCAGAGATGCTGTGTCCCATCGTTCGTGCGCTGACTATAACACCATGTTCAAACTCACTTAAATCTTGATAACCTGCCATTGTAGCAGCAGTAACCAATCTAACAACTGCGCCACACACTAGCTGTCTTAAATAGGCTCTGCCAACCACAGCACCATATTCTGCCTGTTTATATATATCTGTATTTGAATGCGCATGCCTATACCAGTTTCTGTGGTGCTTCAGCATACGTTTTAGTTCATGTAATATTCATCATCATTTCCAAAGAATGTATGGAAATTAAAGATACAAAGTACAAAAAATATTTGCTCTCACTTAACTTGAAATATATTGTAAGGTGCCTTTAGTTACTTTTGTACATGAAAACCGTCAATATCTGATTATTTTGTTTGCCTTGGTACAAGCTTTTTCATTTCAACACTTTTGAAATGTTACACTTGTTCTCTACATTAACTTTTTTCCACGTTTTGAACATTATCACTTATCATTACCAAAATTATTTTCACCAAAGTCTTCCTCCAGCTTTGGAAACAATAAATTATACATTCTAATACATTTTACATTTTACCAAAACACTCTAAGAAATAAAATAAATAAATAATGATGCACCATGAAGGAGTTATGCAAATTGGCCACAAACTGCTATCATACAGGTACTGATGAACAATGCAAAATTGTAAACTTTGGCAGCCAATGGATGAATGTGTGATGCTGCAGTGCAGTTTCACCATACAGATGGCAAAGATAGTAAAAAGCAGACATTTTGATAACAGGGCATGAATTTCATTCCTTGTAGTCAGCTGGATAGTAACTGTGCCTCACAGACAGGTGAATGAACAATATACTTAGATGTCAGTATTTGAGAGAGGACATGTAATTGGGGTAAAAAAAGCCAGTTGAAGTAATTGGCAAATCGCTTGATATTTGAATAGAGGTGCATGGCTAGTGTTCCCGCTATCATGTATTTTACACCCTGTTTTTAACGTATTTCCACCTCACTACGTTAATTTAAATGACTACGGTCACCGAGTTGCTGCTTTGCCTAACCGTGAGCGGCGTTAGCAGCGTATATCGATATATCCCCTCTCGTAGTATCTTTGCCTGACTGCTATTACTTCCTGGTCGTTGTCTGTTGTAGTTGAGTTCGGGTTGCGAATTTGGGTCTGCCAGTCAGTTGGAATGCGTCTGGAGTGCATTCCGGACCTGCCAGTCAGGGAGCTGCAATGCGGCACTAGTGCAGTTGGGTTGGAGCAGCAGTGGGGTCTGCGTCAACACGGCTCACCCGACCATTGCCGCCACGCATCACTTGAGCTGGGCCGCGGTCTTGGTGGATCATTGGTCGGTCGTCCTACTGAAGGATGCGTTTTGGCTCACCGATCATTCATGAGTCGGCTGTGTGTGTGCATCGACTCCTGATTTGTCTTCATGCGTGCTTAGTTACTGTTGGATATTATTCAGGTCTTCTTGCAAGTGTTTGTCAGGTTGTGTGTGTACTTGGAATTATTTCCACTGATGACAATTTTAGATGTTGTTGGCATTCTGAGGTGAGTTGGTCGGTTGTTGCGCACAAGGGAAGTTATCTCTGTGCGGTGCATTCGGCTGGGCCTGCTGGCGATCCCTGCGCAGTGTCAGAGCATGTGTGGAGCTGTCCGATAGCTACGATCTTCGTGGTTCACCAACCCAGGATGTCAAAGTTGAGCAATGGTTTCAACTACCCAAGCCACGTCCATTCATGTTGTGGTGGTTTGTTTCGGTGGTTTGCTATTGGGGAGGTTTTTCTGTGAGCAACACCAAGTGTTTCTACTGCTGAAATTTAGCTGCCATGCGGTGCAGTTGACTATTTTGGTTGACTACAGTTCAAGTGCACCAGTGGAATGTTCTGCCTTGTGGCCATTAGTGTTCTGGTTACCTGCCCTGGGCACTGACGTAAATTCAGGCAGTGTTCTTGTGGGTGAAGTTAACTATATTACCGTGTTTCAGATTCAAGTGTACCAGCGGAATTTTCTGGCTAGTGGCCATTAGTGTTCCAGTTGCCTGCCCTGGCCACTAACATAATTTCAGGCAGCATCCTTTCCTCACCTGTTGTCGCTGTCTAACATGGTATGTAATTTTGTCAGTTAATACATACTCCATAGTGGATTATCACGTTTGTATCCTTTAGTGTTTGAGTTCTCATGTACTGATTGATGGGAAACATGTCGTTGTGTCAGTTGGTCCATGGCTGTCCCCGGTTGGGTTCCAACGGATCAAGTGTAGCTGGGCTCACAACCTGTCTCGCCTAAGTGAACGAGGGCCGAACAACCTCCCTGGAGACTTCTGACTGCCATTGTCTTTATTACCAGTGTTTAATTATCTGTTTTCAGGTACTTAAAATTTAAGGCTTATGGTTATTTTGTCTTTTTTTTTCTTAGAAATTTTGCAAAATAATTGTGGGCTTTCAGTCTTGCAACCTTATTCTTAAAATTATTTTTCAAGCTTAAACACTGTGGATTTCTACCTTTAAAAGATTATGGCAATATATTTTAAAATTCTGAAACTTAATTGTGGCCTTCAGCCATTGGTATTGCACCTTGCATATGTTTGTTCCATCTGCTTTGCCTTGAGGCTTTCCACTTAGCTGTGATATATGTTTTTTTATTTTTTTTATTTGCTTTTTTTAATTGATTTTTTATCTTGTTGATTTTTAAGATTTCTTGTTTTTAAACATTGTGGCCTTCTGCCTTTGAAAGTCTATGGTAATATATTTTAAAATTTTGAAACTTAATTGTGGCCATCAGCCATTTGTATTGCATCTTGCATATGTTTGTTCTATCTACCTTGCTTTTAGGCTTTCCATCTAGCTGTCATAGATGTTTTTTTTTAATTATTTTATTGCTATTTTAATTGGATTTTTATCTTGTTGATTTTCTTAAGATTTCTTGTTTGGAGGCCTTCAGCCATGAAAGGGTTGCATTTGGTAAAGATTCGTCTATGTGCTGCTTTGGTTGTAAATGTGTTATTAAATTACAATTAGAAGGTGAAACTGACCCAAACCTTATTTGGCCCTTTCCACAATCCTAATGACCTGTTCTTCCCAGTGGATTTAGTGTGCATCTCAGAGGTGATGACACTATTTGCCGATGTTGACAGGAATTCGTGAACCACAGCCGAACACGTCGAGATGGAAATGGTTGACATAGAGAAACGACTGAATGTGAGGACTGAGCAATCATCAAAGTGACACTCAAAGCCATGGATTCACCATCATCATCATCAACCCAATGTGCAACTGGTGCTTCAGTCACCACAACAACCGTTAATAGTCGGCTCAGAGAAAGTAGGCTGAGCTCATGTCATCCTTTGCACCAACTTCTTTTGACATCTGTACATGAACAAGTCTGCTTGCAGTGGTGTGAGGCACATTTGACCTGGAATTTAACTGACTAGAGTAGAAATGGCTTCACTTTTGAGTCCTACTTCAAATTGAGCCCAATGATCAGTGAAGATGTGTCTGGAAATGCCCCAGACAGTTGTGGAATACCAACCTGACTGCCACCCACCATGCATCTGGAAATGCCCCAGACAGTGGTGGAATACCAACCTGTCACCCACCATGCGGCCCAACAAATAGGAGTGTTGATCTGGAATGCCATGTCATTTCATAGCAGGACCCCTTTGGCTATCATCCACGGCACACTTATAGCACAGCAGTACATAATGATATTCTACACTCCATTTTGTTGCCCTTCATGAAAAGCCATCCTGGGCTTACATTCCAGAAACATAATGCCTGCCCACACATGACGAGAGTCTCTAATGCTTGTTTTTGTGTTTGCCAAGCTCTACCTTGGTCACCATGGTCACCAGATCTCGCCCAATAGGGAATATTTGGAGCATTTTAGGTATAGCTCTCAAAGCAGCTTGAAATTTTGATGATCTAAAACACCAACTGGACAAAATTTGGCATGATACCCCTCAGAAGGGCACCCAACAACTCTATCAAAAATGTAAAGCCAAACAACTGCTTGCATAATGGCCAGAGATGGACCAACACATTATTGACTTGCTCAAATTGTGAAGTTCCTTCTCTTGACTAAATCATTCAATTTTTCTGAAACTGTAATCATTTGTCTGTCTACAGATTTCCATCCCATTCAGATAATTCTTTTGTGGTGCATCATTTTGTTTTGTCTTAGAGTGTGCATGAGAAACAATGTTATAATTTTTTTATTATAATTAGATTGCTTGTGAATTATCAAATACTATGAGCCTGAAATACTAACAAAGCAGAACTTTTCTATTTATTTTTCATGAAAATGAAGAACCCATGTAGACAATAAACTGGATGCTCTGTTAAAATTATTTGAAGTTGGTTTCTTATTTTGGTGAAAGGAATGGATGTGATATTTTAGGAAGGGCGCTGGCTAACTTGTAGTGATATTTTTTTTTATTTTATTTTAATAATGCTATTCTGTCGCTTATTTCCTTGATGTTTGATTTTTATGTATAGTATTATGCTATGAAGGTCACAGTTTAAGTTTGTATTCACTGTTTTTGCACAAAATATTACTTTTAATTTGTATATACTTATAATCACATCTGATTTTGGGATTATAATCACATCTGATTTTGGAAACAGGCTGCAACATCATCCTCTGGTTCTGGCACTACAAATTATTCTGACAGCTATTTCTCACAATGTCAGTAATGTGTTTAGTGTGAGTTCTGTTGTTGAACCCCATACTTCTACTGTATAATTCAAATTTGATGAGGCTAATGAAAGATGTGCAGTTTTTAGCACATACATATCTTTACAATATTTGCTAACCATGTTTATGGAAAATATCTTCTTAGCTAGCTTACAGGCTAGGGAAAGCTATAGGCATGTCCCACTTGAGCTTGCCCTGGATTGTGATTCCCAAGAATTTTGGCCATTTTTCCTTTTTCTAAACTTTGTTTCTGGTGGATAATTTAGTACCAAAATATATTTGTTTCCTGGTGTTAAATTCTGTTGTTGCAGTCTTTGAAGCACTTATGGCTTTTATTGAAATCTTCACTAATTTATTGGTAACACTGTTCCACAGCACCTCTAGACTGCCACAGCCTTTGTGTTTGCACACAATTAATACATCATCTGCATACAACATTTTTTTACAATTAGAGGAACTGTAATTCATATCATTAATATAAATCAAGAAAAGAAGAGTCTCAACACACAACCTTGAGACACTCCACATTGGATTTAAGTAATTTTGGATTTGAATGACCCACTGTTTGTTTTAAGCAATATAAATTGTTTCTTGTTGCTATATATGGATTTAGCAACTCTCAGCCTGTTCCTCTAGTACACATGTCCCATCAGTTATTGTCAAGTTAATATACTGATGTTAGCACAACCAAATAATTTTTCAAGGTCAAGGAACTGTTCTCTATGGTAGTTATGGTTTTGTCTATTAACTGTGCTGCAATTACTCAAGTTGACTTGATTTTCATAAAGCCATTTTGATTTTCAAATACTAGATTGTGTTAACTTGAGGATGTCATTAATATAGTGTAAATAACTTTCTAAACTAACTCAGAAAATTCAGCTGAGATTGAGATTGTTCATTAGTTTTCAGTTTAGATTTATTGCCTTTCTTATAAATTGGTGTTCCTTGTGTTACTTTTAGAGTGAGAAACTACCTGACACAATTACATCATTTATTGCTGTTGCCATCATATCAGACATGTTGTCTATGCATATTTTTAATATGCTTAGAGACAGCCTATCATAGCTGCTGATTTTAAATATTTTATTGATCTGACTATGTATTTTATCTCACTGCTGTTAGCTCAAGTACATGCTTTGCTTAACTGAAATGCCCTTATATCTACAGTGGAGATTGTTCAAATGGTCACTGATGGATTTTTACAACAGAAGTAGTCATTAAAAACATCTGCAATTTGGTATTGGCATTTGATGATAATCCCTTTACAGTCGATGAGATGTGGTCCTTATCTGTTCCAGGATTGTTTGGCATAAGATTAAATGTTTCATTACTTTCTTTGGTGATAATTGTGAGTGGAACCTTTCTTTTCATTCTTAGGTATCTTAAGAGCTATGAAGTAGAGCTGTCCACTTGAAGCAGTTTTTCTTATACAACAACAGTACAGTTCAGGCCTGGCAAATTGTGCCACAGTAAATGGACAATTGAGGAAACACCAGTCAGTTCCCCACAATTTTGTATAGTTTTGTTCTAGAACTTGATTTCTCCATAGTATCCTTACTTCAAGGAGTGCTAGTCCCTAAAGGTACGCAGGAGAACTTCTGTGAAGTTTGGGAATTAGGAAAGATGTTTGTCAAGGTATTTAATTTGGTGAACTACTCAACCAATTAGTTCAGTAGTTGAAGATGAACACTTCTCTCATACACAGACCATGGATACTCCACGAGGTTCATATAACCCAAATGTTGTGACCAAGTTATTGTTTGCAAAGGTTTTAGATACTCACAAGGCTGAATTACAACTTTCCTTGGAATATACAACACTCTTTGGAAACATAAACTGGATGAAGGAGAGTAAATTCTCTCCAAGCAACCATCATCTGATTTGCGTAAGAAAACAGTGGGTTTACTCCAGAGCACAAGAAAACACACAATACCTGCAGACCACCATAAGGAACCTGTAGTATTCACTGTTAAAAAATCTATCTCTACACAAAACATTGTCTACACAATACATAAATTTTACAGTTAAGGAAAATGCATCATTACTGATAAGCCAGTCTTCACAGTGATCAGTCATTTAACTGAGAGCTTCCTGGGCCCATGTGAATTGCTATCACAAATGCTGTGCTGTTTACACAGATACATTGATGGATTTAATGAATGCTAATAACACCTTGCCATTTTGGCCATTATACAATATGTTACTTTGAATCTGACATTATACTCGCCTATGAATTGTTTGCTGTGGAAAGTTGTGGTTCACTGTGGATGTTCCTTATTGTGTATCTGCCTTTACACTGTCTGTGTGCTCATCATAGATTCAATACAGTTTTACTGGTACACTGATGCCATAAGGACAGAGGAGTGTGGAATGTTCTGTACATATGGCAACTGCTATTATACAGAAATGTAGGTTTTTGTAACATAAAAACGTGATAGAATATTCTTGGGTTTTTCGCTGTGTCAATTCACAGCACATCTGTTATGTTTTGGAAGGCGTACACACTGTTAACCAACACAGAAAGAAACTCAAGAAAATTTTACTGCAATGTCTGTTACATTGCTGGCTGTTAAAAGTACAACACCATGAAGATGGCATGCAACATATGTCAAATTGACATGAAGTGTGCGAATATAGAATCAATGGGTTCAGGAGGGCTATGCTTATTTCCATGTGGTACATCAGTGACCCAACATGACTAGCACCTGAGAGGACAGACATACTGTTTGGCTATGTCAGATGAAACAGACATGTTAAGTATGCTGAGCGAGGAAATGGTCTAGTTTGCAGCAAGACAAGTAACCAATCAGACAATATGACAGTGTCTGGCACACCATCAACTGTCAGCCCAGCAACCATTGTTACAGTTTTCACTGGTGTAGCAGCAGAGGCAGGCACTCAACAACACTGGACACACGAGTCGCATCACATCACCTATTCATATGAATCCTGGTTCCATGTTAAGCTTCATGATGGATGTACATTTGTAGAAGCTCCAAGAAGAAATAGCCTTCCAGATTGTATTCATCATTGACATACTGGCCCAGCACATGGCATGATGGTATCGTGTATCATTGGGCAATAACATCAACTGTGTTTGCATAGCCAGTAATCTGGACAGCAGCCAGTGGCTGTGTTTTATCTTTGAGTTCTCTATGACATTATCTTTCAACAACATAACATAATAGTGCACATTGGCTGTACTGCCATGACCTGCCTCGATACAGATGGTGTATAGCTCCTGCCCTGGTGTTTGGCTGTTGCCCTGGCCAGCTCATTTTACACATTTCTCACTCATTTAAAAAATCTGGTCATAGGTTGTCAAGGGACTGGCACTCCATCATTAGACAGTCATTATCATTGGTGAACTCTGGCACAGAGCTGAAGTAGCATGAAATGACATGCCCACATCTGTTATCCAAGCTCAGATCAACTTTATAACCAGCCACGTTTGAAGCTTTGTAGCTGTCAAAGGCAGCAGTTCTGTATACTAAGTTTTAAACCCTGCACATCACCCACAACAAATTTGATCAGGTATTCTTCCTTCCAAAATGTATATACACAATTAAAAGAACTGTTATATGGCCAGCAGTGTGTATTTGATGTGAACTCTGCAGTCTGCAATATCTTCGCAACAGATGCCTAGACTATTTTCAATGGTAATGAACAAAGGAGGTAAGTCTGCGTAACTGGAAATTACTGAATAATATACTCATTTGTTGTAAGTACTAATGAACATCATTTACGCCACCAACAATATTTTCTCTTAAACAAATCGCTTCCATTGTATACTGCTGCTGTTGTGGTTTTCAGTCCAGAGACTGGCTTAACGCAGCTCTCCATGCCGCCCTATCCCGTGCAAGACTCTTCATCTTGAAGTACCTACTGCAACCCACATCCTTATGAAACTGCTTAGTATATGCATCTCTTTGGTCTCCCTCTATCATTCTTACCCTCCACGCTGCCCTCCAATACTAAATTGGTGATCCCTTGATGCCTCAGAACATGTCCTACCAACCTATCCATTTTTCTAGTCAAGTTGTGCCACAAATTCCTCTTCTTCCCATTTCTATTCAGTACCTCCTCATTAGTTCTGTGATCTGCCCATCTAATCTTCAGTATTCTTCTGTAGCACTACATTTCAAAAGCTTCTATTCTCTTCTTGTCTAAACTATTTATTGTCCATGTTTCACTTCCATACACGGCTACACTCCATACAAATACTTCCAGAAAAGACTTCCTGACACTTAAATCTACACTCGATGTTAACAAATTTCTTTTCTTCTGGAATCTTTCCTTGCCACTGTCAGGCTACATTTTATGTCCTCTCTACTTTGGCCATCATCATATATTTTGCTCTGCAAATAGCAAAACTGATCTACTACTTTAAGCGTCTCATTTCCTAGTCTAATTCCCTCAGCATCACCTGATTTAATTTGACTACATTCAATTATCCTCGTTTTGCTTTTGTTATGTTTGTATTATATCCTTCTTTCAAGATACTGTCCATTCCATTCAGCTGCTCTTCCAGTTTCTTTGCTTCTCCATGGATTTTAATTCCTACTCCAAATTTTTCTTTTGTTTCCTTTACTGCTTGTTCAATGTGCAGATTAAATAACATCGTGGATGGTCTACAACCCTGTATCACTCCCTTCCCAACCACTGCTTCCCTTTCATACCCCTCGACTCTTATAACTGCCATCTGATTTCTGTGCAAACTGTAAATAGCCTTTAATTTCCTGTATTTGACCCCTGCCACTTTCAGAATTTCAAAGAGAATATTCCAGTCAACATTGTCAAGCTTTCTTTAAGTCTACAAATGCTATAAACGTAGGTTTGCTTTTCCTTAATCTTTCTTCTAAGATAAATTGTAGGGTCAGTATTGCCTCACGTGTTCCAACATTTCTATGGAATCCAAAGTGATCTTCCCCAAGGTCGGCTACTACAAGTTTTTCCATTTGTCTGTAAAGAATTCATGTTAGTATTTTGCAGCTGTATACTATTGAATACTACATGTAACAAATTTATGAAAAGGTAAGTTGCTGTTCACCATATAATGGAGATGTTAGACGCAGAAAGGCACAACAAAAAGAATGTTAGAAAGGTAGCTTTCAGTGAACAAGGCCTTTTTCAAAAATAGGCAACATACCCACACAATCACACAAACATAACTCACACACACAAGATCACAGTCTCTGGTTCTATCTGCCAGAGGCTGTAGTCATGTGTGTGTGTGTGTGTGTGTGTGTGTGTGTGTGTGTGTGAATTACTGTGCAATCACCATTCCCATCTCCCGACCTTGTCCCACACAGTTTGCCCCTCTTCCTTCGACAATATTCTTTCTTCATTAGTCACTCCCTGTGTGTGGAGCAGATGAATGTTTCAATCAATATATTTACTCATAACATAAGAATAACATTACCCTGTTCCGGTACAGCATTTGCATTCGGTTTTTATGTATGATCCGTATCATCCCAGGAGGTTGAATCCAGGCTTCTCCATCCACTTGTACGGGTACACCTTCATCACCTAAGAATAATAAAGAACTTATTTAATTAGAAGATGACATTTGGATTATAAAGACTGTTTGGACAACTTAAATAATAGATAAAATGTGCAATGGAACAAAATATGACAATCTTTGTAAAGCTTTATTATACTTTTATAATGCTTCATCAACACAGCTTATACAGTCATATGTTTTGTAAAGGATTTTACACGTGGCCAAGAGTGAAACTAATTTTTGGCAGGGTTTATTTAAAGTTAAAACAAACTAAACTGCATCATCTTCCACAAACAAAGAAATTCTTAATAAATAGCTGACCTAATATGTTAATCTGGACTGAATGACATTGGGCGATGCGATGGTGCTGCAAATTGATGAGACGTGAGGCTGCCATCTGAACTGAACCAAATACAGCTACAACTTCCAGAATACGATCATCAAAACTTGGTGCCAGGAAGATGTCATCCTCCTTGGTCCCACCCCAAAAATTGGTCCCACCCATGAAACTGAAAACAGAATATTAATATTTTGTTTAACTACCAGAAAGTTGTAACAACATTATTGAAGATATACTGAGCAAGAACTAATTTCAAATTCTGACAATATGAAGTATCATCACTAATTACACAGCAGTTAGGTTTATACAATGCAACAAATGATACTACTATAACAAATATATTATTACAACCTATAAGACAGGGTTCTTTTTGTAAAGTCACTACATTTTTTATAAACAGCATATCAAAATGCAGTGAACTCTCCAAATTTTGTGGCCACTTCATATAAACTACAGTGTCTAAAAATTAATATAGTATCATATACTTTACCTGGTGTAAAGTAAAACATATACTATATTGTACCTCGTGTATAGAACTAAATATACATGTATGTACTAAAATGAAAGCATTATGTTCAAATTTTATTAAAAAGAAAATAATATAATGCTACACTGACAATTGCAGCATTAATTTACAACATGTTTCTGAAACTGCAAGCATACTCATTAGATGTTAATTACTTTAGATCCTGTGTGAACAATTGGTTCAAAAATACGTGACAGATCTCTGTTCCTCAAACATTTCTCTTTGTGTAAATGTAAAGAATAAAAGAAAACTACCAGGACTGTGTAATACACAACTGTATATAATATACCTATAAGTACCATACTCTGATCTGTAAGTACTGGAAGGAGTAAAAGTAACAGCTCACTGCAAAGTTAAGGAGTCAAATGGCCAAGAGGCACATAAAGGAGACTGAAAATTTTATTAACCTTTCCAATGATGTCCTTCTTCTGAGCTAGCTACAGAATATACATGTTGTTGTTGTGGTCTTCAGTCCTGAGACTGGTTTGATGCAGCTCTCCATGCTACTCTATCCTGTGCAAGCTCCTTCATCTCCCAGTACCTACTGCAACCTACATCCTTCTGAATCCGCTTAGTGTATTCATCTCTTGGTCTCCCTCTACAATTTTTACCCTCCACGGTGCCCTCCAATGCTAAATTTGTGATCCCTTGATGCCTCAAAACATGTCCTACCAACCGATCCCTTCTTCTAGTCAAGTTGTGCCACAAACTTCTCTTCTCCCCAATTCTATTCAATACCTCCTCATTAGTTACGTGATCTACCCACCTTATTTTCAGCATTCTTCTGTAGCACCACATTTCGAAAGCTTCTATTCTCTTCTTGTCCAAACTAGTTATCATCCATGTTTCACTTCCATACATGGCTACACTCCATACAAATACTTTCAGAAACGACTTCCTGACGCTTAAATCTATACTCGATGTTAACAAATTTCTCTTCTTCAGAAACGCTTTCCTTCCCATTGCCAGTCTACATACATATTATGAAAACGACAGATTGCTACTCACTATGTAGAAGAGATGTTGATTTGCAGACAGACACAACAAAAAAACTGCTATACATATGCAAATAACATTGCCATTATTCCACCTTAGATTTTCCGTTATTTGAATACACTTACATATGTATACAGCTGCATGGCTGCATTAGCTGAACTGACTACATTGTTACAAAATTGCAGCTCGATTATGGTGGGGGAGATGTATCAGATGAAGAGAGCAAGAGGACCTAGAAGGGAGGGACGGGGAGGGGACGTGATGGCTGGAAAGAAGGGTGGCTGACAACTAGGAGAGAGAGAGAGAGGTAACACGTACGTGGAATAGGAATGTGTCACCAGTAATCTCATTCTGGCACAGGCAGGAGGAATTGCACGTGGCACATAATGACATGGAGGAGTGGACTGTGAGAAGAAGGCAGAACTGAGGAAAGTACTGACTGCACAGAGTAGAGTGTTCCTATGCTTTGAGACTTTGAAGCAGTCTGGCCTGGGCTGAGAGTACTCAGCCAAAGTTTAGCATGGTCAAGCCTTAGGACTCTTGCAAGCTAATATACAATTGGCAGTGTTTTTGGAGATCCTACTGCTATGTGTGTTTTCCTGTGGCACTGGACACCTGGCCTGGTTGAAGCAACACTGGGAGTAGTGGACTGGGAAACTCAGGCAACGGTTTTAGCTACTTTGTGTCCACATTTTGATACACAACATTTGGTAGATTACACATTTACAGTCACCTCAGAAATCAGCAACTTTAACTTTTTATTTGTGAACAATGAATTGTAGAACTTTTGGATCCAAAGATAGGGTGTTGATGCAGAAAGGGGACTTAACATAAAATGGCATATGGTACGGTTGACAGAAGTATGGAAAAAATGAAGAGTAAATAGAATTAAAATCAGGACATGTATTCTATTAAAGAAAAACAGTGCAGGGAAGAAATTCACATTAGACTTCGTCACAACAACAATAAATTAAAAACAATATTACAGATAGTAAAAGAGTGTGAGACATATTACCAAGATTTGTGAGTTATTTTAAAAACAAATGAAAGATATTCCATGTAAATCATTCAAGTTTGTGCATCTATGTGATTACACTCTAATAAGGAGACAAAAGACCTCTACAAAGAACTTCAGTGACTGATACATGGCAGCAAACCAAGACAATAATTGGGGATTTTAATGTAAGAGTGATATCAGAAATGATAGGGGTCATATGTTAATAGAAACTGCTGAAATGAACAAGAGATTTGTCCATCAGAGAGCCTATGGAGGATGGAGTTGGCACAGATTAACTGCAAATAAATCTGACCTTCAGTTCATGAGGGATCACAGATTTGTAAGATACAGAGTAAAAATATAAGAATTTTTAACATTGTGCAGCTCTGTCAGCAACTGTGATAACTGAACATGTAAAAACATGTAAAAGTAAGTACAAAGTTAGAAAGGAATAGGCTCATCTGGTGAGTAACCAAGAATGTAAAATATGAAATTTATTTGAGAAAAGGAAGGTATACCACATTAAATTTAGTAACAAGCCACAAGTTCAGCATATCGGAAAATGAAGATTACAACTAAATAGACGAAAGAAGTAATTATTTAGGAAACACACTTAGGCAAACAGCAAAGAAAGGTTGCATGTATCCAGAAAGCAAAGGAAAAGAACGCCACAAATGGAACAAGGCATATCTTAAAAGGAAGGCGGGAGTCATGAGGAAACAATAAGTGGAAAATGATATAATAAGCTGATTAAACAAAACTTACCACCATTGTCTTCAAGAACATGTAAGAAGATACAATGAGGAGTTGACTAGAGGAATGATTGCAGACAGTAAGAAAATGAAAAAGACAGGATCAAAAACATGTGCTGACTAGACACCATGTTCCATCAGTTCTGGTGACAGATGCCACTGTAACTACAGAGAGAAAGAATCAGAAACACATTAAAATTATGATATTCCAGAAGCACTGCCATAAGGAAGCCACTGTGGTGAACCAGAAGGAGGAGTGTCTGGAGAACATGGCTTTTAATAGCAGTTATTAAAGGTGAAGGAAGAAAAAAAAAGAGAGAGAGAGATTACCCACAACTTGAACAATGCTCTCATTTTTTACTTATACGAAACAACACTGGCAGCACATTAGAAATTATAGATCTATCAGAATCATCTCTGAGATGGTCTGATAGCATGTCTTTCTCATTCACCAAAGGTGAATCCACTGAATTTCTAGCTATGATGACATTTAAAGGCACTGGGGTGTGTTCAATCCATTGACAATGTGCAGATGTTACAGGAGCATACAACCAATGCAAGTAACACAGTCCAAATGGAGCCAAGTGCATTTGAGAGAATACATGACTCACTGCAAAGAAGGACTACTGAAGGAAGTGCATTAACAACATGCAACAATGCCTATAAAGTCTACTTCTATGTAACAGACAGATGGGAATGAGAGGACAGAGTGGCCCATATCTCAACAGTTGTTGGTTTCTGGACATATCATCTTGTCTACCATGTAGTGGGCCCAGGCTCGATTCCAGGACAGGTTGGAGATTTTCTCCACCCGTGGCCTGGGTGTTGTGTTGTCAACATCACCACCATCATTGTCATCATTATCAACATATCATCACGAACATGCAGGTTGCCCAATGTGGCATTACCTGAAAGAAGACTTGCACTCGGTGACCAAACTTCCCAGGATGGGGCCTAACGGCCAAACATGCCACACAATCATTTCACTTTTTTTCATTACAGGAACTTTTGTTCCAGTTTTGACCAACCTGTAGGAATATGTGGCACATTTCTTTGAGCAACCTATCTGTCCTCAACAAATCAAGTTTTCAGTAGGGTTTTAATCTGCCCTGGACAATGTCTGCCTAAAAACTGCTGTTACAGTCATAATCATAATGTTATGCACCTTTGATTTTAGCACTATGGAGCTGACATTTCCGGAACACATATATGCTGTATGCTGTTCCACCAGTGTGGGCTTAAATTTGACTGTGTAAACAGTCTGATTAAGTTGTTGCTGAGAACACTAGCAGATTTATAGTTTGCAGAACATATGGGAGCATACTATTAATCAATTGTGCTAAGAAAACCTGAGAGATCATATCGCTAGGAGCATCATGATAATTAGAAACAGGTTTCAAACACTGGCTGACTATGTATCAAACATAATCTAGATTTGTGTGCTGAAATATCAACTTTGTATGGTCCTCTCCATTCCTGTGGGCTTTATAAGGAAGCTGATACTCTTGAGACTATAGTTAAGCAGCTGGTTGACAGCTTCTTGCTCAGATAGGAAGAAATGGAATCTATAGCCTAATTTAGAACAGTTCGATAGGAATATTAATTTTTGTGCTATTTCTTTGAATATGCGGCCTATAAAAAGTGAACCCTAGAAAGAAATAAGTCAAGTTCTTGCTAGGTCAGGGTGTATACATGGACAAGGGAAAAAATTCCTGGATTTTTCCCGCTTGAAAATACACTTTCCCCCTGGTGAAAACACGCTTTTCCCGTGTTAAGTGACAGTATACTTTTCCTCGGCACAGTAAAACTTATCAGTCCTTTGAATGTTTATGGTTTTATATGCTGATGTAGAATTTCCCGTCACTTTAGAAAACAAAACTCAGGGGGAAAAAACATGTTTTGGAAAAGACCTTTGATGTGCAGCAACATGTACACTGCATATTTTCGCATTACGAAGGTATAAATTCGAATTCCACCAAACACCGCATGTTACTTTCCAAAGCATTGAAATCGAGATTGCGATGCATTTTTGTACGCCAGTCATAGCTCATGTCACATGATCTCGCCAGCTGATAACAGCATAGGACACGTGATGTAGTCAGCCATAAGATATATCACACGAATGTGCCAGTAAAATTTTTAATAACGACATAAATGTCTGATCTTTTGGGCTCAAAATCTTCTCTGTGATTTTATAAATTCATCGAACATTCTCGCACATAGTTCATCTTGTGTAAAAGGAAATTTACTTTGAAATTAAAGCTTTGCAAACCACCATTTGCAATATTTTCCAGTGACCTGTTAGAAACTGATATGCTTCAGCAGTTGCCAGAGAGTGCCAGATAACAGGTGCCACTGCTCTTGCGCAGCTACGATGACGCAGGAAGCCCGTATGTTCGTACGTGTAAAACATTAAAAGATCTTGCACTATGTCACAAAAGAAACAAGACATCAGAGGATACTTCACGAGCAACGGAATTTCGTGAACCATACTAAAATGCAAAATTCGGCTTAAAATGCACATTCGTATGTCCAGATTTGGATGTAAATTTTCTTGAGTGCCAGGACTGTATTATCTCATGTTTGGTTCTTTATTATGGCATAATGCCATGCGAGCTAGAAGATGGAAAACGTGCACTTGAAATGCAGCGAACAGTTGAAACTAGCCAACAGTGTGAAATTAAACACTTCGTTTCAAATAAATTGACTGCCTCAATGCTGAAGAATAATACAAACCAAATCTCTTTAGCAAACCGACAAAAATAACTTCATTGTTCTGCATGGCGATTAATGCTTGACTGTCAGAAAGGTGGAAATGAAACCTGAAACTAACAACATATTTTAGCCTTCTGTAATTATGCGAACATGTTTTAATACATTTGATAGCTCCAGGTCACAGAAATCCATTTTGTTTTCATTTAACATGAGAACAATAAATGAAGAGGAAACAGCAAAATCACTAAACGTAAACACAGGTCTCGTGGAGACTACCCACCTGCCCACTACAACTCAGACTGCTCTGTGCATAGCCCCGAATCTACAATGTTTCCGAACCAGGCAATATTAGATAAAGGTGCCCAGCCACACATCCGTCGCCAGAAGTAGAAGGTACTACTCATATGCGACTTAACTGCGCATGCACAAGAGACCGACTGCAACTGCTCAAACGAATCTAATGTAAACAGCTGTCACGTCATGCTCATCAGAGGCAATTTGTTGTTAGGAAGCATTGCATAGTGTTCCTAAAGCCTTTGACACATATTGCTGTTGGCAGACGCTTGTATGAGCACTATGTTTTGTTGTTGTACATGGCGCATTTCCTTTGCGACTTAAGTTTTATTTTCGTTTTTTTCTCTCTCGTTCATGTTTTGTTGCTGCAGTATTATTTTGTGGAAGTGGGATGAGTAATATCCTTTGCTTAAATATTGGTTCTTACCAGTCAAAACCACAAAAATTTGACTAAAAACTAAAACAATGAAAAATTCCTGGTCTTCTAAAAAATTCGCGGGTTTTTCCCAGTTTTCTCCCAGATGAAAAAATTCCTGGGTTTTTCCCAGATCTCCGGGTTGTCCCGGGTCGTATACACCCTGTAGGTGAACCATTTGCTTAGAATTGCCAAACTGGAATTTGAGATTGAAACTTCCACATATGTGTTCAGCACTTTTCTGCTTTCTACAGACACAACACCACTAACACTCTTCCTCCATACCCACCACCAAGGATTATGGTTGGTATTCAGAAAGCTGTAACATGGAAGAGCCCTTCTTGTATTTCGATTCAACAAATCTGAGAATCTCACTTCTCTAGGTAGCCACAAATGGAAAATCATCTCATGTGATAGCTCTCTCTGAATAATATGTATCACAGGAGATGAATCAGGCAGCTGAACCACAACAGCAGCCTCACTGACTAATTGATTGCAATTGAATCCAAATGTTTGATCATGTGTCACTGGAAATATAACAAAATTCCTTTAGCCTACGGTCATTTGGTAGCTCTTCTACCATACTTTCCAGATTTTTGACGCACTTATATGCTAAAAAGCCAGGATAGTTATTCAGCCCCCAGTCTTGTGTCCACAGAACTTATAAATTTATTTAGCAATACTATAGGGACACACATAACTTTATAAACAGAATCAGAATAAGTTCAATGGTTTGAATTATTTCTGAAGAAGTGGGGAATCATGGAAACAGGGGAGATACAATCACTGTCTGATTTATTCGAGTCTGTGCATGAAAGTAAACAAATGACAACAATAAAGAGACAGCACAGCCTCAGAGCAGGTTGATGATGAGGTAGTTCAAAAAATACTAGCCTTGTTATAAAGTGTACTTTATCAGTAAGTTATTACTTCATACATCCTATCAAATAACTATCCTGCTTTCTTTGCCTTCACAGATTGCTGCATGTCCTCATTTTCCAGTCCAGAGTTTCCTTTCTGCCAGTCTATAATAAAATTCTCTCTGTGTATAGAAAAATGTTTGCACATACATATTTTTTGTTTATTATGTTTTTGATAATAAAGTAGAAAATGAAAAGTTTAAGTGGCATTAATTAATTTGTAATTTTTTAATGAAAATCTTAACAGTATACTATATAATTTATGATGGAATACCTTGGAATGTTGAGTACAACTATACCCTGTAGTGACGGTAAAGGGATTCTTTGGCCATCACATTCAAGCTGTACACGCTGTTCCAAATTTTTATACGTTTTCTGTGAATGAAAAGGGAAAAAAAACATAAAAAAAACAGTTCTTCTAACAAGCTCTGCTAATGATGTGAATGAAATCTTTCATAACAAATCATTTCCATAAAACACATGACATATATGAAGTGGATAAAAGAGAACCAAATAAACTTAACATATGCTCTTTGGTATGAAAGACAGAAAATACTGGATGAAAATTTGCACATAAATTATGTAATTTAATTTTATTATTTTTGTTGTTACCTGTAGCCATTCTTTGCTGCCCAGTACACCATACCACATATAGTTCTTAGCTCGTGATCGACATTTCTCTGGATGTTCTTCTCTTTTCTGATGGAAATCCAATGAAATTTTGGCATCAATTCCAATACCAAAGTAGTTGTTCATGACACACCTTTCATAGTAACCTTCCCTGCAACAGGATACATGTAAATTGCTAAAAAAAAACTGCTTTAGCCACAGGAATATCACATTATCCTTTGACAACTGAGTTAATGTCTATAAAAACCACTTGTTTGCTAATGTCAACAGACATGTTATACACAACTGAATGCATGACTCACTGCTCTTCTTAAAAACTAGTCATATCCCAGGAAGGAGTGCTGTCTTTGAGCAGCTGTTTAATTGTATAAAATACCTAGCAGATATCAAAACTACACATGAGGGAAAATCAGAAAATCTTTGTGCTTACATTTTTTTTTGTTAAATTACAGCTGTAAATGTGAAGTCAAAATATCCACTCCCAGTGATGGACCTTTCTTGGAATATACTGGCCTTATCTGCCAAAATCACTGCAGCTAGGCACTGCTGTCAGTTTTGCAGATGATGGTGTGCTTCACATGTCCACAGTGTACTAGTAGCAAATTGTGATTCATTTTCTATGGAGCAAGGGATGAATGTCTGTCAAAATCCACAGGGAAATGCAGCCCTCAAAAAATTTTCATGCTTTGAGAAGTGTGAGGTGGTGGCAGTGAGAGTTCGCATAAGGTGAAGAAAACCTGCATGACAATGATCATTTTGAGAGGCTGTGTTTGTTGTTGACTGACAACAAAGTTTCCTGCATGGATGCAGTGGTGAAAGTGGATTGGCATGTGACCCTAAAGAACACTTCCCATGAGCTTGGCATTTCATACGAAGTGTTTACAACATTATTCGTTGCTCCTTAGGGTGCAAGAAGATTTCTTGTTGGTGTGTGCCTAAACAGTTGGATGACATGATGAAAGGCAAGTGAATGGTTGCTTCACTGAATCATCTGCAATGGCGTGCTAAGGAGGGCGACAATTTTCTGGACCACATTGTTACTGGCAATGAAATGCACATACTGTATTTCACACAATCAATGCTGACAGTTATTGTTACACACTGTCACATTTTCAGGCTGCCATCAGGAAGAAGTTCCGAAGGATGCTCTATGCAGACAATACGGTTAGCCTCCACAACAGTGCAATGCCACATGTGGCAATCAGAACTGCCAACAAGCTCTGGTCAGTTCACTGGGAGAGCCTGGACCACCCACCATACAGTATGGATCTTGTTCCTTAACGATTTTCACTTTTTCAGTTCCCTCAAGAAGCTCCTCACAGGACAGCGATTTGCATGCAATGATCAAGCCAAGACAGCAGTCCGACAGTGTTTCTGCAGTCAGTCAGATGAATTCTACCACAGAGGCATTTAGTGCTGCAATGGGACAAATGTCTGAACTGGAGTTGGAACTACGTGGAAAAATAGTAGAGGTACATAGAATCGTATGTATATTTGTAACTACCTCCATGCACCTTATTTTGGCTTTCATAAAAAAAAGGAGGCAAAGACTTTCTGTTTCCCACTCGTATGAAAGTAATTTGAAAATGTTGCTCCTCAACTACTCCCTAAAAGATTTATTGCCAATAAATTAATAGCTTATGTAATACAAAAGAATTACATGATGACTTCTATTGTTCAACTAAATACCGTTTTTATGTTATGTGAACTCATACAAAAATGACAGCAGACAGGTATAATTCAATTTTCCAGTAAATTGACTTGTTCTAAATCGTTAGAATATAAACTATCATAATTTGCTGCTTAATAATATTTGTGCTTATGTCAATTAAATGTAACCTAGTAAGTTAGCAAGAAAATTACTACCATGAAAGATAAAAATGCTACTAATTCTTCAGTTACAATAAATAGCTGCTGTTTATCACCTTTCAGGTTAATATTTACATGAATATAGAGGTAATTTAAAAGAAGATAGATAACTACATCTACAACAATGAAGGCCTGTTTGCAATACACTACCTATTATCTCACAGTTTTAGAATGTATACTAATATTTGCCATGGAGTTAAGAAAAACTTCCAGTCCACAATCTAGATAATTTTTAAGGGTGAGGTATTGGATTAATAGGAATCCCCAACATCTTGCTTTGGTTAGATAGGAGCTACAGCTACTACTACTTGTTGCAGACCTTTTCACCAGACTAATTAACTCCACTCTGAATCCTAGGCATGGATACAAAGTCTACATGAAAATCATTTTTGTCTTGTATTGTGTCTGTGAAAATAACAGTTCAGCTGATACCGATTTTTATGTTCAGCAACAAATGTTATTAAGGAGAAAATTTACTGGGGAAGTACTGTGGAGCCACCGTCAGCCGTACAGCAATTTGTGCACACTGAGTTGTTTAGCGCCACTGTCACACTTATGTAGATACTGAAGTGGCAACAAAGCACACTCTAATGTGTATGATGCTACTTTTATTTTTCTTCCCTTTTCATAGTATTAATTTTGAGCCACCATGGACCCGATGTTACTGCAATGCTGGCAGGAGCAGTTGTGGCTATAGAAGGAGCAGCAGCAGCAAGAGCAGATCCAGGTGCCGATAAACGAGAATGCAGAATTGCTTTACTCCCATGCCAACTAGTTGACAGGCCAGGCTCCTGCTGGACTGGTTTCTTCCCTGCCCCCAATGCAGTTTGCCGATTATGATGAGTCTACTGGAAGGTAGAAAAATTATCTGCATCAATTCTTGCTGCACTGCCAGGTGAGGCGTACTGCCTATCTAGTTGATAATGCCATCTTGTTATTCTCCAGCTGAGTGGAATTATATGAAGTTGTGCACAGTTTGATGCCCTCCACTAAGCCCAAAGAACTACCCTTTGACAAACTTTGTTGGTGGTTTACACAATACTTTGTGCATCAAACCCATGTGGTGGCAGCACGTTTGCAGTTTAATCGGTACCACAAGCACCCCGGGCAAAGTGTATTTTTGAGTGTCCCAAATGCACTAACTCGTATGCAGGCTAGCTAAATTTGGAATATGACTGTCCAGTTAGCACCTGACGCTGAAGTTCAAACTAGGGTGTTGACCTCGACTGACCCTTCTTTAGCTGACTTTGCTGAATTCGAAGAATCATATGAGCTTATGGCAGCAGCAAGGGACTTCATCTTCATCATCATCATCATCATCATCATCATCATCATCATCGTTTTCTAATTCCTGAGTGTGGTGTACAAACACTCGCCATCTCCTTCGGTCTTGATACATCTTCTGTTACAGGACAACTTCCCATTTGTGGGCAAGGGACATTCTTTCCAATAATTGGCTGGTGGAACAATCAGATGTGCATGGTAAACAGCCCCCAGTCCCCATGGGGAACCCCAGATGGTTTTCCTTCCCGCTGAGTCAATGTACACTATGTGATCAAAACTATCCGGACACCTGGCTGAAAATGACTTACAAGTTCGTGGCGCCTTCCATCGGTAATGCTGGAATTCAATGCGGTGTTGGCCCACCCCTTGCCTTGATTACAGCTTCCACTCTCACAGGCACACATTCAATCAGGTGCTGGAAGGTTTCTTGGGAAATGGCAGCCCATTCTTCACATAGTGTTGCACTGAGGAGAGGTATCAATGCTGGTCGGTGAGGCCTGGCACGAAGTCAGAGTTCCAAAACATCCCAAAGGTGTTCTACAGGATTCAGGTCAGGATTCTGTGCAGGCCAATCCATTACAGGGATGTTATTGTCATGTATCCACTCCACTGCAGGCCGTGCATTATGAACAGGTACTCGATCGTGTTGAAAGATGCAATCGCCATCCCCAAAGTGCTCTTCAACAGTAGGAAGCAAGAAGGTGCTTAAAACGTCAATGTAGACCTGTGCTGTGACTGTGCTATGAAAAACAATGAGGGGTGCAAGCCCCCTCCATGAAAAACACAAACGCACCACAACACCTCCACCTCCAAATTTTACCGTTGGCACTACACACGCGGGCAGATGACGTTCACCGGCCATTCACCATACCCACACGCTGCCATTGGATCACCACATTGTGTACCATGATTTGTCATTCCACACAATGTTTTTCCACTGTTTAATCGTCCCATATTTACACTCTTTACACCAAGCGAGGAATCGTTTAGCATTTACCGGCACGATGTGTGCCTTATGAGCAGCCGCTTGACCATGAAATCAAAGTTTTCTCACCTCCAACATAACTGTCATAAAACTTGCAGTGGATCTTGATGCAGTTTGGAATTCCTGTGCATGGTCAGGATAGATGTCTGCTTATTACACGTTACGACCCTCTTCAACTGTCGGCGGTCTCTGTTAGTCAACAGACGAGGTCGACCTGTATGCTTTTGTGCTGTACGTGTCCCTCCATGTTTCCACTTCACTTCACTATCACATTGGAAACAGTGGACCTAGGGATTGTTTGGAGTGTGGAAATCTCACATGCAGACGTGTGACACAAGTGACACACAATCATCTGACCACGTTCGAAGCCCATAAGTTCCGCGGAGCTCCCCATACTGCTCTCTCACGATGTCTAATGACTACTGAGGTCACTGATATGGAGTAGCTGGCAGTAGGTGTCAGCACAATGCACCTAATATGAAAAAACATACGTTTTTGGGGATGTCTGGACACTTTTGATCATGAAGTGTATGCTGATGATTCTGGTGCAATGGCATTGTGGCAATCCCTGTCTTTGCCTGCATCAATCCTGGCATCATAATTCCCACCTGTGGCATTTTTTGGGTCCTCAAAATCACTCTACTTCCACTCATAGGGTGAGCTAGCAGACCTGCCCTGACTGTTTTCCACTTAGTAAGTGTATGTGACAGTCGGGGCACGCCATGGATTGGTCAACGGACGCCCTGTGTTTTCAATGGACTGTGGGGCTGTTTACAATGCCCTGCATGTCACCCCAGCATAGTTTGCTGACTTTGGTAGTGGAGGGTGAGCAGTTGAATTTCAAGTGGACACAGGAGCAACAGTTCATCTCATTAACATAGATACGTACAGGCTCTTTGCCTGCGCAGTGCTGTAAGGGTCACTATGTCAAGTTATTTCTTATGGTAGACAGTATTTGAGGGGTTAATTCTCCATTTCACCATGTTATAAGAATGTGGAATGGCGACTTAGTGTATTTAAGCAAGTCTGGAGCACACTTTTTTTTGTACCATATGCAGTATTCAATTTTGGGGTGCACATAAGATTCAGTGACACATTACAATCAAGTACAAACTTCAATCCATCATTCACCGGCAATGCCACTGAAATTTAGATACTGTTCCCCAATGCATTGTTGGAATACTCACTTCATGCACACACAAGCACCACCTCCAGCATCTCTGGCCCAAGCTGCTGGAGTTGCCGGTCGTGTGTGCATGAGGTGTGCTTGCTTGTGTGTGTATGTTTCTTTACTGACGAAGACTGTGGCCGAAAGCCACATGTTTGTGTCTTTTAATCACACCTGTCTGCAACTTGAAGTGTCTTCTTCATGGTAAGTAGCACTCTATCTTTTCCTACATTGTTGATATTCCTACCTGGAGTTACCCTTGTTTGATCAACTTCAGTACATTATTGTTGGCCAACTAAGACACTGTGTGTTTGCATTAGATAGACACAAAATGGAAGGCTACTTTCAAGCATATAGTAATTCTTTACGCTGAAAAATGTTGTTAACAGGAGGGCAGGACAAGAGTTCAATGTAGTTGAGAGTAATGTTCACTAATGGAAGAAACAGATATTGGCACTACTACTAATAGAAAAAAATTCACTGGCCC
Source organism: Schistocerca serialis cubense (assembly GCF_023864345.2). Classification (NCBI taxonomy): domain Eukaryota; kingdom Metazoa; phylum Arthropoda; class Insecta; order Orthoptera; family Acrididae; genus Schistocerca; species Schistocerca serialis. Next base: position 220,981,388 of record NC_064639.1, on the reverse strand, counting down.
TTGCAAAGAGGGACACCCTGATGTTGAAGTAAAAGTTTTGAAATTCATCCACGAAAGGAGAAGGAATGGGCAATCTGTTCCTAGTGAGACCATACGAAATAAAGCAGAAGGGAAGCTGCAGTTCTTAATATACGTTAGCAAAACCTGCCCCATGCATCCCCCCACAACCACCTACTCCAGTCCTGCTACTGGTAAAACATACACAATTCAAGGCAGGGCCAACACCAGTCCCTCGGAACTGCGGAGATGGGAACTTGCACTCCAACACATCCTTTCATCCCGCCATCCCCCTGGACTCAACCTACGTTAACCAATCTCACTCCCATTTACTCTTCAGTCTTCTCCTTTTTCCCTCTCCTCTTTAGCCATTCATGCATCTTTTCATCCTACATAGTTGTGTTTATCTTTTTACTATATAGCTCTTTACTTCGGTATGCATCCTCTTTGGTTTGAAGCTGGCAAGTACTTAACAGTATAATATCTTTGGCTTCCCTCTGACAACCATGCCTCCATCCTTGCTACCCTCCCTGTTTACCTTTCCCTGTTGCTTCATAACCTGGGTTGTGAGTGACTGAATCCACTTTCCCTTCTTCCCTTTTTTCTCCTCTCTCCTCCCTGATGGAGGAACAAAGTTCCGAAAGCTAGGAATGTAAATTTTCTGTTCTGTTTTGTGAATCTATCGGCTGTACTGAGCTGAGGTAAGTACTGGCCAGCCCCTCAATCTCTTTGTTAGTATTTGGATTATTTTCTTATTAGCTCAGCCGGGACTTCATTCGTTAGATCTTGCTTGCTCTCTGGAAAGCCAACCTGATAGACAGTCAATAAATTATGCCCCGTTAAATGAGTCAGGTTTTGACCATAGGTCACTTTCTCAAACACTTCTGAAACAACAGGATTGCATTACGTGTCGTAAGTACAGTGTGCAGTACAAGTACAGAGTAGCAGAACTGTCTAGTCCACATATATTCGTACTACCCATGGCATCACCTTTTGGAGACATAATAAGACAAACTTCACAACCAACTTCACTGTATAAAACAAACCTGTTACAATAATACCAACAGTCCTAGGGTAATATCTTCCAAACAATTATTTAAACAGCTAAATATTATACCCTTGCCATGCATCAACATACAAAAAAGTGTAACTAATATAAAAAGATACAATGACTATTTCAAAACGAACTCAAATCTTCATTCTTACAACATAAGGATGTGCAAAGACAACCATACAAAAATAGTAAACTGGGCTATAACACAAAAACAAACAAACATTAAGTGTACTAGGTTGTACAACAAACTTCTGGCACAGATAAAATAAATTTAAAAAAAAAATCTTCGTTTAAAGTAGCAGTATTCAAATTTTGATGACTAGCTGCTATTATAGTGTAAATGAATATCTGCAATAAACCTGTAGCAAATAACTATATTCATTTACTCTACGTCAATAAGACTTCAAGTGCTTGCTATACTATGCAAGTGTTTTTTGAACAAAATTGTTGGAGTTCAGATTTTATTTGTATGTAAATACCTTTTGCATACATTTTCATAATTGGTCAAAGTTTTATAGGCAATTTCGCATATTATATTGCAAAAGGCACTATGTATCCTCGTATTATGTAGTGTACTGCACACACTAGTATTTTTTATAAGGAGTAAAATAGATCTAAAGGTGGGTTGCTCATCTCTGGTTTTACAATTGAATGTTACTACAGCACATTTAAATATGCTAGGAAATATGCCTTGAGACAATGACTGATTACAAATACAGCTATCAAGTCACCACAAGATTTTAGTCCTTTGCATGAAACACCACTGTAGTGTAGCATTCAAGTATTGACAGTAACATAGATGTCTTTACTGCCTGAGTGACATCAAGTAAATATTTTCAAAATTTTAATATATGTCTGTTTGATTTATTTCCAAATATTCGTGAAATTCTGTTTGTTTCTGTTTCATGGAGAGTTTATGAGTTCGTGACAACTTGGCATCATATGTCACTGTGAATTTTTTGACACTAATGTGTGTTGGTAGTGGTTTTTTATTACATGAATTGTTTTGACTAGTCTACGGGGGGAGGGGGGGGGGGGGGGATTAATTATTAAATTTGATGGCCAATGAGACAACATTACTGTCACAGTCATTTCCTCGATGTTATAATATAATGGATATATATATAATGGATATGAGCTCTCTACACAAGTAATTAGAGAAAATATGGAGAAAGGAGGAGTTGCCATATATGTCAAAAGTTGAAACTTCCTGGCAGATTAAAACTGTGTGCCCGACCGAGACTCGAACTCGGGACCTTTGCCTTTCGCGGGCAAGTGCTCAAGTTTCATATCAGCGCACACTCCGCTGCAGAGTGAAAATCTCATTCTGGAAACATCCCCCAGGCTGTGGCTAAGCCATGTCTCCGCTATATCCTTTCTTTCAGGAGTGCTAGTTCTGCAAGTTTCGCAGGAGAGCTTCTGTAAAGTTTGGAAGGTAGGAGACGAGATACTGGCAGAAGTAAAGCTGTGAGTACCGGGCGTGAGTCGTGCTTCGGTAGCTCAGTTGGTAGAGCACTTGCCCGCGAAAGGCAAAGGTCCCGAGTTCGAGTCTCGGTCGGGCACACAGTTTTAATCTGCCAGGAAGTTTCACATCAGCGCACACTCCGCTGCAGAGTGAAAATCTCATTCTGGAAACATCCCCCAGGCTGTGGCTAAGCCATGTCTCCGCTATATCCTTTCTTTCAGGAGTGCTAGTTCTGCAAGTTTCGCAGGAGAGCTTCTGTAAAGTTTGGAAGGTAGGAGACGAGATACTGGCAGAAGTAAAGCTGTGAGTACCGGGCGTGAGTCGTGCTTCGGTAGCTCAGTTGGTAGAGCACTTGCCCGCGAAAGGCAAAGGTCCCGAGTTCGAGTCTCGGTCGGGCACACAGTTTTAATCTGCCAGGAAGTTTCACATCAGCGCACACTCCGCTGCAGAGTGAAAATCTCATTCTGGAAACATCCCCCACGCTGTGGCTAAGCCATGTCTCCGCTATATCCATTCTTTCAGGAGTGCTAGTTCTGCAAGTTTCGCAGGAGAGATTCTGTAAAGTTTGGAAGGTAGGAGACGAGATACTGGCAGAAGTAAAGCTGTGAGTACCGGGCATGAGTCGTGCTTCGGTAGCTCAGTTGGTAGAGCACTTGCCCGCGAAAGGCAAAGGTCCCGAGTTCGAGTCTCGGTCGGGCACACAGTTTTAATCTGCCAGGAAGTTTCATATCAGCGCACACTCCGCTGCAGAGTGAAAATCTCATTCTGGAAACATCCCCCAGGCTGTGGCTAAGCCATGTCTCCGCTATATCCTTTCTTTCAGGAGTGCTAGTTCTGCAAGTTTCGCAGGAGAGCTTCTGTAAAGTTTGGAAGGTAGGAGACGAGATACTGGCAGAAGTAAAGCTGTGAGTACCGGGCGTGAGTCGTGCTTCGGTAGCTCAGATGGTAGGGCACTTGCCCACGAAAGGCAAAGGTCCCGAGTTCGAGTCTCGGTCGGGCACACAGTTTTAATCTGCCAGGAAGTTTCATATCAGCGCACACTCCGCTGCAGAGTGAAAATCTCATTCTGGAAACATCCCCCAGGCTGTGGCTAAGCCATGTCTCCGCTATATCCTTTCTTTCAGGAGTGCTAGTTCTGCAAGTTTCGCAGGAGAGCTTCTGTAAAGTTTGGAAGGTAGGAGACGAGATACTGGCAGAAGTAAAGCTGTGAGTACCGGGCGTGAGTCGTGCTTCGGTAGCTCAGTTGGTAGAGCACTTGCCCGCGAAAGGCAAAGGTCCCGAGTTCGAGTCTCGGTCGGGCACACAGTTTTAATCTGCCAGGAAGTTTCACATCAGCGCACGCTCCGCTGCAGAGTGAAAATCTCATTCTGGAAACATCCCCCAGGCTGTGGCTAAGCCATGTCTCCGCTATATCCTTTCTTTCAGGAGTGCTAGTTGTGCAAGTTTCGCAGGAGAGCTTCTGTAAAGTTTGGAAGGTAGGAGACGAGATACTGGCAGAAGTAAAGCTGTGAGTACCGGGCGTGAGTCATGCTTCAGTAGCTCAGTTGGTAGAGCACTTGCCCGCGAAAGGCAAAGGTCCCGAGTTCGAGTCTCGGTCGGGCACACAGTTTTAATCTGCCAGGAAGTTTCATATCAGCGCACACTCCGCTGCAGAGTGAAAATCTCATTCTGGAAACATCCCCCAGGCTGTGGCTAAGCCATGTCTCCGCTATATCCTTTCTTTCAGGAGTGCTAGTTCTGCAAGTTTCGCAGGAGAGCTTCTGTAAAGTTTGGAAGGTAGGAGACGAGATACTGGCAGAAGTAAAGCTGTGAGTACCGGGCGTGAGTCGTGCTTCGGTAGCTCAGTTGGTAGAGCACTTGCCCGCGAAAGGCAAAGGTCCCGAGTTCGAGTCTCGGTCGGGCACACAGTTTTAATCTGCCAGGAAGTTTCATATCAGCGCACACTCCGCTGCAGAGTGAAAATCTCATTCTGGAAACATCCCCCAGGCTGTGGCTAAGCCATGTCTGCGCTATATCCTTTCTTTCAGGAGTGCTAGTTCTGCAAGTTTCGCAGGAGAGCTTCTGTAAAGTTTGGAAGGTAGGAGACGAGATACTGGCAGAAGTAAAGCTGTGAGTACCGGGCGTGAGTCGTGCTTCGGTAGCTCAGTTGGTAGAGCACTTGCCCGCGAAAGGCAAAGGTCCCGAGTTCGAGTCTCGGTCGGGCACACAGTTTTAATCTGCCAGGAAGTTTCATATCAGCGCACACTCCGCTGCAGAGTGAAAATCTCATTCTGGAAACATCCCCCAGGCTGTGGCTAAGCCATGTCTCCGCTATATCCTTTCTTTCAGGAGTGCTAGTTCTGCAAGTTTCGCAGGAGAGCTTCTGTAAAGTTTGGAAGGTAGGAGACGAGATACTGGCAGAAGTAAAGCTGTGAGTACCGGGCGTGAGTCGTGCTTCGGTAGCTCAGTTGGTAGAGCACTTGCCCGCGAAAGGCAAAGGTCCCAAGTTCGAGTCTCGGTCGGGCACACAGTTTTAATCTGCCAGGAAGTTTCATATCAGCGCACACTCCGCTGCAGAGTGAAAATCTCATTCTGGAAACATCCCCCAGGCTGTGGCTAAGCCATGTCTCAGCTATATCCTTTCTTTCAGGAGTGCTAGTTCTGCAAGTTTCGCAGGAGAGCTTCTGTAAAGTTTGGAAGGTAGGAGACGAGATACTGGCAGAAGTAAAGCTGTGAGTACCGGGCGTGAGTTGTGCTTTGGTAGCTCAGTTGGTAGAGCACTTGCCCGCGAAAGGCAAAGGTCCCGAGTTCGAGTCTCGGTCGGGCACACAGTTTTAATCTGCCAGGAAGTTTCACATCAGCGCACACTCCGCTGCAGAGTGAAAATCTCATTCTGGAAACATCCCCCAGGCTGTGGCTAAGCCATGTCTCCGCTATATCCTTTCTTTCAGGAGTGCTAGTTCTGCAAGTTTCGCAGGAGAGCTTCTGTAAAGTTTGGAAGGTAGGAGACGAGATACTGGCAGAAGTAAAGCTGTGAGTACCGGGCGTGAGTCGTGCTTCGGTAGCTCAGTTGGTAGAGCACTTGCCCGCGAAAGGCAAAGGTCCCGAGTTCGAGTCTCGGTCGGGCACACAGTTTTAATCTGCCAGGAAGTTTCATATCAGCGCACACTCCGCTGCAGAGTGAAAATCTCATTCTGGAAACATCCCCCAGGCTGTGGCTAAGCCATGTCTCCGCTATATCCTTTCTTTCAGGAGTGCTAGTTCTGCAAGTTTCGCAGGAGAGCTTCTGTAAAGTTTGGAAGGTAGGAGACGAGATACTGGCAGAAGTAAAGCTGTGAGTACCGGGCGTGAGTCGTGCTTCGGTAGCTCAGTTGGTAGAGCACTTGCCCGCGAAAGGCAAAGGTCCCGAGTTCGAGTCTCGGTCGGGCACACAGTTTTAATCTGCCAGGAAGTTTCACATCAGCGCACACTCCGCTGCAGAGTGAAAATCTCGTTCTGGAAACATCCCCCATGCTGTGGCTAAGCCATGTCTCCGCTATATCCTTTCTTTCAGGAGTGCTAGTTGTGCAAGTTTCGCAGGAGAGCTTCTGTAAAGTTTGGAAGGTAGGAGACGAGATACTGGCAGAAGTAAAGCTGTGAGTACCGGGCGTGAGTCGTGCTTCGGTAGCTCAGTTGGTAGAGCACTTGCCCGCGAAAGGCAAAGGTCCCGAGTTCGAGTCTCGGTCGGGCACACAGTTTTAATCTGCCAGGAAGTTTCATATCAGCGCACACTCCGCTGCAGAGTGAAAATCTCATTCTGGAAACACCCCCCAGGCTGTGGCTAAGCCATGTCTCAGCTATATCCTTTCTTTCAGGAGTGCTAGTTCTGCAAGTTTCGCAGGAGAGCTTCTGTAAAGTTTGGAAGGTAGGAGACGAGATACTGGCAGAAGTAAAGCTGTGAGTACCGGGCGTGAGTCGTGCTTTGGTAGCTCAGTTGGCAGAGCACTTGCCCGCGAAAGGCAAAGGTCCCGAGTTCGAGTCTCGGTCGGGCACACAGTTTTAATCTGCCAGGAAGTTTCACATCAGCGCACACTCCGCTGCAGAGTGAAAATCTCATTCTGGAAACATCCCCCACGCTGTGGCTAAGCCATGTCTCCGCTATATCCTTTCTTTCAGGAGTGCTAGTTCTGCAAGTTTCGCAGGAGAGCTTCTGTAAAGTTTGGAAGGTAGGAGACGAGATACTGGCAGAAGTAAAGCTGTGAGTACCGGGCGTGAGTCGTGCTTCGGTAGCTCAGTTGGTAGAGCACTTGCCCGCGAAAGGCAAAGGTCCCGAGTTCAAGTCTCGGTCGGGCACACAGTTTTAATCTGCCAGGAAGTTTCATATCAGCGCACACTCCGCTGCAGAGTGAAAATCTCATTCTGGAAACATCCCCCAGGCTGTGGCTAAGCCATGTCTCCGCTATATCCTTTCTTTCAGGAGTGCTAGTTCTGCAAGTTTCGCAGGAGAGCTTCTGTAAAGTTTGGAAGGTAGGAGACGAGATACTGGCAGAAGTAAAGCTGTGAGTACCGGGCGTGAGTCGTGCTTCGGTAGCTCAGTTGGTAGGGCACTTGCCCACGAAAGGCAAAGGTCCCGAGTTCGAGTCTCGGTCAGGCACACAGTTTTAATCTGCCAGGAAGTTTCATATCAGCGCACACTCCGCTGCAGAGTGAAAATCTCATTCTGGAAACATCCCCCAGGCTGTGGCTAAGCCATGTCTCCGCTATATCCTTTCTTTCAGGAGTGCTAGTTCTGCAAGTTTCGCAGGAGAGCTTCTGTAAAGTTTGGAAGGTAGGAGACGAGATACTGGCAGAAGTAAAGCTGTGAGTACCGGGCGTGAGTCGTGCTTCGGTAGCTCAGTTGGTAGAGCACTTGCCCGCGAAAGGCAAAGGTCCCGAGTTCGAGTCTCGGTCGGGCACACAGTTTTAATCTGCCAGGAAGTTTCACATCAGCGCACACTCCGCTGCAGAGTGAAAATCTCATTCTGGAAACATCCCCCAGGCTGTGGCTAAGCCATGTCTCCGCTATATCCTTTCTTTCAGGAGTGCTAGTTCTGCAAGTTTCGCAGGAGAGCTTCTGTAAAGTTTGGAAGGTAGGAGACGAGATACTGGCAGAAGTAAATCTGTGAGTACCGGGCGTGAGTCGTGCTTCGGTAGCTCAGTTGGTAGAGCACTTGCCCGCGAAAGGCAAAGGTCCCGAGTTCGAGTCTCGGTCGGGCACACAGTTTTAATCTGCCAGGAAGTTTCATATCAGCGCACACTCTGCTGCAGAGTGAAAATCTCATTCTGGAAACATCCCCCAGGCTGTGGCTAAGCCATGTCTCCGCTATATCCTTTCTTTCAGGAGTGCTAGTTCTGCAAGTTTCGCAGGAGAGCTTCTGTAAAGTTTGGAAGGTAGGAGACGAGATACTGGCAGAAGTAAAGCTGTGAGTACCGGGCGTGAGTCGTGCTTCGGTAGCTCAGTTGGTAGAGCACTTGCCCACGAAAGGCAAAGGTCCCGAGTTCGAGTCTCGGTCGGGCACACAGTTTTAATCTGCCAGGAAGTTTCATATCAGCGCACACTCCGCTGCAGAGTGAAAATCTCATTCTGGAAACATCCCCCAGGCTGTGGCTGAGCCATGTCTCCGCTATATCCTTTCTTTCAGGAGTGCTAGTTCTGCAAGTTTCGCAGGAGAGCTTCTGTAAAGTTTGGAAGGTAGGAGACGAGATACTGGCAGAAGTAAAGCTGTGAGTACCGGGCGTGAGTCGTGCTTCAGTAGCTCAGTTGGTAGAGCACTTGCCCGCGAAAGGCAAAGGTCCCGAGTTCGAGTCTCGGTCGGGCACACAGTTTTAATCTGCCAGGAAGTTTCATATCAGCGCACACTCCGCTGCAGAGTGAAAATCTCATTCATGTCAAAAGTTATCATTGTGCAAAAAGTATAGAAACGAAAAAGTTTTGTGTAGAAAAACATATAGAAGCATGTGCCTGTGAGCTTAAATTAAATAAAGGCACATTTATAATTGTAACTGTATATAGGTCCCCATCAGGAAATTTTCAACTATTTCTGAAAAATTTGTACTCCTTGTTGTGCTATCTGTCAGACAGGGGGAAGCAAATTATTATTTGTGGGGACTTCAATGTAGATTCTCTGAAAGAGGGTAATAGGAAAAATGACCTTGAAGTATTACTTGGTTCTTTCAATTTGACACCCGTTATTGATTTTCCTACTCAGGTGGTAAAGGACAGCAAGCTCACTGATAGATAACTTCTTTATAGACCAAGATAAGTTTAACCAGATAAATGCTCAGCCTGTTGAGAATGGTCTTCCTGATCATGGTGCACAGCTAGTTACAATATATGACATAGTTCCACTCAGCAGTACTAAACAGTCCTCCAAAGTAGTACGTTCAGTCAACGATTTAACAAATGCAAATTTCAGGGAAAGCCTACAGCAGTTAGACTGGCATGAGGTGTACCGTGAACCTGATGCCAATTTAAAATATAATTTATTTCATGACACTTTTGTAAATGCATTTCAAAACTGCTTCCCCAAGAAAATAGTCAAATATACTCTTAAGAAACCATGTAACAAACCATATGTAACCGTATGTAACAAGCATATAGCTAAGGTAGAATATTCAAAATTTTTAGGTGTGTCCATTGATGAGAGATTAAATTGGAAGAAACACATTGATGATCTGCTGAAACGTTTGAGTTCAGCTACTTATGCAATAAGGGTCATTGCAAATTTTGGTGATAAACATCTTAGTAAATTAGCTTACTATGCCTATTTTCACTCATTGCTTGCATATGGCATCATATTTTGGGGTAATACTAAGGGTAGAAAAATATCTTGTAACCGGAAAAGGGAAATGTATCTGACAGCAAGAAAGAGTAGTGACCCAGAAACTATCAAACATTATAAAAATTACTGTTATATATAAAAACAAAGATGAGGTGACTTACCGAACAAAAGCGCTGGCAGGTCGATAGACACACAAACAAACACAAACACACACACAAAATTCAAGCTTTCGCAACAAACTGTTGCCTCATCAGGAAAGAGGGAAGGAGAGGGGAAGACGAAAGGAAGTGGGTTTTTGGGTAAGGAGTCATTCCAATCCCGGGAGCGGAAAGACTTACCTTAGGGGGAAAAAAGGACAGGTATACACTCGCACACACGCACATATCCATCCACACATACAGACACAAGCAGACATATTTAAAGACAAAGAGTTTGGGCAGAGATGTCAGTCGAGGCAGAAGTGTAGAGGCAAAGAAGTTGTTGAAAGACAGGTGAGGTATGAGTGGCGGCAACTTGAAATTAGCGGAGATTGAGGCCTGGCGGATGACGAGAAGAGAGGATATACTGAAGGGCAAGTTCCCATCTCCGGAGTTCGGATAGGTTGGTGTTGGTGGGAAGTATCCAGATAACCCGGACGGTGTAACACTGTGCCAAGATGTGCTGGCTGTGCAACAAGGCATGTTTAGCCACAGGGTGATCCTCATTACCAACAAACACTGTCTGCCTGTGTCCATTCATGCGAATGGACAGTTTGTTGCTGGTCATTCCCACATAGAATGCATCACAGTGTAGGCAGGTCAGTTGGTAAATCACGTGGGTGCTTTCACACGTGGCTCTGCCTCTGATCGTGTACACCTTCCGGGTTACAGGACTGGAGTAGGTGGTGGTGGGAGGGTGCATGGGACAGGTTTTGCATCGGGGGCGGTTACAAGGATAGGAGCCAGAGGGTAGGGAAGGTGGTTTGGGGATTTCATAGGGATGAACTAACAGGTTACGAAGGTTAGGTGGACGGCGGAAAGACACTCTTGGCGGAGTGGGGAGGATTTCATGAAGGATGGATCTCATTTCAGGGCAGGATTTGAGGAAGTCGTATCCCTGCTGGAGAGCCACATTCAGAGTCTGGTCCAGTCCCGGAAAGTATCCTGTCACAAGTGGGGCACTTTTGTGGTTCTTCTGTGGGGGATTCTGGGTTTGAGGGGACGAGGAAGTGGCTCTGGTTATTTGCTTCTGTACCAGGTCGGGAGGGTAGTTGCGGGATGCGAAAGCTGTTTTCAGGTTGTTGGTGTAATGATTCAGGGATTCCGGACTGGAGCAGATTCGTTTGCCACGAAGACCTAGGCTGTAGGGAAGGGACCGTTTGATGTGGAATGGGTGGCAGCTGTCATAATGGAGGTACTGTTGCTTGTTGGTGGGTTTGATGTGGACGGACGTGTGAAGTTGGCCATTGGACAGGTGGAGGTCAACGTCAAGGAAAGTGGCATGGGATTTGGAGTAGGACCAGGTGAAACTGATGGAACTAAAGGAGTTGAGGTTGGAGAGGAAGTTCTGGAGTTCTTCTTCACATCCTTTCGTCTTCCCCTCTCCTTCCCTCTTTCCTGATGAGGCAACAGTTTGTTGCGAAAGCTTGAATTTTGTGTGTGTGTTTGTGTTTGTTTGTGTGTCTATCGACCTGCCAGCGCTTTTGTTCGGTAAGTCACCTCATCTTTGTTTTTATATATAATTTTTCCCACGTGGAATGTTTCCTTCCATTATATTGATATCATAAAAATTACTGTGTTATATTAAGAAAAGTTATTAAAAAATCCAGAAGTATGTGTATCATGTCTGAAATCAGCAACTCTGATAATAAAATTAAAACAATTTGGAAAGTTATTAAAAGAGAAACAGGTCAACCAAGAGCACAGGAAGACAGTATTTCCATCAAATTGAATGAAAACTTTACGAACAAAAGTCAGAAATTGAAAATATTTTTAATAATCATTTTCTAAATGTTGTGGATATAGTAGAATCCAGGTGTTCATTAGACGATGCTAGGCAGTTAATGGAAGAGGCCATACCCATGCAATTAGATACAATTGAAATCTCACCCACTTCTCCCTCTGAAATTAGGAAAATAATAAACTTGCTTAAAAGCAAAAACTCACATGGAATTGATGGCATTTCCAGCAAAATACTAAAAGCTTGTTCTCAACAGATAAGTAAGATTCTCAGCCACCCGTGTAATAGCTCTCTGCAACAGGGCATTTTCCCTGATAGTCTGAAATATGCTATTGTTATACCTTTGCATAAAAAAGGGGATGGATCTGATGTCAACAATTACCGTCCAATCTCCCTTCTAACAGCTTTATCCAAAATTTTTGAGAAAGTAATGTATTCAAGAGTAGCTTCACATATCTGTAAAAATGAAGTACTAACAAAATGTCAGTTTGGTTTCCAGAAAGGTTTTTCAACAGAAAATGCCATATATGCTTTCACCAATCAAATTTTGAATGATCTGAATAACCGAACACCACCCATTGGAATTTTTTGTGATCTCTCAAAGGCTTTTGATTGTGCAATTCATGAAATTCTGCTAGACAAGCTCAAGTATTGTGGCATGAGTGGGACAGTGCACAAATGGTTTAAATCGTACCTAACTGGAAGAGTGCAGAAAGTTGAAATAACCAGTTCTCATAATATGCAAAGATCAGCAAATTCCTCAAACTGGGGAACTATCAAGAATGGGGTTCCACAAGGGTCGGTCTTGGGTCCTTTGTTGTTCTTAATATATATTAATGACTTGCCATTCTATATTCATGAAGAGGCAAAGTTAGTTCTCTTTGCTGATGATACAAGTATAGTAATCACACCTGACAAACAAGTATTAACTGATGAAATTGTCAATAATGTCTTTCAGAAAATTACTAAGTGGTTCCTTGTAAACGGACTCTCACTGAATTTTGATAAGACACAGTACATACAGTTCCGTACAATAAATGGTATGATGCCATTAATAAATATAGACCTTAATCGGAAGCATATATCTAAGGTAGAATATTCAAAATTTTTAGGTGTGTCCATTGATGAGAGATTAAATTGGAAGAAACACACTGATGATCTGCTGAAACGTTTGAGTTCAGCTACTTATGCAATAAGGGTCATTGCAAATTTTGGTGATAAACATCTTAGTAAATTAGCTTACTACGCCTATTTTCACTCACTGCTTGCATATGGCATCATATTTTGGGGTAATTCATCACTGAGGAATAAAGTATTTATTGCACAAAAGCGTGTAATCAGAATAATAGCTGAAGTCCACCCAAGATCATCCTGCAGACATTTATTTAAGGATCTAGGGATATTCACAGTAGCTTCTCAGTATATATACTCTCTTATGAAATTTGTTATTAACAACCAAACCCAATTCAAAAGCAATAGCAGTGTGCATAATTACAATACTAGGAGAATGGATGATCTTCACTATTCAAGATTAAATATAACTTTGGCACAGAAAGGGGTGAATTATACTGCCACTAAAGTCTTTGGCCACTTACCAAATAGTATCAAAAGTCTGACAGATAACCAACAAGTATTTAAGAAGAAATTAAAAGAATTTCTGAATGACAACTCCTTCTACTCCATAGAGGAATTTTTAGATATAAATTAAGAAAAAAGAAAAAAAAATATTTAAAAAAATTAAAAAAAAAGTTGTTACATTAACTTAATTATGTTGTTAAATTAACTTAATTTTGTCATGTATTGGAAAATTTGACTTGTTTCACATCATTATGTAATATCGTATTCATGATCCATGGAACTAGTATTAATCTAATCTAATCTATTTTCATTACCAGGTTTCTTTCTTCCTCTTTAGCGACATTTCAAATTGTTTTTCGTCTATTCTTGAAGCATTATATTTTGTGAATAGTGCAAGCATTTTCATTTTTAATAATAGACCAGAGGATTTTATATCAATGGTGGTAATGGGATTGCAAGAATTTCTTACAACTTTTGCCCTCACTTAGGGTTGTTGAAATTTTTAATCCTACTGAGATATTTATTTATTATCTAAACACATAGTGAAAACATCATGCCACTGTTGTTACTTACACTTTTTGGAATGATTGAAATACAAATTTTAGTTACACATGGGAAAATGCAGTCATCTACAAAGCAGATTGCTTATAAATCATTTGTATGTCTCATCTTAGAATACTGCTCACGCGTGTGGGACCCACACCATATAGGAGTAAAGTGAGATATTGAACACACACACAGAATTATAGCACATATGGTCACAGGTCTGTTTGACCCATGGGAGAGCACTGTGGGGATGTTGAAGAACTAGAATTGGCAGATACCTGAAGATAGACGCCAGTCATCAGATTAGGTTAGACTAGGGGCACTGCCTATGCACTAGGTTTCAAGAACCAGCGTTAAGTGAAGAATCTAACAGTATTCTTCAGCCCCCGATGTATCACTTACAGTAAGACATCTTAGCCTTGCAATTTGATTAGTGGCCAGAGTGACGAATGGTAGCTAAGGTGTGCGCCAAGTGATACAATAAAATAAGCTGAGCACCCAAATAGTTAAGAATACTGAACTGATACCAGGAAGCGATAGTGTGTGTGGATAAATTTATTTGTTGTTGAGGCTGGAGTGCCAAACCATTAATGTTATTGTTAGAAGAATATGAAAATAGCCTAAGTGCAGTTTAGAAACTATAATATATGTTTGTGTTTATATGTGTGATGAAGAATAACTTATACCAAACAATGGAAAATCCAGGATGGAATGTAACAATATTGTGAAAACGAAAGTTGCCACTCACCATATACTGGAGATGCTGAGTCGCAGATAGGCGCAACATAAAGACTATAACAAATAAAGCTTTTGGCCAGTAAGGCCTTCGTCAAAAAGAGAATACACACACGCACACACAACAAACAAACGCAACTGCAGTCTAAGGCAACTGTAGCCACAGTGTGTTGTCTGTGGGTTTCTGCCGTTCTCTATTACTCTATCGTAAGTTTCAGGTTATGGTTTGCCTCAGTATGACTTTCAATGTTGAGGAAAAGAAATTAATGTTGGTTAACAAATTGTTTTAAAGAGTATTTGGTAACAAATGATGTTCAATAGTTTTCCCCAGCCCATCCTCTAGGACTTGTCAGTTGGCATCCTCCTAAGACACAATTGCTTGTTACCTGTATCAGTTGAGTTGCTAGAGCATGGTTGTTGCATTCTAGTCCTACCCTCCTTCCACTGAACATCATTTGTTTTTCTTGTATTTTTTTTTATTTTCTCGTTTATTTTATTACTTAGTGTTGCATGGAAATTGTTTGGTCCTGATTATTGTTTCAGGTACTCTATGAAACTGGAATCTCATGCCATAATCAGAGTGTGAACCCTCAAGAAGGAGCAGCTTAAGCACAAATTGTGAGGATGGGGCCAAAGTGAGGATGGCGGCATCAGTGAGCTACATGTGCATCTCCGTGCAGCAGTCATGATTCCCCTGCGCATCACAGAGGAGCGTGTAGGCCACATTAATATTGCACTAGCAAGTTGCTCCATTTCCCTGGTACAGTTAGAGAAGAATGTCGAATCCTTGTCCGACACTACTCCCTCTTGCCTGCAAATTCATCACTTACAAGTGCAGATTGCTCATTTGTCCAATCAAGTGGAGGACTTGAGATCTGTGGTTTCCGATGTTCCCTCTAGGGCTAAGGTAGATGAATTATTGCTCATGGTAACATCCATGCAAAGAAAGCTAAGTGCCTTATAACGGGACCAATGGTCCTGAGAGGGAGAGGGGAGTGGCCCTGCAGAGGAATATCTAGGGGAAACTCACAGCCCCAATGAAAAAAATATGCCTAATGAGGTGGTGTATTTTGCAATACTTCCCAATCCTTTTCATAGCATGATTAAAGGTATAGATTATCTTGTCATGGATACTGCAAACCAGTTAGTGAAATTTTTGTGGTTCTCTGTAAACTTAGAGGAGCAAGTCACTGTATTTAAGCTATCTTGGAATTTGATTTTTCAAATCATTTACACACTCATGTACGTGTTTGTTAGTTGAAATGGTTTGGCCTGGTCCACAGGGGTGATTTGCATAAGCTACACTTCATGGTCGTTCAGCAATGTCTGTCTGCTTGATTCAGGAACAAGTTAATTCAGAAATATTTGTTTCACATCCAGCAGGTTGGAGAACCTCTTACTGATTACATGTGTGAAGTGCATATCTGCCGCACTTGCATTCGAAATGCAACTTTCAGAGGCAGGAGTAGTTGCTAGCATTGTGCAGGGCACCAATTCAAAGAATCACTCTCAGGTTTTGTTTTTGTAAAGGCCTACCACACATCAAGATTTAGATCATCTGGTTTCTGATTCATTGGGGTTGCTCAAGCCAATGCTACACCTGAGTACATTAGGAAACCCAGGCGTCCTCCGGGCAATAGGATTACTGTTACAACTAACATCACTTGCAGTAAGGGGTGGTGTTTCCATTACAGGGAGCTGGGGCATTTTGCCCACCGGCGATTGACCTCCTTCTGTGCGGATGCAGACACTTTGCCTGAACTCTTATGGGACTCAGTAGGATTGTCTGCTGCGAGTAATGAGTGTAATGGGCAGGGGCACTATGACTGTAGTGTGTGGACATTAAGTTGAGAATGTGGGTCTCACGGGGAGTGTGCAAGGGATAAATCCATGCAGTCCCACTATCCTCTGTGCCCTCGGTGGCTCAGGTGGATAGAGCATCTGCCATGTAAGCAGGAGATCCTGGGTTCGAGTTCTGGTCGGATCACACATTTTCAAACTGTCCCCCTTGATGTATATCAATGCCTGTCGGCAGCTTAGGGTCTTGATTTAATTGTCATTTCATTCTAGAGAGTTGCATGGTCACCAATGTTATCTGTTCTTTCGGACATGTCCAAAAGAACAAATACCATCTTCATATACCCCAAATTTTGATTTATCCTTTATTTTACAAACTGATGCTTCAAATTTGGAAATAGCAGATGTGTTGCTGCCCAAACAGGATGGGTGGCATGCCCTATCGCTTGTGTGTCATATGCTTTAATGACCATAGAGGCTAAATATTTGACCTATGATCTTAAGGTACTTGCTGTCCTAGATAGTACTGAAAATTTTAAGTTCTACCTACAGTACCACCAGTTTAGTTTACGAACTGACAACCAGGCTCTTTCATGGTCATGGGACACCCCTGTCAGAAATGGCATAGTGCAATGTGGTCGGTGCACATTTCTGCATTTAAGTTCTCATCACTGTTGTGCTAAGCCCTATGTTTGACTTGGGTTATGAGGAAACTTTGGTTCCACGAGTGTCTGACGAGGGAGCTACTATTAGGGCAAGTCTTGGTGGAGATGCCTGAGTTTGGTGATGTTGTGCAACAACATGATTCTGACCCAGAGTTGTTATATATTAAACAGTCTCTTCATTGTGGGGAGGAAGTGCGTGGCTACTAGATTCAAAAAAAGGAATTTTGTGTTCACAATCCAAGAGTGGTGGTTAGTGGAAAATTTGTTTGCCTTGGGATCTCAGTATATTTAATATTACCATCAGTTTCTGTTAAGTGGACATTTAGGCACTTATAAAAATCATACACAAGATTAAACAACTTGTGATGTGCCCTCACTTTACAAAGATTTAAGGAGAATGGTTGGATAGTGCAAAATGTCCTATGGAATGTATTTTCATTGATTATGTCAGCCCCCTTCCCTGGACTCAGATGGGTTACCGCTATATTTTTGTAGCAGTGGATGCCTTCTCACGTTTTGTATGGTTGATGCTGAGCATGAGGGGGAGTAACTGCAGGGGCCATCACTAAACATGTTATTAAAATCATTTCTCTCTTTGGTCCTCCTGTCATTCTCATCATTGAGAACGCCCCAGCCTTTGTGTGTCATGAAATCCGCTGGATTTGTTTTCGGCATGCAACTACCATTGCCTATTACTCTCAACCATCTTTTGCAGAAAGGGTTAACAGGAACTCGAAGGCTGCTCTTATTACTTACCACTCAGATGCTTTGTCAAAATGAGTATGTTCCCTCCCACAGTTGAATTTTGCCTCTAATACAGCAAGGCATGAAGCTCATCAAGTCGTACAAGCATCCATAATGTTTGTCCATCACATAAATTTGCCACTGTCCAACTTGAGAGAAATAGCAGCCTTGCTTCCTGATCAGACTACTCATGAGGTTCTTAGGGATAACTGATAGAGACCGAGAGCAGACACTGCTAGGGCCCATCAGGCTAATGATGTGCTTCAACTACAGATGCCAGCCTGCCAATTTTAAGATGGTGACATGGTCTCCATTCATAACATTGGAGGTCACGAGGAAGGAGGAAATGTATCCAGTAAGTTTATGACATGTTTTGTGGGTCTGTGCCATGTCCTGTGGTAGTCCACTCTCTGGTCACAATGTGAGTGAAGGATGAGGCATCGACCAGATGCAAAGGGTACATGTAAGTCAGGTTAAGCTTGCTGAACTCTCCAGGTGTTCAGTTTACGTGGGAGAGGCTGAGCCATGCACCAAGTTCAATACCATGTACCCGGCATGTTGAGCACATTCTTTGCTGATTACAAGGTCTCTTGTGTAAAAGAGGAAGTGGGCTGTGTAAAAAGGAAAGGTGCCGGTAGGGACTTGGAAGTTATGGTGGATAGTGTGTCCAGTGGAACATAGGGGGCTTCCTGGAGAGCAATTGGTCGGCACTGCTGGTGCACCATTTTTCTGGTGCGAGCAATGGCAGTCGGCATTCTCCATGCATGACAGTGTGGCTGCTGTGGCAGTGTGGCTGCTGATGTGCCATGCTGGGCCAGCCAAATCCCGCTCCGGCTGTACTAGTTTGCACAGTAATTGAGTTCTTCCTATGGAATTTGGTGTTAGTCAGTGAAGCTCTCCAGTCATTTCCCCTTCTGCATTAGGTGACCAGAATGCCTTCACCACAGGATTTTACTGGGTACTGGGTCAGTACCTTCTTCAGGTTCCTTGGCTGAGAGGAAAGAGCCCGGTTGTCCTCCCTCAAGTATATGGTGGGCATCATATGTTCTCCAGGGAATTGTCACCGATGCTGATGTTGGTTGTGTTCGAAGCAGCTCAGCACTGGTCTTCTGCTTGATTTTTCAATTTTTTTTAGTTGTACTGCACTCCTACATTTTCTGTTTAATGTGATTTTGAAGTGGTTTGTGGCATGTGTTCAGCAGTCTCCCATGGGGAAATTAGCTTCTTTCTAGAGTAAATGTTTTTAAAAAGAACTTGGGAACTTATTTTAAGTAAAATTCTGACTGTTGTTTTGGTGACTAAATCTTAAGGCCTAGAGGCCTATGCCAAATTCTGTGTCACATTTTGTCACTACGTTGGTCTTAAGAGAAGAGATCCACTTTATTTAGTGGCAGTGACTGATTTCTTGCAGCCAATAAGTTTTTTTTCCCTCTTAGGTACCATAACAGCCTTTATGAGAAATAATTGAAATATTTTATGTAATGCTTAATGATGTTTGCCTCTGTTAAATTGTATCTAAAACGTGCTAAAAGCAATTCCATGAGGACAATTAAATTTTTGACAACCTCTGATTTGATCATTAAGCTAATAAAAGGGCTTTTGTACACCTTCGGTTGTGGGTACTAGTTTGAAGGCTGCTTCTGCATTTATTTATTAAGATTGTGGTTATATTTGTTCTACACTTAAGATACTAATAATTTTTTATCCTTGGCCAGCAGTGATTCTGGCTTATAGTGTATACCTCAATTAAACCTGTTAACTTTAACTAGAACTGCAGTGCAAGTTAACATTCACCAAAGGCTCTGGTTTTATCTAACCTGTTCACTGCTTGAGAGAGCTTTGCTGTGCACTACCTATTCTCTCTTGGCTTATTGTTACCAGGGGGCTGGGTCCAGAGGTCTACATCTGGGGTCTTTGTGTCGTCTGTAGGTTTCTGCCGCTCTATTACTCTATTGTAATTTACAGGTTATGGTGTGCTTTGGCATGACATTCAATGTAAATTATTTTTATGTAATGTTTTGATGACTTGTATTTTTTCAATGAAAAAACTTTAAAGAATATCCAAACTGTTTTGCTTCTGGTATTTCACATTTAATGCCTTTTCTTATAGCTGAAAGCTCAAGTTTAATCATTAATGTGTTTTTTAACTTGAGCCTTGTAAACTGTTGCTGTTGAGAAAAAGGAATTATTGTTGATTAATAAATTGTTTTAAAGAGTGCTTGGTGACAAATGATGTTCAACAGTTTTCCCCCGCCCTTATACAAGGACCTGTTGATTGGTGACCTCCTAAGATATAAGTGCTTATTACCTAATCAGCCTTCTCTGAAAACTACCTAGAACAGATAGTTCAGAAAACCCCTTATGGTGGAAATGTACTGGATCTAATGGCAACAAACTGATCTGACCTCTTTGAGGATGTCTACATCAATACTGGTGTAAATCATAATGATGTGCTTGTGGGAACAATAATTAGCAAAGCACAAACGACAATTAAAACAAGTAGAAAGACATACAGAGTGTTCTGCTAAATGTGTTTGCTTGCCTCTGTAAGTTATGAAGTAATAGGCACCGGAAATATTCATGAATGGAGGGCTCCATGTGGTTCCCAAGTGGAAATATTTATTGCAATAGGTCACCATAAGAAATATTACACTGTCTGCGGAACTATGAATATAGTTTATTGTGTTATTATCCAAAGAGTTACAGCAAAATGATAAAAATTTTTAAATGGAAAAATAGTTGTTTCTATCATGCATTGGAATCAGTAACACCAGCTGTGTATACATCAATTTAAATTACATTCCTATCACTTTTAGTTTGGGAGCAACAACCCTTCAAAGTTTCAGGGGCAGATGCCACATGCTGTACATAATACATGGCTGTGTGGTGGGTGATGGATGTTCTGGCAGTGGGAAGTTGATTTAAATGAGATGTTCAAATGTGTGTCCACGTTCCTGAATGCACAATGCAATGCGCCTTCTAAAGGATTTGCAGATGAGATGTAACATCGCTGGTGTCAAGGGGCAACATGTGTCCCCGATGCACCGTTTTACATCATCTGGGGATGTGGGCTCAGTGACATAAACACGTTCCTTTAGATATCCCCACAAAAAGAAATCTAATGTGTTAAATCGGGTGACCTTGCAGGCCATGAATGGGGACCATAGTGCCCCAACCACCTTCCTGCAAACCTGTTGTTTAGTTCTTCCACAACAGCACATGCAGAATGGGCTGGGTGACCATCGTGCTGCATCCATATACAGACTCTCTTGTGTAGACACGCAAGTTCAAGGAGACCACCCAAACTGTAGACTATAAATGTGCGATATAACTCACCTGTCAGTGTACCTGGGAAGTAGTGTGGACTGATGATTTCATCCCCAAGGATTCCACACCACACATTAATAGACCACCAACATTGACGGTCACCAGGTTGTACCCACCGAGGATTGTCTGTGGCCCAGTAGTGCATGTTATGGTGATTCACTGTACCATAATTTGTGAATATGGACTCATCAGAGAACATAACACCTTGTAAAGACTCCAGCATGAAATTATTCATGGCCCATTCACAGAATGTAACTCTCACACGGAAATCATTCCCATGCAGTTCCTGGGTCAGTGGCAGGTGGTACGGATGAAACCTGTGGCCGTGTACTATACGCCACACAGATGTGAGACTGACACCAGTGACTGCAGCAATGGTTCGTAAGCTGGCATGAGGATCATGGTGTACTGCAGCTAAAACCAACACCTCCGTCTTCTCACTTCTTGCAGTTCTTCGTCTGTTACTGCGGCGCATTACTAAGCTGCCTGTTTCCTGCAGTCATTGTTCGGCACATAAGAATGTAATGGTTGCTGCAGCTCTTCACCTAGGATATCTCACGGCGTACGCCATGGCTGCTTCAGTGGCATCGTGTTGGCACTCGTCGAGCATCAGCAACATGTCAATGCACTCGTTGTTCGTGTATGCCAACTTCATCTGATGTCAGTAACTGTGGTATATTGAGCCCAATTTGTTTGTGTGGCTTGAACTGTTAGGTAAACAACTGTGTGTGGCGACAGTTGGCAGTCTAAAAGCGCATCGAGGAAGCTTCTCGCTCCGTGACACCGGCGATGTTACAACTCGGCCGCACCACATTCAGAAGGCGCACTGTGTTCTGCACAGCGTGTGTGGTATCTACCACTGAAACTTTGAAGGGTTATAGCTCCCAAACTAAAGGTGATAGGAATGTAATTTAAATTGATGTGAACACAGCTGGTGTTACTGATTCAAGTGCATGATAGAAACAACTATTGTTACATTTAAAAATTTTTATCTTTTTGCTGTAACTCTTTGGATAATAACACAATAAACTATGTTCATAGCTCTGCAGACAGTATAACGTTTCTTGTGGTGACCTACCACAATAAATATTTCCGTCGCCTATTACTTCATAACTTACAGAGGCAAACACATTTAGTGAAACACCCTGTATATGTTCAGTACACTAGATAAAACAGCAGTAGTGTCATATCTCAATGAGGATCTTCAAACTCAGTACAGAGCAGGGCATAGGAACTATGGCTCAAGTTTAACATAATAGTTAACCATGCACTGGATAGATATGTATGCAGTAGAGCACTCTGTAATGGGAGAGATCCTCCTTAGTATATAGTCACTGTAAAGAAACTTCTAAAGAAACAGAGGCAACTGCAGAATAGGGGTAAAATGAAGCACAGAACTGTAGATAGAGAGATGCTGAATGACACACATTTGGCTGTCAATAAGCCTTCAATAACAACCATAATAAAACATTGTCAAATGGTCTTTCACACATAGAAGAAATTCTGATTGCATGTACCGGTTATTAGTGGCACCAAAGTTGGTGTCCAGTCACTCATGAATGTGACAGGAATTGAAAATGAGGGCAGCAAAGCAAAAGCTGAAATGGTTAATTCTGTTTCCAAATATTCCTTTACAAGGAAAATTACCCCAGTTTAACCCTCACACCACTGAAAATATGAGTGAAATAAGTGTTAGTGTCACTGGCATTGAGAAACAGCTGAAATCATTAAAACTGAACAAAGCTCCAGAGCTGATGAAAACACTATCAGACTCTATACTGAAATTGCAGCTAAGTTAGGCCCTCTTCTGACTATAATCTATCATAGAACACTGTAACAAAAAATGGTGCCCAGTAGTTGGGTGAAAATGCAGGCCACACCTATTTACAAGAAGCATAGTAGAAGTGATCCACAAAACTACAGTGTAACATCCTTAACATAGATTTGTTTTAGAATCTTAGAACATATTCTGACCTCAAACATAATGAGGTACCTCTAACACAATGACCTCCTCCATGCCAACCAGCATGGATTCCGAAAACATCAATCATGTGAAAACCAACTCATACTGTTCTCATGTGACATATTGAAAGCTTTGGATCAAGAATGTCGGGTAGATGCAGTTTTTCTTGATTTCCGAAAAGGACTTGACTCAGTATCACATTTATGCCTAAACTCTACAGCATGGTCACATGGAATGTCAAGTGAAACTTGTGACTGGACTGAGGATTTTTTGGTAGGGAGGACGCAGCATGTTATCTTGTATGGAGAGTCATTGTCAAATGTGCACTTTGGATGTGCCCCAGGGAAATGTGTTAGGACCCTTGCTGCTCATGCTGTATATATTCATGACTTTGTGCACAATATTAATAGTAACATCAGACATTTTGAATATGATGAAGTTATCCACAATGAAGTACTGTCTGAAAGAAGCTGCATAAATATTCAGTGAGATCTTGATAAGATTTCAAAGTGGTGCAAAAGTTGGTAACTTGTTTTAAATTTTCAAGAATGTAAAATTGTGCACTCACAAAATGAAAAAAAAAAACAACATAGTATTATATGACTATAATATTAATAAGTCACAGTAGGAACAGGCCTACTCATATAAATATCTGGTCATAACACTTTGTAGGGATATGAAATGGAATTATCACATGGGGTCAGTCATGGGTAAAGCAGGTGGTAGACTTCAGTTTATTGGTAGAATACTGAGGAAATGCAATCTGTCCGCAAAGGAGACTGCTTACAAAACACTCATGCAACCTTTTCTAGAATATTGCTCGAGAGTGTGGGACTGGTGCAAAACAGGAGTAACAGGGGATATTGAACATATGCAGAGAAGTGCAGCACGAATGATCAGAGGCTTGTCTGATCCATGGGAGAGTGTCACAGAGACGCTGATGAAACTAAAATGGCAAATTCTTGATGACAGACATACCGTAAACTATCCCAAGCCAACCTACTTTCAAAAACTGCTTTAAATGATGATTTTAGGATTATGCTACAATCCCTTATGTATCATATAGGTATAATGATGAGAAAATTAGATTAATTACAGCATACACAGAGGCATTCAAATGATCATTCTTCCTGTGCTGCATATGTGAATGGAATGGGAAGAAACCCTAATGACTGGTACAATGAGATGTCCATCTTCCATAATTTCACAGTGGTTTGCAGAGTATAGATGTATATGTTTGGAATAAGAGTATCTTTTATAAACTGTATTGAAAAGATCATAAAGAGATAACGCATTTAATGATGAAAACTGGACATAAACTAGAGATAAAAAACATCTGCAAAGCTGGTGACAGTTGCTTTATTAGACTTTATTCATTGTAAGTACACAATTAGTTTGTCATTTTTCTCAAACACTGGCTTTCTAAATTTACAAAGCAGTGTTTCAGAAGAACAAAGTTGCCTCTCTTCAAAAGATTCCACTTAAATTCTATGAAAATATGTTTCAGAAGAACAAAGTTGCCTCTCTTCAAAAGATTCCACTTAAATTCTATGAAAATATGTTTCAGAAGAACAAAGTTGCCTCTCTTCAAAAGATTCCACTTAAATTCTATGAAAATATGTACTAGACCTGTTCTGATTTGCAACATATCTAGTGATGTGTTCCTCAATCTGACTGATGTTTACTGTCATGCATATTTAATAATGACTAACATGCAGAATCAGTACTCTACAATTGGTTACACTAGCATCCAGTATGCAATTCCTTTTAAAGATGTGCTATATTTTTCCCAGAACCCTACCAATGAAACTAAGTCCTGCACTTCTCTTTCAAATACTGGTTTCACATGTTCATACCATTTCATTTTGTCTCAACATTATTGCTTTTAAGTATTTAAGCACTGTGGCAGGCTAGAGAAATTCATTACAGAATATTATAACTGTTTTCAGTATGGAATTATGTCATTTTGTCAAGGGAGTTATCTTGCATTTATTTAGGTTTTGATAGTTGCCAGTCAGTACACCAAGTAGAAATACTGTTCTGTGTTTTCTTACAATCATCCAGTGACAGTCCTTTCTAACAGACAACATCAGTCAATACTCTAAAATTGCTGCTGACTTTATCTGAGAAATCTTTTATATGTACTGAGTTACTGGTGTTCCTATAAGGGGCAGTCAAATAAAAACAAGACAGATGGAAAAAGTCGTTAAACTGTTTAATACTTCAAAAGTAATTGCCATAACTGTTAATACATCCATCCCAATGTGATATAAGATAGTCAGTGCCTTTATGGAAAAACATTCGCAGTTGCCTATGGAACCACAATCAGGAATGCATCTCTTCGCCTGAAGTAAATTGATGGCAATGAATGTCTTTCTTCAGGGTTCCATGGAAATTGCATGGAGAAAGATCAGGACTGTATGGAGGATATGTAGGGCTTCCCAGCAAAACATTTGCAGTGTAGTTGAAACAACCTTGGCAACATGTGAGCTGGCATTATCCTGCAACATAATAATGCTGTCTTCTGACCTGCTGCTCATTGACTTCCTGGGACACAGCGCCACAAATAACACACTGCAGGCACTATGCAAAAATTAAAGCATTCCATCAAGTCCAAACGCCTGGAAATGTTGACAGACAGCTTCATTCTGTTGTAGGATAATGCCCACCAACATGTTGCCATGGCTGTTTCAAATACACTGCAGATATTTCACCCTTATACATCCTTCATACAGTCCCGATCTCTCTCCATGCAATTTCCATATTTTTGGAGCCCTGAAGAACGATATTTGTGGCCATCAATTTGCTTCAGATGAGGAGCTGCACACCTGTATACAGTCACGGTTCTGTAGGCAATCACAAGCATTTTTCCACAAAGATGCTGACCACCGTGTCCACATCAGGTAAACGTATTAACAGTTATAATGATTACTTATGAAATAATATGCACTTTACTCACTTTTCTCCACCTGTCTCATTTTCCTTTGGCTGCCTCTTATATTTTGCCTTTTTGAATACACCTGATGTTACCATCAATTTTGTTGAATATCTACATCTACATGGTTACTCTGCAATTCACACGTAAGTGCCCCTAGCAGAGGATTCATCAAACCATTTTCATACTACTTCTCTACCATTCCACTCTCAAATGGCACGTGGGAAAAAGGAACACCTAAATCTTTCCGTTCAAGCTCTGATTTCTCTTATTTTATTATGATGATCATTTCTCCCTACATAGATGGGTGTCAACAAAATATTTTCGCATTCAAAAGAGAAAGTTGGTGATTGAAGTTTCGTGAATAGGTCTTGCTGCAAAGAAAACTGCCTTTGTTTCAGTGACTGCCACCCCAACTCACGTATCATATCAGTGACACTCTCACCCCTATTGCACAATAACACGAAACAAGCTGCCCTTCTTTGCACTTTTTCGATGTCCTCCATCATCCCTATCTGGTAAGGATTCCGTAACGCGCAGCAGTATTCCAGCAGAGGATGTACAAGTGTAATGTAGGCTGTCTCTTTAGAGGATTTGTCCCATCTTCTAAGTGTTCTACCAACAAAGCGCAGTCTTTGTTTCGCCTTCCCCACAATATTATGACCTCGCACTTTTCTTTGTTTGGTGCAAGTTGCCACTTTTTGTACCATACAGTAATTTCTCTCTAGATCATTTTGTAATTGGAATTGATCGTCTGATTATTTTACTAGACGGTAAATTACAGTGTCATCTGTAAACAATCTGAGGGGGCTGCTCAGATTATCATCTATATCATTTATGTACATCAGGAACAGCAGAGGGCCTATGACATTACCTTGTGGAATTCCAGATATCACTTCTGTTCTACTCCATGATTTACCATCTATCACTATGAACTGTGACCTCTCTGAGAGGAAATCACGAATCCAGTCACACAACTGAGACGATACTCCATATGCATTCAATTTGATTAATAGTTGCTTGTGAGGAACTGTATCAAAAGCCTTCTGGAAATATAGGAATATGGAATCGATCTAAGATCCCTTGTTCACAGCACTCATTACTTCATGGGAATAAAGAGCTAGCTGTCCCATGTTATGTACTAGGTTCTGATAGAAAATTCAGTGAGAAAGAGAGATAGTTGTGAAGATTTGCTATGTAACTGTACAACTATGCTGGTTATCAGTTAACAATGTGCTACAGTCTGTAATGCTTTTCAGAAATTTAGGACGATGGAATATTTGAAAGATTTGTGTGATGCTGATTCTTTGGAGCAGCTTCTGTTTCTTCAGGTTTGTCATAATATTCAAGCATAGAATATACTCTAAGATTTTAAAAACTCCTGACATGTTCAGCAAGATGTCAAGGAGGACATGGAGACACATATATCTTTGTGTAAGGCGTGATGTACATACAGATCCAGCAGTTACATAGTTTTTATATGTAAGTACCCAATATATAATATAATGTTTTGACCTCGGGCCACAGGGACTTCTTGCCACTGTCTCACAGTTTGAGTATAATGATCAAGGCAGTTCTATCTTACATTATCATAACTAGAGAATTAGCGTCTACATTCTCTGAAGATAAACTTCAAAGTTAAGTATAATAAAACATGTTTACTGCTGTAATCAATGTTTATTAAACATTTTACTTACAAAAGTGTTTCATCAGGATCCATCAAAGGTGAAACAGCAGCACAAAGAGCATCAGCATTTGCCAAAAGTACTTTACTCACAACACCAGCACCACTTACATCTGCAAAAAATGAAACAGTGTACATTAGGAAACAGAAAAAATGGAACAGAATGTTAAGTACGAGTAAGTAATGCTAAATTCTCCTCAATATAAACAAAACAGTGCTTTTGATGGACACACTGCTGAATAACTATCATAATTATCAATCACATGTGACAGTATTACACCATTACTGACATACAGATGTACAAATCACAAGCTTTATGTATCTTGCCCTTGGAATATTTTTTTTCTTTCTTTTTCCATTAGTATCAACAAAAGAAGTATATTTCAATGATATTTAATGGAAGCTGAAGGTGAATTGTGGAGAAAGGACTACAGACTTTTATCTGATAGTACAGCTTATATGTAACACTTTAATGATTCATATAATATGACCAAGAAATTGATTCTGAGAACAATAAACATAAATAATTACATTATTATATGAGAAATTCATAGGAGAGGATACCCCTTCCCACCCTCTCATCCCCAAAATAGAATTATGATTTTTGCAAATTGATCCTGCCTCCAGACAGACAGATATATCAATTTAAAGAAATCCAGAAAGTAATGGATATTGTCTGTAGCAAGTGTATAAAGAGGCACTTGGTGTGAATTCTCATAACTATTTCTCTTTTGTCATTATTTTCTTTGGATCTGAAAATACCAGATGGCTCTGGGTTTAAAAAGCTCCCAGCAGAATTGTACCTTTCATTCACAAAGATTTCCTTGTGTTATCAGACAATGTTGAAAACTACTGAATGTGAAACATAAATTATTCATATGAACCTAAACATTATCTGCATGGCAGCAAAATATTATGTGCCAATCTCATACAAACTATCCTTTCTCAGTTAAGCACACTGTAAATAGCAGAAACCTATTATAAAGTGGTAGTATTCGTATGTTTGGTCATTAATAAGCACCATATTTTTCAATAATTTTGGGTTTTATTTTGTTGAAGATTGTGCTTAAATTCCTCCACCTCTCCCTTTTCCACAAAACTAATAGGAGATCTGCCCCCACCCACTCTCCTAGCACAGATCCTGCGTATGCTCTTGGGCATAGATAATATGTATGGTAGCCCTAGAAATAAGAGAGTAAAATAGTTAATACTATGTTGTAGGAGAGGAAGCAGGTGGCATTTTATAACTTACATTACAATATTTGCTTTCTTTTTCTCTTCTGTAATAACTGGAATCCAATTCATGGAGACTGTTCTATCTTCCCAACTTCTGGTGCATTGTGGCAGTTGCTTCTGATTTAAATTGAACCAATCAGTTGCTTCCTTAAATATGAAGTTTTTGCATACCAATAGTCTCTTTCTTATTTCTACACTTTATGCACCTTTCTTGAAGCATAGTTCAGATTTGCTTGTGTTTTCATAGTATTCTATTTATCATCTAAACTTCTTTAACTCAGTTTTTCCTGAGAGAATTTTGACTTGATCTCTGTTATCAACATATGAATAGCTGTTTTCCTTTTCCAGCAAATGCTATCTTATTGGTTTAATTTTCCCCTTTTTCTTCCCCTTATAAAGGGAAACTCTTGTTGCAAAATGTCATTATGCATCTACTGCTATTTGAAGTCATCTTTTCAAATTAGAACTTCAATTACATGTAAATAGAAAAAACAAACACTCAGCTCATCAAGTTGTGCCAGAAGCACCTAACAAACAGTCATAAAAAATAATAATAATAAACTAACATGTCAGAACTGGGAGTTCACTTGACAAAATATGCAGAATGGGGTTGGAGGCAACAACACTAAAAAGAAATAACCAAGAAAAATCACTTCAAGCCATGAACACAGAGGTAGGATGAGAGAAAAATCAACAGTGAAATGTTAGCAACAGATGAAGTCCGAATACACTAGAGCTAGAGGGGTGGCAATGAGGACAACTGCAAGCAAGAGACATATGATGACTAGACTAAGAATAACAAGCCTTATGAGATGTAAATGGATAGTAACAATTAAAACTGAACGATGGAGCAACGAGCAGAGAAGATGCAGACAAGGAAAGAAAAGTCCAAGAACGCTGCAAAATTCTCCCTTCCAGCAGCAGAACTTCATAGATGGAAACTTCCTCTTCACCATTATCTTGATCCCTCCTCCCATAAAGGTTCAACTCTATGTTAATCACTTCTGCAGCTATTAAGAAGTCCTCCCAAACACTTAAACACCTCAGCTCCATGAAAAAGATTTGCAATGATCCAGAATTCTTAAATTTCTATCATAGATACAAAAAGATCTATAGGAAGGTGCTGACTGCTGCAAAAAAAGCCATTTAATGACAAAATAACATATAATGCAGAGAATAAATGCAAAGCAGTCTATGATGTTATAAAAAAGGAAATGGGGAGAGGCAAACAAACACAGAATAACATACTTCTAAGGGAAGTTGCTACTCACCATATGACGGAGATGCTGAGGCGCGATAGGCACAATAAAAAGATTGACACAATCATAGCGTTCAGCCATTAAGGCCTTTTTTTTTATTGTGCCTATCATGACTCAGCATCTTCGCTATATGGTGAGTAGCAACTTTCTTCTCTTGTACTGTTACATTCCATCCTGGATTTTCCATTGTTTGATACTTCAAAGGGAGGGGGATGAAGTAATAAAGGATCCACAGCAATTGGAAAACTATGTAAACGAGCATTTTTCAAGTAATGCAAAGAAGTTACAGCAAAAATTGCCCCAAACAAATACAACACCTGTAAATAACGTTGCACTAAATACAATGATGGTATTTCCAACCACAGAGAATGAAGTTAGTACAACAATTCAAAAACTAAAAAATAAAAAGTCTTTAGGCTTAGATGAAGTACCAATGTGTGTACTGAAACAATGCATAGTGATTAGACAAGGTCCCTTAACAAATATAATAAATGGATCCTTCACATAGGGACATTTCCAGAGCAGTTAATACAGGCAAGAATTGTATCTTTCCTTAAGAAAGGTAATGCAGAAGACATAGAAAATTACCGGCCCATTTCCCTGCTGTCAGCATTCTCAAAAATAATAGAAGCAATTATGAAAGACAGATTAATGAATTACCTGAATAAATACAATCATTTAAGTGAATCACAGTTTGGTTTCCGAAGTGGCAAAAAATACGGAGTCAGCCATAGTAGAATTCACAAAAGTTGTACTTGATCCTGTTGATAAAGATGAGTCTGCCACAGGCATATTTTTGGATCTTTCTAAGGCGTTTGATATAGTCAACCACATGATTCTATTAAATAAATTAGAAGCATTAGGAATAAGAGGGGTAGCTAATGACTGGTTTCAATCATACCTAACAGATAGGATACAAAGAGTAGAGATAACACATACTTCAAATAGATCTAAACATTTAGTAAAACACTTATCAGAACCAAAATACATTAATATAGTGGTTCCACAAGGTAGCATATTAGGACCAATATTGCTCCTGATATACATCAATGAATTTCCCAGTAGTGTTACTCATGGTGAAAAAAATCCTCTTCGTTGATGACAGCAATATTATACTCACTGAGAAAACAAGAGAACTCCTTGCCAAGAAAGCAAATGAAACTCTCAAAGAAGTTTATGATTGGCCAATAAGTAATAAAGTGACAATGAACATAAAGAAAGCTAATGCCATGAATTTCAGTTTGAAGAGGAAAAATGACAATGTGAAATTAAATGTAGATGGCACTCCTATAGACTGTGTAACAAATGCAAAATTTCTAGGAATCAATATTGATTCTCAGTTGAAGTGGTGTGAACACACAAAGGTACTTGCAAACAATGTCATCAGCATGTTATGCCGTTAGAATCCTATCATCGGTGTGTAACATGCAGTGTCTTTTAGTTACATATTATTCATATGTACACTCAATTCTTAGCTATGGAATTCTTTTTTGGGAAACAAATGCACAAAATATGAACACAATTTTCAAACTCCAGAAAAGAGCCATAAGAATAATAACCAAAAATACTAGTCGAGCTCATTGTAAAGATCTGTTCAGAACACTGGGGATTTTAACAGCTCCATGTAAATACATTTACCACTCAGTTGTACACATCAAAAATAACATTGGTAATTACTGCACAAACAGGTCTGTCCATGACCATGCAGCAAGAGATAGACTCAACTTACATTTACCAAGAAAAAATAAACATAAAACTCAAAACAGCATTTTCTACCGAGGAATAAAACTGTACAATAAATTACCAAAAGAGATTAAAGAAATTGCCAAAATACACTTATTTAAAAAGGCAGCTAAAAAGTACATGTTATGCAATACATTTTATACACTGAAGGATTACTTAGCTAAAACAGAGTAGGGGTTTGATAAAAAATGTTATACAAATAAATAATAATAATAATGATTATAAAATATCCAACATTCCACATAACACCTTCACTTTATGTTTTTTTCCTTCTTTTTTCCTTTCTAGAAATACTTACCCCCAAGCTATGCATAGCACAATACAAACACCTCTTCCACATCTCACTCATTATGGAGGGATGCTGACTGAGTTTTTCAGGATAGCACATGGGAAGCTGCGGTACAGAAAATGGCCCAGAGATCACCAGTGTGTGTGTGTGTGTGTGTGTGTGTGTGTGTGTGTGTGAAGTGTTATGAAACAATGTGTGTATAGTGTGTGCAGTGACTGACAGTGAGATATGAGTGAACAATGTGGCATTACATTATTTAATAAGTTATTTGTAAAAAAAGTATTATATACCAGGAGTAAAGCTAATGATTGTCTCTAACTAGAAGTCTGTAAATATGTGTATATGAGTTAGCTTATTTTAAACTGACCTAAATTTGTAAATACTTTGACATGTCCTGTTGTTGTTGTTGTTGTGGTCTTCAGTCCTGAGACTGGTTTGATGCAACTCTCCATGCTACTCTATCCTGTGCAAGCTTCTTCATCTCCCAATACCTACTGCAGCCTACATCCTTCTGAATCTGCTTAGTGTATTCATCTCTTGGTCTCCCTCTTCGATTTTTACCCTCCACGCTGCCCTCCAATACTAAATTGGTGATCCCTCGATGTCTCAGAACATGTCCTACCAACCGATCCCTTCTTCTAGTCAAGTTGTGCCACAAGCTCCTCTTCTCCCCAATTCTATTCAATACCTCCTCATTAGTTATGTGATCTGCCCATATAATCTTCAGCATTCTTCTGTAGCACCACATTTTGAAAGCTTCTATTCTCTTCTTGTCTAAGCTATTTATCGTCCATGTGTCCTATATCCTTGTAAAAAGAGATCTACTGATGAATAAAGCTACTACTACTACATCCTGTCATCCTTCCCCACACATCCATCACCACCATCATTTTTCATCTATTTTTCTTTCACATCTCTTTGAAAAGCTTGGCTTGTAAAAATTCTTTCTGGTGAGATGCAAGGGAAAGAAGTATTCTAAAATAAATACAAACATAAATCAATCTAATTTGTTTTTCTGGCAAAGAGAAGATGCTTGAGTAAGGTGGTCAAATACACTGATCTCATGCTCATCCGCTGACTTTACAGCTGAAAAGCAGTTCCACACAATCTCACAAACAGTGCAAAAAAGAGGTACCAAAACATATTTGAAGTAATTTTTCATAGGCAAGAAGTAGCTACTCTTATTTGATTTGGTTTCTGAATAACTAGATGTTATGTGTTTTAAATTAATAACTGAACAACAGATAGAAAACTATATACAAAAATATATTTATTCTGAAAATTTGTAAATTGAAGATAATATGAAGTTCTTACTGTCTGGTACTTACTTGGCCACATGGGGAGACGAACAAGTGGATTGATGATGGGAAGGCGTCTGTTGCTTTTTGGAGTGTCCTCAGGTTCCTTCGAAAATGCATCTGATTTCATAAACAAAGAACCACTAGAAATTCTGCGAGTAGCTGCTGGTGAGCAACGAGTGCCTCCAAATGCTGAGGCTGCTGATACTGAAAAAGGAAATTAAATAATAGATCTCAATCTACATTGACAAATCTCCAATCCTGTCTAAAATACAGAATGTACAAGTTACTATGAACACCAAGGAGAAGAAATCATAGCAGTACTGTGATTCTTCGACTTCACCCAGCATAATTCATTGCAAAATAGTTCATGGGTGAATGGCAATGTTTAGTGGGCCCATTGAACACTGACACCCAGCCATTCACCCAGGAACTATTTCATTCATTCAATACTAAACAACATTAATTATCTGAACTGTGTAATTATGAGCAAGATTATCAATGAAACAGTATGTGACTGGCAAATTTCACACCAAATAACTAATTAAGCAGTTAAGCTTCAGCAACTTGAACCCTTATCACATTGGAATTATTCTAACAAGGATGTAACAGAATGCTTAATATCCTTGCCAACAGCCAACATTCATAGTGACTCAGAGGTGCTGTAGACTGTGGTCGACAACAGCAATGGGGCAGGGCAGGCAGCTGTGATTCAGCCTAGTCAGTCTGTTGTGTGAGGTACTATCAATCGTGCCATTCTGCATTTCACCCCTTCATTGTACATAGACTTTCTTGTCCTTGTATTTGGCTTTCATTTAATATACTACTCTCAACAAACTTGGCTTTGTTTATAGCTCACACATTTGTGTCAGAAGCAGACAGAAAAGTGGTGATAAGGTCTTACCCTTTCATGCTTTCAGTAACATGATTGCACCCAGTGCCAGTGTCATGGATCACTTTCTGGAACTTTGGTAGCAACAGTAGCAATACCAGGAACTATACAGCAACAGCAAGAAAAGCAAGTGGCTGTCCTGCAGCAACAATGTCAGTTGGTGGTCACGGCTACAATGCCACCATCATTCACTGCCTTCAACAAGTCTTCTGAGAGCAGGGAAGTCTCCCTCAGTCACTTTGAGTTAAGATGTTTTGTTTATAGCACAGTGATTTGTCTTTCAATGCTCTCAGTGCTCTGTTAAGGCTATAATTTGTTCACTGTTATAAACAACATGGGTTACTGAGTTTTGTATGTGGAATCACTGATTGGGATGTGCCTTGCCTGCCAATAGGAAAGTTTCAGCAAAAGCTTTGACCATGTCCAATCCTAGTCTCAGTGAGTTGCTTCACATTGTTAAAAAATTTCGAGATTGCACCTGTAGCTCAACATTCTTTCACAAATGAAAGCTATGTATCCACAATCAGTTCATCGCTATCATGAGCAGCAGTCAGCGGATGAGTCCAACTCATCATCATCCTTTTGCATCTTTAAGTTTCACTTGATTTTACTGGTATCTGTATTGTTGGCATCTTGTGAGAGAAATAAGTACATCAAACATTCTGCTCCTCCCTCACCATTGAGTGAACTTTTGTGTAATATTTTCTGTACTGGTCATAAACATCCTTCTATTGTTGACAATGTGATGTGCTTCATGTGAGTTAAGAAACTTCAGTCCTACCCTGACAGAGGTACCTGGCATTCCACAAGAAACTGTCTGCACCTTGAAATGGATTGTTGGGGGCCTGTGGCAAAGAAGGGCACCTCACAGCAGTGTGTCAACAGGTGATCTGTTGTTTGCAAGCTCAGCCACGGCACAGGGACAGCACAGTGGTCCACATCATCACAGC
This sequence comes from Schistocerca serialis cubense, assembly GCF_023864345.2. Lineage (NCBI taxonomy): Eukaryota > Metazoa > Arthropoda > Insecta > Orthoptera > Acrididae > Schistocerca > Schistocerca serialis. Next base: position 220,946,514 of record NC_064639.1, on the reverse strand, counting down.
TGCACACCAGACAATTCTCCTCGCACTGTGGAAGCTTACATTGTCCACGAAATTCCAGCTGGACACTGGCACTGCCGTGTCCTTAATCAATGGGGACACATATTAGCAGCTTGGCTTTCATTTGCTGTGAAGGAGCTGAAACCAGATCATGCCATAGTAGAACTGTCACTGGCAGCTAAGTATATTAAAAAAAAAGTTATATTAACCTTCTTAGTTCAACACTCTACTACTGCTGCAAACATTTTCAGCTTAGATGTCTTTACCAGTTTCATATCAAAACAGTTGACCAAGTCAATTTACTGTCCAAAACAGTTCCTTTTTCTGACCTGTACACACTATGAAATTCATACAATGAGCTCTTTGAACCAATGTTAGGATGAGCCCATAATTGTACCGCTCACATCTCTATGAAGTGTTCTCACTTACTTATTCAACTGACGATCAGGAACCTTGCATTTCATGTGCAAGTCTTACAAGATGCCTCCAGCAGATCCCGTCCAGTGCAGCTCCCATCCTGCTTCTAGTGAATCCTCGTTGTCAAAGGTGTTTCCATAGTCCATCCTCCCATCTTGTTCATTGTCTTTCTCAGGGACACTTTCCCTCCGGCGTTCCTAGCAACACTACTTTTGGAACAGAATCATCTGTCATTCTCACAACATGTCTGTCCATTGTAGTGACTTAACATTTGCTTTTAGTACAATATTACGCTTGCTCATCATAGCATATATTTTTTTTTATTTTTCAGTCCCCTTTACTGTGTTTCTTCCTTCATTGGCACAAAAATCCTCATGATCCTTCTCTCAAAAACCATCAGTATTTCTCTATTGCTCTTGGTGGCATTTAGCATTTCTATGCAATATAACAGCACTGGGGTCATTATTGCATCATATGTCTTCATTTTAACTTTAATTGAGATTACGTTTGATTTCTTGACTGGTTTTAGGCTGTTATATGATCTGGAAGCATTAACAATTTTTTGGTTTACTTCGCTGGAGATTATTCCTCCAGTCGAAGCATGATACCAAATATTTAAAGTTCTAAACCATCTTCAACTTCACCTCTCCTATCTGTAAATCCTCAGGCACACTGTGGTTCATCCTACTTAGTTCCATCAACTCTGTCTTTTCTGGGTTTATTCACAACCACTCCTTCCCTGCACTATTACTTAGGTCCTCCATTGTTTTTGTCATTTTTTTCTCTTGACTCCGACATAGCTGTCATATTGTCTGTATATGTTAGCATCTGCAGATTTCCATTCAGATTGATGTCCTTTACCACTCTTTTCATCTAGACCACAACTTTTTCAAAGAAAAGGTTAAATAATATGGATGACAATGCGTGATCTTGTCGTACTCCAGTTTGTACCTCCACTTCCCTTGACTTTCCTCCTTGATATCTTACTTAAGCTTTTGTCTCTGTTGTACGCACTTTTAGCAGGTTCATTAGTTTCTCATGTAGTCAAAACTCCCTAAGAATGTTGTACAGGATCACTCTATGGATACTACTGTATGCTTCTGAAAACTACAAATTTTGTGGATACTGGTCTGTTAAATTCCTTATATTTTTCCCATGCCTGTCTCACAGTAAATATATGACCAATTGTTGATTTTCCTGGCCTGACACCCGCTTATCGCTTATCAAGGATAAGACTTTGTAGCTCATTTTTAACAGTGAGATCCCTCTATAAGTATTACAGGTTCGTTTCCTTTTCTTCTTATGGAGTGGAACAATGATAGCTAGCTTAAATTCTCTTGGTAGCTCTTCCTCCTTCTGTATAGTTCTAGCTAGTCTGGTCAACTCTTTAATGAGATCCCTAGCTTTCTCCTTGGTCGTCTCTGCTGTTATTTGATATTCTCCTGGCACCTTCCTCTTCTTCAGACTATTTATTGCCTTTCTCACATCCTCTTCAATAATGTCAACTGTTTCATAGTTGTTTTCTTGTTCTGTTTGCTGCAACATCTCTTCTGGGTCTTCAGCATTTAATAGACTAGCGAAGTATTCTGTCAATTTTTCTATGATAATTTCTTTGTCAAGTTTCATCTGTATATCTATATTGTTAGCGACTAGTGACTTGCCTGTTCTTCCACGTCTCACTTGCTTGATATTTTGGAACATTTGACTACTGTTACTTTTTTGACCTGCCTACTCATTTTTTTATTTTATTTTATTTTTTTTATTTTTAAAGGAAGGAAGTCAGATATATTCTTTTCTGTCATGAGTACTCTTGTCTCTTATTGCACTTTGAAGTATTCTTCATGACTGTTTTCACTGTTTATGTTGTTTATCCATATTTCTCTTGTTTTCCTTCTTGCTTTTACTGCTTACTCACATGTTTGATTTAGCCTGTTTCTTTTCTTCTTTTTCTTTTCACCTGTCATGTTCTTTTCTGCATCTATCGCTCCTTCATTTATTCTGGTCCACATCATATCAACATCCACCTATTTGCCATTCTGTTCCTTATTCCTCACAGCTACAGGGAGTTTTTGCACTCTCTCAGTCTGATACAGGTTAGCTACATCAAATGTTGTGTTGCTGTTGCTCATTTGTTTCCTCCATTACTGCATCTGTAGTTTTACCTTCTAACAAATACAAAGTAATCCATGTCCCCATCTGCTCCTCTGTATGACCACACACCTTCTATGGTTTTCTGCCTCATGTCTACTACTAGGTGGTGAAGCTATCAGCAGCTCAAAAATGTAGAGCTCACCTGCTACTACTTCGGTTAAAGAGGCTATTCAAGAGAACCTTGCCTGGCTTCAGGGCCAAGACATCATCTCTCTGGCTTCAACCAGTTAATGGGTGATGCAAATGGTTCTTCTCAGAAAATCTAACAGGTCTTAATGAATTTGTGGTGATTTTAAGTCCATTATAAACACCCAATCTAACACTGATCTCTGTCCTGTGCCTCGCCTGGAGGATTTGGCCAGGGGCCACAATGCACGGTGCCAGCTGCTACTCTTACATATGCTGTTCGGTTTCTACAGGTATATTTGCTTACCATTTGTGTTTCTGGGATTGCTAGTGCACCTGCCATTTTACAAAAGTATTTAGAACAACTGAGTGAAGGTGTTTTGCACTGTCTTAAGTATTTGAGTGATATCATTGTTATGGGGTTGATACATCTGGAACACAACAGAACCTCAAATCGCTTCTCAATGGTCAATGGCTCCAGGAAAAAGGCTTAAGCTTCAATTGGAAAAGTGCAGTTTCTTCACCTCCAATATGAAATAATTGCTGCACACTCTTAGTCATAAGGGTATCACATTCAAATGTGGCCACATCATTGTGATTACTAATGTGCTGACCCCTACTCAGCTTAAACAGTTGGAGCTGTTCCTGAGTAAAATCATGTATTACATTAAGTTTATCCCCCAATTGGTGCAAATTGCAAACCCTCTAAATCATTTGCACAAGAAAGGCATCAAATTTTTGGGACAGCTCCTTGTCAGCAAGCTTTCATCACCTTCAGGACAATATCAAGTTGGCACTTGTCTCATGCCATATGCCTGCCATTGACACTCACAATGGATTTGTCCCAGTAAGGAATTGTGTCAGTTTTGTGCTACACAGATGGTTCTGAACAGCCAATTGCCATCACATACAAGACAGAAATTATAAACTGAGAAGAAGACTTCAGCGATCATTTATGGGGCAATAAATTTCAGAAAATTTCATCACCTGTTGATTGACCATAAACCATTTATTTCACTGTTCAGGCATTGTTCTAAGCTCCAGGAAAGGACTGTGCAGTGTCTTCAGTGCTGGGAGTCGTTTTTAAGTGAGTATTACAATGAAATCCACTTTCACCCAATGCCCAACACACCAATGCAGATGCCCTGTTCCGCCTCCCTCTCTGTCCTGACAGAGAATTTGATCACCAAGAAAAAGTTTGTTTAGCCCTGGACCAACATTAACAACAAATGCAGGTTGAAGTCCTGCTGAACACACGCGATGTAGCCATGGTGTCATCCTGCAGAAAGTTATAGCTATGGTAAAGAACGAGTGGCCAGAGGATGTTTGCAGTCAGGCCAACCCAGTCTTTTGAAATTATATTGGGTTGGAATACAGGCTCAGTATCACCACAAAGGGTTTCTAAACATTGGCTACAGAGGACTCTGACTGCAGCACTGTCATTCTGCACCTGCTCCATCCCACATTCTCCAATTCCTTCATGCTTCACTTTAGGGGAAGGTGTGCACAAAGGCAAGCAGAATGCCGTATTTACTCGAATCTAAGCCGCACTTTTTTCCGGTTTTTGTAATCCAAAAAACCGCCTGCGGCTTAGAATCGAGTGCAAAGCAAGCGGAAGTTCTTAAAAATGTCGGTGGGTGCCGCCACAACTTAGTTCTGCCGTCGAATATATGTAGCGCTACACAGGCATGCTTTGTTGGGTGCTGTTTGTAGGCACAAAGATAAATACTGGCGCCAAAACCTCTGCGTCAGTAAATAAATTAAAAAAAAAAAGGTGGAAGACAAGCTTTTTTTCTCCGCGCTGAGTTTCGACCACTGCATTTTCATACATTGTCCAACGAAGTAAATACTAATTCCGTATTGTTCGTCTTCGAATGTAGCAACATTTCAATGTACTACGAAAACCTGACTGGCAAGAATGTTTGGGATGTTTGTCAATATGGCCAACTCTACGTTCTGAATTTTTTCCTATCTGTGAGAAGAGATGGTTGCTAATACGAACTTTTATAAATTGTGAATCACATGCAGTATTCTCGTCACCATACGAATAATACGAATATAAACATTTTGCCATGTATTGTTTCGTGTTTGCTACTATCTCATTTAAATCACGTCTGCGTAATAAACCACAAAACTAGAGTGAGACAACAGCAAACGCGGAAGAATATACATATCATGTCATGTGTATATTCGTATTATTCTTATGCTAAACAGTGATACAGCCAGAAATGAAGCGAGGCAATTGCCTAGATTTTTAAATCTAAGATGACTCTAATTTCTGGACAGAATGTAATGTACTAAAGAGGCACCTGCAAAGATTTTCAAACGGAGAAAAATTTTCACTAAACTCTCGTTCAGAACATCTTCTATCATACGCAGTCTATTATTTGGTTCTTGTTAATCATTATCAAAGAAAGCAGCAGTGCAAGTAACAACAAGTAGCAGTCTCTTGCCATTGTTTCGCTAATGAGACGATTCCTCTCTCTCTCTTTTTCTTTTTTTTTATTTGTAAGCGGCGGTAGCGCGCTCAAAAGCAAGCCATGCCGCGATCGGCGACAGGCCGCAAATACGCAGTATCAGAGTACGACAAACAATGCATGACACAGTACAGTAATGCATTTTCAGCGTAGAGTGACGTAAACACCTATAACAAAGAAAACTGCGCTTATCAGATCAAAGAAAAATAAGCGATCAATTCAAACCAGACGAAGCACGTGAAAAAGGAAGGGTACCCGTATAAATACGGACGGAGCGCCTGACGCATAGCAATGGCTACCTGGTAAAGCTTAACTGCTAAGCTTACGACTCGAACCAAACTACTGTAGCTGTATCGTCATTCATTCGACCTAAATTGTCTCATATTACAGTGGACCAACTTTGTTTCGATTTGGAGATGCTGCCTAAAACTTTTCTCTCCCCTTGAATTTCGAGTCTCAAATTTCAGGTGCGGCTTAGATTCGGGAAATTTTTTTTCCTTGATTTCGAGTCTCATTTTTCAGGTGCGGCTTAGATTCGAGTGCGGCTTAGACTCGAGTAAATACGGTGCTTATATATCTCTTGCTCAAGATCCGTCCTCCATGTAAAAGAAAACACGCTTTCATGGGCTCAAGCAGAAATAAGAACAATCAAGAACTGGTGCCAACAAAAGTCAAGGGACACCAAAGTCTGTCAGATGGCAGGAACTTGCGAAGTTTTTATGCTGGATTAAAGAAATATATGGGCCTGTTCATTCCTTGTCAGAAACCTTGAAAGCCGCCAACAGTACAACCATCCTCATGACAGTCAACATATCTTGAATCACTTGAAAGAGTATTTTACGTCACTCCTGAACTGTAATTCTACTGTTGCTATGACTTTCTTGAACATGTCCCACAACAGCTAACACAATGTTGTATGACAGTCCCACTGACGTTTCATGAATTCAGCAAGGCTCTACAAAGTATGAAACTGAGAAAGGCACATGGACCTGACAATATCCCAATGGAGATCATTCAGATTGGTGGATTGCCTCTAAACACCAGATTCTTCTTTCTGCTTCCTCTAATTTGGGAAACCCATAAGGTACCAGCTAATATGTGGAACTCCACAATTGTTACCATCTTCAAAAAAGGTGATTGAGCATTGCTAATTGGTATGGCATATAAAATGAAGGTACTAGCACAGCTCCTGGAACTGTCTTACTGGATTTCAATACATTTGTTTCCAGCACATCTTTGGAACAAGTATATCACTTCCTCTACCTAGGAAGTACATTTTCAACTAATTGCTCAGCAAAAAAAGGTGTGGAGGAACAGTATACATGCTGCATATGTTGCTTTTGGATGTCTCCTGCATTGGGTCTTCCTGAATAAAGATCTGACACTATACACTAAAGTGATGATGTGTTGAGCCGTTGTTTCTATCCTGCTCTATGGTTACGAAACCTGGACACTATATCACTATGATCTTAAGAAACTAGAATAATTCAATCAACAGAATCTTAGACACACAATGAACATCAAATGGGATGACTTCGTGTCAAACACTACTGTTCCTGAGAAGGAAAAGATGTATAGTATAGAAACCACCATTATTAGACTGCGGATGTTAGGTAAAAACGTGTTTTGTTCCTGAGTTCCTATTTGCATAAAAAATTGTACTTATGCATTTCATGACTGTTTACACTTAATAGTGTTAATTCTATAGGACCTAAAAAAGTCTATTTCAACATTAGTGCCTATTTTTGCATATTTCGGCTTTAATATCCTAAAAAGTGCCTATTTCATCATATAAGACAGGGGCTCCAAGTTCTTCCACACTATATGACAGATGTAAAAAAATATTTTCTGCCCAGCGTGCAGCAAGGTGGCTAGTTGATATGCGCTCATGCTTCGTATTTGCCTAACACTTTGGTCTTTTTTTATTTTTTTATATCGCTATCCCTGTTAATACCAAATACTCTTTGGTTCAAATGGTTCAAATAGCTCTGAGCACTATGCCACTTAACTTCTGAGGTCATCAGTCGCCTAGAACTTAGAACTAATTAAACCTAACTAACCTAAGGACATCACACACATCCATGCCTGAGGCAGGATTCGAACCTGCGACCGTAGCGGTCGCTCGGTTCCAGACTGTAGCGCCCAGAACCGGACGGCCACTACGGCTGGCCAAATACTCTTTATAGGTGTTTTATTATTCATATGTAAAAAATAGATCACGGATCTTTAGGTTAAAACCTATTTTTTTTCCTAAGCTCCAATTTGCGTATAAGCTGGTACTTACGCGTTTCATGACTAACTGAACTGAATACCGTTAGTTCTATAGGACCTAAAATTGCATATTTTGACGTTGACACCTAATTTTGCTTACTTCGGCATCAAAATCCTAAAAAGTACCTATTTCGTTAATCTGACAGAGTTCTTGTGTTTCCAAAGATTAGAAAAAGGAAGTAAACTTAGGGCTTTACGTCTCGTCGAAGGTCGTTAGACACTGTTTACAATTCCTTTGCTTGCCTTACTACCAACAGCACTCGGCACGGTTGAATGGTCATCCATCCGAGTACACGCTGAGCGCGACAGTGCTTAACTTTGGTGAGCGAATGGGAACCGGTCAAAGATTTGAGTCACACATTAGAATCGAACGGGACAGTAGCAAATGTTATGTTTGAAAATATTTCGTTCGTAGGATTCTGGCCAGCTGTGTATTCTCGCAAAGAAACGGTTTCATAGGCCTTAAGCTGAGCACAGATTAAAAAATCACAACGTTAATCGTAGACGCCCACTACAGCTAAATTACTGCCCTTCGCGCATTTTCTCGCTGCTGTCTACAGGCAGTCCTATCAAACTACTCTGTTTCGTGAAAGGTATTACACGTGAATTTTCCGGTTCGAAAAATAATCTGCCAGTAGTGAGATGTTTTCATCTGAAGCACTGGTAGATTCCATTTGCTTGTTCAGAAGGGGCGGCCATCTGTCTGGTGCCATATGACCAGCAACGAGTACGGTACATTCCGTACCGCTCCCATGCAGCGCAGTTAAAAAAAAAAAAATACAGGTCATCTTTCACTTTTTCCCAGCGAAAACAAATCAGTACATTGTGTAGCGACCGACGTGTTAAGTGTTACTGACGTACTGATGTTCTAAGTGCAAAATAAATTCTAGTTTCTGTGTGAGAATACTACGCCATGCCGAAAACAGCTAGTTCAAAGTCTATTCATATAAGGCAGTGGCTGCAAGATTTTCCGCATTATACAACAGATGGGAAAATTAATTTCTGCCAAGCATGCAAGAAGGAGGTTAGTTGATGTTTTTCTTAGACTTCTTATTTTCCTGTCACTTAGGATTTTTTTTTATCGCTATCGCTGCATATATGATAGCAGCGTTTCAAGTATTAAAAGTATTCTACCCATTCATGCTGCACGTAACTTGTGTAGTGCATGGGATCAACTGCATAGCAGAGCAAGTAAGGCCACAATTTCCTAAAGTAAATAAATTAATATTTATGGTGAAGAAAATTTTTGTTAAGGCACCATCAAGAATACAGGCATTCAAAGAACAGCTTCCAGATGTCCCATTGCCGCCAGAGCCTGTTGTCACCCGCTGGGGCATGTGGCTGATAGCAGCAGAATACTATAGTACGCATCTCTCAGCTGTCCAGAAGGTGGTTGAAAATATACCGGAGGATGCTGCATCCGTAACTGCAGCAATGGAGTTACTCAAACATTCTTCTTTAAAACGGGACTTATATTAGGGCACACTACACATTTATGGCAAGAATAATTGCACAATTAGAAGGCTCAGGGAGAACTATCTACGACAATATTTCTTTGCTTGAAGAAGTCAAAATGAAAATTAATGAAGCGTCAGGTGAAGGAGGGGAAAAAGTACGGGCAAAAATGCAAACGGTTTTGCAGAAGAACACTGGCCTGAAGGAGTTGTGTGCAGCTGCCGACATACTTAGTGGAAAATCCAGCACTCCTGACAGCAGCATTCCTGTCCAACATGTGCCGAAAATGAAGTACGCCCCTTTCACATCTGTTGATGTAGAACGTTCTTTTTCAGCGTATAAATTGATTCTGACTGACAAGCGCCACAGTTTTTCACTAGAAAACCTAGAAAAGATTTTGGTTATTTATTGTGAAGCCAACTATGGTCAGAATATGTGAAACTACGAATCTATTAATTAAACCATTGCCACATCTTTTTTACGGAGATCTTTATCTTGCAGGAACTCAAAAATATTTGAAGTTATGTTCAACATTAATGTTGTAGATTGCTATGCTCTGTAACTGTGCAAATATTCATGCTCCTTGTTTTAATGACTAATAAGATGTTCATACTGTCAACACTGTGTATTTTAATTTATTTTTATTTTTTCTGCATCATTTTTATTAGAGTCTATTTTAGGTTTTATATAGCCTAAATGAACTACTGAAGGAGCCTATTTTAGGTGCCTAAAACACACTTTTTTATGACCTAAAAATCCGTGGTCTAACCATTATTGACCACTAACTCAGATGGATTTGTCATTTTCAGTGAATGAGCAACAATAGACTTCCTAAACAAATTTCATATAGTGAAGTGAGTGCAAGCAGAAGGCCCCATAGTGCTCCTCTGAAGTGTTATATGGAGCAATTTAAGAAGAACCTGAAGCGTCTAAACCATGACCCAAGCATCTGGTACACTGCAGCAGGAGATCATAAACATTAGTGCACAACTACTTCAGCTTCTGTCTTACATTTTGGGCAGGAATGTTGGAGGCAGGAATATGAAAAACATCAGAGATGCAAACTTCAACAGGCCCAGCCACACCCTTCATCTTCTTTTTTTTTTGTTATGTGGCCACATGTTTCACACCAGGATTGGTCGGATAAACCATCAAAGGCATCTCCACAGCTGAGCTGTGATGCAATACTGGAAATGCAGGAGAAAAATGAAAACTTGGATACTTGTATCAGCCGGTGACATTACCATGAAGGCTACTGGCTCAGCACTGATGCTGACCATGAATGGATGTGCCACTCCTGTCATGCCTGCTACCTCAACCAGGCAGTCCCTATGCAACAATTTTTGCCATGGTCCCACCTTGACCACCCATGGGAGGGTCCACATTGGTTCTACTGAGCCATTTTAGAGAGCTATATGGCTGCTACTGGTGGATTCCCTCTTGAACTTCCCTTATGTGGTGCAGGTGCCATCTATTGCCACCCTTCCTACCATCTGTGCTCCAAGGGAGTGCCATGCTTCCTGGTGTCAGGTAATGAGCCCCAATTTACATCAACACAGTTCCAGCCCTCCTTTCACCATAACTGTCTTGGATGCCTGACTGTCACCCTCTTTTATCCAACCTCCAACATGGAAGCTGAGCGGATTGTAAAACACAGATGTCGAAGGACTCGCAGACATCATCTATCAAGGAAGCCCTGCACAGCTTTGCTGTTTCATTAGTTATTTGGTGTCAACTTCCCTGGTCATATACATTCAAAATATGTTATTCATAATCTTTGGCCACAAATATTTAAAAGTTCAGGTAATTGATTTTGTTCAGTGATGAACATCTTGAGCTCTATTGTTGTACAGCTCTGAATATGTTAATCACTGACTGGATATAATTGTCTGGACTTTTATAAAACTGTGCTCAAAGATTATGAATAAAGCAGTTTGAATATTCTCTGAATTACTGGCAACTATGGTAATTCATTTAAAGCATAATATGTCATTTGGTAATTGGATGTAATACATTTTCCAGCTGGGTGCATGCTGGCCATTTACAAATGTCTCCTGTACCTATATTTGCATTTTTTAGTTTCAAAACATACCACAGTGCCATTTGAGAATTCCAGATTGTATGAGGGTGGTTTGAAAAGTTCTCAGAATCACACCAAGATGTGTCACTACTCCAGAAATCATTGTAAAAGTGCACAAAATGGTCATGGAGAATCGCTGACTGAAAGTGCATGAAATTGCTCACGCTTGCCATATGTCATCTGAAAGGGTATATCACATTTTAACTGAAGAATTAGAAATGAAAAAAAATTGTCTGCAAGATGTGTGTCGTGACTCTTGACACTGGATCAACGCGCGCCTGCAAACATGTGCTGTTGCCATGATAAAATTACACAAACTAAGGTACGAAATGTTGCCACACCCGCCTTATTCACCTGATATGGCTCTGTCAGACTTCCATCCCTTCCCAAAACTGAAAATTTTTCTTGGTGGACAAAGATTCACTTCAAACAAAGACCTGATAGCCGGAGTTGACAACTATTTTGCAGGCCTGGAGGAAACTCATTTTCGAGATGGAATCAAGGCACTGGAACATCATTGGACCAATTGTATTAATCTACGAGACTAAATTGAAAAATAAAATAAAAAATTCAGTGATGCAAGTACTTTTTTTTCTATTCCGTTGTGAGATGTTTTCAAACCACCCTTGTAAAAGGACAGGAATTTGAAAATCTGAGAGACCATTTTTTAATGAAATGTACTAAAACAGGTTGTATACAGGAATAAGAAAAAGATATTCCTGGATTTCCTAGTTAAAAAACACACTTTTCACTGGGTGAAAATGCACTTTTTCAGTGTGGAAATACGCTATTTCCAGAGTGAAAGCACATTTTTCCTGTGTTAAGTGACAATATACTTTCCCTCAGAAATGTAAAACGTGTCGGCATAGAACTTCCCAGCAACCACAGCAAAACACAAGGCATTTTGGAAAGATCTTTAATGTGTGGCAACATGTAAACTGCATATTTTGGTATTACAAAAGTATAAATATGAATTCACAAAATACAGTGGGGTAGTTCCAAACACAGAATACCAAAATTAAGGAGCTGCAATGCCCATGCTATGATACGGAAGCAGAGACCGTAATAGTGCTCCGAGTGGCCTGTGGGGCAATAGTATGTATTCTTGCTTTGCAAAATATGACTACTAGATGACATTTTATCAAATAAAGCTAAGTTTTTACATATAATACTGGTCGCAAAAATTTTTCCTGTTTTCTTCCAAGAGTATGGTTAAATTGCAGCATATGAATAATTCTGACAAGCATGATCGTAAATTTAACTGCCATGCACTGAACATTTTGTGGGTTACCTGGATGGATACATGTTCCGTCGAGCACTTCGACTTTTTCACAGAAAAGCTGGTTATGTGTAAAATTGCTAAAGAACTCACCTTTCACTTTATTTTTGAAGGATAATTATACTTTTTGCCATCATTATTTCATAATTTGTAATCTATGAAAGAACTAAAATAAATACGAAAAAATTAAACTTTAAGACTGGTCTTATTTAGCGTGTGTTATCGTTTAAGATCAATCAAATATGAAAGTACTGGTAAAATTTTTAATGATAGCATAAATGGCTGTTCCTCTGGAACTGAAATTTTCCTAAGCGTCTGGTCCTTAAAGTGTTATGTTTTGAATGAGAGTGAAATGTTTCATGATTTAAGAAATTCATCACGCATTCTCATGCATAACATAATTCGTCTTGTGCAAAAGGAAATTCACTTTGATAGTAATGCTTCTCGAAACACCACTTGCAATATTTTCCTGTGACCTGTTAAAAATGTAAAGAATTGTGATGTCACTTTCACCAAAAGCAGTTTGTTGTTAGAGTCCACACAGAATATGGTGGCCGATATACAGTGACCAATTTTTGTTCAAAGCGCTTGGGGAGTTCATTTGTTTGTTTGGAAGCAAAGGCTGACACTGTCTGCCACCTTTCAGCTGGTCAGCAAAGACAGAATTGAAGTGCATGCCTTGCAACCTTTCTCAAATGATTTTACAGAAATTATTCAGTAAAAAATTTCATTTTTGCTTTACTTGTAGCTTTATATGTCAGCTTCATAATAACATGACCATCATTTTGTTATTTGTCATAGGTATTGTGATATTTACATGGAAGTAAGACACTGTGTGTAACTCAAAAAAGTGTGCACGGGAAACAGGACTCACTATGATTTTTTTGTTTGGTGCATATTACATGTTATGTTGCTGCATATGAAGAATTTTTCTTTAGACTTGGGTGAGGATCTCTATCTGTCACCAATCTCGAGAAAAATGATCTGATGTAGCACACTCATATGCAATCATGCCGTGCCAGCAATAAAGCCCGAGTTAAATATCCACAACACTTCATAAACAGTTTGAGAGGTCAAAATGAGATTTTGGAAAATGACAGCTCACAAGGAGGAGAGTATTTTGTTATATGGTTAATATGCAAAAACAAGATGATCTATCATTTTTACCCACTAATTACAAACTCTTTCAGTGAAAGAATACAATATTTAAGAGCCTTCGCTTGCTGGTGAAACGACTTATGCTATGGGTTTTGGTGCAACGTAAGTGAAGACATTGTTTATTTTATACCGAGAATGTGTTTCTTCACAAGATACTGATCTTACTTTTCTTCAGTTCCTCACTTAACAAACTTAATAAACCACTGTTTCAGTATTCCCTGACAACTGCATCTGCACAACATGTTACTGAGGTGACACCGTGTAAACTCCATTGAGTTTTGGCAAAATAAGCAAATTTTAACATGGGAACACAAGAAATGTTTTGGTTTTCCTCAAAATTCTCCACTCAAGACACTTCTCTGAAAGTTACAAATGGTTAACAAGCCAAGTGAAAATAAATCATTGCATTTTTGGCTGAATTCTTTTTAGATACTAGCCGAAGCAGAACAGTCACCATGCAAGTGTGGGTGTGGAGGGGCCATGCTTAATATTTACAAAAAACATGAGGTGCTTCAGTTCAGAATGGCACTTCTCCTCCAGCATTTGGCATTTCCCCTACAGTGCCTGTTGGCAGCCCCGACCATTACCTCATTCCCCACCCGTGCCCTGCCATCTGTGCATCTACTGGCCACAGTATTCTGCACATGCTCTACAAAGTTTGGCGTAGTCATCATCCTAAAGCATTTGAGACATTCTGCCAAGAGCAGATGCTATTATGTGCACTGTGTCTTGTTGTAAATCATGAATTTTCTTTGCAACTTAAGTTTTATTTTGATGGTATTATCTTGTTTATGTTTTATTGCTGCAGCATCATTCTGCAGTAGTGGGCTAGAATGTCAGTTCTTACCAGTCAAAATCACAGAAGTTTACTTACAAATAAAATAATACAAAATTTCTGGACTGTCAAAAAATTCCCAGGTTTTTCTTGGATTTCCTGGTTGTCCTGGGGTGTATATGCCCTGTAATACCCATTAAAGTTGTTTGTAAATATGAGCACTACAATGTGAGATTCAAAACTGGTGGTCAATATTATTCAGTTTTGAAGACAAAGGAACCTTGTTCCAGAGATAAATCAATGTACTTTTATGCCATATAATACTCCATTTACAAGCTAATAATCTTAACTGAAAGTCATCTACTGCACAGGCATGTTTACATCAGTCTTTCTTGTCATCAGCAGAACATTGTTCAAATACATCTGTGTTCTTCACACTGTCTGTGATATTTACATAGAATGACATACTGATGCATCTTGCTGTATTTTCATCGGTGATATAACTCCCATGACTATTGTTTCTACTAGCCATTCTGGTCCTGAGCTAATTCTGTTCCGCTGTGCACTTTATCCTTGATTAGGACATCAATCTCTCTTTTTGCATACCGTGGAGAGAAACATTGTATATGGATTGAATTGGACAAGCCATTGAACAGGTTGTCATCTCACTTGTGACCCAGATTTCGTCCAGTCATAAGTTATGTCTGACTGTACTATTGTGAGTGTTCCAAAATAAGCAAAAAAAATTGTGTTCCTTTGGGCTTATAATTACATCTACCTTCTCAATTTTTTTTCTGTATGAGCAGAAATTTAATCTGAATGTAAGAATGAATGTCCATGAATTGGGAAGAAAATCCATGTTTTTCACACTCACACTCACTGGTAATTTGCTCCATAAATGTAACACTATGTCTTGCTACATGCTACAACAGTGGTATGTTGTTAACTGCGCAAGCCACCTCATGGTGTGTGATGAAGAGTACTTCTGGTACCACTTTCTGTTTCTTCCTTTCTTGTTACATTCATAAATAGCATGTACGAAGAATGTCATCAACATTTACATCTACATGACTACCTTCCAATTCACATTTAGTGCCTAGCAGAGGGTTCACTGAAACACTTTCACACTATTTCTCCATCATTCCACTCTCAAACAGCATGCAGGAAAAATTAACACTTAAATCTCTCCATGAGAGCTCTGATTCCTCTATTTTATTATGATGATCATTTCTCCCCACATAGGTGGGGGTCAACAAATTTCTTTTCTGCATTCAGAGGAGACAGAGACTGAAATTTTGACCAGCAGTAATCTAGCAGAGGATGGACAAGCACAGTGTAGGCAGTCTCTTCAACGAAAGTGTTGCATCTTCTAAGTGTTCAGCAAATAAAACTAAGTCTTTGGTTCACCTCCCTCACAACATTATCTACCTGATCGTTCCAATTTAAGTTGTTCATAATAGTTATTCCTAGGTATTTAGTTGAATTGACAGCCTTTAGGTTAGTGCGATTTATGATCTAGTCAAAACTTAACGGATTGATTTTAGTGCTAATGTGGATGACCTGCACTTTTCATTATGTAGAGCCAATTTCCACGTTTTATACCATACAGGTATCTTGTCTGCATCATTTAACAATTGGTTCCGATCTTCTGATGGCTTTACTAGATGGTAAATAACAGCATCAATTGCAAACAATCTAGGAGAGCTGCTCACCTTGTCTCCTATATCATTTACGTAGACTAGCAACAGTAGACTGACAGTAAACCCCTGAATTAGCTCTAATTTCTCATATTTTCTCATTGTCACCATTTCACAGGACACATGTGGGAGGAAGTTATATGTTACCTGACTCTTCATAGAATGTGCACTCTTGAAATTTCAATAGTAAACCTCTACATGATACAAAACACTTTTCTTGAAGTGTCTGCCACAACCTCTACATGATACACAACACTTTTCTTGAAGTGTCTGCCACTCGAGTTTGTGGAGCATCTCTGTAATACTCTTGTGCTGACTAAATGATCCTGTGATGAAAAGCGTGGTTCTTTGTTGGATCTTCTCTATCTCTTATGTTAATCCAGCCTGGTAATGGTCCCAGACAGATGAGCAGTTCTCAAGAAGTGGTCAAACAAGTGTTTTGTAAGCCACTTCTTTTGTGGACGAATTACTTTTCCTTGAGATTATTTCAGTAAATCTCAGCCTGGCATCTGCTTTTCCTACACTTTGTTTTGTGTGGTCTTTCCATGTTAGGTCACTCCAGAACACATTCTGACTTGCTTTACATTCCTTGAGATGGAAGAGCTTTTGTTCACAAATCAGCACCAATTCTGAAAGCATCAATTGTGCAAAATTCAGCTTGCCCTTTTCTCACATGTGGTCCCACAACCTATGGACAGAGGGCAACAGGTGGATTCCATCTTCTTAGATTTCCAGAAAGCAAATGACATGTGTTCCACTGCAGACTGCTGACAAACTTCCAAGCATACATATTATGTTCCCATACATGTGAGTGGCTCACAGACTTTTGAAGTAAAAGGACCCAGTACATTGTTAAGAAGATGAGTGTTCATCAGAGACAAGGGTATCATCAGCAGTGCCCTAGGGAAATATGATAGGACCACTCTTACTATCTATATACACAAATCACCTGATGGACTGATAAGCAGCAATTTATAGCTGTTTGTTGATGACAATGTGGTGTACGCAAAGGTGTCATCATTGAGTCATTGTGGGAGGATACGAGATGACAGACAGAATTTCTTGGTGTGATGAAAGACAGCTGCTGGTGAAGTATCAGTGCAGCAGTAGTGCAGTAGCGAGTCACATATTTAGCTTTCATATTTGTTTTGTAGTTTGATTCTTAATTTCTTTCCAAGTGTCTGTGCACTTGCATATTTAATTACATAAAATCCTTGCATATTCTCGTGTTTGAGAGGAGTAATATTGCTTATTGATAGCCGTAGAGTATAAATTCGCAGAGTCACTAGTCAGTTGTTTGTTTTGGACAGCCAGTGTGCTTTTGACACAGCTCAGTGAGCCTTGAGCAGCCGCTGGTGAAGTATCAGTGCAGCAGCAGTGCAGTAGCGAGTCGCATATTTAGCTTTCATATTTGTTTTGTAGTTTGATTCTTAATTTCTTTCCAAATGTTTGTGCACTTGCATATTTAATTACATAAAATCCTTGCATATTCTCATATTTGAGAGGAGTAATATTGCTTATTGATAGCCGTAGAGTATAAATTCAGGGAGTCGTTAGATATTAGCAGTAGGATGGATAGGGTGTGTGCGTACTGCATGCGGGCGCAGGAGGAACTGGCCGCAGTTCGCAAGCAGCTGAGTGTGCTGTTGGCCACGGTCAGCCGCCTTCCGGCTGCTGCCTCGAGGTGCAGCGACAGCAGAGGGTCTGGCGTGTCGCTTGAGACACCCCAGGTGTCGCTTGCTGCATCTGCTGACTCAGCCGCCGAGGCACCTTCTATTGTACCCGGCGCGTTGGGGCCCGAGCAGGCACATGGGGGCAAAGGCTTGCTGGTTATTGGGAGCTCCAACATTAGGCGGGTGATGGAGCCCCTTAGGGAAATAGCGTACAGGGCTGGAAAGAAATCCAACGTGCACTCGGTTTGTCTGCCGGGGGGCCTCATCCAAGATGTGGAGGCGGCCTTGCCTGCGGGTATCGAGCGTATGGGGTGCAGTCGTCTGCAAGTAGTTGCTCACATCAGCACCAATGATGCCTGTCGCTTGGGTTCTGAGGCGATCCTCAGTTCGTACAGGCAGCTGGCGGATTTGGTGAAGACGGCTGGTCTTGCACGCGGAGCTCTCTATTTGCAGCATCGTTCCCAGAGTGGACTGGGGTCCTTTGGTTTGGAGCCAAATGGAGGGTCTCAAACAGAGGCTTCATCAACTCTGTGACGGTCTTGGCTGCAGATTTCTAGACTTGTGCTATTGGGTGATAGGTCAGGGGTGCACTACACAAAGGAAGCGGCTACTCGGATAGCAGAGTACTTGTGGCGTGCACATGGGGTTTTTTTAGGCTAGGCAGTAGTGCGAGGTGTCCTGATGAACACTCACTAGTCGACGTGCAGGCAGGGAACTCAGGACATGCTCAGTGTAAAGACACTTCAGCTATCAAGATATTAGCAGTAAATTTTCAGAGTGTTCAGGATAAAGTTCCTGAATTTACTGCTCTCCAGGAAGCGTGTGGCGCACAAATTATTCTCGGGACTGAGACCTGGCTGAACCCTGAGATAGGAAGTTCTGAAATATTTAGTGAGGGTTGGAATGTGTATTGGAAAGACAGATTAGACACTGTAGGAGGTGGTGTCTTCATTGCAGTTGACAAAAATATTGTGTCTATTGAGGTTGAAGTAGAGTGTGATTGTGAAGTTATCTGGACACGTTTAACTGGGCTAGGGGAAATAAAGTTAATTGTGGGGTGTTATTACCGGCCACCAGGTTCCACCGTGACAGTTCTAGAATCATTCAAAGGGAGTCTACATTCTGTATCCCAGAAGTACCCGGATCATGCTATATTAGTCAGAGGCGACTTCAACCTACCTTGTATAGACTGGGATGTCTATGGATTCATTACAGGTGGTACAGACAAACCATCGTGTGAATTACTTTTGAACACATTATCCAAAAACTGTCTTGAGCAGCTAAATCGACAGCCAACACGTAATGGAAATATCTTAGATCTGGTAGCCACAAACAGACCAGACCTCATCGACGGTGTCAATGTTGAGACAGGGATTAGTGATCATGATATTGTCATTACGACTATGGTTACAAAAGTTAAAAAGTCGGTCAAGAAGGCTTGGAGAGTATTCCTACTAGAAAGAGCAGATAAGCAGTTGTTAGCATCACACTTAGTAAATGAATCGACTTCATTGACTTCCGGTATGATGGACGTGTAAGAATTATGGGCAAATTTTAAACACATTGTAAATCACGCATTGGACATGTATGTGCCAAAAAAGTGGGTTACGGACGGAAAAGACCCTCCGTGGTTTAACAGCGCAATTCGGAGAATGCTCAGGAAGCAAAGCCAGTTGCACTCGCGGTACAAGAAAGATCGGGAGAATGAGGACAGGCAAAAGTTAGTAGAGATTAGTGCTGCTGTAGAAAGAGCGATGCGCGAAGCATTCAACCACTACCACCGTCATACCTTAGCAAAAGATCTTACTGAACACCCAAGGAAATTCTGGTCTTACGTAAAATCGGTAAGCGGGTCGAAGGCTTCCATCCAGTCACTCACTGATCAGTCTGGCCTGGCAATAGAAGACAGCAAAACAAAAGCTGAAATTTTAAATTTAGCATTTGAGAAATCTTTCACACAGGAGGATTGTACAAACATACTGCCGTTTGAGTCTCGTACAGATTCCCATATGGAGGACATAGTGATAGACATCCCTGGGTTTGTGAAGCAGCTGAATGGGTTGAAAATAAATAAATCACCAGGTCCTGATGGGATTCCAATTCGGTTTTACAGAGAGTACTCTACTGCATTGGCTGCTTACTTAGCTTGCATTTATCACGAATCTCTTGCCCAATGTAAAGTCCCGAGCGACTGGAAAAAAGCGCAGGTGACGCCTGTATATAAGAAGGGTAGAAGGATGGATCCTCAAAATTACAGACCAATCAGTTTGTTGCAGGATTCTCGAACATATTCTCAGTTCGAATATAATGAATTTCCTTGAGACACAGAAGTTGCTGTCCATGCATCACCATGGCTTTAGAAAGCATCGCTCCTGCGAAATGCAACTTGCCCTTTTTTCACATGATATCTTGCGAACCATGGATGAAGGGTATCAGACGGATGCCATATTCCTTGACTTCCAGAAAGCGTTTGACTCGGTGCCCCACTGCAGACTCCTAACTAAGGTACGAGCATATGGGATTGGTTCCCGAACATGTAAGTGGCTTGAAGACTTCTTAAGTAATAGAACCCAGTACGTTATCCTCGATGGTGAGTGTTCATCGGAGGTGAGGGTATCATCTGGAGTGCCCCAGGGAAGTGTGGTAGGTCTGCTGTTGTTTTCTGTCTACATAAATGATCTTTTGGATAGGGTGGATAGCAATGTGCGGCTGTTTGCTGATGATGCTGTGGTGTACGGGAAGGTGTCGTCGTTGAGCGACTGTAGGAGGATACAAGATGACTTGGACAGGATTTGTGATTGGTGTAAGGAATGGCAGCTAACTCTACATATAGCTAAATGTAAATTAATGCAGATGAATAGGAAAAAGACTCCTGTAATGTTTGAATACTCCATTAGTAGTGTAGCGCTTGACACAGTCACGTCGATTAAATATTTGGACGTAACATTGCAGAGCGATATGAAGTGGGACAAGCATGTAATGGCACTTGTGGGGAAGGCAGATAGTCATCTTCGGTTCATTGGTAGAATTTTGGGAAGATGTGGTTCACCTGTAAAGGAGACCGCTTATGAAACGCTAATACGACCTATTCTTGAGTACTGCTCGAGCGTTTGGGATCCCTATCAGGTCGGATTGAGGGAGGACATAGAAGCAATTCAGAGGCGGGCTTCTAGGTTTGTTACTGGTAGGTTTGATCATCACACGAGTGTTACGGAAATGCTTGAGGAACTCAGGTGTGAGTCTCTAGAGGAAAGGAGGTGTTCTTTTCAAGAATCGCTACTGAGGAAATTTAGAGAACCAGCATATGAGGCTGACTGCAGTACAATTTTACTGCCGCCAACTTACATTACACGGAAAGACCACAAGGATAAGATAAGAGAGATTAGGGCTTGTACAGAGGCATATAGGCAGCCATTTTTCCCTCGTTCTGTTTGGGAGTGGAACATGGAGAGAAGATGCTAGTTGTGGTACGAGCTATCCTCTGCCACGCACCGTATGGTGGATTGTGGAGTAAGTACGTAGATGTAGATAGATGTAAATGTAGAAAAATTTAAGTTGATGCGGATGAGTTGGAAAAGCAATCATGTACAGCAGTAGTAGCATTAGTATGCTTTTTGATGCAGTCATATGCTTTTTACAAAGTCACATTGATTAAATATCAAGGCATAACACTGCAAAGTGGTATGAAATTGAATGAGCATGTCAGATTACCAGTAGGGAAGGTGAATGCTCAACTTCTTTTGAGTGGGAGAATTTTGGAAAAGTGAGCTCACCTATAAAGCAGACAGCATATACAATACTAGTGTGACCCATTTTGATCAACGTCCACATATTATGGAGCTGCTTCATGAACTCACATAGGAATCCCTTGAGGAAAAACTGTTCCGGCATAACCACAAGCACCAGTACGAAGACCAAGAAAGCAAGAGCAGAGAAGGCAGTGAGACAACATCAGCCAATAGCCCACTGACTAGGACCGCACCACAACAGGAGTGGCCTCTGCAAGAAGAGAATACAAGGGCCACTCCTGCCAGCCTCAGCCACACAGTATTTGCACAGTACCAGACCGGGACTCGCAGACCAGCACAGTACTAGGAGAGCACTATGATAGCAATGACATGTGATCCATACCAATTGCTTACATGGACTCTGTATACAGCAAAGGATTTTGATTGCCCATCGCTTGCGACACTATTGTAAATTCAAAGTTAAGTACTGTCTATCTTCTTTATTGTAATAAAAACTATTACAAGGTGAATACACAGACAAGGAAAAAAAATCCCAGATTTTTCCCAGACTTCTTGGTTAAAAATACGGTTTCTCCCAAGTGAAAACACACGTTTTCCATGTTCAATGACATTAGATTTTCCGTCGGAATTGTAAAACTTATCAATCCCTTGAATGGTTATGTTTTTATACACGGGTGTAGAACTTCCTGGCACTTTAGAAAACGAAAGTCAGGGGAAAAAAAAAAACATGTTTTATAAAGATTTTTGATGGGCAGCAACATGTACCTTGAATATTTTCGTATTAAGAAAAGTGTAAATTCGAATTCCACAAAACACGCATGTTACTTTCCAAACCATTGAAATCAAGATTACGATGTGCTTTTGTAAGCCATTCATAGGTCATGTCATGTGATCTCGCCAGCCGATGACAGTGGATATTCAGACCATAGGGCACATGACATATTCAGCCAATACCAACATCACTGTTGAGAAGTGCGAATACCAAAACTGGAAAAGTTAATGTTTTAAATTAATATACGTAGTGTTGCTACAAGAAAAGTAAAGCTTTCACATACTGTAACAGAAGCCAAGATTTCATATATAATGCAGATATTTTTTTGCACGTGTTACATTTTAGGATATATCCCACAAATGTGCCAGCAAAATTTTTAGCCAAGTCCAGTGACTTGTCCTCGAAGTTTTCCACAAATAAATTAGTTACCAGAGAGGACAGAGGACTTCCCATAGTACTACATCAATTTTCTCATAATAACGACATAGATGTCACATTTTCTGGGCTCGAAATTCTTCTAAATGACTCGTCACCAAGGAGTTAACTTAAAATGACAGTCAAACGCTCTGTGAGTTAAGAAATTCATCGTACATTCTTGCACATAGTCCAACCTGCGTAAATGGAAATTTTCTTTTAAAGTAATGCTTTTCAAACCACCATTCACAATATTTTCCTGCAACATGTTAGAAACAGCTTTGTTTCAGTAGTTGCCAGAGAGCGACAGATAACAGGCGCCACCGAGCTTGCGCATCTACAATGACACAGGAAGCCCGTATGTTTGGACATGTAAAACATTAAAAGATCTTACATGATGTCATAAAAGAAATGAGACATCAGAGAATACTCCAAGAGCATCTGTATTTCGTGAATCATACTAAAATATGCACATTTAAATTGTATACTTAAAGTGCATATTCGTATGTCCAGATTCGCAATGAAGTAGACTTCGACCTGATATTAAGCTTTTCAGTGTGGTTTTGTGGGATGTAAATTTTCTTGGAGTATCTGTACTGTATGCCTCATTTTTGGTTCTTTATTATGGCATAATGCCGTACGTGCTAGAAGATGAAAACATGTACTTGAAATGCAGTGAACAGTTGAAACTAACCAATAGTGTGGAATTAAAAACTTCATTTCAAATACTATGACTGTCTCAGTGGGAAACATTAATAAAAACTAAATTTCTTTAGCAAACCGACAAAAATAACTTCATTGCTCTTCAAGGCAATTAATGCTTGTCTGTCAGGAAGGTGGAAATAAAATAAAGTTTGAAAACTGAAACTAATAACATATTTTAGCCTTCCGTAATTATGTGAAAGTATTTTAATTCATTTGATAGCTCCTGGCCACAGAAATCCGTTTTGTTTTCATTTGAGGAGAGAGCAGTAAACGAAGAGGAAACAGCAAAATCACTAAATGTAAACACAGTTCACGTAGAAATTACACACTTCCCCACTATAATTCAGATTGCTCTGCGCATCAGCTCCGGATCTACGATCTACGATATTTCCGCACTTGGGCAACATTAGATAGCAGCTCCCCCCCCTCCCCCCCACCCCCCACCCAAGCCTCCGCCATCGAGTGTTTGAGATAGGATGTCAAAAATTCACACAGAATTTTTTTATCGCACGTCACTGTATTTCGCACTGTGGAATTGAAACATGTAATGGATGTCATCAAACTATATTCAGGACAGTGGAAATTAAAATGTCCTGTGGTGCCTCTCCTGCTCCAAGTTGGCCGGTTTGACATTCTGCACCTCTTAAATAAACGTCACAATTAATACTTGATGGGATTATTTGTAATCGGGAGAACAAGAGCTCAGAAAAATTGCGCTCTTTATTGACTACTAGGCAACAGCTTTCTGTTTTGCTTGACATAAAACTAAATATAGGATACATAAAACCAGTAAAGACAAGAGACAAAGCAAGACAATACACTTTTCTTCAAGCCTTAGCTCCTACCAGTTTTTTCTCTCTAATCTTGGTACAGCTTTACATGGCGTGCTTTCCTTTCTACAAAAGAATCTATTACCTCAACAAAGTTACTCAAACGTTTTGCTACATGAAAAATCGAAATGTCGCTGTCTAATATTGCAAAAGCTGATAATATAGATAGTATACAAGACTGGTGTGGTTTTCGATGTGATTATGTCTATTTTGTCACTGTCTGCTAGACAAAACAAAATAGGCCTTTCTAATATTGCAGCAATTGTAACACATATCAAATAAACTAGGTTGTTTTGGCACAGATGGTCATTTTTTATAACACGACAGAATATAATTCACAAAGTACCAATATCAAATGCCTATTAGGCCCACTACAAGCAAAAAGCTTTTTAGTTTCACAATTCATTCATACGCTCCAGATTTTCAAGCATGAGATTGAAATGTAGTAGTAGGAAATTTTTATATAAATATGGAATCATAAAAAAAAAAAAAAAAAAATCTTGTTTCCTGTGCATTTGACACGTTCCACATCATAACGGGTTTTCCGTGCTATTGATCAATGGAACACGTAACTAACTAACTAACTTCCTAATTTGTCCCTTTTCCTCAAGAATATGAATTGCCCCCCCCCCCCCCCCCTCTACCACCACCACCACCACAGATCCAGGCCTGATGCGCATGCGTGAGTCTGGCAGGGAGTAAAATTTTTCCCGGTTGCATCTATCTGCTTGCTACAATAGGTTACAAAGCCAACAACCACATTTCTGTAGACAGAAGCAAGAGAAGGTACTACTCAACTGCAGCTCAACTGCAGCTCAACTGTGCATGCGCATGAGCCCACTTGTAGCTGCTAAATCGAATCTAAATGTAAACAGTTGTGATGTCAGCTCATCGGAGGCAATTTTTTGTTATGAAGCACTGCATAGTCTCCCTAAAGCCTTTAACACATTTTGCTGTTGGCAGAAGCTTGCATGAGCACTGTGTTTTGTCATTGTATAAGGCGCATTTCCTTTGCAATTTAAGTTTTATTTTCGTTTTTTTTTCTCTAGTTCATGTTTTATTGCTGCAGTAGCAGGATACAGTAATATCCTTTGTAAGAGTCTCGGTTCTTAGCAGTCAAAATTACAAAAAATTAACTGAAAACTAAAACAATGAAAAATTCCCAGAATTCTAAAAAATTCCCTTGTTTTTCCCGCTTTTCTCCTGGATGAAAAAATTCCTGGATTTTTCCCAGATATCCCAGTTGTCCTGCATCGTATACATCCTGTATTAATGTGATTTGCTTGAATTGTTGTATAGCATTCCGAGAATGCAGCATCCTTTAGGCACCCTATAAGCAACGAGTGGGCAGGACCCCTCAAAAACAATGCTCATTATGTGAGGCACTATTGTGGAAATTTAGAGAACCAGCATTTTACGCTGACAGCAGAACGCTTCTACTGCCACCAACAAACATTTCATGTAAGAACCATGAAGGTAAGATGAGAGAAATAAGGGTTCATATGGAAGCCTATCGACAATCATTTTTCTCTTGTTCTTTTTTTGCGTGGCACAGGAAAGGAAATGATTATAATAGTGGTAGTGGTAAGTGGTATCCTCCACCACGCACCATATGGTGGCTTGTGAAGTATGTATTTGCAAGGGAAGATTGGAAAGTAATGCACAGTAATTTTATTACCAAAAAGTTTAGTACGTAGCAAAACAATAGGATCACAAATGAACTTACAACTTTTACCTACTTTTGTACATAGTCACCAATGTTCTTAAAACATTTCTCCCATCATGGGTTCCTGTCAGTAGATGCTCATTTGGTTGGAGTATAACCACCTGCAGACTGCTGAATATACTTCTGCTTCTATCAGAAAGTGTCAACCAACCAGGAATTTCTTCACGGGACCAAACAGATGAAAGTCTGATGGTGCAAGGTCTGGACTGTATGATGGATACTGGAATGCCTCCCACCTAAATCTGGTGATTTTCTCAAGAGCAGGAACAGCAACATAGTGGCAAGCATTGTCATGAAGAAGTTTAACACTGTCAGCATTAATGTTGTGGAGTTTGTCACGAAGGGCATGATGCAACATAACCAAAGTTTCACTCTAGTCTGGAGAATTCAGTGGTTCCATGTTGAGCAAAGTTCATCTATAACAAACCACGTATGTCCCACAACACTGTCACAAGCGCTTTCCTAGCATATTGAGTCACTCTGAATTTTTTTCATACTGGGAAAGCAGCATGTTTCCACTCCAATAGAGGCCTGCTGGGATTTGGATGTGTAGTAGTATGCCCATAACTCATCACCAGGGATGATTCCTTTCACAAAGTCATGCCCATCTGTGGCATAATGCTTTAAGTGATCCAAGCTTGTCATTATTTGCTGGCCCATGTGGTTGTCTGTCAGGTTCTTAGGCACCCAGCGAGCACTAACTTAATGAAATTTCAATGTGTCATGAACAATATCATACACTGAATTACAGGAAATGTTGAACTACAGTGATAAGGGTCACAGTTGCACATTCGGTCATTCAGATTTGCTGACTCAATGGCTCTGACATTCTCCAGGGTTACTGCTGTTACCAGCTGTCCAGAGCATGGTGAATCACTGAGGTTCAAACAGCACTCTTGGAAGAATACACACCATCTGCAGACATTTTTACTGCCCATACAGTCGTCCCCATAAACATCACGCATGTCCCTCATAATTTCACTTGTTTTATGCCCTTCGACCCACAAATATTGAACTACCCTTCATTGCTCTTCACAGGTTGATAACAGTAACATGCATGCCATGTTTGTTTTGTAGTACAGGCTGTAGTACACACTGCACGCGAAAACAGAATAGCCTCTGTAGAGGAAACTTCAAACTATATCATTGTGAAATTTCAACATTCCAGCACAATACCAGGAGAAAAAATTCTTGTGTGTTACTTTCCAATCCTCCCTCATAGATGTAGATGATTATTCCTACGTATTTTATGCACTGCAGTGGAGTTCTTCACCCAGTTTAATTTTTTTTAACAAAAAACAGACACATACTACACTCCTGGAAATTGAAATAAGAACACCGTGAATTCATTGTCCCAGGAAGGGGAAACTTTATTGACACATTCCTGGGGTCAGATACATCACATGATCACACTGACAGAACCACAGGCACATAGACACAGGCAACAGAGCATGCACAATGTCGGCACTAGTACAGTGTATATCCACCTTTCGCAGCAATGCAGGCTGCTATTCTCCCATGGAGACGATCGTAGAGATGCTGGATGTAGTCCTGTGGAACGGCTTGCCATGCCAAATCCACCTGGCGCCTCAGTTGGACCAGCGTTCGTGCTGGACGTGCAGACCGCGTGAGACGACGCTTCATCCAGTCCCAAACATGCTCAATTGGGGACAGATCCGGAGATCTTGCTGGCGAGGGTAGTTGACTTACACCTTCTAGAGCACGTTGGGTGGCACGGGATACATGCGAACGTGCATTGTCCTGTTGGAACAGCAAGTTCCCTTGCCGGTCTAGGAATGGTAGAACGATGGGTTCGATGACGGTTTGGATGTACCGTGCACTATTCAGTGTCCCCTCGACGATCACCAGTGGTGTACGGCCAGTGTAGGAGATCGCTCCCCACACCATGATGCCGGGTGTTGGCCCTGTGTGCCTCAGTCGTATGCAGTCCTGATTGTGGCGCTCACCTGCACGGCGCCAAACACGCATACGACCATCATTGGAACCAAGGCAGAAGCGACTCTCATCGCTGAAGACGACACGTCTCCATTCGTCCCTCCATTCACGCCTGTTGCGACACCACTGGAGGCGGGCTGCACGATGTTGGGGCGTGAGCGGAAGACGGCCTAACGGTGTGCGGGACCGTAGCCCAGCTTCATGGAGACGGTTGCGAATGGTCCTCGCCGATACCCCAGGAGCAACAGTGTCCCTAATTTGCTGGGAAGTGGCGGTGCGGTCCCCTACGGCACTGCGTAGGGTCCTACGGTCTTGGCGTGCATCCGTGCGTCGCTGCGGTCCGGTCCCAGGTCGACGGGCACGTGCACCTTCCGCCGACCACTGGCGACAACATCGATGTACTGTGGAGACCTCACGCCCCACGTGTTGAGCAATTCGGCGGTACGTCCACCCGGCCTCCCGCATGCCCACTATACGCCCTCGCTCAAAGTCCGTCAACTGCACATACGGTTCACGTCCACGCTGTCGCGGCATGCTACCAGTGTTAAAGACTGCGATGGAGCTCCGTATGCCACGGCAAACTGGCTGACACTGACGGCGGCGGTGCACAAATGCTGCGCAGCTAGCGCCATTCGACGGCCAACACCGCGGTTCCTGGTGTGTCCGCTGTGCCGTGCGTGTGATCATTGCTTGTACAGCCCTCTCGCAGTGTCCGGAGCAAGTATGGTGGGTCTGACACACCGGTGTCAATGTGTTCTTTTTTCCATTTCCAGGAGTGTATATTAGTTTCGCTGTTCTTCTGATTCACTCCAACATTACCCTCACTGGCTCACACACAGATTTTTGCAGCTTTGCTACTCCACTGCAGTTAGTGAACTCATGTAATATTATCATCACCAATAGTAGGTTGGCAATGAGGAACATTTTCACTGTCCAGTACTTTCACTATGGATCCACAGTTTCCCGTATTATGGAAACAGCTGGAACAGCAGTAGCATCAATAACAGCAACAGAAGCAATAACAATAATAATCAGTCCAGGAAAACATGCAACTATCACAACTGCTGCCACAGTCAATAGCACCACCATTGCTTTTTGCTGCCTTCAATGGAACAGAAGAAAACTGTAATCTCTGATTATGGCATTTCTTATTCTGCTGAAGGAAAATTCATTTTCAGGCCCAGATTGCCATTGTGCTGTATTGTATCTTACAACTGAATTATATGCATATGCATGCTGCATATGCATTTGCATATTTGCATGCAATAAATTGTAATTGATGCTTTGGTCCAATAGTATTAATTAAAAGTTAACGCTGTTCAAAAAAAATTATGATTGTATGTTGTGTTTTAAATAAAATATTATGGAGTTCTTGAACGTGCCCCTCTCCGTGTGACATATCTCGAAGTTGGTCCTGCACATATCGATTGTTTTGCTGTGACTCACTCACATTGCATCTGCTTGTTACCGAAAACAATAGCAAAGAAGGAACAATTCTTGAAACCCAGTATGTGTCCCCATTTTGCAAATTTTTAGAAAATAATCTCAGAAAGCCCCCTTCCTAACCTCTACCAGAGAGTATTCAGAAAATATCAGTATTCTAAATGTACGGATTTTTTTGCGTGGCTGGTACTCTTCCTAGTAATTGATATGCACAGGTTTGACTTTGAGATATAATGCATGGAGTAACTACCATGTTATTTTTATATTTTTTTATTTGATCTTGCATATTTCGACACTTTTCGTGAATTTTAAGAATTTTTCATGCATATTTTAAGGATTTTATGATGCGTATAATCCAGTCTCTACATATAACTGCCACTTACATGAAGTGGTATAAAAGTTGCAACCATTGGCTGGTTCTGGCATAATTTTTTCTGTTGTGATTTGCTGAGAAACATCACAGCGAGAACCTCACATTGTAGCTGCAAGACTTTAATTTAAACAATGAAAAAACAGATGTGTCAGTCCTATGAGCCTTGTATCACAGAGTTGCGGGGCTTATCCTGCCACTGCAATTTCCTATGTGCATCATGCAATATATCTTATGCACCATCACTAATTCATGATGTCATTGCTTGGTAAGCATCAGACAAAACAAAGGCATTAAGTTTTCCAGACTTATCATTTGATGAGGTAGCCACTTCTGCTCAGCAAACCTTTGATGACAAAGTTTGTATTTGCACAATATCTAGCAAATAAAATTTAGTTATCTGTTGGGATCACATATATTTCTAATGTTGTGACCACTTTCAGTTCTATCAAATCACTTTCAGATCTTAGTATGTTGGCTACAAGAGTAACATTCTATAAGTGATATAGATATTGACGTTGCTTACGGAATTTGATGGATTACTTTTTATGGTAAGGATATTATAGGAGAAGCATTACAAGTGAGAGCAAGAGTTACTGCTGGCCTTCCTGAATCTTGAGAAGGTGTGCACTGCAATAAGGCAGAGGAAAACTTGGAGAACTAAGGTGTGAAAAAGTACACAGTTGACAGGATGAAAGAGATCCACCACAGAAGTAAAAGAAATGTTAAAGCTGAAAATGAGACACCACATTAGATAAAGTTGAGAAGGGAGTTTGAAACAAAGATGTGCCCTTTCATGCTTAATTTTTGTCACTGTCACGGATGACATAATTTACAAGGTAGCAAAAACAGTAGGAGAGGACAGTGATAAGTTAATAGCCTTAGGTGATGAGCTAATGATCTGACAAAATAAGGAAAACAAAGTTCACTGCAATTAAATGTGAGGAAGAGTGAGTTTATGTTTGGGATCAGGAAGAGGGAGTGGACTGCCCCACTACTCATGCTGGCAGCCAAAACAAGCTGACAGCTCCAAATACCTTGGAAGAACAGAGACAGCAAATGTAAGAAATGGCAAAGTAAATTAAGGAGGGAGGTACACAGCAGCATTTCTAAGAAGTGTCAGGAGCTTTCTGCGCAATAAAGAGGCCTGCGAAGATCAGGGGAATGGTTTATCAATTCTCCTATATGGCTATTCTGGCCTATACTTTTGAAATCCGAACAATGAAGAAAATACAGTTAAGGAAGACACAGACATATGAAATGAAATTTCACAGATGCAGAGTGGGAGTAACAAAGATGGGCTGAGCCATAAGTAAAGAGATCAAGGAGATAATAAAGGAAGCATCCTTTCAGAAGAGATAGGATCATTAAGGTGTAAGTGGTATGGGCATGTAAAGACAACCATTTGGGATACAATATGAAGGTAGATACATTAACAGGGTGTATATGCAGACAAGGAAAAAACAATCCTGGATTTTTCCCTTGATTCCCAGTTAAAAATACACATCTTCCTGGGTGAAAACACACTTTTGCCATGTTACGTGACAGCATACTTTCCTTTGGAACTGTAAAACTTATCAATGGTTTGAAAGGTAAAGGTTTTATACGCTGGTGTAGAACCTCCCAGCACTTTAGGAAATGAAACTCAGCAAAAAAATAATGCATTTTGGAAAGATCTTTGATGCGCAGTGACATGTATACTGCTTATTTTTGTATTACGAAACTATAAATACAAAACACAGCACATTAGTTTCTGAAGCATTGAAATCAAGATTGCGATGTGGTTTTGTCAGAGTATCATACTTCACATCATGTTATCTCACCACCAAATGACAGCAGATATCCAAAGCATAGGACATGTGATGTAGTCAGCCACCAGCAACACCACTGTTAAGTAGCACAAACACACAAATAAGAAAAGTTCACGGTTTACATTGATATATACATAACATAGCTACAAGACAAGCTAAGCTTTCACATATAATATTGGTCTTTCTTCTGTGCATTACCTTTTAAGATATCTCAGGCACAAATAAGCCAGTAAAATTTTAAAAGATGACATAAATGTCTGGTCTTTTGGGCCCAAAATTTTTCTAAATGGCAGGTTCTCAAAGTATTAAGTTTTGATGAGAGTCAAACACTCTGTGATTTAAGAAATTCATCACACTTTCTCACAAGTAACATAATTCATCTTGTGTAAAAGGAAATTTACTTTGAAAGTAACACATCTCAAACCACCATTTGCAGTATTTTCCCATGACCATTGTTATGCCAAGCTCATCAAAAGCAGTTTGTTGTTACGAAGTATTGCAAAGTCTTGGTCCTAAAGCCCTTGACACATTTTGCTGTCAGCAGACACTTGTGTGCGCACTCTGTCTTCTTGTTGTCAATGGTGCACTTTCTTTGGAACTTAAGTTTTATATTGGTGTTTTTCTCTTGTTTATGTTTAATTGGTGCAGTGTTATTCTGCAGTAGCAGGCAAAAGTAAAATTCTTTGTTAGAGTATCAGTTCTTATCAGTCAAAATTTAAGGCAAAACGAACACAATGGAAAATTCGTGGAATTCTAAAAAATTCCTGGGTTTTTCCCTGTTTTCTCCCAGATGAAAAAATACTACATGTGCCATCTCAAGTCTTCTTCTAGACCCCAGTTTCTCAGAACTCTGCAGGTGTCAACTGGAGCAATACCATGTCCTTGGTTCTTGCCACCCACCTGGTCTTATTTTATGTTAATTTCTTTGGTCTCAGCATTTCTTCATGGTAACTATTCCTTTCTTCATTCCCTTTTACTTTTCTGTATCTTTCATTTTCTGGTCTATCTATTTTCTGCCACCCCCCCTCCCATCTCTAAAACATAAACTGCACTTAGCTTTTCATGCATAATGTTTTGGCAGTAATCTCTGTCTTGCATTTTAAACTGTCTTCCACCTTCTAGCTCTCAGGTTTTCAAATCTCATCCAGTGCAGTCGCCAACAATCAGTCTTTCCTTCTCATCCTGTCTGGTAAGTTTCCTGATCCGGGATTCTGGACAACTTTACCGAACTCAACCTCCTTTCCTATACCTCGCCAGTCCTTTTCCTTCACTCTTCTTCCCTCTCCTTCAACCCCTATGTCAGAAGAAGGACCTACTGGTCCCAGAAGCTTACAAACTTGAATATTTATTATACATGTGTTCTCCTACTGTCAAGTGGTGAGTAGATTTTTATCTATCAAATTACATTATAGAAAATATATAGAGTAATTTTGTAATTTTGTGGGATACATTTCCTTTCCTCTCAATACAGTGGGAATGAAAAAGAAGCAAATAATGGCAGAAAATTAATAGAAGAACCTGATGGCATACGGGGGAAAATATTAAACATTGCAATTCATCAGATTGGTATGAAATGAAATGTAAACAACACAGTAAATTAAAGTAACACAGGCATCCAGCACGTATGCTGGTGTTCTGGAGAGAATGCCTATAAGACACAAAATCAGCAACTTTCTTCTCTTCTAACAATTTTGTGAATATTTTTCTCTCATTTATTAATAGATGGGGATTTGTTTCTTGTGTGTTTGCAACAGAGGCCTTGAAATCAAATATCTAGAAAAAAGAAAGAAAAAAAGCTTTTAAATGAACAGCAAAAGAGAGAATAGCAGCCCCCCTTGAAGAAACTTACATAAAACTGAAACTCTCAAAGCTTTGAAATCTTGAACCAAGCATATACTCCACAATCTTTTGTATTCTTGACACACTCTGAAGCATATGGCTAATAAAAACCTAAGACATATTACTTTGTGTGTTCCTCTCATTTTTGGTGTTTTGGTGAGTACAAGCATTCCATATGGTTTATTCTTTCTACTTGTTGTTTTTTGCTATTAAAGCTATTTGCTTTCTTTTTAAATAAACAAAGCTATTGTCATAAATTTCTTTGAAAGCTGCTTTTTCAGTCTTTGCTTCTGAACCAAGTGGAACTGAAGTCCTATCTCTCTTTCTTTTTTCTTAAGTGATTACAGAGATGTGATTTTAAATAGAAGAATTAAAAGTTAAGTAACTGAGATAAGAAATGAAAAGATCACTCAAAAATATCCTTAGACTTAATCCTTCAGTGAACATCAAGAAAAAAATTAGGATTTAATATGCCCTTCAATGATGATGTGCCTGGAACATCTTTTATAAACAGGAGAAAGGAATATGATTGTACTAAATTCTGTCACTGTTTGGAGTGGCATCATTTTTCCAGCCACATTGTTACTTACTGTCTGGCAGCCATTTATATGGAATGTGCCGATAAAGGGAGAAACACACAACTGAACATCGACATCCATGTTGATGTGTTAGAAGTAGAGCACTATTACTAGAAAATAACTGTCATCACTATGGAGTACTTACATTTTCCAGTGCTGTCATCACTGAATCTCCGGTATACTGTGGCCTCTCTGTCATCAGAATGTGCAGGAGACGGTGGGTCAACAATTACACTAATCACTGGGGGGAAAATATTAGGGCTTACACTTGGTCGCTCACCAGGACCTTCATCTGGGCTAATTAAGCCAGCTGCCTTCTGACCCATTATATGATACTGAAGCAACTCTTCATCAACTTCAGATGGTGTGAGACTTGGTCTATGTTCTACCTCACTAGTAGGTGGTGCTAGTTCTCCACTAAGGTTATTGTTAGAGCCCTGAATCTGAATTTTAACAACATCTAAGTTTTCACTTTCATGTTCTGCTAAGGCCTCACTTTGTTGAATAGCTGATTTGTCAGTCGCAGTTTTACGTACAGGCTTTATTTGTTTATAAAAAGATCGTCTAGCAATATCGTTGCCTTCAGAAAAATGGGCCAAACTGCAGCCCCTTACAATTTTGGCAGTGTTTGTGCTTTCTTCATCCAAAGGAATTTCATCTTTCACTAACGGTTCTGTCTCATCCTCAGGAGAAGACACTATTCCACCACTATACACATCAAAACCTGCTGCTACAAGTTCACTTCGCAAACTTATCTCAGATAAATCTTCACCTTCCATTAATGTATCTGTTAAATGGTGCCTTACCACAAGATCAAGGTCATCATGCTTTATTACCAGAGTGTCATCCTCCAAAGTATCATCTGCAATTTGTTCACTATTGGGTTCCATTTCTGTAGTCTCTGGTGAATCTATGTGACCTAAATCTTCAAGGCACACAACAGATATTCTTCTGGCAACATCACGCTCCCGCATTTCTCTTTCTTCTGGACTAAGAAGATAATCCTGGTTTTCTTGTGGCTTACTGTCTATCAAATCCGCTCCTGCTGGAACATGAACTTGAACTGTAGCTTCAGCAAAAGCACTTTTCACCTCCAAATCACTCTTGGGAGAAGCATCTGGACTGATAACACTCACTCCTGATTCACTTGTTTCTGAACTGTAAGATTTTCTTGCGTCTTTGACAATAAGATTTCCAATATCCTTAGCTTCTTTATCACTCACTGAAGATCTCCTACTGCTGTTGTCATCATCAGAAGGCACTGTAAGGAATATCTCAACAGGGCTGGGACTGCTGGATGGAACGCGAGACGTGTCTGCTGGTGGTTCAAGGCTGCGTCTTCTTGCTTCCGCATCAGCAAACTCATCAGGGGCAGGCAGTGTAAGCATTTCATCATATGCTGAATCTCTTCTCAAGTCTGGCAAAGGTGAAATAGATGTCAGGCGTTCTGTGAGAAGTGGTGATGGGCATGGGCTTGGTTCAGTGCTGGATGCTGAGTCAATTGAAGAGAGTACCTGCAGGATGGATAAATCTTATTAATAAAGACACCTACTTGGTATTGTAAAAGTGTTAACACACCTAATACTTATGGTTAGTTTTCTGCAATCATTCAAAATTTTTAACTATTTAATACTATACAAATCCCCTTTATGAGATTTCAACCAAAGAATTTGCCCATTGTGGGCTACTTACCACACACGCTTACTTGTTCTAGCTGTGTGACATGCCTTTCGGGGGACTCGACAGAAAATAAAAATTATAGCTACTTAGCACAATACTATCTGTGGACCAGAGAAATATCAACACTTTACTGCTTGTATGGAGGTGGATGGAAAATAAAGTTCCCTACTTTATTGCTCAGAAAAAATGGGCATAAGTTTTGTTAGCATTAGTACAAAGATGCACATGAATTAATGGAAAAGAAACTTTCAGAGCATTGTGAAATGACAAGAGTTATCAGACAAGTTGTTGCAGGTAAGTGAGGTATGCAACTACAATGTCTGGTATGAAAAACAATACACATAATGAATGTTATGTAATTATCTATTTAATCAAAATGCAGCAATTCCTCTTGTATTTTAGACAGGGTATGTTACTGGTTTATTATTGGCATCACTTTGTGAGAAAACAATGAAGTGTTGCATTAGCCTTAATTGTTATTTTCTGTTCCAGCTGTAAAAGACAATACTGAATATTGGGCAATAATGTTTTACCACCCTTTTAATATTTATTGTCGTACCTTGCTCTTTTCTCCTTTCAAATACACATTTGTAGGATCTCATAATCAAGCTTTTGGAGTAAATGTGCTTCTAAAGCTGTTACTTTCATGGAAGATGGTCGCAGCATGCATTACACTGCGGAAGTATTGAAATTACACCTTTCATAATTTCGAGATCCATAATAATGCACAGGAAAACTGGATGTTATGCAAGGAAACAAGGCTCAGACATGAGATAAGCAAATTGACAAGAGAAGACCATTTCTTACAACTTAGAGTTCTCTGCAGCTGTCACACCACTACCATTGAAGCACAAATTCTAGACCACCAAATTTGAGGGGCCAATGTTACCGAGAAGAAGCCAGACTTCAATGCAGGAGACCTGCTACAGGACCAGAACCCATCAGGGAGTATCACACAGATCGACTATGTTTTGCAAACGAATATTGCAGCTGGAGGCTACAACAGTAGGAGTGAGTGTTGTTCAGCAACAAGTCATGATATGGCCTGCATGAAGAAGGCCTGGAGAAAGGTATTCCCCTTGCACATTCTCATCCACAACACCTCCAAGATGGTTCTCTGATGGTGTGAGCAGGAATTAATGTGACTGCAAGGATGGAGCTGGTCTCTGTTGAGCATGGGAGCTTTGCAGCACGTTAATATGTGGAGTAAAGCCTTTTGTTCTATTTACTGGAGATGGCTTTACACTAATGCATGACAAAGTATGCATACAAGTTGAGAGAACTGTGTGAAAGTTTTTGGATGAAGAGGAGATTCATGTTATGCCTTGGCTTGCTCATAGCCATGATTTGAATCCTACTGAGCATCTATGGAACCAGCTGGGAAGAAGTGCCTATCAGCACTATTCAGAGGCCCTACAGCACATACAGGTGGTCATCATAAAAGAATAGGAGATGATACTGTGACTAGTGTCATCAAAATTCAACAACTCAGGGGCATGCATAAAGATTGGATGCTATGATTTAGTGTGAAGTATATACAAACAAAACAGAGGTGCATTACCTTCATGAGCTTCCTTAAAATGTGCTGGTGTGTGAATCCATTCATGTTTCTTCCACATCTATGGCTTAATTTGTTTATAATTTTCCTTTTTTTCATTGTTCAGACACCTAGACGGGACTGTACCACAATATTTTATCATGAAATAGTAAATCAGTGTCATAAAAGTGACTGGAATTTGAAATTTTTCTTTAAGTTAACATGTTGGGTTTTTCGCGCCTGTCAGTATATGTATCACAGATGAAAAAAAATGACACTTGCTTGTATGAGTTATCATGGTGTAGCTGTGCACAATTGTTTTTTGACCTTGAACTGTGTCCTTGAATAGTTTCAGCAAAATTCAACAACCCAGTGGTATTATGTGAACAGTTTATCACAGATATCTGTTTAACCAGAAGACAGAAACAGCACAGCATCTATACAGTCTCATAGAAGAAGAAATGCATAAATGTTCTGAGCAGTGAAAGGAATGAAAACAGACATGAATAGACTTAAATGAGTCCTATAGTCCTTCGAAAGCAAGTTGGCTAAGCAGCCCTTCCAGCAATACATCAATGAGAGCCAGACATTGTTGGCTTCCAATGTGGTGACACATCTATTGTGCAAAACATTAGATTAGGTTAGATTTACTTTCATTCCAATTGATCCGTAGTGAGGAGGTCCTTCAGGATGTGGAACATGCCAGAAAAACAACAATACATGACAAATATTTACAACTAAAACAAATAAGCTAATGTACCATTCAACAGGTCCCAAGTGTAATGATTGTCATTTTTTAATAAACACTATATGAAAGTCATTTTACAAGTACTAATGCACTGAATTTAAAATAAAAAAGTTTTTTATTTATTTATAAGGTAATAAACATGTAATACAACTACTATAATACTAATTTACAATGAACAGATTACTGCACTGAAATGGTGCAGAAGTTAGATTGTACACACACACACACACACACACACACAGAGATATATATATATATCTTCCTTCCATTATATATATATATATATATATATATACCAAACAAAAGCGCTGGCAGGTCGATAGACACACAAACAAACACAAACATACACACAAAATTCTAGCTATCGCAACCAATGGTTGCCTCGTCAGGAAAGAGGGAAGGAGAAGGAAAGACAAAGGGATATGGGTTTTAAGGGAGAGGGTAAGGAGTCATTCCAATCCCGGGAGCGGAAAGACTTACCTTAGGGGGAAAAAGGACAGGTATACACTCGCACACACACACACATATCCATCCACACATATACAGACACAAGCAGACATATTTAAAGACAAAGAGTTTGGGCAGAGATGTCAGTCGAGGCGGAAGAGCAGAGGCAAGGATGTTGTTGAATGACAGGTGAGGTATGAGTGGCGGCAACTTGAAATTAGCGGAGATTGAGGCCTGGTGGATAACGGGAAGAGAGGATATATTGAAGAGCAAGTTCCCATCTCCGGAGTTCGGATAGGTTGGTGTTAGTGGGAAGTATCCAGATAACCCGGACGGTGTAACACTGTGCCAAGATGTGCTGGCCGTGCACCAAGGCATGTTTAGCCACAGGGTGATCCACATTACCAACAAACACTGTCTGCCTGTGTCCATTCATGCGAATGGACAGTTTGTTGCTGGTCATTCCCACATAGAATGCGTCACAGTGTAGGCAGGTCAGTTGGTAAATCACGTGGGTGCTTTCACACGTGGCTCTGCCTTTGATCGTGTACACCTTCCGGGTTACAGGACTGGAGTAGGTGGTGGTGGGAGGGTGCATGGGACAGGTTTTACACCGGCGGCGGTTACGTCTATTGACGTGCCAGCGCTTTCGTTTGGTAAGTCACATCATCTTTGTTTTTAGATATATTTTTCCCACGTATAAAAAAATAACAAAGATGAGGTGACATACCGAACGAAAGCGCTGGCAGGTCGATAGACACACAAACAAACACAAACATACACACAAAATTCAAGCTTTCGCAACAAACTGTTGCCTCATCAGGAAAGAGGGACGGAGAGGGAAAGACGGAAGGAAGTGGGTTTTAAGGGTGAGGGTAAGGAGTCATTCCAATCCCGGGAGCGGAAAGACTTACCTTAGGGGGAAAAAAGGACAGGTATACACTCGCCCACACACACACATATCCATATATAGATATATATATATATATATCTAAAAAGAAAGATGATGAAACTTACCAAACAAAAGCGCTGGCAGGTCGATAGACACACAAACAAACACAAACATACACACAAAATTCTAGCTTTCGCAACCAATGGTTGCCTCGTCAGGAAAGAGGGAAGGAGAAGGAAAGACAAAAGGATATGGGTTTTAAGGGAGAGGGTAAGGAGTCATTCCAATCCCGGGAGCGGAAAGACTTACCTTAGGGGGAAAAAAGGGAAAAAAGGACAGGTATACACTCGCACACACACACATATCCATCCACACATACACAGACACAAGCAGACATTTTTGTCTGCTTGTGTCTGTGTATGTGTGGATGGATATGTGTGTGTGTGCGAGTGTATACCTGTCCTTTTTTCCCTTTTTTCCCCCTAAGGTAAGTCTTTCCGCTCCCGGGATTGGAATGACTCCTTACCCTCTCCCTTAAAACCCATATCCTTTTGTCTTTCCTTCTCCTTCCCTCTTTCCTGACGAGGCAACCATTGGTTGCGAAAGCTAGAATTTTGTGTGTATGTTTGTGTTTGTTTGTGTGTCTATCGACCTGCCAGCGCTTTTGTTTGGTAAGTTTCATCATCTTTCTTTTTAGATATATTTTTCCCACGTGGAATGTTTCCCTCTATTATATTCATATCATATATATATATATACACACATCATCTTTGTTTTTAGATATATTTTTCCCACGTGTGTGTGTGTGTGTGTGTATATATATATATATATATATATACATATACACACACACACACACACACACACACACACACACACACACACACACACTTGTAAAGGCCAAATGTCTGCTTGTGTCTGTGTATGTGCAGATGGATATGTGTGTGTATGCGAGTGTATACCTGTCCTTTTTTACCCCTAATGTAAGTCTTTCCGTTCCCAGGATTGGAATGACTCCTTACCCTCTCCCTTAAAACCCACATCCTTTCATCTTTCCCTCTCCTTCCCTCTTTCCTGATGAAGCAGCCGTTGGTTGCAAAAGCTAGAATTTTGTGTGTATGTTTGTGTGTCTATCAACCTGCCAGCGCTTTCGTTTGGTAAGTCACATCTTCTTTGTTTTTAGATATATTTTTCCCACGTGGAATGTTTCCCTACACACACATTAGTTGGTTTTACTGAGAAATTCATCAATGGAGTAGAAGGAGTTGGCCACCAATAAATCCTTTAGGCTTCTCTTAAACTGAATTTCATTGGTTGTTAAGCCTTTTATGGCTGCTGGCAAGTTATTGAAAATGTGTGTTCCTGAATAATGCACACCTTTTTGTACAAGACTACGTGACTTTAAATCCTTGTGAAGATTATTCTTATTTCTAGTATTGATTCAATGAATTGAGCTGTTGGTTTGAAAAAGTGATATACACTCCTGGAATTGGAAAAAAGAACACATTGACACCGGTGTGTCAGACCCACCATACTTGCTCCGGACACTGCGAGAGGGGTGTACAAGCAATGATCACATGCACGGCACAGCGGACACACCAGGACCCGCGGTGTTGGCCGTCGAATGGCGCTAGCTGCGCAGCATTTGTGCACCGCCGCCGTCAGTGTCAGCCAGTTTGCCGTGGCATACGGAGCTCCATCGCAGTCTTTAACACTGGTAGCATGCCGCGACAGCGTGGACGTGAACCGTATGTGCAGTTGACGGACTTTGAGCGAGGGCGTATAGTGGGCATGCGGGAGGCCGGGTGGACGTACCGCCGAATTGCTCAACACGTGGGGCGTGAGGTCTCCACAGTACATCGATGTTGTCGCCAGTGGTCGGCGGAAGGTGCACGTGCCCGTCGACCTGGGACCGGACCGCAGTGACGCACGGATGCACGCCAAGACCGTAGGATCCTACGCAGTGCCGTAGGGGACCGCACCGCCACTTCCCAGCAAATTAGGGACACTGTTGCTCCTGGGGTATCGGCAAGGACCATTCGCAACTGTCTCCATGAAGCTGGGCTACGGTCCCGCACACCATTAGGCCGTCTTCCGCTCACGCCCCAACATCATGCAGCCTGCCTCCAGTGGTGTCGCGACAGGCGTGAATGGAGGGACGAATAGAGACGTGTCGTCTTCAGCGATGAGAGTCGCTTCTGCCTTGGTGCCAATGATGGTCGTATGCGTGTTTGGCGCCGTGCAGGTGAGCGCCACAATCAGGACTGCATACGACCGAGGCACACAGGGCCAACACCCGGCATCATGGTGTGGGGAGCGATCTCCTACACTGGCCGTACACCACTGGTGATCGTCGAGGGGACACTGAATAGTGCACGGTACATCCAAACCGTCATCGAACCCATCGTTCTACCATTCCTAGACCGGCAAGGGAACTTGCTGTTCCAACAGGACAATGCACGTCCGCATGTATCCCGTGCCACCCAACATGCTCTAGAAGGTGTAAGTCAACTACCCTGGCCAGCAAGATCTCCGGATCTGTCCCCCATTGAGCATGTTTGGGACTGGATGAAGCGTCGTCTCACGCGGTCTGCACGTCCAGCACGAACGCTGGTCCAACTGAGGCGCCAGGTGGAAATGGCATGGTAAGCCGTTCTACAGGACTACATCCAGCATCTCTACGATCGTCTCCATGGGAGAATAGCAGCCTGCATTGCTGCGAAAGGTGGATATACACTGTACTAGTGCCGACATTGTGCATGCTCTGTTGCCTGTGTCTATGTGCCTGTGGGTCTGTCAGTGTGATCATGTGATGTATCTGACCCCAGGAATGTGTCAATAAAGTTTCCCCTTCCTGGGACAATGAATTCACGGTGTTCTTATTTCAATTTCCAGGAGTGTATTCTTAATGACAAATTTCATTAAGGAATAAATATATTGGGAAGCAGTAGTTAGTATCCCTAGTTCCCTAAACAGGCTTCTGCAGGATGTTCTTGAGTTCACACTACATATAACTCTTACTGCACGTTTTTGTGCCCGGAAAATTTTAGCTTGGCTTGATGAATTACCCCAAAAAATAATCCCATATGACATTATGGAATGAAAGTAAGCATAGTATGCCAGCTTTTTCATTTTTATATCCCCTATGTCTCACAAAATTCGCATTGCAAACAGAGATTTGTTAAGACGCTTCAGCAGTTCTGTGCTGTGCTCCTCCCAGTTGAATTTATTATCACGCTGTAATCCCAAGAATTTAACGCTATCCACTTCTTCTATCTTCTTGTCATCATATGTTAGACATATGCTCATGGGACACCCCTTACAAGTTCTGAACTACATGTAGTGTGTTTTTTCAAAGTTTAGTGACAAAGAATTGGCTAGGAACCAGTGATTAATGTCCACAAATATTTTATTAGCTGATCTTTCTAAGACTACGCT
Source organism: Schistocerca serialis cubense (assembly GCF_023864345.2). NCBI lineage: Eukaryota > Metazoa > Arthropoda > Insecta > Orthoptera > Acrididae > Schistocerca > Schistocerca serialis. Next base: position 220,904,023 of record NC_064639.1, on the reverse strand, counting down.
TGATTTGCTATTTATTGCAATGTTTGTATCATCGGCAAACAAAACGAACTTGGCATCTGGTAATGTTACTGATGAAAGGTCATTGATGTACACAAGAAAAAGTAAGGGCCCCAAAATGTAACCTCGTGGGACCCCACATGTAATTAGTTCCCAGTTGGATGATGCCTGCTATCTTGATACATGTCTCTTTCCTAATAACACCCTTTGTTTCCTGCCAGAGATATAAGATTTGAACCATTTTGCAGCATTTCCTATTACACTATAATACTCTAATTTACTTAAAAGGATATTGCGATTTACACAGTCAAATGCCTTTGACAGATCACAAAATATACCAGTTGCCTGCAATTTTTTGTCTAATGAATTAAGCACATTTTCACTGTAAGTGTAGATAGCCTTCTCAATATCAGAACCTTTTAGAAATCCAAACTGTGACTTTGACAGTATGTTATTTGAGATAAGATGGTTATAAAGCTGACGGTAGATTACTTTTTCGAAAATTTTTGAGAATGCTGGCAACAGTCAAATTGGACGGAAATTTGATGCTATTTCTTTATCTCCCTTCTTAAACAGTGGCTTAACTTCAGCATATTTCAGCCATTCAGGATATATTCCACTGATAAATGACTGGTTACACAGATAGCTTAATACGTTACTTAGCTCAGAATCACATTCTTTAATTAACTTAAGAACCAATGAAATTCAGTTTAAGAGAAGCCTAAAGGATTTATTGGTGGCCAACTCCTTCTACTCCATTGATGAATTTCTCAATAAAACCAACTGATGTGTGTGAAGGGAAACATTCCACGTGGGAAAAATATATCTAAAAACAAAGAAGATGTGACTTACCAAACGAAAGCGCTGGCAGGTTGATAGACACACAAACATACACACAAAATTCTAGCTTTCGTAACCAACGGCTGCTTCATCACGAAAGAGGGAAGGAGAGGGAAAGATGAAAGGATGTGGGTTTTAAGGGAGAGGGTAAGGAGTCATTCCAATCCTGGGAACGGAAAGACTTACTTTAGGGGTAAAAAAGGACAGGTATACACTCGCATACACACACATATCCATCTGCACATACTAGATGTTTTTGATTTTAAAGGTTTTATGATGGACATTATTTCTGTTGGGGTAGTGAGGGTCAAATTCATATTATGGAAGTTGCTTGAAATTTCTGATCTGAGGTATTCCATAGCAGCATCTACCGAACCTGACAACCCCATCTTTTCGGTAATAGCTATAAAATGTTTATTAAAAAGTTCTGCAACACTATACACATCTGTCACCAATATATCATTTACTCTTAATGCTATTTGTTCCTCTTCATGTCTGGTTCTACCGGTCTCCTCCTTCACTATATCCCATATTGTCTTTATTTTGCTATCTGATATGACTATCTTTTCCTTGTAATATATTTGCTTTGACATCCGTACTGCAGTCTTTAATATTTTGCAGTATTTCTTGTAATGTGCTATAGCATCAACATCGGAACTGTTTCGGATTGACAGATACAGTTTTCTTTTTGTTTTACAAGATTCCTCGAGTAATCCATGGCTTTTTTGTATACTTTGCTCTAACCTTGGTAAGTTTTGGGGGAAAACAGTGTTCGAATAAGGTAAGCACTTTATTAGCAAAAGTGTTATATTTTTCATTCATGCCATGAGCACTGTAAACATCAGTCCAGTGAATGTCTCTGAGGAGTGTCTTAAAATAGTCAATTTTTGGCTTATTGATTACCCTCTTGAGCTCAGATTTAACATTGTGCCTGCCAGTTCTAAAATAGGAAACCTCCAGCTGTAATTAAAGTTAAGAACAAATTTTTGATATTCTTAGAAATATTAGAGAGAAAATATTATGATGACAGGTATATTTTCGTTGTGTAGAGCTACCGGTACCTAATAAATATTCAAACACGCACTGAGAATGTACTTGAACGGTTTATTACTTAGTATTACAGAAAAAGAAGCACAGTAGCTATATGTAACTTGTAAACAACAAAACAGTAGCCAAGGAACAGAATAAACATAAAAACAAAAGTTATAACTCCAGTAAGTAGTAAACAACATTATTCAGTGCTCCAAGCAGCGGATTCAAACTTGGTGGTTTACGCCATACATTTGTTGCCGTGCAGTCACTGAATTCACGACACAACTGTATCTACAAATGGCACGAACAGAACTAACATATGCAGACACAGCAGTTGATGTGAGTAGCAGTCGCTACAGGAGCCCCCTTGATGAAAGCGGAGCATGGTGCGTCTTCTCTGAACCTGGCCGGGAAGTGGACATGTCGTCCGGAGCGGGTGGTGTGTGTAGGTTCTCCATCAACCAGTTGTGGTGGCAGTGCTGAAAGTCGAGGTGTTGCATCTGTCAAGCGTTGAGCTCTTGACCGTAAGGTGAGTGATGCCTCCTTGAAAATGTAAGTCGGCTTCACTCTGCTAAGAGACACAGTGGCCTGTTTGCCATTTATTATGATGACCATTGTGTGTGTATCTCTGCACAGGACACTATGGGGTCCAGTAAACGTGGCTGCAGGGGTGGCTTGACGCAGTCTGTATGTAACATAACATGCGAACAGCTTTTGAGGTTGTTATGCACAAAAGTTGTTGGACAATCATGCCTGGAGGACTTTGTGGGTTTGATTTGGCTTACATGTTCCTGTAACTTGTGAAGGAACTCTGATTGGTCGTCCATTTCTGACAGTAGGCCTGTGTCGACAAACTCTCCTGGTAGGTACAGAGTCTCGCCATAAACCAATTCAGCTGCCAAGGACCCTATGTCTGGTTTGTATGTGGTTCGTGAACCCAGCAGGACTATGGGTAGTGCAGATGTCCAAGATGTCCCATGGCATATTAGCGCAGCTTTCAGTGTTCAATGCCAACGTTCAAGCATGCCATTGCTGGCCAGATGATAACTGGTCACTTTGTGATGGACGTAGCCACAGAACTTTGCCAACTGTGTGAACAAATCTGACTCGAACTGTCAGCCTCTGTCGGTGGTGATATGGAGTGGACAGCTGAATCTCGCCAGCCAGGTTAATGTGAAAGTTTGGCTAATGTTTCCACGGAGATGTTGTCCGTAGGTACTGCTTCAGGCCATCACATATATCTGTAAATCATTGAGAATATGTACCGCTGGCCATCCGATGGCGGAAATAGTTCTACCACATCAAGATGAACATGGGCGATGTGAGAAGTATCCGGGAACTATCCTAATGGGGGATGAATGTGGTGAGTGATTTTGCAAAGTTGGCTACGCTGACAATTTCTCGTCCATTCGCAGCAGTCTCTTTCTATCCTTGGCCACATGAATCTTTGAGACACTAGCTTGAATGTTTACCAGGCTCCTGGGTGGCAAAGATTATGTAAGGACTCAAACACTGGCCTGCAAAATGCAACGGGAACAAAAGGGTGTGATCTGCCATGTGACACTTCAAGTACAATTTCATGTTCACGCCAGGAATGTCGACTTGCTGTAACTTGAGTGCTGCAGTGTCGTCATGCAATATTGTGTGTAGCTCGGAATCTTCTTGTTGCACCCTGGAAAGCGCCATCATGTCCACAGGCTGTGAGACACTGGCAACTCTGGAGAGGCAGTCTGCAACCACATTAATGATGATATATATGGCGGATATGGCGGATGTCCATACTAAACTGGCTAATAAATTCCAATTGGCTGTACTAGCATGGAGAGCAAGTGTTGCTGTTTTTCTTGAAGGCATATGTTAAAGGCTTGTGGTTGGTGTATACCACAAACTCTCGTGCCTCAAACTGTGGTCGAAAGTACTTGATTGCTCGATATATGGCTAAAAGTTCCCGATCATATGTGCTCCATCTTTGTTGTGCAGGTGACAGCTTGTGCGAGAAATAAGCCAGCGGCTGCCAGGCATCATCCACCCATTGTTCGAGTTCTGCACCAATGGCTAACTGACTGGCATCCACCACTAGTGCCAGTAGAGCTTTGAGCTTGGGGTGTGCCAGCAGTGCTGCTTGTGCTAGGCTCTTTTTGCTTACTTCAAAAGCCACATTCATCTCCTTGGTCCACCGCACAGGAGAACTGCTCTTAACCTTGGAACCAGCCAGTGCTGCGTTCAACGGCGCCTGTTGTTCGGCAGTGTGTGGTAAATGACGGTGGTGAAAATTGAGCATACCTAAGTACCTACGTAGCTCTTTTATTGTAGATGGCTTGGGAAATTGCAATATGGCTTCAATGTTCTCAGTGAGTGATAGTAAGACTGATGAAGATCTTCAATGACCCAGGAAATCGACTTGATGTTGGCCAAACACACATTTAGCTGTATTTAAGACCACGCTGTACTTCTCAAAATGCTCAGAAACTTCTCTCAGGTGCTGGCGATGTTGCTCCTTGGACAATGAATACAGTAACACATCGTCCAGATAGGCAAAACAAAAGTTCAACCCACGCAAGATAGAATCGATGAACCTCTGCCAGGTTTGAGCAGCATTACGCAAGCCGAAAGTCAAACTTTCATACAACCCAAATGGCGTAATAATAGCGGTCTTTAGAATGTCCTCTGTTGCCACAGGAATCTGGGTATATGCTTTTGTGCAGTCTATAACACTGAATACAGTGGATCCATGCAGTGCGTGGAGGTAGCGATCAGTCACGGTCCATGAGTTGATCACTCTGTAATTGCCACTGGGGCGCCAGGCTCCTCCCTTTTTGGGTACTAAATGCAGTGCAGATGACCATGGACTACTTGAGGGTCAGATGATACCTTCTCGTAACATTGTGTCAAATTCTGTTTTAGCAATGGCAAGGCGTTCTGGAGCCAATCGTCTCAGCCGGCAAGACACAGGCGGCCCATCTGTAGTTTTTATGTGGTGGACCATATCATGCAAAACTTGCTGTGGTGCGCTTGGAGGCCTCCTGAAGGACAGGAACTCATGCAGCAGCGAGCAATACTCCTCGTCTGCAACCTGTATAACCTTGATGTTGTTTGTTCTGGCATCACAATGGCACCCAGTGGTTGTAAGTCTGGTAACATTGTCTATTAGGCAGGAATTCGCTACATCCGGCAGGAGCTGATAGTGAGCTAATAAATCGGCACCAATTATTGCTTCGGCCACGCCTGCTAAAGTAAAGTCCCATGTGAATTGACGGCGGAGCCCCAAATTCAATTCTTCACACCGCGTGCCATATGTCGCAATTGCTGAATTATTTGCGCCAGACAAGCTAAATGCAGTGGGTGGCCTGCAACAGTGCAGTGACGCTCTTGGCAGGATACTAAGATCGGACCCTGCGTCTATTAAATACTTCCGGCCTGATACCCTGTCAGTAATGAATAGGGGCCGGGATGTAGTTGAGCAGTCGGTAGCGTCTGCGTCCGACCGCCAGTTGCATATGGGTAGGCACAGGGGCTAGTGCATGTTTTAGCCTGCTCACCAAATCATCTGTGGTACCAACAAGTGGTCAGACCAGCATCTGATACAGACTGAGTCTAGGAACAGCTCCTAGATCATTTGTGGCTACGTCCTCTGTAGCGACTAGGACATCCTTGTGACAACAGTGTGCCAATCTGTGGGCTCAGTGCATCAACTTTGGTGGACCAAGCATTGTAATCTGCTTGTGAAACAGGAAGGGCCACGGACGCGACACTACCAGACATTGTCACAGCACTAACATGTTTGTCCAGAGCGACGGCATCTTGGATGCGGTTGGCCAGTTCCGTAACAGTGTACAGGGATGTGTCTGTCGCCTTTACCTGCGGCATAGCTCCATAGCGTATGCAGAAGATTGTCAGGCACTATTCCTAAGTCCACCTTGCTGTGGAGGTGACACAGGTACTGAGACGGTTTTCTGTCGCCTATATCTTCCTGAGTCAGCACTTGTCTGATACTGTCTTACTGCGATGCTGAAACTCTACGAATAAGCTCAGTCTTTAATCTTTCTTATGCATTCTCAGTCGGTAGTGCTGTGATTATATCTTGAACTTTGGAAGCATAGGGTTGCTCGAGCTGACTCACTATTAATGCAAACTCAGTTGCATCTGCTGTAATTCCGGCATAGCAAAAGCTGTCCTCAACCTGAGTGTGTAACAGTCTTTTAATTGTGCCTGTTTACCATTCAAAATGTCACCTTTACGGTGAGTAGCAATCTATCCTTTTCATAATGCAGTATTGTTGATGTTCCAACCTGGAATTCCATTGTTACATACTATAGTGATCTACATCATATGAGAATTTCATAATTTTTATGTGGTTTTTGTAGTAGTTGTAGACTGTTAACCTCATACTTGTTATGACTTAAATAATGATAAAATTAGAAAAAAAAGCATTCTTTCCTTATGCTTACACATAGCAAATAATCTGAAATATGAAACTTTGAAGAGATCCATTGCTGAATGAAATACTTTGGTAATCAATGAAAAATATGTATTTCAATGAATTCAGTAATTTTCAAGTTATGGCATGATAAGTTTCCAAGACATGAAACATTACATCAGTTTCATAAAATTTAACATGACTCCAGTTCTAACTGAAATTAAGAACATATTTTCTATGCGTTTAATGACACTGTTGAGATATGTACTGCATGTGTATTTACATATTTTAATGTGATTTTTGTGGGAGAAACAGACTTTAAAGTGATTCTTTTTATGTTACGGAAAGTGGAGCACTGTGATAGCTTCCCGTAAGCAAGGCTAGTCACAAGAATTTTGCAACTTCTGACAATGCACGTAAGATATCAACTAATTTAAATAAAAGGTAATCATCACTATTAACTACACAACTACGCAAATTTGCAGCAGCAATCTTGTTTCTTTTGTCAGACTTCATAAATGATATTTTCTGGCAAATCAAATCATCACATCTACAGTAAACTGATTTTCCACAGTCACTGACTTGCATATTTTAATTCATCTGCTTTCATTGACCAATTCCTCCTACTATCATATCCAATAGAAATTGCACACTATTCTGAGTGGTAATAGACAACAAAGCATTTGGAAGAAATTTGGACTGTTAACTCCTATGTTTTTGTTTTCTTGATTCTTGGATGGAATATGTGTCATAGAATACTTTTTACTGTAGCTGTGCAACAAATGACTGCATAGGAGTGCATGCTGGTCTGGAGACATCCATTATATCAAAACACTCAGCCGCACTGCTCTTATTACAGATATCATAACATTTCACCATACAATCCTAACCCACAAACAACAGAATGAGCGCTGAAGCCTACCAGTTCCAAACTCAATATCAAAACGTTCCTCCTCAGTTTCCCCAAAACATATTCAATCATTGTAGGACTCCTTCTCTTTAAGCACTACCTCCCAACACTTCCTGAACCGTATCTTCAGACATTGTTCTGCCTTATTCTTGTATTAATGGTGATCTGCAATGCAAATAATTGTAAAGCCTCCAGACCTTCAGAAGATCTGATAGCTGTCACTATAGAACTTTTTACCTCTCCTGATTTGCACAACCTTGCCCTTTACCTACTAACTGAAATGCACAAAGATAATAATCCTGGCTGTTCAGATGTGGTAGCATTCAAAGTTTCAAACCAAATGGTTCTCAACTTTGGATGACCAGCTCAAGCAACCTATCACCTAGTACCTCTCATTCTACACAAGAATAACAACCACTTGCAGGAGCATCTCACATCCATTTCCTCTTTCTTGCTGCAACATCCCTTGTCACCATTAATATCTTTCTGCATCAACATAGCACATACAAATAGAATCTCTGTCTTAAACACTACCTCTCCCAGTGCCCAACCGAGAGTCTCCCAAACACATTGCTCAACATGCTAACCAATTACATCTCGATCAATGAATTCTTCACCATTGGGGTGAGACATAAAAACAAATCGAGGAGGTGGTTGAGGAAAGTACAAGACTCTCAATATATGTTATCTTTTTCAAAGATTACACAGAGGAATCACACCTCAACTCCAAATACTCTATTGTGCCCCTAGCATAATAAAAAATTCACTAATGCTATCTTAGAGTTCTGGACCCACCAGCAAAGAAGAACTTCTTCACTTCATTCAACAGTACAACTCCTTCTCCTATCCAAAATTTACTTGATTCTTTTCCAAATGTGAAATGATTTCCAAACACAACTCACGATCCACTCTGCCAGTATCTATCATTATAACTTCACAGAAGTTTTCCTGTATTCCTCACAGGACTAAGACACCTCAAAGAAAGGATAATTTGGAGAAGAACCTGTCCACAACAGATAAAGGTCCTAGGTTCTATCCTCTTTTGGCACACAGTTTTAATCTGCCAGTAAGTTTTGAATCTGTGCACACTCTGGTGCAAAGTGAAAATACATTCTACAGACAATCCCCTAGGCCATAGTTAAGCTATTTCTTCACAATATCCTCTTCCAGGAGTGCTAGTTCTTCAAAATATGTAGAAGAAGTTCTGTGAAGACTGGAAGGTAGGAGAAAGGTACTGCAAAACTGGAGCTTTGAGGGCAGGTCATGAGTAGTGTTTGAATAGCTAAGGTAGCAAACTATTTACCTGCAAAAGGCAAAGGTCCCAGGTCTGAGACCCAGTCCACCACACAGTTGTAATCTGCTAGAAGTTTCACTGTATGAACATATTTAAAACAAACTGAAAATGAATGGATTTAGACGATGTTTGTAAATAAAACATCTGACAATAATGTGGAGCTGCAATTTGCAGCCTGTCATGCTTTGTTGACACAATTTCAAAATGCCAAGTCTTGCTCAAGAATGTTATGTTCTGGTTAATGTGTGATATATTGCAGTTCACATTGGGAGAATGTGGTTTCGTGCTATAAGAAAAAATCTCATTATTCACAAGAGTTGAAAAGTATGTCTCCTCATGTTAAAATATGGACTAGGATGTCATCACACTACCTATAACAGATCATATTTTTTTAATGGGAACAGGAACTGAAAATATTATTTGGCAATGTTTTGTGAATTCATTAACGCACACTTTCAGGGCCACTGAATAGGTTGTGGTTCAGCAACACCTCCAGCTTCATTGAAACATCCAAGTTGTAGAGGACATGGAGATACATGGATCTCTTTGTAAGATGTGATAGTGCACATATTGGTCCTTGTGAATACATCATTTTTTATGTAAATCCTTTACTTTATAATTTACAGTACATTGTTTTGATCTAGGGATACAGGAACTTCTTGGACAAACTGTATGTACTAGGTAAAAACAATGCAGTTTACCTAAATAGGTTATATTAAATTTTAGACATCGAAGATGGAGACTTTCCAAAATGATTTTGAGATTACATCAGTAAATGACCTTATACACAAAAATGGAGGGTTTTGCTTAAATCCTGCATTGAATTATGCTTTCTCCCTTATCAAAAAAAAAAAAAAAAAAAAAAAAAAAAAAAAAAAAAAAAAAAAAAAAAAAAAAAAAACTCAATGGGACCAAGGTGGCACTTCTTGTTCACCCACTGTTAGGTGGCACTTCTTGTTCACCCACTGTTATTTAATGTTTCACTGTTGATAAGTCTAACACTGGTTATCTTTGGTTTGTGGTGGCGCTTGTTTACAGTGTGTATTATCTCCCAACATATGCTGTCTTTTGTTCCCTGGTTGATGTAGCCCTGCTTACTGATGGTTTAAGTTGCCATACATAATAATGTCTCATTTCCTTTGCACTTTGAAAATGATGGCATTTCACTTGTCAAAATATTGACAGTAGTTAGGAACATTGTCCAACTGCATTCCCATAACTGCAGTTGCTGAGTCATCAGTGGAAAGACTTGTATCACTCTGATGAGAGTGACTGTTGATTATCGATATCAGTTGCTTGGGCAGATGAAAATTAAGAGGGTGTGGAGAAGGATACATGAGGATAGGAGGGGTACTGGGATACAAAAACATCATGACCACAAGTGTGTACTTTACTTTTGGGTATCTGTGTGTGTGTGTGTGTGTGTGTGTGTGTGTGTGTGTGTGTGTGTGTGTGTACATCTACTAGAAGAAGAGCAAGAGCTCAAAACTTACTATAAATAGTTTTCTGTTGTGTGTTTCTATGCACCACACATCAGTCAGTTACAGGTGAGTGGTTGCCTCTCCTTTATTTTACATATTATTCCATACAGGAATTTCCATTGGTGATATAACTGTATTTGTAATACACTTACATTTTGGTGTATAGCTTGATGTATTTAGAATCAATTTGCAACTTATGCAAGTACAAGTAAGTACTAACATTATTTACTACAATTACTAAAACACACAATAAACCTTACTTTTTGCCATGAATATCTCAACCTAAAATGTTCATGTTGATTTATAGAGTAACTTCCATTTACATTAATTACTCTTGCGAGAGACTGTAGACCCTCTCTTTTTAATTTCTTATTTTCATAAGCTGATATTTTCTACTTCTCAAATGTATGAAGGATATAGTACAAAATGTAAAATAATAAAACTGACAACCTTTAGCGAGTCCATTGGCCGAAGGTCATGCGACCTCTTGCGCTGCTGCTGCTGCTGCTGTTGCTGTTGCTGACTATTTTGCTCATCAACAGCTTGTTCCGTATGTTCCACTAACTGCCTTACTGCTTTCTTAAGGCTATTTGCCCTTGACATTAATGCCTCTTTTTGGGCAAACTGCAACTACAACATAAGAAAGTAACAAATATTAGCATATATCACTTTTCTTTTCCTACTGAGTAATCTGTGAACAGTAACACACATATTGAAAATTTCCACTCAGATTTACAGCCTGTATTAGTTTCTTTAAACCGTTGTTACGAGGGTATCAACTTGTTACCCAGCCAAATAGCATTTAACACATTTTTTCATTTCATTGCTTTTCTTAATTTAATGTTCATTTGTCAATACAATCATTAGAGACAGTTCAAAGGCACAGGAACCAGTAAGGAAAGAGTCAACTGTCTTACCGAAGGAATCATTTCAAAAGTAATTTGAGGAAACCAATTAGGAACCTAATGAGAATATATTCTAGGACTGTATTCATGCATTTATTTACTGTAATATTTAGTATAACTTTTCTTCCTGTTTATATTATTCATCCATTCACAGTCAAACACAATTTTGTATGAATTCAGTAATCTCCTGTAATCAATATTTTATTTACATTATATTGTTGTTATGTAAATTATATTTGAACTTTGATCAATTTGACAGGCTCCATATCCTTATGATTCACTTGGTACCTGGATCCATGGAACATGAAATAAATAAAATTAAAAAAAAAATACATTATCTTCTCAAAGTATCTCTTCCTGGATTTCAAGTAATAACAGGCAGAGGTATAATTGGAGATGTGAAAATATCAGACACAATCAGGGGAGGGGGGGGGGGCGGGGGGAGAGAGAAGAGAGTCACATGTCATAGGCAAGAATAGGAATCCAAATTACGATATAACATTTTAACTTTGAGAAGATCATTAGAGACTGAGACTGAGTTCAGTTGGACAAATCTGAGACAGAAAATCAGGCATATTTTTGTTGAAGGAAACCTGAAATGATTTATGAAACTGATAAAAAAGGTGTAATCAGTATAGTCAGGTGATGATTTGAATCCTGCTGCTGTTGAATAGGAGCTCTACAGTTTAACAATTTTGCTACCTTGCTTACTTTAAGAAGCAGGAAAAAAGTGAGTTTGTAAGCAAGATGCAAGCAAAGTGTACTAAATGATATCCTGGCTGCAAGATGGTGAAGACAAAACCATAACTTTACTATCATTGGAAATATATGACTTTCATAAATAATAATACTTATGATAGGTGCAATAATAGGGAAAAGTTATAATGTATGGACACCCAAATAGTGATGAATATAGGCAAGGCAGAAATATTGGCTGTTCTAATAATAAAGATATTATGATAAGGTCAATCATGAAGATGTACAGTAATAAGAGAAGACAGAATGGCTCTAGGCCACAAGAGCACAAGCGTGGCAAGAAGAAAACGTTATGAGAGAATGAAATGTGACATAGGACAGGAGGATACTACAACAGTTAAGACAGAGGAAAGGAAATCTAATTCACAAAAATGAATTGATAGAGAGGTAATGTAAATGTGACAATAAGCAAGTTTGGTACATGCCTGATGTAAGAAAAGCATTCAAGGAGTGAGAAGGAACAAAATGAACAAATGATGGACTTAAAAAGAAATTATGGACAGAAAAATAAATAAATTTATAAGTACAATGATTAATACAGTACCGAATAATGAGCTTGTGAATGCTGTGCCTCAGACTACTACGGACAGTCAAGGCTGGCATTTTGCTTATGTTAATCCAAACACGTATGGTAAACATATCAACAAAAAATAATCAATGTTTGAAAATATAATATGAACAGATATAAAATCTTCTCACCAAGTAGTGGTAGGAGAAAACATGAAAAGATCTGAAAATGCGTGATCTTCTGGCAGAAGGGTTGGGAGAAAAGGTAGAAGGATGAAAGGAAAGGCCTGGTAAGATTTAGAAAAAAGGGAAGAGTTACAGAAAAGTCACTTAGAACCCCAGGTCAGGCAAGACTTGCTTTACACTATGAAAAGGAAAGGCTGATTGTTGGTACCTGCACTGGATAAGATTTGAAAACCTGAGAACTTAAAAGATGAAAGAATTAATAATAAGCAAGACAGAGATTACTGATGTCTCAGGTTTTCAAATCTTATCCAGTGCAGGTACAAACAATGTCTTTTCCTTCTCATACTTTAGTAAGTCTCCCATAACTTGGAGTTCTGGGTTGTTTGCATAAATCTTCACATTTTCTAAACCTCACCAGTCATTTTTATGGGCTTCCAGCCAGTTCCACCTTCATTATAGGAGTCATTTTAAAGCTGCACTATGACATGGGCAAGGATGTCAGAAAATCTATAGCACAGGTGAGGCACCTGGGATAGGCTGTGGTTGGCCTGATTACGCCTCAAAAAGTGCATTCTCCAAGACAAATTAACTAAGGCCTCCACTGACACAACAGAAAGTAGCAAGGTCAGTGAGCCATGCTATGAAATTTGTGGATATCACATAGCTGGAAGTGAAGAGGAGAAATTGTGAGAGAAGGCAGAACAGCTCCAGCAGATTAAAGTAGAAGCATACAAAGAAGAGAATATAATCTGAACAGCAATACAGGGTAAGAGGTGACTTAAGTGGTTACAGGAATTTTGGAAATTATGGAAAAGACAGTACACAAGAGGAAATTGCTTATTCACATTCTAACTCATTCAAATAGCAGTTCAATATACACTATACTGTGATTAAAATTGCTTGATAGTTGACACTCCATGTGTTGGACATGTCTTCTTCCAATCAGACCACTCAGTTTTGTACCTGAACTGTTCACCAATCCCCAACTGTCACAACAAATGGTCAAATAACTTCCAATGCCTTGTCTAGCTTTTTTTTCTTCTTGTGTTTGGATCTCGAATCCTGAGTTGAACCCTTTTATTTTGCATTTCATGACACATCAGAAACACGCATGCATGCTCACACAAGCGCGCACACACACATGCACACACAAAATATGATAACAAAATATGAATATTTCGTATACACCACTAGCGGACAGCTACTGGATGAAGGCAGAAAATGATCGTTGCAACTGGTTACAAAAATAAAACAATTTAATGGCAAAGAAGTACTCTGTAGCGCAGTGGTGACATCACAGACTGTGATGGAGAAGGAGGTGGGTTCAAATATGAAAATATTTCTTTTTCTTTTTTAAATATTTACCAAAATTACCATTATTGTTTCAATTAATTGGTTTCAAACAATTTTTTTTTATTTTGAATCTTTTGCTGCATCATTTTCATCATCATACTTTTTTATTTGCTCATATTTTTCTTCCTATCATTCTGCTTTCTTTTGGGATCTGCCTATGTTGCCCATAACCTGTAAGTGAGTTCCAAAGGTGAGAAGTTACAGTTCACTTTTAGTGCTGAAACTGAATTTTTTTCTGTCTTGAGCTTGCTCATACAGATCAGCTTTAATCACTGTGAGCAAAGCAAGCACGATGATTAGTTCTGCTGCAGGTTGCTGACCACTCTTTTCTCAGAGAGACTGCACATGAAGATGTTGTGGTTCGGTTAGGACATGAATGCAAATTCAGGGCTGCAAAATGTGCTGTCTGCCACAGTTCAGTCACTGGCCATTTAAAATCAGCTGTGGACTGAGTATCTTGTGTTCCCATCATACCCAATGGCAGCAGCTTCCAACATTGTTCTGATTTACATTAACAGCATTTCAGCACTCATGAAGCAACTAGCCACGCTTGCGTGTCATCTTTAACCAAGTGGTAGCCAATGTGGCAACACTGTAGCACAAAGTGATGGATGTCAACTATCAAGTAATTTTAAATGGAGTATAGTAATGAAAATCATAGCAAGTTAGATATATAAAAAGGGAAATTCACATGAGAAAGCATAAAATTATGAGACAGAATGGCTGGCCAGTAACCTTTCCTCCCCAGGGTATGAACAAATAGCTTCAAAAGCTAGGATAATTTCTTGTACTTTTCTTTCTTTCATCAGTACTAAGAATTTCACCTCCAGAAGGAAAGAACTGGCCAGCCATTCTGTCTCTTCATTTTGTCAGACTAGTTTGTGAGACAATGTCAGACTTATAGGAATACATGTGGTTTCCCTTGGTTTGTTTATTTTCTTCACTACTTAATGAGCAAGTGAGCAGAGACCTCCAATTGTGTTTCTGCAATTCTACTACTAAGAGAAAAAGAATTTGTCCTTTGATGTTTCATACTAAACACTCATGGAACTGTTTTCTAACTTCTCATAAAACAAAACAGTTCAGCGAAAGGTTAGCAGTGTTATGGCCTCTAGTATCAAATTTTAATATTTTATGCTTTTAGCATTATTGCTTTTGGCGTTTTCATATGTAATTAGGTGTGTCCACTTAATATTGCCCTGCAAACTGGCAGAAAACTGTATTCTGCAAACATATTCCCTCACCCTCAATCACAGCATAATTACTGTTTACTTTACCTAAAGAAGAGGTCTCGCAAATAAAATAATACTGCTCACGTATCACATTAAGAATTAATTCTTATTATATGAGCATTAAATTTCATGGTCTTAGAGGGAGTTACACAACTTGTAGGATATTTACTGATTTAATTTTATGAAGGCTTTTTTCAAGTTATAATATATCAGTTGCAACAGGTAATCTTTCCACTTTCCTCTGGATATAATTTCTTCCTTTTGTGTAAAAAGAGGCACATTTCAGGCTCATTTTTAAAGAGCACAATAGTTTATTTGGCTATACTTTTTGGCATACTGGCAGTGTATTCTAGGATACACAGTAAAGCTTCAATGTTCAGAGTTACTGCAAATCAATATTTGAAATACAATGTTTACCCTTTTTGGCTGAGGAGTTTCTTTCTCAGGTTGTTCCACAATACCCTTTTCTTCTCCTTCAGGCAATATTCCAGTCACAGTTGGCTGAAAAGTAGTAAGCAAAATCAGTGAAATAATGTACTAATTCAATTCAAGACCTAATTATATCTTGTGTTATGTAACTAAAATTGAAATGCAAAACTGAAACATGACTATTAATAGATGCAGGACAGTAGAAGGAGAAGGTCTCCTTACTGACTTCAGACATAGCAACCAGAAAAAAGTGCACAAACATGCTAAACACAGGAAAAACACATTGAAC
This sequence comes from Schistocerca serialis cubense, assembly GCF_023864345.2. Lineage (NCBI taxonomy): Eukaryota > Metazoa > Arthropoda > Insecta > Orthoptera > Acrididae > Schistocerca > Schistocerca serialis. The sequence continues at coordinate 220,888,395 of NC_064639.1, read as the reverse complement.
CTCTTTCATTTAGTGTTTTTCAAGATCTCAGAATTTTATGCTCAAATATTTTTACAATGCTGGACAATAAATTCCTCTATAAAGGTCAACATGGTTTCCATAAACATTGACCCTATGAAATACGGCTCACTCTGTTTGTCAAAGAGATCCAGAGCACCATACACAGCAGCACCAGGTTGATGTTATGTTCATCAACTTCAGGAAGGTGTCATTTAATGAATAAAATATGATATTACCAAGGATTAAACCAGGTCCGTGTCTGGAATCAGGACTCCCTCATAGAAAAAGCTCAACATATACCCTTGACAGAACAAAACTGACAGATTTAAAAGTAATTTCACGAACACCACAAGTGTGATAAAAGCATATATATAAATGATCTAAAAAGAAAGATGATGAAACTTACCAAACAAAAGCGCTGGCAGGTCGATAGACACACAAACAAACACAAACATACACACAAAATTCTAGCTTTCGCAACCAATGGTTGCCTCGTCAGGAAAGAGGAAAGGAGAAGGAAAGACAAAATCCTTTTGTATATCCTTTTGTCTTTCCTTCTCCTTCCCTCTTTCCTGACGAGGCAACCATTGGTTGCGAAAGCTAGAATTTTGTGTGTATGTTTGTGTTTGTTTGTGTGTCTATCGACCTGCCAGCGCTTTTGTTTGGTAAGTTTCATCATCTTTCTTTTTAGATATATTTTTCCCACGTGGAATGTTTCCCTCTATTATATTCATATCATTATATAAATGATCTAGCAGATAACGCTGGATGCTTCATGAGGCTGATGTTGTAGTTGTCTATATGCCAGAAGATTGTAGCAAACTACTAGAAAATAAACAAAGGATTGACGATTGGTGCAGGGGACTGGCAGTTGACCCCAAACTTACATAAATGCTACATATTATGCATAAATAGGTGAAGAAATCCGCTACAGTTTCATTACAAAATTGACAAAAATTCACTGGAAGCAGTAGTTACCATACAATACCTAGAAAGTAACTGTATGGAACAACCTAAAGAGGAATGAACACACAAAACAATTTCTAGGAAAGCTGATACCAGAGTGAGATTCACAGAAAAGATATTAAAGAAATGTACTTCAAACCATGAAAAAAGCAGCTTAGAAAATAATTTTTTGTCAGTTCTTGAGTACTGTTCATCAGTTTGAGATCCTTACCAGCTGGGTTAATAGGGGAGATAGAAAAGAATAACATGTTTCATCCCAGGATTGTTTCATTGGCATGAGAGCATAACGCTCTTGACAGGCTCTAGTACCAGATGCTACAAGAGACACATAAGCATGACAGAGAAATTTACTATTGACATTCAAAGAGAGTAAGTTCTGGGAAGAGTCAGACAACACATTACCTCCTTCCATGTACATCTTGTGAAATCACAATAATGAAAAAAATATCAGAGAAATTGGATCTAATATGGTTTATCAACAATCATTCTTATAGCACACCATTCGCAAATAGACGGGGAATGATGGAAAAAGAAATTGGCACCATAAGTACCCTCGACCAAACACCACAAGGTGGCTTGCAGACTATACATGTAGAACAAAGAGCAATAAAGAAAGCAGCAAGTGGAGTAAGTGCAGATTTCTAAAGAAAAGAAATCTATTAATTAAAAGGAAAGTAAAGTGCAAAAGTGGAATCCAAAAAAAGCTTCTTGTTAAACATCACATCCTTACATGTTTGCTATTGCATATTTTCTTTTCTGCCTCTCTCTTTTGATAAAGATATCATCAGAAAGTTGTGAAAACTAAAGATTCAACTGCTGTTATTCTTTTGTGTGTGTTAAACTTACTCCAGTAGTTGCTGTTTCAGTAACTGGTAAATTAATGTTTCTTTTCCATCCTTCGCACAAACCATATACACTCCACACAATATTATACACTCCTGACCAAATGAATTGCAAATAACTATTGTGTTGGAGGGAGATGGAATGCCTTGCAGTAATGACAGTGATGCCACATCAAATAGATTTCTTGGCATGCCTCTTGATCCAAAACCAATGTGGGGAAATCACAAAAACTACATATCTATTAAATTAGTCTGAGGCATCTATTGGCTAACTGAACTTGGGACTTCTGTAAGTGCCAAGTTATTACTTAACTCTTATTGTGCTCTTTTTCACAGACGTTTAACCTATAAAATATTGTTATAGGGCAATTCCTCAGGCACAAAAAGTATTATTTGGCAAAAACGGTGGTCAGGTGCATTTCTTGAGTGAGAAATCATGTATCCTGCAGATCATATTTAAAAAAAACTAAAATTGTTGACAGTTATATCCCTTCATATATGATGAATGAAAACATCGCTGACATCAGGTAAAACTCAGCTTTCATTGACCACACTACCAGTTTCACAGCTTACAGACACATCTTCAGGTCCAATCTACATATTTAAGAACTGAAACATAATTATAAACTTTTTTGTGCTATTATAGATGTTTATTTGAAGACTAGTACTTACAAAAAAGCAATTATATACTGAACAATATTAGGAAAAGGATACATTGCAACTCACTGTAAAGACGAACCACTGAGTTGCAGACAGGCACAACAAAAAGACTGTTACATGTTATAGCACTCAGCCATAGTCTTCTTCAGGAAAGAAACATACACACATTCACACAAGCAAGCACTCATCATAAACACATGACTGTTACCACCAGCACCTCCGTCTGGAATCTGGTCGGAGTTCCCTGTGGTAGCGGTCATGCGTGTATGAGGTGAGCTTGCTTGTGTGAATGTGCGTGTGTTTCCTCTGCTGAAGAAGGTTTTGGCCAAAAGCTATAATGCGTAACACTATTTTGTTGTGTCTGTCTGCAATTCGAAGAGTCATTGTTACGATGAGTAGCAATGTATTCATTTCCTAATATTGCTTGTATTCCAAACTAGAGTTTCCACTATTCAATCAAACACTTAGTTGTTTGTTGCTACCAAGGAAAACCTACAGAATCACAAACAGGAACAGTCTATATACAACCACAACACATATCTCAGGTAAATGATTAACAATGCATCACTGAATGTCTTTGGGAACACTACACAAAGATGGCTCAACCAAAAGGCATTATAGAATATAAAAAAATTTAAAACATTTAGCGAAAGTGATCTTTCTATTAAATATGGTATGCCTCCAATTATTAATGTTTCCTTTGTGGTGGTTTTCTAGTAGTTTACTGCACCATTTTATCCTTACTGTGTGTATTGTCCAGCTGTAGCATTACTTATGTTGCATACAGCTCATTTACATTAACACATTACTAACACAGATGCCTTATAATACAGATATGCACTGTACATATGTGTATGTATCACAATGACACTCCTTATTTTGTACAAACAATGATAAAATCAACAGTATTTACAATGCTTGATGATGGGTAAATAAATGAATAAATAAAAAACAACATTTGAAAGACAGAAGCCACTGTCAATTATCATAGATTGTAGCAACAGATAGAAGTTCCACAGTGGAGCAAATCTCTCGCCATTTCAATGCTGGACAACATCAACCAGTGACACAGCGTACTATTGTGAACCAACTCGTCCCTATAGGGCACAGAAACCCTATCTCAAAGGGCATTCAAATTAATGTGGCCAAAGGAACAACATGGCCACCAGATGCTCAAAATGTGGACAAAAGGTTACCTTGACTGGTTATTCATGGTATATGTTGGTACAAACTAATGGCAGAATACTGAGTACAAAAAATCACATGAGATGATGTAGTTCTTTTTTCAGCAGGGCACCATTCAAGCAAGTTCTGGAGGTATTCTCATGTGGGGCATATGTAAATGGGATGAAATGGTGGTGCCAATAAGCCTACCATTATCTGTCACCAGCTAATGATAGGCTACATAAGCCTACAGTTTGATAATGTGAATCTGTTTTATTGCCTTCAGTATACCACAGGTTAGCTGCACCTTCAGCAGGACAAAGCACCAACCTATTTCTTGTAAACTGTGACATAATGATCTGAGGAAGGCTCCACAGTGACATGAGTGTGCTTGTGTCTAATGGAATCGAAGCCATAACATGTTGTCACCATCATCAAATCAGACAGAGTTGTTAACATGCTACTATGTAGATGCCCCTAATTCAGCTGCTCATTGGTTTACAACTGTGAAATCAGTAATTGTAACATGTTTTTATATCTGCAGCTCATGATCAAACAATACACCAAAATAGTATTAATAAACTAGCTTATTATTCCAGTGTGTCTCTAGCACATAAGATTCTCTTACATACTGAAGAAAATTACCATTAAAAGAAAGCATCTGAACTGAACATTCTCAGCTATAAAACACAATAAAAATTAAACCTATTACAAATTAATTCAATATTTTAACATTACTTTCAAACTTTTACATAAAGAGAACTATAAAAAGTTTCATAGAACTGACAAATATAGAAATAAAAAATTCACAGCAGAGGTAAATGGGTCCTATGCTCACAGTATTTGAAAGCAATACTTAATTCTGACACATGGGCACACAAACACAGTTTTTTAACAAAACTATCTCAGACTTTAAATTGTTAGAGCTGATTCTCAAAAGGTGGCAGAATAGAGAATTAAGGCTCTTTGATTTGCTCAACAACACGCATTGCCTATGTAAAAAGATCAAATATTACTATGGTTAAAATTCTACATTCAACTGTACATTCTCATATAACAGGCTAAATGAACCAGTAGGAGGTTACAAGATGGCAAAGAGCAAGCCATTCCCAACTATACAAAGGCTACTAGAGCATTATGGTGTTCAGACCAACATTCAAGTATATGACTGCTTTATTTTACTTTGATAATTATTGGCTGAAGAGGTTCTTCACTGATAAATTGTATTGGTTCTTGGTTCTGAGTTAATCTGTTCTTTTCATTGTCACAAGAAATCAGAAACATCCACTTCCATTTCTTCAACATATTATGCTCATTTCAAACTCTCACTTAATCACTGCATTCCTGTGTTTGTTTGTGCGCTCATGATAATAAATATTCATTATGCACTATACCTCAGGCTTTGCAATCTTCTCTTCATCATGTAGTGTAGCCAATAGCAAATCAAGCTTCTCATTAAGAACTTTGCATTTTCCACCAAACTGATCATCACCTTGACCTAAACTGATTTCAGCTGCTCGCATTGTAAAATCCTTCACAGTCTCACACAAGATCCTGAAAATAAAATAACCTAGGTTAAGGATAAGATCTTGAATTTTTAAAATCACTAAAAAAGAATACTATTATTTATTTCTTTTTAAAATTCAGCTGCAATCACAGGCAAAGAAAACTTGGATTTTTAAAATCACTAAAGAAGAACACTATTATTTATTTCATTTTAAAATTCAGCTGCTATCACAGGCAAAGAAAACTGAAAATGGAACCATTCAAATGTAGATGGAGTGGCAAAAAGTTTGGGTGCTAACATGAAGAAATTTATGAGAATATTAGCTTCCCTTGCAAATTTCACTGGTGAAACCATTTTTGGTTATCAGTCAAGTAACAGTATGTCAAAACAATGTTTTGACAAGTTTCACAGTAGCCAGTTATAGGTACAGTGCCAGTTCCCACAAAAAATGACCTTTTATAGAGTTTGGGGTCTGCAACACCTATGCCCCAGGAATATCAGGCAGAGCAATTTTGAACCTCTGGAATGGCATGTTCCAGGCAATGATGGAGGCTGTAGTTAGTGGATGAAACTGTGTGCCTGAAATCAAAATCCTTCTACAGGTATATAGGCATACCTATGTGTATATATGGTTTGAAAATTTTACCACTAGATGGCACGGTAAGCGGCAGAATATACAAAATACACAGCTGTTCCTCAGTTTGCAATTGACCTGCTCAGCATGACTATTGCAATTCAGGATAAAGTGCTGCTGGTAAAGCTCTTTTTACAAGTATGGTGACTGTGCAGCAGTAGCTCTGCAGAAGTTGAAAAGAGGCATTGATCCAATGTCTGCCAAGGGTCTTGAGGAAATGATTATGAAATTAAAAAATACAGGTTCTTTTGAAGTGCAGTGTGGAAGATGGAGGAAGATAATTGACCCAAAGTCATTACACGGTGTGACTACATCATTGCAGGAAAAGTCGAGTGGTGGTATGGTAACATGCAGGACATGGGGAATTGCCTGATCTTTGGACATGCCTGTCAGCATGGTGTATAAAATTCTACAAAACATCCTGCTTTACTATCCACATTAAATTATCATGTTCATGAGTTGCTTTATGGTGATCTGCCAGTAAGACAAACGTTTGTTCTTGAATTTCTGCAAAGGTAACTGTATGGTACGGTTCGACGGCGTCATTTATTGTATGGCCTTTCTTATATATATATATATATTTTTAAAGTGAGTCCTATGGGTTCTGTTACCTGTACCATCACTGGCAAATACCAATGTCATTCCAGCCCTTCAACAGTGTTAATGTACGGGTAGGATCATTTTTATGCAAGATGGCACTCCTCCACACATTTCACAGCCAGTGAAGCAGCTGCTGCAGATGCATTTTGGAAATGCTAGAATTATAGGCAGTCATTTACCTACAGCCTGATCTTAATCTGTGTGACTTTCGGCTATGGGGTGGTATGAAAGATATTGTTCAGTGCCCCAATTACAAAAGTTGCTGAGTTGAAGGCACACATTGCACAACACATTCTGAATGTGACCCCTTTTGTGGAACATGCTGTTTCTTGATTCCAACCTATGGGTGAAAATGGTAGACAGCATACTGAGTAAACATGTCTTGCATCAGTTCCACAACAATTAAAAACCGATTTTGTTGTTCTTTTTCATCTGATTTTTGGCTTCAGGACAATTAAAAACCAATGTCATTGTTGCTTTTTATGAGGTTTTTGGCCTTGAGGGATAGGGAAGGAAGTCGGCCGTGCCCTTTCAAGGATACCATCCCAGCATTTACCCTAAGTGATTGAGGGAAATCACAGAAAACCGAAATCCATATGACCGGCCAAACTTGTGCAGTCACGCACATGGACAGTACATTTAGCTTAATGTGCAACTTGCACTATAGGCATCTCATTGCAATTCATCTGCCATTTGTAGGTGAACCCATTTACGTTATGATGCTTACAGCACCATTTAGGTGGAAAATTTTCGTTAAATTTCTTTGTTTCCACAATGTTTCCCCCTTCTTTGGCAATATTCTACTCAAATTGGACACCATTCTAAGCAGTGGTTTCCCATAGCATTTTGAAACTGGAACATGAATTATAACCACATTATGTTTACAATATGTGCTACTTTAAATATTACATTTGCAAGGTTCACTGTATCACTTTCACGCCATTTGCCAGAAACAATTGCTTGAAAATTACTGACCTACAGCTTCTAGGAAAAGGGACAGGCAAAACCTATAAATAGGATATTGGCTGTGAACATGTTTGTCTCAAGATGAATGGGCGAATAACAGAAAAATACTGCAGGGACATCCAGCACTGAGACTGGGGCCCAAAATGTCTTCAAACAGTACAACATGAATCACATGCGCCATAGTGTACTCTAAAGAAAAATATTCATTGAAGTTATAATGGAAAACTTCAGGTTTCCATTTTTTTTATTTTTTGAGATATAATGGAGATGCTGAGTCGCAAATAGGCACAAAAAAAAAGACTGTCACCAAATAAGCTTTTGGCCAACAAGGCCTTTGTCAAAAATAGACAACACACACACACACACACACACACACACATGACCCAGTCTTTGGCAGCTAAAGCCACTACTAGTTGTTGGCCCAAAGATTATTCTGGGACAGTCTTTTTGTTGTGCCTATGCGCAAATCTGCATCTTTGCTATATGGTGAGTAGCATAATATTGTTACATTCCATCCTGGATTTTCTAGTTTGATTTTAAAATTGCTTTCAGAAATTGCATGCTCCAATGAATATTTAAAGCCTTACAGAATGTAAAATTTGTTGATGTTTATGTCTAAGAAAGAAACCATTCTACAGGATACAGAATACACAGGAATCACTTCAGGGGAAAAATCCCTTGCAAACATAATCATAACAGAAACATATGTCTGAGAAGACACCAGTCACACTGAAAGAAACTGCTCAAAATAAAAACTTGAAATCATTTGCAATAGGAGAAAATCACGTGGCAGTGTTGAATAATCCAGTCGCAACAGCAGAAAGGAAATCACCACAAGGAGAAGAATCACATCAAAAATTATTATTCAGCTGAAACCCAGCACACAATGATCTTGCATCTATCTAGGAAGTCAAGTCCACAGGTAACCCCAAATGTGTTACGCCCAAACAATTCCACAGTGTCTCCAAAACTTTATGAATGGAGTTATCATTTGTGGTGTCAAATGTTTTTAATGGAAACTCATAAATAACCATAAACATAGAAATTCCAGATACAAAAGCTCAATTAAAATCACCACCTATTCAAATACAAAAGAGAAGATAACACCAAAATGAAAATGGCTGATCCATTTACGATTAAGAAGTGAGGACTTTTGGTGGTGAATAAAAATATACCTGCTCCAACCAGTATGTCAAATTTCAGGCCAGTTTATCAAAATTTCCAATCTTTACCAGGCAAGATAAATGAAACTAAAATACTGACCTACTCCAGTGAGCATTGGTTAATAATAATAATAATAATAAATATAAAAAAACACTAGCACTCAGAAGGCTTTGTGGTTTTAATTTGTCACCATATGTCTGCAGAAACACCTCTGCTCATGGACGAAAGAAAACGGAAGAAGGTGAGGGTCTATAAAGACTGGGTTCGTGAAGGCTGGGGAAGGAAATCAGCCACTTCCTTTCAAAGGCACCATCCAGTGTTTGTCTTAAATGATTTAGATAAGTCACAGAAAACATAAATCTCGATGAACAGAAGGGGATTTGAACCACTATCATTCTGAATAATAGCCCAGCACCTTACCACTCAGCCACTCTGCTCTGTGCTCATGAACGAATGTGTATTTGTTAGGAGAGGTGTTGAACACTGACCTCTACAATTCACTGAAACTATAGTTACAGAGCATGTCTTTAAGTACCTGCGATTAAACTTATCACATTATAAAATAGATATTACTATTTGTTTTACAGAAGTGCACATGAAAATATCAGCAATTTCTTCAGCAAGCTGGAAAATGCTTTCAGTGCATCAGAAGACTTAATGACCGTTATAACCAGCGGAGATTTGAATCTTAACTTCAACAAGCACTCTGATGATCAACAAAGATTGAATGCCTTGTGTGTAACGTACAACTGCATACAACTATAAATTCCTCAACCATAGCTGTCAAATTATCAAGCACTACCATTGATCAGAGAGACATAAATACATACAAAGAAGAATATAACATATCATTACAGGGTGCAATGATCATTATATTCAGTTCATTGTTCTACAAACAAAAATCAACCACCACATAGGGTTATTAGAGCAAGAAAAGACAGGGATTTCAACCATCAGACGTGCAATCTTTTAAGCTACTGAAGAGGGAAGCATGGGATGAAGTGTAGAGAAGAGAAGACACATGTGAAAAATGTTATTGTTTCCTAGAAACATTTACACATCACTTTAATGCAACAATTCCACGTAATAAAACAAACATTTAAAATGCAGTGGCAGAAATCTCTGATAATGTTAGTATTAATAATTCTTGTGCATAACAACAGAGACACTATGAGATCTCAAAAACTCATAAGGCGACTGGTGAATTTGATCGGTATTTCAAAACATAAAAATAACATCTAAAGCTATTAATCTAATGTAATCTATTCTCCAAGTGGCAGCAGGAGAAAAACAAGTTCTTATCAGTATATGCATTATGGATGATGCACTGCAACTGTGATTTAAATTGGTGACTTTTCAGAGTACCAAGTTTCTATAATGCCTCCATCTGATGATGAGCCTGCAGTTGTTTGAAAACTAGTTAACGGTACAATAAATCATATAAAAAATCCAAAAAGTAGTTGGCTGCACGTTTATACCCAGATAAATTACCAACTTATTTAAGTTACGGAAATGTGCAAGCTCTCGGAGCCAGTGGATCCTGCTTCTAACAGCAGGGTTGGAAGGAAAGGAAGAAGGATGAAGGAAAAGGACTAGCAAGGTTCAGGAAATGGGCAGAGTTATGGGACAGGTGAGACTTACCAAATGTTCAGTAAGTCTCCTCTGACTCAGGATTCGGGGTGACTTTTCCATAAATCTCCCAGTTTTCTGAAATTTTCTGAACCTTGCTTGTCCTTTTCCTTCATACCTCTTCCTTTCCCTTCAACTCTTCTGCCATAAAAAGGAGCCACTAGCCCACAAAGCCTTTTATAAGTGTTTTCTCCTGCTGCCACTTGATGAGTACATTTTTCATTTATGCAATTATATTTTCAATAACTGATTATTTTCATTAAAGTTATTAATCACACAAATGAATGTCCAGGTTGGAATATCAACAATTTATGAACAGAGTACAATGTTATTCACCATAAAGATGTCACACTCAACTGTGGACGGGTCAATGAAAAGACTGTTACACACTGAATTTTTGCCCAAAGCCTTCTTCAGAAAAGAAAAAAACAAACTCACAAACAGTCACACAAGCAGGTGTGCATGAAGTGAGCCTTATTGTGTGAATGTGCACATCTAAAGCTATTACACAAGGTGGCACAAGTACATCTCATTCACACACACACAACATTTGTGTGACTTTTTGTGTTTTCCTTTCTTTTCTGAAGAAGGCTATGGAAAAATGCTCAGTGTGTAACAGTCTACATTTTGCCTGTCTGCAGCTCAATCTGTCACCTTTACTGTGGGTAGCAATCAAGCCTTTTCATAATTGTTGATATTCCAACATCGACTTTCCTTTGTTACAATATTGTATTATATTCTGGGCAATACAGCATGAGACAAGAAGATTTCTCAGATGCAAAAAAGAATTTTAAGGATAATGTAAGGAGTAAATAATTATTTAGAAAATTGGTTTTGTCCTAGTTGCTTGTGTATATATTTATGAGATTGTTATATTTGTTATGAAATTCACAACTGAAAATGGAATGCAGTTACCAGAATAGAAGATATGGTGCAGGAAATCCGTTTGTAGGCTAAGTTTGGGATATAGCAGTGGTTCAAGAAGGCCTCAGTGAGACCTTCAGCACTGTAACATATCTCCCAATAACTGGAGGAGCACCCCTCCAAGAGTTATTCAATTTATTGACATCCTATTCCCACCTTGGAGTAACACTACTCATCAACATCTATCATGTTCCCAGCGAACAACATCATCAACTCCTCATAGCATCTAGTCCTTGCCTTGTAGACCCTTTCCATCTGCCACATTCCCCAAGCTTCCCTCCAATATCCCACAAAACCCAGAATCTAAACAAACCCAAAATCAACCTTCGTCATCACTCTAATAAATGCCTGCACATCCATCTTCTACAAGTTTATCAAAATTCATAAACCCAACAATTCTAGAGACTCCATTGCAGCTGGTTACTGTGCTCCCACTGAAAGAATCTCTGCTGTTTTCTGCCAACAACTCCAACCAACTACCCATAGCCTAGCTTCTTATTTAATGATATGAACCACTTCCTTCATGAATTTAAATTATCCCCACCCAATTATCACTTAGATCTCTTCCTGCCACTGGTGCTGCCACCTCCCTATATGTCAACATCTCCCACATCCAACACCTAATCCCCCCGTCACCCTCAAGAACCAGCTACAAAGGGGGATCCCCCCCCCCCCCCCCCCCAACCTCACACAATGTCATCCCAGACTGGAAAACTAAATAATATCCTTCATTACAGCTTTGGCTATCTATCATTAGGCCAAGAAATGAGTCACATTCTACCCACAATCCTTCCTATCCCCCTAAAGTCGTATTCCACTGCTCACCCAACCTCCAGTCTCTTACCATATGGGTCATATCCCTGTGGAAGACATGATGCAAAGCTTATCCTATTCAGCCACCCAGCACATCCTACTCCAGTCCCGTCACAGGCCAATCCTGTCCCATCAGAGTTAGGGCCAGCCACATCATATACCATCTATGCTGCAATCACTGCACAGCAATTTATGTGGTCATGACCACCAACCAACTGCCTACCAAAATGACTGACCACCACAAAACTATGGCCAAGAGCAGAGTTGAGCATCCAGCAGCAGAACAGGTTGTAGAGCACTACATCCTCCATTTCACTGGTTGCTTCACAACCCGTGCCTTCACCCCAGCACCAGCTTTTCTGAACTACATGGATGGGAATTATACTTGCAACCATCCTTCACTCCCTAATCTCCCTTACTTCACTCTCAGCTAACCCCATGCACCCACACTCTCTTCTCCATAGTCTCTGTCACACCCTCACAATCCACTCCCTATGTCCATGGCACCATATTCTGTATGAACTAATTGGCTGAAGTGCCTGTGTGCGGTATCCCTATCCCATACACCTGTTGCTTCTCTGTCCCACACTCCTATCTTGTACACCTGCTACCCCCCTCCAAGTTGTAAGCCAAAGTTCCCTAACTCTCCCTCCCACCTGTTTTCTCCATTTGCTCACTCTACCCAACACAACCTTTCACCCCAGTGTACCTGCTGGACTGCAGGTCATATTAGTCTCAAGGAGCAGGGAGCAGGAATAACAGGCAGCATTTATTCATATGTAAAACAGAAAAAAGTGAAAAATACTTTTAATAAACATTTTAAACATGAGAATGCACTTCCACAAAATGCAATTTTTTAATTTAGTGTTAATTTTCTTGGATTTCCCGCAAATTTGTCAATTACTTTCTTTTCTAACAGCTCGCAGTTTTCTTTCATGTAATTTCCATGTATGCTCATCAGGCATAATCCAGTAAGCCCTTCATCTCCTATAATGCATGTAAGCCATGTCTTTACTCTTCAAAGCTTAGTGAAGGATTGCTACACAGTCACCATTGTGCACGGAATAGTGCTAAAATTTGTAGTGCTTTTCTCATGCTAGAGAAGAAGATATTGGTCTCATTAAACAGGCAATGACTTCTATGCCCTTTAATTTAGCTTTAGATATATTCTTTTTCATCCATAAATTGTACCACAGGCCCAGTCCCCTGGCAATGTCATCCAAACCATAATTTTATTAAAACAGTTCTACATTTTTATGAAATTCTGTTGTACTAGTTTTTCCAATATTCAAAGGATGTAGCTTATTATTTAGAGCAAAAACTGGAGTATCTTTGGGGTAAAATCAAATACTAACACCAACATGAAGTGATTTGATGTATGGTATTACCAGCGAACATCTACCAGTATTTGCTGTCACTTTCCAACGGTGGAATGCTTCTGAATTTTTGCTTACAAGCAAAGTGTGGAACAGCAGTTTCTATTTCCAGTTCCTCTGCAGTGGTTTCTGCTTTCCAAGTAATTCACTAGTTGTTCTGTCTTGTTTCCTTTCAGTCATTACTAAGAATGTCAAGGATTCCTTCCTTAGATTGCAGGACGTTAGCCACTGGTTCCAAACTGCTGAGTATTTGGCTACTGTTTGTAAAGCAAAAAGGAATACTAGTTTTTTAATGGCTGAATCCAACTGATATTCAGATTTTCTCATTGCATAATTTCCCTCTGTGGACAATGTTTCTAGAACTCTCACAACCTCTGGGAAATGTTGAGAAAATAGTCTGATAGATTTATATTTTTCATACCATCTCGTCCCACACATTTGTGATAAATTGGGAGCACATTTCTACTGTGTAGTCGATTCTCTAAAAATGTTTATAGTGTCTTCTATAGTGGCAACAGTCTTACTAATTTCTAGCACTGTATTTGCATCATTCACCACAAGGTTGAGATTGTGACTTGAACAATGAATGTATGAGGCTCAATAATACTTCTTTCCTAAAATGGCTTGCACACTGCTCTCTCTGCCTACCATTACTGAATGGGTGTTGAAGCCAAATACTACACAATCTTCTGCTGGAAGATTATTATGATCAGGAAACTATCAATTACTTCAGTGACTGATGAGGTATTTTGTGAATGTAGCTCTACAGAACCTACAAGTTCTTCCTGGATTTTCACTTTGCTTTCATCATAGAATCACATGCCTACTTATAACTGTCCCTTCCCAGCTATGTCTACTGTTTCATCAGCCAAGACTGCATAAAACATTGCTTTTTTATGTCAGTGGCTATATTCTCCTAATAACAATGCCAAACAAATTTATCAATTCATTTTGCATTTTCAGTGATTTGTAAACAGCACTGTGGTGACAATTTTCCAGATGATTCCTTAACTTGTTGTCACCAGAATCAATTCTTAAATCTGGTAAAACACCTTCATATGCATGTTTTCCTATAAGAGGCATATCATGTGCACCACAAAAAACTGTAAAAGAAAGAATTGATGACAATATCTGCCTGGTTTTATCAATCACTTTTTGATGTGCATTATGCAGTCAGACATCTACAGGTACTTGTCCAAGAGAAGTTTTTGTTGCAGCTAATGCTGTTAACTGAGGCTGGGTTTTGACATGTTTCTGACAGTCTTCATGCATACTCTTGAATTTTGTGAATGGTATAATCACAAATAATCCCAAGATGCCTCTAACAGTGCCAGTGACAGGAGGAAACAAACACAGTGCTTGTATAGCGCTTCTTCTAGTAACTTGGAATATACTAGCTACAGTGCATAATTTTCTAACCATGTGCGATTAAATTTTCTTTACAAATGGCTTGCATCCCTTTCAGAGTCAGAATTCCTTGAAGAGGTCCAAGGATTTAGTAAGAGCTCCTTCTTCTTTTTCACTCTATCTGAGTAAATGGCCCAATATAATGACCCAGCTATTTTGATTGCAGTCACTTTCAATGGCAATTTCTGAACCATCTTTGAACATACAAGCTACTTGGGATGCTGACTGAGAATTATGGACAGGGACTACACAGTTACTGGTATTGTTGTTGAATCTGATTGCTGCTCAGTGTCAACTTTAGGTGTTGATCATGACACTTCATTTTTGCTATGATCGTCATTGCTTCCATTGCCACTATTTTGATCCTTTTCCTTTCACGAGCATTAGAGCCTACAAAATATATACAGGGTTATTACAAATGATTGAAGCGATTTCACAGCTCTACAATAACTTTATTATTTGAGATATTTTCACAATGCTTTGCACATACATACAAAAACTCAAAAAGTTTTTTTACGCATTCACAAATGTTCGATATGTGCCCCTTTAGTGATTCGGCAGACATCAAGCCGATAATCAAGTTCCTCCCACACTCAGCGCAGCATGTCCCCATCAATGAGTTCGAAAGCATCGTTGATGCGAGCTCGCAGTTCTGGCACGTTTCTTGGTAGAGGAGGTTTAAACACTGAATCTTTCACATAACCCCACAGAAAGAAATCGCATGGGGTTAAGTCGCGAAAGCGTGGAGGCCATGACATGAATTGCTGATCATGATCTCCACCACGACCGATCCATCGGTTTTCCAATCTCCTGTTTAAGAAACGCCAAACATGATGATGGAAGTGCGGTGGAGCACCTTCCTGTTGAAAGATGAAGTCGGCGCTCTCGGTCTCCAGTTGTGGCATGAGCCAATTTTCAAGCACGTCCAGATACACATGTCCTGTAACGTTTTTTTCACAGAAGAAAAAGGGGCCGTAAACTTTAAACCGTGAGATTGCACAAAACACGTTAACTTTTGGTGAATTGCGAATTTGCTGCACGAATGCGTGAGGATTCTCTACCGCCCAGATTCGGACATTGTGTCTGTTCACTTCACCATTAAGAAAAATTGTTGCTTCATCACTGAAAACAAGTTTCGCACTGAATGCATCCTCTTCCATGAGCTGTTGCAACAGCGCCGAAAATTCAAAGCGTTTGACTTTGTCATCGGGTGTCAGGGCTTGTAGCAATTGTAAATGGTAAGACTTCTGCTTTAGCCTTTTCCGTAAGATTTTCCAAACCGTCGGCTGTGGTACGTTTAGCTCCCTGCTTGCTTTATTCGTCGACTTCCACAGGCTACGCGTGAAACTTGCCCGCACGCGTTCAACCATTTCTTCACTCACTGCAGGCCGACCCATTGATTTCCCCTTACAGAGGCATCCAGAAGCTTTAAACTGCGCTTACCATCGCCGAATGGAGTTAGCAGTTGGTGGATCTTTGTTGAACTTCGTCCTGAAGTGCCGTTGCACTGTTATGACTGACTGATGTGAGTGCATTTCAAGCACGACATACGCTTTCTCGGCTCCTGTCGCCATTTTGTCTCACTGCACTCTCGAGCGCTCTGGCGGCAGAAACCTGAAGTGCGGCTTCAGCCAAACAAAACTTTATGAGTTTTTCTACGTATCTGTAGTGTGTCACGATCATATGTCAATGAACGGAGCTACAGTGAATTTATGAAATCGCTTCAATCATTTGTAATAGCCCTGTGTGTGTGTGTGTGTGTGTGTGTGTGTTATATATATATATGTCCAGGCAGAACTATGATTAAGTTATGCTCCTTGCAAAATTGTACCAGACGGCTTCCTCTTTCATTTCTCTCCCCCAATCCATATTCACCCACTATGTTTCCTTCTCTCCCTTTTCCTACCCTTGAATTCCAGTCACCCATGACTATTAAATTTTCGTCTCCCTTCACTACCTGAATAATTTCTTTTATCTCATCATACATTTCATCAATTTCTTCATCATCTGCAGAGCTAGTTGGCATATAAACTTGTACTACTGTAGTAGGCATGGGCTTTGTGCCTATCTTGGCCACAATAATGCGTTCACTATGTTGTTGGTAGTAGCTCACCCACACTCCTATTTTTATATTCATTATTAAACCTACTCCCTTTTTAAATTTTCTAACCTACCTGCCCGATTAAGGGATCTGACATTCCACGCTCTGATCCGTAGAACCCCAGGTTTCTTTCTCCTGATAACGACATTATCATATGTTGAAGTATATTCGGGTGTGCCGCAGGGAAGTTTGTTGGGACCCTTGCTGTTCATGTTGTATATTAATGACCTTGCAGACAATATTAATTGTAAAATCAGGCTTTTTGCAGATGATGGAGTTATCTATAATGAAGTACTACCTGAGAGAAGTTGCATAAATATTCAGACAGATCTAGATAAGATTTCAGCATGGTGCAGAAGTTGGCAACGTGCTCTAAATGTTCAGAAATGTAAAATTGTTCACTTCACAAAACAAAAAAATGTAGTACCCTATAATATCAATGAGTCATTGTTGGAATTGGCCAACTCATACAAATACCTGTGTGTAACACTTTGTAGGGATGTGAAATGGAATGATCACATAAGCTGAGGCATGGGTGAAGTACATGATAGGCTTTGTTTTATTGCTAGAATACTGGGGAAGTGCAAACAGTCTACAAAAGAGATTGCTTACAAATCATTCGTGTGACCCATCCTAGAATACTGCTGAAGTATGTGGGACCCATACCAGATAGTATTAACAGGGGATATTGAACGTGTACAGAGAAGAGTAGCACGAATGGTCACAGGTTTGTTTAATCCATGGGAGAGTCACAGAGATACTGAAGGAACTGAAATGGCAGACTCTTGAAGACAGACGTAAACTATCCTGACAAAGTCTGTTAACAAAGTTTCAAGAACTGAATTTCAATGATTACTCTAGGGATATACCACAACTGCCTACATATTGCTCATACAGGGATCTTGAGGATAAGATTAGAATAATTACTGCATGCACAGAGGCATCCAATCAATCATTTTTCCCATGCCCCATATATGAATGGAACAGGAAGAAAGCCTAATAACTGTTACAATGGGATGTACCCTCTGCCATGCACATCACAGTGGTTTGCAGATTATAGATGTAGATGTAATGCTACCTTGTGTTCAACATACGCGCAATGCACAGACACATTCTGTCAGTAATGTTGCTGATTATCTACACAAGCAGTGGTTGGTGCATCAGATAGGGCTCTGGAACTCACTACCGTCTTCATTGTGTATGCAACATTACTGGGTTGGTGCAGAAGTTTGTAGCATTCTTCCATAAGTTTACATGCAACAGAGACTTTAATCATCAACAATATATTCTCCTTCAGTGTGAACAAGACTACCAATGCTGGGTTAACTTTTCAATTCTCCGACTGTAGAAACCACATGGTTTTGAGGAGAAGAACTCGTTGAACCATGTTCAGAGTGCATTTTCATCAGGAAAGGAAAAGATGACTATCTGAGGGCACAAGATAAGATGAATAAGGTGGATGCGGAATGACTTCCCCACCCAAATACTGTGTAGTGTTTTTTGTCAATCTAGTGGAATGCAGGCAAGTGTTATTGTGGAGTGCATCACTTTAAGCAGTCTTCCTGGTCTAGGATTGCAGCTGTAAGATGTCTCAGTTGTTGACAATAGATATCAGCAGCGATGGCTAGACATTGGGGAAGCAATTTGCGGTACACCACGCCGTTGCTGTTGTACTAGATGCATAACATTATCGTTTATGGATGACTGCAGGTCTTTGCATGGGGAGTTGCTGCATTGTTTGGGCTCAGTCATTCCTTTCTTTTCCTTACAATTGCATAAAGACACCGTTTCTCATCACCAGTAATGATACAGGAGGAATGGTCAGTGTTGTTCACAAGCCAACAGATGATGGGCAAGCACAGATGCACATATGGCCACCAACTGATTTTTGTGATTTTGGCACAGATGACAGCTTAGGCTGCATTCACAGTGGCACCAACAACGGTCATCAGATGCCGTTGCCAAAGGTTGCCCGATAACACCGGGCGACAGCTTGATCACTATGCATCCGATCTCATTTGTCAGTTTTTGATGGGATCGAGGAGGTTAGGTTAGGTTAGAATCCATTTTATGTATGAAGTTTGTTATATTTTGACCTCCAAGGACATGATGTATAATATTCATGCAAACAAAGTTGACACTTGGTGTGGTGGCTGATGGGAGTGACTGTAAACGGCAAATGCCTGTACGGTCGCTTCCATCAACCACCATGTTGAGTGTCAACTTTGTTTGCGCTTGTAGTATTATGATGCATCCATGCTTGGAGACGAATGCTGCAGTGTGGCTGTTGGTATTAAAAGATGCATGTAAATGAGTTATATCTGTCTTGAAATGAACATGGTACTGTACATTCTGTCCTCAGTTACTGGAATTACGAGACAAGGTTTATGAATATGCAAGAGGAAGGGAAAAACACCATGCCACAACAGTTAAAAACACTTTAACTTTGTGATACCACTTTCCTTCGCTCAACAGTGGTTAGCAACAGAATCAGCCACCACCTTAGAAACTAACAAGCCGTAATTGATGTTTTTCATATTTATACACTTGTATTACGAAAATATGTAGTATCAGTGATACACTGCATTAATGATCTCTCCAAACCATGTTGTTTAGAGTGTTGTTTATTATGCTACAGTGGCAGGATGTGTGACTTCAGTGTGTACATTTTTTGCCAATAAGGTTATGAGCAAGCAATGGTTAATTTATGTGGTGAAATTACATGTTTCTATTATATGATACATTGATAAAATTTGTGTAAGAAAGCAAGTATTATTCATTTAATGAAAGGCAGATTTGTAGTTTTACAGCAGCTCACTTTATTCTAAAAATGATGAAAATTAATGCAGTAGGCAGGACATTCAGATTCTAGTACACATCACTACTCTCTAAACACTTACCCAGTGGATTTGAGAAAGGAAGTAACACTACTCCTGGGGGCAGTATTACTTCAGATTGAGTGTTGATTTTAATAAAGAAAATCAGCAAAATTGCAGTGTCTTTTAGTGCACTTGCACGGCTTCAAAATTTGGCATAGGAAAAATTAAAAATTTCATAGCACAGGTATGTGAGGTGCAAGAGTGAAAATATTAGATCTTAAATTAGTATTCCAAGTATCATAAATAACATCTAACATATCACAGAAAAATTTTGAAACTATGCTTTTCAAAACATGGTATAGGCCTAAGTATTAGAAAGATGTAATAGACAGATGTTAAATATCGAAGTGTCACTTCTGGTTTTACTTGAACCAGAACTGCATTTTTAATGTGAGAATTGGATTTTTTAATAGACCTTGAATCACATCTCTACAAGTAGGGCCCTACTTGAAATCTGCTTTGCTGAATTTCTTTTACATTGTGCAAGCATACATCAATTAACCTTCAATAGCTCTCATTCAGTATATGACAGGCAAACAAAAAGTTCAGTCTACAGTGCTCTTAACATCTAAAGCGCTGAAAATTGGGGAACACATATGTACACCACATTTGCAAACTGCATAATGTAACAGAATCACCACCCTACCGCCATAAAAACACCACTAGTAAGCAGTAATAATAATTTGTAAATAATCATAATCCAAAAACATTCAATATAATTATTTTAAGTAAAAAGTAAGACATCCTTGTCACTTGAACAAATTATTTTTCTAGCTTGTAATCCACAGGAAAAATGTTTGATAAAGAGTTTGCCCCTTTGTGGCTTCCAATAAACCTATGATTTCAGTCCATAGATTCTGCAAACTGTATCTTTGACTAAACTTATCAGCTCCCCACAGCTCATGTTTCATGTTTTGTTGACCATTATGACTGGACACACACACACACACACACACACACACACACACACACACACACACACACACACAACTGGTTTGAATTTCACCGGTTGTCATATGAAACACGTACTTTCAGATGATGAGGTCGGCTACATTGTGAGCACACATAGTGGTCTACTGATTTGAAATGATCAGCTATCTTCTGCCAATGTTGGTTGTCAGCAGAATCCACCAGCATCAGTGCTACTGTGACTTCAGCCTTACATACTTGACGTGTGAATGGACTGTTTGTGTCTCATATTTAACCAAAATTTTCTCTTGTTACAAAACTCTGACAGAGTTCTGATTTGGAGTAGATGAAAATGTGACGTATTCTTAAGCTTTCGTACACATAATGTTTTCACCTAACTTCAATATAGAAAAAGTTTCCCCCATGTCAAAAATTCTGTAACATTGTCAGAAAATGCATTTTCATAAACTGTCCATGTATCGACTTTATAATTTGTTGCCGCACATAAAACTAAAATCGAAATGCAGTGCAGCTATTCTAGAAAACACTGATGCCAGTTCCATACTTGCACTTTGAATAGTTTTGTAGCCACTATGTAGCTCCATTCTATTAATGATAGACTCATTCATATTCTTAAAGTTCAACTTTATTGTGAAGCAATGAGCCAGACATTAACATAGAACATCTAAGACAAAAACAACCACAAAGCAAAGAGTAAATGATTATGTACACACTAGAGTCTTTGCCGCTGCCCCTATACTGTGCACACACAACTATTCGTCAGCATGCTCCCACAGTTTGTCTGTTTGAGCAAGTTTAATGAAACATAAAATCACATGTGTGTTCTGTGCTGGACATGGCAGAGGACATACATAGAGAGAATCTTCTCAAGAAGGAGGAGAGGTACTGAAGAACAACTCTGTCCTCAGAGAACATGTTTCAGATATTTTATTCTCAGAGAATGTTCTTTTGCTTTGAGTATCTTCTCTGGATAATGTTCCATTTTTCTTTCATATGACTGTCACAGATATACCACGCGAGTTGGGATGTCAATCATTAAAACTGAGGCTTTTTGTTGTGGAGAGATCTTTACACAAAATTTTAGTCTCTAACTTTCTCCCTCGAATATGAAAATATTTTGACATCCAACTACATATGGAGAAATGGTCACTGTAATAAAATAACAGAAATCAGAGATCACAAGGAAATATTTAAGCATTCATTTCTCCAGCACTATTTGGGAGCGGAATGGTAGAGAAATAATGCGAAAGTGGTTAGATGAACCCATTGCCAGACACATAAGTATGTATTGGAGAGTAGTCATGTAGCTGTAGAATTTGTTTACGTACTACATCACATGTTACATCAGTTTATGTAGAGAACATCAAAATGTTAATAATCCTTTTGTTACCTCACAGATTACAGTATAATAAAATAATGTCTTAGTTTAAATTGCACAAAAAATTTAGTTAAATGTCCTGTCTTTTGAAAAACAATAACAAAGAAGTAGGTAATGTAACTAAACTCTCCTTTTTTTTTAAAAAAAATCCTGATATCTGTTTGATGATAATAATAACTTCACAAAACAATGAAAAACTTGGTAACTGATATATTCAAAAGATTGGCTCCCAAAACTAACGATCTGCTTGAACTTCTGCTGTTTACACCATTGTGGTGCACACTTCTTTATTGGTGCTGGCATTTGGAATATTTGCTGCTGTCCAGGGGAACACATTAACCCGCTGCCCGTGTACAGACGTAAATGTGTTTCGATTGTTGCTCGCATGACGTCACTGTGGAACGCTTGTTGCAATTTTTGTATGTAGAAAGGTACACTGAGTTTCTCATGTTGTTGATTTGTTTTCCATTGTTTCAAGTACTTCGATGCAAAGATGATCGTAGAGTCTTACGCAATGCTAGGCTGTGCTTTTCTAAGTTGTAATTTGCATGATTGTAACACAAAAGGAAGTGAAATTTCACTAGCAGGCACGGTTAGAAGGAGTTTTGTTGTCAAAATTATGAAGAAAAAAAACAATCCGAAAGAAGCAAATGGTTGTATTTGCTCGTACCATTTCCAAAAGTATGTTTAAGCAGGATACTTTTGTCGGTCATAATCGATGACATTACTGTATGAAAAAGTGTTTCAAATAGGTACATTCCATCAAGTACACTACAGGCCATTAAAATTGCTACACCAAGAAGAAATGCAGATGATAAACGGGTATTCATTGGACAAATATATTATACTAGAACTGACATGTGACTACATTTTCACACAATTTTTGTGCATAGATCCTGAGAAATCAGAACCCAGAACAACCACCTCTGGCCGTAATAACAGCCTTGATACACCAGGGCATTGAGTCAAACAGAGCTTGGATGGCGTGTTCACGTACAGCTGCTCATGAAGCACGATACCACAGTTCATCAAGAGTAGTGCGAGCCAGCTGCTCGGCCACCATTGACCACACATTTTCAATTGGTGAGATATCTGGAGAATGTGCTGCAGTTGAACATTTTCTGTATGCAGAAAGACCCATGAAGGACCTGTAACATGCGGTCATGCATTATCCTGCTGAAATGTAGGGTTTCACAGGGACTGAATGAAGGGTAGAGCCACAGGCTGTAACACATCTGAAATGTAAAGTTCACTGTTTAAAGTGCCATCAATGCGAACAAGAGGTGACCGAGACATGTAACCAATGGCACTCCATACCATCACGTGGGGTGATATGCCAGTATGGCGATGACGAATACACGCTTCCAATGAGCGTTCACCGCGATGTCGCCGAACACGGATGCGACCATCATGATGCTGTAAACAGAACCTGGATTCATCCGACAAAATGACGTTTTGCCATTCGTGCTCCCCGGTTCGTCGTTGAGTACACCATCGCAGGCACTCCTGTTTGTGATGCAGTGTCAAGGGTAACCGCAACCATGGTCTCCCAGCTGATAGTCCATGCTGCTGCAAACGTCATCAAACTGTTTGTGCAGATGGTTGTTGTCTTGCAAACGTTCCCATCTATTCACTCCGGGATTGAGACGTGGCTGCACAATCTGTTACAGCCATGCAGATAAGATGCCTGTCATCTCCTCTGCTAGTGATATGAGGCTGTTGGGATCCAGCACGGCGTTCCGTATTACCCTTCCGAACCCACCCATTCCATATTCTGCTAACAGTCATTGGATCTCGACCAACGCAAGCAGCATTGTCGCAATACGATAAACCACAATCACTATAGGCTATAATACAACCTTTATCAAAGTCGGAAACGTGATGGTATGCACTTCTCCTCCTTACACGAGGCATCACAACAACGTTTCACCAGGCAACACCGGCCAACTGCTGTTTGTGTATGAGAAATCGGTTGGAAACTTTCCTCATGTCAGCATGTTGTAGGTGTCACCACTGGCGCCAACCTTGTGTGAATGCTCTGAAAAGCTAAGCATTTGCATATCACAGCATCTTCTTGCTGTCGGTTAAATTTTGCGTCTGTAGCACGTCATCTTCGTGGTGTAGCAATTTTAATGGCCAGCAGTGTACTTTCCCATGCAGTAGTGCTCAAACCATCAGAAAAGTGTCTTTGAATTGAAGTTTGTTCTTGTGCATAAACACAGCAACTTATTCTGAGAAAAGAGTGTCTTAAGAAACTTTTGTATAACACCTGCAGAGTGGTTCCCCACTATTCATCCAAAAATAACAAAAATTCCTGCAGAATGCAAACATTCATCCTTCATGCTGTTGTCAAAAACAAGCACAAGCAGCAACTCACTTCGAAAAATATTAAAATGGTATTTTTATATAGTTAATAAGGAATAACTGAGTAAAAATTTGGGAAAATAAAAGTGCTGTAGAGAACATTAATTCACATCATAACTGTAATGCAGGCAGCATAGCTCCTTTAGTAATGTACATGCATCCCTCTCTCAAAACATCATCAACTGGAAATGTTATACTTTGATGTTACAACATACAGTCTGTGATTATGACATGCAATTAATGTATACGTCTTAACAGTATTATCTTTTGACAACAGTTATATAAAATAACCAAAATCGATCAAGAGCAAAATAAATGTTTTAAGTGCAACTGCCAAAGTTTGTCATATTTAATGCACTGCATGATAGCATCACTCTCATGAAGGCAAACTTGCATAGTTTCTTGTAGGTTATAATGTGCATCAGTTAATTCCTTGTGTTAACATATATCAAAAGATTGTGCTCCAATTTATTGAATTTTTAACTCAACGGTTCGAATTAAAAGATGGGCCAGTGACAAAATACATATGTGATTTGATTTGTTACAAATGTGCGGTGCATAAGCCCATCTTAGGAAATGAAACATTTATAAAATTAATATTTTTACAGTAGGAAAGCATTTTGTATTTAAAAAAGCTGGGATAAATGATGTTGTTCATGGTGATGTCACAGTGCCCGAAAATGCTTCTAAATCCTTACATTTGTCCTCTAGCCATTCCTGTTTAGCTACTATGCACTTCCTGTCAGTCTCATTTTTTAGATGTTTGTATTCCCTTTTGCCTGCTTCATTTACTACAGTTTTATATTTTCTCCTTTCATCAATTAAGTTCAATATCTCTTGTGTTTCCCATGGATTTCTACTAGGCCTTGTCTTTTTATCTATTTGATCCTCTTGTAACAAAACAGGCTGTACTGGGTCATGTGGAGTACCCAATACAGCAGGTTTCGTAGTATGCGATACATATTGAAACAGATGTAGGTAGTGTATAAGGACAATCAGTGAATGAGGTCACTTACTGCAACAGTGTGAAATAGTTGTAACAAAAAAGTTAAACTGTGCCACAGACTAATTAATGTATGTTCTTAATAAGGTAAAGTAACGTACAGTTAGGATAAGTCATTACCATTTTGATATGAATTTCGGGACATTTTGAAGAGAAAGAACAAGTTCTGGAATCAGTGTTAATAGTGAATAAATGTTAGTAACCTTTTATATTCAGTTTTGTAATTATAATGCAATTAGTAAAATTCATTGTTTACCATAACGCAAATTAACTGTGTAAACCATTAATTTTCGAAAAGCTTAACATTTATGTATCTTTGCAAGTCAGGACAACATATTCTTATGGAAATCACCAACTAAAATTCTGTAATTAAGCTCATAATTATTGTTTCTGGAACATAATAGAGAAATTCAGTGCAGTGTCCACAAATTACGAAAACTAGAGAAGTTTCATTTAAACTGGAGACATAACCTGATTCAGAAAGACAATTTGTATCATAAATAATGTTAGAAGAATGAGTCATTAACCTTCTATAGCATGATTTAAATGTTTCAGGTTGTACATAATTATTCCACATTTTAGCCTTCAAATGTTATAAAAAGTCATTTTGAACATTTGAATTGTAATTTTGTTGTTGTAGAAATATTACCAGCTCAAAATTGTTTCCAGAATGAGATTTTCACTCTGCAGCGGAGTGTGCACTGATATGAAACTTCCTGGCAGATTAAAACTGAGTGCCCAACCGAGACTCGAACTCGGGACCTTTGCCTTTCACGGGCAAGTGCTCTACCATCTGAGCTACTGAAGCAGGTAGGAGATGAGATACTGGCAGAAGTGAAGCTGTGAGGACCGGGCGTGAGTTGTGCTTCGGTAGCTCAGATGGTAGAGCACTTGCCCGCGAAAGGCAAAGGTCCCGAGTTCGAGTCTCAGTCGGGCACACAGTTTTAATCTGCCAGGAAGTTTCAAAACTGTTTCATAAAATCGCATAATTAATTAAATTCCAAAAAGATATTCGCGAATGTTCTGGATTGAATAATAAGAACTTAATTGTTAACTGTATGTATGTTTTAAAATTGCACGTATAAAAGATAATTAATTTCAGAAATATGCATTATCATTGTACACATTTTAATTTCTACTAAGACTCCGTATTGTCATTTTTTGCTGGCTTAGCTTATTGCAATTGTAACATCAAACATGAAATAACATAATAATGTCAAAGAACGTAATTGTTAAAATATGTATAAATATACAGTGTCAAAAAAGCTAGAAAGAGAGTGGTTGGAGGACTTGCTGGTGTGTTGTGGTGTCTGTAAAGTTGTGATAAATAAACAACTGTTGCTAACAGATTAATTGTGTTGTGACCCAAGGCTTTCTGCAGCAAATTTATCACCTCCAAAAATGTAAAACATGTTGTGCTTCTGGATCTGGTTATGATTTAAATGGTTTGATGAGCTGGGATGGTTATGTTAGACTCTTCTGCCTTCACTATTTCATCTCTCAGAGCTACCCATTCTTCTTCTACTGTATTCCTTTCCCCTGCTCTTGCCAATCATTCCCCAATGCTACCTCTGAAACTCTCAACAACCGATGGTTCTTTCAGTGTATCCACAACCCATCTACTTAATTTCCTACCTTTTAGCAATTTCTTCAGTTTTGATCTACAGTTAATAACCAATAAATTGTGGTCAGAGTCCACATTTGCCCCTGCAAATATCTAACAATTTAAAATCTGGTTCTGAAATATTTGTCTTACCATTATATAATCACTCTGAAACCTTCTAGTGTCTCCATGTCTCTTCCATGTATACAAACTTCTTTCACGATTCTTAAACCAAGTGTTTGTCATGATTAACTTATGTGTGTGTGGTTTGAGGTTTTTGGGCGCTAAACAGCATGGTCATCAGCTCCCAAATTAACTTATGCTCTTTGCAAAATTCTGCCTGGTGGCTGCCTCTTTCATTCCTTTTCCCCAGTCCATACTCACCTATTGTTTTTCCTTCTCTTCCTTTTTCTACTACCGAATCCCAGCCCCACATGTCTAATAAGTTTTCTTCTCGCTTAACTATCTAAATAATATCTTTTATCTCATCACACGTTTCTTCAATCCCTTCATCATTTGTGGAGCTAGCTGGCATATAAACTTGTACTACTGTGGTGGGTGAGAGCTTTGTGTCTATCTAGGCTACAATATCGCATTCACTATGCTGTTAATAGCTTACCCGCACTCCTATTTTCTTATTGATTGTTAAACCTAAAATCGCATTACTCCTACTGGATTTTGTATTTATAACCCTATATTCACCTGTCCCATTTCTCCTCCCATCTAATTTCACGAATTCCCACTATATCTAACTTTAACCTATCCATTTCCCTTTTAAATTTTCTAACCTACCATCATTTAACCATACAGTAGAGCTGCATGCCCTCGGGAAAAATTACAGCTGTAGTTTCTCCTTGCTTTCAGCTGTTCACAGTAGCAGCACAGCAAGGCTATTTTGGTTAATGTTACATGGCCAGATCAGTCAATCATCCAGACTGTTGTCCCTGTAACTACTAAAATGGCAGCTGCCCCTCTTCAGGAACCACATGTTTGTCTGGCCTCTCAACAGATACCCTTCCATTGTTGTTGCACCTATTGTACGGCTATCTGTACCGCTTAGGCATGCAAATCTCCCCACCAATAGCAAGGTCCATGGTTCATGAGGGGGCATTGCTTCACACATACTGAATATTTTGTAAATGTTGTCAAAATTCAGTCACACTCGGTATGGTCACCAATTGCAAGTCACGTAGTGCCATCAACTGTTTTGTCACCTATCAGGCAGCTTCTGTCATGCACCATTTGTCTACAGTGATTAAAAAGTGGTGTTTTGAAGTGTAATTTTCTCAACCAAGTACCTCTCAAAACAAAGTGGAAGTGAACATATTAAGTGTATGATACAACAATGGCTGTATATCATGAATTGTATTGAGAAAGGTGAGGACAGAAATAAGATTGTGGAAGAATGTATAGTTGGTTCTTCAACAGTCTATGATGTTAAAAAATAAATAAAGATCAACTTCAAAAGTTTGCCTGATAGATAGTTGCAATAAAAGACAATGAATCATGAAAAACTTTGAAAAAGCCTGAACTACATCAGATGATTAAAATTTTGTACAAGTGGTCCTGCACCAAAAGGTCTGAAGGAAAACCTGTAACTTGACCTATGGATACAGAAAAAGGTAAACAGTTCTGTGACAAATTGGGGTTATCAGAAACTGAATATATATTTTCTTTCTTACTTACTTACTTAATTCCTTTTACTCCAATGTGGAGCATAGGGCACAATGTATTTTCTTACAGATGGCTATACCGATTGCAAACTCATCATAGAATTTGGGGCGTTACAACTGGCAGATTTAAAAAAAAAAACTTGGTTTGCCTGAGCAGAGAAGTGGTGTACTGTTGCTAGATAACTGTGTCTGAATTGATCTCAGGTAATATTTTCACCACTTACCTTCTGACAAATCTTTTTCCTTCTGTTGTTTTATACAGTATCACACAATTTTATCAATTTAACAGAAGCGGAGAATGTACAATACACAAAGGCCAGTCGCCCGTTGTTTACATGGTGTCAAATATACTGTACACTGATATTTTTAGATGACACTGCAATTTACCATTTTTGGTATCCTGCACTGACAGGATACTGAAGGTATGGGATTAGAGGGTTTCTAATGTACATCTAAATGGATTTACAAGAGAAACGTGGTGAATTAGTGATTGTTAGTTTAAGTAAGTGACTGAACACTGACGAACAGACAACATGAAATTTTATCTTGCACGCTCTCTCTGCAAAATTGATGGTTTGCATGTTTTTGGGATTACAGCTGAGCTGTTATTTTCACTTTATACAATATTTCAACATTTCCCCTAGTTATCTCCATCATGTGTCATATGCAGATCAGACATTGTTGCTCACTGTTTGGATTACAACCAAACTGAGAATAATACATATTATTTCCCACCATAAAAGTTGTCTCCAAGCACTTTTATATAATAAAACAGTCACAGAAATTCAAATCCACAGGGGATGTACACTGTCAGACAAACAAAGCCTCACAGAAGAATTCAAACAAGTGACAAAAATTTAAAAAAAGAAAAAGTATGTAGAACATCAGATTGAGCATTCCCTACTATGTACATTGTCACCACTTGCAGCAGGAAGCAACACCAATGAAAAGCCACCAGAATTCCGTATTTTCCATACACGGGCACAATCTTTGGGAAAATACGAGAAAATACTTAAAAAATACGACTTCAAATGTCTGTCCACCCATCCAATATCTATTCTGTTGTTTAGAAGATAATGTAGGACTTCAAAAAGTGGATTACATACGACAGCAGATGTGATATGCACATCATTTTCCTTTTTTAAACTTTTTTACACTTGGCATAGCTTCTCTGTTGGATCTGAATGTCTGCAGACTAACTGTTTAAAAGTATAGGGAAATAATACAGCAGGGCATAGTGTATACTGTTCACAGTTCAGCTGGAGTCCAAACAGCAAGCAACAAAATCTGCACTCAACACTTGATGACGACAACAAGTGAAGGTGTCGAAGTATTAAGTCAAGAGAAAATGACAGCTCAGTTGCAAACCCAAAAATTTGCAATCTGGCATTAGATTTATTTAAAAAATTAAATTTCATTCCTTGTATATCAGTGTGACATCAGCACAGAACACAAATGGGAACAAAACTATGTAGACTACAGCAATGAATCATCAGTGCTGTCCAAACATGCTCTAATCTTGTGATGTTCAATGCTTTCTGGCATATTAACTGAATATGTTGTTCTCAGGTGTACTGCTGAAACTGATTGTGCAAATGTAATGAAATTTCTTCAAGGCAATCCTCTCGACCTCATCTTATAAAATGCAGATTCTCGCAGAGGAATGAAAAGTCTTCTTTTTTGGAAATTAGTAAATATAGGGAGAAAAGTGTCTGAATAGGTTAACTATGACATTTTATAATGAATTTAGAAATCCTTCACAGTCTCTCCAGTAATTTCAACTCATTATGGTAGTCACACAAATGAGTTACATTCAACTTTTTTGGATGCTTTTAACATTTTATATTTACAGGTTTATTAGTCCCTTATACATCTCTAGTCTACTTTGTACAGATAGGAGAGATGTGGGATAAAGCTGACATATTTATTTAAACTGATGAGGCATCTCATCTGTGTAAAGGGATTTTAGCCATTCTTTTCAAAGCAACATGAAATAATGTCAAGGACTTTTAAAATATAATGTCTCATAACATTAGAACCTGGAACTTCATATAATTTAAAGAATACAATATTAATAACACAAACATATTTCTTTTATTCATTCACACATTGTGTTCCATAAATCTCATCATGAAGGAAAAACTCCAGGAATATGAAAACAGTCAAGTATACATAACATACAGATGTAGACGCTGCAGGCTATTTCTGTAAATTATACTAATAGTAAATTTTAACTTGAGTTAATCTATGCATATTGATAACTATGGGAAATAGTTCTAAAGTAATTTACATCTATTTATGTACTGTATGTAACAATAAAAAACAGCTACTTTGAAAATAGTGACAGTTTCTTCTTTTCTGCAGTTCAGCTACTGTTTTTATCTAATACTTCAAACAAAACATTTTCCCTACCCTCAGTGACTCAGTTTTATATTCACAAGTGCTTGTGTTTATTACCACTCTTTTTGAAGTCTATACGTACAGGGTGCCCCACGATGAATAGTCAATATTCAGGAATACGACAGGAATGATCATTTGAAGCAAAAAACTTCATATGGATATATACCCTGTTCTGAATGGTTTCTGAAATAGATTATTCAGCACTTTGTCAACTTTACACAGTTACAACTGTTAGTAAACATTACCACATGTGTTTTACAAAGTATCAATTTAAAAATATGTATTTTTAACACATTCACACATGCATTTGTGGGACATTGATAAATGCAGAAAGTCACCATGTGGTGGCAGTGAGACTATTCTGCATCATTTCAACAATGTGTTGCAGTTTCTGCACAGGATGCTGAACTACACTTGCAGAAGAAATAGGGGAACATGGAAGAACACCTGTTTCATGCAATGTGAGTAAACTTTGGTAAGCACTCTATGATCAGAAATTCTATGTGTCACTATTCTTCGACACCAACAGGTGCACTACCGTTGCAGAGGCTGTAAACATACATCATATATACATATTCTTCTTTAGTGTAGAAGTGTGGCATTTTAGTTAGCACATGTACAAACACGGTTAACCGATGCTCCCTTCTGATATACTTTCAATCCCTTGCACTGGGGGACTGATGACCTTAGCTGTTTAGTCCCCCTTAAATACCCCAACAACCACCACCACCTTGCACTGCTTCACCCACTAAACACCATGGACAACTGCATGTATAACGGGCTATTTTAGTGGCAGAAGGACATTATGAGCAAAGAGGTTGAAAGCAATGAGGTGGCTTGCACTAGAATAAAACTTTAAAGTGGCTGGGTGGGCAATAAACATGTGTGTGCATCAACAGACCAAAAACTAATGTGCATTAAATGTGATCTATTTCAGAAACCATTCAAAAAAGGGCATTGTCCATAGGGTGCTTTTTGTTTCAAACGAGCATTCCTGCCAAATCCCTGAATATTAACTCTTCCTCCTGGGATATTTTGTATAGTATTTCCCTCGTGTTTATTATTTGGTTGTACCTATATTCTAGTATCCATTATAAACATTTATAATTACAGTATTATGAGTCAGTAATCGATTTAACATACTGTACATGAAGTCACTTGAAGTTTCTGCACAGAGACAAAATTAAAAGCTTCTTTTTTTACTTACTTATATTCTTTCAACAAATTTCAATATGATTCTCTTCTGATACTGAAAAGAACATATTGCTGACAGAATTTAAAGAAAATATATTGAGTTCTGACTCACTTTGCAGATGAGATAACTTCCGAATGTTCATCTGACTGGAGAATTTTTGTCAGATGATTTACTACTGAATCCTCATAGGCAGCCATAGAGAATGCTGGATCGGTCTGGGACAGTTTTCGTGCAATAGTTATACTCCTTTCAAAAGTCATGATGCTCCACCTATGCAAAGAGACAGTTTTAATATTTTCACATGAAACTGCTTAAGTAAATTTTTTCTATACAAGAAATGTGGCTGATAGTCTACAGCTGTTTTTTTCTGAGTTGGCCTCCAATGATTAGTTTTTGTCAAATGGCAAACTGAATACAGGTGTTCAAAAAACAGTTTAGAAAATAGTATGCTTTTCACACTGTAGCAATAGTTTGAAATTGGGCCTTTCTGTATGAGCATGATAATTATTTTGATCACAAAGTAAAATCCCGAAGATTTGATGGCCTTGCCTTCTCAAAGATCCAATTTGAATTTAATCTAACATCTCTGGGACGAATTAAGCATTGGCTGCATGCTGGATAAATTTGCCCCCCAAACAATCAGAAACAATTATTTACCACATATGACACAATTATTTACCACGTATGACACAATTATTTACCACATATGAAACAAGTAAATAATTCCACCTAAGCTGTATACTGTAGCATCACGCAATGGATCCAACTATTCACCGTACATCAAAAAGAACAAATTAATTCTGCCTTCAGTGTATCAGAGATTCATAAAAAAACTTCCTCGAGATTAAACATAGTAATAGTATCAAAAGGCTGTCCCCTATACAGGCCACACGATGATCCAAACAGCTGATAGCGGTGCCAAGGTCAGTAGACAGGATGTATCACAGTCCATAGTGGCTGCTTGGTGCATCAAACTGAGTGATGCACTCAAACGCAAAATTTCTATACAGTGCGTATCACAATTAGTATAGCAAAAAACAGCTATGGATAAAAGTTCATGAGGGAAAAGTGGGGTGGAAAGTGCCAAATGAAAGTTGCTTGTGTGGAAAAATGTTCTCGGACTGGTCCTCTCTAAATATTATCGGTTACATGACTGTTACCTTTGGAAAGAATAACACTGGCTTTGCAGAGACTTTTAGCCACAGACTGTAC
Source organism: Schistocerca serialis cubense (assembly GCF_023864345.2). Taxonomy (NCBI): domain Eukaryota; kingdom Metazoa; phylum Arthropoda; class Insecta; order Orthoptera; family Acrididae; genus Schistocerca; species Schistocerca serialis. The sequence goes on along the minus strand of NC_064639.1, from coordinate 220,855,005 downwards.
ATTTATTTTTAGTCTATACATTAATTCTCCACCATATTTTCTGACATTATTTTAATTAAATACTTAAAAACAATGTTTACTTTAAGGGAAGAAAAATGATGCACCTCAAAGGAGTTGTACAGCTATGCGAATCAGCCAGAAAATGATATTTAAACAGGTATCAACAAAAAATGTAAACTTGTAAACTTTGGCAGCCGATGGACAAATGTGTGATGCTGTAGTGCAATTTCACTGTGCAGCTGCCAAGGATAGTAAACACGGGACATGTCAATACGAGAGCATAAAGTCTTCATGAATTTCATTCCATGTACTCAGTTGGACAGTAAATATGCCCCCCCCCCCCCCCCCCCCACACACACACACACATGAACAATATACCAGATACCAGCATTTGAGAGAGGATATGTAGTTGGCCTCAAAGAAGTAAATAGGAGTAACTGTCAAATAGCACAACATTTGAATATGAGTAATGTCACTGTTTCATTACGTTGGCAAGAAGGGCAAATCATAGTGTCAAAAAGAAAGTTGTCGACCTAGAGGGATGATGGAACATGAGGACCAAGCAAACATCAAAGAGGCACTCTGAGTCCCCCAATTCATCATTATGATTGATCCGACACGCAAGTGGTGCTTCAGTGACCCTAAAGACCATTAATAGGTAGCTCACAGAAAGGGGTCTGAGCTCACAGCACTGCTTGCACCAGCTACCATTGACCTCTGTACACCAACAAGCCTGGTTGTTTGCAGTGGTACTGGGCACAATTGAAGACATGCCTGAAGAAGCCCATACAGCAGTGGGATATCAATGTGACAATCACTTGCAATACAGCCCAACGACCAAGAGTGATGGTCTGGGTAGCATTTCCTTTCATAGTAGGACCCCTTTGGTTGCCATCTGTAACGCCCTTAGTACACAGCAGTATGTCGTCGATATTCGGTGCCCCATTTTGTTGTCCTTCAAGGCAAGCCATCCTGGGCTAACAATTCAACAAGCTAATGTTCATCCACACACAGTGAGAGTTTCTACTGATTATCTTCAAGCATGCCAAACCCTACCTTAGCCAGCAAAGTTGCCAGATTTCTCCCAACTGTGAATGTTTGGGGCATTACGGGGGTGGGGGGCACCTCCAGCCAGCTCAGGATTTTGATGATCTATTGTACCATTTGGGCAGAAATTGGCACGATATCTCTCAGGACAATGTCCAACAACTCTATTAATCACTGCCAGGCTGAATAACTACTTGCAAAATGGCCACAAGTGGACCAACACATTATTGATTTGCTCAATTTGTGAAGCACTTTCTCTTGAATAAATCATGCAATTTTTTTGAAATTGTAGTCATCATATCTCCTGATTTCCACCCCATTCAGATAATTCCTTCAAGGTGCATTGTTTTTTTTTCTCTTTTTTTTTCTTAGTGTGTATTTACTATGAACCTGCTTACAAAGAATTAGCACTGCTAACGCATATCTACCTGTCAAGCATTTTTGTGCTGGCCTTCTCATATCGCTCCAGAAGTTGAGGCAGATTGCTGTCATCATCACAAGAGCTGCCCCATCCCAGCACTCTGGCAAGATCATTGCCAGTGCCCAGTGGCAATACTCCTACCTGGCATTGCTTCTGTAAAACATATATGTAGTGACTAATTACAATCTTTACAAATATTTCTCATATCTTTACAAATATTTCAGTAACTTACAAATATATCACATTTTCTAGGGAAACATACTGTAGACAGTAAGTTTCAGATGAAAATACACTGATCAGCCAGAACATTATGGTCACCTTCCCAATAGTTTGTATTTCCACCTTTGGCATAGATAACAGAGGTGATGCATCATGGCATGGAACCCTTAAATTCACATACTCCTATTCCTGTGACATGGTGCAGTATCTTGTGGAAAAATGCCACTGGCATTGGGAAACACGATAATCATGAAGGGATACATGTGGTAAGCAGCCAGTGTACAATACTCCTTGGCCAGCACAGGGCCTTCCAGGGGCTCCACTGGACCCATGGATGCCCACATGAATGTTCCCCAGAGCATAATGGAGCTGCCACCAGCTTGTCTCCGTCCAGCAGTACAGGTGTCGAGGAGCTGTTCTCCTGGAAGACGACTGATTTGCGCCTTCCTGTCAGCATGATGAAAAAGGTATTGGAATTCATTTGGCCATGCAATGCTATGCCACTGCGCCAATATCCAGTGCTGATGGCCACATGCCCATTTCGGTCATAGTTCATCTACATCTACATCTACATGATTACTCTGCAATTCACATTTAAGTGCTTGGCAGAGGGTTTATCGAACCACAATCATACTATCTCTCTACCATTCCACTCCCGAACAGCGCATGGGAAAAATGAACACCTAAACCTTTATGTTTGAGCTCTGATTTCTCTTATTTTATTTTGATGATCATTCCTACCTATGTAGGTTGGACTCAACAAAATATTTTCGCATTCGGAAGAGAAAGTTGGTGATTGAAATTTCGTAAATAGATCTCACTGCGACGAAAAACGTCATTGCTTTAATGACTTCCATCCCAACTCGCGTATCATATCTGCCACACTCTCTCCCCTATTATGTGATAATACAAAACAAGATGCCCTTTTTTGCACCCTTTCGATGTCCTCTGTCAATCCCACCTGGTAAGGATCCCACACCGCGCAGCAATATTCTAACAGAGGACGAACGAGTGTACTGTAAGCTGTCTCTTAAGTGTTCTGCCAATGAAATGCAACCTTTGGCTCGCCTTCCCCACAATATTATCTATGTGGTCTTTCCAACTGAAGTTGTTCGTAATTTTAACACCCAGGTACTTAGTTGAATTGACAGCCTTGAGAACTGTACTATTTATCGAGTAATCGAATTCCAATGGATTTCTTTTGGAACTCATGGGGATCACCTCACACTTTTCGTTATTTAGCGTCAATTGCCACCTGCCACACCATACAACAATCTTTTCTAAATCACTTTGCAACTGACACTGGTCTTTGGATGATCTTACTAGACGGTAAATTACAGCATCATCTGTGAACAACCTAAGAGAACTGCTCAGATTGTCACCCAGGTCATTTATATAGATCAGGAACAGCAGAGGTCCCAGGGCGCTTCCCTGGGGAACACCTGATATCACTTCAGTTTTACTCGATGATTTGCCGTCTATTACTACGAACTGAGACCTTCCTGGCAGGAAATCACGAATCCAGTCGCACAACTGAGATGATACCCCATAGGCCCGCAGCTAGATTAGAAGTTGCTTGTGAGGAACGGTGTCAAAAGCCTTCCAGAAACACAGAATCAACTTGAGATCCCCTGTCGATGGTGGCCATTACTTCGTGCGAATAAAAAGCCAGCTGCGTTGCACAAGAACGATGTTTTCTGAAATCATGCCACTACATTGGCTCATGCATAGGACATCGGCTCTGGAGGCCAATTGTTAGGAGTGCTCCGTGGACTGTGTGCTACGACACACTTGTACACTGCCTAGCATTATATTTCTTCTGCCACAGTTTGCCATGCTATCCCGTTTTACCAGTTTGCCTGGCCTACGACGTCTGACATCCATAATGAGGGATGGCAGCCCCACAATGTCTGGTAAAGGTTTCACCACATGCTGAAAACACTCTCCACAGAACTCCTCGAACTTCTTAAAAGTCGTGCAGTTTCTGAAATATACGTGTTGAGCCTCTGGGCCATCACAATCTGCCATTGGTCAAACTCAAATAGACTGTGTGCCTTCCTCATTTTACACACAGACAGCCAGCTCACTGATGCTACATGCACCGTGCATGTGTCTGACAAGCTGTCATTCCTTGGCAGGTGATGCTCCTATCGTTTGGAAGTGTTTATATCAATAGTAGGTCAGTCGTTGTAATGTTACGGCTGATCAGTGCATAATCAATATACACTCCTGGAAATGGAAAAAAGAACACATTGACAACGGTGTGTCAGACCCACCATACTTGCTCCGGACACTGCGAGAGGGCTGTACAAGCAATGATCACACGCACAGCACAGCGGACACACCAGGAACCACGGTGTTGGCCGTCGAATGGCGCTAGCTGCGCAGCATTTGTGCACCGCCGCCGTCAGTGTCAGCCAGTTTGCCGTGGCATACGGAGCTCCATCGCAGTCTTTAACACTGGTAGCATGCCGCGACAGCGTGGACGTGAACCGTATGTGCAGTTGACGGACTTTGAGCGAGGGCGTATAGTGGGCATGCGGGAGGCCGGGTGGACGTACCGCCGAATTGCTCAACACGTGGGGCGTGAGGTCTCCACAGTACATCGATGTTGTCGCCAGTGGTCGGCGGAAGGTACACGTGCCCGTCGACCTGGGACCGGACCGCAGCGACGCACGGATGCACGCCAAGACCGTAGGATCCTACGCAGTGCCGTAGGGGACCGCACCGCCACTTCCCAGCAAATTAGGGACACTGTTGCTCCTGGGGTATCGGCGAGGACCATTCGCAACCGTCTCCATGAAGCTGGGCTACGGTCCCGCACACCGTTAGGCCATCTTCCGCTCACGCCCCAACATCGTGCAGCCCGCCTCCAGTGGTGTCGCGACAGGCGTGAATGGAGGGACGAATGGAGACGGTCTTCAGCGATGAGAGTCGCTTCTGCCTTGGTGCCAATGATGGTCGTATGCGTGTTTGGCGCCGTGCAGGTGAGCGCCACAATCAGGACTGCATACGAGCGAGGCACACAGGGCCAACACCCGGCATCATGGTGTGGGGAGCGATCTCCTACACTGGCCGTACACCACTGGTGATCGTCGAGGGGACACTGAATAGTGCACGGTACATCCAAACCGTCATCGAACCCATCGTTCTACCGTTCCTAGACCGGCAAGGGAACTTGCTGTTCCAACAGGACAATGCACGTCCGCATGTATCCCGTGCCACCCAACGTGCTCTAGAAGGTGTAAGTCAACTACCCTGGCCAGCAAGATCTCCGGATCTGTCCCCCATTGAGCATGTTTGGGACTGGATGAAGCGTCGTCTCACGCGGCCTGCACGTCCAGCACGAACGCTGGTCCAACTGAGGCGCCAGGTGGAAATGGCATGGCAAGCCGTTCCACAGGACTACATCCAGCATCTCTACGATCATCTCCATGGGAGAATAGCAGCCTGCATTGCTGCGAAAGGTGGATATACACTGTACTAGTGCCGACATTGTGCATGCTCTGTTGCCTGTGTCTATGTGCCTGTGGTACTGTCAGTGTGATCATGTGATGTATCTGACCCCAGGAATGTGTCAATAAAGTTTCCCCTTCCTGGGACAATGAATTCACGGTGTTCTTATTTCAATTTCCAGGAGTGTATATCTATAAGGCACAAATTTCAGACATTCGCTAACTAGAGGCAAGTCTACAATGCTCTGGAACCAGTCTCACTATTAATTAACAAGACTATCTGTTTATCACATGCCCAGTTTGACGAGATACTGAAAACAAAAATGAGAAAGAAGTTAGTACACAAACTCATTATGGCGCCTATGTGCCTCTAGTTTCTAATAATGAGGTTTGTTTGTGTGCACACATACACACACGTGACCCTGCTTTTACCAATATGTAGTACAAAAATACTCCAATATTTTAATGAAACATACCATAAGGCAGAAGATTGTGCATTAACTCAGAAATTAACAATCTGATCAACAAGTGGTTTAATTTCACATGAGTAAGTGGAATGGAAATTGAATAAACTCTCCCAATATGACATTACAATTAAAATTAATGAAAAGGTTATAAACGGCCACTTACAAGTAGCAACTACTGTTATCTGATCATTTCCTCAATGGCATAAAGAAAATATGGTTAAACAGCTCAGAAGAAAAATCAATGCATTATATTGAAAATCAATCAAAAAAACATGTCACTAGAAGTCTCAACCAATACCTCTTCTGGAAGTAAAAATATAATGAATTGTTTCAAAAACAAAATTCCTGTTGTATTCAATATCTTCGATAGAATACCTGGGAGTTGTTCTCTCAATTAAGTAATGTATTAACTGAAATATGTTAAATATCACCAGCTTGGAGCATTTTCTGAGAGAAATTAAAATACATCATCCTTAAATCTCTTAATATAAAGGACAATGAAAAGTTGTCAGTATTGACTCATCAGCTTCATTGCCATAATAATAACAGTAATAACAATAATGTAGTTTAAAAAATAATTATTTAGTACTCAGAAGGATTGCTAATCTAGGAATACCACTTATATATTCACCACATACAAGAACTAATTGTGATTGGTCCAAGGTATTTGTACAAATCATTACATTTTTGTAAAAAAAAAAAAAAAAAAAAAAACCTATGGCTTTAATATGTATTTAATATAGCAAGCACATGTTTCACATATTATTTAACTTTACAAGATGTAGTGGTAAACAGTTCAACTAAAGGAGGTAGTACAAAGTAGAATTAATCATATACACTTAGTAGTATTCATTGTACAGAAATAGGTAATATATACTGCTTATTCATGAACATCGTGTAGACAACTACTTTAGAAACTAGGCATACTAACAGGAGCTGCCCAATAAAACCAATAAATTTAATTTATGATTGATTTTGTTGGTAATAACCAGCCAGAATCTAAACTAATGGTAAGCATCGCATATCTAACACTATAAACAAAATTATTTTCCAATATTTCCTCTTTTCATCTGTAAATGGATAACCTGCATCCTTATGAAAATAAATGAAACTAAATTAAACAAATAAAGTTAATGAAAATAGTCTGTAAACTATCCAGCTCCATGTGGAGATGATCTCATACAAATGGTTTATTGAGCATGAAACTAACTTATAAAATCTTTTTAATAGTCTCTTGACTATCACAGAACAAACTTCCATCACCTTGAGTAATACCATACTTCAAGACATTTCATTTGTATTGACAATTGTTGGGGCTGCATGGACTGACATTTTTTTGATTGTTGTATGTGTTTCCAAACTTTGTACACCCACTGTCAGTTGCACTCTGTGTGACAGAATTACTGAAAGCATCTTGTTACCATATTGTCATGTAGAACTGTGTCTACAGAAAACAAAAAAGTAAGAACTAAGATGGCACTACGTAGATGGTCGTAAAACACTTTATCCATAATGGAATGTTTACTGCAGACTGCAAATGGTTGAATAATAAATACATAGCATCAATATTATGCTGTTTGAGACTTTCCTGATGTAATAACTACTTTACTGCTTCACAGGCATAATGTCGGATAATGTTGTGAAACACGCACAATGAGAACTTTGCTTACTGAGGTGCTGCTGCAATTGTTTGTCAATATATACGCAGGCTCCCTTGAAAAGTGTAGACACCAAGGGATGACCGAGCGAGGTGGCGCAGTGGCTAGCACACTGGACTCGCATCCGGGAGGACGACGGTTCAATCCCACGCCCGGCCATCCTGATTTAGGTTTTCCGTGATTTCCCTAAATCACTCCAGGCAAATGCCGGGATGGTTCCTTTGAAAGGGCACGGCCGACTTCCTTCTCCGTCCTTCCCTAATCCGATGAGACCGATGACCTCGCTGTTTGGTCTCCTCCCCCAAACTAACCAACCAACCAAGGGATGAGCCTACAAAATCATTGTAGATGAATCATAGAGGACTTTGTCATTCAGAATGTTCTGCCAGAGAAACAGGCCATGTCTTTGCATATGTGACATGGGGAAAGTGTGCCACAAATCGCGGCCCAGTGCGCAGGTGCAGGCAGTTTGTTACTGTCCAGTTTAAGTATCCTAACTTCAATTCCTTGTCTCTCTTGATGTGCAGGTTTCATTCATCTGTGGATAATAATGCCTTAGTACTCCCATTGCTGGTTCCAGTGCCATGCTAAGTGAAATTCTGTGTCTCTATTAATCAGGTCATTAGTTATACATATTTCAACTGCTTCTCTAATTATGGAGTGCCAGTATGTGGAGGTGAAGAAAATAATCTTTGTCTTTCCATAGTTCATGCTACATCCCATGTCAAGGCAGTGCTTAGCAACAGCAAGCTTTTCTGGCTGGACTAATCTAGTGCGACATCTATGTTTGTCGCATCGGTTTTAACATTGTGACACATTTGAGCAATGGAGGACTTCCCACACTGGTGTGGAATTTTATATATTCCTGGTATCCTTAGACCTGGGATATCTTTAACAGGACCAAATACCACTTGCACCCTTGTTGGAGGGCAGCAGACACATTTCATATGGTGTTTCTCGAATAGCTTGCTGATCTTAACAGTCACATCACCAACATAAGGTAGAAAAATCATCCACACAGAGTGCTCCCTTTCTTCTGACTGTTCTTGAGGCTTAGTGCATGCTGGTACAAATGCAGTTCAAATTTGCTAATCAGAGTACCCATTCTGGACAAACATTGAGCAAAGATAAATAAGCTCTGCTGATAAGCTTCTCTTGGTCTGAGGCAACTCTAGCCCTATTTGAACAACAGTCTGAAATACACCACTGCATAGCGATATGTGATGGCAGCTCATAGATATAGGCCATTGTGAAAAATTATTTTAAGCAAACAGATGGCATTGCTATCGGTAGCCCTTTGTCTCCCATAGTAGTTAAACATTTTATGGAAGATTTCGAGAACAATGAACTTGAGTCAAGTGTTCTGAAACCCAAATTTTTCTGGAGACATGTGGATGATACTTTTGCAGTATGGCCACATGGAACAGCAACACTTCCTTCATTTCTGGAATACCTTAACTCAATCCAACCAACCATGTGCTTCACCAAGAAAAAAGACAAAAATGGAGACCTCCTGTCTTTTTGATGTCTTGGTCCACAGAAAAGAAGACAGTTCTCTGAGTCACAATGTGTTCTGTAAACCAACTGAGGCTAACCTGTACCTATGAGCTACAAGCTGCCATCATCCACCTCAGTGCTGTGCTGTATTATGGACTCTTGTTCATAGGGCCCTGTGTTTCTCCAGAATGAGTACTCTGATAAGCAGATCCAAAACACATTACAATCAGCACGCACTAAAGTTCAAGACCAGCCAGAAGAAATGGAGAATTCCACAAGGATGGTTTTTCTACCTTATATCAGCAGGCTATTCAAGAAATGTCGTGTAAAATGTGTCTTCCACTCTCTAGCTTGAGATTAAGCAATGATGGGTTATGTTAAAGACAGCCTCACTCCAAGGAGACCAGGAATACATAAAATCTTGTGTCAGTGTGGGAAATCCTACACTGACCAGATGTGTTGCACTGTTAAAATACTTGTGATGAATACAGACATCACACAAAATTAAGTCAGCCAGAAAAGTCTGCTGTTGCTGAACACTGGCTTGACACGAAACGTGGCACCAACTGTGGAGGCATAAAGATTCTTTCTTCCATCTCTGAGTACTGGGACTCCATCATTAAAGAAGCAGTCAAAATACGTATAACAAATGACTTGATTAAAAGACACAGGATTTCCACTTAGCAAGGCATGGGTACCAGCATTGGTGGTACAAAGGCATATTCGCTGCAGACGAATGACTCCAATGAGTCAACACAGACAGGAAATCAAAGTCAGGACACATAAACAGGGTGCCAACACACTTTCAACACGTGCTGGGCTGCTATTTGCAGCTGCTCCTTTTCTGTGTTGAGTATGTGAAGACGATGAGGGCTACTTTTCCAGTAAGAAGCTCTGAATGTTGCAATCCTCTCTGCTTCATCTACAATGGAGTTATAGCCCCATCCCTTGGCAGCTACACTTTTCTAGTGAACCAGCACATATATTTTCAAGCATCTGCTGCAAAATGTCAGTAAGCAACTGAGGATGATGAGCAGCTGTCTTGTTGAACTATTGTGCATCTTTCACAACATTATCTGACAAGATGTCTGTGAACCACTGGAGCAACTTTGTTACTATTAGAAAGTAAAGCTGTCATAAATCAAAAGGTTGGTTTGAACATCACAGTGCTTTATTACGTATGGCCCAAATGCAGATGGTATGCTGCTGCCTTCCTCCAACCTTCATACTAGTTAACCCAATCAATTATAGTGTTATCTACAGTTTAACGTGGACTCTGAACCACAATGTAATTCAGAAGTTTTCACATCCACAAACATGTTGCAGATATTCTGTAATGCGTCCACTATGTGTTTTGATGGTAATTACATCAGGTGACTTTCATTCTGTTTACATCATGGACTGCATTTGTGACATGCGCCCATGATGACTTTTTGGCAGCCAGTGGTGTGGCAATTAGGTTATGTGTCATCTTAAAACATTACAGATAATCTTTTTATCTTATCATTTATCAAAAACTATGCAATTCACGAAGTAAACAGAACAAAATCCACCTGCTGCTGAAGGAATGTTCATCAATACATGCAATGGGCTTAAAAATTTGATGTGTTTCATGATAATGTGTGTATGTATGATTTAATGTCCACAAAATTACTGAAGGGAAAAAGGCAGCAACACAAAATCATGAAAATAAAATTGTATGTGAAGCAGGTACATCATTTTAATAATTGTGAGAGTAGACATCAGAATTTTGCAACTGCAAGAAGAGTTGATGCCAAGGGCTTGATGTACATAAACTGTAAAACTGTGTATCATTTCACATGCGTATGTGTAAATCCAATATGAAAACTATGGTGTTGTAAAATGTGTAATGAATATGGTCTAGGCAAACCAATAAAGAAGGAGGATTGCAACTCAAAATTATTGCTTTGCTGTTAGAAAAGGTGCTTGCTTTAAAACAAAAATGTGACAAACTGAAGCAGCCAAACAGTCAGCTGGATATGGGAAAAAAAGAGTGAACTGTTGTAAGATACTGCTACATGGACTACTGAACAGAAATGTGATAGCGTTTGTAAAAAATACGCGAAAACAATCGAAAGTGGATCGATAAAATGTCACTTTCAATGTGTAAAAGTGGACTCCTCATTGAGAGGAAATGAGGAGTGAATGAAAATATGGTTGTGTAATGGGTGTAATAATATATCAAGTAGGTCTACAAACATTCTTTTCATGAATAGCGTTCTCAGTGACGTTAGTGACAATGGTGCCGTTGTAGGTCATACTAAACATATCCAAAAACTGTGTGCTGCATTAACACTTCACAAAATACTATTGCTTCTAAATCTCAACATGAAGATATTCCAGTTCCGTGTGGTGCTGTTTCCACTCCTCGAACACAATTCAGATTGTAACTGGTTGAGAAAGCTTGTCAGCAGCCACAGATGTAGGATTGCTTCTCACGTAAATGAAGTGCCAACGACAGTAAGGCAACAGGTTTTATAAAGCAAGAAATATCCTTGTCTGAAATAAGACAGCACATTCTTTTCAAAGGAATGGCTAAGTTGTTGAAGGATTTCATTGTACTATCTGATGGTTCAAATAAAGTCTACAAGAATGAAACATCAGTAGGCTACCAAGAACTAAACAAGTGCTTGTGTTATCTGGGGCACATGAATGTTACATAAATGGTTTTTCTGAACCAGTAAGACTTACCAACTAGGTCATGTGTAAAGAAAGAGTTTAGTGTTGCAAGTGAACAGCTTTTGAATATATGTAAATAGTTCCATTTGAATATACATAAATAATTCCAAATGAGAATATTGACCAAAGAGTCCACAATATGTATGGTCTTCATCTGATTGGCCTTGGGGAAAACAATCATAACACAAAAACATAATTTCTTCTTGAACCTGTTGATTCCACAGCTGATATTAATGTTAATGACTAATGGAAACCACCTTGGCTGTATTTATACACATTTATTGCATTATAACTGGTTTTGTTTCTCTGAACATCTTCATGTTGCCAGATTTATTCTTGTCTGTTGAATTGCAAGGGCTGTTCATTACGCATGGTCAGGCAGACAGGAAAAAATCTTGATTATCTTGGACCCACAGATGATATTAATGTTAATAATTAATGGAAACTACCTCATTGTAAAATGTAAACATTCATGAACAGACTAAAGACCCCACTGATAAAGTTCTTAGAACTATTATGCGGTTGATGAAGTCCTTTGTCAGCTGGAGCAATCAGAAAAGAATGTACAATTCAGTTGCGCTACCACCAAAACTTTGTGGGCCGCTAAAGGTGCTTAAAGAACATGTTTCTTTGAGATCTATAGTGACTGCCACTGGTTCACCCAGCTGTTCAATTGCTAAATTCTTGACAATATGACTGTCTGAAAGGCTGTATAGAGAGGCTACAGAGATTGTTAAACACACTAGGAATTTCAATAGGAAGGAGGACAGTATGAAACTGAATGACATCTGGATCCTGGTGCTGAAGAAGATGTGTATGAGTATTTCACGATGGGGTGACAGCAACAGTGGACGACAGCAATCTACAACAGCCAATTGTGCTCAAGTATTCAAAGCCTGTGACACCATGCCACTGTGTGGGAGCATGCGTAGCATGTCAGGGCGTGAATTGGATGCTCAATGAAGTTATAACCTCCTTGAAAGTGTCCTCTGCAGATGGGGATGAAACACTGGGTTTTAATGTGAAATCTACCCGACCACACCATAATAGCTTGGAATATGTTATTAATTACGAAAACCATCAATCTGCATTTTTACACATTTATTGGGTCTCAGCATAATAGCTTGGAATATTTTATTACTTGTGAAAACCACCAAGCTGCACTTCTACACATTTGTTGTATTACAACCGGTTTCATTTCTTTGAACATCTACAGGCAGCAAGTTTTAATCTTGTCTGCTTAACTGTAAGGGCTGCTTGTTTTGCCTGGTCTGACACATAGGAAATAATTTTCATCATGTTGAGCCCACAGCTGACATCAATGTTAATGATGAATGAAAACCATCTCAGCTTTATTTTTACACATTGATTGATTTCTTTATTAATCCATGTAACAATTTACATTGTGTGGGTTTCGTCAGCAAAATCATATACAATACAATATACCTACAATTTATACACATAAAATTAATATTTACACACATTTTTAAGGTATCTTACATTAGTTTTTTATCCTTATGTAATTTTCTTATGGTACTGAACAATTCTGGATTTCATATTATAATTTTTTTCCTTGTGTATTACAATATAGGCTACTTTAATTACACTGTTGTTGTTGTTGTTGTGGTCTTCAGTCCTGAGACTGGATTGATAGAGCTCTCCATGCTACTCTATCCTGTGCAAGCTTCTTCATCTCCCAGTACCTACTGCAACCTACATCCTTCTGAATCTGCTTAGTGTATTGATCTCTTGGTCTCCCTCTACGATTTTTACCCTCCACGCTGCCCTCCAATGCTAAATTTGTGATCCCTTGATGCCTCAAAACATGTCCTACCAACCAATCCCTTCTTCTAGTCAAGTTGTGCCACAAACTTCTCTTCTCCCCAATCCTATTCAATACCTCCTCATTAGTTACGTGATCTACCCACCTTATCTTCAGCATTCTTCTGTAGCACCACATTTCGAAAGCTTCTATTCTCTTCTTGTCCAAACTGGTTATCGTCCATGTTTCACTTCCATACATGGCTACACTCCATACAAATACTTTCAGAAACGACTTCCTGACACTTAAATCTATACTCGATGTTAACAAATTTCTCTTCTTCAGAAACGATTTCCTTGCCATTGCCAGTCTACATTTTATATCCTCTCTACTTTGACCATCATCAGTTATTTTACTCCCTAAATAGCAAAACTCTTTTACTACTTTACGTGTCTCATTTCCTAATCTAATCCCCTCAGCATCACCCGATTTAATTTGACTACATTCCATTATCCTCGTTTTGCTTTTGTTGATGTTCATCTTATATCCTCCTTTCAAGACACTGTCCATTCCGTTCAACTGCTCTCCCAAGTCCTTTGCTGTCTCTGACAGAATTACTATGTCATCGGCGAACCTCAAAGTTTTTACTTCTTCTCCATGGATTTTAATACCTACTCCGAATTTTTCTTTTGTTTCCTTTACTGCTTGCTCAATATACAGATTGAATAACATCGGGGAGAGGCTACAACCCTGTCTCACTCCTTTCCAAACCACTGCTTCCCTTTCATGCCCCTCGACTCTTATAACTGCCATCTGGTTTCTGTACAAATTGTAAATAGCCTTTCGCTCCCTGTATTTTACCCCTGCCACCTTCATAATTTGAAAGAGAGTATTCCAGTTAACATTGTCAAAAGCTTTCTCTAAGTCTACAAATGCTAGAAATGTAGGTTTGCCTTTCCCTAATCTTTCTTCTAAGATAAGTCGTAAGGTTAGTATTGCCTCACGTGTTCCAACATTTCTACGGAATCCAAACTGATCTTCCCCAAGGACCACTTCTACCAGTTTTTCCATTCGTCTGTAAAGAATTCGCATTAGTATTTTGCAGCTGTGACTTATTAAACTGATAGTTCGGTAATTTTCACATCTGTCAACACCTGCTTTCTTTGGGATTGGAATTATTATATTCTTCTTTAAGTCTGAGGGTATTTCGCCTGTCTCGTACATCTTGCTCACCAGATGGTAGAGTTTTGTCACGACTGGCTCTCCCAAGGCCATCAGTAGTTCTAATGGAATGTTGTCTACTCCCGGGGCCTTGTTTCGACTCAGGTCTTTCAGTGCTCTGTCAAGCTCTTCACACAGTATCTTATCTCCCATTTCATCTTCATCTACATCCTCTTCCATTTCCATAATATTGTCCTCAAGTACATCGCCCTTGTATAAACCCTCTATATACACCTTCCACCTTTCTGCCTTCCCTTCTTTGCTTAGAACTGGGTTGCCATCTGAGCTCTTGATATTCATACAAGTGGTTCTCTTCTCTCCAAAGGTCTCTTTAATTTTCCTGTAGGCAGTATCTATCTTACCCCTAGTGAGACAAGCCTCTACATGCTTACATTTGTCCTCTAGCCATCCATGCTTAGCTATTTTGCACTTCCTGTCGATCTCATTTTTGAGACGTTTGTATTCCTTTTTGCCTGCTTCATTTACTGCATTTTTATATTTTCTCCTTTCATTAATTAAATTAAATATTTCTTCTGTTACCCAAGGATTTCTATTAGCCCTCGTCTTTTTACCTACTTGATCCTCTGCTGCCTTCACTACTTCATCCCTCAGAGCTACCCATTCTTCTTCTACTGTATTTCTTCCCCCCATTCCTGTCAATTGTTCCCTTATGCTCTCCCTGAAACTCTGTACAACCTCTGGTTCTTTCAGTTTATCCAGGTCCCATTTCCTTAAATTCCCGCCTTTTTGCAGTTTCTTCAGTTTCAATCTGCAGTTCATAACCAATAGATTGTGGTCAGAATCCACATCTGCCCCTGGAAATGTCTTACAATTTAAAACCTGGTTCCTAAATCTCTGTCTTACCATTATGTAATCTATCTGATACCTTTTAGTATCTCCAGGATTCTTCCAGGTATACAACCTTCTTTCATGATTCTTGAACCAAGTGTTAGCTATGATTAAGTTATGCTCTGTGCAAAATTCTACAAGGCAGCTTCCTCTTTCATTTCTTCCCCCCAATCCATATTCACCTACTATGTTTCCTTCTCTCCCTTTTCCTACTGACGAATTCCAGTCACCCATGACTATTAAATTTTCGTCTCCCTTCACTACCTGAATAATTTCTTTTATCTCGTCATACATTTCATCAATTTCTTCATCATCTGCAGAGCTAGTTGGCATATAAACTTGTACTACTGTAGTAGGCATGGGCTTTGTGTCTATCTTGGCCACAATAATGCGTTCATTATGCTGTTTGTAGTACGAGGGTCGGTCAAAAAGTAATGCCTCCCATTTTTTTTCTACTTAAAGAAATTAAGTTAAGTGAAAAATTTGAATTTGGCGCCATTCCTCAAACCTTCTTCTGCAATCCACTGCAGTAGTAACTTTCTGTGTCAACAGGTGGCAGCACAGCAGAAGTTTGTAAGATGGCCGACATTGATGTTCGTTTGAGACAGCGTTGTGTGATTGAATTCTTGAATGCAGAAGGTGAAACGCCCATACGCATTCATGAAAGACTGAAGAAGGTGTATGGTGTTGTGACAGTGGATGTCAGCACTGTTAGACGATGGGTTCGTCATTGTAAGGAAGCTGAAGGGCAAACACCGTTGACTGACGAAAAGCGGAGCGGCAGGCCGGTGAGTGCAGTGACTCCACACAACATTCAGCAAGTTGATGACATCATTCGTGGTGACCGTCGGGTGACTGCAGATGAAGTGTGTCGCATTATTTCTCTTAGTAAAGGCAGTGTGATCACGATTATTAAACAATTGGGGTACTCAAAAGTTTGTGCACGGTGGGTTCCAAGAATGTTAACTGATCAGAATAAAGAGGCAAGGAAAACAATAGCCTCCCAACACTTGCAGCGCTTCCATTTGGAGGGAGATGAGTTTCTGAAAAAAATTGTGACCGGGGACGAAACATGGGTGCATTTTTTTGAACCCGAATCAAAGAGGCAGTCAATGGAGTGGCGTCACACAAGCTCGCCGAGGAAGAAAAAATTCAAAACTGTGCGATCGGCAGGGAAAGTTATGGCAACAGTTTTCTGGGATACAGAGGGTGTGATTCTGGTTGATTTTTTGGAGCAGGGATGCACAATAAATTCTGTTTAATACGTCACAACCCTCAACAAACTTAAAGCACGTCTTCAGCGAGTTCGCCCTACAAAATCAATGGCAGATGTTCTTCTTTTGCATGACAATGCAAGACCACACACCAGTCGTCACACCTCTGACGAGATTGTCAAAATTGGATGGTAAGTTTTGCCTCATCCCCCATACAGCCCTGACCTGGCACCATCAGACTTCCATCTGTTCGGGCCACTAAAAGAAGCTCATCGTGGGATTCATTTTGAAGATGAGGAGGCCGTCAAAACATCCGTGCGTCAATGGCTTAGGAAGCAGAGCTGTGATTTTTACCGTGCTGGGATACATGCCCTTGTTCAAAGATGGACCAAAACTGTAGAGATGGGCAGAGATTACATTGAAAAATGACAAAATGATCCTCAATGTTGTGGTTTTCAACCTATGTAATTGCATTTAAATTTCCTGACAATTAAACGTAGAAAAAAAAAAATAGGAGGCATTACTTTTTGACTGACCCTCGTAGCTAACCCGCACTCCTATTTTTTTATTCATTATTAAACCTACTCCTGCATTACCCCTATTTGATTTTGTATTTATAACCCTGTAATCACCTGACCAAAAGTCTTGTTCCTCCTGCCACCGAACTTCACTAATTCCCACTATATCTAACTTTAACCTATCCATTTCCCTTTTTAAATTTTCTAACCTACCTGCACGATTGAGGGATCTGACATTCCACGCTCCGATCCATAGAATGCCAGTTTTCTTTCTCCTGATAACGGCGTCCTCTTGAGTAGTCCCCACCCGGAGATCCGAATGGGGGACTATTTTACCTCCGGAATATTTTACCCAAGAGGACGCCATCATCATTTAATCATACAGTAAATCTGCATGTCCTGGGGAAAAATTACGGCTGTAGTTTCCCCTTGCTTTCAGCCGTTCGCAGTACCAGCACAGCAAGGCCGTTTTGGTTAATGTTACAAGGCCAGATCAGTCAATCATCCAGACTGTTGCCCCTGCAACTACTGAAAAGGCTGCTGCCCCTCTTCAGGAACCACATGTTTGTCTGGCCTCTCAACAGATACCCCTCCGTTGTGGTTGCACCTACAGTACGGCCATCTGTATCGCTGAGGCACACAAGCCTCCCCACCAACGGCAAGGTCCATGGTTCATGGGGGGGGGGGGGGGGGTTAATTACACTACGTGTTTTAATTCAGATAGTCCATTACTGTGTAATAACTTTTATTTCATAAAAGATATTTTTAGTTTTGTTTTGAACCTTCCAATTGTGTCAATATCTTTTATATTTTGGGGTAATTTATTATATAATTTAACGGCATTGTAAAACAAGCTCTGCTGAGTTTGAACTTTATTTTCCTCTTTAGGTGCACATTGTATTGGTTTCTAGTTTATAGCTGTGTACTAAAGAATTTTTAACATGGCAGTCAACATTTTTTTTACATACATAATACTTTGAAAAATGTATTCACAGGGGACAGTTAGGATTTCCAGCTTTTGGAAATGTTCAAGGCAGTGAGCCCTGGTTATTATACGAATTGGTCTTTTCTGTAATTTGAAAACTATTTGAATATTTTTACTGTTGACTCCCCAAAATATTATTCCATAGGTAATAACAGAGTGGATATAAGAAAAATATACAGATCTGACACATGTAGTATCACACACTGCAGTCAGAATTCTAAGAGCATAGCATGCAGTAGCGATTCTGTTACTAAGTATTTTAATATGTTCTTCCCACTTTAACTGACTGTCAACATGCATACCAAGAAATTTTGTGTAGTCTACACATTCTATAGTTTCATCGTTTAACTTGGATTACTACCGATTTCATTTCTCTGTCAATGAACAAGACTAAAACTGGGAACCTGAAGATGTTCAGAGAAACGAAAATGGTTATAAAACAATAAATGTGAAAAAATGCTGCTGAGGTGGTTCTTATTAATCATTAACAAAAATAAAATCTTCTGGTGACTTAACCCATCACAGTAAATGTAAGAAAAAACGTTTTTTACAGTAAGTGTTCCCCCATAAACAACTAAAATTAGTGATGCCATCACCAGATGAATATTGTAAAGCATTAAAACTAATACACCACAATATTCAGTCTCTGGAAAATAAGTTCCCACAGTTCAAATTAGTGAATCTTGAACTAAACATTGATATTTTATGTGCAACTGAACACTGGTTAGACAAAGACCAGATTGTGTCACCTATGATTTCTGGATACAAACCTGGCAGTTATTATCACAGAAGTGGTAGCAAATGAGGTAGAACAGCTATTTCAGTGTTACTTAAAATTTACAGCAGTCGAAAAAAATCAAAGTTTGTTAGTGGCAAAGACTTTTAACTATGTGTACTGTAGTTGATTTAGTGGAGTTTAATATCTCAGCTGCAACATTTTATAGATCTCCATGACTCTGGAAAACATTAACTACAAATTCCAAAAGGCTGCTTAATAATATTAATTATGACAGAGTGTGGTTATCTGTGGAGATTTAAATGCAGACAGAGATCCAAACCGCAGACATGAGTTGTTAAATATAGTTAGGTAGTCTTGGGTCTATACCAACAATCAGCTTTCCAAGTAGAATCACTCCTGAAAGTAAATTTGTAGTTAATCTTTTTTTATAAGACTGTGATTTTAACTGTAACAGCAACATTAGGAATATATGGTACAGTGATCATGAAGCTCAGCTTCCATCAATTAAACAGTGAAAGACAATGGTGATCAAAAACTAAAATATTTGAACAGAGAGAGTTCAGTGATGAAAACATCAGAGTATTTAATTTTGTGCTATCAAGGGAAACATGGGAGTATATCTTCAGTAAAGCTGAAGTAAATAGCATTTTCAATAGCTCCCACAATGTGCATCTGCAATATTTTCATATAGACTTCCAATGAGAATGAGGAGGATTAAGATAGTTAAAAATAAGTTTTGGATATAAAAAAGCATTACTCAAGTATAAAGAAGATATTTTTCCAGTCTTTCAGCAAACCCAATAATACTACACTAGAATTTAGAAATTATTTGAAAAAATGTAACAAAATATTTAACAAGGTGACAAAAGAAGCCAAAAAACAGCAGTGATAAAATTTCAAGGTCATTAAACAAGAAAAAACTGTGTTGAAGGTTGTCAGATTAGAAACTGGCATAGAGCAGCCACATCAAAAAATATTTCTCTGGTAACAGAAAATAATAGACTCTCAGATTCAAGGAGTATAGTTCCTACATTTAAGGTGTATTTTGGTAACATAGCAAGTCAGTTAATCCAAAATTACTATGCCAGTTGACTTGTGTGTCTTCCAAACTATTTAAATGATACTCTGAAGTCCATGTCCCTTCAAGAGGTCACACAAACAGAGAACTAATAATAAAGGAACTCAAAAACAAATATTTGTGTGGAGTGGATGGTCTGCCAGATTTTGTGCTTAAAAAATTCTCTAATTATTTAATGAAACCGTTAATGTACATAGCAAACACATTCAACTCAATAGAAAGTAGCCTTATGTAACTCCTCTATTACATACAAAAGAGACACTGATAACGTAAACAATTGTTGTTCAGTATCTCAACTCATTGTTTTCTCAAAAATAACTGAAAGAGCTTCCTGTAGTGGGCTTCAAAGCTACATTACAAAAAATTCATTATCAGCACCAAATTAGCATGTACTATATAGCAAATCCAGTCTACCTAAACAGCTGTGTATGAGTATTTAGAAGCTCTTTTTAAAGCACTGGATGACAGAGAAAGTGCTACTGGTATTTTTTCTAGATCTGTCAAAAGCATTTGATATAACTGACCATGACAGTCTCAGCCACAAATTAGCCCAAAAAATTGTTGGAATGATCCCAAATCTCTGGATAAGTTCTTACTTAGAACACATGCAGTAAATGATGATATTAAGGAATGATGACTCCAGAGAAAATGTCGTTACAATAACAACAACACATTTAACCAATAAACTGACAATTAAGTATGGAGTCTAATTGTGCAATTGACTAGATTAAAGCAAAAAAATTGCATATGACACCAGCATTTTAATTACAGTCCGATTACTCACTGGTTCCAACACAGGAAGACAATAATTAAAAAAAAAAACATTTCCATGAATTTCCACTTTACCTCACTTTTACAAGAACACAGTGACAACACATTACCAAATTCAGTTACTGAATCTAATGTTCTAGGAATACGTGTAAAAAATTATCTAAAAAGGGACAGTCACATGATCCCTCTCAAAACAAAGGTTTCAAAAGCTTGTTATACTCTTCATGTTCATATATAAGACAATACCTCTTTTATTGGTAAATTGTACAGCCCCTTTAAATAGAGATTTTCATGACCGCAAACCATGAATTAGGCAAAATTCCCACATTGTTGTGAAAAGATTGAAAATGAGAGGTGGGGTCCTACAAATGCAGTAAGCTTATAACAGCCTGTCATTTAGCATAAAGAGCATAAAAGAGCTGAGCAGTTTCAAAAGAAAATTGAAGGACCATATAATCTCTGGGTGTCGGCATGAGGTGCAGTAGTACTTGCACGCAAAGCCATAGGACAAATGTAAAAGTGAAGTTGGAAATAGAGTAAAATACTCTTTTTTCAAGTGGAAACAAATTTCTTGAAAAAAGGAAAAAGTAAAACAAAGTGTAATGCTGAAAGTACAGAAGAGAATATATATACTAACAAGGAATAGTCCAGTCAGACATGTCAAAAACTGTCCTGAAACTTTTTATACAGGAAGAATACAGTGAAAGAAATACACAGTTAAAATTTTAGCTGCAAAGACGCACTGTAAGTATTTTCTAAAAAATATTGAAAACTGACAAATTTGTAGCCCACCAGGCAGCCGGAGAAATGTATACCACTAACAGGGCTGTGGCATACTGTGCATACACAAATGGCAGTCGGATTTACTTGACTGATGGTGCATCAGTAAACAGATAACACAACACAATCCAATCATAATTGTAAAGTGAATTTTGATAAATGTTAACAATGGAGATAAAACTGAATTAATATTCATTGTATTTTCTTCATATGAGCATGCTAATAGCATCTGTCTGTTTCAGTAATGCAGACTCCAATTAATGTTCCCAGTCTTGCAAAGGCAATACATGAAGAACATGGTATGCAGTTGAAATCACCTAATTCTCCTGAAGACCTATATACATGTTATTTGTTAGTTAATTTCTTGGACTTTCATCTGAATGATGTCGACCTTTCATTAGAAACTGTGGGAACTTCAGAAGAAGTATGTCATGCCTTTGATGATTCTCCAAATTGTGAATTGTGATTTGAATGACAATTATTGTTCCAATAAGAGTCTGGAACAAAAATAACCTAGCCCAAAGAAACCATGAAGAGACATGAGTGACAGAGAATAGGCTGTGAATTTATGGTTAAATGAAGGAGGGAGAAAATGCTTAAAATTAAGCAGTGTGCAAAGCTGGTTTCATTTTGTAAAATATGGATGTAGCCTGTATAAATAGAAGACAGACTTACACGTACTAAAAAATATGCATCAAAATGTATTTGAAAGATTTAGAACTGCTTACAAGAGACACTGCATCATTACTGTGGGAGATCTACGAATTGCAGGTGAGATGAAAATTTTTGGTTTCCATGCTTCTTTGACCTGATTAAGCTGATTCAAGCATTTAACAGGCAGTACTATAGAGAAATTTGTAGCTTGCTTGCTTGAATACCAAGCTTCCTGTTATTTCCACATTCGCTGGGTACAAAGCTGATCAGTCAAATTTCGTGAAAGAACTGCAGGAAAATCGCACTGTATCATTTCAGTCCTGGGTGGGAAGGGGGAGGGGGGGGGGGGGGGGGGGAGAGTGAGAGAGGGAGTAAAAAGAAGAGGAAAAAAAAGACAGAGCTAGTTGTGCAGATGACGAACCCTATGACACATTCGTATACTATAATGCCAGTGATAACTATTAGTAGTCTACTGTTCCTCTACCTTTATATTTGTTGTTGGGAATGCCAGGGCAAATTATGACCACAAATAAAAAGAAAGGAGTCTTTAGTTGCAAAAGTCTTATAATGGACGTGTTAAAATTAGGAAAAATGGGAAAGAACAATTTAAAACATTTTATTCAGAAACACTGTTGATATAACTGGGGTTCCAACTGGAATAAGTAGTGTGGGTGAACATGCCGATAAGTAACTTTTTTGGCAATGAAAAACATTTTTCAGGGAATTGTTAGGCAATATAATATCTGATAACACTTTGTCATTCCCGTTTTATCATCGGAACAGTGTTCTCAAACTGGAGATATTTGTGCATTATCAGTCTGCGTCACCACGTTTTATGAATATTATCAACTATGACTGCTTTGAAGTGTGATATGCCAAACAACGGCATCCATCCCCAATTTGTCTACATAAAACTAGTAATTCTGTGCCTGAAGGCATTAATTTATCTTTTATCAGATGTTCCTGGTGTAAGGAGAATGTCTGTTTTCACATTTCAATAGACACTTTGCATTTTTGTGATATCTATAGGGAAACAACAAGGAACTGTTGCAGTGTTAGTAAATTCACATTATTCAAAATTATTATAAGAAATGTGATACAGTCATTAATGTAAAATAATGCATGTGTAAGAAATATTTCACTTCTACAAATTAAAGCCTTGATTGATGGAAGTCGTTTGTAATGCAACATCAAACATGGCCTTAATTTATTTTCCTCTGCTACTCACCTTTGTAAATACTACATCCAAAACAATTCACCTACCAATATGACCCACAAGTTTTTCAAAAAAAATTATTATATACAACTTCTTGGTATGGCTTAGTTGTTTAAAATTCACATATGTGCAGCCTGCATTTTTCCCCTACGCTCTCTTGTCAAGGCTGTTTTGGCTAATTTGTCAAGCTGTACACTAGGTAGGAAGTGCTGTAGAAACTGCTATTATCAGCAGTTTTCACTTGGCAAAAATGAGCACCTTCAACATTTTTTTAACAAGTACTTGCAGTGTGTCTTAACAGCTAAAATTTTCACAATGCATTTCTTTGGTGAATTCTTTCTATGTACAAAATTCCATGTAGGTTTTAACATGTCAGACTGGACCACTCCCTTGTAAGTGTATTTGGTGCAAATGTGATTTAAATGAGTTTTTACTATGTATAAATGTCCAAATTTTTCTGCATTTATGATCCAAAAATGTTAGTTTTCAGTTTGTATAAATACAGTAGTATTTTCAGCAGATGGCAAACACATAACTTTGTAGACTTCCTTATATATGCAAGACTGTTGTGAAAGTTAACAGGCTATTAGTATATATTGTCCTGTGTATACACTATTGTTTATCTGTAAACATAATTATTATGAAAAAATTGTTTTATGTATGAATGACAAATTTCTAAGAAATTTGCTTATTCTGTATTAACTGGCAACATGACATATCTAATATCATCATACAATATGATCTATGGACAAAAAAATAAACTATACTGTACTACGTGATAAACCAAAGTTTAAACAGGCCGACAGTGATTCGGACATATTATGCATACTTCCATTAATTATTTTGATATGGGTTAATCTTCTGGTAAGAACTCAGTCCTCAGCATGTAAGTCTTTAAGATGCAGAAAAAAGCTGTCTCTGCTATTTGAAATTTAAAGAAACTTGAAACATATAGATCACACTTCATCCAACTAAAAATAATGAACCTATCAAGCTACAACATGCCCCAACTGTCCATAAAGTTTCTAGAGTTGATTAATAAAATACAGTAAAGTTAAGATGGTGATTGTAATGCTTCAGGTATTCTACATAGTCTCATCCCACTTGAGTACAATGCACAGAATGTTCATATTACCATGTGAAATTGGCATAAAAGTCCAGTTTTGGGATGTTGTTCAAATCCTGTGTCACCACACTGACCTGAATGTCAGTTATGTCATCAAAGTGTTAACCCTTCACGTGAATTTCCATGCTATGTCATTTTGTGGTAGGTTCACATTTGTAACACCAAGCCTCACCACCAACGATGATGCCATTGATCATGGGAGCTGTTGTAAGAGACATGTTGATTCAAGTATGGAAGGACATGGACTATCGACTAGATATTTGCCATGTCATGATGGGTGACAATATTGAGTCTTTGTAAGATATGTAAAAAAACTTTGATATACTACCTTACTTTTCGTATGTTAAGGATTCTAGTATCATTTCAGAAGGCCCAAGAACATTCTTTAGAAAAGAGTGCATTCTTTTCTAGACACCTTGTATATATCTCAAAGCAACTTAGATAAAAATAAAGTTTCATAAACAGTCATGCTCATGAACAGTACAGTAAAAATACAAGTTCTAGGTATATTACACATTTTAGAGAGGTAGTCACATAACATTCAAATTTATGTTAATAAGATGATTAGCTGCAAGTAGTTATACTTACATTAGATTACAATGAAAAAGCATGAACATAAAATATTAGCAATGAAAATATTTTCCAGTATGTGATGAATTATATATTGCAGCTCGTGCATAGCTTCTTTCTCCCTTAGTGCCACGATATTAAAACATGAGTTGTAAGTAAAGTGCTCACATGCATATCAAGACGGTCAATCTCTGACAGCACCCAGCCCACTGAACCATCACCACTGCACACCAGGATTCTGAATGGTTCAAAATGGCGAAAGAGACGCAGTCTGAAATGAACACCAAAGAACTGTTTTCCATTCTGTATAATTCATTATACATTATGATAGTGCTAAAAGTACAAGCTTCAATTTAATCATTTATATGTATTAAGGGACAAAAATGATGGAAAGTATGATGTGAAAAAATTTTATTAAACCTAAATATAGAATAAAAACTGTCATTTTAAACTGAACGACAGAATGGTTCCTGAACCATCAAGTTACCCATCTCACAGAAGATACTAACATAACTAAATTCACTATACATGGAAACAGCATTACCAAAATATTTAAAAGATGGCTTTGAATGACTATTCACATTTTTCTAGTTATATCAACCTTCTTCCCAAGTATTTTATGAAGTCAAGCTATGTGTTAAAACACAGAAATGCTGACACTAAGCCAATAGCTTCAACACACACAAAAGCACAACAAATCATTGCATGCAAGCTGTCATTTGGAAAAAGATAAAGTTTATGAAGTATACAAACATTCAGTGAAATTGCAACAGTAATAAATATGAGGCATATTCCAAATCTAAGATTTGTGTGATCATAACAAAAATGAGCTCATGAGAAAAGATTTTTATTGAGTAACATTTTACTACACAACTGCTTTGCTTTTCCACATAATCACTGTTCACATCTATATACTTTCTGCTTATACTGTACCAGTTTCTTTAATGACTCTGCTGCCTGGGAATTGAGCCAGTTAGTAAGTCAAATCTTGTGTTCATAATCATTTTGAAACTGTTGTACACCCAGCCACTTTTTCGAATGTAAGAAGACAAAATAGTCACTTGGAGTGAGGTCAGGACTGTACGAAAGCAGCTCAAAAAGTTCACAACGGACATTGTGAATATTTTCCTTGGTTTTGACAGCAGTGTGAGGGGGTGCATTGTCATGGAGGAGGATTATGCCAGATGGCAAGATAACCTTTTCATCCCAAAAAAACAGTATCCATTATTTTTCAATTCAAGAATGGAGATTGTTTAAACTTTTTTTTGTTTGATTGAACTTGAATGGCACCACTGCATTGATTGTTGTTTCGATTCTGGACTGGTGTATGATATCCATGTCTTATCACCTGTAACAATGTGGGTAAGCAAATCATCTCCATCTTTTTTACAACACTCCAAAAACAGTCACGCACTACACATTCTTTGCCCTTTGTGCTGGTCAAATGGTTCAAATGGGTTTGAGCAATATGCGACTTAACATCTGAGGTCACCAGTCCCCTAGAACTTACAGCTACTTATACCTAACTAACCTAAGGACATCACACAATCCAGGTCCGAGGCAGGATTCAAACCTGTGACCATAGCAGTTGCGCGGTTTCGGACTGAAATGCCTAGAACCACTCGGCCACCGCAGCCGGCTTTGTGCTGATCAGTGAGCATTTTAGGAACCAACCTCGCATACAGTTTTCTGATAGCCAACCTGTTCAACGACAAGCAACATTTTGGAATTCGTTAGCCAGACCACAAGTCATCAATTGCCGACTGCTTTGAAGTTTTTGGTTCACTTGATCACAATGTCATAAGCCTGAATAATGGGCCTGCCACCCCACTGTTCATCATGAACATCTGTGTGCCCATTTTTAAATCCTCAACACCATTTTCAAACTAATCTGTCTTTCTTTACTCCAAGTCCATACACTAGATATAGCTTATGATGTATTTCAACAGCTGAAGATCCTTTTGCTACCAAAAATCTAATCACATTACACACTTCACAACTGGTGGGTCTTATGATTGTCTCAACCATTGTGATCTGCTCTCACTGATTGGCAAATGACTATTGGAAATTTGTGATAAGTTCCTATGGGACCAAACCGCTGAGGTCATCCAATCCTAGGCTTACACACTACTTAACCTAACTTAAACTAACTTATGCTAAGGACAACACACACACCCATGCCCGAGGGAGGACTCAAACCTCCAACAGGGGGGAGCCTTGTGAACCGTAGGCAAGGCGCCTCAGACCATGCAGCTACCCCAGCGGTAATGATTACTGAATCAAATCAACACTGCAGTAGTTTCCTAAAGAGTTGGTAGACAATGCTGCATGTGTGAAGCTTCATTCAGGGCTACCAAGTTAATTAAATATCAGTTACTGGACTTTAGTTTTGGAATATGTCTCTTGTACATGTGACTAAAGTGAACTTTATACCATAATTTAACTACTGACAATACAAAAATTATTAGGACTGCAAAACTGTACATGGCATTTGAATCTGAGAATACAACACTGTTTGAAGCCCCCATGTGCTGCAGTCAGAGCCTCTAAATATTTTGGAACAAGGTCAAGAAGAGTCTACACATGTTCCTGAAGATTCTGTCTTGATACAGTTTGTGTGAGAATCCACAAAATGTCAACAATGGTTTCTGGAGGGCTTTTAAGAACAAAATGTCAATCAGACATTTCGTAGGAAACACACAGTGCCCAATGAAGAAGGTTTGCACAGCCCGTATCACATGATCCCAAACTGCAAGATCAGACAGAATCAGCAGAGTGATGCCTGTGTTCACCTGTGTTACATTGCACACTGCCCCACCACTTGAGTCTGCATGTGCTTACCTCTCTGAAAGCAATTAGAGGTGACCTCTTCAATCTATGTACAGTAAAACTACAGAACCAATTAACTTTATATTAAAGAGAGTGTCTTACGTACTGAGATGTTGTTTACTGTTTTCAACCACCTAATATATATTAGATATATGGGATGAAATTCTTAATAAGGTTAATAAATACAGGATATATATGTGGACAAGGAAAAAAATTCCCAGGTTTCCCGGTTAAAAATACACTTTCTCCCAGGTGAAAATAGATATTTTCTGTGTTAAGTGACAGCATATTTTTTCTTGGAACTGTAAAACTTAGCAATCCTTTGAATGGTTATGGTTTTATACACTGGTGTAGAATTTCCTGGCACTTTAGAAAACAAAACTCAGGGAAAAAAACATGTTTTGGAAAGATCTTTGACGTGCAGGAACATGTACACTACGAAAGCATAAATTCGATTTTCACCAAACACTGCATGTTACGTTCCGAAGCATTGAAATTGAGATTGCGATGTGCTTTTGTAAGCCTGTCATAGCTCATGTCACGTGATCTCGCCACCCGATGTCAGCGGATATTCAGAGCATAGAACACGTGATGTAATCAGCCAATAGCAACATCACTGTTCAGTAGTGCGAACACAGAAATGGGAAGAGTTAATAGTTGAAATTAATATACAAAATGTTGCTACAAGAAAAAGAAAGCTTTCACATAATAAGATTAATAAGCCGCAAGAGAAGCTAAGCTTTCACTTATAAAGTTGATCTTTTTTGCTCGTGTTACACTTTAAGGTGCGTAACATAAATGTGACAGTAAAACTTTTAATGATGGCATAAATGTACGATCTTCTGGGCCTAAAATTTCTCTAAATGGTCATCCCCAAAGAGCTGATTTTTAAATAAGAGTCAAAATGCTCTGTGATTTAAGAAATTCATTTTACATTCTTGCACATAGTTCGTCTTGAGTAAAAGGAAATTTACTTTGAAAGTAACGCTTTTCAAACCATTCGCAATATTTTCCAACGACCTGTTAGAAATAGGTTCATTTCAGCAGTTGCCAGAGAGCGCCAGGCAACAGGCATCACAGCGCTTGCACAGCTACGGTGACATAGGAAGCGTGTATGTTCGTACATGTCATAAAAGAAACAAGACATTAGAGGATACTCCAAGAGCACCGGAATTTCATGAACCATACTAAAATGCATAATTCAGCTTAAAGTACATATCCATATGTCCAGATTTGGATGTACATTTTCTTGGAGTACCAGTACTGTATTATATCATGTTGGGTTCTTTATTATGGCATAATGCCATACATGCGAGAAGATGAAAATGTACACTTGAAATGCAACAAACACTTGAAAGTAGCCAATAGTGTGGTATTAAACACTTCATTTCAAATAAACTGACTGCCTTAGCAGAAAAGATTAATAAATGCCAAATTTCTTTAGCAAACTGACAAAAATAACTTCACTGTTCCGCAAGGCGATTAATACTTGACTGTCAGAAAGGTGACAAGAGACAAGCAAGAGAGTACGCATTTTTTCAATCCTTAAGTCCTGGCATTTTTTCCCCTCTAATCTTGCTACAGCTTTATATGGCACACTTTTATTTCTGAGAAAGAATCTATTACCTCATCAAAGATCGTCACACACTTAGCTGCATGAAAAAACAAAATGTCATTGTCTAATACTGAAAAAGCTGTTAATACAAATAGTACCCAAGACTGGTGTGGTTTCTCAATCTGATTATGTGTATTTTGTCACTGTCTGCTAGATAAAATGAAATAGACCTGCCTAATAGCGCAGCAATTGTAACACGCACCAAACAAACGACACTGTTTTGGCACAAATGGTCATTTTTATAACACAACAGAATATAATTCATGAAGTACCAATATCAAATGCCTATTAGGCCTACTACAAGCAAAAAGCTTTTCGTTAGGAAATAGTTTCACTTTTCATTCAAATGCTCCAGCTTCTCAAGCATGAGATCGGAAAGCAGTAGTACAAAATTTTTATATAAGTTTGGAATCGACATATTCTTCCATAATTTCTGTGATGTCCCTATTTCTTTTCCTCCCTTATTCTAATAAACAATCTTTTCATCACTAATTCTGTAACTATTTCTGCCATTGTCAAAACTCATTCTCTAGTTAACTTCACTAACCTGCCACAATCACCAGTTTAGTTATTCTGCATTTATTCTCTGGTTAGGTGTTATTACGTGTCCATACAATGTGTTTTCCATGCTACTCCAAGAATAGAACTTAAGCAGCTGCTAGCCAGGAACTGTAAAACTGGCCCTTACTAGTATAGCAGTCTGGCCAAAAATTTTCTGTCAAAATTTGATCTTCTTGGATACTTGGATACACCGAGAATATAATACGTAATCTGTTTTACCTGTTATCACTGTTAGTCATTTATTTCCACTCTAGTCTGAATCTATGTATTTCACTAATAATTAGAACAATGGTGATTTTGCATACCCAATCAACCACATAAAAAAACAGCATTCGGGTTTATTTGGCTCAGCTCGTGTAGACCCATCCCCTTTTGTCTGCAGGAAAGATTTTTACTTCTTGATGTGCCGGGGTTTCCCCTGGCAGACACATCATGTAAACTGTGCAAGCATTCAAAAATCAGCTTATGGTTCATTCAGAAATCAACTTAGAATATGTTCAAAAACCAACAGGGCTGCATATCAAAATCATATGGCCTTTACAAATGTCTGCTTGTGTCTGTGTATGGGCGGATGGATATATGTGTGTGTGTGTGCGAGTGTATACCTGTCCTTTTTCCCCCCTAAGGTCTTTCCGCTCCCAGGATTGGAATGACTCCTTACCCTCTCCCTTAAAACCCACATCCTTTCATCTTTCCCTCTCCTTCCCTCTTTCCTGATGAAGCAACCGTTTGTTGTGAAAGCTTGAATTTTGTGTGTATGTTTGTGTGTCTATCGACCTGCCAGTGCTTTTGTTTGGTAAGTCTCATCATCTTTGTTTTTAGATATATTTTTCTCATATGAATAATCGATAGACCAACATGTGCAGGATGCTAGACGCTTTGTGAAATAAGTTTTTTTCCTCAAGAATATGAATTTCACCCCCCCCCCCCCCCCCTCCTGAAACTGCTGC
Source organism: Schistocerca serialis cubense (assembly GCF_023864345.2). NCBI lineage: Eukaryota > Metazoa > Arthropoda > Insecta > Orthoptera > Acrididae > Schistocerca > Schistocerca serialis. The sequence goes on along the minus strand of NC_064639.1, from coordinate 220,824,103 downwards.
CCAGGGCAGATACCCCAGTTTGCCCCCTAGATCCGAGCCTGTTGCTCTAGCATGAATCTGGCAGCTTGCTGTTACTGCTGACACAGCTAACAGCCGCACTTCTGTAGCCAGACGTGGGAGAAGGTACTACTCATATGCGACTCAACTGTGCATGCGCACGACCCTGCTTGCAACTGCTCAAACGAATCTAATGTAAACAGTTGTGACATAACGCTCATTGGAGGCAATTTGTTGTTATGAAGCATTGCATAGTCTTCCTAAAGCCTTTGACACATTTTGCTGTTGGTAGGCGCTTGCATGAGCACAGTGTTTTGTTGTTGTATATGGCGGATTTCCTTTGCAACTTAAGATTTTTTTTATCTTGTTCATGTTTTATTGATGCAGTATTATTCTGCAGCAGTGAGATACAGTAATATCCTTTGTTACAGTATTGTTACAGTACTCTTATCAGTCAAAATGACAATGAAATATTCCCAGAATTCTAAAAAATTCACGGGTTTTTCCCGGATGAAAAAATTCCTGGATTTTTCTCGGATCTCCCGGGTCGTATACACCCTGAAATAATAAATGTCCCCCAACATGCACATTAGTTCCCAAAAATTACAGTTTGTAATTAACAGTTACACTGAGAAATTCTCCTTCTAGTGTGTCAACAATTACAAAAGGGATAGACTGCTACTCGCCATAAAGATGACACTTTGAGATGAAGACAGGCACAACAAAAAGACTTTTACATACTAATCTTTTGACCAAAGCATTATTCAGGAAAGTAAGCAGGCACACCTCACACATAAATGACTGTTATCTCTGGCCACTCTAATTGGACTGACACTGTAGCGATGAACAACAGCAGCAATTGGGAGTGTAGCAGGGAAGGTGGAGGGGCAGGAGAGTACAAGTGGAGAGAGAGAGAAGAGTAATGTCTTGGTGGCAGGTGCAGCTCTGCTGCGATCATTGCATCACCCCTACCACTCCTGCACTCCATGCTTCCTAAAGTCCCTAAATCCAACCAGCCAGGATGCTCCCTTGTGGCTAGTTAATGCTCCCCCACTAATAGAATCATTGCTTTTGTAGCCTATTACCTACAACCTACCCTCCTACATAAAAGATACCAACCATTTCCTCCACCAACTCTCCACAGTTCCAATTCCTTTACTACACAGTGCCCTGTTTATCACTATTGATGCCACTTTCCTTTACACTAACATCCCTACTGCCCATGGCCTTGCCACTATCGAACACGACCTTTCCCACCATCCGATGGATCCCAAACCTACAACTTCCTTCTCGGTCACTGTGACCAACTACATCCTAACTCACAGTTACTTCTCCTTTAAAAGCATCACCTACAAACAAATCCAGGGTCCAGCAATGGGGAGCCATATGGCACCATCCTATTCCAACCTATCCATGAGCCATCTAGAGGAATCTTTTCTAACCACCCAGAATCCCAAACACCTCACCTGGTTCAGATTCACTAATGACATCTTTGTGATCTGGATTGAGGGTGAGCACATAACATTGACATTCCTCCAGTACCTCAACACCTTCTACCTAATTTACTTCACCTGGTCCACCTCAACCCGACATGCCACCTTCTTCGTTGTTGACGTCCACCGACATGGTGGCTGGATAAGTACCTCTGCCCATATCAAACATACCAACCACCAGCAATACCTCCACTTTGACAGCTGCCACCCATTCCATACCAAGAAGTCCCTTTCATACAGTCTAGGCATCCGTGGCCATCGCATCTGTAGTGACAAGCAGTCCTCCTTGAAATACACCAAGGGTCTCACTGAGGCCTACGGAGACTGTAATAAACGTCTGCTCCTAACCACTTGCCTCACGGCAGATATCCCTCTAATAGACTTAGATGCAAGACCTGTCCCAAACATGCTCCCACTACCACGTGCTCCAGTCTGGTCACAAGCATCATCTATCCCATCAGAGGCCAGGCTACCTGTGAAAACAGTCATGCTAAGCTGCAACCACTGTGCTGTATTCTAAGTGAGCATGACAATCAACAAGCTGTCTGTCAGCATGAAGGGCCACTGACAAACTGTGGCCAAGAAACAACTGGAATACTCAGTTGCTGAGCATGCTGCCCAACACAATGTTCTTCATTTTAAGAAGTGCCTAAGAACTCTCCCTGCAATATATCCTACATTCCCGTAACCCTCCTGGTCACAACCCATTAGCCATTGTCCTTCAACCACCTATCCCCTTTCCTGTTACCTCTCCAACACTACACAGCTCTCTGTTCCCTACCCTCTCTTCCCCTCATCCCTGTATGTTCCCACAAGCAGCACTTTACCCTACCCTATACTCCCCCCCTCCCTCCTGACCCAGTCTCCTCCTTACCATCACCACACCGACTGCTTCTCCCATCAAGTGCAGCTACTCGCAGTCTGGCCTCGGCAGCCAGACAGTGGTCACATGTGTGAGAGTCGCATTTGCGTGAGTGTGTGTATGTTGTCTAATTTGGAAGAAGGCCTTTTTGGCTAAAATCTGCCTTGTTTGACAGTCTTTTTGCAGTGCCTATTTGCAATCAAACATCTGCGCTATATGGTGTGTAGCAGTCTATCCTTTTGATAATAATGTCAATGGAAATATTAAGTTTAACAACACAAGTTATAACTGAGTCGGGTGTTAAGCATTAGGCTGGTAACTAAACAGGATTTGTAACTTAGCTTTCAGTCAATGTCCTTCACAGTACAGTGTGTGCACACATGTGTGTGTGTGTGTGTGTGTGTGTGTGTGTGTGTGTGTGTATGTGTGTGTGTGTGTGTGTGTGTTAGCTGTGAAGAAGAACAATGTCCAAAAGTTAAACTATGATTTCCAAATGTTGCTTCTGTGCCTGCCTATTGCTCAACAGCTCATCAGCTACACGAGGCCTGGTTATCTTTACTCTTTCCAATGCCTGTATTCCACCTAGGACTTCCCAGTATCACATTTAATAACGTTCTATTATCATGGGATATAACTGCTAGGTTTCCAATGATTTTTAGGGTTCTCTGCCTCAGTCTGTAAGAAGGAACCCTTACAGGATCACTTTATTGTCTGTCAACCTGTCTGGCTGTCCAACTGTTAAGAACCCTTTTTCTTAGGAATGGGCAGATTTATCAAGTTTAAATTTATTTCACCTGCTAAGGTCTATGGTCCCTTGACGGCATACAAATTGTAAGCTTCTAAGTCAATGCAATCAAAAGACACGAGCATTTATATAACATATTTTGACCCTCAAAAACTTACTCATCAAAATGTGTAGGGTGCTTCCCATTGACCTACAACCATGAAATTCGACAAGAAGAAAGCTTTCACAGTACAAGTACAGTAAAAAATCTGAAACTTGTAAAATTTTGATTATATCACATAAAAAATATTTTGTTGAGATTCTCGATTCCTAGGATGGAAGGACTGTATACATTACGGTGACAAAAGTCATGGGATGCTTCTCAAAATCATGTCAGACCTACTGTTGCCCAGTATAGTGCAGCAAGCTGATGTGAGATAGACTCAAGTTGTAGAAAGTACTGTGCAGAAATATTCAGCCATGTTGTCTCTATAGCTGTCCATAATTGCCAAAGTGTTGTCAAGGCAGGATTTTGTGCATGAACTGAACTCTCAATTATGTCTCATAAATGCTCGATGGGATTCATGTTGGGTGATCTGGGTGGCCAAATAATTTGGTCATGTTGCCCAGAATGTTCTTCAAAACAATTGCGAACAGTTGTGGCCCAGTGGCATGGCACACTATCATCCATAAAAATTCCATTGTTGTTTGGGAACTTGAAGTCCATGAATGGCTGCGAGTCATCTTCAAAGTAGCCGAAACTAACCATTTCCAGTTAATGATCGGTTCACTTGGACCAGAGGACACAGTCCATTCCATGTACGAGGGTGGTTCCTTAAGTATCCAACCCAACTATTTTGGAAAAAAATGTATTTATTTTTCAGCATAATCTCCTTTCAGCTCTATACACTTTTCCTAGTGATGTTCAATAAGTTTGATACCCTTTTTATAATGAGAACTGTCTAACTCCTCAAAATAGCCATTAACTGCTGACGTCATGTCTTCATTTGTTGAAAATCTTCAACCACCAAGCCATTTTTTCAAGTTTGGAACAGAAAATAATCTGAGGGGGCTAAATCTGGTGAATAGGGTGCATGAGGTAGCAGTTCAAACTTTAATTCATTAATTTTGGCCATTGCAATAATGGCTTGATTTCTTTGCCCAAACGTTGCAATAAGTTCACATAATACTTGCCATTGATAGTTTTTCCTTTTTCAAGATAGTCAATGAAAATTATCCCACACGCATCCCAAAAAACCGAAGCCATGACCTTGCCAGCAGATGAAATCGTTTTCACCTTCTTTGGAGTCAATTCTCCAATTTGTGTCCATTGTTTTGATTTTTCTTTTGTCAATGAATATTATCCCACACGCATCCCAAAAAACCGACGCCATGACCTTGCCAGCAGATGAAATCGTTTTCACCTTCTCTGGAGTCAATTCTCCAATTTGTGTCCATTGTTTTGAATGTTCTTTTGTCTCGGGAGTGAAGTGGTGGACCCATGTTTCATCCATTGTTATGAAATGGCACAAAAAATCAGCTTTGTTCCAGTGAAACTTCACTAAACACTCAATGGAAACATCTTCACGACACTGTTTTTGCTAGAGTATGAGCAAACATGGCACGAGCCTTGCACACAATTTAATCATGTCCAAATTTTCAGATAATATGCGATGTAATGCACTTTTGAAATGCCTACTATGTCTACTAACTCATGCACTTTTAGTCGACGATCATCCAGTACCACTTTGTGGATTTTCTTCACCATTTCTGGAGTCATCACCTCATTTGGTCGACCACTGTGATGCTCGTCTTGGCAGCTTGTATGGCCTCGTCTAAACTCAGCTACCCAATATTTTACTATTGACAACGAAGGAGCAGACTCTCCCAAAGTAGAGTCTAGCTCAGCTTTAATTTTAGTTGTGCTGAGGCCTTAAAAAAAAAAAAAAAAAAATATTGTGGCACGTAACAATGACCAATTTTCTCCATTTTTCACAAGTTCACTCACAACGTTCACTATTGATGGCTGCGAAACAAATACTAAACAATGTGGCATCTTCAAACTTAAAACATATGCTTCATAGATCGTATACTTTCTAACCGAGAGATATTTTTCAACAATAACTGCCATCTCTCAGGCAGGCCAGGTACTTATGGCACCACCCTCGTAAAGACAGCCCACACTATTATGAAGCCAACACCAACTCACAGTGCCTTGTCGACTACTTGGGTCGATGGCTTTGTGTAGTGTGTGGCACGCTCAAAACCCTACCATCATCTGTTACCTCCTGAAATTGAGACTCATCTGACCAGACCACAGTTTCCCAGTTGTCTAGCGTCCAACCAATATAGTCACAAGGAGAGGCTCTGTGGGCACTGTCATGATGTTAACAATGGCATTCACATTGTTTGTCTGCTGCATAGCCCATTAACACCAAATATTGCCACACTGTCCTAACGAATATGTTTGTCATATGTCCCACATTGATTTGTGCGATTATTTCACTCAGTGTTGTTGGTCTGTTAGCACTGACAAATGAAGCTGCTATTGGTCATTAAGTGAAGGCCGTCAGCCACTGTGTTGTCCAGGCTGAGAGGTAATGCCAGAAAACTGTTTTTTTTTTTTTTCGACACTCTCTTGACACTGCGGATCTCGGAATATTTAAATCCCTAACAATTTCCGAAATGGAATGTCCCATGCATATAACTCCAAACATTCTGCACTCAAAGTCTGTTAATTACGGATGTGGGGCCGTAATCACATTGGAAACCTTTCCATTTGAATCACCTAAGTGCAATGGCAGCTCTGCTAATGCACTGACCTTTTAGATTTTGTGTATGCAGTACCACCACCATCTGTATATGTGCATATCGCTAGACAATGACTTCATATCTCATGACTTTAGTCACCTCAGAGAGAGAGAGAGAGAGAGAGAGAGAGAGAGAGAGAGAGAGTGTGTGTGTGTGTGTGTGTGTGTGTGTGTGTGTGTGTGTGTGTGTGTGCGCGCATGTACGCATGCGTGCGTGCTTGTGCATGTACACTTATGAAACCATTAATGTGTGAGTCCCACTTGCACCTGGCCAATTTTTTTTCATATTCATAACTCACAAATCTCCTTGCGTCACAAAGTTCTGGACAAAGAAATTTGGAAATACTTTTCAACTTATTCCTTGCAACCTCCTTAGATCTTTGTTTATATGCCTTTACTCACTGTTCAACCCCTTCCCCCCCTGTCTCTCTCTCTGTGCCCACTATAGCTGTAAACCATAAAGCAATACAGCCACACAGGAAATGGAGGCAACAAAATAACATGAACGATAACTTCTAAATAATTTCTAGCACTATACCTCACTAGCAGGAATACATAAGAAATGCACAAAAGATTGTACTGAGGCACTACAGGAGCTAATTATTACTCTGAAAACAGAGGCTTCTGACTTTAAAATAATATTTTTTATTTCTGGTTACAATCAGTTGTTACTTCTGTTCTGATGTGAGTTTCCTGTTGAGTTGTCCTAGTAACAAAATTTTTCATTTTCCTCTTGTCTTGCTCTTTAATTCCCAATGATGAAAAATGATTCTCATGCAATTCCCTAGACTTAAAATAATGATGTGATTTTAGTGGGTTCAACTGTGGATTTTTGGTGAATAGATGTATATCGTATATTACTTATGTATATTGTATTACCTAAGTGAAACACTTTTTTAGCCTCGTTTCACAAACTTTTTTATTACTACGTGACATAAGTATCAAGTTATAAGCCCAGTTTTTAGTACCCACAATAATAAAGTTTGTGAAACAAGGCTAATAAAGTGTTTTGTTTAGTTAATACAATACTGATGCAAGCTACCAATGACAGAAACTAATTCCTTTTTTCCACTGTTGTGTAGTTTTTGATTTACAACTATGTAATTTTGTGCTTCCTACAATCTCCACTATTTACATGTGCAAGATATTCTTTCCTCCTTTATATAACATGCATCATTTTTGCATGTAATGTCTCGAACTAATATGTTATGAAGTTGGTTGCACAGAATATCTTTTATGAGAGCGCAGTATCAATGAGACAAGATGTACACTGATACAATATATACACTGCTCTTAGAGAAACCAAAACATGCTATTTGATAGAATTTTGTATCTAAAGGAAAGGTACAACAGCAATTTTTTTGTCACAATATTCCATCAAGGTTGTAATTTTAATTTCTTTAGTAAGTAATTTTGGCTACTGTCATCATCAGATTCTGTTAAAACACAAATTGACAACAGGTCATTAGAAACAAACTAAATAATTTTTATTATTCTGATTTTTATGGCTTCAGCTGACAAGAATTGCATTATTTAGTAGTTATGCCAAACTATATTTTGTTTTTTCAAACTGCCCTGATCAGTATTGGTCAGTGCTTACCCAAGACGAGGACCTCCATGAATGAGATCAAACACCTGGGCAGGATTCAGCAGTTGTTTGAAGCGGCGCAAGAATTTCACTCCTTGATTATCCCCTGATTTAGAATTGACAAAGACGAGTAGTGGTGAACAGCCTTGGGGCCTTACAGCATCCCAAACTTCATCACTCCCCGCTGTAATGAAACAATGTTAAAGAGTATAGTAATTTTTTGTTCCTGTATTAATGATATATGAATGACACAAAGCAGAAACAGAACAACACATGGAAATTAAACGATTTTTTCTCTTGAATGCAATTTTCTTAATGGAGAACCACTTATACAAACCGTAAACATACATGTCATGTTAATTAACACTGCAAACCTTATTTTGATATAAGATCTCACAAAGAAGCATACTCAACAATCTATAGCAGAGCTTAAGTAAACAAAAAACTTCATGACTGAACAGTGTGTTGCTATTGATGCAGCAAAACAAAACAAATTAACTTAATGGTACAGTCAATAAGGAGTCTACTTACACAATAACCATGTAAAAAAATCAGGTCCCATGTGCACGCATGTGTGCAGGCCCCCCCCCCCCCCCCCCCCCCCCCACACACACACACTGCATTTATTGTTTTAGACAATTTGGCACAGTATCAGGGTTCTATAACTCAATTGGTAAAAATGCAATCCTTATAGGAACACCCTGTTATCCGTCTGTCTGTTTGTCCATCTGACTGTTAAGAACTCTTTCTCAGAAAAGGATACACATATCAAGTTGAAATTTATGTCAAATACTAAGGCCTATGGTTCCTTGACGATGTATGCAATTTAAGTGGCTTTGTCAGTGCAATCAAAAGATATAGCAATTTATGACACATAATTTGATTCCTGCAAACTCACTCATCAAAATATATAGGGTACTACCTGTTTACCTAAAATCATGAAATTTGAAAAGGAGTAAGGTTTCACAGTACAAGTAATGGAAAAAAATCTGAAAACAGTTAATTTGTAATTATATAACATGAAAAAAGTATTTTCTGTCATGTTATCTGACTTTCTGTCTGTCTGTCTATCTATCTATCAGGACCCCTTTTTCTCAGGAACAGGTAGACTTATGAAAGTGAAATTTATATCACATACTAAGATCCAAGGTCTCTTGCAGTGTACAACATTTAAGCTACCAAGTCAGTGCAATCAAAAGACAGAGGCATTAATGCCACATATTTTGATTCTTGCCCTGTATAGATATCAATAACAGGGAAAAGTTGTCAAGATTCTCGATTCCCAGGGTGGATGAACTATCTACACACATAATTAAGCTTGTACAGAATCATCAGCGTGTGAGGAGTTGTTACCTTTACTCCAAAATTACACGCTTTCATGTCTTTTTTTTGTTCTTGGGTAACCTCACATCAGAAACACATTATTGTTAGCATTAACAGCTGCACTACAGTGTCTTCACATCAGGAGTATCATACTACTTTATGAATTTTGCAATATTATTCTACACTACACGCCATGAGTGGTCGCCCAATCCCTTTGCTGCTTGTTATGAAAACCAATGCATTACAGTGAAGGAAGTCAATAGTAGACAACTTTATCACACAAATGACTTGTATTTACACTCCTTGCAGTGGGCCAACAGTAATAAAAATGGTATTACATTTCCTTAGTTTCAAATTATGTTAACTGAATTCACTTACGACAATATTCTACTTTTATATGGCCGACAGAGGTGCTGTTGCCTCAGTTCATCTGAAAGCATTACACGATCCTATCACAATCAAGATTACAGGAATGGAGACTGTGACAAAAGCAAAAAAAGAATCAAATATATATTAGGCAGCATTAAACAAGATGAGAAAAGGAGATACTTCGGTTTCAAATTTGTAATTTCTACAAAGACGTCTTCAAACAGGTATTACCATCAAATGGTAGCCTATCAATTACTAATCATGTTTTTAAACATGTGGAAACACCATATAAAAAGATAGCAGTCATTCCAATAACATGGATGTTCTGTAAACTATTATTATTATTATTCATTCATTCATTCATTTCATTGTTGCCCTTATGGACAGTGTTTGAACTCGAAAATCACATGATGACACAATTTTCACTTCTTTCCTTTCTTCCTCTTCTCTTCCCAAAATCTCTTCATCCTTTGGCTGTGCTCCTGTTTCCTTTGCTCTGTCCATAATGTTCCTTTCTTCTTTCTCTCCTTTACAATAAATTTTGCACTCCTAACTTTGTTTCTGAAGTATTTCCTGTCTCCTATCATTTGCCTGTTGATCCCTATCTGCCTTAAGTCTTCGTCTATTTCATGATACCAATTTGTTTTCTTGCTTGAGCTGTTTACTACATCAAAAATTTTCTTTGTAAGTCGGTTGTTGTCCATTCTCTGTATGTGCCCATAGAAAGTTAATCTGCGTTTTCTGATCGCGTCTGTTAGTCTGTCAGTGTGCTGGTACAGCTCTTTGGTAGGTCGCTTCATCCATATGCCATCTCTGTGAATTGGTCCAAATATTTTTCTGAGAATTTTGCGTTCTATTTTTTCTGTGTCTATGATGCCTGATGCTCCAATTGTGGTTGTTTCTGACGCGTACAATGCTTCTGGTAATACAACTGTTTTGTAGTGCCTAAGTTTGGCCTGCCTCGAAATGCTTTTCTTATTATAATGTGACCATGTGAGTTTGTATGCCTTCTGGAGTTTCTTCGTTCGTTCCATGTTAGCCGCCTTGTTTGATCCTCCCATTTGTATGTACTCCCCTAAATACTTAAATTTTTCGACTCTTTCTACGGATCCATATACCGTATGCATGGTGTGTACATTGTTGGTCTGTCGTTCCATATATTGTGTCTTCTCGTAAGATACCTGCAGACCTGTTTTGGCAGCTATTTCATGCAAGCATTCCAGTGCTTCCTTTGCCTCCTGTGTATTATTGCTGAGTATGGCTATATCATCTGCAAATGCCAGACATTTTATGATAGTTTTGGTTTCACGTGTTCTTCCCAGCTGTATTCCTTTAACTTGTTCCTCCCACTGCTTGATAATTTTGTCTAACACCATGTTGAACAGGATTGGTGAGAGCCCGTCTCCTTGTCGGACACCTGTGTGTATGTGGAAGGGTTCCGAAATTTCTCCCATGAACTTAATCTTGGAGGTAGTGTCTGTAAGCGTCTGTTGTATAAGTGCCCTGGTTTTTCTGTCGATACCATATTCTTCCAGTACGTCAAAGAGCGTCTGTCTGTCTATGGAATCATATGCTTTTTTAAAGTCCACAAAGGTAACTACAGTGTTTCTTGCCTGTCTGACTTTCAAAAGTGTTCTCAAGTTCCAGATCTGTTCAATGCATGATCTCCCTTTTCTGAAGCCTGCCTGGTATTCCCCAATTTGCAGATCTGCTTGTGGTTCTAGTCTGTTTAATAGCACCTTAGAGAAAATTTTGTATGTAACTGGTACTAGCGAAATGCCTCTGTAATTGTTTGGATCTGACTTATCACCCTTTTTATGTAACGGATGGATCAATGCACATTTCCATTCCTCTGGCACTTTCTCTGTGATCCAAATTTTGGAGATAATCTTATGGATTTTTTGGTGATGTTTTCATCTTGGAGTTTCCAGATCTCGGCGATAATACCATCTTCTCCGGCAGCTCTGTTATTTTTCATTTGTTTTATGATTTCCTCTCTCTCTTCTATTGTGGGTGGATCAGAATCGGCATTAGATGTGGTCTTTTGGAATGTTAATTTTTCTGTAGGTTTTTTGCAATTAAGAAGTTTATCAAAGTAATGTTTGAGAATTTTACAGTTTTCTTTTGTGTTTGTTTCCAGGGATCCATCTGTTCTTCGGAAGCAGAGGCTAGGGGGTTGATAGCCCTTAATATTTTCTTTGAAAGTTCTGTAAAAATTTCTTGTGTTATTTCTTTTGAAATCTTCCTCAATTTCTTTTAGTCTGTTATTGTCATATGCTCGTTTTTCCCTTCTGATTTCCTTCGATGCTAGTTTCTGAACTTCGTGAAATTCTTTCCATGTTTCTGAATTTCTGTAGCTACTGAACTTGTCCCATGCTTGCTTTCTTCTCTCAATGGCTTCATCACACTTTGCGTTCCACCACCTATGTATGCGTTTTCTAGGTGGTTGTCCCCAGCACATAGTCTTCTGAACTGCCTTCACCAGATCTGTCCATGTGTCTATTGAGTGCCTATTAATTTCTTCAACGATTTTATCCCTGTTTATCTTCAAGTATTCCGGATCAGGTTTGACTATTTTGTTTTGCGCTGTCTGTTTCAGTCTTGGGATTGGCCTAATCTTAACTTGTAGCAAATAATGATCAGACTCGAAGACTCCTTTACGTGTTCTGACATTTAGAATTTCCCGCGAATTTTTCTTGGATATGGCCACATGATCAATCTGAAATTCTCCCCACACTGTGTTGGGTGCTTTCCATGTTGTAAGTTTTCGTCTTGGTTTTTGAAATTGTGTTGACATGATTTTGAGGTTAAAGTTTTGACAATATTTTATGAGGTGTTCCCCATTTCTGTTCGTGCGAATATGTGCTGAGTATGGGCCTGTTATTTCTCTGAATTTTCTCTCCTTACCAAGCTGCGCATTGAAATCACCCATTACAATTTTCACATGTCTTTCTGGTACGTTGTTAGTTACTTCCTCCATGTCTTCCCAGAAGTCTTCAATTTCTTGTGGCTTCTTTCTGTTATGGTCATTTGTAGGTGCATGTGCGTTGATAATTGTGTATGCTTTATTACCTGATTTGAAGGACAGTGTCGAGATACGTTCTGATATTGAACTGAAGTCTATGATGTTATCCATGACTGATTTGTGTACTGCAAACCCTGTACCAAACAATAATGGTGTTCCTCTTCTGACAGCAGGTTTACCTTTGTAAATCCTGTAATGTTCTGTGTCGAAATGGTTTTCATCTACGAAGCGCGTCTCTTGGATGGCAAGAATTTTGATGTGAAATTTATCTAGCATGTCTGTCAGTTGTTTTAGTTTTCCAAGTTTGAACAGAGTGTTTGCATTGAGAGTGCCAAGGTAGTGCTTGCGAAGAGGTTTTGAGAAGCTCCGACTCTTCTCCTCATGATGTTCCTGGTCCCCCAGAATTATAATTATTATTATTGTTGTTGTTCCAAACCTATATAAAATTGTAAAATCTGAAGAACATAATTAATTTCTCTCATAAATATTCACTTACCACATCTTTTACTACTCATATATGAATGGGATGAGTGGTTCAGATCAGTAAGTTCAGCAACTCTCTTGTGAATGGCGCAAGGCCCTCTGCATAGAGCTCAACTCATTACTAACATTAGCTGTTAATTTCTTTGCAACTCAGTTGGTTAGCAAATTGTCACTAATTGGCTTTGCACACGGTGAAATAGAAGTTCACAATAGCAGTAGCTTGTCATTTGCTTCATTTAGCATAGTGCACCCACTTGCTGGTACACAATACAGAAAATTCCACACACTTTAAAGCATCTGTGGCACAAATTCTTGTGAGGAATACATATTGCTTGAGAACTGACACTATCAAGTTTAGAAAGGAGTGTAAACAAAATTCTGGATTTTTATATATAATGGAACTGTGGACTTTTAATAATGCCTGAAAAAGTTAACTGAATTTCATAAAATACATAAAGTCTCCTACAAAGAAGTAGAACTTATATTCCTCATCACAAAGAAATTTTGGTTCCACTTATCATTTGCACTTTAATACTTCTAGTGAGAGCTTACTTGCAGGGTTAATTACCAGAATAATCTCACCTAGTCAAAGCAGTAGCCATATTATATCTGGGTTTTTCAACGTTTTTTCCTTGGCATTTTAAGAGTATCTTCTCCTGAAAGACAGAGCTACAGAAAAAACATTTAGGAGAAATGTTCACATTACAGATTAAATAAAACAGAAACCCACTGATGATGGCACAGAGGTGCTGAAACATTTTTTGGAGCTTGGAAAAAATGGTGTTTTGCATAACTGGTGGAGCTTACATCCAACAATACAGTTACAGTTAAAAAAGATACTAGTAAAACAAAATACTCCAGCCTGCTCATGCTCATCGATCTTACAGAAAATTCATTTAATTGCTTCCCACAAAACATTATAAGCCCCATAAACAAAAAGACTGAGTTTTTAATGTACATACTGTAAAATTAAAGAACTGATGGATCACCAGCAAATGTGTTGTGCTTATCAGAACATCACATGGAAATCTATGAAATGGAGCAGATACAGCTTGTTGGATGAAAGCTATATAAGCTAATATCATACTCTTGTAGTGGCAGTGATTTAGGAGGAGGGACTTCTTCTACAAAAAGTCGATTTTTAATCCCAGAGTCTTCAGTTTCAAGAATATTGTGCTCAACAGCTCTTTAAATGCTGTGCCACAACAGTGATCACTAAACACACAACCTAATAGTACTGACACTCTACAGACAATCAGTAGTAAAAATCTAAAGCTGCCAAAAAAAATAAAAAGCTAGAGACAGTTTAACGACACTATGGCAGACTAAATATGGGAATCATTGTTTATGGAGACTTTGATTTTCTGTCACTTAGTACTGACTAATGACACATAGAGTTGTTGATGCCCAGCTCTGAATTATTTCACACAGTGAAGGTCCTAAAGAGGAATGATCATGTGAAGCAATAGCTCATGGTTTATCTAGCCATGGTCATCAAATGTTAACAATAAAATATTCTGACTAACTGGGTTCAGATCAAAGAAGAAAAGTATTATTACACAGAGTCATTAACAGTGTCTCAAACATAGTGTTTAGGGAGAAATGATAGGAAAAGTATTGGCACAAGATTTATAATGAACACTGTGTAAATGGAATATTGAACTTTGTCTTAACTCAACACAGTGAAACAATACCCGAGGCTGTGGTTAAGCCATATCTCCACAGTGTCTTTTCTTCCAGGAGTGTTAACCCAGAAAAGTAAACACAGAAATCTTTTTGTGAAGTTTGGAAGGAAAGAGGGACAGACTGTCTGAAGTAAAGCTGAGAGGGTGAATCTGAGTTTTGCATGGATGGCTGAGTCGATAACAGCACTGGAACTTCCTGGCAGATTAAAACTGTGTGATGGACTGAGATTCAAACTCAGGACCTTTACCTTCCATGGGCAAGTGCTCTACGAGCTAACCAAGCAAGACTCACAACCTGTTGTCACAGCTTTACTTCCACCAATACCTCATCTCTTACCTTCCAAACTTCACAGAAGTAATCCTGTGAACCTTGCACAACTAGCATTCCTGGAAGAAAGGATAGGGATAAGAGTGTAGACTGTGAAATCAAGGTTCCAGCATACATTTTAATCAATTAGAAAATTCCAAAACAACACTAACTTTACTGCGCAGTGGAAGATACATTCTGGAATGTTAACTATGTGTAGTAATGTCATGATTACACCTGTTTATCAACAGTATATCAGACCAATTTAAACATCCTCAAGATATTCTGCATGAGTAAATTCAATTAAAAGCTGTACTGACCAGCGTTATGTAAGGCAGTTGGTGGTACAACACTGAGGCGACTCGGTCCCAGTAGGCAGTGAACTGGTAGCAAAGGTCTGCAGGCCGTGTGGACAGTCGTATGACACCACAAGCAGCGCCAGTCTTGCAATCTGAAACAGTTCCATAGAATAAGTGCTGACAATGGAGTAAGGTAATAAATTCCTAACACCTAAAATGTTGGAAAAAGACAAGATTACTACTTACCATAAAGAAGACACGTCAAGTTGCAGACAGGCACAATTAAAAGACACTTACATATAGCTTGCGGCCACAGTCTTTGTCAGTAAAATAAACACACACGCACACACGCACACACACACACACACACACACACACACACACACACACACACACACACACACACACGAGACAAGCACATCTCACGCACACACAACCCCGCCAACTCCAGCGTCTCGGGGCCATGAGTTCGCGCCGTGTGTGCATGAGGTGTGCTTGCTGGTGTGTGTGTGTGTGTGTGTGTGTGTGTGTGTGTGTGTGTGTGTGTGTGTTTTACTTATGAAGGCTGTAGCCAAAAGTTATATGTGAGAGACTTTTAACTGTGCTTGTCTGAATCTTGATGTCTCTTCTTTATGGTAAGTAGCAATCTGTCTTTTCCTGCATTGCTGATATTCCTATCTGGAGCTTCCATTCATTGATTTCTGTCATCTGTTAATCATATTGAAATTAACAGTGGCATCAGAATTTAGTGAGGTGGCAGACAGGAAAAACTGAATTGATAGAAATCTAAATACAATGACTGGTACTGAATGTTTCAAAGTGGTAACTGTTAACTGGTGGGAGCAAGAAGAAAGCATTCAATAACAACAGATGTCATTTTATTTCTATCAATTTGGCTAATCCGTACAGTCATCTCACCAAGAGTTTTCTTAGAGTGTACATGAGACTGCACACAGAAGAAGCTGTAAGATTAATCTCTCTCTGACAGCACCAGAATTACAAATACATACAATCCTTATGAACATAAGTAGCTTTCAGAATCTGGACTTCCTTCATTTGATGGAAAGAGTCCTGGGAAAATCAAGAGATTTGAAATGGCAGAGAGAGCAGCTGGCAAGTTAAAAATATACACTGCAAAACTTGTTCTATGCCACAATCCTGCCAATGATTATCTAAAATCAATAAGCTATTTACCAGATGGACTTTCTATGTCAGTATGACAACAATCGCCAAGAAAGTGTAGATGCAGACAAAAATTTCTATTGGCAACAGAGAGTACTTTATCTATAGCACAATAACAGTTAGCACAAAGTCTGCTTCAGCACATGGATGTCTTGGATTTTATTTCCAGCATTAGTAGCTTGGAATTTCACGGAGGATATTTTTCAGTAATAATGTTGGCCTCCTCCACACACACATCTCTTCCATTGTCGTCCAATTCTTTTTTGAGCTGAAATTTCACATTTCACACCAGGCATCCTTACTCAGACCCTGTATTTTCACCACACCTTTTTAGCCTCTCTTTACCTTCCACTATCGAATCTGCTCTGTTTTTCTGCTGACCTGCATTCTTCTACATTATTCATTTTACTCATACATGCACGTGCCCAAAGGCAAGTGCACACACACAGACACAACCTTTCATTTATTTTTGAAATTCATGAAAACTGTGGACCTAAGCTCAAAGAAAAACACACACAATATTATTTATAGTTTTCTTTTGTTCTTTCACTCACCTATTTATTATTCTGACCTTTTTTACAAATATAATTAAATTGTGATTTAAACCAGTTTAAGATCAGTTTTATCTACATTTTTCATACTCATTGCTTCCCAAACCTCAAACCTGTTGACGTCCTTACCAGATTTGGAAACATCATATATTGCTGGTGTTTTGTTGTTGAGTTCTGTCTCATTCTGTGCTGCTGTACCTCCATTTAATAAATGAGTGACTTTCCTGTTAATACAATTCTAGAATCCCATTTTCTTTAAAACTTTCTTTTCATTTAACCATGTGAATAAACCCAGGTTCCAAAAGTTGGTTTATCTCTGTCTACCTGGCAAATATGCACACATTTACAGTCAAAAGTCAAATGCCTCACTAAATAAGCTTACAGACCTCTATGCACTATAAATTACTATTTGACAAAGTTTCAGATGTTTTATGTGCTATAAGAATTTTAATTATTTAATAGGTATCCAATCCATAAACAAATTATTCTGATATTTCTTTTTGTTTAGAACACAATACAAGTTAATTCTCTGTTATCCTACAATGCCACAATGCTGGCTGTTGGACAAATTGTGAGTTACTAATTCATTCCATGTTGTCTTAGCTTTGACTTTAACTTTTCCATGAAGACATACTGGTATGTATGAATAAATGAAAATAAAATTGCTTTATCTTGTGTTAAATTCGTCTCCCTTAAAACAGTTTTGTGCTGTTGTGTGTTTAATGATGTGTAGATACTAAGAAGATTACCTCTTTTGTCTATTTCAGGAGGGCGCCTAAAGGCATACCTAACTATGTTCATTACGCAGTTCTGAAGAGATAGTATCTTCAGTATTCATCTCCAGCAACAGTGGTACTGTAAACACTTTAACATGGTGTCCAGTACTCTGGAATAAATATTTTCCTTTCTTAGGTGGTGTGGTATCAGTTATAGGGATAGAAGGGTATCCAAAGCAGAGTGAAATAATGAGCATTGACGGAATGACACAAGAGGCCGAAAATTAGTGGATATTACCGTAATATGATGGCTTCAACTCTGTTGGGACACTTTCGAGGAGGTGCCTGAATGTCTATGGAGAAATGGCAGCCCATTCTTCCTCAAGAGCTGAAAACGAGAATGTAGTGACGCTGGGATCTGGACTGAAGTCATTGTTTTAACTTATGTCAAAAGTGTTACACTGGCTTCAGGTCAGGGCTCTGGGCAGGACAGCCCACTTCAGGAATGTTATTGTCCACAAAACACTAGCTCACAGACGTTGCTTTATGACAGACTGTATTGTCACATTGATACAAGCAAACTCCATCTCCGAACTGTTCCTCTTCTGTAGGCAGTACATAACACCGTAAAATGTGTTCATATCCTTCTGCTTTTGGCATTTACTTTAGTGAATTAGTGGCTGAAAAACATCCCCTTACCTTTTAACACCTCTTCAATGCTTCACTGTTGTTACTACACATGAAGGCAAGTAACATTCTCCAAGCAGTCATCAAAACCCAAACCCTTTCACAAGACTGCCACAAAGTATAGCATGATTCACTGCTCATTTCCAGTCACCCACACGCTTCTTTCCTTAAGTGCACTTAACACTGACCACAAAGATGTAGGCTTATGAAGAGTTGCTCAACCAATGTACCCTATTCTTTTTAGCTTTCTATATGCCATCACTGTGGTAGTTGGACTATGGGTAACACTCTGAAACTCACAAGTTACTCCTTCTTCTGACTTCATGGAATTTTTTACAACCGCCCTCGGCAATGCGTGACAGTTCCTGTCAGTCTGTATATGACATCAGTATTATCTTTGTTTAGCTGTGGTTGTTTCTTCATGTTTCCACTTCACTATTATTACACTAACAGTCAACTTGGATTGCTTTACAAGGGGTGAAATGTCCCTGATTGATTTGTTACTCATGTGATATCCAATGAAAAGTTCACATTTGAAGTTACTGAGCTCTCCTGCCTGACACACTCTGCTGTTACTGCTTCTCTACTGACAACAGGATATCACAGTACTCCCCATCTTCTTTTACAGTGGTGGGTCCATCTCTCATAACACCTAGTGATCAATGCCACATTATATAGGAGTGCATGGATACTTTTGATCAGATAGTGTACATAGAAGAGTCAATGAGGGAAGCAAAGGACTATCTCAAAATGGTAGTTGTTTACTACAGGCAGAAAGTCAGCATTACACAATTTGCTGATGACATAATATTGGTCACCAAAAGTGTACAGATGTTGAATGAAATGGAATGTGTTCTAACAGATAGCTATAACACGCACATAAACAAAAATAAAATTAAGGGAACAGTATGTGCAGCTGTTGCGCATGATGGATTATTAAATGTCAAACTAGGGCAAGAAACTCTCAAAGAGTTAGACGATTTGTCTGTCTCAGAAGTAGGAATGATAAAGAAGGAAGATATAAGAAAGAGGCAGAAGTAAGGACTGCACAAGGCAAAATGGTTTTGCATGAAAAGAAGTATCTGCTAATAATCAGAAATATAAAACGTTAGGTCAGAAAACAGTCATAAAAAGCTATGTTAGGACCACAGCTCTGTATGGGTGGGAAACATGGAGAACTGAAAAGACAAAATTAAATGATTAGATGTCTTTGAAACATGATCTTACAGTTGACCATTGAGGTCAAGGTTCAAGACAGTGGGGTGTCTGAATTTTAACTCCACATCTGAATGTCAAAATATGTTGACAACGAAAAGTCCTTCACACAGTGTAAAGCTTTTCCAAATATTTTGTCATCATTTTTTAAATGTTTCCTGTCTTTTCTTAGTGACGATTAAAAGTGCACGTTAAGTGTCAAGTTGAAATGTGTTCGTAAAATGTCCAAAAATCCAGACTGACACATATACACTAATAAAATACTCAGAGCAAGTTGGCTACCATATTAGACATCCAATAAAGTGATTCCTAATTAAGTGTTGATTTGAAGTGAATAAGACACTCTTCAGCAGAAATTGTAGGGCATACAGCTATCTAAGTACCAGTGGTTCATTGTTAGTGAAAACAACACCATCTTGAAAATTAAATAATAGCTTAAATATGATGACACGTCAAGGTGCTCGCTGCACAGGGTCCCACCCTAAGAACAAAAACATTAATGTTTCTTGCCGTATATGTGGTGAAAGAGTGATAAAAGGTTTCCGAATTTGTGTTGAAACCCGACTAAGGATTCATTCTTTCTGCATCCAGTGGCTCAATACAAAAAATTTGTTATGTTAGAGTGACAGTGAACAGTGCATGCACACAGCCAAGATGTTGTAAACTTGTGATTTAAATACTGAACAATTTGTCAAGGGAATGCCCATAAATGATATCTTCCAATTAAAAGAAGAACTACAACTATTAAGAACAAATACACATAGTAATAACAGAACTGTGTGCATCGAACAAGAAAAAGAAAATGTAAACACTATTGAAGAAAAATTTAAAGCATTCAACAGGCCCGCAGAAACAATTGGTAGTAAGTGAATAGAATTTAACACAGACAATACATTGTCAACAGTTGTGACAGGAAAAAATTATAGTGTATTAGCTGAAGAAGAAACTGAGCCAAAGAATAAACTTTTCAAAAAGCAACCTAACCTCATCTGCAAAATATGCAAACATCGTTTCCTCAGCGTACATGGCCAAGATAATGCCAGCAAATAATAAACAAGCAACGTTAAAAAAACAAGCTGTGATGCTTGGTGACAGCCACTACAGGAGAAATGCTGAAACAAGAAATGATTACAGTACGTCACTTACGGCCACAGGAAAAACAAAACCAAAAACACCTTTGACAGAGACAATAAAAAACGATAACTCACTGAATGAGTTATCTAAGAATGATACAGTCATTATCATGGGTGGAAGCAATGATGTTTACCAGAATGAGGGCAAACATGCTACACTGTGCTTAAAAACTACACTACACGATCTCAAAGTGCCCAACATCATAGTTACTAGCATGCAACACAGAGACGACCTGCAAGATAACTCAGTCATAAATTTGGAGCTTGAAAAAATAAATAGACAGTTTGAAACAATATGCAAGGCCTATCATAACGTGACATTCTTCGAACTTTCCATATCAAGAGAACTGTTTACGAAACATGGACAATGCTGTAACAAAACTGGGAAGTTGCTCACTGGTAAACTGCTAGCAAAATTAATACAGAATATTGACCACATTACAAGAAAACCAATTGTTATAGAACCAGTCTCTACAAAAACAGTACCTAGTAACTGTCCGAGAAAACCTGAAACATGTAATTCAGGAATTATTTGTGATGAAACTTCTGCAGCTATGAACACACACAGAAAAGAGACACCGATAGGCAACGAAACTAAAATGTC
This sequence comes from Schistocerca serialis cubense, assembly GCF_023864345.2. Lineage (NCBI taxonomy): Eukaryota > Metazoa > Arthropoda > Insecta > Orthoptera > Acrididae > Schistocerca > Schistocerca serialis. The sequence continues at coordinate 220,803,050 of NC_064639.1, read as the reverse complement.
AAAAAATAAAACCACAGCTACAGGGAAAAAGATGTCCACAGTCAGAAAACAAATAAACTGTAAAAGATAACTAGCAACAAGGAACCAGGATTTTTTATGGCCTCACCAGAAAAAGAAGACCAAGCAGACACCAGTGGTGAAAATGAACAGGCAAAAAAAAAGGTAAGAGGTCAGTTACATATGCTTGAACTTGACAGAAGTGCAAAATTCATGCTCTTTTATCAGAATGTTCAATCTTTTCTGAATAAAATCAAGAAATTCGAAATACTCTTGTCAGCTGAGCTCAAGGAAGCTTCTGTTGTATGTTTAAGTGAACATTGGTTGAGTAGTGATATGTTAGCAGTCACAAAATTACCAGGATTAACATCATCCTCATCATTCTGTAGGACATCCTCTGCCCATGGTGGGACATGTATGTTTGTTAGAAGTAGCACCGAACATCACTGCTTAAAATCCTTAGAGATACTGCGAAAAGAAAAAGACTTTGAAATTTCAGTTACAGAAATAACATCACTAAAACAATAATAATTTACCTGTACAGCAGCCCAGATGGAGAGTCACAATTTTCCTACAGAAACTAGACAGTGCACTCAGAAAACTTAAAGCTAACAAGAAAAATCTAATAGTATGCAGTGACTTCAATATAAATTACCAGTAAAACTTAAATGTAAAACAAAATCTCACAACCATTCTTTCAATGTATGGTTTATAGGCCACTATAATCTCTCCTACTAGAATTACCAAAACTACCTGGACCACTATTGACTAAACATTCATAAATGCAGAAAAAAATGGCTTCCAGGCTGGAACCATAAAAACAGGATTTAGTGACCATAATGGACAGTGTATTTCTTTCCATACACTACCAATACCTAAACCCACAATGCCAGCAGAACTAGTCAAAGAAGAATGAAACCTAAGCAAACAGAATATAGAAACCTTCAGACAACTGTTAGCTAAGGAAACGTGGAATGCAGTATATGAGCATGGAAGTACATGTGAAAAGTCCAACAGAGTTATGGAAATATTTAGCAAGTACTATGAAACTGCATTCTTAAAAAAGAAACATAGACTGAGGTCTAATAATAGAAACAGATCTTGAGTAAAAACTGGAATAAGGATCTCAAGCACGAAAAAGAGAAAACTATAAAAAAAGGAAACAAAGAAGAAGTTGACAATTACAGGCCAATTGCCCTATTGCCTGAATTCTCAAAAATTCTAGAAAAAGTCTTCCACAAAAGACTTTCAGTCTTTATGGAAAAATATCAAACCCTATCCAAAGCACAACACAGGTTTAGAAAGAACTGTTCAACCAACAGTACTATCTATGAATTCCTAAGTGAAATTTACAAGAAAGTGGACAGTGGTGAGTATATCACTAGTGTATGCCTTGACTTGTCAAAAACATTCGATATTATAGATCATGAAGCACTCCTACAGAAATTAAATCAACTAGGCATCAGAGGCACACCTAATGACTGGATCAGGTCATACCTTTGCGGATGGAAATAAACAGTGGAAATACAACACACTGGTTTAACAGAATCACAAACCATACACAGATTACCAAGACATGAAATATGATGTTCCCAAGGATCAGTACTGGGACCAGTGCTGTTCCTCCCATATATACTCTTAAATGACCTACAAACAAACACACAGTGCCAAAATGCTTACCACTTTGCTGATGACACAAATTTTGTCATTACTGCAAAATCAGAAAACCTACTACAAGAAAACATGACAAAGACATTGGATAGCGTAGCAAAATGGTTCACATACAATAAGTCAGTCATAAATGAAGGGGACAACCTGTAGCAACCAACTTCCATAACGTCAAGGAAAAGGTTCCACAAACTGCAAATATCAGATTGTCAAATAAAGCTGTAAATATAGTTGACCTGACAATGTATCTCGGGCTGTGGATCCAGGATGTCAGGTGGGGAACTCATATTGACAATCTCAGCAAAAACTTGAACACATTCTGCTGTGTGATGAGGATCCTTAAAAGCTGCTGTAGTAAAGACTGCCTAAAAAGTGTGTGCCATGCACATGTCCAATCAATGCTAAAGTATGAAGTCATTTTCTGGGGTGCTTCTCCAAACACCATCAAGCTATTTAGAATCCAAAAGAGAATCATAAGAATTATAGAAGTTGCCAAACACAAAAAATCTTGCAAGTCACTCTTCAGAAAACTGCAAATTCTCCCACTTCCATGCCTTCATATATATGAAACCATAGTATTCATACAGCAGTATGCGACTGAAAATCCCACACTCTTCCTTAAAAAATGAAGATGTGCACACTCACAACACAAGGCAAAAAATGGATCTCCATATGCACCATACAAAAACTAAGCTCTGCCAAACTGGGGTTCTACACCTTTGAAAAAAGGTATTCAGGAAACTATCAAGTAACATACAATCAATAAACAACATAACAGGGTTCAAAGCTGCAGTAAAGGTGTATCTAACTGATCACTGCTTCTACAGTCTGAAAGAGTATTTTGATAAATAATAATGTACCAGTATGAATAATAGTGTGACAGTCTTATCCACTGAAACTATAGTAACATTGTAACCACTGAACAAATACAAATAATGTACCAACAATAAGTAGTGTAACCGTAAGAGATAAATGATGTCAAAATGATAAAAACAATACTGTATTAAATGATGTCCAACATCTTGTGTACATTCTTTGTACCAACAAGGTCTCGTGGACAAATAAACAAATAAAAGATCAAAAACCCCACTGAAGATGTTTCACAAATAAAAGGAAGTGAAATGTGTGTGGCACAATACAAACAGCATTCTATTTAGATGAAACAAATCGCCCTATAGTTTTCTATCATCATTACTCCTTGTCCATGATTGATGGAGACCATGGAGACCGTTATAATATATATATATATATATATAATGTAATTGTTATAACTCCATAAAGATTTACTGTAAACCTTATAGAAAATTAGCCTTTGCACTGATGAATTTCATTTTGAAAAGAAGACAAAAAGAAGGAAGATGTTAGAATAATACACATAGTGTATACAGTAACACTGAGCCATGATTTTGAAGAGAGCTTGATATGATGCCCATCAAACTCAGTTATATGTATAATATTCCTCAATGTATTTTTATATCATTTATACTACTCTCTGGAATGTAGGAGTTCACAGTCTGAACACCAGTTGGGGCTACAATGTTTGCTACAAATTGAAGGTTTGGTATGGAGGCAGAGAGATGGGTGAAGAAAAATTTGAGACTATTGAGTTTTTTTGTTAGGAAGCATGCGGCATGTTATCTCAGATGGAGAGTTATCATTACGTGCACATTGGGTGTGCCCCAGAGAAGTGTGTTGAGACTCTTGCTGTTCATGTTCTACACTAATGACCTTGTGGACAATATCAATACTAACCTCAGACATTTTGGTGATGATGTAGTAATAATAATGTCATGTGACGAGGGCCTCCCGTCGGATAGACCATTCGCCTGGTGCAAGTCTTTCGATTTGACGCCACTTCAGCAACTTGCGCGTCGATGGGGATGAAATGATAATGATTAGGACAACACAACACCCAGTCCCTGAGCAGAGAAAATCTCCAACTCAGCCGGGAACGAACCCGGGCCCTTAGTATTGACAGTCTGTCGCACTGATCACGCAGCTACCGGGGCAGACAGATGATGTAGTTATCTATAGTTATATATAGTGAAGTACTGCATAAATATTCAGTCAGATCTTCATAAAATTTCAAAGTGGATTGGAAACTTGTTTTAAATGTTCAGAAATGTAGCACTGTTCACTTCACAAAAAATAAAGAAAATCAGTGTACTATGACCATAATATGAATGAGTCACAGCTGCAATCCACCAAATCCAACAATACCTTGGTGTGATATTTGCAGGTATATGAAATGGAATGCAGTCTCCATTTTATGCACAAAAAATGGCTTCCTCTCATGTTAAATCAGTGTCCGGAGGGAAAATAGTCCCCCATTCGGATCTCCGGGGTGGGGGGTGGGGGTTAGTCCCCCATTCGGATCTCCGGGGGGGGGGGGGGGGGGGGGGGGGGGCGCAACTTGAAAGGAGGCAAAAAATCAAAACGAGAATTGGTACCTGGAATGTCAGAACTCTGCTACAAGCAGGAAAACTAGAAAACCTTAAAAGAGAGATGGAAAAGAATCATATGGACCTCGTAGGAGTTGCTGAGGTAAGATGGAATGGACATGGAGAGTTGCAGTCAGATGAATATGTATTCTACTACTCAGGAAGAGAAGTAAAAGGAATTAATGGAGTAGGAATGATTATGACAAAGGAATTGGCTAAATGTGTGGAATATGTAGACTATGCAAATGACTGGGTTATTGGTGTAAGGCTGAAAGGAGCACAAAAAGATTTACTGATTGTCCAGGTGTATACGCCAACTTCAGAACATGATGACCAAATTGTAGAGGAAACGTACAATGTAATAGAGAGAATAATGGACGAAAATAAAAAATGCTGCAAAATAGTAATGGGAGACTGGAACGCCATTGTGGGAGAAGGGAAAGAGGGAAACATAGTAGGCAGTCATGGCCTTGGAAAGAGAAATGACAGAGGTGAATGGTTAATTGATTTCTGCAGGGAAAGGCAGCTGATAGCGGCAAGCACATGGTTCAAGAACCATAAGAGGAGGCTCTACACTTGGAAATCACCAGGGGGTAAATATAGAAACCAAATCGATTTTATACTGGTAGAAGAAAGATACAGGAATGGAATCAAGAAGGTGCACACATTACCATGTGCAGGTATTAATAGTGACCACAACTTACTTATGGCAGAAATAGAAATAAGAATGAAAAAACTGAAAAAGGCGACAATGGTGAAGAAGTGGGATCTAGAGAAGATAAGGTCCAACAAAGAACAAATTACAGAAATGCTGTCTCGGGACTTTCTAAACACATTACGAGACAAAGAAGCACCTGATAATGCCAGCGAGTACTGGAATATGCTGAAAGAAGGAATCATTAAAGCAGGACAGCAAAATATAGGATATGTAAAAGGGAAAAGGTCAAAAAAACCATGGGTCACACAAGAAATGATTTCCAAGATGGAGGAGAGAAGAAAATTGAAAAACAAGAACACTGAAGATGCAAGAGAAGAGAAGATGCAAGAGAAGAGAAGAGAAACAGAGCAGGCTAGGAAAAAATGGCTAAAAGAGGAATGTGATGAAATTGAAGAACTGGACAGGAAGGGAAGATACGACTTACTATATAACAGAGTAAAGACTATGACATGGGAACAAAACAGAGTAGGAAGTGCTACTATGGAAATTTTGAGTAAAGAAGAAGAGGTAGTGTACAAAGATCGTGACGATGTCCTCCAGAGATGGGAAGAATATATAAAAGAGCTATATGACAAAAATAGCAAACCAGAAACTCAGGAACTCGAATCACACAACAGTGTAAGTGATGAAGAGAAAGGACCGACCATCATAATGGAAGAAGTAAAGTCTGCCATTGCTGCAATGAAAAATGCCAAAGCAGTAGGTACAGATACAATACCGGGAGAAATACTAAAATGCTTGAACCACAATGGAATAAGAGAAATATTGAGGTTATGTAATAAAATATATGACAGTGGTGAATGGCCTGAGGACTTTTTGACAACAGTAATGATTCCATTACCGAAAAAACAAGGAACCAAGAAATGCAGCGAGCACAGGACAATCAGCCTCATTTCATATGCAACCAAAGTGATGTTAAGAATAATTAATAAAAGACTTGAAAAAGTAATAGAGGAGAATCTCGGTGAGGAGCAGTTTGGCTTTAGACGGAATACGGGCACCAGAGATGCAATAGGGCTCCTACAAATCTTGGGCGAAAGGTTTATTGAAAAAGGAAGAGACCTATATATGTGCTTCATCAATTTAGAAAAGGTATTTGACAATGTGGTTTGGGTCAAGCTGGCGACTATTATGAGGGAAAAGAGAGTGGACTGGAAAACCAGAAGACTTATAAACTCATTGTACCTTAATCAAAAAGTTTCAGTTAAAGTGAGAGGAGAAAGTACAAACTGGATAAGACTAGGGAAAGGAGTAAGACAAGGATGCTGTTTATCACCTACTCTTTTCCACCTGTACTGGGAAAATATGATTGACCAATGCTCATTAGATGACAAAGGAGTAGAAATTGGAGGAAGAAGAGTAGGATGCTTGAGATTTGCTGATGACATGGTCCTTCTAGCCACAGGGGAAAAAGAATTACAGGATTTGGTGGACACCATTGCAACTAACGGAAAAAAATATGGAATGAAAATTAACACAAATAAAACAAAATTATTGGCAATAGGAGGAAATAAGGAAATAAAAATTGTGCTGAATGGAGAAACACTAGAACAGGTGCAAAATTTTAAGTACCTTGGAAGCAGGATAGACACCGACTGGAGTGCACCACAGAAATTAAAACAAGGATAGCAATGGCAAAAGAGGCGTTTTATAACAAAAGGAGAATCTTCTGCAGCGGTCTGGACAGAGAACTCAGAAAGAGACTCATAAAATGTCTTGTATGGAGTGTTCATCTATATGGCGCTGAAACATGGACTATGAGGAAAAAAGACAGAGAAAGGCTGGAGGCTTTTGAGATCTGGACATGGCGGAAGATGGAAAGAATAAGTTGGATGGACAGAGTAAAAAATGAAGAGGTACTGAGAAGAGTGGGAGAGAAAAGACAGTTACTAGATGTAATAAAGAGAAGAAAAAGAAATTGGATTGGGCATATATTAAGAAAGAATGACGGACTGATGAAAACAGTTTTAGAAGGTTATGTAGAAGGGAAAAGGAAGCGAGGAAGGAAGAGATTCCAGATACTGGATGACATGATGGACGGTACAACATACAGCAGCCTTAAGAAGGAAGCAATGGATCGCAGAAAATGGAGAGACAAAGGACCTGCTAATATAGCAGATAACTGATGATGATGATGAAATGGAATGAACACACAGGCTCAGTCAAGGGTATAGCATGTGGTAGACTTCGATTTATTGGTAGAATACTGGGAAAATGCAGTCTGTAAGAGAAATTGCTTGCAAATCACTCATGTGATCCATTCTGGAATATTGCTCAAGTGTGTGCGATGGGTACCAAACAGGACTAATAGGGGATATTGAATGTTTACAGAGAAGGGAAGCACAAATGGTAACAGGTTTGTTTGTCTCATGGGAGAGTAACACAGAGATGCTGAATAAACTAAACTGGATGGATGTAGAGATGTTTTAAACTCGGACAAATATTTAACTTCATTCCAGATATACCTATATATGTGAATGTCTTAAGCATAAAAACTGATTAAGTTTAATGGAATTATAATTCTGTACGCAAATGTATGAATATAGCCGTGAACATCATTTAAAGCTAGATATACAATCGTTTGGCTGCCACTTCATACAATCTGTGACAGCAAGATAAAAATTTCTTGGCTTGACAATGAAAGATTGTTGTTTTTTTGTAAGAAATTAACTTTTTTGTGGCATAGTTTATTTCAGTTCAAAGCACTTTATTCAGCATAAACACTTTATTCAGCATTTTTCCAGTGAATAGATTCTATCCCTCAAGAGTGATTCCAGAATTTCAGCAAAGATAGTAGGGAAAGGAAGAAAAAGAAAAATAAGAAGAGAAATTGGGTTACGGCAAAGAAATGAAGAGGAAGCCATCCTGTAGAATTTTGCTTGGAGCATAATTTGATCATCATTAACACCTGGTTTACGAATCATAAAAGAAGGTTGTGTATGTGGAAAGATCTGGGGATGCTATAAGGTTTCAGATTCATTAGCTAATGGTAAGAAACCAGATTTTAAACTATAAGACATTTCCAGGGGTAAATGTGGACTTTTACCATGTTATGAGCTGTGGATTAAAATTGAAGAAAATCATAAAGGTAGGAATTTAAGGGGATGGTACCTCAATAAGTTGAAAGAACCTTAGATTACTGAGAGTTTCAGAGGGAATATTACACAACAGTGGACTGAAACAGGGGATGAGAACAAGATAGAAAATGGATGGATAGCTTTACACGATGAAAAAGAAAGAACAGCATAGGATCATGTAGGTAAAAAGATGTGGCCTAGTATGAATCCTGGGATAAAAAGGATGAGCAGAATTTAATTGAAAAAAGAAGAACATTTAAGAATGTAACAACTGAAGAAGGCAAAAGGGAACATACACATCTATACAAAGGCAGAGATTTAGGAACCAGGTTTTAAATTGTAGGACATTTCCAGGGGCAGATGTGGTCTCTGACCACAATCTATTGGTTATGAACTGTAGATTAAAACTGAAGAAACTGCAAAAGGGTGGGAATTTAAGGAGATGGGACCTGGATAAACTGAAAGAACCAGAGGTTGTACAGAGTTTCAGGGAGAGCATAAGGGAACAGTTGACAGGAATGGGGGAAAGAAATACAGTAGAGGAGGAGGAGGAGGAGATTACTGTTTAACACCCTGTCGACAACGAGGTCATTAGAGACGGAGCACAAGCTCGGATTAGGGAAGGATGGGGAAGGAAATCGGCCGTGCCCTTTCTAGGGAACCATCCCAGCATTTACCTGAAGCGATTTAGAGAAATCACAGAAAACCTAAATCAGGATGGCCGGATGCGCGATTGAACCTTCGTCCTCCCAAATGCGAGTCCAATGTGCTAACCACTGCGCCACCTCACTCAGTAGTAGAAGAAGAATGGGTAGCTTTGAGGAATGAAGTAGTGAAGGCAGCAGAGGATCAAGTAGGTAGAAAGACGAGGGCTAGTAGAAATCCTTGGGTAACAGAAGAGATACTGAATTTAATTGATGAAAGGAGAAAATACAAAAATGCAGCAAGTGAAGCAGGCAAAAAGGAATACAAACGTCTCAAAAATGAGATCGACAGGAAGTGCAAAATGGCTAAGCAGGGACGGCTAGAGGATAAATGTAATGATGTAGAGGCTTATCTAACGAGGGGTAAGATAGATACTGCCTGCAGGAAAATTAAAGAGACCTTTGGAGAAAAGAGAACCACTTGCATGAATATCAAGAGCTCAGATGGAAACCCAGTTCTAAGCAAAGAAGGGAAGGCAGAAAGGTGGAAGGAGTATATAGAGGGTCTATACATGGGCGATGTTCTTGAGGACAATATTATGGAAATGGAAGAGGAGGTAGATGAAGATGAAAGGGGAGATATGATACTGCGTGAAGAGTTTGACAGAGCACTGAAAGACCTAAGTTGAAACAAGGCCCCGGGAGTAGACAACATTCCATTAGAACTACTAACAGCCTTGGGAGAGCCAGGCCTAACAAAACTCTACCATCTGGTGAGCAAGATGTATGAGACAGGCGAAATTCCCTCAGACTTCAAGAAGAATACAGTAATTCCAATCCCAAAGAAAGCAGGTGTTGACAGATGTGAAAATTACCGAACTATCAGTTTAATAAGTCACAGCTGCAAAATACTAACGCGAATTCTTTACAGACGAATGGAAAAACTGGTAGAAGCTGACCTCGGGGAAGATCAGTTTGGATTCCGTAGAAATGTTGGAACACATGAGGCAATACTGACCCTACGACTTATCTTAGAAGAAAGGTTAAGGAAAGGCAAACCTACATTTCTAGTATTTGTAGATTTAGAGAAAGCTTTTGAAATTGTTGACTGGAATACTCTCTTTCAAATTCTGAAGGTGGCAGGGGTAAAATACAGGGTGCGAAAGGCTATTTGCAATTTGTGCAGAAACCAGATGGTAGTTACAAGAGTCGAGGGACATGAAAGGGAAGCAGTGGTTGGGAAGGGAGTGAGACAGGGTTGTAGCCTCTCCCCGATGCTATTCAATCTGTATATTGAGCAAGCAGTGAAGGAAACAAAAGAAAAATGTGGAGTAGGTATTAAAATCCATGGAGAAGAAATAAAAACTTTGAGGTTTGCCGATGACATTGTAATTTTGTCAGAGACAGCAAAGGACTTGGAAGAGCAGTTGAACGGAATGGACAGTGTCTTGAAAGGAGGGTATAAGATGAACATCAACAAAAGCAAAACGAGGATAATAGAATGTAGTCGAATTAAATCGGGTGATGCTGAAGGAATTAGATTAGGAAATGAGACACTTAAAGTAGTAAAGGAGTTTTGCTATTTGGGGAGCAAAATAACTGATGATGGTCGAAGTAGAGAGGATATAAAATGTAGACTGGCAATGGCAAGGAAAGCGTTTCTGAAGAAGAGAAACTTGTTAACATCGGGTATTGATTTAAGTGTCAGGAAGTCATTTCTGAAAGTATTTGTGTGGAGTGTAGCCATGTATGGAAGTCAAACATGGACGATAAATAGTTTAGACAAGAAGAGAATAGAAGCTTTCAAAATGTGGTGCTACAGAAGAATGCTGAAGATTAGATGGGTAGATCACATAACTAATGAGGAGGTATTGAATAGAATTGGGGAGAAGAGGAGTTTGTGGCACAACTTGATTAGAAGAAGGGATCGGTTGATAGGACATATTCCGAGGCATCAAGGGATCAGCAATTTAGTACTGGAGGGCAGCGAGGAGGGTAAAAATCGTAGAGGGAGACCAAGAGATGAATACACTAAGCAGATTCAGAAGGATGTAGACTGCAGTAGGTACTGGGAGATGAAGAAGCTTGCACAGGATAGAGTAGCATGGAGAGCTGCATCAAACAAGTCTCAGGACTGAAGACAACAACAACAACAACAACAAATAGGTTGACAAAATGCACATAATGGAAAACAGGAGTGGCTAGAACACTAATGCAGAGGTATAGTAACACACATAAATAACACAAAAAATGGCTGTCACATACAAGGAAATTAAAGAGAAATTTGGAGAAAAGAGACACAACTGCATACATATCAAGAGCTCAGATGGCAAATCAAGTATTAAGCAACAAAGATAAGACTGAAGGCTGGAAGGAATATGTGGAGGGTCTTTATAAGGGAAACATACTGGACAATAATGTTATTTTATGAGAAGAGGAAGTAGGTCAATATGAGATGGGAAATTTGATACTGGGAGAAAAATCTAACAGAGCAGTGAAAGATCTAAGCCCCATGGAATAGATGGCATTCTGGCAGAGTTATTGAGATCTTTTGGAGAACCAGCCATGATAAAACTATCCCACCTGCTTTGCAAGATATATTAGACAGCTGGAATAGCCTCAAGCTTCAGGAAGAGTGTAGTAATTCATATTCCAGTGAAGACAGGTGTTGACAGGTTGAACACTACTGAGCGTTCTGTTTAATAAGCCATGGTGGCAAAAAAACTGACACAAATTATTTACTGAAAACTAGTAGAATCCAAACTTGGAAACGGTCAGTTTGGGCTTCAGAAAAATGTAGCAATATGCAAGGAATATGCAAGGTAGGAACACTTCGACTTGTCTTAGAAAACAGAATGATGAAAGACACCTACATACATAGTATCTGCAGATTCAGAAACATCTATCGACAATGATAACTGGAATATACTCTTTGACATTCTGCAGGCAGCAGTGATAAACTATCGGGAGCAAAAGGATATTTACAACTTGTACAGAAACCAGACTGCAGTAATAAGAGTCAAGGATCATGAAAGGGAGGCTGTAGGTGAGAATGAAGTGAACCAAAGTTCTAGCCTACCCCTAATGTTATTCAGTCTGTACACAGAGCTATCTGTGAAGGAAACAAAGGAGAAACTTGGTGAGGGAATTAAAATGCAGGGAGAAAAATAAAAACTTTGAGTTTTGTTGATGATACTAATTCCTTCACAAGAGCATTTGAATGGAACAGTGTCTTAAAAATTGATTATAAGATAAACATCAACAAATGTAAAAAAAAAATGGTATGGAATGTAGTCAAATTACATTAGGTGATGCTGAGCGAATTTGATTAGGAGACGAGACACTAAAAGGGCAGTGAAATACCTGATAGTGAGCTAAGTAGAAAGGATATAAAATGTCTGAAAAAGAGGAATTTGTTAACATTTAATATACCGTAAATTTATGAGTTAGGAAGTCTTTACTGAAGGTATTTATCTGGGGTGTAGCTTTGTATGACAGTGAAAAGTGAACAATAAGCAGATCGGCCAAAAAGAGAATGTGGTGCTGTAGAAGAATGCTGAAGATTAGATGCGTAGACTGAATAACAAATGAGGATGTACTGGATCAAACCAGGGAAGAAGAAATTTATGGCACAACTTGATGAAAAGATGGGATTGCTTGATAGAAGACCCTAAGGCATCAAGGAGTTGTCAATTTTGTAATGAAAGGAAGTGTGTGTGTGCATGGGGGCGGGGGGGGGGGGGGGGGGGGGGGGGTAAAAACTGTAGAGGAAGACTAATGCTTGAATACAGTAAGCAGATTCAGAAGGATGAAAGTTGCAGTAGTTATTCCGAGATCAAGAAGCTTGCACAGGATAGAGCAGCATGCACAGGGCATCAAACCATCTGCTAAATATGGTGAAAAGGGAGTGTCCAATAATTCACACTCCAAATCCCTCACTTTCTCCTGTGCCAACAAGTTTTCGGGGGTACCAATGAAATATTTTTTTTCCTTTCAATCATGATGCATTTGTTCATCCAGTCAGTCCAGAACATTTCTGTAGCATTTGCAGTTATTATTTTACCCTGTGCTGAATAAGAATAAACTCTTTTATATCCTCTGAATTACTAGCCATAATATTTCCAGCACGTGACATTACATTCACATTTTTGTTGCTGGGACATGGCCTTCTTTCACCAACTATAAATGAACTTCAGTTGAAGATAAACCACTGCATATACTCTTAAACATCTGTTAATTTAGTATTATTATGGGCCTAATGTTAAGATAAGCAACCCTATGTCTGTTATCCTGAATACTAAGTCTGCATCATTAAGAATCTTCATGTAGTCTGTGACTCAGACTATTTGTTGATGAATTGTAGGTGTAATGTGGATGCAAGACCTGTGACACACCTGTTTCAATTTATGTAATATCATTTTCTGCCTAGTACCTTCAGAAACTATTTACATTTAACATAAATCCTAAAGCAACATATTCATTCATAAATATGGAGATATTGCACCCAACAAATAAGAACAAAAAAGTTTCAAATAAAAAAATTACAAAATACTGTTCGTAGACAGTGATCTGAATTTGTTATGCTAGTTTGGCATAAAATATTCTCATAAAAATGTATCACATGCTATTGATAAATAGTAAATGCTAATGAACACAAATTTCATATCACAAATCATATTGCATCAGTAAAGATCTTTGTTATTTATTCTAGATAATTCAGGAAGGAAGGAACTTTATAAAAGCTTAACATCCTGTCAATATTGAGGTGATCAGATGTGGAGCACGAGGTCAGACAGTTAAGGATGGGGAAGTGAACTGGGAATGTATCATTGGAGGAAACTTCTCAGCATTCACCTGGCATGATTGAGGAAACCAGAGGGAAACCTAAATGAGGGTGCAGGCCATGGATTTGACTCTCATTCCCCCTGAATATGAGTCCTGTGTCTTGCATAATCAAGTGGATCAGTTATAAAGGATGTCCCAAAAACATAGTGCATAATTTTAGGTACAGTATGTGTTCCTCATATTAGACAACAGTAAAAGTTCATTACATCACATGTTCAGAAATCCTTGGTTTCCAAGTTAGAGCCTACAAAATAGTGATATTGAAGGGAACATTCTTCTGCTTGCAGGTAACTACCATGACATCACACAGTTGATTTTGAGGCAACATTGAGTATAGTGCTTGGTGTTTCACATGCACTTAAATTAGGAGCTGCCAGAAGTGCACTTCACATATGGCAAGGCGGGGGGCAATGCTCTACCAATTCATCACTTGTATCAGAAGAGGTGCCAAAAGTCAGGATATCCGGCTTGGAAGGCATTTGAACATTTCCAATGCTGTCTGTGCATTCATGGAAAACACAATTCTCTTTTTTACAAGAAACCTTATTATCTGATGTGTTAACCTTCCCTTATCCATCCTAAGGAAGTGTTCAAAGAACACAGTTCTCTTCCTGACAGTGTCTTGTAAGCACACAGTGCAAAAAGTGTGGTTGCAGAAAAAGTGACATTTTTATACCCTGGAAGCAATGAAAAGACAGTTTTACCAATTTTAGAGGTGTTTATTGAAGATTATGAATAATTAAACATACTCAGTATATCATTTAGTTGTCCTACCAGAATAGTCAAACATGCCCTAGAAATCATAAAGAGAAAATGCCAGCATCACCTTGTTGTATCACTTAATTTTTCCTACTGCTGACAAAGAAACCTCTCTTCCTGACACCTTTAAATTCTTACTGGCAGACTTCGAACCAGTCTTTGGACTGAAGACCACACCATCAATGGCAGACTGCTTGTATTTACCCTATATCAGATGCTCTACAGCTGATAACATATAGGAGCAATGCTTTGCAATTTTCTGAATTTACAGAATTCTTTTTTCATGGTGCCACACATGCAATACATTTGATATCACAGCTCTAGCTCTGCACAGGAGACTCACAAGCTCTGAGAGCATGTGCTAGATCATTCTGAATGTTAACCAGTCAATGGTATAACATCTGTTACTCTACACAGGTGGAGAAAAGTTACTTTCAGATGAATAAACTCTGTCCATATGTTTCTTTGTCCTCAGAAATCTTATCGGTCATTTGGCTGAGGACAGAGGAGATTTTGTAGCTTGATAGGATAGGAATATCCTATTGCGAAGTAAACAGCCACAGACAATATCTGAGCAGATATCTAAGAAAAGTGTGACTGGATCTAGTACACACGAATTATAGAAATGTGGGAAAGAAGACAGATGAAAACTGATCTGAAAATATAAGAGAAATTCTCATGTAACATGCTATTAATAACACAATATATTTAAGTACAGCAGTATATTAATACCAGTACTTTATACAATTAACAATTGAGCTACCCCCTCTCTAAAAACCTCCAGTTTACACTCTTCAATCATAATTTCACTATTTTAATCTATTTATTGTACAGTTCTTTCATTTTATCTCCAGTGTACCTCGAAGATCAAAATGTCTTGATAAAATGCACACATTATACGTAATGACATACCTTAATACTGAACCACATGTTCGTTCACAAACTGCACATTTTGCTGAAACGGGCAGATTTCCTTCCATCCACTGGTGTGGCATTGTGAGATTCTGTAAGGTTGAAGAAAAGGTTCAGAGCTGAAGTACAGGAGGAAGCAGTTCACAGCAGCATCAGGAAAGACTTCTGTGCTATCAGAAGAAGTAAAACACTAGTATCATAAAGCATTAAACATTATAAATAATGGCATTAAGAAATGTAAGAGATTAACTGCCGTAACGTACTCCATCCATATCTTCGATAATGTCCTTCCCAACACTGGAGAGAGTGGTCCACTTGCAGTTACTGATGGCCTTGACTGCACATCTTTTATGAACTTTGAATTTACACACCTCACAGCTGAGACCATGCGACATGACGCCTGAAAATAGGGTAAAATACATTGTACACAAAGCACAAATATTGTAAATGTTTCTTATGTAATGCCAATAACTATACAACTGTTCATTATTTAATGACCAGCTTTCATATTTGATAATGATGTTTTTGTATAATGTACAACCATTCATAGAGTGGATAAACATTTAATTTTGAATTTTGTCCAGCTGAAGTAAACATATATTCAAGACTTATGAGTTCCTTAATCATTACTGAATGAAAATATTCTTTAGAAATTATCTTTACTAAACATGCTCTTTTATCATGAATTAGTAAGCTGCTGCTTTTAATTTTCTCTCTTTTCTTTTTTGTTGGACATCAGAATGGCAACTAAGAACATTTATAGCCTGAAGCAAATAAGTTATATTAATAAAATCATCTGAACATTGTCTTCAGTCATGTAACATAAATGAAAAGAAGTTGTGAAACTTAAGTACACAGTCACAATTAGAAAGGCTTGAAAAATTGATCGCACAATCAGATCACTTTCAATGACTGCTACATTCTCTTCACAACATCACATCAAAAACAATTTTGCATCACCTTGATTCTGAGAGTTCTGGAACCTGTACAGAAAATTGGAATAGAGATAAACATAAACATCATTTCCGCTCTTTTTATTACTCATGAAAACCACACATAGCATGTTGTACCACCATACAGTGAGACCTTCAGAGGTGGTGGTCCAGACTGCTGTACACATCGGTACCTCTAATATCCAGTAGCACGACCTCTTGCATTGGTGAGACCTGTATTTGTCACGCCATACTACACACAAGTTCATCAAGGCACTGTTAGTCTAGATTGTCCCACTCCTCAACGGCGATTCGGCGTAGATCCCTCAGAGTGTTTGATGGGTCATGTCACCCATAAACAGCCCTCCTCAATCTATCCCAGGCATGTTCGATAGGGTTCATGTCTGGAGAACATGCTGGCCACTCTAGTCGAGTGATGTCATTATCCTGAAGGAAGTCATTCACTAGATGTGCACGATGGCGACGCGAATTGTTGTCCATGAAGACGAATGCCTTGGGTATATGCTGCTGGCATGGTTGCACTATCGGTCGGTGGATGGTATTCACGTATTGTACAGCCATTATGGTGCCTTCCATAACCACCAACAGCATACATCGGCCCCACATAATGCCACTCCAAAACAGCAGGGAACCTCCACCTTGCTGCACTCGCTGGACAGTGTGTCTAAGGCAGTCAGTCTGACCGTGTTGCCTCCAAACATGTCGCTGACGATTTTCTGGCTGAAGGCATATGCGACACTCGCTGGTGAAGAGAACATGATGCCAAACCTGAGTGTTCCATTCGGTATGTTACTGGGCCCATCTGTACTGTGCTGCATGGTGTTGTGGTTGCAAAGACGGACCTCGCCATGGATGTTGGGAGTGAAGTTGTGCATCATGCAGCCTATTGCACACAGTTTGAGTTGTAACACAACATTCTGCGGCTGCACGAAAAGCATTATTCAACATGGTGGCATTGCTGTCAGGGATCCTCTGAGCCACAATCTGTACGTAGCAGTCATCCACTGCACTAGTAGTCCACGGGCGGCCTGAGCAAGACATGTCATTGACAGTTCCTTTCTCTCTGTATCTCCTCCATGCCTGAACAACATCGCTTTGGTTCACTCCAAGATACCTGGGCACTTCCCTTGTTGAGAGACCTTCCTGGCACAAAGTAACAATGCAGACATGATCGAACCGTAGTATTGACCATATAGGCATGATTGAACTACAGGCAACACGAGCCGTGTAGCTCCTTCCTGGTGGAATGACTGGAACTGATTGGCTGTCGGACCCCCTCCATCTAATAGGTACAGCTCATGCACGGTTGTTTACATCTTTGGGTGGGTTTAGTGACATCTCTGAGCAGTCAAAGGGACTGTGTCTGTGATACAATATCCACAGTCAACGTCTATCTTCAGGAGTTTGGGAACCGGGGTGATGCAACAGTTTTTTTTTATGTGTGTGTGTGTGTGTGTGTGTGTGTGTGTGTGTGTGCGCGTGTATATATAATTTCAGTCACACATGAAACAGTATATCTAATATCGCTCTCCATTACCTGTGGATAACACCCCATCTTGCTGGTGATATAATAAGGAAGGGCAGGATCAAGTTGAAATGTAGTCAGCATTGAAATGTAGTAAGCTTCCCTGTCAGCTTCCTTGTAACATTTATTTTACAGAATAACACTCATTTTACAGAACTATTGCAGTTTATTTGTTCATGTATGTTACGAGCAGAAAACATTAAAGTCTTTCAAACTGGATATCTGCTTTCGGCTTTCCTGAACTGTGCAGGTGGGATTTCTCCCTGCAGCACCTTTGTTTCCATTAACACCCCCCAGCCCCCTCAGCCTTTGCTAGTTCCTGTCCTTCACCTGCCTCTATCCTGTTCCTTGCTCCCATTCATCTCACACAGGCCTCATAAACCCACAGATCACTTGTGTATTCCTTACCCTTTCTTTGCTTCTCTCCTCTCTGGTTCAAATGGCTCTGAGCACTATGGGACTTAACATCTGAGGTCATCAGTCCCCTTCTCCTCTCTGGTTCCTTCTTACATTCTCTTACATAGTTCTCCTGATGTTGCACCAAGCAGCCTACCATACTGTTCCCACCACATCCCTGCTCTGCTATCCCTCTCTCTATACAACCCATGCCTCTTCTGCACCCACTGCCCACCCCAATGTAGCAATCTATCCTAAATTCATACACTTATGTTTTCAGTTTGACCTAAAATACTTCTTCAAGGAAATAGTAAGGTTTACGAATTGTACCTTGTATCAGGTATAGAATTTAATGTCAAGTTCACACTATAAATTCTCTTAAAGATAATGATTTACATGGTTTCCCTGTGAGTAATGTGTCTAAACATCATTTTGTAAAATATTTTCAACCAAGAACTGAAAACCATACCTCCAAAATATGAGTTATTGAGTCATGTTTAATACTTTATAAATATTTATGTTCCCCCCCCCCCCCCCCCCCCCCTCCATGAACCATGGACCTTGCCGTTGGTGGGGAGGCTTGCCTGCCTCAGCGATACAGATAGCCATACTTTAGGTGCAACCACAACGGAGGGGTATCTGTTGAGAGGCTAGACAAACGTGTGGTTCCTGAAGAGGGGCAGCAGCCTTTTCAGTAGTTGCAGGGGTAACAGTCTGGATGATTGACTGATCTGGCCTTGTAACACTAACCAAAACGGCCTTGCTGTGCTGGTTCTGGGAAAAGCTGAAAGCAAGGGGAAACTACAGCCGTAATTTTTCCCAAGGGCATGCAGCTTTACTGTATGGTTAAATGATGATGACGTCCTCTTGGGTAAAATATTCCGCAGGTAAAATAGTCCACCATTTGGATCTCTGGGCTGGGACTACTCAGGAGGATGTTGTTATCAGGAGAAAGAAAACGCATTCTGCAGATCGGAGCGTGGAATGTCAGATCCCTTAATCGAGTATAGATTTAAATGTCAGGTAGTCATTTCTGAAAGTATTTGTGTGGAGTGTAGCCATGTATGCAAGTGAAACATGGACATCAAATAGTTTAGACAAGAAGAGAACAGAAGCTTTTGAAACGTGGTGCTACAGAAGAATGCTGAAAATTAGATGGGTAGACCACATAACTAATGTGGAGGTATTGAATAGAATTGGAGAGAAGAGAAATTTGTGGCGCAACTTGACTAGAAGAAGGGATCGGTCGGTAGGACATGTTCTGAGGCATCAAGGGATCGCCAATTTAGAATTGGAGGCAGCATGGAGGGTAAAAATCATAGAGGGAGACCAAGAGATGAATACACTAAGCAGGTTCAGAAGGATGTAGGTTGCAGGAGGTATTGGGAGATGAAGAAGCTTTCACAGGATAGTGTAGCATGGAGAGCTGCATCAAACCAGTCTCTGGACTGAAGACCACAACAACAACAACAAATATTTATGTATACAATGAAACACTTTTATGTATTTTGCTAATCCAAACTGTCAGAATGAAATTTTGTGAACTATGGAGGGAGGGGTAGTAATTAGGAGAAGTATTAGAACCGATATGAAACAACAGTGGCGCTGTCAACTAGCAAGCATTAAAAGTTGGCGTAGCATAAAAAAATTGTCTGAACAGTAACAGCAGCAAGACCTATATGAGTACGGTCATGGAGAATTAACTGGTGGCAATTTTTAAGAGTAGTATATGAAAAACTATTGTGAGTGAAAATCATTTAACTGAGTATAAAAATAATTACAGTGATTTTAAATAGTTCTCATGAATCTTATTCTGACTTAACAAGTATGGTAGACCCTCATGGTAGTTGCTGTATACATCATTAGAAGATCAAGCAGAAGCACTGTGAACATGACATCATCAAAGTGTGAGTTTTTCTTTTCTTTTTTGTAGTGTCTGTAAATAAAATGAAACACTTGAAGTTTATCTGCAATGTGACAGTTATTGAGCAATCACATGTCAAGCTGATGAACTTCCATGTTATGTAAGATGATGCTAACAGAACAAAAGACTAAATGAACTACTGCCAAATGAGTTAAAGTTCTTCAATGGCCTATGTGGAACAAATGGTCAAATGGTGTCACTTGACCAGGCCAATAATTCAGAGAGAAATGTAATGAAAACTCCAATCTACAACAGTTTTATACTGTGATTTGAATTTCTGACCAACTTAATAAAGGAGCGTATATTATTCCATAGTTTTATAAAGCAATCAACATGAATAAATCTCCCCGATTGACTTTTCGAGAATATACTGTAGATCCTGTATTCCTTCGAAATGCACACACAAAATAACAGCATTGTGCTTCATATTAAAATAATTTAATCCTTAACCAAGAGGGAACTGCTGATGCTTTCTGTGAAATTGTAATTTGGTAAGGGAACTGTCTGATACCACTATGCATCTGATTCTACACTATACAATGAAAATTTACATTCTTTTTGGAAGTCTGGCCAATGTAATTATTGATCCCCCTATGATCTATGGACCTTGCTGAGGTGGTGTGATCACGATGGAGGGTACCTGTGGAGCGACCAGGTTAATCCATGGTTCCTGAAAAGAGACAGCAGTCTTTACAGTAGTTGCATGGGCAGCAGTATAGAGGCTTGACTGATCTGACTTGTTGTTGTTGTTGTTGTTGTTGTTGTCTTCAGTCCTGAGACTTGTTTGATGCAGCTCTCCATGCTACTCTATCCTGTGCAAGCTGCTTCATCTCCCAGTACCTACTGCAGTCTACATCCTTCTGAATCTGCTTAGTGTATTCATCTCTTGTCTCCCTCTACGATTTTTACCCTCCACGCTGCCCTCCAATACTAAATTCATGATCCCTTGATGCCTCAGAACATGTCCTACCAACTGATCCCTTCTTCTAGTCAAGTTGTGCCACAAACTCCTCTTCTCCCCAATTCTACTCAATACCTCCTCATTAGTTATGTGATCTATCCATCTAATCTTCAGCATTCTTCTGTAGCACCACATTTTGAAAGCTTCTATTCTATTCTTGTCCAAACTATCTATCGTCCATGTTTTTTTGACCATCATCAGTTATTTTGCTCTCCAAATAGCAAAACTCCTTTACTACTTTAAGTGTCTCATTCCCTAATCTAATTCCCTCAGCATCACCTGACTTAATTCGATTACATTCCATTATCCTTGTTTTGCTTTTGTTGATGTTCATCCTATATCCTCCTTTCAAGACACTGTCCATTCCGTTCAACTGCTCTTCCAGGTCCTTTGCTGTCTCTGACAGAATTACAATGTCATCGGCGAACCTCAAAGATTTATTTCTTCTCCATGGATTTTAATACCTACTCCGAATTTTTCTTTTGCTCCCTTCACTGCTTGCTCAATATACAGATTGAATAACATCGGGGAGAGGCTATCTGACTTAAGTCATTTAAAAGTTTGCTGTGCTAGTACTGTGACCAGCTCAAAGCAAGGGGAAACTACAGCCATAATTTTTCTTGAGGACATGCAGCTCTACTGTGTGTTTAAATGATGATGGGATAGTCTGAATGTAAAATAGTCTCCCATTCGGAGTGGGAGGATATCATCATCAGGAAAAATAAAACAGGTATTCTATGGTGAGAGCATGGAATGTTAGATAACTTAATTGGGTAGGAAGTTAGAGCATTTAAAAAAGGGAAATGAGTAGGCTGAAAGATACAGTGTGAATTCGTGAAGTGTAATGGCAGGAAAAACAAGACTTCCGGTACGATGAGTATGAGATTATAAATACAGAATCAAATAAGGCTAATGCAGGAGTAAGTACAATAATGAATAAGCAATACAAAAGCTCATAAGCAACTATCAACAGCACAATGAACACACCATCATAGACAATAAAATGAAGTCAACACCCATCCCAGTAGTACAAGTTCGTATGCCAACTACCTCCACACATGATGAAGAGGCTGAAAGAATGTATGATGAGATAAAAGAAATTATTCAAATAGTTAAGGAAGAGGAAAACTTGATGGGGACTTAAATTCAATATTAGGAAAAGGAAGAGAAGGGAAATAGTAAGAGAACTTGGACTGGGGGAAAGGAATGAAAGAGGAAGCCACTTGGAAGAATTTTGACTCGAGCTTAATGTATAGTTGGAGCCATGAAAGATGGCATCGAGTTTAGGTTGTTCTTCCCACCTATGTCACGCATTCTCCAACATTCAGTGAATGTTCAGTGGTGTTCTGAGCACTCTGCTGTGAATGCTGTAGCTAAAGCGACCATTAAATGTGACAGTAGCAAGTTGCTTAGTGAATTTCTGTTCCATCTGTTGCGGGTTATCATCACTAATGGTGGTAGTAAACAACAAATTCTACATAAGCAAGTGGGACACATAATTTGCAGGATTTCAAGTGCAAAATATGTACATGAGCCTACCGCAACTGTTGCTTGGAACTGGCAACAATACAATCAACATCCATGCCCCAACATGCCCGAACTGCCATCATTCATGGATCAGGCTACAGTCAGTGCTAACACTAGGTTTAAGAATAATGGAAGAGGTTGTATACACGAAAGAGACTTGGGGTCGCTAGAAGGTTTCAGATTAATTATACAATGTTAAGGCAGATATTACGAAATTGATTTTCAACTGTAAGACATCTCCTGGAGCAGGTTTGAACTAGAAATTTAAGGAGATATGACCATGATAAGTTGAAAGAAACTTACACTACTGAGAGATTCAGAGGGAGCTTTAGGCAATTCTGATTGAAACAGGGGATGAGAACATAGAACAAGATGATTAGGTAGCTTTGAGAGATTTAATAGTGAATCCATCTGAGGATCAAATAGGGAAAAAGACAAAGTACATTATAAGCCCTTAAATAACATGTGAGATACTGAATCTAACTGAGGAAAGGATAAAATGTAAAAATTCATCCAAATGAAGCACATGAAAAGGGTACCGACATCTAAAAAATAAGACTGATAGAAAATGTAAATGATAAAGTAAGAACAAAAATCAAACAATGGATAATCCAGGATGGAATGTAACAATATTAGAGAAGGAAAGTCGCCACTCACCATATGGCGGAGCTGCTGAGTCACGATAGGCACAACAAAAAGATTCACACAATTATAGCTTTCGGCCACGAAGGCCTTTGTCAGCAGTAGATACACATACACACATGCACACGAACTCACGCAAACGCAACTTGCACACACGTCTGCAGTCTCAGACAACTGAAACCACACTATGAACAGCAGCACCAGTGCATGATGGGAGTGGTGACTGTGTGGGGGTAAGGGGGAGGCTGGGGTAGGGAGGGTTAGTGACAGTATGGTGGGGGATGGTGGACAGTGAAGTGCTGCAGTTTAGACAGATGACAGGAGAGAAGATGGGGAGGGGGGAGGGTAAGTAGTTGAAAAGACAGAAATAAAAGAAATTAAAAGACTGGGTGTGGCGGAGAGATGACGGCTGTGTAGTGCTGGAATGGAAACAAAGAGGGGGCTGGATGGGTGAGGACAGTGACTAACGAAGGTTTGGGCCAGGAGGGTTAAGGGAAGGTAGGATATATTGCAGGGAAAGTTCCCACCTGAGCAATTCAGAAAAGCTGGTGTTGGTGGGAAGGATCCATATGGCAAAGGCTGTGAAGCAGTGATTGAGATGAGGGATATCAGGTTTGGCAGCATGTTCTGCAACAGTGTGGTCCATTTGTTTTTTGGCCACAGTTTGTCGGTGGCCATTCATGTGGACAGACAGATTGTTGGTTGTCATGCCTACATAGAATGCAGCACAGTGGTTGCAGCTTAGCTTGTCAATCACATGACTGGTTTCACATGTAGCCCTGCCTCTGATGTGATAGGTGCTGTTAGTGACCGGACTGGAGTAGGTGGTGGTAGGATGTATGGGAAAGGTCTTGCATCTAGGGTATGAGCCATGAGGTAAGGCACTGGGAGCAGGGGTTTTGTAAGGATGGGCGAGTATATTATGTAGGTTCGGTGGATAGTGGGATACCACTGTAGGAGGGGTGGGAAAGATAGTGGGCAGGACATTTCTCATTTCAGGGCACGACAAGAGGTAATAAAAAGCCTGGTGGAGAATGTAATTCAGTTGCTCCACTCCCGGATGATACTGAGTTATGAGCGGAATGATCCTCTGTGGCCAGGCTGTGGGACTCTGGGAGGTGGAGGAGGACTGGAAAGATAAGGCACTGGAGATATGTTTTTGAAAATAAGGTTGAGAGGATAATTACGGTCAGTGAAGGCTTCAGTGAGACCCTCGGTATATTTTGAGAGGGACTGCTCATCACTGCAGATGTGACGATCATGGGTGGCTAGGCTGTATGGAAGGCACTTCTTCGTATGGAATGGATGGCAGGCACCGTTTGGTAAAGGGACAGAACCATGGTGAGTCGGTGGAGGAAATGGTTGGTATCTTTTATATATGAGGATAGGTTCCTGGTAATAGGTTGCAGATGTTGGTCTACAAGAGCAGAGATTTTCTCAGTGGGGGCACAGTAACTGGCCACAATGGGGTGTCATGGGTGGTTGGGTTTATGGACTTTAGGAAGCATGTAGAAGGTAGGAGTGTGGGGAGTGGTTGGAGTAAGTAGAGATGGACTCTGGGGAGAGGTTCTGGTATGGGCCTAAGGATTTGAGTAGTGACTGGAGATCATGCTGGAATACTGGAATGGGGTCACTGTCGCAAAGTTTGTAGGTGGAAGTATCTGACAGCTGATGGAGTCCTTCCGCCACGTAATCCTTGCTGTTCAAAACAACGATGGTGGAGCCATTGTCTGCAGGTACGATTAAAAGGTTGGGATAAGTTTTTAGATGGTGGACTGCAGTTCTTTCTGTAGATGTAAGGTTAGTTTGCATGTTGAGGGATTTGGGGAATGATGGTGAGGCAAGGTTTGAGGTTAAGAAATTCTGGAAAGTTAACAGGGGGTGGTTTGGAGGTAGTGGGTGTGGATCACAGTTGGATAGAGGAGTGAAGTGAGTTAGGCAAGGTTCAATATTGGTCTTTGGTTGAGTCTGATTGGTCGGGTTGGTGGTGAAAAAGTGTTTCCACTGTAGGAACCGGGAGAAGGAGAGAAAGTCTTTAACTAGTCCTGCATGATTGAATTTGGGAGTGGGGGAAAAGGTGAGGCATTTGGAAAGGACTGATAATTCTGTGGGACTAAGGCTTCTGTAGGAAAGGTTCATGACTGCATTGCAGGTCTATAAGACATATGAAAGGGTGTAGAAACATGCATAAGTCAGGGAAAGACAGATCACACATAGAAAAAGTGAAGAGACATTTGGAGAGAAGAGGTGCAACTGTACGAACATGAAGAACTCAGATGGCAAGCCAGTTCTAAGCAAAGAGGCGAAAACTGAAAGATGGAATGATTTTATACAGGGGCTCTACAAAGGAAATGAACTTGGAGACAATATTGTTGAAAGGAAGGTAGAGCTAAATGAAAATGAGATGGGAGATTTGATACTTTGAGAAGAATTTGACCCAGCACTGTGTCGGAACAGGAATCCTTGTGTCGATTACATTCCCTCAGAATTATTGAGATCCTTGGAAGAGTTAGCCATGACAAAACTATTCAACCTGGTGTGTAAGATATATGAGATGGGTGAAATACCCTCAGACTTCACGAAGAAAGTAATCATTCCAATTGCAAAGAAGGCAGGTGTTGACAGATATGACTATTTTTCTTGAACTATAAGTCTGATACATCATGATTACAATATATTGACATAAATTATGTTCAGAACAATGGAAGAACTGATAGAAGCCGAACTCCGATATTACTTTGGGCTCCAGAGAAATAGGAGGAACATACAAGGCGGTACTGACCTAGACTAATCTTATTACATAGGTGAAAAAATGGCAAATCTACATTTACAGCATTTGTAAATATAGATAAGGATATATCATTTTATTCACAACTGTTATTTTTCAGTTGTGAGTTACACAGATATTTTTATTTCACTTTACTGGTTTGGACAAATTAATTTTTGTATCTGTAGAAGTTTACAAAATTACAGGAAACTCACCACAACAGTTAACATTATTCATGCCTCTTCTTGTCACTCCTTCTGCTATCACTACTGAACTTGTTAACCTAAAGTATATAGCAGTTAAAAACACATATCACGCAAGTCTTGTACGGAAACTTTATAAAAATAACACCAACAAGAATGTAAACCCCTCTACAATCAATAAAAAAGGCCATATTCTTAAGAAATACACTACAATCCCATTTTTTGGTGACATTTCATATTGTAAAGTTAATTTGTTCAAAAAATGTATGACATTACTGTGCTCTTTACGCATAGTGAGAAACCTCCAACTGACAAATTTCTCAAATCTGGGGTACATTCAGTACAATGTAATACATGTCAAAGTTTTGTAAAGGATAGGATGGGAGGGTATTTAACATCTGCTTTTGTGAACACTTGCTCAACAGAGAAGGAGAGGTTTCATATAAGTAAACTTTTGCAAAATATCTCAAAATTGAGAAACACACTTCTTCCACCTACATCCTTGCTTAACATGGCAGTTTTCATATAGTTGCCAGGGGCTACAAAATGAACCTATGAATTGTACAAACATTCCCACCTAAATGTAAAACATTTGTTGGATTGGCTTATTTATATTTTAAATACCAGTATTCTCTCTCTCTCTCTCTCTCTCTCTCTCTCTCTCTCTCTCTCTCACACACACACACACACACACACACACACACACACACACACACACGATTAGTTCTCCTTGGTACTCACCCGACAAAGCTTCTCTGCAGACATTGCAATAAGTGGGACGAGCATGGGATGTTGCATACCAACGGTGCTGCCCTGAGAGAAAGTCATGATTCTCTCCACTCTAGAAAAAAATAATAATTTTCAAGTTAATGTCAAATTAGAAATCATTATTATTTGTGTTGTCAGCAGAGAAAACCAAAGCCATATAAGAAACTAGTTACTGAAAAATTATTATCTAGAATTACACAAAAGATGTTAATATAGCAAACTACTAAGAAATGGCACTGATAGTGTTTGTTTCATCATGCCACAATTAAAGGTACATGCAACAGGTAATTAATCAGTAAAAACTTTTTCAAATCATGATCGCATAAATATTTAATTATTTACAAACAACCGGTTACGACACATTTTGCTCTTATCTTCAGGTCTTCAAAAATTGTTGTTGTAAAATGTGTTCATTTTGGGTTGGATTCCACGCTAACTTGTCATGAAGATAAAGTGTAGCACATTATTTAAAGGTTTGTCATAAATAAAACATTTACAATCAAAAAGCACCTTGTGCACATGGCCTTGTCCATTTATGCAGCCCTCACTGATTATTGTTACGTCATAAAAAAGACAGCACACAATAAAATGCTCAATAGCATAACTGTTAACCTTAGCTGGACATATAATAATCATTGAAGATTCACTTTAGATGGCATATGCGAGGACATGCGACGTGAGCCAAATAGATCTTCTTTTAAATTCTCGAGGAAAGTTACTATCCCCTGTTTTCAGGTAAGGGCGAGGTTTTAGAACATAAATTCGAATTGACCGATCGATTACTTTACAGAAATTGGCTGCTTCACTGCCTATTTGAGTGACATTTTCACTAACATCGATGAACGAAATTTAACCCTTCAAGGCAAACAAGTGAAAGTACTTATCGCTCAAGAAAATATTCTTGCTCTCAAGAAAAATGAATTTTGGAGAATTTGTATGCGCTCCAGTAAGTGTGGCTGCTTACCAACAACAACATTCTTTCTAGAAGAGGTTGGGAGTTGAAATGAAAGACACATTTATTGAAAAATTATACAGCACTTGAAAGGTTTGAAAAAAAGGTTTCAATCCGTGTTTTACAAATGAAACCAAATTAAATATCAAAGTGAATTGTGGGATTAAATATTCAGTCATTGTCAATACACGCCCTTCGACAGTGTCAGCAGCTGAATGCGAAACTTTTATTGCATTTACCCTGGAAGAAGAAATATAAATTAATGCCGTTAGCAGAGTTCTATCGCGGTTCAAGAAGATGAATATCCTAAATTGCAGCAATAGACTGTGTTGGTACTTTTAAAATTTGAAATTACATTCATATGCAAAACATAGGTCTTAGCTTATGTGTCGAAACAAATACATAGCGCAACATACTTTCCGCCGTATCTGTCATGAGAATTCTACCTCTTATCTACAGAACCTGATATTCTGTCCCATGTAAAAATAAGAAGTGGGCCTACTCTTCTCATTAAAACTTAGATTTCATAGTCATATTTGGTTATGTTCTTTATTAAAGCTAGTACTTTAAGAAATTTGGTATTATTTTTAAATAATTTTTTGAAGCATATAAATATTGTTGTAATAACCTACTTACAGAATGTTCAAGGCACTTTCAGGTCGGCTGCTTGGGACAAGGATTCAAATCCTGACTTATGCTTTGTTAGCTGCAACGAAACTGGCTTTCCCATCAATACCACAAGGAAAGTGATAGATGCCTTTCCTCACAGCCAACACAGACCTGTAATAATACAAATTGGCTGCAATGTCCCTGTCATACGATCAACTCCGCATGCTCGATGGAATTTCCAGAAAGCCGACTGGATGAAGTTTTCAACGGAACTGGATAAGACCATTCGATTGATAACTCCATCACATAATAACTATCAACGCTTCATTGGTGCAGTAACAGCAACAGCTAAAAAGTGTATGCCAAGAGGATACCGAAAAGAATATATTCCAGGATGGAAGAGGAAAGTGAAACACTGTACCAATACTTCCAGCAAAGTGGTGACCCAGAGATAGCTACGGAACTATTGTCCAGCTTGGACATGTCTCGGAGGCAGAAATGGGCAGAAACAGTCAACACTATGGACTTTACCCACTCGAGCAGGAAAGCATGGAGTCTTCTGAGAAAGCTGGGAGGAAGTGCACCAGCATGCAGAAAAAATTCCGAAGTAACACCAGACCAAATTGCTTCCCACATCATTACCACCTCAAGAGTGCCTCCTGACAAGAAACATACAAGACATATCAGACGACAGCTTCGTGACCTTAAAAAGAAGGCATTTCCCTCATCTGAGTATACCCCTCCCTTCACAGTTTCAGACATTGACTCTGGACTGAAGGACCTCAAACCTCTTAAGGCACCTGGATTCGATGGTATCCACCCAGAATTCCTGATCCATATGGGAGGAAAAGCTAAGAAATGGCTGGCAGAATTCTTCACTGACATCCTGCTGACTGGTCAACTTCCATCTGAGTTTAAAAAGGTGAAGATAATATCTGTTCTGAAACCTGGCAAACCCAGCAACAGGGTAGAAAACTATCGCCCCATTTCCCTACTCAGCTGCTGCTACAAGCTTTTTGAAAGGCTAATATATAACAGAATAAGTAGCGCTATCTTAGAGAACGTTCCAGTTGATCAGGCAGGCTTCAGACCAGGGCGTAGCTGCTGCGACCAAGTATTGTCTCTCACATCCTTCATAGAGTCAGGATACCAAATGAAGCAGAAAACATCTGTGGCATTTGTTGATCTAACTGCCGCCTTCGACATTGTGTGGAGGGAAGGCCTTATCTACAAATTTCTCCGCATCATACCCTGCAGAACAATGGCTCGACTGATTAACAGCATGCTAAGTGATCGGAAGTTCCAGGTAATCACTGGAAGCAACATAAGTAAGGAGAGGAAGCTGAACAACGGATTGCCTCAAGGATCAGTTCTCTCACCCTTACTGTTCAACCTATATCTATCTGATCTACCTGACACTTCGTCCAGAAAATACTGCTATGCTGATGACCTGGCTCTAGCCGTCAAACACCAGGAAATGAAGACAACAGAAGAGATTTTAGCCAATGACCTGTCTGCATTAAACAATTACTTCAAAATCTGGAGACTCCAACCCAGTGTGAGTAAAACAGAAGTGTGTTGCTTCCATCTAAATAACCAGTTGGCGAACGTAAAACTGGAGGTAAGTTTCAGAGGCAGAATTCTTCATCACAACTGGAACCCAAAATATCTTGGTGTCATCCTGGATCGTACACTATGCTTCAAACAACACCTTCTTAACTTAGCTCAAAAGCTGAGGACTCGAAACAACATCCTCCATAAGCTATGCGGAACTACCTGGGGATCTTCAGCAACCACCCTGCGAACTTCAGCTCTGGGCTTGGTATACTCAAGTGCTGAGTATTGTGCACCTGTTTGGATGAATAGTCATCATACAAGGCTTGTTGATACCCAGCTGAATACGACAATGCGCATAATATCTGGCATAATCAGATCTACTCCAGTTTATTGGCTTCCACTGTTAACTGGTATAATGCCTCCTGATCTACGCAGATGTACTGCCCTTATGAGAGAATTCCACAAGATCTCCAGGAATTCTAACCTACCCGTGCATAGCGACCTGCCACTTTTAAATCGCAAGAGACTGAAATCACGTCATCCAACTCTGTGCGATGCTGCTGACATGGTTGCTAAGAATTTCAAACCTCTTGAAGAATGGAAAGGTCGGTGGGAAGCAGTGACAGATGTGCACCTGCATAACATCTTCTCAGGTGCTAAACTTCCAAGGGGATTCGACTTACCACGCAAGACGTGGTCTACTCTCAACAGAATCCGTATCAGCCATGGGCGATGCTCTCTTTAAGTGGAACAAGCTGCCTGATCCAGCTTGTGACTGCGGGGCTCCATACCAGACTGTTCACCACATTGTCAGTGAATGCAGGATTCGAGCCTATCACGGCGCCAAAGAGGACTTCCTGCTAGCAACTCCAGATGCAGTGCGCTGGATTGAAAGACTGGATATTCAGTTGTAAAGACAAACTTAAGTTTCTTGTGTGTCAATATGTACATATGTATATGTAATTTCATGATATGTCTGTATTAGCCATACGCTAAATAATACAGAATGTTGCGTTGAAAAATACTACAGGAAAAAACCACGGGTTCTGCAAGTGGGTAAAAGTGGATATTAAAAAGGTTCCACCTTCAGAAAAGACTAAGAAACGCTGCTCTAGACGAATCGTTTTCGTAATTCTCAATGCTGTTTGGTTATTTAGAACATTCGTTAATCAAATCCTAAAAAAATGACGTTTTTCGAATGTTTATTTCCGAAATAGAGCTAATTAGATTTGATGAGCGTTATTAGAAAGAAAATATTCCATTGCGGAACCGATCGAGTGGCGCAGTTGTTAACACACTGGACTCGCATTCGAGACGACACTGGACTCGCATTCGAGACGAAGACGGTTCAAACCCGCGTCCGGCCATCCTGATTGAGATTTTCCGTGATTTCCCTACATCGCTTCAGGCAAATGCCTGAATGGTTCCTTCGAAACGGCACGCCGACTGCCTTCCCTAATTCGATGGGACCGATGACCTCGCTGTTTGGTCCCTCTCCCTAATACAACCAACCAACCGTTGCGGGATTTCAAAATCCACAATGGCCTCAGTCCTCGCATCGGGAAGAGATCCTATAGTCGAATGGAGAGAAGTGTTTGTTTAATGAGGGCAGAATTGTGGCATATTACACTTCTGGAGAAATTATTTGGGACAAATGAAAAAGTTAACAAAAGTCATAGCTTTATACAGTAACATTGATTAGCCTCAGCTCAGAGAAAGAGAGAACTCAATATCAGCCGCAGAGATGCTTTGGTACACTGCAAACAGAATAGCTCCAAGCTCCAGCTGCGACTTTCCGCATACAGACTGTGCTTAGCTCGACTAAATCAAGGTCTTTCTGTGTCCTTGGGATTATGATGGTGGGAGTTCATTTGACCTTCTGTAAATTTAAGCCAAACTATGGGCTGAAAGGCAAGTAGATAAAGTGATTGGGATAATATGAAGAATACAGACTGACAAGCCAAATGAAGACCAAATTCTTAGCAGCGTGTTGCTACACCTTTGTTACGCAATACAGCAACGATTCTGCATGCCGTGGCTTCGACACGTCCTTCCTTGGTAGGTTCGTGTGAGCAATGGCCTCTTGCAAGGTACCCGACTCCAAATGTACATGTTCCCTTCGCAAAGTTCGCTAGGAAAGATTATGTAGGATGGTGTGTGCCCTTTCGAACACCCGATAGAACAGGAACCATTCATTCGATCAGCAACTGTATTCAGTTCATGACGAAACAAATATCCAACATTTAGTAGCACTGGGGCATTGGACTCAACGGTGACAGATGACAGATGAGCGAACATGGATGTCTGAAAGGGCAGACACCAGCCATATACACTGAAGAGCCAAAGAAACTGGTACACCTGCCTAACATCGTGTAGCGCCGCAGCAAGCACGAAGAAGTGCCACAACACAACGTGACGTGGACTCGACTAATGTCTGAAACAGTGCTGGAGGGAACTGACACCTTGAATCCTGCAGGGCTGTCCATAAATCCGTAAGAATAGGAGGGGGTGGAGGTATTACCTGTACATCGATCGGTGTCAGACTGTAGCAGCAATCGTAATATTTAATTGTAGTTACACTGGTAAATATGCTCCTGGCTTCCAATATTCTTGTGAGGGTAGTACGTATTTGATGATCTGTAAAGAAGTTTGCCGGTGTAACTGTCAATGCAATTTAGCGATCTGTGCAATATAATTTTACCGCTGAAAGTCCTGTCTGCAGAAAGAAAGAAAAGGTGGATGATGCTTCGATACCGGAGGCATTAGTAATTCGGTGGGTAAATTCGATAAGAGCCAATCATAATGGTCGATTCATTCACATCCTTTGTGCTGGGATATAGAAGCCTCTACATAGTGGTGAGAACATTTGTGTCTGTTGAGAGTGGGAATGGTAACATGTTACGAGCGCTGGGAAGAGTGCGTTCGACGTTATTCTGCACTATTTTCGTAAACAGGTTCTGTTAGGGCAAGAATTTCGGCGCATAAAAGCTGAGACAACAGGAAAACTCCGACAAAAGCGCAGGTTAAGTGTTTCTGGGACAGTATGCAAATTAATATAGTTCGACTTGGTTATTATTTTAGATAGCAATGTGGCTGCAGTATAACATTGAGAACGTTGCTAGATGCGCTTGCGATGGTAAGTAGCTACGTGCAGTGATGCGTCATCCACACGTCATGCATGGTCTATTAGAATCACTAAGGAGAAAGCAGCTTGTGCTATTCTGGAACCGATTTCTGCAGCGTCTTCGCCGGGCCACAGTTAGAGGAAGGGTAGCGACGAACCCACACGCACGGTCCAGCTTGGAGCGTCTGCGCTCTGTAAATACCAAATACGAAAGGGATGTTGTTGCCTCATGCGTGCGGGTATCTGTGTGTGGTTTGACAACTGATGGCCGCATCAGTTCATGGGGCTGTCAGTATCCTCCAGTGCAGTCCAGTGGACAGGGCATGGGGGAGTGGTGCTTGCGCACGTTGATTGCATTATTTTGCGAGGGGACCTGTAGGCTGTGCCATGCACTATTTGGACAGTTTATGAGTACTAAGCGTGTCTAGACATCACTGTGCTGCATTATTTAGAGCAGTTTTCAGGTCTGTATTGAAATTATTTTGGAAAATTAGGGAGTAGTTTACATGTCTGTGGGCTGTGTGGTGTGACCCCAGCATGTGTTTTGTACCAGTGTAATAAATATACTCCATCCCAAAATAAAATATTTCAAAATAAATATAGGCCTAGTATACTCCTCCCTTACTCTCTCTCGCAGCCCAGCACAGGCTGAGTCATTTTCGTGCCATTATCCCCCCACATACCACCATCTCGGATTATGTCACAGGAGGGATGACAGCACCCTCTGGTGGCAGTATTGTGTACTAGGTCAGTTGGAGTCTAGGTCTCATGGTGGAGACACTCCCTGCAAAATAAAAACTCCTGTTCACCACAGGCAAAGTCGTTTTCCCACCATTTACCCCCACCATCTTGGGTTACGTCACGAACCAGACAACAGTGGTCTCTGGTGGTGGGTTTGAGTATTAGGTCCAAACCTTGTGGTGAACACACTATTTGAAGCCATCTTGGACAATGGTACTTGAGTCATCACCTGACATCATGAACGCCATTTTGGACGACAGTGCTCTGTGGTGGTGGTACTGAGTACAAAATCAGTTGGAGTGCAGACCCCCTGGTGAACACACTGGATGGTGGTGCTGTCTCTAATTGCTTAATTAAAGACTGGTGCATGATTTCGACAGTTGAGGATTAGCAAGCATGTTTGCAGAATGTTTTAGATAGATTATTATTTTGACAATTTAAGAGTTGTTTGGCTCTCTGGACGTATATGTATTGCATTATTTACGAGTGGTTTGCATGTCTGAAGGCTGTGCAATGCATTATTTTTGACAGTTTACAATTAGCAAGTGCATGTGTAGAGCATTATACATGAGTTATTTAGGAGCAGTTTGCAGGTCTGGATGTTGTTTGGCATGTCAGAGCGTGTGGTCTGTATCACTGTGATAAATATAATACATCCCTAAATAAATTGTTTGAGAATAAATAAAGTACACTCCTTCCTCTCTCCAGAAGCGGTGGCGGTCGTTTGACTTAGGTTAGTGGAGGTGCACTTTGTTCCCTGCAGTTTTTTTTGGTTGGTAGCGAAATGCTAAGTGACATTTCTTTACCACCAAAACTTGATGCCAGTTCGTAGGAGGAGGTGGCAGTTGGATGACTTACATTAGTACAAGTGTTCTTTCTTTGGGGCCACTTTCTTAGCAGCGAAACCCCAAATGACCTTTGTTTACTGTCAAAATTCAAACTTGGCGCCAGTTCACAGGAGGAAATGGCGGTTGTGTGACTTAGGTTAGTGGAGGTAGCCCAAGTGACTTATCTTCCCGCGAATTTCTTTGCTTAGTAGAGATACATCTGGCAACAATGCAGAATGGCATAGAAATCTCTTTGTCCCAATACTCCCGTCATGCGGCCATAATGACATCAGAAACCATACAACATGTACCACCTGTGTACAAATACAACATGTATCACCTGTGTACAAATAACAGCTCCACCAGTGCACTGCCCTTTTATATCATGTGAATGCTATGCTACTGCCATCTGTATATGTGTGTATCGCTATCCCAGGACCTTTTTTGTCACCCCAGTTTAGCTAGGCTGCGAGTAAGGTTATTAATGGATAAGGGGCGCTACTCTGCAAAGTGCGGAATATGGAGATTTGGGTCGGACGGGATGTGTGTACAGATGGCCGAAGCACTAAAGCAACCACTCGTGTAAAGCGGGTAAATCCGGGTTCGACTCCCCGTCCGGCACAAATTTTCACCTCTTTTTGCTCCTTCAACAGTGGATGAGATGACCTGCATTCCCTGGGATAGATAGATGGATGGATATGTTGGTATGGGCGCACAACAGCAAGGTCTTCAGCACCCGCGCGAAAACAGTTTGGGAGGAGTGTCGGGAAAATACACAAAACAGGAGTATAAAACAGTACGGAAACCAAAAGTAACAGAATGTGGAAAACTGTGTGTCTACCTACATGGAAGCACGAAACGAAGTAATGCCAATATTAAAACATCAACCAAACACGAAAAAAGTGGTAGAAGGAGATAAAACGATATAGCAGATGGACGTGACTGGCTGACCGCAAGAATAAAAAGCGGGTGAGCTAGCCACTCTGCAGCACACTAAAACTTTCAGCCTAAAAGCTTAGAAGGGAGTCCAGATACATCACAAAACTTGAAAACTTTAGTCACACTCGTCTCATCATCATCTAAAATAGAAGGTATATCCCAACCGATATTTGCTTTTGCCCTTGCTTCACGGTATAAAATGAACTCTGTTAAAATGTGGCGTACAGAGATGTGCACGTCACAAGCATCACAAAACGTGCGATCCTCGCGCCGTAGTAAAAGGCCACATGTAAGAGGGCAGTACCCAATGCTAAGACGTGCGAGGGGTCACTTCATGCCGCCTGAGCAACAGGCAGGAGGAATGCCACGGCCAGATAGTTAGTCGACTTCACCAGCTGCAGCTCATTGTCCGTTACTGTCAGCCATTCCTCGACCCTCGATGTGTGACATAAATCTCTAGTCCCCGTCGGTTAGGATCTTTCTACGATCACTGTTCTTAGGCCATGTTACATGCCCGCAAGTGGTATCCCATTTCCTGTAGACACGTTGGGCAGTCCACGATGATGCACCAAGAAATCAGGCAACTTCATGCACGCTGTACTTATGGGCCCGGCCAAATTCGATGGCTCCTTTCTGTCAATTTGTCACGTCTCCACGTCGACCCATGACACTGTGCTGACTCCAGACAACCGACTGTCACATACACAGAACACTTCACTGCCATGACTATACAGTCACCAGTACAGAATTACATTAGTGTTTTTAGATATCCATATTTTCGCGGGATGTCCCGACTTTTTTGGGGGTGTCATGACCAGTACCGCGTAAGCCTTAAACGGGTCGCCATATATCCCGACTTTTGCGAACTGTTAACAATTCTCTTAAAAAATTATAGGCTACGTAAAAGTTCAGAAATGAGTTTCTGAACGCGTCGAGGGTGGTAAGGAAGAAATACGCGGCGTCTCGAAATGGCGATCAGACGATGAACTAAAGTAGGGATGGGATATCGGACATTGAACATCGAAACGTCGATTAATCTCTATCAGTTACGCGATGTTTTTACTAGATTTTTATATCGGTAACATATTTTGTGGCGATAAATCAGAAAATATTATTTCATCAAATCTCTCATAACTAAGATAACATCACTTTCTTTTAATATTGAAATAGTCACAATAAAAGAACGGTAGCTACGGTTTTATTTTTCCTTATAAGTTCTTAAAAAAATTTCGACTTGTCAATAGTGTATTTTGGTAACCTCCTCTCACTCGGAAGTAGGCTGGTAGAAAAGTTTGAAATGTAATTCTCGAAACATGGAAGGTAAAAAAAAAAGAGAATAACTCTAGACATTGAAGACACTTCTCCAGAGTTACCAGTATCTTTATGAATGCCACCTGTGGATGGTCAGGTGATAATCCATTCACAATTTGGAAGGAAATATCTCAAATTAGTTCCAGTCTGTATCAGAAAGCTAGGAAATATTTATTAATTGGTCTTCAGTTCCGGCAGAAAGACTATTTTCAAAAGTTGGTGAAGTGATTTCTCTCAGAGAAGTAGATTGAAAGCAGAACTTGCCAACAATTTTTTTAAGTTCTTTAGGAGATAAATGTCATTTGTAGTATACGTATTTTGAGAGTTTTTTCTTTCTTTTGTTTCATACGATATAGTACAACTTTTTAAATTTTTTCCTAAGAATTTTCTGTTTGTATGTAAAATAATGTACGGGAAACAGGGTTATTTGGCGCACAGCTTGTACTGGGGTAGCGGGGGAGCGGGTGAAGATGCAGCATCAACCGTAACTTCAGTCTGCTTGGAAGCGCCATGAAAGAAGGACCCTTGTGTCATCGTTTTTCTGACTGGTGAGTAAATTTTTTCATTGCAGATTCTGTGGATCAAATTGCGGCTGTAGTGATAACGGTTTTCGAAAGTGTGGTTAGTTGTGGTTGTAGGCATGTGTCATTGATCTTTTGTTTCCGATGTTATGGGTTGTGTGGCATCCATTCCACTTTTCGTATTTCAGTGGGGCCAGTTGGCGTGGTTATGTTTGGGATCGGCTGCCTTAGCTATGGCAACTCGCCTATGCGAACTAACCCCTCCGTTATTGTTCGTTAAATAATAAACAATTTCCGCAAAAAATGACTAAATTCACATCACCAAAGAAGAACCTCGGCCTTTTCCCAAAGCCGGGCACGACAGCAATCCAGGCATGGCAAAAAGAGGAGCTTTATTGTCATTGTTACAGACAGTACCATCAGAGACAGAATCGTGGCTGAAAGGGCCTATAAGAAGAAAAAGGCGCCATGACTAAAGTTCACAAGTAGAAGAAAAATAACTTCCCGGGAGAAGTCGATTCGAATTTTCTTATAAGGATTCTGATGAAGGCGTGACAGACACTAGCTATGTCGAAAATGACGACAACCTGCCCTTCCTTAATGATAGTTCAGATGCTGAAGAACCTCTCCACGGCGACGAGCTTTCATCCTCAGCCTCTTGCCAAGACGATGAGACGTGATGAGGGTTCTCATTCGACAATTCCCATGAATCTTCGGGGACCTCAAAAAGATACCGACGGCTGACATCGAACGAGGCCAACAACGAGTCTTCCACGGTCTTAATGGCCTGATCATCCTGAATACCACGAAAATGACTTTGTTTTGGCGAAGTAGCATGACCGCCAGTACTCTGGTCCGATTGTCAACACCGATGGCAACGAATTTTCGTGCCCACCATGCTCAAAAAGCGGAAAAAGTGGACGTGGTCAAACAAGGATTATTCAGTCTGATGTGGCCAAAGTACAAATGCGCGGAAATTGAACTCACCTGTTCAAATAAACGAGCGCCGAACTCCTACACTCGTGGCTGATTTGAAATACTGAGCTAATTCTATTTTAATAATTATAGGTATCCACAATAACAATCGGAATTTATTTTTCTTTACGGAATCACTGTTCGTTCATACGTTTAAGTTCATTCTACTGTTTATACGTTTAAGCGGAATTTATTTCTGTTCGAGTATTATTTTTTCACGAAGAATTTAAATTTGAAGAATTTATTCTTTGAAAAGGAAATAACCGGAAGTTTTGATAAAATAAAACATTTTTCATCGAGAATTGTTGTGTTCCACCTAAGGATCGCTACCCATTCGTATGGGTATGCCAACTAACGCCACACTCGAGGGGCGCCGCATTCGCCAGAATCTCTCCGACATCTGCACAAAAATATAGAGAAATCAAAAACCAAAAACTAAGCCAACTGCCCCTGCTCTCCCCTATTATTAAATTTGGTTTTCCTTATCTTTTTTATTATCCATAAAACCTACTCCTCTCAGCTGTAAATAACACGTGAAATCAGTATCTGAATTCTAAAACTAAACTTTGGAGTCGATATATCGATATTTTTCATCGTTAATCGCAGATATTTGGACCAGCGCCAGTCGATTACGTCAAATATCAATATGAATCTGTCGACGCCAGATGCCTTAACTAAACGGTCGCCTCAGTGCATGCGGCAACTGTAAGTTTTTACAGACAGCCGCGTGGTTTCCATTGTCCTATCGTTAACGCCACGCAGCTGCTTTCTGAACAATTTCATCTTCGCCCGTTGACAGCTTCCAACTTCTGATTACCTTACAAATGAGTTAATGTGTCAAATACGAGGGTGTGCTCGAAATTAATGCTTACGAAATTTTTTCTTCTGTGTCAATATCGGTTGAGGTATTACATGTCATGCATACTACTCGATCGACTCCGCTGACAGGTTGCAACCCTTACCGCTAGAGGGCTCCGAATTGTGGCAAGTAGTGTGGCGGTGTGCCGTGATCGAGTTTCGAACGGGAAGAGTTCATCAACACATGGTGAATACTCTTCTTCAGCATGACAATGCCAGTCCACAGACGAGCGCTGCGACATGTGCAGCAATCCAACACCTTGGGTTCAGTGTCTTCGCTCATCCTCCTTACAGTCCCGACTGGACCCACCCGACTTTCAGCTGTTTCCAAAACTTATAGAACACCTCCGGGGAATTCACTTTGACTGTGATGAAGTGGTGCAAGCACAGGTGAGGTTGTGGCTCAATTAACAAAGTCGAACACGCTACAGCGACAGTATCAACAAATTGGTCTCTTTGGATTAAATATGTTTGTCGTCAGTGTGACTATGTTGAGACATAAATATGTAGACTTGCAGAATAAAGATGTAGAATGTTACTGAAGTTTATTTTATTTAAAAAGCTGAAAGAGCTTTTATACACACATCAAGAAAGTTTTGCATCACCTCGGTTCCGAGAGTTCTGGAACCTGGACAGAAAATTGGAAGAGATAAACATAAACATCACATCCACCCTTTTTATTGCTCATGAAAACCACACATTGTATGTTGTACCACCATACCGCGAGACCTTCAGAGGTGGTGGTCCAGATTGCTGTACACACCGGTGCCTCTAATACTAATAGCACGTCCTCTTATAATGATGCATGCCTGTATTCGTCGTGGCATACCATCCACAAGTTCATCAAGGCACT
This sequence comes from Schistocerca serialis cubense, assembly GCF_023864345.2. Lineage (NCBI taxonomy): Eukaryota > Metazoa > Arthropoda > Insecta > Orthoptera > Acrididae > Schistocerca > Schistocerca serialis. The sequence goes on along the minus strand of NC_064639.1, from coordinate 220,763,056 downwards.
GTTGGTCCAGACTGTCCCACTCCTCAACGGTGATTCGGCGTAGATCCCTAAGAGTGGTTGGTGGGTCACGTCGTCCATAAACAGCCCTTTTCAATCTATCCTAGGCGCGTTCGATAGGGTTCATGTCTGGAGAACATGCTGTCTACTCTAGTCGAGCGATGTCATTATCCTGAAGGAAGTCATGCACAAGATGTGCACGATGGGGGCACGAATTGTACTCCATGAAGACGAATACCTCGCCAATATGCTCCCGATATGGTTACACTATCGGTCGGAGGATGTCATTCACGTATCGTACAGCCTTTACGGCGCCTTCCATGACCACATGCGGCGTGCTTCGGCCCCACGTAATGCCACCCTAAAACAGCAGGGAACCTTCACCTTGCTGCACTCGCTGGACAGTGTGTCTAAGGCCGTCAGCCTGACCTGGTTGCCTGCAAACATGTCGCTGACGATTTTCTGGTTGAAGGCATATGCGACACTCATCGGTGAAGAGAACGTGATGCCAATCCTGAGCGGTCCAATCGGCGTGTTGTTGGGCACATCTGTACCTCGCTGCATGGTGTCGTCGTTGCAAAGATGGACCTCGCCAAGGACGTCTGGAGTGAATTTGCGCATCATGCAGCCTATTGCGCACAGTTTGAGTCGTAACACTATGTCCTGAGACTGCACGAAAATTCAACATTGTGGCGTTGCTGTCTGGGTTCCTCCGAGCCATAATCCGTAGGTAGCGGTCATCCAGTGCAGTAGTAGCACTTGAGTGGCCTGAGCATGGCAAGTCATCGACAGTTCCTGTATCTCTGCACCTCCTCCATGTTCGAACAACATCGCTTTGGTTCACTCCGAGGCGCGTGGACACTTCCTTTGTTGAGAGCCCTTCCTGGCACAATGCGGACGCGATCGAATTGCAAGGCATGGTTGAGCTACAGACAACAAGAGCCGTGTACATCCTTCCTGGTAGAATGACTGGAACTGACGGCGTCGGACCCCCTCCGTCTAATAGGGGCTGCTCATGCATGGTTGTTTACATCTTTGGGCGGGTTTAGTGCCTTCTCTGAAAAGTCAAAGGGACTGTGTCTGTAATACAATGTCCACAGTCAACGTCTATCTTTAGGAGTTCTGGGAACCGCGGTGATGCAAAACTTTTTTTGATGGAGTATAAAATATTCGGAGGCATTACTTTCCAGCAGGCTTTCGTATTTGACTTGAAGTATGCAAGTGAGAAAAACTTTAGGAAAGGTTTGAAATTATGTGCGAAAATTGTTGGAAGTAACTAAATGCTGTCATTCTCAACTATTGGATGAATACAATTCGGGTATTTGCGCGCCATCATTTTACGCTACCTCAAACTTCTAACGTAGGATTATACCACATAATAAGTAAACTATACATCATTTTAAATTTTTTAGTGCGGTCAATAATAACGCGAGATATTGAAAAAAGAGGTTTTGGTGCCCCTGGAAAGCGTTAGATAGGCCGCCCTCAACTGGTACCGTGTACCGGGGTGGCGGTTCAATAACATGGAGTCCATTGTGGTGAAAGTCCCTCGCGCCCGATTGTTCGTTCGTTCGAGATTTTGTTTGTAGTTAGAAACAAAAGGCAATGAAAATTAAATGTGTGGCTAGGGCCTCCCGTCGGGTGCACCGGTCGCATGGTGCATATCTCTAGTCGACGTCATTTGGGCGACCTGCGTGCCGATGAGGATGATATGATGAAAACTGCACAACACGCAGGCCCCGAGCGGAGAAAATTTCCGACTCAGTCGGGAATCGAACCCTGTTCCCTTGCATGACATTCTTCCGCTCTGACCATTCAACTATTATTATTATTATTATTATTTTCAGCTCATTATGTTCGTTATTGGTAGTTGTATTTCTTTGGGGCGGACGTCTAATGACGCTTGTTCGATTTCGTCGTTGATCCATTAACTCAGTTTTTTTTTTTTTTTTTTTTTTTTTTAATTTTATTACAGGGGGCAGCTCTATGGTCAAACATGCTGAGCTACCGTGCCGGCTACTATCGAGGCGAACGTAAAAGGCAATAGGCACGTGTCTTTTGGGTGTCTGCACAACGCCTCGTCACCGTTCTCAGTTCCTTCAGTTCAGTCAGCGGAAACGCGACTGCTAAGTAATTTATAGGATATATGTTTGAAAACACAGCAATACAAACAATCAGAATGAAGCTAAATGCTAGTTAGATATATTAAGGAACTGCACTTCACAACGCTAAACACTAGCGTTGAGCCGGCCGCGGTGGCCGAGCGGTTCTAGGCGCTCAGTCCGGAACCGCGCGACTGCTACGGTCGCAGGTTCGAATCCTGCCTCGGACATGGATGTGTGTGATGTCCTTAGGTTAGTTAGATTTAAATAGTTCTAAGTTCTAGGGGACTGATGACCACAGATGTTGAGTCCCATAGTGCTCAGAGCCACTAGCGTTGAGTAGTATTCTTGAGACATGCGAAGCATAATTATTTGTTAAATGTGCCTTTCTTCGTGTTTAACACTTAAATGCGCGGCTTTTTGTATTAACGTTTTATTTATTTATTTTTATATTCGAGATTACAAGTCACAAATATCTGGAATATTAATGAGAAGTCAAATCTAATTTTTGCAAATTTTTGTTTGTTTCCGACTTGAAGTTGGTACATTTGATGAACAAAAGAGTAGTTTTGAGTACAGCTGCAACAGTGTGTCAATTTTGTTCAATATATATTTTAAGAAAATACTTATCTAATGATTAAAATTTCACTTCCTTTTATTTCGTGTCCCAACTTTTCGGTCTTCGCTCCGCCGATTTTTTAAACCACCTCTTCCTAAGGCCCAATTTTCCGCAAACAGGATCTCTCAACACTAGGGTAATATGGCCATCTACAGCCCTCCAAAGAAACCAGTGTTCTTTATAAATGGAATGACTAATATTTTATCCGATGAGCTTACGTAAAATATAAAAGTCCGGGTGTAACAGAAATAATGATATGATTTCTTTGACACTACAGTAAGCTAAATTTTGAATTCAATCCGGACTGAAATAAAGTTAGCAACTCCTATTGATGGTTAGTTTGTGCAAGTGAACAGGCAGCATCCGGTTTACCGTCCAAGCGAAGTAGACAACTAGCCACCTCGGTCGCCTGAACTTGGGGCACAAATCCAAAAAATTCCTACAAATTGAGTTTTCTGTCAGTTTATTTCATAAGCTATTTTTCCTGTTGACCACTGCAACATAAGCATTTCTCTTGTGGTCAGGCTATCACCAGTCACCTGCCGCAACTTGCTAGCCTAAAAAGGTGTTCCCCGTACTTCACCACAAGAAAACGATGTACATACTATGGGTATTACGTCCATATTAAAAGTTTATTTTTTTTCATACCTAGCTACTTATTTAAACTTATATATGAACATGTGTCCAATTCCTGCAAATTAGTCGTTAGTCCTTGTAGGCTTAATAGTTAATTATTGATTAGTAAATCCACTGCGCATCATGTCGTACAGTCTAAACAATGACATCGGAGGAGCTGTCTAGTATTCGTGGTAAAATTTAAACCTCAGTTTTCGTGTCCAAATTGTTATTAGTGGCGTAGAAGTCGAAATTAAATCGGCGTAAAATGGTTCAAATGGCTCTGAGCACTATGGGACTTAACATCTGAGGTCATCAGTCACCTAGAAATTAGAACTACTCAAACCTAACTAACCTAAGGACATCACACACATTCATGGCCGAGGCAGGATTCGCTATGAACACTGGTAAGTGTGTGTGTGTGTGTGTGTGTGTGTGTGTGTGTGTGTGTGTGTGGTCAGCTCCGTCGGTGAAAGCATTAAAACTGTGAAAGGTAAGTTTCTGCGTTCGATCACTGGCCAATTTTCCAGGAAGTTTCAAAACACTGTACACTGCACAGTGAAAGATTTTTTTCTGGAAAATGCCTGTTGTCCGAATGAAATCACTTGTTAGTTGACACTTCACGCCTCGGACCTCCATTCGGAGAACATAACTCACACACAAAGCTATTCGCCGTTGCTTGTATGCCACTCCGAAGTCTCGCTATCAGTTCACTTATGAACAGCGGCTAATTTGACGATCGCCAAGCGCTGTGGGAGAAGTGAATTTTCCGGCCGGAAGATGCCCATTCGACCGAGCCTTAAACGATGTGCAACTGAAATTTATTGCGCCAAAGCTGTAACACCAATACTGGTAGTGGTAACCGGCAGACATCAGTTAAGACGTAAAGTGGCCCCTAGACGGTCAGTATCACTGCTGAGTATTTCGGGATGTGCAATAATATTCAGCGTGTGTTGGTTAGACTGAGCAATATAACTGAACACACTAAAAATTGCCGTTTCTGGGCAATATTGACAGTGTCCTTGTCTGTCGCTCACGCCCCTGGGCGTCTATGCGTTCGGTATTGTGTCTACTTACTAAAATGAGTGTAGAAGAAGAAATATCATTCGAGAACCGTAAAATTACGAATGATTCTTGAGCTGTTGCCCACTAAGTACAGGAGAGCCCTACCATGTAGCTACGAATGAAGATTACTTACTTAAGAACGAAATTCTTGACGCTCCAGTACATCCATTTTTCATATATCTTTATTTATTCTTATGCTTGCAACAAAGTAGCGCAATTACCACAGCAGCAGCGTCTTGATAGTCCAACAATATAACCAGACTACTGCACGATATTATTGCCCATTTTTATTCAGAAGACTACGGAGAAGAGCTATAATATTGCATTTTTTTTTTAAAAAAAAAGATAATGTTGTACAAGGCTTGCAAATAAGAGTGAAAGCTAATCAGTTTACTGAACGGAATTTCGATATACGTATGTTTCCAGTAATGGCAATGGATTAACTCCGCGCTGTGCATAAATGAAGGGAATTAATATCCTTGGCCTCGGCTGTGTAATTAGAATATCTGGGCTACAGAGTGCATTGGATTTTTTTCTAACGAGAAGAAATTGCAGAACGAATGTGTTCATTAATCACTGAAACCTTTGACGTTACTAATCCATATTATTACGAAAATCCAAGCAAGTTGTAATGATGACAAAACATATCTCCATACAGTAATGTTTCTATTTCGACTGCGCCATCTGTAAGGCTAGTGATCAGTCTGCAACTGCTAGTTGCAAATGACTGTAGTCGATAACATTATTCACCAAAATACAAAACACCCTGTCTTTATTGAATCTAACAATAGTACTGGAACAATAGTATCAACACTTCAGTGTTATTTCTCGTCTTTTGTTTCAGATTCGATGAATAATCTTGAACAACGGATTCCCAACATTTACACCATTTACGTGATGCAAATACATCAAACTGCTCAGTAACTACACTTCGGTCAAAGTCAATTACTGACACTGAAATGTACAAAGAAACTAGTTTCATTACAACTTTTCAATATTTTTTACTTGCCCAAATATCACAACCCGCTGAACAACTCGGTAATTGACATTCATCGATCTTCAATCTTACGGTTTATTGGTGTGTTAACATTACTTGCTTCCTATTGACGCTTTCGTTATGAATTTTTTCTGGTAATTCTCGTCTACGATACATGCTGGAGGAATATTTAACTATAGATGCCTACTGTTCATGTCCAATTACGAACTACAGCAGCATCTCTTAAAGCAGTTTGCGGTTATAAAAACCTACCTACTGTTCCATTAGCTTTTAAAACTACGAAATAAGATGTCAAAACACTTACAGTCAGAAAACAACAACAGGCACCCATCTATTCTTGGAAGGAACAACATTACATGTTTTGCCAGTATTTGTAGAACATATCTGCTCGCTGATTACGAAAATCCTAAAAGTTACAAGCTATAACATGACAAATAATGTCTGACAGTAGTTTATTTCTGAGATCTGTAAAATACACACGACTTCGGCTACTACTGAATACTCGACGAGACAGTGATACAAATACGTTGCTGTGGGCGACATGAGCGCTATCCGTGGCCGATTTAATAAACTAAATCGAACCTCTGTACATCAGCCAGGATAAAAGTAGGTGGAGACAAGTTTAAGATCTTGTAGCGTACTTCACCTTCTGTTTCCACTTATTGCATACCCGTACACAATCACCACGCTTACTTGCAGAAAATTTCGGAAATCATTTATCGCTGTTGTGTTTACATCTTAAGCCTAGTTTACACGACGACACTAGGTTGCAGGCAATTGCGCTACGGGCCACTGCACATGGGCGCCGCGCGTTTGCGCAACTCGTTGGTGAAACTAAAATTTTCGGCGTGTTCAACTTTGGCGACACCAACTAAAATTTTCAGTGTGTTCCAACTTTGGCGACACTAGTTGCATGAGTTTTGAGGTTATGAATGGTCGTAGAGTGTAGACAAACTGAATTACGAAGTGGGGAACGGAGAATCATGTTCGCTTTTTGGATATCTATGCTTTGCATAGGTGTTTGTGGGATTTTAGTGATGCTGATTACAAAAATAAGCAACATATTGCTACAGCTCAGACCGTCATGTGCGATCATAACATAGATGGTTTGACAATATCTGAGTTGCAGGACAAAATTTATTGAGTTAGGAGCACATATACAACTGAATTAAGAAAAATACAAGGTAGTGTAATTCTAGCTGTGGCAATGCTCTCGTCTACAAGACTAAAATCCCATCGTTCGAGGAGGCCAATTCTTTGTTAAGGAATATTGTTGACATGAGGGAAGGCTATACAAATTCAAGAAGCTGCATTCTTTATTCAATATTCATCTATTTAAAACGTCGCTGCAGTGCTCCCAATTTACATATGTTAGAAGTTTGAAATATTGCCACTGTATAGATCTGTCCTCAAGAGAGTAGCTTGCAAACCATTCTCTTCTTAATGCGGCCTGCTTCGAATAATTATTGTTGCTAATGTTAATAATCATTATTGTTAACGTTAATAATTATTGGTGTTAATGAAATAGCGTCTTTACCAACTAAAACCGTATCTTATAACATGCCAAGTGTTCTCGATTGTAATGCACGCAATATGATACATAATTTCAGTTATGGCGACAGTGCTTCATGCATTACAGTACCTTTATTCCTTATCGCATGATTAACTCTATTTAGAAGAAACGTGAACAGTTCTGGAGACATTCTAAGATAATTAAAAGAACTTCTGGGATCTTCCATTATAAATTATTTCAGCAAGGTGCTGAGCAACTGAGCTGACGTCTTTTCTTCATCTAGTCACGAATCGAAACACGTTTCTAATTTTTTTCTTATGCACCGATTCCACGCAACAAACTTTAGCTCCATAACATCTCGTGCGACGTGCAGCTGCCAAAACTTTCATTTCAGACACGTCTCAGCGACCCACTAAACGACGAAACTGAAGTATACACTGGTTTCGCCGTGTCTATAGTCAAATATGAAACCATTTGCGTGCAACTCATTCCACTCAACGAGTGGTGCAACCCAATGTCGTCGTGTAAACTAGGCTTTAGGCGTGACTCGATTTTGTCGGTCCGATCACGCCGGTCTCCCCGGCGTCTGTTGTATTGTACAGGGATGGTTATACTTAAGAGATGGGTCAACTTGAGTTACCAAACCGGGTTAACTTTGGTTAAGAGGATTTCAAGTCAGCCCGCGTTAAACTGTTATTTAACCAAGTTGTGCTCGCGGGATGAGCGGTGGCCGCCAATATCGATGATGGTTTCGCCGTCGCGCCGACTGTACCCGAATTGAACAGTCAGAGCGGGACGTCACACTCTATGATCTTTAAAAGTGCAGTAGCTTATTATAATTGGTTTGGTTACAAAACATAAGCTTTATGGCAACTCGGAAATTAAAATTTTGAATAGAAAGTGACTGAGGGAAACGATAACGAAGTGGTAACTTTACACCATTCAAGTTCGAGAGTGGTATTTAGCTACCTAAATATCGTCCGATAGTGTCAAAATCCTTACAATAAATTCCAGGAATGTCATGAGTGTATTTTTGAATTGCGACCTACAGCACGGCAACCATTCATGCACATGTCGAGGCATTTAGCTACCTTAAGATCGTCCGATCACAGTCCAAATCTTGCAGCAAATTCATAGTGTCTCATGAGTACATTTTTAGATTTCAGTCTGTAATGTGGCATCCATTAATCCTCTTGACGAGACATTACAGCATATACAGGGTGTATCAGCATCTTCAAAAATTCATGTCAAAAGCTAAGACGAGTTGTCTTTTTTGTGTTCGCCTAACTATCACTCGCATGAACACGTGGTATGATGCGTATGAGCTGGCAACTCTGTTTCACACCATTGTCGTTTGTCAGCCACAAAGCAACTTTAATCGGAGAATAGTGAGCCGAAATGAAATGATCGTATGGCATTGTTGGCAGGGAGGCCCCATGCGGGAAAGTTCGGCCGCCGTATTGCAAGCTCTGTTTAGTTGACGCAACTTCGACGACTTGCGTGCCTCGATGATGATAAAGAACACACAACACCCAGTCATCACGAGGCAGAGAAAATCCCTGACCTCGCCGGGAATCGAACCCGGGACCCCGTGGGCGGGAGGCGAGAACGCTACCTCAAGACCACGAGCTGAATAGCGAGCTACTGAGTACAGAGTGAAACTCCTCTGGTTTACCGAGCGAGGTGGAGCCGTGGTTAGCGCACTAGATTTGCATTCAAGCCCGAGTCCAGCCATCCTGATTTAGGTTTTCCATAATTACCTAAATCGCTTCAGATAAATGCCGGGATGGTTCCTGTGAAAGGGCACGCACGACTTCCTTTCCCATCCTTCCCTAATTCTATCGGATGGATGATTTCCTGTTTGGTTCCTTTCCCACGAATCAACCAACCACCCTTGGTTAGCTGCCATGCCACTTGGAGTGCTGCAAGTTCATGAGTCCATCATCTCTCTTTCTTATTGGTTGATTTTTAGTCTTCCATGTCTGTTTTCTTTTCTTAGTTAATAGAAGTTGATTTTATTACAGTGTCCTTCTGGTTACAACTTCTCGAGTGTATTGCACTCTTTCAATTGCATTGTAACTCGTAGTGCTTCTCGCATTGGTAATTTCGGATAAAGTAAATAATTCCAAATTTTTCTTGTTTCGTATAAAACAGAAGCTGCTTTCGTTGCATGATGTTCTGCGGACTTAACGTGTAACTGTTATTGCTTACGAATCTTAGTGTGAACTGCATGATTTAAATGGATTGTAAGTTGTTGTTTGTTGTGGTCTTCAGTCCTGAGACTGGTTTGATGCAGCTCTCCATGCTACTCTATCATGTGCAAGCTTCTTCATCCCTCAGTACCTACTGCAACCTACATCCTTCTGAATCTGTTTAGTGTATTCATCTCTTGGTCTCCCTCTACGATTTTTACCCTCCACGCTGCCCTCCAATGCTAAATTGGTGATCCCTTGATGCCTCAGAACATGTCCTACCAACCGATCCCTTCTTCTAGTTAAGTTGTGCCACAAACTTCTCTTCTCCCCAATCCTATTCAATACCTCCTCATTAGTTATATGATCTACCCATCTAATCTTCAGCATTCTTCTGTAGCATCACATTTCGAAACCATCTATTCTCTTCTTGTCCAAACTAGTTATCGTCCATGTTTCACTTCCATACGTGGCTACGCTCCATACAAATACTTTCAGAAACGACTTCCTGACACTTAAATCAATACTCGATGTTAACAAATTTCTCTTCTTCAGAAACGCTTTCCTTGCCATTGCCAGTCTACATTTGATATCCTCTCTACTCGAGCATCACCAGTTATTTTGCTTCACAAATAGCAAAACTCCTTTACTACTGTAAGTGTCTCATTTCTTAATCTAATTCCCTCAGCATCAACCGACTTAATTTGACTACATTCCATTATCCTCGTTTTGCTTTTGTTGATGTTCATCTTATACCCTCCTTTCAAGACACTGTCCATTCCGTTCAACTGAATAGGCGACTATTGATCATTAATCTGGGACCTTTACCAGGCAGGACTGATAAAAGAGACAGAGAGGATCCAACGAAGGAAGGACGGCGCGATTCGTCACGGGATTGTTTAGTCCTCGCGAGAACATCACAGAGATGCTTAACAGATTCTAGTGGCAAACGTTACAAGTGAGGCGCTGTGCATCATGGAGAGGTTTATTGTTGAAATTTCGAGAGAGTAATTTACGTGAAGAGTCGGACAACATATTGCATCCTCCCACATACGTCTCGCGAAACGAACACAACGAGAAATTAGCGTCGCTGGATGCGGTTACGGAGTGGCATGTGCTTTACTGTTGAAATTTCGAGATAGTTACTTCCGTGAAGAGTCGGACAACATATTACGTCCTCCCACATACGTCTCGCGAAACGACCACAACGAGAAATTTGCGTCGCTGGATGCGATTACGGAGTGGCATGTGCTTTACTGTTGAAATTTCGAGACAGTTACTTCCGTGAAGAATCGGACAACATATTACATCCTCCCACATACGTCTCGCAAAACGACCACAACGAGAAATTGCGTCGCTGGATGCGGTTACGGAGTGGCATATGCTTTACTGTTGAAATTTCGAGAGAGTTACTTTCGTGAAGAGTCGGACAACATATTACATCCTCCCACATACGTCTCGCGAAACCACAACAACGAGAAATTAGCGTCGCTGGATGCAGGTACGGAGTGGCATGTGCTTAACTGTTGAAATTTCGAGAGAGTTACTTCCGTGAAGAGTCGGACAACATATTACATCCTCCCACATACGTCTCGCGAAACGAGCGTCGCTGGATGCGGATACGGAGTGGCATGTGCTTTACTGTTGAAATTTCGAGAGAGTTACTTGCGTGAAGAGTCTGACAACATATTACATCCTCCCACATACGTCTCGCGAAACGACCACAACGAGAAATTAGCGTCGCTGGATGCGGGTATGGAGTGGCATGTGCTTTACTGTTGAAATTTCGAGAGAGTTACTTCTGTGAAGAGTCGGACAACATATTACATCCTCCCACATACGTCTCGCGAAACGACCACAACGAGATATTAGCGTCGCTGGATGCGGGTACGGAGTGGCATGTGCTTTACTGTTGAAATTTCGAGAGAGTTACTTCCGTGAAGAGTCGGACAACATATTACATCCTCCCACATACGTCTCGCGAAACGACCACAACGAGAAATTAGCGTCGCTGGATGCGGGTATGGAGTGGCATGTGCTTTACTGTTGAAATTTCGAGAGAGTTACTTCTGTGAAGAGTCGGACAACATATTACATCCTCCCACATACGTCTCGCTAAACGACCACAACGAGATATTAGCGTCGCTGGATGCGGGTACGGAGTGGCATGTGCTTGACTGTTGAAATTTCGAGAGAGTTACTTCCGTGAAGCGTCGGACAACATATTACACCCTCCCACATACGTCTCGCGAAACGACCACAACGAGAAATTAGCGTCGCTGGATGCGGATACGGAGTGGCATGTGCTTTACTGTTGAAATTTCGAGAGAATTACTTCCGTGAAGAGTCGGACAACATATTGCATCCTCCCACATACGTCTCGCGAAACGAACACAACGAGAAATTAGCGTCGCTGGATGCGGTTACGGAGTGGCATGTGCTTTACTGTTGAAATTTCGAGATAGTTACTTCCGTGAAGAGTCGGACAACATATTACGTCCTCCCACATACGTCTCGCGAAACGACCACAACGAGAAATTAGCGTCGCTGGATGCGATTACGGAGTGGCATGTGCTTTACTGTTGAAATTTCGAGACAGTTACTTCCGTGAAGAATCGGACAACATATTACATCCTCCCACATACGTCTCGCAAAACGACCACAACGAGAAATTGCGTCGCTGGATGCGGTTACGGAGTGGCATATGCTTTACTGTTGAAATTTCGAGAGAGTTACTTTCGTGAAGAGTCGGACAACATATTACATCCTCCCACATACGTCTCGCGAAACCACAACAACGAGAAATTAGCGTCGCTGGATGCAGGTACGGAGTGGCATGTGCTTAACTGTTGAAATTTCGAGAGAGTTACTTCCGTGAAGAGTCGGACAACATATTACATCCTCCCACATACGTCTCGCGAAACGAGCGTCGCTGGATGCGGATACGGAGTGGCATGTGCTTTACTGTTGAAATTTCGAGAGAGTTACTTCCGTGAAGAGTCGGACAACATATCACATCCTCCCACATACATCTCGTGAAACGACCACAACGAGAAATTAGTGTCGCTGGATGCGGGTACGGAGTGGCATGTGGTCAGTACACCGGTCTCCCGACCGTTGTCAGTTTCCGTGACCCGGAGCCGCTACTTCCAGATCAAGTACCTCTACAACTGGCCCCACAAGAGCTGAATGCAACCGGCTTGTAGCACTCTGCAGAATGGGCGGTTACCCATCGAAGTGCTAGCCAAGCTAGACAGCGGTGATCCGTCGGGAACCGGTGTTACCACAGCGGCAAGGCCGTTGGTAATATACAATTATAAGGAAATCTACTTTGTTAAACAGCGAAGTCGGTTCAGGGCGCACAGTCCTACTTGCAGGTTGCCTACCTAAAGGACTCCAGATTTTAAATAACTACTGACCGAATTTAAAATGCTGTCATAATGTACTCATCAAAAGGCATAAAGTTATAAAACAACTTGGCCGTTACTGTACGGGGTGGTCTACAACAGAAGCTTATAAGCCTGTTGCAGGGTAGGTTGTGCTGAGAAATAATTGTCAAGAAAAATTCGATACGTTCCGCCGTGTAGAAGTTAATTACACTACTGGCCATTAAAATTGCTACACCAATAATAAATGCAGATGATAAACGGATATTCATTGGATAAATATATTATATTAGAACTGACACGTGATTACATTTTCACGCAACTTAGGTGCATCGATCCTGAGAAATCAGTACCCAGAGCAACCACCTCTGCCTGTAATAACGGCCTTGATACGCTTGATCATTGAGTCAAACAGAGCTTGGATGGCGTGTACAGGTACAGCTGCCCATGCAGCTTCAACACGATACCACAGTTTATCAAGAGTAGTGACTGGCGTATTGTGACGAGCCAGTTGCTCGGCCACCATTGACCAGACGTTTTCAGTTGGTGAGATATCTGGAGTATGTGCTAGCCAGGGCAGCAGTCGAACATTTTCTCTATCCAGAACGGCCCGTACAGGACCTGCAACATGCGGTCGTGGATTATCCTGCTGAAATGTAGGGTTTCGCAGGGATCGAATGAAGGGTACAGCCACGGGTCGTAACACATCTGAAATGTACGTCCACTGTTCAAAGTGCCGCCAATGCGAACAAGAGGTGACCGAGACGTGTAACCAATGGCACCCCATACCATCACGCCGGGTGATACGCCAGTATGGCGATGACGAGATACGCTTCCAATGTGTGTTCACCGCGATGTCGCCAAACACGGATGCGACCATCATGATGCTGTAAACAGAACCTGTATCCATCCGAAAAAAAGACGTTTTGCCATTCGTGCACCCAGGTTCATCGTTGAGTACACCATTGCAGTCGCTCCTGTCTGTGACGCAGCGTCAAGGGTAACCGCAGCCATGGTCTCCGAGCTGATAATCCATCCTGCTGCAAACGTCGTCAAACTGTTCGTGCAGATGGTTCTTGACTTGCAGACGTCCCGATCTGTTGACTCAGGGATCGAGACGTGGCTGCACGATTCGTTACAGCCATGCGGATAAGAGACCTGTCATCTCGACTGCTAGTGATATGAGGCCGTTGGGATTCAGCACGGCGTTCCGTATTACCCTCCAGAACCCACCTATTACATATTCTGCTAACAGTCATTGGATCGCGACCAACGTGAGCAACAATGGCGCGATACGATAGTCCGCATTCGCGATAGGCTACAATCCGACCTTTATCAAAGTCGGAAAGGTGATGGTACGCATTTCTCCTCCTTACGCGAGGCATCACAACAACGTTTCACCAGGCAACGCCGGTCAACTGCTGCTTGTGTATGAGAAATCGGTTGGAAACTTTCCTCATTTCAGCACGTTGTAGGTGTCGCCACCGGCGCCAACCTTGTGTGAATGCTCTGAAAAGCTGATCATTTGCATATAACAGCATCTTCTTCCTGTCGGTTAAATTTCGCGTCTGTAGCACGTCATCTTCGTGGTGTAGCAATTTTAATGGCCAGTAGTCTACTTGAGGAGATATGGTGTCATAAACGTTGAGATGCATGTAAAACTATCTATTACTTCAAAAGGGGCACAAATTACCCAGAATTTACCTATTAATCCAGTGTTTGGTTATGAGAGTACTTACCTACTACGGTCGCAAGTTCGAATCCTGCCTCGGGCATGGATGTGTGTGATGTCCTTAGGCTAGTTAGGTTTAAGTAGTTCTGAGTTCTAGGGGACTGATGACCTCAGATGTTAAGTCCCGTAGTGCTCAGAGCCATTTGAACTGAGCTATTTTCAGCAAATCAAACTGTAATTTCAACCTTTTCGAAACTTTTTGTCTCCTACATGTTGAACGTCACATATTTAACACAGTAACTCCCGTTTAACGCATCGAGACGTGTGAGGCCGGTTTGTATGTGGGTGTACGATTCTTTAAGATTGGGGTGGGGGTTTATTGTTTTTTATCTAAAGACTGAAAATGTCTTTTATGTCCCACTCTTAGATCCTCAAAAGGCTGGTTTTTTTAAATCATCGGTCCGTTATTCCTGACTTTCTGCAAATTGTTTGTGGCAACACTAGTCGGTAATCAAGTCTAGGGGTACCCACTACAGCCTCCACTCACTGTTTCGGAATTCGATGCCCCCCGCATGGCAAGTCAATGGCTACCCATGCTTTCTACCATGGCTCGTAGTAACACTTCCCAATGTTGCATAAGTGACCTCTGAAGATCAGCAGTGTTTGACAAGCACTTATGGCCAGCCGTTTTGTGCAAGCTTGTACAAATTGCCACAGCTTCCATACAGTCCAAATATCGCTTTGTATTTCATATTGCGTGTCTCGGACGACGAAAATATGCTAATTTTGTCCTAATTTGCCCTTGTGATGCGAAACGAAACGAATGAGGTAACGTGAGATGGGGATAAAGACCGGTCAATGAAAAGTAAAATGTAGATTTGCTATTACGTTGGACTGAGCTGGGGATGGCAGTTATCGTTGAAACAACTGTTATACAAGTGTTTCCGTCTTTGTTTTAATCTTGTTGTTAAAGCTGCTCAAAATAATCGGTTTCTGAAATAACCTATTTTCGGTTTTTTATTGCTATCATTGCTAGCAATAAGTGCAAACATCGAACAAAGATTGAAGAATTCGAAACTTCTCTCAGATTTTTGCATTATACTTTTCAAGATACGTGGATTCAAGATATGAAATACGTAAAAAAAAAAAAAAAATCTTCGTCCGCAACCATTCACTGCTTTTCTCGAAATGTAATGAGGGGTTAAATACTACAAAAAAGCACCTGTATTCTCCTATTGATTGTAATTTTTTTAATCTAAAGAATGCTGCTGTAATCGACGACCACACCGATGTTTGGACATTACGATTAGTCAGTGCTAAGGGGGTGAAAACTAAGGTCGGAGAACTCTATTTTTCGTGTTAACTTGTCCGTTTCCAAGGGCTACAAGTAGACGAATGGATATTATGCAGACGCAAGCAGCAGATCAGCTATTTATATTTCCATAATAAAATAGGGCCGATGGCTGAATTATTGTCTCAGCAATGACAATGACAAACCAATTGGGGGAAATCTTAAGCTCTGCACGTGCATGTGCGTCGTCTAACATGTCACGCCACACAGCAACAGTTATACTATTGTGTCCGCGATGCTGTAACGATTCTTACTTCATGTGTTTGTTCAAAAATGGTTCAAATGGCTCTGAGCACTATGGGACTCAACTGCTGAGGTCATTAGTCCCCTAGAACTTAGAACTAGTTAAACCTAACTAACCTAAGGACATCACAAACATCCATGCCCGAGGCAGGATTCGAACCTGCGACCGTAGCGGTCTTGCGGTTCCAGACTGCAGCGCCTTTAACCGCACGGCCACTTCGGCCGGCTTGTGTTTGTTCATCAGTGCCAAATGTCGGCGTTGTTATTGAAAGAGCACTGAACGCTTTTCCCATTTTCCGTAATAAACGAATGTTTCAAAGCAATGGAAATGTTACAAATAAATATTACTCGTTTTTTAAAAAAAGTTTTATTTAAAAGCGAAAAATTTTAGCATAGCCGCTATGGCATTTTACCCAGTTTTTAATAAAAAATAAAAAAGAAACCTACTGCAACAAAGACCAAACAAATCGCGAAAAATACCTGTTATTCAGAGTTAAAATACCGGTACTGGTTTTAACGGGTCGGCTTTTCCCCATCCCTTCTCTGAGTTAAAGATGTATCTACACGGTTGGATACAATTATTTTATGATCATGATACGTAACAGACCAGCTTAAGAGGTTTACTGCAACGACAGTCCAGTTTAAGAGGTTTACTGCAACGACAGATACTACAAATTTTGGTTTATTTAGGGCATGCAATCACCCAGATTCCAATAAACACTATAATTATAATGTAAATACAACGTTTGCACCAGTAATCTCTACCTTGTGAATGATAAAAAGTGTGTATGATGTTGAAACAACAATGCACCAAACCTATAGAGCCCAGTTAATTTGTAGGAACGTCTGATATTAACGTAATTCTGTTCTAATTATTGAATAATGAAATCCTATCATGCAGTGTTATTTAATTTTGGTCCATTGGTCTAAATACCTGAAGTAACATGTGATTTGATACTGTCAATCTGTAAAACAAATGTACATAATGTAAGTCTTTAATTCTCAAAGTAATTAAAACAATATTCGAAATAATGCAGCCTGAAATATGTAAACACTTTACCAAACAGAACTTATATCTAAAAGAACAGAAGTATTGCTCATACTCATAAAAGGATCTAACCATACATAAATTAGAAACATAGTAGGAGAGTCATGCTTCATTCTGTCATCATATTATTTAGGAAACTAATAAGTTCATTGCTTGTTTTACATATTTGATGTAAATTCCTGTAATAACATTGTAGTTTGGCTAACTTCTACGTCGAAAACAGAAGATAGTATTTGGAAAGATATTTTACGCAAGTCACTTCATTTGGATGTAATTATTTTAATTGTGTCGAATATCTGTAACAGCAACAATGAAAACGTTATCTGGAATCGTTACAGCACGAAGTGCTGTAACTGTATGAAAAACGCGAGCGGAATCGCTGTTTGGGAGAAGGGGGGCTCTTGCTGCTCGGTTCCTATTTGAGCTACGAACATCGGGTACAAAGTTTTTGGGCTAGCCCAGACCAGAGGCCGTTTTATAGCTGTTCGAACATCTGTGTTACTGGGCTATGTTACCGTATAGTAAGCGAGATCTGAAGGAAGGAATAGAACTGGAGCCCAGGTAAATTGTACGGATCGATTAATTCCTTTTGCAAAAAAATTTGAATTGCGCTGAAATTAATGTTCAGCTAATTACCAAACAGAACTATGTGCACCGCTCGGATTTTACGTGCAAAAACAATCATCCTTGAATAACTCCGTACTGGAGCGAAAGTGATCGTTCAAATTTGCTCCACTGGTGTTTCGGACCTTGATCTAAGATAAGTTTTAACTATTTAAAAAAAATCTTGCTTCATTTCGATTTTATGTGGAAAAAACAGTTTTCTTGGGAGGTTCTCGAAGTGTACTATTTCTATTCTTTAAACTTGTACGAACCTGTTCAAACTTTGCACGAACGTTGAATTAAGACAAAACGAATTTTTTTGTCCAGTGATCTTTACCCGTTGTGGAGATATGACGGTTTAAAGTCAAGCTAAATGTAGCAGGTAAACTTTGTTCTTAAGTGAACTGAATGCGCGGCAACGCTTCAAAGTGAATCAATTAAATACAAATGCATTCTTACGATAAAATTACCAACTCGCTTTCGAAAATCTAGTTTCATTCGCATTTTACGTCAAATAACACGTTTTTTGTGAGTTTTTTATGCCCGCCACTTCTATGTTTCAAACTTGTGTGAATAGATCAAATTTTGTAAGAAAATAGACAAATGCATGTAATTAGTGGTCGTCCTGTTGTTTTGTGAAAGCTTTACCCGTTGCTGCGATATCGCGGTCTAAAGCTGCGCGCAACATGCGCGTAAAATCCGATTGTACGCGAATCGTACCTGCTGAGGCTGTTTAAAGTGACACAGATGATATTAAAAATATATTCTTACGTTAATTATAAGAACCGTTTGCAAAAATCTTTCATCGTTCGGGCTTTACGTGCGAAAAGTCACGCGGTCGGAAGTGAAACAGTGTTCCGTAGAAATGCGTTGCATTTTAAGCACTGCAAAAAAATGGTTCAAATGGCTCTGAGCACTATGGGACTCAACTGCTGAGGTCATTAGTCCCCTAGAACTTAGAACTAGTTAAACCTAACTAACCTAAGGACATCACAAACATCCATGCCCGAGGCAGGATTCGAACCTGCGACCGTAGCGGTCTTGTGGTTCCAGACTGCAGCGCCTTTAACCGCACGGCCACTTCGGCCGGCTTAAGCACTGCATTTGGATATAATTAAAGACTGGATATTTCAGTTGAGTATCGTTCCATTGTTTATAAATTATGGATTTCATTCATCAGTGGCTTAATCATCGAAATATCTCTGGACGTGCAAAACAATGCATGCACCAAATCAAAATTATGCCCGGCTTTGTACGAAATGATATACTGTTTGATCAATCATTTAAAGCGTCATCGACGACCACGCAGTAACTTAAAGTAACCCTAAAACTGCTATAAAAATAATTATCGAAGGAATGTCACCTTGTTTGTCACCAACAGAAAATCTTTTACTGCGTTTCCTTCAAAAACTATCATGTTATTCAAAATTCATTTTTGGAGAAAACAACTTAAATTCGTCAATTTTCGCACAGGACTGAAAAGTTGATAGTATTTTGTCGAGTATACATTGCTTCGCAGTTGTTCTGCTTATTTCAGTCAATCGCACTCTTACTTAGTTCGGATTGGTTGTTGCAACATTTCACGCCAAAATTGTTCATATGAGCTTTTTAGCGGCAGTTTCTTGGATTTCAGTTTTTGTTTTTACACACTTTAAATAAACAATGACAAGAACTTTAAGATAAGAGATCGGTGATTTTGTTCCTGTGGGGACACTAAAACAATTTTTAAATTTCTGGCTTCGGGAGAGCAGTTGATTTTTTTCCCAAGAGGACCATTTCCCCCCAAATCCACTTACTGTTACTTGTATGGTTGGGGGTGTAATAACAAATAGACACAAATTTATGTGCTTCTGGAGAATGGGATGCATCTGCAATAGGAAGCATCCGAGAGTGGAGGTGGGTCTATAATATGAATTATCCCAGAATGACGATGCTTGCATTCTAAAATTAAATGACACTTTGTATCATATTGCACTACGTGACAAATGCCGTGTTGGATGGTGTGAAGGCATGTGTCATATTACACGATATGACATCGTGTACCATGTTACTTTACTTGACACGATGCAAGATACAGAGTGTCCCACATAAAACCGGTAAGCTTCGTGTACGGGTTAATCATCTGTAGTCGAATTGCTTGTGAAGTGGCAACACAGTCCTGAAAGTTGACTACACAGCATTTTAACGGAAAGTTGCGTCATTTGTGAGGAGCCCGTATTGTTATTACAGAAATGGAGCAGTTTGCATTAGAACAGCGAACTGATATTGTGGAGTGTTACGTACAGACAGGCTCTATCAAGGAATGAAAATAAATGTTCCAAGCGAAGTATGCTGGTAGGAAACTCCCCACGACCAACACTATCAAGATCTGTACAAGAAATGGAGATCTGTCTCTGAAACTACAGAGAGAATTGACGTGGACGTTACAAGAAGTACCCGTAAGTCGCTAAGGAAGTTTTCGCAGCAGGTTGCTGTATCTCGTACATGAAATTCAAAGCCTGTCGTGCTGAGCAAGAGTTGAAATTTGAGGATCAGGAAAAAATAGAGTTATAGAGTTATTATTGTAACTGGCTGTTAACATCAATTGCAAATGATTGCTTTAAGTCAGATGAGACATGATTTCATTTGTCAGGTTATATAAACTCCCGGAACTGCAGATACTTGACGCAAGACAAAACACATATTCTGCACGAATAACCTCTCCATTCAGAAGATAGGTGTTTGGTGTGCATTGTCCAGCATGTGCATGATTGGTCCTTTATTTTTCTATTACACCATAACCAGTACCAGATATCTAGAGATCTCTGACTTTTTCTATGTACTGTTAACGAAGACAGAGAAGCTGTATTCAGTATTCCAACAACATGGAGCAACCACTCATACAGCCAGCCGAAGTGAGGCTCACATCAACATCGTATTCCCTGAAGAGTGACTTGTCAGTAGAGGCTTCTGGCATCCAAAGACCTCGGTATTAACACCGTGAGATTTTTTTTGTTTATGTGGCACACTAAAAAGCAAAGTGTATGCTGACAATCCTCGCACAATCGACGATCTTAAACAGAACATCAACATTAAACAGAACATCAACAACATCACGCCTGCAGAATTACAGTGTGTTGCTGGTAACGTCATCACACGAAGTCATGAAACCTTGATGCCCATGGCCACCACTTCCAGCCTCTCTTATAGACTGATAACTACACGTTTTAACCATACTGTAATCTATTCTTTTTAGTTAGTTTGTTGTTACTTGAATCTTGGACGTGACGCTTATTGCTGTTATGTGGGACATCCTGCACTAAATAACATGGATACTAATGCTAACAAGTTAAAAAAATCGCGAATATGCAAGATGTTTTGATTTAAATCTCTGTGAAGCAACTGACAAATAAGCCGAAAAGCTAGTTCCCATCTTTTACATAGCTAACTTTGCCCAAGACATATTCGCTTTTTTGTGTGATGATAGGAGCATTTTCCAAACTGGTGATGTGTAAGGAATAGAGCAAGCTCAGTGGCAGGCTTTGTTGTTCACAGGTCTTGTGACACAGGAGTTATGTCACTGTGTGCAATAAATATGCAATGAGAAGCATACAAGGTACCCGTCAGGTTAGCTGAGAGCGCTAATGCACTGCTTCCTGGACTCGGGCAGGCGCGCCGGCCCTGGATCGAATCCGCCCGGCGGATTAACGACGTGGGCCGGTATGTCGGCCAGCCTGGATGTGGTTTTTAGGCGGTTTTCCACATCCCGCTAGGTGAATACCGCGCTGGTCCCCACATCCCGCCTCAGTTACACGACACGCAGACATTTGTAACACTTCCGCACTATTTCATGGTTTACACTAGATGCGGACAATTGGGGTACACTGATTCCATCCTGGCGGCAGGAAGGGCATCCTTGCCAAATCCGTTGTCACCACGCCGACCCTGTGACCATTGCGGGACAAAGGCGCAAGTGAAAGAAAGACAGAAAGAAACAAAGCATTCAAGGTGATTCGGATGCCCCTGCCTACAGGTTTTATGCCACCTGCAATGCTTTCAGATGCCACACACAAGATTTTCATATCCTCTCGTTCGCTATGCGCAAATTATTAGTCCTAGAGCAAAAAGGAACAGGAACTTTTTGTAGGAAATTTAGTGTACGAGGGTAATCCCACAAGTAAGGTCTCCTTTTTTTTTTTTTTTTTTTTTTTTTTATAAGTACAGAACTCTGTTTGTGTGGCAGTTAGTCACACTGTTATGAAGAGTGCTTCACGCGGTGTGTGTAAACATGTGTACGCCGCGCTGAGGTGCTCAGTCTTGGCTTGGCACTCGTTGAGAATGGAGCTCCCGTTGGATGTTACCGCCAAGTGCGAATTGCGCGCAGTAATTCGGTTTTTGAACGCAAAGGGCACTGCGCCGACTGAAATCCATCGCCAATTGACGGAAGTGTACGGTGAGTCGTGCATGGATGTCAAAAAAGTTTGTAAGTGGTGTAGAGAGTTTGCGGATGGTCGGACCAAAATTCACGACGAACAAAGGAGCGGGAGACCATGAATTTCTGAGGAGACAGTGTTGGAGGTTGAGCAAAGCATGCCTGAATATCGGCGGATCACCCTGGATGATCTCTGCACGTTGGTTCCTGAGGTTTCCCGAAGCACCGCTCACAGAATTTTAACGGAAACATTGAACTACCGGAAGGTGTGCGCAAGATGGGTGCCACGAATGCTGACTGAGGACCACATGCGGTAACGAATTCATGCTTCCCGCGCATTTCTTCAACTTCTTGCAGCTGAACAGGACAACTTTCTGGACTCAATTGTCACGGGTGACGAAACCTGGCCATACCACTTTACACCTGGGACCAAGCAACAATAACGCCAGTGGCGGCATCCTTCTTCGCCAAAGCCGCGGAGCCGGCGGCGAGCTGGTATGACATGGGCATACAAAAACTGCCACAGCGTCTACAAAAATGCATCGACAGAAATGGTGATTATGTCGAAAAATAGCTAAATGTTCGAGATGTAAACTGATGTAAGCCATTGTAGAAATAAACAGGTTTATGTACTTATAAAAAAATAGGAGACCTTACTTTTGGGATTACCCTCGTAGTTAAACTCTGTACTGGGTTACGTTCTCGCTAGAGGCTGTAGTTTTCGAATTATTCAACGAAAACATACAGAAGTTACCATCAAACGGTTTTTTTCTTGAATAACTCCGAAACAGTAGCCTCCAGTGAAAATGTGTATTGGTACAAAATGTAACTCTATTAAAATCTCAGCAAGTGAGAGAATAAGAAAATCTAGCGCATGGTTTCTGAAGGTGTTGCGGGTTGCATAAAACCCACACGTATGGGCAGCTGAATCACCGTGTATAGGCGTATCTAGCTCTTATTTCACCTTATATGCCGTTTGAATCTGAAGTGTGAATCCAGTTATCGGCTAAAATTCCAGGACAACGAGCAGACCTCAAGATAAGTATTGTGTGATTTTCAGTTACACCTCCCACACCGACCGTTTATATTTCATCCATGACTGCAATAACTTTACGTAAATTCGTTTCATTTCAAGAAGAAATATTACGTCGCAACGTGGTTGCTGGGAGCGAATTAAGTTGTAACGTAATAATCAACAGAGCAACATAAGCTGAATGAATAAAATGTTAATGACCCTCTCCCCCCTTAAAATAGCACACTGGTCACTTTAGAGCACTGGTATATAGGGTGAAAAGTATTTGAACCGACAAACTCTGGGAGGTTGTAGGGGACATCAAAACAAATATTTTCCCCTAATGTCATTTTTTCCTATGAGGATTATTTAAACCGGTGGAGGCTGTATTACGCTCTTCAGATGTCAGAAGCCGTATTACGATCTTTAGGTGTTAGAGGGCGTATTACGCTCTTCAGTTGTAGGTAACTGCTGTCCACCAGTGTAGTAGTGCATTGCCTCTGTTTACTAATGGAGCGATACACCTGGAGTGAGAGCACGGATGCGGTTGGTGCGTACTACATAGCGCACCACTACGGACTATCCGCACAGCGGATTGATCAACAAATTCGGTTCTTCGTTAATGTGTGAGTCGGTGTTGTTGGGGACTGTTTAATTGGGCCGTATCTGCTACCTAGGCCATTAAATGGCAGGCACTATTACAATTTTCCCACCAGAGCATTTCCAGACTTGCTGGAAGACGTCCCGCTCCCTACAAGACAACGCATGTGGTTCCAACATGACGGGGCGCCAGCACATTTCAGTCGTCGTGTGCGTCGATTCCTGGACCAACGGTTCCCTGGCAGAGGTGGTCCTGTACCATGACCTGCTCGACCCCAGATATGTCCGCTCTGGACTTTTTTGTGTGGGCAGAGGTGCGTAACCTTGTTTACACAACTCCTGTTGCATCAGGAGAGGATCTGGTAGCCCGGATAGTAGCAGCAGCAGGAACAATTCAAGATACTCCTGGGGTTTTTGCCCGTGTCAGACAGAACATGATCCGACGGTGTAAACTTTGTTTAGGCCTACATGTCAATGGAGGCATTTTTGAAAATCTACTGTAATTGAAATTGGGTTGTGTTAGTGTGTTGTCTCCTGGTCATAAAAAATGGAAAAGTATTTGTTGATTTAATTAATTTGCCGCCAGAGAAATCTTCCTCTACATTAGGGAAAAATATTTGTTTTGAGGTCCTCTACAACCTACAAGAGTATGTCGGTTCAAATACTTTTCACCCTGTAGAACTGGTACCAGGCGATCACGTGACCCTCCACTGCTGAGGTAAGTTACGGTAGTGAAGTTGTGTGTATGTGCCAGCGGGCTGTGTGGAATCAGTGCAGTAAGACGGATCAACGTGGAGACGTGACGGAGTGGCATAAATGAGCTCCCGTGTTTAGAAGTGTCCACGACCACACCTTGAGTGAAGCTGCTCGGTACCTTAGTGCATCAACGAAGGCTGTCCAACGAGTATAAGATAAATGTTGTACCACTCGCAGGCATGTAACGCTGCCTGAGAACAGCGGTCGTATGAAGACACCAACCGGCGGGGACCGGACACGGGTGTCACGCCCAAAGATATAAAATACCATAGAGAGGCAACATCGCGACCAGAGTGAAGCAAATTCAACAACCCTCCGCCATGTTTTTGGAAGTTAAAACAAAGGGGCGTGGTACCTGAGAGCGCGTACGGAAATTAGGAAACCTAGCCTAAAATAATAAATTCACATATTCACGTAAAGTAAAACACATGAAAGTTCTTTCTGTGCCGATTTATTTCGTTGTTTCTTTATTATAGCTTGCATGTAATGACACTACGTTGTTACAATTAAATGTTAGCTAAGGACATATCACTTGCGAAAATCCTTAGGAGGTATTAAGACGAACGATAGTAATTTTCGAAACTATAACCGATCGCTATTGTCGTACCGTTAGAGACGAGCAATGGGGGAGTCAAAGGAAGTATGTTCGTGTCCCGGTACATGCTTTTCTTTTAATCTTCGCGTTTGTAGCAGACTATGGGACATTTTTATTCATGTAACAGAATTACATTCTGCAACGTTTGATGTTACCTGCTTATAAGAGAGTGCTCAGTCAGTAATAAGTTTCTTCGATTTCGTGACTGTATTCGGATTAACAAACGAAAGATGACGTTGCTGCGAGTGAAACAACCAGCAATGACATTTATATTCTTTCTCGTCACAAATATCTGAAATTATTTTCAGAATATTTTGCGATTTCAAAGGGTGTGGTTAGGCAGGAATCTAATCTAACTGCTGCGAGTGAAATGAGCACCAATGACATTTATGTTCTTACATGTCAGAAATACTTGGCTGTTTATTTCCGAATATGTTGCGATTTCCGACAGTGTGAATAGGAAGGAACCTACAAACACAGCTTGATTTGCTGCGAATGAAACGAGCAGCAATCATATTTATAGTCTTGAATGAGATTTTCGCTCTCCAGCGGAGTGTTCGCTGATATGAAACTTCCTGGCAGATTAAAACTGTGTGCCGAACCAAGACTCGAACTCGGGACCTTGCCCGCGAGAGGCAAACGTTCCGAGTTCGAGTCTCGGTCCGGCACACAGTTTTAATGTACCAGGAAGTTTCATATTTATAGTCTTGTTTGTCACAAATATTTCGCTGCCATCGAATTCTTAACAACGATTTTGAAAATTTGGCCGTCAGGACAAAGATCGCACCACGCAGCAAGCAATTAACACATGACCGATTTCCGAACGCCAGTTGCAAGCGGTAATCCTTCCTCATTTTTAGTCGCTCGTACACAATGCACGCGCGGAAATACTTCCTCATTTTTAGTCGCTCGTACACAATGACTTCCGAAAGTATGGCGGATAATAGTACATGAGGCACCGCAGTGAGTGTTGAACAACGTGGCGCAGCCTGTCTATTTATACACTGTCTCTTCGGTCACGCTTTTGACATACGATTTCAAACCTGACAGAAACTGCGATTGGCAGTGAATGCAGATCCATCTTAAACTACACTGAAGCTCCAAAGAAACTGGTATAAGCATGCGTATCCAAATACAGAGATATGTAAACAGGCAGAATACGGCGCTGCGGTCGGCAAACGCTTATATAAGACAACAAGTGTCTGGCGCAGTTGTTAGATCGGTTACTGCCGCTACAATGGCAGGTTATGAAAATTTAAGGGACTTTGAACGTGGTGTTATAGTCAGCGCACGACCGATGGGACACAGCATCTCCGAAGTAACGATGAAGTGGGGGTTTTCCCATATGGACATTTCACGAGTGCACTGTGAATATCAGGAATCCGCTGAAACATCAAATCTCCGACATCGCTGCTCCCTGAAAAAGATCCAACAAGAACGGACCAATGACGACTGAAGAGAATCGTTCAACGTGACAGAAGTGCAACCCTTCCGCAAATTGCTGCAGATTTCAATGCTGGGCCACTAAAAAGTGTCAGCGTGCGAACCATTCAATGAAGCATCATCGATATGGGCTTTCGGAGCCGAATTACTACTCATGTACACTTTACGCCTGGCTTTGGTCCGCCAACACCGACATTGGACTGTTGATGACTGGGCACATGTTGCCTAATCGGACGAGACTTGTTTCACATTGTATCGAGCGGATGGACGTGTACGGGTATGGAGACAACCTCATGAATCCATGAACGCTCCACGTTAGCAGGGGATTGTTCAAGCTGGTGGAGGCTCTGTAATGGTGTGGGGCGTGTGCAGTTAGAGTGATATGGGACCCCTGATACGTCTAGATACGACTCTGACAGGTGACACGTACGTAAGCATCCTATATTATCACCTGCATCCATTCATGTCCATTGTGCATTCCGACGGACTTGGGAATTCCAGCAGGACAATGCGACATACCACAATTCCAGAATTGCTACAGAGTGGCTCCAGGAACACTCTTATGAGTTTAAACACTTTCGTTGGCCACTGAACTCGCCAGACATGAACGTTATTGAGCATATCTGTGAAGCATTGCAGTGTGCTGTTCAGAAGAGATCTCCACCCCTTCATACTCTTACGGATTTATGGAGAGCCCTGAAGGATTCATGGTGTCAGTTCCCTCCAGCACTACTTCATACATTAGTCGAGTCCATGCCACGTTGTGTTGCGGCAATTCTGCGTGCTTGCGCGGACTCTATACGATATTACTCTGTTGTACCAGTTTATTTGGCTCTTCAGTGTATATACACTTACGGAAAAATATCGCAACACCGAAAAGTAATCAATACTGGGTACTGAAATTTCGGAAGTACATTCGCCGAGGTAAGATGTTTAAGTTATTTAACACTGCAAGATCTCAGGTTAATGCAAGCGCAATACAAGCCACTGCAAATGTGAAATGCTGGTATATTAAAAACGGGGCAACCGCTGGAATGTTGAATGCAAGCATGCAGACGTGCATGCACTGTGTTTTACAAGTTCCGGATGTTAGTTTATGGAACGTAGTTCTATGCCTGTTGTAGTTGGTCGGTCTGTAGAAGGACGATTAATGGTTTGTGGATCACGCTGGAGTTGTCGTCCGATGATGTTTCATATGTGCTCGATTGGAGAAAGATCTGGTGGTCGAGCAGGCCACGGAAACAAGTCGACACTCAGTAGAGTTTGTTGGGTTTCAACAGTGGTATGTGGGCGAGCGTTATCCTGTTGGAAAGCGCCCCCTGGAATGGTATTCATGAACGGCGGCAAACAAGGTCGAATGTACAAATCTGCAGTCAGTGTGCGAACCATGAGAGTGCTCCTGCTGTCATACGAAATCGCACTCCAGAACATAACTTTAGGTGCAGTTTGAGTGCGTCTAGTACACAGGCAGGTGCCCTGCAGGCGCACAACAGGCCTCCTAACCAAAACACGGCCATCAGTGGCTTCGAAGCAGATCTCTACCCCACCCTCCGGTGAGGTCTCACTTGACACCACCGATGTCGCAAATGGCGGGTTTTGGGTTAGTGGAATGCACGCTACAGGCCGTCTGGCTCGGAGCTGTCCTTGACGTAACAGATTTGTAACAGCTCGTTGTGTCAAAGTGGTGCCAACTGCTGCTCAAATTGCTGCTGCAGTTGCATTACGATGCGCCAGAGCCTTACACTGAAAACAATGGTATTCTCTGTCATTAGCGTCACATGGCTGCCCGGATCCCGGTCTTCTTGCGACGGTACATTCTTGTGACAAGCGCTGCCAGCAATCATGTACGGTGGCTACATTCCTGCCAAGTCTTTCTGCAATATAGCAGAGAGTATATGCATCTTCTCGTAGCCGAATAACACGACCTCGTTCAAACTCAGTGAGGTATTGATGACGGTGTCTTTGTGGCCCTAAAGGCATTCTTGGCTAACATCAACTCACCACGGCCACTCTAGAGGGTAACTAACGCGTGTATTTAACGCTAACCGGATTTGCGTCCTCACAGTGGCTCTACTAGCGCCACTCATATGTGACCGGCGTGAAATTTGAACAGACATGTAGAAACACGCCTACCAACTTTCATTCGCATCGTACGACACCCCCTCAGTATTTCGATTTTCTTGCCGTTAGGGTACGTATCGAGCATTCGCCCCCTTTGCTGAGTGGTCCCCGTGTCTGACCTAAGAGTGGCGATTTTTCCTCTTTTCAAATGATGTCGTCTGGTATGGCCAATTTGATGTTTAGCAGTTATGATGGGGCTATATTAATATACAGGGCTATTACAAATGATTGAAGCGATTTCATAAATTCACTGTAGCTCCATTCATTGACATATGGTCACGAAACACTACAGATACGTAGAAAAACTCATAAAGTGTTGTTCGGCTGAAGCCGCACTTCAGGTTTCTGCCGCCAGAGCGCTCGAGAGCGCAGTGAGACAAAATGGCGACAGGAACCGAGAAAGCGTATGTCGTGCTTGAGATGCACTCACATCAGTCAGCCATAACAGTGCAACGACACTCCAGGACGAAGTTCAACAGAGATCCACCAACAGCTAACTCCATTCGGCGATGGTATGCGCAGTTTAAAGATTCTGGATGCCTCTGTAAGGGGAAATCAACGCGTCGGCCTGCAGTGAG
The DNA here is from genome assembly GCF_023864345.2 of Schistocerca serialis cubense. Lineage (NCBI taxonomy): Eukaryota > Metazoa > Arthropoda > Insecta > Orthoptera > Acrididae > Schistocerca > Schistocerca serialis. Next base: position 220,734,137 of record NC_064639.1, on the reverse strand, counting down.
CGAAGAAACGGTTGAACGCGTGCGGGCAAGTTTCACGCGTAGCCCGCGGAAGTCGACGAATAAAGCAAGCAGGGAGCTAAACGTACCACTGCCGACGATTTGGAAAATCTTACGGAAAAGGCTAAAGCAGAAGCCTCACCGTTTACAATTGCTACATGCCCTGACACCCGATGATAAATTCAAACGCTTTGAATTTCCGGCGCGGTTGCAACAGCTCATGGAAGAGGATGCGTTCAGTGCGAAACTTGTTTTCAGTGATGAAGAATAATTTTTTCTTAATGGTGAAGTGAACAGACACAATGTGCGAATCTGGGCGGTAGAGAATCCTCACGCATTTGTGCAGCAAATTCGCAATTCACCAAAAGTTAACGTGTTTTGTGCAATCTCACGGTTTAAAGTTTACGGCCCCTTTTTCTTCTGTGAAAAAAACGTTACAGGACACGTGTATCTGAACATGCTGGAAAATTGGCTCATGCCACAACTGGAGACCAACAGCGCCGACTTCATCTTTCAACAGGATGTGTTCCACCGCACTTCCATCATGATGTTCGGCATTTCTTAAACAGGAGATTGGAAAACCGATGGATCGGTCGTGGTGGAGATCATGATCAGCAATTCATGTCATGGCCTCCACGCTCTCCCGACTTAACCCCATGCGATTTCTTTCTGTGGGGTTATGTGAAAGATTCAGTGTTTAAACCTCCTCTACCAAGAAACGTGCCAGAACTGCGAGCTCGTATCAACGATGCTTTCGAACTCATTGATGGGGACATGCTGCGCCGAGTGTGGGAGGAACTTCATTTTCGGCTTGATGTCTGTCGAATCACTAAAGGGGCACATATCGAACATTTGCGAATGCGTAAATAACTTTTTGGGTTTTTGTATGTGTGTGCAAAGCATTGTGAAAATATCTCAAATAATAAAGTTGTTGTAGAGCTGTGAAATCACTTCAATAATTTGTAATAACCCTGTACTGCCATACTGACGTGACGTGAAAAGATACGTAAATAACATACGATTGTAAGAACTAGGTTATACCAGCTCATGTATGACTGATTGTACTCTATGCATTTCTGGTTATTTCACGCATGCTGTATACCGATACTGTGATAATGGCTATAAATCGAAACTGGTTGTGATAATAAGGGATGTATAGACAGCTGTGTGTCATGAATTACATAAAATACACGGCGATCCAGAAAGGATACTTAGTATTCAGGGGTAAGACAGGAACGATCATTCCAAAGCAAAAGCTCTAGTGCACATGGGCTCTAAGATATATACTTTAAGAGCTATGATTATTTGTTCACAATCCATTGTATGAAGCTTTTTCCTTTCCATATTTTGAGAGGAGGTAGTATGGACAAAAAAAGAAGAAATGTTAGTAAGTATTTACATGCAGTCATAATAGTCAGCACTTGTCATCAATAATTCACGGACCAGTCACATTAATATGACCACCGGAGTTCGACGTCAACACGCAATAACCACTCACAGACGGCAGATTGTAGGATTAGCAGTTCAAATGTTCAAATGTGTGTGAAATCTTATGGTACTTAACTGCTAAGATCATCAGTCCCTAAGCTTACACACTACTTAACCTGCATTTTCCTAAGGACAAACACACACACCCATGCCCGAGTGTGCTCCCTGCCGCCGTTGGATAAGCAGCTGCCAGCAGCAAGTCGTATACTCCTAGCTCACTTATTTGTTACATAGTTTAATTCTTAATTTCTTTGCGTGTTTTTGGGTACTTGCATTGTTTAATTCATAAATTTTGGGCGTATTGTAGTATTTGAGAGTTGTAGCATCGCGTTTTAGTACCTGAATAGTGTAAATTCCCGTAGTCGTCTGTCTTCTGTTTTTGTTTTGAACGGCCAGTGTCGGTTGGTCCTTTCGCTCACAGCTGCAGGCGGTGCTGACTTCGGATGCGCATCTTGAGGCTGTTGCCAATGGGCATCACTATGGGGCACTATGGGGAGCCGGACTTGGGTATCATGGGCATGTCAACCTCGTCCCGTCTGTCCCCAGATTGATCTGCCGCTGTGGTTGCCCCGGTTGCTGCCCGAAGTGGGGCTGAGCCCTCGCCTGTGGTTGATTGGGAGGTCGTTCCAAGGCGTGGCAGGCAGCAAAAGACGTCCCCAGAGGCTGATCAGAAAGCCTCCCCGATGCGTCTGACAAACAGGTTTCAGGTACTGTCTCTGGCTGAGCCAGATGCAACTGCCTGCCCTGTTTCAGTGGATGATTCTCAGCCTTCAAGGTCTGGGCAATCACAGATGGTGGGCTTATTGGTAGTTGGGAGCTCCAATGTGAGGCGCGTAATGGGGCCCCTTAGGGATATGGCGGCTAAGGAGGGGAAGAAATCCAGTCTGCACTCCGTGTGCATTCCGGGTGGAGTCATTCCTGATGTGGAAAGGGTCCTTCCGGATGCCATGAAGAGCACAAGGTGCAGCCAGCTGCAGGTGGTGGCAAATGTCGGCACTAATGACGTGTGTCGCTTTGGATCTGAGGAAATTCTCTCTGGATTCCAGCGGCTATCTGATTTGGTGAAGGCTGCCAGTCTTGCGTACGAGATGAAGGCAGAGCTCACCATCTGCAGCATCGCTGACAGAACCGACTGCGGACCTTTGGTGCAGAGCCGGGTGGAGGGTCTGAATCAGAGGCTGAGACGGTTTTGCGACCGTGTTGGCTGCAGATTCCTTGAATTGCGCCATAGGGTGGTGGGGTTTCGGGTTCCGCTGAACAGGTCAGGAGTTCACTACACTCAGCTGGCGGCTACACGGGTAGCGGAGGCTGTGTGGCATGGACTGGGCGGTTTTTTAGGTTAGAAGGCCTCGAGAAAGTACGGGGTGGACTGCAATCTCAAAGGGTGCATGGCAAATGCAGGACGTGCTTGGATCAAGGAACAGTCGGAATTGTAGTTGTAAATTGTTGTAGTTGTGCTGGGAAAGTCCCTGAGCTTCAAGCGCTAATAGAAAGCACAGAAGCTGAAATCCTTATAGGTACAGAAAGCTGGCTAAAGCCTGAAATAGGTTCTGCAGAAATTTTTACGAAGTCTCAGTCAGACGGTGTTAAGGAAAGATAGATAAGGCAGAATTGGTGGTGGAGTGTTTGTGTCTGTCAGCAGTGGTTTATCTTGTAGTGAAGTCGAAATAGATACTCCGTGCGAATTGGTATGGGTGGAGGTTATACTTAACAGCCGAACTAAGTTGGCTCCTTCTACCGACCCCCAGACTCCGATGATATAGTTGCTGAACAGTTCAGAGAAAATTTGAGTCTCGTAACAAATAAATACCCCACTCATACAGTTATAGTTGGTGGGGACTTCAACCTTCCCTCGATATGTTGGCAAAAATATTTGTTCAAAACCGGTGGTAGGCAGAAAACATCGTCCGAGGTTGCCCTAAATGCTTTCTCCGAAAATTATTTCGAACAATTAATCCACGAACCCACGCGAATTGTAAATGGTTGCGAAAACACACTTGACCTCTTAGCCACAAACAATCCAGAGCTAATAGAAAGCATCATGACTGATACAGGGTTAGTGATCACAAGGTCGTTGTAGCTAGGCTCAATACTGTTTCTTCCAAATCCACCAGAAACAAACGCAAAATAATTTTACTTAAAAAAGTGGATAAAGTGTGACTAGAAGCCTTACTAAGAGACAATCTCCATTCCTTCCGAACTGACTATGCAAATGTAGACGAGATGTGGCTCAAATTCAAAGATATAGTAGAAACAGCAATTGAGAGATTCATACCACATAAATCGGTAAGAGATGGAACTGATCTCCCATGGTACACAAAACAGGTCCGAACGCTGTTGCAGAGGCAACGGAAAAAGCAGGCAAAGTTCAGAAGAACGCGAAATCCCGAAGATTGGCTCAAATTAACAGACGCGCGAAATTTCGCACGGACTTCAATGTGAGATGCCTTTAATAGGTTCCACAACGAAACATTATCTCGAAATTTGGTAGAAAATCCGAAGAAATTCTGGTCGTATGTAAAGTACACAAGCGGCAAGACGCAGTCAATACCTTCGCTGCGCAGTGCCGATGGTACTGTTACCGACGACTGTGCCGCTAAAGCGGAGTTATTGAACGCAGTTTTCCGAAATTCCTTCACCAGGGAAGACGAATGGAATATTCCAGAATTTGAAACACAACAGATGCTAGCATGAGTTTCTTAGAAGTAGATACCTTAGGGGTTGCGAAGCAACTAAAATCGCTTGATACGGGCAAGTCTTCAGGTCCAGATTGTATACCGATTAGGTTTCTTTCAGATTACGCTGATACAATAGCTCACTACTCAGCAATCACATACAGCCGCTCGCTCACCGATAGATCTGTACTTACAGATTGGAAAATTGCGCAGGTCGCACCAGTGTTTAAGAAGGATAGTAGGAGTTATAAAATAAATAAAATAAAATAAAATAAAATAAAATATTAATTATTTTTATCTGTCTGATTGGCTCTCCTATGAGTCGTCAGGTTTTGATTATTCGGTATCAGACTCTTGACAATGGCTTTTTCGTAAAGGCAATGTTACTCGTAGTTGACCGTGAAATAAAACTGAAATAATCGGACTTCGTAATTAAATCGTTTCCAAAGACTGCTGCGGTAGGTGCGGACTCATAATCTAAATCTCAATATTACAATAATTTGCCAGCCATGCCAAAACGTCGTACAGAGGTGATTGTCTATTTTATAAATATAAATTCTTTACAGAATCGAGTGCCTAGTATGGTTGCAATTTTCTATATCATGAAATATGGCGGTGTGCCAGACAATAAACTAAAATACGTGCTTCTCGCACCACTTCAACGAGAGCTCTTCTTTTTTTTTTTAATCAAACATACGACTAACGAAAATGTACTTTTGTTTTATCAGCGACACAGCGCTGCAGTTGTGTGCCATAGGCTTTATTTATTTGTCACTGATTATTTATTTAATTAATATCTCGCGTTTCCGAGGAAACTCACGCTCGGCATGCAAATGTGCCTTTATAGAGTAATCCATCGAACTACAGATCTATATCACTGACGTCGGTTTGCAGTAGGGTTTTGGAGCATATACTGTATTCAAACATTATAAATCACCTCGAAGGGAACGATCTATTGATACGTAATCAGCATGGTTTCAGAAAACATCGTTCTTGTGCAACGCAGCTAGCTCTTTATTAGCACGAAGTAATGGCCGCTATCGACAGGGGATCTCAAGTTGATTCCGTATTTCTAGATTTCCGGGAAGCTTTTGACACCGTTGCTCACAAGCAATTCTAATCAAGCTGCGGGCCTATGGGGTATCGTCTCAGTTGTGCGACTGGATTCGTGATTTCCTGTCAGGAAGGTCGCAGTTCGTAGTAATAGACGGCAAATCATCGAGTAAAACTGAAGTGATGTCAGGTGTTCCCCAGGGAAGCGTCCTGGGACCTCTGCTGTTCCTGATCTATATAAATGACCTGAGTGACAACCTGAGCAGTTCTCTTAGGTTGTTCGCAGATGATGCTGTAATTACCGTCTAGTAAGGTCATCCGAAGACCAGTATCAGTTGCAAAGCGATTTTGAAAAGATTGCTGTATGGTGTGGCAGGTGGCAGTTGACGAGTTCCAAAAGAAATCCGTTGGAATTCGATTACTCGATAAATAGTACAATTCTCAAGGCTGTCAATTCAACTAAGTACCTGGGTGTAAAAATTACGAACAACTTCAGTTGGAAAGACCACGTAGATAATATTGTGAGGAAGGCGAACCGAAGGTTGCGTTTCATTGGCAGGACACTTAGAGGATGTAACAAGTCCACTAAAGAGACAGCTTACACTACACTCGTTCGTCCTCTGTTAGAATATTGCTGCGCGGAGTGGGATCCTTACCAGGTGGGATTGACGGATGACATCGGAAGGGTGCAAAAAAGGGCAGCTCGTTTTGTATTATCACGTAATAGGGGGGAGAGTGTGGCAGATATGATACGCGAGTTGGGATGGAAGTCATTAAAGCAAAGACGTTTTTCGTCTCGGCGAGATCTATTTACGAAATTTCAGTCACAAACTTTCTCTCCCGAATGGGGAAATATTATGTTGAGCCCAACCTACATAGGTAGGAATGATCATCAAAATAAAATAAGAGAAGTTAGAGCTCGAACAGAAAGGTTTAGGTGTTCGTTTTCCCCGCGCGCTGTTCGGGTGTGGAATGGTAGGGAGATAGTATGATTGTGGTTCGATGAACCCTCTGCCAAGCACTTGCATGTGAATTGCAGAGTAATCATGTAGATGTGGATGTAGATGTAGAGGACTCGAACCTCCGCCGGGATCAGCCGCACAATCCATGACTGATTAGCAGTGGACAGTATGTAACGCGTGTGAGGGGTACGCGGAAAACAGTGCAGTCTTTGCCGTAATGCGGAGACGGAGCGATTTATCTGAGGCCAAAAAGGACGTGATCACTGTCTTTCGGACCAAGGGTGGAAGTATTTCCGAAACTGCCAAACCTGGAAACTTTTCGCTTGCCATAATGGTTAAAGTATACCGTGCATGGTAAAATTGCGACTGTGGTGCACCACAGCTCACAGATAACAAGGGTGAACAACGGCTGGGGAGATGTGTACGGGCAGATAAACGTGCAACTGTTGATCAACTGTTGAGTGAATGTTGCTGCGTATGGTCCTACATAGCAGTCGCCTAGATCATGCACCCTTGCTGACTGCTGTTCATCAACGACGGAGGCTGGAATTTGCATACCAGTAGCGTAACTGGATGTCCAGTGAGTGGCGACAGGTGGTCCTTTCAGAAGAATCGGACTTTATGCTTCATCGGACAGATAGCCATCAGCATCTACGGCGTCAAGAATCTGAAAGCAAACACAACAGCCGCAGGAGGGAGCGTTATGGTCTGGAGAATGTTTTCATGTCATTCGCTGCGTAATCTTGTCGTTCTGGAAGGCACAATGGATCGGCGCAAGTATAGATCTATCCTTGGGGAGCATGACCACCTTTTCATGCAGCTTTTTTTTCCGGACACGATTGCATCTACCAGCAGGACAATGCAACATGTCATACAGTTGGCATTGTACATGCTCGGTTCGAAGAGCAGCAGGATGAATTTACCGTATTCCCCTGTCCACCAAAATTACCCGGTTTAAGCCCAATCGAAAATATTTGGGAGCAGCTCGATTGGGCTGCTCGTGCCATGGATCCTTAACCGAGATACCTAGCGCAGCTGGCTGCGGCACTGTAGTCGGCACGGCTGCACAGCCCCTTGGTACCTTTCAGAACCTCACTGGCTCTCTTCCTGCACGTCTCGCATAATCAGGCTTTTGACAGGTGGTCACATTCATGTGACTGGTCAGTGTAGTATGCGCTTTCAGACAGGCGGGTATAGATTTTTCTTCGGTTGCATGCAACATTCATCAGCAGGGTGGCGGTCGTGAGTTTAGGCACCCCTTGTAACAACGGGGCGTCTTTCTTCCTGCACATCTAGCATAATCAGGCTTTTGAGAGGTGATCACATTAATGTGACTTGTCAGTGTAATATGTGCTTTCACACAGGTGGGTATAGATTTTTCTTCGGTTGCGTGCAACATTCATCAGCAGGGTGGCGGTCGCGAGTTTAGGCACCCCTTGTAACAACGGGGAATCTTTCTTCCTGCACGTCTCGCATAATCAGGCATTTCATAGGTGGTCACATTAATGTGACTGGTCAGTGTAGTATGCGCTTTCACACAGGCGGGTATAGATTTTTCTTCGGTTGCATGTAACATTCATCAGCAGGGTGGCGGTCGCGAGATTAGGCACCCCTTGTAACAACGGGGCGTCTTTCTTCCTGCACGTGTCCCATAATCTGGCTTTTGAAAGGTGGTCAGATTAATGTGACTTGTCAGTGTAGTATGCGCTTTAAGACAGGCGGGTATAGATATTTCTTCTGTTGTGTGCAACATTCATCAGCACGGTAGCGGTCGCGAGTTTAGGCAGCCTGTGTAACAACGGGGCATCTTTTGCGCTGGAAGGAACCTGAAAATGGCCACTAAAGTTTTCTGGCGTAAAGGAGAGGAAGTACGCAGAACTTGCATTCTTTAGGATACGTATTCAATATGTCTGCGCGGCGCAAATTTGAAGGCCTAGAGCACCACACTCACCTCGTAGTACTCGCGACTGCTGGAAGCTTTCAGCGCCGATATCCACTCCTCCATCTCCTTCCGCGATTCTGCACACAGCACCAACCGCCGGAATGGCGTTATCACCTGCAACACGGCCAAAGGCGTCGGCAATTAGCAAAGCTCAAGCTGTACTCTCTCCATGCAGCTATTGCAGACGTGAGTACACTGCTTGGCAATTGCTAAGGAACAACTAACACTTGCTGAGGAACAACTGACAATTGCTATCGAGCAACCGACAAATGCTTCGGAACATCCGACCAATAATAGTAAAAGGAAATGTAGGGGGCGGGACGTGTTAACTGCATCGAAACCAGCGCGTTCGACAATTTATGAGGTACGGTTTATGACAAAGGTTGTCGTCAACTGATTAGTGCGACATTCTGTGTGGTACAGCAACATATCTGCAAGACAAAATTTGAGTGCTTACTATCGTGGACGTTTAGTTGGGCGGCCACAGTAATGGGTGTGTCCAAAAGTGTCATATCGCGATTACAAAAGGTCGCCGGAAACATGCCAGTGGTTGTAGACGGACTAGCACATCGCAAGAGAGTCAATACGTTGCCCAAGTGGCGAAAAGGGAGGGACATCTCACTCCGAGGCAGATCGCTGCAGACCTCGCAATCGCTGCGGGTACACCTGTTTCTGCTAGTATCATTACACGGTGTTTAAATGCTCAGAAGCTTGTTAAATGCATCGCACTTCAACCAGTCGTCATCAATAAAGAGTTCGTTGGTGTAGGGATGTAGGGAGTTTGTTGGTTGGAATCAGGGAACAGTAATGACTCCGACCAATCCCGCTTCACTGTGGCAAGTGTCCCAGTTAGTGTAGAGAGAGAGAGAAAGAGGAGGCGCGGGGGGCACGTTACACACCACAAAATGTTCATGAACGTCCTCTGTGTGGCTCTGAGCACTATGGGACTCAGCTTCTGAGGTCATTAGTCCCCGAGAACGTAGTACTAGTTAAACCTAACTAACCTAAGCACATCACACACATCCATGCCCGAGGCAGGATTCGAACCTGCGACCGTAGCGGTCTCGCGGTTCCAGACTGCAGCGCCTAGAACCGCACGGCCACTTCGGCCGGCTCCTCTGTGTGGCCTAGGAGTTATGATGTGGACAGGCATTACGTTGTTGTTGGTTGTCAGTATGTTAAGTGGGCCAATGTTGACAGTAGCGTCGGCGCTAACATGTCGACAAGTAGCGAAGAGGGTGTTTTGGTTGAACAGCGTTGCATATCTTTGCGCGTGGTACCGCTGCAGCACAGTGAGATTATTCTGGATCATATACGTTTGTTTAGGGGTGCGATAGGTTCCGACCTTTACGGGTGACAGTGACCTTCCATCCAGGACCTCTCAGAGAATTGGAATGTGAAGCTACTGGAAGTATGGAATGGCCTGCATACTTCCCGGACATAAAGCCTATAGTGCATGTCTGGGATGCTCTTGGTAGACTTGTTTTTCAACCAAAAACCATCTCTTCTAACCGTGCAAGAACTGAAAATTGCCTTGAGTGGGACAATACCCCGCAAGAAGTCCTGAACTGTTTGGTAGCCAGCGTGAATAACAGGGGCAAAATGTGCCCTACTGCCCGAGGAGGGCATATTCCTTATTGAGAGTCCGATGGTGACGTTTTGTTCGGAGCCTGACCTGTATAACACATTAGGTGAAATCTGAACCTTTTTCTTTATAATTGTACCACTGACCACTATTACGTATGTATTGTGTGTCTCAACGTCGTCCACCACTGCCTGTGATTATTCCTGTCCAACAATGTCTCTGCTCCTTAGCAATTATCAAGCGGTGTACTATGGTCGTGCCACGAGGTGTCTGTTGTCTCAGGGGCGAGGGATAGGGTGAGAGGAACGTGCATTGTGGGGCCTTTTGTTATCAACATTTTGTTGCTTGTTAGTGCGTTAAGTGGGCCATTGAAGCAGTTCCGGCTGCAGCGTCGGCGCCCACTAACATACCTAGGAGCTGCGTGGGCATTAGGCACACCGTAGCTCTCCAGAAAACAAAGAGTTCTGTGATTTAACACTCTGGACTGTATCTTTGGTTTTTCATAAATCATGAAAATAAGATTTCGATAAAACAAGCCAACGAAAAAGTATATTTTGCTAGGTAACAGCTTAACCCCACAATTTTTTGGGCACTGAATCCTTATCCGAACTCAGTTTTCGCCTGTCGCTTAAAATTTTGTCATAATCTAAGTTCGTTATAAATTAGAAAACTGCCAAAACATGTGAAACTGGAATGAAAAAAATTAATTTTTCAGTATGTGCAATATTAAATCCAGTGTAGACTTTCGAAGACAGCTCTCAGAGAGTTCCTGATCAATACAGGTGTGAGGCAAGGAGACGGTATTTCGTGTATGTCGTTCAAGTGTGTTCAGGAAAAAAAAAACAATCCAGCGGGCTTCGGATTAAAGATGGGGATCACAGTAGATAACCTAAGGATCCCATGCCTGGTCTTTGCTGATGACCTGGCTTTACTAATAAATGACATGCAAGAGGCTCTCATTGAACTCCAGAAACTATATTTAGCAACAGAGAAAACAGGTCTATTCATCAAACTCTGGAAAGACTGAATTCGTTACCAATATTAAAGGCGTCCCTAGGATGATAAGAATGAGAGCTACATGATGAAAGATTTATAGACGAGGGTAGGATACTCTTAGCAGTTCCAGTTGTGTTGACAGTTCGAGCGGCGCCGTCTATTGGCCGACGAATTTGTAGCAGTTCTGAAGCGAATGCCTTGAAATGTACAGTTTAGAAATGGTGTTGAACTTACGAGGGCTTAAGTTCAGTAGATGCGTTTTTTAAAAGGGCACAGTTTCAACGCGACAATTAACCAGTGTATTGTGACTGTTTGATAAGCAAGCCGTTCCGTGGACTGTTGGTAGACATTCTTTGTATTCAGTTTCACTTACCGAGAGTGAGATTCAGTTTAGAGTAATTGGCATTATAAGCTGTGAATTTAATTTACAGTTTACGTTCATGTTCAAAAGTAGGGTAGCAAAGGCTATTCTAGATCATAATAAATGAGTGACACTGTAAATCAGATTTTAAAAGCCACACAGTTTTGAATTGCAAGTTTTTTAGATAACAAATTTTAAGCTAATTAATTTCACTAACAAAGCATATTAAGAGAGTCAAAACCATGAAGTACCTTGGAGAATGGATCTCAGATCATCTTAGTGAAACTGTAGGTCTCTAACAAAGTAGAAACATACTACATAGACAGGGCATACTGTGCTTGGAAAAAAAATGTACGCCTCAAAACATCTACCGATGAAAATCAAACTAAGACCCTATAACACAGCAGTCAGGCTGTCAGTTGTCTATGAAGCAGTGTGTCTATTCCTAACCAAGAACATCCCAATAAGAATCCTCGAATTACGAGAAAGGAAATTCCTGCGAAAGATTGTGTCATCAAGGATCCTACCAGATGGGAAACGATAGTACTAACCATATCGTGGACTCAACCAACACAAAGAAATCTCGCTGATACCACCAGAAGAAGACAACTAGCGTTCTAAGGGTACCTGTTCTATAAGAGCTTCAGAATAGCGAACAAGGGTAAAGCCATTGGATCCCTGTGGATCAAGCAAATAAGAAAGACCATGCAGAACTTCATATTAGGTAAGACATAGTAACTAACAGGAGTGCCTACCAGTTTGCTATTGAAACCAGGCCCTTCATAGCATCTCTTACATAAGACCAGTAAATGGTCCCAATAACACAAAACAAAGTGCACCAGGAAAATGGATTAATACTGGGCTAATACGAAAGCTCAAGGTACTAACAAGGAGACATCTACTAAACTTCACCAAGAGCATCAAATGTGGCAGACGACAACAGCACAGCAAAAGCACAAGCAACTTGATCCACAGATGACCCAAACGACTTTTAAAAAAATGACAAAGATTTTACTGAAGTATAAACGTGAAACACCTCTTTTATTACAAAGGCGTTATGTGTACTTTGGCTTATAAACTGTAACGTAACAGCTTAAATTAGGCCAAAAAATTTGTTAAAACTTTTTCGGTTAAACCATGTCCATAAAAATCGAAACAAGAAGTATCAACGTTTTTAACTATGTGAACTGTAAAGATGTTTTCTAACTATGCTGAATGCCTTTGATAATCGGTTAGAAAATGGAGTAATTAATATACACTCCTGGAAATGGAAAAAAGAACACATTGACACCGGTGTGTCAGACCCACCATACTTGCTCCGGACACTGCGAGAGGGCTGTACAAGCAATGATCACACGCACGGCACAGCGGACACACCAGGAACCGCGGTGTTGGCCGTCGAATGGCGCTAGCTGCGCAGCATTTGTGCACCGCCGCCGTCAGTGTCAGCCAGTTTGCCGTGGCATACGGAGCTCCATCGCAGTCTTTAACACTGGTAGCATGCCGCGACAGCGTGGACGTGAACCGTATGTGCAGTTGACGGACTTTGAGCGAGGGCGTATAGTGGGCATGCGGGAGGCCGGGTGGACGTACCGCCAAATTGCTCAACACGTGGGGCGTGAGGTCTCCACAGTACATCGATGTTGTCGCCAGTGGTCGGCGGAAGGTGCACGTGCCCGTCGACCTGGGACCGGACCGCAGCGACGCACGGATGCACGCCAAGACCGTAGGATCCTATGCAGTGCCGTAGGGGACCGCACCGCCACTTCCCAGCAAATTAGGGACACTGTTGCTCCTGGGGTATCGGCGAGGACCATTCGCAACCGTCTGCATGAAGCTGGGCTACGGTCCCGCACACCGTTAGGCCGTCTTCCGCTCACGCCCCAACATCGTGCAGCCCGCCTCCAGTGGTGTCGCGACAGGCGTGAATGGAGGGACGAATGGAGACGTGTCGTCTTCAGCGATGAGAGTCGCTTCTGCCTTGGTGCCAATGATGGTCGTATGCGTGTTTGGCGCCGTGCAGGTGAGCGCCACAATCAGGACTGCATACGACCGAGGCACACAGGGCCAACACCTGGCATCATGGTGTGGGCAGCGATCTCCTACACTGGCCGTACACCACTGGTGATCGTCGAGGGGACACTGAATAGTGCACGGTACATCCAAACCGTCATCGAACCCATCGTTCTACCATTCCTAGACCGGCAAGGGAACTTGCTGTTCCAACAGGACAATGCACGTCCGCATGTATCCCGTGCCACCCAACGTGCTCTAGAAGGTGTAAGTCAACTACCCTGGCCAGCGAGATCTCCGGATCTGTCCCCCATTGAGCATGTTTGGGACTGGATGAAGCGTCGTCTCAAGCGGTCTGCACGTCCAGCACGAACGCTGGTCCAACTGAGGCGCCAGGTGGAAATGGCATGGCAAGCCGTTCCATAGGACTACATCCAGCTTCTCTACGATCGTCTCCATGGGAGATGAGCAGCCTGCATTGCTGCGAAAGGTGGATATACACTGTACTAGTGCCGACATTGTGCATGCTCTGTTGCCTGTGTCTATGTGCCTGTGGTTCTGTCAGTGTGATCATGTGATGTATCTGACCCCAGGAATGTGTCAATAAAGTTTCCCCTTCCTGGGACAATGAATTCACGGTGTTCTTATTTCAATTTCCAGGAGTGTAGTTTAACGAAATTAGAAGTATTATAATGAATGATTTTTATAATTATAACGACTGTAATATGCATAGGGTATTTAAAAATGTATGATACTTTTGAAAAAGCAAATAAGAAAGTAAGGGATCCACTTTAGGTTTTCAACATGTGGTTTTCTTGCTGACCTTGGCGCAAAGTGGCACGGAGAGGACAGTAGGGAATGAAAGACGATTGTCACAGGCAGGGCAGCCTGGGGTGTGTTCATACATGTGTCATGCCTGGCGATGTTAATATTTTATGAGTGCTAAAGCTATGCATAATCGAGTGAAAGTTGGTGTGGCGACGACATTTCTGACGTAAGGTCGTCTCCAGAAACTGCGATTTTTGGAAAGTAACAATACCCACCATTAACATAGAATTTGGAGCCAACGCAACATTAAGAAAAATGGCTACCACAGGCAACGTGGTAGTAATAAATTAATTTCATCACACTGGAGACATGAAGAGCCTTGCCAATTATCATTATGCAATTTACCATTGTCGCATCACAACAGCCACAATAAACAAGGCAAGTCTTTTTTATTAAATCTGAGTGAACAGAGGTGTAAAAATATTACAGTCAAAAACTTCATTTGCAGCTATTGAATAGTTTCAATTATTTAAAAGTGTGTGTTAAATTCATTATCCTAAAGTCACAAACTGAGTCCTAATTTCCTGTTCATTCTGTTTAAATAATTCTGAGCAATACTAACCGGTCAAAAGAACGTATAAAATAATTTTGGAATCGCAATAATGAAAGATTGTTGTAAGTGTATTTGAAAAAGACGGTTTTTAAATTTATTTGTGTGCACATTAAATTGACTGGTCGCGTTACTAATTCAGTTAATGCTTCATATTTTGCGATATTTCACTGCAAAATTTAAAGATGGTAGCCACTGAGCTATGTCATAAACTCACAGCTGCTTTCGTCTTATCTACAAGTAGAACATTGAAAGTTAATTATTATAACGTAAATTCATTTCAGTAGCAGTTAAATAACTTCTGAAAGAATAAAGGTAAATTGCTCCCTGAGAGCTGGCGACCACAAATCTTCGTAGGGACTATTGTACGGTAAGATTATATCAGTCTACAATCCGTCCACTACTGTGATGAAGATAAAGCTACAAGGTAGACAGTGACGTGTTTATTGAGTGTAATATCCTTTTTTGTGCACCGAAGTCATTGGAGGTCAAGCCCTAATATTTGCAACGGATTTTGGAGAGAGGTCCAAGAGAAAAATAGATGCCTAAAATTAACAATATTCCGTTGGGTTGCATACGATCAAATCAACAATTAAACATTGTCAGAGTCAGCAAAATATTAACAGTTATAAAGTGCAACGTAAATACCAATGCTTTACTGAGTGCACAAAAGGGGTGATACAGCAGCCTGTTGTTTCGTAGCTCAGTAGGTGTCGATGCACTTTCTTTCAGTAACTTAAAATATTATTCTGTACCATATTACACATCACAGAGAGCAAATACAGCTATTGGAATAACTACAAGCTGCCAGTTTTGTAGTTAAAAAGAAATGCTTTTCCCACTAGTAAAACATTAAAAAGTCCTATTACACGCGATTCTTGTACTTTAAAAATTTTAGACGAGTCGTTCACACGTGAAATCGGCAGATTCGTTTTCAAAGCATACTGGAGACTCCCAGGAGAGACACACACAAACCATTTGTATGTTTTATGTTTTTGTTTGTGTGTGATATTCAGAAGTACAAACGTGGGTCATTAGTCTTTGTATGGCCCATTACGTATTCCTCTCCAGTACTGACCTCTTCATTTCAGAGTAAGAATGGCAACCTACTCCTCAGTTATTTGCTAGGGTATTCCCAGCTGTCTGCCACTACAGTTTTTACTCTCTACAGCTTCTTCAAGTACCATGGAAGTTATTCCTTGACGTCTTAACACATAACTTAACATTCTGGCACATCTTCTTTCCAATATTTTCCACACGTTCCTCTCCTAGCCTATTCTGTAGAGAACGTCTTCTTTTCTTATTTTATCAATCCAAATTTCCAACATCCTACCGCAGCACCACATCTCCGACACTTCGATTCACTTCCTTTCCGGTTTTCCCACAATTCATGAATCATTTCCACACAATGATGTGCTCCAAACGTACATTCTGAGAATTTTTTTCCCTCAGGTTAAGGCTGATGTTTGACACCAGTAGACTTCCTTTGGCCATGAATGCCCTCTTTGCCTGTGTTATCCTGTTTTTTATCTCTTCCGTGCTTCGTCCACTGTACGTTATTTTGCTTCAAAGGTAGCAGAATTCCTTCACTTTGTCTGCTTCGTCTCCCACAGTGTTGTTGTTAAGTTTAGCAATAATCCTATTTCTGATAAACGTCAATACTTTCGTTTTCTCCTGTTTATTCTCAATCCATATTCTACACTCATTAGACCATTCAATAGTATAATTTGTCCCATAATTCGTCTTCACTTTCACTAAGGATAGGAATATTATCAGCGAGCTTACCACTGGCAACATTACAATCTGGATTTTAGCCCCGCTCTTGAACCTTGCTTCTTAGACGTAAAGAGTTAACCGTAGGCGTGAAAGACTACATCCCTGTGTTATACCTAGGATTGCCATCCGTCCCGACATATCGGGGCCATCACCGTTAAGGACCACTTTGTCCCGACATAACCAAATTTCGTCCCGATTTTGCAAAATACTGTACGAGCTTGGCTCAAGTACTGAAGTAACACCATCTGATGTCGCAACATATGAACGCGGCCTCCGTCAGTTTTTTGTCAACAAGTTTATGTTGACAAGGTCGTCTCACAGATGGCGTTGCATGATGCAAGCACCTTATAGATCTATCACCATCATTCCAGAAAATACCAGACTTCTCCAGTAGTACGGGACTGAAACTATTTAAGCAGCGCCAAGCGGAAGAATCGGGCAGTTCCCATTTTGATAGCGTTCTGATAAGACGATTCTTTCTAAACGTAATACGAACAACGAGTACAAGTTAGTACTGTTTGAAGTGTTCACCGCGGGTACATAGAGCGTGAAGCGTATAGCGACGTGGCCTTCAATTACTATAGTATTATTTTCAACTTTTACGAATACCCAACCCCCCCCCCCCCCCCCCCCCCCCCCGCCCTCGTGAACCATGAGATAGCAACCACAACGGAGGGGTATTGGTTGCTGAAGAGGGGCAGCAGCCTTTTCAGTAGTTGCACGGGCAACAGTGTGGATGATTGACTGATCTGGTCTTGTAACGCTAACCAAAACGGCCTTGATGTGCTGGTACTGCAAACGGCTGAAAGCAAGGGGAAACTACGGCCGTAATTTTTTCCGAGGGCATGCAGCTTTACTGTATGGTTAAATGAAGATGGCGCCCTCTTGGGTAAAATATTTAGGAGGTAAAATAGTCCCCATTCGGAACTCTGGGCGGGGACTACTCAGGAGGACGTTGTTATCAGGAGAAAGAAAACTGGCGTTCTACGGATCGGAGCGTGGAATGTCAGATCCCTTAATCGGGCAGGTAGTTAGAAAATTTAAAAAGGGAAATTGATAGGTTAATGTTAGATATAGTGGGAATTAGTGAAGTTCGGTGGCAGGAGGAACAAGACTTCTGGACAGGTGAATACAGGGTTGTAAAAACAAAATCAAATAGGGGTAATGCAGGAGTAGGTTTAATAATGAATAGGAAAATAGGAATACGGGTAAGCTACTACAAACAGCATAGTGAACGCATTATTGTGGCCAAGATAGATACGAAGCCCACACCTACCCCAGTAGTACAAGTTTACATGCCAACTAGCTCCGCAGATGACGAAGAGATTGATGAAATGTATGATGAGATAAAAGAAATTATTGAGATAGTAAAGGGAGACGAAAATTTAATAGTCATGGGTGACTGGATAGTAGGAAAAGGAAGAGAAGGAAACGTAGTAGGTGAGTATGGAATGGGAGTAAGGAATGAAAGAGGAAGCCACATGGTAGAATTTTGCACAGAGCATAACTTGATCACACCTAACACTTGGTTCAAGAATCATGAAAGAATGTTGTATACATGGAATAAGCCTGGAGATACTGGAAGGTCTCAGATACATTATATAACGGCAAGACAGAGATTCAGGAACCAGGTTTTAAATTGTAAGACATTTCCAGGGCAGATGTGGACTCTGACCACAATCTATTGGTTATGAACTGTAAATTAAAACTGAAGAAACTGCAAAATGGTGGGAATTTGAGGAGATGGGACCTGGATAAACTGAAAGAATCAGATGTTGTAGAGATTTTCAAGTAGAGCATTAGGGAACGATTGACAAGAATGGGGGAAAGAAACACAGTAGAAGAAAATGGGTAGCTTTGAAAGATGAAATAGTGAAGGCAGCAGAGGATAAAGTAGGTAAAAATACGAGGGCCAAAAGAAATCCTTGGGTAACAGAACAGATACTGAATTTAACTGATGAAGGGAGAAAATACAAAAATGCAGTAAATGAAGCAGGCTAAAAAGAGTACAAACGTCTGAAAAATGAGATCGACAGGAAGTGCAAAATGGCTAAGCAAGGATGGCTAGAGGACAAATGTAAGGTTGTAGAGGCGCATATCACTAGGGTTAAGATAGATACTGCCTACAGGAAAATTAAAGAGATCTTTGGAGAAAAGAGAACCACTTGCATGAATATCAGGAGCTCAGATGGAAACCCAGTTCTAAGCAAAGAAGGGAAAGAAGAATGATGGAAGGGGTATATAGAAGGTCTATACAAGGGCGATGTCCTTGATGACAATATTATAGAAATGGAAGAGGATGTAGATGAAGATGAAATGGGAGATATGATACTGCATGAAGAGTTCGACAGAGCACTGAAAGACCTAAGTCGAAACAAGGCCCCGGGAGAAGACAACATTCCATTAGAACTACTGACAGCCTTGGGAGAGCTAGGCCTAACAAAACTCTACCATCTAGTGAGCAAGATCTATGAGACAGGAGAAATACCGCCAGACTTCAAGAAGAATATAATTATTCAAATCCCAAAGAAAGCAGGTGTTGACAGATGTGAAAATTACCGAACAATCAGTTTAATAAGCCACAGCTGCAAAATACTAACGCGAATTCTTTACAGACGAATGGAAAAACTGGTAGAAGCCGATCTCGGGAAAGATCGGTTTGGATTCCGTAGAAATGTTGGAACACGTGAGGCAATACTGAGCCTACAACTTATCTTAGAAAATAGATTAAGGAAAGGCAAACCTACGTTTCTAGCATTTGTAGACTTAGAGAAAGCTTTTGACAATGTTGACTGGAATACTCTCTTTCAAATTCTGAAGGTGTCAGGGGTAAAATACAGGGAGCGAAAGGCTATTTACAATTTGTACAGAAACCAGATGGCAGTTGTAAGAGTCGAGGGACATCAAAGGGAAGCAGTGGTTGGGAAGGGAGTGAGACAGGGTTGTAGCCTATCCCCGATGTTATTCAATCTGTATATTGAGCAAGCAGTAAAGGAAACAAAAGAAAAATTCGGAGTAGGAATTAAAATCCATGGAGAAGAAATAAAAACTTTGAGGTTCGCCGATGACATTGTAATTCTGTCAGAGACAGCAAAGTACCTGGAAGATGGTTCAAATGGCTCTGAGCACTATGGGACTTAACATCTGAGGTCATCAGTCCCCTAGAACGTAGAACTGCTTAAACCCAACTAACCTAAGGACATCACACACATCCATGCCCGGGGCAGGATTCGAACCTGCGACCGTAGCGGTCGCGCAGTTCCAGACTGAAGCGCCTAGAACCGCTTGGCCACACCGGCCGGCAACCTGGAAGAGCAGCTGAACAGAATGCACAGTGTCTTGAAAGGAGCATATAAGCTGAACATCAACAAATGCAAAACGAGGATAATGGAATGTAGTCGAATTAAATCGGCTGATGATGCGGGAATTAGATTAGAAAATTAAACGCTTAAAGTAGTAAATGAGTTTCGCTATTTGGGGAGCAAAATAACCGATGATGGTCGAAGTAGAGAGGATATAAAACGGAGACTGGCAATGGCAAGGAAAGCGTTTCTGAAGAAGAGAAATTTGTTAAAATCGAGTAAAGATTTAATCGTCAGGAAGTCGTTTATGAAAGTATTTGTATGGAGTGTAGCCATGTATGGAAGTGAAACTTGGACGATAAATAGTTTAGACAAGAAGAGAATAGAAGCTTTCGAAATGTGGTGCTGGAGAAGAATGCTGAAGATTAGATGGATAGATCACATAACTAATGAGGAGGTATTGAATGGAATTGGAGAGAAGAGAAATTTGTGGCACAAGTTGAATAGAAGAAGGGATCGGTTGGTAGGGCATATTCTGAGGCATCAAGGGATCACCAGTTTAGTATTGGAGGGCAGCATGGAGGGTAAAAATCGTAGAGGGAGACCAAGAGATGAATACACTAAGCAGATTCAGGAGGATGTAGGTTGCAGTAAGTACTGGGAGATGAAGAAACTTGCACAGGATAGAGTAGCATGGAGAGCTGCATCAAACCAGTCTCTGGACTGAAGACCACAACAACAACAACGGTCTAATAAACTTATCATAGCTTATGAAAATACCTAAGGATGGAAAGAGAGAGTTTCACTTTTCGGATGATTACATGCAGTAAGAGTGGTATTTTGTCGAGAAAGGACGAAGGGATCAGGAAGCGTTGTATGAGATTTGTAGCTGTTTCATCTTAGCAACTCCGCGGTAGCATCGACATCAAAGCATATTTCTACATTCATGACTAAAGAAGATGCTCACGAAGAACTGCTCGTTGCTGCTGCAGAACTAACAACAGCTTATAAAGTTGTCAAACATCGCCAATCCTTAAGTTTTATTGACTGTATAGTAAAACTGAAATGCCGCAATGTATCCTGACTCCAAAACTGCCGCAAAGCAGTCTACAATCAGGACCAAAGCTACACCGATTGCGGAAAATATTCTCGTACCACACTCCGTGTCAGAATGCATAAAACTATTGCAAAATGTTTCATATTACGGCACAGGCACTGACATATCGAACTACAAGGCTGAAAAGACGTTTCCATTAGTTGTTCAATACTCTACCGAAACTGACGGAATCCAACAGAAGCTGTTAAGTTTGTTTCGCTGAATTACGAAACACCGGGGCAATTGCATAGTTTTGTCTAGACACTTTAAGACAGCTGCAAATTTCATTAGATAAATTAATCGCTATTTGTGGAGACAATACCAGTACCAACTGCGGAGGGCTTCAGCGACGCGGCGAGCGGAATGTGTTTCACCAAATTAAAGAAGAAGTAGGGAAAAATGTAGAAGGAACTGGATGCCCTGCCCATATTCTCCACAATATTACATCAAGCGCTGCTGTCGACATTGAAATAACCATCAAGAAAATATTTAATTATTTTTCAATACACGTGGTATGGACAGATAAGCTGAAAGAGTTCTGCTTTTACGTTGATATCAATCGTCAGAGTCTTCTATCTCGAAAAAAAGGACGGATGTCGTTAATGTCTGCAGATCAAAGAATGCGTAAGCTTTGGATTGCATTAAAATAGTTTTTTGACCCAGAAGACAGACCACCTAAAATAATTTCAAATTTCTTCAGTAGTTCCTTCAGCGAAATGTAGACCTACTTCATGTTTTCGCAATCAAACTTGGCTCTGAAAAAAAAACAACACAAAAAGCGTGGAGAAAAATAAATTATCGAAAATTGGAATAAGAAATATATCAATCGACACTGAAAGATTTCTGAATGAAAAGAAGACTGCCAATTTTATTAGCAGGCAAACCAAGATGAATTTGAAGAAATTAAAGAATAATAAATGAAAAGCACCAGTTTGCTTTTGTTCTACAATATTACTTTTACTGTTAACCGGTTTTCGGCTTAGAAGGCCATCTTCAGACATTATAAATGTAATATTGTAGAACAAAAGCAAACTGGTGCTTTTCAATTACAAGAACCGACGGAAGATTCTGTTAATAAAGAATAAGGACTTAAGAAATAATTTGATTTCGAAATTTGTGGCTTTCTATACCATAGCACTTGATTAATATCATGTATTTGATTGGATTACGCTATTTGAAACGCCAGATTGGGTGATGTTTGAAAATAATGTTATATACTTGACTAAAATGGTATGAAGATTTCAGGCGACAATTGTTTTCAGGCATATATTTGTCTGGAGAGCCTTTTAGAAACCAAGTATGACTCGGAAGAACGAAAGTCTAAACACTTCGTGGGAGAAAGGTGGTTTTACTTTGTTAGGGAAACCGAAAATCCTGAACGCAAATGCCAACTGCTAAAATTACGCGAATATTTGTTTCCTATTTACACACAGAACGCCATTGTGCTTAGAATATTTTCACTGTCGACCCATGGACTGATGAAAGAAATCGACTGCTGCCAGAGACTGTGAAATCAATGTTACAGTGCCAGTTTAACTACACGGAGTTTTATACATACGTAAAAGGGAAAAAAAGACTTGCTGGAAAAGTTGGCATCTTCGGAAAAATATGGTGCACAAACTACTTCTGCCGCAAGTTCCGTCTAGTTGTGTTCTAAATAAAAAGTAACTAGATTAAATAAACGTTTTACTTCATTTCTACACCCCTTCTCAGAGTGTCCCGACGAGGGTCCGGCTAGATATG
This sequence comes from Schistocerca serialis cubense, assembly GCF_023864345.2. Lineage (NCBI taxonomy): Eukaryota > Metazoa > Arthropoda > Insecta > Orthoptera > Acrididae > Schistocerca > Schistocerca serialis. Next base: position 220,711,770 of record NC_064639.1, on the reverse strand, counting down.
GCAACTCTACATGTATCTGATCTAATCTGAACACTTCGTTGTTGGTCTTCTATTTTTTCCCATCTTGGTTTTTGCCTTATAATGAGATCGGACTTGAAAAACTCTACAAGGCCACAGTCGCCCAGTGTGTACACGTATTGAATAAAATTTTGCCGGTAAAATAATTAACAAGTGAGGGGGGAAACAATGACTTTGATACGTAACAAATTCACAGTAGTTGTACCCCACGTTAAGAAAAATCATCCATTTTAGCTTAGGTGAGCCCTCCTTTTTGGAAAGGATTGCAGTAGTACAATATTCTTAATGTGGGATAAGTTCGTTATTCAGCCTGCAGTATGTATCTAAGACGACGTCGTATTCTTCGTCAGATCGCAAGCTGCGCCCCCTAAGATCATATCTCTCACACATCGGAAGATAATTCAATAATTATAGATTCTTGTACGCTTTCTCGTCTGAGTGTGAGAGTTAGTTTTATAATGAACCAGTTAAATACGGTTATTTTCGAAAATACAGTTTTATAATCCGCAACAACCGGATTCGTTGATTTCTCTCTTGCTGTACCAACCGAGAGATCACGCTTAACTGCAATATTTTTTTCCGATCCGTCAACTTTGATATTCTCAGTACCTTTATTATCTAAAAATCACTTAATTAGTGTATCGTCAGTTTCTTTATGAACATGAACATTTAAAATGAAATAGTCATTTACTTATTGGACATACATGGGCCTATAGTATCATGAAATTTCAAATGTTTGTACTTGGTTTGTTTTAACCAGAGATCATAACTACTTCTGAGTACTTAAATGATATATAATATCCACCTTTACAAATCAAATACAAATTGGCTGTAAATTTCAGCACTCGCATCTCCGAACTGTTTATAACGTGCTAAATAAAGAATGTTTCAGTATCAGCTACAACTTTGAACTGATATCCAATCAGTTGAATAAAGTTATTTTTCCCACTTAAGTAAGTTTTCATCAGCCAAAGATAACTTTTACTTTCTTCTTAGCATCAATAAGAAGCTAGTCTTTTTTTACTACAGAATATGGCCAATTCTAGACCGCTTAGAACCGAAGACTATGGTGCAGTTTTTTTTATCTTCCCAGAAATACATGCGTTGGCTGATGGCCACCTATTTTCACTCGATAAAAGCTCATATTTAATTATGTAATTTCTGATATCAGCGTTACAGACTCTTCTTATTACTTTTTCAAATATTCTCTTCTCGAAATTATTAAGAAAATACGATCGCCAAGATTTTCTAATAAACCTCAGTATTCATGATTGCTTTATTCCATCAGCTGCGTAAAGTGTAGTGTCACGTAATAACTTTTAATTACAAGATCAGTAACAACTCTTCACATTTCCAGATCTCAAAACAGACTGAAAATTTTATCATAGAAACTATATCTTTCTTTTTGTATTCATTGTTAACAAAAATAGTCTTAGCAAGAACTTAATGTTCTTGGCGTCTTCTTCATCTCCTTGGCCGTCGAATTAATGGAGAGTACAGCCGGTGGCATTAACTGCTCTCTCGGATGTGAAGAATGCCGTCACTGCCGATGTTGCACTCATAAAAAAAAAAAAAAAAAAAAAAAACACCTTTCGTACTTACATGCGAACAGTACAAGTTAAATTAACATAAGTCATAAATGATAATTACTTTAAAACTTAAATTCAGCTTACCACATATCGTCGTTGCTGAAAAGAGCAGCGATGATAAGACTGAATATTCAAAAATGGCTTAAATGGCTCTAAGCACTATGGGACTTAACATCTGAGGTCATCAGTCCCCTACACTTAGAACTACTTAAACCTAACTAAGGACACCATACACATCCATGCCCGAGGCAGCTTTTGAACCTGCGACCGTAGCAGCAGCGCGGTTCCGGACTGAAGCACCTAGAACTGCTCGGAAACAGCGGCCGGCGACTGAACATTCCGTATCACTTCCGGACACTGCTAACCTCCTTTTCCATCTTGTACCTTCGGGAGCTTGTTCTTCATCTCCAGTCGCCCTGTCATCGACGCGAAGTCCAATGCTAACAAGGCCCTCTCCCCTTCCACCAGGGTGTCCCTACAGCAGAGCTCATCACAGTTACCTCGGAGCGCATGTCAGACGGATGAGGCATTGTTAGTCACGTTCCAAAAATAGCATGCGGAACTGACTCATGTCGGAACACTACGTGTCTGACGCATTTCAGTGGCAGTAGCTCGCGGAGGTTTCCATTTGACTTCATCCCCCATGTTGCGGATAGGGAAAAAAGACTGCTCCAGTAACAATGCAGACGCAAACAAAACAATGTAGTACAAAAAATGAAAAACAATGATGGAAGGGCTTCTCTGGGCCAACTGATGGCTCGCCGCTGCCAAGTTCGCTGCGGCGCACAGTAGCAAACACAATATACAATACATGGTCCGGCTGCGCCGTCCATCGCTCGGAGCAGTGTTTGCTGCCGCCGAAGGGGTGCGAGGTGATGTCTGGAGCCTGTGTGTGTGTGTGTGTGTGTGTGTGTGTGTGTGACCTGCACAGTACATGCACACGCACGGCCAAATCCAATTACGGGCTGTGCTGTTCAGGTGTTTGTGGAAGCATCGATCGGCAATGTGGCGAGCACTTGGGCCGGCCCGCAGCGTTTATTTTGCCCTTTTATAGGCGGGCCACCCCCTCCCCACCTCCCCCCTCCCACTCCAACCCTCCGGGCATACAGTGCTGCACCCAACCCCTTTTTTTTTCCTTTCTCGCCACCAGCAGTGACATGACACACCACAGGAAACAAAAGCAAACAGAAGCTCAACTGGAGCGTCCCTCTTGGGAGGAGTACAGTGGCGCTGCGCAGCGGACCAGCAAATCAACTAATCTTCCGCCGCTTTCACGCGGCCGGGCCTATGGATAATAACGACGTTTTCTCTCGGCTGCATCTCGTCGCTGTGCTTCAGCGATGAGACGGCAGGAGAGACTGCTGGAGGTCAGCAGACGGCGCTCGACCACGTTTTGGTTTGTTTTTTCCTAACTCATGTAGCCATTGTCAGGGATTTAAACCAAATAAGTATTATTTTTAGTCCCTAAGAACAGTATGTTTTGTCTCGCACATCTCCCCTCCTTAGTGGCAGGAATCTATTGGTTGTTACTCGTATAGAGGGGTCCAAAAAATGTATCCACTGTTTAAAAGTCGATAAATTGCAAACTAATTGACGGTCTCATTTTTGGTGCCGGCCGGAGTGGCCGTGCGGTTCTAGGCGCTACAGTCTGGAGCCGAGCGACCGCAACGGTCGCAGGTTCGAATCCTGCCTCGGGCATGGATGTGTGTGATGTCCTTAGGTTAGTTAGGTTTAAGTAGTTCTAAGTTCTAGGCGACTGTTGACCTTAGAAGTTAAGTCGCATAGTGCTCAGAGCCATTTGAACCATTTTTGGTGAAAGTGTAGCTTAAAGTCCAACTTAAAGATATCACTGTAGGTGTTCGGAATGGTCACCATTAACATCCACACACAAACGATGCCGCCGAACTGCAGCACGAACTACTGACTGCAACGTGTTCTCTTGGATATTTGCACGTGAATGTACGATGGATTCTCGAAGTTCATCCAATGTGCGTGGCTTTTGTCGATAAACGACGTCCTTTAGTGTTCCCCACAGGTAAAAGTCCAGAGGAGTTAGGTCTGGGGAACGTGGTGGATACCCCACAGCACCTCTAAGGCCTATCCATCTTCCTGGTAGATTATCGTCGACATACGCCCTAACACGATTTTGTTAGTGGTCTGGGGCACCGTCTTGTTGAAAGTAAACTCTTCCGTCTCCACACAAGTGTCGGATGGCAGGTAAATTGGATGTCTGAAGCTTCTGAAGGTACACCTCACCGGTAACTGTGCCGTCAAAGAAGAATTGCCCAATCAAGCCCCGGTAAGACAACCCACACCACACATTTACTCCTGGCAAATTCACGGCTTTGTCTACATGGACGTTCGGATTTTCGACTGCCCAGTAGATGCAATTGTGGCAATTTACTGTACCATTGAGTGCCTCATCAGACCACACAATCATCTCTGCAAACTCTTCATCGTTGCGCACCATGTTAGTAAACCACTCGCAGTACTCCATTCTACGATCTGGCTCGTCCTCGTTCATTGCGTGTAGCAACCGTGGGATGTAGCACTTCGCTGTCTTCAAAATTCGCCGACCACTTGAGCGACTCACTCCAGTTTCACGGGCACACTGTCACAGGCTTCTGTAGTGAGCGTGTGAATTGTTGCAACACACGACGGGAGTTAGCTGGACTTGTTACTGTTACAGGTCGTCCAGATCGTTGTTTGTGTGCATCTTTAACGCAGCCTTCGGCTTCAAATTTGTCTCGAATGCAACGAATCGTTAAACATGTCGGTGGCTCTGTTTGATACTCATTTCGCCATTGCCGTTGAACCTCATGAATGCTTTCGTACTTAAAATACCACTTCAAAACTGACTTCCTTTCATCGAATGTAAGCCTTGCGCCAGCCATGTTTACTCGAGTAACTAGGTGCAACTAAGAACAAAACACTGACTATCTGGCGACTGTCATCTGACATAACAAAACAACGCAATACAACGCTTGTGTGGCGATTGCCGAACTACAAACTATTACACTACTAAAGATGAGACAACTCCGTCAATTAGTTTGCCAGTTATGGACTTTTAAACAGTGGATACTTTTTTTGAACCCCTCTGTATTATTGCCATTTTCGTAGAATTTATGTACTTACCTTTATGAGCTAGGTTCGACCGATAACCTACGCGTCATTTCTTCAAAGACTGAACTCACATGTATCAAACAGCTTCAAAAATCTTCCTATAGGTGACCCTTTAAATAGTTAACGTGTTAAATATTTGATGTTAAGCGTGTAAATAATATATGGTTGAAAACGCAAAACCCAAATTTAGTTAGTTTCATTAGTTTTGGGGTATTCACCCATCAACTAATGAGGAACTCAAAACCAAACGTGGTAAACCAAAATATAGATGCCTATAGTCTGGGTAATTCGTGCTCCGGTTTAAGAAAATGTATTTTGCCACATTTACCAACGTTTATGATGTCATACCTCCTGAACTATGTGTAACAGAGAGATATAACTTCGCAGGTACATTCAGTGGTATATGTGGATTCTGTCTGTAAAAAATGGTTCAAATGGCTCTGAGCACTATGGGACTTAACTTCTGAGGTCATCAGTCCCCTAGAACTTAGAACTACTTAAACCTAACTAACCTAAGGACATCACACACAGCCATGCCCGAGGCAGGATTCGAACCTGCGTCCGTAGCGGTAGCGCCGTTCCAGACTGTAGCGTCTAGAACCGTTCGGCCACACCGGCTGGCATTCTGTCTGTAAAATTTGTGGTGTTTGGACTAGTAGTAAAGGAGTAATAAATTAAATCAGTATGCCAGACGCTGAACTTTTACTGCATGGTCAGTGGAAACGTGCTAAGCAATAAACCTTTTTCCTTTCATTCTTTTGTGGGGGTTGTCAGCGAAAAAAAGTTTCAAAATGATTTGAAATTACGTGCAAAGTTTGTTGGAAACTGGTAAGCGCTCTTATTCTCAGATAAAGGATGAATATAGTCTGGGTGTTCTGCGCAACGTGAATCACGCTGGCTCAAGACATATGCACAATTTCTAATCGTAATATTTGTGTTAGTGTGCTTAACATTTAATGAGAAGATTATGAGAGCTTTTTCAATTTTTAAATTGTGTCAGTAATTATATGGGATACTGAAAATCAAGTTTTTATTGCTCCGATAAGCCTGTAGACAGCCAGTATGCAATTGGGATCTTGTGACCATTTTAACCTTTTTAATAATGTAGATAGTGACTGATAGGGGTAAGGGTGATATCATGAACGTGTGGTAGTAATTTGGGCCCCGTCAATATCTAAAAGCAAAGTCGCGCAGTGTTGTGGTGAATTGAAAAGACCCAAGAAATCGTGGTCTCTAAGTACGCAGGATGCGAAGCTCGGAGTACTGTACACGCCCGAGGGCATCAGCAGGGCACTGTTGGCTCTGAATATATTTATTGTCAGCATTCATACAAGGGTTGCCCAGAAAGTAATGCACCGCATTTTTTTACCAATCCTTGTCCTGGTGGCGGAGCCAGTGCTTCAGTGTGTGAACTTCCTTTGTTGATTGACAGATGCAACTGCCGAGTCGTAATGCGTCTGTTCTGTCCTTGCGAATGACATCAACTCGCTGCATCATGTCAGGTGTGACAGCCGTGGATGGTCTCCCCGACCGCTGTAAATCGTGGAGCTCCGCCGATCCGCTTTCTGATGACCTCACCCTCCGTGCCCAGCGACAAACTGTACTTCTCTCGACAGCAGATGCTCCATAGACTTTGCACAAGCGTTTGTGAATATTCCCTATAGTTTCTTTCTCTGCAGTGAGAAACTGAATAACGGCACGTTGCTTGTAACTTACATCACCTACAGACGCCGTTTTGAAACAGAACTGCAGCTACGCTATCTGTCGGAAGTGAAGGAAACTAGGCGCGCTCACTCAGGAGACTTCAAATACGTAACGTTTCGCATTTGTAGCATTGTTTTCGGCTGAGAAAAAAGTGCGGTGCATTACTTTCTGGGTAACCCTCGTACACTTAACAAGGGGAGGCCACGACGTTTGGAACGCAGATTTACTGTAAACTTCGTACACTCGTAGTAATCCAGGAGGACAACAAAATGCGTAAGCAGTTGCGCGTACTTCTCAAGCGTTACTGAGAAAATCGCAAGATAATTTCAGTCGTCAAATATATATCTGTGCGTGGCCATTTTAACCATAAAGTGGCTGCAGCCGAGTGGTGCAGACATTGTGGCTCAGCGTGTCGCCGGCACGGTAACTCAGCGTGTTCGGTCAGGAGGTTCGTTGCCCTCTGTAATAAAGAAAACTGAGTAAATGGATTAGCGACGAACTGAAACGGGTGTCTACCGACGTCCGCCCCGAGCAGATACAACGAAAACGAACAAAATGAGATTTTTTTTTTAAAAAAAGCGTGTACGGTCAGAGCGTTAGCTTTCTTTTCTAATAAAAAAAAAAAAAACTGAGCGAACAGATGAACGACAAAACTGAACGGGTGTCATCGGACGTCCGCCCTGAACAAATTCAGCCAACAATAAAGAACAATTTTTTTTAAAGGTGGTTGGCGTTCAAGTCGCTAGATCGCTGGATCGAGTTCCGTTCGTCAGTTTTTTTTTTTTTTATTTTCAACGAAGTCATTTTCTTTACTGTTTATATTACAATTGATATAATGGGGAAAATACGTGTAATCGGATGGATTATTTGTGACGATAAAAATTAGTAGACTGCCAAATAGCATTGTAAATTTAATAAAAGTTCATCCGATTACACGTATTTTCCCCGTTACATCAATAGTAATATAAATAATAAAGAAAATGACTGTGTTGAAAATAAATAAAAAAAACTGACGAACGGAACTCGATCCAGCGATCCAACGGCTTGAACGCCAGCCACTTTTTTTTTTTTTTTTAATTGATCTACATTATCCATTGAATTTGTTTAGGGCGGACGTCCGATGATACCTGTTCAGTTTGTTCGATGGTCCGTTCGCTCAGTTCTTTTATTAGAAAGGGTAGCTAGCGCTCTGACCGAATACGATTTTTTTTTAAATTGATCTCATTTTGTTCGTTTTGGTACGTTGTATCTGCTCGGGCCGGCACCACTCCGCTGCAGCCACTTTATGGTTAAAATGGCCACGCACAGATATATATTTGACGACCGAAATTATCTTGCGATTTTCTCAGTAACGCTTGAGAAGTACGGGCTACAGCTTACACATTTTGTTGTCCTCATGGAGTACTACGAGTGTACGAAGTTTGCAGTAAATCCGTGTTCCAAACGTCGTGGCCTCTTGTAAGTAGCTTCCTAGTGGCATTGACCGGTGACGGATGGAGCGGCGTCCGTGGCTGGGAGTCGCTGACTCGCCCAGCTCAGCACGCGTCGACGTTGCTTTGTGTCGTCTGGGACCGCGCACTCGGCGAAAGCGGTGTCGTATAAGGTGTCACCCTGACTGTTTCCAAGCATTGCCTGTCCAGCAGGAACGGTAACAGCTTGGCGAAATTTTCCACCTAGGCGCTCCCGTGGTCATCATAGTTTGCGTCCTGACAAGGGAACCTCCCCGTCGCACCCCCATCAAATTTAGTTATGAGTTGGCACAGTGGATAGGCCTTGAAGAACTGAACACATATCAGTCGAGAAAACAGGAAGAAGTTGTGTGGAACTATGAACAAAATAAGCAAAATATACAAACTGAGTAGTCCATGCCCAAGGTAGGCAACATCAATGAGCTCAGGAGTGCCGTGGTCCCGTGGTTAGCGTGAGCAGCTGCGGAACGAGAGGCCCTTGGTTCAAGTCTTCCCTCGAGTGAAAAGTTTACTTTTTTTATTTTCGCAAAGTTGTGATCTGTCCGTTCGTTCATTGACGTCTCTGTTCACTGTAATAAGTTTAGTGTCTGTGTTTTGCGGCCGCACCGCAAAACCGTGCGATTAGTAGACGAAAGGACGTGCCTCTGCAATGGGAACCGAAAACATTTGATCGCAAGGTCATAGGTCAACCGATTCCTCCACAGGAAAACACGTCTGATATATTCTATACGACACTGGTGCCGGCATTGCGTCACATGACAGGAATATGTTGTCGTCCCACCTAACTTGTACACTTGGCGAATGGGTAAAAAGATTCTTCTACCCTGCCCGATTTAGGTTTTCTTGTGGATGTGATAATCACTCCCAAAAAAGTGATGAAAAATTAAGAGTTTGTCACATAAACTGCAACAAATGAATGCAACAGTTTCACAGTCGCACAGTTTTCCCTCTGCTCTGTCAAAACATATGTTTTTAACGTTTTCAAATTTTTCCGTTTAGGTGTAGCGTCCCCATACTACGGCGCAGTTACCTCGCATCGGACAGCGGACGGACGGACAGATAATAATTGTCTGAAAATAAAAAATTAAACTTTTCACTCGCGGGAAGACTTGAACCGAGGACCTCACGTTCCGCATCTGACCACGCTAACCACGGGACCACAGCACTCCAGGGCTGCTTATCTTGCGCATGGACTACTCAGTTCGAATATTTTGCTTATTTTTTTCATAGTTCCACACAACTTCTTCCAGTTTTCTCGATTGATCTGTGTTCAGTTTTTTAAGGCCTATATACTGTGCCAACTTATAACTAAATCTGAGGGGGGTGCGATGGGGAGGTTCCCTTGTGAGTGGCGGCTATGCATGAGATAGCTTCGTTCACTGGAATAATGGTAAATAACGACACGACATGAAAACTAACAAGAATATCACCTTGGCCCAAGTGCGTTTGTTTTAATTTGTCAACGAAATGATATGATTTTTGACTGTCAGTTCCTCCGACACAAGGTTGCAGCAGGGAGGCCAGGCGTCTAGCTAATTCGTGGGTGGGAGACCCCAAAGCTAGGAATAGGAAAAACTCGTTTAAACGATAACGCGACGAATAACGCGAATTTGGTGCTTTTTAAGGAAATAACGGGAATTCAGCTGTTTTTAAGAAGGTAACGCGAATTCGGCGGTTTTTAAGGAAGTAACACAAAATCGGAGTTTTTCAACAAAATTTCTCTGTGACCTCGTAAGAAGTGTCGTAAATCTAGTGACGTTTAATGTTGAAACGTTCTATGTTCAACTGTCGCACTACTTTTTTGCAGTCGTGACGTAACTAGTGGCCTTTCGACTATCGATTTTTGAGTGCGAGTACGAACGATCGCTGTGTGAATTTCGATTATTTATTTCTTTTGCAGTGTATGTGACGCAGTGTGTCGTTTCAGAGCAATGGCGCATTGGAAATCTATCAAAAACACATCACCAATGTTTATTAAATGCGGTTAATAACACAGCAACGATATAAGGCTTGAAGAAATGTGATCACTGAGACGAGACAGTAGCTGAATGAGTAAGCCATGACGTCACGGATAGTTTCGTGGTTACGATATGAATGGACGTAAGTTTGTGTTCCACTGATGCTTATATGTATACCTTTCCATCGTAGCGTTCTCGACACAGTCTGGTTCTTTTGTTATAAGTGTAATGAAAGTATTTGGAAGGAGGGTGAGCGCGAACACTGCCAACACCGTCATCAATCATTAAGCTTACAACTCTACCACCTTTCACAGTAAAAGTAAAGGAAAAAATCCGAAAGTGTAATACAAGTATGTTCTGTAATAAATGATGCATTTCCGTCTGATTAGAGATCGAAGAATGAAATAAATATTTGGGTGTTTATTTCCGAATGTGTGAAGAGTTCCGAATGGTTGGTGAGGCAGGTATCTTACAGGACAGCGTTAATTTCTACGACGTAAACGAGTAGCTATAAAATTCATCTTTTTGGAGTTTCAGCACGCTGGATTAATAACAGGACAGCAACCTGAGTTAATCAGTTTGATGTAGAAAACAGCCAGTTACTTTTGTTTAACTGATGATCGGTTTCACGTATCAGAACCTTTTCTCAAATCATCCAAACAAAGAAAAAGGTGTACTCCGTGATAGTACGCAAACCACGCTAATATTGTACATGATTGTGTTTAAGCCATTAGTCAAGTTCGCAGAGACAATTCATTGGCAGGACAACTGTTTTACGTATGCTCGCTGCCAACCCTTGCTAATAAGTGCGTATTTTTCTGCGTGTATCAATTACGAAAATTTTAATTAATATGGATATGATTGTTTTCAAATTTCGTTGAAATAAGGTTTGTTTAAGCAGTTACCAGACAGCTTGCCGCGTATGAGCAGAGCTGAAATCGCATATAAGCAGCGCCTACTCCTGCTTCTGACTACTTGGAGTGTGGCTGTTTGGTGTATAAACAGTGAGAGAAAGCAGCCAGCATGTACCCGGAAAAAAATTTTCTGACGCTGAAAAGCTGCCAGATCCGCGAATGCGCATAGCTGTCTGAGTTAGAGTGGGGGGTACACTTCACTTGACTCGTGTTTTGTTTGTGGCGCGTTTTTCGATCGTTTCGAAGCTATTGCAGTTCCCACGTTCGGATATTTCACGTTTACACTTCACTGTTAATAGTAAGGTAAGCATATCAGATGTTTTGTCTGTTTTCGCCCCCTTTGTGCAGGTCTTGTTAAAAACAGCTGAAAATGCAGTACATAAATGAGTCATATTACCAGTTGTATATGTGTGTCAGAAGAAAAGATACTACGTTAAAAGAAAGTATTTTTGTATCAAAAGGCTGTGTTACTCATGGAAAATAGAATTTAAAAATCAAAACGTGTACTGAAACATATTATAAACTTTGTTTCCAAGCAACGTCTGAGTGAACATAAAAAAATTAAGAAAATTAAATTTTGTCTTATTTTTAACCCTAGTTAAATACCTTTTGTAAATGTTTATAAGTATTTTGTTACTTAGGAATACTTAAAAAAATAACCTTCAAGCCTTCTTGGTGATATTCATACAGAAAAATGTCTTGGGGAGCAGCCAAGACATTTTATTTATTAAGAATAGCATTGCAAAGGCAGACATTTTTCTTTAGATTGAAAGATATTCTTCTAAGTTTCATTATTGTTATCCCATAAGAAATTTGAGCCATTTAACATAAATCTTTAAGTCGATGAGAAAAATTGTCGAGTGTCAAAAATCGATTGCGGACTGAAAAAAGGGAACATAAATATTTAAGTCGACGAGAAAAATTGTCGAGTGTCAAAAATTGATTGCGGATCTGAAAAAAAGGGAAGTTCTGTGTATTTTTTAATCTGCTGGATACATAATTGATAAATTATTTTTCTCAGTATTTAAAATATATGTATCACTCGACACCATTCTGGCCAAGCGCAGCAACAGTATACAAACGTTAAAAATTTAAATAATAGTCTCTGTTGCAGATACTTATTGATGACACGTTTCACGCTCCTAGCGGATCTTCAGATCATTCTTGAGCAGCGGAGACCGGCTTCTGTGGTCTCCACGGCTCAAGAACGATATGAAGAAGCGGGAAACATGTCATCAATAAAACATCTGCATCAAACTGTTATTTTAATTTTTACCTTTGGTGTTTGTTTTTAATTAATTATTTTTGTCAAAAATTTTTGTTAAAATAATTTTTCTCTGGAGTTGTCTCATGTGTGACCCACCCTATCTTAGGAATAGTTCCATTTTCAACACAGCATTGAAAAATGGATAAATATGACAAAAATAGATAACTGATAATAGAAAAAGCTTGTCAGAAAATAACACCGACAAATAACAGCGAAATGTGCAAAAAATAACACCGATTTGTTCCTGTCCCTACCTATAGCAATACACGATGTCAGTACCAGCCTTGAAAGCTTACATTGTATCATCATACCTGACATTATTTTTCAACACAGTCACCAAGTCACTGTAAACCACGGTCTGAACTTTCTACCAGTGGTTCAATTCCACGACGATAGAAATCGCGCCATTCCAGAACCACTGTTTGAATGTCCTTATCGTTGGAAAATTCTAGCCCAGACGTTCTTTCAGCTTGCCGAAAAGATGAAAATTGCAAGATGCAAATTCTGGACTTTCCAAACTGTACCACGCGCGTCTGTGGCGCCTTGGTCAAGTTGTTGGCTCCATTTTACTACGGCTGGACGCGACATTGTGTTTGGTCCATATATCGCCAGAATTTCACGGTGAATCAATGTGCAATTTACAGTTTCAAAACACGAGTTTATTGAAAACCGCCAACATCGTCAGCTTCTCCTGGTCTCCTCTACCTACATTTGTTAACTTTTTACCAGAAGATTCCGTATAACGGCACAGACAGTCTCTAACAGGAGCTCAGTACGATTCCCTGCCCGCTCATCTAGCTGTATGTTTCAGTGATTAGGCCTTCCCTAAATCTCTTAACGCAAATACCAGGATGTTTTTCCCACAAGAATCGTACTGTCCTGCTTACTTCAGAGTACGTTTCCAGTTGGGGCACCATTGCAATCGACACTGTGATGCACCTGCTATCCGTTCCGCAGCACAACCGTGTCTGCAAGAAATCTGGACATGTAATGTACTCCTTATAACACTCTTGTTGCGCAATGGTCTTAGCGTGGGGCGACATGGGTAAAATAAAATCTGAAGTCTATACATAGGTACAATAAAAGGCCGTTTTACTAATATGTGCGAAGAAAAACAGTTTAAAAACATGAGTTTATTGAAAACCGCTAACATCGTCAGCTTCTCCCGGTCTCCTCAACCCACATTTTGTTGTCTTTTTACCGCATAACGGCACTGACAGTCTCTAACAGGAGCTCAGTTCGATTCCATGCCCGATCATCTAGCTGTATGTTTCTGTGATTAGGCCTTCCCTAAAAAAATGGTTCAAGTGGCACTGAGCACTATGGGACTCAACTGCTGAGGTCATTAGTCCCCTAGAACTTAGAACTAGTTAAACCTAACTAACCTAAGGACATCACAAACATCCATGCCCGAGGCAGGACTCGAACCTGCGACCGTAGCGGTCTTGCGGTTCCAGACTGCAGCGCCTTCAACCGCACGGCCACTTCGGTCGGCTGCCTTCCCTAAATCCCCTAATGAAAATACCAGGACGTTTCCTTGGAAGAGTACACGACCAATTTCCTTCCTCATTCATTTTCATCCTAGGTTTCGTTCTGGTGACCTTGTCATCTCGTATCTGCGGAATGTTAAACACTAATTTTCCTTCCTTCTAACGGAATTACACATTTCGTGGTGGAGTCCTACATTAATTTTTGATCCATCAGATTCCTAGAGCTAAGAATTTTTCAGAAATGGACTTAGAGTTGGGGGAGAACCATTTCCGAGAAATTTGTCGTTTCTTGCTTTGAGAATATCAGGCATATAATTAAGACTGTCGATATTTTTATAAATATCGGGAATTCGATACATCGATATTTTAAAAATTATCGGCCATGGAAATATGGAAAAAAGTATCAATATATGGACGAAAAAATATCGACTTACCGGCCTATAAAAATATCGGCTGCACGTTGTTAATATACTGCCGGTTTTAGACCTTTATATTTAAGTATTGATTTATCATTAGATATTCTGTACACCAATAAGCTATCTGTCTGCTTATGACCCTTAAGGAAAGAGTTGGAAATAAAACGACTCATGTTCACGCTTGGCGATAACCATCTTGCTATTAATGGTAACTGCATGAACGGGGCGACAATTATTGAACAATATGAAAGAAAATTGTCACAACTTCTGAACGGTTTGCGTTAGGGCGTTAAACCTACACTGTTGGCGCGGGGCATGATGGGAATTAGTATGATCATTGTTGTTTGGTTTTGCGACGAGCTACGGTCGCAGGTTCGAATCCTGCCCTGGGCATGGATGTGTGTGGTGTCCTTAGGTTAGTTAGGTTTAAGTAGTTCTAAGTTCTAGGGGACTGATGACCTCAGACGTTAAGTCCCATAGTGCTCAGAGCCATTTGAACCACTTTTTTGCGGCGAAGCCCACTTTCTTTTGGATTGGGAACTGAGAATCCGCATTTTGCGATTGAGAAGTCTCTTCACCCTCAACAGGTGACTGTGGTGTGCAGTGTCCAGTCACGGAATAATCGGCGCGATATTCCTTGATGGCACGGCGACTACCGAACGGTACGTGAAGGTTTTGGAAGATGAATTCATCCCCATTTTCCAAAGTGAGCCTGATTTCGACAAGATGTGGCTCATGCAAGACGGAACTCGGCTCCATAGAAGCAGTTTGGTCTCCTGGAGGAACAGTTTGGGGACCGCATTCTGGCTCTGGGGTAGCCAGAGGCCACTGGTATGGGCCTCGATTGGGCGCCATATTCTCCTTTTTGTGGGACTATATAAAAGAGAAGGTGTACAGCAATAACCCCACAACCATTGCTGAGCTGAAAACATTCAGGAGATCATCGACAGCATCGATGTTCCGAAACTTCAGCAGATCGTGCAGAATTTAGCTATTCGTCTATGCCACATCATCGCCAATGATGGCAGATATATCGAACATGTCATAACCTAAACCCGAATATCTGCAGTGACGTTTACATGTTAAATACAGGGTTATTACAAATGATTGAAGCGATTTCACAGCTCTACAATAACTTTTTATTTAAGATATTTTCACAATGCTTTGCACACACACACAAAAACTCAAAAAGTTTTTTTAAGCATTCACAAATGTTCGAAATGTGCCCCTTTAGTGATTCGGCAGACATCAAGCCGATAATCAAGTTCCCCCCACACTCGGCGCAGCATGTCCCCATCAATGAGTTCGAAAGCATCATTGATGCGAGTTCGCAGTTCTGGCACGTTTCTTGGTAGAGGAGGTTTAAACACTGAATCTTTCACATAACTCCACAGAAAGAAATCGCATGGGGTTAAGTCAGGAGAGCGTGGAGGCCATGACATGAATTGCTGATCATGATCTCGACCACGACCGATCCATCGGTTTTCCAATCTCCTGTTTAAGAAATGCCGAACATCATGATGGAAGTGCGATGGAGCACCATCCTGTTGAAAGATGAAGTCGGCGCTGTCGGTCTCCAGTTGTGGCATGAGCCAATTTTCCAGCATGTCCAGATACACGTGTCCTGTAACGTTTTTTTCGCAGAAGAAAAAGGGGCCGTAAACTTCAAACCGCGAGATTGCACAAAACACGTTAACTTATGGTGAAACGCGAATTTGCTGCACGAATGCGTGAGGATTCTCTACCACCCAGATTCGCACATTGTGTCTGTTTACTTCACCATTAACCGCGCTGAAAATTCAAAGCGTTTGACTTTGTCATCGGGTGTCAGGGCTTGTAGCAATTGTAAACGGTAAGGCTTCTGCTTTAGCCTTTCCCGTAAGATTTTCCAAACCGTCGGCTGTGGTACGTTTAGCTCCCTGCTTGCTTTATTCGTCGACTTCCGCGGGCTACGCGTGAAACTTGCCCGCACGCGTTCAACCGTTTCTTCGCTCACTGCAGGCCGACCCGTTGATTTCCCCTTACAGAGGCATCCAGAAGCTTTAAACTGCGCATACCATCGCCGGATGGAGTTAGCAGTTGGTGGATCTTTGATGAACTTCGTCCTGAAGTGTCGTTGCACTGTTATGACTGACTGATGAGAGTGCATTTCAAGCACGACATACACTTTCTCGGCTCCTGTCGCCATTTTGTCTCACTGCGCTCTCGAGCGCTCTGGCGGCAGAAACCTGAAGTGCGACTTCAGCCGAACAAAACTTTATGAGTTTTTCTACGTATCTGTAGTGTGTCGTGACCATATGTCAATGAATGGAGCTACAGTGAATTTATGAAATCGCTTCAATCATTTGTAATAGCCCTGTAAGGTGTGTGCACGCTATAGTTTGGCCGCACGGCGTGGCCGCACGGTTAGAGGCGCCATGTCACTAATCGTGCTGCCCCTTCCGCCGGAAGTTCGAGTCCTCCCTCGGGCATGGGTGTGTGTTGTCCTTAGCGTTAAGTTAATTTAAGTAGTGAGTAAGCCTAGGGACCGATGACCTCAGAAGTTTCGTCCCTCAGAAATTCACACAAATTCGAACATTTGAGCTGTAGTTTTGTAACTAATGTATAAGGTTTTTTTCATATTGTTGAATATTGTCACCCTGTAAGTGGCACAATAAAGGTTGTCCGATTGGTCCGTCGTCCGGTTTCGTCACATATCGGATTTGTCGAACAATTCACGCCGACTTCCTGTATTTTCATCTCTGCAAACTCCATCGACCTAACAGTTGTAGTGTAAAATTGCGTGGTTAAGTTAAACGTTGCACTTTCTGCCGGTAGCGCCGAGCACCGATTACGTCAGCGACGCAAGTCTCCACCCACCGCAAAAACCAGTCTTGTCATTTAGTTTATGATAATTTTTTTCCGCAGATGTGACTGAAGACTGCAGATGTGAACAAATTGCACACTAGTTACGTTAAAAACTGTTTCATAACGCAAAAAAAAGAAATGGTTCAAATGGCTCTGAGCACTATGGGACTCAACTTCTGAAGTCATTAGTCCCCTAGAACTTCTAGTTAAACCTAACTAACCTAAGGACATCACACACATCCATGCCCGAGGCAGGATTCGAACCTGCGACCGTAGCGGTCTCGCGGTTCCAGACTGCAGCGCCTAGAGCCGCACGGCCAATTCGGGCGGCTTTTTAACGCAACTGACGTGCTAGTGCTCCACGTCGGAAGTCTTGTTATTCCATTCACATCACCATCCCTCAGTGCAATCGCATTTCTTGCTTGTGTCTCCTATACCTACTTCACACAATCAAAGGGAAAGACTGGACGTGATGCGAGCTCAGATAGTAATAAGACTCCCTCACACAGTGGAAGTAAGATTATGTTCTACTACCATTTCAGTAGAACAATTTCATATATTTACCGAAAATTGCGAAACAAGTGTACTATAAAGTAAAAACATCGGCGCTCGATACCGAATTATCAATATCTATATCGATATATCGTGAAAACGACGTGTGTCTATATCGATTTGTTGAGGTAAAATATCGACGTATAGATGTTTCATGAGCACACGTACATGTGACATGGTTTAATCTTAACCACACATATATCGAATCAGCGCGCCGGTTTATCCACCTTTAGTCTGATACGCAGACCAGCCTGCGCGTGGTCTGTTGTGTAATC
This sequence comes from Schistocerca serialis cubense, assembly GCF_023864345.2. NCBI lineage: Eukaryota > Metazoa > Arthropoda > Insecta > Orthoptera > Acrididae > Schistocerca > Schistocerca serialis. The sequence goes on along the minus strand of NC_064639.1, from coordinate 220,694,148 downwards.
TCGAAAGAAGATCCCTGATGTCGGCTGTATTGTTACATGCTTCCAACTGCGTACCGCAAACGGCTGTAGGCTAAAACAATAAATAAGTTTCTATAGATGTGCGGCAACACCGAGGCGTTGCCATAAGACGTTTACAAGATCGCGTTACGTGACTGGTTGAGGTAGCGGCCCGAAGCAGTCGTATCAAGCGCACTGCCGACTCCACTTTAGTACTTTTAGTTTTTTTCATCTGTGGGTCACTTTTACGAGGATATTGGATTTGTGGTGCAGTCAATAATTAGAAGTTCAAGGGACCTCAGAAAAATTTCGAATAATTGAGCTTTCGATTTAATGAAAGTGTAACTGATATAGGAAGAGTTAAGAAATAGTCGAAGTAAAGTATCCCCTCTACAAATAAAGTTAAAAAATTTCGTTTCAGTTCGTATTTCCTTACAAAGCAGTAAACAGTTCTCAAGAGAAATATACATTTTTTTACGTTTCATTAAGTCTTATTTAACATGTAAAACGAAAGGCACACACAAATTTCCGAAAACACAAAAGAAAATTTCAGTTTTATTTTGCAAAGAAATGAGTGAACTTTTTCTGCTTCAGTAACCTCCAGCGTGCCTGGTCACACACATTTCCTACTCGACCAAAACCTAAAATATGTCATCGTCTACTTCCATTCTAAGGGAATACAAGCATAACGTCTCCAATGACGACTTTTCCTCTTTGGGGTCACGGATAGATTTGGTGCTCCTTCTTGTTCTTGAAAATGGTGTTATCGAGTCCGCTTTGTCCCCCTGTACGAAACATTTTCAACGTTCCCATATATTTGCTTCAGGACTGTCGAAGGTGGGGATAACAGAACTTCCAGAGTTTTCACTATATCCTTTTCTTTTCACGCTAAATTCCAGGACTTCAAAAACAGAGAGTCAAACACTTGTGCTTCTATGATATCACTTTTACACCTGATTTATGTACTTTAATACGGTATGCATTATTGAATGAACAAAGGACTGTCGCGAAAAGTTGAGTGACGAAGCAAACACGGAAAAAATTGACAAATCAATACGAAAAAAAATTGTTGTAAGGTCTTATGGGACCAAACTGCTGAGGTCGTCGATCTCTAAGCTTACGCACTGCTTAATTTAACTTAAAACAACTTACGCTAAGAACGACACACACACCCATGCCCAATCAATTCTAATTACCGAGTGTGAGACGACCGCTCGAGTCACAGAGTTTTTTTTCTACTTTATTAAATGACTTTTGGACATTCTACGTACTCAGCTTCAGAATGATTTTCAACGCTTAAATGTATAACAGACTGAGCAACGGAAAGATAATAATTATCCGATACATTCATTTAACTTGGAATTAAGTTAGAGATCTAAGAAATTTAAAATACAATGAATGAAAAATTTTAGCGGACAATTTAACAGCATGGTCACCTCAAGAAAGATTTCCACAGATGGGGATCTAAAAAACAAAAGGGAGCGCGTTCGTAGATGGTAAAACTAATCGACAGGGCAAATTCAAACTATCTGAAGTAGCTTCCAAACTCACTGCTGAACTTATAGCGGTTTTAGAGGGATTTAAATACGCAAAAGAAGTTCAAGAAGAAACAATCATTATTTTATCACATTCACGCTCAGCACTGATGCTGTTAAAATGCTATGTGGTCAACAACTCCTAAAATGATCTCGTATACCACATTATAGAAGCAATTCAGGAACTGTATCGCTTCAATAACACTACCATCACATTTAGGGTGAAGGCACACAGCGGAATAAAGGGAAATGAAAAAGTAGACCCTCTGGCGAAGGAAGCCGTGTAGAGTAGTTCAGTGAAATATGGTAAAGTTCTACCTGAAGATCTCCTGCATACTGTAAGTATTAGACACAGGGCCCGATGGAACAAAAAGCTCCATCGATCTTACGAAATTAAATGGAGACATGATGTCGCAGTGCTAAATAATCTCCCATCATGTCCTTGATACCAAAATTGCATGTACAGGAGAAACCTTACAGCGACAATAGCACAACTATGATTCAATCATCAGAGAGTTCAACAACATCTCTGACACCTCAACATTGTTGAGAAATGAGAATTCTTTGATTTCCTGCATAAAATGAAATACAGAACGTACATTGGGACATGTCCGAAAGAACAGATACCTTCGTGAGCATGCAGCTCGTTAGAACGAAATTACAATGAAATGAACACCCTTAGCTGCTTACAGGCGTTGACAGACCTTCGTGACCATGCAGCTCGTTAGAACGAAATTACAATGAAATGAACACCCTTAGCTGCTTACAGGCGTTGACAGACCTTCGTGACCATGCAGCTCGTTAGAACGAAATTACAATGAAATGAACACCCTTAGCTGCTTACAGGCGTTGACAGACCTTCGTGACCATGCAGCTCGTTAGAACGAAATTACAATGAAATGAACACCCTTAGCTGCTTACAGGCGTTGACAGACCTTCGTGACCATGCAGCTCGTTAGAACGAAATTACAATGAAATGAACACCCTTAGCTGCTTACAGGCGTTGACAGACCTTCGTGACCATGCAGCTCGTTAGAACGAAATTACAATGAAATGAACACCCTTAGCTGCTTACAGGCGTTGACAGACCTTCGTGACCATGCAGCTCGTTAGAACGAAATTACAATGAAATGAACACCCTTAGCTGCTTACAGGCGTTGACAGACCTTCGTGAGCATGCAGCTCGTTAGAACGAAATTACAATGAAATGAACACCCTTAGCTGCTTACAGGCGTTGACAGACCTTCGTGACCATGCAGCTCGTTAGAACGAAATTACAATGAAATGAACACCCTTAGCTGCTTACAGGCGTTGACAGACGTCAACGGGGACAGATGAAAATATGTGCCCCGGTTAATTGATCACTAACTTGATAATGCATCGAACAGTAATGTTTGATAAATGAATGAAAGGAAATTTTGGTCGGCAGAATTCTCGACCTTTTTTATGGTATAAAGTAGCTTATCCTTTAACGAGCCTTATCTACTGAGAGAGGTTTCTGATTACTTTGTATGGAAGGACTCCAATATACTTGTAACGAGGGCTTGGAAAGACTCAGTTGCTTTGTTTGACAGTGAAAAGAGTCGTTGTGTTACTCCATTAGCATTCAGCTTAAACTATAGATCGTCAAATTACTCATTATATTCCATGGCACGGAGGAAAAAAAAGGAACAACGTTATTTTTCATTTAATGAAAGTGGTGATTCGAGTTTCTACAAATCCCTGTAACAATTTAAGAGTAAAGATAAATAGGACCCGACACCAAAGTTTTGTTATAATAAAGAAAATTGTTAATTGATGTGGTAAGTATTTTCTCTCTCTCTTTTTTATTTTGTTAGTTTAACCTGATACTATTCAATAAAGAAATAAAATATTGGGTCAAGTCCCTGAGAAAAAATGGTTATAAAAAAGTTACCAATCTATGAAAGTCAAACACAGTGTTAGGTGCTTTGCATATTAATAAGAGATAATTACAAGCTATCATCTAACTTTGAATATCAAAGAAAAAGGGATATTAGATCATACAGTCAGATCAAGATTTATGAAATAAGGATTATAGAAAGAGGGAAATATCAATGATATTATCTTCTTATGGTGTAAGATCAAAAGAATATAGGTTGAAGGTAATCAGTAACGTAAAAGGAGTTATGTCTGACTAGGAACTTCTTTCATCTCTGAATTATTGCTATATTTAATAGCAAAGAAAAGCTTTACTATGAAAGTTTCTGCTTTACGTAATAATCGTTCTGTAATTTTAAAAGGGAAGATTTAATTACAACTCCATGTTAATACAGTAATTAGAAACCTTCAACTGGGAAAGCTTGTATTACTTACATCATTAGCAGCAAAGAAGTGACAGATTACTCTGAGCTAGCAGTAATTACTCACGGTCGTATTTATTTGGATCAGGAGGAATATTCATTACGAGCCAGCTTTGACCAGTGACATAATGTAAATGGCTGCTTAACGTCACATTTTGGTGTGTATTGACAATTTTGTTGTTGGTTGGCGAAGCTAAAGAATGTGAAAGCAAAACAAAAGCTGGTTGTGGAGACAGATTTATCTGTAGCTAAGGTCTAGATTAGGTTGGAAGGTGACAGTTCGAGTATGAGTTGGCAAAGCCAATGAATGTGAAAAAATAAAGACTTGCACCCGGCGAACGGTCTACCCGACGGGAGGTCCTAGTCACACGACATTTTAACACATAAAAATCAGAATACGTTTAGTGATAATGAAAGTGCTATATGTTAAAAATCTATGATATATACGTAGAAAGACAGGAAGAATGACAAACAGAAAAGAACCGTGAGTAATGATAAGAATTAATAATTTTTATAGTAGTAAGTTAAAGCGTACGAACTGTTCATGTTATTAGCAAACAAAATTGTAAGAGATAAAAAACAAATATTCTTACAGCGACCAAAGAAGATACTTTAGAATAAAGCGAAACGAATTTGGTCTTAAAAAGGCTTCCATTACAAATGTAAAAGAGGGAATTTAAGCTATACAACTTTTGTGTCAGCAACTGTGAAAAAAAGAGGCCGAAAAATAAAGGAGACAGTGTGTACAAAAACATTCCTTATATAAAGATTATCTTTATACTAGTACTTTTAAAAGAAGTAATTACGTTAGCTAGAGACTGGTCATCTCATTCTTAAAAAAACGAATATAACAGTATCAATTCGAAATCAAATTCCATGGTCATAGCTTTTGAATTTTACATATTGCTTCCGAAGGAGAGAAAGATAAGACGGTAAGGCCAGGGCACACTTTGAGACAGTACAAAGGTCACATTTTCACGAAATGGAAATCATTGTGAGTTTTTATCAACTAAATTAACATATGATCTATATTTCCAGTATCATGTGATTTGCTGTTGGTACATTAATACAAAAAAAAAAAACACAGTTTCTTTCCATGAGAATTATGTTATGCGAGAATTCATATATAAAGTGTGTTTCAAAAAGAATGACCTGATTTGGACGCTAATAATTACGAAACGTGGGACGTCAAGGCAAGGAAATTTGTGTAATTTGAATGGGTGTGGCCTAGAGTTTCAGAAAATCGCCTTTAGATGTCAATGTGTCTTCTCAGTTTGCAGTCAGTCAGAAGTAAGATGAAGATGGTGTCCGCTCAACAGAGGGCGTTTCCTGTGCTGCGGTTTGTGAAGAGTGAGTCAGTGATTTCGGTCCACCGTGCTTTTCGCTGGCGTTTTGGCATTGATCCACCTGCTCTCAAAAACATTCGTCGTTGGTATCGTCAATTTGAAGAGACAGTATGTCTGTGCAGTGATAAGAGTCCCGGCGGACATCCCACTTCTGATCACATTGTGGAAATAATTCGGCAAACGTTTGAGCGGAGTCCACGAAAGTCCGTCAAACAGAGAACTGGCAATGCCCCATACGACTATCTGGCGACTGTTACGGCATTGTACAAACCATGCAGTCTACAATAAGCGTAAGCATTTCAGATTGGTGGTAAAGGAAAAAGGTTGACTTCAGGAATGCTCTGCTAGAGGACAGGGAAAACGGTTACCGAGAAGACCGCCTTCCACTTGTGTCCTCGAGCAGCATCGTCTGTTTCTGGCGAGTCCACACCAGGCCGTCTTCAGTAAACATTCTAGGGGGACAACAGCCTCCAGCCTTAGCTTCTGGAATAGTAGTTGAACTTCAGGATCTGCTGCGACTCGATTTGTACGAAGTTGAGTATTCGTCAATAAATGTGTGTCTTCTTGTCACTAATCACTATCAGTGTTTCAGTGTAGAGGGTGACGACGAGTAAAATCTCCTACTGTGATTTTATCAAAAGTTCAAAGTATGATACAACAATCCCGAACTCGCTTCAGTAGCCTTCATTACTTACCTGATGTAAAACATTCTTCTGTGGCACCACATTTCAAAATCTCCTTCTCTTATTCCCTGTACTGTTTATTGTCTAAGTGTCACTTTTAAACAACGCTACACTCCAAAAAAATACTTCCAGAAAAGATTTCGCAACACTTAAATTTATATTAGATCTCAAGACTTTTTTTCTTGCTGTTGCCAGGCTGCATTTTACATCTTCTCTATTGCTGTCAAAATAGCAAAAGTCATGTACTACTTCTATATAGTGTCTCTTTGCTCATCTACTTTTTTCAGGAACAGCCCATTAACCTTGCTTTACTTTTCTTGGTGTTTATCTTCTTAGCCTTTATAATATTGGTTTACCAAAAATGAAGTTCTCATTCACGAATGATTTATCAAACAATTTTCTGAACAATTCCTGTTTAATAAGTGACAGCGACAGTGTTTCTCATCGTTTACTTTGTCGGAAACCTGCTTCTTTCTGCCCTAGCCTATACTACAGCAATGAGTGAATGCTCACATTCTTGATACCTTACTGGACGTGCTACTGCAGCTGTAGCCAAAGATTCAAATCCCGCTGGAAAAGTATTGTTCAAGTCAGATGGCTTTGCTCCTCCCCTACTGTCATTGAAAACAATCACAACGAAATTAAATATAGGAATCCTACGAAACCCTTGAGTTCATACTGCGTTGCTGTGCAGATGAAACAAGTAGTTTTTCACAATTATCATATGACAGATGGAATTTGTCAGCTTGCACTAATTATGGCTGCATTATTAATTATTGGTTCACAGGCGCTTTTTTGCCGCTTATTGTAACTGTTTTTTGAATGTTAGAGGTGGAAGAATAGAAACATCAGATTTTCGCCATATGGATTATTTGAATTCACCTTAAGTCTTCACGTTTCGAGTAAAGGTAGAATATCCGTCAGAAAAGCTGACAACAAGAACCCAAGCCTGTCTTCTGGCGGATGTGCCAATGACATTGATCTCAATAACAATATTGTATAGGAAAGATACGTTGCCAACTCAACCACTGGAGAAAATCCAAAATTATGAATCGCGTCTGGTGAATACGCTTTCAAGGTTTCGGTCCGATTAAGACAGTAAAACACAAATAATTTGATTTTTAGTTTGCACTCAGTGCATCGATGTATTACAAGTAACTACACTCGAGCCCCAAACCTAGTTACAGAAATGCGAATAAGACTCATTGACATAAAATGAGGATATTGCGGCCCTTGCCACCCGCAACTTTGAGACGAAGCTATAGTCACTTCCGAGGTCACTCACAGAACACATCAGCTATTATCCTTCCTGGCAGTATAACTGAAACTTGGAAACAGCGCAGAATATGTTGACAACTCTGTGACCGACGAGTTACTTCCTTGATGACACAGAACTATCCTGCTAGATTCACTTGATAATAACGTGTCATTTCAGTTGAATAATGTGCGTGATTTTCTCTTGAGATGTGGCATAAGGATGTCAGTTAATGATTTTGAATCAACGAAAGTCGTTCCACGCGGGAAATTCAACTACTCTCGTCTGTTACGCTGCAATTTATCTGCCATAGCGGCTACTGGGCCAATAAGTAAGTCAAAGACACCGCCCCTGTTCGCTAGCTCCTAGGTAACGTGTTTGCCTATCAGATGCACGCTCCCTTAGTTCGCCTTTCGAGGCTCGCTGACCGCCAGATTTTTAATTCTTTTGTAGCAGAGCTACAAGCAGGCAGATATGGTCTCAATAAGAGAATAGTAAGACAACGCTCGAGCAAAATTCGTCTTGCTACTTTTAGTACCTCTTAGTGTCAGAGAGAAAACCTTACGGTACTGCAAAATTCATAATGCCACTTTTGTTTTCTGCCTACATATTTTTTGTTGTTGTGAATACATAATTTTTTCTATGAACTGCCACATTTTCATAATACTCGTGAATGATAACAGGACCTGAAGTAACTTCTGTGACTTGTTCTTACCACACTTATAAAAGTGCTATCATCTTCTTCCGATAGTTCATCTTACAAATTAAGAAAACATTTGCGTATATTTTGTGATACATTTCAGGTCAACTAACTGGGGGCAATGTACCACCGAGCATACCTGTTTTGTTGAGCCTACAACTAGTGAAGTAAACACATAGGATAAAATCGATAATATTAGAAGGTAAGTGGCAACGTCTCCTACTCAACAGCGAACGATACACAGAATTTGTTCCAGTTAAGAAAGGGCCGTCGGTACAACACTTATATTGATTTGCAAGCCTTTAAACACACATTACAATTTATGGTAACATTTTTGGGAAAACAGCGATCTCAGTGAAAAAAGTCCTTATCGCGATGGTTATTTTATTAAAATGACCGGTTTCGGCCTAGGCTTAGGCCATCTTCAGACAGCATCATCAGCTGATGCTGTCTCGTAATCTACATAAAATCAGTGAAAAAATAGTTCTGATCACGATGTTCATTTTATTAAAATGACCGGTTTCGGCCTAGGCTTAGGCCATCTTCAGACAGCATCATCAGCTGATGCTGTCTTGTAATCTACATAAAATCAGTGAAAAAATAGTTCTGATCACGATGGTCATTTTATTAAAATGACCGGTTTCACCCTAGGCTTAGGCCATCTTCAGACAGCACCATCAGCTGATGCTGTCTTGTAATCTACATAAAATCAGTGAAAAAATAGTTCTGATCACGATTGTCATTTTATTAAAATGACCGGTTTCGGCCTAGGCTTAGGCCATCTTCAGACAGCATCATCAGCTGATGCTGTCTTGTAATCTACATAAAATCAGTGAAAAAATAGTTCTGATCACGATGGTCATTTTATTAAAATGACCGGTTTCGGCTAGGCTTAGGCCATCTTCAGACAGCATCATCAGCTGATGCTGTCCTGCAATCTACATAAAATCAGTGAAAAAATAGTTCTGATCACGATGGTCATTTTATTAAAATGACCGGTTTCGCCCTAGGCTTAGGCCATCTTCAGACAGCACCATCAGCTGATGCTGTCTTGTAATCTACATAAAATCAGTGAAAAAATAGTTCTGATCACGATGGTCATTTTATTAAAATGACCGGTTTCGCCCTAGGCTTAGGCCATCTTCAGACAGCACCATCAGCTGATGCTGTCTTGTAATCTACATAAAATCAGTGAAAAAATAGTTCTGATCACGATGGTCATTTTATTAAAATGACCGGTTTCGCCCTAGGCTTAGGCCATCTTCAGACAGCACCATCAGCTGATGCTGTCTTGTAATCTACATAAAATCAGTGAAAAAATAGTTCTGATCACGATGGTCATTTTATTAAAATGACCGGTTTCGGCCTAGGCTTAGGCCATCTTCAGACAGCATCATCAGCTGATGCTGTCTTGTAATCTACATAAAATCAGTGAAAAAATAGTTCTGATCACGATGGTCATTTTATTAAAATGACCGGTTTCGGCCTAGGCTTAGGCCATCTTCAGACAGCATCATCAGCTGATGCTGTCTTGTAATCTACATAAAATCAGTGAAAAAATAGTTCTGATCACGATGGTCATTTTATTAAAATGACCGGTTTCGCCCTAGACTTAGGCCATCTTCAGACAGCACCATCAGCTGATGCTGTCTTGTAATCTACATAAAATCAGTGAAAAAATAGTTCTGATCACGATGGTCATTTTATTAAAATGACCGGTTTCGCCCTAGGCTTAGGCCATCTTCAGACAGCATCATCAGCTGATGCTGTCTTGTAATCTACATAAAATCAGTGAAAAAATAGTTCTGATCACGATGGTCATTTTATTAAAATGACCGGTTTCGGCCTAGGCTTAGGCCATCTTCAGACAGCATCATCAGCTGATGCTGTCTTGTAATCTACATAAAATCAGTGAAAAAATAGTTCTGATCACGATGGTCATTTTATTAAAATGACCGGTTTCGCCCTAGACTTAGGCCATCTTCAGACAGCACCATCAGCTGATGCTGTCTTGTAATCTACATAAAATCAGTGAAAAAATAGTTCTGATCACGATGGTCATTTTATTAAAATGACCGGTTTCGCCCTAGGCTTAGGCCATCTTCAGACAGCATCATCAGCTGATGCTGTCATGTAATCTACATAAAATCAGTGAAAAAATAGTTCTGATCACGATGGTCATTTTATTAAAATGACCGGTTTCGCCCTAGACTTAGGCCATCTTCAGACAGCACCATCAGCTGATGCTGTCTTGTAATCTACATAAAATCAGTGAAAAAATAGTTCTGATCACGATGGTCATTTTATTAAAATGACCGGCTTCGCCCTAGGCTTAGGCCATCTTCAGACAGCATCATCAGCTGATGCTGTCTTGTAATCTACATAAAATCAGTGAAAAAATAGTTCTGATCACGATGGTCATTTTATTAAAATGACCGGTTTCGCCCTAGACTTAGGCCATCTTCAGACAGCACCATCAGCTGATGCTGTCTTGTAATCTACATAAAATCAGTGAAAAAATAGTTCTGATCACGATGGTCATTTTATTAAAATGACCGGTTTCGCCCTAGGCTTAGGCCATCTTCAGACAGCATCATCAGCTGATGCTGTCTTGTAATCTACATAAAATCAGTGAAAAAATAGTTCTGATCACGATGGTCATTTTATTAAAATGACTGGTTTCGCCCTAGACTTAGGCCATCTTCAGACAGCACCATCAGCTGATGCTGTCTTGTAATCTACATAAAATCAGTGAAAAAATAGTTCTGATCACGATGGTCATTTTATTAAAATGACCGGTTTCGCCCTAGACTTAGGCCATCTTCAGACAGCACCATCAGCTGATGCTGTCTTGTAATCTACATAAAATCAGTGAAAAAATAGTTCTGATCACGATGGTCATTTTATTAAAATGACCGGTTTCGCCCTAGGCTTAGGCCATCTTCAGACAGCATCATCAGCTGATGCTGTCTTGTAATCTACATAAAATCAGTGAAAAAATAGTTCTGATCACGATGGTCATTTTATTAAAATGACCGGTTTCGCCCTAGACTTAGGCCATCTTCAGACAGCACCATCAGCTGATGCTGTCTTGTAATCTACATAAAATCAGTGAAAAAATAGTTCTGATCACGATGGTCATTTTATTAAAATGACCGGTTTCGCCCTAGGCTTAGGCCATCTTCAGACAGCATCATCAGCTGATGCTGTCTTGTAATCTACATAAAATCAGTGAAAAAATAGTTCTGATCACGATGGTCATTTTATTAAAATGACTGGTTTCGCCCTAGACTTAGGCCATCTTCAGACAGCACCATCAGCTGATGCTGTCTTGTAATCTACATAAAATCAGTGAAAAAATAGTTCTGATCACGATGGTCATTTTATTAAAATGACCGGTTTCGCCCTAGACTTAGGCCATCTTCAGACAGCACCATCAGCTGATGCTGTCTTGTAATCTACATAAAATCAGTGAAAAAATAGTTCTGATCACGATGGTCATTTTATTAAAATGACCGGTTTCGCCCTAGGCTTAGGCCATCTTCAGACAGCATCATCAGCTGATGCTGTCTTGTAATCTACATAAAATCAGTGAAAAAATAGTTCTGATCACGATGGTCATTTTATTAAAATGACCGGTTTCGCCCTAGGCTTAGGCCATCTTCAGACAGCATCATCAGCTGATGCTGTCTTGTAATCTACATAAAATCAGTGAAAAAATAGTTCTGATCACGATGGTCATTTTATTAAAATGACTGGTTTCGCCCTAGACTTAGGCCATCTTCAGACAGCACCATCAGCTGATGCTGTCTTGTAATCTACATAAAATCAGTGAAAAAATAGTTCTGATCACGATGGTCATTTTATTAAAATGACCGGTTTCGCCCTAGGCTTAGGCCATCTTCAGACAGCATCATCAGCTGATGCTGTCTTGTAATCTACATAAAATCAGTGAAAAAATAGTTCTGATCACGATGGTCATTTTATTAAAATGACTGGTTTCGCCCTAGACTTAGGCCATCTTCAGACAGCACCATCAGCTGATGCTGTCTTGTAATCTACATAAAATCAGTGAAAAAATAGTTCTGATCACGATGGTCATTTTATTAAAATGACCGGTTTCGCCCTAGGCTTAGGCCATCTTCAGACAGCATCATCAGCTGATGCTGTCTTGTAATCTACATAAAATCAGTGAAAAAATAGTTCTGATCACGATGGTCATTTTATTAAAATGACCGGTTTCGGCCTAGGCTTAGGCCATCTTCAGACAGCATCATCAGCTGATGCTGTCTTGTAATCTACATAAAATCAGTGAAAAAATAGTTCTGATCACGATGGTCATTTTATTAAAATGACCGGTTTCGGCCTAGGCTTAGGCCATCTTCAGACAGCATCATCAGCTGATGCTGTCTTGTAATCTACATAAAATCAGTGAAAAAATAGTTCTGATCACGATGGTCATTTTATTAAAATGACCGGTTTCGGCCTAGGCTTAGGCCATCTTCAGACAGCATCATCAGCTGATGCTGTCTTGTAATCTACATAAAATCAGTGAAAAAATAGTTCTGATCACGATGGTCATTTTATTAAAATGACCGGTTTCGGCCTAGGCTTAGGCCATCTTCAGACAGCATCATCAGCTGATGCTGTCTTGTAATCTACATAAAATCAGTGAAAAAATAGTTCTGATCACGATGGTCGTTTTATTAAAATGACCGGCTTCGCCCTAGGCTTAGGCCATCTTCAGACAGCATCATCAGCTGATAGACCATTAACTGATGCTGCCTAGACCGAAACCGGTCATTTAAATAAAATAACCACCGCGATCAGGACTCTTTTTTTCACTGATTTCATTCTTTTTACAATGGTGGCAAGCGTGTTTTCATTGTTGGCCTTCATGACATTTTTTTCTATGGCAGGGCCTAAAAGTGCCGTCGACAATTAGATTATTAGGGACGAAACACAAGCGCTGTTTACGGAAGTATGGGGAGGGATATCGGCCGTGCGTTTTCAATGGAACCATCCCATCCCGCCATTTGCTTTAAGCGGATTAGGGAAATATAGGAAAACATTAATCAGAATGACCGGATGGGAATTTGAACCGTCGTCCTCCCACAATAGGAGTCCAGCGTACCAACACTGCGTCACCCCGCTCAGTCTCCTTGCGATAGAAAACGTAGATTTACGCTTCTGTAGTCACTCTATGATACTGTAGATAGTCGTTTTTCCCTCGTTCTATTTGCGAATGGAACAGGAAAGAAAATGATTAGTAGTGGTACGGGGGACCTTCGCCACGTACCGGATTACCGGCGCAGATGTAGATGTAGATATGAAAGACACTGTAACGCTTCTCCCTAGATTTACGTAAGACAGATTAACTGGTAGAGACGTTTCGTTTGACGGAAATATTTGACGTATCCTGTAAGCTAATTACTGCAGTCACTTCGTTTCACTTAAAAGTTCGGACTGTCTGATGGAAGTTGGGAATCCCTTCCATATTACGGAAAGCAAAACTTATGACGCGGCTCAGAGAGCTCCGCCGGAACTTTGGATCTCTGAATTCGATGTTAATAACAGGGGATTTCCTTCCCTTATAACGCCTTTTAAAAAGATTTTTGACTGGACTAGATGAGACATAATTTACCAGAAAATTTTCACATTCCACTTAAGAATGCTTCTTAAACTATTTGAAGCTTTTTTCCCGCAATGAAATGGCGAAGCATGGCGCAGTAAGTGCTAAATAAATTTCTTTTATTTCCTTCTGTGACCACAAAACTTTTGTTCTTTAGACCGCAGGTTTCTTTCAGCGATGATCATCTTGAGATCTGCAGGAAAACGTGGAAAACCAAATACAAAAACTGGATAGTTTGCTTCTTAAAAACATGAAATATGCCATAATGAAAATACAGGATTGATTGTAATTATTGTGGTAAGTATTATATCAACCGAACTGGCCGCTCTTTTAATGTGAGGTATATGGAGCATTTGCAGCCACTTGACTAAAATGCCTTGGCTTGCACTTAACAGAAACCGGCCGTTCTGTAGGAAGCATTAAGAACAGTACGTGATTATTCTTCACAGTCACATAAAGGTTGTGCTCTTGATTTGTGGGAGAACAAGAGTGCTCAATACGCAGAGCGATTTTGTGCGCAGTACCTACTATGATATGTTTTATAATTGAGCGCCCCTCTTTCGTATATCTTGCCTTGTCGTTACCTGCTACAGAGTGCATTACATGTTTGTTTTATTTTCTTACGCTGATCGTTTTACCCTCCTGTTTGATTGTTCCTTTTCTGCTTATATAACATATTTCATTGGCTATGCAGTCTTATTAATTAACTAATAAATGATTTAGGACACAAAGGGATTACAGACATTGTCTGTCTCTACCAAGAAGGAAAAAACTCAGCGGTTCTACATGTAAGCAATGCAGAAAAGTGTGATAAAAGGAATCTTATGCGTAAAGTGCAGTTTTTGGCTTCATGAGAAGTGCGCAAAAGTGAACCTGAAATTCATAAGTGACGAAGTTCCGTGGACATGCACCGACTGTTTGCAGTGGTAAACATCAGAACTTGTAAGTACCATAAAGTCAAAAGAAGAAATAATTAAAGTGCTACAAAGTGATATCGGAACTCTAAAAAAAGAGATTCAGTCTCTGAAAGAAGAAAACGCAAAGCTAAAAAGTGAATCGGCAAGCTGCGTATGTGGAAACCCATTACAGAACAACACAAACAAATGTGAGGACTCTTTTGTGCAAACTCCGTTCACGAGCAAAAAACAAAACCGTGAAAACTTACATGTGCATATTCCGGCAAAAACAGTGGCAGAAAGCGAAACATGTGGAAATTCAATAAACTCCCGCGTTCAAACTCCGTTATTGGGAAGTAAACAAACCTATGTAAACTCGCATATGCAAATCCCAGTGAAAAAGTGGCGGGAAACGATTCGTGCGGTAAATCGGTAAGCAAATATAAGTGGAAAACTGTGACGTATAAGAAAAAAGATAAATGTGAAGAAATCCACCAAAACAGATCGACAAAAGTGATTTCTTTGTTGTCGGCGATTCCATGTTAAAAAATGTAGTGGTTCCGAACTGTAAAGTCGTTGTTCGCCCTGGAATCCGACCACAGCAGATTGTGAAACATTTCAACAACATTAGGAACACGGAAAAATCCAACCAAAACAGCAATGATTCCAACACAAATTTTAAAGGCGTGATAATTCACGTAGGGACAAACTCTATTAGAAGCAGCAGACAAGAAGAAATCATAAATGATATTCGTAATGTAATTCGGTCAGCCAAAGGTTTGTTTACAAGCTCCAGAATTGTTATCGACGGAATTCTACAAAGAAGATCAGTGAGTAACGCGTATACAAACAAAATAAACACTGGCATTAGGGAACAGTGCGACGAACTTGGTGTTGTATTTGTTGACCCAAATAAATTTCTCGACGACAAATGTCTGGGTAGGGATGGCCTGCACCTAAACAGACTAGGTGCAATGACTTTCAGTAAAATGCTCCTGGATTTATGTAAAATTATAAAAAATAAGGGAAACTAATACGGTCTGCAGGGGGTGACTATCCAAGAATACCATATGCAAACAAAAAACGTGAGTGTAATCATAATAAGGAAGCAGTTGAACCAAAACAGAACGACATTAAAACGAAAAAAAGTGGGAATGCAAATAGTGCTGGAAAAAATTACTTAACAGTTGTTCACCAAAATATATGTTCCCTAGCAAATAAGACCCAACAGCTAGAAGTGGAGCTGGAGTCTACAGAGTGCTCAGTTGTTTGTCTCACTGAGCATTGGTGCAATGAGGCTGAAATTAATCAGTTAGTCTTGCAGTCTTATAATTTAGCGTGTGCATACTGTAGGACTTCTATGAAGTGTGGAGGGTGTTGTATTTATGTAAAACAAAATTATCAGTATAAGACCAGAAGCGATTTATGTGTAATCAGTGAAGAGCAACATTTTGAACTGGCAGCAGTTGAAATCAGGGACCAATACAGGTGTAGGAATTTGATTATCTTATGGTTATACAGATCTCCTAGTGGAGACTTCAATATCTTTTTCTCCAAACTTAATCATGTTCTTGACAAGATATCCACTCCAAAGAACCACATTCTCATATGTGGAGACCTAAATGTGGATAAACTGAATCCTGATTCTGCATGGGACTCATTACAAAGTCTCGCTCAAAGTTTCAATTTAGTTCCAATGGTTAACAGTGCAACCAGAATAACAAAATACTCAAAGACAGCTGTTGATCAGGTATTAACAGATTTAGGCAAAGATAACTGTGAAGTGGTGGTAGCAGAGCTAGGATTATCTGATCACTCAGCTCAAATCATTAATATAAAAGTGGCTCCAGAAGAAACAAAGAAAATGCATATTTACAGACGAATTTTTTCTAAAAAAAATAGACATGAGTTTGCCAAACAGATAGCAGGACAAACATGGGACTCAGTATACTCAGAGGTAGATGCAAATGAAAAATTCAAAAATTTCATGACATTGTTTAAATTAAATTTTGAAGAAACATTCCCTAAAGTATTATGTCTATTATCAACAGCAGGAAAAATCAAGTGGGTCACAAAAGGAATCAAAAAATCATCTGAAACACTAAAGTACCTGAGCTCCATTAAACACAGCCAAACTAATCCTGCTTTCTCACTCTTTTATAAAACATATAGGAAAACATATAGGAAAATATTGCTTGCAGCAAAGAGAGCTCATAACTCCAAAATAGTGCACTCTGCTGAAAACAAAAATAAGGCAGTATGGAAGTTTGTGAAGCAGGAAACTGGTACCAGGAAAATGAAGCTGTCAAACTTGAAAATCAAAGAGGAAGGGACTCTAATAAAAGACCCAATATATTTGGCAAACTGTATAAATGATTATTTTAGTAGCATAGGAATAAAATTACAGGAACATTTTCTAACAGCCCCTCAGGTCAAAAAGCCAAATAATGGTGTATCACACTCAATGGTGTTATTCCCTACAATACAGGAAGAAGTCTATAAAGCAGTCAGCAAACTGAGAAACAAAAACTCAGCTGGTCTGGATGAAGTCCCCATTTTTATAATTAAGGACTGTATCAAGAGCCTACTTCCACTTTTAGTTGATATTATATATCAATCTTTCAAGCACGGCTACTTTCCAGACTATTTAAAATATGCAAAATTACTACCTCTCTTCAAAAAAGGTGATGCAGGAATAATTGAAAATTATAGGCCAATTTCTCTACTATCATGCTTTGCAAAAATATTAGGAACTATTATGAAAGATAGGCTAATGAATTATTTAAATAAATACAACTTACTATCTGTTGACCAGTTTGGATTTCGATCAGGGAAAAGCACAGAATCAGCAACAGCACACCTCACAAAACGCATTCTAGAAGCATTAGATAAAGGGAACTACACAACAGGTATATTTCTTGATCTAACTAAAGCGTTTGATACAGTAGACAACAACATATTGTTAAATAAGTTAGATGAACTTGGAATAAGGGGACTTGTGAACAAATGGTTCCAGTCATATCTAAAAAATAGAAGACAGATAACTGAAATCTCACATATTTCAAGTTGCTCAAACTATATTGTAAAGTATACTTCAGACCCATATTATGTAAATATAGGTGTCCCACAGGGTAGTGTCCGCAGCCCAGTACTATTCCTCATTTACATAAACGACTTCCCACAGAGCATCAAGCATGGGCAAACAATATTGTTTGCAGATGACTCAAATGTTCTAATCAGTACAAATCACCAGATGCACTAAAAGAAAAAGCCAAACAAACACTAAACAGTGTACGTGAGTGGGCATCCAATAATAAACTAACACTAAATCTTTAAAAAAAACAAATGCTGTTAACCTCTGTCTGCAAAAAACCACACTATAACAACTTTAAGTTAAACAATGAAACTATAGAACGTGTAGACTACACAAAATTTCTTGGTATGCATGTTGACAGTCAGTTAAAGTGGGAAGAACATATTAAAATACTTAGTAACAGAATCGCTACAGCATGCTATGCTCTGAGAATTCTGACTGCAGTTTGTGATACTACATGTGTCAGATCTGTATATTTTTCTTATATCCACTCTGTTATTACCTATGGAATAATATTTTGGGGAGTCAACAGTAAAAATATTCAAATAGTTTTCAAATTACAGAAAAGAGCAATTCGTATAATAACCAAGAGTGGCAGTAGGGCTCACTGCCTTGAACATTTCCAAAAGCTGGAAAACCTAACTGTCCCCTGTGAATACATTTTTCAAAGTGTTATATATGTAAAAAAAATATTGACTGCTATATGAAAAATTCTTTAGTACACAGCTATGAAACTAGAAACCAATACAATCTGCATCTAGAGAGGAAAAATAAAGTTAAAACTCAGCAGAGCTTGTTGTACAATGCTGTTAAATTATATAATAAATTACCCCAAAAAGTAAAAGATATTGACACAATCGGACAGTTCAAAACAAAACTAAATTTTTTTTATTAAATAAAAGTTATTACGCAGTAATGGACTATCTGAATTAAAACATATAGTGCAATTAAAGTAGCCTGCATTGTAATACATGAAGAAATAATTATGATATGAAATCAAAAATTGACAAGTACTATAAGAAAATTACAAATTACACAAGGATATAAAACTAATTTAAGATACCTCAAAAATGTGTGTAAATACAAATTTTATGTGTATAATTGTAGGTATATTGTATTGTATATCATTTTGCTGAGAAATCCACACAATGTAAATTGTTACATGGATTAATAAAGAAATCAATCAATCAATCAAACAATCATTGGCTGCGAGTGGGCATTGATTTAAATCAATGGGGAAAGTTGAAAATTTTCGCCGGACAGGAATTCGAACCTGGGTCCCCTGTTTACTAGGCAGATGTGCTGACCACTGCAGTCATGGCAACTGCACGGACTACTCCAGCATGCCTACCGACAGATCTATATTCTCAACTTATCCACACACTACTAACGTAGTGCCCCTTGCCCATTATTCTCATTACTCGCGAAATTTAGCGGATTCTTGTAAGAGTTAAGAGTCTGGTGTGCATATTAACTGAGGAGCCCACTGACCATCCTCACCTAAATTATGTATGACATGTCACTGAGACATTCCTAGATCTGGACAAGGCCTAGACCATGTTCCACACCATCTTATTTGACATGAATTACGATCGCACAACTTCCCTGAAGCCTACGTCTGTTGGGTCCTACTGCTGTATCGAAATGTCTCCAGCAATGTCCGATGTGCAGTGGGAACACCACCCCCTTTTACGATCAATGTCGGAGTACATCAAGGTTCAACATAGTTGCCTCTACTGTTTATCATCTGTGTGGACAATGTGACCTACGGTCATCTCACCCGTGGTCACTCTGAAAAATTAAGAATGACAGTGCTGGTAAACCTATTACGTTATTTGATTTTCAAACAGCTGAGCAAAACTGAACGTACTCAGACATTTCTCTCTTTATTTATTCTGATCAACACTAAACTGACACACAATATTTTTAGCGCAACGCAATCTGATTTTCAATAATCCCCACAAAAGAATGGCCCTGACTAACAATAACCTGTACCTTTCACGAATCACTTACCTCACAAAAATCTTCGTTGCTCGAACCACTGCAATACAGCGTGCGCCAGTACTGCCAGCTAAATAAAAGATTCTAACTACTGAAGGCACTATATATATGTATATATATACATATATACTCCCGGAAATTGAAATAAGAACACCGTGAATTCATTGTCCCAGGAAGGGGAAACTTTATTGACACATTCCTGGGGTCAGATACATCACATGATCACACTGACAGAACCACAGGCACATAGACACAGGCAACAGAGCATGCACAATGTCGGCACTAGTACAGTGTATATCCACCTTTCGCAGCAATGCAGGCTGCTATTCTCCCATGGAGACGATCGTAGAGATGCTGGATGTAGTCCTGTGGAACGGCTTGCCATGCCATTTCCACCTGGCGCCTCAGTTGGACCAGCGTTCGTGCTGGACGTGCAGACCGCGTGAGACGACGCTTCATCCAGTCCCAAACATGCTCAATGGGGGACAGATCCGGATATCTTGCTGGCCAGGGTAGTTGACTTACACCTTCTAGAGCACGTTGGGTGGCACGGGATACATGCGGACGTGCATTGTCCTGTTGGAACAGCAAGTTCCCTTGCCGGTCTAGGAATGGTAGAACGATGGGTTCGATGACGGTTTGGATGTACCGTGCACTATTCAGTGTCCCCTCGACGATCACCAGTAGTGTACGGCCAGTGTAGGAGATCGCTCCCCACACCATGATGCCGGGTGTTGGCCATGTGTGCCTCGGTCGTATGCAGTCCTGATTGTGGCGCTCACCTGCACGGCGCCAAACACGCATACGACCATCATTGGCACCAAGGCAGAAGCGACTCTCATCGCTGAAGACGACACGTCTCCATTCGTGCCTCCATTCACTCCTGTCGCGACACCACTGGAGGCGGGCTGCACGATGTTCGGGCGTGAGCGGAAGACAGGCTAACGGTGTGCGGTACCGTAGCCCAGCTTCATGGAGACGGTTGCGAATGGTCCTCGCCGATACCCCAGGAGCAACAGTGTCCCTAATTTGCTGGGAAGTGGCGGTGCGGTCCCCTACGGCACTGCGTAGGATCCTACGGTCTTGGCGTGCATCCGTGCGTCGCTGCGGTCCGGTCCCAGGTCGACGGGCACGTGCACCTTCCGCCGACCACTGGCGACAACATCGATGTACTGTGGAGACCTCACGCCCCACGTGTTGAGCAATTCGGCGGTACGTCCACCCGGCCTCCCGCATGCCCACTATACGCCCTCGCTCAAAGTCCGTCAACTGCACATACGGTTCACGTCCACGCTGTCGCGGCATGCTACCAGTGTTAAAGACTGCGATGGAGCTCCGTATGCCACGGCAAACTGGCTGACACTGACGGCGGCGGTGCAAAAATGCTGCGCAGCTAGCGCCATTCGACGGCCAACACCGCGGTTCCTGGTGTGTCCGCTGTGCCGTGCGTGTGATCATTGCTTGTACAGCCCTCTCGCAGTGTCCGGAGCAAGTATGGTGGTTCATAATATCCGGTCTTACAAATTTCGTTTTTCTGACGGACACACGTCCAGATCGTCCGCTCTCAAGACTCTGCCAATCTCTCTCCCCACAACCACCACTGCTGGCGGCTCATCTCCAACTGCGCAACGCTACTCGCTGTTCACATCCAACTGCCCAACACTACAATACCAAATATTCCAACAATGCAAACCAGCCACAGACTGCACACAGCAAAGTCAGTGATTTTCATACAGAGCGCTACGTGGCGTTACCAACATAAAAACATAAACAGCTTACGATGCTCTACTGGCAAGAGAACACCTTGAAGACCTTCAGGAACAGCCGCAGCAATGGAATCAAAGACTTGGTAAATTTAGCCTCCGACTGAACACCAAGAAGACAGAATACATGGAGTGTGGTATTCAAACCGATGGGACTATTAAAGTCGGTAAGGAAGACCTGAAGAAAGTCGTGCAAGTTCAAATACCTTGGCTCCCTCGTGTGGAGTGATGGCGAACGTCTACCGGATGTCCGTGCCCGTGTTAACACAAATTGGATAAAATGGCGCCAGGTGACCTGCTTCCTGTGTGATCACCGTATACCTTTACGCCTTAAGTCAAAGGTTTATAGTACTGTGATACGCCCTGTCGCACTTTATGAGTCGGGGTGTTGGCTAACGACAACGAAGCATGAGCAGGCTCTCCACGTGATGGAAATGCGTATGCTCCGATGGTCCCTTGGGATTGCCCGATCAGACCAATCGACAAACGGCAACGTTCGACGGAGACTTCTAGTTGCACCCATCTCAGCAGGTTAAGATGGTACGGGCAAGTCATGCGCAATAAAGCAGACTCGGTGGCAAGAACAGCTAGGCCCCTGGACATAAATGGCCGGTGACTCGTGGCGGACCGAAGACACGATGAATGGACCGTATCAATAACGATATGGAATTAATCAATGCCACCTATGAAGATGCCCTGGTCAGGCCCAAATGGAGGCAGATGCGTCAACAAGCAGACCCTGCTTGCGCGTGATAAACGCTAAGTAGAAGAAAAATATATGACATGTCCGAAAGAGCAGACACCAAATATACACAATGAATTTATGATCCTTTTCTTGGAACGGCGTATTGCAGGATACGAGAGGGCCCCCGACGGTTAGGTTCTTTCGACCACTTCTCGCCTATGAAGCATTCCAGCGGCTACGTCAGCCGAGGGCGCTGATTACATGCTTCAGTCTTTTGTTCAGCAATTTGGCTCCCTTTCCTAGTATACTACTGGCCATTAAAATTGCTACACCACGAAGATGACGTGCAACAGACGCGAAATTTAACCTAAAGGAAGAAGAGGCTGTGATATACAAATGATTAGCTTTTCAGAGCATTCAAACAAGGTTGGCGCCGGTGGTGACACCTACAACGTGATGGCACTAGGAAAGTTTCCAACCGATTTCTCATACACCAACAGCAGTTGACCGGCGTTGCCTGGTGAAACGTTGTTGTGATGCCTCGTGTAAGGAGGAGAAATGCGTACCATCACGTTTCCGACTTTGATAAAGGTCGGATTGTAGTCTATCGCGATTGCGGTTTATCGTATCGCTACATTGCTGCTCGCGTTCGTCGAGGTCCAACGACTGTTAGCAAAATATGGAATCGGTGGGTTCAGAAGGGTAATACGGAACGCCGTGCTGGATCCCAACGGCCTCGTATCGCTAGCAGTCGAGATGACAGGCATCTTATCCGCATGGCTGTAACGGATCGTGCAGCCACGTCTCAATCCCTGGGTCAACAGATGGGAACGTTTGCAAGACAACACCCATCTGCACGAACAGTTCGACGACGTTTGCAGCAACATGGACTACCAGCTCGGAGACCATGGCTGCTGTTACCCTTGACGGTGTATCACAGACAGGAGCGCCTGCGATGGCGTACTCAACGACGTACCTGGGTGCACGAATGGCGAAACGTAATTTTTTCAGATGAATCCAGGTTCTGTTTACAGCATCATGATGGTCGCATCCGTGTTTGGCAACATCGCGGTGAACGCACATTGGAAGCGTGTGTTCGTCATCGCCATACTGGCGTTTCACCCGGCGTGATGGTATGGGGTACCATTGGTTACACGTCTCGGTCACCTGTTCTTCGCATTAACGGCACTTGGAACAGTGGACGTTTCATTTCAGATGTGTTACGACTCGTGGCTCTACCCTTCATTCGATCCTTGCGAAACCCTACATTTCAGCAGGATAATGCACGACCGCATGTCGCAGGTCCTGTACGGGCCTTTCTGGATACAGAAAATGTTCAACTGCTGCCCTGGCCAGCACATTCTCCAGATCTCTCACCAATTGAAAACGTCTGGTCAATGGTGGCCGAGCAACTGGCTCGTCACAATACGCCAGTCACTACTCTTGATGAACTGTGGTATCGTGTTGAATCCGCATGGACCGCTGTACCTGTACACGCCATCCAAGTTGTGTTTGACTCAATGCCCAGGCGTATCAGGTCCGTTATTACGGCCAGAGGTGGTTGTTCTGGGTACTGATTTCTCAGGATCTATGCACCCAAATTGCGTGAAAATGTAATCACATGTCAGTTCTAGTATAATATATTTGTCCAATGAATACCCGTTTATCACCTGCAATTCTTCTTGGTGTAGCAATTTTAATGGCCAGTAGTGTAATTTTATTATGCTTATATTATTTTCTTAGCAGCTCAAGCTCGTTCTTGCGGATGTTACTACTTTTAATCTGAAATCACCGCAAGAGCTTCACAGAAACTCATGTTGTCACTTAACTATTTTCTTTTTAATCATTTAAAATTAAATATTACTCCTGTTTTTGATTTACTACATTTTATTACTGTAACAATTTACATACTTTATAAGGCCACTGTAACTTTTACATGTATGTAACGAACCTACGGCACAAACATATTTTGTGGCTGTTGTGTGGATACAGTGTCTCTACTTTGGGGTCGCTGATGGTGGCAGCAATCCGAAACGTTAACAGATGAAGAAGTATTCCGAATTTTCCGACTTTTAACGATCAGTACTTGGCGTTCGGCAGCCGGTATGTCGGACTCCTACTATGGCTAGTCTATTGGGGGTTCATAATATGCCTGTTTATGTGGATTACCAATTTATAATAACAACACTATATATGCAGTCACAGGTGGCGTCCCACAGTGTCAGTATTGGCTGTTATGCAAAAAAGTTTAATGACCACTGGAATATATGCTTCTATACGCGTCCAAATCTTTCTTGTCTTACACACATGATGGGGGCAGCAGAACACGAGTCTTCGAATACAAGATCTCTAAGTTTACCCACCACGATTTTGCGAAAACTGCGTCATTCCATGGATTTCTGTGTAATGTTGAAAGGGAAACAAGTCTCTCAGACGTCACCAGCAGATAGTCTAAAACCGAAAACCAAATCATTATCAAATAAATAATATTTGCAGAACGTGAGGGAAACGTTTCCTCTTTAACACTAGAACAGTGTAAATGTGATAACCCTAGAACAGCGGAAACGGATCATTTGACACCTAATGAGATTGTCATTAAAAATTTACACGGAAAAAGCTCTACACTTTTTTCCCCATTCAGCGGTATGTCATCTACACATTTCAGCGACGCCTTACTTCAAAGTTCTGACAACTTTACATTACTGCTTTGTAAATAAAATGTTTCATGCCTACCCCGAAATGTGACCTGCACCACGTGTGAATTAGTGTGGTGTTTGATACTGGACTGCTTGAATTCAGAAGTGCTGTTGAATGCGGAAAAGTGAATTTAGTCAGATGTGCATATTGTTCTGTTCCACTATGCATTGACTACTTGACTGAAATCCCACACCTGCACACTGAAGACTGATTAGATGTGTAGCACTCGGTAGAAACCGTTGGTTGTTCAGATAGCGTGATTATTTTAAGGTGAGGGAAATACAGCAATGGTAACACCGGTTCCCGTTAGATCACCGAAGTCTGCCGGGTATTGTTGGCAAGCGGGGTGCACTCAGCGGTTATGAGGCCAATTGAGGAGTTACTTTGCTGAGAAGTAGCGGTAATGGTCACGAAAACTGACAACGGCTGGGAGAGCGGTGTGCTAGTCACATGCCCCTCCGTATCCGCATCGGGTGACGCCTAGGGGCTGAGGATGACACGGCGGCTGGTCGGAACCTCTGGGCCTCCACTGTCTGTTCGGATGGTGTTGTTGCTGTTGTTGAAATACACCAATAAGTTATGACATTGAAATGAGTGTTTTTTTGTCCTGTGATAGCAGTATTATATTTCTTTGTGCTACCGAAGCTCCTCTCATAGACCTTGAACAGGTGATCACTCAACCGTGTGACGTGGTAACACGCGCAGTTTAGCATGTGAATGGCTCATACCACTGCTTTTGGGACAGGCGAGCATTTTCGTATCTTCTGAGCGTTCGGGGTCATTCACTTCCCTTCTGAATACGTACACACATTCCCCGTTAACGTGCAGTATGAAGTTCTCTGTGCAAGATCATAGCAGTCTTATTACTTCCCTCAGCAATTACACATATTCCAGACAAGAAACGTGCTACGTAAAGAAACAAAGTAGATAAGAACAAATCAGACAATAATTTACAGGCCGCAATTATCGTCCGCTGCTGAACCGGTAGCTACGTAAGACAAAGCTGTCGGAAGGACAGACGGTGTGGTCAAATTCTGGCTCTGATTAATTGTTGCTAAGGCAGCTGTCCGTAAAAAGCTAACTGCCAGTCACTTTTCATTCTCGTACAAGTATAGACAATGTTCAGCGAAACAGCAAGACAATCCCTCCTGCCCCAATTTTAGGAGAAATCCGGCACCCAACCAGCCGGGCTCCAATGAAACCCTTCCTCCCCCAAAACGTACCCAGGTTTTGTTTATACATTTTGTTAATCCGGCTATAGTCTATTTACTATCAGTAAAGAGGATAAAAGCAAATTTGATTTATTTGTACAATATATGTTTAATCAATGATATTTAATATATCTAATAAAAACAAATTTATTGTGATTTTTCACAATTTATAGCCATGGTACTTTCAATGACCTAAAATTAACATAAGCTTTAAATATTACTGAGCACTTGTAGACGGGCTTCATTGTCCACGGAGAAAAGGGTATTTTTCACTGCTTACAAATGGTTCAAATGGCTCTGAGCACTATGGGACTCAACGTCTGAGGTCAACAGTCCCCTAGAACTTAGAACTACTTAAACCTAACTAACCTAAGGACATCACACACATCCATGCCCGAGGCAGGATTCGAACCTGCGACCATAGCGGTCGCGCGTCACTGCTTACAGCCTTCTTGATATGTCTTTGTTCTTTGGGACATAATGGTAAACTTCTAAGCAGTCGAGTTTGTAATTCTGCAAGATTACTTCAAGAGAGTCCACCATCATTCTGTTCCTTTCACCAGTCCATTCATGAACGAAAATATTATTTCATCATTGGCATTATGGTCTGGTATTGCAGACAAATTATTACCGTCTCAGAATACTGCTGAAAATTGTCACAGCTTTTAAAAAAGCTCACCCCCTTCTCATGACACCGCAATAGTGCTTCGTTTTCATCATTCTACTTGCGAAGATTTTCTTCAACGAAATTTGTCAGTGTCCCGAATTGATTAAAGAGAATGGAGTCATCGATTTAAATTTTTTTCTTTTTCAAGTAAGAAACTGTCTCTTTGGCACTTTATCGTTTTAGCACTCTGCCTCCATAGTACCGCTAAAAATAAATTATTGTTTCAGTGTGTCAATATTGCAGTCATGGACTGTGTGGCTGGTCCCGGCGGAGGTTCGAGTCCTCCCTCGGGCATGGGTGTGTGTGTTTGTCCTTAGGATAATTTATGTTAAGTAGTGAGTAAGCTTAGGGACTGATGACCTTAGCAGTTAAGTCCCGTAAGATTTCACACACATTTGAACATTTGTGTCAATATTGATATTGTGACTCCTTGGGACTATGAATGTTAAAGAAATAAAATAAAACGCATTAATTTATCGTATTGTATTCCGTTTAATCGAGCAAAATCTCAAAAACTTATGGAATTTCGTAAAAGATATTTAAAAACTTCTTATGAGATGTCCGAAACAATTTTTCGGGACACCGTATGTTGTGGCGAAAAACCGAAACAGTACGGTTTTCCCAGACCTTGTTACCTCTTCTCTTGCCGGAAAGAGCGTGCTCAACTCCGATTGTTCCCTAGAATGCGTAAGGGCGACGACTGACTACACTACACCACTACCGGAAGTGGTATCCCTCACACACGCACCAAGGCTAGTATAATCCTGCTCCAGATAAAGATCCTTCCATAACAGGAAAAACCAGTTCAAAATTTTCGTGGCAGCTCTGTGAAACGCAATCAAGCCCACCCGCTTCATTTGATAAAAGACAGACTTGACAAACAACATTTAAATTCCTTACCGGCTTGCTGAGAAATGGGTTTAATTTAATAATTTCTCTCATTAATGGGGCCATATATATGTTATATATGTTATTTACAGTTTTATTCTAAACAACTTCAATTGTATTTGTCTGGAATGTGCGGGATAAGCAGTTCCAACAAGAAGAGAATAGCAACTGTCAAATGTGGTGCTTCAGAAGAACGCTGAAGATTTGGTGGGTAAATCGAATAACAGATTTGGAGGTACTGAACTGAATTTTGGAAAGAAAGAAATTGATGGCACAACTTGACTAAAAGAAAAGATCAGTTGATAGGTTATATACTGAGGCATCAAGGAATTATCGAATTGATAAATGAAAGGAAGTGTGAGGAGTAAAAATCGTAGAATGAGTCCAAGACTTGAATACAGCAAGCAGCTGTAAGTTGTGGCAGCTTTGTGAAGGTGAAGAGGCTTGCACGGGATAGAATAGTGTGGAGAGCTGCATCAAACCAGTCTTCAGACTGAAGACATCAACTACAACTATAGAAAGACTACAACATATGATCACTAAAATAGTGCAGAGGAACACACTACCTAACAAAAGTGAGGCGCCCAAAAGACATATTCGGATGTCAATGTAACTTCCTACACGTACACTCCATCGGCACGAGTGTATGTGATTAAAATTGCAGTTTTCTGTGACAAAATGGCCACCAGAGAGCATTAGTGTTGTTCGTGTTGATACCAGACATGGTAGGATATAAAGAGATGTGGATAGTGTCAGATGTTGCGAGATCACCGTGAAGGACACAGGGATGCCGCATACTCGAGTGCGACAACGTTATCGCCACCTGACGGAGTTTGAAAGGGACCTCATTGCGGGTATCCGTGAATGGCGGCTGGCGTATCCTGTATTTCTACATCATTTTATCGATAATATTTATTGTAATGAGTCCTTTTTTCATTAATTCCTTATTGATACTTGTCCAGTAGGAAAGTGAGCGAACGAAAGGTTTTCGGTCGAATGAAAAGTTTTCTTTCGTTTCTACATCCCGGTGCTTATATACCCGCAACTAAGTCTCGCTGGGTTGCAATGCGCTGCAGCATCGCCCTCAAACGGAAACTTCGTGATCGCCACTCATACAATCCACAAGCTAAATGTCAGTAGCCATCCTCCAGTCTGCCAAAAAGATACAAAATTCGTTGTGTGGAACTGTGCGCTTCACAGTTCCAGAGACGTGCAGTTCAGGTGTTGAACGCAAGCGCCCGTATGAAGCTGCAGGCGAGGCTACGAGGGGAAAAGAGCACTGTCGCTACCGCAGTACCGACTGCCGAACCTGGCGGGCTGGTGCGAGGTAGCTTTTGTTATACTTAGCCTGTGTTGTGCTTAAAAACCTGAATGTGATAAAGTGCAGAATTAGATTATTATATTGTTTCCAGATATTCTGTTGTTTTTTTCGGTAGTTTTATTTTAAAAAAAATTTTAACCATGGCCTTTTATGCCAAAGAAATAAGTTCTGTGACTGTAAGTGAACATGTACGCTTTTGGATGGGGGCAAAAATAGCCTACAGGACAGACAACTCAACACAGAGAAAACTAAGGACAACCAACACAAGCACAGACAAACGCAACACATCTGGTATTTAACAGCTAAGATACCAGGACTGCAAAGCAGTTTATATAGGGCAGACAAGCAGAAACTTTAATACCAGATACACAGAACACAGAAGAGCATTAAAAAGTAACAGCTGTCATTCCACATTTGCTCAACACCTCATGGACATGAAACATAACCCAACAACCATCAGTACGGATTTGAAAATTCTCAAATGCAGCAACAGCCATCCACAAAAACCAATAATTGAAGAGAATTATCACATACAAAAAGCCACAGTGGAAGGCAAACAAGTAATAAATGAATACACAGCTCTCTGCAATGGCACTCTGATCTCTGCCCTCAAGGAATTATTAGACAAGACCAACCAATAGAGCTCTCACGCCCCCCCCCCAATCTCCCCCCTCCCCACAAACACACACACACACACACACACACACACACACAAAGGTAAAAAGAATCACTAACACCTCTGAAAGATTCAGAACAACCGCCAGGAACACCTACAACTGTTCCACTGTCAGCCATCTTGTTTTTACACCTTCAATTGTTCCACTGCCCGCCATGTTTGTTCTTACAGCTGGTAAAGCAGTGAAACAGTTACAGTGACAGTGACAGTGACAACTCAATATATAGTGTTCGACATTGATGAAGATGATTAAAAGGAAAACGTAAGTGAAACGTTATGTAAATAGACACACACATAGAATTAAATAATTTCAGACATAGAAATAACAAGGCTTCAAATCGTAATATTGGCTTAAACAATTTGTTTACTTTAAGGTATAAGTGGTTGCAGATGACAAACTGTGCAAAAAAACGGTCACTGAAGAAACACAACAAATCAGAAAAACCACACGATGTGGTAAAAAGATATGAATTCGTAATTCATGTGTTTTTTTTTCAAATATCTGTAATTACGATGTAAAAACTAATAGCTACTTGTATACAAACTGCACTCTTGATCTTTAACAGATGGAAAATAAAAGCCCACTGAAGATGCTGCAACTGCAGTGAAACATGTTTGGGTTAAAAAACAAAAAAATGTGTTTTGCTAAAGACAGACCCTATCCAGAAACATACATATTGTTAAAGCAAACACGGAAGAAAAGAGCTTCAGCCCCAAGATGACTGTAAGTGAACGTCAATAGCTTACGTTTCCACAGCTGTCTCTCCATGGGCACTTAAGAAAAGAGCTCGTTCAACATCTGATAGCCGCTGTGACCGAGCGGTTCTAGGCGCTTCAGTCTGGAACCGCGCTGCTACGGTCGCAGGTTCGAATCCTACCTCGGGCATGGGTGTGTGTGATGTCCTTAGGTTAGTTAGGTTAAAATAGTTCTAAGTCCAGGGGACTGATGACCCCTGATGTTAAGTCCCATAGTGCTCAGAGCCATTTTTGAACATCTGATATTCTAATTTCAGACAGGCATAAGCAACAACAAGAAATATATTTCTGACTTTAATTTGAATGGTACCAAGCATAAGCAACAACAAGAAATATATTTCTGACTTTAATTTGAATGGTACCAAAGAAAAAGTTGGCTTTGCGGCTTTGAAGTAAAAAAAAAATGCATTGTTTTACTTTCTGTGTTTGATGTTCGGAGATGATTTAACTTGAACAAAACATGATTTTAGAAATACAAACAACATGAATGAAAAAGATAAAACGCACGAGAATTCAAAGCAGCACGATGATAATACAGTTTCCACAGTTTTCGTCCATTTAGTCTTTGAGGAAAAACATCGGAGGTTTTATTACTTGGATGGTACCAAAGAAAAAGTTGGCTTTGCGGCTTTGAAGTAAAAAAAAAATGCATTGTTTTACTTTCTGTGTTTGATGTTCGGAGATGATTTAACTTGAACAAAACATGATTTTAGAAATACAAACAACATGAATGAAAAAGATAAAACGCACGAGAATTCAAAGCAGCACGATGATAATACAGTTTCCACAGTTTTCGTCCATTTAGTCTTTGAGGAAAAACATCGGAGGTTTTATTACTTGGATGCACCTCCTAATTGTTCAAGGATCAGGACTGTAATCATGACAGGGTTGTTGTTGTGAGCCATTCTTTGTGGAGTGGATGCCGGATAGGAAACAACTGACTACCAGCAGAGCGAAATTTGATTTGAATAGACCTGAAAACCAAACTTTTTTTGTTTACAGCACGACCTGACCATCCCCTCCCTCCCTCACCTTCAAACAGCCATCCACACTTCTGAGTTTTTAGTTGTGGAGGCAGACTGATATGTATCATAGCCTGAGGTCTAGGTTATGTTGGCTGGTGACAATAGGGCCGTGAGTTGGCGAAGCCAACGAATGTAAATGTGGAATAAAGGTTATGGTAACAATAATCCATTAACTTTCGGGCACGCATCTGTGCAAATTCCAACTTTTCAACTGTTATTTCAGAGCCATAACGACAGTACTTGGAGTGAGCCAAGAACCTCTTGCCTGAAATTTAATGGATTATTCAATACACCATGAAAAGCTGAAAATGCACGTTTTGAAAAAAATATATATGTAGCATAGCCCGAGGTCCTTGTTCACTTCATATTTAACTCACTTTCCGTTATAAAAAATTAAAACTGCAAGTATATTAAGAAAGATTTCATTACATAGCGGACAAATCACTGATGAGTACCTTTTTCTGTAAATTATATAAATGGATATGCAATAAATGAATAATCATTGCAGACGTGCCGTATTAACAAACTTGTAACAAAAGATACTAAGGTTCATGTGGTAATTTTCAGACTATTTAGCCACACGTGATCAGTCAGAAAATCCGTTTTGCCACACATATTTACATTGAACACATTATTGAAATGAGGATGTGCAGAAGTCACATTTTACGTAGCACCCACATTATTTGATTATTAAATTCAGATCGGTGCAGATACTAAGTTTCTAAGATAGTAAGGACAAGAAAACAGTTCCAAAGTGAACAAAGAGAGGAAAAAGAAGCCCACTGAAAGGATCGATAAATGTTATAGAGAAATTAAAACATCATCCGAAATTGTGATAAACGCATTCCCTGAAAATTATTTCGAGCAATTACTTCATGAACCCACGCGATTAGTAAACGGATGTGAACACACACTTGACCTCTTAGCAACAAATAATCTTGAGTTAATAACGAGCATCAAAACGGGTACAGGGATCAGTGAACACAGGGTTGTCGTAGAGAGACAGAATATTGTAACCCCAAAATCCTCCAAAAATAAACGAAAAATATACCTATTCGAAAAAGCAGATAAAATTCACTTGACGCATTCCTGAGAGACAATCTCCATTCGTTCCAAATTAATAATATAAGTGTAGACCAGATGTGGCTTAAATTCAAAGAAATAATATCGGCAGTAATTGATAGATTTATACCAAATAACTTAAACGACGGAGCTGATCCTCCTTGGTACACTAAACGGTTCCAAACACTGTTGCAGAAGCAACGAAGCAAACATGTCAAATTTAAACAGACGCAAAATCCCCAAGATAGGCGATCTTTTACAGAAGCTCGAAATTTAGCGCGGACTTCAATGCGAGATGCTTATAACAGTTCCCCACGACGAAGCTTCGTCTCGAAATCTGGCAGAAAATCCGAAGAAATTCTGGTCGTATGTGAAGTATGTTAGCGGCAAGAAACAATCAATGCCTTCTCTGCGCGATAGCAATGGAGATACTATCGAAGACAGAGCTGCCAAAGCAGAGTTACTAAACACAGCCTTCCGAAATGCCTTCACAAAAGAAGCCGAAGTAAATATTCCAGAATTCCAATCAAGAACAGCTGCCAACATGAGTAACGTAGAAGTAAATGTCCTCGGAGTAGTGAAGCAACTTAAATCACTTAATAAAATCAAGTCTTCTGGTCCAGACTGTATACCAACAATTATATACAACCGTTCGCTCGACGAAAGATCCGTACCCAAAGACTGGAAAGTTGCACAGGTCACACCAATATTCAAGAGAAAGGTAGTAGGAGTAATCCACTTAATTACAGGCGCATATCATTAACGTCGATATACAGCGGGATTTAGAACATATATTGTGTCCGAACATAATGAATTACCTCGAAGAAAACGGTCTGTTGACACACAGTCTACATGGGTTTAGAAAACATCGTTCTTGTGAAACACAACTAGCTCTTTATTCGCATGAAGTGTTGAGTGCTATTGACAAGGGATTTCAGATAGATTCCGTATTTCTGGGTTTCTGGAAGGCTTTTGACACTGTACCACACAAGTGACCTGTAGTGAAATTGCGTGCTTATGGAATATCATCTCAGTTTTGTAACTGGATTTGTGACTTCCTGTCAGAGAGGTCACAGTTCATAGTAATTGACGGAAAGTCATCGAGTAAAACAAAGGTAGTGTTATAGGCCCTTTCTGTTCATTATCTATGTAATCGATTTGGAAGATAATCTGAGCAGCCGTCTTCGGTTGTTTGCAGATGGCGCTGCCGTTTATCGACAAGTCAAGTCATCAGAAGATCAAAACAAATTGAAAAACAATTTAGAAAAGATATCTGCATGGTGCGAAAGTTGGCAATTGCCCCTAAATAATGAAAAGTGTAAGTTCATCCACATGATTGCAAAAGGAATCCGTTAACCTTCGGTTACACTATAAATCAGTCAAATATAAAGGCCTCAAATTCAAGCAAATACCTAGGAATTACAATTACGAACAACTTAAATTGGAAGTAACACAAAGAAAATGTTTGGGGAAGGCTAACCAAAGACTGCGTTTCATTGGCAGGACACTTAGAAAATGTAACAGATCTACTAAGGAGACTGCCTGCACTACGCTTGTCCGTCCTCTTTTAGAATACTGCTGCGCGGTGTGGGATCTTTACCAGAAAGGACTGACGGAGTACATCGAAAAAGTTCAAAGAAGGGCAGCACGTTTTGTATTATCGCGAAATATGGGAGAGAGTGCCACTGAAATGATGTAGGATTTGGGCTGGACATTATCAAAAGAAAGGCGTTTTTCGTTGCGACGGAACCTTCTCACGAAATTACAAAAGCCAACTTTCTCCTCTGAATGCGAAAATATTTTGTTGACACCGACCTACACAGGGAGAAACGATCACCACGATAAAATAAGGTAAATCAGAGCTCGTACGGAAAGATATAGGTGTTCGTTCTTTACGCGCGCTGTATGAGACTGGAATAACAGAGAATTGTGAAGGAGGTTCGATGAACCCTCTGCCAGGCACTTAAATGCGATTTGCAGAGTATCCACGTAGATGTAGATGTAGAAGAACTGCAATTGGCTCCTGGTCTCCAGATGGTGTCAACGACAGGAGGAAGAAGAGGAGACGACGAAATGAAATCTATAACTGCGGTGCAGTATGTATGTCTGTTTCCAAGACTCGGTCCGAGAATATTATTTTTCTTTCTTTCCCCATATGGACAAGCGGGTGGGCTGTCAGCGGCCAACAGCTTTTTAAGAAATATAAAACGTGGGAAACTATAAAAACATTGGATTATGCTCGCACTTATACAAAAAGAGTCAGACTGTTGTCTTGTTTAAAATTAAAACCAACGGACTAAAAATTTAAAAACACAATATATATATAGTTGAAAACAAAATTGTTAAGGCTTTTGTGGCCTCTTGTTGACACCTTGCCTGTTCGCTTCTGTCTCAGATTCTTCGGCCGATGTTTGTTTGATGGCTGGCGTGATCAAAGCTTCACCGTCCACCACCGGCAGCGGAGGGTAAACCTTTGACAACGCCAACCACTCGTGCTGACGAAACGTGAGAAAAATCATCAAACATTGGCAGAAGAGTCCGAGACAGAATCCAACAGGGAGTTCGTCACTTAAAAACACATTGCAGAAAGGCTGACTTTCGTTTAAGAAACAGCACTGCACTTTCACTTAACAGCTGAACAATCTGCACTGGGATAAAAGAATTTTGCGAGGAGAGAATGTGATGTGCAGGGTTGAGGGTTTGTGGGTAGAAAAAAATAGGGGTCTGTAAAGTAGGAGACTACAGGGATGAAGGTTGGGAGACAGAAGGGGAAGAGGAGTCTGGTGGATGGGAAGGGCTTTGATATCAAGTGGAGATGGGGTGGAAAGAGCGAGGGGGGAGCCGTGATGTGAAGTGAATTAGTTGAGGAATTATAATTGGTAGGACAAATCGAGAGGGTTCTTTGCCTGGGAGAGGGAGTTAGTTGAAGTTGCTCTGGGACAGGATGTGGAGTGTGTAGGTGTAGTGACGATGTCATATATTTGTAAAGGCATGGCAGCATACCGGCATTGGTGATCAAAGGACAAACAATAGGGTTATTGGACTCCACCTTGCGAATAGCGAAGGATACGCGCAGACGTTCGATGTGGCAAGGAGGAGTGGGAATTTGATGAGATGGCAGAGGACCCACTTGGGAGAAGGTAAACATATACGGAAAGAGGAGCAGA
Source organism: Schistocerca serialis cubense (assembly GCF_023864345.2). Taxonomy (NCBI): domain Eukaryota; kingdom Metazoa; phylum Arthropoda; class Insecta; order Orthoptera; family Acrididae; genus Schistocerca; species Schistocerca serialis. Next base: position 220,658,770 of record NC_064639.1, on the reverse strand, counting down.
GTGCATGACGTTCAAAGAATTGGAGGGACTTCGAGGAGTTGGTGGGGCGGATAGCTGTGTGCAACATTAGCAAAAAAGAGTACAAGTTCGATCAAGTTTAGTGTGTGTTGAGGATACTGGAAGGGTATAATCTACAAGTTCGGCTAGTTAGTAGATTTAGTCGAATGGTTAATAGGTGAGTTTCCATGATAGTGGGGAGTCGAAGGTAGTTGTATAATAGCTAGCAGGGTAGGAAGTTCATAATGGTAAGGTAAAAGCCACGGAGATTTAAAAATCTTTTCCACACAAGCTACATACCGGTGTCATTTGTCCACATCCCCCCCCCCCCCCACCCACCTTCCACTCGTTTTCCTCATTCCCTCATAGACTTTCACCCGTATCAGTTTTCGCTATTAATTGTGATATACATTGAAGTAAATAAATCTTGCACCGGGGCGCCCATGGCGCTACTTCTGAGCAAGGCGCCCCAAGCAGCTGAACAAGGTAACCTCCCCATCGCACCCCCATCAGATTTAGTTATAATCTGGAACAGTGGATAGGCCTTGAATAACTGAACACAGATAAATCGAGAAAACAGGAAGAAGTTGTGTGGAACTATCAAAAAAATAAGCAAAATACACAAACTGAGTAGTCCATGCGCAAGATAGGCAACATCAAGGATAGAATAAGCTCAGGAGTGTCGTGGTCTCGTGGTTAACGTGAGCAGCTGCGGAACGAGAGGTCCTTGTTTCAAATCTTCCCGCGAGTGAAAAGTTAAATTTTTTATCTTCAGACAATTATTATCTGTCCGTCCATGCGTCCGATGCGTGGTAACTGACGGTCTACACACGGAAAATTTTGAAAACGTTAAAAACATATGTTTTGACAGAGCACAGGGAAAACTGTGCGACTGTGAAGCTGTTGAATTCATTTGTTGCAGTTTATGTGACAAATTCTTATGTTTTCATCACTTTTTTGGGAGTGATTATCACATCCACAAGAAAACGTAAATCGGGCAAGGTAGAAGAATCTTTTTACCCATTCGCCAAGTGTAGAAGTTAGGTGGGTCGACAACATATTCTTGTCATGTGACGCACATGCCGTCACCAGTGTCGTATAGAATGTATCAGACGTGTTTTCCTGTGGAGGAATCGGTTGACCTATGACCTTGCGATGAAATGTTTTCGGTTCCCATTGGAGAGGCACGTCCTTTCGTCTACTAATCGCACGGTTTTGCGGCGCGGTCGCAAAACACAAACACTAAACTTATTACAGTGAACAGAGACGTCAATGAACGAACGGACAGATCATAACTTTGCGAAAATAAAGGAAGTAAGTTTTTCACTGGGGGGTGGGGGGTAGAGACCTGAACGAAGGACCTCTCGTTTCGCAGCTGCTCATGCTAACCACGGGACCACGGCGCTCCTGAGCTCATACCATCCTTGATGTTGCCTATCTTGCGCATGGACTACTCAGTTTGTATATTTTGCTTATTATTTTCATAGTTCCACACAACTTCTTCCTGTTTCCTCGATTGATCTGAGTTCAGTTTTTGAAGGCCTATCCACTGTGGCAGCTTATAACTAAATCTGAGGGGGGTGCAATGGGGAGATTCCCTAGTAAGAAATAGTTGTAACGTCCTGGGTAGAAATCTTACTGCCGTGGTGCCTCAGGCACCCCTGTCAGCTCGGCGCCTCAAGCGGAGGTTTGTGTCGCTTGTGCTTTAAACCGAGCCTGTCTGTCTCAAAACGAGGTGACCATGTGCGCGTTTGGAAAATAATCAATCAATAATAACCTACAAAAGGACTCTGGCCGCTGCACGAGCTGTTTTGTTCACTCTGCTTTTGTTCCGGCGGTATACGTTGCAACACGAAACCCGTGTCTCTGCAATCCGCTGAGCTCTCCGTCTGCAAGCTCGTTAGTTCCAGACAGTAATTCTAATATAGCAGAACGGGTAGCTAGCCGTTACACAATCTCCGTTGCTCGCTTTGTAATTAGGAAGCCCGCCACAAGAGCGCGCGTGCGCTGCTCTGTTTACGCTTCTCCGCATGGCTTGCTTTTTTTGTGAGGCTGCGCGGATGAGGCGCGGAGAGTGGGGAAACCGACGACCGTGACCACCAAAGCGAGCCCGCGCTTTTTCCCATCCGCGCCGCGCCCGGAGTTATGAATCATTTATGTACGGAATGACATGGCCGGATTTATGGCGAACCGACGGCGCACACCGTGTTTACAACGGGCCCGCAATCCACTCTCGTCGAGGCATAAATCTGCTGCCGATTTGGTCCGGTACTTTCGATGCATCCCCTAGCTACAGACGGGTCGTAAAATATTAGCGATGGCCGTTATTCGTAGCTGCACGACGGATCAAATGCCGGCTAGGGCTGTGATTTCAAAATCTACCTGCACATTCTGCAAACCACTCTGAGGTGTGTGGCAGTGGGTACTTCGCATTTTACCAATTGTTAGGATTTCTTCCCGTTCTAATCGCGTACAAACAGTGGCAATAAAGACTGCTGAAATGACTTTGTAATTAGTCTAATCTTACCTCAAGACTCCTGTTGTGGTCTTCAGTCATAAGTCTGGTGTGACGTAGCTCTCCACGTTAGTCTATCCTGTGCAAACCTCTTCCCCTCTCCATAATTACTACAATCTACGTCCATAGACCTTGCTTACCGTACTCAATCATTGGCACCACAATACATTTTTTGTCCTCACATTTCCTTCAGTTACCATACTGACAATTCCTTGAAGCGTCAGAATGTGTCCTGCGGACGGATCCTTTCCTTTAGTCAAGCTGTGTCATGAATTTTTGTTCTTCTCATTTCGATTCAATACCTCATCAATTAAGCACACTACCCTTCTAATCTTTATCATTCTTATTTAGCACAACAGTTCCAAAGCTGCTGTTCTCTTCTTGTCCGAACTGCTTATTATCCATGGTTCACTTTCGTACAAGACTACACTACACACAAATACCTTCAGAAAAGACTTCCTACGACTTAAATTTATATGAGACATTACCAAATTCCTCTTTTTCAGAAATGATGATCGTGCTATAGCTAGTCAGCGTTGCTTATCCTGCCTACTTCGGCCATCACCAGTTATTTTGATGCCAAATAGCAAACTCATCGACTGTTTTTAATGTCTCATTTCCTGATATAATGTTTTAATGTCTCATTTCCTGATATAATTCTATCAGCAATGCCTAATTTAATTCGACTACATTCCTTTACCATTGTTTTCCTTTGGTGATGTTAAATTTAAAATCTCTTTTAAACACATTATCTATTCCGTTAAGCTGCTCTTGCAAGTCCATTGCCATATCTGACAGAATTACATCATCGCAACCTTCCAAGTTTATATTTATTCTCCATAAACTTAAACAATTTCTACTTTTCTCCTTGGTTTCCTTTACGAATTGCTCTTTGTATAGATTAAATAACTTCGGGAAGAACCTATCTTACGCTGTTCGCAGCTACTGCTTTCCTTTCGTGTTCATCGACTTCTGTAACTACAGTCTCGTTTCTGCAAACCACTTTTCGCTTCCTGTATTTTACCCCTGGTACCTTCAAAATTTCGAAGTGTGTAGTCCAGTCAACATTGTCAAAACTTTCTCTAAATGTACAAATGTTACAAACGTAGGTTTGCCTTTCTTCGACCTATTTTCTAAGAGTGTCGTACGTCCAGTATTACCTCGAGTTTTCCCACATTTATCCGGAACTCAAACTGATCTTCCCCAAGATCAGCCTCTACCTTTTTTTCCCATTATCCTGTTAATAATTCGTGTCACATTTTCCAGTCATAATTTATTAAACTGCTGGTTCAATAATATCCGCCCTTGAGTGAAATTTTCACTCTGCAGCGGAGTGTGCGATGATATGAAACTTCCTGGCAGATTAAAACTGTGTGCCGGACCGAGACTCGAACTCTGTACCTTTGCCCTTTTTTTGTCTCATTTGTTCGCCATTGATCGTTGCATTAGTTCGCTGCGAACATCCCACGACAACCGTGCAAGTTCATCGTTGATCCATTTACTCAGTTTTTTTTAATTACAGAGGGGAGTTAATCCTCTGACCGAACATGCTGAGCTACCATGCCGGCGTGCCTTTCGCCGGTAAGTGCTCTACCAACTGAGCTACCCAAGCACGACTCACGACCCATCATCACAGCTTTAATTCCAGGATTGTTACTTCTGTAAGATTCGCAGGAGAGCTTCTGTGAAGTTTGGAAAGTAGGAGACGAGGTACTGGCGGAGGGGTCGTCAGTCATGCTTGGGTAGCTCAGTTGGTTCAGTACTTGCCAGCGAAAGGTAAAGGTTCCGATTTGGAGTCTCGATCCAGCGTGGTGTATCTTTTGAGGGGTGCATTCGTCCCTGGCTTAATTTTTTATGAAGATCGATGTGCGACCGCATGAGCTGCGCTGGTGGAGAAGCTCTTGGAACTTGAGGATATTCGGCGAATGGACTGGCCTGCCCGACACTCCGACTTAAATCTCATAGAGCACCTGCGGGACGCGCTGCGTCCGCACGGGATTAGCCGAGTGGTCTAAGGCGTTGCAGTATTGGACTGTGCGGCTGGTCCCGGCGGAGGTTCGAGTCCTCCCTAGGGCATGGGTGGGTGTGTTTGTGCTTAGGATAATTTAGGTTAAGTAATGCGTAAGCTTAGGGACTGATGACCTTAGCAGTTAAGTCCCATAAGATTTCACACACATTTGAACAACTCTTTTTTTTTTTTTTTTTTTTTTTTTTTTTTTTTTTTTTTTTACGCGCTACACACATGTATTGCAGCACGTCCATATACGCTACCGAGTATCCAACATTTGTCAAACGCGCTGATGGAGGACTGGAGCTCCCTACCACAAGAGCCCCTTAGCAACCTTGTGGCCAGCATGGGAGCACGTTGCAGAGTATGCATTGCCGTCCGCGTTGATCATACATCCTATTAAGAACCATGTAATGTTCAGGGGACGATCATAAATTGTGGTTACTTCATTGTAATTATTGTCTTTGAATAGAAGTGTCATTTCTGTTCGTCTCCTTGCGTATTTCTTTCAAATGCCTTCTTTAGTATTCTGTAGCATTTCTTTCTATTTATGGTCCCAGTTTCATTGGGCCAACTTATTCGGCAATGAGACATCATGCGAAAGTTATTTTCGTTAAGTTTTGCACGCCAGTGAGCCATCCGTGTCGCCATGAGATAACCACAACACCCCCACCGTTTGTCGTCGCTACGACCACTGTCCTACGTGTTCAATTAGATCTTTGATTTCTCTGGTACCTCTCCAAATCATCCCCCTGCAGTATGACCAGCGCATAGGTAAAATGTGGCTTCTAGTACACACATCAAAATGTTTTGCATCGGCCCAGTTCCCAGAATTCCTGAAGATAAATGTTGACGGTGGATATTGTAACACAGACACAGACCCTTTGACTGTTCAGAGATGTCGCTAAACCCGCCCAAAGATGTAAACAACCATGCATGAGCAGCACCTATTAGATGGAAGCGGACGGACAGCCGAACAATCCCAGTCATTACACCAGGGAGGAGGTACACGGCTCGTCTGTAGTAAAAACATGCCTAGACGGTCAATACCGCGGTTTGATCGCGTCCGCATTGTTACTGTGTACCAGGATGGGCTCTCAACAAGGGAAGTGTCCAGGCGTCTCGGAATGAACCAAAGCGATGTTGTTCGGATTTGGAGGAGATACAGACAGACAAGAACTGTCGATGACATGCCTCGCTAAGGCCGCCCAAGGGCTACTACTGCAGTGGATGATCGGTACCTGCGGATTATGGCTCCGAGGATCGCTGACAGCGACGCCACGGTTTTGAATAATGCTTTTCGTGCAGCCACAGGACGTCGTGTTACGACTCAAACTGCGCGCAATACGCTGCATGATGCGCAACTTCACTCCCGACGTCCATGACGAGGTCCATCTTTCCAACCACGACACCTTGCAGAACGGTACAGATGAGCCCAACACCCCGAATGCACTGCTCAGGATTGACATCACGTTCTCTTCACCGATGAGTGTTGTATATGCCTTCAACCACACGGTCGTCGAGTCGTGATTGTAGGCAACCCGGTCAGGCTGAACGCCTTAGACGCACTGTTCAGCGAGTGCCGCAAGATGGAGGTTCCCTGATTTTTCGTGGTGGCATTACGTGGGGTCGAGGTGCGCCGCTGGTGGTCATGGAAGGCGCCGTAGCGACTGTACAATACGAGAATGCCATCCCCCGACCGATAGTGCAACCATATTGGCAGCATATTGGCGAGGCATTCGTCTTCATGGACGACAATTCGCCGCCCCATCGTGCACATCTTGTGAATCTTCAGGATAACGACGTAGCTCGACTAGAGTGGCCAGCATGTTCTCCAGACATGAACCCTATCCAACATGCCTGGGATAGATTGAAGAGGGCTGTTTATGGATGACGTGACATACCAATCACTTCGAGGGATCTACGCCAAACCGTTGAGGAGTGGGAGAATCTGGACCAACAGACCAACGACATCGCTCAACTGGAGTCACCATCATGTTCTCCTAACATGAAACCTATATACACTCCTGGAAATGGAAAAAAGAACACATTGACACCGGTGTGTCAGACCCACCATACTTGCTCCGGACACTGCGAGAGGGCTGTACAAGCAATAATCACACGCACGGCACAGCGGACACACCAGGAACCGCGGTGTTGGCCGTCGAATGGCGCTAGGTGCGCAGCATTTGTGCACCGCCGCCGTCAGTGTCAGCCAGTTTGCCGTGGCATACGGAGCTCCATCTCAGTCTTTAACACTGGTAGCATGCCGCGACAGCGTGGACGTGAACCGTATGTGCAGTTGACGGACTTTGAGCGAGGGCGTATAGTGGGCATGCGGGAGGCCGGGTGGACGTACCGCCGAATTGCTCAACACGTGGGGCGTGAGGTCTCCACAGTACATCGATGTTGTCGCCAGTGGTCGGCGGAAGGTGCACGTGCCCGTCGACCTGGGACTGGACCGCAGCGACGCACGGATGCACGCCAAGACCGTAGGATCCTACGCAGTGCCGTAGGGGACCGCACCGCCACTTCCCAGCAAATTAGGGACACTGTTGCTCCTGGGGTATCGGCGAGGACCATTCGCAACCGTCTCCATGAAGCTGGGCTACGGTCCCGCACACCGTTAGGCCGTCTTCCGCTCACGCCCCAACATCGTGCAGCCCGCCTCCAGTGGTGTCGCGACAGGCGTGAATGGAGGGACGAATGGAGACGTGTCGTCTTCAGCGATGAGAGTCGCTTCTGCCTTGGTGCCAATGATGGTCGTATGCGTGTTTGGCGCCGTGCAGGTGAGCGCCACAATCAGGACTGCATACGACCGAGGCACACAGGGCCAACACCCGGCATCATGGTGTGGGGAGCGATCTCCTACACTGGCCGTACACCACTGGTGATCGTCGAGGGGACACTGAATTGTGCACGGTACATCCAAACCGTCATCGAACCCATCGTTCTACCGTTCCTAGACCGGCAAGGGAGCTTGCTGTTCCAACAGGACAATGCACGTCCGCATGTATCCCGTGCCACCCAACGTGCTCTAGAAGGTGTAAGTCAACTACCATGGCCAGCAAGATCTCCGGATCTGTCCCCCATTGAGCATGTTTGGGACTGGATGAAGCGTCGTCTCACGCGGTCTGCACGTCCAGCACGAACGCTGGTCCAACTGAGGCGCCAGGTGGAAATGGCATGGCAAGCCGTTCCACAGGACTACATCCAGCATCTCTACGATCGTCTCCATGGGAGAATAGCAGCCTGCATTGCTGCGAAAGGTGGATATACACTGTACTAGTGCCGACATTGTGCATGCTCTGTTGCCTGTGTCTATGTGCCTGTGGTTCTGTCAGTGTGATCATGTGATGTATCTGACCCCTGGAATGTGTCAATAAAGTTTCCCCTTCCTGGGACAATGAATTCACGGTGTTCTTATTTCAATTTCCAGGAGTGTAACATGCGTGGCATAGATTGAAAAGAACTGTTTATGGACGGCGTGACCTTCCAACCACTCTGAGGGATCTACGTCGAATCGCTGTTAAGGAGTGGGACAATCTGGACCAACAATGCCTTGATGAACTTGTGGATAGTATGCCACGATGAATACAGGCATGCATCAATGGAAGAAAGTGGTTCAAATGGCTCTGAGCACATCTAAGGTCATCAGTCCCCTAGAATTTAGAACTACTTAAACCTAACTAACCTAAAGACATCACACACACATCCATGCCCGAGGCAGGATTCGAACCTGCGACCGTAGCGGTCGCGCGATTCCAGACTGCAGCGCCTAGATCAATGGAAGAGGACGTGCTACTGGGTGGTGTTAGAGGTACCGGTGTGCGCAGCAATCTGTACCACCACCTCTGAAGGTCACGCTGTATGGTGGTGCAACATGCAATGCGTTGTTTTCATGAGCAATAAAAAGGGCGGAAATGATGTTTAGGCTGATCTCTATTCCAATTTTCTGTACAGTTTCCGGAACTCTGGGAACCTAGGTGGTGCAAAACTTTTTTTGATGTGTGTATAATGGCATATTGTTCGCCACTTTGTTACTACCTCCTGCTTAGTTAGAGGCTTATTCATAAATTAATCTCCGATTGGCTGTTAAAAATAATCAAGTGCTTTTAGCTTCATGGCGCTTATGTGTTTGGAAATTGATATTTTGAAGACCACGCAGCTTGAGTCGGTTCTCTGTTGCGTTCGTCAGTGTGTGAGCAGCAATCGACTGAAATTGGCGGCGTCATTGCGTCTCCCGCCAGTTGCGAGGTATGTGCTTTCGTTTGCTTCTTGCAAGCAGAAGGACTCATTGTCGCCGCGATTCATCGCCGATTGTGTCGGGTGTATGGGATTGGGGTTATGAGTGACGGTGTTGTGAGGGACTGGTGCACAAATTCAAGACTGGTCGCGCAGATGTGGGTGAGTAAATTGGTCGAAGAAGACATACAGATGTGGCTGATGAACTTGCGCAACTCGTTGACGAAACTGTAAGTAAAAGACGTCGTTTCAAAATTTCCGAAATTTCTGTGTCTCAGATTTCAAAGACACTGCTCTTGTCACAGAGAACTCAGGTTACCATAAGTTTTATGTACAATGGATACCAAAGCGACTAATTGATTGTCACGTAATTGAAAGAAAAGGTTCGATATTGACCTTACTCCAGCGCTGCCATGAAGAGGGCGAGGTATTTCTGAACAGAACTGCGACTGGGAACTAGACATGTGTGTAGTACGTGAACTCTACAACTAAGGAACTGCACAAATAGTGGATGGACACTCATTCTCCCAAAAACTTTAAGCAGTCACTGTCAAACCGCAAAATAATGGTTTCAATTTCCTGAGACAGCAAAGAATTTTGACATGTTTCGTGACAGTAATGTTTGAGAATGCAGCAACAACACATTACTTTTGTAGGATTAACGAAACTGCTGAAAAATTCTTCCTATGCTCCACATTTAGCAACATGCTACTTTCATCTCTTTCCGAAGATGAAGCCTGGTTGGCTACTCAGCACTTCAAGACCGAAAACGAGCTCTAGGATACTATCAACAACTGGCCGAAGCATCAGGAGTCACTATTCTTCGATGAATGGATAAAGAAGCTTATGTCACCGAATGATAAATGTTTGAGTGTGGGTGAAGAACTATGTGAAGAATCAATGCCAACATCTAAGTATGGACTGTGTATAAACAAAAGTTTTCTATTTTTTTGTAATAGCCTATCAGAGACTGCTTTATGAGCAGCTCTCGTAGCTTATCAATAGCATCTATTTCCATTCAGGTACGTATTTATCGATGTTTTGCAGCTCGTACGGTGGTGGTTAGTGTTTAACGTCCCGTCGACAACGAGGTCATTAGAGACGGAGCGCAAGCTAGGGTGAGGGAAGGATGGGGAAGGAAATCGGCCGTGCCCTTTCAAAGAAACCATCCCGGCATTTGCCTGAAGCGATTTAGGGAAATCACGGAAAACCTAAATCAGGATGGCCGGAGACGGGATTGAACCGTCGTCCTCCCGAATGCAAGTCCAGTGTGCTAACCACTGCGCCACCTCGCTCGGTGCAACTCATATTCTGCAATGATTTCTTTCTTATATCAGTACGTTGTAACGCTGTTCGCGCAACGTGTAAGATCATGATTTTCAATATAAAGTAAACGTAAAAGCTCCCCGTTCTTGTCCTCACGGGACAGGTGGGACCGACCGACCGCCGTGTCATCCTCCGCAATGGCGCCACGGATGTAATAAAGTGGGCCGTGGATACATCACAGTGCTCTCGCGGGCGTTGTTGACTTTCTCAATTTTGGAGCTGCTACTCCTCACTCAGGTAGCTCCTCAGTAGGCATCACGAAGCTGGGTGCACACCATTCCAGTTCGAGCACCAAGGAAAAGTCACTGGGAGTTCCGGGAATCGAATCTGGGTCCTCTGCACAGCAGCCCGACACACTAACCATTGAGCTATGGAGGTGGACTACTTTTCAGTATATGAACTTTTAAATGATAATCTTTTTTTATATGTTGTAACCTCTTCGACCCCCTCAGTACATTAATTAATCTGTTTAAATGTAAGTTAATGTGGATGAGTAGGAAGAAAAAACCTGCGGTGCTCGGTTACAATATTGTCGCAGAAGAAGCCGAGTAGCACAGTCACCGTGGTGTAATGGTTATGATACTAGACTGTTGCATGAAGGGTCGTGAGTTCCACACTCACCTGAAGTGTAAAATTTTGATTTCAGTATTCGGTTCTTGTACGTTCTAGAAGATCCACAAATGTCAAAAATCATTTAAATATCTGGGCGTAACACTGGAAAGCGGTATGAAACGGAACAAGCATTTGAGAACTCTGGTAGAAAAAGCGAATGGTCGACTTCGGTTTATTGGGAGAATTTTAGGACAGAGTAGCTCCTGTAAAGGAGGCCGCATATAGGACGCTGGTGCGTGTTATTCTTGGATACTGCTCGAGTATTTGGGATCCGCACCAGGTCGGACTGGAGAAAGACGTCGAAGCAATTCAGAGGGGGCTTCTAGATTTTTTACCGGTAAGTGTATTACGGAGATGCTTCGCAAACTCAAATGGGAATCCCTGGAGGGGAGGCGATGGTCTTTTTGAGAAACACTATTTTCCCCTGTCGTACAGGGGAGACCCAGATCAAAAAAACAAAATTGAGAAATGTAATAACTGGCACTATCAGAAGAGCCTTCCAACATAAAGTAAGAACAGAAACATACCTAAAATTTTATCAAGTTATGTCAGTACCGACATTAGTATATGGAAGCGAATTTTGAGCAATGAAAAAAAGACAAAATAAGATTACAATCCAATGAAATGAAATTCCTCAGGTACATAGCAGGATACACCAAGCTAGACTACAAAAGAAATACAGATATCACGAAGGAATTAAATATTTTCGACATAAACAGTAAGGTTGACGAATACCGACAAAAATGGATATCCCATCTGTTACGAATGGACAGATCGAGATTACCACTACATTTTTGGCGACATACACCGCAAGGTAAAAGATGCATGGGAAGACCCCCAAAATGATGGAAGGACCAGGTGTAGCTGCAACAGGCTGAGGGAAAGCCTAATGCGTGGCAGAAGAAGAAGAAGAAGACTATCGACAAAATTTAGAGGACCGGCATTTGAAGCTGACTGCCGAACGGTTCTGTTGCGGCCAACATACATTACGCGTAAGGACCACGAAGATAAGAATCGAGAAATTAGGGCTGATACGGAGGCACATAGATAGTTGTTTTTCCCTAGCTGTATCTGCGGCTGGAACAGGAAAGGAAATGACTAGCAGTGGTACGGTGTACGCTCCACCACGCACCGTACGGTCGCTTGCGGAGTATCGATGTATATGTAGTTGTTGATGAATTTGTTATCCCCTGCAAGTAGGGACTAATTCAACACCCCTACATAGGCAAGATATCTAAATTACACTACTGGCCATTAAAATTGCTACACCAAGAAGAAATGCAGATGATAAACGGGTATTCATTGGACAAATATATTATACTAGAACTGACATGTGATTACATTTTCGCGCAATTTGGATGCATAGATCCTGAGAAATCAGTACCCGGAACGACCACCTCTGGCCGTAATAACGGCCTTGATACGCCTGGTCATTGAGTCAAACAGAGCTTGGATGGCGCGTACAGGTACAGCTGCCATTGCAGCTTCAACACGATACCACAGTTCATCAAGAGTAGTGACTGGCGTATTGTCACGACCCAGTTGCTCGGCCACCATTGACCAGACGTTTTCAATTGGTGAGAGATCTGGAGAATGTGCTAGCCAGGACAGCAGTCGAACATTTTCTGTATCCAGAAAGGCCCGTAAAGGACCTGATACATGCGGTCGTGCTTTATCCTGCTGAAATGTAGGGTTTCGCAGGGATCGAATGAAGGGTAGAGCCACGGGTCGTAACACATCTGAAACGTAACGTCCACTGTTCAAAGTGCCGTCAATGCGAACAAGAGGCGACCGAGACGTGTAACCAATGACACCCCATACCATCACGCCGGGAGATACGCCAGTATGGCGATGACGAATACACGCTTCCAATGTGCGTTCACCGCGATGTCGCCAAACACGGATGCGACCATCATGATGCTGTAAACAGAACCTGGATTCATCCGGAAAAATGACGTTTTGCCATTCGTGCATCCAGGTTCGTCGTTGAGTACACCATCGCAGGCGCTCCTGTCTGTGATTCAGCGTCAGGGGTAACCGCAGCCATGGTCTCCGAGCTGGTAGTCCATGTTGCTGCAAACGTCGTCGAACTGTTCGTGCAGATGGTTGTTGTCCTGCAAACGTCCCCATCTGTTGACTCAGGGATCGAGACGTGGCTGCACTATCCGTTACAGCCATGTTGATAAGATGCCTATCATCTCGACTGCTAGTGATACGTGGGCGTTGGGATCCAGAACGGCGTTCCGTATTACCCTCCTGAACCCACCGATTCCATATTCTGCTAAAAGTCATTGGATCTGGACCAACGCGAGCAGCGATGTCGCGATACGATAGACCGCAGTTGCAATAGGCTACAATCCGACCTTTATCAAAGTCGGTAACGTGGAGGTACGCATTTCTCCTCCTTACACGAGGCATCACAACAACGTTTCACCAGGCAACGCCGGTCATTGCTATTAGTGTATGAGAAATCGGTTGGAAACTTTCCTCATGTCAGCACGTTGTAGGTAGCACGTATCTTCGTGGTGTAGCAAATTTTAATGGCCAGTAGTGTAGATTCAGTGTGCCACGGGCAGGCACGATGTGGTTATGTGGTTGCTTCCCCTCTCCCTCCCCCCCCCCCCCACCTGAAAGTTAGGGCTTCCGTCTTTACTGTCTCAGGGAGAAGATAATCACTCCATCCTCCTACGCTACATTCTTTTTTTATGGCAGCATTCACTGAGCTTAATGCACGCACCTTGTAGTACTTTAGATATCAGACTTTCCTTTTGCAGTCGCTTCCCGTCTTCTGTACTGGTGCCGCTTTCCCCAACTCTCGTGTTATTCTCGAGATCTGAGCAGAATCTGCAGTGAAACGCGCTTAAAACAGCCTGCCCGGGAGATTGGTGAGCCGAGATTAGGGATGTATGGCTGTGAATAGCAGCTCGGCTGAGGTTTACAGCCGGCTTCCAGGACTGCAGTGACGGCTCACCGCGGGGTCTCAGAAGCTGTACCGCCATGTCTCCCTTTCAGCCAGCAACGCCGCTCTACCAGACCTTGCGGCCTCCAGATTGGTATCCGAAAAGACGTCTGCCACTGAAACTGCACACCCCGGTTTCCTGCTATTGTTCAGATAATGACCAAAGATCAAGAACACTTCAGTAGACTCACTGTCCAACAACAATTTAAGTTACCTGTAACTAGTGTTGTAAAAATACTGTAGGCTACTGTAGACTACCATAAGTAAGCACAGGCTACGGTAGTTTTCTTAGTAGCCTCGCTCAGTTAAGATCGTAACCACGTTACCTGTACGTTGAGCGTGTTGCATACCCATCAGGCGATACCTCATTTAGATCAATGTATGGTGGTGGTGGTTACTGTTTGACGTCCCGTCGACAACGAGGTCATTAGAGACGGAGCGCGAGCTCGGGTTAGGGAAGGATTGGGAAGGAAATCGGCCGTGCCCTTTCAAAGGAACCATCCCGGCATTTGCCTGAAACGATTTAGGGAAATCACGGAAAACCTAAATCAGGATTGAACCGTCGTCCTCCCGAATGCGAGTCCAGTGTGCTAACCACTGCGCCACCTCACTCGGTATCAATGTATGCTTAAGCGACCATTGCCTCACTAGATTCCCCTAGAAGCTAGAAGCGGTGAGCTGTCTAGAAACTGAGCGACCGTATATAAAGGGCCAGGTAACCTACGGAACGTTTTTGATCTACATAGTTATCCTCCTGTCTGTTACTTGAAAACAGACAGTATTTATAGCAAAATTAAAACCGTCAATATTTAATTCAGCTTTTATTCGAAAATCTATTATTTCTAACTTTAAACAGAGCGATGTTGTAACAAAAATAAAAAACATTACAGGTTTTCATATAGCACTAGAAATCGTGATTTCCTCAAAAGAGGTAAAATTTAAAAAAATACCGCAAAACGATAACGTATCAAATATCGCCTCAATATTTCGTCGAGCTTATATAAAGCATGTTTCTGTTATTCAGAAACAATTTTCACACTTATCAATAATAATAGAAAACTCTTGCCGTTCATCATGATGGTGAACGGTCCACTGAGCACAAAACATCAACAATAAATACACAGATTTTTTTTACGTTTGTGCATGTAAACTATACTTGCATCGAAAGTAATTGCTCTGGTTACATAAAAGCACAGTGATTCTGTGATCAAATAATTTTTATTACTTATAAAATGCAATTTACATTTAGTAAGGATATCAAATACGGAATGGACTAGCACTGAACGGTGTGCGGTTCTAAACATGTGCAGAACAAACAAACAAAAAAGAGAAGTCGTCGTCCCCCAGTTTTGTCCCCCACACATCCCTTTATGTTTCTTTCCCTGCCAATGTTACCAATAATATAGGTAATCCTACCATTTACTACGTCATTTATGGACTGTGTCAAAACTACCGAACCGTAGTTTTGCTAGAGCGCAACTCTACCTGTACCAAGCCACAAAGTGAAATAAGCAAAAAGGTACACACATAATAAATAGTAAGAAAAAGAAGAACAGAAACAAAACTGCGTACATGGCATGCGTACATTCGCGGTACATTATATGAGAAGAACAGCCAGATAATAACTGTTTCTTGTCTGCAAACGCCTCACCTACCACAATTTAATTCATGCAGCAAGTTTCGTCAGACCTATTTCGAGATTCTTTTGTCTTTTTAACATTAGTGACCTGCTTAGAGACTCTTTTGGTTTTCTAAAGTCCATAAATCTACCTTCTTCCAGTACATAACTGATTATTGAAACAGTTAATAATGATGTAACACAATAAAATCGATTTTTTCTTTTTTTCAGTTCACTTGTATTTATTGCTACTTACCAGGAAAGATGCTCAGCTTGTAATTATAATCTTTATTTCACAACAGGGATCGATAAGTTACACATTCCACAAGTGGGTTGACAAAATTATCACGCAGAATTGACATCTAAGATTGAGTGACTGAGACGGATCTCCACTTTTTAACTACCTGCCATCGAGTTTAGAACCCTACACATTGGATGCTCATTACAAACTACTTTATGTATGTGTTTAACCAGAAGCTGTGTAATTAGATAACGAGAAAATCATAGGTGCCACTTTATAAGAGGGAAGTTTAAATGTGTACAGGGATTCCCAAAGTTCGTCAAGAGTTTTCTAAATAGCGAAATTTTCTAATTGGAGCAGATAAGTAACTAACTGGTTACTTCAGTAAAAAATGTACATTTCTAGAAAAAGAAAATCAGCTCTGCATAAAATAACGCTAGGTTTTGGAAACAATTACATCTTAAGATCGGAACATTCTGAAAAACGAAAATTTTCAATAAAAATTACTTTCGAAACATTAAGCATTTGGAAAATGTAAAATGTTTACTTCAAAGAGGAAAAGGAGGCTTTCAAATTAGCTGTGTTAATCTAGAAATAATTTTTTAGGAGGTGCAATTTCGACGATCACGTATATACAAGTATAGTACATATTGAATAGTACCATAAAGATTTCCATATGAGCTATTTACACTGTTTCCATGAGCATCAGGAGTGGTGTAAGAACAACCTGGATGATCTCACCTTGATCTGTTATAAGATACACCTGCAGTACGTTGAGTAGTCTGACACGGCCGTGGCCATGGTGGCAGGAAAATTCCTCTTGAGGTAAGGGATTGCTTATATGAGAGTAGCGGGAGAAGCGACAGTTAGGCATGGAGAGTCAGACTGACATCTTTGTTACTCAACCAGTAGGATTTCGACAATTCTTTCATCAAACTGAGTTTTTAAAATTCTGCATCAGCTACTTCATTCGAGAATGGGGGTTGACTTTTTAAGTTTTCACAAATGACTGCTACACGGCACTACTGATATGCGACATCATTAGTTTTAAGATTTGTCATTTGTTATTATTAAAACAACGACAGCTGAGAAATAAGCAGATTAATTTGTATACAGTGCGCGTTTAATGAAGAAGTATTATGAAAAGTGGAAATTTCGCGTGGAGGTTGTCGTTGGGTGATTTTTTTTCGGATTTTCTAAAAATTCTTACTTCTCAGTCGGTAGAGCACTTGCTTGCGAAAGACAAAGGTCCAAGGTTCGAGTATCGGTCTGGCACACGGTTTTTATCTGCCAGGAGATATTCAAATTCTCACATGTGACTACGTAAGAACTACGTTCATGAAGAAACTACGTTCGGCTTCATTATACACACATCAAAAAAAGTTTTGCATCACCTCGGTTCCGAGAGTTCCGGAACCTGTACAGAAAATTGGAATAGAGATCAACATAGCCGGCCCAAGTGGCCGTGCGGTTCTAGGCGCTGCAGTCTGGAACCGCGAGACCGCTACGGTCGTAGGTTCGAATCCTGCGTCGGGCATGGATGTGTGTGATGTCCTTAGGTTAGTTAGGTTTAACTAGTTCTAAGTTCTAGGGGACTAATGACCTCAGAAGTTGAGTCCCATAGTGCTCAGAGCCATTTGAACCACTTGGAAATCAACATAAACGTCATTTCCTCCCTTTTTATTGCCCATGCAAACCACACATTCATATTGTACCACCATACAGCTAGACCTTCAGAGGTAATGGTCCAGATTGCTATACATACCGGTACCTCTAATACCCCGTAGCAAGTCCTCTTGCATTGATGCATGCCTATATTCATCGTGGCATACTATCCACAAGTTCATCAAGGCATTGTTGGTCAAGATTGTCCCACTCCTTAACAGCGATTCGACGTAGATCCCTCAGAGTGGTTGGTAGGTCACGCCGTCCATAAACAGCTCTTTTCAATCTATGCCACGCATGTTATATAGGTTTCATGTCAGGAGAACATGATGGTGACTCCAGTCGAGCGATGTCGTTATCCTGAAGGAAGTCATTCACAAGATGTGCACGATGGGGGCGCGAATTGTCGTCCATGAAGACGAGTGCCTCGCCAATATGCTGCCGATATAGTTGTACTATCGGTCGGAGGATGGCATTCACGTATCGTAAAGCCGTTACGGCGCCTTCCATGACCACCAGCGGCATACGTCGGCCCCACATAATGCCGCCCCAAAGCGACAGGGAACCTCCAACTTGCTGCAGTCACTGGACAGTGTGTCTAAGGCGTTCAGCCTGATCGCGTTGCCTCCAAACACGTCTGCAACGATTGTCTGGTTGCAGGCATATGCGACACTCGTCGATGAAGAGAACGTGATGTCAATCCTGAGCGATCCACTCGGCATGTTGTCGATCCGATCTGTTCGCTCTGCATGGTGTCGTCGTTGCAAAGATGTACATCGCCATGGACGTCGGGAGTGAAGTTGCGCATCATGCAGCGTATTGCGCACAGTTTGAGTCGTAACACGACGTCCTGTGGCTGCACGAAAAACATTACTCAACATGGTGGCGCTGCTGTCAGGTTTCCTCGGAGCCATAATCCATAGGTAGCGGTCATCCACTGCAGTAGTAGCCCTTGGGCGGCCTGAGCAAGGCATGTCATCGAAAGTTCCTGTCTCTCTGTATCTCCTCCATGTCTGAACAACGCCGCTTTGGTTAACTCTTAGACGCCTGGACACTTCCCTTGTTGAGAGTTCTTCCTGGCACAAAGTAACAATGCGGACACGATAGAACCGCAGTATTGACCGTCTAATCATGGTTGAACTACAGACAACAGGAGCCGTGTACCGCCTTCCTGGTGGAATGACTGGAACTGATCGGCTGTCGGAGCCCCTCCGTCTAATAGGTGCTGCTCATGCGTGGTTGTTTACATCTCCGGGCAGGTTTAGTGACATCTCTGAACAGTCAAAGGGTCTGTGATGCAATACAGAGGTATGTGATACAATATCCACAGTCAACGTCTATCTTCAGGAGTTTTGGGAACCGGGCTGATGTGTGTTTTTTGAAGACGATTGTAAAAATCTGCCTTCAGATGAGATGATGCTTTCTTATTTTTGGATGAAAATTTCGACTTACAAAGTAAATGCGTGTTGCAGTGGAACTTCAAGGAACGTGTTGTGGTGGGAAGACGACGTTATTTAGCTACTATATGAGCTCATTTCAATTTATTTAGTGGTGTAGGACACAGCATGCAAGTCCATTTGCATTGCACGAATTACAAGTAATGATTCAGTAACGCAGATAGAAGTAGTTACGTTAGATACGTTTCCTGATTGTGCTCAGTTTATCTTGGGTCAGATTATGTTAAAAATCCCTTTCATTACTCCGTTGTGTCACGAGAAAGTCCTTGTCACTACAGCATATAAAGGCAGATCGCGTTCTTGTTCATTTATGGGCAGATTTCATATGACCTGGTATGTTTTAGGACACCAAAACCTGGATCCCACTGGAGCTCAGGTAAAAGTTCCCTATTCTGTAACCACCAGCCATTGTCCGAGGCGCGGTGTATGTTTTGAGCATTCATGTACCCGGGTGACAGTGCACCTGTACACGACCATCGACCTGGTGTAAGAAGAAACGTGATTCATCGACGATGTGACACGTTTCCATGGTATCCAATTGGATGAACAGGGGAACATGTAGGGTTCATCTATCACGGAGCCTCACGTTCAGCAGTGGTACGCTAAACACTGTACTCCGAAACACTTGGCTCAGCACCTGCATTGTACTCTCTCGTCAGATGTGTCACAGGACACCAACAGGGCTGCTTTAGAGAGCACGCAGGCCTCTGACATCACCGTTCTGTGATGAGACATAGACGTCCAAGACTTTTTTTATAAAATGCATTTTAACCATCAGCTGTTTATTTGTCCCATTAGTCATCTACCAGTTTCGGTTATTAGCCATCATCCAGGATGTAGGGTACATCAAATTAGCTAAAAGAATCCCATACTCCTTTGAATCTGAACAGTATCGAAATTATCGACTGAAATTGTACAGACACATGACACAATTTGTCGTAGAATACTGATACGACAAATTATGTGAGTACCTTATCTTCTTGGTCCTAACGCGACACGTATTTTCCCATTTGCCCTCCGCATCGATAATATTTCGGGTCATCAGTGTATCTGTAGATAACGTATTTCAATATGATGTATTATACCTATTCTCAGGGTTGAAATGTGAAAATAACATTTTTCAATTCTGACTAAATGTATACTCATTTCAGTAATGATCTCTCTTTCTTACTTTAATTTTATAGTAATTTTTTAGGTGTCATGAAATCACAGAGATGTCACTCAGTGACAACACGCTGAGATCGGTATACATTAATCGCTGGGGACTTTGCAGATAGAATATTTAATTAATGGCGTTATCTATTATAAAATCTAAATTGCTGACTTTACGCAGAGCTGTAAAACTATCTGAAAATCTAACTACGGAATTTAAAAACCCACAAGATAGAAAACATGACTTTAAAAACAGTCACTACTATCCAATGGGACGACGAATAGAAGCAAATAATCATTTACGTACCTATGTGACGTCAGAATACAAATATAGGTACCATTTATTATTTCAAAAATGACAAATTTTATTGCACTGATCATAATCTAGACGACACGTAATTATCTAACTCGTATCTGACTAATATTGATTTGAACGCAGTCCGCTGCCGATCAGAAAACTATTTCACTCATTCCATAATGAAACTGTAATTGCGATCAGTTTGCTGAATCGAAATTAAGACTGTGTTATTGATCAAGTTCATTAATGCTTGACAGAGAGCTGTCCCATCAAATACAGTCATATGCATTCGGTTTTTATACTATTCCTTACTGTGTGTCACACGTTACTGCCAACTAAGTGAATCACACTACTATTAAGGTCACAATTATAACAAACACCGTCATAGTTGCGTTTTATTTAACTTTAATTTTTAAGATGATAATATACTGTACAAGGTGAGAATTTGGGTCCGATGGGAGTTCATGCTGTTGCGATGACCATTGTGTCCGGATGACTCAGAGGTCAGCGTATCTGCCAAGTAAGCGGTTCGTGTTCGAATCCAGGCCCAGCACAAATTTTCTACTGTCCCCATTGATTTAAACTGATGCCCATTCGCAGCCAATGTCTGTAATTCTTTTGTGTCTTCACTTGTCATTTGCCGCAGGTGCAGATGATGTATGTTGGGTTGCATATCATAAGATGCATGAAAAATTTCCTGCGTCCGTTTTGTTCATCCCGTATAAGTTAGTTTTTATAAAAAATTAAAACAAGCCACTCTTGATGATTACTGGCTTGCAACGGACAGGTCCACAGCCAGAAGACTATTCACGTTTATATTTACATTTATCAGACGCTGTACGTGCGATGTTGACCGTTTTCCGTTGCGGCGAAAGCTCCTTGGTATATCGAAAATTCTGCCTCATTATGTACCACGGTTAACTGCTTTTGGAGAATTTAATATTTCGCAGAAGAGTTAGCAAGAATATTCTGAACCTTAAGATACAGACAGTGTATACAGATCACAGACACGTACAACAAAATTGAGTATACCGACCACAAGGGTGTTTATAAAATTTATTAACAGTAGTTGGTTGCTGTTTCTTAGTTTTCTGTAAGAATTAACCTGTATCTTTACACAGTCATGGATTCAGTATGGCAGTTCGAGACAAAACAGATCTATTGAACAAAATAGAGATACCTTTATATCTCTTCGATACGAATCTAATGCTGGCAATGCAAAAACACAACATCAGAAAAATCGTAAAATAATATACAATGAAGCGCCAAAGAAACTGGTATACGCATGTGTATTAAAATACAGAGGTACGTCGACAGGCAGAATACGGCGCTGCGGTCAGCAGCTCCTATATGTGACACAAAGTGTTTGGGACAGTTGTTAGATGGTTTACTGCTGCTACAATGCCAGGTTGTCAAGATTTAAGTGAGTTTGAACGTAGTGTTATAGTCGGCGCACGAGCGACATGACTCAGCATCTCCGAAGTAGTGATGAAGTGGGGATTTTCCCGTACGACCATTTCACGAGTGTACCGTGAATATCGGGTATTCGGTAAAACATCAAATCTCCGACTTCGCTGCGTCCGGAAAAAGATCCTGCAAGAACGGGACCAACGACGACTGAACTGTATCGTTCAACGTGACAGAAGTGCGACCCCTCCGCAAATTGCTGCGGATTTCAATGCTGCGCTGTCAACAAGTGTAAGCGTGCGAACCATTCAAAGAAACATCATCGATATGGCTTTCGAAGCCGAAGGTCCACTAGTGTACCCTTGATGACTGCACGACACAAAGCTTTACGACTTGCCTGGGCCCGTCAACACCGATATTGGACTGTTGGTGACTGGAAAGATGTTGCTTGGTCGGATGTCGTTTCAAACTGTATCGAGCGGATGGACATGTACGGGTATGGAGACAACCTCATGAATCCACGGATCCTGCGTGTCAGCATGGGACTGTTCAAGCTGGTGGAGGCTCTGTAATGGTATGGGCCGTGTGCAGTTGAAGTGATATGGGACTCCTGATACGTCTAGATCCAACTCTCACAGGTGACACGAACGTAAGCATCCTGTCTGATCACCTGCATCCATTCATGTCCGTTGTGCATTTTCGACGGACTTGGGCAATTCCAGCAGGACAATGCGACGCGCCATACGTTCGGAATTGCTACAGAGTGGCTCCAGGAACACTCTTCTGAGTCCAAAAACTTCCGTTGGCCACTGAACTCCCCAGACATGAACATTATTGAGCGTATTTGTGATGAATTGTGACGTGCTGTTCAGAAGATGAGTCCAACCCCTCGTACTATTATGGATTTATGGACACCCTGCAGGATTAATTGCGTCAGTTCCCTTCAGCACTACTTCAGACATTAGTCGAGTCCATGCCACGTCGCGCTTCGGCACTTTTGCGTGCTTTCAGAGGTCCTATACTATATTAGGTAGTTGTACCAGTTTCTTTGGCTCTTCAGTGTAATTGTGTTGAAGTGTTAAAAATGATCACTGTCCTTCTTTGTGTTATTTTTGTTGAATATTATTGCCGCGTCCTTGCAAATTTATGCAGTCTACTTTCAGACATCGTTTGTTTCCAAATCTTCTGGATATTTGGTGGGATACTAGAGTCAGCCAACGAACTCTGAATGTCCCTATTGACATTTTAAATGTCAGCAGTGCATGGAGATGTCGATCACTGATTATGAAGTAGAAGAATTTAGAATTATCAAGAGACCACAGACGAACTGTCTACTGATAATGTGGAGAAGGACAGCGTAAGTTTGGGGTGATGTGCAGGAGTAAAAAAAGTAAATGGATGCATATGAAAAACAGCAAAACGAGAAATATAGCTCGTAAGGATGCAGTTGTTCCAAGGACTGTAGGAACAAAAGGCAGTGGTTCTCACAGTGATAACGGCACGCATGGAGATTTGTTGAGCGTAAAAACAATGAGAGAAACGGCAGCTGAAATAAACTTGCAAATGAGGATGCAGATGATCGATGAGCACTCGAGGGTCGTACGCACTGCGAAAAAATTAGATGCCATGCGAATAAAAAAAAGCAAGCTTGGACGAATTTTCTGCAGCACTTCTAAACGCGCGAAACAAAAGTTTAGCCAGGACGCAGGTAGATGCATATTCATGAGTTAATGCTCTCTGCTTTTATTCTGAAGTGGCCGAAAATACATGCGCAGTCAAAAAAGGAAAGTTGGCTCGTGCCCTAAACGCCGATAACCCACTGTAACCACCTGCGGCAGGGCTTAAGAACTTCTTCTCGCTTGGAGGACAGACGCCGCTCAATTCAATAAAATGAATTGAGGCTAGCTGGATAATTCTATTATTTTTCTGTCACTTACATTACAGGAAGAAACTGACAGTGGTCATATTACCACTCTTCAGCTCTTGTGTTAAACAACTAAAAATAGGTAGTGAATATTCACTATTGGGAAAAAATACTCATCTTAAACTTGAAAAATTGTTGATCACGTGTGGTCTTGAAAACTATGGGTCGATAGTTAAATTTGTAGGTGATGGATAAGGAAGCATACTACACAGCCTGCCAAAAAAAAATGAATCACTCAAGAGGAGAGGAGGAAACAAAATGAAACTTCGCATGTGATGGTATTTCAATAAACAAAAAATCGGGACAAATTTACGAAGGATTTGACAGTATGAGCCCACTTATGATACGACGTTGCACTCTCTCTGTCCTATATGCACGCATTGAACCGGTTTGGATGAGTGTCTCAAAGATATTGTATCTTCTGTTGAGGCACGCTGGCCCACAAGTGTTGTAACGGGTCCTTGGTATACTGATACTGGCAGTGGCATGGAGTTGTTTATAAAGACACGTGCCATTTGTGGACGAGAACGTACTGTTGAAAAACGGCACTGCAATACTGTCGCCTTACAGGTAACAGCTGAAGATACAGGATGTCTGTGATGAACCTTTGACGCCAGGAGTAATACCGCTGTGCCTCTCCATAATGTTGGAAGAACGGGACCACCAACTGCACACCCGTTTCTCCGGAAAGAAAGCTAACTATTCACACTGAGGGTAGACAGTTGTTATAAAACATGCTTCCTCTGCACCTCTTCTCTCCCTAATGACAATTGTTTCACTCACACCGAGCATCGCCATTTAAAATACTTATTGCTTGTAAATCACTTGATTGCTGGCCTCCTTACTTCTGAACTGACAAACTGGAGGGCTTTAGGTTGCTAATGCCTTGTGTCCGACGGCCATCAATAATAATAATAATTATAATAATAATAATAAACCCCGTGGAGGCCCGGGAAAAGAATAGGCCTCCGGTATGTTCTGCCAGTCGTAAAAAGCGACGAAAAGATCAAACCACTAATACGGCTAACCCCCCTTTTAGTGTGATTAGTTGGTTCAGGACAGAACTAATGAAGCCTCGGACAAGCGCTGTCATGGTCGGGGACGATGCTTGAACCCTATGCCCGTCCACAATGGTAACGACACTGCTAGCCACACGGAAAATGATTTAAATCCAAATAGAGGTGTTTTGCAGGATATGGTTCCTGCAACCACTCTAGAAGGAAAGCAAAGACAGAGGATGAGATGGTCAGATGAAGTTAACCGACACCTCATTTTCTGTTATTACCAAGCAACAAACTTAGGAACCAACACAAGTGGATACAGATCACAAGTATACACAACATTTATTACCAGATACCCAGAATTAAAATTTTTAACAGAACAACGACTAGCTGATCAGATCCGTGTAATAATCAAAAATAACAGGATACCCCAGTCAGAATTAGAAAACATCAAACAACGAGTACAACAAATACTGGAACAAAATAGTGTGCAATCAGAAGAAGAAGAAAATACAGTAATGGTCTCAAACATCCCAGAGCAAACAAACAAAGAACAACACGCATCAATTAAACAATCAGAGGAAAACGAAATCTTAAGACAGCCACCAGAACAAGCACAAATAGAACACGAAGTGACACACATGTTAGGTATAGAAGAAAAATTTCAGCTAACATATATAGAATACAAAGACACAAATACAGACATTAGACCATTCTTGGATAGACCACCAAACAACCCACAAGTCGAAACAACAATAACAACTATCAACACAATCATACACAACAAAATAAATGAAAATACAACTATGGAAGAGTTACAACTACTGGTTTATATAGGAGCACTCACTACGATAAATATACACACTAGGCAGAGATCAGAACCAACCAACACACAGAAGAAACCCACAAAACCAGCATGGCAACACAGGCTACAAATCAGAATAGAAAAACTGAGAAAAGACATCGGACAGCTAACACAATTTATAAGAAATGAAATATCAGACAAAAAACGAAAAAGGTTAGGTAAAATCTCACAACAAGAAGCGATAGAGCAATTAGATGAAAAGAAGCAGAAATTACAAGCATTGGCCAAACGACTTAGAAGATAAAAAAAGTGAAAATAGAAGGAAACAAAACCAAACATTCAACACAAACCAAAAGAAATTTTACCAGACAATAGATAACACACACATTAAAATAGACAATCCACCAAACATAACAGACATGGAACACTTCTGGAGCAACATATGGTCAAACCCAGTACAACATGACAGACATGCACGGTGGATACAAGCAGAAACAGACACATACAAGATGATGCCACAAATGCCTGAAGTGATAATTTTGCAACGTGAAGTCACCCGAGCAATTAATGCTACGCACAATTGGAAAGCCCCTGGAAAAGACAAAATAGCAAATTTCTGGCTAAAGAAGTTCACCACAACACATTCACATCTAACTGAATTATTTAGCAGTTACATTGCAGACCCATACACAGTACCTGATACTCTTACACAAGGAATAACTTATCTGAAACCTAAAGATCAAGAAGACACAGCAGACACAGCAAACCTAGCAAAATATCGCCCCATAACATGCCTACCAACAATATACAAAATATTAGCTTCAGTCATTACACAGAAATTAATGACACATACAACACAGAACAAAATTATAAATGAAGAGCAAAAAGGCTGCTGCAAAGGAGCACGAGGATGTAAAGAGCAACTGATAATAGATGCAGAGGTGACATATCAAGCTAAAACTAAACAAAGGTCGCTACACTACGCATACATTGATTACCAAAAAG
Source organism: Schistocerca serialis cubense (assembly GCF_023864345.2). Taxonomy (NCBI): domain Eukaryota; kingdom Metazoa; phylum Arthropoda; class Insecta; order Orthoptera; family Acrididae; genus Schistocerca; species Schistocerca serialis. Next base: position 220,632,535 of record NC_064639.1, on the reverse strand, counting down.
CTTTTGATATTGTACTCCACTCATGGTTACTACAAATATTGGAAATATACAAAGTAGATCCTACATTGATACATTTCTTAAACATAGTAATGAAAAATTGGAAAACCACACTTAATATCCAAACAAATTCAAATAATATCACATCACAGCCAATACAGATTAAGAGTGGAATATACCAAGGAGACTAATTAAGTCCTTTCTGGTTCTGTCTTGCTCTGAGCCCACTATCCAACATGCTAAATAATACAAATTATGGATATAATATTACTGGAACATACCAACACAAAATCACACATCTGCTCTACATGGATGATCTAAAACTACTGGCAACAACAAATCAACAACTCAACCAACTACTAAACATAACAGAAGTATTCAGCAATGATATAAATATGGTTTTTTGAACAGACAAATGTAAGAAAAATAGCATAGTCAAGGGAAAACACACTAAACAAGAAGATTACATATTGGATAACCTCAGCGACTGCATAGAAGAGATGAAAAAAAACAGATGCCTATAAATATCTAGGATACAGACAAAAAATAGGAATAGATAATACAAATATTGAAGAACATCTAAAAGAAAAATATAGACAAAGACTAACAAAAATACTGAAAACAGAATTGACAGCAAGAAACAAGACAAAAGCTATAAATACTTCTGCTATACCAATATTGACCTACTCATTTGGATTAGTGAAATGGAGTAACACAGACCTAGGAGCATTCAATACACTTACACGATCACAATGCCACAATTCACATTACGCTCAAAGGAAGGAGGAAGGGGATTCATCGACATAAAAAACCTACACTATGGACAGGTAGACAATTTAAGAAAATCCTTTATAGAACGAGCAGTAACTAGCAAAATAGAAAAAGCAATCACTCATATAAATACATCGGCTACACCATTGCAATTTCATAACCACTTCTACAACCCTTTAGATCACATAATATCAACAGATACGAAGAAAGTAAATTGGAAAAAGAAAACACTACATGGCAAGCACCGGTATCATCTAACACAGGCACACATCGATCAAGACGCATCCAACACATGGCTAAGAAAAGGCAATATATACAGTGAGACGGAAGGATTCATGATTGTAATACAGGATCAAACAATAAACACCAGATATTACAACAAGCATATTATTAAAGATCCCAATACCATAACAGATAAATGCAGACTTTGCAAACAACAAATAGAAACAGTAGATCACATCACAAGCGGATGTACAATACTAGCAATATACAGAATTCACCAGAAGACATGACAATGTAGGAAAAATAATACATCAACAACTTGCCATACAACATAAACTAATAAAACAACACGTTCCCACATACAAGTATGCACCACAAAATGTACTGGAGAATGATGAATACAAATTATACCGGAACAGCACCATTATAAAGGATAAAACAACACCACATAACAAACCTGACATCATACTCACCAGTAAAAAGAAGAAATTAACACAACTAATCGAAATATCCATACCGGATACAGAAGATAACAGGAGAAAAAATTAAAAAATACATCCAACTGGCTGAGGAAGTCAAGGACACGTGGCATCAGGATAAAGTTGACATTATACCAATTATACTATCAACTACAGGAGCCATACCACGCAATATCCACCAGTACATCAACGCAATGCAGCTACATCCAAACGTATATATACAACTACAGAAATCTGTAGTTATGGACACATGTTCAATTACCCGAAAGTTCCTAAATGCAATGTAACATATACCGTACAGTTAAAAGGAAGTCACGCTTGATCAAGGTCCGCGTCACTTTCCATTTTTAACCAGACATAACGTCTGAGTAAGGAAAGAAATCATCATAATAATAATAATCATACTAATAATATGGCGTAGGCCCTATACCATTGTAGTAGTAATAATGTAGTTACTGTTTTTTTAGTCATTTAGTTTGTTTTGCCTGTTACGAAGTGAACAATGAAGCAATTTTTGGTCCATTCCGGGAACTACGTACCTATAACTCAGAGTAGGCATTTTCATGAGATATGGTGTGTATACCGTATTTCAATTTTATTGTCATAGACGCATGGTAGTGGGTGGGCTATATGAGGAAGATATTCATGAATTCGTTTCACAAGCTGTGACCTTCACCACATTGTGTCACGCGTTATGCTAGTATCTGTAAAAATGTTATTATTCATAGCTTATGTAATCAGTGTTACAGTATCAAGAAATATTAATAATAGCAAAAATCTTTTAAAAATAAATTTGCTCTCGTGAGAGAAACACAATGGAACCTTTTGTTTTTATCCCTTAGAGAATTTAATTTTATTCTTCAGTGGGTAATTACCCCCAGATTGGGAAAAACTGGTTTTCACTACCTCTACCCTCTTTCCGCCCTCACTCTTACTTTCTTCGTTCCTCTTTCTTCCCCGAACCAACTGCAGTAGTGCGCGAGTCAGATGGCAGAGCGTTAGAGTCTCGCAGATTCCAGGTCCAATTTGGCAATAAATGAAGGTACAATGATGATCACCCACTTGATAGAGTGTTGGTCCACCTTTGGAACGCAATATAGCAGCGATTCTGCGTGCCGTGGATTCGACAAGTCGATAAGTTTCCGGAGATATATGCCACCAGGTGTCTACTCGCAGGTCACGCAGTTGTCGTAATTTACGGGCCCAAGGTTTATTGGCGCGAAACTGACTACAGATAGCGTCCCAGATGTGTTCCATCGCGCCAGTTCAGACGTATTTGACAGCCGAGTCATCAAACGTAAATTCACTATCACGCTTCTCAAAGCGCTATAGGACGATTCTAACTAACTAACTAACTCCTCCCGAACAGGCCGTGAAGGCCCAACGGTACCGACCGGCCGCCGTGGCATCCTAAGCCCACAGACGTCACTGGATGCGGATATGGAGGGGCATGTAGTCAACACACCGCTCTCCCGGCCATATGTATGTTTCTGAGACCGGAGTCGCTACTTCTCCATCAAGTAGCTCCTCAGTTTGCTTCACAAGGGCTGAGTGCACCCTGCTTGCCAACAGCGCTCGGCAGACCGGATGGTCACCCTTCCAAGTGCTATCCCAGCCCGACTGCGCTTAACTTCGGTGATCTGGCAGAAACCGGTGTTACCACTGCGGCAAGGCCGTTGGCATAGCACGATTCTGGCCCTTTTAAATGGACAGGGTTGATTAGGTAAGGAATGAGGAGGTTCTGTGCAGAATCGGCGAGGAAGAATATATGGAAAACATTGACAAGAAGAAGGGACAGAATGATAGGATATCTGTTAACAAATGGGATAATAACTTCCATGGTGCTGTAGGGAGCTGTAAAGGGTAAAAACGAGAACGGAAGACAAGGATTGAAATACATCCAGCAAATAATTGAGGACGTGGGTTAAAATTTCTACTCTGAGATGGTTCACAGATCATAGTCCAAAGGTGGTATGGTACTTTTGGTTACTAGCACAGGCCCTATGGAACTGAATATCACCCATGGCATAACACTGCCCCGCCAGCCTGTGTCCGAGGCGCGGTACATGTTTTGAGCAACTGTTCGCATGGATGACGATATATCCGGACACGACCATCGATCCGCTGTAACAAGAAACGTTATTTATCCAACTAGGAGCGACGATGCCATTGATGTCATATATCCGGACACGACCATCGATCCGCTGTAACAAGAAACGTTATTTATACAACTAGGAGCGACGGTGCCATCGATGTCGTTAGGTCAACATAGGAACAGGTAGGTGTCTTCTACAGAGCCCCATGCTCAGGCCGGCCGCGGTGGTCTAGCGGTTCTAGGCGCGCAGTCCGGAACCGCGCGACTGCTACGGTCGCAGGTTCGAATCCTGCCTCGGGCATGGATGTGTGTGATGTCCTTAGGGTAGTTAGGTTTAAGTAGTTCTAAGTTCTAGGGGACTGATGACCACAGTAGTTAAGTCCCATAGTGCTCAGAGCCATTTTTGAACCCATGCTCAGCAGTGTGCGCTGATTGAGCTTCTCCGAAACACTTCTGCCTGCTCCAGCACTGTGTTCTGCCGTCAAATGTGCCACACTTCGCCATCTGTGCTATTTTACAACGCAGGCAAACCTCTGATTGTCACATTCTGCGACGTCGCGCTGAGATCCAACAACATGTCACCTTCACCTGGTTTCACTATCGTGCAAGCACTTTCCACAGGTACTCACGACAGTAGATTGTTAACAGCAGACCTGCTTCGCCGTTTACGTGGCGCTAGTTCCCAGTCTTTGGACGGTAACAGTCAGTCCTTTGTCAGAGTCTCTTATGTTAGTGGATTTCTCCATTTGCGACCGGTATCGTCCGCATAATTCCTCATTCGTCTCTGCTACGTTTACACGGCGTGTAAAAAATTACGTTTGCAAATTTGCGGAGTTATTACAAGAGGTAAAAAGAAACGCTTTTGTTATGTGACACAAATGTCATAGGTACTCTGTCTCCTCGGTAGGGGTCTTTGAAGGGTTTGACATTGCATTTCCTTCAGGTCAACATTCACAGCTTCGTATAATATACGTTGGTAGTTGAATCTGATTTGCAACAAACTTACATCTTACTGCTAGGGTGGAAACTTTCCACTACTGCTTATAGTGTCCGCTTCCATGGATAAACAATTCCATTATTATTTTTTATATTTTGTTATGTTTGTATGAGCAATGCAACAACAAATATTACAGTAATAACAACAACAACAGCCATAATAAGCAGAAGTGAGAAGAGTGTAGATACAAACCTAGTTATATGCTGCATAGTTATAACAACCGCTAACGAAACAGTCAGCAGCAAAGGTAGAATAACCAGAACTGGCAAGATTAGCAGCCAGTAATTACGGAAGTCATCGATGATACAAACATTGAGACAAACAATAGGTAGAAAACTTGACAAGACCGCATCTAGCACCGACATGTCGGTCGAGGAATGGAGCAGGGGCTGTGACACAAGGATAAATCTTCTTAGTGTAGACATTAAGTTGGAGCTGTGCTCCAATATTAAAAGTTGTAAGTTGTTCAAGTTTCACAGTCCGCAATGAATGCACAGATAGTAGACTTAACTGTAAGAATAATTTTAGACACAGGATCGGCTGTAAATGTGGTGTCCACAGACTTACACACCGGCTTTTGTAGACAATAAAGGGTTAAAATTTTACCAGTGAATAACTGTAGAACGGTTCAGGGAAAATACTGCGATGGTATAAGAGTAACTTAATAGAGACAAACAAGGTAGATAGACAACAGCCTGAAGCTTCCTTGTACATTGAAGAATCAAAGAAACTTGCACACTCGCCGAACATCGTGTAGGGCCCCGCGAACACGCAGAAGTACCGCACCACGACGTGGCGTGGATTCGACTAATGTCTGAAATAGTGCTGGAGGGAACTGACGCAATTAATCTTGCAGGGCTGTCCATAAATCAGTAAGAGTAGAAGGGGGTGAAGATCTCTTCTGAATAGCACGTTGCAAGGCATTCCAGATGTGCTCAATAATGGCCATGTCTGCGGAGTTTGGTGGCAATCTGAAGTGTTTAAACTCGGAAGAGTTTTCCTGGAGTCACTCCGTAGCAATTCTGGACTTGTGGGGTGTCGCATTGTCCTGCTGGAATTGCCCAAGTTCGTCGAAATGCACAATGACATGAATGGATGCAGGTGATCAGACAGGCTGCTTACGTACGTGTGACCTGTCGTAGTCGTATGTAGACGTACCAGGGGCCCCATATCACTCCAACTGCACACGCCCCACACCATTATAGGGCTTCCACTAGCTTTAACAGTCCCCTGCTGACATGCAAGGTCCATGGATTCATGAGGTGTGTCTCCATACCCGTACACGACCATCCGCTCGATACAATTTGAAACGAGACTCGTCCGACCGAGCAACATGTTTTCAGTCATCAACAATCCAATGTCGGCGTTGACAGACCCGGGTGAGGCGTAAAGCTGTGTTTCGCGCAGTCATCAAGGGTGCACGAGTGGGCCTGCGGCTCCGAATGTCATATCGATGATGTTTCTTTGAATGGTTCACATCTTGACACTTGTTGATAGCTCAGCATTGAAACCTGCAGCAATTTTCTGAAGGGTTGCACTTCTGTCACGTTGAACGATTCTCTACAGTCGTTGATGGTCCCGTTCTTGCTGGATCTTTCTCCGGGCGCAGCGATGTCGGAGATTTGATGTTTTACCGGATGCCTGATATTCACAGTACACTCATGAAATAGTCGTACGGGAAAATCCCCACTTCATCGCTACCTCGAAGATGCTGTGTTCCATCGCTCGTCAACCGGCTATAACACCACGTTCAAACTCACTTAAATCTTGATAACTGGCATTGTAGCCGCAGTAACCGATCTAACAACTGCGCCAGACATTTGTTGTCTTATATAGTTGCCGACTGCAGCATCGTATTCTGCCTATTTACGTACCTCTGTACTTGAAAACGCATTACTATACAAGTTTATTTGCGCTTCAGTGTAAAAGGCAATGTAAGGTGGCCACTCCGAACTCCTGCAACACCGACCACCCGCGCGAGGGATCTGTACAGCGGGCTCCGGGCACAGTAGGGGTTATCTTTGTCGGTTCCCAGGTGTACGGAAACTCTCATCGTTGGCCACTTGGCAACCGCACGAGCGCTACCAGAGGTCGGGGTATGTACGGTTCTACTTTCTTTCGCACACCAAGTGACAGGACATAGTCAGGAATGTATCCTGGAACCTGAGTACTATCTAGGCCCGCGGGGAGGCACGAGAGGTGTTCACACCGAGTGCGCCGATCTTGGTAGCAGCCGAGGTGCCGTCCACAGTCCGCTGATCGTCGACACTGGGCGCGGCAGGAAGTAGCGCGCTTATAATCCAACATGGCGCCCACATCCGGTATTTTTAGCAGCGGATCGCGCTTTGTTAAAACTATAGCGCGATCCTCCGAGCTCTAGCGGCGGCTGAGCGAAACTCGTTCAACGTCAGCCGCCAATATGGCTGCGCACACAGCCTTCGCGTCTTCAAAATCCCATACAAATACCTGGTATCCGACGGTGCTCATGCAGGCTTACGCGAGTAACTGTTTTTGCTGAGTAACTTTTACGGCAAGATCGAACTTCCGTCTTGGGCAGTGGTATTAACTTGTGTGTGGACTGGAACAATTTTTTTGATTTAATTTCTTTATTGTGATCCTCAGAAGTGGCTAGTAGAACGGTTACTTTGTGTGTCTGAAAAATGTTTTCGGTTGGCAGTCAGACTGGTAATACAATCCTTACAACTGATTTGGAATTTTCTTTTTCTGTCCTTAGCCGGTAGGCATAGCAGAATGCACTGAATTGATTTCAGAGTCAAGCTCCTTAACTGGAAGCCAACACCCAGAATTGTTGGATATATTGCTCAGGTTCACAGATGTGTTTGGAGAGAAGCCTAGAGCAATACGTGGCTATCAGTACTGCCTAAACCTCTTAATGATAATTAATCCAAGGTTAATTAAAATTAAAGAACCAACCTTGAGCACAAAAGTAGACACAGTAAGAAAAACTGTAAATGAAATATTTTAACAAAACACTCAACTGAACATTTCTCCGAAAGGACATATCTGAACTGAAAATCTAAGCTGACGTAAAGTACGTCAAATTAAAAAAATACTAAATATTAGTTTTAGTGCGCACGCTGGCGAAACTGTTTTTATGTATCTAAAAGGTCTATTTTAAATACTTACGTGTTGAAATGTATCTTGAAAACATAACAAACCTTTTCCTCTGCCACAACAAAGGAAAAAAATTGCGAAAGCAGTTTCTCAGAGAAGAAAATGAACAAAAATGACAATGGGCTTCTGCCACAGAAGTTATACTGGGTATAACTTTAAAATCGGTAACATATTGTACAGATAACAGCAAAAATAAAGACAACTGACAGGAACATGCCAAACATACAGCTGACCACCAAGAATTCCATTTGGCCATTTGGATGAATAAATAAAAATCTGAGGCTTCTGTCAGTGAACTATCCGGGCGTTCATCGTACAAGCAAAACGACCGGAACCCTAAACCGCAAAATCTGAGAATTTTGAACACCATTCTTCGCGAATACACGTCCGTTGTATTGGCCGTTGCGCAACGTCGCTTACTGATTAAGCGGAGCGGCTGCGGTGTTGTCATTTGTTTCGGCTCAGAACAAATTGGGGAAAATAGTCGTTTGCTTTGGAGGGACGGCGAACAAACATTGCGCGTGCGCACTGTGTCAGGCCAGCAAACTCCGTAATTAATTAAGGGGGCGCTCCACTGCGCCAGCCATTGCCACCCGGTTCCAAGTTCGCTTCTTTGGAAATTATTCGAGGCTCCAACTCGCCAAGTGTCGCCTCCAGACGCTGAGGATTCGTCCCTATCTCAATGAAGCACTATTGCTTGCTGCTGCAGTGGCGTACCCGACCGAGTTCTGCCTGCGACGGGTCTGTCCAAGTCTGCCAGACAATACACAACTGGAAATCAAAATCATTTCCATTCCCACTTGCGGGAACTGGGTCGCTGCTCTAGAAGTGGCTTTTCTCAAAATGCACTGGACTAAGGTCACTCATGCAGTCCGCCAAGGAAGCGTCTAAAATCACGTAAAAATGATTTGGATGATGAAAACTGCCCCAGTTACTTACGTTTTTCTATGCATACCACAACGATTTCGAGAATTTATTTCATTTCTCAGTGCAGTTGTGCGTTTGTAGACAGGAATATGTTGGGTGATTTTTACTTGTGTGGTTTTCTGCCTCTCTTCCGTCTTTTTGAAGGTAGACTGCAATCGGAAAATCGGACAAAATGAAACTTTGAGTGTTGTAAACGCCAATGTTAGAAATAGTATTTTTACCATATAAAATAATATATCATATTATAATATATACAATAATACCATTTTTAACATTGGCATTTAAAAACACACAAAGATTCATTTTGTCCGATTTTCCGATTGGAGTCTAATTTCAAAAAGCCACAAGAGAAGCAGAAAACCACACACCCAGTCATCATCAAACATATTCATGTAAGAAAATGCACAAATGTACTTGAAAATGAAAGTAAATTTTTGAAGTGCATTGTGCCGTCGGAGGTTTGAGTCCTCCCTCAGGTATGGGTGTGTGTGCTGTCCTTAGCGTAAGTTAGATTAAGTGGTGTGCAAGCCTAGGGACCGATGACCTTAGCAGTTTGGTCCCATAGGAACTTACCACAAATTTCCAAATTTTCCCCCCGTCGGAGGTTCGAGTCCTCCCTCGGGCATGGGTGTTTGTTGTCCTTAGCGTAAGTTAGTTTAAGTTAAATTAAGTAGTGGGTAAGCCTAGGGTCCGATGACCTTAGCAGTTTGATCCCATAGAAACTTAACACAAATTTCCAAAAAATTCCAAACACTTCTGACGTGCGTTTGGTTCTGGTATTTATTTAATGTGTACTTCAAATAGTAAATGGCTTATAACTTACGGCGTGAGGCCTAAAAAACATTAATGGCCAAGACGCCCATTCTTCGCAGGTGCTCAGCAAATGCAGAAATTACAGTAGGAGGACCCACACGACTCGCTGGGTAGTTACATTGTACACGACGAGACTTAACAGAAGGGTCGCTCAATAAAAAATGTTGCAAGTTTCTTGTCAGTGCTTAATGTATATAAGGAAACATACTTTTAGGTGCTTCAAAGTTGATGTTTCTTCTGCATGTGTGTGAAGTTTCGAACAATTGCGATAGATGACATAGCCTTAGTTAGTCATCAAAGTGGCGTCTATGCAAGACAATCGGTACAAACAAACTACTGTAATCGATGTGCATACTCTAAACAAACTCAAGAACGTTTCCGAAACGTTCGGTTTGACAATGTCAAGAAATATTGCTCCAACATAACATTGCACGTCCACGCACAAGTCTCAGAACCTGGAACTCATCGCCAAACTGGATTGGACATCATTGCCTCATTTACCCTGTAGCCGAAACGTGAAACCCTCAGACTGCTATCTATTTGATCCATGTAAGGTTTCTCTATACGGGACACACTCTGAAGATAATGAGATGAATGGAGTGGAAACATGACTACGAGCGTAGGACAGGAGCTGTTATCAACAGCGAATACATCCTTTTACACAACGCTGGCTTAAGGACATAGAACGTGATAGAGCCTATGTAGAAAGATAGTACACGTAAAAGAAACGTGTTTGAGAGATATTGCCACCAAATTCTAACTTTTAAGAATAAACATGTTGTGACAAAAATTGTGGAGCATTATTTATTGAGCAACTCTCGTGCATAACGAGAGATTCGAGAGATTTGAACAAGCACAAGACCTTTGGGTATTTTTGGCCTGGGACATTTTGTTCCAGAAATAAATTAAAACTGGCTCCAGTCCTCTAATTCTGGCGAAGGTTTGCGGGAGGATGCTCTGTGTTGTAACGCAAAGGTATGAACTGGAAACCTCCCCATTTCTCAAATGGAATCTCATTTGGCTCACTACCAAATCGCCAGGTAATTGACAGGAAACATGATCGTCTAAGAAGCTGAAAACCGGCACGTGAACAAATAAATAATAGTTACAGAACATCAAAGAAGCTACAGTTCTCGTTAAATGAACATTAATTTGTTCTTGAATGATACTGGGATTTCATATTCTCGTTATACGATTGCTTCAAAAATGTAAAACTTTAAGCAGTACGTACATATGGTACTATCATCTGATAGACAGTCCGTAATATTGTGTAGAATTTCTTCCAAGCTATTAGTTACGATCAATGATAGAGGTCTAAAGAGGACTGCATGGACAGGGAATGGAAACAGCGTTAAAATAAACTTCCTTGCGCGTTAGTAACAAGTAGCATCACCGGATTGTCATCATTAGTGATACTCTTCTCCAGTCGTGGGATATACTTAGTTATGTTTCAGCATAGCATTTTCCTCTCACATTTACTGATTCCTTCTGGCAAAATTAAGCCGTAGCCTTCGTGTTCTGTAAATACTGTTTCCACGTCTTGTTGACGTTTCGTGACCGTGACTGCTCACCAGGCACGCGATGGAGGGTTTCGTCTCACGGAATACTTTGCGGCAATCAAAGGAGGTGTGCTGCCTCTTGCAGCATCCCTATTTTCAGTAAAACTAACGCGCCGATATTCTGACCCATGTCCAGGAAGTATTTCAATTGCTTAAGAGAAATTTTGGTTCGTAAAACGAGAGCAAAGACACGAAAGATAAGAATACAGAGCGCCGGTCGAATGTAGCGTATTTACACTTAAGGCTTAGAGGGGAAGGTAAAAGTCACCAAAATTTACCCAGCGGGGGCACCATCAATAATTTACATAACATATGTTTTGAGTGGGGTCCGCCTATAGCAAAACACAAGTTTGCTTTTTGTCCCAGACATGTTTCACTGCAGTTGCAGCATCATCAGTGGTTTTTTTATTATTATGGCTGTTAAACATAAGGAATGTTCTTTACTGTTTAAATACAGATAAATATTACTTTCTAAATCGTAATTACAGGTTCTTGAAGAGCATATAAAATTGTGTATTCATACCTTCTTACCACATGGTGTGGTTTTCCTGCTGTATTACAATCACTGTAAAAACGTGTGGTTTTCCTTATGTATTTCTGCTGGATTATTGTCCGATCGAACACGTCGGAAACGATTCTCGAGTTTATTCAGAGACTTGACCCTCTTCTCCACGAGAATGACACCATCACAATCCCAGAAGACCGTCACCATGACTTTTTCGGCAGTTGGGATTGTCTCCAATTTCTTCTTTTGTGGTGAATGAGGATGATTCCACTCCGTGGACTGCCTTTTTGTTTCCTACACAAAGTGATGCCGCCAGATTTTGTCCCAGGTAACGATCCGTGACAGAAACGCCTCTCCGCTGGTCTCAAAACGCTCCAACTATTCAAATGAAATGGCCTTTCGTTGAATCTTGTGGTCCGTTACGAGCATTCGTGGAACCCATCATGAGCACCTCTTTGAATATCGGAGAGTCTCGATCATTGCAGACGCACTTCCAATGCTGACCGACACCTGTAGAATTAATTTTCGAGTTGTTATGCGCCGACCGGCACGAATAATCACATCCGCACGATTCAGCAAGTCTGGAGCAGTGGCTGTGACAGGACGTCCCAAGCGTGGCTGATCATGGAGCTCTGTTTCTGCATCTCCTGAGGCTGTAACTTTCTTTACCCATCGCCTAACTGTACTCCTATCAACTGCAGCATCACCATACACTGCACACAAACGTTTATGGATGTTCACCACGGTTTCTTTTTCAGCACACAAGAATTCAATAACAGCAGCGTGCACGTGAGTCGTATGTAGACCCCATTTTGACGCTGTACTACGGCTCTGCCATTTGCCAGAACGGTTCGAAACTTCAATGGCGTACAGAACAAACGTCAAATGTGAAGCACCAACTAGGACATTTGTCTATGTACGAGGGTTGGAACTTAAATAGTGGCAACTATTTATTCACAACCGGTACAAAAGATTTACAAGTTTGCACCTGTTACTGTCCTTGGAAGTAGTCACCAGCATTGTGTAGAACCAGTTGCCAGCGATGTGGAAGGCGTAGTATACCGTTAGCAAAGCCTCTTCTGTTTGATGGAGTGAATGGAGCGGCCTAAAGTTATGGTGATTCTCGCGTACGACTTTGATGGTGTTATCCTAACGCATTACGTTCTTCCACGGCACGCCGTCAATGCACAGTATTTTGGAGCATCACCTGCGACCAGCTTTGCGAAAGAAGCGGCGGAAAGCACCCATCATTTTGCACGACAATGCGCGGGCGCATACAGCGCAAGCTGTGGCTGCTCTGTTCGGTCGATGGGACTGGGAAGTACGGTACCATCCTCCATACTTCCCGGACTTAAGTCCTTGTGGCTTTGATTTGATCCCGAAGATGAAGAACCACTTCGTGGCATTCGCTTCAGAACTGTTCCAGAGATTCGACAGGCAGTAGACCGCCCTATTCACACCATCAACAGAACAGGCTCTGCTAACGGTAAACTACGCCTTCCACATCGCTGGCAACGGGTTCTACACAACGCTGGTGACTACTTTGAAGGACAGCAACAGGTGCAAACATATAACTCTTTTGTATCGTTTGTGAATAAATAGTTGCCACTGCTTAAGTTCCAACCCTCGTGTATACAGAGCTATGGAGCACAAATATTTCAAAATCCATGCAGAGATATTTCCATAGGTGAAAGTTAGAATGTATGTAGCTCCATAATTTTTAAAATTCTATGAGTAATGAAGATTTTGAGGCGACAGAATGTTGTTATCTGACCCACTACAACAGTTTTCCCTATAATCAACGTTTTGTAATACCTATTTTGCTTTTTATCTTAGCGTTGTTTCGGAATCTATATTGAATTAAGCAAAAATAATAGAACATAAACAGTTATTTTGTGCAAAAACTGGTCATTATGTATAGAAATGTATATTTCCTACAATAAAATAATAAAATGTTTGACACGTATTGTTAAGGAATGGAAAGAAATCGACATGTTTCCTGCCAAACTCATAATACGTCTTCTAGTTTTTGCAAGAAGCGAACTAAATGACTCATAATCCAACAAGATAAGAAATTTACTGAAAACTGCAATTCTGCCGTTCGAAAACTGAATTGTCACTACAGTGTTTCTAACAGATTGTTCGCCTAAAACGATAACCATCACATTAACTTAGAGAATTTTGGAGAAATAATGTTAACTATACTGCCGCAAGAGTAATGTCAGTACTGATGTTCAGTTGTTCGAATCAATGTTTGATTTCGGGGTAACTGAAACTGTAAAGTATAGTGCCTGATAACAGAAACTCAGCTTTTTTGCCATCCGTCAGGTGACTTACACGTTGGTTTCAAACCTTAAGACGGCAAAGGCAATGTGTGTGCGCTGTCTCCATGTATCTATGGCGTGAAGGGAACACGCGATTGCCATGGGTCTGCAAGCAACGTGGTCGCGCGCTTGGTCGACTTTCGTACGGGATCACTATGACGAACCACCACAATGCAGACACCGGCAGTTACTGCCTGCCACCAGTAACCAGCAACCTTCACCTGACGACGTAGAGCATTCGCGTCGAGGAAATGATGTGGGTTACACAAAATATGATCCGGCGCCAGACCCGGGAGCCATCTATTGACAGTGTTTATGTTACAGTATCTGATCTATGTAACTAAAAAAGTAAAAGTTCCAGTGTTCAAAATAGTGTATCTCCAAAAATTCTTGGCTGATTGACTTGAAATTTTGACAAAACGTTGAGTTCTAATATAACCGTGTTTCTAGGTACCTATTTCTTCAGTAAAAGTGTTTGCATCGGTAACTTACAAAGTAATAGGTGACGGGAAAATTTATTGCTGTAGGTCAACATAAGAAACGCTAAACTTCTTGTGGAGCTTTCAACGTAGTTTATTGTGTTATTTTCCAAAGAGCTAGAGCAAAGAAATACTTTTAAATGGAACGAAAGTTGTTTCTAACATGCACTCGAATCATTCAGATCAACTGTAAACAAATCAATTCAGATCACATTCCTATCACATTTAGTTTGGGAGCTACAACCCTTCAATTTCAGGGGCGGATAGCACACGCTGTATACAATACGTGACACTGTGGTGATGGATGTTCTGGCGGCCGAATTTTGGTTTAAATGAGTTGTCCAAATGTGTGCCTGTGTTCCTGAATGCATAACGCAATGTTCCTTCCAAAGAATCTGCGGACGAGATGTAACGTCGCCGGTGTCACGGAGTGACATGCTTCCTCGATGCGCCGTTTTAGACCATCTGGGGTTGTGGGCTCAGTGACATAAACATAATTATTTAGATATACCCACAGAAAGAAATCTATTGGTATTAAATCGGGCGACCGTGCGGGCCATTCGTGAGGACCACGGCGCCCCAACCATCTTCCAGGGGGATATGTTGTCCAATTCTTCCACAACAACATGCGCAGCATGGGCTGGGTGACCATCGTGCTGCATCCACATATGGACACAGATGTAAAGCTGATACCAGTGACTGCAGCAACGTTTCGTAGGCTGACATGGGGATTGTGGTGTATTGCAGCTACAACAAACACCTCCGTCTCCTCATTTCTTGCACGTCTTCGTCTGTTACTGCTGTGCCTGCCCAAGCTGCCCGTTTCCCGATGTCGTTGTTCAGCACGTAAGAACTTAATGGCTGCCGGAACTCTTCTCGTAGGATGTCCCACGGCATACGCCATGGCTGCTTCAGTGGCATCGCGTCGGCATCCGCCAAGCATCAGCAACCTGTCAACGTACTCGCTGTACGTGTATGCCGTTATTCGTCCGACGCCAGTAACCGCAGCACTCTGAAACCCGTTTATTTGTGTGGCTCGATCTGTCGCGTGTATGGCCGTGTACGGCCACAGTCGACAGTCTAACAACGCATCAAGGAAGCTTGTCGCTTCGTGACACCGGCGATGTTACAGCTCATCTGCAGCACCTTTACAAGGCGCATTGCGTCATCTACAGCTCGTGGTATCCATCCCCGAATCTTGGAAGGGTTGTAGCTCCCAAACTAAATATCACAGGAATGTGATTTAAACTGTTTCGTACATAGCTGGTTTCAATGACTCCAGCGAATAGAAACAATTGTTCCATTTAAAAAATTGTACCTCTTTGCTGAATCACTTTGGAATATAACAGAATAAACTATGTTCGTAGCTTCGCAGAAAGTGTAACATTTCTTACTTTGACCAACCGCAATACATGTTCCCGTCACCTATTAGTTCATAAGTTAACGTTTCGAGATTTTTTTCGTATTAACAATTCACTACTGTTAAATGTATAAAAATTATATGTATTACATATACTTAAAAAATAGGTGTAGAAAAACAGGCCTATATTAGAATGCACCATTGTGTCAAAATTTCAAAGCAATTAGTAAAATTTTTGGAGATTTGCGATTAGGAACATTTACAGTTTCTCTACAAGTAAAAAGGTAGATTGTTGGATGTAAGGTCCGCCAGTCATGCAAAACACGTTATATTCAACAATTTTAACTGCAAACGCGGTAAACAGAAGGAGCTGCAAATCCAAATGATGAAAAAACGTAATGTTCGTTTCTTCACATCTCAAATTTCCGGAAGTTCTCACGGACTGCTTTGAAATTTTGTCACAAGATTGATTTCGAATACTCATGTGCTTTTATACAGCTACTGTCATATATGTAACAAATATATGTAATAAAAGGGAAATGTTATAAAAAATGTGAATGTTGGTTTGTCTTCAAAATTGTTAATCTCCGAAAGTAGTTCACCGGTTGCTTAGAAATTTTGACAAAAAGCTTCTTTGGTATACGTACGTGTTCATATTTCCCTGTTTTTTAAATATATATAATCCATAAATTTAATAATAGGGAAACGTTATAAAGTATCAATAGTGGAACGTTATTAGTAAATAGAAAGTGGTATTTATGGTTTATTGGTTTGTAAGTAGAATATTACTACATAATATGAATTTACAACATCAATAAACAAGGCTCAAGGTCAGAGGGAGGAGGGAAGAGGATATAGACAGAAGAGTGGGATGAAATGGACATAGAAAACGGGAAAGAGGAGATGGACAGAGAGAGGGGGCAAGAGGAGATGGAGAGAGGAGGAGGGAGAAGATGGACACCGAAAGGGAAGAGGAGATGATGGAGTGAGAGAGAGGGGAAAGGCTGGGCAAGACGAGATAGCGAGAGGGGAGGGGAGAAGATAGAGAGAGAGAGAGAGAGAGAGAGAGAGAGAGAGAGAGAGAGAGAAGGGGGGAGGAGGGAGGGAGGAGATGATGGGCAGAGAGAGGCGGAAGGAGGAGGAGGAGGAGGTGGACAAAGAAAGTTGGAGGGGAAGAGAAGGAGGTTAGGACGCATGTCCAGTTCACATACATATTAGAAACTTGTATTTCCTCCTTACTTTCATTTTCATTTAAGCAGAATGAGCCATAGCAGACCGTGGCCGGGTACAGTTAGTTATTTATAAAAAATCATATGTAATAAGTGATGATAGAGCAGAAATAATAATAACAGTAATAATAAACATTAAAATTTTCAGTTAAAAAGAAAATATAAATTAATGCTAGACAGGTAAAACTTAGCTCTAAAATTGTGAATTTCTAACCGAACTACCAGAGACAAAGAACTGACAACTACTCATATGTATGAGACTCAAATAAATCCTTGGAGGTGAAAGTCCATCTTATTTAATGTTTGCTTCCGTAGTATTATTGCCCCAAAGCAAAAGAGTAGTGTAGGACGAAGAATCGAAAATGTTTTACAGTCAGGTGAAGAGAATATTTACCAGTAAGTCAACTAAACTGATGATTCACTTATGGTCCTGTTCAAGATGTTCATATTTTTAAGAGACAAAGACCGATATACAATCTATCGGCGTATGTAATCAATTAGGAGAATAACCAAGAAGCCGGCCGGAGTGGCCGTGCGGTTCTAAGCGCTACAGTCTGAAACCGAGCGACCGCTACGGTCGCAGGTTCGAATCCTGCCTCGGGCATGGATGTGTGTGATGTCCTTAGGTTAGTTAGGTTTATTTAGTTCTAAGTTCTAGACGACTGATGACCTCAGCAGTTAAGTCTCATAGTGCTCAGAGCCATTTGAACCATTTTTGAATAACCAAGAAAATGCTAGCACCAAGTAGATCCAGTGACAAGAAATAAGCTATGCTGGTCGGCAAAGAACACCGTAGTAATAGAAAAGCAAAAAGTACGACCATTAAGCACTTTTATGTAATCTCAAGACAGCCACAGACAAAGAGGAAGGATATCGATTTTCTATGTGGACAGTGCTGCGAGGAATTAGGTAGAGGGATTTCCGCATGATTTTGTGCTCCAAATTTAGCACCATTTGTAATGTGCGGCGGAAAGAGAATTTAGGATGCTTTCTCAGAGAGAGGTTCAGAACAAATGGATGTAAACAAAGGCATTACTCAGACCGGCGGAAGCTGCGGAAGTAATAACCGAAACATATAAATTGTGTGCCACTGCAGCAGAGCACTCGGGCAGAGTTTCCGGCATTAAAAGCGGACCTCAGGGCTGGGATTAAATTACACGGAAGAGATGACCTGCATGGAACTTCGTAACTTCTAAGAACTTCTACCCGAATGGTTTCGTTGCCACGATAAATCGATTACTGTCACCTCATTCTTTAATTAAAGTGCTCTGGAAATTACTAATACTAACTTACTGTTCCAAATATAACGACAGCAAATCCGATGGTGAAAAGGAAGGGTAGAGAGCTGGCGGGGAAGGCGGCGGGTTGGAGTAGGTGAGAAGGTCGATGAACTACATTGGAGCTTGATAAAGAGGATAACTGGTTCGTATCCCATTAATGGAATATCTGCACTGACGAAAACAAAAGTCGCAAATCCAAGAAGGAGTTATGTCACATAAACTAAATAAAGTTGGTAGGCGTGTTTCTACATCTGAAAGATGTCTGTTTAGATTTGGCGCCAGTCGCGTAAGAGTGGCGCTAGCTGCGCCACTACGAGGATGAAAATCAGCTTTGCTTTCAATACACGCTGTAACGATAGTCAGCATTAGTTACCTCTGACATTGGAGGTGTTGAGTTCGTGTTAGATAAGAATGCCTTGGGAGAGCCAGTCCTGACAAAACTCTACCGTTTGGTGAGCAAGATCTATGAGACAGGCGAAATACCCTCAGGCTTCAAGAAGAATATAATAATTCCAATCCCAAAGAAAGCAGGTGTTGACAGATGTGAAAATTACCGAACTATCAGTTTAATAAGTCACGGCTGGAAAATACTAACGCGAATTCTTTACAGACGAATGGAAAAAACTAGTAGCAGCCGACCTCGGGGAAGATCAGTTTGGATTCCGTAGAAATGTTGGAACACGTGAGGCAATACTGACCCTACGACTTATCTTGGAAGCTAGATTAAGGAAAGGCAAACCTACGTTTCTAGCATTTGTAGACTTAGAGAAAGCTTTTGACAATGTTGACTGGAATACTCTCTTTCAGATTCTGAAGATGGCAGGGGTAAAATACAGGGAGCGAAAGGCTATTTACAATTTGTACAGAAACCAGATGGCAGTTATAAGAGTCGAGGGGCATGAAAGGGAAGCAGTGGTTGGGAAGGGAGTGAGACAGGGTTGTAGCCTATCCCCGATGTTATTCAATCTGTATATTGAGCAAGCAGTAAAGGAAACAAAAGAAAAATTCGCAGTAGGTATTACAATCCATGGAGAAGAAATAAAAACCTTGAGGTTCGCCGATGACATTGTAATTCTGTCAGAGACAGCAAAGGACTTGGAAGAGCAGTTGAACGGAATGGATAGCGTCTTGAAAGGAGGATATAAGATGCACATCAACAAAAGCAAAACGAGGATAATGGAATGTAGTCCAATTAAGTCGGGAGATGCTGAGGGTATTAGATTAGGAAATGAGACACTTAAAGTAGTAAAGGAGTTTTGCTATTTGGGTAGCAAAATAACTGATGATGGTCGAAGTAGAGAGGATATAAAATGTAGACCTGCAATGGCAAGGAAAGCGTTTCTGAAGAAGAGAAATTTGTTAATTTAGAGTGTAGATTTAAGCGTCAGGAAGTCATTTCTGAAAGTATTTGTATGGAGTGTAGCCATGTATGGAAGTGAAACATGGACGATAAATAGTTTGGACAAGAAGAGAATAGAAGCTTTCGAAATGTGGTGCTACAGAAGAATGCTGAAGATTAGATGGGTAGGTCACATAACTAATGAGGAGGTATTGAATAGGATTGGGGAGAAGAGAAGTTTGTGGCACAACTTGACTAGAAGAAGGGATCGATTGGTAGGACATGTTCTGAGGCATCAAGGGATCACCAATTTAGCATTGTAGGGCAGCGTGGAGGGTAAAAATCGTAGAGATGAATACACCAAGCAGATTCAGAAGGATGTAGGTTGCAGTAAGTACTGGGAGATGAAGAATCTTGCACAGGATAGGGTAGCATGGAGAGCTGCATCAAACCAGTCTCAGGACTGAAGACCACAAGAACAACAAGAATGCCTTTAAGACGACGAAGATGCCATTATCAGCACCTTACTGAATCTGAACGAGGTCGTGTAATACGACTAATAGAAGCTCAGTGTTACTTCTTCGGTATCGCAGAAAAACTGGGCAGGAATGTAGCCACTGTACGTGATTGCTGGCAGCGGCGGTTACGAGAACGTATGGCCGCAAGAAGACAGAGTTCCAGGCGGCCACTTGGCACTACCGAAAGGGCGTATGTCTCTGGCGCATCGTACTGCATCTGCAGAAGCAACGGAAGTTGGCACGACAGTGAGACAACGAATTGTTACAAATCGGTTACTGCAAGGACAGCTCCGAGCCACACGCCTTCTAACATGTATTCCACTGACCCCAAACCAGCGCCATTTGTGACTTCTGTGGTGTCAAGCGAGCTAACCTAAGGACATCACACATATCCATGCCCGAGGCAGGATTCGAACCTGCGACCGTAGCGGTCGCGCGTTTCCAGACTGAAGCACCTAGGACCGTTCGGCCACATCGGCCGGCCACGCGAGATCTCATTGGAGGGCAGAGTAGAGGTCTCCTGCGTTTTGTGATGAAAGCTAATTCTGAGTCGGTGGCTGTGGCGGTCACATGTTCGTTAGACGGATACCAGTTGAGAGTCTGAAACCAACCTGTCTGTCTGCTGAAGGTACTGGCCCTACACCCGATATTGTGGTCTGGGGTACGAATTCGTATGACAGCTGCAGAATTCTCCTGGTTATCCTTCGCACCCTGACTGCAAATTGGTAAGTGAATTTGGTGATTCGACCTGTTGTGCTGCCATTGTTGTGCTGGTGTTTTCCAGCAGGATAACACTCGCCCACATACAGCTGTTGTAACCCAACATGCTGCACAGAGCGTTCTGCTCGATCACCAGATCCGTCTCCAGTCGAACACATATGGGGAATAATCTGCAACAACTCCATCGTCATCCAGAAGCAGCATTAACAGTGTCTGTATTGACCGATGAAGTGCAACAGGCACGGAACTCCAACACACAAACTGACATCCGGCACAACTACACTACTGGCCATTAAAATTGCTACACCAAGAAGAAATGCAGATGATAAACGGGTATTCATTGGACAAATATATTATACTAGAACTGACATGTGATTACATTTTCACGCAATTTGGGTGCATAGATTCTGAGAAATCAGTACCCAGAACAACCACCTCTGGCCGTAATAACGGCCTCGATAGCCTGGGAATTGAGTCAAACAGAGCTTGGATGGCGTGTACAGGTCTCCGAACTGATAGTCCATGCTGCTGCAAAAGTCGTCGAAGTGTTCGTGCAGATGGTTGTTGTCTTGCAAACGTCCCCATCTGTTGACTCAGGGATGGAGACGTGGCTGCACGATCCGTTACAGCCATACGGATAAGATGGCTGTCATCTCGACTGTTAGTGATACGAGGCCGTTGGGATCCAGCACGGCGTTCCGTATTACCCTCCTGAACCCACCGATTCCATATTCTGCTAACAGTCATTGGATCTCGACCAACGCGAGCAGCAGTGTGGCGATACGATAAACCGCAATCGCGATAGGTTACAATGCGACCTTTATCAAAGTCGGAAACATGATGGTACGCATTTCTCGTCCTTAGACGAGGCATCACGACAACATTTCACCAGGCAACACCGGTTAACTGCTGTTTGTGTATGAGAAATCGGTTGGAAACTTATGTCAGCACGCTGTAGGTGTCGCCACCGGCGCCAAGCTTGTGTGAATGCTCTGAAAAGCTAATCATTTGCATATTACAGCATCGTCTTCCTGTCGGTTAAATTTCGCGTCTGTAGCACGTCATCTTCGTGGTGTAGCAATTTTAATGGCCAATAGTGTACAATGCAATGCATGCACGGTCGACCGCGTGCATTCAACATTATGGCAGTTACACCGGTTATTAATGTACCAGCATTTGAGATTTGCAATGGCTTATCTCGCGCTTGCGTTAACCTGTGGTCTTGCAACGTTAATCAATGAAGTATGCAAATATAATTACTCTACATTAATTATTTTTTGGTATAGCGATTTATTCAGTCACTGCTCATCCACAGGTTCAAAATGTTTCAAATGGATCTGAGCACTATGGGACTTAACATCTATGGTCATAAGTCCCCTAGAACTTAGAACTACTTAAACCTAACTAACCTAAGGACATCACACAACACCCAGTCCATCCACAGGTTATTACGTAAACTTTCCCGACGTTTTAACTGACGATATTCTTGCCAGGTCTGTAGCCAGACCACGCAGTCATATGAACACAACATTTACGCTGTCCAGATGCCCGCCATCTTCATGTGGGAAAGCTGTATGCTACTATTGCCGAGAATTCAGCGTTCTCACGTGGAGATGGCAACCAGATGGATCTCGTAAACACTGTGTAAAGATGATTGCATGATCTGACTGCTGCCGACCCGACAAGAATATCCTCAGTACCTACACTCTGGAAGCCGCCATACGATGGGTGGCGGAGGATACCTCTCTTCCCTGATAATTTTCATTCTTTATGTAGTTCTCCCTCCTCCCCCCCCCCCCCCCATGTTAAACACCATAATGCTTTGTTACACTAACAAATTTGCAATTACGTTAAAATATTATGTGCCATATTCGTGCCAATTCATGCTGACTGCTGCCGACCCGACAAGAATATCCTCAGAATCTACACTCTGGAAGCCGCCATACGATGGGTGGCGGAGGATACCTCTCTTCCCTGATAATTTTCATTCTTTATGTAGTTCTCCCTCCTCCCCCCCCCATGTTAAACACCATAATGCTTTGTTACACTAACAAATTTGCAATTACGTTAAAATATGATGTGCCATATTCATGCCAATTCATGTGCAACTTTTGATATGTTCCTGTATTTAGATAACAGACGAAAAGAAACCAGCAGATAAATAGTAAATAAGCAAATAAATGTCATTTTCCCTCTTCTCTGTTTCATTTGCCCGAGAAGAACGACTATAAACTTCCTATGAGCTTTAATTTCTCTGATTTTTTTCATCCTGGTCGTTTCGCGAGACATATGCATGAGAAAATAATATGTCGCCAAATGTTTTTTTGGAAAGTACGCTCTCGAAAGTTCAGCAGTAACCTTCTCCGCCTATAACACCTCTTCTCCAGCAACCCTCACTGGAGTTTGTTGCGCATCTCCGTAATGCATTCGCGCCTGCTAAGGATGAAACGTGCTGCTCTTCGCTGGCTCTTCTCTCTCTTCTCTGGATCCTAACTGGGTCCTTTAATGATGAACAATACTCAAGAACAGGTCGAGCAAGGGTTTTGTAAATCACTTCTTTCGATTATGAAATACATTTCCTTAAGATTCTTGCAATGAATCTCAACCTGGTGCTCGTTTTTCAAAAATGGTTCAAATGACTCTGAGCACTATAGCATTTAACATCTGAGGTCGTCAGTCTCCTAGAACTTAGAACTACTTAAACCTAACTAACCTAAGGACATCACACACATCCATGCCCGGTCGATTCTGCGACCGTAGCGGTCGCTCGGTTCCGACTGAAGCGCCTAGAACCGCTCGGCCACAGTGGCCGGCCCCGTTTTTCACACAGTTTGTATCATGCGGTCATTCTGCTTTAGGTGGCTCCGGATGATTACTCCTGAGTGTTTTATGTTACTGGTGGTTACTGTTTCATGTTACTGGTGGTTACAGTTTCCACAGATTTTTCACCAATAGCGTAACCGAACAGTAATTGATCTCTTCGCTTACTCACGCGCATACCTTACATTTATTTACTTTCAGGATAAACTGCCAGTTCCTTTACTATTTATCGATCCGAAGGTCTCTCTGCTAAGGTCTTCCGGAGTTGCAACTATCCTATAGTCAACAGCATCGTCTGCGAAAAGCTTCACAGGGCTTCCGACATTATCCACGAGGTAATTTGTGTATGTTCATCGGCAGAATAGGCCAGAAAAAGAAGGGAACGCAAGATGTTGGCTTATAAACTGTGGCTACACTTGTGAATGACACAGTGGGCAAGTCCAACAGGCCAGGCTGGCTGCGGTCCCTAGAGTAGCAGCCATTTGGCAGCCGCGCGGGATTAGCCGAGCGGTCTGGGGCGCTGCAGTCATGGACTGTGCGGCTGGTCCCGGCGGGGGTTTGAGTCCTCCCTCGGGTATGGGTGTGTGTGTTTGTCCTTAGAAGAATTTAGGTTAAGTAGTGTGTAAGCTTAGGGACTGATGACCTTAGCAGTTAAGTCCCATAGGATTTCACATACATTTGAACATTTGAACAGCCATTTGGCGAACAGTAGACAGCGCATCACGAGTCCTGCCTCGATGCTGGCTGGCTGCAGCTGGAAAGGGAGTTCGTGTATGTATTGTGTTTGTCAGAGATAATGACGTTATGCCTTGGCAAGGACGACCAAATGTAGCCTCGTTTTCTAGGTCTGTCAGCGGACTTCACTGCACTTCGGTATCATAAATGTGACTTTCAGCTCTCCAGCTTGTGCTTTCCTGCAGTATCAGCAGGCGGAGAGGGGCTCTTGTGTATGATTTACGTGTAGTTAGGGCACCTTGTAGTGCTATCAAATGACGTTATGTTCCTTCCAAAGTAACTTCATCGTGCTGAATTGGCGATTGGTACCTCTCCCTCAAGCAGTCTGTGGCAATGACTTCTGTTATGTGCCACTACAATGCACTATCGGCTCTCCTGCCTGTTTGTCATTCCAATTGCGACACTGTGCTCGATGTTGCCTTGCCATGGCTCAGCGCTGGCTGGGAAAAGCTCGAACTTTTTTACATTCACCCAGTATATCGTTCTGCAGTGCAATAGCATTCACCAAAATATTTTTAGAAGTGCGTTTATTATTCTGTCCGTACACATCACAATGCATACTTGACTCGCTGCCAGCGTTGCTGCCACACACTTTCTTCTCAGCAGCTGACAGTAAGTGTAGAGGCGCAGGGTATGTTCCTGGTTAGCATAGGGAGAGCGTGCGGCCTTAGGAAGTGTCGAAAGAGAAGTATTCCTGGTAAGAGTATTGGCTTATTCCTCCACCGATTACAACAGGGACCACACAACAACTTTGCTACACCACCAGCCGGGCTTCACGGGGCCAGAAGTTGGGCACATCATAAGAGTGATGTATGGGAATGAGATCCATGTAAGAGCAAGAAAGGCAGCGCATCCTAAGTAAAAAGCCGTTAAACAGGCAATATCGCATAAAATATTTCTTCATTTAAGATAACCCGTTTCATAGGGATTTGCTGTCGTCTTCAGGTCTTAAAACTCTTTTCGTTTACGCTTAACCTCAAGCACAAGATGTCAAGTGGATATCCACTTGACATCTTGTGTGTGAGGTTGAATTGAAAGTGCTTGTCGCCGATGACAGCAAGCTGTGATCCCAGGGATCATATACATATCATCGATTACATGTATATCGGTAAACCCCCAACCCCTGTTTCTTGGAAGAATCGAACTCTCATTTATAAAACTTCATATCTCCCGAATAATGTGTCATATAGTGACATAATTTTGTTGGTGCGAGTCATTCAGTGTTAGATGTGGGTACAGTCACCAAAATCTTTGCGGATGGAGTTAGCTCTTAGGAAGTGATAAATTAGGATGCAATGTCTGATGCTAAGGTTTTACTGCATGTCCACTGATCACGTACTAAGAAATAAATCCTTTCCCTCCGTTATTTTATTAGGGGCCAGTGAGAAAAATTTTACAAAGATTTTCAATTACGTGCAAAGTTTGTTGAAAGCCGCTAAGTGCTGTCATTCTCAAATACTGGATTAGAAGGCGGTTATGAGGTTTGTGTCACTGGCTGAGGGCCTCCGTTGGTATCTGTCAGGATTACTGCGGGCACTGGGTTCATGAGGTACAGAAATAAGCGAATTATTTCTGTAAGGATATTTGTAATGACGTCATCGCTACGCCGACCCGACACAACACCGACTCAAAGGAAGGCCTCGGCGCTTGTTCGTGACGTCACGTGAGCTAGGCACGGCGAACGCCAGGTCTGTTGCAGGCATACTCATAATGGTGGTGTCTCCCTCCCCGACACAGGAAAATGTGAAACTATTGGAAGTAGTTGACCAACACACATTGTTCTGAGAGATTTCTGCAGTCAATTAATTGTGCAATTCATTACACTTCTTAACAAATAGTGTACTCCTGAACTTAAATTTCCACCTGTTTTAAGGATTGACATGCAAAACAACTTCATGGTCCAGCAGCAACAGAATTCGTGCTTCTTTACCTCATTTGTAAATCTGAGGAAGTTATGTTTGTACTGTGTTGCTTTTACAAGAAACTGTGAACATATTGGTGCTCTTCTTTAGGTATCTTGGTTAACTATGGGGCGAGGAGCACTGAATGTTAATGAAATATCTTACGATTGTACACGTTGGGGGAGAGGGTGGGGGACAGAAGAAGAGGTAAAAGAGAGATACTTGTTTTATCAAATAAATTTTTTTTATCTTATAAAGTTTCTCCTTCCAGTTGCAAGAGGGGAATATTTATCTTTTCTAATGTGCATGATTAAAAAAGTTTAAGCTCAGCAGTATTTTCGATGATTGAAGCTATTTTGTTTCCTGTTTAGAATTCCTTTCGTTGAAAACAACTGTAATCTAAAGACTGGCAACATTTGGACATTTACACATGTAAATTAGTTCACATTTCCAGTGACGATGTCAAACGAAAATAAATAAATAAATAAAAGAAACGAGTTCATTGTAAGGGGATTGGAGTAAGTTTCGATAACAAAATGGATCAAGTAAATATAATTTCTTGAATGTAAAATTTCCGAAGCTTGCAATGGGGCAAAGTATCTTCTCATATTGATCTACGTTTGTTTCGACAGGATTCAGTAATACAGAACTATGATCTTCATTTGTAGCTTTACGATAGTAAGAAAATCTTTCATCTAAATAAAATTGCAGAATCCAAAACAATACCAAACAGTTTGTCCAAAAATAAGAGATTTATAGTGATAAGCACGCCCAGGCGTTTCTGCCTGCAACAGACCTGGCGTTCGCCGTGCCTAGCTGACGTGACGTCACCAGCAAGCGCCGAGGCCTTCCTTTGAGTCGGTGTTGCCCGACATAACTGTATCTGACGTCCTACCACGAACAAATACGGACTTGTAGAGATCCCACTGTGAGCCGAAAAAGACATAAATTACGCGTCAAAACCACACGCGTTGGAAACAGTTCTGCCCGTTCAGGCGGCCGGCGACGCGACGCAACTACTATTGTGGGCGTGCAGGTGCTCTGCAGCCGGCATATACTGTCCAGCACAGTTCCTCAGCATTCCACGATAATTCCAGCTCGCTCTCGTACCCGCACGTGTCGTCCGCATCCACGTCTGTGATTCTTTTAAGATGAAAATACACTACTGGCCATTAAAATTGCTACACCAAGAAGAAATGCAGATGATAAACGGGTATTCATTGGACAAATATATCATACTAGAACTGACAGGTGATTACATTTTCACGCAATTTGGGTGCATAGATCCTGAGAAATCAGTACCCAGAACCACCACCACTGGCCGTAAAAGCGGCCTTGATACGCCTCGGCATTGAGTGAAACAGAGCTTGGATGGCGTGTACAGGTACAGCTAGCTGCCCATGTATCTTCTACACGATACCATAGTTCATCAAGAGTAGTGACTGGCGTATTGTGACGAGCCAGTTGCTTGGCCATCATTGACTAGACGTTTTCAGTTGGTGAGAGATCTGGAGAATGTGCTGACCAGGGCAGCAGTCGAACATTTTCTGTACCCAGAAAGGCCCGTACAGGACCTGCAACATGCGGTCGTGCATTACATGCGGTCGTGCATTATCCTGCTGAAATGTAGGGTTTCGCAGGGATCGAATGAAGGGTAGAGCCACGGGTCGTAACACATCTGCAATGTAACGTCCACTGTTCAAAGTGCCGTCAATGCGAACAAGAGGTGACCGAGACGTGTAACCAATGGCACCCCATACCATCACGCCGGCTGATACGCCAGTATGGCGATGACGAATACCAGCTTCCAACGTGCGTTCACCGCGATGTCGCCAAACACGTATGCGACCATCATGATGCTGTAAGCAGAACCTGGATTCATCTGAAAAAATGACGTTTTGCCATTCGTGCACCCAGATTCGTCGTTGAGTACACCATCGCAGGCGCTCCTGTCTGTGATGCAGCGTCAAGGGTAACCGCAGCCACGGTCTCCGAGCTGATACTCCATGCTGCTGCAAGCGTCGTCGAACTGTTCGTGCAGATGGTTCTTGTCTTGTAAGCGTCCACATCTGTTGATTCAGGGATCGAGACGAGGCTGCACGATCCGTTACAGCCATGCTGATAAGATGCCTGCCATCTCGACTGCTAGTGATACGAGACCGTTGGGATCCGGCACGGCGTTCCGTATTACCCTCCTGAACCCACCGATTCCATATTCTGCTAACAGTCATTGGATCTCGACCAACGCGAGCAGCAATGTCGCGATCCGATAAACCACAATCGCGATAGGCTACAATGCGACCTTTATCAAAGTCGGAAACGTGATGGTACGCATTTCTCCTCCTTACACGAGGCATCACAACAATATTTCACCAGGCAACGCCGGTCAACTGCTGTTTGTGTATGAGAAATCGGTTGGAAACTTTCCTCATGTCAGCACGTTGTAGGTGTCACCACCGGTGCCAACCTTGTGTGAATGCTCTGAAAAGCTAATCATTTGCATATCACAGCATCTTCTTCCTGTTGGTTAAATTTCGCGTCTGTAGCACGTCATCTTCATGGTGTCGCAATTTTAATGGCCAGTAGTGCAATCTCGATAATTTGCGCGACGTGAGTTGCACAGCCTCGAGACATATACACGATTTCTAATTTTAATACTTTTATTGCGTTAAGACTACAATGTAAGATATTGCCGCTTTATTATGACAGAATTTTAAACTTTTAAATCCAGTCAATAATTATGTGACATAATGAAAATAGAAGTTTTGTTTCCCCCGGAAGGCGTTAGATAGACAACATACAAGTAGGACTGTGCACCGT
Organism: Schistocerca serialis cubense; assembly: GCF_023864345.2. Taxonomy (NCBI): domain Eukaryota; kingdom Metazoa; phylum Arthropoda; class Insecta; order Orthoptera; family Acrididae; genus Schistocerca; species Schistocerca serialis. Next base: position 220,603,510 of record NC_064639.1, on the reverse strand, counting down.
CTTAACAGTTTAGTAATATACGTATACAGAGTTCATTTGAGGATGGAGCTCTTAGCTCCAAAGTCGATAATCCATACAAACACTATAAATGCGAATATAAGTGTGGCTGTTACGTTTTCAGTACTAAACACTGAACCGATTTCGATGAAATTTTGAGTGCAGAAAGCGTGAACCTTGAGGAATAATATAGGCTGCTTTAGAAAGTGTGTAACACAAGATATTTATTGATTTGAAGAATATTACCGGAATAAGGGAAAACATTTTTTTGAGTCATCAGTCTCCTGATTGGTTTGATGCGACACACCACGAATTCTTCTCCTGTGCCAAAATCTTTATCTCAGAATAGCACTTGCAACCAACGCCCTCAATTATTTGCTGGATGTATTCTACTCACTGTCTTCCTCTACAGTTTTTACCCTCTACATCTCTCTCTAGCACCATAGAAATTACTACTGGTGTCTTAATACATACCCTATCATTCTGTCTCTTCTTCGTGTCAGTGTTTTCCATATATTTCTTTCGCCACCGATTCTGCGAAACCACATCCCTACTTACCTTATCAGTCCATCTAATTTTCAACATTCTTCTGTAGCACCACATCTCAAATGCTTCGATTCTCTTCTGTTCCGATTTTCTCATCGTCCATGTTTCACTATCATATAATGCTGTGCTCCAAACGTACATTGTCAGAAATTTATTCCTCACATTAAGGCTTATGTTTGACACCGGTAGATGTCTCTTGGCCAGGAATGCCCTTCTGTCTGTGTGAGCATGCTTTTTTTTTGTCATCTTTGCTCCGGCCATCATGGGTTATTTTGCTATCTAGGTAGCAAAATTTCTTAACTTCATCTACTTTGTAATCATCAATTTCGATGTTAAGTTTCTCGCTGTTCTCATTATTGCTACTTCTCATTACATTCATATTTCTTCGATTTACTCTCAATCTATATTCTGCACTCACTAGACTGTTCATTCCATTCACCAAGTCCTGTAATTGCTCTTTACTTTCACTGAGCATAGCAATGTCATCAGCAAGTTTTACCATCGATGTCCTTTCACCTTCAATTTTAATCGCACACTTGAATCTTTATTTTATTTCCGTCATTGCTTCTTTGACTAATACATCCCTATCTTTTTTTTCTTGAATCATCAGTCTTCTGACTGGTTTGCACTTGATAGCAGAAACGAGACAGGAGGAAGATTAATTGAGTTTTGCAATAACAATCAATTATTAATAGCTAATACTCTGTTCAAGAAGACGTAGTCTTGTCTGATATGATTCGCTGATGACATTGCTGTCCTCAGTGAAAGTGAAGAAGGATTGCAGGAATTCTGCTATCTGGACTGCAAAATAGCATATAATGAGCGGGGCAAGTAGGACGTCAGGGAGTAAATTCCACGGTACTAAACGGAACTGTATATGGTAAAAACTATAGAAAAAGACATAGATTGAAATACATCCAGCAAATATTTGAGGACGTGGGAAGCAATTGCTTCTCTGAGATGAAAAGATTCGCACATTAGAGGAATTTTAAGCGGGTATACATATGAAAAGATTTCCTCATTAGAGGAATTTGTAGCGGGTATGTATCACGCATCTTTACCTACAGTTTAGCCCATTTTTCTGAGAATTTCGTACATGTTGCACCATTTTACACTGTCTAACGCTTTTTCCAGGTAGATAAATCCTATGAATGTGTCTCGATTTTTCTTCTCTCTTGCTTCCATTATCAACCGCAACGTCAGAACTGTCTTTCTGTTGCCTTTACCTTCCATAAACCCACACTGATCGTCATCTGACACATCCTCAATTTTCTTTACCATTCTACTCCACATTAATCTTGTCAGCAACTTAGGTGCACGAGCTGTTAAGCTGCTGTGCGATAATTCTCGCACTTGTCGGCTCTTGCAGTCTTGGGAGCTATGTAGTTTTCCAAGTCTGATGGTATACCGCCAGTCTCAAACATTCTACTCATCAACGTGAATAGTCATTTTGGTGCCATTTCTGCCCAATGATTTTAGAAATTCCAATGGAATCTTATCTATACCTGTTGCCTTACTTGATTTTAGGTCTTCCAAAGCTCTTTTAAATTCTGATTCTAATACTAGATCCTCTGTCCCTTTCATATCGACTCTTCCTTATTCTATCGCGTCATCAGACAAGTCCACCCTATTAAGGAGGCCTTAAACGTACTTCTTCGCCGGCCGGTGTGGCCGAGCGCTTCTAGGCGCAGGTTCGAATCCTGCCTCGGGCATGGATGTGTGTGATGTCCTTAGGTTTAAGTAGTACTAAGTTCTAGGGGACTGATGACCTCAGATGTTAAGTCCCATAGTGCTCAAAGCCATTTGAACCATTTGTACTTCTTCCAGCCATTCGTTTTCTCCTCTGCATTTAACAGTGGAATCCCACTGCACTCTTTGAAAAAAGCTATTTACTCTTTGACTTTGGAACTTTGTCATATTTGTTACGATGCTTTATGTGGTTGATATGTTCTACTTATGTACTACGATAACGTAATGAATACAATGTTTATACAATCCCCAACAAGTTTAAGTTGTACTAATGTTATTAATGCTAATTATTACGTTTTCACAACTAAACTGGTGAACGAATTTATATGAAATTTAGAATGGAGACAGGCTGAACGCTGAGGAAGAACAAAGGCTACTTTGGTAAGTAGAAGTAAGTAAATGAATAAAACCGACCTCTAAGAGGGCGAAGTAGGAAGTGGGACACCTTTTTTCCACGTCGATGAACATGAACCATGTTAAATTTTTTTTAAATTTGTTGAGTGATGTGCACGTTGTGTAATGTATAGCTACTTCAGTAGCACAATGCATAGATGTGCGTTTCTGCCTGCCACGCCCTCTGCACGTACTGCTTGGAAGCGAAGTTGCAGGTTTCGCTGCATCGTCCATTGGGGCAGCTGGGTGCCGGCATAGGGGGGCGGTGAGGGTTGCTGGCTACACACAGCACGAGCTATGCTTACCCGAATAGGTTGGCACGTTAGGACAATTCACGTTATTGCACATGCAATAGCTTACTTACCCACCAACACTACAAGTGCAGCACGGGTAACAGCTAGTGCTACAATAAAAAATTTGAAGATTATTCTGCAACTAGAACCAAATATATTTATAATTTCAACCGATCATGTGACTGTTTCCTCGCATTCCATCACAATGGAAACTTTAAGTGCCTCACGTACGAGGGCTATTGGGAAAAAGTAGGGTCCGATTGGTTGCGAACTGGAAACCACTGTAAAAATCAAATATGTCTTATCTGTAACACTTAGCTACACATTCCAACTATTTCTGTACATAGTCGCCTCTCCGACTTAGACATTTGTCGTAGCGTTGTACCATCTTTCCAATGCCCTCGTCAATGCGCGCAGCCGACTGTGCTTTCCGCCAATTATCGAAGCTGGTCTACAGCTCGTTGTCTATGTCAAAATGTTGTCTTCACAGCCAGCGGTTCGTGAGCAAAGAAAAGAAAATCAGAGTGAGCCACGTCAGGGCGTTACTGCGGGCGATCAAACAGTTCTCATCGAAGACGCAGACGGAGCATCTTCATTGCCCATGCAGTGAGCGGCCAAGAATTGTCATGAAGAAGGAAACGCGTGAAGGTTACGTGATTTGGGCTGCATGACATCAGGCGAACTTCTTACCCGACCCTCATACTTGGCAGGAGACACTATTTATCTAGACATCTTTACGTGTTCGCTGTGCACTCAGAACTGAGAAGAATAACGTGACGTGGTAGACGGGGTTTTACTAGAGATACTAGCATACACATCTATGCACATCTTTATCGGATTTTCACTATGGATTCTATTTCGCACCTCATTGGAGCATATTTTCCGAATAGCCCTTTATTTACTGAAAGGTTCAAGACGTAGAAACGAGGTTTTCAGTAAATAATGGTACGCAGAAGAACACGAAATTGTATTGTATGTTTGATACCCTTAACTTAGAAAGAAATAGATTGCTTTGAAAGGAACGATATATTTCTAACGCCATTCAAAAGTTCTAGGAAAGAGGGTTGCAGTGATGCAAGAACTCTAGGAAACAGGGTTGCAGTGATGTAACATTTGTTAATGTTCCCACGAAACTTTTCGAGAAATGTAATAATTTTCAAAGGCAATGTGGCCGACAGTTGCTGCTGTGATGTTAAAACTGCCAAGTTGGGCTCTCGCGCCAGACTCCGCCGTTGTATCTAGCATTTCGATTGTTTACTGGATTTCACAAAAGCTATTTGCTTCAATAAGAGAACATACACACATCGGAAATAGACTAATACGCTAAAATCTGGCATGCAATTCGACTTACAAAAATTATAGCTCATCATGAGACTATGTCTACAGCTACATCTACATCCATACTCCGCAAGCCACCTGACGGTGTGTGGCGGAGGGTACCTTGAGTACCTCTATCGGTTCTCCCTTCTATTGCAGTCTCGTATTGTTCGTGGAAAGAAAGATTGTCGGTATGCCTCTGTGTGGGCTCTAATCTCTCTGATTTTATCCTCGTGATCTCTTCGCGTGATATACGTAGGAGGGAGCAATATACTGCTTGACTCCTCGGTGAAGGTATGTTCTCGAAACTTCAACAAAAGCCCGTACTGAGCTACTGAGCGTCTCTCCTGCAGAGTCTTCCACTGGAGTTTATCTATCATCTTTGTAACACTTTCGCGATTACTAAATGATTCTGTAACGAAGCGCGCTGCTCTCCGTTGGATCTTCTCAATCACTTCTATCAACCCTGTCTGGTACGGATCCCACACTGGTCAGCAATATTCAAGCAGTGGGTGAACAAGTGTACTGCAACCTACTTCCTTTGTTTTCGGATTGCATTTCCTTAGAATTCTTCCAATGAATCTCAGTCTGGCATCTGCTTTACCGACGATTAATTTTATATGGTCATTCCATTTTAAATCACTCCTAATGCCTACTCCCAGATAATTTATGGAATTTACTGCTTCCAGTTGCTGACCTGCTATATAAATGATAAAGGATCTTTCTTTCTATGTATTCGCAGCACATTACACTTGTCTACGTTGAGATTCAATTGCCATTCCCTGCACCATGCGTCAATTCGTTGCAGATCCTCCTGCATTTCAGTACAATTTTCCATTGTTACTACCTCTCGATATACTACAGCATCATCCGCAAAAAGCCTCAGTGAACTTCCGATGTTATCCAGAAGGTCATTTATGTATATTGTGAATGGCAACGGTCCTACGACACTCCACTGCCGAATGTCGTGTGGAGTAGAGCCTAGAGGAAATACTGTACGTTTCTTCTTAGTAGAAATGGCCTATATTTTTGGTACATACACGACGGAGAGTGGCATGCGAGGACGACTAGGTGACGTTTACACCCCAATAACCGATTCCGGCTATATGCGACTTAAGCTGTACACAGTGCCTGACATGGGAGGAAAAAAATCTAAGATTTACAGAAGTTGCATTAACGCGCTGGACATGTATAGCGTCCATAGTACGCATGTTATTTGCTATCCCACTCCTCCCAAGTTATTGTTGTTTAACATTTGACTTCCCTCTCCGACGTTCATCAGCATCAAAATGTCTCTTATTTCTTCTTTTACTTACTTAATCATTATATTCATTATATGTCCCGTTCCATTCATTGTGGATATACATTTGGGATCGGTGATGTACACAAGATTTGGGTAATAGGATGCCTGACACATAAATTAACACACACACACACACACACACACACACAGAGAGAGAGAGAGAGAGAGAGAGAGAGAGAAAGAGGTAGAGAGAGAGGCGGAAGGAGAACTCTGACATTCTTTTTATGACGTCACCACTGCCCACAGTACGTGGGTGGATTCCACAGTTTACCAGCTCGTCTTACGATTCCAGGCACGTCCCGTCCGCTGGACCCACGTTACTTCATTTCTCCTACGTGATTTGAAAGTCTCCCATAGTCCACAGAAAATAGTGGGTTCAATTTAACACACGGGGATACGTTGCCGAATACCAAGTGCTCGTTTAAACATCGCTAGAAAAGGACCTGAATCGAAAACCGCTACTTGTGGGATAGCTGTCGTTATGCTTTCTTGGAGGAGAAGATCTCTATTAGCGGCGCTGCCTTTTGTGCTTAGGTAATACGGAATCTTACTGCGTTCTAAAACTGCATGCATTGTGTTGTACAGGTGCAGGTTGTCAGTTTGTGGGATGGTGGTCCATGCCTGCAGCACTTAGTCGGTCAATACAGGGCTGTTTGTGGATCGAGCAGGCCAAGGCAACATGTCGGCACTCTGTAGAGCATGTTGAGTTACAATGGCGGTATGTGGACAAGCGTTATCCTGGCACCACAACAGGTGGAATCATTAGCTAGACGTACAATTTTGCAGCCAGCGTTCATGGGATAACCACGACAGTGCTGCTGCGGTTAAACGATATTGCACCCGATAATATAACTTCAAGTGTAGGGTGAGTGTATCTAGCATGCAGACAGGTTGGTTACAGGTATCGTCCTTAACAACATCCGGCCATCACTCGCAACGAGGCAGAACAAGCTTTTATCAGAAAACACAACAGACCTCCAACCTGCCTTTTAATAAGCTCTTGCTTGACAACACTGAAGTGGCAAATGGCGGAGTACAGTAAGGGTCCCCTGGCTCGGAGCTGTCCTTGAAGTAACCGATTTGCAACAGTTCGTTGTGTCACTGTGCTGCTCTAATTGCTGCCGCAGATGCAGCACGATGCGCCAGAGCCATACGCCGAACACGATGGTCTTCCCTCTCGGTAATACCACGTGGCCGTCCGAAACTCGGTCTTCATGCTATCCCACATTCTCGTGATCACCGCTGCCAGCAGTCATGTACAGTGGCTACATTCCTGCCAAGTCTTTCTGCAGTATCGCAGAAGCAACATCCAGCTCCTCGTAGCCCTATTACACTACTTCGTTGAAACTCAGAGTGTACTTAAAGCAAACCGGATTTGCATCCACAAAGTGGCTCCACTAGCGCCACCCTTACGCGACTGGTACGAAATTTGAATAGACATCATCTCGCACACTTAGAAATACGTCTAATAACTTTCGTTTACGTGGGACAGCTTCTTCTTGGTGTTGCGATTCTTTTCCCCTGTGGTGTATTTGAATAACTATAGATAGCTATAATAATAAGCAGAACTTAATCCTCTCGAAATAATTATTGCCGGCCGGAGTGGCCGAGCGGTTCTAGGCGCTACAGTCTGGAACCGCGCGACCGCTACGGTCGCAGGTTCGAATCCTGCCTCGGGCATGGATGTGTGTGATTTCCTTAGGTTAGTTAGGTTTAAGTAGTTCTAAGTTCTAGGGGTCTGATGACCAAAGAAGTTAAGTCCCATAGTGCTCAGAGCCATTTCAACCATTTCATTTCAAATAATTATTGTTTGTTCAAACTTTTAAGTTCATGCTATTGTTTGTAATTATAACTCCTGTCTCAGGCCAGGGGATGTCTACCGGCCGCCTTGTCATCATCTGCCTTACGGCGTCATGCTGACGCAGTATGGAGGGGCATGTGATCGGCACACTCTTTTCCTGGACATTTTCCAGACTTTCCAGGCCGTGGAGCCGCTACTGTTCGGTCAAGTAGCTCTTCTATTTGAATCAAGAGGCTGAGTCTACCCTGTACCAGTCCTCTCACGGACGCAAAATCATTGACATTACCGGGAATCGAATCTGAGTCCTCTGCATTGCAGCCGGCCGCAGTGGCCGAGCGGTTCTAGGCGCTTCAGTCTGGAACTGCGCGACCGCTACGGTCGCAGGTTCGGATCCTGCCTCGGGCATGGATGCGTGTGATGTCCTTAGGTTAGTTAGGTTTAATTAGTTCTAAGTTCTAAGCGACTGATGACCTCAGAAGTTGAGTCGCATAGTGCTCAGAGCCATTTGAACCATTTGAACCCTTGCATTGCACCGATCTTCGCTGACCACTTAGCTATGAAGGAGAACTTGTATGTATAAGCAGAATTTATTTTTTGAAGAACTCCTTCTTTGAAAAGTGAGTTACCCAAAATTTTTATAAAATAAAATGTTTTTCCTCGAAAATTGCCACGTTCTGCCTCAGTATCCCTACCTACATAGGTAATGCCAAATCACCCCTAGGGGTACGCCAACTAACTACGGATCCGGGTTAGCTGGCGTCGTTGGAAGCTTTTAGGAAAAGTGTTTCTGGTGTTACTAAATACCTTTATAGTTAATGCAACCTACGTGATTGGACGTGAATATAGAGACAACAGTGCTACAGATCCAGCTGCTGTTAGTACTCTCTTTGGGATTTATTTATGTGTGTTTACAACAGCCATGACTGCTGGCATGTGTTTAGATTCGGCTCACGATTTTCTCGGACCCTTCTCCATTCTGTCCATTAAGCTGATGACACGGCTTTTCCAGTCCCGTACCCTAAACTCCAGAAGATCTTAAGAACTCTCCAACTTCATCTTAATGTTTTCCTCATGCAGCGACCAATGGCTCTTCGAGATATACTCTTCTAAAATATATGCAATACAAACCGAATGAATCACTTGCATCTTTCGCATTCATGACTGTTACGTAATCATTTACGAGAGTCCTGTCCAATGAAATAATACACTAAAATACTCTGCCTGCCAAAAAATTGAAACATACAGAGACCATGGTAGGATGTCAACATAACTTCGTAAAGGGTACGTCCACACCATCGGTGGGTATATAATTGATTAGAGTCGCAGTTCTCTGTTACTGGTAGAACGACCACCGGAGTGCATTAGTGTTGTTCGTGTTTGGTGTTACTGCCAGGCCTAGTAGGGTACATAAAGGGTGTGAACAGCATCAGATGTTGAATGATCTCTGTGAAGGACACGGAGATTCGTGTACTCGTGTGAGGCAGAGTTATCAGCACCTGACGGAGGTTCAGAAGGCCTCATTATGAGTTACCATTTGGCCGGCTGGTCGGCTCGTGGAAGGTCCAATTCAAGTGTGACAGTTGCCCGATGTTGGACTGCAACGAAAAGTGACAGCAGGCAAAGGCCTTCTCGTCTGTTAACCCGTCTGAGTGGCCGAGTGGTTCTAGGCGCTTCAGTCTGGAACCGCCCGACCGCCACGGTCGCAGGTTCGACTCCTGCCTCGAGCATGGATGTGTGTGATGTTCTTAGGTTAGTTAGGTTTAAGTAGTTGTAAGTTCTAGGGGACTGATGACCTCAGATGTTAAGTCCCATAGTGCTCAGAGCCATTTGAACCATCTGAACCCATCGGACCACCACAAGGAAATATCATCGTGTTGTCCACCAAGCACACCGTAACTCCTTCAGATGTGCACCTTCAGTCAGAGAATGAGTAACGCATTCCCTGCAACAGTCTGAGTCATCCTACACCCTCGCATATTTCCACCCGTCTCTAAAGGGCACTGTGGGGCTGCATACCCAGTAAAGGTGACGAGGTCTCTTTGGAGCGCATCGCTACCGAAATTTTTGCTTTCGTGTACAGATTGGAACCACTAGGGTCTTTTCAAAACCATTCGACGAAATTTAAATGTGCTCTCCTATTTCGCGTCCTCCTGTGACTTGATCATGATGGGAGGGAAGGGGTGCACGGCATTCACTGACAAATGAATAAAACGGCAAAGAGTTCATCTAAGAGCGCCCATCTTTATTGGGAATTTTAGTAATGAACGTGTGCAGAAACAACATGTAAAGTAGTCCGAGGCGTTCGAAGGCTGGCAACAGAATTTGCAAGGTTGTCAACGAGTTGCCTACTTGCAGGGGCCTGAGACTACTTTATACGTTGTTTCTGTACACGTTCATTTTCAAAATTCTCAAGAAAAGTGGGCAGGTGCCATCGAAGAGTTTTCCAAACTGATGGGTCACAGAGGGACACTTTACCGTTTTATTCACGAGTGTATCAATGTCGCACAGCCCCCCGTCATCACGCCACAGAAGAATGCGAAACAGGAGGGTGAAAATGCATGAGTACTTTCAGCTGCCTGAGTCACGTTTGGTCGAATGGTTTTGAATGGAACCTACCGGTACACGAGAGAAAACAGTGGCCTTCGCGCGGCACTCCAATGGGAGCAGATTACGTTTAATGGGAATGCAGTCCCATAAAGCTCTTAGAGACGGGTGGAAAAATCCGAGGGTTCCAGCAATGTCAAAGTTTGTCAAGATCGTCTTCCTGTTGCTCGTCGCACTGCAGTTTTCGATCGCGAAATGTATGGCAATCAGAGCCCCAGGGAAAGGGATGGTTCTATTGACGCCCTTTATGCCACCCCTTGAGGTCTTTTCGTGCCGATTCTGGAATGTTTCCCTCTGCCACCCATAAGGCCACGATAGCACTGGACAGAAATTGTGGTGTACTTCAGTGCAGCAGCTGGACGTCCATTGAGGGCCGACAGTTGGTCTTTTCAGATGATTCAATTTTTATGCTCCATCGGGCAGATGGCGCGCACCATGCAGCAATATTCGAAAGGGTCCAGCCTGGAGGAGGGAGCATTATGGTCTGGAGAATCAACACAAGTACGCAACTATCCTTGGAGATTATGTCCACCCCTACATACAGTTTGTTTTTCCTCAGCACGATGGCATCTACCAGCAGGACACTCCAAGGTGCCACATAGCTCACAGTGTACATGAGTGGTTCGAAGAGCACCAGGATGAGTTTACGGTACTCCCCTGGCCTCCAAAATCCCTGGATTAAAACCCGATCGAGAATCTGTGAGACCACCCAGATCGGACTGTTTGCGCCATGGGTCCTCTACCAAGAAACCCAGCGCTGCTGGCCACTGCACTAAAGTTGTCATGGCTCCCCATTCCTGTCGGTACCTGAGTCGTGCATGGCTCGCATTTATCATCTTATTGTTTATCACCTTCTACTACGGTACTGCCGCCACGTTTTCTTATTCCATTTACTGGCGTCACTAACTTCCTGCCTTACTTGCTCGAGAGCGGCAGCAGCAGCGCGTATCGATAATTGCACTCTCGTACCATCTCTGGAGCGACTGATAGTATTTCCGAGTCGTCGTATGTCTGGCAGTCAGTTGGAAACGGACCAGCAGAGCAGTCGGGACGCAGCAGCAGTGAAATCGGGGACGGAGCGCCGGTGAGGCGCCGACAGCCAGTGCTCGCCGACCGCTGGCGACACACATGAACTGTTCGACGGAGGGAGATTGCAGCGGGACAACTGTTGGTTGGTCGTTTGGTTGGTCGTCTCATCAGGCGACGTATATTTGGCCCTTTCACCATTTCCGGGCCTGGAATTGGTCGGTTGGCGAGGAGCAGCGAGGAAATCTCCACGGCGCGTGGTTTGGCCGGGCCCACTGGCGGCCTCTATGTGGTGTCAGTGTGTGTGGTGTGGTGGCTCAGTGATCCTGGCCATGAAAGATGAGTTCTGAATCTACCAGCAAGTCACGACTGTTCTCATTGTGTCGTTTGGAGCTCGTTGTCGGCTGTTGTGATATTCCCGCGAGCGACAACGTATGTTTTCAAGTTGGCAAATTTTAGCCACCCTCCGGAGGAGTTTAACTGTGCTTGGTTATTTGAACTGAAGTGCACCAGCGGAATCTTTTGCCTTGTTAACGTTCTGGTTACCTGCCCTGGCCATTGACGTAAATTCAGGCAGTGTATTTTCCTCTTCACGTTGTCGCTGTCCAGTACGGTGTGTAGTTTGACAGCTCAGTGTATAATTGGTTGTGGGCGCCAGTACCTTCTACGTTGTTCCATTGAACTCCCTGTTGTGTGCTGGTCGGGTGAAGCGGAGGTTAGCTTGTCGGTGGGTCCGTTGACTGTCTGTCGGTTGGGTTGTCGTCAGATCGACAATGGTTGTGCCGACTGCCTGTCTCACCTAAGCGAGCGTTAGTGTTGGAATCCCAGGCAGACCCTCGGAACTTCTGAGCGCCCTTGGGTGTACTGCCCTTTCTTGTTTGTTCTTGTTGTTTGTACTTGTATGGCTTCTAGCCGATTTTTAGATTAAGATGGTTTTGCCCTTAAGGCGTCAGATGGTTTGGGCCTTCAGCCTGATTTAAGAACTGTTTTACGTGAAACCTTTGGCATTTTTAAAATTAATGTTATTGAGTCTTAAGTGTTGGGCCTTCAGCCGATTTTGAATTTAAGTTGTTTTGCTCTTAAAGTGGTAGATTCTTGGGTCTTCAGCCGATTTTGAATTAAAGTTGTTCTGCGTAATTTAAGAACTGTTTTACGTTAAGCCTTTTGTATATTTAAAATTAATGTTATTGAGACTTAAGTGTAGGGCTTTCAGCCGATTTTGAATTTAAGTTGTTTGCTCTTGAAGTGTCAGATTCTTTGGGCCTTCAGCCTAATTAAGGAACTGTTTTAAGATAAGGCTTTGCCTTTTAAATATCTGATTTTGGTCGAGCTTTAAGTTATTGGCCTTCAGCCATATTTTAGTTAAAGTGCTCTTGCCCTTGAGGCACGAAATGCACGGCGCTTTCGTCCGCTAATTAAGTTCCAAAATTAAGGCTGTGTTTCTTTTAAAAAAATTTTTTTCTTGGCTCTTGTAATGTTTGATCAAATAAAAGGTTGTATGTCCGGGTGTAACTGACAGCCGCTTATTTGGGCCCCTTTCCACATCTTAAACTACCTGTCCTGGCCTGGGGGGTTTAGGAGGGCGTCTCGGTACATTTCAGAACCTCATTGTCTATCTTTCTGCACATCACGCAGTGGTCTGCGCCTCAAGATGGCTTTTGACAGGTGGTCACATTAATGTGACAGGACAGTGTTACGTAGTGTTTGAAAACGACAGAGTTTCGCTTTGGAACAGATGAAAATTTGATGCGTTCTTAAAATTTAGTTCGCATAATGCGTTCATCTAAACTCAATAACAAAAAACTTGTCGGCTGTTCGGTAACATAATCAGAAAATGCAATTTTTGTAAATAGCCCATATATCGTCTCAATAATTTTCCGTCACAAATAAAACGCAAATGAGAACGTAGTGTAGTTCTTGCAGAACATGCGAGTTCCATGTTTATACAGTGAGTTGTTTTCGAGCCAGAGCGAGCTGATTGAAGTGGAAGATTGCGCGTGTGTTCCATGTTCGACGTGGGAGCTCTAGTCCACGCCTCCACGTGCTCCTGCGGAACTGTCGATCCTAAAGTAATTTTGGACAGATACATGATCTTTGAGAACCAGTGTCTCTCTCTCAAGAGATTATAATGGAGCTGAAGAGCACTTATGTAGCCGTAGGCGAATAGTGAGGAGAGCAACTTAATTATCAGAGGGAAGTGCCACATAGTGGAAAATATGGTGAACATTGCACTGTGGTTCACGTCTGACTACGTCATTTCTTGAAAGGGAGATAGCTCTGGATCGGTATGTTTTCTGTCGAAGGGAGACAGAATATTTTTCACTCTCATGCATTTCACACGGGTATTCCCATAACGCGGGGAAATCCTAAGTTTTAAAATGCGTCTTTTGTATGCACTTACATAATGACCTCTTGTGTACCGAGCGTTTTAGCTGGCCCACGTGACTTTTGATTCCATTCATGTTCGCTGAACTGTGCGAGCCTTTTATTGGCGCGAGTTTTCTTTCCCTCTTCTCTCTGGCGGGCTGAAGTGCGCCGGCCATTAGTGCCAGCAGCAGGGTCAGGCTTTTCGGATCTCCCATACAAACATCTACCTCTGCTGTCAATGAGTGTATTCTGTGAGCCGACCATTTTAATGCATCCACCTTAGATTTTACTGGCGCTTTTTTCCCACTACGTTTCTCCTTATGCATAAAAGGCGCTGTTTTAATAACAGGAGACTGTTTTATGCGTTGTTATTGCGATCAGACAGCAATATATAAATGAGCATTAGACCCAGAAGAAGGCCGCTGCAACCGTGGCCGAAAAGTTGGATTTTCTCCAGCAGCAGTAGTTTTATACATTATGACGCGGTGTCATACCCAGAAAACCTCTATGTGGACTGACTCTGGCCGCGGAATCCTCCGCAATTATAAATACACTCCTGGAAATTGAAATAAGAACACCGTGAATTCATTGTCCCAGGAAGGGGAAACTTTATTGACACATTCCTGGGGTCAGATACATCACATGATCACACTGACAGAGCCCGCATCTCGTGGTCGTGCGGTAGCGTTCTCGCTTCCCAAGCCCGGGTTCCCGGGTTCGATTCCCGGCGGGGTCAGGGATTTTCTCTGCCTCGTGATGGCTAGGTGTTGTGTGTTGTCCTTAGGTTAGTTAGGTTTAAGTAGTTCTAAGTTCTAGGGGACTGATGACCATAGATGTTAAGTCCCATAGTGCTCAGAGCCATTTTTGAACACTGACAGAACCACAGGCACATAGACACAGGCAACAGAGCATGCACAATGTCGGCACTAGTACAGTGTATATCCACCTTTCGCAGCAATGCAGGCTGCTATTCTCCCATGGAGACGATCGTAGAGATGCTGGATGTAGTCCTGTGGAGCGGCTTGCCATGCCATTTCCACCTGGCGCCTCAGTTGGACCAGCGTTCGTGCTGGACGTGCAGACCGCGTGAGACGACGCTTCATCCAGTCCCAAACATGCTCAATGGGGGACAGATCCGGAGATCTTGCTGGCCAGGGTAGTTGACTTACACCTTCTAGAGCACGTTGGGTGGCACGGGATACATGCGGACGTGCATTGTCCTGTTGGAACAGCAAGTTCCCTTGTCGGTCTAGGAATGGTAGAACGATGGGTTCGATGACGGTTTGGATGTACCGTGCACTATTCAGTGTCCCCTCGACGATCACCAGTGGTGTACGGCCAGTGTAGGAGATCGCTCCCCACACCATGATGCCGGGTGTTGGCCCTGTGTGCCTCGGTCGTATGCAGTCCTGATTGTGGCGCTCACCTGCACGGCGCCAAACACGCATACGACCATCATTGGCACCAAGGCAGAAGCGACTCTCATCGCTGAAGACGACACGTCTCCATTCGTCCCTCCATTCACGCCTGTCGCGACACCACTGGAGGCGGGCTGCACGATGTTGGGGCGTGAGCGGAAGACGGCCTAGCGGTGTGCGGTACCGTAGCCCAGCTTCATGGAGACGGTTGCGAATGGTCCTCGCCGATACCCCAGGAGCAACAGTGTCCCTAATTTGCTGGGAAGTGGCGGTGCGGTCCCCTACGGCACTGCGTAGGATCCTACGGTCTTGGCGTGCATCCGTGCGTCGCTGCGGTCCGGTCCCAGGTCGACGGGCACGTGCACCTTCCGCCGACCACTGGCGACAACATCGATGTACTGTGGAGACCTCACGCCCCACGTGTTGAGCAATTCGGCGGTACGTCCACCCGGCCTCCCGCATGCCCACTATACGCCCTCGCTCAAAGTCCGTCAACTGCACATACGGTTCACGTCCACGCTGTCGCGGCATGCTAACAGTGTTAAAGACTGCGATGGAGCTCCGTATGCCACGGCAAACTGGCTGACACTGACGGCGGCGGTGCACAAATGCTGCGCAGCTAGCGCCATTCGACGGCCAACACCGCGGTTCCTGGTGTGTCCGCTGTGCCGTGCGTGTGATCATTGCTTGTACAGCCCTCTCGCAGTGTCCGGATCAAGTATGGTGGGTCTGACACACCGGTGTCAATGTGTTCTTTTTTCCATTTCCAGGAGTGTATATAAATAGTTACCTCAGACCATTCAGAGTTATCCTATGTTACGAAATGCCTAAATCGGTCCTATAGTCCCAATTGCCCGTTGCCTATGACGTGGACTCTAATGACAATAAAACGATTTTCAGTATTTTATATAATTACTGTCCGACTTAAAAAATTTACACGCTATCACACTCTCTTCATCGAAATCTTAAAGTCAGAAACTGTGCGGACGTCCTGTGATAGCGCAAATAACACAGACTAAATTCATCCAATATTTGGGAATGAGACTGCTTTATGGATTCAAACTTCATATTCGTGATTTCAAACCTTTCTCGCTGACCCCGCCCCCCGTCAGAAACACACAAACAAAACAATTAAAAGAAAAAAAGTTTGTCGCTTATTAAATTTTCGCTGTTCGTGCAGCGAACTTTTCAGCAACAGGCATGACATTTTAATTTATCACTTCTTTATTGCTAGCTGTCTCTGGAATACATTTTGCACACTGTGTCAACATATACCACTGAATATACATGAAAAATTATATCATTGTACGAGGAGTTATGACGTCATAGAAATTTAGCGTAATATTCCTTAAAATGGAATGTCTTCAACCATAAATGTTTTACGTGCTCATCGGTCAAATATTTAATGATTTAACTCATTTCTGAAGTAATCAGACGTTTTGTGCAGGTTTGCACATCTGTGTTCTATTCTTTAAGTACTTTAACGAATTTGACTATCAGGCTGGTGCATAAATTCGTAGCGTTTCTCCATAAGTTTAATGAACACAAAACATACACATAACAGAGACTGTAGTAATCAATAATATATTCTCCTTGACTATTTTTGACAGTCTGCCAAAGCTGAGGTAACTTTCCCATTCCGTTACTGTAGAAATCACATGGTTTTGAGGCGAAAAACTCGTCGAGTCATGTTCGGAGCGCATTTTCATCCGGAAAGGACGTTCCTTGAAGGTTTTTTGACAGAGAACGGAAAAGGTGAAAATCTGATAGCGCAAGGTCAGGAGAATAAGGTGGGTGAGGAATGACTTCCCGATGCATCTTTTTTATAGTGGTTTTTGTCGGTCTAGCAGAACACGGGCAGGCGTTATGGCGGAGTAGCATCACTTCGCGCATTCTTCCTGGTCGTTGTTCTAGGATTGCGTTGTTGACAAGAAATGTAAGGAGTGACCGTTATATCTCGGGGAAGCAATTCGTAGGACACCACACCGTCGCTGTTCCACCAGATGCATAACATTACCCTTTGTGGATGCACGCAGGTCTTTGAATGGGTAGTTGCTGCTTTGTTTGGGATCAAGCATTCCTTTCTATTATTAACATAAAGACACAATTTCTCGTCATCTTTAACGGTTCAGGATAGGAATGGCCCGTGTTGTTCACAAGCCAACTGATGACGAACTGATTTTTGTGATTTTGCCCTAGAGCATGCGTGTGGGGCAGCGGGTGGAAAATTTATTTCTATTGTTTACCGTTCTCAACACAGGCTCTGTAACTACAATGTTGGCAACCAGAAAGTGATTAGCAAAAACGTGTGCCTGTAATTAAAGTTCACTGTGCCCATTCTGATGGAGAAATAAAGTTATTGATCATTGAAGTTCATTACTCTGAAGATTTAGGATGTCTGGGATTAATAGAAAACGCAGTTTAATATAACAATTTTCACTACATTCTGAAAACGATTAAGTGTAAAATTCCAGATAAATGTTTAACCAAGCAATGCTACTATCAACTATTGTACTATCAGAGCTGTTCAGAGTCTATTGCGCGGATCCTATTATCCCTAGATAACGAAACAGTTCAATAACCGTTGTCGATGTAAAATGTTCAAAGTGAATGTTCGCCAAAATTTGATGTTAATACTCATCAAACGCCATGCTAGTAATGATAGAAGGTCTGTCCTGCGGCGACACGTGAAAATACGACATACGCAAACTGAGAATAAATCACAGAAGTCGTTCCGCAATTAACACTTTATCACAATGCGAACTCATTGTTACGTGCATACCGAGTTATGTAATACGGCATCCAAGGCTGTTCCTTGCAACTGCACAAACGCGACGCGGCTTCCGACACGGAGTGCCCGCTGATACGAATCTAGAAGAGAACTGGGGCCTGACTTAGCTCGCAGCGCTATTATTTATATAGCCGCGGTGCGGACCGCCAAAGGCGCAGTCGACAACATTTGCCTTCCTGGCTAGACGCTGGGGCTAGCAGAACACCGCTTCCAGTTACTAAATAATTAATTGCTTCATTCTCTGAAGGCCAATGAAGCTCTCAATTTAATTGTGCTATCAGCACACAGGTAAGTATCTGTAATAAAATTCCAATGTGACTAAGTTAAATACTTCTGGCGAGGGAATTATTTTAGTTGCACGGCACGCAGCAGATGAGCTCTGAACATGCCCTTTGGAGAGACGCTACAGCTATAGTTTTATAGCTACCTTTTGAAAACTTCTCACATCTTTGTTATTATAGCGCATCTTTATTCTACCTAAATCTAAACATCCTAGCTTTATCTAATCACTTACTTAATCTATCTTGCTTCCGTCCTTTTAGGACACAAAAACAGAAAATCATGAATTTCAACCAAAATATTACTTTGTGAGATCCATCATGCTGTTTCTATTAAATTACAATGAAAAAGGAATCCGAATATAGATTTTGAAGTTTCTAGCTCCTTCCTGTTGCGCCTATGATTTTTACGTAAAACTTCCAAATTTCGAAAACTGTTAAAGTTATTAACCTGAAACTTAACACATTATCATTTTAGCATCATTCCTGATATGCTATTAACTTTTCAGATTATTTACTTTACTTTTAAGGTATTGCGCAACATTGGTGACGTCATAGCTAGTTACAGCTGACTAGGCTGGCACACAGTGGAAAGCATATGAATTCTATATGGCGCGAGTAGGCTGCTTCCCTACATGCGGTACCCATATAACCGATTTTTGAACCTCCTCCACTCCCTGAAAATGTCACACGCTGGTGGAATGATCACATTCCATCACATTTGCCAGTTCTAGAGAAATCTGACGTGGAGTTGCGTATTAATGGGTTTAAACGATCTTCATCAAACCGCTACGTTAAGTTTTAAGATTCAGCTTGTACGACACTCGAGCGATTCTTGAGAATAGGTCATCCGTGTGTGAATTAACCAAGTAGAATTAACTGAAGAGATAGAGAAGATCCATCGGCGAGCGGCAAGATTCGCCACGGGATCGTTGAGTCGACGAGAGAGCGTTACGGAGGTGTTCAACAAAATCCTGTGGCAGTCGGAACGGCGGAAGCGTTGTGTATCGTGGGGACGGTTACTGTTAAAATTCTAAGAGCGTAGTTCGAAGACTGGTCGGGAAACATATTTCTTCCTGACACATACGTCTTGCGAAATGACCACCACCAAAATATTGGACACATTAAGCCTCATAAGGAGGAGATGGTACAAGAAGTACCCTCCGCGAGACACCGTAAGGTCGCTTTCGGAGATGCAGATGTAGATAATCTGCGACTACACTGCAATCCTACATCTTTTTCCAGGGCAACGGGAAGGTTGGGTGTTTCATTACCACAGATATTTTATTTGCTTTGATAAACGAGAATTTCATAGTACGTTCAGCTCTAGGACTTTGATACCTCATTATACAGAGGTTTATTGCCATTTATGATAAATATTTTTCGGTATCAGATGAGCTTTTACTGGCAACAAAAGGATGTTCAACTCTATGCACTCGTCAGCTACACTGCCCGGTGCGATTTCCACTCCCGTTTCCCACTCACGACGTGCGGTTCATTAACAGACAGTGTCTGACCCGATCTTGATTACTGGCAGTATTTCTTGTTCAGTTTGCGCAGGTCGTGGTCTAGTGGTCAGTGGCGCTTCCCGGTATCCCGAGTTCGGTTCCCAGACGGGTCGGAGACTTTCTCCGCTAGGGGACTGGATGTCTGTTATGTCCTAATAATTTCGTCTCAACCTGATCAACGCGCAAGTCGCCAAAGTGGCGTCAAATGGATAGACTTGCTCCAGTAAACCGAACCAGCCCAGACGTGTCTACTGCCAATAATGCCGCACGATCATTTCATTTCTTCTTATTCAGCTGCGAAAACAGATGGAACAAAAGTGGTATGCCAACAAACAGTACTGTGGCACACACCTGTATTGTCGTCTCCAAGCACGTTTGAAGAACTCTACAAGGTATTTCAAAAAGATCCATCTAATTTCACAGAACTACACATTTTACATGAATGAAGGTGGAAACTTGGGGTACATTATAACTTACGCATGAAAACTAAAATTTTACCTCGGCGTCAGTTATTGAGATGGAGATAACAAAGGAGAAAGAAGGAGTTTAACGTTCTTTCTTTCAACAGGTGCATTCGGATACAGCTGTGCGGCGTGAATTCTGCCGAGCGTACGGAAATGCATCTATCTTGCCCACCCAGTGTAATTAGTAAGTTAAGCCAGACACAGATCGATTCCGCGCGGCGGATTAATGACCGTTGGTCTGGTACACCGGCCAACCTGAGTTGTTCAGGCTGTTTCCGACGCTCATTTAGGCAAATGATGGGCTCGTCCCAATATTTCGCTCAGAGGACCCAATACGCAAACATTTAAAGTTCAGTAACACAGAGGACAAAATTTACACGATTCACAGAGGAATAGGGTACACGACTGAGCTCACTCAAGCTGTTGTCACACGGACCGTGCATCGAACTTCAGAGTCGAGCATGCCGAGTTTCTGACGTCAGAGCTTGGAAAAAGCATAGAGGGGAGTCTTTCCGGACGTGTGGAGTAACATCAAGCATGGCGCATATTTTGAATTTGTGTTTGAACGTAAACCAGTGAGATGGAAGGACGCCATCTACGTCACATGCACGTAATCCCTTTTTGGTACAGGGTATGGAGACGCCTTATTGGCATTCAGTTGAAGCATGCTAGACAAATTTAAATGGGAAAGCTTGGAAGAAATACATCTACATCTACATCCATACTCCGCAAGCCACCTGACGGTGTGTGGCGGAGGGTACTTCTATTCCAGTCTCGTATTGTTCGTGGAAAGAAAGATTGTCGGTATGCCTCTCTGTGGGCTCTGATCTCTCTGGTTTTATCCTCATGGTCTCTTCGCGAGATATACGTAGGAGGGAGCAATATACTGCTTGACTCCTCGGTGAAGGTATGTTCTCGAAACTTCAACAAAACCCCGTACCGAGCTACTGAGCGTCTCTCCTGGAGAATCTTCCACTGGAGTTTATCTATCATCTCCGTAACGCTTTCGCGATTACTAAATGATACTGTAACGAAGCGCGCTGCTCTCCGTTGGATCTTGTCTATCTCTTCTATCTACCCTATCTGGTACGGATCCCACACTGGTGAGCAGTATTCAAGCAGTGGGCGAACAAGTGTACTGTAACCTACTTCCTTTGTTTTCGGATTGCATTTATTTAGGATTCTTCCAATGAATCTCAGTCTGTCATCTGCTTTACCGACGATTAATTTTATATAGTCATTCCATTTTAAATCACTCCTAATGCCTACTCCCAGATAATTTATGGAATTTACTGCTTCCAGTTGCTGACCTGCTATATAAATGATAAACGATCTTTCTTTCTATGTATTCGCAGCACATTACACTTGTCTAAATTGAGATTCAATTGCCATTCCCTGCACCATGCGTCAATTCGTTGCAGATCCTCCTGCATTTCAGTACAATTTTCCATTGTTACAAACTCTCTATATACTACAGCATCATCCGCAAAAAGCCTCAATGAACTTTCGACGTTATCCACAAGGTCATTTATGTATATTGTGAACAGCAACTGTCCTACGACACTCCCCTGCGGCACACCTGAAGTCACTCTTACTTCGGAAGACTTCTCTCCATTGAGAATGACATGCTGCGTTCTGTTATCTAGGAACTCTTTAATCCAATCACACAGTTGGTCTGATAGTCCATATGCCCTTATTTTTTTCATTAAACGGTTGTGGGGAACTGTATCGAGCGCCTTGCGGAAGTCAAGAAACGGCATCTACCTGGGAACCCGTGTCTATGGCCCTCTGAGTCTCGTGAACGAATAGCGCGAAGTAGTTCTCGCGAAACGTGTTATGTGAATTTCGAGAATTCGATTTCAGTGAGAAATATACGAGTTCTGCTGCCACCATCGTACCTGCTGAGGGATCGTGTGAGTAAACTAAGCGAAGTAAGGATGCATACAGCGGCATATAGACAGTCATGGAACAGAGCTGAAAATCTGTAATAATAATATGGGGCGCCCTCCGCCACACACCGTACTGTGTCTTCTGGAGTATAAAAACTCACCAGTTAAAATACAGTGTGAGCCTTAAGATAGGCAACTAAACTTATATAATTATTCCATGTGTAGAAGATGTAAGTTGGGTTTCCCGTCTTAAGGCGAATCAAATATTTTCTAGGCCAATTTTGTTTTGTCCATCGCGTATGAAGCGTCTCCTTAAAACCGCACACAGGCTACCTTGGAGCGCCATACATGATGCAGAACTGGTAAGGGCAGTCTAGTGTTCTTCCACTAACGAAAGTCATGGCAGTGAAGTAGTACGTACGTGACAGTACGTTGTAGTATGCAATCAATGCAATAATATGGGTCGACGTGGAGAGGTGACGTGCCCATGACCACACCGTCAGTGAATTGTACTGATTTATTGGTGTACAAAGGCGGAATGTGCAGCGCGCGTAAATGGAGTAGTGAAACAGTTGCAGCCACGTACGAGTAACACTGTGTGGCAACAGTTGTAGCAAAAAGATGCTAAATGACAGAGGCGGGAGACAAGCTTCAAAACTGATAGGAATTGCTGCTTTCAGCTGAGCGTGCCCATCTTGTAAAAGTTTAGTCCGTATTCAATCAAATTTTGAACAATTATCAATTTTCAAGTATGGAGCCCTAGATAACGAAACCTGACATGTTAAAACTGAGGTACAGACGAGGTAGACTCTTCGCAAGTGGAACGAGATGTAAGTAATCTTACCTTAAGGAATCGATTCATGCGGGACAAGTGTTCTTACCATTTGTTATGCACATCAGCTCAAAATTTCTAAACAGTGATATGTGATGGACCTGAAAACTGTCAAATTGCTACTCCAAGTTGCCTCTCATAATCTGTGTCACGGTGCACCTACCGGATTTCTGTAACATCTTGCGAAAAAAAAGCAGGTGTGCGCATTGCAAAACAAATGGATGCTTTGATTTCAAGATAAACTTCACAGGAAAAGGTGCCAATAGGCCGCCTCGTGACAGTTTGAACGAATGAAGCCACGTGGCTATATGGGCTGACAAACGAAAATTTCCCACTTCAATAAATATTCGTACGAAAAATCTACAATAATGTTTGAAAAAAAAATAGTACAGATATTCGAGAGCTTATATCACCAATCAACTGGCGCACCAGTTCACAAATCCACAATGAAAGCGACAAAATGTTTCGAGCGCCTTTTACGAAGTGAAGAGAAGTATCATAAGCAAGTTCCCCTCATGGATGGAGAAGTTGTAATTGAATAACCTCATCCATGCGTGCACGTGGCTTCTGAAAGCACACAAAGAAATTTTCAAACGCGGCTTTCGATAAAATACACTGCAAGTCAGAATTAAACTCACGCATCTTAGCTGAGCACGTTACTAATATACCTGCCTGAAACTTCGGCAAACATTACACCTTGCAGCTGCTGTAGCGCCTGAAGGTAGGCAAACCCCACCTATGTCGAAAGGGTTGCATAATCTTCAGGTGCTAGAGGAGCCATGAAGCTTAACGTGTGTAGAAGTTTCAGACTTGTAGATAGGTAACGTGCTCACCTAAGGTGAGTAGGTGACTGCCAGGGTGTCGCCGAAATGATGGTCTTAGAGGGACAGTATGCTGTTTTATTCATGCACATCTTCATATTGCCCCCATCGTGATCACGCCAGAGGAGGGCGCGAGAAATGAGGGGTGAAAATGCTTAAGAACCCTTTCCAACCACGGATCACGTTGATATTTCGTAGAATGGTTTTGATCGGTTCCTAGTGATTACAACCTGTACACGAGAGCAAAAATTTCAGTCGTGCTGCCTTCCAAAGGCGTCAGATTATGTTTAATGGTGATGCACCCTCACAATGTTCTTAGAGAAGGGTTGAAATGTCTGACGGTGTCAGCAGTGTCCAAAGTTGACAACAACGTCCCTCTGTTGCTCGTTATGAAATGTGTGGGAATCAACGTCCCAGGGAAAGTGGTGGGTTTATTGATGCCCTTTATGCCAACCCCGATTCCTATTCGGAGCACCGATGTCCGTGCAATGTTTTCCTCGGCCACCCGTAAGAAAATCGAGTGATTTCAGCGCTGGGCGTCGCGTTTTTAACCCTCCTTCGCAGAGGCGTCAGAAGAGTGGTGAAATGTGGATAACATCGGATGTGATGACCTTTCCACCGTATGACACGACCATAGTGGCTTTGGGCAGAATTGTGGCCAATGTGACATCATTAGCTCACCTTACACGTCACATGAACGCCTGAGCTGTGGCGTTCTTTTCACACGTGTTCATACCTTGCAGTCTGAAGCATCGCAGAGTCCGAGAGTGACGTCGCAGGACGATTAGCTGTTGCAGTATTAGAGAGGGAGGTTGTAGGCACCTTCGAGCCAAATTTCAAGCTTATGTATCGCAATGGGTGGGATTTACGGGGTTTAGAAAAAGCGATCCTTTAATTCAGTTGCACAATGTACTTGGAACGACCGCCATTAGAAATGTATGTTTAAAACACGAGAACCTCAAATAGACCACGAATGAATGTCGTGGCTACCATCTGCAGCAAGCAGCGTGTTTACCCATTTGTGCTAAACAGTGTGCTGAAGCACACAAACACCATCATATTCCTGCAGAAATCTAAACTACGCCAGAACGGGAACGAGGCGCAATACCGTAGTTTCCTCCGTTGAGAGCAAGTCGGTACAACTGAATTTGGAGGCCTGCCCTCACGTGGGATTGCACCAGTCAAGGTACCTGAACTAACAAGATATGATACTCCAAGTCGCGCAGATTATTGACCACCTGCCTATCGATTTCAAGTCGTGCAGGGAGCGCTAGTTGGGAGTTATTTAATTATGAAGCATGGCGCCGGACTGTTTCACAGTGAATGTAGGTACGTCTTAACCAATTTTCGAACGAACATTACGAAGCGAACTGCATAAAACGGACATTCGGAATGGAGAACCGCAGAGAAGTTCATTGCTGACAGTGGCAAGTAAAGACTTACGCCTACAGTGCACCAAACAACACAGAAACTGGACGGTATCTGACTGGTGGTGTTTAGTTTGGTCCGGCGAGTCCCGATGAAGTCCCTTTTTAAATGCTAAGCGTCGAGCGTCCCGACGATCGAATGAGACGTTTAGCTCGCAGTGTGTGGAGGGTGTACTTCACGCTGGAGATGGTCCTGCAACGTTTTGGGGGACATTTTTCGTGTTATTACCATCCCACTCATTCGGATTGCCTCGAGCATGAACAAGGCTGCCTGAAATGTCCTCTGACGTTTGCGCCGGACGCTGTTGTGGAAACTGCATAATATACTTCGAGTCAATTGCTCGTCATCTTCAGGTACGTTGGTTCTCTAGAAGTGAGCTGGTTCCTGGAGACGGTGCTAAAGCGTCATACCTTGTGGGTCTGACACCGTGATATCGAGAGCCCCCTGCCGGAGAAACAAGCTGAGGAGTGCGCATGCGCGCCGTGGAGAAGCCAGGTCGCAACCTGTGGACACCAGCACATGAGCGAGAACATGCTGTTGATAACCGGCCTAGCTGCCCTCTCTTCGATCCCCCAACAGTGTGATCTAGATGACATATTGTACACATCCACAACACCAGCCGACACAACGCCCGAAAACCTTTCAAGCAGTTATAACGTCGAGAAAGCCTCAAACAGCAGAAGAACGGGAATTTTTATTTCAATAATCTGGTACTGTTTGGAGTAGCGGGTTAAACGTAGCATTCAACACCTCTCCAATTTGGTAGCTCTATTAGGTTTCATCATTAATGAACAGCTTCAGCATGATATTGAATATCTGTAGATTCTGGCGGACCCTTTTTCCTCGCTGACTTGAGCCATTATCAAGGTTAGAATGGACGGTACAAGCCATTAGCGGATTGGCTCGTGGAGGAGACTAATTTTAAGTTCGGTCTGCTTATGATCATACGGATTGGCATATGCTTTTCGCTCTATGAAATTTTGGGCTAGTAATGTACACTGGACAAAATGATAGTAACAACGGGTTCATCCGGTTGTAGCCTAATAGAAACCCTGATTCTCTCGATACACAAGAACAGTTCGCCAGATAGCGTTAGCAGCACTGTCAGATTGTTCGCAAAAAAGTTGCTGTCGGAGGAAACTATTACGGTTGGACGTTCGAAAGGAAGCGGGCATAGCATAGGGCAAAACTTCTCTTGACGAAATTAATGACAACTGTCCTTAAATTTGAATAGATAAAAGATACAAGATTAGTGGTGACTATCTCGAACGTTACAAATTGTATGAGTACACTGCCTGATAAAAACGGCGAAGCACTCAGAAGGGGAGAAGAAAACGAGATGAAACTTCTCAGTCTTATTTCAGTGACCACAAAATCGAGTCGAATTTACAAAGAACTTGGCAGTATAATTCCACATATCACTATGACGTTGCACAACGTCTGGCCTTGAAGCATGTACAAATTCGGACAGCAATTCTATCCACTTCTGTGGCAAGCTTGTCCACAACTGTTGTAACAGGCCCTTGATACTTCGGACACTGGGCTGAGATGACACCAGAGCTGGTCCTACACAAATTCTGTCGGAGACAAAACCTGCGATCCTTCTGGCCGCGTCGCGCGGGGTAGCCCAGCACCACCTAGACTACAGGCCTGCGCGCACACTTGTGACGTCACATACTGATGGCCAGGTCTGTATCGGAACGCTCCTGCTAAGGTATACCAACTATACGAGTTTTAGAGCTGAGACCGCATAGGGATTCTCGTGCTTTCCTCTTCTACACGGCCTTGTAATGAAAGTATAAAAATTTATATCATTGCGTAAAGTAACTGAACAAAACTGCCCTATAATATTTCAAGATGTAAAATTATTTTGGCGATTTGCCTTAAATACGCGTTTCAGGGCTCGAATACAAACTGTAATTTTAAATTCTGTCTTTTATCTCAGGAGCTATGTTTTCTTTTAGTAAAAAATCGGCAATATGCCGACGTTTTCGGTCTTAAATAAAGCAGCTGGAGCTCCTACAGAATTTAAGAATTTGTTTCCACGGTTATTTTCGTAAATTTTCCTTAAAAATTTGCTGACCTCAACAGAAACTCAAATATTCGACGAAATTGAGCACCTCCTGACGTAATGTTTCATAAATCAAAAAACCTGAAAAAATATTTTATTTCCCTGTTTCTCCTGAACTTTAGAACCTTAAACATGAAAATATAGTTTCTCCTGTATCCTCCACTGAAATTCGTGTCACGGAGTGCTGTTAATTTAATCACAATGCTCTTACATCGAAATTCTGCTTTCTATACTGCTTAATCTGTCGAACACTGAATTCATTAAAGCAATTTTCTAAGGTAGTATACTCAAAACTGAAATTATTTCCGAATAGCTGTATATGTAAAACTAAACAAAATCATTCTGTAGCTCTTCCAAATAAAAGTACTGGAAACTCAATAATCTGGTAGCAATGATAAGGAATACTAAACATTTTTCGAGTCACACTTATTAACATAACTATTCTGTGTGACAATAGTTGCTTCGTATTAACCTCGCAGCAATGGTCCAGAATTAAGAAACAAATTATACTGGTACATGATACACAACTGCTGCCGGCCGGAGTGGCCGAGCGGTTCTAGGCGCTACAGTCTGGAACCGCGCGACCGCTACGGTCGCAGGTTCGAATCCTGCCTCGGGCATGGATGTGTGTGATGTCCTTAGGTTAGTTAGTTATAAGTAGTTCTAAGTTCTAGGGGACTGATGATCTAAGAAGTTAAGTCCCATAGTGCTCAGAGCCATTTTTGAACATAACTGCTTTTAAAAACAATTGGTAAATGCGGTGCAACGGAAACAAATAACACGCTATAAATTTTTTGTCATTTACTTACCCTTGAATGATAAGTAGGCACAAATTCCTGTCTCGGAATAGCTGCAATCCAGCGATTTCTCAACTTCACACATTTGGGAAATAGAAACGTGCACTTTCATGCCTTTTTGGGATTTATAATTTCCCTGCCAAAAGGGAACGCAACACTTGTATACCATACTTCGAAGAACTGTAGGCGAATACTTTATAAAATATATATCACTTTCACGTGGCACACACTTTCAACATAACATACACGCCAACAGGACTGCCGACTACAGATGAAAATGGTTCAAATGGCTCTGAGCACTATGGGACTCAACATATGAGGTCATCAGTCCCCTAGAACTTAGAACTACTTAAACCTAACTAACCTAAGGACATCACACACATCCATGCCCGAGGCAGGATTCGAACCTGCGATCAAGTAAATACAGTAAACATAAGTTTTGCTTGTACACTACTGCACATTAAAATTGCTACATCACGAAGATGACGTGCTACAGACGCGAAATTTAACCGACAGGAAGAAGATGCTGTGACATGCAAATGATTAGCTTTACAGAGCATTCACACAAGGTTGCCGCCGGTGGTGACACCTACAACGTGCTGACACGAGGAGAGTTTCCAACCGATTTCTCATACAAAAACAGCTGTTCTGTTTACAACATCATGATGGTCGCATCCGTGTTTGGAGACATCGCGATGAACGCACATTGGAAGCGTGTATTCGTCATCGCCATACTGGCGTGTCACCCGGCGTGGTGGTATGGGGTGCCATTGGTTACACGTCTCTGTCACCTCTTGTTCGCGTTGATGGCACTTTTAACAGAGGACGTTTCATTTCAGATGTGTTACGACCCGTGGCTCTACCCTTCATTCAATCCCTGCGAAACCGTACATTTCAGCAGGATAATGCACGACCGCATGTTGCAGGTCCTGTACGAGCCTTTCTGGATACAGAAAATGTTCGACTGCTACCCTGGCCAGTACATTCTCCAGATCTCTCACCAACTGAAAACGTCTGGTCAATGGTCAACTGGCTCGTCACAATACGCCAGTCACTACTCTTGATGAACTGTGGTATCGTGTTGAAGTTGCATGGGCAGCTGTACCTGTACACGTCATCCAAGCTCTGACTCAATGCCCAGGTGTATCAAGACCGTTATTACGGACAGAGGTGGTTGTTCTGGGTACTGATTTCTCAGGATCTATGCACCCAAATTGCGTGAAAATGTAATCACATGTCAGTTCTAGTACAATATATTTTTCCAATGAATGCCTGTTTATCATCTGCTCTTCTTCTTGGTGTAGCAAATTTAATGGTCAGTAGTGTATTTTCTCCAAGTGTTCCGAAGAAAATTTACAAATGAACAAACAATTATAAAGTCCAGCTATTACAAGAAGCAAACTAGAGAGTGTCAAGCAGTGTGAGGCCCCCACCGCTAATGGATGAGCGAGCTGTTGAAGGGTAAGACTAAAGACAGTGGATGACTGCGACAGAGTGGGCCATGTAGCTGGCGTCAGATATCCTATATCATGGCGGCAGAGGGCTCCTGAAGGCAGAGCCACGGAAGGCGTGGCTCAGCGGGCACACGTCATTGGATCCACTGGGTTACCACGTGACCACTATCAGCATTTCTGTTGCCAACTGTGAGACGTCGGTGCGTGTGGTACTGATCTACGATATCACACTGAGTATGGGTACTGCGACACCCCCATGCAGTCTAGCATCAGGTCACTGTCATATCCTAATGCCCACAAATCTGGCTATAGCACGATTCGACCAGCCGGTCAATTAGTTCAAATGGCTCTGAGCGCTATGGGACTTAACATCTGAGGTCATCAGTCCCCTAGAACTTAGAACTACTTAAACCTAACTAACCTAAGGACATCACACACATCCATGCCCGAGGCAGGATTCGAACCAGCGACCGTAGCGGTCGCGTGGTTCCAGCCGGTCAAATGGAGATCCACAATGCTGATAACACTACTGAGAAGAGCGTGAGATAGGTTTGTAGCCTATTCCCTATGGAGTGAAATTAAGTGTTCCTTTTTCCCACGCGCCATTCGAAAGTGGAATGGTAGAGAAGTAGTATGAAAATGGTTTCATGAACCCTCTGCCAGGCATTTAAGAGTGAATTGCAGAGTAACCATGTAGATGTAGTTGTAAAAGTCCTGCGAGAAGAAATAAAAATTTGGGGTTTGATGATGAAAACTGTAGTTTAGTCGGAGATGGAAAATGACTTGGGGGAATAGTTGAGCAGAATGGATAGTGTCTTAACAGGAAGTTATACGATCAACAAAAACATAACTAGGGTAACAGAATGTAGTCGAATTAATTCAGGCGATGATGAGAGACTTAGATTGGGATATGGGACTCTAAAAGTAGTAGATGGATTTTTCTATTTAGTTAGCAAAAGTAACTAATGTTGGCTGAAGTAGGGTAGAGCGAGAAAAGTATTTTTGAGAAAGAGGAATTTGTTAAAATGGAGTATAAATATAAGTGTTGTCAAGTCTTTTCTGAATGTACACAACTCTCATCCATCCGCAAGGAAAAGGGTCAATGTCCACGACGAAGAACACCCTTTCCGACAGGCAGCTGAACACACTCCGTTGAATATCCCAAACGCCCTGTTTACACTGACACTTTTTTTGGAGCCATAACATTTTCTTGTACGGATGTGAAACGTGGACGACAAGATTTTTAGACAGAAAGAGAATAGAAGCTTTTGAAATGTGGTGCTACAGAAGAACGCTGAAGCCTAGATGGGTCGATCGTATAACAGCTGAGTAGTTAGAGTGGAATTGGGGAGAGAAGGAATTTGTTGCGTTATTTGACTAAAAGAGTGGATCGCTTGATAGGACACATTTTGAGACGCCAAGCAATCATCAGTGTAGTTTTCGGTTTTCGTGGGAAGTGTGTGTGTGTGGGGCGGGGGTGGGGGGGACGCTGGGGGGAGGGGTACAAATTGTACACGTGCACCAATTCTTGAATGTAGTAAGCAGGTTCCAATGGATGAGGGTTGCAGCAGTTATTCAGAGGCGAACAGGCGTGCACAGGTTAGAGTTACGTGGAGAGCTGCTTCAAACCAGTCTTCATCACGACTATAATAAAAACAAGACAAGAGGAAGAGGTGCTGATGGGCCTCAAAATTGGAAAGTCCTTAAGAAAAAAGAACCCCACCAACTTCTGCACGACAGATACATTCATTAAATATTGTAGGAATAATACCTTTCTCCGTAGCGGAAGTCGCTAACGCAGGGTTGTTCGACTGCGCTCAACTTGGAGGTAAGCTGGTTCATGTCATGGTGGTGGGTGAAATTCTCACTGCCAATATTCAGTCGGAGAAGGGAGTACAAATAGTAGCGAAAAAGTTCCTAAGCACTCTTTTCGCCAATGTCCCAACCTTTCGGCATTGTCTCATGAAATGAGAACATGTCATGTGACTACTGACAGTGATACGTCCATAGGATGGGAACGTTAAGTTAGGCGACCTCCTTGGTGATACTGGAGAGGAGTAGCCCATGTGCCGGCACCCTCCTCTCATCATCAGTATCATCATCATCATCATCATCATCATCATCATCATGCTACGTAAACATAGCACTATATTATACTACTGGCCATTAAAATTGCTACTCCAAGAAGAAATACAGATGATAAACGGGTATTCATTGGAGAAATATATTATACTAGAACTGATATGTGATTACATTTTCACGGAATTTGGATGCATAGATCCTGAGAAATCAGTACCCAGAACAACCACCTCTGGCCGTAATAACGGCCTTTATACGGCAGGGCATTGAGTCAAACAGAGCTTGAATGGCGTGTACAGGTACAGCTGCCCATGACACCACAGTTCATCAAGAGTAGTAAGTGGCGTATTGTGACGAGCAGACGTTTTCAATTGGTGAGAGATCTGGAGAATGTACTGGCCAGGGCAGCAGTCGAACATTTTCTGTATCCAGAAAGACCCGTAGAGGGCCTGCGACATGCGGTCGTGCATTATCCTGCTGAAATGTAGGGTTTCGCAGGGATCGAATGAAGGGTAGAGCCACGGGTCGTAACACATCTGAAACGTAACGTCCACTGTTCACAGTGCCGTCAATGCGAACAAAAGGTGACCGAGACGAGTAACCGATGGCACCCCATACCATCACGCCGGGTGATGCGCCAGTATGGCGATGACGAAAACACGCTTCCAATGTGCGTTCACCGCCATGTCTCCAAACACGGATGCGACAATCATGATGCTGTAAACAGAACTTGGATTCATCCGACAAAATGACGTTTTGCCATTCGTGCACCCAGGTTCGTCGTCGAGTACACCGTCGCAGGCGCTCCTGTCTGTGATGCAGCGTCAACGTAACCGCAGCCATGGTCTCCGAGCTGATAGTTAATGCTGCTGCAAACGTCGTCGAACTGTTCGTGCAGATGGTTGTTGTCTTGCAAACGTCCCCATCTGTTTATTCAGGGATAGAGACGTGGCTGCACGAACCGGATAAGATGTGTGTCATCTCGACTGCTAGTGATACGAGGCCGTTGGGATCCAGCACGGCGTTCCGTATTACCCTCCTGAACCAACCGATTCCATATTCTGCCAACAGTCATTGGATCTCAACCAACGCGAGCAGCAATGTTGCGATACGATAAACCGCAATCGCGATAGGCTACAATCCGACCTTTATCAAAGTCGGAAACGTGATGGTACGCATTTCTCCTCCTTACACGAGGTATCACAACAACGTTTCACCAGGCAACTCCGGTCAAGTGCTGTTTGTGTATGAGAAATCGGTTGGAAACTTTCTTCATGTCAGCACGTTGTAGGTGTCGCCACCGGCGCCAACATTGTGTGAATGCTCTGAAAAGCTAATCATTTGCATATCACAGCATCTTCTTCCTGTAGGTTAAATTTCGTGTCTGTAGCACGTCGTCTTCGTGGTGTAGCAATTTTAATGGCCAGTAGTGTATACACGCTACAAATACACATGCGACACAACTCTCACCTATCTGCACGGTAGGGGACAACGTCCGCAGAGGAAGAACACCCTTTCCGACAGGCGGTTCAACACACTTTTTTGGATATCCCAGCCACCTGTGGCATTGACATTTTTTTGGAGACACGACTTTTACTTCAGTCTCCTTAAATGAATGCGTCCTCATTTCACAGATCATACTGCTTGTGTGATGTGATTTTTCAGTTACCCATGATAGATAGATAGATAGATAGAGAGAGAGAGAGAGAGAGAGAGAGAGAGAGAGAGAGAGAGAGTGAAATAAATTAATTCAGAATATATGATTACAGATTCATGATGCTGACGAGACGGCGAGTTTATTGAGTCTGAGCACGGACCTATCAACTACGCAATTAAAAAGCTCGCTAATTAAGTCAACCAATTTGCGTATCAAAACTAATTTTCTACAGCCAACAAATGCCATCGACGTCATGCCTGCATGGCGGTCTACAGGGCTGAGAGGAGTAAACGTTTTCCCCCCTTCAACCATTCAATTAATATTAAAATCACTCAAGATTGTGAGTTTTCTTAAAGTTGGAGCCGTTACTTTCATACTTGATCAGAGGGCTTACGGTCTATCCAGTGACATATGCGGTTGGATAGAAAGTTTTCTAACAGGCAGGGTTCAGTATGTCGTACTGAACGGACAGAAACAAGAGTAACTTCAGGTGTGCCCCAGGGCACCGTAATAGGTCCTCTGCTTTTTACGATTTACATAACCGATCTGGTTGATGGTATTGACAGCGGCCTTAGACTGTTTGCCGATGATGCAGTAGTCTACAGGAAAGTGGTATCACACGAAAGTTGTGAACAAATTAATGAAGATTTGCAGAAAATAAATGCTTGGTGTAATGATTGGCAGTTATCTCTCAATATTAGTAAGTGTAACCTACTGCGTATAACAAGGCGAATCCCCATTAATGTATGAGAAAAAAATAAAAGATCAGTCTTTGGAAACGGTAACATCAGTCAAGTATCTGGGCGTGACTGTTCGAAATGATCTCAAATGGAATGATCAGATTACACAAGTAACAGGTAAGGCGAACACTAGATTGCCGTTTATTTGTAGAACCCTGAAGCGACGCAGTCCTTCAACAAAGGAAATAGCTTACAATACGTTAGTTCGTCCAGTCTTAGAGTATTGTTCGTCTGTATGGGACCATTACCAGCTGGGTCTGATTCAAGAGATTGAGAAGGTCCAAAGAAGAGTGGCAAGATTCGTGACTGGTACATTTAGCCATTGCGAGAGCGTTACAAATCTCATTGAAAATTTGAAGCGGGACACATTTGCAGATAGACGGCGCGCTAAGCGGAATGGACTACTCACTAAATTCCGAAATCCGATCTTCACCGAGGATATAGAGCACATATTATTACCACCAACTTTCAAATCGCGCAATGATCACCACTCAAAGATAAAGGAAATAATAGCTCTTACTGAGGCGTTCAGACAGTCGTTTTTCCCTCGCGCGATCCGCGAGTGGAACAGAGGGGGGGAAATATGACTTTGACGCGAATTGTGCCCTCCGCTACACACCGCTTGGTGGCTAGCGGAGTATATATGTAGATGTCGATGGCACAAGGACACATAGGGTCACGAATTGCCTACGCATTCGAAGAACTGCACCGAAACAGATCCTGTAACGCAAGTGATTCGTGCGAAAACCGTTA
The DNA here is from genome assembly GCF_023864345.2 of Schistocerca serialis cubense. Classification (NCBI taxonomy): domain Eukaryota; kingdom Metazoa; phylum Arthropoda; class Insecta; order Orthoptera; family Acrididae; genus Schistocerca; species Schistocerca serialis. Next base: position 220,569,134 of record NC_064639.1, on the reverse strand, counting down.
TCAATACCTGGCGCTGCAGCGTAACTCCTCTGACTCGTTGTATGGCAATGCGGCTCGAGCGTTCCGCTAGGGGAAGCGACGTAGTGCTTTGTGAGGATAAACGCTCTCGCATGAATTAACGGCAAGGAGGTTGGTTGACCATCCCCCTGCAGTACTGCGACTTGTGGGCGACATTTGGTTGACGGCTGCATGTAACAGTCAAGGGAGTGGCTTCGGTTGTTGGATCAAACTGAAGGATCGAGGCGGTAGCGTTGAATGTTGGCGGGGGCTGCCAAGCTGATGGAAATGGTTGTTTGCTTTCTGCTTGAGCAGCGGCGAGTGGCAGAATGAAGTCTCAGAGTCCCTGAAAACTCTGCCTTGCTGGTGGACGGGTCACTTGTGGCTGTTTTAATTTCATGCAGGAACATCGTGGAAACTACGGCGGGCATCTGCTTTACAGCCATCGGGTGTTGGGAAGAGAAAATTTTGGAAAATCCCTATGATGTGCCGTAAGGTTCTGCCATCCTGATTATCGAGACACATTGCGCTTTGATATTGTGCGCTCCCCATCTGCGTGGGTTGTAACACCCTAATGGACCCCAAAACCCAATTAGGAAAGACCATCACGATGTAATGTAGGGAAAAGTTATCCTGACAGGTACCACAACTTTGCTGATGATGTAACACCAGAAAGTCTTGATAAACACCAACATTAAGCATTACAGAGTGTGTTTTAGTAGAAAGGAAGAAGAAAGAAAGGTCATCTTTAGCAATTTGCCAAACATCTAAGTAATAATTGCAAATTAATACCATGAAAGATAAGTCCAAAGAAATGTCGGTCAGAGATAACTTTTATGTGGAAGAGAGTTGTAAACGCAACGAAGAAATTCAATGCGTCTACAATACTCATTCACGGAAAAAGAGTCGCTTGCAAGCTATCGTGCTATCAAGTCACACGAGAGCAGCTCTTGCCATAGTTCAGCGAACGAGATTGTTTTACTTTCAAGAGTCGTTGTTGCGTGATGTAGACGCACAGATTTTGTGAACTGATATTCAGACGAGAGACTTGAACCGAGATAGTATGCTGACTGTGTATACCGAGTTGTTGGACTTTATTAACGGAAGTGGGCAATATTGGACTCAACATTCATACAAGTGAACTTACAGAGAGGAATGGGCAAAGTTTCAAAAGACTATAATGCACGTTTAGTCTCGAGTAGGAGACATTGACACGAATACATGAAGGAGATACAATTACGCCGAGCGTTAAAGCTGTCGTAATTGTCACGATACTTGAAGCTAACAGAACTGCCAGTGCTGATTAACCGTGTGTGCATGGGGCGTGATGTTTATAAAGTATCTAGCGAAAAGGAACAATAAAATTGTTCATCAAAAGTGGAAATTCAACGTGTCGCCTCCATCATTCGATGGATATTTGGTAATCGCTCATCAAAAGTTAATGAACAGTGTCTATTTAACTTGGAAGTAAATTCGTGGACTGTTAGTTGTGACGAGGAAGGTTTGGACACACATAACATTACGACGCAAGATAATTAAGACATTGTTAAAGAATATCTGTGGATCTCACGTCATATGGAGCGAACAATTTTACTTAGCAACGAACAAACAACGACCAATACGATCTGCAATTGAACTTTTTCCTCGCTCTTGGTGATGTGGACGATGCGCATGAGCAAAGATTCATCAATTACTGCACTAAAATGTTAACTGAGCACATAATAATTCAACTTCAAACCATAAGAGACAAACAGAGTGCGCAGTTTGCATTAATAAGGAAACTGTGCGGACTCGCAATCAAACTTTAATCATTGCGCGAGGAACGATTTGTTAAGAGCTTTTTCAGATCTTGTCTCTCGTTAAACGACGGAGACATCCACCATCGCGCATCGCGTCTCGACTCCACCGACCGAGCTGTAGCAGTGACAGCTCCACGGCGTCGACAACACCAGCACGCGACCGAGAGGGGGCGTCACAGGGTGCACTGGTTTTGTCTGTTCTTGTAATAAGCACGTTTCTTACCTCTCGTTAAATTTTTATAAAGTTCTGCCTCACAGTTAGCAGTAGGCAATCTATTTCATTTGTTTTTGCATTGTACGTAAAACTGCACGAGGCAGGTGGTATTGAAAGAAATACTGCTCTCATTTATTATTACTTGGATTTCGACTCGTCTCGTGACCCTTCAACGTTAACTGGTATTCATATTTTGATTCTTGTGGCCCCTCACACTGTTGGCCGTTTGGCGGTTGCTCTTTGGTATATTCTTTATTTTTATTTCGCTGTTTGAAGACTAAATATTTCATCTACATTTTTATTTAAATTCAGGTTTAATTGTGTCTGCTTGTCGAATTTTAAATCTTAAAGACTTTTGATGTGTTTCAGGCAGCCTTCCCACGCCCGGGTTCCCGGGTTCGATTCCCGGCGGGGTCAGGGATTTTCTCTGCCTCGTGATGACTGGGTGTTGTTTGATGTCCTTAGGTTAGTTAGGTTTAAGTAGTTCTAAGTTCTAGGGCACTGATGACCATAGCTGTTAAGTCCCATAGTGCTCAGAGCCCTTCAGGCAGCCTCTTGCTGTTTATGGGCCTTGACAATTTAAGGAATTTAAGTTTTGGTAGCTCACTGGAGATGTAGTTGTCCTCCTCCCGCAGATAGTTAAATTCTGATGTTCTTTGTTTTGGTAATTTAAACTGACTGCTGTCAACATTAGTTGTCAAACGTGATCTTTTAAAATTTTGTTTATCTTGGTTGTCGACTAGGGCGAGCTACTAACTGTGGATGTTTTTAAATTGTATTTAAACACACTGGTCGCCGTGAAGGCGCTTGTTAATTACGTAGTTTCTTTATTCTATTGCCTTTTAAGGTGGCTAATAGATGCAATTTTTTCAAAAAATGGTTCAAATGGCACTAAGCAGTATGGGACTTAACTTCTGAGGTCATCAGTCCCCGCCGGCCGGAGTGGCCGAGCGGTTAAAGGCGCTACAGTCTGGAACCGCACGACCACTACGGTCGCAGGTTCGAATCCTACCTCGGGCATGGATGTGTGTGATGTCCTTAGGTTAGTTAGGTTGAAGTAGTTCTAAGTTCTAGGGGACTGATGACCACAGCAGTTGAGTCCCATAGTGCTCAGAGCCATTTGAACCATCATCAGTCCCCTATAACTTAGAACTACTTAAAGCTAACTAACCTAAGGACAACACACACATCCATGCCCGAGGCAGTTTCAAACCTGCGACCGTAGCGGTCGCGCGGTTCCAGACTGTAGCGCCTAGAACCGCTCGGTCACTCAGGCCGGCGCAGTTTTTTCATATTTTATTATTTGTACCTTCAGTATTCTGAGTCCTTACCAGAACGGAAAACTTAATAGGACGAAGTGTCCATCTGGAACTTCAAGAGAGCTAAAACTTCTTGTACTTTTTTATATTTGAGCTTATTATTAAATAAACAAACTGAAACTGTATAAGTTTGTTTGATCCAGTACCTTACCACTGACCAACCTAGCTCTCTGCCGTTTCACCAAAGTTCAAACGCCCGAGCCGCATCGCCTGTCTGCGGCCCCCAGTTATTGGCTATGGGCACCTCTTCCCCTTCCGCGGAAGCATACTGTGGGGTGGTGGCCGAAAAAAAAAGCACAGAGAACCGATCTCTGGCTCTCAGTTGTACGCTGTCGCTTGTAGATCTTAGATATGTCGCTCAGTGAACAGCTGCAACGCGGAAATTGCCGCTATCCTTGAACACGACTCTATCTCCATCACACTGGAAGCAGCAGTGTGTATGCAGCAGGCAGAAACCGAGTTAATATACTGGCGTGACAAAAGTGATGGGATACCTTCTAATATCGTGTCGGACCTCCGTTTGCCCGGCGTACTGCACCAACTCGACATGGACTGAACTCAACAAGTCGTTGGAAGTCCCCGGCAGAAATATTGAACGATGCTGCCTCTATAACCGTCCATAACTGCGAAAGTGTTACCACTGCAGGTTTTTGTGCACGAACTGGACTCTCTATTATTTCCAATAAATGTTCGATGGGATTTATATCGGGAAATCTGGGTGGCCAGATCATTCACTGGAATTATCCAGAATGTTCTTCAAGCCAATCGCGAACAGTTGTGGCCTGGTAACGTGGCGCTTTGTCATCCATAATACACTACTGGCCATTAAAATTGCTACACCACGAAGATGACGTGGTACAGACGCGAAATTTAACCGACAGGAAGAAGATGCTGTGATATGCAAATGATTAGCTTTTCAGAGCATTCACACAAGCTTGGCGCCGGTGGCGACACCCACAACATGCTGACATGAGGAACGTTTCCAACCGATTTCTCATACACAAACAGCATTTGACCGGTGTTGCCTGGTGAAACGTTGTTGTGATGCCTCGTGTAAGGAGGAGAAATGCGTACCATCAAGTTTCCGACTTTAGGAAAGGTCGGATTGTAGCCTATCGCGATTGCGATTTATCATATCGCGACATTACTGCTCGACTTGGTCGAGATCCAATGACTGTTAGCAGAATATGGAATCGGTGGGTTCAGGAGCGTAATACGGAACACCGTGCTGGATCCCAACGGCCTCGTATCACGAGCAGTCGAGATGACAGGCATCTTATCCGCATGGCTGTAACGGATCGTGCAGCCACGTCTCGAACCCTGAGTCAACAGATGGGGACGTTCAAGACAACAACCATCTGCACGAACAGTACGACGACGTTTGCAGCAGCATGGACTATCAGCTCGAAGACCATGGCTGCGGTTACCCTTGACGCTGCATCACAGACAGGTGTGCCTGCGATGGTGTACTCAACGACGAACCTGGGTGCACGAATGGCAAAACGTCATTTTTTCGAATGAATCCAGGTTCTGTTTACAGCATCATAATGGTCGCATCCGTGTTTGGCGACATCGCGGTGAACGCACATTGGAAGCGTGTATTCGTCATCGACATACTGGCGTATCACCCGGCGTGATAGTATGGGGTGCCATTGGTTACACGTCTCAGTCACCTCTTTTTCGCATTGACGCCACTCTGAACAGAGGACGTTGCATTTCAGATGTGTTACGACCCGTGGCTCTACCCTTCATTCGATCGCTGCGAAACCCTACATTTCAGCAGGATAATGCACGACCACATGTTGCAGGTCCTGTACGGGCCTTTCTGGATACAGAAAATGTTCGACTGCTGCCCTGGCCAGCACTTTCTCCAGATCTCTCACCAATTGAAAACGTCTGGTCAATGGTGGCCGAGTAACTGGCTCGTCACAATACGCCAGTCACTACTCTTGAAGAATTATGGTATCGTGTTGAAGCTGCCTGGGCAGCTGTACCTGTACACGCCATCCAAGCTCTATTTCACTCAATGCCCAGGCGTATCAAGGCCGTAATTACGGCCAGAGGTGGTTGTTCTGGGTACTGATTTCTCAGGATCTATTCACCCAAATTGCGTGAAAATGTAATCACATGTCAGTTCTAGTATAATATAATTGTCCAATAAATACCCGTTTATTATCTGCATTTCTTCTTGGTGTAGCAATTGTAATGGCCAGTAGTGTAATTCCATCGTTGTATTGGTACATGAAGTCCATTGACGGCTAGAAATGGTCTCCAAGTAGCCCAACATAACCAGTTGCAGTCAATAATCGGCTCAGTTAGATCAAGCCTATTCCACGTAAACGCAGCACACACCATTACGGTGCCACCACAAGCCTGCGCAGCGCCTTGTTGACAACTTGGCTCCATGGCTTCGTGGGATCTGCGCTACACACGGACACTCCCATCAGCTCGTCCCAACTGAAACTGGTACTCACTCCTCTCACCAGGTCACGGTTTTCCAGTCGTCAAAGGTCCAATCGAGCCCAGGAGTGGCACGGCAGGCGATGTTAGCAAAGGCGCTTGGGTCGATCGTCTGGTGCCATGGCACATTAACACCAAATTTAGCCACACTGTTCTAACAGATACTCTCGTCGTACGTCCCATATTGACTTGTGCCGTTTTTTCACGCAGTGTTGATTGTCTGTTAGCACTGACATCTCTACGCAAACGGCGCTGCTCTCATTCGTTAAGTGAAGGCCGTTGGTCACTGCATTGTCCTTGGTTAGAGATGAAGCCTCAAGGTTGGTATTCTTGGAACACTCTCGATACTGTGGATTCAGAATATTGAATTCCCTATCGATTTCCGAAATGGAATGTGCCATGTGTCTAGCCCCAACCACCATTCCGTGTTCAATGACTGTTAACTTCCGCCGTGCTGTTATAATCACGTCGGACATATGTCCGTTTATCCGCCAATTCTGCGGAGAACCCCCTTATTCCTAACCTTATCTGTACAATTGATTTTCAACATTCTGCTGTAGTACCATATCTGAAACGCTTGGACTCGTCTTCTGGTCCGGTCTTCCCACTGTCCATGATTCGCTGCCGTACAATGCAGTGCTCTAAACGTACACCCTCAGAAATTTCTTCCTCAGTTTAAGGCATCGTTTGATACTAGCAGACGTCTCTTAGCCACGAATCTTCTCTTTGCATGTGCCAGTGTTTTCTGTCGTCCTTGCTGTGTCCGTCATGTTACTTATGTCTTTCTCCGATTAGTTCTCATTCCACATTCTTCGCTCATTAGGTAAGCGTATTAAAATACAGAGATATGTAAACAGGCATAATACGGCGCTGCGGTCGGCAACGCCTATGTAAGACAACAAGTGTCTGGTTCAGTTGTTAGATCGGTTACTGTTGCTACAATGGCAGATATCAAGATTTAAATGTGTTTGAACGTGGTGTTATAATAGGCGCACGAGCGATGGGACAGAGCATCTCCGAGGTGGCGATGAAGTGGTGATTTTCCCGTATGACCATTTCACGACTGTACCGTGAGTATCAGGAATCCGACAAAACACTAAACATCGCTGCGACCGGAAAAATATCCTTCACGAACGGAACCAACGACGGCTGAAGAGAATCGTTCAACGTGACAGAAGTGTAACCCTTCGAAAAATTGCTGCAGATTTCAATGCTGGGCCATCAACAAGTGACAGTCTGCGAACCCTTCCACGAATCATCATCGATATGGGCTTTCGGAACCGAAGGCCCACTTGTGTACTCTTGATGACTGCAGGACACAAAACTTTATGCGTCACTGGGCCCGTCAACACCAACATTGGACTGTTGATCACCGGAAACATGTTGCAAAAACAGACATAATGTCTTATGGGATAACAGCAATCAGTGATTTTATAATGTCACTTAAAATCCGTCTTGATTGCAAATTTTTTTATTATTCATATGACCGGTTTCGGTTCATTCAGAACCATCTTCAGATCTGATACTTCAGTTACAGGAGTAACCCGTCCAAATCCAGCAACTTTCACATGCTACGTCACATAAATACGTCATATGAATAATAAAAAAATTTGCAATCAAGACGGATTTTAAGTAACATTAGGAAACATGTTGCCCTGTCGGACAAATCTCGTTTTAAATTGTACCGAGTGGATGGACGTGTACGGATACAGAGACACCTCATGAATCCATGGACCCTGTATAACAGCAGGGGACTGTTCAAGCTGGTGGAGGCTCTGTAATGGTGTGGGGCGTGTGCAATTGTGGTAATATGGGACCTCTGATACGTCTAGATACGTCTCTGACAGGTGACACGTACGTCGCCATCTTTTCTGATCACCTGCATCCATTCATGTCCATTGTGTATTCCGAAGGACTTGGGCAACTCCAGCAGGACAATACGACACCTCGCACGTCCAGAATGCCACAGAGTGGCTCCAGGAGCACTCTTCTGAGTTTAAACAATTCCTCTGGCGACCAGATTCTCCAGACTTGTACATTATTGAGCATATCTGGTCAGAAGAGATCTCAACCCCCTCGTACTCTTACGGATTTATGGTCAACCCTGCAGGATTCATGGTGTCCAGCACTACTTCAGAGGTTAGTCGAGTCCATGACACGTCATGTTGCGGCATTTATGCGTGGTCGCGGGGGCCCTACACAATATTAGGTAGGTCTACCTGTTTCTCTGGCTCTTCAGTGTATATCACCCACCTTTTCCCGTTGCTTACTCCTATTTTTCTCATAATTTAGAACATCTTGCACCTTTTCCTACTACGTCCATATTATATACAACACATGTTTTGGTTCAATGGAACCAAACTCTGAGGTTGCACAAAGAAAAAAAATGTATCTTAGAAAATAAGAATAACGCTACTGGACAAGTATTGGGAGAGAAGTGGGCTGCGACGTCCATGAAGAAGCCGTTCGGCTGAAATGATTGAGACAAGCAACGGTGAGCCTGCAGTCATGAGTACATAAGAAGAACCCTTACATATTAACAGAATCTTCCGTCGGTTCTTGGTAGAACAACATTATAATAATAAATGAAAAGCACCAGTTTGCTTTTCTAGAACAAAAGCAAACTGGTGTTTTTCATTTATTATTAAGAACCCTTACAGCTCGCAGCGCTTTTGCAAGGTTTCAGATGCGAAGGGCAAACGGGAGAAAACGAAAACAGTAGCCGGCCAGAGAGCTGCGACCACACTGAGACGTTGCCACGGAGTCGTTTACAAAATTGTGACGATACTGGTTGAGCTAGGCGTGCGAGGCTGCTCCGCCCAGCCCACTGAAACTGTCAGGGATCAGCTACATTGACGGAGAAAATTCGCAACACGAAGAAGGAGTTGTGCGGCGTAAACGAAAGTTGGTAGACGTGTTTCTACATCTGAAAAATGATGCCCATTCAGAATTCACGCCAGTCGGATAAGAGTGGCGCTTCGTAGTGCTACTATGAGGGTGCAAATCAGGTATGCTTTAAAAATGCACTGAGTTTGGACGAGATAGATTAATAGGGCTATGAGAAGCTGGATATCCTTCCTTGCCGGCCGCTTGCCCCATACTAGGCGCTTCAGTCCAGAACCGCGCTGCTGCTACGGTCGCAGGTTCGAATACTACCTCGGGCATGGATATGCGTGATGTCCTTAGATTAGTTAGGTTTACGTAGTTCTAAGTCTAGGGGACTGATGGCCTCAGAAGTTAAGTCCCATAGTGCTCGGAGCCATTTGAACCATTACTAAATTCAAGCCTTCGTCCCTCTATACAATTTCCCCCCCCCCCCCCCCCCCCCTCACACACACACACTCGCCACAAATACTACACTGATGGTTGCTTGACATCTCAGAATGTGTCCTATCAAGCGATCCACTCTTTTAGTCAAGTAACGCAAGAAATTTCTTTTCTCCCCAGTTCCACTCAGTAACTACTCAGCTGTTACACGATCGACCCATCTAGGCTTCAGCGTTCTTCTGTAGCACCACATTTCAAAAGCTTCTATTCTCTTTCTGTCTAAAAATCTTGTCGTCCACGTTTCACACCCGTACAAGAAAATGTTATGCCTCCAAAAAAGCGTCAGTGTAAACAGGGCGGTTGGGATATTCAACGGAGTGTGTTCAGCTGCCTGTCGGAAAGGGTGTTCTTCGTCGCGGACATTGACCCTTTTTCTTGCGGATAGATGAGAGTTGTGTACATTCAGAAAAGACTTGACAACACTTATATTTATACTCCATTTTCACAAATTCCTCTTTCTCAAAAATACTTTTCTCACTCTACCCTACTTCAGTCAACATTAGTTACTATTGCTAACGAAACAGAAAAATCCATCTACTACTTTTAGAGTCCTATATCCCAATCTAAGTCTCTCAGCATCGCCTGAATTAATTCGACTACATTCTATTACCCTAGTTATGTTTTTGTTGATCGTATAACCTCCTGTTAAGACACCATCCATTCTGCTCAACTATTCCCCCCAAGTCATTTTCCATTTCCGACTAAACTACAGTTTTCATCATCAAACCCCCAAATTTTTATTTCTTCTCGCAGGACTTTTACAACTACATCTACATGGTTACTCTGCAATTCACACTTAAATGCCTGGCAGAGGGTTCATCGAACCATTTTCATACTACTTCTCTACCATTCCACTTTCGAATGGCGCGTGGGAAAAAGGAACACTTTAGTTTCACTCCATAGGGAATAGGCTACAAACCTGTCTCACGCTCTTCTCAATAGTGTTATCAGCATTGTGGGTCTCCATTTGACCGGCTGGAACCACGCGACCGCTACGGTCGCAGGTTCGAATCCTGCCTCGGGCTTGGATGTGTGTGATGTCCTTAGGTTAGTTATGTTTAAGTAGTTCTAAGTTCTAGGGGACTGATGACCTCAAAAGTTACGTCCCATAGTGCTCAGAGCCAATTATAGAGTCCGAAGTTCAATTGCAATGCAAAGTTGAGTACATTTCTATGTCATTTCCTGTCTCGTGGATCTCTCGTATTGATTTGAATCCTTGATCTGCTCGCGTCTATCGCTAATTCACACGCAATATTGAAGCGACCTCATTTTAGGGGTATTGTCATATGGTCATGTTCTAGTTGTAAACATTATAAGAATATTGTTGATTATTCAGCTAAGTAAATTTGAAGATTGGCTTGGTCAAAATTAAAGCACCTCCTTAATTGTTTTAGTCATTTGTATCTAGTTTTATTTACGAAAGTTGGTTAGCCAAACTTTAAAAGATCTGTGTTCTTACCCTTAATCTGTTCCTCAGCTGATTGGAAGTAATGAGAGTTCTGATGGGAATTGTATGGACATTTTTACTATTTAAGTGAAGCTTATCCTGAGTATATTTACCTAGACACATTCAGATTTCATATTTTATGGGACTTGTTCCGGTTAAACAAATTTATTTGTTATTTGTCGAAGTGATCTTGCCTTGTCGGGCAGTCTCCTCTATTACTCTGATTGTGATTTTATAATGCTTTTGTTTGTAATAAAATATGTAGCAACTACAACGGATTACTATCGTGATTTTGGTGTGTCATTACCATTACCACATTTCACCGAAATTTCATTACTCTAAATTATGTCTCTTTTGCTGTTGCGATGTTATTTTCCGTCAGTGTATGAATTGAGGTGTCCAGACGTGAATTTTGGACTCTCCATCTGCCGAGTATTAATGTGACGCCTGCGGCTGAGCGCCAGGTCGCCTGGTGTAATTATCCGACGGGGCGTTTATCTGGGCAGCGTCGCGACAGTGGACTGGCCGGAGTGACGGAGTGGGCATTAATGTGAGTGATCTGCCGCGTGGCGGCGCTGGGGTTTACGAGCGGCGGCAGCGCCGGTCACGTGGACAGCCACGACACGCCACGCCAGCCCAGCAATTAGTCGGAGAGCAGGGCCAGGGCTGGGCGCAGTTGCGCCACACCGTCCGCTGTTTCATCGGACTGGCCCGCCTCTTCTTTCCTCGCCTCGCCTCGCCTCGCGCTCTAATTACGCCAGTGTGCTCACCTGGAAACTGTGGTTCGCGTTCTTGATGCTGCACTCGGCGAAGCTCAGGTCCGTCAGGTCGATCTCATCGAAAATCACAGCCTGCAACAGAAAAGGAAACATGTGTTAGCGACTCGGAAATAATCTGCACGCCAAAGGTTCGCAGAAGCGCCCACTGGAAGGTTTCTCGCCAACAGCTGGCCACGCAGCGACGACCTCGGATGATCCCGACGGATTCTGGAACAACCAGGTTCCTAGCCTGTGCGATTGTGGAGGCGCCACGGGGAGTCCATTAGCCGCAGTTGACGAAACCGGCGGTCCTACGTACCCCGGGTTGGCGCAGACGAGCGGATTTCTGCCACGGACCACGTTCACAAACCCCACGAGTTTCCCTTTGGTTTTACATAACAGCAAGTTTTAGTTGCTTCAGGGGTGGTGGAGGAGCGGACACATGACCACATTAAAACCCTACTCTGAGGTGACAAAAGTCATGGGATATCTCGTAATATTGTGTCGGACCTCCTTTTTCCCGTCTTCGTGCAGCAACGCGCAGTGGCATGGACTCAACAAGCCGCTGGATGTCCCGAGCCATGATACATCTATGGCCATCCATAAATGCGAAACTGCTGTTGGTGCAGGATTTTGTGCACGAACTGACCTTTGGATTATGTCCCATAGTAGCTCGATGGGATCTATTTCGGGCGATCTGGGTGGCCAAATCATTCGCCCGAACTGTCCAAAATGTTTTTTTCAAACCAATTGGGAACGGTTGTGGTCTGGTGACATAACATCATTCTTTGAGAACGTGAAGTCTGTGAATGGTTGCAGATGGCCTGCAAGAACCCGAACATAAAACGATTTGCAGTCAGTGATCGGTTCAGTTGGGCCAGAAGACTCAGTCTACGCCATGAGAAGACAGCCACACCATTATGGAGCCACCACCAGCCTGCGCAGCGCCTCGTTGACAACTTGGCTCCATGACTTCGTGGGTCTGCGCTACACTTGAACCCTACCATCAGCTCTTACCAACTGAAATCGGGATTATCTCACCAGGCCACGGTTTTCCAGTTGTCTAGCCCACGAGAGGCGCTGCAGGCGATATCATGCTGTTAGCAAAGGCACTCGCGTTGGTCGTGTCCATTAACACACCATTTCGCCGCACTGTCCTAACACATTCGTTTGCAGTGTGTCCCACATTGATTTCTGTCGTTATTTCACGCAGTGCTGCTTGTATGTTAGCACTGCTTTCGGTGATTAAGTGAAGGCTATCGGCCACGGCGTATGGTGAGAGGTAATGCCTGGAATTTGGTATTCTCGCACACTCTTGACACTAACATTCCGCTTTCCAAGTCTGTTAACTCCCGTTGCGCGGCCATAATTCCGTTGGAAACTTTTCTACATTAGTCACCTGTATACAAATGACAGCTCCAGAAATGCACTGTCCTTTTATATTCTCTGTAAGAGATAGTACTACCGTCTCGACATATAGCTATCCCATGACTTTTGTCACCTCAGTGTATAGTGTATACAACTGGGCCGCAAAATACCTCATTTCTCGATAGGGTCCCACGAACATTACAAGAACAAGAGTGTAAAAAATAGAGACTGCGAAGAGATGGTTGAAACACTTTTAGGCGATATTTCAAATGCGATTCGAAATGTAAGGAAAAAAAGTAGTTACAATATTGCTCCATAAAACTTCGGGACAACTGTCGGATGACTGCAACTAGCTGCCACGATATTTGGGCGCAGAGTCTTCTGCACTGAGCTCCCGCATTTAATACGCCGCCAACACATGCATAGTGTATCCAGAAATGCAATGAAACAAAAATTTTGGCCGAAACCTCAAAATTTTGGAACTCCTGCACCAATGAATCAGTGGAAATATTACTGAGTACCTCACTAATCGAGACGGCGGTTTCCAGTTAAATTCCGTATGGAATCCGGTTGTAGAAAAAGTTCGGGATCGGCGCAGTCGCGTCGTTCTGCGATTTTACCGTACGATGACAGTCGATTTGATATCGATGAGGCGAGCTTTCAGCACAGAAGGCGCGCGGGGCAGCTTTCAGACTTGCAACAGAAGCGCATGTGAAACACCATCTGGGTACACCACGCTGGAGGGGTCTTAAATACGCGAGCTCGGTGCGTTTTAGTTAGTATTCACCTGAAGATGGCTAGAAGACTCTGCGCTGAAATATCGTGGCAGCAAGTTGCAGGCATCCAGTAATTCTTGCAAAATTTTGTGGAACTTTCTCTACGCACGCCAGCGGAACCATTCCGCTGTGAGCTCTATGTGCAACAGCATTCAAGCACTATGCCTCGTCGACGTCTGTATCGTCTACGTCGCCACTGCATGCCTGTCTACAAGCATATTATTAGCCTCGAAAATAAACTTGGACAAAATGGAGCTGCCCAAGCAGTTATATTGAATGAACCTATTTTCTTTCGTGGCTGCAGGGTTAATTTTACCCTCGATGTCGCTACCGGAAATTCTGGTACTGGTTGGTTTACTCTGGCCATTGTTCGTTGTGAATATGCCTCCCTTCCTGGACTGGAATCCTTCGCCGATCGAGATGTCATCGGCTAAAAGACCTGGCATTGTGGTATAGATCCCAAGACCCGAACTAGCCCTAGTTATGTATATAGTAATATATGCCATTTACATTGTATACACGCTCTTGTAGAAAAGTTAGTAATGATGAAAAAATACACGTATGGACGAAAGGACTCGGTTTACTAGCTGAAAATGTAACTATAATTGGAGATATTACATTATACTATAATTATTAATAAAGTGTGATCCTTGACCTCTGTAACCGCTAGTCGTACATCGCGAAGCGAGGGCTCAAGGATGCAACAGTTTGAAAAACACAACGGTGGGGGATGAAACTGTTAAAGTGACACAATAAATAAAGTCTGCAGAATGCTGAATAGGTCGTTGAGGTAAAAGTCATTGACTGGCTGCAAGCTCACTTTATTGTTTCAATATCACGCATTTCAGACATTGCCATTATCAGATATCCTACACATCATGATACAAAAGTTACATGTTGTGGTAGTAACGATCGTATGCAGACAAAAGAAACTCATATAGGAAGGGAGATTAAGTTATTGCTATTTTTCGATGGCATTGTGGTGTGAGGAACCAAAGGTAAAGATGTACAAGAACACACAGCCATCTTAAATGAAAAATCGGAAAATTTGGAATGAAATGCAGTGTGGAGAAAATGAAGACTATGGTGGTAACGAGATGAGTCAGAGAAGGCAGGGGACAAATTAATATTAAAGGACAAGGTATTCAAATTCAAATATCGAGAAACTGCGATGGTGGAGAATGCAAGAATAGAGGCAGGAGTTAGCAAAAGGGAGCAACATTTTGTCATTGCCAGTGAAGTGCAACGAAGTGTTGTGCAAAGCGTATTTCACAGCCATTCTGACTTACGCATTGGAGACGTGAACAGTGTCAATAAGAGCAGAGTGAAATCCAAGCCACTGAAATGATATCCTAAGAAGAATGCTAGGGAAGTCGAGAAGAGACAGAGGGAGATATAAAGATGTTGGGAACTAAATTGGATTCGAAAAGCTGAATGAGTCAACTGAGAAGAACGGGCTAAAACGGTTTGAACATGCAATGAGAATAGGATCTCGAAGAATATCAATGCAACTGATGGAGACCAAGTTTGAGGGCAAGAGGGAGGCCTAGAGCCAGACGAATTGAATCAGCGGAGATTAGTTTAAGAACATATCAGTTATAGAAGAAGAAGAATGGTGGAAAGAGCGTATGTGGTTTTCAAGTACAAATGGTTTCATGTTTAAATACATACAGACAGATAAAGATAAAATCAACATAAATTATAACACATAAATAATGTCTCGTCTTATGGACATTCAATTAAGGATAAAGTAGGTATACACAGGTTGTTACAATAAGGTATCTTGTCATAGATAAGATAAAATTATCATATAGAAATTGTTGCTATAAGGTCATTCAGCAATCACATATATGGAGTCTATAGAGTCTCTTTAAAGTTCTATGTCTAGGTTTCCCATCCACTCGACGGCTGCAGGGGAGGCTGCATAAAGTTCTCGAATGGATCCTTTAAACGCACGTTTAGGGCATTCCTGAATGATGTGCTGGATAGTTTGCTCTGGATGTCCACAATCGCACTGTGGTGAATCTCGTATGCCCCATCTACAGAGCATCTCGCCACTTCTGCCATGACCAGTTCTGAGTCTATTGAGTATAACCCAAGTTCTTCCTGGCAAGTCTGTACCAGGTAGGTTTCCACCAGGTGATATTTCATTGCAGTTCTTGGATAGTCCAGTCTGAGACCATTCATTTTTCCATGAATCCATAGCATCGTAGGACGTAGCCATAAGGTTTTGAGCTGTTCTCCATGGTGGTCTTCTAGATCTTAGTCGGGAAAGATTTGGGGCAATGTCCTGATGGATTGGAAGGTTGGTATTGGAGGAGATTTTACGCCATTCATTAACTAAGGCGGTTTGCCGCCTAAGATGTGGTGGAGCTATGCTGCAGAGAACAGGAAGCCAAGGTAGTGGGGTGGATTTAATGGTCCCAGCTATGGTTCTCATGGTATTGTTTAGTTGAGTATCCACTTTAGACGTGTGGCTGCTGTTAAGCCAAACAGGGCTGCAATATTCCGCAACAGAGTATACCAGCGCTACAGAAGAAATCTTCAGAGCATGTACATCAGCTCCCCAGCTAGTATTGGCGAGCTTTTGAATAATATTATTTCTTGTACATATCTCAGCAGCAGTATCTATTAGGTGTGGTTTGAATGTAAGCGATCTATCCAATTTAATACCAAGATATTATGGGTTTGGGTTATGCTTTAACTTTCTACCAGCAAAGGTAACGTCAAGGGATCGGGTTGCCTGTTGGTTGTTTAAATGAAACACTGTAACTTCTGACTTTATTGGGTTAGGAATTAATCTCCAAGATCTGAAATATTTACCCATTACTCCGACGTCTTGGTTAAGGGAGTTTTCACACTGCTCAAAACTTTCTTGTTGCACAGCCAGGGCCATGTCATCTGCGTAACAGAACTTCCGCGCATTTGTTGTTGGTATGTCGCTTATGTACACATTGAAAAGTAATGGTGCCAATACAGAAACCTTGTGGTAAGCCGTTGATTGAAACAATGGTTCGACTCTTCTTTCCTTCTAAATGAACTTCAAGGGTTCTATTGCTGAGCATATCACTTAGTAATTTGTACAAGGTCTGGCAAGGGATAATCTCAAGTATCTTGCTAAGAAGACCATGCCTCCACACAGTATCGTATGTAACGGTTAAATCTACAAATGCAACAACTGTTTTAAGTTTCCGTTCATAGCCGTTCTCGATATGTGTTGTTAAAGTCAGTACTTGGTCGCAACAGTTACGTTGTGGTCGAAAACCAGCCTGCTCGATGGGGATTCTTTCATTCAAAGTCGTCCCAATACGATTATACAAGAGTTCAAATGGTTCAAATGGCTCTGAGCACTATGGGACTCAACATCTTAGGTCATAAGTCCCCTAGAACTTACAACTACTTAAACCTAACTAACCTAAGGACATCACACACACCCATGCCCGAGGCAGGATTCGAACCTGCGACCGTAGCAGTCCCGCGGTTACGGACTGCAGCGCCAGAACCGCACGGCCACCGCGTATACAAGAGTCTCTCCAAGAGTTTGAAGCAGGTGCTCAGGAGAGAGATTGGTCTAAAATGTTCAGGCTTGTCTGGTGTTTTCCCAGGTTTTAATATTGGCAATACTTTAGATCTTTTGAATATCTTAGGCACTCAGCCTTCTTCAAGGATGTTATTATAGAAGTTCACGAGCCAGTTGACAAAATTTCTCCCACTATACTTAATAAATTCTGGGTATAACTCATCTGGCCCAGCTGCCTTCCTTGTTTTGATGTTCGAGATAGCCGTTTTCAGTTCTTCCACTGTGAAAGGTGCTGCAGGATGTGATCTTTCAGTAGCTTGTCTCCACCGTGTTTTAATTAGTTTCTTAATGTTTCTGGCGGTTTCTTTGTCAAGAGGTGCCCTGGACATATTGGCTATACGGCCTGCAATTGCGTTGGGAGTGGTTTTTGCTCTTTCACAGGAATTGTATGCACCAGATTCTAGTTTCCTGAGCAGGGCCCACGCTTTTCGACTGGACTTTCTAAAGTCTATACCTTCCACGTTTTTTTTCCACTTTTCTCTTCGGGCGCTGTCAAGTGACTCGATAAGTTCCTCTGCCACTTCCCTGTCTCCCGATTCTTTGAAGTCGTTATAGAGGCGTTCAGTTGTTTCATTCCAGGCAGGTGTTTATTCTTTCCTGAAACCGCGTGGTATAGTTTTCTTAGCTGATGCAATAAGAGCTTTACTAAACCGTTCATAGTTGTTAATGATTGGCTTTATCCATCGTACAGTGGCATCGGCACGTTTTGCGTATGACTCCCAATCAGCCTTTTCAAAATTCTATCTTGGTTTTGGAGCTGATTTTATAAGAGGGACTTGTATTCCAATGTGGACAATGACAGGTCTATGCTGGCTATGTGGGAAGTTAGTTAATACTTTCCTGCTTGATGGGTAGCCTTTACTCTTGTGGTCTTTACTAACAAAGCACAGATTTGGGTTGAAACCGCGTTGCCATCTAGCTGACCAGAAGGTGTCTCTCTCTTTAGCATCATATATTAGTTGCAGGTCTACAATATCTGCCCACTCAAGTAGGGCTTGACCATTATCATTGTTCACACTATAGCCCCATAAACTGTGGTGGCTATTTAAATCGCCCATTAGGAGGGTGGGGTATTTTGTTTCAGGGAGTGTGCTTCTTTTGGCCATTGGATGTTAAGAGGCTTATATACATTGACTATTGTGAGATTACTCACTAGTGTTTTTATTAAAAATATGTTATCCGAAGAACTTAATTTTTATTGGAGCCCAGTTATCAATGTCACTACGCACGTATGTAGCAGATATATAGTTTTCATGGTGAATAGCTCCAGCAACGGTGTATCCACTTATGAGAACTCTTTTCATGAGACCTGCCTCGTGATTTACATGTGTTCATTGGACCAGTATAACATGTATATTGTTATTCCGTGCTAGTCTTGAGAGGATATCACATTTAGTCTTACTTATACCTTCTATGTTAATTTGCAGTACTCGGACTGATGGGCCGAGGTCTCTTGTCATTGGGTTTTGAGAAGACCCATTCATTTTATTGTTTGCTTCCATTTGCACTTTTAAGCCGCGAGATGAGTTCACACTCATAGTGCAGCGCCACGATAGTAGTAGACTTTTAGCTACCTTTCGGCATTGCCCGAGGTGTACCACTTGGAGGCAGTCTGCTTTTACACCCCAGGAGAAAGTGGTGAAGTACCATAAGTGTCCCAACCCGGCTTGATGCTCAATTTAGGGAAACAGAGACGAGGACTACAATTTTTGAGATAAAGTTTCAGGAAAGTGCTCAGAAATGGTGTGTTTCATTCATGACCCCCTTTTCCGCTTGGTTAAGAGTAAACAAATGGAAAAGGGGATCGTGAATTGTATACACCAAATCTATGAGTGCAACATCGACGGTATCTGCATCAACGGCACTCGGCGCTTCGCGAGCCGCATTCATCTCCGCAGAAGAAACATTTAATCGGTCGGTGTGAGTCCCTGCTTGAGAGGGCTCACGCTACGCACGCCACCAGAGGACGCCGAATTCGCATCACCTCACTGTCTGCATTAGTGATCGGACTGCGCGTATTTCAACCCGCCGCACTCAGAGCTCTGCTTCCTTGATTCGACCCATCCCTATGCCAATGTTGCAGGGATATTTGCTCAACCCAAGTTCCAGAAGTCCCTCCAGATCGTTGAACTTCATCATACACTCTGGCGTCGCTTTCCGCATCCGTTTACCCCTTGCCCCCCCCCCCCCCCCCTCCAGGATCCTTTACCGTTTCATCAACATTTCTAACACAACATCTCCGAAGAACCTACACCATCCTCAATCTGAACTCCAATACTCCTATAGTTCCCTCTCAAATTTCCAATCCTAATTGTGGTGTCACCGCCAGACACCACACTTGCTAGGTGGTAGCCTTTAAATTGGCCGCGGTCCGTTAGTATACGTCGGCCCCGCGTGTCATCACTATCAGTGATTGCAGACCGAGCGCCGCCACACGGCAGGTCTACTCTAGTGAGACTCCCTAGCACTCGCCCAGTTATACAGCCGACTTTTCTAGCGATGGTTCACTGTCTACTTACGCTCTCATTTGCAGAGACGACAGTTCAGCATAGCCTTCATCTACGTCATTTGCTACGACCTAGCAAGTCGCCATATTCAGTTACTGCAACTAATTACTTCAAGACTGTATTCTGAACAAATAATATTGTGATTCGTGTACCGTCAAGAGCGACGTTTATGATTAATCGATTAAAGTTAAGTATCAAACTAATTCCGTTGGCTTTCTGAATTCTAATTCATTGTCATGTTCCAGACCTCACGTCAGTATAGTCGTTCCCTCCTCATGCCAGCCTGCGTGAGGTAAAACGCGTGCATTTCGGCCTGCATTCATAACACGGTGTTGGCTCTTCTGCCAACACAACACTAATAATACCCTGCCGTGGCTCTATCGACACAATCCACCAATTCTGTCCACATTCTCTTCCAAAGAAATCTCACTATTTTACCCTCGCAGACCATGAACTACCTCCTGACATTTACCCATCAAATCCAAGTCACCAACGCTCCATTTCTCCTTCTTCCACATTTCCTTACACCTTTTCTCGTTACTCTTTCTTTCCCTAGCCCCATCGATACCACGCACCTGTCGCCCGTCCTTACACGACCACCCTCCTACCTTCAACGACGAACCTTTTCACTTTTAAACGACAACCTATTCCATGGCAGCTCCTTCCTCTTTTCTAACAGTGAAGAGCTTGTTTTTAAGATCAATGTTTCCTTCAACATGTTTTAAATGTCTTTGTCTTTCGTTTCACCCTTTTATTATTATTGTTCTAAAACAAACATGAACAAAGCTATGTTTCTTATACATAGAAATGCTTATATCACTTTCGCCCTTCAACTTTTTTGAAATCACTTATAACTATCTCACCTTTGGGTTAACGTTTTTTAATTCATTCAATTTTACTTGTCAGTTGGCAGAAGAGTAGGTTGAATGTATCGCTGGCAGCCCCCCTCCCCCCTTTCCCCGCCCATATGGGGCGAGGGGGAATGAGATAAAAGCAACACTTCACAGGGGGAGCCCATACTTTGGGATCACTGATTTACTTCAAATTTTGTACAGCTTTAGTAGCCCGTTAAAATAACATAACATAGTACCATAACATAGTAAGGAACACTACTCAGGAAATTCCGAGAAAATCGCAAGAGAAGTTTTGCGCGTCTGTTATGTGGCTTACGCATCATTGCACGGATTTGAGGTTCAGGTCAGTGGTTGCCGGCACGGCAGCTCAGCGTGTTCAGTCAGAGGATTAGCTGCCATTTGTAATAAACAAAACTGAGCGAATGGATCAATGATGTACTTGAACGGTTGACATGAGACGTCGGCCCCGAACAAATAATAAAAAAAAAAAATGGTTAGCGTTAGAGCTACAGAAGATGAACCCGTGAGAGGTGACGATTCGACTCCCGCACAAACTTAATTTATAAGCTATTTTTTCATCACTGGTTATATTATTTAATTTATGACATTTGAGAGGTAATATAATTAAAAAAAACACATGTATATGCATGAAGTTTTAGTGAATTTCACTTTATTTGACTACTTACTATTTTTAATTAAATTTAATTATTAGAACAAACATATTTATAGCCATCGACAAACAAACGAAGAAACGCATAGAGTTTTCTTGAAAATGTGTGCCTGTCGGGATTTGCGAAATTCCTTATGCATGCAGGCTGGTAAGGTACCCGGAACTACATTACTGGCCATTAAAATTGCTACACGGACAAGCAATACAGATGATAAACATGTATTCATTGGACAAACATATTATACTAGAACTGACATGTGATTACATTTTCACGAGACTTGTGTGCATAGATCCTGAGAAATCAGTACCCAGAACAACCACCTCCGGCCGTAATAACGGCCTTGATACGCCTGGGCATTGAGTCAAACAAAGCTTGGATGGTGTTTACAGGTACAGCTGCCCATGCAGCTCCAACACGATACCACGGTTCATCAAGAGTAGTGACTGGCGTATTGTGACGAGCCAGTTACTCGGCCACCATTGACCAGACGTTTTCAATTGGTGAGAGATCTGGAAAATGTGCTGGCCAGGGCAGCAGTCGAACATTTTCTGTATCCAGAAAGGCCCGTACAGGACCTGCAACACGCGGTCGTGCATTATCCTGCTGAAATGTAGGGTTTCGCAGGGATCGAATGAAGGGTGAAGCCACGGGTCGTAAAACATCTGAAATGTAACGTCCACTGTTCAAAGTGTCTCAATGCGAGCAAGAGGTGACCGAGACGTGTAACCAATGGCACCCCATACCATCACGCCGGGTGATTCGCCAGTATGACGATGACGAATACACGCTTCCAATGTGCGTTCACCGCGATGTCGCCAAACACGGATGCGACCATCATGATGCTATAAACAGAACCTGGATTCATTCGAGAAATGACGTTTCGCCATTCGTGCACCCAGGTTCGTCGTTGAGTACACCATCGCAGGCGCTCCTGTCTGTGATGCAGCCTCAAGGGTAACCGCAGCGATAGTCTCCGAGCTGATAGTCCATGCTGCTGAAAACGTCGTCGAACTGTTCGTGCAGATGGTTGTTCTCTAGCAAACGTCCGCATCTGTTGCCTCAGGGATCGAGACGTGGCTGCAAGATCCGTTACATCCATGCGGATAAGATGCCTGTCATCCCGACTGCTAGTGATACGAGGCCGTTGGGATCCAGCACGGCGTTCCGTATTACCCTCCTGAACCCACCTATTCGATATTGTGCTAATAGTCATTGGATCTCGACCAACGCGAGCAGCAATATCGCGATACGATAAACCGCAATCGCGATAGGCTACAATCCGACCTTTATCAAAGTGGGAAACGTGATGGTACGCATTTTTCCTCCTTACACGAGGCATCACAACAACGTTTCACCTGGCAACGCCGGTCAACTGCTGTCTGTGTATGAGAAATCGGTTGGAAATTTTCCTCATGTCAGCACGTTGTGGGTGTCGCCACCGGCGCCAACCTTGTGTGAATGCTCTGAAAAGCTAATCGTTTGCATATCACAACATCTTCTTCCTGTCGGTTAAATTTCGCGTCTGTAGCACTTCATCTTCGTGGTGTAGCAACTTTAATGGCCAGTAGTGTATATTATTACATGTGGAACCTAGCGAGTTCTTCGACTCTGACGATGATGGACATTGTGGTGAGTAGTCTGATCCAGACTATGTGAAACTTGCCTCCCGATCGAAACTGTGCAAAAATGAAAATGAAATAAAGGGATTTTTTAATTCATCCAATGATGGACAGCCTGGTAACGTATTTTGAGAAAAACTATTTTAAATCATCTGCAAAGAATTCTGCTGTCTGGGATCAGCGAGTCCAGAAATAAAGTTTTCAGTACGTTACCATATTTAAAATACTGAGGTGCAAGCAACTTCATTCCGTGTTCTATGAGGTCAAAAAGGTGTATGGGAAAGGGGGTGAGGGACGATGTATGGGGTGGGGGGCGGGTATGGGAAGTTGGCACCCAGAGTTCTGCATTGCCTGGATGAAGCTGCTAAGACCGCACTGTGGTTAATGAAAACCATCACAGGTCTCATCTCTCCACGTCGTCGGTTCTGAAGGCCGCCTAGTAGTTCAGATAGTGTTTGTCACTACTACTCAAAATGTTATTGACATTTCAGATTTCCTGCAATCGCCCACGAACAAACACTTTCGTTTGGCCCCAGGGCATAATTGCCTTGGCAAATCTGAATGCCGCAACTACATCAATTGCTATTTAGAGCTTACATGTTTTCTCGTGTCCTATTTTGAAATGAAAAAATATCCAGTCACCGTCAGACGAAGCGAAACTTTAGTTTTGCAAACGTTGTACCTCGCTGTCGCGGTAACAGGAAACAATAATGGGACGAGGATTATTTTCAAAAGCGACGCTTGTGATTAAAAATTCTTAATTTTTTAAATATATGTCTTTCTCCTCAAATGCCTCAAATCGATCTATCGTCCCGATAAAAAAAACCTTCAATTTCTTGAAACATTCTTGAAACAATTGAAGCAGTTCAGGAGCCCATACGAAGTACAAATAGTTGCTAAAACGTACTATACCTCTTAGCGACGAACTAGCAAACATAGAGCCTGTTGACAAACACAGGAATTAGCGCAGCGAGACTGAATACCGTAACGTTCAAGTCCACCAAAACGAACGCAAAATATATCATTATAAAAAGCAGATAAATATTCTCTTGACGCCTTCCTAAGAAACAATAGTCATTTATTCCTTATCGACTGCGTAAGCGCCGCCAAATGTAGCTTGAATTCAAAGAAATGGTACGGACTCCAATTGGGAGTATCGCTCCAAGTAAATTCATGAGACGTCTAACAGATCTGCCATGCTACAAAAACAGGTCAGGACACTGTTTCATAAGGAACGAATAAGGCACGCGTAATATGGAAGCAGATACTCTTGTTGTTGTGAAGCAACTTAAATCACTTAATAAAGTCTTCTGTTCCGTATCGTATACCAATCAGATTCCTTTCAGAGTATTTTGATGAAATAGCTCCAATTTTAGCAGTTATGTACAACCGCTCGCTCGATGAAAGATCCGTACCTGAATACCAGAAAGTTTCACGGGTGACACCATGACAGATGAAAGCAAATTGAAATAATCCGCTGAATTACATATCCATATCACCGAAATCGATTTCCAGTGGGGTTTTAGAATACACATATTCTGAAATCCCTCGGAGAAAAAGATCTTCTGACACATAACTAGCGCGGTTTCAGAAAATATAGTTCTTGTAAAACATAACTGGTTCTTTATTCGCACGAAGTTCTCAGTTTTATCGACAGGGAATCTCAGATTAATCCCATAATTACAGATTTCCAGAAATCTTTTGTCACCGTTCCTCACAAGTGTCTTTTAGTCAAATTGTGTGGCTATGGAGTATCGTAGAACGCCAGTTTTCTTTCTCCTGATAACAACGTCCTCCTGAGTAGTCCCCGCCCGGAGATCCGAATGGGGGACTATTTTACCTCCCGAATATTTTACTCAAGAGGACGCCATTACCATTTATCCATACAGTAAAGCTGCATGCCCTCGGGAAAAATTACGGCCGTAGTTTCCCCTTGCTTTCAGCCGTTCGCAGTACCAGCACAGCAAGGCCGTTTTGGTTAGTGTTACAAGGCCAGATCAGAGCAGAGAGGATATAAAATGAAGACTGGCAATGGCAAGGAAAGCGTTTCTGAATAAGAGAAATTTGTTAACATCGAGTATAAAATTCAGTGTCTGGAATTCGTTTCTGAAAGTATTTGTATGGTGTGTAGCCATGTATGGAAGTGAAACGTGGACGATAAATAGTTTGGACAAGAAAAGAATAGAAGCTTCCGAAATGTGGTGCTACAGAAGAATGGTGAAGATTAGGTGGGTAGATCACATAACTAATGAGGAGGTATTGAATAGAAATGGAGAGAAGAGGAGCTTGTGGCACAACTTGACTAGAAGAAGGGATCGGTTGGTAGGGCATATTCTAAGGCATCAAGGGATCACCAGTTTAGTATTGGAGGGCAGTGTGGAGGGTAAAAATCGTAGAAGGAGACCAAGAGATGAATATGCTAAACAGATGTACTGGGAGATGAAGAAGCTTGCACAGGATAGAGTTAGCATGGAGAGCTGCATCAAACCAGTCTCTGGACTGAAGACCACAACAACAACAACAACATGGAGTATCGTCTCAGTTTCGTGTCTGGATTCGTGATTTCGTCATGAAGTTCGCAGTTCGTTATAACAAAATGGAAGTCATCTTCTGTAACCGATCTGAGGTTCCTCAAGAAAGTGTTGTAGATTCTCTGCAGTTCTTAAAATGGCTTAGGAGGCAATTTGAGGAGTCCTCTTGAATTCTTTGCAAATGATACTGTCGTCTACCACCTAGAAGTTTAAAACGAATTAAAAACTGATTTAGACTAAATATCTGCATGTGGTGAATGCGAGGTCCTCCGTATGAGTGCTAAAAGAATAACGATAAATTTCGGTTACATGACAAATTATACAAATGTAAAGGTTGTCGATTCAACTAAATACCTAGGGATTGGAGTTATCTACACAGCTGCCTTCCGAGGACTTTAAAATCCCGCCTCATCGCGTGCTCGGCGCTGTCTGTCAAAGTTATGATCCCTGGCGTCTCTTTTCGCGACTGAAGCTTGCAGCGGCCAGAGACGGGGATCTTCATCCGCGATGAGATGTGCAGTTTAGCGAAACGAATCAGCCGTATGGGCCGTAGCGGCTGTGGTGACAGGCTTTTCCTTCTTGAGTCGCTGAGGCGTGAAATCATTACGTCGATGTTGTTCTGGCAAGTTTCTATCACACCATCATGGGCAGCAGAGTGGAGATTCATACTATTCAATGTTCTGCCAAGTGGCGGTAGTGCTTAGCTTATGTTGATCAGTCGTACGACCGCGTAGCTACTTAGTTGCGAATTGATAGAACATCAATATTGTCACTCAGCCCATTTGGCAATCGGTGATTAATGCCTCAACAAGTGTCGGGAGAGCATTATCCCATTTTCAATTGGTTAACCATTTCTTTATGCCACTAGGCCTCGTCACAACTTAAAAACAAACTGCACATGTGCATTGTCAACTCAAACCATAAAACATCACAAGCTGGCATATCCTCCATTCCCGAGGTTTATTAATAACTGTCGCTCCGATGTTCTGCACCGGTCAGCGTTTGTACTCCTGGTGAGTTTAGGCATCACTTCTAGGGAAATTGGTTCTGTCTCGCTTTCGAGTGTTTCCACAATGGGGAAACATTTTGATTGCTAAACTGGGACATTAACATTTTCCTTGGGTGCGAAACATGTTGAAGATCACGGACCACTAATTTGTTGTCTGATGCTGCGTGACATCAACTGTCATTTTATATCTTTGACCTGGTGGAACTGATTTATTTATTGTAGTGATGTAGTACATCAGTGGTTGCACCATTCGGGTAGTGAGTTCAGTGATGTGCAGTGGAATATGCACCGAGATAGATACTATCCAGTATGCTCTTGGAAGTTGAAGTTTTTTAGATGCTCCTCTCTACTGTCACTTAGCTTGGTAACTCAGGTACGAATTGTGAAGCCACCGGCTAGAGTGGGTCATGATATATCAGCAGCAGTGGAGCGTTTGTTTCCTATTGCGGCAACCGGCGCGCTGACCTCCTAATGACCCTGCGGCGAGTTTGGTGAGCGTATATGTTTCCGGTTAATTACGTATTATTGGTTTTGGCTCGCTTGCGAGTGTTTTCGCAACGACTTGTGATTGCTGATAAGGTACAGTTGCGTTTTTTTTGCTTTGTCTCACGCAAGCCGAGTGGTAGATCGATTATTGCTAGTTTGGCTTCTTGTATTGACTATGGTGATTTTGAGATGCTTGTGGAATTCAATTGAAAAGCAGAACTGGTTCACTATACCAGTGACTGTGTGACACGAATGGTGAGTTTATAGGTGGGGATATGAGTTTTGCACATCATTCTAGAGGAAAGTACCAGTAAGTCTCGCTTGCACTTGGTGGTCCATTGATCGTGACCGGGCCAAATATCTCACGAAATAAGCGTCAAACGAAAAAACTACAAAGAACGAAACTCGTCTATCTTGAAGGGGGAAAGCAGATGGCGCTACGGTTGACCCGCTAGATGGCGCTGCCATAGGTCAAACGGATATCAACTGCGTTTTTTAAAATAGGACCCCCCATTTTTTATTACATATTCGTGTAGTGCGTAAAGAAATGTGAATGTTTTAGTTGGACCACTTTTTTCGCTTTGTGATAGATGGCGCTGTAATAGTCACAAACATATGGCTCACAATTTTAGACGAAAAATTGGTAACAGGTAGGTTTTTTAAATTAAAATACAGAACGTAGGTACATTTGAACATTTTACTTCGGTTGTTCAAATGTGATTTTTTTTGTGAAAAATCACATTTCTGAGAATGCATGCTGTTACAGCTTGATTACCTGTAAATACCACATTAATGCAATAAATGCTTATTTCGTGAGATATTTGGCCCGGTCACAATGGACCACCAAGTATATTGCGCGGAATCTATAGCAGCTGTTGCTGCTTTGTACTAATGTGGATTGAAATGTCGCTCGGTGGGATTGTCAGAGAACGTGTGGTTTGTGAGAGCCGTATGTGAGCGACCGCTAAGTTAGGATTTTTCTGTTTTATCAATTTATTTTACTCTTTTTTGCTGTCTCTGTGTTGAACAAACGTGTTCGCATCTGGTCAGGTCCTTGCCTTGTGCTGGTTTGTTTGCGTTGAATGTTCTCGTCGTGTTTTTGGTGCTGTGTATTGAACACACATCTGCGTGTTTATTTAAAGTTGTCCTCGGGTTTTGCCATTGAGTTTTGGTTGGTTGTAAGGAACAACGCCATTGGTAGCTGTGGTATGTGAACCTTTCATGTCCTTGTTGGTTCTGTTTGTTGTGCGCACATGCGAGTGTTTAAATTATCCCCTTGTGGCGCATGTAATGACCAACGGAAATGCGTTCGTGGTCGAGGTTGTCAGCATTTTTCAGTGGCTATGCTGAGCTCTTATTAGGAAAAACCTAAAGCGAGAACTGTTGTAATTATTTTAGTGGTAAATTGTCTTAGAGCCCGTAGCAGGTTCGAATCCTGCCTCGGGCATGGATGTGTGTGATGTCCTTAAGTTAGTTAGGTTTAAGTGGTTCTAAGTTCTAGGGGACTGATGACCTCAGGAATTAAGTCACATAGTGCTCAGAGTCATTTGGTCTTAGAGCGCGGATTACTACTAAGCGTATCGCCGTATGCTTGTTTGTCAGCAAAGGGGTCAAGTCTCCGGTCTAAACCGGAAGCCTAGAGTAGCTGGTTCCGATTAGCATAAGAGCATTATCACCTGGCAGTTGCGTGATATCTTATAAGTGACTACTGGCATAGTTCTATGTTTTACGGAAAAATATAAGCGCCATTTGACTGTATGATATGCTTTATTTGGTAAAGAAGGATGTAACTTCTAACGAGAATTATAGCCATCATGTGCCAAACACGCTCTTGTCTAAGATGTTTGTAATCCTTAACGATGTTTATAACAATTTATTTTTGTAATGGACCATGTATCAAATATTTAACAATCTCACAAGGTTGAACTTCCATGTCTCTTAAATTACGAAGGCGTATGTCGCGATCTACACCCACTGTGCACATGCGCTGTGTTGTGACTGACAATTCGGAATTTTTCACAAACTTTTGTTTACGTAAGTTTACAAGGTTAATGACTGAAAGACAAACGAACGGTAACAATAACGATGTTAGTAAAAGTTCACTTTTAATTTTCTACAAAGGTTCGTGGTAACACACTCACTAGCAAAAGTCCAATTCAGAGACGGAGACGTAATCTTCAGCGGTCGAAGTCCACAAGGTCGGCATCCGGAGTGAACTGAACTTCGGGGCTGGTTCTAGCCCCTAAACAGCTGTCTCCAGCCAGTCAGGTTTTGGCGTAGTGATACTTCCTGCAGGCTGTGGCTCGAGCTCCCCCTGCAGGCAGTAGTGCTCGGAATATCTAATTCCATTATCTTATATGTAAATAGCCAGTGTTTACCATGGTGCTTTTGGTACGTCTTGAACATAGACAACGCCGTCCTCTGTGGTGTAATATGGGTTGCCGGCCCTCAGGGGCTACCTTGGCTCCGGCATAACAAACTGTGAAGTTGGTTCTCCATGCCATATAGTGTAAACATTGGCATGTTGTACCTGTTGTAAATATAATGTAACCAGCTTGTTATATACGCAGTTACACAACCTTGTTCCTTGACATACGAGGGTAAGTCAAATGAAAATCTTAAATTAGTAATAACAAAGCGAAATTTCGCGCCGTTATCCTGTAAGTTGGTAAGCGTGCTACAAACAGCGTCAGAATGGCCTGTAGGTGGCAGCATAGTGCAGATGCACACATACCGTCGCAGTATCAGTATAAAGATAGCCCCCCCACTTGCGACTTGCACCAGGGAAGAACAGCGTTCTGTTATTTGGTTTTTGCGTAGTGAAGGTGTGAAACCTATTGAAATTCATCGACGAATGACGGTTCAGTACGGTGATGCATGTTTGTCACAGCAGCAAGTCTACTAACGGAGAAGGAAGTGCGCAAATCGTGTGACTTTGAAAGGGTCCTGTAGCCACCTTTCATTACCATTTCTCTTTCTTTTCCTTGTTTCTCTATTCTCTTTACTCTCATAGTAGTGTGATTGAATGAATGTGGTTGTGTGTCACGTTGCTAGACGGTGGCGTAGTCTGCTGCAGAAAGTCTGCGATAGTTGTACAGATTCAGCAGCAGTTGCACAGAATAGCCAACTCTCGTAGTGGTCAAGTCGGCAAAGAGGTTTCCGCTACTTGTGAGAAATCCACCTGCGTTAGGTTGGTGGCGGAAATGGCATCTTGGGGTTTTCCGGTCCACGCGGAGCGTGGAAGAGGCTGGAGAAGCGGGAGGCAGTCTGCCGCCGGTACGGGAAGCGTCCACAGCTGTGCTCCAGTCGAAGAAGGGTGAGTTAGACTGAACGCGTGGCGCGTTGTTACTTGGCGAGGGGAGAGCTGTTAGCCTTTGGTCTCGCTTTTCAAATCTGGAAGATTGCTTTGCCTTGTCGCAGCAAGGAATGCAAAACTTTGGCAGATTTTTCTTTTAGCAAATTTCTGTAGCAGACTTGGATCCGCCGGAAGAGTGCCACACATAGGTGTCGATAAGAAGTGAGCACTCGCTTCTGTATGAATGTCTGTTTGCCTTCAGCTGTGCCTGTATAAGCTTTCACCTTTCTAAATATTTAAAGCCTTTCCTTCTCGTAAATTTTTCTTACTTTCCGTGTCTTTCGTCCGTGGGGAGCCAACCACGTGGTAGAACATTATAGTTGTTGGGCTACCGGCATCACTAACTGTCCGATCGCATGTTTGTTTTAGAAAATGTTAACATGATTGTATGATGTGATATTGTTGGAATTTGGCGCTATACCTAGAAATTGTGCCTCGACAAACCACGTGTTATCAGGAATCGTGTACATGCCTTACATCCTTAGTTTAGGAATAAATGATTTTATCTACAATTTTCTCTTGTGTTCCGAGATTACGTTTTTGCGCCTAAGCCACTCACCTCGTAGCTTTCCCATTAGCACATCCAATGCGTTTCCTTATGCACAGGTCCAGTGATTAGTCTCCTCTTGCATTTTATAACAAATGCTTTAGATTAAGTCATATTTTCAGGTGTGTTGCTGGGAGCTGATCTTATGCAGTGTTCATGCATTTTCTATTTTATTTTAAATGTTTGATTGTCGTGAACAGCGCACGGGCAATACTATTAATTACATCGTATCCGCTGTGAGCGACCTCACAACGTATGCATTTTTGTGAGGTTTTGGTCTGTGATCAAATTAATTTATTTTCCGACTCGACCAAATCTTTGATTAGTTGTATGGTTTGAGTCTGTGGCGACCCTATTCTTCTCACGTTGATTTCATAAGCAATAAGTATTTCCATTCCCAATAATAAGGAATAACCCGTAGTAACGTGGTTAGTTACAACTTCAATGGAAGACGCTCCTCGCCCAGGTCAGGCACAACGAGTTATGACTCCACAGAACATTGCAACAGTTGAAGCCATAGTGAAGGAAAACCGCCGAGTGGCACTGAATGACATTGCAGCATGTTTACAGATTAGTCATGGGTCAGCACACTACATTGTGCATGATGTGCTCCAGTTTCACAAAGTCTCTGCAAGATGGGTGCCATGGCAGCTGACTCCTGAAATGAGAGAACGACTTGTTGATGCTTGTGAAGAACTTCTTCGGCGCTTTTAATGAGAAGGTGATGGCTTCCTTGCAAGAATCGTTTTGGGGACCAAACCTGGGTTCACTTCCACCAATCACTTCCTCACCCACCATACTCCCCAGACCTTGCCCCAAGTGATTTCCATATGTTTGGACCATTCAAAACCGCAGTGGGAGGAAAGGAGTTCCGTGCTGATGAAGAAGGGCGCCACGCGTTACATGAGTGGTTGCACGGACTACCAAAAGAATTTATTTCTAAATGAATTTATGCACTTTGTAAGCTCTGGAGGGCTTGCATTGAGCGTGGGGGAGATTATGTTGAAAAGTGATGCAGCTTTGTACCACTTTTGCAGAATAAATAATATTTAAAAAAATATTTAAGGTTTTCATTTGACTCACCCTCGTACTTTAGATTACATGGTTCAGACTGTGATGTCTCTGTGACGATCTTTGACGGTCGTTTTACTTATGTTTACGTTGGTTGCTGCTTAGACACAGTGAAACGAAGTGCAAACCTTTGGTCATATATTTTATTTCACAGCCTTATCATACGTTATGCAATTCGCCAGCCAATTAATATATCACAAAAATGTTTTCACTTTAACTACAGCTTTATATTATCGAAGATTGCAAATGATTTTTGACATGTAAGTAAAAAAAAAAAAAAAAAAAAACAACAGATCGTGTAATCTATACATTAATTATATTTTCGCCGTATTTTTCTGCTATTTGTACTTTTATTGCGTTCACTTATTCCAGTTGTAACACTTGAAAATGGCCTAAGGATGAAATCTAGATCGTACAATAAAACATATCATACAGTCAAATGGCGGTCATATCTTCCCGCAAGTGTTACGCGACTGTGACTCTACACGAAGGAAAAATCATCAATAGTTGCAAGTGACGTTAAGGTGATCAAAGTTAACAAGCTGTAAGTGAGCGCTCTAGTTTAAGTTGCTTGGTTGTGGCTTATAGCGTGGCCGCGACTGTTGGTAAATTTTCTTACTTAACCTAGAATATGGTGATGTCTGTTACGTACGTAATTACTTTACCGCGAATGTTGTTTCTTGACCGTAACGCGCTTGCCTTCACATTTGAGGAGCGCCGGAACAAAACCCGATAAATCCGCATTTGCTGTCAACACAGAAAGTAACAAATAGTGATCTCTAAATGGCTCCACAAGCTATAAAAAGAAGAAACACACCATAAAACACTTGATGTCGCGTTGTGCTGAAAATTATTTTGTGGCTGCATGTATTATTACTCCTATATCTCCCCTACAGCTCAAACACGCGAATACAGCAAAAGTGGATATATCAGGTTTTGTTCCGGCGCTTCTCACTTAATAGTTGAGACCAGGAATTTTGTCTCTATTTAATGATTACGCGATGTATTTCTGCTCAAGTTTTAGACCATTGCTCGACCGAAAGCTTTTGTTTGATGTGCTTTCATGGATATTATTTGGGCGTTCCAGTGTATAAATTTTTTACGACTCTGTACAGGCTTTTTATTTCAATTTCTGTCATACACAACATGTTACGTGCAACGAACTAGTCTTTCTTTTAGATAATTATTTCTTATTCTTATTTGTTCGCGAGTACATAATAAATTTGCCCTAACGTTCGTTTTAGGCTGTACATAAGAGATTTTATCTGAAGATTTAAAATATGAATGTTATGGAGGACGGAACGGTATCGTACATTGCTACTGCAACTACATGCGATATGTTAATTCCCAATAAAAATTTTAAAAGTAAGCCAATACCAGTTTTCACAAAATTATGTTACTTAAAACAATTGTTTCGTTTGATTTGTGACATGCTTTTCAGTTTGGACCACTACCTAAACCAGCTGGAGACAGTTTTAGTTCTGTGGCTTTCCTTCCATACGCTGGGACCATGTCTGCCAAGATAGGTAGAGTTTTGAAGAAATATTAAATCAGATGTGTGTTCCGTCCGCCAGCTACGATTAGAATACTTCTTAGCTCTTGAGGAAGCCTGGATTTCACAAAATACCATGTGAGTGCGGTAAAATATAAGTTGGCCAAACTGTTCGTACCGTCAATGACAGACGAGTTGAAAATCATCGCCATACGCAATTATGACAACCTGACAAATCTGCAATGACTGAACACGTGTCTTGCAGAGGGACATAGGGCGTTATACAATGAGACAGAAGTGGTTGCAAGCGCCTCGCGTTACTGGGATTGTGTTTTGAAAGAGTCTATCGAAATCAGACCAACAGATAATGTCATTGACTGTGATAATTGATACCCGCTAAGTAAAACTTGGAATCCTGTTTTATAAGATATGAAGAAACACCGGCATCTCAGCCGATTATGAGTAATAATTTTTAGCGATATATTGTTTTTCGACAGTTTTAACACTAGAATCGCTGCAACTTCTCTTGCATTACTTTAGCTCAGGCGCTTTCGTATTTTCGCTACGTATAAAGGTTCCGTCGTTCACGGTTTGAATCAGTTATCGGCGAGAGAGGCTTAGCTTTTCTCACCTGATGATGGTGGCCAGGTGGACAGCAGAAATACTGTGTGAAAATGACAGTTTGATCCGGCCAAAGACCCGACTAGAATTTGATCTACACTTAAGTGCCAAACAAACTGGTATAGGCATACGTATTCAAATACGGAGATATATAAACAGGCAGAATACGGCGCTGCGGTCGGCAATGCCTAAATAACACAACAAGTGTTTGGCGCAGTTGTTAGATCGGTTACTGCTGCTAGAATGGCATCTTATCAACATTTAAGTGGCTCTGAACGTGGTGTTACAGTCGGCGCACGAGCAATGCGACACACTATCTCGGAGATAGCGATGAAGTGGGGATTTTCCCGTACGACTACTTCACGAGTGTACCGTGAACACCATGAATTAGGTAAAACATCAAAGCTCTGACATCGGTGCGGCCGGAAAAAGATCCGGCAAGAACTGGACCAACGATGACTGAAAGGAACCGTTCACCGTGACAGAACTGCAATCCTTCCGCAAATTGCTGCAGATTTCGAAGCAGGGCCATCAACAAGTGTCAATGTGCGAACCATTCAACGAAAAATCATCGATATCGGCTTTCAGAGCCGAAGGCCCACTCGTGTACCCTTGATTACGGCCATCACAAAGCTTTACGCCTCGCCTGGGCCAGTCAACACCGACATTGGACTGTTGATCACCGGAAACATGTTGCCTCGTTGGACGAGTCTCGTTTCAAATTGTATCGAGTGAATGGACGTGTACGGCTATGGAGACAACCTGTCAGAATGGGACTGTTCAAGTTGCTGGAGGCTCTGTAATGGTGTGGGGGGTGTGCAGTTGTAGAGACGGGGACCCCTGATACGTTTAGATACTTCTCTGACAAGTGACACGTACGTGAGCATCCTGCCTGATCACCTGCATCCATTCATGCCTATTATGCCTTCCGACGGACTCTGGCCGTTCCAGCAGGACCATGCGACACTCCACACGTCCAGAATTGCTACAGAGTGGCTGAGACATGAACATTTTGGGCATATCTGGGATGCGTTGCAACGTGCTATTCAGAAGTATTATGGAGTTATGGACAGTCCTGCAGGATTCATGGTGTCAGTTCCCTCCAGCACTACTTCAGAAATTAGTAGAATCCATGCCACTTCTTGTTGCGGTACTCCCGCGTGTTCGCGGTCGCCCTACACAATATTAGGCATGTGTACCAGTTTCTTTGGCTCTTCGGTGTACTTCGCCTTGTGTTTCGCGAAACTACAAAGTTTTACGCAGCTTGTTGAGGCTAGTTCGTTGTTCCTCGGATATTCCTTGCTGCTCGAGTCAAACGTCGCGTCACTGTTCTAACAATGTCGATAGCGTATCGGGCGTTTGGGAAAATCTCGAACTCATTGGAAAGCGAGTTGTCGTTCGCCGCTCCGTACCTCGACCGCTGCTGACTTGGAGGGCCTCCTGGAGAAACAGAATATGAGCGCAGAAACCCGCACGCAGCAAAGGCAGTCTATCGATCGGACGCATCACTGAGTGCTCTCCAGGTGTGGGCCAGGCACGGCACCTCACCTCATCCACCACTTCTCACGGCTGACACTTTGTTTCCGCTCTGTTCTGCTCGAGGAAAGGAGTCCGCAGGGCTGCCGCCACCACTGACATGTATTTTCACTTCCCTTGGAGCGATTGCTGCTTGGTGAGTAATGGACAAGTTTCTGACGGGGCAATCGGCAGGCACTCAGCGCTTCGCCAGCATGATATTCCTATACAAGGTCAGACTTTAAGATGAATGTACAGTACTGGCGATTAAAATTGCTACACCAAGAAGAAATGCAGATGATAAACGGGTATTCATTGGACAAATATAATATACTAGAACAGACGTGTGACTATATTTTCACGCAATTTGGGTGCATGGATCCTGAGAAATCAGTACCCAGAACAACTACCTCTGGCCGTATTAACGGCCTTGATACGCCTGGGCATTGAGTAAAGCAGAGCTTGGATGGCGTGTACAGTTACAGCTGCCCATGCAGCTTCAACACGATACCACAGTTTATCAAGAGTAGTGACTGGCGACTTGTGACGAGCCAGTTGCTCGGCCACCATTGACCAGACGTTTTCAATTGGTGAGAGATCTGGAGAATGTGATGGCCAGGGCAGCAGTCGAACATTTTCTGTATCCAGAAAGGCCCGTACAGGACCTGCAACATGCAGTCGTGCATTATACTGCTGAAATGTAGGGTTTCGCAGGGATCGAATGAGGGGTAGAGCCACGGGTCGTAACAAATCTGAAATGTAACGTCCACTGTTCAAAGTGCCGTCGATGCGAACAAGAGGTGACCGAGACGTGTAACCAATGGCACCCCATACCATCACGCCGGATGATACGCCAGTATGGCGATGACGAATACACGCTTCCAATGTGCGTTCACCGCGATGTCGCCAAACACGGATGCGACCATCATGATGCTATAAACAGAACCTGGATTCATTAGAAAAAATGACGTTTCGCCATTCGTGCACCCAGGTTCGTCTTTGAGTACACCATAGCAGGCGCTCCTGTTTGTGATGCAACGTCAAGGGTAACCGCATCCATGGTCTCCGAACTGATAACACATGCTGCTGCAAACGTCGTCGAACTGTTCGTGCAGATGGTTGTTGTCTTGCAAACGTCCCGATCTGTTGACTCAGGGATCGAGACGTGGCTGCACGCTCCGTTTCAGCCATGCGGATAACATGCCTGTCATCTCGACTGGTAGTGATACGAGGCCGTTGGGATCCAGCACGGCGTTCCGTATTACCCTCCTGAACCCACCGATTCCAATTTTGCTAATAGTCATTCGATCTCGACCAACGCGAGCAGCAATATCGCGATACGATAAATCGCAATCGCGATAGGCTACAATCCGGCCTTTATCAAAGTCGGAAACGTGATGGTAGGCATTTCTCCTCCTTACACGAGGCATCACAACAAGTTTCACCAGGCAACGTCGGTCAACTGCTGTTTGTGTATGAGAAATCGGTTGGAAACTCTCCTCATGTCAGCACGTTGTAGGTGTCGCCACCGGCGCCAACCTTGTGTGAATGCTCTGAAAAGCTAATCATTTGCATATCACAGCATCTTCTTCCTGTCGGTTAAATTTCGCGTCTGTGGCACGTCATCTTCGTGATGCAGCAATTTTAATGGCCAGTAGTGTAATAAAGCCTATTCCAAGGAAGGAAAGTCCTGACAGGTATGAATATTTCCGACATCAGTTTAGGCCCTAGCGCTCGAGTGGCGGGCCAACCCCGACCTCGTAAATATCGCAATAGACATGCATGTTGCCCTCCTCCCCCAACCCCCCCCCCCTCCCTACCCCTGGCGCAATCTTCAGTTCGCTTTAACTAGTATGTCGGAGCTCTCACCACCGTGTGTGTTGTACTGGAGTGACATCCATCCGCATTTGTCGAAACCATACCGCTATTGTTTCGTTTTCAATTTTCTAGTCCACTCCGAAGGCAGTGTTCGGAACCATAACACCAAAAATGATGAATTTACGTGACAATCCTAAAGGAATGCTGGAGACATTGGATGAAAGTGTGAAGGATATGAATGATTTGAGCGATGACAGTAGTAACAAAACTGTGCCAGTAGTCAATCGATTCGTATTACACAGTCTGATTGCTATTTCCAACCAGAAACCCAATTTGAGCCACAAGAAAGAGTGGCATTTCTGAAAGCTGTGGCTGGAAATGTACGTAACAAACGGAAAAAGAGGAGAAGGGTATCTATTTTCGATGAGGAGGACAGACTATTAAAGCAGCTACAGATGATTTACTCCAATGGAAAGAGTAACTTTAGGGATTGTGCTGTTTGCAGTAATAAGAAGATAGAAGGTGGTAGAAGGGAAAGTAATTACTACTGTAACACATGTCCCAGAAAATCAGCACTCCATCCGGGTGAGTGCTTCGAAAAGTACCGCACCTTGAAGAAACATAGGGCCTAAGGGACGAAATAGATGAAATGAAATACAAAACATGACTTTTATTCAGTACTATAATGTACGTGTAATTTGTTTTACATCTCATTTATACTCCACAAGCCAGCTGATGGTGTGGGGCGGGGAGTACGTTTTGTACCAGTAACTGAGTCCTCCAACCGTGCTCTTCTCGCGAATAGCGAGTGGGAAGAATGATTGTGGGTAAGCCTCTGTATTCGCTCTAATTTCTCGAATTTTATCCTCATGGCCATTACGCGAGTCGCGTGTGGGAGGAAATAATATAAATAATTCAAAAGCCAAGATCGCTTAAATACTATTTACTGGACAACCGGTTTCAACACAATGCAGGAGCCATCATCGGATATGAATGTAGATTAACATTTATAAACCATTTGGATATAACGATACTTGAGGCAGACCAGCTGATATAAAATCATTTTCACGAATCAAATGTTAAGCTACATTCAGATCTGACGATGGCACCCTCAGTGTGTTGAAACAGGTTATCCAGTAAACAGTATTTAAGCGATCTTGGCTTTTGAATTATTTCTACAACAGAGTGACCGCCCCACTACGCACTATGTGTTCACTGCAAAAAAGAAGTAATGTCCGACTCTTTGTGGAATGTGCTCTCTCGAGATTTCAGTAGTAAATTTCTCTGTGATGCACAACGCCTCTCTTGTAACGTCTGCCAAAGGAGTTTGTGAAGCATCTCCATAACGCTCTCGTGCCGACTAAACGATCCCACGACGAAACGCGTCGCTCTTTGTTGGATCTTCTCTATCTCTTCTATCAGTCCTATCTGGTAGGGACACAGATAGATGAACAAAAGAATCGGTCAAACAAGCGTTTTGTAGGCCACTTCCTTCGTGGATGAGTTATATTTCCTTAAGATTCTTCTTATGAATCTGAGTCTAACGTCTGCTTTTCCCACTATTTGTTTTATGTGGTCATTCCACTTAAGGACGCTCTCGATAGTTACTCGTACATATTTTACGTTAGATACTGTTTCCAGCGGTTTTTCATCTGTAGTGTAGTTGTCCAATAGTGGATTTCTTTTCCTATGTACGCACAACAAGCTAAATTTAGTTACGTTCAGTGTCAATTACCGGAGCCTGCACCATTCATCAATTCTCTGGAGGTCATTCTACAAATCATTACTATCTTCTGGCGTTGTAACATTATTACAGACAACCGCGTCATCTGTGAATTGCCTTAAAGAGCATCCGATGCTCTCTGCTAAATCATTAATATATTATGTAAACACTAACGGTTCTGTTACACTTCCTTAGGGTACTCGGGAAGTTACCTTTACATCTGTCGATTTTGTTCCGTTAAGAGCGACGTGTTGAGCTCCATGTACAAGGAAGTGTTGAATTAAGTCGCAAATCTGCTCCGATACCCGGTGTCAAATGCCTTTCTGAAGTCAAGGAACACGGCATCAACTTGAACGCCGTTGTCTGCGGCGGTATGGATCGCATAGATGAACAGAGCGAGCTGAATTTCGCAGGATCTCTGTTTGCGGAATCAATATTGATTTTTATAGAGGATATTTTCCTTCTCCAAGAACGTCATAACTATTGAGCATAAAACATGTTCCATAATTCTACAACAGATTGACGTCCACGATAGAGGTCTATAACTGCGTGCATCTGTCCTAAGGCCCTTCTTAAAAACGGGAATGACCTGCGCTTTCTTCCAGTCGCTAGGCACCCTTCGTTGCTCAAGCTATCTACAATAAATTACTGCTAGAAGTGAAGTAAGTTCTTTCGTAGAAGCTGTGTAGAATCTTACAGGTATTTCATCTGGTCCTGACGCCTTTTCACTACTAAGCGTTTGTAGTTGTTTTTCTGTTTCGCGATCGGGTATGTCAATACCTGCCACTTGGACGTTAGTACGACGATTGAGACGAGGGACCGTGTTACGATCTTCCGCGGTGAAACAATTTCGGAAGGCAGAATTCGGTATTTCGGCCTTCTCTCTGCTACCTTCCGTTTAGGCGCCAGTATGGTCACTGAGTGAGTGAATAGACGATTTTGACCTACGATTTTGCATACGACCAAAACCTCGCATGGTTTTTACTCAGATCGGTTGACAACGTTTTACTTTCAAGGTTACTGAACGCTTCTCCCATTGCTCTCCTTACGCTCATTTTCGCTTCGTTCAGCTTTTGTTTGTCAGCTAAGGTTTTACTTCACTTGAATCTGAGATGTTCTCTTTGTTTACGTAGCAGTTTTCAAACACGGCTGTTAAATAATGGTGGGCCTTTCCCATCCATTTAACCTTACACGGAACATACTAGTCTAGGGTATACTGCACGATAATTCGAATTTTTTCCATTTATTTTCCATATCTTCTGTTCTCATCACCGACTATTTGTTGCTGACTGCTCAGATATTTTGTTTAGTTTCTAGTTAGCTTTGGCATAATTTAATTATATGTAATAGAGGTTACTTTCAATGCAAATACTACAAGTGCAGTGGCAGTACAAGGCGGAAAAAAATATTGAGTGGAAAGGATTAATAAGTTATGTTTGCAGATTACTGACACAATTTGTTTGCAGAAAAATCGAAAAACCGGTAGAAGCCGTTCTCGGGGAAGATCAGTTCCGGTAGCGGAAAAATATCGGAAGGCGCAAAGACATTCTGACCCTACGACTTGTCTTAGAGGATACATTGTAGTAAGACAATCCTACGTTTGCAGCATTTGTAGATTTATCGATCTACGACTGAGGTTGGATGGATCACTGCCTCATGACACCAAACTTTTCAAATAAAACATGGTCCGTTGTAGGCTGTATATTTAAGTTCTTTATTTAATTTGTGAGAGTAGCTAATTTCGACATAGCGGTATTTTCAAGCACACGAGTGACATATATTTATGTACATCACGTTTTTCACTGTGTAAATATCGGATTCATCTTACACATATATGGCTACACGTTGTAAAACCCATAAACGCATATAGACAGACGTCAAATCAGAAAGCTACACCATCACATAATCTTCATTTAGTCTAGTAGTATGTGAATATTATGCTACTATTATGAAACTACAGCTTTAGTACTTGTCACGTGTGATGGTGTAGAATTATGATTTGGAATTTGTCCACATGGGTTATGGCGTGTAGCTATGTACAGGGTGGTCAGTAACGGTCCGTAAAACTGGTAAGGGTGCTGAGAAATATTTGTTATGAAAAAAATCCGATACGTTGTGCCGTTTCCGATTTAATTAGCACTGCAGTTAGCCAATCAGATCGTTGCGCGCGAAAATTCAAGCAGCCTGCCAAACACAGAGTCGCTAGACGTGTTCTTTGTTTTGTATCCTGAAACCGAACAGTTGTAGCTTTCGCTCACCTAGTTTTAATTTATCACTTCTGAAAAAGACATTTATTATCTGGTAATGAGCGTTTTAACAAGTGCTAACATACGGACCCACGTATGTCTGTGCATTATCGTATTTTAGCGCGCAAGTGCTTAAATTTTCTCGCGTAACGACCTGATTGGCTAACGTCTGTGCTAATTAAATTGGGAACGGCGCAGCGTATCGAATTTTTTTATAAAGCACAACCTACCTTGCACCATCCTTACAAACTTTTCAGATTGTTTCTGACCACATCGTATGAGTAAGATGAGTCTGACATTTACACAATACAAAACCTGATGTACCTAAGTTGTCAGACATGTGCTTCGAAACGACGTAATGTTGAAATTAGCTAATCACGCAAATGAAATAAATAACATTATTATAAAACCTACAACAGACTATGAATTCATTTGTAAAATATTTACAGGCTTTGAGCCTTGGGGAAACAAATTTCCTCTCCTAACTGACTGATGCCTTTCATTCCAGCGGCGTCTCTGTGATTCCGTTTCTGGTGCTTCAGTGTGGGAAACGAGAGCGAGAGTGGAAGAGCATCGTCTTTCGTTGGGCTTTAAGCGAAGGGAGTCCGTGAGGCACGTGGGCTATTGCCTCGCGCTCTGGAGGGCAGTGGCACCAATGACCTGGTCTTCTACCTGTCGAAAGCAGGTGTCGCCTTCTCACTGGCCCTCCTTCCCCCACCACAACGCCATTCCTACCCCCTCCCCAACACTCAAACGTCGCTTGCCTCCCCTTTGTGTGGGGCGACTAGCCTCTGGTGACGTCAGTGCTTCCGAATAGCCTGTGAGATAGAACTACGTGAGACCAATAGACGGGTAATACCACACGACTAGCCTCATTGTCTTGGACTGCTGGATACCCAGCTGTTCTCTCAATTCCCGCATTTGCCATGTTGCAACGTGTTATCTGGACTTCGTGCAGAATAGGGAGCGGTTCACTAGTTTAGGCAAATTAGAGTTTCGCTGGTCAA
The DNA here is from genome assembly GCF_023864345.2 of Schistocerca serialis cubense. Lineage (NCBI taxonomy): Eukaryota > Metazoa > Arthropoda > Insecta > Orthoptera > Acrididae > Schistocerca > Schistocerca serialis. The sequence continues at coordinate 220,527,017 of NC_064639.1, read as the reverse complement.
TAAATTTACACGAACTGGAAATAATTTTAATCGACGGTAGGCATCCCATGCAAGAGTTAAATAACTTTGCGATGTTTTGTGGCTAGTGCTAAACTTTTGCGGGCCGAAAAATCACGAAATTTTTGGACTTTTTCAGTTTTTCGCTTGTACTTCGAAAAAGCAAATACCACAGAAAATTTTCAAAATACCAAGATGAAAGGACATAATATTTCGCGTAGAATGGCCTACTTAAAAGTTAAAATCTGTTCAGCGGTTTTGCCGCAATCGATCGTCAAAAATAGGCAGTTTTTGCCGACGGGGCGGAAAAGGGCGTTATGCTCACAGTCCAATGGCTGCAACTCAAAAATGGCTACTCCAAATGAAAATTTTCTGTGGTATGTCTCGTTTCCGAGTTATAAGCGAAAAAATGAAAAAATAGTTCAATTTTTTCGGCCCTCAAAAGTTTAGCGTAAGCTAGAAACCGACGCAAACTCATTTACATCTTATTTGGGATGCCTAAAGTCGATTAAAATTATTTTTAGTTTATGCATGTTTACTGATCAGCGTGGCCTTGACCTGGGCTACTTTTTCTAGACTACAGCGTTAACATTGCGTGCCTTCAGCCGGAAGACTAGTTTGATGCAGCTCTCCACGCTACGGTTTCCTGTGAAAGCCTCTTCATCTCCGAACAGCTGCTGCATCCATTTGAACCTGATTACTGTATTCATGTCTTGGTCTACCTCCCCTCCTCCCCCTCCTCTCACTTTCACTCTCACTCTCTCACTTTCTCTCTCACACTCTCTCTCTCTCTCTCTCTCTCTCTCTCTCTCTCTCTCTCACACACACACACTCACACAGACACTTTCCTCGATTTGAAATTCACAAATCCTTCATACATCAGAATGTGTCCTATAAGCCAATTTTCGCCAAGTTGTCCAATAAATTTCGTTTCTCTCCATTCGATTCAATATCTCCTCATTAACTGCACAATCGAAGCATCTCATCTTCGGTATTCTTCTGTTGCGTAACATTTCAAAAGCTTCTATTCTCCTCTTGTCTAAACTGTTTATCGTCCACTTTTTACTTCCGTACAATGCTACATTCCTACTGCCTTCGGAAAAAACTTCCTAGCAATTAAATTTATACTTGGTGTTAACAAATTCTTCTTGTTCCGAAATGCTTTCCTTGTTATAGTCAGTTTGTATTTTATATCAAGCAACGGAAGAGATTATAAATGATATTTCTCAAAGGATTATACAGTGGTTCTCAGAAAATGAACACTAGCTACATTTTGAAGACAAACACTATATTCAGTTCCGTATGACAAATAGACATACCAGTCATTGATGTAGCACATTACGGAAAGTCAGTAAATAGGGCAAAATGTTTCAGATTTCTGGGCGTTCATATTGATGAAAATTTGAACTCGAAGAAACGTATTACTGAGCTTCTCAAACAATTAGGTTCAGCTACTTTTGCTCTCCGTATAATTGCTAATCTTGGAAACGAATAAACCCTTGGACATATTTTTCGTTTTTCCATTCAATTGTGTCTGATGGAATAAATTTATGAAGTAGCTCATCACTTTGAAAGAAAGTACTGATAGCACAAAAGCGAGTAGTAAAAGCAGTATGTGATGTTCAGACACGTACGACATGTAGGTACCTTGGGCCCGAAAACTTGGGGGAAATCGGTTGATAGGACAAATTCTGAAGCCTCACACTACATATATTCACTCATGAAATTCATCATAAATAATCCTTCACAAGTTTGAGAAGAACAGTGATGTCCAGATCTACAACACTAGAGCAAAAAATGACCTTTATTACTCATTATTAGAGGCGTCAGTAGCCCAAAAGTTGTTCAGTATGCAGCAACAAAAAATTTTGATCCTTTTACAAATACCACAAAAGTCTGTTAAATATCACTTAAAATCATTCGTCCTCGGCAACTTCTTCTATTCCAGTAACGAATTTGTTTTTAAAAACTGGTAGCCAATAAAAATAAGTAAACAAACTTGTTTTTTAGTGTAGTTGTATTAGTACAACTACAAAAATTAGTGTGTTCAATAATGTTAACACTAATGATGTACACACATCTTTTACACTGACTCGTTCCACTTCATTTCGATAAAAGAATCATTCGAATGATCTACGGAACATATAAACTAACTAACTAACTAACTAACTCTGCTCTGGGCATCATCAGTTGTCTTGCAGCCCAAAATAGCAAACCTCAAAGTTGTTATTTCTTGATCCTGAACTTTATTTCCTTCTCCAGATGTTTCTTTGGTTACCTTCATGGCTTTCTCACTGTTTAGATTCATTAACATCAGGGACTACAACTCTGTCTCCCTCCTTTCTCAACTACTACTTCCGTTTCATGTTCTTCGATTCTTGTAACTGCAATCTGGTTTATATACAAGCTTCTCTTCCTGTGTTGTATCCCGAGATCATTACTAACATTACTTTTAACTCATAGGACTTTTGGACTCACAACTTTTAAGTCGTCTAGTGAAACAACCAAACACGAAAATCAAACTGCTGAAATGGATCTGAAGCGCTCTTTTCTCGGTATAGATACAGTGTGTAAAGCATCTTTCTTGTTGAAATGAAGTAAAATATCAACAAACAGAGTAATGCATAATGTACTAGTATGCCTTTGCCACTTTACGACGACTGTGATCTTGGTTTTGTGACTTCGTTTTCACTTGACTAGAGACGAGTTGTATGGTTTTTTTGTTTGTGGTCTTGTTTTTCAGGACTAATGGGCTTCAAAATCCCTTCCAGGTACTTTAAGTCACAGTTTTCAGTTCTTTCTCTATATCACTTCGACAGAATTCTGGGGTAGTTCCTTTAACGGTGGCGTGGTAGATACCCACCGCCAAGACTGTTAAAATGAGTGAGTGCTTCGACGAAAGTGTCCTCGACTAACTTTGGGAATCCAGAGAACAGATTGTACCGAATATATGCATACAATCGGTGAAATGAGGATCAAAGCAATGCAGTGCACGAATAGGTAGAACAATGTAACAGTCTGAGGTGACAGAAGTCATGAGATACCTCCTAATATCGTGTCGGGCTTCCTTTTGTCCGGCATAGAGGAGCAATTCGACGTGGCACGGATTCAGCATGTCGCTGAAAGTCCCCTGTAGAAAAATTGAGCCATGCTGCCTCTATAGAGGCGCAAAAGCGTTGCCGGTGCAGGATTTTGTGCAAGAACTGACTTCTCGTTATGTCCCATAAATGTTCGATGGGATTCATGTCCGGTGTGGGTCGCTTAGACATTCGCTCGAATCGTCCAGAATGTTCTTCAAACCAGTCTAGTAGTATTGTGCTCCAGTGACGTGGCGTATTGTCATCTATAAAAATTCCATCGTTGTTTGGAAACCTTAAGGACATATATGGCTGCAACTGCTCCCCCAGTAGCTAAACATCCAGATGGCCCAGTCCATTCTATGTAAAGACATTCGACACCACTATGGAGCCTCCATAAACTTACACAGTTCCTGTTGACAACTTGGTCCCGTGGCTTCGTGAGGTCTGCACCATAAAAAAAATGGTTCAAATGGTTCTGAGCACTATGGGAATTAACATCTGTGGTCATCAGTCCCCTAGAACTTTGAACTACTTAAACCGAACCAACCTGAGGACATCACACACATCCATGCCCGAGGCAGGATTCGAACCTGCGACCGTAGCAGTCGCGCGGTTCCGGACTGCGCGTCTGCACCATACTCGACCTTACCATTAGCTCTTATGAACTGAAATCTGGACTCGTCTTACCAGGCCACGGTTTTCCAGTCATCTAGGGTGCAACCGATATGGTCACGATCCCCGAAAGGCGCTGCAGGCGATGTCATCCTGTTAGCAAAGGCACTCGCGTCAGACGCTTGCTGCCACAGCCCATTAACGCCTATTTTCGCAGCACTGTCCTGACGGCTACGTTCGTCGTACGTCCCACATTTATTAACGAGGTAATTTCACGCAGTTTTGTTTGTCTGTTAGCACTGACAATTCTACCCAAACGCCGCTGCTCTCGGTCGTTAAGCGAAGGCTGTCGGCCACTGCGTTGTCCACAGTGAAAGGTTGTTGTGGTCTTCAGTCCAGAGACTGGTTTGATGCAGCTCTCCATGCTACTCTATCCTGTGCAAGGATCTTCATCTCCCAGTACCTACCGCAACCTACATCCTTCTGAATCTGTTTAGTGTATTCATCTCTTGGTCTCCCTCTACGATTTTTACCCCCCACGCTGCCCTCCGATACTAAATTGGTGATCCCTTGATGCCTCAGAATATGCCCTACCAACCGATTCCTTCTTCTCGTCAAGTTGTGCCACAAATTTCTCTTCTCTCCAATTCTATTCAATACCTCCTCATTAGTTATGTGATCTACACATCTAATCTTCAGCATTCTTCTGTACCACCACATTTCGAAAGCTTCTATTCTCTTCTTGTCTAAACTATTTATCGTCCATGTTTCACTTCCATGCTTGGCTACACTCCATACAAAGACTTCAGAAACGACTTCCTGACACTTAAATCTATACTCGATGTTAACAAATTTCTCTTCTTCAGAAACGCTTTCCTTGCCATTGCCAGTCTACATTTTATATCCTCTCTAGTTCGACCATCATCAGTTATTTTGCTCACCAAATAGCAAAACTCATTTACTACTGTAAGCCTCTCATTTCCTAATCTAATTCCCGCAGCATCACCCGATTTAATTCGACTACATTCCATTATCCTCGTTTTGCTTTTGTTGATGTTCATCTTATATCCTCCTTTCAAGACCATGCCCATTCCGTTCAGCTGCTCTTCCAGGTTCTTTGTTGTCTCTGACAGAATTACAATCTCTTCGGCGAACCTCAAAGTTTTTATTTCTTCTCCGTGGATTTTAATTCCTACTCCAAAATTTTCTTTTGTTTCCTTTACTGCTTGCTCAATATACAGATTGAATAACATCGGGGAGAGGCTACAACCCTGTCTCACTCCCTTCCCAACCACTGCTGTCCCTCGACTCTTATAACTGCCATCTGGTTTCTGTACAAATCGTAAATAGCCTTTCGCTCCCTGTATTTTACCCCTGCCACCTTCAGAATCTGAAAGAGGTGAAAGGTAATGTCTGAAATCTGGTGTTCTCGGCACACTCTTGACATTCTGGATCTCGGAATATTGAATTCCCTAACGATTTCAGAAATGAAGTGTCCCATGAATCTTGCTCCATCTACCATTCCGCGTTCAGGGTCTGTTAATTGCCGTCGTGCTGCCATAATCACGTCGCAAACCTATCCACATAAATGACCTGAATACAAATGACAGCTCCGCCAATACGCTGTCCTTTTATACCACCATCTGTATATGTACATATCGCTATCCCATGGCTTTTGACACCTCATCGTAAGGTGACAATGAACAGTGTTGCCATACTCCTTTCTGAATCTTGATCCGTTTAGTTGCACCATATAAAATTCTCATTATGGTTTCTTGGTGGGTGTATAAATTCCGTATGAGGCAAATGAGGTGCTCTGGCACTTCCATATTTTTGAGTTCTTCAGATAACTTATTGTAGTCGACACAACCAAAGGCATCAGCATAGTCAACAAAGCAGAGTACACAACTTTCTGGAATTATTTTGCGTTTTCTGTAATCCGTCGAATGTTGGCTATTTGATCCCTCGTCCCTCTTCCCTCACGAATTCCAGCTTGTTATTCAGCTACATAACGGTCTATATACTTCCGAAGTTTTTAAGCATGTCTTTGCTAGCATTTGAGGTAAGCGTAATTGCTCGCTAATTCGAACACTCTTTAGAAATTCCCTTCTTTGGAATCGGGACAAATACTGACATTTTTCAGTCTCTTGGCCACTATCGAGGTCTCTATATTTGCTGAAATAATTAATGTAGCGCTTTCAGCGCATTCTCTCCAATAACTGAAAGATTCTGCTGGAACTCCATGTCCATTTGCCTTCTTTTTAGTTATACTTTCTAGGGCTCAAAATGGCTCTGAGCACTATGTGACTTAACATCTTAGGTCATCAGTCCCCTAGAACTTAGAACTACTTAACTAACCTAAGAACATCACACACATCCATGCCCGAGGCAGGATTCGAACCTGCGACCGTAGCAGTCCCGCGGTTCCGGACTGCAGCGCCTAGAACCGCACGGCCACCGCGGCCGGCATACTTTCTAGAGCCCATTTTACTTTAATTTCTAAAACAACTGGTTATCGTTCTAAGATCAGATAGCTTCATCATCACAAGAATGCAATTCTTCTTACATAAATCTTCTCCATACTCATCTGCTTCCGTTAGGTCTGTATAATTTCTATGTTTCATCATTCCAGTTCTCGCCTGGAATTTTCGTTTGATGTCTCTAGCTTTCTTGTAAAGATCTCTTGCCTTTCCCAGTCTGTCAGTCTGTTATTCTCTTCAACTTCTCTTCGTTGTTCGTTTAAGAAGGTATTCTTGTCTCTTCTAATTTACGAACATTTGCATTTAATTTAAATATTTCTGATGTATTCTCTTCGATTTTTTTTTTTTTTGCTTTCTTTCCTTCTGCTACAATTTGCAATGCCTCAGCCGATAATCATCTGGCTTTCTAGTTATTCGTTTCCTGGGGAATGTGTTTTTCTGCTGCCTCCTCGACAGCATAGAATACATCCGTCCACACCTCTTCTGGGTTTTTGTCTTCTAACTGTAATGCATTAAATTTCTTCCTGACTTCTAGTGTATAATGAGAAGGTATGCTGTGAAGGTACTCTCTGTAAGATGGAATAACTTTGGCTTCTTTCCTCAGTTTCAGCTGGAATTCTGCTATTAAGAGCTCATGATTTGATGCGTAATCAGCTCCAGGTCTTGTTTTTGTTGACTGGGTAGCACTCTTACATCTCTTATTACAAAGTAGGTAATCTGTTTGTCTCCGGTATTGGCCGTCAGGCGAAGTCCTGGTTTACAAGCGTCGTTGGTAATAAGCAGTGGTTGTATTTTCTCATTTACATGAAGGGGAAGGAGCGATCTGTTTTACTTGTAAAAAACTTTCTAAAGCCAAGATCGCATAAAAATTTCTATATTTTCAACGGCAGCTTTCAACAGACTTTGCTGTTACCCTCAGGTCTTCAAAATTTTTCCTAAAAAATGGTTCAAATGGCTCTAAGCACTATGGGACTTAACATCTGGGGTAATCAGTTCCCTAGAACTTATAACTACTTAAACCTAACTAACCTAAGGACATCACATGCATCCATGCCCGAGGCAGGACTCGAACCTGCGACTGTAGCAGCAGCGCGGTTCCGTACTGAAGCGCCTAGAACCACTCGGCCACATCGGCCGGCAAATTTTTCTGAAAAACATTTTGAGTTGGAACCTCACCGCCTGGTTGCCATGTAGCAACATATACAAAGGGTTGACAGTACTAAAACATTTTCAATCAAAACGCGAAGAACTCACAGATGATTGTTACGTCATAAAAATCACAATATACAATAAAATTCACAATTGTACCATATGCGCCGTCTTTGGAGGATCAGAAATCAACGAAGTATGTCGAGCTAAACTAAACAGATGTAATGCCGTGCATTTTATTATATAGTATGATTTTTATGTCGTAAGAACCATCTGTGAACGATGTGTATACGGACGTGGCCATGTAAACAGGGTGCTTTTTGACTGTAAATGTTTTATTACTGACAAACACTTGTACAAGTACCTACATTTTATCCACTAACATGGCAACCTGGCATGAAGTTCCAGCTGAGGACGAACACGTTTTCTAACAAAAATTCCGAAGACCTGAGGCTGACAGCAAAGTCTGACGAAACCGGTTGTTGAAAATAAATGTTTATGCGACACTGGCTTCAGAACGTTATTAACCGAATAACCAATGAATCTACGACGGGCATTTTTTTAAAGGTCAGATCTATGGCGAAATTAAAACCACGATGAAACACCGATGTAGCCATGCGCAGATATGTTGCGCAGTGTCTCTAGTATGCCTATCGATCATATCTCGTCACACTTTTCAATTCCTGGGCCAACGAGATATAGGGGTCTTGCAACGAACCTGTGACGTCACGCTAATCAGGTTCTCCCCCACACTTCGCGAACGCTCTGCTTCGTGAATGGCTAACGGCAAATCAATATGCAACTGAAAAGGTATTCACTAAAGGTCTTAAATTTCTCGTATGCTATCGAGTGCTTACACGTATATAAACGAACAGTCAAGAATTTTTGAACTCGTCTAAAATCGTTACTCGCTCCTCGCCGGAGACGGCTGCTGGCACTCGGAAGACCTGCAGAGTCACGTGCTCTGACGTACGCGCCACGGCCTTTCTTTCTCGTGGGCCTCGTTTCTCTTCTGACCGCACAGTGAGCACGTAAAGATGGCCAGAACAATAGTCTCCTTCCAAGAATGACGTACGTGCTGTCATTTAGTGTCTTCATGATGAGGATTTTCGCCTGATTTCATGCAGCCCACGTAACGTAACTATCTGTTTAATGCGTTTCCCTCTTCATGACATTTTCCTGCAGCGTTTTCGATGGGAAGTGATAGGCACCAGACAGTCGAGAGATAGCTCCCTCAAATTTTCATTTCTTTGCTCACGTGAGCCGCTGGCTATGATGACAGCAATTTGGCAGTATCTTCTACGACGAGGGTACCGGAATGTCGGTAAAACGCTACGACATTTATCTAAGTCTGAGCGGCGACTATGTAAGACGTAGCTGGAATATTTAGCGAACTGTTGCAAAATAAGACATTTTTGATTTTCTCTGTGTTTTCCATTTCGGGCCTTAAAAAAAGTTGTCCTCGTATGTATATGGTAGGAATTTAAGGAGATGAGACCTGGATAAATTGAAAGAACCAGAGGTTGTACAGAGCTTCAGGGAGAGCATATGGGAACAGTTGTCAGGAATGGGGGAAAGAAATACAGTAGAAGAAGAATGGGTAGCTCTGAGGGATGAAGTAGTGAAGGCAGCAGAGGATCAAGTAGGTAAAAAGACGAGGCCTAGTATAAATCCTTGGGTAACGGAAGAAATACTGAATTTAACTGATGAAAGGAGAAAATATAAAAATGCAGTAAATGAAGCAGGCAAAAAGGAATACAAACGTCTCAAAAATGAGATCGATAGGAAGTGCAAAATGGCTAAGGAGGGATGGCTAGAGGACAAATGTAAGGATGTCACTGGGGGTAAGATAGATACTGCCTATAGGAAAATTAAAAAGAGCTTTGGAGAAAAGAGAACCACCTGCATGAATATCAAGCGCTCAGGTGGATACCCAGTTGTAAGCAAAGACGGGAAAGCAGAAAGTTGGAAGGAGTATATGGAGGGTCTATAGAAGGGCGAAGTTCTTGAGGACAATATTATAGAAATGGAAGAGAACGTAGATGAAGATGAAATAGGAGATATGATACTGTGTGAAGAGTTTGACAGAGCACTGAAAGACCTAACTCGAAACAAGGCCCCGGGAGTAGACAACATTCCGTTAAAACTACTGACGGCCTTGGGAGAGCCAGGCCTAACAAAACTCTACCATCTAGTGAGCAAGATGTATGAGAGAGGCGAAATACCATTAGACTTCAAGAAGAATATAATAATTCCAATCCCAAAGAAAACTGGCGTTGACAGACGTGAAAATTACCGTACTATCAGTTTATTAAGCCACGGATGCAAAATACTAACACGAATTCTTTACAGACGAATGGAAAAACTGGTTGAAGCCAACCTCGGGGAAGATCAGTTTGGATTCCGTAGAAATGTTGGAACACGTCAGGCAATACTGACCCCACGACTTATCTTAGAAAAAGCTTTTGACAGTGTTGACTGGAATACTCTCTTTCAAATTCTAAAGGTGGCAGGGGTAAAATACAGGGAGCGAAAGGCTATTTACAGATTGTACAGAAAGCAGATGGCAGTTATAAGAGTCGAGGGGCATGAAAGGGAAGCAGTGGTTGGGAAGGGAGTGAGACAGGTTTGTAGCCTATCCCCGATGTTATTCAATCTTTATATTGAGCAAGCAATAAAGGAAACAAAAGAAAAATTCGGAGTAGGTATTAAAATCCATGGAGAAGAAATAATAACTTTGAGGTTCGCCGATGGCATTGTAATTCTGCCAGAGACAGCAAAGGACTTGGAAGAGCAGTTTAACGGAATGGACAGCGTCTTGAAAGGAGGATATAAGATGAACACCTACAAAAGCAAAACGAGGATAATGGAATGTAGTCGAATTAAGTGGGGTGATGCTGAGGGAATTAGATTAGGAAATGAGACACTTAAAGTAGTAAAGGAGTTTTGCTATTTGGGGAGCAAAATAACTGGTGATGGTCGAAGTAGAGAAGATATAAAATGTAGACTGGCAGTGGCAAGGAAAGCGTTTCTGAAGAAGAGAAATTTGTTAACATTGAGTATAGATTTAAGTGTCAGGAAGACGTTTCTGAAAGTATTTGTATGGAGCGTAGCCATGCTTGGAAGTGAAACACGGACGATAAATAGTTTGGACAGGAAGAGAATAGAAGCTTTCAAAATGTGGTGCTACAGAAGAATGCTGAAGATTAGATGGGTAGATCAAATAACTAATGTGGAGGTATTGAGTAGAATTGGGGAGGAGTTTGTGGCACAACTTGACAAGAAGAAGGGACCGGTTTGTAGGACATGTTCTGACGCATCAAGGGATCACCAGTTTAGTATTGGCAGCGTGGAGTGTAAAAATCGTAGAGGGAGACCAAGAGAGAAATATACTAAGCAGATTCAGAAGGATGTAAGATGCAGTAAGTACTGGGAGATGAAGAAGTTTGCACAGGATAGAGTATCATGGAGAGCTGCATCAAACCAGTCTCAGGACTGAAGACCACAACACAACAACGATTGTATATTACTAGACGGCTTTAAACGCTCAACGGGTCACCTATACCAATTGCAGGTTACCAATTTACTGGCTTTTACAGGCAACAAAAATTTGGTTTTCAGTATTTGGTTTAATTATTGATGGAATTTGAAAATTTAAAGTTCTGCGATAATCGACTCACTAAAATAAACACAATAAGTCAAGTATTAAAGTTAGAAACTTCGTGTGTGTCTTAAGGCTATGAAAGTCACGGCATGCATATTTCTCATACGGTTTTCATTCAGTATTTTAGAGCGAGAGCACTTACCGACTTCCAACAAACTTTACACGTAATTTCAAACCTTTTCCAAACTTTTTTCTCTGACAGCCCCTCCTCAGCACCATTACCACCACCACCACCACCACCACCACCACAACAACAAAACAATATAAAGAAAAAAGTTTATCGCTTAGTACACTTTTTCCGTTCATGCAATAAAAGTTCAACATCAGGCATTACGTTTTAATTTATTACTTCTTCACTACTAACTCTATTGCCAATACGTTTTGCAGAAAGTGTGTAAATGCACCTGCACTTCTTTTTTTTATTTTGTGACACATAGTTCAGTAGATATGACGACATAAACGTTGCTTTCCGTGAAAATCTAGCTTTTTTAAAACGAAGCGCAAATTACCCACACTGTTTGATCTTGTGTTTGATAATGAGAGCACTTAGCGATTTCCAAAAACAACTTTGCACGCGGTTTCAAAACTTCTCAAATTCTTTCTCTGTTGCAACCGCACAATATAAAGAAATGAAAACAGTTTATCGCGTACTAGATGTTCGTCGTTCATGCGGTAAAACGGCAACGCGCTTAACGTTAAATAGTTAACACATTAACTCTTTTGTAATCAGACGTTTGAAACTGTTTTGCAGATGTAAGGTCAATTCCTTAACGAACCGTTACTAGGGTGGAAGGAAACAGTGATTACTCGGAAATACCGGTTCTACAAATTTACAGTCGGATCCATGAACACGACAGTTCACTAAAATAAGGGTTGACACTTCGTTGAATAAACAGTTAGTCAGCCAATACAGCAGCAAGTGCATTTCAGATCAAGTAATTCAGTGAGCAAGCGTTTCTGTACGGAAAAAAGCAACCTCGCAGGATTAGAGCTTGACCTTCATTCCTTTAACTGAGACATCGGGAAAATGAGAGAAATTTCGTGGCAGCCTTTAGGGAGATGAAATTTCAGCAACACTGTGTTGGAGGCGTATCACAGCGAGAACGAGGGAGTTATTAGGATTATTGCTGTGGTTCGATATGTATGCGCCAGGATTTCTTTTTGTTGCGCCTGTAGCTCTCGTTGGTAATTGGAGAGACATTTTTTTCTTTTTACCTCATGCTATTGGCTATTTTTCTGTTTTTTTCCCTTCTGTCTGGGGCGCTAATTGTGTTTTCTGTTTGTTTTTCATGTTGCGTGTTTGCCGCTGCATGCAGTTCGCGTATTTGTGTTTCGCCCCGCCACGGGTTGTGCGGGTGTATTTGGCAGTGCGCCGTCAGTATTATTGTTTACGTCCCTGTTAACAATTTTTTCTGACCAGGCTGAAAAAAAAAGGTGCAGGAAAAGGAAACGGTAAGTCGAAGCTGTTTTTCAAGTGCTCTCCTTTCCGCTCGATCAGTTTCCGCTAAGGCGAATGCCTTCTGAGGCGTCAGCAAAAAATTTCGCATCCAAAGTAAAATTTAAAAATAGTAGTCCTTGAGACTGGAATTCTAATTAATCTTAAATGCGTCAACGTCGGAAAAAAATCATATTCTGCCTCGAGACAGAATGCTATTCTTAAATACTTTACTCTAAAGACGATGTGACGGAATTTTTTCTTTGCTTCATTTTTTCGTCCTTTATTAAAAATGGTTCAAATGGCTCTGAGCACTATGGGACTCAACTTCTGAGGTCATTAGTCCCCTAGAACTTAGAACTAGTTAAACCTAACTAACCTAAGGACGTCATCTACAAGCACATGAGTTTCACTGTGATTTTCGGTGACAAAAGTCATGGAATATCTCTTAATATCGTGTCAGACGTCATTTTGTCCGGTGTACTGCAGCAATTCGGCGTGGCGTGCACTCAACGAGTCGTTGGAAGTCAAGTCCCCTGCAGAAAGGATGAGCCATGCTCCCTCTATAGCCGTCCACAATAGCGAAAGTGTTGCCAATGTAGGATTTTGTGCACGAACTGACCTCTCAATTATGTCACATAAATGTCTAGGTGGCCAAATCATTTGCTCTAACTATCCAGAATGTTCTTCAGACCAATCGTGAACAATTGTGGCCCGGTGACATAGGGAATTGTAATTCGTAAAAATTCCATCGTTGTTTGTGAACATGAACGGCTAGAATGGTCAAGCCGGGGTTTTCCAGTCGCCTAGAATCCATCCGATACGGTCACGAGCCCAGGAGAGGTGCTGCAGGCAATGTCGTTCTGTTATCAAAGGCACTCGCTTCGGTCGTCTGCTGCCATACCCAATTGAGGCCAAATTCGCCGCAGTGTTCTCACGGATACATTCACAGTACGTCCCACTTTGATTTCTGTGGCTTTTCATATAGCGCTCCTTGTCTGTTAGCACCGACGACTCTATACTTACGCCGCTGCTCTCTATCGTTAAGTGAAGGCTGTCGGCCACTGCGTTGTCCGTGGTGAAAGGTGATGCCTGAAATTTGGTATTCTCAGCACACTCTTGCCACTGTGGATCTCACAGTATTGAGTTCTCAAACGATTTTCGAAACAGAATGTCCCATACACCTAGTTCCAACCACATTTCCGCGTTAATTCTGTTAATTCCTGAAGTGCCGCCATAATCACGTCGCAAACCTTTCCACATGAATCACCTGAGAAAAAAATGACAGCTCCATCAAAGCATTTGCCTTTTATACATTGTGTACGACCACCATCTGTATCTGCGCATATCACTATCCCATGACTTTTGTCACCTTAGTGAATGTCATATGACACAAGCAAACAAACACATAAAATGCAGCACGTCTAAATTTTCTGTTCTGTGAATGCTACCCCATAGATTTTTTTTATCTATATACAGGGTGGTCCACTGATGGTGACCGGGCCAAATATCTCACGAAATAAGCGACAAACGAAAAAACTACAAAGAACGAAACTTGTCTAGCTTGTAGGGGGAAACCAGATGGCGCTCTGGTTTGCCCGCTAGATGGCGCTGCCATAGGACAAACGGATATCAACTCCATTTTTTAAAATAGGAACCCTCCATTTTTTATTACATATTCGTGCAGTACGTAAAGAAATATGAATGTTTTAGTTGGACCATTTTTTCCACTTTGTGATAGATGGCGCTTTAATAGTCACAAACATATGACTCACAATTTTAGACGAACAGTTGGCAACAAGTAGGTTTTTTAAATTAACAGAATGTAGGTACGTTTGGACATTTTATTTAGGTTGTTCCAATGTGATACATGTACCTTTGTGAACTTATCATTTCTGAGAACGCATGCTGTTACAGCGTGATTACCTGTAAATACCACATTAATGCAGTAAATGCTCAAAATGATGTCCGTCAACCTCAATGCATTTGGCAATACGTGTAACGACATTCCTCTCAACAGCGAGTAGTTCGCCTTCCGTAATGTTCGCACATGCATTGACAATGCGCTAACGCATGTTGTCAGGCGTTGTCGGTGGATTACGATAGCGAATATCCTTCAACTTTCCCCACAGAAAGAAATCCCGGGACGTCAGATCCGGTGCACGTGCGGGCCATGGTATGGTGCTTCGACGACCAATCCACCTGTCATGAAATATGCTACGCGAGCTATGTACCGGACATCCATTATGTTGGAAGTACATCACCACTCTGTCATGCAGTGAAACATCTTGTAGTAACATCGGTAGAACATTACGTAGGAAATCAGCATACATTGCACCACTTAGAATGCCATCGATAAAATGGGGGCCAATTATCCTTCCTCCCATAATGCCGCACCATACATTAACCCGCCAAGGTCGCTGATCTTCCACTTGTCGCAGCCATCGTTGATTTTCCGTTGGCCAATAGTGCATATTATGCCGGTTTACGTTACCGCTGTTGGTGAATGACGCTTCGTCGCTAAATAGAACTCGTGCAAACAATCTGTCATCGTCCTGTAATTTCTCTTGTGCCCAGTGGCAGAACTGTGCACGACATTCAAAGTCGTCACCATGCAATTCCTGGTGCATAGAAATATGGTACGGGTGCAACCGATGTTGATGTAGCATTCTCAACACCGACGTTTTTGAGATTCCCGATTCTCGCGCAGTTTATCTGCTACTGATGTGCGGATTAGCCGCGACAGTAGCTAAAACACCTACTTCTGCATCATCATTTGTTGCAGGTCGTGGTCGACGTTTCACATGTGGCTGAACACTTCCTGTTTCCTTAAATAACGTAACTATACGGCGAACGGTCCGGACACTTGGATGATGTCGTCCAGGATACCGAGCAGCATACATAGCACACGCCCGTTGGGCATTTTGATCACAATAGCCATACATCAATACGATATCGTTTTCCACAAGTGGTAAACGGTCCATTTTAACACGGGTAATGTATCACGAAGCAAATACCGTCCGCACTGACGGACTGTTACGTGATACCACGTACTTATACGTTTGTGACTATTACAGCGCCATCTATCACAAAGCGAAAAAAGTGGTCCAACTAAAACATTCACATTTCTTTACGTACTACACGAATATGTAATAAAAATGGGGGTTCCCATTTAAAAAAACACGGTTGATATCCGTTTGACGTATGGCAGCGCCATCTAGCGGGCTAACCATAGCGCCATCTGGTTTCCCCCTGCAAGCTAGACGAGTTTCGTTCTTTGTAGTTTTTTCGTTTGATGCTTATTTTGTGAGATATTTGGCCCGGTCACTAACAATGGACCACCCTGTATAATCAGAAGAACAGAGATCTGAAAGAAAGTGATGGGAGGGAAAGAAAACAAAGCGCTGACTTCAGATTTCACGGGCATCGAATGTATTAAAATGAGGATCGGAACGACTCAAGGACTAAATGTTTAGCAAAAAGTGTTGAAATGTGCAGTAAAGGACTCGTGATTCCAACTGAATAAAGTTGTTGAGATTCTGCAAGCGATTAATGTGTGTTGAGCAGCTGATGTGGCTGTTACACGGTCAGTACTACTGACATAATAATATTGTTTGAGTATATCGCGCTGCATAGACAAAAACGTCACAATAATATTTTTGACCGGGAGGAGTAAGTTAGAACTCTGCCTTCATCGAACATTTCGGCGCTCAACGATGTGGAACTCACATATATCGCTACTGAGTTGTTTGCAATGGAAAACACTGTCACAAATTATGCAGGACGGGTGAAACAGGTCTGAAAAACTTACAGTGACTATTTCAAGCGGCTAGGGTCTCGTGCACCCGTGGTCTAGGGGTAGCGTCATCGGTCCAGAGTTCTACACCCACTATCGTTTAAGTTTTGATTAATAATCAGCATTGTCAGCCGAAACCTGCGGCATAAGAAGTCGCCCTCATTCTGCCAGCGGCCTTGGTAAAGAGGGCGGTGGAGCGGTTCTTGTCCTTGGGGTGGGAAAATGCCCCTAATGGCGGAAGAATCAGCAATGATTATCGACATGAGGGTGCAGAAGGCAATGGATACCACTGCATTAAAGACACATAACGTGTATCGACAGGACATGTGGATGACTTAAAGAGGAGGGCTTAAGAACAAATTACGAATAAATAACATTCTATCAGAATTTCTAAAATCATTGGGAGAAGTGGCTTCAAAATGACTATTCACGTTGGTGTGTAGAATGTAGGAGTCTGGCGACATACCATCTAACTTTCGGAAAAATATCACCCACAAAATTCTGAATACCGGAAGAGCTGAGAAGTGCGAGAATTATCGCTCAATCAGTTTAACAGTTCCTGCATCAAAGTTGCCGACAAGGGTAATATAAAGAAGAATGTAAAGGCACCAGAGAGGCAATTATGACGTTGCGGGTGACGATGGAAGCAAGACTATAGAAAAATCAAGACACCTTCATAGGATTTGTATACCTGAAAAAAGCGTTCGACAATGTAAAATGGTGCAGGATGTCCGAAATTCTGAGCAAAATAGAAGTAAGGTATACCAAGAGACGGGTAATATTTAACGTGTACAAGAGCCAACGCGGAATAATAAGAGTGGACGACCAAGAACGAAGTGCTCGGATTAAAAAGGGTGTAAGACAGGGACGTAGTCTTTCGCCGCTACTGTTCAATCTGTGCAGCGAAGAAGCAATGATGGACATAAAAGAAAGGTTCAGAAGTGGATTTAAAATTCAAGGTGAAAGGATATCAATGATACGATTCGCTGATGACATTGGTATCCTGAGTGAAAGGGAAGAAGAATTAGCGTGATGTGCTGAATGAAACAGAATATGGTTTGAGAGTAAATCTAAGAAAAACGAAGGTAATGAGAAGTAGCAGAAAAGAAAACAGCGATAAACTTAATATCGGGATGTGTGATCTCGATGTAGATGAAGTCAAGGAATTCTGATACCCAGGCAGCAAAATAACCCATGACTGATGGAGCAAGGATGATATAGTAATTATACTAGCACTGGTACAAAGGGCATTCCTGGCCAAGAGAAATCTGCTTGTAGCAAACATAAGCCTTAATTTGAGGTAGAAGTTTCTGAGAATGTACGTTTGTAGCACAGCTTGTGTGGTAGTGAGTCGTGGACTGTGGGAAAACTGGAAAAGGACAGAAGCATTCGAGATGTGGTCCTAGCTACAGACGAATGTTGAAAATTAGGTGGACAGGTAAGGTATGGAATGAGGAGTTTCTACGCAGAACCGGCGAGGAAAGGAGTATACGAGGAACACTGACAAGAAGAAGGGACAGGATGATAGGACATCTGTTAAGGCATCGGTACTGGAGGGAGCTCTACAGGGTAAAAACTGTAGATTGGGATACATCCAGAAAATAATTGAGGATATAGGTTACAAGTGCTGCATCGAGATAAAAAGGTCGGCACAGTAGAAGAATTCGTGGCGGCCGGCATTAAACATTACTCAAGAAAAGTCTGCTAACGTTTTGGGGCATCTAACATGGCGGCGCCGGCTTCAAAACAACGTATAACGTTAAGGATACAGCACCTTCTCCCCTTATCGTAGCTTCATGGGGGAGATTTATTTGCGCACAGAAAAACGTTGACAGCAAAAGAGAACAATGTAACCTGTGAACGGTATACATAGCAAGAACCAAAATACAATTTGCAGCCTTCCTTCTCGCCGGCGGTTGTGGCAGAGCGGTTCTAGGCTCTTCAGTCTGGAACCGCGAGACCGCTACTGTCGCAGGTTCGAATCCTGCCTCCGGCATGGAGTGTGTGATGTGCTGAGGTTAGTTAGGTTTAAGTAGTTCTAAGTTCTAGGGGACTGATGACCTCAGATGTTAAGTCCCATAGTGCTCAGAGCCATTTCAACCATTGAACCATTTTGAACTTCCTTCTCTTAAATAGCAAAAAAAAAAAAAAAAAAAAAATTATTTATTTACAAGCAGCTAGGAGGCTAAATTAACTGAGCAGCTGATATATTTACTTCGCTTGAGCATCACACACACACACACACTTTTCTGCGACAGTTGAAGGCATTGACCCAGATATAAGTAGTTCCATTTGCCAGGACCCGACCAAGGTTATTGGGGAGTTGACTAGCAGGCGAATGCCGGAGATAATAGTCCCCTTCCAGATATTCCAGATCGGATTCGTTCTGCCCCATTGCCAGCCTGCTGGGACCTTCTGGCTGAAAACAACCGCGACGGCGTAGATGTTTAGTGGGCCGGATCTCAAACACCCCACTGTGCTCTTTAGAGTAGAGGATGAGAAACGCTGGTGAACAGATGTTTAAAATCTAAATATCATTTTTCATAACTTGCACGCTACTTTGTAGCCAGCGGTACTTTAAAAGACAAAATATTTTGGAAACAGTAATTGGTTTGTTAAACGAATACGATGTAGGGCTATAATAAATGACTGATTATTTTCGGTGTTCTATATTTCCTAACGTATTACCTGAACAAATACGACTGATGCATGGAATAGAAATGTAACGTCACGAAGTTTGCATAGCGCCAACCATTTGGCGTTGCGAGTGCTGTGCCTTGACAAAATGGAAGCAAAGCAAGAAGAGAATTTTTGTGTGGTTAAATATGCGAGATGTTTATCTGTTAAAACACTGTAGTGCGCATTCAGAAGAAATTATGGAAAAGAACCGCCACGTACACAAAGCAATGCGCATTGGTACCGACTTTTTAGGGGCACTGGTTGTCTTTGTAAACAGAAAAGTACGTGTCGACCGAGTGTGCCAGATGCTGCCGCGGAGAGTTTCGCACGCACTCCACAAAAATCAACGGTTCTCGCAAACCACGAGCTTGGAATATCGCAGCGAACTGTCTGGAAGAATTTGCGACGGCCACTACTTTTTGAACCTTACCGTCCGCAAATCGTGCAACAATTAAAAAAATGGTTCAAATGGCTCTGAGCACTATGGGACTTAACATCTGAGGTCATCTGTCCCCCAGAACTTAGAACTACTTAAACCTAACTAACCTAACTAACCTAACGACATCACACACATCCATGCCTGAGGCAGGATTCGAACCCGCGACCGTAGCGGTCGCGCGGCTCCAGACTGAAGCGCCTAGAACCGCTCGGCTACAACGGCCGGCACAGCCACGGTCTCCGAGATGATAGTCCATGCTGCTGCAAACGTCGTCGAACTGTTCGTGTAGATGGTTGTTGTCTTGCAAACGTCCCCATCTGTTGACTCAGGGATCGAGACGTGGCTGCACGATCCGTTACACCCATGCGGATAAGATGCCTGTCATCTCGACTGCTAGAGATACGAGGCCTTTGGGATCCAGCACGGCGTTCCGTATTACCCTCCTGAACCCACCGATTCCATATTCTGCTAACAGTCATTGGATCTCGACCAGCGCGAGCAGCAATGTCGCGATACGATAAACCGCAATCTCGATAGGCTACAATCCGACCTTTATCAAAGTCGGAAACGTGATGATACGCATTTCTCCTCCTTACACGAGGCATCACAACATCATTTCACCAGGCAACGCCGGTCAAGTGCTGTTTGTGTATGAGAAATCGGTTGGAAACTTTCCTCGTGTCAGCACGTTGTAGGTATCGCCACCGGCGCCAACCTTGTGTGAATGTTCTGAAAAGCTTATCATTTGCATGTCACAGCATGTTCTTCCTGTCGGTTAAATTTTGCGTCTGTAGCACGTCATCTTAATGGCCAGTAGTGTAATATTGTTAACGAATTAAAGACATATACCGAGAGAACATCAGTAATGAATTAAAATACAGTTAAAAAAGTACTGATGTTGTTATAGCCTCTGTCATTGTTCTCCCGCAACCAGAAAATTTCAATTAATAATGACTTATGATGTTCAACTAACAGCTAATGAACCAAATCCGACAATAGAAAATTTTTTCTTTTTTCTCCCCCTCAGAGAATACCAATTCCATATCTTCTGTTCCGTGCGCGACGTGCGATACTGCAGCCTTGATGGCCCCTGCGGCGGCCATTGCACGGTGGTACCGGCGATGGGAGATGCCGCCACTTCCAAGGAACCTATTCGCGTCCGCCACACCCGTGACCAGAAAACAGTACCGCGAGTTTTCCGTCGCCGGCTGCTATGAAGGTCGGCTCCAGACCTACGAAAGTCAGTTATTCCGGCTTCGAGAGCCTCTCCTAGCCTCCGGTAGGGCACTACATGCCCCATCGTCTTACGACGCTCTCGAAGTTCATCGTAGGAACGACACTGCGTGTTCCCTGTTCATCGTTGTTCCCTTCGCGCAATCAGACTGTACCCGGGACAGACTTTTCTGTTCATATTCTGGTGTTATGCAGGACAGCTTATTTGGACTTAGAATATTTTCCACGCAAGTGTATTTGCCTATGGAGATCCTAACGGTGTTACCTTGTCAGACTCTAGAATCACCATACTCTGAGGCACTACAATTGTGATTTTGTTATTGTCATCGACGCAGGCGTTTCTTTGTTTGGTCAGTGAACTTTTGTAAGCTTTGATCACACTTATTCCTGTGCCAGTGCAAGCGACACATCACGTACCCCATCAGGTCTCAGGTGGATACTTCTCTCCGAAGAGTCGCGTCGATAGCAAATCACGCCTTAAGTGCCACGTTGTGCCGAACATAAAGCAGGAATTCTGAACGAGATGTGGGAATGCAGACAGACGAAGGAGGAAAGTAAGTTTATGTATTTAAGCTTTCCCACATTTATGGAATTCAGGAACGCAGTTTGCAGCAGCATGGACTATCAGCTCGGAGACCATGGCTGCGGTTACCCTTGACGCTGCGTCACAGGAGCGCCTGCGATAGTGCAATCAGCGACGAACCTGGGTGCACGAATGGCGAAACGTCATTTTTTCGGATGAATCCAGGTTCTATTTACAGCATCTTGACGGTCGCATCCGTGTTTGGTGACATGGCAGTGAACGCACATTAGAAGCGTGTATTCGTCATCGCCATACTGGCGTATCACCTGGCGTGATGGCAGGGGTTGCCGTTGGTCACCTCTCGTCGCATTGACGGCACTTTGAACAGTGGACGGTACATTTCAGATGTGTTAAGAACCGTGGCTCTACCCTTCATTCGATCCCTGCGAAACCCTACATTTCAGCAGGATAATGCACGACCGCATGTTGTATGTCCTGTACGGGCCTATCTGGATACAGAAAATGTTCGACTGCTGCCCTGGCCAGCACATTCTCCAGATCTCTCACCAATTGAAAACGTCTGGTCAATGGTGGCCGAGCAACTGGCTCGTCACAATACGCCAGTCACTACTCTTGATGAACTGTGGTATCGTGTTGAAGCTGCATGGGCAGCTATACCTGTACACGCCATTCAAGCTCTGTTTGACTCAATGCCCAGGCGTATCAAGGCCGTTACTACGGCCAGATGTGGTTGTTCTGGGTACTGATTTCTCAGGGTCTATGCACCCAAATTGCGTGAAAATCTAATCACATGTCAGTTCTAGTATAATATAGCAATTTTAATGGCCAGTAGTGTAGATATGTTGTTCACCTGTTAGGATGTGTGAATAACGGCTACTAAAATTAACTGGAGCTGTTATGTTTAATATTCATTGAATTTAATACTGAATTAAGCTTAACAGTTCCATCCTAAAGAGTGGTTGGAGGTCGCGCCAAATTTTCATAGTGAGGCGGAATTTCCAGGGGTGTTTGGGAGCTTTGGACGGCAAACATATAGTACTGTAGATCCTGTACAACACTAGAAGCAGCTATATCAATTAAAAGCATGGTTTCAGCATTCTTACATTTACTTTCGTCGACGCAAACTACTTATGAATGAGAGCGATCCGCAAAGAAGAGCCAGGATGGCTTTGACACATTCATAACCCCAGAACCAGTCTTCATCTTCAGTACGTATTCGTCGGAAATACGAATGATTTTTAAATTATTTTTCAGCTTTGTCTTTGTTTTGTTTCCAGGTTGTTCCTATTTGTGAGGAACTGTAGATAGGCATTTCGTTTCACTCGGTCTTCATCATCCCTGGAATCAACCGAAAATAAGGAATAGTCGATAATCCTTCTCAAATTTCACGTGTTTGTCGTTAGACGACTCGGCCAATGTGCTAACGCAATGGAAAATTTGAATCCGTGAGAAAATCTGCACCTTTTACAGTCTGGTTTTCGTGGAACACAAGCGAGCGAGCATTCGCAGACAATTCACTACCAAGCACTTCTATCTATGCACAAGCGTTTGCAGTAGAAGGAACGGAAGGGAACATGAGGTGCCGCGCATGTCCTACGTACGCTGCGTTATTTTTCATTTTATTTTATTTCTTTTTTAGGTGGAAACGGGATACGACACTGTTCAGTTATAGTAACGATGCAGAACTTTGATATTCACAGAGGATTATTTTGCATGGTGAGCGCACGGTATTTGAGAAGCAAGCAAAATGGCACAGGAAAAGTAGAATTCAGTTACACGAATTTGTATGTAAACGTGAAATACGTCAAGGTAGTGCGCTCAGTACTGACACTGTGTTTCAGCTTACCTTAGTATTATTCCAAACCTTTCCACATGTGCCGTTTCACGCTTTTCCTCGGCTTCTGCTTACAGTCGAGGAGGAAATTTAAAACAGAGCACTGACTACCGACGAGTGACTTAACCTGATGGAAGGCTAGCATTTACACTCTGGTTATTAACAACCAACACATTTTAACAGCTGCCATTTATCAGATAGTTACTGTTGTCTGCAGTGACATATACGAAACACATCAATGATTGTATTAAAGTACATACAAGAGAAAAATATCGATATGTGAGTATGATTAACGTAATGTGAAATATACGTAGACAAGTCACACTGGCTGCTTGATAAAATCTGATGCATAGTGCGGTCAGAAACAGTCTTAATAGCTTGTAAGGGTGTTGCAGGGTAAGTTATGCTGGGATAAACTGAAGAGCCAAAGAAACTGGTGCGCCTGCCTAATATCGTGTAGGCCCCCGGCTAGCACGCAGAAGTACCGCGAAACGACGTGTCATGGACTCGACTAATGTCTGAAGTAGTGCTGGAGGGAACTGACACCATGAATCCTGTACGGCTGATCATAAATCCGTAAGAGTACGAGAGGGTGGGGATCTCTTCTGAACAGCACGCTGCAAGGCATCCCAGATATGGTCAATAATGTTCATGTCTGGGGAGTTTAGTGGCCAACGGAAGTGTTTAAACTCAGAAGAGTGTTCCTGGAACCACACTGTAGCAATTCTGGACTGTGAGGTGTCGCATTGTCCTGCTGGAATCGCCCAAGTCCGTCGAAATGCACAATGACATGAATGGATGCAGGTGATCAGACAGGGTGCTTACGTACGTGTCATCTGTCGAGTCTTAGCTAGACGTATCAGCGGTCCCACATCACTCCAACTGCACACGCTCCACACCATTACAGAACCTTCACCAGCTTGAACATGCAGGGTCCAGGGATTCATGAGGTTGTCTCCATACCCATACACATCCATCCACTCTATACAATTTGAAACGAGGCTCGTCCGATCAAGCAATATGTTTCCAGTCATTAACAGTACAAAGTCGGTGTTGACCCAGGCGAGGCGTAAAGCTTTCTGTCGTGCAGTCATTAAGGAACACGAAAGGGCCTTCGGCTTCGAAAGCCGATATCGATGATGTTTCGTTGAATGGTTCGCACGCTGACACTTGTTGATGGCCCAGCATTGAAATCTGCAGCAATTTGTCACGTTGAACGATTCTCTTCTGTCGTATTTTTTTCGTTCTTGCAGGATATTTTTCCGGCCGCAGCAATGTCGGAGATGTGATGTTTTACAGGATTCCTGATGTACACGGTACACTCGAGAAATGGGCGTACGCGAAAATTCCCACTTCATCGCTACCTCAGAGATGCTGTCTCCCATCGCCCATGCGCTGGCTATGACACCACGTTCAAACTCGCTTAAATATTGACAACCTGCCATTGTAGCAGCAGTAACCGAGCTATCTACTGTGCCAGACACTTTGTAAGAGGTATGCGCTGTCTGCGATATGTAAGCTATAAGAGAATCTGAGACCAAAGAGCAGTGTTGACTGCAGTACGAACTGTGTAGTAGTAGCAGTAAATTGTTGCTAGCGAGCAGTCGCCTGTCTGCTCTGGTCTGGTGTATCATGTTGGCTGGGCCGGTCGCGGTGCAGCGATGCCGAAGCCTGAGTATTATTGCATATGGTAAAAAAGAAGCCTCGCGCATATCTAGTAATGTTATGTAAAGTCCCATGTAAATCTTTTAAAAATGTTCTAATAATAATCTTCGTGATATAAAGTAATTTCTAAAAAACATTCATTTCAGTTTAAAGAATTTACTAATTTCTTCAATCCATAATCATTCCTATTGTTACAAAAGAAAAATCAGTTGCTTCCTTTCATAAATGACAAATCTATTGGTCAGCATTGCACAGAGCTGTCCCGGAAAGATTTTATATAAGAGCAGATATATTCGCCGTTTTTATTGAGGTAAGAATTTTTCCTTTTTTTATTCAGAATGATCTTATAGGGCCATGACGCAGCGCTGCTGTCGTCCAAATTCTACCAGGTTACTGAATTTATTTTTTATTACGAGGTTAAGGAATTTTTCTGTTTCGAGCTTTCATTAAATGGGAACCAGTTTTGTTCTGAGGTTACACTAAAATTAGTATCATTATCCACAATATGTATTATAATATTTTTTTTCTGTAGGGAGGTTATAAATGTGAAAGGAATGAATTTCGTGGGGACGTTACACTTAAATTAGAATCATTGACCCAATAATATTCATTATTTTATTTATATTTTTTGTGGGGAGGTTACAACTCGTTGTCTTATATAGGCGTTGCTGACCGCTGCGCCGCATTGTGCCTGTTTACATATCTCTGTATATGAGTATGCATGCCTATACCAGTTTCTTTGGCGATTCAGTGTATATAACTTCACTGTCGAAGCAAAACGATTTTGTGATCGGCCGATCGAAAAATCATTCATGCACGCGTAGCTCAACGTTGCACCGTTGCATACTGTCTCCCCCCCCCCCCCCTCTCTCTATCTCTCTATCTCTCTATCTCTCTATTGCCTCTTCGTGCAACTGCCACGCGCCGGGAGTTTCCCCATGTGGACGCACCTTCTTGACAGTAGATTCAAATTTGCTGCTATAGGAAAGCAAAAGGAAGGGAGCGGGGAAGAAAGGATGTGGAGGAAATGGGTTCCTTTGTTCGAGATGGATGACGGATCGGCCGAGGAGGGTCCAATCGCGCAAGGGTGGCGCCGCCCGCGTGACAGATCGCCCCATCAGAGCGGCCATTTCTCACGGGCCGGCCTCGCGAGGTGGACATCATCACGGACGGTACGCTCTCCGCCGAATCCAATAGCGGGGCGGCTCTCACCACTCCGCCGGTGGCCGGAGCCTCGCCTCCACGTAGCGGAACGACGTCGCCGCGGCCTGCTATCGACTGCCGCTAACCCCTTGACATTTAAAACGCTTTTCGGCTCTCCGTACCCCTCCAGCTTGCATGGAGGATCAATACCACCAGCCAGCACTTCTTGTCGATTTGTCGTCGCCGCACGCGCGTTGCAAAGAACCGGCCCGAGCCAATGCAATTCCGACGTCTTCGTCCACAGATTCTTCTGCCTCGGTAGAGAACTGATCGACGTTCCGAGAGCGATAGTAGCAACCAGAAGCTCCCCACTCCAGCCTCCACCTCCCCCAAACCCGGTTATTTAAATAATCGGACTCCCATGTACAAAGGACCGGCCGGTGTGGCCGTGCGGTTCTAGGCGCTTCAGTCTGGAACCGCGTGACCGCTACGGTCGCAGGTTCGAATCCTGCCTCGGGTATGGATGTGTGTGATGTCCTTAGGTTAGTTAGGTTTAAGTAGTTCTAAGTTCTAGGGGACTGATGACCACATATGTTAAGTCCCATAGTGCTCAGAGCCATGTACAAAACACCTTCAGATCTCTGCCTACCTTACAAATCAGTTAACATGTTAAATATTTGACGTTAAGCATGTAAAACGTTTGTGGTTAAAGGCACTGTAGTTTTTCAAGCATCTCAGTGTTCACGACATCATATCTCTTGAACTGTTTGTCGTACAACGATATACGAGAGCTATCCACAAAGTACATTACGTTTTGGAATAAAAAATAAATAAAGTATTGTAAATTTTTTTTTATTATATAAGATGAAAGCCAAACTTAAATACTACTTTTCTACATAGTTGCCATTTAAATTAAGGCACTTATCGGAGCGATGGACGAGCTTGGAAATTCCTTCGCCGTAAAATTCGGCCGCCTGCGCCTTCAACCACGTGGTTACCTCTTCTTGAAGCTGTGCGTCGTCATCAAAACGCTGCATAGCCAACCACTTCTTCATTGCTGGGAATAAGTGGAAGTCGCTCGGTGCCAGGTCGGGACTGTACGGCGGATGAGGAAACAACTCCCACCTAAAAGATTCGAGAACTTCACGAGTGGCATTTGCCGTGTGGGCCCGAGCGTTGTCGTGAATCAGCAAGATCTTTGAGCCCAACTTTCCCCTGCGCTTGTTTTGTATTACTCTTCTGAGGTTGTGCAGAGTTTGGCAATACCTTTGAGAGTTTGTTGAAGTGCCTCTTTCCAGGAAATCCACAAAAATCACACCTTTTCTGTCCCAAAAGATAGTCGCCACGTGGTTGAAGGCGCAGGCGGCCGAATTTTACGACGAAGGAATTTCCAAGCTCGTCCATCGCTACGATAAGTGCCTTAATTTAAATGGCAACTATGTAGAAAAGTAGTATTTAAGTGTGGCTTTCATCTTTATATAATAAAAAAAATTTCCAATACTTTATTTATTTTTAATTCCAAAACGTAATGTACTTTGTGGATAGCCCTCGTAATTTTGTAGGTCAATTCAGTGATGATGTGTTTCGAATACTGTAAATAAGTAATAGGCAGTCCAGTCACATTAGTGTCACCACCACATACACTATGTGATCAAAAGTATCCGGACACACCCAAAAACATACGTTTTTTTATATTAGGTGAATTGTGCTGCTACCTGCTGCCAGGTACTCCATATCATGGACCTCAGTAGTCATTAGACGTCGTGAGAGTGCAGAATGGGGCGCTCCGCGGAACTCACGGACTTCGAATATGGTCAGGTGATTCGATGTCACTTGTGTCATACGTCTGTACGCGAGATTTCCTCACTCCTAAATATCTCTAGGTACGCTGTTTCCGATGTGATAGTCAAGTGGAAACATGAAGAGACATGTACAGCCAGCCGCGCGGCATTAGCCGAGCGGTCTGAGGCGCTGCAGTCAAGGACTGTGCGGTTGGTCCTAGCGGAGGTTCGAGTCCTCCCTCGGCCATGGATGTGTCTGTTTGCCCTTAGGATAATTTAGGTTAAGTAGTGTGTAAGCTTAGGGACTGATGACCTTAGTAGTTAAGTCCCACACGATTTCACACATTTGAACATGTACAGTCCAAAAGCGTACAAGCCGACCCCGTCTGTTGACTGGCACAGAGCGCCGAAAATTGAAGAGGGTCGTAATGTGTAATAGGCAGACATCTATCCAGACCATCACACAGGAATTCCAAATTGCATCAGGATCCACTGCAAGTACTATGACAGTGAGGCGTTAGGTGAGGAAACTTGGATTTCATGGTCGAGGAGCTACTCATAAGCCACGCATCACGCCGGTAAATGCCAAACGACGCCTCGCTTGGTGTAAGAAGCGTAAACATTGGACGATTGAACAGTGGAAAAACGTTGTGTGGAGCGACGAATCACGATATACAATGTGGCGATCCGATGGCAGGGTGTGAGCATGGCGAATGCCCTCGAAGTCACCTGCCAGCGTGTGTAGTGCCAATAGTAAAATTCGGAGGCGCTGGTGTTACGGCGTGGTCGTGTTTTTCATGGAGGGGGCTGGCACCCCTTGTTGGTTTGCGTGGCATTGTCACAGCAAAAGCCTACATTGAAGTTTTAAGCATCTTCTTGCTTCCCAGTGCTGAAGAGCAATTCGGGAATGGCGACTGCATCTTTCAACACGATCGAACACCTGCTCATAAAGCACGGCCTATGGCGGAGTGGTTACACGACAATAACATCCCTGTAATGGACTGGCCTGCACAATGTCCTGACTGAATCCTATAGAACACCTTCGGGATGTTTGGAACGCCGACTTCGTGTCAGGCCTCACCGACCGTCATCGATACCTCTCCTCTGTGCAGCACTCCGTGCAGAATGAGCTGCCATTCCCCAAGAAACCTTCCAGAACCTGATTGAATGTATGCCTGCGAGAGTGGAAGCTGTCATCAAGGCAAAGGGTGGGCCAACACCACATTGAATTCCAGTATTAGCGATTGAGGGCGCCACGAACTTATAAGTAATTTTCAGCCAGGTCTCCGGATACGTTTGATCACATAGTATATGTTCGACGTCAACGTGAAATACTCGCTCACAGACGACAGATGGTAGCACAAGCAGTAGAGGGTCTGTAAGGCGTCTCGGAGGACGTCGAAACAGTGCAGTCGTTCTCGTTGTCACTATCTCTCTCTTCCTCGTTGTCATTGTTATAGACTCCGTCTCTCATTATCACTGGCTCTCATTTACTTCCACTTCCACCTGTTTATATCTGTCCCACTTGCACTGTCTTCTTGACTATTTTCATAGTATTGTTCAGTCACTATCAGCTATGTTCCACTGTCACTGTGTCCCCTTCGTTCTCTCATAGTGTCATCGTGTCCTTTGCTCTTTCTATATCATAACCACTGTCTACCATCTTCCAGTGTATGATACTTTTCCATCTCTTTCCCACTGCCACTATCTCCTTCTCTCTCAGAATAGAAAAGAGCGAATATGTTCGCATGCCATAATTTTTGGGAAACTTTTTAAAGGGGCTGAGGAAGGTAGAATGTGTCAGCTGTTCCCCCCTTTTCCAACGGATTCTTTTAAACTGGAACATATTCGCCTTTTTGTGCTCTGACATGAGCATTTTCCTGCTAGTTCCCGTCTTTCTCCTGCCACAGCAGGGTATGTCACCCATGCGATAAGAACTTTATGATCCAGTAAAATTTTGATAGTCTTAACGTGAAACTGAAATAAAGCAGTAGTAATTTTACACCTCAAACCCGATTTTACGTGCACAAAAATTTTGAATGTCTTTCAGTAACTACAACATGGGGCTCCAGGAAACCTTCTGATGATAACGGAGACACTCTACACCGTATTTAACCATGTTACGTTACCTTATAAACTACATTATCTCCCACACCTTGCGTATTTTACCTGTGCAACCTCTGTATCTTGAAAACAGTTAAAGATATCAAGAAAACTTTAAGGGTTTTCGAGATAGGTATAATTTTATCGTAAAAATGTCAGCCATTTGCTGTACATAGCCCTCTTGGAATCCGCAGCTCGGTTCTGGTACGAGGAAATGGTAAAGCCCCTTTTTCTGCAGGTTTTCTAAGGAAACGCACAAGAAATAATGGTGCCTCCAGAAGCCCCTTAAGGCCCACCGTAGACCACAAATTCAAAAAGAACCATTTGCTTAAGGACAAGGAAATGAGCAATCTTCATATGTTGCTCCTGTACTGCAGGACAGTGATATCAAGACGATCCTTCTGTTGGGTATACATATTGTCCCTAGCCCAAGGATTATTCAAAACACTTGACTCTATCATGCAATGACGAATAGAACACATAAGCTCCGGAAGAATCTCGTTCTTATGCGCGGCGTTTTTTAAGATTACTACACTACTGGCCATTAAAATTGCTACACCCCGGAGACGGCGTGCTACAGACGCGAAATTTAACCGACACGAAGAAGATGCTGTGATATGCAAATGATTAGCTTTTCAGAGCATTCACACAAGGTTGGCGCCGGTGGCGACACCTACAACGTGCGGACATGAGGAAGGTTTCCAACCGATTTCTCAAACACAAACAGCAGTTGACCGGCGTTGCCTGGTGAAGCGTTGTTGTGATGCCTCGTGTAAGGAGGAGAAATGCGTACCATCACGTTTCCGACTTTGATAAACGTCGGATTGTAGTTTATCACGATTCCGGTTTATCGTAACGCGACATTGCTGCTCGCGTTGGTCGAGATCCAATGACTGTTAGCAGAATATGGAATCGGTGGGTTCAGGAGGGTAATACGGAACGCCGTGCTGGATCCCAACGGCCTCGTATCACTAGCAATCGAGATGACAGTCATCTTATCCGCATGGCTGTAACGGATCGTGCAACCAAGTCTCGATCCCTGAGTCAGCAGATGGGGACGTTTGCAAGACAACAACCATCGCAACGAACAGTTCGACGACGTTGCCGCAGCATGGACTATCAGCTCGGAGACCATGGCTGCGGTTACCCTTCACGCTGCATCACAGACAGGAGCGGCTGCGATGGTGTACTGAACGACGAACCTGGGAGCACGAATGGCAAAAATTCATTTTTTCGGATGAATCCAGGTTCTGTTTACAGCATCATGATGCTTGCATCCGTGTTTGGTGACATCGTGTGAACGCACATTGGAAGCGTGTATTCGTCATTGCCATACTAGCGTATCACCCGGCGTGATGGTATGGGGTGCCATTCGTTACACGTCTCGGTCACCTCTTGTTCGCACTGACGGCACTGTGAACAGTGGACGTTACATTTCAGATGTGTTACGACCTGTGGCTCTACCCTTCATTCGATCCCTACGAAATCCTACATTTCAGCAGGATAATGCACGACCGCATGTTGCAGGTCCTGTACGGGCCTTTCTGGATACAGAAAATATTCGACTGCTGGCCTGGCCACCATATTCTACAGATCTCTCAGCAATTGAAATCGTCTGGTCAATGGTGGCCGAGCAACTGGCTCGTCACAATACGCCAGTCACTACTCTTGATGAACTGTGGTATCGTGTTGAAGCTGCATGGGCGGCTGTACCTGTACACGCCATCCGAGCTCTGTCTGACTCAATGCCCAGGCGTATCAAGGCCGTTATTACGGCCAGAGGTGATTGTTCTGAGTACTGATTTCTCAGGATCTATGCAACCAAATTGCGTGAAAATGTAATCACATGTCAATTATAGTATAATATACTTGTCCAATGAATACCCGTTTATCATCTGCATTTATTCTTGGTGTAGCAATTGTAATGGCCAGTAGTGTAGGTAGGTAGCGCATGCTGTCGCAAGCTTGCTTACAGCGTTATTTCCTTCAGGACGGCAGGAAGTAAGCAACGGTTTAAACTGTTCCCCACACCATCTTCCTTCCGAGAAATCAATGGGCTGAGTACAGTGCGCTTTCCAAGGTGCACTTTGACCTGATAGTAAAACGGTCATTTACTTGCGAAGCGCTGCACTTCCCAAGATTCATTATTTTAGCGTTTTAGATGGACCCATGCTTCGTGCACTGGTCACCTACAAATCGTAGAAAAAATTTGCGGGGGCCGCCAAAATGGAACCCGGCAGAACACTGTAGGTCGATTGTGTACTTGCACCCTGGCTGACCAGAGACACTACCCCCTCCTCCTGTTGTCAGGGCCTCAGGAGTCAGTCTCTGTCCCTTAGAGCGTAAGACTGCAGGGATCTCCACCTGCAGACCGGCTGTGGCTAACTGCTGTCCCTGTTTATTAGATTTCGTATTAAAATTTCTTGGTACACCCTGCAGTATAGAAAAAAAATGTTTTCGGGATTACAGGAAGCAGTGAAGATGCAGTTCCAATAGTTGACGAAATTGTGCCGTCAGCAAGTTTTTAGCTGCCCCTTTGGGACTCCGAGACAATTGAGAAAAAGGAAGTGTGCTCCGGACGCCGTTTCCGAGTTGCGAGCGCAAAATCAAGCGGCCCGTCAGGTACAATTAGTGTCAGTAGTTCTCACAGCGTAGACGATAGCGCATAAGATTGTCATGCCTCTGGCTCGAATTCCATCATAACTACCGTTCCATGTCCAATTTTTGTATCGCTCTCTTGCGACACTCTTATGCGCTATCGTCTACGCTGTGAGAACTGCTGACACTAATTGTACCTGATGGGCCGCTTGATTTTGCGCTCGCAACTCGGAAACGGCGTCCGGAGCACACTTACTTTTTCTCAATTGTCTCGGAGTCCCAAAGGTGCTGCTGAAAAATTTGCTGACGGCACAATTTCGTCAACTATTGGAACTGCATCTTCACTGCTTCCTGTAATCCTGAAAACATTTTTTTCTTTACTGCAGTGCTTAAAAGTAATGTAACATACACTATAAATTTTTAATATATATCAGTAACTCATTTTTTAGCTGAAAACATAATAAGCATCTCTACTTCTGCCTTCCTGCAATTTTAAGGTTCCAGATAGGAACCTATAAACTTTTCCAACGTTTCTGTATCTCCTTATCCAAAATAAAATTTATATACCGTACATGATAATGACCCGCCAGGTAAACCGAGAGTGCTAATGCGCTGCTCCCTGGACTCGGGTAGGCGCGCCGGCACCGGATCGAATCCGCCCAGCGGATTAACGACGAGGGCCGGTGTGCCGGCCAGCCTGGATGTGGTTTTTAGGCGGTTCTCCACATCCCATTAGGTCAATACCGGGCTGATCCCCATGTTCCGCCTCAGTTACACGACACGCAGACATTTGAAAACGTTCGCACTATTTCATAGTTTACACTAGACGCAGGCAGCTGGGGTACAGTAATTCCGTGGCAGTGGGTATGAGGTGACGACAGGAAGGGCATCTGGCCACCCTCCGACACTAACATCGCCAAATCGATAATAACAAGGCCGAACCAGCGTTGAATTGGGACAAAGGCCCAAAGAAAATGATGATGATCATGATGATGATCCCATACATGATAAGACACCGATTACAATTTTTTAGGAAACTCATTTTTTTTTACTTCACTTTGAGTTTCTACTTGTCGCTTCTTCGATTGCACGTATCATTCGTGATACAAACGTGGCTATATTGGAGACGCTCGGAAAAGAGTTCACGAAAAAGCCAACAATTAATGATTAGATGTAAATCAGTCATAAGTATTATGCCAGTCTCCCTCACTGTGTGCGAGCCATTGATGGGAAACACATCAGGATACCAAGAAGTTTTTAACTAGAAAAAGTTCTTTTCGATTGTCCTAGAAGATGTAGCAGACAGCAATTATTTGTTTCAGATACATTGAAGCGGGAGGTTATCTGCATAAAGGAGATTCAAATTTGTTCACGGCAATTGATCTAGAGGGAAAAATCTAGGTAGCTCGCATTGAGTCGAAAACATCTCCAAATTGTCATAATGGTACACCTGTTCTATTTGCATTTCATTTGGCTGACAAGACAGGTGCTCTATGTGAAAACCTTATCCAGCAAAAATCTTGACACCTCAAAAAAAAAAGTTTTCTGTTTTCAGGCGTTGTGTTGAAAATGAACGGCGGATTTTGTTGACCGTATAGTTAAAACATGTTGTGTACTTCATTACTATGTTAGGATTGTTGAAGGTTACAACTCTGAGGGCACTATGACAAATATAATTGTATGCGGAACTACACGAATCACAAGCGAAAATTTGGTCAGAGTACTCATTGTTTGTTTTGTTTTGTTTTAGGGCGCAAAACAACTGGGGTCATTTGCGCAGAGACCACTTTGTGGAAAACTTCTGTGCTAATCGTAGAGTAAAATTGAAACTGTTTTTCTGATTGGAATTTTAAGATGCTTGTAAATATGTGCGCATCAATGAATGAAATATTTTATATAGTCCTCGCACTTAGCAACTGTATTTCTTTCTTCCGATTCCATTTTCTCCTACTCACCCCCGATAAATGGCATGGTAATTGCTTGCCACGACTCCACATTCACACGTTTTTATAGTCTGACCACCTTACATCATAAAAAAAGTAAGTAAAGTTCCGAGTTCTGGGCCCAGACGGGTCATTCGGACCCTCTGCACAAGGCGTTATTGGATGTGATCAGCGCACCGCTCTCCCTGTCGTTTTCGGGTGTCTTGACTGGCTATTACTTGATTAAGCAGCTCTTCTGTTCGCCTCACGGGGCTGAATGCGTCCTTTAGCTGTGCTCCCACCAAGGAAGACAGAAAAAGAAGTTCAGGCAGTACCAGGAATCGAAACCGGGCCTCCCGCAGGGCAGTCGGCCGCTCAGCCACTGAGGCGAATGTGTTGTATCATAAATTCATATATAATTTTGTACTTACAGAATTAGGAACTCAGTTCACGTCATAGCTGCGTTCTGGTCGGGAGCGCGTGACAGGCTAAAGGCTGCTTGAAAAACTACTCCTGTGGCCACTCACTCAACTGGAATCCTAACAGAGAAACTGGCGGTGGCGCGTTTTGCTACGTGCCACCTTGGAAACGCGCTACGACTGTGCAGCAGATGCGTACATTCCAGCGCTGTTTGGCTACCCTCATTTAGAGGCAACGGTTCTAATTCTCTCGCATTTTATCTCCCTCGAATCCTGCTGGACAAAACGAACGGTGCGCCGTAGCCTGAAGGTGAATGAAACGATCGTTGGTACTGACGGCCGGGAGTCCCCACCAGGGGAAGATTGGCTGCCAAGTTGCAAGTCTTTTTCAAGTGATGCCACACTGGTACACTTGTGTGTTGATGATGATGAAATGGTGATGAGGACAACACAAAGCCCAGTCCCCGAGTGCAGAAAATCCCCGACCAGGCCGGGAATCGAACGCGGGCCCGCTGCGTGGCAGTCAGACGCGCTGACCACTTTTTATTTCTCTTCACTTTGTTCTTCATTGTTCTCATTATCTGGTCTACGGGGACGTCACATGAGACTCTTTCAAGTTCATCGCCGAATTGTTCACTCACTTTTCTTATTGTTACAGAGGGCAGCCAGACCTCTGACCGAACACGCTGAGCCACCATGGCGGCGATCACTGAGCGGACAGCATGAAGGTGAATTCTCTTGTTTCTGCTCCTATTCACGCTGCTTACTTCTCCTCCTCCTCCTCCCCTCCCGGTAGAGTGCTCCTGGTTGGTTTATTAATCAAATCAGCGCTACGCTACGCTATCGAATCGAGTTAGAGAAGTCGGTGAGCGTGCTGTGTATGTGGGACGGCGGAGGCAACGTGAACAGGACAACGGCAGGTAGCTAGCGCGTTCGGAGCCGAAACCTTCACAGCCGGGGACTAGCACTACGTTTCATTGACATTTTAGTGCAGCGGTAGCAGTTAGATGTTGTACATTGGCGGTGGTGGAGCGCCTATCTCAAACACGCCCCTGATGTGCGTGCTTTGTGTGTGTGTGCGTGTGTGTGTGTGTGTGTGTGAGAGAGAGACAGAGAGAGAGAGAGAGAGAGAGAGAGAGAGAGAGACACGTTTCACGGCTTGTTCTTTTCTCTTAAAACTGCCCCTGTGTTTATATATTTCGATGGCATCTCTGTATAGCCGTTGACAATATTTAGTCATTGTAGACAAAATTTTGATATTCTGGGAAGCTTAATGGTTTCCTGACTGAAGAGGATGCTCCGCTACAGCTGATTTTTCAATTTTTCCGTAACGGACAAACACTTTTGTCTTCCTTCAGATGGGTATTTGTTTCAAAGCAACCATCTGGTGACTGTGGTGGCTAGGGGTGATGCCGCAATTCATCCTCGTGCACACAGAACCAGCGCAGAACGATGCGATCTGTGTGGACGAGGCCCCTGTTGTCTTGGAACACAGCATCACAATTGGGGAACAAACATTGTACTATTGGATGTACTTGGTCAACCAAAATGCCCACATAATCCTTGTCGATAATGCGACTTTGCAGAGTAACCATGGGCCCGTGCAATACTACGATATGGCTGCCAAAATCATCACCGAACCCGAGCCATTATAACATCCACGATATATATATATATATATATATATATATATATATATATATAGGGTGATTCAAAAGAATACCACAACTTTAAAAATGTGTATTTAATGAAAGAAACATTATATAACCTTCTGTTATACATCATTACAAAGAGTATTTAAAAAGGTTTTTTTTTCACTCAAAAACAAGTTCAGAGATGTTCAATATGGCCCACTCCAGACACTCGAGCAATATCAACCCGATACTCCAACTCGTTCCACACTCTCTGGAGATGTTAGAGAATTGGCTGTTCCCTCAGCTCGAACAAGAAGCACAACAATTCATATTTCAGCAGGATGGAGCGCCACCACATTGGCACTTATCTGTCCGTAACTACCTGAACGTCAACTACCCGAGGCGATGGATCGGCCGCCAGGCAGCCCATGACAGAGCACTTCATCACTGGCCTCCAAGAAGCCCTGATCTTACCTCCTGCGATTTTTTCTTATGGGGGTATGTTAGGGATATGGTGTTTCGGCAACTCTCCCAGCCACTATTGATGATTTGAAACGAGAAATAACAGCAGCTATCCAAACTGTTACGCCTGATATGCTACAGAGAGTATGGAACGAGTTGGAGTATCGGGTTGATATTGCTCGAGTGTCTGGAGGGGGCCATATTGAACATCTCTGAACTTGTTTTTGAATGACAAAAAACCTTTTTAAATACTCTTTGTAATGATGTATAACAGAAGGTTATGTTATGTTTCTTTCATTAAATACACATTTTTAAAGTTGTGGTATTCTTTTTGAATCACCCTGTATATTACGAGTGGAATATGAACGTGTGGAAAATTATGTAACTCAATAATATTCATTCAATTATGTAATTATTTCTTAAAAAGATGATAATTATGTAAAACAGAGACAATATTTGTCTCACATTCTTTGTTAATCTATGTCATTCTTTTCTTTTGTTTTGTACCCTTTTGTCGTCTTCTTCTGATGTACGTCGCCGACGCAAGACGCGAATCGATTAGAGGACTGTTGAATGAAAAACATTTAATGTAAAATTATTGTACTTTTATGTTCATTTTCTGGTAAAAAACAAGTAATTATTAATTATTGAAAAATCAGTACCTCTTTTAATTATAATTTTGTATTAATTGTTTTATCATAGCTGCAAGAAGCGCAGCCATTGTTAGTTGCGATTGTATAGCAACTTCGTCTGTACTTCTAGTTGAAAATAGCATGGGTATGTGTTAAACTAATTTGCAAAACAATTTAATAATTTTTTTATTGGTGGCATCAATTTAAATGATTAATTATTTATTAAGCAAAGGAAA
Source organism: Schistocerca serialis cubense (assembly GCF_023864345.2). NCBI lineage: Eukaryota > Metazoa > Arthropoda > Insecta > Orthoptera > Acrididae > Schistocerca > Schistocerca serialis. The sequence goes on along the minus strand of NC_064639.1, from coordinate 220,489,480 downwards.
ATCTTACTTAAAAAGGAAATCCTCTATCTTTTGTTGGCTGCCATCTTAACTTTTATCACAGCGGCAAATTTAAATTACTTGAAACTGCAAACAATATTCCGATGTGTAATAAATAAATGTGCGCCGGTGGTACTGAACTCTGTTGATAAAAGAAAAAAAATTAATCGAATCAGACTGCATTTTCTAAGAACGGTGCTGATGGTATTTATTGTTAAACAGGATTTGATTGCTGATGTATGACGCTAAAATTAAACTACGCACGAATCACGGAGAAAAATATTTCTGGTAGCATACGTCAGTGTTGTGTGCGTGTGTTACTCTGTGGTTCCTTTTCATGGTCAATTTGATAAGAATAATTGAATCCATCGAAGACAAAAATTATAAAAGCTCTGATGTACGATCTGTAATTTTAGTGATATGTACACAACTTACAGTCAACATTATTACACTACGTCAGGTTGAATTCTTGTGCAATTTGAACAAAATAATTATCCGGGAGAAGTTGTAGTATGAATAATGCATTATACATGTGTATAATATTGTCAGTATCATTTACAAAATCAAATCAATGCAACTGCTAAAAAAAAAGAGTGAATTCAAACCGCAGAATACCATAGAGTATCATATCATCCATATTCATTGCATTTGTCCATCTTGATGATACACAAAAACCGTCACACCATATTTCACTGTCGGGGTGCAAACTCGGGTAGAAGTTGTAAACAGTGTCAAAGAAGACTCATCCGAACAAGTGACACTTACACATCCCCATAGTCAAGATTTTATGACTTCGGCAGAACATTTTCTTGCTACGGGCATTTGGATTTCCAGCTCACCCTGTAATTCCCTGCTTCTGGATCTCCATTGGTGTTGCTTTGGCGCTGACAGGGTTCACGAGTGCGACATTCAGTTGTGTAGTGACTTTCGCAACTGTCGTCCTCTCCTTTTCATTACTATCCTCTTCATAACTCAGTACACACTTTCATCCGCAATGTGACTTGGCGGTTGATATTTTTCTGCTTTGCCTGTGTGCGGTATAAACCTTCTATACGCTGCCTCTTGAAACAGCAAACACTCCGGCTACCTTGATTGCGGAAGTACCCACCATGCGAGCACCAACGATTCGCCCAAGTTCGAATTCGCTTAGCTCCGACATAATGCACTCACAACTGGATAAAACATTGTTACGACCACGATTGGTACCTGCAACTTGCTGAAGGCAATGCGCAAGTGCTGCTCGAGGTCAAATACAACAGCGCACTCTCCAACGTTGACTAGCATCTGCGTTCCTCTCTCATGCAACCCCTGCACACAATCATAGCAAGAAACGCTGCATATATACATTGTAGTAACATACACTACTGGCCATTAAAATTGCTACACCAAGAAGAAACGCAGATGATAGACGGGTATTCATTGGACAAATATGTTATACTAGAACAGACATGTGATTACATTTTCAAGCAGTTTGGGTGCATAGATCCCGAGAAATCAGTACCCAGAACAACCACCTCTGCCCGTAATAACGGCCTTGATACGCCTGGGTATTGAGTCAAAAGAGCTTGGATGGCGTGTACAGGTACAGCTGCCCATGCAGCTCTAACACGATACCACAGTTCATCAAGAGTAGTGACTGGCATATTGTGACGAGCCAGTTGCTTGGCCACCGTTGACCAGACGTGGTAAATTGGTGAGAGATCTGTAGAATGTGCTGGCCAGGGCAGCAGTCGAATATTTTTTGTATCCAGAAAGACCCGTACAGGACCTACAACACGCGGTCGTGCATTATCCTGTGAAATGTAGGGTTTCGCAGGGATCGAATGAAGGGTAGAGCCAGAGGTCGTAACACATCTGAAATGTAACGTCCATTGTTCGAAGTGCCGCCAATGCGAACAAGAGGTGACTGAGTCGTGTAACCAATGGCACCCCATACCATCACGCCGGGTGATACGGTAGTATGGCAATGACGAATACACGCTTCCAATGTGCGTTCACCGCGATGTCGCCAAACATGGATGCGCCCATCATGATGCTGTAAACAGAACCTGGATTCATTCGAAAAAATGACGTTTTGCCATTCGTGCACCTAGGTTTGTCGTCGAGTACACCATTGCAGGCGCTGTGATGAAGCGTCAAGAGTAACCGCAGCCATGGTCTCCGAGCTGATAGTCCATGCTGCTGGAAATGTCGTCGAACTGTTCGTTGCGATGGTTGTTGTCTTGCAAACGTCCCCATCTGTTGACTCAGGGATCGAGACGTGGCTGCACGATCCGTTACAGCCATGCGGATAAGATGACTGTCATCTCGACTGCTATTGATACGAGGCCGTTGGGATCCAGCACGGCGTTCTGTATTACCCACCTGAACCCACCGATTCCATATTCTGCTAATAGTCATTGGATCTCGACCAGCGCGAGCAGCAATGTCGCGATACGATAAACCGCAATCGTGATAAACTACAATCCGACGTTTATCAAAGTCGGAAACGTGATGGTACGCATTTCTCCTCCTTACACGAGGCATCACAACAACGCTTCACCAGGCAACGCCGGTCAAGTGCTGTTTGTGTATGAGAAATCGGTTGGAAACTTTCTTCATGTCAGCACGTTGTAGGCGTCGCCACCGGCGCCAACCTTGTGTGAATGCTCTGAAAAGCTAATCATTTGCACATCACTTGCATTCGTTGTGGCATGGAAGCAGACAGCCTCCGAATGATACCTTGAGAAACTGTGTCTTGCCTGAAACATAAGCTGTGTCAGGTCATGTAGATTGCTAGCTGGAGGATGGTAATGAAGTATACGTCTTCCCAACGCATCCCAGCCACGCTCTGTGGGCGACCAGTCCGAGTATTGGGCAGACCACTCAAGGCTCCGTCACTCCTTATGATGTTTGTGGTATGAACCCTGTGTTTAGTCCTTGCATTTTCCTGCTTGTGTATGCTGTTTAGTACCCTGGTCCCATAACATTGCCCTGACCACCAATACAAGCTTTCCATTAATAAAATCTAAGCTCAGGGCTGAGGAGCTTAAATGGATGTGAAACATGGACGATAAACAGGATAGGGAAGGATGAGTGGTAGTCCCCTCTAAATGTCATGGCACTATTTCAACCTATTTACAATTTGACAGTAAGCCCACTTGACGTATTACTGGTCTTTGAACAGTGATCGTTGTATCTTCTATCTATCCCCATATTTGGATCTCACGCCACGTAATTTATGAGGGTATTTATATGACAGCACCATTACTCTGGATTGGGGTAACACTGCTGTTTTTGTAATAGATATTCCCCACTTATTGAGATACCCACTTGGAGACGTGGTTTTAAACAACGAAACCTGTTGTGGTTACAAACAAAGGATCTTAAATACGGCTGTTCGCGGTCTTCATTATGCAAGATTTACTTTCACAGCTGCGGTTTCCCTGAACAAAAAATTGTTTGCAGTGTAATGGTCGACCCGGACCTTCCATCTTCGGCCACAACATACGACTTCCAAAGGATAATGAATAGTTCCACAAAAATTTTTTCACGGATTGCTGCACGAGATTACGAATCAAAAAAACAAAATGCTGAAACAATTGAATTAAACACAGAAATAAAACATAGAATTAAGGAATTAGCAGGCTGGGGAAAGATTTTAGTTCCGAAAGGAAAATTTATTAATACAGGGTGATTAAATTAGGAAAAAAACAGATTTCAGTTGTTTGTTACAGACAAACTATGTACCGTATAGTGTCTGTGAGAAATTATAACGTTGAACCTTCCTCTACCCAGTGACATGCACAATATGTTCTGTCCTTCAATCAACAAGAGCACCATGCTTTCCTCAAGAAACATCAAAACGGTAGCCCATTTCGTTCCACTTAAAAGTCGACAAGTCCCTGATTATTGAATCGACAGTTAGATTTCTCAGCAGTTCCTGGCCTGTCCGACTTGAGGACTCCCGAACGCTCGGTGTGAACGCATCTCGGATACACTCGACAGTTTCATCAGAGGTATGTGGCAAACCAGTACTCTTTCCTTTGCATATGCACCCAATTTCCAAGAATTTTATATGACGCTCATAAGTCTACTTGTGCCGAGGCATCTTCTTCTGAATCGACGGCGAAATGAACGGTGCACTGTATTCATTATATATTTATATTATGCATTGATCTCGTAAAAATTTCAACACGAAATGATTTTTCTTGTAGTGTAGTTACAATGTTGCTAGAAACAAACAACAGTCCATCTGTGTCAAAACTTTAAACCTTCCTGCATCCAGTGACATGTGCAACGTGTTTCTATCTTTTATAGTTTGTCTGTAATAAATAACTGACATATGCTATTTGTTTTTGAATGGCTCAGTGTGTAATTCACATAAATTATAATCACTTTTTCGTTCGTTTCTAGGACAATTATGGGCATCGCTGAATCTCTGAGTTATTAGGAGCTTCAGCTCGTAAACGAATGACGTCACCTAAGACGTTACGGCTCAAAGCTGACGAGTGGTATCGAACAATTAAGTTGACTCAGATATTCTATATAACATGGAAACAACAACTTGGCTGAACACCCGGAAGCACGCCACTAATTTATCAAACCGAGGAAACCTGAGAGATCGTCGACGACGACTGGGGTTGTAGAACTACCGTAGGATACTGTAGACTATCATTTGTAAGAGTAGACACCGTAGTTTTCTAGTACCCTTTGTCAGTTAAGATCGTAATAGCGTTATGTGTATGTTAGATGTGCTGCCGACCTATTGGGTATTGCCTCATTCCGATCCCATAGTTTGTGTATCCGATGAGTGTCTTGCTAGGTTCCCCTAGAAACCGGAAGCTGTGAACCGTCTAGAAACTGAGTAAGGCTCTATAAAGGGCCGCGAAACCTACAGAACATTTTTATTCTATGGTGTTATCCTTCCGTCTGCTACTTAAAAATAAACAGTTTTCACCACAAAATTGCAACTGTCAATGTTTAATTCAGATTTTATTCGAAAGTTGTTGATTCGTAATGTGATACGAGGGATGTTGTAGTAAACATATAAAACAATAGAGGTACATCATATAGCGCTACAAAACGCAATTTCCTCAAAAAAAGTAAAATTAAAAAAAAACGCTAAACAAGAACATATCAAACATCGCTTTGTCGAGCTTATATAAAACATGTTTCTGTTAGTCTGCTATTCATAAACAACTGTCTGTCACGCTTATCGGTAATGACAAGAAACGTTTGCCTCTGGTTATGCTGATCAACGTTGTACTGGGTATAAAATAAAAACAAGAATTATACAAATTTTTTGTGTTTGTCCCGGTAAACTATAATTGCAGTAAAGTAATTGCTTCCGTATCAGAGCGCAGAAGATAGGCGTTCAACTAATTTTTATCATTTATAAAAGGTAATTTATATTTTGTAAGGATGGAAACTTTGAGGTTTGCCGACAACATTGTAATTCTGTCAGAGACAGCAAAGGACCTGTAAGGGCAGTTGAGCGGAACAGACAGTATCTTGAAGGGAGGATATAAGATAAACATCAGCAAAAGCGAAAAGAGGATAATGGAATGTAGTCGAATTAAATCAGGTGATGCTGAGGGAATCAGTTTAAGAACTGAGACACTTAAAAGAAGCAGATGATTTGCTATTTGGGGAGCAAAATAACTGGTGATGGTCGAAGTAGAGAGGATGTAAAATGGACATAAAATGGAAACTGGCTATGGCAAGGAAAGTGTTTCTGAAGAAGAGAAATTTGTTAACATCGAGTATATATTTAAGTGTCACGAAGTCTATCCTGAAAGTATTTGTATGGAGTGTAGCCATGTATGGAAGTGAAACATGGACCATAAATAGCGAAGAAGCTTTCGAAATACGGTGCTACAGAAGAATGCTGAAGATTAGACGGGTAGATCGCGTAACTAATTAGGAGATTCTGAATAGAATTTGGGAGAAAAGGACTTCGTGGCAGAACTTGACTAGATGAAGGAATCAGTTGGTAACACACATTCTGAGGCGTCAAGGGATCACCAATTCAGTATTGGAGGGAAGTGTGGAGGTTAAAAATTGTAGAGGGAGACCAAGAAATGAAATCACTAAGCAGATTCATAAGGTAGGTTGCATAGGATAGAGTAGCATGGAGAGCTGCATCAAACCAGTCACTGGGCTGAAAACAACAACAACAAGAACAAGGATGGAAAATACGAAAAGGACTAACACTGAACGACACTGAACGATGCTCAGTTCTAATTATAAAGAAAAAGAAAAAACAACAGAAAACATCGTCTCCCATTTTGTCTCTCAGACACTTATTTACGTTTCTTTCTCTGCCATTGCTACCAATACTGCAGTAGTCCTGCCATTTAATATTTTGAACACGGTTGCACTACAGCAACGGCTACAGAACAGCAGGCTTAATATATAACCAATCATTTGCAATAAATGGTGGTTTTCAAATAACTTTTACGTTTCGACGCATTTAAACCCGTCTTCCTCAGAAGGACAACAAACTTCACATTAGCAATTAGTCATTAAAGCTATCTCCACGTGACATGTGTCGGCAATGGTCTGTACGCCCACATGTAGAACTTAAGGCCCCTGGAATCAAGGGCTTGTCACATCAGTAAAACCAATCTCATACAGTAAGAGACCATGTTATTGTATGCAGCCATTAACCTGGCCTGTTGCTGTATGAGATTGGTTTTACTGATGTGACAAGCCCTCGATTCTAGGGGCGTTAAATTTTACATATGAATATACAGACCGTTGGCTGCCCATGTCATGTGGAGATAGCTTTACTGACTGATTGCGAATGTGAAGTTTGTTGTCCCTCTGAGGAAGACGGCTTTAAATCCGCCGAAACCATGGTAAAGGTAATTGGAAAATCACCATTTATGGAAACTGGTTGGCTGTCTATTACACCAATTGTCCTATCATTTGTCCGCAGCTCGTGGTCGTGCGGTAGCGTTCTCGCTACCCGCGCCCTGGTTCCCGGGTTCGATTCCCGGCGGGGTCGGGGATTTTCTCTGCCTCGTGATGACTGAGTGTTGTGTGCTGTCCTTAGGTTAGTTAGGTTTAAGTAGTTCTAAGTTCTAGGGGACTGATGACCATAGATGTTAAATCCCATAGTGCTCAGAGCCATTTGAACCATTTGTCCTATCATTTACTAAGTCGTTTATGTACTGTAACAAAACTACCGAACCGTCGTTTTGGTAGAGTGCAGCTCTAATGACGACAGTCTTCCAGACACAGAGCAGGGCATGTGGACGTCAGTGGGAAACCGGCCTATTTTCATCCCCGATACGACTGAACGGAATCTCTGCCTTGACTCCCACGTCTCCACGCTGCAGGGGACCTCAGTCACCGTACAGTTCCGCAAGCCTTTTTCTTCAGCTTTGTGCTCGCGATAGAAGTTGCGCTTTCTGCTCGGGAGCTTTCCGTGGAAGCGGCGATCTGGTTATGCAAAATCAGGGTTCGGCGCCGACCTTGAGTTGCGCAACTCCTGGGAGGGGCTGGGGGGTTGTGGGGGGTGGTGGGCTGTAGGGGGGGGGGGGGGAGGGAGGTCGCGTGCTGTTTGCACGTAACGTGCTCCCTGGCGGCAGCGGTCGATGCAGCCAGCCCCGATTATTATGGACCACACTGGAGCGTTGCGCCGGTCACCGCCCGGCTGCCAGTGTCACGAAGGAATAACAACAGCCTGCATACCGTAGCACACTGCTGACGATTGCAACTCCAACATCAGGAAGCATAGCAAATAACGTAACTTACTGTGCGTGTACAGCATATTAGGGGCGTTCGATAAATAATGCTTTTTCTCGACCTTAAAATTGCGTCTGTATCGGAAGTGCGTTCCGAGTGGAGAGCTGCTGGTGGAAAACCGAAGCATCGGAGTTGTTCAAAGGCGCTTGCAGAATGTCCACGGAGACCTGGCAGTGAACAAAAGCACACCGAGTCGTTGGGCGTGCCGTGTGTCATCACAAACCTGTCCTATCTCCCGCATGTCGGCCGGCCGCGCACCACTGACTCCTACAGTGCTGGAAAGAGCGAAATCTCATTCGAAGTGATCGACAGATCACAATCGGACACCTAGCTGCTGAACTGGACGACTACGTTGGTAGTGTTTGCACACTCGCCCATTAGTCGTGGTACTCAAAAGTGTGTGTCCGCTGGATTCCTCCCCACCTGACAAAAGACCATAAAGAGCAACGAAGGACCGTCTGTGCACAACTACTTGCGCCTTACGAGGCTGTTCGTGACAATCTTCTGTCGAACGTCGTCACAGGCGATGAGACATGACTTGTTCACTTCGAACCGGAAAAATACGGCAATCCATGGAGTGGCGCCACATCACTTTTCCTCCGTAAGAAAAGTTCAAAGCCACACCTTCAGTCGCCGACGGTCTTCTGGGACTCTGAAGGGGGTGTTCAGTTTGATGTCCTCCCTCATGGAACAACGAGGCCCGGGTTCGATTCCTGGCTGGTCGGGGAATTTTCTCCGCCCAGGGACTGGGTGTTGTGCTGTCCTCATCATCACCCTATCATCCTCATCGACTGCGGGTCGCCGGAGTGGCGTCAAATTGAAAGACCGGCACCCGGCAAACGGTGTGCCCGACGGGAGGCCCTAGCCATACGATTAAATAAATAAATCAATTGGAATCCTGAAGAGCAATTAGATTTCAGGAAAAAAAGTATTGCATTACTGACTGAACACCAATATTTAACGACAAGTTGAGTTACGCATAGTCTGCTGCCAATCTGAGCGAGGAATGTAAGCGAAATTTGATTTTCTGCAGAAACTTCAAAACAACCACGGAATTGAAAAATAAATGGGATTTATAACGTGTGCAGGACGTCGAGAAAATTACTGCTTCTCCTGTCTATACTGCTTCTTCTGTCTTTACGATAATTATCACCCTAGCACGTGTAAATCATCACCTACAAAATAATAAAAATATCTAATTTTGTATACCAAGTATTCGCGTACGGCTTACGATCTTTTCCTAGACATTTAATTTCAATACCAATTTTTCCCTTCCCTTCGCCTTTCACGCTTTTTATGAAAACATCACTAAAAGCAAGACAAAAAATAGAAAAAGACTCACCAAGGAGCAATTATCCGAATGGAACGGAAACCGGTAGATTATGTATATATATATGTATAGGCAAACAAATGATTACAGTTTCATAAAAAAAAATGAACGATTTATTCACGAGAAAGAGCTTCACTAATTGAGCAAGTCAGTAACTCATTGTTCCACCTCCAGCCTTTACACAAGCAGTTATTAGGCTTGGTCTTGATTGACAGACTTGTTGGGTATCCTGTTGAGGGATATCGTGCCAAATTTTCTCCAACTGGTACGTTAGATCTTCAAAATCCCGAGATGGCTGGAGGGCCCTGCCCATAATGCTCCAAAAGTTCTCAGTTGCTGGCCAAGGTGTGGTTTGGCAAACACGAACAAGAGCAGTAGAAACTCACCGTCTGCGGACGGACATCTTGCTGAGATGTAAGCCCAGTCTGGCTGGCCATTAAGGGCAACAAAACGAGACGTAGAATATCGTTGGCGTATCGCTGTACTGTAAGGGAGTCGTGATGACAACCGCAGCCCGGGGTGGCCCAGCGGTTCTAGGCGCTACAGTCTGGAATCGCGCGACCGCTACGGTCGCAGGTTCGAACCCTGACTCTGGCATGGATGTGTGTGATGTCCTTAGGTTTAAGTAGTTCTAAGTTCTAGAGGGACTGATGACCTCAGAAGTTAAGTCCCATAGTGCTCAGAGCCAAACCACGATCGAAATCGTGCTGCTGTTAATGCTTCATTACTGACAATCCTACTATTCTCCCTCCCCTCCCCCCCCCCCCCCCCTCCCCACTCATTTTATATCAGCGGATCCGCCGGTCGTGATACCTGGTCCTCAGATCCACATTACGTAGGGGTGTACAGATACATCTGATCAGATGATGTATTATTGTGGTGTCACCGCCAGACACCACACTTGCTAGGTGGTAGCCTTTAAATCGGCCGCGGTCCGGTAGTATACGTCGGACCCGCGTGTCGCCACTATCAGTGATTGCAGACCGAGCGCCGCCACACGGCAGGTCTAGAGAGACGTCCTAGCATTCGCCCCAGTTGTACAGCCGACTTTGCTAGCGATGGTTCACTGACAAATTACGCTCTCAATTGCCGAGACGATAGTTAGCATAGCCTTCAGCTACGTCATTTGCTACGACCTAGCAAGGCGCCATTATCAATTGCTATTTATCTTGTGATGCATGTACCGTCAGACCGATGTTCACCAATTATGGATTAAAGTTAAGTATTCCCGCAGCTACGTACCTTCTTTGCTACTATAACTTCCTTTACCTGTTCGTGAGCTTAAACGCGTGCCCTTCGGCCTCCCGTCCTAGTGGATTGGCTGTCTTGCCAGTCCACAAAAATTATAACATAACATAATATGCAAATAATATATCAACATTTATACTGTGATGATGGATACTAACTGAAACCTGTCGTGCTAAGAAATGATGTACAGACAGCTGCGGGTCATACATGAACATTTATACTGTGATGATGGGTACTAACTGAAACCTGTCGTGCTAAGAAATGATGTACAGACAGCTGCGGGTCATACATAATCATCATCATCATCATCATCATCATTTTCTTTGGGCCTTTGTCCCACTTCAACGCGGGGTCGGCCTTGTTATTATGGATTTGGTGATATTAGAGCATAGCCAGATGCCCTTCCTGTTGCCATCCCATACCCCTCGGGACGGAAATAGTGTACCCCAGCTGTCTGCTTCTAGTGTAAGACTTGACATAGTGCGAACAACTTCATATGTCTGCGAGTCGTGGTACTGAGGCGGGACGTGGGGACCAGCCTGGTATTCATCTAGTGGGATGTGGGAAACCGCCTAAAAACCACATCCAGGATGGCTGGCACACCAGCCCTCGTCGTTGATCAGCCGGGCGGATTCGATTTGGGGCCGGCAAGCCTTCCCGAGTCCACGAAGCACCGCATTAGCGCTCTCAGCTATCCTGGGGGTCACAGCTGTGGGTCATACGCTTTCCATAAAATACTTGACAACTGTTGGGAACCGCCTTAAAAAAAGTGCAGTTGCACGTCACTTCAATTCATCGTCGCGGAAAGGGATATCCGAAATCTTAAGGCCAGCAGCTTAGTAGCTATCGTTTATGGTCGCTCTCAGCTACCTACCTGGAGGAGTGTGGCTTTTAGTGCCGCGAGTTCCCCTCCCAGTAACACTGATGAATGTACACGGCGTGATCTGCAATTCAGATGAAGTGCTTCACGTTCGGTAACTAGGTGTGACACTTATTTGCAACCTCGGCTAAGTTTAACAGTAAGGAGCTTTGGGAGGCATCTCGACTTGGATGGAGAAGGGACGGGAAACCAATTTAGAGTGAGTTACGCCACAAGCCCTTTCTGCTAAGGCCAGATACACACAACAGCTTCGTGAACAGACGAAGAGCTCTGACACCACAGACCGAACGGGTTGGAGCAGTGGTCTATTACATTTAGGTAGAATGGGTTCAGGTCTTGGTACTACCACGAAGATTTATGAGAATAAATCAGCCTAGATTTTTTAATATATTTCTTTATTTATTGCGGGGTTTCAGCTACGTGCATCAACACATAAAACATAGAAGTCGTATAACGAATTTAACAAAGAATTATTTTGTTTTTGGTACCAGTCTGGGCAATTCAATATGCCATCTTGAGACCCCTGCATAATAAAAAGAATATACATGTAGTGTATATCAAAGTGCACCACAGCACGGTTTACAGGAAGTAACAGGTAATAATAAAAGTACTTAAAACTACAGAATGTAAGTAGAAGCGTTAAGACAAAACCCAGTGTACATACAGCACATAAAAATAGAATATGTGTACATACTGGGTAGCATCGAAACTATTTTAATATCACAGAATTATAAGAGAACATGCCAACATTAAAAATAACAAAAGTAGACAATGTACAATCAGAACTCAAACGGACGAAGCTTTCCAATTTTTTTAAATATAAGAAGAACCTACATGATTGTCATAGATGAGAAAACCCTAGTTCATATGAGGGCCTATCCTCATTCAAAGTAATATGCCGCACTATAATCTATGGAGTACACAATAGTGTGCATATCTACAGCCTAAGTATTATCGCCACTGGTGATATATCATAATTAGTTCTCACAGCATCAAAAATGTAGCCTGTCGTAAACCCCAACGGCAGACAACATATTAAGTGAAAACCGGAATGCAAAGAACACGCGAAGAATACTCAAAAAATACCTTGAGAACATACGCTATCTACCAGATCAAAGTAAAAAAGACATGACTTGATGTTCCCTACATCACTTAAAGCCGGGCAATACAAGAGTGGGGCCAACAAGGACCTCAACTCCATGTTACCTGAGGGGAGTAATGACTTATCTACAAAATGATGCAGCCGTCCAAATAGGAACTGACACATAGCAAGTTGTATCGCGATAGGTAATGCGGGAATGGTCAAAGCTAAAAGATGTGTAAATGTGCGGAGACCTACAAAACACCAAAGTATAACAAAGCTGAGTGTCATTTACGAAAGGTCTTCAAAACCGTAAGTTACACATTATTAAGATCAAGTATTATTGGCTCTGAGCACTATGCGACTCAACTGCTGAGGTCATCAGTCGCCTAGAACTTAGAACTAATTAAACCTAACTAACGTAAGGACAGCACACAACACCCAGCCATCACGAGGCAGAGAAAATCCCTGACCCCGCCGGGAATCGAACCCGGGAACCCGGGCGTGGGAAGCGAGAACGCTACCGCACGACCACGAGATGCGGGCTCAAGTATTATTGAATCCTACACTAAACGTCAAAGTGACACTTGACGCAATTTTTCAACATAGTCACCAAGTGTCTTTAAACAACTTTTGAAACGTTCTACCAATCGTTTAGTTCCTCGATGACAGAAATCCGCTTCTTGGTCGCGGAGGCATTCGAGAACCGCTATGCTAACGACATCATCGTCGGAAAATCTGCGATTACTACGTATCAGTTCCTCGACCGCCTTGAGCTTTAACATCTGTGGTCCGCGTTGATGGCCTTCCTTCTAGATCAGTATCAGCCACGTCTTTGAGGCCTTGGTCAGCTTCCACAGCACATGAAGTGCTGAGTGGTATTGACAAGGGATTTCAGATCGATTCCGTATTCCTGGATTTACGGAAGGCTTTTGACACTGTAATACACAAGCGGCTCGTAGTGAAACTGCGTGCTTATGGAATATCGTCTCCGTTATATGACTGGATTTGCGATTTACTGTCAGAGAGGTCACAGTTCGTAGTAATTGACGGAAAGTCATCGAGTAAAACAGATGTGATTTCAGGCGTTCCCCAAGGTAGTGCTATAGGCCCTTTGCTGTTCCGTATCTATATAAACAATTTGGGAGACAATCTGAGCAGCCACCTTCGGTTGTTTGCAGATGTTGCTGTCGTTTATCGACTAATAAAGTCATGAGAAGATCAAAACAAACTGTAAAACGATTTAGAAAAAATATCTGAATGGTGCGAAAAGTGGCAGTTGAGCCTAAATAACGAAAAGTGTGAGGTCATCCACATGAGTGCTAAAAGGAACTCGTTAAACTTCGGTTACACGATAAATCAGTCTAATCTAAAAGCCGTAAATTCAACTAAATACCTAGGTATTCCAATTACGAACAGCTTAAATTGAAAGGACCACATAGAAAATGTTGTGGGGAAGGCTAACCAAAGACTACGTTTCATTAGCAGGACACTTAGAAAAGTACCAGACCTACTAAGGAGACTGCCTACACTACGCTTGTCCGTCCTCTTTTAGAATACTGCTGCGCGGTGTGGGATCCTTACCAGACAGGACTGAAGGAGTGCATCGAAAAAGTTCAAAGAAAGGCAGGACGTTTTGTACTATTGCGAAATATGGGAGAGAGTGTCACAGAAATGATACAGGATTTGGGATGGACATCATTAAAAGAAAGGCGTTTTTCGTTGCAACGGAATCTTCTCACGAAATTCCAATCACCAACTTTCTACTCCGACTGCGAAAATATTTTGTTCACACCGACTTACATAGGGAGGAACGATCACCAAGCTAAAATAAGGGAAATCAGAGCTAGTACGGAAAGATATAGGTGTTCATTCTTTCCGCACGCTATACGAGATTAGAATAACAAAGAATTGTGAAGGTGGTTCAATGAACCCTCTGCTAGGCACTTAAATGTGGTCTGCAGAGTATTCATATAGATGTAGATGTAGAAAGTTACTCTTTTCTTAAAACAAAAAGTTTTATTTAACAACGAAAAGTTTTACCACTGCTGCTATAGCTAATTGATACTTCGGTCTTTTTACTCGGTTATTGGTAAAAAATGAAAAACAACTTTAAAAACCGAGACCAAACAAATACCGAAAAATACCAGTTATTCAGAACAAAAGTACCGGTTTCGGTACCAACGTATCGGTTTTTCAAATCTCTAACAGCGACCGACGAGGCTACGAACAAAGTAACACGAGCGGATAAAGTGCGGCACTATACAAGACAAAGGACCTCATGCGCAGAAATGGCAATCATCTTGCAAACAACGGGCGGTACTTCTGATTCTCCCAGAGCTACTGAGAACATTAAAACAGCTTTCCCGTTTCCTACAAGCTTTCGGATGGAAATTATGACCCATTGAAGTAGTTCAGGTTTATCTGGATCGCCCTGTAGTTAGATGTAGTTCCATGTGGGGAGCAGCGTCACTCCTGCCTAGTTGGCGGTGACACTGAGTAATTAGGTTGTGTGGGCGGGGACAATGACCAGAGCCGTGTTGATAAACACACTCGCGGCGCTCCGTAGTAGGGCAGTGGTTGTCCGGGCAGGAGATTGGCGGAGGCAGCCCTCGCCGGCGGCAATTTACTGTCACAATGGAGGGGTGCGCGCGGCGCTGAGCGGCGCGCCACGGCGGGATGAAATTTCCTTTTTGCCGCCGGCGCGTTATCGGCAGAGCGGTTACGCGCCAGCGGCGTGAGGAAAACACTGTGACGCGCCGCAGAGAGGACCGGTGTCGGCCCATACCTTCTCCCTGTGTCGTGTAACAACGTTTGTAAGCAGAGGGAACGTAATTTTTCTTTCTTTCCTCCCGTGTATTTGAGTTACACTGAATTACATTTGAAGGTTGCCTACCTAACGGCTCCTACGGGAAACAAAAATTTGAGTTTTAGTATTTCATACACTTGTAATTCTGTCAGAGACAGCAAAGGACTTGGAAGAGCAGTTGAACGGAATGGACAGTGTCTTGAAAGGAGGATATAAGATGAACATGAACAAAAGCAAAAAGAGCATAATGGAACGTAGTCAAATTAAATCAGGTGATGCTGAGGGAATTAGATTAGGAAATGAGACACTTAAAGTAGTAAAGGAGTTTTGCTATTTGGGGAGCAAAATAACTGATGATGGTCGAAGTAGAGAAGATATAAAATGTAGACTATCAATGGCAAGGAAAGCGTTTCTGAAGAAGAGAAATTTGTTAACATCGAGTATAGATTTAAGTGTCAGGAAGTTGTTTCTGAGAGTATTTGTATGGAGTGTAGCCATATATGGAAGTGAAACATGGACGATAAATAGTTTGGCCAAGAAGAGAATAGAATCTTTCGAAATGTGGTGCTACAGAAGAATGCTGAAGATTAGACGGGTAGATCACATAACTACTGAGGAGGTATTAAATAGAATTGGGGAGAAGAGGAGCTTGTGGCACAACTTGACAAGAAGAAGGGACCGGTTGGTAGGACATGTTCTGAAGCATCAAGGGATCACAAATTTAGCATTGGAGGGCAGTGTGGAGGGTAAAAATCGTAGAGGGAGACCAAGAGATGAATACACTAAGCAGATTCAGAAGGACGTAGGTCGCAATAAGTACAGGGAGATGAAGAAGCTTGCACAGGATAGGATAGGATAGAGAGCTGCGTCAAACCGGTCTCAGGACTACAACAACAACAACAACAACAAGGTGACAAAAGTCATCAGATAGCGATATGCACATGTACAGATGACGGTAGTATAGCACGCACAGTGTATAAAAGGGCAATTCATTACAAGCGTAATGTGCTGCGAATACATAGAAAGAAAGATCCCTTATCATTCAGCTACAATATAGCAGGTCAGCAACTGGAAGCAGTAAATTCCATAAATTATCTAGGAGTAGGCATTAGGAGTGATTTAAAATGGAATGATCATATAAAATTAATCGTCGGTAAAGCAGATACCAGACTGAGATTCATTGGAAGGATCCTAAGGAAATGCAATCCGATAACAAAGGAAGTAGGTTACAGTACATTTGCTCGCCCACTGCTTGAATATTGCTCACCATTGTGGGATTCGTACCAGATAGGGTTGATAGAAGAGATAGAGAAGATCCAGCGGAGAGCAGCGCGCTTCGTTACAGGATCATTTAGTAATCACGAAAGTGTTACGGAGATGACAGATAAACTCCAGTGGAAGACTCTGCAGGAGAGACGCTCAGTAGCTCGGTACGAGCTTCTGTTGAAGTTTCGAGAACATACCTTCACCGAGGAGTCAAGCAGTATATTGCTCCCTCCTACGTATATCTGGCGAAGAGACCATGAGGATAAAATCAGAGAGATTAGAGCCCACACAGAGGCATACCGACGGTCTTTCTTTCCACGAACAACACGAGACTGGAACAGAAGGGAGAACCGATAGAGGTACTCAAGGTACCCTCCGCCACACATCGTCAGGTGGCTTGCGGAGTATGGATGTAGATGTAGATGTTTCCGACGTGATTATAGCTGCACGGCGGGAATTAACAGTATTTGAACGCGGAATGGTAGTTCGAGCTAGACGTATGGGACACTTCATTTCGGAAGTCGAAAGGAAATTCCGAGATCCACAATGTCAAGAGTGTGCCGAGAATACCAAATTTCTGGCGTTACCTCTCACCATCGACAATGCAGTAGCCGACCGCCTTCTTTTAACGACAGAGAGCAGCGGCGTTTACGTAGATATGTCAGTGTTAACCGACAAGCAGCACTTCGAGTCTGTCTATAAGAAATGATCGTAGGAAAAATTTAAAATTTCTTTGATATTCTTCAGTCAGTTTATATTAGACTATTTGGTACAGTCTCAAAGATTCTTTTGTCTGCATATTAAACTTCATTCTGAGTCACTGTTAGCTCTAGGAATGAGTAATAAACACCATATTGTTTTGTTCTTGCGTTGTAGTTGTGGAATTTCATTAGCGAATACACATATTGTGAAGGCGTAATTAAAATGGCCATCTAGTTGAAGCGGACCCTACAAAATGAGTGTGAATGAATAAGACGTAGTATTCTCACTGTTCGTATTTGTGCCTCAGAGCTATATTTTTAAATTAGCGCAGAAAATTATAGCGTAGGACGTTAATAAATGAAAAAAATGCGAATATGTTATTGCCTATGAGATTTAGTATATGTAGTAGTAATGTATAGGCCTTAATTTGAGGAAGAAATGTACGTTTGGAGCACAGCATTGTATGGTAGTGGAACACGGACTGTGGGAAAACCGGAACAGAAGAGAATCGAAGCATTTGAGATGTGGTGTTACAGACGAGTGATGAAATTAGGTGGGCTGATAGGGCAAGTAATGAGGAGGTTCTGCGCAGAATCAGAGAGGAAAGGAATATGTGGAAAACACTGACAAGGAGAAGGGACAGGATGATAGGACATCTTTTAAGACGTCAAGGAATGACTTCCATCGTACTAGAGGGAGTTGCAGAGGGCAAAAACTGTAGACGAAGACAGAGAATGGAATACATTCAGCAGTTAATTGAGAACTTAGGTTGCAAATACTACTCTGAGTTGAAGAGGCTGGCTCAGGAGAGGAATTCTTGGCTTGCTGCATCAAACCAGTCAGAAGACTGATTACTAAAAGGCGTATAACTTTGCTTCCGCGGTTTGCCGATAGGTGGCGACAACGGTAAGTAGCCGTCGAAAGAAACAGATCGCAGATGTCTAGCAGTTAGTTTGGACCTCGGGTAAGATAAACCCATTCAAACATTAGTCGATTTGTGTCTGCATCATAAAGCTGTTCTTGACTGAAAACGTCAGTTTATGAGCTTAATTCTCGTCATTTGCGGGAGGTGTTACTGTTTTGTTTCAATATGAAGCGGCTGAGTCTCATCAAATGCTCTCACGTACGTACGGTAAGGTCGCTATTAGTGAAAGAACGTGTCGTGAGTGGTTTCAACGCTTCAAGAACGGTGTTTTTAACGTCATAGACCGGCATAGTGGTGGAAGAGAGAATGTTTTGGAAGATTCAGAATTGAAGACATTTCTGAGTGAATACTCGCGTAAAACTCAAGAAGAATTGGAAGGATTAGGGAGAGTGACAAAGCAAGCCATTTCAAAACAAGTCTGTGGGCAAAATTCAGAAAGGAGGAACTTGGGTCCCGTGTGAGCTTAAACCAAGAGACGTTGAACGGCGTTTGTGTGTTTGTGAACTGTTGCTTCAGAGGCAAAAACGGAAGGGATTTGTGCATCGCATTGTGACCGGGGACGAGAAATGGGTTCATTACGATAACCCTAATCGCAAAGAATCATGTGGATATCCCGGCCATGCTTCCACGTCGACGGCCGAACCGTATGTTCACGGTTCCAAGATCATGCTCTGCATTTGGTGGGACCAGCTCGGCGTCGTGTACTATGAGGTGTTAAAACCAAACGAAACAACACAGGTGCTCGTTATCGAACGCAATTAATGCGTTTGAGCAGAGCATTAAAAGATAAACGGCCGCAATACAGTGAGAGGCACGATAAAGTGATGTTGCAGCACGACAACGCTCGACCCCACGTTGCAAAAGACGTCAAAACGTACTTGGAAACGTTAAAATGGGAAGTCCTACCCAGCCGCCGTATTCTCCAGACATTGCTCCCTCTGACTATCACCTGTTTAGATCAATGGCTCATGGCCTGGCTGACTAACACTTCCGATCTCATGAAGCAGTCAGAAAATGTATCGAATCGTGGATCGCATCAAAAGATGAACAATTTTATCGATGCGGGATTCGTAGACTGCCCGAAAGACGGTAGAAAGTAGTGGCCAGCGATGGAAGATACTTTGAATGATACATGTGTAACCAATTTGTTTCATTAAAGCCTCAAATGTTGGGTAAAAAAGTTGTACACCGTGAAGAAGAAGAAGAAGAAGAAGAGCCGACCGGAGTGGCCGTACGGTTCTAGGCGCTACAGTCTGGAGCCGAGCGACCGCTACGGTCGCAGGTTCGTATCCTGCCTCGGGCATGGATGTGTGTGATGTCCTTAGGTTAGTTAGGTTTAATTAGTTCTAAGTTCTAGGCGACTGATGACCTCAGCAGTTAAGTCGCATAGTGCTCAGAGCCATTTGAAGCATTTTTTGAAGAAGAAGAAGAAAAAAGCCGTACAGTGAAGTCTGTAAGTGCCTGCTACCCACCCTTGTCCGACAACAATTGTAGACCTCCAAGGCTTTTTTTTAAGGTAATGACGGCGTGATAATCGCGTGGGGGGAAATCAGGACTGCAAGACGGGTGCTCGAGTGTCACTCATTTGAGTTGGCGTAACTTGTGCAGTACGACGTTTGCGACATGGGGAGATGCGTTATCGTACAGCAGCAGCACCCCTTGTCTCAGTTTTCTAGGAGGTTTCGTCATAATTGCCCGTAGTAATTTCTCCAACACTGCGGACTGCCGCCCCCCAATGATGAAGAAACCAGAGTTCCTTGAAATCAATAAGCAATGTGGCTCAGTAATTAAAGAACAGGGTGAGCATTACCTTTTCAGTAGATGGCTGGATGTCGAACTTGTTGAGGCGAGGTGACGAACTATGACACCACTACATCGTCGACGCTTTCGACTCCGGTTCCCAGTCGTTGCACCATCTCTCATGACGCCGCTGGCCTCCCAAATTGACGGGCGTCTCGTGTCGAACCGCGACCAGTACAGAACTTCTGCATAAATGGGTACACATTCTTCATTCTCCGACAGATGGCTACCGGTGTCTGAACTCCGGGAGCCAAGAAAAGAATAGCAGCACGTTAGCGCTATTTGGACTCATTTGGTAATAACGTCGCCATAGTTCACGTTTCCGTATTTACCACACGCACGTCGGGAAGATACAAATGACACGCTAATCCCTTGCCTACTTGTCGATGCTTATATACCTAGATCAGAGTCGCGCTTTGTTGCATATACACTGCAGCAGAGCTCTCAAACGGAAACTTTTTGATTGCCCCTTATATTTTAATTTCCATGAGTTTTAGTACCTGTAGTCGAAGGCGTTCGCCAGGTACTGACAGAGTTTGGCTTTTGGTCGGCCATACAGAAAAACTCGTGGAGTGTGTAGCGCACTTTCTTCTGGCTCAGCATTCTGTTTGCAACTTTATGGAAACCACCTGCCATTTAATGAATAGTAGGCACAGTACTAAACATAGCTCGTCTCTATAGCATGTTGCTGTAGATTCATGGGAAATGATAGACCAAAGGAGATGCTGTCAGCGGCATGGTAGCTAGGAAGGGAGCATCAGCAAATCCAAGCATTGGGGACGATTAAATTGCCCGTTGCTGTGCTGAAGGAACTACCTTGGCATAAGCTGTCAGTGCTCTAGGTACGCCATATTGAGGCTACAGCGGATTGACTGGAAGCAGATTTGATTCTCGTTCCTCGAAATAGGCTATTCTCAGCCTATGTCAACGTAGCGTTCGGCCTCCACAAGGCCGACCGTACACGGAGCGACTGAAAAGGATCGCAACGGGCAGAGGACCTACATTTGCAACTGGTTGTCGAATAGCTGGCAGTGCAGTTCCGCACGCTGTACAGCTCTGAAGTGAGAAACTGCAGCTGACGTGTGAGATCGTGGAAGAGAGGCAGTACTGTTTGCAGCATCCGAGCGTCTTTTGGTTAAACCCGGCATGTCGAGCACAGCTTCAAGATCAGAGGAAGATGAGGTTCTCCATTATTACACTACTGGCCATTAAAATTGCTACACCAAGAAGCAGATGATAAACGGGTATTCATTGGACAAATATATTATACTAGAACTCACATGTGATTACATTTTCACGCAGTTTAGGTGCATAGATCCTGACAAATCAGTACCCAGAACAACCACTTCTGGCCGTAATAACGGCCTTGATACGCCTGGGCATTGAGTCAAACAGAACTTGGATGGTGTGTACAGGTACAGCTGCCCATGCGGGTTCAACACGATACCACAGATCATCAAGTGAGTGGCGTATTGTGACGAGCCAGCTGCTCGGCCACCATTGACCAGACGTTTTCAATTGATGAGAGATCCGGAGAATGTACTGGCCAGGGCAGCAGTTGAACATTTTCTGTATCCAGAAAGGCCCGTACAGGACCTGCAACATGCGGTCGTGCATTATGCTGCTGATATGTAGGGTTTCGCAGGGATCGAAAGAAGGGTAGAGCCACGGGTCTTAACACATCTGAAATGTAACGTGTACTGTTCGAAGTGCCGTCAATGCGAACAAGACCGAGACGTGTAACCAATGGCATCCCATACCATCACGCCGGGTGATACGTCAGTATGGCGATGACGAATACACGCTTCCAATGTGCGTTCACGTGATGTCGCCAAACACGGATGCGACCATCATGATGCTGTAAACAGAACCTGAATTCATCCGAAAAAATGACGTTTTGCCATTCGTGGACCCAGGTTCGTCGTTGAGTACACCATCGAGGCGCTCCTGTCTGTGATGCAGCGTCAAGGGTAACCGCAGCCATTGTCTCCGAGTTGATAGTCCATGCTGCTGCAAACGTCGTCGAACTGTTCGCGCAGATGGTTGTTGTCTTAGTAACATCCCCATCTGTTGACTCAGGGATCGAGACGTGGTTGCACGATCCGTTACAGCCATGCGGATAAGATGCCTGTCATCTCGACTGCTAGTGATACGAGGCCGTTGGGATCCAACACGGCGTTCCGAATTACCCTCATGAACCTACCGATTCCAAATTGTTCTAACAGTCATTGGATCTCGACCAACGCGAGCAGCAATGTCGCGATACGATAAACAGCAAACGCGATAGGCTACAATCCGACCTTTATCAAAGTCGGAAACGTGATGGTACGCATTTCTCCTCCTTACACGAGGCATCACAACAACGTTTCACTAGGCAACGCCGGTTAACTGCTGTTTCTGTATGAGAAATTGGTTGGAAACTTCCCTCATGTCAGCACGTCGTAGGTGTCGCCACCGGCGCCAACCTTGTGGAATGCTCTGAAAAGCTAATCATTTGCATATCACAGCATCTTCTTCCTGTAGATTAAATTTCGCGTCTGTAGTACGTCATCTTCGTTGTGCAGCAATTCTAATGGCCAGTAGTGCAGTTCTAAGTCTAGGGGACTGATGACCTCAGATGTTAAGTCTCATAGTGGTCATAGCCATTTGAACCAATTTTGTTGCATATACACTGCAGCAGAGCTCTCAAACGGAAACTTTTTTGATTGCCCTTTATATTTTAATTTCTACGAGTTTTAGTACCTGTAGTCGAAGGGGTTCGCCATGTAGCGAAAGAGTGTGACTTTTGGTCGGCCATACAGAACAGCTTGGATAGTAGCTCATGGAGAGTGTAGCTCACTTCCTTCCAGCTCAGCTTTCTGTTTGCAACTTGATGGAAACCACCTGCCATTTAATGAATAGTGGGCACAGTACTAAACATAGCTCATCTCCGTGCCCTCGGAGTCTTTCGCGATGGTATACATGAATAAAACGTTCTCGGTTTTCAAGCCGCGTCAATTCGAATAAAAACGGACATAAAATACAGTTCGAAAATACAAAAGTGTTGGCTCATGCATCTACATATTGGGACTCCGTTATAAAGGAAGCGGCCGAGATTCGTTTAAACAAAAATTTCAACATAGACCAGGGGTACACACTCATCAGGGCATGGGGGCGGGCGTTGGACATCGAAAGAAAGCAGAGACAGATGCGCGAAGCTAGAGCGGCAGTTTCAAACGTGGCGCCTGCCCCAGGCGCCACCTGACGTCACCGGTGCTGCCACGGACAATAGCTCCGCTAGCTACTCGGGTCGACTTACGCGCACGCCCCACATTGGGTCTATCTAATTGGCTGCTGATGATGTCATCATGCGTATATAAGCGAGAAACCGTTGCAGCCCCGGCAGTTAGCGAACTCCTGACGACGATGGTGGAGATAGTCATCGAAAGCTCGAGGATTTTATTCGAATTGAAGCGGCTTGAAAACCGAGAACGTTTGTTTCATAGCTCATCTCTCTATTCTGTCGATGTAGATTCACAGGAAATGATAGACCAAAGGAGATGCTAGGTACGCCCCATGGAGGTCAGAGCGAAAACGAAGAAATTTCTGGATTCATCTACCTCTACATTTATATGACTACCCTGCAGTTTACACTTAAGTGTTTTTCGAACCACTTTCAAGTTGTTTCTCTACCGTTCCACTCTCTAACAGTGCGTGGGAAAAATGAACACTTAAATCTAACTGTATGAGCTTTGATTACTCGTATTTTATTATGATAATCACTTCTCCCTTTGTAGACTGAGGATAATAAAATTCTTTCTCCTCCAGAGGAGAAAGTTGATGATTGAAATTTAGTGAAAATATCTCGCCGCTCCGTGAAAAACGTCTTTCCTTTAATAATTGTCACTGCAACTTGTGTATCACATCCGTGGCACTCTCTCCCCTATATCGCGATAATACAAAGCCGCCCTTCTCTGAACTTTTTCGATGTCCCCTGCCAATCCTGCATGGTAAGGATCCAATACAGCACAGCAATATTCCAGCAGAGTACGAACAAGCATAGTGTCTCTTTAGTAGATATGTTGCATCTTCTAAGCGTTCTGCCAATAAAACATACTATTTGTGTTCGACTCCCCCACAGTATCATCTATGTGATCGTTACAATTTAAGTTGTTCGCAATTGTAGTTCCTAGGTACTTCGAACCGACGGCATTTGAATTTCTGTGATTTATCGTGTAACCGAAATTTAACGGATTTCTTTTCATACTCACGTCGCCGACCTCACACGTTTCCTTACCGAGAGATGATTGCCACTTATCGCACCACACAGCTATCATTCTAAGTCATTTTGCAATTGCCTTTCATATTCTGATTACCTTTTTGTCGTCAGTATTTTGACTGGTTTGATGCGGCTCGCCACGAATTACTCTCCTGTGGCAACCTTTTCATCTCAGTGTAGCAATTTCACCCTACGTCCTCAATTATTTGCTAGATGTATTCCAATCTTTCTCTTCTTCTAGAGATTTTACCTTCTACAGAACCCTCTGATACCATTGAACTTTATCTCTGATGTCTTAACAGACGCCTTGTCATCGTGTCCCTTCTCCTTGTCAGTGTTTTCCATATATTCCTTTCCTCTTTGATTCTACGGAGAATCTCCCCAGTCCTCATTTCATCTCTCCATCTGACTTTCAACATTCATCTGTCGAGCCACATCTCAATTAATTTGATTCTCTTCTGCTCTGGTTTTCCCACAGTCCATGTGTCCCTAACATACAATATTGTGCTCCAAACGTATGTAATCAGAAATTTCTTCTTTATGAGTTTACTAGGCGGTAAATAAAAAATTATCTGCACACAATCTAAGAGATACACTCAAATTGTCTCGTAAATCGTTTGGGTGTAGTAACTTACGAGCAGCAGAGGGACTAAAAGACGAACCTAGTCGTATAAGAAATATAAACTGCGTGCTGTATGTAGCAACTAAACAGACAGAGAGATTCGAAATTCATAGTGTTTTATAGAACTACTAAACAGCAATATAGCGATTTGGAACGGTTGATTTCTTCCGCCATAACAGTGTTAATTTTGATTTCAATAAGCAAATATCTTGATCTTTATATACATGGAAATATGATGATCGTGGTTTGTGTTCGTTAAATGTTTGAACAACGTTGAGTTTACATGTATCGGAGATTTGTCGTTTTTCTCTCGCTTACCAGCCGTTTTCGCGGTTCCTTTCCAGTTGACAAAGTAATTTTATAGACAAAAAAAAGGTGCTAGTAAAAAAAACTGTACTACCGGTGTGATTTACAGTTTTATTGTACATTTCCTCCCTGTGACGTACCAGCAATTTCATTTTAAACAGTAGAGGTACAGTGCATGTCATATGAAAACACTTCAAAACCACGCTTTCTCGGCCAAATCTCTCCTGCAGTAGCCTGATGGCA
The DNA here is from genome assembly GCF_023864345.2 of Schistocerca serialis cubense. Lineage (NCBI taxonomy): Eukaryota > Metazoa > Arthropoda > Insecta > Orthoptera > Acrididae > Schistocerca > Schistocerca serialis. The sequence continues at coordinate 220,464,279 of NC_064639.1, read as the reverse complement.
TGTAATTATATAAAATGGGATGTTTCTCGACTTCCCTTACAAAGCTAATGTTAGAGTACACGACGCAAGTCAGATCGCTTGGCAACGCGAGGGCCCAGTCACTGGCAAATGGTTGGCAACGCGTTACAAGCGACGTACTGGTGAGTCACTCTGCAGTCGCGCCGTGTGCGGAGCCCTATTTAACTACACAGGAAGTGATTCATAATCTATCGGTTACCAACTCGAATCGGCAACGAGTTTCATTTGAGTCGCTCCTTATGGGTAGGGCCTAAAGCGGCTGTCGCAAAAGACGAGGCAGCTAACGTGGACGTAGACGCGGACGTGGATGGGACATCCAACTTCACGAGAGAAGCGCCGTCGGTACACGAGACGAGCTGGTTAACGTGATCTGCGCTCTCAGCGCTGCCGGCTTTATTTGACTCGTAAACCACACATTCTGTTTACGAAACTGGACTCTCGTAAAATAGCTGCGTCAACTCTCATACCGACTATCGAAGAAGAGCGGAGAAAATCACAAAGAAGATTCTGGTCTCGTAGATGGATTGAAGAGCGATTGCTAGTGGAGGAACACAACATAATGCTGTTCGACGATCTGAGATACATTCTAGCAGAAGTTATTCATTAACTCAACTGAATTTTCATCCAATTGTCGATTTATACTAAATATAGTTAAGGTATAGTGTCTGTCGTCAGTTTGTGCGCGTGCATAATGTCCACATTCTCGATGTTGGATTTACTACCAACACTCAAAGTAACGAGCTTCATGACATAGTTTCCAAGCTCGCGATTCGTAACGTAATTTCATTCGAATGGAACGGGAAATGTTTTCGAAGCTGATTATTTCACTGAAACAAGATATTCATCGGCAAGATGCAAACACGAATCATCTCATAAACCAAGAAATAGCGCCAAAGAAACTGGTATACCACGCATACTCAAATACAGAGATACGTAAACGGGCAGAATACGACGCTGCGGTCGGTAACGCCTATATAGGACAGCAAGTGTCTGGCGCAGTTGTTAGATCGGTTACTGTTGCTACAGTGGCTGGTTATCAACATTTAAGTGAGTTTGAACGTGGTGTTATAGTCTGCGCACGAGCGATGGGACACAGCATCTCCGAGGTAGCGATGAAGTGGGGATTTTCCCGTACAAACATTTCACGAGTGTACCGTGATCATCAGGAATCCGGTAAAACATAAAATCTCCGACATCGCTGCGGCCGGAAAAATATTCTGCAAGAACTGGACCAACGACGACTGAAGGGAATTGTTCAACGTGACAGAAGTGCAACCCTTCTGCAAACTGCTGCAGATTTCAATGCTGGGCCATTTTAACAAGAGTCAGCGTGCGAACCATTCAACGAAATATCATCGATAGGGGCTTTCGGAGCTGAAGGCACACTCGTGTGACTGCACGACACAAAGCCTGGACCCGTCAACACCGACATTGGACTGTTGATGACTGGAAACATGTTGCCTGGTCAGACGAGACTCGTTTCGTACTCATGAATCCATGGACCCTGAATTTCTGTAGGGGACTATTCAAGCTGGTGGAGGCTCTGTAATGGTTGGGGGCGAGTCCAGTTGGAGTGATATGGTACCCCTGATACATCTAGATACGACTCTGACAGGAGACATGTAAGTAAGCATCCTAGCTGATCACCTGAATCCATTCATGTCTATTCTGCATTTCGACAGACTTGGGCAATTCCAGCAATACAATGCGACAACTCACACGTCCAGAATTGCAGCAGAGTGGCTCCAGTTACACTCTTCTGAATCTGAACACTTTCGCTGACCACCAAATTCCCCAGATGTTAACATTATTCAGCTTATCTGGGATGCCCTGCAACGCGTTGTTTAGAAGATCTCCACCCCCTCGTATTCTTTCGGATTTATGGACAGCCCCGCGGAATTCATGGTGCCAATTCCCTCGAGACATTAGTGGAATCCATGCCACATCGTGTTGCGCCACTTCTGCGTGCTCGCGGAGGCCCTACACGATATTAGGCAGGTGTATCAGTTTCTTTGGCTCTTCAGTGTATATATTACAGAAAGTTTCAGTACAGCAAAAACTACCAGTGTGTATCTTGTGGCTAATTTTAGATATAGACTGGCAACCACATTAAGATTTCTGGTCACTGGGGAAACATTCCAGTCCAGCCGTTGGCCTTGGCAATAAGAAGGCAACAAATATTATTAATAATAAATAAGTCTACTTTTGAGACAATACTTCTTTTAGAAAACAAAAGATGAAAAAAACATTGGGAGGATGTGGACCTAAGTCCAGTACTTCCTTCTTTCAGCTCAAGAGTACACGATGCTACCAACTGCTCTACAGCATCGGCGAAGCTAAAAAAGGCTTCCGTATACGACACACATTGCTTACGGACTGTTTGTACAAATGTCTTTACTTGAAATTTAATATGCAAACTGTAACAAAAGGACATGCTTATGAAAGATCATTGCGCCGTAGCACTGAAGCAGTATAAATTCGCAGCACACAAGCTGCAACACGAAAAACATCAGCTACATGAAGGATTTGCTTACGAATACGTAGTTTCCTGTCATTTCATAACAACAAATCGTAGCTAAAACGACGCGTCTTTGAGAAATCCTACCGATCGAGGTGTTGCATAGGTTAGCCCACTGGACTCGCATTCGGGAGAACGACGGTTCAGGCCGCTTGCGGCCATCAAGATTTAGGTTTTCCGCGATTTCCCTAAATCGCTCTAGGAAAATGACGGGATGGTTCCTTCCCTATCCTTCGGGCTTGGGCTCCCTCTCTAATGATGTCGATATCGATGGGATGTTCCTTCCTTCTTCCTTCGCGAGATCGTCAGTTTGCTGACGCTTTGAAACAGCTTATATTCCTACCACGGGCTTCGCCGTACAATATCGCGGCTCCGATGTTCTGCTTGCGGCGTAAAACTATGTCGCAGCTGAAACTTCCTGGCAGATTAAAACTGTGTGCCGGACCGATACTCGAATTCGGGACCTTTGCCTTTCGCGGGCAAGTGCTCTAGCAACTGAGCTATCCAAGCACGACTCACGCCCCGTCCTCACAGCATTACTTCTGCCAGTATCTCGCCTCCTACCTTCCTAACTTTACAGAAGTTCTCCTGCGAAACTTGCAGAACTGGCACTCCTGAAGGAAAGTATATTGCGGAGACATGACTTAGCCACAGCCTGGGGGATGTTTCCAGAATGCGATTTTCACTCCGCAGAGGAGTGTGCGCTGATTGAAACTTCCTGGCAGATTAAAACTGTGTGCCGGACCGAGACTCGAACTCTGGACCTTTGCCTTTCGCGGGCAAGTGCTCTACCAACTGAGCTACCCAAGCACGACTCACGCCTCACAGCTTTACTTATGCCAGTATCTCGTCTCCTACCTTAGAAACTTTACACTTCACACTCCGCTGCGGAGTGAAAATCTCATTCTAGAAACATCCTCCAGGCTGTGGCTAAGCCATGTCTCCGCAATATCCTTTCTTTGAGGAGTGCTAGTTCTGCAAGTTTCGCAGGAGAACTGCTGTAAAGTTTATAGGTAGGAGATGAGATACTGGAAGAAGTAAAGGTGTGAGGACGGGGCGTGAGTCGTGCTTGGGTAGCTCAGTTGGTAGAGCACTTGCCCGCGAAAGACAAAGGAACCGAGTTCGAGTCTCCGTCCGGCACACAGTTTTAACCTGCCAGGAAGTTTCATATCAGCGCACACTCCGCTGCGGAGTGAAAATCTCATTATGTCGCAGCTCATTGGCCATGTTCCTCTCGACGAAGCAAAAGTCTGTCATGCCACATACCTCATTTCAGGCTTCGCAGTGCAGTGGAACGTAAATTTTCACGCTGTGGCATCACCTACTCCCAGTGCACGTGCGTTTCCACATCCCGTGAGAGGATGCCTTAATGGGTAGGCGAGCGCAGAGTTAGATTGCGGATACTGTAACGCCTGAACGCGCATCGTAGTGGGATCCGCTCGACGCGCTTTGAAGTCCTCTTGACTACCGAGGCGCGGCATGCAGGGAAGGCCAGTGACGACACCCTGCGAGCTAAAGGCGGTCCTGCCGCCGTCGCAGCGGGCGTGAACAATTCGCTCCGCAAATAAAAGTATTTTTAGACGGCGGTGCCAGTCCCGACGCCAGCGTGGCCTCGTTGCGAGAAGAGCTCCAGCGAAATTGTGGGCGAACTTGGCACTAAAATTAAGCAACCTTCTGTTGCACTGTCACACTGATATAGTGAAGAGTAACTTTCGGAATTTCTGATCACTGGCGGAAGTGACATCTAAACTACAGTTCAAGTTGGTTGGTACACTACCAGCCATTAAAATTGCTACACCAAGAAGAAACGCAGATGATAAACTGGTATTCATTGGACAAATATATTATACTAGAACTCACATGTGATTACATTTTCACGCAATTTGGGTGCATAGATCCTGAGAAATCAGTACCCAGAACAACCACCCCTAACCGTAATAACGGCCTTGATCCACCTGGGCATTGAGTCAAACAGAGCTTGGATGGCGTGTACAGTTACAGCTGCCCATGCAGCTTCAACACGATATTACAGTTCATCAAGAGTAGTGACTGGCGTATTGTGACGAGCCAGTTGCTCGGCCACCATTGACCAGACGTTTTCAGTTGGTGAGAGATCTGGAGAATGTGCTGGTCAGGGCAGCAGTCGAACATTTTCTGTATCCAGAAAGGCCCGTACAGGACCTGAACATGCAGTCGTGCATTATGCTGCTGATATGTAGGGTTTCGCAGGGATCGAAAGAAGGGTAGAGCCACGGGTCTTAACACATCTGAAATGTAACGTCCACTGTTCATAGTGCCGTCAATGCGGACAAGACCGAGACGTGTAACCAATGGCATCCCATACCATCACGCCGGGTGATACGCCAGTATGGCGATGACGAATACAAGCTTCCAATGTGCGTTCACCGCGATGTCGCCAAACACGGATGCGACCATCATGATGCTGTAAACAGAACCTGAATTCATCCGAAAAAACGACGTTTTGCCATACGTGCACCCAGGTTCGTCGTTGAGTACACCATCGCAGACGCTCCTGTCTCTGATGCAGCGTCAAGGGTAACTGCAGCCATGGTCTCAGAGCAGATAGTCCATGCTACTGCAAATGTCGTCGAACTGTTCGTTGCGATGGTTGTTGTCTTGTAAACGTCCCATCTGTTGACGCAGGGATCGAGACGTGGCAGCATAATCTGTTACAGCCATGCGCATAAGATGCGAGTCTTCTCGACTGCTAGTGATAGGAGGCCGTTAGTATCCATTACTGCGTTCCTTACTACTCTCCTGAACCCACCGATTCCATATTCTGGTAACAGTCATTGGATCTCGACCAACGTGAGCAGCAATGTCGCGATACGATAAACCGCAATAGCGATAGGCTACAATGCGACCTTTATCAAAGTCGGAAACGTGATGGTACGCATTTCTCCTCCTTACAAGAGGCATCACAACAGCGTTTCACCAGGCAACGCCTGTCAACTGCTCTTTATGTATGAGAAATCGGTTGGAAACTTTGCTCATGCCAGCACGTTGTAGGTGTCGCCACCGCCGCCAGCCTTGTGTGAATGCTCTGAAAAGCTAATCATTTGCATATCACAGCATTTTCTTCCTGTCTGCAGCACGTCAGCAATGGCTATAGGCTCTGGCTCTGAGCACTATGCGACTCAACTGCTGAGGTCATCAGTCGCCTAGAACTTAGAACTAATTAAACCTAACTAACCTAAGGACAGCACACAACACCCAGCCATCACGAGGCAGAGAAAATCCCTGACCCCGCCGGGAATCGAACCCGGGAACCCGGGCGTGGGAAGCGAGAACGCTACCGCACGACCACGAGATGCGGGCAGCAATGGCCAGTAGTGTACAATTTACAATGCCTAGCAAAGAAAAGTGAAGTAGCCAGAACACTGGGTCGGATGTCAATGTAACTTCGTACATGGACACGTCATTTGCAGTTATGTTCATCATTAGAGTTACAATTCTTTGTGGCAGGTAGAATGGGAACGTGCACTCAACGTGGCGTGGACTTAACACATCACTGGATCGCTAGAAGTCCCCTGCAGAAGTATTGAGCCATACTGCCTCTACAGTCATCCATAGTTGCGAAAATACTGCCTGTTTAGGATTCTATACACGAACTGACCTCTGGATTATGTCCCGTAAATGTTGGAGGGGGCTCATATCAGGCGATCTATGTGGCCAAATCGTTCGCTCGAATTCTCCAGAATGTTCCTCAAATCAATGGCGAACAATTGTGGCCCGGTGACATGGCGCATTGTCATCTCCCCAAAAGAACCCATCGTCGTTTGGAAACATGACGTCCATGGTTGGTCTCTAAGCAGCCGAAGATAACCATTTCCAGTCAATGGTCGGTTTAGATGGACCAGAGGACCCAGGCCATTCCAAGTAAATACAGACCACTATGTTATGGAGCCACCACCAGCCACCATTATGGAGCCACCAACAGATTGCACAGAGTCTTGTTGACAACTTGGGTCCATGTCCTCGTGGCGCCCGCGCCACACATGAACCCTACCATCACCTCTTACCAACTGAAATCGGGACTCGACAGACAACACCACGGTTTTCCAGTCGTCTAGGATCCAACTGATATCGCCACGAGCCCAGGAGAGGCGCTGCAGGCGATGTCTTGCAGTTTGCGTCAGTCGTCTGCTATCATAACCCAATAACGCCAAATTTCGCTGCAGTGTCCTAATGCGCACGTTCGGCGTACGTGCCACATTGATTTCTGCGGTTATTTCACCATTAGCTTATTGTACCGGTGGTCTAGGGGTAGCATCTTTGATTCATAATGAAAACGTCTTCGGTCCCGGGTTCGATCCCCGCCACTGCCTCAATTTTGATAAATAATCAGCATTGGAGGCCGAAGACTTCCGGCATAAGAAGTCAGCCTCATTCTGCCAACGGCCTTGTCAAAGAGGGCGGAGGAGCGGATAGAGGTTCAGGGCACTCTCTTGAACTAGGTGTGGGAAATTGCCCCTAAAGGCGGAAGAATCAGCAATGATCAACGACATGAGGATGCAGAAGGCAATGGAAACCACTGCATTAAAGACACGTAACGTGTATCCACAGGACATATGGTCTGTAATTGAAGAAGTGTCATGATGATCTCTCCATTGGCAAAAGATTCCGGAATAGTCCCCCATTCGGATCTCCGGGAGGGGACTGCTAAGGGGGAGGTTACCTTGAGAAAAAGATTGAATAATCAACGAAAGGATAATGTTCTACGAGTCGGGGCGTGGAATGTCAGAAGCTTGAACGTGGTAGGGAAACTAGAAAATCTGAAAAGCGAAATGCAAAGGCTCAATCTAGATATAGTAGGGGTCAGTGAAGTGAAGTGGAAGGAAGACAAGGATTTCTGGTCAGATGAGTATCGGGTAATATCAACAGCAGCAGAAAATGGTATAACAGGTGTAGGATTCGTTATGAATAGGAAGGTAGGGCAGAGGGTGTGTTACTGTGAACAGTTCAGTGACCGGGTTCTTCTAATCAGAATCGACAGCAGACCAACACCGATAACGATAGTTCAGGTATACATGCCGACGTCGCAAGCTGAAGATGAACAGATAGAGAAAGTGTATGAGGATATTGAAAGGGTAATGCAGTATGTAAAGAGGGACGAAAAGCTAATAGTCATGGGCGACTGGAACGCAGTTGTAGGGGAAGGAGTAGAAGAAAAGGTTACAGGAGAATATGGGCTTGGGACAAGGAATGAAAGAGGAGAAAGGCTAATTGAGTTCTGTAACACGTTTCAGCTAGTAATAGCGAATACCCTGTTCAAGAATCACAAGATGAGGAGGTATACTTGGAAAAGGCCGGGAGATACGGGAAGATTTCAATTAGATTATGTAATGGTCAGACAGAGATTCCGAAATCAGATACTGGATTGTAAGGTGTAAGCAGGAGCGGACATAGACTCAGATCACAATATAGTAGTGATGAAGAGTAGACTGAAGTTCAAGACATTAGTCAGGAAGAATCAATACGCAAAGAAGTGGGATACGGAAGTACTAAGGAATGACGAGATACGTTTGAAGTTCTCTAACGCTATAGATACAGCAATAAGGAATAGCGCAGTAGGCAGTACAGTTGAAGAGGAATGGACATCTCTAAAAATGGCCATCACAGAAGTTGGGAAGGAAAACATAGGTACAAAGAAGGTAGCTGCGAAGAAACCATGGGTAACAGAAGAAATACTTCAGTTGATTGATGAATGGAGGAAGTACAAACATGTTCCGGGAAAATCAGGAATACAGAAACACAAGTCACTGAGGAATGAAATAAATAGGAAGTGCTGGGAAGCTAAGACGAAATGGCTGCAGGAAAAATGTGAAGACATCGAAATGGATATGATTGTCGGAAGGACAGACTCAGCATACAGGAAAGTCAAAACAACCTTTGGTGACATTAGAAACAACGGTGGTAACATTAAGAGTGCAACGGGAATTCCACTGTTAAATGCAGAGGAGAGAGCAGATAGGTGGAAAGAATACATTGAAAGCCTCTATGAGGGTGAAGATTTGTCTGATGTGACAGAAGAAGAAACAGGAGTCGATTTAGAAGAGATAGGGGATCCAGTATTAGAATCGGAATTTAAAAGAGCTTTGGAGGACTTACGGTCAAATAAGGCAGAAGAGATAGATAACATTCCATCAGAATTTCTAAAATCATTGGGGGAAGTGGCAACAAAACGACTATTCACGTTGGTATGTAGAATATATGAGTCTGGCGACATACCATCTGACTTTCGGAAAAGCATCATCCACACAATTCAGAAGACGGCAAGAGCTGAAAAGTGCGAGAATTATCGCACAATCAGCTTAACAGCTCATGCATCGAAGCTGCTTACAAGAATAATATACAGAAGAATGGAAAAGAAAATTGAGAATGCGCTAGGTGACAATCAGTTTGGCTTTAGGAAAAGTAAAGGGACGAGAGAGGCAATTCTGACGCTACGGCTAATAATGGAAGCAAGGCTAAAGAAAAATCAAGACGCTTTCATAGGATTTGTCGACCTGGAAAAAGCGTTCGACAATATAAAATGGTGCAAGCTGTTCGAGATTCTGAAAAAAGTAGGGGTAAGCTATAGGGAGAGTCGGGTCATATACAATATGTACAACAACCAAGAGGGAATAATAAGAGTGGACGATCAAGATCGAAGTGCTCGTATTAAGAAGGGTGTAAGACAAGGCTGTAGCCTTTCGCCCCTACTCTTCAATCTGTACATCGAGGAAGCAATGATGGAAATAAAAGAAAGGTTCAGGAGTGGAATTAAAATACAGGGTGAAAGGATATCAATGATACGATTCACTGATGACATTCTTATCCTGAGTGAAAGTGAAGAAGAATTAAATGATCTGCTGAACGGAATGAACAGTCTAATGAGTACACAGTATGGTTTGAGAGTAAATCGGAGAAAGACGAAGGTAATGAGAAGTAGTAGAAATGAGAACAGCGAGAAACTTAACATCAGGATTGATGGTCACGAAGTCAATGAAGTTAAGGAATTCTGCTACCTAGGCAGTAAAATAACCAATGACGGACGGAGCAAGGAGGACATCAAAAGCAGACTCGCTATGGCAAAAAAGGCATTTCTGGCCAAGAGAAGTCTACTAATATCAAATACCGGCCTTAATTTGAGGAAGAAATTTCTGAGGATGTATGTCTGGAGTACAGCATTGTATGGTAGTGAAACATGGACTGTGGGAAAACCGGAACAGAAGAGAATCGAAGCATTTGAGATGTGGTGCTACAGACGAATGTTGAAGATTAAGTGGACTGATAAGGAATGAGGAGGTTCTACGCAGAGTCGGAGAGGAAAAGAATATGTGGAAAACACTGATGAGGAAAAGGGACAGGATGATAGGACATCTGCTAAGACATGAGGCAATGACTTTCATGGTACTAGAGGGAGCTGTAGAGGGCAAAAACTGTAGAGGAAGACAGAGATTGGAATACGTCAAGCAAATAATTGAGGACGTAGGTTGCAAGTGCTACTCTGAGGTGAAGAGGTTAGCATTAGCACATGAAAGGAAAAAAAAAAAAAAAAAACACTGAAACACTGAAAACTCTACCCGACGCTGGATCTCGGCCGTTAAGTGAAGGCCGTCGCCCACAGTGTTGTTCGGGGTGAGATGTAATGCTTGAAATATTTGGTGTTCTCGGCACAGTCTTGACATTGTTGATCTCGGGATATCGAATTCCCTAATGATTTCCGAAGTGGAATGTCCTATGCATCTAGTTCCCACTATCAGTTTGCGTTCATAGTCTGTTAATTCACATCGTGCGGCCACAATCGTGTCGGAAATTTTTTCACACGAATCAAATGAGTACTAATAACAGCTCCGCCAATGTACTGACTGCCCTTTTATACACGATGTACACGATACTACAGCCATCTGTATATGTGCAAATCGCTATCCCGTGTCTTTTGTCACCTCAGTGTAAGGTTGTGCTGTTTATTGGTCTGGTAGGGTATGTGTGGGGCGTGAAAAGCAACAGATAATGGTCACTGCGAAGGACACGGAGATGCTGCGTACACGTGTGAGGCAGCGTTATCAGTACCTGCCGGGGTTTAAACGGGGCCTCAGTGTGGGACGAATCGTGCAATATTCTTATTTGTGGACCATTAGATGTTGGACTGCATGGGAAGGCGAGGACATGCAGACTCGTCTCAAGTTTCCCATAGAACACGTCTGACCACTACAAGAAAAATTTGCCGTATTGTCTACGAAATACATCGCAACCACATCTGCGTCTGTCATCCGACAACAAGTAGTTTGTGTGTGAATACTGTCTCCAAAATTTGTTGTGAATATTGGTAGTACTAAAGAAGTAATAAATAAAAAATATGGACTGAGACACGGTCGTAAGCCAGACCCGTATCGAACCTGCGTACTGGATTAGTGGCCGTTGATCTCGAGCTCCGGGCAGCCTGATTGCGGTTTTTAGACTATTTTTCACGCTTGTTTAGGCAAATGCTATGCTGGTTCCCTGTCTCTGCCTCTGTCTCTGTCTCTGCCTCACACACAGAACAGAGTTAATGCGATTCACAGACAGGTGGCGCAACCGACTTCCCTCCCACAGGTTAATGTTGAAATGTTGACTTGGGCGACAGGGAGGACATCCGGCCACAAAGTTAAAGTAAAATAAATCTGCCAGATCATGAGCGGATTCCGTACGACAGGAAGTATGAAGAATGGAAATGGAGACGATGTAAGTGCTACTTTTTTTCAAAAACCCTGCCTGAGTGCTGTTGTGAACTCAGTACTCTGTTAATGCCCCTCCACTTGTTCGGAGTGCGAAAGCACAGAGAAAACGTTTTAAACATTCGTTACCGTTTAACACATGATGTTTGTGCCTATGGCCGGTTCGATACCATTTTTCCACACAAGCGACTCATCATTTGGCGCCTCTCCCTCCAACGCTTTCCACTTTTCCCTCGTACACTTTCACGTGTGTCATGTTACCATCTTTACAGTTAGTTTTTCATTTGATCTAAAATATTCTCTGTCTTTGTAATTCGTCATATGTTTGTTGTATTGTTTCATTATCTTTCTATGTCTCTCCCTTTTATTTCACCTGCTGCTCCTCACCCCTTTTCCCCCAACTCATTCTCTATTCCACTACTTTGCATTCACCGTTCACTCAACTTTGTCCCCCACCTATCTTACTTCCCCTCCACACCTACTCACAATTTAGATCTTCAACTACATCACCACTCCATCATTTCCCTTATACTTTAATAAATACATAGGAGATAATGAAACAATACAACAAACATATGACGAATTACAAAGGCAGAGAATATTTTAGATCAAATGAAAAACTAACTGTAAAGTTGGTAACATGACACGCGTGAAACATATTTAAACAGAAAGATAGAAACAAAAGTGGTGCTACATCGTGCTGTGTTTCACATAAAGAAATGCGTAGTTCTCTAAAACAGTGTGGGATTAGACCAGAGTCAACTATGTCAAACGGAGGAATATCTTAAAAAAAAAAAAAAAAAAAAAAAAAAAAAAACGAACAAGCAGACAGCATTTTCTGACGTGAGCGAAAACCAGGCATAAAATACCGTAATACAATCAACCCGTTTTCTAACTAACTGGTTTGCGGCCTAGAAAACAAGCCAAACTGTAAATATTTTATTGCAGACCAGTAACGATATTTTATTTCAATAAAACAAAAAGTGTTTGGTGACAAAATGCCCATTTTCTTGCAAAAATGGATTTGAAGTACCTTCAATAGCGCTGAGATATTGTTTCTTAAATTTAATTATGTATTTCTCTTGTAAAAAGTTTTAAGGATACAGGGTACTTTTCCAGCTCAATATTACGTAAAAATCAACACTTATTTCTTTCAGGCACTGTTTATAATGTATGTGTTTAAGGGATTTTTTGTTGATATCAGGTAATGCAGCACATTTTCTAAACAAATTAGCAGTATTTTGAATATTTTTAACCTGCTTAGGGTTATTAAAAAATTACAAAGATATAGATGCAATTTTTTTTCCAAAATGTTTCCTCAAATTAAGGTACCATTTAATCCAATGTTACACGTTTTAAGGGGACCAAATTTTTACCAGATATGCATGACATGATGGCGGAGGTACTAGCCTTATTTGATTCCAGCTATTACCTGTATTACAAGGATCAAAAATATCACGTGTTACATTTTAATTTTTATAATTTTTTTCCGAATAAAAATGTTATTTTTTCTATAATTTAGTTGATTCTGCAATAAAGCTTAGGTCTACTACATAAGTACGGACTATTGCAAGTTAAAGAAAAAAATTAGAGAAATGCTTTATAAACTTTAGGAAATATTTGTACCTGAATTCTGAAAATTGCAACTTGTCGGAAATTGCGAATGAAGATATGAGTCCAATTAAAGTAAGCCTCACAACATTCCTGAAGCACAGTCCTCATCCTGCAGCATTTCTTCATCTTCAAGCTTCCTCTTGGCATTCCTTTTAGCACCTCTTGCTTCTTTGGTAATTTGAACAGCGAATCTTTCAGCTTCATGCACCCGTTGTCTGTTACACGGAAACAATTGATCTTCCATATTAGAGCCACATATTATGCCTAAATTTCTCAAGACTTCCAACCTTCCTGTCACTCCAACATGGAAACAAAAATTTGAATCACCAGGAGGCGTGCCATGTGGGAGTTTCTTCCCAGAAGAACTGATGCATAGGTAACTTTCAACAGTGTGACTTGATTTGTTTGTGAACTGGTTACTTCAGAATTTCTTTTTATTGAATTTCTTGATGCGTGGCATAGTTTCGTATTTATTGCACGCTAAAGGATATGTATTCCACAAATATATGTAGCACTTAGGCAACAAACATTCAGTAACATGTGAACAAACTGCTTCAGCGAAAGAAAAATAAATACTAGCAAAGATAATCATTTACAGACACTAGAAATCCGCACTGTTACCAACATATACACTGTATCATTCGTATAATCGCTGGAAACAGAACGTTCACAGTTCTTTTCGAAATAATACTTGTTTCTGTAACAGAAATAATGGGACGTGGCGGAATACATGACAGTAACTTTAAAATTTGGTATATATAGATCACTTTTCATTTGAAACCCAATAATGTATATATCAATGTAATCAGGAAAGACTATAGAACTTAATAGAGTAATAAAAAATTTTGATTTTTTCCACCATTTATAAGTACCCTATACCCTTAAAAGGAATAGGAAATGGCTTTTTGGACTACATTTCTACTACTTAAAATATTGCTGCAATATTTCTGTACCGTGTTATCACAGATAAAACGTACAGGTTCTGTCTGCACTGATGGCACTTGAAACACAAACTTTTTTATTGGGCTGTAGAACCAGTGAATTCCCTGATCTGGCGCTTAGAACGTTTTTAATGAGACATTTATTTTCTAGTTAGTCTCATTATTTTATACAGGGATAAAATGTGCAGCATAGTTCTGTGGAATCAGAATACCTTCATAATTATTTTAGATACGAATAAATTACGAAGTTGTGTACAAAAAATATATATTTTTTGATTCTGCTGACAAATAGAATAACTTTTTACATATCCATTCTTTAAATATTATGAAAGGGGGAGTGAGTGAGTGAGAGAGAGAGAGAGAGAGAGAGAGAGAGAGAGAGAGAGAGAGAGAGAGAGATAGAGATAGAGATAGAGATAGAGAGAGAGAGAGAGAGTGAGATGTAAGTTTCAGCTTTTCACTTTAGTGACGTGCTACGTGAATGGACGCGGTGAGACGGTTTATTATCTACGATGTGGGCTGTGATTCATTTCTCCTAACTTATTTCCAAACGGCTTTTTGCTTTTCTGCGTTTATCTACTTTTCTAGCCGAGAAGTAGAGTTTAATTTCTCTCTGGCCCTACCTCCGTTCTCTGTTGACGACACAGTTTGCAAAATACGTTTAGAAAATGGGATCTTGTTTAAGTATGACCTAATACGCTTTTTTGACCTCAGAAAGTACCTCGACATCGGGCGAGTTTTTAACGAACTGCGTTAGCTTTACGCTCTATTGGAACGGCAGAATGAAGAGTTCTGATAGTTAAACAGCTGACTTACGTGAAAGAACTTCCTGTTTTCCTAACTGGCTGACACAAAAATGTATGGTGGCAGAAATTCTCTAATACTCCACCCGTTTCGTCCTGAATAAAATCGACAACCGGCGGCCACTGGAGCTGCAGTTAATTTGCGGTACTTTTCCGGCCTCTGCTGGCAGTTGGTTGCTTCTCTGCCTCCTAAAGCAGGCGTCGTAGGTTTGTATCTCAAATCAGGCCTAAATATGAGTTTTGTGTTATTGTGTAAGTCCTATGCAGATGAAGAAGTAAAAGACAGAAATGCGTATATATGTCTAATAGTCACATACGAACTAAAACATATCCTCAAAAGACAATACAATTCAGTTTGTGAAATACGTGTGACTATAAGTACAAAGTTAGGAAAAACACGATAGCATGTGGGTCAGATAGTATTAATATGAAACTTTTAAAATACGCTGATCCCTTTCGTGAATTTTGTTTATTATATTTATTTAATTAATTCTGGCACTGGTGTAAAGTCCCAATTTTTTGGAAAATACCAGAAGGGATAGCAATTCTTAAAGAAGGTCAGAGAAATAATTGTGAAAATTTTAGAGAATTTGTCTTTTTAAGATCAGTATACAAAATATTTGCGAAAAAGTCTATAATCGTTTAAAAATCACAACAGAGACTCTGCTATTAGAAGAACAATGTCGATTCCGAAGAGGCTGTTCATGCAGTGATAATGTATTTACCACGTAAAGAATGTTAGAGAAACGACGAAAATTCAGTTTAGACAGACATATAGCTTTTATTGACTTCGAAAAAGTTTTTGACAATGTGAACAGAAAGAAACTATGGAACATAACAATTTGAGCTGGAGAATCTAGACATCTAGTTGATGCTATAAAAAGCTTGTATGTGGACACAATAGTAACAGTGGAAGTTGGTAATAATAAAACTGAAGAAATGACTACCATCAACGAACTCAAACGAGGCTTTATCCTTACCGCCAACCCTACTTAATGTACACATAAATGATTTGACTGGAAAGTAAATCTAGGGACACAGATTAACAGAAATAAATACGCTTATATTCAGACAATATTACGATTTTGGAATAAACTGAAGATAAACAAGGAAAAGCAGTCTATAAATTACTGATGTAAGGAAAGGAGAATACAAATTTACTGTGTTAACAAAGAACACTAGAATCATGGCTCATCATTGGAAATACCCCACAAGCTCTAAAACAATAATAGATAATACATCACTTGAGCAGATATCTGACATTAATTTTTTAGGTTGCGATGTAAGCTATGAATTGGACAAGTACATAAACAATTATCAGTGAGTATGCCGAATGATAAACAAAACGTTCCAAAGCAAAATACGGAAGGAAACAAAAGTAAAATAAAAAAAGAAAGAAGAATGGAACGCGATGAAAGCAAACTGCAAGCAGCGGTAATAAGATTTCTTAGGAAAGTGTGACGCATTGTCAGGGAAGACCGTATAACAAATGAAGATATTAGGAATGAACAAGATATTTATAATATTTGTGAAAAGATTGAACAAAATAAAACAATATGAAAGCGTCACCTCCAAAGAATGACTCCAGTGATAATAGAACGTCTGGCCATGCCGTACCAGCCAAGAGGAAGAAGGGACGCAGGAAGACCCAGAATCAGGTGACAGTGAAAACTGAAGACAGAACAGGCACAACTAAGCAAGTCATGAACGGCAGAAGAAGAAGACAGACGTTCAAGTATTGAAATATGGCTAAATGAATAATATCTGAAAGCCAAATGTAGAAAAAACTGAAAGAAGTGTATGAAACCTGTCGAACCTGAGTCGATCCTATCCACCGTCAGACCTCCAAGAGAAATCTCGTACTCACTTGGAGAACAGACAACTTCACTCCTGGAAATGGAAAAAAGAACACATTGACACCGGTGTGTCAGACCCACCATACTTGCTCCGGACACTGCGAGAGGGCCCTACAAGCAATGATCACACGCACGGCACAGCGGACACACCAGGAACCGCGGTGTTGGCCGTCGAATGGCGCTAGCTGCGCAGCATTTGTGCACCGCCGCCGTCAGTGTCAGCCAGTTTGCCGTGGCATACGGAGCTCCATCGCAGTCTTTAACACTGGTAGCATGCCGCGACAGCGTGGACGTGAACCGTATGTGCAGTTGACGGACTTTGAGCGAGGGCGTATAGTGGGCATGCGGGAGGCCGGGTGGACGTACCGCCGAGTTGCTCAACACGTGGGGCGTGAGGTCTCCACAGTACATCGATGTTGTCGCCAGTGGTCGGCGGAAGGTGCACGTGCCCGTCGACCTGGGACCGGACCGCAGCGAACCACGGATGCACGCCAAGACCGTAGGATCCTACGCAGTGCCGTAGGGGACCGCACCGCCACTTCCCAGCAAATTAGGGACACTGTTGCTCCTGGGGTATCGGCGAGGACCATTCGGAACCGTCTCCATGAAGCTGGGCTACGGTCCCGCACACCGTTAGGCCGTCTTCCGATCACGCCCCAACATCGTGCAGCCCGCCTCCAGTGGTGTCGCGACAGGCGTGAATGGAGGGACGAATGGAGATGTGTCGTCTTCAGCGATGAGAGTCGCTTCTGCCTTGGTGCCAATGATGGTCGTATGCGTGTTTGGCGCCGTGCAGGTGAGCGCCACAAACAGGACTGCATACGACCGAGGCACACAGGGCCAACACCCGGCATCATGGTGTGGGGAGCGATCTCCTACACTGGCCGTACACCACTGGTGATCGTCGAGGGGACACTGAATAGTGCACGGTACATCCAAACCGTCATCGAACCCATCGTTCTACCATTCCTAGACCGGCAAGGGAACTTGCTGTTCCAACAGGACAATGCACGTCCGCATGTATCCCGTGCCACCCAACGTGCTCTAGAAGGTGTAAGTCAACTACCCTGGCCAGCAAGATCTCCGGATCTGTCCCCCATTGAGCATGTTTGGGACTGGATGAAGCGTCGTCTCACGCGGTCTGCACGTCCAGCACGAACGCTGGTCCAACTGAGGCGCCAGGTGGAAATGGCATGGCAAGCCGTTCCACAGGACTACATCCAGCATCTCTACGATCGTCTCCATGGGAGAATAGCAGCCTGCATTGCTGCGAAAGGTGGATATACACTGTACTAGTGCCGACATTGTGCATGCTCTGTTGCCTGTGTCTATGTGCCTGTGGTTCTGTCAGTGTGATCATGTGATGTATCTGACCCCAGGAATGTGTCAATAAAGTTTCCCCTTCCTGGGACAATGAATTCACGGTGTTCTTATTTCAATTTCCAGGAGTGTATATGCCCTTGACAAGCATCCGCTTGTAGCGTTTGCTCTAGACGGCTCATTACACAGTGAACCAATCTACATGTGCATCCACATGTCCACCGACATTCTGCAATCCACCTTACTGTGTGTGGGGATCGATACACTGTGCACGTATCTCTGCCACTTCCGCATCCCTTCTTTTATCTTGCCTTCACTGACTCTTCTTTCCAAGAAGTATCAAAGGTGGATCTGAGAGGATAGGTTAAAGATGACCAAACCTACGTTTTTAGCATTTGTAGATTTTGAGAAAGCTTTTGAAGATGTTGGCTGGACTGTACTCTTTGAAATTTGGAAGGTAGCAGATTATTCATAACTGGTACAGATACCTGTCTGCAATTCAAAGAGTCGCAGGACACTAAAGGGAATTGCAAAGGAAACCGAGTAGAAATTTGGAAAGAGGACTATAATTCAGGAAGAAGAAATACAGATTTTGAAGTTTGCCGTTGTCATTGTAATTCTGTCAGAGACGCAATGGACTTCGAAGAGTAGTTGAACGGAATGGTAAGTGTCTTAAACAGTGATTATAAGATCAACATAAAAAAGTAAAACACAGAGAATGGAATATAATAGAACAAAATCAGGTGATTCTGGCAGAATCAGACAAGGGAACGAGACACTAAAGTAGTAGGTAAGTTATGCTGTTTGGGCTATAGTAAAGTAGCAGCGGAGTAGCAGTAGTAAGAAAATCATTTCTGAAAAACAGAACTTTTGTAACATCTAAAATAAACTGAAATGTTAGGAAGTCTTTTCTGACTGTATTTATGCAGACAGTAGCCTCGTATGGGAGTGAAACGTGGGCGATAAACATTTCGGACAAGGAGAGAATAGATTTTGAAACATGGTGATGCGGAAGAATACGGAAGGTTACATGAGCAGAATGGTAACTAATGAAGAGGTACTGAACAAAACCGAAAAAAAAGGAATTTGTGGCACAACGTGATCAAGAGAAGGGACCGTTTGATAGGATACATCGTGAGGCATGGTCAGATTGGTAATGGAAGGCAGTGTGGATGGTAAAAATTATTGAAGGAAACTAAGGGATGAATACAGTAAGCAGTTTCGGGTTGATGTAGGTGCAGTAATTATACAGAGATGAAGAGACTTCTAAAGGATATTTTAGAAAATGCATTTTAACCATCAGCTGTTTATTTGTCACGTTAGTCATCTGGACGTTTCGGTTATTAACCATCATCCAGGATAAAGTTGAATATGAAATGCTTTTAACTAATCTATTGAACCTTACATCCTGGATGATGGCTAATAAGCGTAACCGGTATGTGACAAGTGGGATAAATAAATAGCTTATGATAAAAATGCATTTTATAAAACACTTTACGGCTGTTGAACCTCATTTTATGGAAACATTCTAACGGATAGATTCATAGGAATGTAAGTTGCAGTAGTTGTGTAGAAAATATCTGTACAGGATAGACTAGCGTGGAGAGCGTCATCAAATCAGTGTCCGAACTGAAGAGCACAACAACAACAACAACAACGAAATGGAAGGCTTAGAGTACGAGCGATCAGAAAATTCACGCGTTGCCTAGTACAACTTAACGACAACTGCAACTCGTTAAACAAACTCATTGCTGATACATTTTGCGGTGGTCTGTCTTACGTACCGCACACTGCACAAACATGAATACAAACTCGTCACACAAAATCTGCATACAATGTGAATAAAGTTTCTGTATATCGGATATTGCACAGTGTTAAGACGGTGGAAACGCTTTCGGAAGGACAGAGGAACTTCCTTTCCCATCGCTTCCCAATTGGAGCTCGAGTTAATGACGTCGTTGGCGACGGGGCGTTAAATCCAAATTTTCCTTCTTTCCTATATAGTCAGATATTGCATCATTAAAGGGGAAAATAGCGTTGGCAGTAACGTTAGGTATCGGGCAGACATTACTATCAACGCAGTGCACAGCACAGGTTTATGCTGAGAGACGGTGACTTAACGGCTGATTTTCTTCTTTTTGTAGCAGGGCTTGCGTTTACAATTTTGATGTCCTGCTGAAACAGAGCTTGTTAGTACAAAATGCTTTACGGAAGGAAGGGCGGTCGTTATTTATTATCGTGAATATCATTAAAAAAACAATTGAAAAAAAAGACAAGTCAAATGTTTTGTGAAATGATCTGTCCAAAACTAAGAAATAAAATAGGTTAGAGAAACATTTGACGTGTCTGTGAATGATGCTGGAAATCATATACAGCGAAAGAGGTGAGTCAAATGTTTCTCTAGTCTGTCTTATTTCTTGATTTAAGACAAATCAATTCACGAAACATTTGATCATTTGTTTTCAAAATTTTGTTTATTTCGTTTTGATCAGAAACCGTTCTCTAAATGTTTTAAACATAGTACTTGATTCGAAGGGACTCATTGTAAAATCAAATTTCACATAAATGCAAGTCTTTGTACGCAAAAGAACTACACCTTGAAGAGATGACCTTTTTGACATCTCATAGTCATTGTCTTCCGATCTTTTAATGTCCTGAAATTAGTAGGCCTACTTGATTCGAAGGAAGCCATCTTGACATTTAAATATCCTAAAAATGTAAGTTTTTTTGCGGAAATAGCAGCATTAGAGATGAAATTTTTTGAGACGTCATTTTCATAGGCAGCAGCAGATGTTAGTGAAATATTTGTTTTATCTCAAATCAGTCATAAGTTTCTCTTAATGACCCTGATTATTTTCAAGCAATTCCATCTTTTGTTTTGAAAAACTAGACCTCTCGCTGTTCAATTTGATACCCCATTTATCGGTTTCTCGCTCTCAGTTTGGCTGTATAATTGCAGACAAGAATCAATTTTCTAATTTTCTCCCAAATCACTAATTATATTTTTCTTAATTACGCTGATCACTTTAAAGCAGTTAAATCAATCCATAATAAACTAGACCTCACTGTGGTTAATTTGATACCATATTTTATCATTTCTAACTCTTCGTAAGGCTATTAAAATTCGATCACAAACCCTTTGTGTAATTTCTAGGCAGTCTTATTTTCGCCTGGTTCAGGCATTTGACCAAAAACAGCACGAGATCAAGTGGATGAAGTTCAGTGAAGGAGAAGCTTGTCCATTTAATGAGAATTCTGCTACTTACCTGAACCATTTAGTAAACCAGAGGCAGTGTAACACCATTAGCTCCTACAGCGATTTGTAAGCGTATTATCATATCGCTGGTTTAGTTGTGGAGTATCTTTGGGGGCAGCCGTGTCTAGAGAGTCGAGCACGGGACACGAAACTGTTATGCTGTGTAGTGTGTAGCTCTGCAGGCAAGAAGCATTGTTAGTATTCAAGTTGAAGTGTTGCTACAAGTGCTATTACAGTAAAGTGTTAAATATGGAAGTAATTCAGAGGAAAGTGCGTCAAGATCTAATTAAAAATGAGCAGTGACGCCGATAACGTATTTGTGTATCCTCTCGTTGTGTGTCGCATAGTATCAATCATCCGCGCCGTGTTCGGTCTCCCAGAATGAACTGATGTGAATCAGTAAAAATTAGTTACCATAAAAGAGTGCAATCAAGTGCCAGTGTCTTGCAGCGAGCGTGAGGACGTGCGTTCGATCATCGCGTTTCCGCATTATCAACAATTAGCCGCGCCGCGACGGTTACGCGCACACTCGTACAAGAGAGAACTGAGAACTGAAAAATTAACTTTACGAACAGTGTTATATCATTACTAGTGACAAGGAGGACTCTTACCAGATATCTGTATGTGTGGCGAGCGTAAGAACTTTCTTTCGATCATTTGGCTTCCGCATCATCAACAATCATCCGCGTCGTGCTGGTTACGCGTACGCTCGTCCGAATGATATTTTGGACTGTTAATCATCAAGATTGTTAATTGGCATAAAAATTTACGATTTAGAGTGTAAACAGTGCAACGTGTGGTTTCCATATCGTCTCCGAATATAGATGTTCATACCAGACATAGGACAGTGTTGTGTATTAACGTTGAGCGGCTCCCCCAAACCCGCTTGCATATTTCCATAGATCATTTCAGGCAAGTCAACAGCAGTGTGGAGCAGGACAATACGACCGCCGCGGGATTATCAGGTACGTGGTGTGGACAGGGCGCACGGTCACGAAACGAGAAGTCAGTTTAAAGTACTCCACCCATTTGTACTCCAGGGCGCGTTACAGATTGAACAGTAAAAAAAAAAAAAAAAAAAAAAAAAAAAAAAAAAAAAAAAAAAAAAAAAAAAAAAAAAAAAACAACATGTGCTCTTTAATTTTGTGTGCATTACATTCGACATACGCAGTCCGCATATGCGAATTTTACAAAAATTCATTAATTTCGTTCTCTGAAAGAAGAAAAAGAAAAAAAAAAAAAACAGAACCTAAGATTCTTAATTTTGTAGTCGAGCCTCAAGCTAGATGAATTTATATAAAATGGATGATTTAGAGGTTAGTATGCCCACGGAGTACGAGGGCTATCCACAAAGTACATTACGTTTTCGTTTGTGTCCGTTAGGGGCGGGGCTAGCGCGGCCATCTTGGTGTCATGGCATTCCACCGCTCAATCGGCATCCTACCGTGCTAGTGAGAGGTTCGTGCTGTACTCCGTTGAGTTACTGTGACAGTTTGAAATGTCAGCGGTAATTGAAAATGCCGCGAAGTGTGAAGTGCGTACTGTAATAAGGTTTCTGACTGCAAAAAACTGTACACCGATAGAAATCTATCGGCAGCTTTGTGAAGTGTATGGGGACAACATAATCACTGAAGGTGGATTGCGTCAATGGGTCATAAAACTTAAAAATGGCCGAACTAACGTTCATGACGAAGAGCGAAGTGGGAGACCCAGCATAGTGACTGCCGAACTTGTCGAAAAAGTCGATGCCGCGGTCCGTGAAAACCGTAATTTCACAATAACGGAACTCTCCATGAGTTTTCCACAAATTTCACGGAGTTTGTTGCACGAAATCATTACCAAAAAGCTTGATTACCACAAGTTTTGTGCAGGATGGATACCAAAAATCTTGACAGAGATTCACAAAAATCAGCGAATGGCTGCAGCGTTAACGTTTTTGGACGCTTACGAGAAAGATGGCGTTTCATTACTCGATCGCATCGTTACTGGTGACGAAACATGGGTTAAGCATGTGAATTGCGAGACAAAATTGCAGTCAATGCAGTGGGGGCACACAAATTCCCCCCAAAAACCCAAGAAATGCATGCAGACAATGTCGGCAAGGAAGGTGATGGCGACTGTCTTTTGGGACAGAAAAGATGTGATTTTTGTGGATTTCCTGGAAAGAGGCACTACAATAAACTCTCAAAGGTATTGCCAAACTCTACACAACCTCAGAAGAGCAATACAAAACAAGCGCAGGGAAAAGTTGGGCTCAAAGATCTTGCTGATTCACGACAACGGCCGGGCCCACACGGCAAATGCCACTCGTGAAGTTCTCGAATCCTTTAAGTGGGAGTTGTTTCCTCATCCACTGTACAGTCCCGACCTGGCACCGAGCGACTTCCACTTATTCCCAGCAATGAAGAAGTGGTTGGCTATGCAGCGTTTTGATGACGACGCACAGCTTCAAGAAGAGATAACCACGTGGTTGAAGGCGCAAGCGGCCGAATTTTACGACGAAGGAATTTCCAAGCTCGTCCATCGCTACGATAAGTGCCTTAATTTAAATGGCAACTATGTAGAAAAGTAGTATTTAAGTGTGGCTTTCATCTGTGTATAATAAAAAAAATTTCCAATACTTTATTTATTTTTAATTCCAAAACGTAATGTACTTTGTGGATAGCCCTCGTATTATACCTCTCACATTATAATAACCCAGACCACCAAAAGGATTATGTTTCACGTGATTCTCGACGTACTCCCGTATGGCGGGAGGTGGCAACAACTAGTGCACCCAGGAACGTTATCGAAGACGAACCAGTAAAGTATATCTGAGAGCTCGATTCTTTAAACAGTCACGGTGAGAGCGTTGCTGGTAGATTAGAATTTGGAAAGGTGCTATAAACAGATGAGAGCTGCAGGCATTAGAGAAGGAACCAAAGACAGGGAAAGGACGAGAAACAGTTGTGAGCGCGAAAATCTTCTTGTAAAGCCGTTCTTTCAGCAACTTTGCGACTCCACCAGGGGTGTCATAAATCCGGCCTGAGTAGCATTAACCCCGGAGCGACACTAATCATAAACCCAAAGCAGCGCTGACAACCTGATAAAACCAGCAGATCCGCCACGAAGCGAACAAAAGGCCGAGCAGCCAGCCGGGACAAAGGGGGCTATCCATTACGCAAATGTATTCCGCAGCGAAAGAAAGTTCTTCATTCTTGACTCTGGACGCCTTTCTGGAGAAGTAATCCTTCACACTATGGGACAAAGGCCTGCAAAATGCATGTTTATGTATGAGCACGGGAATTTCTCCAATGATGGAAGTGTGAAATAAGAGGAAACTGAGATTTCGAGGCATGGGATGAAGTAGGGCGGAGTCTCATGAAGCAAGTCACTTCTTGCGCAGTCTTTTTCACACATCAGGCGAAGCCACTTCCATCTACGTCTCTTGAATCTATCTTTCTCTCTCTTCCTCGTTCCACTATCTACAATCCCGTTTGAATGTGCATGAATGAAATGTGGTAGATGCAGTTATCATGGCTGCAAAAATGCAGCTTTCAGAATGTTTCCAAATAATTCTTTGTTGCCTTATCAGTACACACTTGAAGATTTAAACACAAAATCTGTATTCGTTGCTGAGTAAGTTATAGAGAATGTATGTATCTCTGTTGGTGCACGTGTAACATTTGAACATTACACGCCCAATACATCCATTAGTTTCTAACTGTTAGATTTCTGAATTTCTCATACTTCTGTGTCGCAGAACGGAACTGTAAATTTCTCATACTTGTTAGACGTATAACAGTCCCGCCTTAGAACTGTTTGTTGCTTGAATTGTGTTACTGAAAGTGCAGACAAATTTCTGTAGATGTTTTAATGAAGTTTGTGAGGCGATTCTTTTTTAGTTAGAAATGGGAAAGCTCAAAGTATCTTATAAAACGAAAAATGACATGCTATCGTGGAAGCAGAAATAATAATTTGCAGACGAATGTTAATGATAGTAACCATACACCAGATATTCTGATGAAGAAGGTGAAATTCTATTTTAGTCCTACGCCATCTACAGCAAATAGTGGAAAAGTGATTTGTAATATAGATTTAACTTTTAAGGGAATAAAAGGTGTGTGGGTGGATTCACTCAAAAGGTTATGAGTAATACCACTCCAGGATATGGAAGAGAAGTGGAAAGACTAGCCTTTTTGGAAAAAAACAGTGCAAATAGGAAATCAATGCTCTGACTACTTTTAATGACGGAACGAATGGCAGATTAAAGGTTATTGAGATGTTCAAAATACCTATGGTGCCAAAAATAATAAAACTAGCCTAATATCCGGCATTGTTCGATTATATATTTGTTCAAATCTTCTGTTGTCCGCAGCTCGTGGTCTAGTGGTTAGCATTGCTGCTGTTGCCTCTGGATCACGTGGTCCTGGGTTAGATTCCCAGCCGGGTAGAGAAGATTTTCTTCGCCCGGGGACTCGGTGTTGTCCTCATCATTTCATCATGTTTCGGGAAAATGGCGAGACTGGAGAGCGAAACGATTGGGAATTTGGCCGGCCGGAGTGGCCGAGCGGTTCTAGGCGCTGCAGTCTGGAACCACGCGACCGCTACGGTCGCAGGTTCGAATCCTGCCTCGGGCATGGATGTGTGTGATGTCTTTAGGTTAGTTAGGTTTAACTATTTCTAAGTTCTAGGGGACTGATGACCTCAGAAGTTAAGTCCCATAGTTCTCAGAGCCATTTGAACCATTTTTGATTGGGAAAAAAGTGGGTAAAGAACCCAATTTATTATAAAACTTTTTCCACGTGGAATAGGTTGATGATCCTAGAGGATGTTCTACCCACAAGTTAAAGCCGCAAGATCCAATGGGAATAATGCAAAATATTTATTACATATTGAGTTAGCAAGGAAACCACGAAAATCAACACTGTTGCAAGGTTCAATTTTAGTTGTTACTAAAGACATACGTAATCTAATTATTTATTCAAGTATGTGTCCTTCCCGTTGCCTAAATGCTATATCTCCATGCAAGAAAATGGCAAGGAATTATGGTTTATTGTTCTTGAGAAATAATACTTAGAATATACCTTAACTGTATTGAGCAATAACTTTATCTACCCATTTGAGAGAGATGTGAGAAAGATCATAGTACAGACTCAGGGTGCATTTCTGCAATACTTTTACTGGGTGCTTAACAAACACTCATAAATTAGGCTCGTCTTCGATGCGTTTGTTACGAAATGTGTTAACTACAGGACTAAAGAAATGATGTGGTAATGAGATGCAGGAAGACCTTAGAATTTGATGGTAAATCGATCAGTTTTACAGATCACTGGTGAAGTGTAGAGTGCGCGCAATATGAGTTGTATCTGCGCAGCAAACGAACTAAAGGGAGGGGGGATGGGGGGGGGGGGGGCACTCGTAGCGTTGGGAGGTCCAGCCTTAAGGACGACTGAGTAGTGGGTGGAGTGCAGTCCGACAGCTGAAGGCTATTCACAAGCGCATTTCTCGCATTTATAAGCTACTTCTGGCGATTCTGTAAACGGTTGTATTAGCGTGCCACGGCTAATAATCTGACGAATATAGACTTTCATGGTCAATAGCTTCTGACTAGAGCTTCTGACTAGACTACCGTAATAATTACTGTAAGTAATCACATAAAGAAAGAATCATTCGATGAAAAAGACCATGCGTTGCCAGAAGGAAATCCCATAATACAAAGAAAATACTTACCAAGTGCATGTTCGACTTGCACTCTGAGGGTCCGTAGAAACTTAATTACGTATATACACAGTTGATCTATCCTGGGAATCGAGACTCGAGACGATTTTTGCCTGTTATCGATATCGGTACTGGCAAGATACTGGTCCCGGGAATTCAAAGATCGCACCAGAACCTCTACAGTAGTTCCCGAGACTAGCTGGACATACAAAAAAAAAAGGGAGCAGGGAACTTCGGTTTATATATGTATATAGAGAAGATTTTCATAAAATATTTTTATTTACTTACGGAACACGACAACAACTTACATTTTATGCTTGCATTCAGTAACAGTCTTCTTTTATGCTTTTGGCAGACGATGAATGCTGTGTACATTCGAATAGGGAAAAGGTATTTTTTTGCCATGTAATTACAATTTATCAATTTTAGGATTTTTCCTTTACTTCCTTCTTGCCAAATTTAGTGACTCTATGTCGATGGGAGGGTACCCTGTAGGTTTTGATCAGCGAGTTTTCTTGTTCCAAAATCTGTGACATAAATGACCATATTTTGTGAGTGCATTGACTTAGAGGCTGAAGTGTTTCACATAGCCATGGGACCATAGATCTTAATATGCGTCACATGTTTGAACTTGATACGTCTACCCATTCCTGAGAAAATGTGTTCTTAACAACCGAACAGACAGACAACAAAACGATCCTATAAAGACTCGGTTTTAACGCCTAAGGTACGCAGTCCTAAAAGTGGGTAATTATGTACCGTAGGAGACAATGTCACTTACTACAATGTTGGAAATAATAAATTACGTGGAAACTATGTGTCCTTGGAGAGTGAGAAGAAGTTCGGCAATATGACCTAAAAAGCAAATTTTCATCTTCTTCTTCTATGTCTTTCGGAAGTAGCGAAACCTTGGGATCACTGGCTGCCAATTTTTCTCCCCTCTCCTTCGTTCTCCTGATTGTGCGACGGTATGGCTAGCGGTTCCTGTACCCCTCTCAAGCACAGTTTCTAAAAGGTATTTTTGCTTCCTTGTTTTCTTCTTGCTACACGAATTCTGTGGAACTGCATGACAATCACACTTGCCTCATTATGAAGAATTTTCTCACCACATACGCCGGCCGGTGTGGCCAAGCGGTTCTAGGCGCTACAGTCTGGAACCGCACGACCGCTACGGTCGCAGGTTCGTATCCTGCCTCGGGCATGGGTGTGTGTGATCTCCTTAGGTTAGTTAGGTTTAAGTAGTTATAAGTTCTAGGGGACTGATGACCTCAGATGTTAAGTCCCATACTACTCAGAGCCATTTGAACCATCAGCACATACCGCGTGTGAAGACTGTAGTTCCGTGCCATGCGATGCGATGTGCATACGGCATATTAGCCTGGGAGTCCCCTCCCAGGCACTTCAGATGCCTGGTGTGAGTCCTTGTACTCGAGGCCACTTCGGCGACTTGCGTGTCCATGATGAAGAATTGGTGATGAGGACAACACCCACACACACAACCTTTTGTAAGTGGAGAAAATACTCGACGTGGCTGGGAATGGAAACCGGGGCTCATGATCAACAGTCAACAGTGATAATCCCAAGACCACCAGCTCCTGGCAGTGCCGTTCTGTGTAGCGCAGAGAAAGAAACGAGACCTCTGGAAGTACACAGATCAGCAGGCGACAGGTCACTGCGGCAGCCGCACCTTCTGAACCACTGGGCTCAGGGCAAATATGCGCTTATGCGCAAGGGACACCATATTTTGCTTGAACACTTCCATCCATTAGGTTTCCTTGTAAGTTCGAGGACAGATAGACTTCCTTGCACGGTGTCACTTCGTTTGAGCTTAGTCGACACACGAAATGAATGTGAACTTTATACACTGAGGTGACAAATGCCATGATATACCTCCTAATGTCGTGTCGGACCTACTTTCATCCAGGGTAGTGCACCGCCTCGACGTGGCATCGACTCAACAAGTCACTGGCAGTCCCCTGAAGAAATACTGAGCCATACATAGCCGTCCATAATTCCGGGAGTGTTGCCGGTGCAGGATTTTGAGCACGAACTGACTTCTCGATTACGTCCCATAACTGTTCAGTGGGATAAACGTCGGGCGATGTGGGTGGTCATATCAATCACTCAAACTGTCCAGACGTTCTTCAAACGCCGGCCGCGGTGGTCTAGCGGTTCTAGGCGCGCAGTCAGGAACCGCGCGAGTGCTACGGTCGCAGGTTCGAATCCTGCCTCGGGCATGGATGTGTGTGATGTCCTTAGGTTAGTTAGGTTTAAGTAGTTCTAAGTTCTAGGGGACTAATGACCTCAGATGTTGAGTCCCATAGTGCTCAGAGCCATTTGAACCATTTTTGGTTCTTCAAACCAATCGCGAACAACTGGGGGCCGGTGACATGTTTGGGAACATGGCTGCAAATGGAGACCAAGAATCTGAACGCAACCATTTCCAGTCAATGATCGCTTCAGTTGGACCAGAGTACCCAGGCAATACCATGTAAACACAGCCCTCACCATTGTGGAGCGACCACCAACTTGCATAGTACTTTGTTGACAACTTGGGTCGGTGGCGTTGTGAGGTCTGCGTCACACTTGAACCCTGCCATCAGCTCTTACCAACTAAAATCGGGACTCAGTTAATTAGGCCACAGTTTTCCAGTCGTGTAGGGTCCAACCGAGGCGGTCAACAGCCCAGGAGATGCGCTTCAGGTGATGTCGCGCTGTTAGCAAAGGCACTCGGCTCAGTCGTCTGCTGCCACGGCCCATTAACGCCAAATTTCGCCTTACGTCCCACACATATTACTGCGGTTATTTCTCGCAATGTTGCTTGTCTGTTAACATTGATAGCTCTCGCAAAAGCCGCTGCTCACGGTCGTTAATGAAGGCTGTCGCCCACTGCGTTTTCCATGGTGACAGGTAATGCCTGAAATTTGGTATTCCGGTACAACTTTGACACTGTGAATTTCGGAATACTGGATTCCTTATCGATTTCCTAAATGGAATGTCTCATGCATCTAGCTCCTATTATATTCCGTGTTGAAAGTCTGTTAGTTCCCATTGTTTGGCCATAATCACGCCGGAAACATTTTCACCTGAATCACATGAGTAAAATCGACAGTTCCGTAATGCACAGGCCTTTTATACCTTCTGTGCGCGATACTATCACCATCTGTACATGTACATATCGCTGTTCCATGACTTTTGTCATCTAAGTGCGTGCCGGCCGAAGTGGCCGTGCGGTTAAAGGCGCTGCAGTCTGGAACCGCAAGACCGCTACGGTCGCAGGTTCGAATCCTGCCTCGGGCATGGAGGTTTGTGATGTCCTTAGGTTAGTTAGGTTTAACTAGTTCTAAGTTCTAGGGGACTAATGACCTCAGCAGTTGAGTCCCATAGCGCTCAGAGCCATTTGAACCATCTAAGTGCGTTTTGCGTGATAGATACCATCCATGACGTTTCCCGTTAAATTGAACAATAGTTATATATGCTTTTGCATGGTTTCGCTTCTTTTGGGAATAGTGTACAGATGAACTGAAAACTGCGTAAGGGGTATTCCTTAAGTAAAATCTCCCATTCGTTTTTGTGAAAATGAGATACATACCGACAGGGCAGTTACGCGATACGTAACAAGTTTTCCTCTGCAGTGAAGAAGTTTCAGAACACCACTGCTGTGGCTGGCATTTGGTAGCGAGGTCGATACTTCGCAATTTCCGCTATCAACGAATCCTTAAGCGGCTGGTAAGAGGCAACTGCGGCCCACAAGAAAGAAAGGTCGTAGCGCGTACGTCACAGCACGAGACACTGCAGGTCTTACGAGGGCGCGAATACCTGATTCAGAAAAGTTTAATGATTATTGACTGGGCGATTATATGCATGCAAGCTCTCTATCGCACACAACAAAGTTCAAACCCGACCCGGCCAGGAATCGAACCCAGCCCTTCTCGCTTAGAAATCTGCCGCGCTGACCGCGCAGTTATCGAGGCTAACCCTAGCCGAGCCTCCATGCATTCGCAAAGTGTGGTGGACAAGCCGACTAATGTGACGTCACAGGTTCACTGTGGGACCTGCCTTCCTCGTGGGCCTCGAGAGGCACAGTGGGATGTTACATGAGCCACTGACGTCAAGTCTGAGATAAAAACAGGCCACTGGGCCGCTGCAAAACGCTTTGAACTGTGCTGTGCTAAAACATCTCGCTTCCACCATAACTCAGTGACCTGGATATCTACTGAATTTCAACGGGGCTACGTTTTGGATTGCTGTTCTATGGATTATTGATGGATCTGCAGTACCCTGAACTAAATAGGTGACTCCCTTGTTGTGTTCTACAATTTAAGACGACCTCGCATGTCCTGGAATTGTGAGCTATTAAGCGATTACGATGTACCCATGTGTTTTGTATAAAAAAGTCTGTGTTGCACCATAGCAGGTGTAAATCCAACCTCGTAGAATGCTGTACCAGTAAGGCCACCTTCGAACACCTCCAATGAGAATAGTATTACCACAGGTACCCTAATTTAGAAACTAAGCGATGAAACGCCATGGAATAGGTACAGCACTTGCAGGCGGGTGCAACGGATTTCAAATCCATGCCCGCCGTATAGATTTACATTTTCTGTGTTTTTATTAAATCACTTAAGCCGAATAATCCCTTAGGAAATGCCCCATTCTCTTCTCCGTACATGTCTATTTTTTATCCTTCTATAAGGACCCCTAAATGTCTAGGAGTGACATTTGAAAGATCTCTTACTTTCAAGAATCACTGGATGAGCTACAAGTCAAAACTTTCAACCAGGAAGAATCTTCTACAGAAACTGGCCGGATCACAGTAGGATAGACAACCGAAAACTATACGAAATTCTGCAATGACACTATGCTATTCTGTATCAGAAAATGCTTGTCCTCTGTGGTATGATTCAACACAAGCCAAACAAGCACACATAGCTCTCAATGACACCTGCAGAATCATAACAGGTTGCTTGAAATCCACTCCAGTGGAATGGCCTTAAACCTCGTAGTGCACCATCTCCTGTTCGAAGAGTAATACTGCGTATGAGGAAAGAAAGACGATGTATCAGGGGAGAACCCAGACTCTTTATGGGCACGAATCGCACCCACAACGACGGAGGTCAAGGAGGAGTTTCCATAGAACATCGACAGCACTTAGAAGCACCGCTGAAAAAGCTAGGTTACAAATATGGAGGGCTGGGAACTACCTTCCCCCTATCTTGCTGGAAAAAGTGTATCTGAAACTTTACCTCATGGCTATGATGAGAAATGGACGACTTGGAGGACCCTGAATAGATTGAGTTATGAGATCAAAGGTTAATTTGGCAAGATGAGGCTCCACTGACCAAGATGACATTCAGTGTGAGTGTGGAGAAGTCCAGACTATTCATCATATCATATGCTTCAACACAGACTGTGTCCAGCCTCCTGTACAGAAGATTATCATTATCAAGGAATAGAAAATGCGTTGGAAATGGCCAAGTTTTGGGCAAAAATAATATAGTCATGATGTGTATAATATACAGTGTGAGTCACTAACTATTTCCACCTGGGAGCTGAAAAGGTTTTGGACAGAAGTTGCATGGGACAACTGGGGTCATAATATGATGTTAGTTTTTTGTTGCTAGGTGGGGTCGCGTCAGAGATATGAAGGTCAACTTTGAATTTTTTTAAATTTTTAATGGGATGCTATAGTTTGGTACTTATTCTGTCATAGCCGCCATCTAGGCGAATCCAATGACGCGTAAGAGTAAGGCCTTTGAAGGTCAACGAAGGTCACAAAGGTGGCATGAACGTCCATTTACTGGAGGTGTCCGAAGTGATGACCATTGGTATCAATGCAGTGCTGCGATTTTCTTATCATAGACTGAGTGGTATTCCTTATCACATCGGCCCTTATCGAAGCTCATGCTCTGACAGTTCTCTCTCGCATATCTTGAGGTGTAGCTGGAACGTCTTTATAAACAATGTCTTTTACGAATCCCCACAAGAAAAATTCCAGAGGCGTCAAGTCTGGCAAACGAGCCGGCCACGATACATCTCCTCAGCGTCGAATCCAATGATTTGGAAATTGTCACTGAAACTCATTTCTAGCCGCCAGCGAAAAATGTGCCGGACACCCATCGTGTTGATACCACATTCTGTACCTTGTTTCTAAAGGTGTCTCTTCCAATAACAGACCTAATGTTTCTTGCAGGAATGTGGTGTACTTCCTACCATTAAGATTTCGTTCGATGAAATAGGGGCCTGAAATTGTGTCCTTCAGAATCCCACACCATACATTCACCGACTACGGTTTTTGGTGTGCAACTTGCTGCAGCCAAACTGGATTTTCAGTTGCCCAGTAATGCATGTTATGCAAATTAACATTTCCATGGTCCGTGAATGTAGCTTCGTCAGTAAATAAAATCAAATAAATGAATGTGTCATCCCTCTGAATTTGAAGTGGAGCCCATCGGCAGAATTCAGTGCGATGCATAAAATCCGTACCAGTTAATTCTTAGCGGAGACTGATACGGTAAGGATGATATTTATGGCGATGCAGAACACGAACAACACTACTCTGGCTCATGCCAGGTTCCCTTGCGATTTGACGCGAACTAGCACAAGGATCTCTAGCCACTGTGGTAAGAGTACCAATTTCCGTTTCCTCATTAGTAACTTTCCTTTGCCGGATATGTTTCCGATGCGTTAAAGATCCATTTGTTCTCAATTTATCATACACATATTAATATGTACGAGGTGTAGGGTGAGTACGTTGAGGATATCTTTCAGCGTGTAAGTCTCTAGCTCTCAGTGAATTTCGTTCGCATTCTCCGTAAATGAGAAGCATATGGACTTGTTCTTCGAAGGAATACATCATTCACATTCGCTTGATTCGACGATACTAATCTTACCGTTCCTATTAGTGTTGTATTGTGAAACCGTCAAATGGTGTTTACATGTCAATGGCACGTTAGATGGACACGCCGTATGCGGTGAATATTTACTATTTGCACGATATACGAGAAAGAATTGTCAGAGCATGTGCTTCCATAAAGACGTTCCAGCTAGACCTGAAGATATGCGAGAGGGAATTGTCAGAACATGAGATTCGATAAGAGCCGATATGATAAGAGATACCACTCCATCCATGATAAGATTGCAGCACTGCATTGATACTAATGGTCATCACTTCTAACACCTGTAAATGGACGTTCATGCCTCCTTTGTGACCTTCGTTGACCTTAAAAGACCTTACTGTTACACATCATTGGATTCGTCTCGATAGCCGCTATGAGAAAAAAGTACCAAAAGATAGCATCCCATTTTTTTAAAAAAAAAAAGAAAAGTTGACCTTCATATCTCTGACCCGACCCCACCTAGCAACAAAAAACCAACATCACATTATGGCCCCCGTCGTCCCATGCAACACTTGTCCCACAAACTTTTCAGCTACTATCATACTTCCGTAGTTAATCTGGGTGGCAATAGTTAGTTACTCACCCTGTATATGTTTCTGGTACGAGAATAAATAAAATGAATAACGACCACCACATGGATGGCACTTCTTTGTATATCATACATTCAGAGACGAAGATCTGAATGCGCTAAGTCTGGACAATACTATAGGTAGGATATGACAGTCCATCCAGACAATCAGAAACTGGGATACGACCAGTGTTACCGTGCTTTAAGAGAAATACTTTCTTACTCTCTCTCCATTCCGTACATTTGGGCCTACACATAAATAAGCACACTCAGTAAACGACAGTTTCTCCAAGCTACCGGAAATCACAGGATTCACAAGCTAACTATCACAAAAGAGCCTGCACTTCGAACAGACCAACATGAATGACTTGGTCATGAATTTTCAGATAAAGTTTTCAATATTTACTCTTTCTCCTGGCTTTCCAATCGCATCACTGACTATGTGCCTCATTCACGTACAAAACAATTTTGGATGCATGAAGGCCTGTAGAATCCATGTACTTGATATTCGTAATTAAAAGGAAACAAAGCAATTTTAAGCTGTATTCGAGGTCAGCTCATCATCTACTACTGTCGAAGTCATCTAGGCGAGTTATTTGTTGGCAGCAGATAAGTTGCAGCAAATCTCCACTCTTCACGCCTTTCCGATTTCCCCTTCATTGCTCTGTAGGTCTCACATCCAACATCTTTTGAAATTTGGTTTATGTACTTACAAGGGAACATTCTCAAGTGCAAATTGGCTGGCATGCAGAGCGGCCAAAATAATGCAATATGTGTTTTTTTCGTTTTTACGCAGTTTTAAGGGGTAAAACAAACCTCAAAAGGTAATTTCGAATATTAGGGTTGGAGGTAATATCTTCAAAACCATGACATACAAAAATGTGGTAACTATAACATTTGAAATGTAATTTACGTTCTTGAAAAGAGTGTAATAAACTTTTGTTATAAACTCAAATTTTACAAAATACTCCAACGACATTAATTTTGCAGAACGAAAAATTATGTTACAATATAAAAAGTGACTTTCACGCCACATCCATCCATGTGTAATATAGAATGAGGCAGAGTTGTAGTCAGATCTCATTCAATTTGTAAATTGAGCAAGCAGTAAAGAAAATGAAACAGCAAATTTGGAGAACTAATTGAAGTTCAGGGAAAAGACAAAAAATGAGGTTTGTTGACGACATGTGATTCTGTTGGAGAGAGCAAAGGGCTTGGAAGAGCTGTTGAACAGAATGAAGAGCATCTTGAAAGGAGGATATAAAATGAACTTCAGCAACAGCAAAAAAATGTAACGGAATGTACTCGAATTAGTAGGCGATTCCGAAGGAGAATTATATTAGGAAACGAGAAACTCAAAGAAGCAGATGAGTTTTGTTATATGGCCACTAAAATAACTGATGATGACCTAAGCGGAGAGGATATAAAACGCAGAGAGGTAATGGCAAGAAAAGCGTTTCTGAAGAAGAGACATTTTTTAACATCGATTATAGATTTAAGTGTTAGGTAGTCATTTCTGAAGTTATTTGTCTGGGTTGTAGCCTTGTGTGGAAGTAAACGTGGACGATGAACAGTTCAGACACGAAGAGAATAGAAGGTTTTGAAATGTTGTGCTACAGAATAATGCTAAAGATTAGATCGAAGGATCTTATAACAAATGAGGATGCACTGAATGGAACAGGGGAGAAAAGAAATTTGTACTAAATAAGGGATCGGTTGATAGGGCGCATTCTGATATATCAAGGCATCACCAATTAATTACTAATTAATTACTGGAAGGAAAGGGGGGAATTAGAGAGGGAGACCAGGAGACTACATTAAGAAAGTGCAGAAGGATGAAGGTTGCAGCAGTGATTCGGAGATGAAGAGGATTGCACTGGATAGCGTAGAATGGTCAGCGACTGTTAGCATTGCTTTTGTTAGTCAAATCTGGAACAGATTACCTTGGCATGAAAAATGTAAACATAAAATGTAAAGAAAAAAATTGTTTCGATACTTAAAAACCTGAGATTCGTAAGAAAAAAAGTTTTCTTGAAGAACATAACAACGTAAATACAGCTCGTCCTCTTGACGGCTTCAATACAAGACCAGTTGTACCGAATCCAAGCGTCCTGATCACCCGCGATGTAGGTTGCTCCAATTTACGCTTACAGCTGGTACAGACTCACCTTGATTGTACCGTCGGCGTACGACAACGATACTAACATCGCTTTTACTAATATGAGGACGCTGAAACATTTTATCAACCACGTAATAATGGTTGCATAACTTGCTTATAGTTTTTTTCGTACCATTTTCATAAGTTTTAATGTATCCTTGACCTACTGACAGGGATTGCAAGGCTTTAGAGAATGTTTTAATTTCAAATTTAAAATCGGGTAACAAATGACAAAAGTAATATTTTTATGTGATATAATTATAGATTAAAAATTTTGGATTTTTTTCTTTACCTGTACAATGAAACCCTGCTTCTTGCCAAATTTCATGATTCTACGTCAACGGGAAGTACTACCCTATGGGTTATGATTAGTGAGTTTTAGAGTAACAAAATATGTGATATAAATGGCCGTATTTTCTGACTGAATTGACTTAGAAGTTTAAAATTTTTACTCAGCCTAGGTACCATAGATGGTAATACGTGATGTAAACCTGAACTTGATACACTGACTCTTTCCTGAGACAAAGAGTTCTTAACAGTTGGACAGAGACAACAAAGCGATCCTATCAGGGTTATGTTTTTACAAACTGACTCACGGGCCCTTAAAATGGGGAAAAATAGTGTGAACGTATTTTATGAATTTGAATATCTCGGGTGTATTCGGAAATACAACCGGCAACTTGTTACGAACCTCCTTGGATAGGCAAATAAATTCAGTTGCCTGTACTACCGTCGCAGATCACAAAGCGGTAGCATATCGCTATGAAACACTAAGAGTGATTATCTGTACAAATGAGGTGCTTACAGGAAACGTTAATCTAAATCGTAGTTTCATCAGGGGGCCTCACTTAAGTGGGTGTGGTTGGAGGGCGTTGGCAATTTAATTATAATGGTGGGATAAATACTTGAATCTTGGAGTTTGATCTGCTAATTGGCCTTCCGGAGCCCCGGATTAAACTGGTCAGTCCGTATTCATGTTTACTCTCGCTGGAATAGCGAACTCTGTTTCTGAATCGCCGTTAGCCCGGTTGCCCCGTGGGAAAGGCTGTTCCTGCCTCGAAGTTGGAGTTCGTCGTAAGCCCAAAAGCAAGAAGATAGAGAAGGTGGTCTTGTAAACTCAAGTGATGATACGTTTCCCCAGTATTAGAACAGAATTGCTCTTGACCACTTACGTGGTGAAGCACGGGAACAATTCGATCAAGGGAAGCTAATGTCTGAATCGAAAGAGAAAAGGAGGGTAATAAGCAAGAGGTATGGAAATAGTTATTAAAATAGGAATAAAAATGTGAGAGGACAATATGGCACAGGCCAACGTCCCACAAATTAATGATAGATTTTCTATTATTATTTGGTTGTGTTATATTTTTTATCAAAATATTACTCTGTGTTATCTAAGTAACCCTTCACTGTAGACAATGTATTACTCAACAGGCGTCTTTTTAAATAACCCGTCTGGCCAACCCAAATAAAACATACCAAGTGACCGAGACGGCTTCTTTCTTCTTTGTAATTGGAAGTGGTTGCGGTTTCCTGAGACATCATGCCTTCAATTATGGACTCTATCTCAAAAGAACGCCGAACAGGAATTTCCGGGCAGACAGATATCGGTTAGCCGACGGGCAACTCAGCTTACAGCACGCCACGCCATAAGGGACAGATATTACCGAGGGCCAAGACCACTGCAACATGAGGACTAATCTATACCGAATTTCACCTCTGTCGATGAACCGTAATTTTAGTTTTTGGCTGCTCAGTCTCCTAACTAGTTCGAAGCACTCCGACTCGACGTTCCCTCTTCATCTCAGAGTGGAATTTTCAGCCAAATTCCTTAACTTTTTGTCGTTAAGAAGACTGGTACCTTCTCGGGGACTGCCACCTTACCGTTGGCGATGTGGTTTGTGCACTCTGCTATGAACCAGAGAGCTATGCTGGCGGAAGTTTAAACTCCCGGTAGGGCCACCAAAGCTGGACAGTCTCTTGGTCTCTCTGAGACACGTCTCAGATGAAGAGCGGTCACAACGTACGGTGGTGTGTGGTTGGGGCAATGGGGCATCTAGGTGTAGGGAAGCCAACTCTCCTAGAAGAGACAACCATGATGAAAGACCTGAGAGATGGATCCAGAGCTGTAGTGATAGCAACCATCTAAGGAAGACAACCCAAGAGGAAAAACAGGTGTGCTGCGATACCTGAAGGTGACAGCCCCACAATCTAGTTGCCATGGCTACAGGTCGGTGTAATGTAACGCGCGGATTATTTTTCAGCATCTCCAGAAAGAAAGCAAATCGGACGTCAGAGGGTTTGATCAATTTTAAAGGAAACGGAACGAACCAAAAGACTCAATCTTTGATGTAGATGCTGGTAACAGGCTGTACAGAATTCGAAAACGTCGAAGCTCGTAACAGAATGTGGATATCGTCCACTAATATGGTCGCATTCATGCAGAGTGTCGAAGCGCAAAGGCAATCACATTATTTTAACTGAAACTTCGATAAAATAATGTTACGTAATGAATTTTTTTTAGTTTCGTAGTCCTGGATTACACTGGAACTCCACGACAAGCTAACGTTGCTCGCCAATAGAGATGCGGTAACTCGTTTCGTGCTTTTGAAACGGAAACAACGCAGCAACAAATCTATGCTTAGTGGAAGCGTATGGCAAAACTGTACCATTGTGACTAGGTGGCGTAGACTTTTCCAATCTGATCAGATAGTTTAAATAATAGCCCAGTCAATGAAGACGAAAGAAGGTCGAATAGGAGCGAAAAATCATGTAGTCACAAATTTTTGTACAATGAGGAGCGAGTGTAATGAACAACAAACTAGTTACCCATTGATGTGGTGTGAGTCTGGTGGTAGTGGTGGTGTGGATCTTTAAATGTCAGTTTGCATGTTTTTCTTGAATAATTCTAAAACAGTGGCTTCTAGCGAAAATGTTTCACCATAAAAATAAAATTTCGTACAAAAAATGTGTGGTGTCACCGCCAGACACCACACTTGCTAGGTGGTAGCTTAAATCGGCCGCGGTCCATTTAGT
This sequence comes from Schistocerca serialis cubense, assembly GCF_023864345.2. NCBI lineage: Eukaryota > Metazoa > Arthropoda > Insecta > Orthoptera > Acrididae > Schistocerca > Schistocerca serialis. The sequence goes on along the minus strand of NC_064639.1, from coordinate 220,424,872 downwards.
ACATGTCGGACCCGTGTGTCGCCACTGTGTGATCGCAGACCGAGCGCCACCACAAGGCAGGTCTCGAGATACGGACGAGCACTCGCCCGAGATGTACGACGACTTTGCTAGCGACTACACGGACGAAGCCTTTCTCTCATTTGCCGAGAGACAGTTAGAATAGCCTTCAGCTAAGTCCATGGCTACGACCTAGCAAGGCGCCATTAGCCTTACATAGTTTGATAGTTATCGTATGAAATGTCTCATCAAGAACGATGTAGACAACAAGGATTAAAAGTTAAGTATTCGAGGAGCTGCAAACTTTTCTTATTAGCATTCACTACTTATCCTGTTCCAGAATTCACGCCCATCTGCGTTAGATAGCTTGCATTTCGGCCTCCTCTATCTACAAGGTGTTGGCACATTTGCCAACAAATCATTGGCAACGAGGGAAACGTATTCTTTCTAATTGCTTACATTTACTTGTGTCATGGCTTCGCCACATTCGCCAGATGTACTGTCCGACTTTTATCGCTTGCAGAATCAACAGACGCAGGCGTTATTGGAGGCCCTTGGACAGCTCGTCCAGGGTCAACGTGCGTTGCAAAACGATGCGGCCGCCGCCGCTTCACCGCTACCGCAGCCACAACATAAAGTTGCACCACAGTTTCGCAATTTTGACGCGGCGCACGAGACATGGACTGAGTGGTCACGCCAATTTGGATTTCATCTCGCCGCCTACAGAATTCAAGGTAACGAGCGGCGGCAGCCTCACTTATTGTCTTGTGTAGGGGTGCAAACGTACCGTGTGATAGTGAAATTATTTCCCCGACGCGAGGTAGCAACTCTGTCCTACGATGAAATTTTGTCGGCATTGGACGCCTATTTCAAAGAAACAGTTAATGTAGTTGCAAAAAGGTATACTTTCTTCCGTACAAAACGTACGGCCGGTCAAACTAATAGGGAGTGGGTTGCAACATTGCAAGGCCTTACAAGGGATTGTGCTTTTGAGTGTGAATGTGGACTCCCTTATTCAGATACTATGGTACGGGATGCAATAGCACAGAACGTTTCTGATGTTCGCATACGGGAACAGATTTTGAAACTCGTGAATCCCTCCCTTCAACAAGTGATAGACATATTGGATAGACAAGACACGCTTGACTTTGCTCAGGAATCATTTGCAACTTCGCCAGCCGTGTGTAACATTAACCGGCCCGCCGGGCGCGCTGCGCTGCGCGGCCCAGTAAACTGCCCTCGCGCACGTCCGCGCAGCTGCCGCCATGCTCTAAACCAGGTGTGCCGCGCCAGCATACAAATGCAGTGAAATCATGCCTGCGGTGTGCTACTAGACATTCGCGTGAACATTGCTCGTCACGCCAAGCTATTTGCTTTTTCTGTAATAAGAAAGGACATGTTCAAAGTGTTTGCCAGAAAAAGCTCAGATCAGACACTCTTAATCATTCCAGGCCTTTTGCTTCGCGCCGGAATCGAACCAAGAATACTCAGGCTCGTGGACCTTCACCCATGGACATTCATGTAGTTCATTCCACTCCATCCAGTGCCACTTTCTCTAAAAGTGACTGTGTTCGTCCCACACCAAGAGTGCGTCGACGTCGCCGGAAATCACGTCAATTAGCATGTGATGCTGTACCTGTATCAGTTCAAATTGCACGAGACAGTCACTCTTGTCGCCAGCAGGACAATAAACTTTTTGTAGATTTGGACTTTAATGGCAAGGTCATACCATTCCAGCTCGATACCGGAGCTGCAGTTTCATTGCTCAATCACAACACGTACAAACAACTGGGCAAACCTCCGTTGCGTGCCGCAACCGATAAGCTCACTACATATTCAGCATAGCAGATCCCTGTGTTAGGACAGTGCACTCTTCTTGCAACATACAAGGGACAAACAAAACTTGTGTCATTTTACGTTCTTCGTTCTTCTACTGCAGTGAACTTGTTTGGTTTAGATTTATTTCAATTGTTTAACATGTCTATAGTAAATCAGGTCCTATCAGTGAATCAGACTGTGCCTTCAGACAGTGTTTCTCGTCTGTGTGAAGAATTTGCAGACATTTTTGCACCGGGCTTAGGTTGCGCTAACAACTATGAAGCACATTTGGAACTGAAAGTCAACGCGCAACCGAAATTTTTCAGAGCGTGCAATGTTCCTCACGCATTGCGTGATGAGGTCGCCAGAACATTAAACGATTTAGAATCACAAGGTGTCATTGAACGTGTGCAAGCTTCTCTCTGGGCCTCACCCTTAGTAATTTTGCCAAAACCTTCCGGAAAACTGAGACTTTGTGTGGACATCAAGGCAACAGTGAATCCACAACTCGTTATTGCAACTGTTCCCTTACCCCGCCCGGAAGATCTTTTTGATAAACTGTGCCCGGGTAAATACTTTTCCAAGTTGGACCTAGCAGATGCGTACTTGCAAATCCCAGTGGACGCCGAATCCCAGCGCGTCTTGGTGGTTAACACGCATCTTGGTTTGTACCGCTTCAAAAGACTGCCATTCGGGTGTGCATCCGCCCCTGCATTGTTTCAGCAATATTTACAAACTGTTTGTGCGTCGGTCCCTACTGCTGCGAACTATCTGGACGATATTGTGATCTCCGGAAAGACAGCAGACGAGCATTTAGCACACCTACGAACATTATTTCAGGTATTGCGACAAAATGGTCTTCGCTTGCGGAAGGACAAATGTGTGTTTTTTTCTCGTGACTTACCATACCTGGGACATGTCATCAATGCCCAAGGCATACATCCGAGTCCAGAGCACCTCCGTGCCATACAAGATTTGCCTTCACCACAGAATGTGAAGCAGCTACAGAGTGTGTTGGGTAAAATTAACTATTATCATCGCTTTCTGCGCAATGCCTCTTCCATTTCAGCTCCGCTTCATAGCTTACGCCGTAAGGGTGTTCCGTTCGTCTGGACGACGGAATGCGAACGCGCCTTTCTCCAGTTGAAATCGGCGTTGCTTTCAAATACTTGCCTTACGCCATTCGATCCCCAGAAACCCCTTTTGTTGATGGTAGATGCGTCGGATTTCGGGATCGGTGCTGTGCTTGCACACAAAGTTGGCTCGCATGATCGCCCTATTGCCTTTGCGTCAAAATTGCTCTCGTCTGCGCAAAGAAATTATTCACAGATAGAGAAAGAAGCTTTGGCTCTCGTGTTTGGTGTTACTAAGTTCCATGATTTCTTGTATGGTCGTCACTTTACCATCATCACAGACCACAAACCTTTGACATCGCTTTTTCATCCGAACAAGCCTGTACCTCCGCGTACAGAGCAGAAATTCATTCGCTGGTCTATTTTCCTCTCGCAGTACCGCTACGATATCTTGTATCGGTCCACTGCTAAGCACGGAAACGCCGATGCGATGTCCCGTTTGCCTGTTGCTGAGGATAGAGCATTCGATTCCTCCGAACTTGCTTGCATGTTCATTGATTCGGAAACCGATGACGTGGTCGAATCGTTTCCGATTGATTTTCGTCGTGTAGCTACAGCCACAGCTGCTGACCCGGTCCTTGCTACCGTTTTGCGTTTTGTTGCTACGCAATGGCCTTTGTCAAAGTCACGGATCGAGGATCCGTTGGTTCGCCGATTTTTTGCTCACAAGGCGAGACTTTTTGTTCGACGTGGTGTTTTGTTGTTGCGTTCTGATAATGATCAGTCCAGAGTCGTGGTCCCACGTTCGTTACAGTCCTCTGTCTTACGGCTTCTTCACCAAGGACATTGGGGTATAGTGCGAACGAAACAACTTGCTCGTCAGCACTGTACTTGTTTCGGAACCGATGCTGCGATTACGAATATGCGTTCTTCTTGCATGGCGTGTGCCGAACAACAATCTGCACCGCCGCGGAAAGTCTTTGCATGGCCAAAAGCCACTTCCCCTTGGCAACGCTTGCACATCGATTTTGCTGGTCCATTCTGGAATGCTCGATGGTTGGTTCTGGTAGATGCCTTCAGTAATTTTCCTTTTGTTGTCCGGATGTCTTCCACGACGTCCTCCGCCACCATCCAAGCGTTGTCTGCTATCTTTTGCATTGAAGGTCTTCCGCAGACTATTGTTTCCGACAATGGCCCACAATTCATGTCGGCAGAATTTCAGTCATTCTGCCAGGCCAATGGTATTCAACATCTGACATCCGCACCGTTTTCGCCTCAGTCAAACGGTGCCGCTGAACGATTGGTCTGGACTTTCAAGTCACAGATGTTAAAGTTGAAAGAGTCGCATTCTCGGGAGGACGCGTTGTTGCTCTTTTTGTCATCGTATCGCTCTCAGCCCCGAGATGGTCGCTCGCCGGCTGAGTTGCTCCATGGTCGTCCTCATCGAACCTTGATGTCTTTGCTGCATCCGCCGCATCAGGTTCCTGTGCAGCGGCAGACTCCTGCTTTTGCTCCAGGCGACGTTGTATTCTTTCGCAATTATCGAGGTTCACGGTGTTGGCCCGCAGGGCGCATTCTTCGCTGCCTCGGCCGCGCGATGTATTTGGTTTTGGGGGCCTCTGGTGAGGTGCGTCAGCATCTCAATCAGCTGCGCCTCTGTCGTCGCACGGGTTCTGCCGCTCCCCGTCTGCTTTCAGCGACGGTGCCGTCCGGTCAGCGCCCTGGGGACCCATCTACTGGCTCGCCTCATCCCCAGGTGTTACCGACGATGCCTTCCATTTTGCCCCATGGCGACGCGCCGCTGCCGCCTCCGCCGCCGCCGCCTGTCCTCCAGCCGGCGCCGCCCGCAGTGGACGCTTCGCTGCAGCCGCCACGCGCCTCCCTGGGTCACGCGCCGCCGATCGCTTCCCGTGACCAGCTGTCCTCCGCCATGGAACTCTTGCCCGCTCCGGACCGCATGGCGTCTTCGCGCGTCGGATACCCCGACGCAATGGAGGTCGACCCATTTAGCATATCTAAGTGTAGCAGAGCAGTATTGAAAGGTAAATTGTGTTCTGGGGCTGCAACAGGGTGGAAATTGGGGGGAGTGGTGGGTAGAAGTGCGAAGGCAGGTAGATCGCCAGATTCTGGTCATGAACTGCGCTCCTCCATAGGTCTTCAAGCTGAAGAGCGAGCAGGTGATTTCCTACTCTATCTATCCCGGTACGTCACAATAAGCAACTACAGGGTGTTTCACAAAGTTATAGTGACCCTCCACAGCACGCCTCACGAGTCACCGGTAATGTAATGTGCACACGTGCTCGGGGCGGTGTTTATTTTACACAAAGTGCATTAACATTACATATAATACAGATATGAGTTACTAATAATAAAAACGCAAAAAAACGTGTATGGACAGTGACCAGGGTAGGACTTGCGCCTATCCAACCTGCAACCCGAACTACATCTCATTTGCCCAGGCAGCCTGCTTTCCTGTAGAAGATATAGGCGGCTGTTGCGGCAGACTCGACCAGCAGACGGCGACCAAAACTCCAGCAGAGGTCACTGGTACCACCTCTTTTTTATGCCATCCACATAACAGAAATCAAGGCTGAATGTTTTCAGGGTGGCGCATGCACTTGCAATTAACTATATCCTCCTTATTGCATCTTTCCTATCTAATTACCCGTCCTTCGTCACTATTAACAACATCAATTCCCGAACCTTCGATCCCACTGTAGGAATGCCCCAAGTTTGCATCCTCTGTCCTCTCCTTTATCTCCTCTACACTGCAGATATGCCTAAACCACTTACTGTCAGTCCACCTCCTTCAATTGCTGATGACACCCCTTTCGTCATCCTCTACTCTACACTCCAGAAATCCCAACGATCGCTCCAAATCCACCTCAATCAGCTTATCTCCTGGTGTATCAATGGCTCCTCAAGTTCAACCCCTCCAAAACCAACCTTCAGCCTCCATGACTTCTACCTTACCATTTACAACCGTCCTACCCAGTTAACGAGCACACTAAAATATCTTTGACTAAACCTCGATCGGCAACTAACGTCGAAACCTCACCTATTAACCAGCAAACAGAAAGCCCAAAATAGACTAAAACCACTAACAGGCCGAACTTCAGGATTACGCCCCTCCACTATTCTCCACACCTACAAACCCTTGATGCGACCCCTCCTGTGCCATCCAAATTTTTCACGGATCTCCGCCCTCCATATCTTCGAATACCATGTACTCCCTTTCGATTTTCGCATCTTTGTACCTTCCCTCACATGGATACTCTACCAATTCTCACCCACATCGAACACCTCCGCATCTCCTGTACTAGCTGAAAACTAGATTCCAATCGCCCCATTGTCTCCCTCTGATCACCAATCCTGGTGTGCTGCCGCGCCTTCACAGACTCATCCCACTGTCCCTAAATCTACACACAAGCCATATACTATCCAATGCAATTTCAAATATCTCCCTCACCCAGGCAATGAGGTCCGCCCCGATAATTATCCCCCCTACCAACTTTAACCCTTCTCCACTCCACATCAGGGCTCTTCCCTCCGCCCACCCCTATCCCTTTCCTCTTGTACCACTACCCTCCCCATATATCATTATTCCTCCTCACCCTCTGTCTTTCCTACCGTCTGTATTCCCACTACCCATACCATAATCTCCACAGTTTCCCCACATCACAGAACCCTAACTTTTTACCCACGCACCTCAACATCTATGGAACATATTCTTTCTCGCCCCCCCCCCCCCCCCCCAGTTTCCCCCCTGCACTCCCCCGCCACCCCCATTTCTTCTTATCCACTGCAGGTTCCTCAGATGTTAAATGAAAGTGCAGTGCTTCAGTGCTTTTTCCATAAAAGAATATCATTACGTTGCAATTGCGTTTTTAAATTGTGTATGGTTTTCGTCCTTTTAGCTACCCGTCATTATTCTTTTTAATTTTAAACAAATACAATCCTCATATTTTTTCTTTCATTTTTGTTATATCTTTAAGAATGCTCTTGGCTGAACAGCGAAATTTTGTACCACTGACAGATTAGATTCCCCCCCCCCCCCCCGCCCATGTGGGGCAATGAGGGATGAAATAACAATAAAGGGGGAAAAAGCGGCGCACGGACCCTGGACAGAGACGTCCCGTCGAGCGAGCTTTCTGGGCCAGGTGCCGCATGCTTATTGCATTTGCACAATCAGGAGCTGACTCCAGGGTCGTCGCTATGCTGCAATCGCAGTCGGAGTCAGCCTTTTCGCTCTGGATGGCGCAGCGTGGCCTCTCTATAGAAGGCGCGGCCCCGACAGGGAGACTGATTTTTGATTTCGTAATATTTCTGTGATTGCATCGCCGGACGTAGATCATTTTTCTTTGAAACTTAGACCCTAACTAAGTAAAGAAAACGAATCACCACAACCGTATCATCAAAGAAATTTATCTCAAAAGACTAGTTTCACCGCAACGCTTACGCCATCTTCAGGTCCACTATGAACCGAAAGGGTACTTTCTATTCCTTGGCCCATGTATCGTAGAACCTGTGTAATACTCGTTGTCGTGAACTGCATACGTCAGTAGAATATGGTCTACAACGTGTCGTCACTGTTCCCTACCGAATTCATTTGTCAGATTTAGAATTTCTATCTGGCTTTGTCATTATCCTGAATCTTCAGACAGAATCTGCCTAAATCTCTGCACAGTGCTCTTCACTGCTAGAGGGGAAACTGATTATCACTCATCCTGTACCGCAGCTGTAACGTTTTTGCGGGAAAGGAAACGTCTCCCACGATAGGCGCTGCTCGCTTTTCATTCTACAGAAAGACTATACCTCCCTAGCATTTGCTCTCTATTTCTCTTACACGAGTAGACAAAATAACTTCACTGAGCTCGTTTTTATGTAGTGTTATATTTTTTGTTTATTAAATGAGTAGCCTACGCATTTGTAATTTTTAACTACGACAAAATCATTTTTCCCCTATTTTTTTTTCTCCGTTGACTGGACTATAAGAACTAGTGGCCGACAGCTGTCTGTGGGAAACCAGAAGTCACAGTAGCAGAGGAGGCCACGGTGCTTGGTTAGCGAGGAGAGAGGGGAAGACGTAAACGTCAGTCACGCATCCATTGTCAGCGTCGTGCGCGACATTTTGAGCGCAACAAAGGTCACTGCGAGCTGGGTTCCGCGACTGCTCAAGCCCACTGGAAAAAGCTGGCCGAACCGAGGCAGCGGGGCACCAGTCGCGGCTGTGTCAGGCCAGTCCAGCGGACTTCTTCAGCCGCCTGGCCACCGTGGACGAGTGCTGACTGCATCACTACGACCGAAGATAAAGGGGGAAAGCAAATACTGGAACATGTGGATTTACCGACGCAGAAAAAACCGAAGATCTAACCATCAGCGAGGAAAGCAATATTGAGCGTAAAGGAAAACGCAGCGTGGGATGCAAGTTTGCTTCATCTATGCAAATAAGTTTTACAGTTCTGCTCTCCTTCAGCCAAACGCAGATGTGAATTCTATTCTTTCCGTCGTGGAGCGAAATATATTATTTCTTTGGACAGTTCAAAATTTTGTGGAAGACCGGTAAACGAATCTTCGCTGGCAGGAAACAGATTTAGGCCTTTTAAAGATCATAAAGACATGGCTACGATCTTGTTGAATGGAATACAGAAGCTTCATACGAAATACACACGATTTCGAAATACTTCTTCAATTGTTTGAGGGTTGCATTTCGAAATATGGCGATAATTTGAGACTGCCAATTTCCTTCTCATTAGTAGTCGCAATTGATACTCTTAATTCGCCAAAAATCAATTGAACAACGACCAGTGAGTTACTCAAGTTGGAAATATTCTAATAAATATGACCAATAACGAAAAGATAAGCATCTCCTCATGTGATTGAGACAAATAATCAAATATTTTTAATCAACAGTTTCCCTGCAAGCGTTTGAGAACAGTTGCAAATCGAAAAAGCATACGAATCCAAAATATATGCTGATTTTATTTTCTATGCTTCATGTGAAACGATTTTCGTAAAACCACTTCAGCAACTTTGCTTCTTATTCAGCAGGGCAGCAAATGACTCATCTTTCTGCTTTCGGCCTTCTTTGAATCTAACCTACATGTGGACACAATTCTTTGCATGGCACAGAGAACTAGTTTTCAGTCCGCGACAGAGAATTGCGGCAATGAGTATCAACAACACATCACAGTGAGTACTAAGCTTCATAAGAGGTGTGCTGTACGACGAGCTAAACATGCGGATCATGTGAGATTTTTCTCTTTTTTGTTTATTTGTGCCATATCAACCCGCCGTCGGTACATATCGATTCTCTCTCTCTCTCTCTCTCTCTCTCTCTCTCTCTCTCTCTCTCTCTCTCTCTCACACACACACACACACACACAATAACTGATTCGCGTACAGTATTTACATTGACTGCAAGACCCGACAGGTTAGCTGAGAGCGCTAATGCGCTGCATCCTCGACTAGGGTAGGAGCACCGGCCCCGGATCGAATTCGCCTGGCGGATTAACGACGTGGCCCGGTGTGCCAGCCAGCCTACCTGGATGTGGTTTTTAGGCGGTTTTCCACATCCCACTAGGTGAATACCGCCCTGGTCCCCACATCGCGCCTCAGTTACATGAGTCGCAGACATTTGAAACATGTTCACGCTCTTTTATGGTTTCCACTAGATGCAGACAGCTGGGGTACACTGATTCCGTCCTCGGGGATATGGGATGGCGCCGGGAAGGGCATCCCGCCACCCACTTAAATTAACTATACCAAACCCGATTGAAAATGCCGACCCTGCGGCACCTGTGGGACAAGGCACAAGTACAAGAAGAAGAAGAAGAAGAAGAAGAAGAAGATGATGATTTACATTGATTGCAAACATATTGCCTACATCGCAAAGTGCTCTCATCATTTCCATGAGATGTCACTCCAAACGCCAATTCTATGTGGACCACATAACATTCTTGCTTCCATACAACTGTTCCTGCTGTGTGCTGCTTACACCGGAGAAGTTACGTGAAAGTGCTGATAGTCAGTTACTTAACGTTGTTCTCTGAATTTTATTTATAACTGAGCTGTGGTCCGCAAACAAAATACGCTACACAAGTCAAGAGATCAGGCGACAGACAATGCTATGCGTTCGAAGCCGGGACGGGTGGTTAGTGACTAACATTTGACAGTATGGAATATGCGACTAAAACTTTTAACTCGACTTAATTTCAGTTTCCAATGCTGCAAAGAAAATTTCACAAAAGTCGTTTCACTAATAACATCAGAAACTTATAACTTTCTGTCAAGAATATGCCAGGCTACGTTGTATTAAAATGTGATCGTTATTGTTCTCTACTTTCTTTAGCGATGTAATGTCACTCCAAAAGTAAAGAACGTCAGTTTCTGCAGACTTACCCTTTTTCAGTTCATTGTCATTTATAAACTGCTGCCCACCAAAAAAAAAGCCTTCAATTTGGAGAAAAGGCGGTACTCACTCGGGGCCATTTCTGGGCTATTAGGCAGATGTTAGAAGTTCCCACTTAAAAGCCGAAGCAAATCCTTTGTCAACGCTGCAGAATGCGGGTGAGCGCTATCGTGAAGAAGTACGACGAGGCTTGACAACAGTCCACGCCGTTTGATCAAAGCGACGCTGCACAGTCGGTGAAGGGTCTGGCAGTGGGGCGCCGCATTTGTGGGAGGGGTGTACCGACTTGCCTGTAGTATGGACCGCAAACGGCTCATTGTGACTGCTTAAGGACTGCAATTTCAAAAATAACGTGCCGTCAGACGAGTTATTGTTCCGAACTGGCATCGCCTCTACGCCCTGTCCAAGTGACTGCCATCCATATGGAGCACGTATTGGTCTCATAGCGGATTTATAGTACTCAGCCACGCACAACTGATATCACCAAAGTGCACAGGCCTCAAGATGAAGTTGACGCAATGTCGAAACTAGTAGCCAAATACATATGAAATCTTAAGTACAGCTGGAGGAGTTTCGTTATTGGTAATTTCCAAGAATGATTGCCTATCGAAGTCGCGGGATCCAAACGATGCATATCGAACGTGAGATTGTAAAACTCTTTGAAGGTCGTCCTCTCTGCTTCTTCCTATGCTATGTGAGATTCGTTCACTTCAACAACTTTACTCGGTCCACCAGTAGGTACAATGTCGTTCGTCACTACCACATATCTCACTTTTCTGCAAAATCAGAAATATTCGCACATGGTAGTAGCAGATAAGCCAGTTTCCGATGCTGTTACTTGAAAGGTGCAGTCTCGAATCCAACAAGATAGAAGGATTACGCTGGTCTGGATGGATAATTTGGAAGAGTCGAACCATGTATTCTCGTTCGTTTTCCTCAATGAAATTGTAACGCTATTTCAGCATCGAAACTCTTCTTACAAAGTTTTACACACTTCGCACCACCACAGTCTGCGCGGTCCCTCCTTTCCTCGTCCGGTAGTACTCCATATTTGCTACAAAAAGTGAAACAATTTTCTACGCTGGATAAGCATGGAATCAGATTTTTCCATGTGACAGAATCTGCCGAAGAAACGTCCAGAACACCAGACATCCCACTCACTGCCGACCTAAATCGTCTGGGTTTCCCTAGCGACTCACAAATAATTTGTGGAGGTATGTAACTTAGAGCAACTAAGGGAGCGACGGAAAACAGATAAAAATGACAATCACAAATAATTGATCATAAGGCCCGCCACCAGTCGCATGATCGATTTACAATCACACGTTACATATGTATCGTTTGGACCCCGCGACTTCGATAGGCAATCATTCTTGGAAATTACCTCCTTTTTAATAAAAATTATACCAGAATGAGATTTTCACTCTGCAGCGGAGTGTGCGCTGATATGAAACTTCCTGGCAGATTAAAACTGTGTGCCCGACCGAGACTCGAACTCGGGACCTTTGCCTTTCGCGGGCAAGTGCTCTACCATCTCAGCTACTGAAGCACGACTTACGCCCGGTCCTCACAGCTTTACTTCTGCCAGTATCTCGTCTCCTGCCTTCCAAACTTTACAGAAGCTCTCCTGCAAGCCAGTTGATGTCCCACCATCATCCAATTTAAATATGGATGTACGAAGATGAAAAGATTTAAGTTCTACAAGAGTCCGCTCCATTCTTGTCAGAAAAGAATGAAAGATGAGAAAAAAAATAGAAAACGGAACGCTGAGGGTCGGGCCATCATCAGATCAATGACGGGTCGCATGAAACCCGCGGTCTGCGCTTCCCTGATTTATGGTTTCTCCTCTAGGCCTGAAGTTGATGAGCAGGGCGTTCTTTCTATCTCAGAACACTGTGGCCGTTATCTTATTGCTTTTTAGAACGTATTCGGCTCTTTTTTACTCTGTTGGGTTCCATTCACTAGCGCTTTGTTTATGTAAATTAATGGGAAACACGGGTCTCGTCACCAGAAACAGTGTGGTTCAAGAACTCGTCATCCTTGTCGTGCCGAGTGAGAAAAGACAGTGCAGCTTCTATTGTTTGTATTTTTGTGTTAACGTATCAAATGTTGAGGGACCCACCTGGGACATAGTCTTCTATAGTCCGAATTGCCACTGACGTTTTAGTAAAGAACTGACCATAAAATTTCAGGAAAGCACATGCTCAGTCCATCAATTTTTCTTCAGACCGTGATTTGAGTTCGTGAGTCACAAATGAAAGTCGGCCTTAAGATTCTTTATCACGAATACTAATTCGTCCTCATTACATATGATGCACAATTTCCAAACTGGGGCTTCATCCAAGGATACGGGCAGAATTGCACGGGCTCTAAGGTCAACAAAATTTCGAAGTTGCTGAAATGGTTTAAATGGCTCTGAGCAGTGGGACTTAACATCTGAGGTCATCAGTCCCCTAGACTTAGAACTACTTAAACCTAACTAACCTAAGGACATCACACACATCCATGCCCGAGGCTGCGACCGCAGCAGCAGCGCGGTTCCGGACTGAAGCGCCTAGAACAGCTCCGCCACAGCGGCTGGCTTTCGTAGTTGCCTCCAAATTAAATGCTAGTGAGAAAAATAACGAGGACATGTGCTGAAAGGAAATGCCTCCGAATGTTTCATATGAAAATTGTTAAAACTTTTTAAATAAAATAAACATTATTAACATTCTACATTGTTCTTCGTGTCTTCATATTTGCAACGCTTTGCCGCTAGAGGGCTCCGAACTGTAGTGTGTAACATGGTGGTGTGCAATGTAACTAACGCGATGCCTAAGAAACAGAGTACTGTAATCGAGTCTCGAATTCGAAGACTTGGTCCAGACGTGGAACAGCCTTTCCTTCAGCTTGACACCACCAGACCACACACGAACACTGTAGCATCTGCAACAGTCCGACGTCCTGGGTTCACTGTCATCGATCATCCTCCACACAGTCCCGTCTTGGCCCCATCCGATTTTCATTAGTTTCCATACTTACAGCAACTTAGATGACTTTGATAGTGACGAAGCGGTGTAAGCGGAAGAGAGGCTGTGACTCCGTCACAAGTGTTCATTGCGAGGGTGACCATGTTGAGAAATAAACATACAGACATGAAGAATAAAGATGAAGAACGTTAATGACATTTGTTATATTAAACATTCTTTAAGAGTTTCCAACAAAAAATTCGGATGTATTACTCTTCATCACGCCATCGTACGTAGTTTACCACATATTCCGACAGAGTACACACTGCATTGCACAATTGTGGGCAGATATGGTATCAGGCGTGTCGTCAACCACAGCACAGGATACGTGGAAGCAATAAATCGCAAGTGTATTCGATGCTATCGCTTTCGGGCGGTCACACCTAAGTCAGGTCACCACTGACAGTCCCGACACGATCGCTCGTATTTCCGTTGAGCCAGTCGTGCATTACCTACATAGGGACGGGCGAGGGCCATGCATAAGACAGGTGACCGACGGAATATGTCCGCCTCCAGTTTGTTAGTGCTTCGGTAGGCGCTGGTAGCAAAGACAGCAGCGCTGAATAATACACCTGGAATGGGAGTGCTACACCTGGCGGGGTCTGAAAGATTCAGCACCATGGAGGCGGTGGTTATTCGGAATGAAAGTAGCCGTCGCAACCTACGCCGCCTATGTTACAACGGGACGCTGTCGGCGCACGGTCGGTCATAAGCCCGGAGGAAACCTACATCAAAGGCTAGATATTTCGTGACAAGCACATGAGAGAAAAAATTAGTGACCACCAGGAGATATCACGCTAATACCGAGTAACATCGTCTGTAGACTTGGTAAGGACCTCAGTTTGCCGAGGAAGAGGGCCAGTAACTGTCTACGGGTACTGTCTGGGGTTCTTGGCTACTACCGTAGAACTGTCCAACTTTATGACAGTTTGTGAGGTTTCTTTTAAACATAGCTTACTTAATATTTCACGTTGGAGAATGAGGATTCACTCAACATAGCTACACACCTTTCGAATCCCCATTTTTTAAGAGGTGCTGAGGAATTTCTTATGTGTGTCTCATTGTTGAAAGCGCCAGTTACCCAACAATGTGATACTCCTCATTTTACTTAGAAAACCATCCATAGTGGATGTGTCAAATTCTGGAAGTGCCTTTTCTAGATCTACAGAGTTTACTTGTCACTAATTGTCAATTTTAACCCGCCACGATTCAAAATATAAACTTGTGAACAGAAATCTTACGAACAAATCAAACTGTTCTAGTTAGAACAGGAAAAAAAAATGTCCATGTGCAAGTAGGACTGCTCCCTGAGGATTCCGTCCAAACTTAGTTATGTAAACAGACAGTTTATCTCGGGACTCGAGAATCTCGACGATTTTTACCTGTTATCGACATTGACACTGGCAAGATATCTGTCTCTGGAATTCCAAGACATTCGACAATGTTTTAATTTTAAATTGGAAGTCAGTTAACAAACGACAAGAAAAGTAACTTTTTCGTGTGATGTGACTAAAATGTAACAATATTCTGACTTTTTTCCTTTAATTGTACTGTCAAACTTTGTTTCTTGTCAAATTTTGTGACTGTAGGCCAACAGGAAGTCCCCTTTGGGGTTTTGATGAGTGAGATTGCAAGTATCAAAATACGTGGTATAAATGGCCGTATCTTTTGATTGCATCGACTTAGAAAATTACATTTATCACACAAGGGACCATGTCTTTAACAGTCGGCTAGACAGACAACAAAGCGACCGTATAATAATTCCGTCTTTTCGGACTGGAGTATGGAACCCGAAAACGTAAAAAAATAAAACCTCACACGTGCAAAGAAAGAGAACTGAACAAGGAAATTCAGTGCCTCAGGTCGGCAACAGAGACACCTGGCGTGATTTCTCGTGATGGATCTATTCGGCGAACAATTTGGTTTGACTTATACCACACAACATCAGGAGGATTGGGTCACTACTTTTCCTACTTTAGTCCTGCTGGTACTAGTACTTCTCCTGTCTCGTCGGTGTGTTCCATACCTTTTATTAGCGTGACGAGCTGTGATGTTTTTATTCTTCACGTCACACAAGATCTTTTCCAGCAATTACGATCAATAAAAATGATACGGCCGACTACCCATCTTTTGTCTGCTCGCTACGCCATAAATCATTTTTGTAACAATGGACACGAAAATACGTCCCCTAAATATCACAGAATTTGAAAAATTGAAAAAAAAGCTAGTGTCACATTGTTGTATTCGGTACCCTACTTGTAATTTTTCGTATTAAACCGTCACAAAACCTGAATGAACAAACGATTCAAGATGACAAAGGTCGCATTTTGTAGAATATTTCTAAGATGAACATAGAGCCTTAGCAGGCTTTTCAGGTCACTGGATATAGCAAAGTCAGAGAAGATTGAATCAATCACGTTCACACACGAACAACTCACGCTGCATATGGTATATGTTTAGAAACTTGTAGTTAAGACAGATGCCACGTGGAATGTATTCCACCTCTTAGGGGAAGGTTCCTGGATTTTTTCCGAAACTTTAGCTTGATCACCACAACGGATAGAGAGCTTCTGAATGTCGAAAACCGCGAGTGTAACAAAGTTGGGTAGCTTTACGGCACATTCCGTGCACTGTTCTAAATAGTCCCCGATGTTTTCTTTGGGATTAAAATCGGTTGAGGTAGCAGACCAGTCGAGATGTAATACGATGCCTCACTGTTCGTCAAACCGTAAAACTTGTGGACACGGCTATACTGATACGGAGGTCGACAGTTTCCGTAGCATTCTCATACCGAAGATGTAAAAGGAAATCATATAAAATAGTTTCCATATCGCAAAGAATTTTTATTACCGTATAAGCCGTTTCAATGCCTTCATCAAATGTAAAATATTTGGTTATAAACAGAACGTCAAAGTGAACTGACGAATTGTAAGCAACAGGCGATACATCAACAAGTGCTCTCCGATCGTGTTCAAATAAACATCCTGCTTCATGTTCGTTGAAATCTGGCACGGAAAACCTCCCAGAAACACCACAGAACCAGTTCCAAACCGAAATACGCTCTCCACACACAACCGGTTAAACACATCATCAGGCCGTCGGTATATTAGACGCTCTACATCATTCGACAAGTAGGCAAAACAGTGGCTCGTCGGATCGCAGTACACAGCTACACGTCGCTACTGTCAGTTTTGTTAGTCCCACTGTGACCCTTCTGCTCAGCACCTCACATATTTTTCAGCTACTAGATTTCTCGAGTTTGTAACCATTTTTCGTAAATACATTGACGAAAAGAAATCGCAACACCAAGAAGGAGTTGTGCGACGTAAACGAAACCTGGTAGGCGTGTTTGCACTTCTGAAAGATGATCTCATCTATTCAGATTCCTTGTCAGTCTGAGGATGCAAATCAGGTTTGCTTTAAATACAGCTGTAGTGATCGTGAGCATTAGTTACTTTTCAGATTGGACCTTGTGTGCTGATCTTAGTCATGATTGTTTTTCAAGCGACAAATACGCCATTATCAACACCTCACTGACTTTAAACGAGGTCGTGTAACAAGGATGGGCGTTCCCAGATGTTGCAAAAAGGCTGGGCAGGAATGTATCCACCGTACGTGATTGGTGGCAACGGTGGTCACGAGAACCTATGGGCGCAAGAAGACCGGGCTCTGAACAGCCACGTGGCATTTATGAGAGGCAAGACCGTCGTGTTCAGTGTATAACTCAGCCGCATCATACTGCATCTGCAGCAGCAATTTGAGCAGCAGTTGACACAACAGTGACTCAAAGAACTACACTACTGGCCATTAAAATTACTACACCACGAAGATGACGTGCTACAGACGCGAAATTTAACAGACGGAAGAAGATGCTGTGATATGCAAATGATTAGCTTTTCAGAGCATTCACACAAGGTTGGCGGCGGTGGCGACACCTACAACGTGCAACATGAGGAAAGTTTCCAACCGATTTCTCATACACAAACAGCAGTTGACCGGCGTTGCCTGGTGAAACGTTGTTGCGATGCCTCGTATACCATCACGGGCATACCATCACGTTTCCGACTTTGATAAAGGTCGGATTGTAACCTATCGCGATTGCGGTTTATTGTATCGCGACGTTGCTGCTCGCGTTGGTCGAGATCCAATGACTATTAGCAGAATATAGAAACGGTGGGTTCAGGAGGGTAATACGGAACGCCGTGCTGGATCCCAATGGCCTCGTATCACTAGCAGTTGAGATGACAGGCATCTTATCCGCATGGATGTAACGGATCGTGCAGCCACGTCTCGATCCCTGAGTCGACGGGATGGGGACATTTGCAAGACAACAACCATCTGCACGAGCAGTTCGACGACGTTTGCAGCAACATGGACTACCAGCTCTGAGACCATGGCTGCGGTTACCCTTGACGCTGCATCACAGACAGGAGCGCCTGCGATGGTGTACTCAACGACGAACCTGGGTGCACGTATGGCAAAACGTCGTTTTTTCGGATGAATCCAGGTTCTATTTAAAGTATCATGATGGTCACATCCGTGTTTGGCGACATCGCGGTGAACGCACATTGGAAGCGAGTATTCGTCATCGCCATACTGGTGTATCACCCGGCGTGATGGTATGGGGTGCCATTGGTTACACGTCTCGGTCACCTCTTGTTCCCATTGACGGCAATTTGAACAGTGGACGTTACATTTCAGATGTGTTACGACCCGTGGCTCTACCCTTCATTCGATCCCTGCGAAACCCTACATTTCAGCAGGATAATGCACGACCGCATGTTGCAGGTCCTGTACGGGCCTTTCTGGATACAGAAAATGTTCGACTGCTGTCCTGGCCAGCACATTCTTCAGATCTCTCACCAATTGAAAACGTCTGGTCAATGGTGGCCGAGCAACTAGCTCGTTACAATACGCCAGTCACTACCCTTGATGAACTGTGGTATCGTGTTGCAGCTGCATGGGTAGCTGTACCTGTACACGCCATCCAAGCTCTGTTTGACTCAATGCCCAGGCGTGTCAAGGCCGTTATTACGGCCAGAGGTGGTTGTTCTGGGTACTGATTTCTCAGGATCTAGGCACCCAAACTGCGTGAAAATGTAATCACATGTCAGTTCTAGTATAATATATCTGACCAATGAATATCCGTTTGCCATATGCATTTCTTCTTGGTGTAGCAATTTTAATGGCCAGTGGTGTAATACGAATCGGTTAGGTGAAGGACGGTTCGGAGCCAGACGCCTCTTAGTGCATTCCAATGATCCCTAACCTCAATCATTTTAGTGGAGTGAAGCGAGAGTTCTTTGGAGAGCAGGGTGGAGATCTGTTGTGTCTCCTGATGAAAGCTGGTTCTGCGTCGGTGCCACTGATGGCCATGTGTTGGTTATAACGAGACCAGTTGAGAGGCTACAACTAACCTATCTGCGTCCTAGACACTCTGCATCTACACATGGAGTTATCGTCTGGAGTGCGATTTCGTATGACAGCAGGAGTATCTCGTAGTTATCCCACGCAACCTGATTGCAAAACTGTACATCAGTCTGGTGATTCGACCCGTCGTGCTGACATTGATGAGGAGCATTCTAGAGGGCGTTTTCCAACAGGATAACCCTTGCCCACATATCGTTGTAACCCAGCATGCTCTACAGAGTGTCGACATCTTTCCTTAGCCTGATCCTACCACAGATCTCTCTGCAATCGAGCACATATGGGACTTGAATGGACAACAACTCCAGCGTCATCCACAATCAGTATTAACCGTCCTTGTATTGACAGACCAAGTGCAACAGGCATGGAACTGCATCACACAATGTAACATCCGGCCGTGTACAACACAACGCTCGCACGTTTACATGCTTGCATTCAACATTCTGGCGCTTATACGGGCTACTAATTTACCAGCATTTCATATTTCCAATGGCTTGTCTCGCGCTTTCATTAACCCGTGATCTTGCAATGTTTGTCACTTAAATACGTTACTTAGACAAAAGTATTCCCGAAATTTCATTACTCTACATCAATTACTTTTTGGTGTTGCGATTCTTTCCATCAGTGTATATGCATTAATGAATTTTGTCGGTGAAAATTTATTGTATGGCGATAGGACAAGTAAGAACTGTTCATGTCAAAGTAAATACGCTGGGCGTATCAGGGATGTTTTTATTGTATAAAACACAGAGAACACTGTTCATGTAATAATAACATTGTTGGTGCGAGTGTGCACAGTCGTAGACATGAAGGCAGAGAAGTAGTTGTGAAGCACCTGTCGTGTGGAACAGATATATGTATTAGCGCGCAAATGTCAGTGTGTTTTGCCTAGAAAATCTTATGTTGTTGTTATATGTGGCGAGACCAGCTACAAGTGGGTGAGCAACTATGTGGACACAGTATATCGTCTCGAGTAATGAAGAATACCTTGTGGCCCCAATGTATTCAAGCTGCCCGTTAATAAAGAGGAGTCCGTTGCCAATAATGGATCTCATAATTAGCACTCCTTCGCACCACAAGCAAAGCATCGCAAAGTAAGATCCAGCCAGTGGTTTGTAGCTGTGTAACAGGCATGCCAGCGTCTTAGCAACTTGACACACTGTAGACTGTTTTGTCAAAGACCAAACTTGGCGAGAGACACTTCATTGTACAGAGTCGTTAACCATAAGCTGGGTCCTTTCCTTTCATCAGAAATTCCAAGAAAGACATAAGTGGAAAAAAAATAGTCAAGATAAGCAAAATCTAGTCAAATTTACAGTACATTTTCACTCAAGTGCTTATTGTGTTCAAAAGCAGTAGTAACTACAGTAGTTCAGATAGTACTCCACTGCCACTGCAGACAGTCAGCTTAAATTAGAAGTGATTTAATTGAAATTCATTCTCTATTACAAAAGAATGTTGGCTGTCTTGTGGCCAAAGCAGGTTTAGAATTTCGTGTTATATTTTGTAAATGACATGATGTGTGTATGTCTACGTAACATTAGTGCCGAAAAATATTTGTTGCCATGAATGAAACTTATTACGGCATTAATCTGAGAGGCAGTCATTTGCAAAGTAACAAGTGAAGAATGACAAATAGTTTTTGTGACGTTTAGGCATTTTTTCCAAACAGACAGCATTATCGTGAGTTACGTAACACAGTACAGTTTCCATGAAGTTTTGGTAGTAATTGATTATTACTGGTGATGATTAAGGTAACTAACATTATCGCATACCAAATTAACGTCCTTTGTGTTCATGTCACATGTCTCTTTTCACATGTAAATTATCGCGTATGCGTTTTGTACAATTGCTGCATTGATTTCAATATCATTACAACCATTTTCCAAAATTAACTTTTGCTCGTTTTTGGAGCTGGCAACCGTTTTATTCTGCAATCATTTAAATCATATTTTGGTATTCAAATTTGTGGTGTCACCGCCAGACACCACACTTGCTAGGTGGTAGCCTTTAAATCGGCCGCGGTCCGTTAGTATACGTCGGACCAGCGTGTCGCCACTATCAGTGATTGCAGACCGAGCGCCGCCACACGGCAGGTCTAGTCTAGAGAGACTCCCTAGCACTCGCCCCAGTTGTACAGCCGACTTTGCTAGCGATGGTTTACTGTCTACATACGCTCTCATTTGCCGAGACGACAGTTTGGCATGCCCTTCAACTACGTCATTTGCTACGACCTAGCAAGGCGTCATATTCTTCAAGAATGTATTCTGAACTGATAATATTGTGAATCATGTACCGTCAAGAGCGACGTTCATCATTAATGGATTTAAGTTAAGTATCAAACTAATTACGTCCGCTTTCTGAATTCTAATTCGTTGTCATGTTCCAGACCTGACGTCAGTATAGTCCTTCCCTCCTCACGCCGGTCTGCGTGAGCTAGAACGCGTGCATTTCGGCCTCCTCTAGTAACACGGTGTTGGCACTTCTGCCAACTCAACAAAAATTACGGCTAACTACGTACAGTGAAACTCTGATTTACTGCCATTTTTCACATTTCGGTCGTTGCTGTACTCTTGCGATAGCCATCAGGTTATAACGGTCTATATTCTATCGGTAACCACTGATATGCGGACTGGATGTCCCGTTTTCTCTAACATGGAACATTAGGTACACATGTCACAATAAAACCTTACATACCTCGCAGAATATAGGAGCGTTACACCATTTTGACGTGCAGCTTACGTGTCGCTGTCAGTAATGGGCTTTTGCGACGTGATCGACTCTAAATGTCCATTGCATGCAGTTTTCTTCGCAATGTTCGCTCGGAAATATGTTGAAATCATCCTGTATTCACTGAAAACAAAACTTGCTTCGAGTTTCAAACTGATTGCCGTTTACCTAGCTTGACTCTTGTCTCCGGTCACTATGGGTTGGTACAGGGAGTATGAGAAAGTAAAGAGCCTTAAGGCGTACTACATGACTATGAATAGTCCACCACTTCTTAATAGCCCGAGTTGATACACCAACAAAACGAGCAGCTTCACCCATGGTGTGGCCACAGGCACTCCAGACACGATAGATCTTTTCGGACATTCTACCAGATCTCTCTGTCGACTCATCTTACTACGCTGATTACATAAAATCAACCAGCACATACATAACGATTCACTGCCATGACTTACGCAACAGCAGGCGGTCGCATCATCGCCTGGTATTAGTTCTACACCACCCTCATCACCTACACTTTTCCAAAGCAATCAGTGTGTCCTTTTTGTCCCATGAGCTTACTATCGTTGAAGACAGATATTTCTCCATCTTAATGAATGAACCTAGCGAAATGAGCAGCGCTTCGCAATTCCTAAATATTTATGGGAACTGGGTATATGCCCTGATATCCTCCCCCATCGCCCTGTCCATCTTCTCCTCTCTGCCCTCTTTGTTTTCTCCTCCTCTTACACTTCTGTCCATCCCTTCCTCCCACTTCTCTCTGTCCATCTCTTCATTCCGCTATCTATCTCCTCCTCCCTCCTCTCTCTATTTATCTCATCCATTCTCCTATGTCCATGACCCTTCACCCTTCTCTGTGCGTTTCCTCTTCCCCCTCTCTCCGACCTTAAGTCTTATGAATTGTTATAGCCAATGAGCGCTTCATTGAAAATGAAAGCCGCTTTAAAAAAATGGGTAGATCGGTTCAGATCATTAGTATACAGGGTATGAGGGACCTCTCCTGCTGCCGGATCTAGCTTCAATGATAACATTTCGTATAGTTCTAATCTGCAAACGGGAAGAATTACAAAGTTTCGGACGATGCAAATTCCGTAGTAATGTTCTAATCATAGCCTATAAGCCATAAATACAGCTCCTTGTTTTCTGTGAAAAGCGACTGCGAGTAAGGAAACAAAACAGCACACTATGTGGTCAAAAGTATCCGGACACCCCAAAAACATACATTTTTCTAATTAGGTGCATTGTGCTGCCACCTACTGCCAGGTACTCCATATCAGCGACCTCAGTAGTCATTAGACATCGTGAGAGAGCAGAATGGGGCGCTCGTCGGAACTCACGGACTTCGAACGTGGTCAGGCGACTGGGTGTCACTTGTGTCATACGTCGGTACGCGAGGTTTCCACACTCCTAAGCATCCATAGGTACACTGTTTTCGATGTGATAGTGAAGTGGAAACGTGAAGGGACACGTACAGCACAAA
This sequence comes from Schistocerca serialis cubense, assembly GCF_023864345.2. NCBI lineage: Eukaryota > Metazoa > Arthropoda > Insecta > Orthoptera > Acrididae > Schistocerca > Schistocerca serialis. The sequence continues at coordinate 220,401,931 of NC_064639.1, read as the reverse complement.
AGCGTAAAAGCCGACCTCGTCGTCCGCAGCTCGTGGTCGTGCGGTAGCGTTCTCGCTTCACGCGCCCGGGTTCCCGGGTTCGATTACCTGCAGGGTCAGGGATTTTCTCTGCCTCGTGATGACTGGGTGTTGTGTGATGTCCTTAGGTTAGTTAGGTTGAAGTAGTTCTAAGTTCTAGGGGACTGATGGCCATAGATGTTAAGTCCCATAGTGCTCAGAGCCATTTGAACCATTTGAACCGACCTCGTCTGTTGACTGGCAGAGACCGCCGACAATTGAAGACGGTCGTAATGTGTAATAGGCAGACATCTATCCAGACCATCACACAGGAATTCCAAATTGCATCAGGATCCACTGCAAGTACTATGACAGCGAGGCGGGAGGTGAGGAAACTTGGATTTTATGGTCGAGGGGCTGCTCATAAGCCACACATCACGCCGGTAAATGCCAAACGACGCCTTGCCTGGTGTAAGGAGCGTAAACATTGGATGGTTGAACAGTGGAAAAACGTCGTGTGGAGTGACGAATCACGGTACACAATGTGGCGATCCGATGGCAGGGCGAAGGTATGGCGGATGCCCGGTGAACGTCATCTGCCAGCGTGTGTTGTCCCAACAGTAAAATTCGGAGGCGCTGGTGTTATGGTGTGGTGGTGTTTTTCATGGAGAGCGCTTGCATCCATTGTTGTTTTGCGTGGCATTCTCACAGCACATGCCTAAACCGATGTCCCTGTAATGGACTGGCCTACACAGAATTCCTACTTGAGTCCTATAGAACACCTTGGGGATGTTTTAGAACGCCGTGCCAGGCCTGACCGACCGACATCGATACCTCTCCTCACTGCAGCACTCTATGAAGAATGGGCTGCCATTCCCCAAGAAACCTTCCAGCACCTGACTGAACGTATTCGTGGGAGAGTGGAAGCTACCATCAAGGCTAAGGGTGGACCAATACCGTATTGAACTGCAGCATTAGCGATGGAGGGCGCAACGAACTTTTAAGTCAGCCACGTGTCCGGATACTTTTGATCACATCGTGTATGTCTAAATATTTGTTAGAGTATCACGTACAAATTTCGAGGGAATCGATCAAGGCGTATTACATGACTATGAATGGTCCACCACTTCTTTATAGCCCGCGTTGATACACCAACAAAACGAGCAGCTTCAAGCTTCATCCATGGTGTGGCCATGCTAACATCTTTAAACATAGACTTCTCATTGTAGTATAGATTTTAAATATATATTTATATAACATATATATTTGAAAATACGTAGTCTACGGCCTTGTGAAGGTTTGTAGAAAGTTGTGTAAAAATCTGATGTAGATCTGTCAAGAAGGTTTGAGCTTTTTGGTAATAACATTAAAACTTGACTCGGCTTTATGTAGTAGTATAGATTTTAAATAAATATTTATATACAACACTATTAAAAATATGTAGTCTATATCCGTCCAAAGGTGTATTAGAGCTGTCGTGTATAACCTTCATGTAAATTGGCGAAATACTTCTAGAGATTTTTGGTAATAACGTGAAGCAACAAGTTGTCTTTGTACAGTAGTACAGATGGATTCTAATCTATGAGTCCTTCGCGAGTAAAGTTTTATTTAGGGATTTTTTAAATAAACGGATTACTGCCTAAGTGCGGACAAATAAAACTGGCCCGGAAAATACAGTGTGTCTATAATGGAATGTAGGAATTTCGACGTCGCCGCGCGATTCTCATTAGTCACGTTTTGCAACAGGACAGCAGCAACTACCACATGTTGAAGATATCGAGCAGTAGCTTCGATGAAATATTGGGGGATTCACAAAATACGATCCGGTGGAAAACCCGAGAAGTGTATCTGCAGCCTTAACTTTGGCTTCGTCTACCTGTATTTGCGTCGGCGAAACAAAATCAACTCTGAAACTAGAGGTGTGCCTCGGAATTTCCGGCCTCAGAGTGAACGCCCACGCGTCGGACGAGTTATGTTTCCCACACCGGGTCTTCAAAGCCACTCCATCTGTGAATAATGGGAAACTACCTGTATCGAGGGCCATAGCGCAGGCTCATCCCGTCATATCACTCTGTAAACAATACCCAAATTTACCTCTAGCAAGTTATTTTGTAGTTGCCATCTGAAATATGTGTTCATTCGTCTGCATAGGGAAGGAACGGCGCCAGACAGCGCACATCAGTGTTTGCTTCTGCGCCTCCGCACTCCACAATTTTCGAGAGCGTGACGACTATACGTACCCTGACAAAGAGGCCCTTAACACTACTCTCCGGGCACAGACGTTCGTGAGCTCCATTTTCACAGAGAGTGTGTGTGGGTAGGCTACCTTGTGTACTCTCACTATGAGGAGAGGAATTTCCCTTTGCAGAACCTTACAAAGGAAGCGCTCGCTACCTACGTGGCGGCCGATAGACCGTCTCTAAAAATAGCCCCCATCTATATGCTAGTTGGAAACTCTTTACCATACTGGAGATATAAAAAATTGCCCTTAAGAAGTGGGAGACTCGGCTACATTACTGTGAGAAAAAGGAGAATGACTATCGTATCAGAGCGCCTATCACAGTGGCCTAGAGCTGGCTACGACAGAAAATGTGCGGTACCAGCGCGGATGTCAACTCCGTCCCAGTTATAGTATCCTGGATATCAAGGAGGATTTAATATAATCCATTATGGAGTCGAGGTAGCAGTTGTCGTTATACTGGTTATCACTGTTACCATTCAACCGCGATTCTTATACATATATTTTAACAACGCGTTTCAAGAGACAATGCTCTCATCATCAGGTTGTAAAGTCTATGTCATGAAATTAAACGGACTAAAAAGACAAAATACCATCACAAATAGTTGGGAAGTCGCACTGTGCCGGCACTTGGTAGTTATGGGACGGCCATCGACTTGTGTCAACAACTTCAATGTAAGACGAGGACTCACAGTCCAATATACTTTTAATTCTGTTCTGTTTTACTCTATGGACTTCCCAACTATTTGTGATGGTATTTTGTCTTTTTAGTCCGTTTAATTTCATGACATAGACTTTACAACCTGATGATGAGAGCATTGTCTCTTGAAATGCGTTGTTAAAATATATGTATAAGCATCGCGGTTGAATGCTAACAGTGATAACCAGTAAGGAGCGTTTACAACAGCTGTGGACCAGCTTGCCTCAAGAGAGAGTACAAAGACTTTATGACATCATTCCCAACTGAATCATGCATGCATACAGCCCGGAGTGAATGCAACGTCTTACTGGTAAGTGGATGGATACTGTTAAGTTCTTTTCTCGCTGATTTTTAAAGGCAGTGTACATCCGTTGTTGAGAAGTGCGTAGCTCACATAACAACTCATTTATTATGAAGCTTGATGCTGAAATGACAGAGTTAGTTATTTTGTAGCTGCCATCTGAAATATGTGTTCATTCGTCTGCATAGGGAAGGAACGGCGCCAGACAGCGCACATCAGTGTTTGCTTCAGCGCCTCCACACTCCACAATTTTCGAGAGCGTGACGACTATACGTACCCTGACAAAGAGGCCCTTAACACTACTCTCCGGGCACAGACTCTCCATTTTCACAGAGAGTGTGTGTGGGTAGGCTACCTTGTGTACTAATGCAGGCAGATTTAAATTCGAGATAGCACTCAGTGTGTTGGTACTCGGAGTCCAGTATTGTAACAGGTAATACAGTAATATGTTATAGGTCTAACGTAATCAAATTATTAAGTTAGAAACTATAGATCTGTCTTGAGGCAACATAGCCCATGGCGCGCAAATTACCCTGACTATATTCATCCAGAATTTGAGAGCGAGAGCACGTAGCGATTTATAACATACTTGAAACATAACTTCAAATCTTTTCTAAGCTCATTGTCGTTTCAAGCCCCACAAAAATAACGACAGGGACACAGTTTATCGTTTAGCGTGTGTTAGATGTTCGTTCTGTAAAACTGCAGCATGAAAGCCTGTTTTATACACGGGAGTTCGATTTTTAATAAAGAACTGAGGATAGGGAAGGGAATTATTGTTAGAATAAGATTTCTCCATTAATCTGGATCTCTGACAGTACTCGCAACGTCCCTCTCATGTTTAGCCTAGTACAGCGATGACACACGAACTACAAGAATTTCATTTCTTAGTTTTGCACTTTAGATTCCCGTTCCTGAAGGGAAATTGCCAGCAGTTTGAGAGCACTTTATTTTGCCCTTTCCGGTTGTAGAAAATACATACATTATATTTAATTACATTATTTCTTTTCTTAAGTTCCTGTACACCAGCTCTTGAGAACGACATAGCTAACATACTGCGAAGCTATAACTGAATCGGGAGAGACTGTGAATGCGAGGCTAACACACGCAAACCTTACGAGGGGCATTCAATAAGTAGTGCAGCACAATCTTTTATCGGACAGTTTCGATTGAAAAAATGGGGAATTGGTAATGGGACATTGTGCAATATTCCCGCTTCAGCCTCTACGGTTTCACGATGTTCAGATAGGTGCCGACGCTGTATGTAGCCCTCAACATGGCGTCGGTAACGGAGGTGCATTCCTAGCAGAGAGTTGTCACTGAGATTCTTTCGGTGGGAAACCAGAGCATCGTAGATATTCATAGGCACCTGCAGAATGGCTATGCTGGCTATTCTGATTCTTTGGGGTCTCAAAGCTCTATATTTTAATTTTACCAGCGACTGGTATTATCTCACGCATTCTATGTCAAGAAAGAAGAAAAATTGAATTATTTGGAGCACTAGGTATAATTTATGCTATATTATCAGTTGGACTATGTAATATTTCTGGCTTAGTCAGCCATCATATTAGGCTCCAAGAAGCTGTTCCCAGAGCAGTGGAGATGCAACAAGTATATAGATGGCGAAATGTGGTGTGAGGTACCTGTTCAGAAATGGTTCAAGTGGCTCTGAGCACTATGGGACTTAACATCTGAGGTCATCAGTCCCCTAGAACTTAGAACAACTTAAACCTAACTAACCTAAGGACATCACACACATCCACGCCCGAGCCAGGATTCTAACCTGCGACCGTAGCTGTCGCGCGGTTCCAGACTGAAGTGCCTAGAACCGCTCGGTCACACCGGCCGGCGAGGTACCTGTGACATATGTTAGACTCAGTACCATTCCCGTGAGAAAGACCGCCTGCATAATGCTACTGCTCTGTGATTGGCTGCTGTGTTCGGAGCAAGGGTGCCAAAACGTTAAAGTATAGTTATTATTATCAGTTAAACTACTCACTGGAATGATATCACCTTTTAATATAAATATCTCTCAACAGCTGATTATCAATCAGTCATTTTAGAATTATTAAAAACAATTTAAATAAAAAACAAAAGACTGACGAAATTGCAGATGAGGCATTTCGGAAACGTTCGGGTCACGCCTTTTCTAGTATGGCGCGCGAAGTGTTTCGGGCTATTCGTCACTCTGGATTAGGCAGTCCAGAAGAACAGACATGTTGTCTGTCGTAGGATGTGTTTCCAATTTTTATTTAAGTTCCTGTTCGTCACTCTGGATTAGGCAGTCGATATGAACAGTCATGTTGTCTGTGGCAGGATGTGTTTGCTAGTATTCAGTATTAAAAGATCCACTCCGGTAGTCATGAGGCCACAAATAGTGTAAAGATACGTTTGATCATGTACTTTGCTGTATCAGAAGGTGTTGTATTAAGATCATGCAGTCTTCTCGTGTGGCTATATTAAAATACGCAAATGGCATCCCAAAGAAGTGATACATTATTTCAGAGCAGAACCTCGCTTAAAGTCAGTTTCAGCCTCAAGATACAGAACCTACGACCTGCATGCAGTTTTCTGCGCTGGGGACATCAACTTGAAGACAGCAGGTAAGTGAACTATTACAGAACCTTCGTATTCCACACAGTGCAGTGGAAACATCTAGGTGCCTCACGTGTACTGCATGCGCAGAACAAATGTGCTCAGTGACACGTCATCTGCAGTAATGCAGAGGAAGTAAAGGAGGATGATCGTTATTAACACCAACAATCAATTCATTCTTCCTTTCTTGCCGTAACTAATAGGATTTATTGTATGAGCATACCGTATATTAACAGTGGGAATGGATGTTGATACACTATCATACTTCACATCAGCAACAATAATTATTGCTGTACCAACACAATAAGTGACAGTGAACAAAAGCACGGGAGTTGTCGTTGTACGAGGCGTCTGTCATTATCGCAACAAGGTCGTGCAAACCTGTCCAATCCCCCGCGTGTCGGCCGCACACAGCCACGAATCCTGCAATTTTGGAACGTGTGGACACTCTCATTCGAGGTGATCAAACACCTCGCTTCTCAACTGGACGTCTCTGTTGGTAGTGCTGACACACTCGTCCACAAGTTGTGGTACTCAAAGGTGGATGCCTGCTGGGGTCCTCGCCACCTAACAGAAGGCCATAAAGAGCTTCCATCTGTTTGGCCCATTGAAGGATGCACTCTACAGGAAGCAGTACCTGGGTGAAAGAGGCGGGGGGGGGGGGGGGTGATTTAAAGATCCAGTCGATGGATGGATGGATGGAGAGGGTTGTATGGGCGCACGACGGCATGTTCTTCAGTGCCCGCTCGGTAACAGATTGAGACGGGTGTCAAGAAAAGACTCAGAACGTAAAACACAGGTAACAATTTTGGAAAAATATGTGCCTCTCCACACCGAAGCGTGGGACGAAGCATGCCGCCAGCAGTAAGACATGGACAACACAGGAAGAAAGTGGTAGATGGAGCTAAAACAATATAGCAGATGGAAGTGGCTGGCTGACCGCAAGGAAAAAAGGGAGGAGCCAGCCACTTTGCAATACACTAAAACCTCCAGCCTAAAAGTTTAGGCCAGAGTCCAGACACATCACAAAACTTTAAAACCCTAGACACACACGTCTCATCATTAGCTAAAACACAGGGCAGATCCCCATCAACTTGTGCTTCTGCCCTGTTAAAATGTGCCGGACAGAGATGTGCACACCACAAGCATCACAAAACTGGGGATCCTCCCGCCGTAATAGGAAGCTATGTGTGACAGGACAGTGCCCAATCCGAAGACGCGTGGGGGGTCACTTCTTCCCGCCTGAGCACGGCCGAGTTGTTGACTTCACCAACCGCAGTTTATTGGCCGTCACCGCCAGCCATTCTTCCTCCCACAACTCCATGAACTTCTTGTGGAGTGCAGAGATGACAGACTGCAAGGGAATTGGACACTGGACCACATCCTGCTCTCTGCAGGCCTCCTTGGCAGCCCGATCGGCCTGTTCATTGCCCCAAATTCCTACATGACCAGGCACCCAGCAAAAGGACACCTCATTACCCCGCCGTTGGAGCAAGTACAATTGGTCATATATCATCTGGACCATCTCCTCAGTTGGGTGCAGATTCTGCAATGATTGTAAGGCACTAAGAGAGTCGGAGCAGAGGAGAAATCGATTGCCCCGAAAACGGTATATTCATCATGGAGGCGAATCTGGGTAACATGATCAGGGAACACTACAGAACAGCCAAGGAAATTCTCCTGTTTGGAGCCATCAGTGTAAATGTCGGTAAAACCGTGATGCACATCTAAAATGTTAAAAAACAGATTGGAATATAAAATCTGGTGTACTATCTTTCTTAAAATTAGTCAAATCTAAAATAAGTCTGGGCCTCCGGAGGAGCCAAGGTAGAAATGTGCTCCAACCGCGACGGAAAACATGAAGACCAGCCATATCCATCGCAGAGAGTCAATCTTGAGCGCGAATCCCATAGAGCCGCGTCGGTCGTTGCTGGTTATGAAATAGCCGTGCCAGAGGAGGCTGAGCAACGGTATGGTATGCAGGTGGTTGTGTGGACAAAGTTTTAAACGCCTGGCGCATATGAGGTGGCGGTTCACCAGCCTCTGCACAGAGGCCTAGTATGGAGCTGGTTCTGAATGCCCCAGTGGCCAACCGAAGCCCTTCATGGTACATAACGTCCAACATCTTTAAGTAAGAAGGAATAATGTGGTGTTTTGGAATCCTGAATGAAAACAACAAACAACCTGCTTTCAGAAAAAAACTATGTTGCATTATTTATTGAACGCCCCTCGTAATTCCTTTTACCGCTCAACGAACGGATACTCGGTGCACGGTTTTGCGCCACATAAAAAAAGCTTAAAAACCGAGACCGTAATTCAAAAACTGTTCTCGACACGCGGATTATTGAGCCGTAATCTGCGCCAAATATAAATCGGGGGGGGGGGGGAGAGAGAAGAGAAGTTGCAACGAGTCGGTAATGAAACTCGGCCGAGTGCCCCGCTTTTGCAGGCGGAGGGTTTTTGAGACACTAGACAGCCCCGGCTAGAGTACTGGACTACTGCGCGCTCCGATCCGCTGCGCGCGGCGAGAGCGCGATTACGAACCGTGAGGAGGGCAGGAGGAGGGGACGGTCCCGCCAGCGTTCCAGCAAGCGGGGACCGGAGCCTCTTTTTCCGGCACGCTGCACCCTTTTAAATTAAACTGCCGCGCGTTTTTATCGTCCATCTTTGAAACCACCGCACCAGCGCGCTTCGCCGCGTCGCGCGCGAATCTCTCTCTGGGGACCGCCGCAGGCGGCGGCAGCGTGTAATCACCTCCAGCATCTGTAGCCTCGCTCCCTCCCCCTCCCCCTCCGCGCCCCCCCCCCTCCCACACACACAGACACAGTAGCACACACGTCACTAGCAACGGGCTCTCACAGTTAATTACTGCCTGCAGGCTTTGAAAGGAACAATTGGCCGATTGAAAGCGTTCCTTCGTCGCCGCTACGGCGCGTCTTTATTTCAGCGTTGCCGTGTCTGTGTGTCTCTTTCATTCCTCGCCTTTATTTCCTTTTTCCGACCCTTGTTCTTCTCTCTTTGCGGCCGTCGACGCACTGTGCGCCTCTTCGGCTTTCGCTAGTTTTGTTGACGCGGGACGGACTCGCACTATTGTAGCTTGTATCCTCGTTGAAGTGTTTCATCCGCGGAGTGCCAACAGATGACTAACAGATTACATACCGAATTTGCGGCTGGGTTAGCCACTACGTTAGTCGTATTATACCGTAAAATAGCTGACACGGCGAACTCTGTTCCGCCTTAAAGCCAACAAATAATCAGATTTTGGATGTTAAGTTCAATTTCTTTATTAGGAAATACAAACAAAAAATTAAGTATTTTAATGATTCTTTATTCTTTATGTTTTTTGCTGCATAGCTTCCACTCTTCAATTAAGTACCTTGTGGTACATGAAATTTTTTGTTTTGTTATCAGGTGCAAGAACAAACAACGCAGATGGTCTTCCGACCCGTGAACATGCCACGTATAGTTGTCCATGTGAAAAACATGAATATTCCAGATTTAAACCACCTCTTCATCGTCCACAAAATATCTTCCACGAGTGGCATCCTTTAATGGCACCAAAAAGTGGAAGTCCGAGGAGGCTAGGTGGATGCGGTAACATCGTCCAACTCTGTTTTGCGATGTGTTCAGCAGTCCTCAGACTTGTGATTGAGAAACACGAAGTCATGCAATACTAACGCGGCGCTCTTCACGGGCAATTTGTTGTTTTTCTTCAGTCCTTTCATTCAGTGTATTGTATCCTTCTTGCATTACGGCTTTGTCGAGAAATATACAAATTATTTCTTTAAATTTTTAATTAATGATATATACTGATACTTAACCACAGACATTTAGCTGTCATTTGCGTTTTGTTATTCCATGTCAGATGCGTTTTTGTTATACCACGTTTTATAGCGGTCGAACGGGATAAAAAGTATCCTGTGTCCGTCTCCTGGTTCTAAGCTACCTCTCTACCAATTTTCAGGCAAATCGGTCCAGCCGTTCTTGACTTATAAATAGTGTAGCTATTTTAAAAAGAAAATGCCATAACCAGTAGTTGGAAGAAAGCAGTGGCGCAGAGTGGACAAAATAAAACTGGTCTTTCTAGGACAGAGGCGGAACTGAACCTTGTTACTGAACAGGCGAACCGCCCATCACGGAAAACGTACTGTCGTGCAAAAGCTGAAGCCTTCAGACGATCGTTCGTGTGTCAAGTTCTACCGGTGCTCTCTGAGTGCAGTCAGGGGAGGCTCCGCCTGTCAGGCTACGTTAGCTCACAGACCTGCACTCTAGCCAACTACGGTTCTGTAGTTTTGGTATAGTACATACATGGTAGTACTAAATGGTAGTATTAATAGCACTGGTAGGAAAAGAAACGTAAGTGTATTTATGAGAGAAGCTGGGAGCCGGTGACTTCTCTTTGTTTGGTTGTTTGTTTGTTTTGCACATAATTAGAACCGCACATCGTTTAGTGTCAGTCCATTGTGCATTTTATATCCTTAGCAAATACAGTACAAATTGCTTTTTATAAGTAATAAAAGTTAGTTGATCGCGTAAATTCTTCGCTTTTTTGTAACCTTAGCGATTACTTTTGATGCGACCACGGTTTATATGCACAAATATAAGAAATATTTATAATTATTATTACTATTTTGTACTAAATAGAAATTTCTACATCGTGAACAGAGACAAGAATTTCCTGTTATTTTTGGTAAGTGCAAAAGTTGTTTACAAATAACATAAACATGTTTTACATAGTTCCGGCAAAGTATTGAAGTTTGATATGTTTTTGTTGTATGTTTTCTTTTTAATTTTGCCTTTTTTGAGGAAATGGCGTTTTCTGGTGCCATATGATAAGCCTATACTTTTTTGTATTTTTACTACAATATCCCCCTTATTCACACTACTAATCAACAATTTTCAAATTAAACTTGAATTAAACATTGTCAGTTACAATTCTGTTATAACTACTGTGGGGGGGGGGGGGGGGGGGGGCACTTGTACAGTCGTGGACAAAACGAGCGTGACCCCTCGCCTTTCCGTTATGCTGATCCGCACAACTTTAAAGTCTGCTACACAGCATAACAGGCAAGGAGACGAAGTGCTACCAACATACTATGTACAGGCGTGAAATTGGAAAACTATCCGAACTATGTCAAACTGTTTTCAATTATGTGTAAGACTGTATTAATGTTGATTAGTGTGTTAAACACAACACGTAAATATAAGATACAAATGAAAGAAGAAACGCTAATTAGTATGAACTGTACTAAAAAAATGAATTTCAGCTTATAGAGATAACATAACTGTTTTAGTAATACAAAGTACCGCAGATCGTTACGAATTAGCAAAACAATATTCGCTTTCGGCCGCGAAACGGTCTGTGTCAACGTTCAGACCAGTCATACTGGATTACCGTTGCTGACCTACCATGAAAGTGTGCAAACTTAGCAATGTGTGAAGATTCATAACGAAATTCAGTTAAAAATCGTTCAGTGCCTCTCTTAAGTCAATTCGACTATTGACAGAAGCGGAAAAAGTAGGCAGTAACCAGTATGAAATTCTAAGAGAGTTTCATATTGACATCCACCAGGCGCCAGTACAGAATAAAGGTAGCAATAAAACGTATTGAGGCGCGATAATTTCTTAAAATTGCTTTTTGTCATGTAACAATCCAAGTATTTTTAATTACGTCAGTAGGTGAGAATCTTAAACAGTTGAGAAGTTCACTGTTTTTGAAGTTAATTTAAAATGTTTCGTATCAGATTTTGTGAAGGTGAACCCTTATTTGGAACACAATTTTCAAACCGAAGCATTCGGTTCTTAGCATATCCCCTTATCAGTACCTCGTCCTCTTACATGTCCAGTTTATTGGAACCCAATGAATATTGTTTTTAAGAAATCATTTTTCAATCAGTCAGAAAAATATGTGCTAGAAGCAGAAAAGTATTAATGTTTGTAACAGCTTCATTGCGGGCAACATTGCACAGCGCTGAGCCTATATACAGTATTTTCACTGAACATTTGCAAGGTTATTCATTTATCAACTAATTTACCGACTTTATTTGTATGAAGCTATTTTAGGGCCAGAATTGCACTTGGCTGGGCCAAGACTGAATATTTTCTACGCCTACTGTGGAGAGAACAGAATACCAAGGTTTCATACGTTGCGATTCAAAAACTAAGAAATATTTGTGTTATTGTTTATGCGCAGAGGGAATTTTATCAATTTATTGCACAGGGCCATAGAACTCAGTGCTCACGAGACTGAGTAAATTTCAGAGGATTCACTTCATTATAGGCATTACATACTAGTTTTCCAGATTAAGTTGTTTAATTTTTTTTTGGATTACAGTAAAACTGATTCTCAGTAAATTTCCGTAAGACAAACATTACGCATTGCATATTCCTCAACAAACAAACTTAATTCTTTTAAAAGGACGTTACAGTAGTGTTTATTTTTGACTTAGTTTTTGTACTGACTGGAATCTATTTGAATTTAATAGAGTTTCTTTTGGGCTGGCGACAGAGGTTGCTGTTCTGTCGCAATTGGTGGAAGTTGTAATTACTAATGTGAAGTTCAGGTTCGTGTACCACTATTTAGACGACTTGGTGGTGTACAGTAATTCGATTGAAGAGTAGTTGCTACATTTGGAGGAATTCTTGGGCGGTTATGGGAGGTGGGACTCACGGTAAATCCTGAGAAGGTGGTTATTGCCTCTCCTTCGATAAAATTAGTGGGAAATATTGTGTCCAGAGAGGCGATCTCCATCGATGCTGACCAAGTGGTGGTTATAAATCATATGCTTCGTCCATGTGATCTTAAACAGATTGCGCAGTTTGTCGGGACGGAGAATTTCTTATGTAGTTCCTTGACAGGCTCTTCCACTCCCAGACAGCTTACGCCAGTAGTGCGTATCAGTATCATGTGGTAATGGAAATAGTATCCATAAAAGCTTTCAGGTGTTCAAATTCCAAAATTAGTCCAGAAAATAGCAGCCAAAGTAGCTTTGTTGTTTGCTATAACCAAGTCGTTGATGGCGCACGATTCGTCCAGTTCTATATCAGCAAGTGGAGTGAATTTGCCGTTTGCAGCGTTTATCAGTTCTTTACACCGGGATACGCCTGTCCTTGAAAAATTCAGAGCTTTATAGGTCGTGAGAGGGAGTTCGAAACCCGAAGAAAATTCCTCTTTCGAGTCACTGAGTAAGATTGTTGGAGACGAGTTCTTGTATAGTTCTACTAAGCCTTTATAAGTTGACTATAGGGTTGCTCTGACTGATTGTAAAAACCTTTGTCTTGATTTCAGTCTCAGCGACTGAGGAATATCTCCAAACTGGGTTTGTGGGATATCTTGCTTTTGTTCTTGGCCTCTGCAGTCATTCTTCTCCTTATTTTTGGAGGAGCTATGCCCATAAACCTATAGCCCATATTTACAGGGCTAGGGCAAAGGAATCCTGTAATGATGCTTCCTGTCTCTTACAGAGCTACATCTACTTGCTGGCATGAGCAGAGATTCGCCAGTCAGGGACCGCATACTCAGCGGTGGAAAAACAAGAAGGCAGGTCAGACACATGCAGACTGTGGGTTCTGCTCCCCATCTCCTTTTATCAGCTTTCGTGTTAAGTTATTCCGGCTGCACACTTTCATTTTTGTTGTCACACAGTTTTCCTTGTAGGTAAGGCTGCGATGAAGTATAAATCTGAAATATTTCGGGATGTAGCAATGTGTGAAGGGATAATCATTCCATGCTACCGCCGGCCGGAGTGGCCGTGCGGTTCTAGGCGCTACAGTCTGGAACCGCGAGGCCGCTACGGTCGCAGGTTCGAATCCTGCCTCGGGCATGGATGTGTGTGATGTCCTTAGGTTAGTTAGTGTTGTGGCGTAGGTTAACAGCCACGCCACTCGGAAGTAGCCGAAAGGCACGCGTTAACTCACGCAGGCTAGAGATAGGTCTGAAACAGGATACGTAATGAATGCTATAAAGAAAAGTACGTAGCTGCTGGAAAACTTTAATCCATCCTTGTTGTACATCGCTATTGACGATACAAGTGAGACTCTGTAGATTCAGGCAATAAACTACTAATGGCGCCTTGCTAGGTCGTAGCCATGGACTTAGCTGAAGGCTATTCTTTCTGCTCGGCAAAGGAGCGAGGCTTCGTCAGTGTAGTCGCTAGCAAAGTCGTCCGTACAACTGGGGCGAGTGCTAGTCCGTCTCTCGAGACCTGCCGTGTGGTGGCGCTCGGTCTGCGATCACTAATAGTGGCGACACGCGGGTCCGACATGTACTAATGGACCGCGGCCGATTTAAAGCTACCACCTAGCAAGTGTGGTGTCTGGCGGTGACACCACAGGTTTAAGTAGTTCTAAGTTCTAGGGGACTGATGACCTCAGGAGTTAAGTCCCATAGTGCTCAGAGCCATTTGAACCATTTGAATTCCATGCTGCAGTAAGCTCTGTTGCGCAACTGGGAAGGAGAAACTTGGATCTTTCCAAGGTTCAGATTTAAATTTTTGTTGTATGTTCTTGACTGTCTCCAATATTTTAATTTTGAGCTGAACGGAGATGTCTGCATCATCTGCATCGATAAACGAACGGGTGTCAGGTTCGATCAGTTGGTGGTTGGTACAAATATTAAATAGTAGCGGGGCGAGAATATACCCTGGAGAACGTTGTTTTTGCCGGCCGGAGTGGCCGAGCGGTTCTAGGCGCTACAGTATGGAACCGCGCGATCGCTACGGTCGCAGGTTCTAATCCTGCCTCAGTCATGGATGTGTGTAATGTCCTTAGGTTAGTTAGGTTTAAGTAGTTCTAAGATCTAGGTGACTGATGACCTCAGAAGTTAAGTCCAATAGTGCTCAGAGCCATTTGAACCATTTTTTTTTTGAATGCTGTTTTTAAGATCTGCCATCGACTCCTCTTTGTTTATAGTGTAAGAAAGAAGCGTGTGTTTTCTTATAAGCACTGCATGAATTGTACCAGTCTAAAATCTTTCATTGGATTGTATACTTCTGTTATCCGTTTCTTAAGATTGGCGACTGGCAATTTATTCGCTACATAGCATCACTAGAGAGCTGCTAGCGCGTCGGCACGAAGCGTGTGCGGAAGTTGAGGCGAGTAACGAAACATATCAGTTAATCTGAGGCCGGTGGGGATAAAGAATTGGAGTAATATCAAACTCGCAGAACATCATAAAGAGGCAACACTGTGTAATCGAAACAGAGGAGGGTGGTCCACGATAGTGTATAAGGAAATTACGAAATAACCTTAAACTGACAGCGATTAGCCAAAAAGAATGGAAAAGTATGGACAAGAAACAGTTGACGATGCTTTCGATGTGTTGAGAATGGTGTGTGAGGCTCCTGCAGACACCTTTCAATCGAAACCTTTCCGTACATTGCTGTCTCCGCATTATATTTTTGTGCAGGTGACTCGGAAAATCGAAAATACTAGACATAGCTTTGGAACTTCCTGGCAGATTAAAACTGTGTGCCGGACCGAGACTCCAACTCGGGACCTTTGCCTTTCGCGGGGAAGAGCTCTACCATCTGAGCTACCCCCGACTCACACCCCTTCCTCACAGCTTTAATTCTGCCAATGGTAGAGCACTTGCCTGCGAAAGGCAAAGGTCCCGAGCGAGTCTCGGTCCGGCACACAGTTTTAATCTGCCAGGAAGTTTCATATCAGCGCACACTCCGCTGTAGAGAGAAAATTTAATTCTAGGCGTAGCTTTGTTAAATACTCGCCTTTATTCATTCATAAATATAAGATAAATTTGGTTTTAAAATGTAAAGAACAAATCCAAGGACGTTCTGTCAGAAACCAAGTTTCTCTTCTCATTGTGGTGACCCATTTCTTCGTTAGCAGCTCGTTTTTCAATGGAACCCTAAAGCTGAACATAAGCAAGTTCTTTCTTTGCTGACGAATAAAACAAACGAAGAAGACCACTAACATATACTATTTTTAAACAAGTCACTTGAAATGAGAAATATTAGTAGTTTTATTGTATCTGTTTGTGCAGTTGAAAGGTGAGGAACGGCAGACAAGATTTCTAAAAGAAATTCGCAATTCCTTATCTTAAAAGATCACACTTCAATTCTCTCTCTCTTCCAACACAATCGCAGAGTGACCACACAAAACATGGCGACGGGTAAATACACTCCTGGAAATGGAAAAAAGAACACATTGACACCGGTGTGTCAGACCCACCATACTTGCTCCGGACACTGCGAGAGGGCTGTACAAGCAATGATCACACGCACGGCACAGCGGACACACCAGGAACCGCGGTGTTGGCCGTCGAATGGCGCTAGCTGCGCAGCATTTGTGCACCGCCGCCGTCAGTGTCAGCCAGTTTGCCGTGGCATACGGAGCTTCATCGCAGTCTTTAACACTGGTAGCATGCCGCGACAGCGTGGACGTGAACTGTATGTGCAGTTGACGGACTTTGAGCGAGGGCGTATAGTGGGCATGCGGGAGGCCGGGTGGACGTACCGCCGAATTGCTCAACACGTGGGGCGTGAGGTCTCCACAGTACATCGATGTTGTCGCCAGTGGTCGGCGGAAGGTGCACGTCCCCGTCGACCTGGGACCGGACCGCAGCGACGCACGGATGCACGCCAAGACCGTAGGATCCTACGCAGTGCCGTAGGGGACCGCACCGCCACTTCCCAGCAAATTAGGGACACTGTTGCTCCTGGGGTATCGGCGAGGACCATTCGCAACCGTCTCCATGAAGCTGGGCTACGGTCCCGCACACCGTTAGGCCGTCTTCCGCTCACGCCCCAACATCGTGCAGCCCGCCTCCAGTGGTGTCGCGACAGGCGTGAATGGAGGGACGAATGGAGACGTGTCGTCTTCAGCGATGAGAGTCGCTTCTGCCTTGGTGCCAATGATGGTCGTATGCGTGTTTGGCGCCGTGCAGGTGAGCGCCACAATCAGGACTGCATACGACCGAGGCACACAGGGCCAACACCCGGCATCATGGTGTGGGGAGCGATCTCCTACACTGGCCGTACACCACTGGTGATCGTCGAGGGGACACTAAATAGTGCACGGTACATCCAAACCGTCATCGAACCCATCGTTCTACCATTCCTAGACCGGCAAGGGAACTTGCTGTTCCAACAGGACAATGCACGTCCGCATGTATCCCGTGCCACCCAACGTGCTCTAGAAGGTGTAAGTCAACTACTCTGGCCAGCAAGATCTCCGGATCTGTCCCCCATTGAGCATGTTTGGGACTGGATGAAGCGTTGTCTCACGCGGTCTGCACGTCCAGCACGAACGCTGGTCCAACTGAGGCGCCAGGTGGAAATGGCATGGCAAGCCGTTCCACAGGACTACACCCAGCATCTCTACGATCGTCTCCATGGGAGAATAGCAGCCTGCATTGCTGCGAAAGGTGGATATACACTGTACTAGTGCCGACATTGTGCATGCTCTGTTGCCTGTGTCTATGTGCCTGTGGTTCTGTCAGTGTCACCATGTGATGTATCTGACCCCAGGAATGTGTCAATAAAGTTTCCCCTTCCTGGGACAATGAATTCACGGTGTTCTTATTTCAATTTCCAGGAGTGTAGTACAACGGCCACAGCCCCTCTATGTATATTCTACCTCTTTGAGGAATACCGACTTGCCTCTAGCCCGAAACGAACTGCGAGTGGAGAACAAAAGATGCGAGTGCTGGAATGTTTCAGGCAGCAACGAGACGGTACTTCGAAACTCATGGAATATTCGTTAATGAGCGCTGTATGTAATGCCTCCAGGTGCTGTATTCAACAGCTGGCAGCACTGACGTTTCAGCACGTTGCGTGGAGTTTTCTTTACGAACCATCCGCTGTCATTATTTGCGTCGCTATCGTGGCCGAAATGGAACCGTGTGCGGGGAGCTAAGTTGAACCGCAACAGTCGCAATGGACTATGCGCGTCACATTCGCGTGCCTACGCCAACCAAGCGATTTTGTGAACCTCTCTATGACAACTCCAGAGTTTTCACAGATCTATAGGCGGCTATTGTCTTCGCCTGCAGATTACTGTCCATGGAAGCATTACTTGTCTACCAATCCTCGTAAGTGCTCTAATTCATGGTGGTACATCTGCCATTTCAAATGAATTCATCAATAAGTGACGAGTTTTGACTGTAGCATCACTGCCTAACTTGCAGACCCTATATCCTTATAGAAACCTATAAAGTTATTGGAACTTAAAATCACTGTGTTGCTTCGAATTCTGTCAGTAACTTACTCTGAATCGATGTCGTAAAGTTATCCCTGTGACAGTGGAGACATCCTCTCATGGTACCTTGACACTAGAGGATGACCTCAGCCATGGTGGCTTACCTGAAACAAAGAGAAAGAATTTGATGTAGTGCAAGAGTCAACAGATGAATCTCCAGCTATGTTTACAGCTACGTTATGTAAGGTATTGTGAAGTGCATAGCTGAGGGTATTTCACATTCGACCATTTATTAAGCCAATTTCTCGTTTCATTCATGCATGGAGCGCGGGAAGAATAGTTGATTAAAAGCCTCACTACAGGCTGTAATTTGTCTAATCTTGTGTTCATAATCACGACTGGAGCAGTACGTATTGGGTTGTTGTGTTTTTCTAGATCCAAACTTAGCGCAGTTCTTAAAATTTTTTTGTAGTACACAATTTTACGTTTCTGAATTTTGCTAGCAAGTTTCGAATCTTTCAACCACTTTCATCTACGTCTACATCTACATTTATACTCCGCAAGCCACCCAACGGTGTGGGGCGGAGGGCACTTAACGTGCCACTGTCATTACCTCTCTTTCCTGTTCAAAACGCGTGTGGTTCGCGGGAAGGACAACTGCCGGAAAGCCTCCGTGCGCGCTCTAATCTCTCTAATTTTACATTCGTGATCTCCTCGGGAGGTATAAGTAAGGGGGAGCAATATATTCGATACCTCATCCAGAAACGCACCCTCTCGAAACCTGAACAGCAAGCTACACCGCGATGCAGAGCGCCTCTCTTGCAGAGTCTGCCACTTGAGTTTGCTAAACATCTCCGTAACGCTATCACGGTTACCAAATAAACCTGTGACGAAACGAGCCGCTCTTCTTTGGACCTTCTGTATCTCCTCTGTCAACCCGACCTGGTACGGATCCCGCACTGATGGCAATACTCAAGTATAGGTCAAACGAGTGTTTTGTAAGCCACCTCCTTGGTTGATGGACTACATTTTCTAAGGACTCTCCCAATGAATCTCAACCTGGCATCCGCCTTACCAATAGTTAATTTTATATGATCATTCCACTTCAAATCGTTCCGTACGCATACTCCCAGATATTTTACAGAAGTAACTGCTACCAGTGTTTGTTCCGATGTCATATAATCATACAATAAAGGATCCTTCTTTCTATGTATTCGCAATACATTACATTTGTCTATGTTAAGGGTCAGTTGCCACTCCCTGCACCAAGTGCCTATCCGCTGCAGATCTTCCTGCATTTCGCTGCAATTTTCTAATGCTGCAACTTCTCTGTATACTACAGCATCATCCGCGAAAAGCCGCATGGAACTTCCGACACTGTATACTAAGTCGTTTATATATATTGTGAAAAGCAATGGTCCTATACTCTCCCCTGTGGCACGCCAGAGGTCACTTTAACGTCTGTCGACGTCTCTCCATTGAGAAAAACATGCTGTGTTCTGTCTGCTGGAAACTCTTCAATCCAGACACACAGCTGGTCTGATATTCCGTAGGCTCTTACTTTGTTTATCAGGCGACAGTACGGGACTGTATCGAACGCCTTCCGGACGTCAAGGAAAATGGCATGTACCTGGGAGCCTGTATCTAATATTTTCTGGGTCTCATGAACAAAAAAGCGAGTTGGGTCTCACACGATCGCTGTTTCCTGAATCCATGTTGATCCCTACAGAGTAGATTCTGGGTTTCCAGAAATGACATGACTCGCGAGCAAAAAAACATGTTCTAAAATTCTACAACAGATCGATGTCAGAGATATAGGCCTATAGTTTTGCGCATCTGCTCGACGACCCTTCTTGAAGACTGGAACTACCTGTGCTCTTTTCGCCGGCCGCGGTGGTCTCGCGGTTCTAGGCGCGCAGTCCGGAACCGTGCGACTGCTGCGGTCGCAGGTTCGAATCCAGCCTCGGGCATGGATGTGTGTGATGTCCTTAGGTTAGTTAGGTTTAAGTAGTTCTAAGTTCTAGGGGACTGATGACCACAGCAGTTGAGTCCCATAGTGCTCAGAGCCATTTGAACCATTTGTGCTCTTTTCCAATCATTTGGAAACTTCCGTTCCTCTAGAGACTTGCGGTACACGGCTGTTAGAAGGGGGTCAAGTTCTTTCACGTACTCTGTGTAGAATCGAATTGGTATCCCGTCAGGTCCAGTGGACTTTCCTCTGTTGAGTGATTCCAGTTGCTTTTCTATTGCTTGGACATCTATTTCGACGTCAGGCATTTTTTCGTTTGTGCGAGGATTTAGAGAAGGAACTGCAGTGCGGTCTTCCTCTGTGAAACAGCTTTGAAAAAAGGTGTTTAGTATTTCAGTTTTACGCGTGTCATCCTCTGTTTCAATGCCATTATCATCCCAGAGTGTCTGGATATGCTGTTTCGATCCACTTACTGATTTAACGCAAGACCAGAACTTCCTAGGATTTTCTGTCGAGTCGGTACATAGAATTTTACTTTCGAATCCACTGAACGCTTCACTCATAGCCCTCCTTACGCTAACTTTGAAATCTTATCAAGCTCTGAGCGAACATTTTTGCACCACTTTTCACACAGTACTTCATAATAGATAACTGCATCATCTGCGAATAGTAGGAGATTACTATCAACATTGTATGCAAGGTCACTTTTATACAACATGGTCACTGTTATACAATATGAACAGCGAGGGTCCCGAAACATATTCCTGGGGCGAACCCGACGTTACTTTGATATCTCTCGACGAACTTTCGTCTAAGGTAACTTTTTGCGTCCTCCTACCAGGAAACCTTCAATCCAGTCACAAATTTCGCATGCTAACCCACACATTACTATGGTACTTTAGACAATAAACGTATGTGTGCTACTGAGTCAAATGCTTTTCGGAAGTCAGGCCGTACTGCATATATCAGGCTGCCTTGATTCTTAATTTTCATGACGAGAAAAGCGCGAGTTGGGTTTCAAATGGCCCACGTTTTGAGAACCCATGTTCATTGGCTTGGAAGAGGCCACTCAGATAGAAATAACTCATTAAGTTTGAGCTCATAGTATGCTCTAAGATTCTACAACAAATGTATTGAACTGTAGTTATGCGTATCACTTCTCCTGATGCCCGTTTCGTAGATGGATCTGTGCTTTCTTCCAACCATTGTGCGCCTATTTCGGTGGAGGGATGTACGGTATATTATGGTTGATAGAGGGACTATGTAATGTTGATGCATTAATTTTTTCTGAAAGCGGTGCTGATATTCAAGACAATAAAAACGGGTTAAAAGCTGAGAGCTATCTGGGGAAGTTAACCTCGCATTACTGAGCACCTGTTTCACCATGTCTAGCTTACCAAATTCCCAACCAGACTAACACTAATTATAATCTTTTAGTAGTCATCTTACGATAACCGGTGATTATATATATAAAGACAATTTAAATGAAAAGAAATAAATCAATTTATATTTGGACATTTATTTTAACATTGACCATTGTTCCGTTAAAATTTCAGCATATTAAACTTGATTCATAACTAAACTGGTGCCTTATTTAGGATTGTGAAAATGTGAGTTTGTAATCTTACAAAACACATCAAATATGGAGCCAAGATTGGTAGACTGCATACGACACTGCATTCATAAAATAACACACGAAGAACGTTGAAACATATGCAAGAGGAAATTAACCACAACCAACCGATTCAATTTTCACCCAAAGAAGTTACGTTCTTAGTGCAATCCTGTCTGTCATGAAATTACCACACACTGGTATACTAAATTCATACTAACTCTCTGTGAAATCTTCCGGAAAAGAATAGCTGAGGGCTACTTTGATGATTACACTACATGCTTCACGTGGTCAACTTGGTTTACACAATGAGTGTAACTCCACAACAATTTTGATAATTAAAATAAATTACATCGAAACACAAATTACAAAAGAAAAACCTCGAACTGGTTACTATCGTCTTACTATTAACCTAATGGGTCAAACAATTGTAATCGAGCGAGGTGGCGCAGTGGTTAGACACTGGACTCGCATTCGGGAGGACGACGGTTCAATCCCGCGTCCGGCCATCCTGATTTAGGTTTTCCGTGGTTTCCCTAAAATAGCTCCAGGCAAATGCCGGGATGGTTCCTTTCAAAGGGCACGGCCGACTTCCTTCCCCGTCCTTCCCTAATCCGATGAGACCGATGACCTCGCTGTTTGGTCTCCTTCTCCAAAACCAACCAACCAAACAATTGTATAAGCACGTGGTACTGGTCTCACAAAGTACACCCCACGTGGGTTGAACATAAAGAAAAGTAGCTATATTGAAAAATATTGTCAAGACGAGACGTTATAATCTCACGCACATTCGCATTTAAGATTGATGATCTTAGTTAGAGTTACGGATCATCCACACGTGGTTCCACTTTACTCACAAAGTAGTGACAAAGCAACTACTGGAAGATATTCTTAACTTCACACTCGAATTACACTGCGTTGCAATTTAAGATAACATTAGATAATTTAGATCTAAACCTGAAATAAAGGTGATTAAATTTTCAGTTAGGCTGAACTTAAGAAATCCATTGTCCTACGGACTTAGCAGAAACGCGCTTAGCCGGAGATCTTACCACTTCAGACGCTCGCCGCGGACAGACTGCCGTGGGCCCCTACCAAGGGTGCTTCCAGATACAAAACGGAAGTGACCAGAGAGGCAGCTTCCTATACCAACATGACAAGGGACGGACAGGACCAGACTAAGAATAGAAACTTATTTGCTTTTAGGAAGCGTAGCTACCTGTTCCAACGTTGGTCCTACCGTTCTCTAGCAGACAGGCTTATCTGCTACCATCAAGCATGCAACTAGAAAAACATTTGCTCATTCATCCTTTCACACAGAAGGGAAGGGGGATGACAGTATCTTATCATATACAGTATATAAAAGAAAGCGGATGTAGGTTCCGCATGAGACTGTGTGAGATGAATTACATGTAACCTGTGTTTTAAAGTGTAGTAGTGTGACAAATCGTTCTTGTTTATGTGTAAAATTAACACGTTCCACTGCTCAGTCTCCTCCCAGATAGAGTCAGAAACACCACAGTAAATTTAGAAGTGGAATGTATGCCGTAAATGACAACAGATTTAAGAAATTAACATGAAAGGAATCCAACAGACCCCTTTCAACTACCTCGCGCGCAAATAAACGCTCCTGTCTACAAAATTATACATACTTCATGATAAGTGTCTCGTTGCAGCCAGTAAAGCCGCGTGTATAAGCAAATAAAATATGAAATATCATGCCATTACAAAGACTATTAGTTTTCATCTTACTTCATTCTACATAATTTAGGTAAAAAGATAGGAAATTAAAAAAAAGATAGTAAATTTTTGCTTCGTGGATATCACGATCAACACGTCCCACCTCTTTCATCTACGCACTCGGGAGAACAACGGCTCAAACCCTGACCAGCAATCCTGACTGAGGTTCTCCATGATTTCCCTCCACTAAGCCAAAATCTGGGCTGCTTCCTTTGAAAGGGCACTGCTGATTTCCTTCCCTGTCCTTCCTCAATCCGAGCTTGTGCTCCGTCTCTCATGACTTTATTGTCGGCTGGACATCGCGTAACCTGAGTTTCTACAGGCATATCAATTCAAGCAACTTACGGGAATGCAGCCGGGTGACGCCTTCGACAGCCATTGACATCTCCACAGGTGCACACACCGTCATTACAATGCACAAATGCAGCAGGGAAGAGCTATGAAGGGGGACCAAAACCTCCGTATTCAGAGCATAGCCGCAAAGCTCTCTCTCTCTCTCTCTCTCTCTCTCTCTCTCTCTCTCTCCCCCTCTCTCTCTCTCTCACACACACACACACACACACGCACACACACAGTGTAAATACTTAAGCCAAAAATGAATCGTTTGTTATTAAAGTTCACTATCGATAACTTCTAACGTCGGTCATCTTTGGTTGTGTGGTGGCACTTCTGTCTACAGTGTGTGTGTGCATATATATATATATATATATATATATATATATATATATATATATACTCCTGGAAATTGAAATAAGAACACCGTGAATTCATTGTCCCAGGAAGGGGAAACTTTATTGACACATTCCTGGGGTCAGATACATCACATGATCACACTGACAGAACCACAGGCACATAGACACAGGCAACAGAGCATGCACAATGTCGGCACTAGTACAGTGTATATCCACCTTTCGCAGCAATGCAGGCTGCTATTCTCCCATGGAGACGATCGTAGAGATGCTGGATGTAGTCCTGTGGAACGGCTTGCCATGCCATTTCCACCTGGCGCCTCAGTTGGACCAGCGTTCGTGCTGGACGTGCAGACCGCGTGAGACGACGCTTCATCCAGTCCCAAACATGCTCAATGGGGGACAGATCCGGAGATCTTGCTGGCCAGGGTAGTTGACTTACACCTTCTAGAGCACGTTGGGTGGCACGGGATACATGCGGACGTGCATTGTCCTGTTGGAACAGCAAGTTCCCTTGCCGGTCTAGGAATGGTAGAACGATGGGTTCGATGACGGTTTGGATGTACCGTGCACTATTCAGTGTCCCCTCGACGATCACCAGTGGTGTACGGCCAGTGTAGGAGATCGCTCCCCACACCATGATGCCGGGTGTTGGCCCTGTGTGCCTCGGTCGTATGCAGTCCTGATTGTGGCGCTCACCTGCACGGCGCCAAACACGCATACGACCAACATTGGCACCAAGGCAGAAGCGACTCTCATCGCTGAAGACGACACGTCTCCATTCGTCCCTCCATTCACGCCTGTCGCGACACCACTGGAGGCGGGCTGCACGATGTTGGGGCGTGAGCGGAAGACGGCCTAACGGTGTGCGGGACCGTAGCCCAGCTTCATGGAGACGGTTGCGAATGGTCCTCGCCGATACCCCAGAAGCAACAGTGTCCCTAATTTGCTGGGAAGTGGCGGTGCGGTCCCCTACGGCACTGCGTAGGATCCTACGGTCTTGGCGTGCATCCGTGCGTCGCTGCGGTCCGGTCCCAGGTCGACGGGCACGTGCACCTTCCGCCGACCACTGGCGACAACATCGATGTACTGTGGAGACCTCACGCCCCACGTGTTGAGCAATTCGGCGGTACGTCCACCCGGCCTCCCGCATGCCCACTATACGCCCTCGCTCAAAGTCCGTCAACTGCACATACGGTTCACGTCCACGCTGTCGCGGCATGCTACCAGTGTTAAAGACTGCGATGGAGCTCCGTATGCCACGGCAAACTGGCTGACACTGACGGCGGCGGTGCACAAATGCTGCGCAGCTAGCGCCATTCGACGGCCAACACCGCGGTTCCTGGTGTGTCCGCTGTGCCGTGCGTGTGATCATTGCTTGTACAGCCCTCTCGCAGTGTCCGGAGCAAGTATGGTGGGTCTGACACACCGGTGTCAATGTGTTCTTTTTTCCATTTCCAGGAGTGTACATACATTTTGTCAGAGGAACATAAATTAGCAGTGTGGCTGCAATATTTTATCATGTTTTACGTTAAAAAGATGTATAGTGCTTGAAGCCAAAGCGAAATTAAGAGGAAAAACTAGTGTCAAATACGATAATTGCTGGAAAATGTGCAAACTGGCAACACATACTGATGTAAGCAAAAATCATTCAAAATTTTAAATACCTTTAAGAACTGTGAGGCGACTACGGTCACAATGGTCACATAAATGAACTTAATTTTACTAAATTAGTGACAAACAAAATGCACTAAAATAGACAGAAGTGCATAGGTGAAATAGAAATGGTTGGCAACTTAAAGTGTTTGTGCAAAGACATGAAACAAAGATCTACATAAGGATTAACGAAATGGAACGACCGTACCCTTAAATGAAACGCATTTACAGTAAGAAGTGTATCTCTAGAAAAAATACAACTTTGGCTTTCTATTACAGTGATAAAAAAAGAATTTTTATCAGCATACGAGTGTTAAAACTAAACTAAAAATGATGAGCTCTGTCAAAATGTTCACAAAATATCTGAAGCAATGGCAAAACAACGACCAATCGTATCTTTACACTTCTACGAAATTAAAGAGGAACACACTAACATAACAAATATTCCTGTCTTTCTAGAAAAAGTGATCAGAGAAACAGAAAAAGAACTATAGCGGAAAACATCAAAAACTCAGAAATAGCAGATAGAAACTTTTCAAAGATTCTTAATTCAGAAGGCTGCAGAGACAGAAAAAGTCCAGGAACTACATAGGCAGAAGAAAGGAAAAAGCAACATGGGGAGGGGCTGTAACAACAAAAAAAGGAAAGTAGATCAACTTAAGATGTTGCGTGATCCCATTTAGTCAATGGAAAAAATTATCATCTGCCACACACTTCGTATAGTAGGTCTCAGAATGCAGGTTGGTTGGATATTTAGTGAGCTGCATGTTCCATACAGCATTCGAACGATGTTTCTTTATCGAAATAATGTTCAACGAGCCAGTTTATATGTGTACATGATTTGTTTTAAAATTAATGAACATATTACTTTTCAGTCCTGCTCATGAAACTACACTTAGAGACATTCCATGTTACTAGACAAATTGTCTTGTTGCTACATACACAACTGCTTTCAGACTCACTGACAGTTTTAGTAATGGATAATAATGATTATTTTTCCTCCAGAGCTGTAGGCGTGGACACCACTGTTGTACTCAAAGTGTTTTGGACTATTTATGACGAATTTCTTTAGCAAAAATACACGGCAAACCAAAACTCTGTGAGCGAATGTAAACAAAACACGTCGCGCGTACCGTGGACATTTCCACCGTTACGCCCTGTTTTCAGTTCAACACAGGTACAAAGCTAATTGGGGCAACAAACCAAACGAAATGCAGTTACTTTGTAAAGAGCCACTAGAGACTGTGGGTATACTATACATAAAACACCTTTTGAGAATTTGTCTGTGGAACCCTGGTTAAACCTGCACATATTTGTATTGTAATTCTGCATTTAAAATTCCAAAAAACTTGGAGCCGCGCTTACATGGTGGCTGCCGGTGAACACACATTACTCTTACTGTTTACTTTTGTGCAATCAATACTTTCTTCGCCGGCCGGAGTGGCCGAGCGGTTCTAGGCGCTACAGTCTGGAACCGCGAGACGGTTACGGCCGCAGGTTCGAATCCTGCCTCGGGCATGGACGTGTGTGATGTCCTTAGGTTAGGTTTAAGTAGCTCTAAGTTCTAGGGGACTGATGACCTTAGATGTGCTCAGAGCCATTTTGACCAGCCCGTGGACATAAAATGTCACATACCTCCACAACTGCCGGATCCATGATATGCAGAATCAGGGATGTATTTCGTTCCAAAGAGGGACAGACTATCTATTAAGCAGGTGGTCATAATGTTGATAATGTTTTGGCTCATGAATGTGTTAGGAACGAGAGTGTACACAAAACTGAACCATGTTGGGCTATGTGATTTCTACCCAGTCACTAATACTTTTTCTCGTTCCAATGTTAGCTGAATAACTCAGCACAAAGCTTTGCATTATGGTCGTTAAGTATCATTTGGACCAGTTGTTTATAAAGCCTAAGTCACGTAAAACTTAAGTTTTTCTGAGAAAATAACACTATGCAAGGAGCGAAACGCCTTGGAAAAATCTGGATATAGGTATAAACGTAGAATAAATCAGGAAAAAAGTTACAAACCAGAAAACGCATGAAAAGGAGCTATGAAAAAGTGGAAAGACGATTGGAATGCGAAAACGGCACTAGCGAGCAGGGGTATCTGTGGTCGTTTGAGAAGGCCAGCGTGCGCGGGACCAATACCGCTGAGAAGTTTCTGGGGTGTGTTTTCGAATCGGCCTCGTACACTGGCGCCAGTGAAATCTCGGGGGCGCCATCAGGGCCCAGATTACAGCCCTGCGTGGCTGTTCACGGCGACTTACCAGCGATTCATCACGGATCACTCCCTCCGCCCCCTCTCAGTTCCGATGATGAGAAAAGTTCTTCGGGCCTGTTCTCATGGCTCAGCTCCTACACCGCTCCGGTCGGTTCTAAATGATTCCACACAGAATCTTCTTTGTTTTCAGGGCCAGCATGTGGATCTGTCTCGGGTCTTATGAAGCAACTGGAGATTTCCCTCCATTGGTTACGGACTTTTGTCAGAAGAACAAGTGCTCTCGCTAAACAGTAGTGATTGCTTTTAAAGATGAACCGTTTGAAAATGATTCTACATCTGCATCTACACGTATACTCTGCAAATCACACTAAAGTTCCTGGCACAGGTTCATCGAACCACCTACACAATAATTCTCTATTATTCCACTCTCGAACAGTGAGCGGAAAAAACGAACACCTACATCTTTTCGTGCGATCTCAGATTTCCATTATTTTCGCATTCGGAGCGGAAAGTCGGTGATTAAAATTTCGTGAGAAGATCCTGCCTCCCACCGAAATGATGTCCACCTGAAATCTTGTATCATTGAAGTTAAAATCTTCTGGGTTATTAGGCTGCGTCATGTTTATTCTAATAAGAATGACGAGGAACCTCCTTCTCACTCCGTCAGGTTACCGTTCGTTTCTGGGGTCACTGACCACATAAGCATAAATTTAAAGAAATATGGTGTTCAGACATGTTTCTTCAGTCAAAACAAAATAAAAACCTTTTTCCGACGGAAAACGGATGCACCTGATTACTTCCACAATGCAGGCGTCTATCAAGCGTCATGTGGCTGCGGCAAAGTGTAAATAGGCGAAACGGGAAGAACTGTTAAAGAACGCATTAAGGAACACGAACGGCACGTGCGGCTAAAACAAAGTGCAAAATCGGCAGTAGCGGAACATCACGAGAACTGCGGTTCTGACATCGATTTTAATAAGGTACGTGTATTGGTTAAAGAAACAAACATTTATAGAAGAAAGGTCCGAGAAGCGGTTGAAATTTCTAAGAATGCATCTAATTTCAATAGAGAGGACGACTATAGGCTTCCGGCGTCGTGGCTCCCCGCCATCTAGGAAGTAAATGCGCGGCCACGGTGTGTGAGCAACATAAACAACGCGCTTAAAGTCACCTCGGCGGACAATAATATTTTGGCTAAACATTTCCACCTCTCTTGTCCTGTCCGTTTCGAATCTAGCCACTGATGACGACCGACCCACAGCGGTAGCAGGCATTTCAACCAATAACCCTTATACAGCATAAGTGTGGAATAGTGCCTTTCTATCCAATGACGATGGACCGCCAATGGTATCCACAGGAGATGAGCTACCAGCGCCCGTTCTTCTACATCAGAGCGGGAATATTAGCCTATGACTATGGTCCACCAATGGTAGCCATATGAATTGTAACCAATACTATCACTTCTCCAGCACGAACGCCAGAAAACTCCCCCTTTGTAAGTGGACACGACACTCGTCTCTGACTGTGTTCTAGCAGTAGTGCACACCAAAAGATCCTGAGGAAGATCCCAGCAGAGGGGTCGAAACGTCGAACATTTTAGAAGAAACATGACGCGGCCTAATAACCAAGAAGATTTTGACTTCAATGACAACGGCCACGAAAGCCTGCAGACTTACATCTTGTATCATGTCCATGACATTCTCACCCCTATTTCTCGATAATATAAAACGTCTTGCTTTTCTTTGTAATTTCTCGATGTACTCCATTAATCCTACCTGGTATGTACCCCACATCGAGCAGCGCACTGCAGGCAGACTCTTCAGTAGATTTGTTGCATCTTATAAATGTTCTGCTAGTAAAATGCAGTTCGCCTTCCCCCAAACATTTTCTGTGTGTCCTTCCCAATTTAAGGTGTTCCAGATTGTAATTCCTACCTATTTAGATGAATTTACGGCCTTTAGATTTGACTGATTTATCGTGTAACACAAGTTTAACGGATTCCTTTTAGCACTGATGTGGATGACCTCACACTTTTCATTATTTAGGCTTAATTGCCAATTCTCGCACCATACAGATATCTTTTCTAAATCGTTTTGCAATTTGTTTTCTCTTTCATTTGGAGAAATGTAGTTGCTGGTACAGCCGACTCAGGTGGATTCGATCCTCGATAAACAGAATGTTTTGATAAACAGAATCTATCGTCGAGTTGCTCGAGAAAACCTGGACAAAGCAAAAAAATCGAAGCGACTTTGATGACAGACAGCCTGAAAATACACTATAATTTGAAGTCAACGGTTATCTAATAGTCGGTAATTAGAACTGTTTCATCAGTTGTTCAGCGAATTATTTCGTAATTTAACTCTTCGTAACACTAGTTTTTTTCTTTTTTTTTAAACCAATGCATAAATTACGACAGTACACAAATCAACTGTAACATTGACTTCAGAGAAGTTCGATACAACTGTTTGACTTACTCAGGATTATAGCTGGTTCTTGAGACCCTGGACAGACTGCAAAGAGCAACGAAACGTTTTTTTATTCTGTCATTCATGCTTAGAAAAATTGCTGAAATTGTGTCATTAGGAGAAGGAAGCGAACCTTTTCAGAAAAATTGTTTATTTCCGTACGATAACAGCTACACATCTGTGTTAATAGATGCTAGGAAGGCATCTCTTTAATTACAGAGATGGTGTCCTCTGTGTTCCCTATAATGGTTACCATCACTCGTCATTCGGTGTAAACGGACGTATAAAAGAGTCCTCATCATTTTCCCACGTATTTTGGTGTTCAGCTATTCGTATTCACGTTGTTCCCGCATCTTTCATAATGTTGTCTACCCATCTTCCATTTTTGCTGCTACTGCAATAAATTCGCTTGGTTACACGCCTGGCACAGTTGCACTTCAGTTTCACTACAATCGCGATAGTGAGCCTTCACAGCTGCAGCTAACTAATCCAATGTCGTCATATTAATACAATAAACATAGAATAACATATAGTGGCTTAACGCATGTGATTATTTGAAACGAAATCTCAGGGCACCGAGTTTTGCTATATTATAAGTTTCTTTATGAAGTGAGCAGCTGAGATACCATTGCTCAATACACGAAGACACAAGTACTGTGTTTCTCATACTGTTCTTGCATTTCTCGATACTTCTTGTTGCGTTTTTCTCGTTACAAAACCAGATGAATATAAAATTTTAAAAATAATGGGGATTGCAAACGCTATAGCTAAATATTTGTCTTTCACAGTCTTCTTTCATACCACTGAAAAAATCTGGTTAGTGAGAAAGGAACTCGTACAAAAGAGTACTGTGTTCCACCAAGCGAATTTTTCGAAGGCATCATATCCACATACATAACGATGTTTTTATTTCTTATTTTTCAATGACACAAAAATTGCATTTTGTTTGTAAGCAAGAGTTTTAATTGGCCACGTCATCTGCCTCTGTCATGGCCTAAATTAATCCGATTTCACTGCAATCGGCAGTCATAGGGCGTCCTCTTTGGCAAGTATTCCTAATAATAGCAGAGCCCGACGTTTTTCATTTGGTATTTGCCAGAGGTGAAAGAGGCGTTTTGGTGTGAGTTAAAATTATTGCCGTTTGTGAGCATCAGACACGAGACCTTTCACATACTAAACAAAATCCAATCCGACAGACCATCCACATACATAAATATACACAAAAACGGACTTCTCGATGATCGCCTTACATTGAAATTGGATACATTTTCCAAGCAGCAGGCGTAATTTGATACTGTGAGCAGCGAAAGAAAAGTACTCGATAACTTGTGAGAAGTAAACTTTTGTGCCTAATATTCGAGTTTTCGGCTTTCGTCTTCGTGACCGCAGCTCTACTTTGTGAAAGCAAGGAGAAAAATATTTGAGGATAAATCATTTTTACGCTGATCTCTTGGAATTATTCTACTGTGGACGCTGAAGTAGAAGGACAGTATTAGACTGTCGTGAATTGGTATACAGAAATCAAAACCACGATTTCTTGCCAGGAATCAATAGGTGCGTGGTTTCTGGGTGGTGCTTGTCACTTCTGCGTAAATAGTACGCTCCTGCTGAAGTTCGAAAATCGGTAATGCTAAGGTATACGCTTTTTCTAACAGGAAAGTTCCTTTACCAATTCGATCTATTTTTTAACATACGCTAAGTTCATGGCCAAGACATGAAATAGGCACAAGCATAAAACGCATTTTTGGGCCAAGCTCGAGAAGCTCGCATTAAATGTCTTCTTTGCTGTACGTAATATTCACTGGTAAGCAAAAACATTATGACTACAGCCCACCGCGACGTTGGAAGACACCAGGTGGCGTTGCCGGCACGTGACGAGTTAACAAAAGAATGTAAGCGGAGCAGACACGCACGGAGGATCATTCTACGGCCTACAAATTGGGAAATTCACTAAGCGGCTTTGACAAAGGAAAGATTATTATTACGCAGTGCCTGTGAACGAGTATCTCGAAATCGTCGAAGCTGGTCGAATGTTCACATGGTGCTGTCGTGAGCATCTAAGGATAGAGGTAGGACAGTGAAACTGCCGGCCGGGGTGGCCGAGCGGTTCTAGGCGCTTCGGTAGCAGGTTGGAATCCTGCCTCGGGCAAGGATGTGTGTGATGTCCTTAGGTTAGTTAGGTTTAAGTAGTTCTAAGTTCTAGGGGACTGATGACCTCAGAATTTAAGTCCCATAGTGCTCAGAGCCATTTGAACCATTTAGAATAGGGAAACTACCATAAGCGCTAAATGGTTCGGGAGGTTGTCTGTTGTGTACAGTAGGACAGATGGTGATCTGAGGCTTCTCTGCCGAAAGAGCACAATGCTGGTGCACACAAAAGTGTATCGGAGCACACCGTTCATCTTACATTGTTGAACACGGAGCCGGGCAGCAGACTACCCCTTCGTGTTCACATGTTCACCCAGTGACGTCGTCAATTGCGCGTGCAGTGGGCACGGGACCATCGGGATTCGACTGTCGATCAATGGAAACGTATCAGCTCTGCGGGTGACTCACATATTTGCCGCACTAGGTGGATGGTATCTCCGCTGACGCCGTCATCTAGATGAATGGCGCCTCGAAACGTGCAGAGCCCCACGGACGCCCATCGGTGGGAGCATTATTATGCTGTGGCAGATGTTCTCCGGCGCTTGCACGTGCCCTGTGGTAGTATTCGAAGACAAGCCGACAGCTACAAACCACCTGCATCTCTTCTCGCTTGATGTCTTCCCCGACGGCAATGTCATCTTTCAGCAGTATAACTGTCTGTGTCTCGGAGCCAGAACCGTGCGACATTGGTTTGAGAAGCATTAAAGTGAACTCACGTTGAAGTTTCAGCGACCAAATTCCCTAGATGTAGATCCTATAGAATCCATCTGGGCCACTACCAGGCGCCAGTACCGCGGATGCAAACCAGTGGCACGTTCTTTACGCGAATTTCATGAGCTGTGCGTAGACATCTAACCTACTAACAAACTGTCGGATCTCTGATACGCAGAATCAGTGACGTACTTCGCTCCACAAGGGGACAAACAATCCATTAAGCAGGTGTCGTAATTTCTCACTCATCACTGTGTAATATGTTCAGTTTGTTTGTAGGGTATGGCGGTGAAGGTATAAAAGCACAGATGCGTAATACAAAGCACTAGGATCGAGTGCATTTCCCAGCAGGATTTTTACCGTGTATTCGTTTGTGTGAGTAATTAAATTTGCAATCTGTATATCTGATAATCAGCCAATGGCCATGCCGCAGTATTAACACCGGTTTCCGCAAGATCACCGAAGTTAAGCGCTGTCGGGCTTGGCTAGCACATGGATGGG
Source organism: Schistocerca serialis cubense (assembly GCF_023864345.2). Lineage (NCBI taxonomy): Eukaryota > Metazoa > Arthropoda > Insecta > Orthoptera > Acrididae > Schistocerca > Schistocerca serialis. The sequence goes on along the minus strand of NC_064639.1, from coordinate 220,368,228 downwards.
TCATAGTCTTGGTATAACGAGTACTGTTGGCAGGCGGGGTGCATTCAGCCCTTGTGAGACCAATTGAGGAGGTACTCGACTAAGAAGTCAATATTAGTAAGTGTAACCCACTGCGTATAACAAGGCGAAAATCCCCATTAATGTACGAGTACAAAACAAATGCCCAGTCTTTGGAAGCGATAACGTTCGTCAAGTATCTGGGTGTGACTATTCGGAATAAGCTCAAATGGAATGATGAGATTACACAAGTAACGGGTAAGGCGAACTCTAGATTGCGGTTTATTGGCAGAATCCTGAAGCGATGCAGTCCTTCAACAAACGAAATAGCTTATAATACGTTAGTTTATCCAGTCTTGGAGACTGTTTGTCTGTATGGGACCCTTACCAGTTGGGTCTGATTCAAGAGACTGAGAAGGTCCAAAGAAGAGCGGCAAGATTCGTGACTGGTACATTTAGCCTTCGCGAGAGCGTTACAAATCTCATAGAAAGTTTGAAGTGGGATACACTTGCAGATAGACGGCGCGCTAAACAGAAGAGGCTGCTCACTGAATTCCGAAATCCGATCTTCACCGAGGATGTAGAGCATATATTATTACCACCAACTTTCAAATCGCGCAGTGATCACCATTCAAAGATAAGGGAAATAAGAGCTCGTACTGAGGCGTTCAGATAGTCGTTTTTCCCTCGCGCGATCCGCGAGTGGAACAAAAGGGGGGAAATATGACTTTGGCACGAATTGTGCCCTCCGCCAAACACCGCTTGGTGGCTAGCGGGGTATATATGTAGATGTAGAAGTAGCAACACCAGTCATGGAAACTGACAACGGCCGGTAGAGATGTGTGCTGACCACGCTCCCCTACGTGTCCGAGGCCGCGCGGGATTAGCCGAGCGGTCTAAGGCGCTGCAGTTGGGGACTGTGCGGCTGGTCCCGGCGGAGGTTCGAGTCCTCCCTCGGGCATGGGTGTGTGTGTTTGTCCTTAGGATAATTTACGTTAAGTAGTGTGTAAGCTTAGGGACTGATGACCTTAGCAGTTAAGTCCCGTAAGATTTCACACACATTTTGAACATACGTGTCCGATGAGGTCTTAGGTCGGTCGGTCGGTCGGTACCGTTGGGCCTTCAAGGCGTGTTCGGACGGTGTTTGTGTATTTCATACTCAGAAATATACAATTTACGTGTCCAATAACCGATTTTTAATGGTATACAGTATCGAAAAATTTGAACTATCTATTTAACGTAGTCATACCACATTTTACGCGAATTTAATATGTAAATATTTGAACTGTCCACTCAACCAGTTTGTACTACAAATCTCGCAGTCACTGTGAGAAATGTTGCTCGAATAACGAATACACTTTTCAATGGCTGGCTGAAGGCAGTGGGCCGGCCGCGGTGGCCGAGCGGGTCTAGGCGCTTCAGTCCGGAACCGCGCGACTGTCGCAGGTTCGAATCCCGCCTCGGACATGGATGTGTGTGATGTCCTTAGGTTAGTTAGGTTTAAGTAGTTCTAAGTTGTAGGGGACTGATGACCTCAGATATTAAGTCCCATAGTGCTCAGAGCCATTTGAACCAGTTTTGAAACAGATCCTGAGACATTCAAGGATATTGTAAAAACTTGGTTGACAGTTTGTCTTCGAAATCTGATCTCACAAGGGCACACACATTTTCGACGTTTCAGTGGATTTTGAAGTTGAATGTCTCCCTGAGCGAGGTTCACGTTGAACGTGTTCTTGGCCTTCCAAAAATGATTTGTGTCAGCGAAAAACTTATGCTCTTGGTAAGGAATGTTCCACATAGGCCTGTTTCAGCTTTTAAACGGTCGCACTTGCGGGTTCCCCAAGTTTAACAGAAAACTTGATGGCATAACGTTGCTCTAAATTCCGCTGTTCCTTTTTCGTAACACGCAACAAATACACAACTTCACTGATGGCGTTCTCAAAAATCGTGTCAGGGCTGTACGGAACTGAAAGCCGGAGTGAGCATCTGGAAGGGATGAACACACTGGTCTTCACAAGCAGAATAAAACAGTGTTGCCAGATCGCATGCACCGTTGTCGGTCTCATTACATTCCTCACACACTTCATACACTTAAACTGAATGTATTACCGCTATCGGTCACTATGTAGCTTCAAAAATGCGGATGAAATCTCATGTTTTAAGCTCGGCGCAATTTCCCGCTGAAGACGCTAAATCTGGTCTCGACATGCAGATAGAGTTTGTCTGAATTAAAAAATGGTTCAAATGGCTCTGAGCACTATGGGTCTCAACATCTGAGGCCATCAGTCCCCTAGGACTTAGAACTTCTCAAACCTAACTAACCTAAGGACATCACACACATCCATGCCCGAGGCAGGATTCGAACCTGCGACCGTAGCAGTCGCGGGGTACCAGACTGAAGCGCCTAGAACCGCTCGGCCACCACGGCCGGCCTGAATTAAAAGTTACGACATTTCTGTCAGAGCTTCAGAAGGTGCGACATTTGTAAAAGAACAGGAAGCCAATATCGAGTCAGCACTTTTGTCGTTAAAGCAGTTTCCCTGAATAGCATATTGCTGTGTTACGAACATGTTAGATAAAGGGAAACGCTTGTTAATAGCAATTTCAAGTAGTATCGTGAATTACTAAACGAAGCAGTTGACTAAGATTCTCACCAAAACTGTAAACACGAAAGATATCCTCTGGAATACCGTTATCGATAAGATAGAGTCTGTGGCAAATGCCATTCACGAAATAACTGTGATATTAACAGAATGGAAGCAAATGCCTCGATTAGAAGGCTGCAGTAGGAAGCTTGCAACAGTTATGATTCAGTTTCTCTGAAAATTTCAAGAAGACACTTACGAGCTTCAAGTAACACCATTTTGTTTTGATAATATACTACTACACACCTGCTCACTGGTCTGTTGCAGAAACTTCTCAGTCAACGTCATCGGAACTGGAGTTGTTGGTACGTGTTCCATCTGATTCTTTGCTAACAACCATTTATTGCTGTTGAAGGAGATAGCATTTCAGGTCTTATTTTATACTGTAGACAGACATCACAGAACTTAAGTTCAAGAACAAAAATCTTACTTGATAGTGATTTACAGCCTGTTGCAGCATTTTTGTACACCAGTATACGTAATCTCTAGAATCTGAAGCCAGAAGAGACACAGTAAAGTGCTTCGTAATGTGCGCAGATGGTCTGGTATATTAAAGGACAGTAAATCTCAGCTGCATTGTAAGTGTGACACACTAGCGTTAATTCAAGGAATATGTGCTTTTCTGTATTCTTTGCTCTTATTTTTCTCATATTTCCTTCTTTTCAAAAGTCTTGTTTCTTTGTTATTATTTTTCTCTATAACTCAATCATCCCCTCTCTCTCCTTAATTAGATTAGACAAGATTCAATTTACCTTCCATAGACCCAAAAATGAGACTATTCTCATGAGTGCGGAACAAGTCAGAAAGTGTAACATAAAAGCAAACATTTGAATATAATACTCACCTCCCTGATCATTTGTCAGGAGACTGTCAGAATATGTGAATACAATACAGTAAACGGGAACTGCTAATACACTCCTGGAAATGGAAAAAAGAACACATTGACACCGGTGTGTCAGACCCACCATACTTGCTCCGGACACTGCGAGAGGGCTGTACAAGCAATGATCACACGCACGGCACAGCGGACACACCAGGAACCGCGGTGTTGCCCGTCGAATGGCGCTAGCTGCGCCGCATTTGTGCACCGCCGCCGTCAGTGTCAGCCAGTTTGCCGTGGCATACGGAGCTCCATCGCAGTCTTTAACACTGGTAGCATGCCGCGACAGCGTGGACGTGAACCGTATGTGCAGTTGACGGACTTTGAGCGAGGGCGTATAGTGGGCATGCGGGAGGCCGGGTGGACGTACCGCCGAATTGCTCAACACGTGGGGCGTGAGGTCTCCACAGTACATCGATGTTGTCGCCAGTGGTCGGCGGAAGGTGCACGTGCCCGTCGACCTGGGACCGGACCGCAGCGACGCACGGATGCACGCCAAGACCGTAGGATCCTACGCAGTGCCGTAGGGGACCGCACCGCCACTTCCCAGCAAATTAGGGACACTGTTGCTCCTGGGGCATCGGCGAGGACCATTCGCAACCGTCTCCATGAAGCTGGGCTACGGTCCCGCACACCGTTTGGCCGTGTTCCGCTCACGCCCCAACATCGTGCAGCCCGCCTCCAGTGGTGTCGCGACAGGCGTGAATGGAGGGACGAATGGAGACGTGTCGTCTTCAGCGATGAGAGTCGCTTCTGCCTTGGTGCCAATGATGGTCGTATCCGTGTTTGGCGCCGTGCAGGTGAGCGCCACAATCAGGACTGCATACGACCGAGGCACACAGGGCCAACACCCGGCATCATGGTGTGGGGAGCGATCTCCTACACTGGCCGTACACCACTGGTGATCGTCGAGGGGACACTGAATAGTGCACGGTACATCCAAACCGTCATCGAACCCATCGTTCTACCATTCCTAGACCGGCAAGGGAACTTGCTGTTCCAACAGGACAATGCACGTCCGCATGTATCCCGTGCCACCCAACGTGCTCTACAAGGTGTCAGTCAACTACCCTGGCCAGCAAGATCTCTGGATCTGTCCCCCATTGAGCATGTTTGGGACTGGATGAAGCGTCGTCTCACGCGGTCTGCACGTCCAGCACGAACGCTGGTCCAACTGAGGCGCCAGGTGGAAATGGCATGGCAAGCCGTTCCACAGGACTACATCCAGCATCTCTACGATCGTCTCCATGGGAGAATAGCAGCCTGCATTGCTGCGAAAGGTGGATATACACTGTACTAGTGCCGACATTGTGCATGCTCTGTTGCCTGTGTCTATGTGCCTGTGGTTCTGTCAGTGTGATCATGTGATGTATCTGACCCCAGGAATGTGTCAATAAAGTTTCCCCTTCCTGGGACAATGAATTCACGGTGTTCTTATTTCAATTTCCAGAAGTGTATTTACGTAATTAATACACTGTCAGAATGTAACATAATTATGCACTTTTAATAAATTTATCATATACAAAATAGGTAATCTTGACTGTTGTAACCAAGTGCTAACAAAACCGAAATGTAACAGACATTTTTACTTAAGCTGGCCTAACAGTCCCTATTCATCTATATAGTAGAAGGAGTTGCCTATCAAAAAGGTTTGCAAATTTTTTAAATTATGCTTGATCTGAAACCAAGTTTTCAGTGGTTGCTGTCAATTTATTGACAAAGTATGTTCCTGAATACTTGACCCCTTTTTGGACCAAGGTAAGTGATTTTAGGTTTTTATGCAGATTGTTCTTATTCCTGGTATTGACACTATGAACTGAGCTATTGGTTGGAAATAGAGACATATTTTTGCAGCAAATTCCACTGAGGAGTAAATAGACTGAGAAACAGTGGTTAGAGTACCCAGTTCCTTGAACAGGTTTTTACACGATGTTCTTGAATTTACATCACAAATTACACGGTTTAGCACTCTAAAAGGTTTGCATCGGTTTGACGAGTTACCCCAGAATATAATCCCATATTACATAGTAGAATGAAAGTTAAAAAAGAATGCAAGATTTTTTATATTTGCATCTGCTACATCTGATATTATTCGCATTGCAAACACAGGCTTATTTAGACGCTTCAGCCTTCCCAACTGAATTTATTGTAGAGTTTATCAGAAATTTATCACTCTCAACCTCTACTGTTTGCATGTCTTCATATATTATACGTATGCTGGAAGGAAATCTCTTACAGGTTCGGAACAGCATACAGTAGGTCTTCCAAAGTTTATGTACAGTGAATTGTCTCTAAACCATTTATTAATGTTAATGAAAATTTGTTTTGGAGCCACTTCTGAATCTTTACTTGACTTGCTATTTATTGGAATGCATGTATCATCTGAAAACAATACAAACTTAGCACCTGGAAATGCAGCAGATTGAGTTCATCAATGAACACAAGAAAAAGCAACTGACCCAGGATGCGAATTTGAGGAACACTACTTGTATTTAAGTCCCAATCAGATGACGACTGATTGCTTACTTCACAGGTATTTCGCAACTTCGGCCTTTGTTTCCTGTTAGTTAGGTAAGACTCGAACCATTTCGCAGTACTGTCGGTGACACCTTAATATTCTAATTTATTAAAGAGAATGCTGTGATTCACACAGCCTGAGGCTTTTGAGAGGACACTGAAAACGCTACTAGCCTCTAATTTATTACTTAATGAATTAAGTATAGTCTCACTGTATGTGTAAATAGCAGCCTTTATGTTGGAACCATTTGAAATGTGTTGGTTCTGAGGAACTTTATAGCTTAGATGGGTGCGTTAACTAACTAATGAGGGTGTAATGAACTGGACTGAGGAGAATAAATTGTTCCACCTGTAGTGGTAAGTAATATCTGGGCGTACCATTACCTGCCTTGCGCGCAGCAACGATATAAGGAAAGTCACAGCGCCTTTTATTTGAGTATCGATTTATGAATGCACGTTAATTAAGCTTTAATTTTAGCATGCGATTATAAAATATGTTTGTGTTACATGAGAAGTGCAGGAACTAACTAGCAGTCGACGGCAGTCTTAAAGCCCGCAAGTGATGTTTGCATTGCTGGATGTGTTCGTCACTGAGTCGAAAGCCAGGAATAGAAAGAAAGAGGCTACAATTAATTGCTATGATCACTATTTATTAACAATGAATAAATGACAGTTTTGTATGTAATGTATATATGCAGCCGCGATTGACTACAATATACATAAAAGTGTGATAATTTCAAGTAATCGCGTGGCAAAAGTCATTACTCTGCTATGTGGAAAATTTTTTTTTGATGTGTTGAAGTGGATCGCATCTGGTGGTATCGTGATTTATCCCGAAACTACAAATCTGAATGTATCTGAATATTATGTACAAAAGGGATTCCAACATAATTTGAAAATATGAATTTAGAGTAAATATCGGTTACGAGGCTCAAGTACGAAGTTTGAATATTGTGATATGAAAGAAAGGGGCCATACGTCTTTGAATAGTGAAAAGTGCTTTAGACTTTATCATTTCTAAAGTGGCCATACGAATGAGCGACTCTATATTCAAAGACCAATTTGATCAATTTGTTATTGACTGAAAGTAACTGTCACATACAAGATTAGATCAGATTAGATTAGATTAGTTTTTCGTTCCGTAGATCCGTGCTGAGGAGATCCTCGTGGATGCGGAACATCTCAATTTTTTTTAAAGCTGAAATAACAATACTAATAGTATGAATATATACAATACATCAGTTGTTTCTATTAAAAAATTCGTCAGCGGAGTAGAAGGAGTTGGCCACGAGTAAGTCTTTCAGGCTCCTCTTAAACTGATCTTTATTTGTAACTAATTTTTTTATGTTTGCTGGCAAATTATTGAAGATGAGTGTTCCTGAGTAGTGGACCCCTTTTTGGAAAAAAGGAAGTGCTTTTAAGTCCTTGTGCAGATCATTTTTGTTCCTGGTATTGTATGTATGAACTGAGCTGTTTGTTGGAAAAAGAGATATATTATTTAGGACAAATTTCATTAAGGAGTAAATATACTGAGAGGCAGTAGTTAGTATACCCAGTTCTTTGAAGAGGTTTCTACAGGACGTCCGTGAATTTACTCGACAAATAATATGTATTACACGCTTTTGGACTCTGAAAACTTTTGTTTCACTTGAAGAGTTGCCCCAAAATATTATACCATATGCCATTATGGAATGAAAGTAGGCAACGTATGCAAGCTTTTTCATTTTTATGTCGCCTATGTCTGCTAACACTCGAATTGCAAACACAGATTTGTTAAGGCGTTTCTGCAGTTCTGTGGTATGCTCCTCCCAACTGAATTTATTATCAAATTGTAATCCCAGGAATTTAAGACGGTCAACCTCTTCTATTTGCTCTTATTCATACTTTATGCATATGCTGGGTGGAAACCTCTTACAGGTTCTGAATTGCATATAGTGACTCTATTCGAAGTTTAATGTCAGTGAGTTGGCTTTAAACCATTTATTAATATCCATGAAAATATCATTAGCAGATCTTTCTAGAACTACACTCAACATACTATTCATTGCAATACTTGTGTCATCTGCAAACAAAACGAACTCTGCTTCTGGCAGTGTAACTGATGAGAGATCATTAATGTACACAAGAAAAAGCAATGGCCCTAATATGGATCCTTGTGGGACACCACATGTAATTTCTTCCCATTCTGATGATGACTGATGACTTAATTCACTAGTCCCTTGCACTGACACCCTTTGTTTCCTGTTAGCGAGGTATGACTTGAATTATTTTGCAGCACTGCCCATGACACCATAGAATTCTAATTTATTTGAAAGGATGTTGTGGTTCACACAATCGAATGCCTTTGACAAATCACAGAAAATACCTGCTGCTTGTAACTTGTTATTTAATGAATTAAGTACATTTTCAATGTAGGTGTAAATAGCCTTCTTGGTATCAGAACCCTTCAGAAATCCAAACTGTGTTCTTGATAAAATGTTACTTGTGGTCAGATGGTTGAGAAGCTGCTTGTACATTATTTTTCTAAAATTTTTGAGAATGCTGGCAAAAGTGAAATCTGTCTGTAGTTTGATGGTATCTCTTTATCCCCTTTCTTGAATAGAGGCTTAACATCTGCATATTTTAGCCAGTCAGGAAATGTCCCAGTTATAATTGACTGGTTACACAAGTAACTTAGAATTGTACTAAACTCACAAGAACATGCCTTAATTAACTTCGTTGATATTTCATCGTAACCACTAGAATGCTTTGTTTTTAAAGATTTTATTATGGAAGTTATTCCTTTTGGCGAAGTGAGTGACATATTCATGTACCTGAAGCTATTTTTAAAGTCTAGTTTCAGATATTCAAGGGCATTATTTACTGATCCTGACAGTCCCATTCTATCAGTAACTGATATAAAGTACTTGTTAAATGGATTTGCCACACTATGCCCATCGGTTAGTAATGTGTCATCTACCCTTAGTGCTATTTGCTCCCTTTCTGGTTCTACCAGTCTCCTCTTTCACGATGTCCCGTATTGTTTTTATTTTGTTCCCTGACGTTGCTAACTTCTTCTCGTAGTGCATTTGTTTAGTATTTCTTGTATTTAGCTAAATCGTCAGTATTGGAGCTATTCTTGGTCGACAGATACAAGGTGTTTCCGTAAGAGCACGCAAAAATATAAGAGGATTTAGAGATTGCTCCACTGAACAATTTGAGGTAGTGAACCTCCAGTCGGAAAAGCCAGCTGACGGAGATATGGAAGTAAACTTTTGTACCGCTTTGTCTAGCATTACAGTTTCCCATCTTTCCTACAGCTAACATGCGTAGAAGTTTGCACATACTGTGCTGTTTATTTACACGTACATTCTTTATTTCATGCAAGGAATCGAGAACGACGAGCGTGCTTGCTAGGAAGTAGTTCCTGGTCGATGGACTGGAAGGGGAGGTACTATTCCATGGCCTACGAGGTCACCTGACCTGAATCTCGACTGCTTCCTATGGCGATATCTAAGGTCAATTGTCTATGAAACCCCAGTGGAAACGGATATGGAATTAGTTATCTACAATTCTGACATCTGTGATGTGAGACGAAACACACCAGAGATACTTGTCAGGGTGTGCCAGAATGTTGTTCACCGATGTCTTGCTTGATGGCCGACAGTTTCAGCATATTTTGTAAAATACAGTAAATATGGTACGTTCAATGTGTCAACGATAGCATTTGCAGTTAACTGCAACTATCATCATCATCATCATTTAAGACTGATTATGCCTTTCAGCGTTCAGTCTGTAAATAAAAAAGGGTTGTACTTCTGTCACGTTGAACGATTCTCTTCAGTATTCGTTGGTCCCGTTCTTGCAGGATCTTTTTTCGGCCGCAGCGGTGTCGGATCTTTGATGTTTTACCGGATTCCTGATATTCACGGTACATTCGTGAAATGGTCGTATGGGAAAATCCCCACCTCATCCCTACTTCGGAGATGCTGTGTCCCATCGCTCCTGCACAGACTACAACACCACGTCCAAACTCACTTGTCATTGTAACAGCAGTAACCGATCTAACAACTGTGCTGGACACTTGTCGTATATAGGCGTTGCCGACCGCAGCACCGTATTCTGCCTGTTTACATGTTTCTGTATTTGGGTAGGGATGCTTATACGAGTTGCTTTGGTACTTCAGTGTATATCTGGACACCATACTAACGAAAAATTAACTACGCTGCCGCAGTGAATTAAAATCTGCATTTGACCAAACTGAATTTCTTAATTAATTCATTCAAAAGCTAGTTCCACCATTTGGCCGCAAGAGCGGGAAATGATCTCAAAGTAATCATTAATTTCTTTGGATGTGAGCGCAGTGTGGCCTTCGTTGCCAGTTTCTTTTTTGAGTCACTAGTCTTCTTACTGTTTTGATGCGGTCCACCACAGATTCCTCTCCTGTGCCAACCTCTTCTTCTCAGAGTAGCACCCGCAGCCTACGGCCTCAATTATTTGATCGATATATTCCAATCTCTGTCTTCCTCTACAGTTTTTGCCCTCTATAGCTCCCTCTAGCACCATGGAAGTTCTTTCCTGATATCTTAACAGATGTCCTATCATCATGTCCCTTCTCTTAGTCAGTGTTTACCACATATTCCTGTTCCCTCCGATTCTGTGCACAACCTCCTGATTTCTTACCCTATCAATCCACCTACTTTTCAACAATCGTCTGTAGCACCACGCCTCAAGTGCTTCGATTCTCTTCTGTTCCGGTTTTTCCACAGTCCATGTTTCCCTACCATGCTGTGCTCCAACGTACATTCTCATAAATTTATTCCTCAAATTAAAGCCTATGTTAGATTCTAGTAGACTTCTCTTGACCAGGAATGCCCTTTTTGCCAGTGCTATCCTGCTTTTGATTTCCTCCTTGCTCCATTCGTCATTGGCGCCTAAGTAGCAGAATTCCTTAACTTCATCCACTTCGTGGCCATCAATCCTCATGTTAAAATTCTCGCTGTTCTCAGTCTGCTACTTCACATTGCTTTCGTCTTTCTTCAGATTTACTCTCAATCCGCATTCTATAGACATTAGACTATTAATTCCATTCACCAGATCAATAATTATTCTTCACTTTCACTCAGAATAGCACTCATAATCGAATCTTGTCACTGATATCCTTTTACCTTGAATTTTAATTCTACTCCTGAACCTTTCTTTCACTTCCATCATTGCTTCTTCGATGGACAGATTGAGCAGCAGGAGCGAAAGATTACATCCCTGTCGTACACCCTTTTTAATCCGAGCACTTAGTTCTTGGTCGTTCAACCTTATTATTCCCACTTGGCTCTTCTACATAACTCTTTTACATACTGTATATTACGCAGAATGAGATTTTCACTCTGCAGCGGAGTGTGCGCTGATATGAAACTTCCTGGCAGATTAAAACTGTGTGCCCGACCGAGACTCGAACTCGGGACCTTTGCCTTTCGCGGGCAAGTGCTCTACCAACTGAGCTACCGAAGCACGACTCACGCCCGGTACTCACAGCCTTACTTCTGCCAGTACCTAGTCTCCTACCTTCCAAGCTTTACAGAAGCTCTCCTGCGAACCTTGCAGAACTAGCACTCCTGAAAGAAAGGATATTGCGGAGACATGGCTTAGCCACAGCCTGGGGGATGTTTCCAGAATGAGATTTTCACTCTGCAGCTTTCCAGTCCAGATACATTAGGTACGCCTGTACCACCACGTACAATTGCAACTGTTAACCATCCGTTCCCATGGGTAAAGGAATCATTGATGTCGATGCTGAAGTTGAGTCTGCAACCACAGAAGACAGTGGGTCCATCCAATAGCGAATGTGCAGCGACAGATTTGATGACATTCCTTTTCTTGTCGGCAGCTGATGTAGTCATTTCGACGTCCTCAATTGTTTTATATATTGTCTGTCTTGCACGCGAAAGGCAAAGGTCCCGAGTTCGAGTCTCGGTCGGGCACACAGTTTTAATCTGCCAGGAAGTTTTGTATATTACCCATCTCTCCCTACAGCTTTCGCCTATTTTTCTCAGGATTTCGAAAATCTTGCACCATTTTACATTGTCGAACGCTTTTTCCAGGTCGACAAAGCCTATGAACATTTCTTGATTTTTCTTTAGTCTTGCTTCCATTATCAACCGCAATGTCAGAACTGACTCTCTGGTGTCTTTACCTTTCCTGGAATCAAACTGATCGTCATCTAACATATGCTCAATTTTGTTTTCCATTCTACTGTATACTATTCTTGTCAGCGACTTGGATGGATGAGTTATTAAACTGACTGAGCCATAATTCTCGCACTTGTCAGCTCTTGCAGTCTTCGGAATTGTGTGGATGATATTTTTCCGAAATTCAGATAGTATGTCGCAAGATTCATCCATTCTACATACCAACGTGAATAGTCGTTTTGTTGTCACTTCATCCAACGATTTTAGAATCTCTGATGGAAAGTTATTTATGCCTCCTGCCTTATTTGATCTTAAGTATTCCAGAGGTCTCTTATATTCTGATTCTAGTACTGGATCCCTATCTCTTCTAAATCCACTCCTGTTTCTTCTTCTATCACATCAGACAAATCTTCCCCCTCATAGAGGCCTTCAGTATACTCTTTCGACTTATCCACTAAATTTAACACTGGTATCTCCGGTGCATTCTTAATGTTACCACCCTTTGCTTTTAATTTCACCGACGGTCGATTTGACTTTCCTATATGCTGAGTCAGTCTTTCCGACAATCATTTCCTTTTAGAATTTTCACGTTTTTCATGCAGCCGTTTCTTCTTAGCTTTCCTGCACTTCCTATTTATTTCATTCCTCAGTGACTTTATGTGTTCCTGAATTTCCCTGAACCTATTTGTACTCTTTCCTTTGATCAATCAACTGGAGGATTTCTTCTGTTAACCATGGTTTCTTCGCAGTTACCTTCTTTGTACCTATGTTTTTTCTTTCCATCTTCTGTGACTGCCCCTTTTAGAGCTGTCCATTCCTCTTCAACTTTACTGCCTACTGAGCTATTCCTCATTGCTGTATCTACAGCCTAAGAGAACTTCAAGTGTGTATCGTCATTCCTTAGTACTTGTGTATTCCACTTCTTTGCGCGTTGATTCTTCCTGGCTAATCTCTTAAACTTCAACCTACTCTTCATCACTACTAAATTGTGATCTGATTCTATATCTGCTACTGGGTAAGACTTACAATCCACTGTCTGATTTAGTAATCTGACCATGATGTTCTCTAACTGAAATTCCCCGTACCACCCGGCCTTTTCCATGTATGCCGTGGCCTCTTGTGATTCTCGAACAGAGTGTTCGCTATTAGTAGCTGACTTTTATTACAGAACTCAACTAATCTTTATCTTTCTCATTCCTTTCCCAAGCCCATATTCTCCTGTAACCTTTTCTTCTACTGCATTCCTGTCCCCCATGACTATTAGATTTTCATCTCCTTTTACGTACTGTATTACCTTCTCAGTACCCTCATATACTTTCTCTATCTCTTTACCTTCAGTTTTTGATCTCGGTATGTAACCTGCACTATTGTTGTCAGTGTTGGTTTTCTGTCGATTCTGATCAGAACAACCCTATCACTGAACTGTTCACAGTAACTCACTCTCTGCCGTACTTTCCTATTCATAACGAATCCTACTCCTGTTGTACCATTTTCTGCTGCTGTTGATATTACCGTATACTCGCCTGACCAGAAATCCTTTCTTCTTTCCATTTCTCTTCACTGGGCCCTACTATTTAGACTGAGCCTTTGCATTTCCCTTTTCAGATTTTCTGCCATCGCTTCCACGTTCAAGATTCTGACACGTTCAAGATGCCCCCGACTCATAGAACGTTATCCTTCCGTTGCTTATTTATTCTTTTTCTCAGGGTCATCTCCCCCTTGGCAGTCCCCTCCCGGAGATCCAGATGGGGGACTATTCCGGAATCTTTTGCCAGTGGAGGGATCATCGTGACACTTTCTCAATTACAGGCCATGTGTCCTGTGGATACACGTTACGTGTCTTTAATGCAGTGGTTTCCATTGCCTTCTGCTTCCTCATGCCGTTGATCATTGCTGATTCTTCCGCCTTCAGGGGCAGTTTCCCAACCCAAGGGCAAGAGAGTACCCTGTCTGCTCCTCCGCCCTCTTTGACAAGGCCGTTTGCAGAATGAGGCTGACTTCTTACTCCGGAAGCCTTCGGCCGCTCCAATACCGATTATTAATAAAATTTAAGCGGTGGCGACTTTCTAACCCGGGAAGGATGACGTTCTGATTACTAATAAAAGACGCTACCCTTTTTTTTCCTTTTTTAAATTCTCATTTTGTTCGCTCCTTTTGTTCGGGGCGGATTTCCGATGCCACTCATTCAAGTTCATCGTTGATCCATTTACTCAGCTTTTTGTTACACAGGGCGACTAACCCTCTGACCGAACACGCTGAGGTACAGTGCCAGCGTAGATCACGGCATAGCGAGTAATAAGAGAAGCGAAGATACGTGGCAACATCGAGAATTACACAGCGCTGCTTCATTATGCTACAGTAATGTGTTAAAAAGGCTGTACTACTACAAACCTGACTAAAGAAGGGCTCAGTTGATGGTACGCATCGTCTATTTACTACTGAAGGGAAGCGAAGGAAGTAACAGGAAGATGTAGGCTCGAATACAGTAAGTTAGTTCCTTGGGACGTAGATTGCAGTATATTTCCAGAGATAACGAGACTTGCATAGGATAGACTAGCGTGAGCATCAAAGCAGTCACAGGATTGAAGATCATAATAACTACAACCATTTTTCAACTATATTTTCTTTAGGCTTATGAACTATCCGTAAAACATGGTCATACGATGACTCATAAGAGCTGTGATCAGTTTCCTCCATGGTACTGATGATCTCTTGGAATTCCGATAGAATACGTAAATCTCCTAATAAAAACCTAGTTAAAGTCCGATTTTCGGCAGAAGGCATAAAACACCTACCTGCAAATTTGCGAGTCACTTCTGTTAAATACAATTGCACCATTTGAATGAATTACAAATCTACGCAATATTTCGAGTTCCAGAATCTATCATTTGTCATTTTGTTTTTTAAGAAGAGCGTATATGTGGAATTTATCGCATGGAAAGTTCAGACTTAGTCCAAGGATGCACTGACATACAAACATAACATTTCAAGTCTCTTCACGAAAAACTGTAATGGCTACCAACTGTGATTTTTTGGTCATACAACTTTTACGAGGTTAGCTTCAAATTGTATTTGAAGGCATCTTCAACAGATACAACGACTCGATGATAAGAAGTTCGAAGCTTATTGTCACGCGGGGTAGCCGCGTGGGCTCGGGTGTCTTGCCACGGTTCGCGCGGCTCCCCCGCCCCCTGGCCCCTGCGTCGGAGGTTCGAGTCCTCCCTCGGGCATGGGTGTGTGTGTTGTCATTCACGTGGGTTAGTTTAAGTTATATTAAGTGGTGTGTAAGCCTAGGGACCGATGACCTCTGCAGTTTGGCCCCATAGGAACTTACCACAAATTTCCAAAAAATTCGAAGCTTATTGTAATTTTTGTCTACACAGCATCTCACTTTGCTTTGGTATCAGCTTACAAGCACTTAAATTGTTTTGTACAGATAAAAATATTGAAATAACAACTAATAAAACAGCAACCAACTGTGATGTTCATATCAGTATGTCAGCAACATGCCATAAGTAAGCTAAAATATCGTGTTCAATGCTTTTAACTGATTTCAACTTTAGGCTATGATGTGTTACACATTCCACGAAATACAGGGTGACACACGGGAGATGGACGGTTTTGAACTGCGTAGTACTGAGGGCGCGATGGTGGGAGGTGGTCGTGGTGGGGATAGTTCTGATCCGCACAAGACCCCATTTCTTTTACTCAGTCACTGTGGAGCAGTGGGACTTGCAACGTCGAGTGTTTGTCTATGACAGTTTCGTGAAAAGTGGTGAGTCTATTATTGCCACACAGCGATTGTTTCGTGCACGGTTTAATATCAGTCGATATGGAGCTGTTCCGAGCCGTAACACAATCCTCAGATGGGTGGAAAACTTCAGATCAACTGGAAACATACTGGATAAGAAGCATACTGGCCTGAGACGCAGAGTAATGACACCATAAAATGTTGAAAGGGTAAGGCAAGCGGCAGTCAGAAGCCCAGTACCATCAGCTAGACGTCATGCTAGTGAGTTACAAATCAATCGTGAATCGGTTAGATGAACTTTGCATAAAGAATTAAAATTCCATCCCTACAAAATGCTCATCGTCCAACAACTTAAGGAAACTGATTTTGCTGTACGAGAAGACTTCGCTTGCAGAATGCAAGTGATTTTGGGATCGAATGAAAAAGAAAATTTTATTCATGAGCGATGAAGCTCATTTTCATTTAAACGGGACCGTGAATAAGAAAATTCTACGTTACTGGGCTCCAGAGCATCCACACCCTATCCACCAGCATCCTCTACAATCAGAAAAAGTAACAGTCTGGTGTGGTCTTGGCTCTGTTGGCATTACTGGACCTTATTTTTTTGAAGAGAACGGGGCCACAGTTACTGTTAATTCGGTTCGTTACATTCGTATGCTTGAAACATTCTTGCAACCAGAACTATAAAAACGACGAATCCCTTTAAAATGTGTTTGGTTCCAGCAGGATGGGAAAACATCGCACACCGCAAACCCTTCAATGACAGTTCTTAGACGCATGTTTCCTGGCCGGATTATTTCACGTTTCGGCAATGTTCCTTGGCCTCCCAGGTCTCCTGAATTGTCAGTATGTGACTTTTTTCTGTGGGGGTACCTTAAGAACTGTGTCTATAACCACAAACCACGAAATTTGGACGAGTTGAAGAACGCAATCATTCAAGAAATCGCTGGCATCCCTGCAGAGATTTTAGTCCGTGTGATGGAGGCTTTTGAGAAGAGACTTGAGTCCTGCATTCGAAATGATGCACACCACCTTGACGACATTACTTTTCACAAATAACTTTAACTGAAATGGCAAATAATGAGCTTTGATTTTGTGTAAATAAACATGTATTAATTCTACAGTTGGCTGAGTATTATTTCATTAAAAACCGTCCGTCTCCCATGTGTCAACATGTACAATTTTAGTGCAACGTACACAGCCCTTTCGGGAAACGGCGTTGCCACAGCGGTAACCCTCGCTTTTGTCATAAAACAGAAGTTAAGCGCTGTCGGGCTTGGCGAACACTTGGCTGAGTGACCGTCCGTGTCTGCCGAGCGCTGTTGGCGTGCGGGTTGCTCCCAGCCCTTGTGAGACCAACTAAGGAGCTGCCGGATTCAGAAATAACGGCTCTGGTCATGGAAACTGACAACGGTCGGAAGACCACGTGCCACTCCAATTCGCATCCAGCGCATCCAGCGCATCCAGCGCATCCAGTGGCGCCTACCGGCTGAGGGTGACACCATGGTGGTCAGTACTGTTGGGCCTTCCGAGGACTGGCTGGATGGAGTTAAGTTTCTAGTTTATACACACATTTTTCAAAGCAGAACAATTTGTTACCAGGCTGTAGAGGTAACGTTAAACTTCTCCTTTAGCAACGCTAGAAACCGTTACCGCAAAACACTGTAACTAACGTGCAGACTACACAGAAATAATAAAATACATATTTCTAGCTTAATTCGTTGCAAAATGTCCGTTTCACAATGATATAAACTAGGAGCAGAGTCCAGTAGTAGACCGTTAGCAAGAAAACCTGCCCTCATTTAGCAAAGCGCCAGTATAATATACGCAATTTCAAATACGTCAAAGAGCAATCGAGAAAGAGCGAGCATTTACCTACGCTGTTCACAAAGAGAACACGGCAAGTGCCATAACCCGATTTCCCAGAAACTTCTCTCTGTGCAAAACGGTTCAAAATAAGTGAACACATGTCTCGGATTATTCGTAGGTACTCGACCATTTCTGAGGAAACGGCGGTGAAAGTTTCCGAAGCAATTTAGATGCCTTTCAGAGCGCAGTAAGTTCAGCCGAAGTGGTGACACAGTGACTAGCGTTGCGGCTGCAGACTTTCGCGTCTCGTGTTGGAAACCAGATTACTGTTTTTATGTTGTTTTTCCCTTTTTCATTTTTCTACCCTTTTCTATAGAAGATTTCTGCACGAAAGTTTCTTATGAAGTTAGGTGATAAAAGGGCACGATATTCATTGTAAAAGTACAACTGTATTTCACAAGAAGTATCATACATCATTAAACAATATATGTATGAATGGTATTTTCAGCGATTGCAATCTTTTTAAGTTCCCATATTTTTATATTTCTTTCATGTATTAATTCGAATATTTTATTTGTATGTTTATTCTTCAGGAACGTTTGGTATATTCCCTTTGCCAGCCGGGTTGCCCGAGCGCTACAGTCTGGAACCGCGCGACTGCTACGATCGCAGGTTCGAATCCTGCCTCGGGCATGGATGTGTGTGATGTCCTTAGGTTAGTTAGGTTTAAGTAGTTCTAAGTTCTAGGTTATAGAGGACTGATGACCTCAGAAGTTAAGTCCCATAGTGCTCAGAACCATTTGAACCATTTTTTGCATTCCCTTGGATGATACCGATCGTAGGAATTTACGAAACAAATTCCGAACAGCATTAGCATCGCGTGAAAGCAGGTTTGACACAGTCACCTTTCTTCTCGTGCATCTCATTCAGGAACAAAACGCCACACGTTGGAAATAATTTTGCGCTAAACCACGCATAACAATGACTTTTACGAAAACTGGCGCTTGCAGCTGATTATGAATTAATGCATGGACTTTTATTGCGTCGCATCTAGTTGTGATGTCCTTTTTTTTTGATTTGCTGGAAAAACTATATGCCACAAGGTTGACAGAGCGACGTACACTACGGATGAATTAACGAATTAAACTCATGTTCAGAAAAAAATAGAACACTTTGAATGACTAGAGATAGGACGTTCATATTCGCAGAACTTGTACTTTCGTATGCTCTGCAGAAATGATTAGCATTTGAACCATGTCCGCCCTCGGGTTCATGGACATCTACATCGCGGCGCAGCACCGCCTACCGGGAATGGAGCCCCAGCGAGGTCAGCACAGCCAGTACCAGCGGGAACGACCGTTGGTTCGTCGTTCGGTAGGTCGACTCATCGGCGACTTGTGCAGAGATGTCGGTTGTGTTCCCTCTGCTTTGTTGGGTCTGAGCCAGTATCTCTGGGTCTTCGTCCGTTCGAAGGAAGTCAGTGAGTCTGAGACGCATCAACAGTGCAGTAGCGGCGGAGCAGCAGTCGCGGCCGGACCAGCAGTCCAGTCGGTCAGTTGGCGTGGAACAGCAAGCAAGCCCCCGTCGTGCGAAGTCAGGCTGGAGCCGCTGGCGGCGTGCACGCGCGTTTGGAGTGTGAGATGCTGCATGCGAGTGCTATGAAGTTCATCGCCTACCGATCTTGGACATGAAAGTTGAGTCTTAGCTTAACTTACTATCGAGCCTCAGCTGTTTACATGTCTTCGTTCGTTTCTGTGCGTCGTTGTATTGAAACCTTGTGGTTGTTTTGCTGGTGGCGTCGAGCAGAACTGATTTGGTTGATTGGTCGACCGGCTGTCTGTCGGTTGGGTTGCCTTGCGATTAAGAGATTGTTGGTCAGGCTGCCGGTCTTGCCTAAACGGGCTTCAGTGTTACAATTCCAGGCTGACCCTTTGAACTTCTGAGTGCCGTTCCGTGTCTGTTACATAGTAACTTCCCTGTTTGAGTTTTAGTTATTTGGTTGATGTGTGGTCTTCAGCCGAGTTTTTTATATCCTGAATTAATGTTCTAGTCTTACCCTTAAGGCATGAGATTGTTGTTCTTATAGCTGCCTTCAGCCGAATTTTACATCAAATCTTTTAAGACCTTAAGCCGTTTAATTATTGTGGTGATGTGTGGCCTTCAGCCAAGTTTTAATATCTCTTAAATTAATGTTCTTGTCTTGCCCTTAAGGCATACGGTTGTGATGTTTTGGTATTGGCCCTTCAGTCGAATTTGTTTCAATTGTTTTAAGGTTAGGCCTTCTGTCATAGAAATGAAACACTTATTATTGCTTAATGTCTGGCCTCCAGCCGAGTTCCATAAAAATTAAAGTGTTAAGGCCTTCAGCCTGTTTAGATTGATGATTCAGAAAATATTTTTGAGTGACACCTCCAGAAGAACCTTCTACGTCAGTTTTTTACTTAGGCCTTGCATCTTGGATATTGAGTGTAGCCATCAGCCGATATAAGATTAATTGAAAGAGATTCATTACAACTTTGAGTGTTTTGCATTCTTGTGTAACACTGTGTGTCGACAAATAAAGTTTGTATGTTGAGTGCAACTGACAACAAACTCATTTTGGCCCCTTTCTGCAACCTAACCCGCTCTGTCCTGCTAGTTCAGACGCTTCAGTGTGACTTGACCAGACATGCAGAAAGTATCTAACCGAAATTGTATCCTTTTATTCTGTGAAAGTATCAGTGATAAGATTGTTCACTGCGTCTGTGAACTTGTTTCTAGCACTCCTCCATTTTGCCAGAAATGCAACATGTATTTGACTCAGCAATCAAGTTTAAGAGAATAATGCCGTTTGTGCAATGGCATTAAGATGGTCCTGGAAAATTAACTTTTGGCCCTGATGTTTACTTGGTTCTTTCATTGGTGGGTAACTTTAGTTTACTACTCAATTTCATATTCAGTACAAGCAAAGGATGTGGATTATGATTCAGGCTGTTAGATCTAAACACAATGTTGATCTCAATATATATATTGCTAAAATTTTAAGTCATACACAAAACCTACCATTTCAAACATTTTCGTAGCACGAATCACTCTTACAAAAAATTTTACAAAACGCTTACTGCGTCAAACCTTGGACATACAAATCCTAACTCTGAACATTGTCTAACAAAAACCAATTTCAAATGATTATATATCTTCTCTCATTTACGTGCTAAAGTTTGGTCAGGGGCAGCGACCTAACTTAACGCTGTCACTACACGTCTGCTTCCTCCGGGCACCTACCAGCGACCCCTCGGTTTTTTACTGCACGCGCCCGGCTCTCGTAACCATCAAAGATGCTCCTACTCAAAGGTATTATACTCGTTCCACCTTTCGGTTGGCAACTACCGACTATTTTCTGGAGCTACCCTGATCAGACCTTAGCACATACCTTTCAATGCAGGATGCCACAAAGAGACATTCGCGAACCGTACCGGCACATCAGGGCGCATTTTGGCGTGAGGGAATGTGATGGATCCATCCGGGAAACTACTCTTGTGTGAGACGAACTGTGTCGTCAGTGCAACGAATGTCTGCAGAATGGTTGACTGAAGGCCGTGGAACACAACGATATGGGTCACGTCGCAGCACCCAGATCATCTCCACCCCCCCCCCTCCCCCGCAAAAGAAATCGACACCTCATCCGAATGGCAGATCTGCGTCCTCCTCGGCTCTGCCGCAACAGTGGAACAGTCGAAGACATCGTACACTATCAGGGGTGACATTCGGTTGCCGTTTATTACGGCATGGCTTACGTTCGCATCGTCTCTTTCTCCGCCTACCTTTGACGAATGTGGAGAAACATTCTGGACGGCAATGGTGTACGGAACGACGTCACTGGGGACAGAAACGGCATCAGATAATGTTTTCCGACGAGTCCAGGTTCTTTTTGTTTGAAAATCATGGCTCCATTTTGTTTCTCCACAGGTATCACAGTGACTGCATTCGCATAAGACATACAGCGCGAACTCGAGGCCTTACGGTGCTGAGTGCTACTGGGTGCTGCCACAAATCACAGTTGGTGCGTGTCCTGGGTACTGTGACCAGTATGACCCACGTGAATGACATCCTGCCACCCGTAGCCCTTACCCTTTCTGCACAACACCCCAGACGCCATTTTTCAGCAAGAAAATGCACAAGCACATGTTGCTGCACGAACATGTGCCTTTTTGTTGTCACAGGATGTCAGCCTTTTGTCTGGCCCGCCAGCTCACCAAACTTGCCGCCAATCGAAAGTGTGTGGGATATGGTGGAATGATGGGTTCAGCGCTGAGAGCCAATGTCGACCACCACAGATGAACTTTGGAAGCATGTGAACACAGCATGGTTGGCTATACCACGGGACGGCATTCGCGCCTTATACGCGTCGAAGCCATCACGCGTGGAGCAAGTTATCAGGGCCCACGCCGGACCCTGTACCTACTAGGCAACAGGACACATGCTGAAGCGAAGTGACTGAAATGCTAATCATTTCTCCGCAACATACCAATGTACTGGGTGATCAAAAAGTCAGTATAAATTTGATAACTCAATAAACCACGGAATAATGTAGATAGAGAGGTAAAAATTGCCACACATGCTTGGAATGACATGGTGTTTTATTAGAACAAAAAAAACAAAGTTCACAATATGTCCGACAGATGGGGCTGGACAGCAAAACGTCAGTGACTGCGCATGACAATCGTGTATAAATGGAGCTGTAATGAGAGAGAGAGTCAGATGCGCCAGCAGTCGCAGCATGTTGACGTTTCCTGAAAAGGCGCTTTTAGTGAAGCTGTATTATCAGAATGGAGAATGTGCTAGTTCAGCGTTACGATCCTATCGCCATAGGACGGGGATTCGAACGGGTAAAGGTCCGTTGACAAATGCAGCTGTGGCGAGAATGATTTCGAAGTTCGAAGCCACGGGTTGTTTAGACGATAGACCCCGTAGTGGCCGACTGAGCACAAGGCGTAATGCTGCTGAGACAGTTCAGGAAGAAATGGAGACCGTAGCGGGATCGTCTATGCACGGGGAAGTCAGCGCTCGTGCAGTCGCATGTCGCACCGGCATTCAATACACTACTGTTTGGTTGGCACTTAGGCGTACCCTCCGATGCTATCCGTACAAAATCCATCGGCATCATGAACTGTTACCTGGCGATTTAGTGAAGCGGAGGGCATTTGCGATGTGGGCGTTTCAAAATATGGCGGAAGATGACGATTGGTTGAGTAACGTGTTGTGGACCGACGAAGCCCATTTCGCGCTCCGAGGGTCTGTCAACGCCCACAACTGCAGAATTTGGGCTACCGACAATCCTAGAACTGTCGTGGAAACTCCATTGCACGACGAGAAAGTCACGGTATGGATCGGATTTACCACATCTACCGTTATCGGGCCTTTTTTCTTCGAGGAAATGCGTGATTCTGGTTTTGTAACTGCTACCGTGACGGGTGAGAGGTACGCCGATATGTTACAGAATCGTATCATCCCCAGCCTGGCTGATAAACTCCCGCTGGAATGTACGATGTTTACTCAGGACGGCGATCCACCCCATATTGCTAGACGCGTGAAAGATCTCTTGCTTGCGTCGTTTGGTGATGATCGTGTGCTCAGCCGCCACTTTCGTCATGCTTGGCCTCTCAGGTTCCCAGACCTCTGTCTGTGCGATTATTGGCTTTGGGGTTACCTGAAGTCGCAAGTGTATCGTGATCGACCGACATCTCTAGGGATGCTGAAAGACAACATCCGACGCCAATGCCTCACCATAACTCCGGACATGCTTTACATTGCTGTTCACAACATTATTCCTCGACTACAGCTATTGTCGAGGAATGATGGAGGACATATTGAGCATTTTCTGTAACGAACATCATCTTTGCTTTGTCTCACTTTGTTACGCTAATTATTGCTATTCTGATCTGCTAGAACACGAACGATCCTGAGGAAGATCCCAGCAGAGGGGTCGAAAGGTCGATCATTTTAGAAGGAACATGATGTGGCCTAATAACCCAGAAGATTTTAACTTCAGTGACAACGGCCACAAAAGCCTGCAGACTTACAGTTTAGTAATTATTTACTATAAAAAATACTTACAGCCACTATTTTACCTCCTAAGTGACTGAATTTTTAACAATTATGAAAGACATATTTTTTTATTTTCTAACTGAGAAACCAAATATCAGTTAATATAGCTTCGCTCTAAAATTTCCTTAAAAGCGACATACTTTCAAATAGCCTTTCTTTCCCTATTTCATCCCCTTACGAGAGGAATTACGGACAATCCCTTCTTGAACGATGCCTACAGAATAAGATCCACACCCTCTCTTAAGCTCAAGTTTCTATCCTTAGCAGTCTGAGTTGGACGAAACTGCGTGAGCCTATTTCACCCCTTACGGGTTGAATTTCCAAAAACAGTGACAAGCGAATATTTTATTTCTGACAGGCCAAATTTCGATTCAGAAATGCACGCACAATAAAATATTTCCATTAAAAGCTCTCATCCCCTGTTTCACCCCCATTGGAGTTGGATGACCAAAAACAGCGAAAAACGAATTTTCAAATTTCTAACTGAGAAGCTAAATTTAAATTTTCATTGATTTAGCTGTAAAATGCTTTCTTAATAAAATATTTTCGTAAAATATCTCATCCCGTATTTCACCCCATTAGTGGTTCAGTTTCCAAAAAATTTGAAACACGTATTTTTTTATTTGTAACCGAGAAGTCAAATAGCTCATGAATGTAGCTTTAAAAATACTTCAGTACTTCTTTAATAATGCCATATTTTCAAAGGAAAAGCTTTCATCCATATTTCACCCCATAGGGCTAAATTTACAAAAATGCTGAAACACATATTTCTTTATTTCTGACCGAGAAACCAAATACCAATTTTCGTAGGTCTAGCTTCAAAATGGTCCAATAGTGACATTTTTCAAAAAACTTTTCATCCCCTATTTCACTCCCTTAGGGTTGGAAATTCGATAAATCGCTCCTTGAATGACATCTAAAGAATACGATACACACTTTCCCCAAATTTCAAGTTTCTATTCTTAGCGATTTGGGCAGGGTGATGTTGAGATTTCCAATAGTTTCCAATAGTCGAAAGCATTGTCGAGAAAACTGCATTCGAAGATTTACGGTGTAGTTCTTGCACACTTGGTATGTGCTTGCCACACTGGAGCATTGAAAGCTTAGTGGAAAGCGCTCCTCGCGAATGTTAAGTAGAAGTTCTGAGTTCACATATAGATAGCTTTTTTCAGTATGCACTCATTTAACCTTGTAAATTACATGTACTATCATATTTTATATTTATGAATGTACGTGTTGTGTGTCCTAAAATGTATGATTAAGAAAATAGTTTTCATAGAAATATGATCAGTCCGCAGAACATACTCATACTATGACGTAAAGCGTCTCTGTTCTATTTTCTCCATGGTACTGATGATCTGTTTAGAACTTCTCCAAGCAAACAGATATTCCGTTGGCTGTGGGGAGTAAAATGAGAACACTGCCTTCATCTAGCGATTGCGCTTCTTTCCCAAAGAAGCGCAATGAACACTACTATAATCAGACAAGTGGTACAGTGATGCTAGCAGTTATAAATAGTATATGCAAGTTCTCATAGAAACAGTTACCAGCTTATTTCTTCTCAATAGTAATTACTTTGTTATATATGAATTATGTGATCACTAAAAATTATGAAAGTTAAACAAAATTGTTGGTGGGGGCTCTCAAACTGGCTTTCCAATTTTCATACCACAAAGTACACAAAATTCAAAATTAACTTCGACTGAAATTAATATATTCATTATTCAAGAGGGTTTATTCATTTTAAGCAACTCAAAATTGGGGACCCTTAAACTGTCCAATATCATAAAGCAAACTAAACACACTTTTCTGAGACAATTTGTAAGATGCAAAGTTTGGTATTATTCTTTCACTAATTTCACTCACCTTGCAGGAATTTTAAAACAGTTAATGCCAGTGATTTTTCATACAGGTTCTCAAGTATGACTTTAAATGCATTTTACTCTAACTAACCTCAAAATAACGTGCTTCCTTTTGTCATTAGCACAACAAGTTATTTTCAATGACAGAACTAAATTCAGTAAACCTTTGAAGCACAAATACTTTGAATTAAAAAAAAAATCAAACATTATGGAGGTTTTCATAAATGCAACACAAACTTCCTCCCTTGACTTCCATTGACAACACAGTATCTGTAGATATCCTTTTGCATTCAGAGTTATGCAAATAAACAAATATTCATTTTTATCAATTTTTAACACACAAGATTCTCGGATGTCAGTATTTATTTGGAGTGGATCCTAAGAGGTATCATGAGAGAAACCAAATCAAGGATCGGACACAAGTTTAACAGAATTTGTCTTATTATTGCAAAGTAAACAACACTTAAATGTACTGGTTCATACTTTGACAGAATTCTGATCTCTTATAACTGCCGAAGTGATTGCGCAATGTCGGTATATCGGTGGCGAGTACATATCCGCTACTGGTCTCTCCTCTGGATGTAATTGGCTCTATTGTCTTCTTGGCGATGACATTTCCTACATTATAGTCTTTTCCATTAATATGGCACCATTTTACAGCCGTACAGACATCCGAGGTCTTTCTATAGTATATCCAGGTACTGGAATCCTCACCCGGCACCTGAGCAGTTCACTCTATTGTTGCTCAGACCAAAACTGTCCAGTAGCTAGTTGCCGACTGCCTGGGGTCTCTCACTCGGCGTCCAGACTGAGCGCCACATCCACCTTTTAGCCTGCGCCAACCACCTTTTGGTGCGCGTCAACTCACTTCCCTTGCAAGTGGGAAATACTGTTGCTTTTCATTTTACACAATGCAAGTCCTTAGGTAAGAACCAGCTTGTACATAGTTGTAAACAAACATCTTTTTTAAAATCCCAACAAACTGTTCAAATGTGTGTGAAATCTTATGGGATTTAACTGCTAAGGTCATCAGTCCCTAAGCTTACACACTACTTAACCTAAATTATCCTAAGGACAATCACACACACCCATGCCCGAGGGAGGACTCGAACCTCCGCCGGGATCAGCCGCACAGTCCATGACTGCAGCGCCTGAGACCGCTCGCCTAATCCCGCGCGGCAAAATCACAACATTTAAACACATTAATATCAAAATAAAACAACCATAATTAAATACTACTTTCCTCCAATTAATACAAAGAATTTAAATGGTAAATAGAAAACATTTTACACAACTTCCCATTTCATTATAATAGGTCAGAGACATTATATAGTAAAAAAATACATACTTGACATTAAACAGAATTAATTAGTACGAAATATTCACAGTATTAATTATGGATTTACAAGTTTTAACAGCTATCGTATGAATGGACATTTCAAATTTTTACATACTATTTCCTTTAAACAGTGGTATGAACGGAATGCTATACTCCTTTAAAAAGTAGTGATAGGACACGTAACGTGTGTATTTCTGAATATCAAATAAAGAGACTGGGAATTTTTTATGCTCACAAGCGACGACAAATTAAAAAAAAATACTTGCTGGAAAATTGGTTCTGTCCTAGAATCACGTTTTACGCCTGCGCTATCAATCCCCAAATATAATACGAAGATATTATCTATTGTCCGCCTCTGTAGCGGAGTATTCAGCACGGCTGACTGACATGGGGAGGGGGGGGGGGGGGGGAAGCAAGTTTGATCCCCGGTACTAGCAGGGATTTTTCCATGGTGGTAAGACTGGTATTGGGTGTACTAAGCCTCGTGATGCCAACTGAGGAGCTACTCGGCTGATCAGAGGAGTTCCAAGCGAGAACAGGAAAGCGATGTGCTGACCACATGCTGCCTTCATACCGCAACCCGTGACGCTATTGGCAGAGGGTGACATGGCTGCTGATGGGGCCCGTCTAGGGCCAGAACGCCGAATTTTACTATTTCCTTTTACATTATGCATTACGAACAGCACTGACAATTTTTGAATTCAGTTTCCTTGAGGCTGGCTCAAAATTTATTGTTTGTAGTTGGAACACTGTATCTTGGTAATTTATTCTACTCTGAAGAGCTGAATAACTCAGGGTAGTTCGACATAAATAAGTTTTATGCGCAGACCATTCCGTTCGAAAAAGGTTTTCTAGTTCGGGGCGTGCTGATACAACAATCACTATGTAGAATGAGGAGAAGAGAACGGACGTCGTTGCGATGTTGACTAATTAAACAGTAATTTCAACAATGCAAGCAAACCGATTTTATTCTCCTCATTGGACGCGGGCGTTAAATTTTACCGAATTTTCTTCAACCATTGGAAAGAGGGAAACGTTATTTCCCTAGGTTATAGGGGTAATTTTGTGGCGGCATATTAAGTTTCATAAATGAAATTAGAGACATTTATGAACTGTTTAGTAAAAGAAGATAAAGTTTTATTTCGCAATGTAACTTTGTTTCAAAATACAGTTCTCAGAAAATTGCATTAAATGTGCTGACAATGATTTATCTCATATCACTGCAGTTGTAAGTAAGTATCTGACATTTTGAGCTAGTTACAATAGATAGAGAATATTGTGTTAACTGTTTTATGATCAGTTTTTTCCATCATATCGTAGCACCGAACAGATGCATAAATAAGTATCTTACTTAATGCAGTTCACATTTTTTTATAATTATTTAAATTTTTAAAAAAATTGAAAAATAAAGCTCGCGAAGTTGGTAAACTTTGAGACATTTGTTTCTCTGTGTATAGATAAAACAGAACTCATAAAACTTGGAAAATTTGTAACAAAGTTATAACTTTGTGTCATAAACACTCAGTCAGATATATTTAACTTTACTTTCCCTGTCATAGATTTCATGACGGAATGTTGTCCTGGGCTGGAGGAGTCGGGGTTAACTTATTGACGATTAATACACCACATTCCAAATATTTATTGTGCCTTTGTCCCATATCGGCGAAGGTTCGGCAAGGCTATTAACGGATTTGGCATGGTTAGTTGCAGGAGTGTCTGGACGCCCTTCCTGTCACCATCCCGTTAACTTCGTGGATGGGATGTGTGTGCTTCAACTGTCTGTGTGTAATCTTATTCATGTGACAGTGAGGGAAAGTTTTCTACGAGGGTCACTCCAAAAGAAACGCACACTATTTTTTTTTTAAAACCCATATTTTATTCTACATGTTTGAAAGTTTTACAGTGTGTAGATACATCCTTTAAGAAAAATATTTTCATTTCTCCACATAATTGCCATCCCTCTCAATTGACTTACGCCGTCTTGAAACCAGCGCCTGTATACCCGCACGGTAAAATTCTGGACCAACCTGTTGGAGCCACTGTTTGGCAACGTGCACAAGGGAGTCATCATCTTCAAACCTTGTTCCACGAAAAGAGTCTTTCAGTTTCCCAAAGAGATGATAGTCACATGGAGCCAGGTCAGGACAGTAAGGCGGGTGTTTCATTGTTGTCCATCCGAGTTTTATAATCGCTTCCATGGTTTTTAGAATGACATGTGGCCGTGCATTGTCGTGCAACAGCAAAACATCCTGCTTTTGCCATGTGGTCGAACACGACTCAGTCGAGCTAGAAGTTTCTTCATTGTCGTCACGTACGCATCAGAATTTATGGTGGTTCCACTTGGCATGATGTCCACAAGCAAGAGTCCTTCGGAATCGAAAAACACCGCAGTCATAACTTTTCCAGCAGAAGGTGTGGTTTCGAATTTTTTTTCTTGGGTGAATTTGCATGATGCCACCCCACTGATTGCATCCTCGTTTCTGGTGGAAAATGATGGAGCCATGTTTCATCAACTGTCACAATTCTTCCAAGAAATTCATCTCCACCATTCTCGTACTGTTCCAAAAGTTCGCTGCAAACCGTTTTTCTTGTTTCTTTGTGAGCCACTGTCAACATCCTGGGAACCCACCAGGCACAAACCTTTTTTAACGCTATCACTTTCAGTATTCTGCAAACACTTCCTTTCTCTACCCAACGTAGCGTGACAATTCGTTCACTGTGATGCCTCTATCAGCAGTCACCAATTCATTAACTCTCTGCACATTGTCTGGAGTTCGAATCCTGCCTCGGGCATGGATGTGTGTGATGTCCTTAGGTTAGATAGGTTTAAGTAGTTCTAAGTTCTAGGGGACTGATGACCACAGCTGTTAAGTCCCATAGTGCTCAGAGCCACTTGAACCATTGTCTGGAGTGTGTACAGTACGAGGCCTGTCGCTGCGAGGACAATCCTTAATATTGCCGTGCCCGCTTTCATCACGTCACCTGCTTGCCCACCGACTAACTGTACTGCGATCGGCAGCAGCATCTCCATGCATAGTTTTCAACCTCTTGTGGGTGTTTCGCACTGTCTCGTTTTCACAGCACCGGAATTCTATGACAGCATGTTGTTTCGGACGAACGTCAAGTGTAGCAGCCATCTTGAAGACATTCTGTGACGGCGCCACTCACGGGAACAGGTTGAACTAAGTTTGAAAACAAATGGGAAGGATGTATCTACACACTGTAAAACTTTCACACATGCAGAATGAAAACTGTATTTTTATAAAAATAGTCTGCATTTCTTTTGGAGTAAATGCTTGCGAATCGTATAACTGAGGTTAGGCTAGACTTAGGTATTAGCCTAGTAGTCACCTAAGGGAACGTGGAAACCGGCTAAAAACCACATTCAGACTGTGTGGCAAGCTGGGTAGCACAGCGACTCATCTCAGTAATCAGCCCGGCGGATTTTACCTGTGGTCAGCGCAGCTCTCCGACCAGTTTAACATGCACGGCTATGGAGGTGGGTCATATTCCAAATTCCTCATTGCAAATAACTTTTTTGCTGAATGAGATTTTCACTCTGCAGCGGAGTGTGCGCTGATATGAAACTTCCTGGCAGATTAAAACTGTGTGCCCGACCGAGACTCGAACTCGGGACCTTTGCCTTTCGCGGGCAAGTGCTCTACCAACTGAGCTACCGAAGCACGACTCACGTCCGGTACTCACAGCTTTACTTCTGCCAGTACCTCGTCTCCTACCTTCCAAAGTTCTTCGGTAGCTCAGTTGGTAGAGCACTTGCCCGCGAAAGGCAAAGGTCCCGAGTTCGAGTCTCGGTCGGGCACACAGTTTTAATCTGCCAGGAAGTTTCATATCAGCGCACACTCCGCTGCAGAGTGAAAATCTCATTCTGGAAACATCCCCCAGGCTGTGGCTAAGCCATGTCTCCGCAATATCCTTTCTTTCAGGAGTGCTAGTTCTGCAAGGTTCGCAGGAGAGCTTCTGTAAAGTTTGGAAGGTAGGAGACGAGGTACTGGCAGAAGTAAAGCTGTGAGTACCGGACGTGAGTCGTGCTTCGGTAGCTCAGTTGGTAGAGCACTTGCCCGCGAAAGGCAAAGGTCCCGAGTTCGAGTCTCGGTCGGGCACACAGTTTTAATCTGCCAGGAAGTTTCAACTTTTTTGCTGTCAAAATTAGAATACAGGTTACAAAAATTGACGAAGATGGGACATTAACAGTTTTTCTGCTGTGGACGTGTATTGACATCCCGCTCTGCCGCTGAGCAGGTGCTGTGGACGCGTATACACGGCCCGTTTGGGTTTTCCCACACTGCTACTTACGTCAGTATGCGTCCTGAGCCGCTGGTCTCTCACTGCAGCAAAGAAGTTGGTTCCATGAAACTTCCTGGCAAATTAAAACTGTGTGCCGGACCGAGATTCGAACTCGGGACCTTTGCCTTTCGCGGACAAGTGCTTTACAACCGTTTGGGTTTTCCCACACTGCTACTTAGGTCAGTATGCGTCCTGAGCCGCTGGCCTCTCACTGCTGCAAAGAAGTTGGTTCCATGAAACTTCCTGGCAGATTAAAACCGTGTGCCGGACCGAGATTCGAACTCGGGACCTTTGCCTTTCGCGGACAAGTGCTTTACCATCTGAGCTACCCAAGTACGACTCACGCCCCGTCCCCACAGCTTTACATTTGCCAGTATCTCGTCTCCTACCTTCCAAACTTAAAGAAGCCCTCCTGCGAACCTTGCAGAGTTAGGACTCCTGAAATAAAGGATATTGCGGAGAAATGGCTTAGCCACAGCCTGGAGGATGTTTCCAGAATGAGATTTTCACTCTGCAGTGGAGTGTGCGCTCATAAGAAACTTCATGGCAGATTAAAACTGTGTGCCAGACCGAGATTCGAACTTGGGACCTTTGCCTTTCACGGGCAAGTGCTCTACCATCTGAGCTACCCAAGCACCACTCACGCCCCGTACTCACAGCTTTACTTCAGCTGTTTGGAAGGTAGGAGTTCGAGTCTCGGACCGGCACACAGTTTTAATCTGCTAGGAAGTTTCATTATGTGCCATATTCATGCAAATTCATGTGCAACATTTGGTATGTTCCTGTATTTAGATAACAGACTAAAAGAAAGCAGCAAATAAATAGTGGTAAATAAACAAATAAATGTTATTTTCCCTGTTCTCTGTTTCATTTGCCTGAGAAGAACGACTGTCGATAAACTTCCGAATGAGCTTTAATTTCTCTGATTTTTTCATCTTGGTC
This sequence comes from Schistocerca serialis cubense, assembly GCF_023864345.2. NCBI lineage: Eukaryota > Metazoa > Arthropoda > Insecta > Orthoptera > Acrididae > Schistocerca > Schistocerca serialis. Next base: position 220,335,930 of record NC_064639.1, on the reverse strand, counting down.
ATTTCGCGAGACATATACATGGGAAAATAAAATTTCAGTATTAACCTTCCACGCGTATAACACCAATCCCGCAGCAACCCTCACTGGAGTTTGTTGCGCACCTCTGTAGTGGGTTCGCGCCTGCTAAAGACGAAACGTGCTGCTCTTCGCTGGTTCTTCTCTCTCTCTTCTCTGGATCCTAATTGGGTCCTCTAATTCTGTCAAGTTGGTTACATATCTTCGTGAAAAAAAAGGTATTGAGTATTTATCATACAACATATGTTCCCATTTGCGTCCTATCATTAGCAAAAAAAACCTTGTTTTGATACCCTGAAACGCTTATGAAATATGGCGATTGTTATGACCGCATAGTTCCCGATGCACAGGAACTGAAATGGGCGCGTCGCATGATCGTCTGTCAGGTTTAAGAATGGATAACTCGAGAGCGAAATGAGATATCGTTCTGTTCTCAATTTTATATAGAATTTCGATACGTTACCTACATTTCGCGTAAGGCAATGTACGAACTAAAATCAACCACGCGCACAGTTTACCCAGTGCATTTTACCACAGCCAAACCTTGAAAATTTTGTGCAATATTTTAGTTAATTTGATGCAGCGCTGTAACTACGGCGAATAACGAAAAGCAATTCAGTTCTTTATCGAGCAAAGATGTTAGAATGTAATATGTACAAAAGTCCAATAAAATTGCTACACCACGACGATGACGTGCTACTGACGCGAAATTTAACCGACTGAAGGAGATGCTGTGATATGCAAATGATAAGCTTTTCAGAACATTCACACAAGGTTGGCGCCGGTGGCGACACCTACAACGTGCTGACATGAGGAAAGTTTCTAACCGATTTCTCATACACCAACAGCAGTTGACCGGCGTTGCCTGGTGAAATGTTATTGTGATGCCTCGTGTAAGGAGGAGAAACGCGTCCCATCACGTTTCCGAGTTTGATAAAGGTCGGATTGTAGCTTATTGCGACTGCGGTTTATCGTATCGCGACATTGCTGCTCGCGTTCGTCGAGATCCAATGACCGTTAGCAGAACATGGAATCAGTTGGCTCAGGAGGGTAATTCGTATCACTAGCAGTCGAGATGACAGGCATCTTATCAACATGGCTGTAACGGATCGCGCAGCTACGTCTCGATCCCTGACTCAACAGATGGGGACGTTTGCAAGACAACAACCATCTGCACGAACAGTTCGACGACGTTTGCAGCAGCATGGACTATCAGTTCGGAGACCATGGATGCGGTTACCCTTGACGCTGCATCAAAGACAGGAGCGCCTGCGATAGTGTACTCAACGACGAACCTGGGTGCACGAAAGGCAAAACGTCATTTTTTCGGATGAATCCAGGTTCTGTTTACAGAATCATGAGGGTCGCATCCGTGTTTGGCGACATCGCGGTGAACGCACATTGGAAGCGTGTATTCGTCATCGCCATACTGGCGTATCACCTGGCGTGACGGCACTTTGAACAGTGGACGTTACATTTCAGATGTGTTACGACCCTTGGCTCTACCCTTCATTCGATCCCTGCGAAGCCCTACATTTCAGCAGAATAATGCACGTCTGCAATTTTCAGGGCCTGTACGGGCCTTTCTGGATACAGAAAATGTTCGACTGCTGCCCTGGCCAGCACATTCTCCAGATCTCTCACCAACTGAAAACGTCTCATCAATGGTGGCCGAGCAACTGGCTCGTCACAATACGCCAGTCACTACTCTTGATGAACTGTGGTATCGTGTTGAAGCTGCATGGGCAGCTGTACCTGTACACGCCATCCAAGCTCTGTTTGACTCAACGTCCAGGCTTATCAAGGCCGTTATTACAGCCAGATGTGGTTGTTCTGGGTACTGATTTCTCAGGATCTATGTACCCAAATTGCGTGAAAATGTAATGTGTCGGTTCTAGTATAATACATTTGTCCAATGAATACCCGTTTATCATCTGCATTTCTTCTTGGTGTAGCAATTTTAGTGGCCAGTAGTGTATTTGTTTTGGAAGGTATGCTTCCACACGTTCGGAGCCCTGTAGATGAGGGATGTTTAATACAACAAATCAGCCACAACGAGCCCCTGTTCATCAGACCGCCAGGTTCACATAGAGGGGCTCGGACTCGCGAACGCTGTAGAGCGAGGGGAACGCCAGCGGGTTTCGGCGTGACGTCAGAGCGTCGTCGTCAATTATTCAGGGCGGGCAGGCCAGCGCCGCGGCGGCCGGGCTCACTAATTCATGACGTCGCGCTCACAGCTCACAGCTCGCAGTATCGCGTTGTGAACTGGAGGGTGAGAGGTTTCACCCACTGCGGTCCGCGAGGCCGATTACTACCTGCGCTGTGAAAAATCCAACCAGATCGCCCGCTGCGCTCTGTTTAACGCCACCATGAACTTTCCCGTACCGTATTCGATTCGACCTTTAGCATCAACAACAATACATATCTATCTGGAGTAAAAGTATGGATATCGACAGTACTAAAAGATGTAGATTACTTTTTGATATATTTTGTGTAGGCGGTGTTGAACAGCTTTTAGGAAGCTTAAAATCTGCATTATAAAATGCATAGCTATACCACTATTTTTTTTTCTTGAAGACAATTGATTTCGGTCCAACATCTACATCTACATCCATACTCCGCAAGCCACCTGACGGTGCGTGGCGGAGGGTATTCTGAGTATCTCTATCGGTTCTCCCTTCTATTCCAGTCTCGTATTGTTCGTGGAAAGCAAGATTGTCGGTATGCCTCTGTCTGGGCTCTAATCTCTCTGATTTTATCCTCATGGTCTCTTCGGGAGATAGACGTAGGAGGGAGCAATATAATGCTTCACTCCTCGGTGAAGGTATGTTCTCGAAACTTCAACAAAAGCCCGTACCGAGGTACTGAGCGTCGCTCTTGCAGAGTCTTCCACTGGAGTTTATCATCTCCGTAACACTTTCGCGATTACTTAATGATCCTGTAACGAAGCGCGCTGCTCTCCGTTGGATCTTCTCTATCTCTTCTATCAACCCTACCTGATACGGATCCCACACTGGTGAGCAATATTCAAGCAGTGGGCGACCAAGTGTACTGTAACCTACTTCCTTTGTTTTCGGATTGCATTTCCATAGGATTCTTCCAATGAATTTCAGTCTGGCATCTGCCTAACCGACGATCAACTTTATATTATCATTCCATTTTAAATCTCTCGTAATGCCTACTCCCAGACAATTTATGGAATTAACTTCTTCCAGTTGCTGACCTGCTATACTATAGCTAAATGATAAAGGTTATTTTTTTCTATGTATTCGCAGCACATTACACTTGTCTACATTGAGATTCAATTGCCATTCCCTGCACCATGCGTCAATTCGTTCAGATGCTCCTGCATTTCAGTACAATTTTCCATTGTTACAACCTCTCGATATAACACAGCATCATCCGCAAAAAGCCTCAGTGAACTTCCGATGTTATCCACAATGTCATTAATGTATATTGTGAACAGCAACGGTCCCACGACACTCCCCTGCGGCACACCTGAAATCACTCTTACTTCCAGAACACTTCTCTCCATTGAGAATGAAATGCTGCGCTCTGTTATCTAGGAACTCTTCAATCCAATCACACAATTGGCCTTCGGGTGTCAAAAAACTAAGCTACACAATTGCAGTACCATTTATAACTTAGGCACAGCTCCATAAAGTTCTAGGACTCAAAACTTGATGACAGGGTGTACACAACCGTCACTGATGTCAGGGCATAAATGTTACGCATAGACAGCGAATGATAGTAAGGCTCTGAGCACTATGGGACTTAACATCTGTGGTCATCAGTCCCCGAGAACTTAGAACTACTTAAACCTAACTAACCTAAGGACATCACACACATCCATGCCCGAGGCAGGATTCGAACCTGCGACCGTAGCAGTCACGCGGTTCCGTATTGAGCGCCTAGAACCGCTAGACCACGGCGGCCGGCGAATGATAGTAACGGAACAGTCTATAAACTATAATTGGTATTGAATGGTCCGCTGTTTGGTCGACAGCAACTGTCCTCAATAAAAAAAATAGCTGAACAGTTGTGCGTTTTTTAATGCAATTTTTAAATATTTTATTTATTTTTAAGCTAGTAGGGAGCGGCAGCCATGATATGACACAGGCGAAATACCCTCAGACACCGAGAGGAATGTAATAACTGCAATTCCAGTGAAGAAAGGTGCTGGCTTGTGTGACTGTAACCGAGGTATCATTTCCGCAAGTGCTACTTGCAAAATACTAATGCAAAATTACTTACAGAAAAAGGAAAGATCTGGTAGAAAGCGACTTTGGGGAAGACTAGTTCGGGGTTTCCGAGAAGTGTAGGAACATGCGAGGCTGTATCATAGAAGACAGGTTGAAGAAAGGCGAACTTCATTCATAGAATTTATAGATTTTGGGAGATTTGGACAGTGCTGACTGGATTACTTTCTCTGCAGATAAAGTACAGGAAGTGACAAGCTATCTGCAACTTGTAGAGAAACAACGCTGCAGCAGCAAGAATTGAAGAGTATTAAAGGGAAGCATGGTTCAGTAAGGAGGGTGACATCATTGTAGCACATTCTCTAATATTATTCGATACGATATGGACAGTGTCTTGGAAGGAGGATATAAGATGAACATCAACAGAAGCAAAACGAGGATAATTGAATGTAGTCGAATTAAATCGGGTGATGCGGAGGGAATTAGATTAGGAAATGAGACACTTAAAGTAGTAAAGGAGTTTTGCTATTTAGGGAGCAAAATAACTGATGATAGAGAGGATACTGGCAATGGCAAGGAAAGCGTTTCTGAAGAAGAGAAATTTGTTAACATCGAGTATAAATTCAAGTGTCAGGAAGTCGCTTCTGAAAGTATTTGTATGGAGTGTAGCCATGTATGGAAGTGAAACGTGGACGATAAATAGTTTAGACAAGAAGAGAAAAGAAGCTTTCGAAATGTGGTGCTACAGAAGAATGCTGAAGATTAGATGGGTAGTCACATAACTAATGAGGAAGTATCGAATAGAATTGGAGAGAAGAGAAATTTGTGGCACAACTTGACTAGAAAAAGGGATCTGTTGGTAGGGCATATTCTGAGGCATTTAGTATTGGAGGGCAGAGTGGCGGGTAAAAATCGTAGAGGGAGACCAAGAGATGAATACACTAAACGGATTCAGAAGGATGTAGGTTGCAGTAGGTACTGGGAGATGAAGTAGCTTGCACAGGATAGAGAAGCATGGAGAGCTGCATTAAACCAGTCTCTGGAGTGAAGACCACAACAACAACAACGATATTGCAGTTCCTGTTGTACTGAGCAACACGATGCAAAATTCCTTCCGGTATGCATGCATGTCAGAAGGAACATGCACTGCGGTGACTACAGCAGTTATGAAATACATTAAATGTATTCGCAGTTGCCAACATGGACAACCAACAGGTGTATAATGGAATGAGGGCAATGAAAATCTGTGCTGGAGCGGGACTCAAACCCAGATTTCCCGCTTATCGCTTCCCGCTTACCATTTGGCTTTCCAACCACAACTCATGGCCAGAACCAAACTTCCATATTTCGTCAACCATGTGTCTGCATTCTATACTCGCAGATCCATTATGTGTATTCCCGTACAGTGGAGACATTTTACTTGAATACGATATTGCTGTGCTTGTGTTATTCTGAATTACAGAGCTATGGAACTTTAGATTGTAATTCAGTGTAACAGAGGCACTGCGAGGCACTGCGACATCGTATTTATCCTATGTTACATGGCAAGCGACTTTCAAGTAAAATGTCTTCCCTGTAGAGGGATGTACATATAGGAGTACAGGATGTAGACACATGGTTGACGAAATATGGAAGATTGTGTCTGGACGTGAGTTGTGCACGGATAGCCTAATGGTAAGGCGACCACTTGCGACAAGCGAGAAATCCGGGTTCGACCACCGGTCCGATACAAATTTTCATTATCGTCATTCAGTTATACAGCTAATGGTTGTCCGTATTTGCAACTGGGAATGCATTTATGTACTGATATTATTCAGTCTGTACAGCGGGCAAATAGTAGAGGAAACAATGGAGAAATTTGTATAAGGAATTAAAATGAAGTGATAAATACACCTTTGATGTCTTGATCACTCTATAATTCCAGCGGAGATGACAAATAACTTTGGAGAGCAGTTGAATGGAGTAGACAGTTCCTGAAGATAGGTTATAAGATGAGCATTAACAAAAGTAAAACAAAGGTAATGCAATACAGTCGAATACTCAATGAACTGTGGATGAAGACCGACCAACAGGCATTACATGCATCAAAAATGATAGTGCATTGAGAATGGCTAGTTTCTAGCTGAAATCTAGATCCGCCAATAAAATTTAAAAAAGACGACTGATAGTCAATATAACAGTCGCTGCGTGCAACAGCCTTCTGAATGGGATGTAACCTGATAATTAACTGTATTCAGATTGACGTTATTGCGGCCGTTTATTCATTTCACTGATGTATTAAAACGATTGCCTATTTTCCTGAATGTACAACCTAATGTGCCTTCTAAGCGACCACGGAACGAAGAAATTAGTGGGCATTAGCAGTAAACAGAGGAGATATAGAATAACCAGGAAAAATGCATTTTCAGTTGACCATCAGATCTGTCTGCAGGCAGAGTCCAGCCTTTTGAATTTACTGTACATCGATGCAACGAATCCAACAACAGACATCTATACAAAGTGTGCGATTGTTGTGCAGTCAACAGTGCTCAAATATCATCTCATTTTTAGAGGCACCTTTTTTGAAGTCTACTTTTTTTAAAATTTTGTCGAAACGTTTTAGTAAATTAATGTCTGCTCACAGACTTGCAAATCCTATACGAGGGACGTTTGAAAAGTTCGTGCAAAGGCCGTGAGATGGCACTACCGGCGCGTATCGATGTCATGTTTGGTTAGTAGCACCTCTGGAAAGAATGCACACCAAGTTTCAGCCATATTGGTCTATTTCTTTGTATTTGTCATTCGTGTGAATCAAGGATGTCCAGTAATTGTCAAAGAGTGGAAGAAAAAGAATTTCGTGTGGTGATTAAACATTACTTTACGAAAGGCGAAACGCCTCAGGAGACTAAAGAGAAGCTTGATGAACATTATGGTGACCCTGCACCTTCGATTAGAACAGTTTACAAGTGGTTTCAAAATTTTCACTGTGGCCATGTGGGCACAAGTGATGCTGAACGTTCTGGAAACCCTTTGGAGGTTACGACTCCAGAAATCATTGATAAAATCCATCATATGGTGATGGATAAGATAAGAGTTAAGGTGAGTGAGATTGCTAGTACTGCGGGCATCTCGAATAACAGAATATTTTGCATAAACATTTGGACATGAGAACTTATCCGCAAGATGGGTTCCGCGATTGCTCACCCTTGACCAAAAACGGAATCGTGTGAAGTGTTGCAAGGATGGTTTGCGGCTGTTCAGGAAGAATCCAAAGGACTTTAAGCGTCGTTTCGTCACTGAGGATTTAACAAGGATACATTACTATACTCCTGAAACGAAAGAACAATCTAAACAATGGGTTACCAAGGGAGAATCTGCACCAAAAAAGGCCAAGACCATTTCTTCGGCCGGAAAGGTTATGGCGACTGTCTTTTGGCATTTGCAAGGGATAATCCTCATTGACTATCTGGAAAAGGGTAAAACTATTACAGGTGCATATTATTCATCGTTATTGGACCGTTTGAAAACCGAGCTGCAAGAAAAACGCCAGTGATTGGACGGCAAAAAAAGTCCTTTTCCATCACGACAATGCACCAGCACACACCTCAGCAGTTGTGGTCGCAGAATTATTGGAAATAGGATTCCAACGCGTTTCATACCCCCCTATTCTCCAGACTTGGCACCCTCGGACTACTATTTGTTCGCCAATTTGAAGAAATGGCTGGTGGGACAAAGATTTTATTCAAAGAAGGAGATGATTGCAGCAACTAATAGCTATTTTGCCGACTTGGACAATTCCTATTATTCGGAAGGACCAACAAATTAGAACAGTGTTGGATGAAGTGTATAAGTCTAAAAGGTTTACCTCAATCACGTAAGTAGTTTTTATTTTTGCATGGACTTTCCAAACGCCCCTCGTATATATCGTATATACAAGTGAAGAAAATAGAACAGTGCCACTCCGTAATGTCCTCTTGTCAGATAAACTCTCATATGTACGGCCACAGCCGTTAAGTCTTCACAACTTGCAGTCTGACCAGAGAAAAAACACATACAAAGCGTGTAACAAATCCGCAAATAACCGAAATACATTTCAGTCATTTTCACAACTCTGTAAAAGAACGACTCGCTGAGTGTGACATCTATTGGCAGCCCTAGGTACCTGGTAGCCTGACATCGTGAGAGGTGGCCCCCGAAAGCTCAGGGTTTAACTTTGAGTTATATGCACTGGTGGCGCCACCGCACTTGTATAAGAGTAAAACCTTGCAGCTAACTTCTGTTTCTTCTTAGTGTCGACAGCTTGGTCCTCTCGATGCTCCTGACGAAGGCGATGGTAGTAATCGCCGAAAGCTTGAAGTTTTCCCGAGGATTCACCCGGCATTAAGTTTGAGAATATATTATACAAGAGTGTAGTCACGAAAAACTTGCTGTTTTGGAGCACTTTACATACACAGATGTATGTTTGTAGGTGAGTGTGTTTGTGACCTCACAGATCTGGATTCTATGGAGGAATTCGATAAACTTGGTATGTGTATGAATTTGTACCTGGTGAGAAATACTGTGTAGATAAGACATACGTAGCACACCAAATACTCTGATACGGGTGTAGTAACATCTGGATCAATTCTAAGAATTAGTTCTAAGATGAAATTTAGGGAATATGATTGGTGTTCAGTTTATACGAGGTGGGTGAGAGAAGTGGTGAGACTTACAATACTGCGAGTGATCTCGCAACGCTGTGTTGTTCCACTTGTGTAGACTGGTGTGTTCAGCCCTTCCAGATGCTCAATCCGTCTTTCAGCTCCGTACAGCCGTCACGTGAGTTTCGAGAGTGCTATCAGTGAATTAGTGATTTTGTTGTATTTTACGAAAATGGAGCAGCGGAATTGAGACCAACGTTATGCCACGAAGTTTTGTCTTGAACTTGGGAAATCCGAGTGTGTGACCTTCGAAAAGTTGAAATAGGCCTATGGGAAGTATTCCTTATCAAGAGCACAAGTTTTTCGCCGGCAGAAATCATTATTGGAAAGCCGAGAACACGCTGAAGATGAACCTTGCCCAGGGAGATCTTCCTCTTCAAAAACCCACGAAAACGTCGAACGTCTGCGTGCTTTTGTAAGATCAGAACGAAATTTAAAAGGATGATAGATGCCCTGTTAAACACTTTCAGCGTACGTCAAATGTTGATCCAAGTTTTGAATATGGGCTTTCGTGCCAAAATGGTGCCGAGAAGCTTCGCAACTGAGCAGAAAGACAGTCGAAGAAACGTGTGTGTTGATATTCTTGAGAAAATTGCCAATGACCACAAATGGTTTAGTCGTGTGATCATAGGTAATAAACCCTGGATTTTTGAGTACGATCCTGAGGGAGAGCGGAAAAGTGAGGAGTGACACGCTGAGGCATCTCCTCGACCGAAAAAAGCTCGAATGAGCAAATCAAAGATCAAAACAACGCTGATTTGATTTTTTAAAAGCAGGGGTATCGTGCGTAAAGAATCTGTTCCTACAGGATAAACTGTGAACCAAGTGTTTTACAAAGACGTCCTTGAAAGGCTCTGGAAAGTATTGAATCGCGTGAGACCGGACACTGTAGACAAGTGGATGCTGCACAATGAAAACGTCCCATGCCACACGTCCACTTAGAACACGAAATCCTTGATCTCGAAAGGCAGTACTATTGTTTCACAGCTCTACTGTTCACTCGATCTAAGTCCTTGTGACTTTTTTTCTTTTGCGGATGTTTAAAAATGCTTTAAAAGGACGTCATTATGGGATTCTGGAGAATATTCAAAAGAATGTGACCAACATGTTAAAGGCCGTAGCAGTTGAAGCCTTTCACCGCTGCTACCAAGACGAAACAACGACTCCGCCGGTGTATAGCTCACGGAGAGAACTACTTTTGAAGGGAACAATATTGGTGTTTGAAAAAATTATAACTCTGGAAGATTAAAAAACTGTCCCGTTACTCTGTCCACACATCTCGTAGGTTTCCTTTTGCTGACTGCTGACAGTCCTGATGGCCTTTAAGTAGAACTTTGTTACAATTAAAAAAAAAAACAACGCACAGACCTACGTAGAACCTTCTAAAATTACTAAATCGACAAGATATGTTTCTATAACGCTTTTATGTTCTGAGAAGACAAGTAACTGGCCAATTTATGTTTAATCAGTAAGTAAATGGGTATAAAAATTAACGTATACTTGAGATCGAGTGTCATTAAGATATAGAGCACAAGTTTGGACTGGATAAGAATGGTTAGGGTGGTGATGATAATAATGATACTTTTGTGTTTAGGGTGTATTAGTGCCTATTCTGATAAGAGACCAGTATTTATGAAGAAATGTAAAATACTTATATAAAACAATGTATTTCAGGCATTAGATACGCAGCTACAAAAAGGACGTAAAGAACGGTAAGTAAAAATCTTTGTTAAAATTTAAACAAAGAGTAAAATAGTGAATTGTGAATAGACCTTGTCAGTCAATGACTGACTAGAAATGTGAATCAGTCACTCTCACACACATTAAAAGTCAATCACAGGTATAAGTGTTAGGTCTCACAGTACCGTTTATTAAGAGTGATCTTGAAGTTTATACGCTGTAGGCGAAAGGTTAATGCCAGTGTTAGAACTTCTTGCGATTATTCGCACAGAATGCGCTGCAGAATAAACGGATTTTTCACCAAGCATTTTACATCATCCGTATGACAGCTTCCTGCCACCCTATACCCACATATTTGTTTATTTCTCTTGAACAGCCCTGCCGACGAGAGCAATGTAGCTGCCACCTACTCTCCACAATAGTCTATGCTGTGCAAGGCTCATCATTTTTGCATTGCTGCTGCAACCTACCTCCATGAGAACCCTGCTTGTTATTTTCAAACCTTGATCTCCCTATATAATTTTTAACTCTCCTCCCCCTCCTCCCTCCGTTACCATGACTTGATGCCTCAGGATTTCCTGTCAGAGAAGTCACAGTTCATGGTAATTGACGGAAAGTCATCGAGTAAAACAGAAGTGATATCTGGCGTTCCCCAAGGTAGTGTTATAGGCCCTTTGCTGTTCCTTATCTATATAAACGATTTGGGAGACAATCTGAGGAGCCGTATCAGGTTGTTTGTAGGTGACGCTGTCGTTTATCGACTAATAAAGTCATCAGAAGATCAAAACAAACAGCAAAACGATTTAGAAGAAATATCGAAATGGTGCAAAAAGTGGCAGTTGACCTTAAATAACGAAATGTGTGAGGTCACCCACATGAGTGCTAAAAAGAACGTGTTAAACTTCGGTTACACGATAAATCAGTCTAATCTAAAAGCCGTAAATTCAACTAAATACCTAGGAACTACAATCACGAACAATTTACATTGGAAGGAACGCATAGAAAATGTTGTGGGGAAGGCTAACGAAAGACTGCGTGTAAGTGGCAGGACACTTAGAAAATGTAACAGACCTACTAAGGAGACTGCCTACACTAAGCTTGTCCGTCCTCTTTTAGAATGCTGCTGCACCGTGTGGGATCCTTACCAGATAGGACTGACGGAGTACATCGAAAAAGTTCAAAGAAAGGCAGCACATTTCGTATTATCGCCAAATATGGGAGAGAATGTCACAGAAATGATACAGGATTTGGGATGGACATCATTAAAAGAAAGGCGTTTTTCGTTGCGACGGAATCTCCTCAAGAAATTCCAATCACCAACTTTCTCCTCCGAATGCGAAAATATTTTGTTGACACCGACTTACATAGGGAGAAACGGTCACAAAGATAAAATAACTGAAATCAGAGCTCGTTCGGAAAGATGTAGGTGTTCATTCTTTCCGCGCGCTATACGAGAGTGGAATAATAGAGAATTGTGAAGGTGGATCGATGAACCCTCTGCCAGGCACTTAAATGTGGTTTGCAGAGTATCCATGTAGATGTAGATGTAGAGGATGTGTCCTAGCAATTGATCTCTTGTTTTATTCAAGTTGCGCCATAATTTTATTTATTGATTTTTTCCGTTATTCGGCTCAGCACTTTGTAGCACCATGTTCCGAAAACTTCTGTTCTTTTCTCGTTTGAACTGTTTATTGTCCACTTTATACTTTCGTACAATGCTACACTCCAGACACACTCATTCCGAAAACACTCTTTAATATTTAAATTTATATTCAATGTTAACAAATTTGTTTTTCATAAATGCTTCTCCTGCTATGGCTTTTCTGCATTTTATATCCTCTCTACTTGGATCATCGACAGTTATTTTGCTGCCCCAAGTAGCGAGAGTCATCTACTTTTAGAGCCAAATTTCCTAATCTAATTACTTCAGTATCACTTGAGTTAATTCGACTATATTCCATTACCGACGTTTTTACTTTTATTAATGTCTATCTCATAGCCCCTTTTCAACATTATCCTGACCACTCAGCTGAAAGTCGTTTGCCGTCTCTGTGGGAACTACCATGTCATCGGCAAAGCTCACAGTTCTTACTTCTTCCTGTGTCCTTAATATGCCTTTCCAGAGTTCTCTTTGGTTCTCTTCAATGGTTGTTCATTACGGATCCTGTCTCACTCCTTTCTCAACTACAGCGTCCCTTTCGTGCCACTAGAACCTTACAACTGCAGTCTGGTTTCTGTACAAGATGTACGTAACCTTTCACTCCCTGTGTTTCAGCCGGGCGGAGTGGCCAAGCGGTTCTAGGCGCTTCAGTCTGGAACCGCGCGACCGCTACGGTCGCAAGTTCGAATCCTGCCTCGGGCATGGATGTGTGTGATGTCCTTAGCTTAGTTAGGTTTAAGTAGTTCTAAGTTCTAGGGGACTGATGACCTCAGCAGTTAAGTCCCATAGTGCTCAGAGCCACTTGAACCATTTGAACTTGTGTTTCATCACTACTACCTTCAGACTTTTAAAGAATTTATTCCTGTTAACACACTCAACAGCTTTCTCTGACTCTACAAATGCTATAAACATAGATTTTCTATTCTTTATCCTATCTTCTAAGTCAGCCAGCTCGCGTGCCGCAGTGGTAACACCGCCTTCGTTAAAATCAATGAAGTTAAGCGCTGTCGGGCTTGGCTAGCACTTTGATGGGAGACCTTCTGGGTCTGGCGAGCGCTGTTCGCAAGCGGGGTGCACTCAGCCCTTGTGAGGCCAATTGAGGGGATACTTGACTGTGAAGTAGCGGCTCCGGTCACGAAAACTGACAACGACCGGGGGAGCGGTGTGCTGATCAAGTGCTCCTCCATATCCGTATGCAGTGACTTTTGGCGGCTGAGGACGACACGGTTGTTCAAATGTTCAAATGTGTGTGAAATGTTATGGGACTTAACTGCTAAGGTCATCAGTCCCTAAGGCTACACACTACTTAACCTAAATTATTCTAAGGACAAACACACACGCCCATGCCCGAGGGAGGACTCGAACCTCCGCTGAGACCAGCCGCACAGTCCATGACTGCAGCGCCTTAGACCACTCGGCTAATCTCGGGCGGCAGGCACGGTGGTCGGTCGGTACAGTTGGGCCTTCCGAGGCCTGTTCGAACGGAGCACCTCCAAGTTCGTTGTGTCAGTATTGCCTAGCGCATGGATTCCCAACCTTTTCAGCTGGCGGACCCCTTCTTCAGTCGAAAATCCATGACGGACCCCTAGTCAGTCAAGAGCACAGTAACTGTGAATTTCAGAGTGAAACCCATGGGAACTGAAAGCTTCTTAATGCAAGTTCCATGTTCCCAATGACCCCCCCTCTCCCTCGCTCCCCCACAGAAGTATCAATAGTCTTTGGTTTAGAGATGAATGAAAACAACTTGAAATTAACGATCCAGTTTGAATTCCCACTGTATCCACACACTTACTAGTGGATTTACTCCCTTTGTTCAACACACTATAGCCTGATTAAAATTACTTGGTAATTGAAATTTCACACGATGGAGCTGTCTTCCTCCAAGAGCAATCAACGTCACGTCCAAACTGTTCGCTGTTGACAAGCTGCCGCTTATGGTCTGTTCACTTCCACTATTTGGCTACTGTTGTGTAAGGAGCGTGCATATTTCGTAACAGTCGTCTGTGTGCGTGTGTGTGTGTGTGTGTGGGGGATGTAAAGTCTACCTTTGGTCGTCCTCCCTCCTCATTCATTTCAACTGGAAACTTCCCTTGTTGTGAAGGCGATGGAGAAACTGCACCCTTCTTCAGCCACCGATCCATGTTAGAAGTAGTAAACTGGTCAAAAATCGACTTATGAAATAGGTAGTGCACTAACAAAGCAAGTTTAACATTTAATTATGCCTGGGGCGGCATACATGCCACCGAGCGCTGTGATTGGTCGACAAAGCTCGCTCCGCGCATGCGTTAAAGGTTTCAGCGCATCTAGCGCCGTGAGCCGGCGCACAAACGTCCCCCGTATTGTTGCTAAACAGTCGATCAGAGAAGCCGCATTCTCCGGCACTAAACTGTGTGTACGTTCTCACTCAGGAACCGCAAAGGCTGCTTGGGGATACGACCTGAAGTAAAAGTACTAATATTTTTCACACGAAAAAAAAAATAGTGATGAATTTGATTCTTACATTTTTATTCAATAATTTTACTCATTATTTTACACGATTTGGTGAAAGGTGGCCGCGGACCCCCTAGAAAGAGCCGTTGGGAAGCCCTGGCATAGCGTTTTCGTACATTGCTCCAGAAACGAAACTGATCTTCTCCGAGATCGGCTTCTACCAGTTTTTCATACTTTTAATGAGAGAACTTGCTAAAATTTCGTTATGCTCACTTCCCAAATTAAAATGATGTTTCGCTTGCAAATGCAACGGAATTATCGCTGGTGCTTTGTGACCGGAAGAAACACGCTGGAGGTGAGCAGGCAGAGCTACTAACATAAGTCGATAATATCTTAACCCGCCTTAAAAAACTAAAATTTACCACGTAAAAACATGGAACCGTCAAACAAATGCTGCACACAACAGTTCACGTCTATCAGCGAGATGCCGAAACAGACGCGGGGCTTGGGGAGCGGGCAGGAGTCCTGCCCCTGCAGACTGTATCGGAAGACGCTATTCCGTTCACGTAGCGGCGACGACGCGTAACCCGAGGGCCGGGAGCGCTGACGACCATCGACTTCCCCCGGCAATCGGGTTTACGCCGTAGCCTTATCAACTCTCTGGCGTTTCCTCCCCTGAGCCCTCAGCTCCGTTTCTGGCTTCTCTAAACGTGGATGTTTCCCACACTTCAGGTTTAGTGCAGCACCGGAATGAATGACGTAGTCAGCTGCAAAAATTTTTCACGAATTATTTAATAAATAAACAAACAGTGCCTGGATCACAGACTTAAATTTACCGACTACCGGTTCCAATCTGCGCCGCAGATCAATCAAAAAGAGCGACAACTTTTTAATTAGAGAAATGCGATACTACACATTCTTTCTCATTGGCTCTAGAAGTAGCAATAAAATATCGGGAACATATCTGGCACCGCAGACTGTAGTTTGTCAAGAGTTGTATAAAATAACCCCCCCATGAACTATAGTCCTTACCGTTGGTGGGAAGGCTTGCGTGCCTCAACGATACAGATAGCCGTACCGTAGGTGCAACCACAGCGGAGGGGTATCTGTTAAGAGGCCAGACAAACGTGTGGTTCCTGAAGACGGGCAGCAGCCTTTTCAGTAGTTGCAGGGGCACCTGTCTGGATGATTGACTGATATGGCCTTGTAACACTAACCAAACGGCCTTCCTGTGCTGGTACTGTGAACGGTTGAAAGCAAGGGGAAACTACAACAGTAATTTTTCCCGAGGGCATGCAGCTTGGGTATGGTTAAATGATGATGGTGTCCTCTTGGGTAAAATATTTCGGAGGTAAAATAGTCCCCCATTCGGATCTCCGGGCGGGGATTACTCAAGAGGACGTCGTTATCAGGAGAAAGAAAACTGGCGTCCTACGGATCGGAGCGTGGAATGTCGCTTAATCGGGCAGGTAGGGTAGAAAATTTAAAAAGGGAAATGGATAGGTTAAAGTTAGATATAGTGGGAATTAGTGAAGTTCGGTGGCAGGAGGAACAAGACTTTTGGTCAGGTGAATACAGGGTTATAAATACAAAATCAAGTAGGGGTAATGCAGGAGTAGATTTAATAATGAATAGGAAAATAGGAATACGGGTTAACTACTACAAACAGCATAATGAACGTATTATTGTGGCCAAGATAGACACAAAGCCCACCCCTACGACAGTAGCACAAGTTTATATGCCAACTAGCTCCGCAGATCCGCAGATGACCAAGAGATTGTTGAAATGTATCATGAGATAAAAGAAATTATTCAGATAGTGAAGGGAGACGAAAATTTAATAGTCATGGGTGACTGAAATTCGATAGTAGGAAAAGGAGAGAAGGAAACGTAGTAGGTGAATATGGAATGGGGGTAAGAAATGAAAGAGGAAGCCGCCTGGTAGAATTTTGCACAGAGCATAACTTAATCATAGCTAACACTTGATTCAAGAATCATAAAAGAAGGCTGTATACATGGAAGAGGCCTGGAGATACTCGAAGGTTTCAGCTAGATTATATAATGGTAAGACACAGATTTAGGAACCACATTTTATATTGAATGAAATTTTCACTCTACGGCGGAGTGTGCGCTGACATGAAACTTTCTGGCAGATTAAAACTGTGTGCCGAACCGAGATTCGAACTCGAGACCTTTGCCTTTCGCAGGCAAGTGCTCTACCAACTGAGCTACCCAAGCACGACTCACGCCCCGTCCTCACGACATTGGGAGGTAGGAGATGAGGTACTGGCGGAATTAAAGCTGTGCGGACGGGCTGTGAGTCGTGCTTGGGTAGCTCAGTTGGTAGAGCACTTGTCCGCGAAAGGCAAAGGTCCCGAGTTCGAGTCTCGGTCCGGCACGCAGTTTTAATCTGCCAGGAAGTTTCAGGTTTTAAATTGTAAGACATTTACAAGGGCAGATGTGGACTCTGACCACAATCTATTGGTTATGAACCGTAGATTAAAACTCAAGAAACTGCAAAAAGGTGGGAATTTAAGGAGATGGGACCTGGATAAACTGACAGGACCAGAGGTTGTACAGAGTTTCAGGGCGAACATTAGGGAACGATTGACAGGAATGGGGGAAAGAAATACAGTAGAAGAAAAATGGGTAGCTTTGAGGGATGAAATAATGAAGGCCGCAGAGGATCAAGTAGGTAAAAATACGAGGGCTAGTAGAAATCCTTGGGTAACAGAAGATATATTGAACTTAATTGATTAAAGGAGAAAATATAAAAATGCAGTAAATGAAGCAGGCAAAAAGGAATACAAACGTCTCAAAAATGAAATCGACAGGAAGTGCAAAATGGCTAAGAACAGTGTTATGTGTAGCTGTTGGTGCACTATGTCGGAGCAAACTGAATTCGAACGTGAGCGTATTGTTGGAGTTCACGTGGTGGGCGCTTGCTTAACCCAAGGAGCCGAAGTGTTTGGTGTTCAAGAGACACCGTTTCGAAAATATATATCGCATACGGGAAAGCGGAAAATCGTCATCCACTAAGTCACAACGTGGACGGAAGTGTGTGCTAGTCACGGGCAGTCACTGAAGAGGATTGTGACGAAAAATAAGACAGCAGTAAAAGTCACTGCAAAATTCAACGTCGCTGTCGCAGACCCTATCAGCAGCAAAAAAATTCTTTGGGAGCTCCATAAGCAGCGAATTTCAGAGCGAGCTGGAGTTCCAGAACCACTTATCAGTGATGCAAGTGACTGTGACGAGCAAATATGGTGTCGAAGCCAGAAAACCTAGACTATGGAGAGATGGAAGAATTTCATTTGGTAGGGTGAATCTTGTTTCACAACTTTTTCAACTTCTGGTTCTGTTTACGTGCAAGAACGAAACATGGCGGGGGTTCAGTGATCGATTTCGGCAGCCCTCTCATGGTATTCCATGCACGCCATGATTACCCTGCGATGATTGTGTGACCATTTTGGCTGATCAGGTCCATACCAAGGTATAGTGTTTGTTCCACAATGGTGATGCTGTGTTCCAAGACGAGAGAGCCCCTACTTCCACAGCTCTCATCGTTCAGGACGGTGAAGTGAGCACAAGGATGAAGTGTCGGATCTCTCCTTGTCACAACAGTCACCAGGTCTCAATAATATTGAGCCTTTGTGGTGTGCTTTGGAGGGAAGAGTGTGTGATAACTATTCAGCTCCATCCTCGTTGCACCTCTGTGATGGTTTGAACTCTGCTGGGGACACTTTCAGTGAAGTGTCTGAATGTCTGTGGAGGAACGGCAGCCTGTTCTTCCTCAAGACCCGAAACCAGAGATGATGATGTTGGATGCTGGGGTCTGGAGCGATGTCGACGTTCTGACTCATCCTGAAGGTGTTCCATTGGGTTCATGTCTGGATTCTGGGCAGATCAGCCCATTTCAGGAATGCTATTGTCCACAAGCGATTGTCTCATAGATGCTGCTTTATGACAGGGTGCATTTTCATGCTGATATAAACAATCATCGTCTCCGAACTGTTCCTCTACTTGCGGAAGAATGGTGTAAGATTCTCTTGAAAACCGTACGGGACGAATGAAAGCTGTATTCAAAGCTAGCGGCTTGTTTTACACCGTATAAGACGTGGTAATGTTATGTTTTGGATGTTTCCAGATTTTTCTACAGCCTCTGTACGTGTCCAGACACTTAGATAAAATTGTAAATGAAAACTGGAAATTCATGTTGTGTAGACGGTTGTATAAAAAGCAACGAATTTTATCACCGTTATTTTAGTTCTTGCAGCTAATTCCACGACAGAAAATTCTTCGTTTTACATTATTTTTGAAAATGACTTGTTACAGGTAACGTAGATAGGGTATTCATAGTGTTGTGCCAGACGAATTAACACTCGTGGATTTTTATGTTTACTTCTGGAGGAAGCCGAGTTGATGCTATAGCACATAGAAAGTATTAGGTCACTCTGTTATAGCTTGAACAATGTGAAATACTTTGAAACAATACACTTCCATTGGAATGCCATGTGTATTTATTACTGTATAGAAAATAAACAATTTTTTTTCAGCCTTCAGTTGCAAGGTA
Organism: Schistocerca serialis cubense; assembly: GCF_023864345.2. NCBI lineage: Eukaryota > Metazoa > Arthropoda > Insecta > Orthoptera > Acrididae > Schistocerca > Schistocerca serialis. The sequence goes on along the minus strand of NC_064639.1, from coordinate 220,316,695 downwards.
ATTCTTACTCGTTTACCTAGGTTTCGATTCCAGTAATGGAATCTTCTTCAGAACAAAAAACTACATTATTTTGAGAACCAAACACTGGCCATGTCACAGATTAAAAATTAAAACAATAAAGACGCATAATCATAAGATTATGATTATGCGTCTTTATTGTTTTAATTTTTAATCATAAGATTATGATTATGCGTCTTTATTGTTTTAATTTTTAATCTGTGACATGGCCAGTATTTGGTTCTCAAAATAATTTAGTTTTTTGTTCTGAAGAAGATTCCATTACTGGAATCGAAACCTACGTAAACGAGTAAAAATTACCTTGCAACTGAAGGCTGAAAAAAAATTGTTTATTTTCTATACATATACGCGCTGCATGATGTTAAAGATTTGTAAATTTATTACTGTCTCTGAACAAAGTACAAGATAACCGTCTCGTCTGAGTTGACTATAAACTTCGCTACGTGTTTCTGTGTAATAGTACTCTCGCACTGCTGGCTGTAGTGAGACGATGCTCGATGTTGTCGTCTTGATTGCAGAGTTGGTGGCGGTGGGGCACAGTGGGGGCGGGGGGGGGGGGGGGGTTGAGCGGAATTCGCTGTGACGTAAACAAGCATGCTGCGGTGGTAGTATATGGTACTTTGAGCGAGTGTCTTCGCCGACGTGCCACACTCGCTGTTGCGTCTGGAAACGTCTGTGCTTCCTTGCGATTCCATCGCGAGGTACTAACCTTGCCTTTTGACCCCGTTCCTCGGAACACTACTCACAGAGCAAAGATATACAGACGTTATAAGCTGTTGCATATTTAAGTTATAATATTCAGTGCAGTCCAAGAAATAATGTAACTTATATCATTATTTCTTACGTAATAAATTAACAATTACAAAATATATAAAAATTGTACACGGCTATTTTCAAACGGAGGAAGGTAATATCATCCAAAATATTTCAGTTATGTAGGCTACAAATTTTGACGTTAGCCTGTCGAGCTTCTATTGTCTTCTCTTCTAGATCCTCTGCTGCGCAACAGGCTCTAAGCTTCTTGTATGTCGATCTGACGTGCACACACATTATCACGCAATGCCTGACCCAAAATGTGCTGCCGCCATGTTGCTGGCTGTAAGCGACATTAAAATGTAACAGGGTGTGCCGGATGTGACAGCAATGAATTATTCCTACCGTACTTGTATTCTGTGTAGTTCAGACGCGTTTTTCTGCTATCACTGAAAATGTGCAGTCGTAATTTGTGTCCAAAATGACGTGAAACAAACGAATAGAAAATACATTATTGGCCATTAAAATTGCTACACCACGAAGATGACGTGCTACAGACGCGAAATTTAACCGACAAGAAGAAGATGCTGTGGTATGAAAATAATTAGCTTTTCAGAGCATTCACACAAGGTTGGCGCCGGTGGCGACACCTACAACTTGCTGACATGAGGAAAGTTTCCAACCGATTACTCATACACAAACAAGTGTTGACCGACGTTGCCTGGTGAAACGTTGTTGTGATGCCTCGTGTAAGGAGGAGAAATGCGTACCATCACGTCTCCGACTTTTATAAAGGTCGGATTGTAGCCTATCTCGACTGCGGTTTATCGTATCGCGACATTGCTGCTCGCGTTGGTCGAGATGCAATGACTGTTAGCAGAATATGGAATCGATGGGTTCAGGAGGGTAATACGGAACGCCGTGCTGGATCCCAACGGCCTCGTAGCTGCATGGGCAGCTGTACCTGTACACGCCATCCAAGCTCTGTTTGACTCAATGCCCAGGCGTATCAAGGCCGTTAAGACGGCGAGAGGTAGTTGTTCTGGGTACTGATTTCTCAGGATCAATGCACCCAAATTGCGTGAAAATGTAATCACATGTCAGGTCTAGTATAATATATTTGTCCAACGAATACCCGTTTATCATCTGCATTTCTTCTTGGTGTAGTAATTTTAATGGCCAGTAATGTAGTACCACGAACACTTGTTTGTCGCAAGCATTCTCCCTCGTAACCGACGCAGATAATTAAGTTACGAACTGTTACCACCTGTTAGAGGTGCACGTGTAGTAGCTGGTATGTAGCTCCATACAAGTCTGTATGACATTTAGAGCGATTTTAAAGAACAAATTATAAATAAAATCTTTGGTCTACGTTCCAGTTGATATCATTCCTGCATCAATCACATTCTTTATCTGATAATGTTATTTCATTCTGCGAGTTTAAGCAATGCTACTGCCTTGAGATGCGTTACTATTAATTTAAAAAAATGCTGACATAAAGCAGGACGCATAGATCAACAGCTGGATATCTGTCATTGTGGTTCTAAATTTGCCATTTGGGTATACTTAGAGTTCTTGAAATTTTTATTAATTTAAAAAAAAATCCAGAGCGGTGGTAAAATAACAAAGTGGTATCCTTAACAAAATCTTTTTTGAAGTTCAGAGTGGGTCTGAAAGGACTTTAAACCTTTGAAAATTCATAAAACTCATTCATACGACATAGACACCTAGTCTTGATGTTATTCGATACGATAATACATTACGTTTTACATTATGTACTACAGAGTGGGTCTGAAAGGACTTTAAACCTTTGAAAATTCATAAAACTCATTCATACGACATAGAAACCTAGTCTTGATGTTATTATATACGATAATACATTACGTTTTACATTATGTACTATGCTAGTACGAATCAAATTGTCGCAAGTGCTACCGCCAGTTGTAGCAAAGATTGTCCTTCATTGGTTTTGAGCGTGTTCGCTGTGTATTTTCGTTTGAAAAATCGGTGTCCGTGACAAATGTGGAACGTAACTTTCGTGCAGTCTACGGTTAAGATCCTCCTTATAGGCATATCATTTATGACTGGTATTAGTGTTTTGGTTGAAACAGGGTTCTAAGCAAGCAAGCCAAAAAAATCTTGATAGACCTCGAGTGCCTGTCGAATTCGTAGAACAAGTGAGGCAAAGCTTTGTTAAGAGTCCAACAAAATCGGCCCGCCATGCTTCTCGCGAGCTGAGCATCCCACAAATGACTCTTTGGCATATGTTAAGAAAACTTTGTCACCTCACACCATACAAATTCGGTTTAAGAACTAAAAGAGACTGACAGGACTGCTCGTAAGGAATCTTTGTATATCCGTCCTTGCAGTAGATGGTTACTGGGACTTCGGTTGTTCAGTAAGAAATGAAAATTGAGACACCTCCAGCGTCTCTGTTGCATTTAATTTATTTTTACAACCAGTTTCGGTGTTCCATTACATCATTTTCAGGCCCCTTGACGAACGTAAATTAGGAGGAATCCTATCTTGTGTGCAGTCGGTCGTCGGTTGATGAACGTAATGATAGTGTCGTGCACACCAGAGATCTACGGACAGCAGTTATTTAATATTGGGTTGGGTTATGACTGCACACGATATCGGATTCCTCCCAGTTTACATTGTTCAAGGGGCCCGAATATGGTGTATTTAGAACACTGAAATTGGTTGCATAGATAAATTAAATGCAAAAGAGACGACTGCAGGTGTTCTAGTTTGAATTTCATGCTGTAAGGAAATGTTTCAAATAGTTCAAAAGGCTCTGAGCACTATGGGACTTAACATCTGAGGTCATCAGTCCCCTAGAACTTAGAACTACTTAAACCTAACTAACCTAAAGACATCACACACATCCATGCCCTAGGCAGGATTCGAACCTGCGACAGTAGCAGTCGTGCGGTGCCGGACTGAAGCGCCTACAACAGCTCGGCCACCGTGGTTGGCTTGTAAGGAAATGGACAAATGTTTTATCGGTTGGATAAAGATGAAAATATCATCTTCAGTGATTAATCGATTTTTCACATATGTGGTAAAGTTAAGAAACACAGTTGTAAGATTTCAAGTAGCAAAATTCACTACAAACCTTTTAACATGCCTGTGATGTCCCAAAAGTTGAGTCTTTTGTGTGTAGATCAAGAATAAAGGCTACTGACCTCTCTTTTTGCAAGGGAAACAGCATATAAACACGGTAGAAAACTTTTTAATCCCGCTGATTGACGAGGCTGACCGAGAATGCAACGTACGCCTCAATCAAGACGGTTCACAGCCTTATCGACGCCCGGGACTTCCGCACCGCTTTCCAGGTAAGTGGATTGGTTGAGTTGCACCGATTGCATGGACCCCACGTCCAGTGCACCTGAAACATCTTGATTTTGTTCTTTTGGGATTCATCATGGATAAAGTATGTGAACCACATCAAATCGCGTCTGTGGCAGAGCGCAGAACCAGAACAAGATTAAACAAGTTTTACGCCTGACATTCTGCAGCAAGGTAGGCAAGAAATAGACTTCAGATGGGATTAGTGCCATATAACAAATGGAAATCACATTCGACCTTGTAATGGTTCTGTATTTACGTGACCATTACGGCACCAAAACCCCAGTTCTCGATACCAGTAATATCGTACTACTATTCTGCGAAGTAACAGACATATTTTTGTGACAATATTCACATTTGGTTTTATTAATGTATAGGTACTCCGATGTATCGATATATTACGGTGATATGGTTCTTGTGTGTATTCATTTCTGTGAGACTGTCATAATCTTTGAGTTACTTGTAACCGTTTTGGCGCGAATGCACACAGTGCAGTCTTTGTTTCACATTGCAGAAGTTAAGTTTTTTTTTTCTTTTTGCTTTGTAAAAGAACAGTCAAGTCTTATGTTTGGTTAAAGTGGAAATTAAATATATGAAGACTGATACAAAACTGTTTGCTTGATGATGTCACAATTAAGAAGAAGTATATGTGAATTTGATGATCATGATGAGTCCCATACTTCTTTACAGAGCGTAGTGGAGGTGGTTTGCCATTGCCTTCCTCCGACCGTAATGGGGATGAATGATAATGATGAAGACGACACAATAACACCCAGTCATCTCGAGGCAGGAAAAATTCCTGACCCCGCCGGGAATCGAACCCGGGACCCCGTGCTCGGGAAGCGAGAACGCTACCGCGAGACCACGTGGGGCGGAAATATGTGAATTTACAATAAGTTTAATAAAAATGTGGATCGTGAACACCAAGTCAAAAATTATTTCTACCATACCATTGTTCTGATCTGAGATTGTTTGATCATTAATAATTTCCTGAAAAACGCATTTTTTAGGTCTTCAAATATCGCTAAAATACAGACCTGGACCTTCTAGCAGTCAAAGTGGAATCACTCTAGAATCAACAAGATGAGCCATAACAACTTCGACGAAATCTACGTGGGAAACCATTCAAGATAAGTGCAAAAATTAATGACTTTTTTTAAAGTGACTTCATTATGCCCATTCTGACGATACCATCCAAAGTCTATAACTTTGTTGTTGCCCGATAAAGCGAACATATGCTGCGTGAGCAACATTATTAATCTGATTTCTAACCTACTTTGCAAATGATGGTATTGTTCGAACCTGTTTAGCTATAAGGTAAAAAATTGACGTACTTTGCTAAATGAATGAGAATGAACCAGGTTAGTAAATATTTACGAATTTTCAAACTTGTGAAATGCTTTTAGAAACATTCTGTGTTTACTAATTTATTATATCTCTTCTCCCCCTCTATGTACTTTGTTGGAGTTTCTTTGTTGCCTGGCTCGTACTTAACTAATATCCTGATTTAACAGCTTCATCCTGGCTGTTTAGCCAGGTTGCTACTCGCACATCGCGACTGGAGTCATGTGTCAACGATCTCGCTTCTAGTGTATGTCTAGCTTACCTACACAAGCTCTTACGTAATTTTTTGCTGGTTTTCACTTTGATAGCCCAGATTTTTACTTTGATAGCTCACACTCGCTCGGTGGTGGTCCTTTACGGTTCAGTATACCCTACAGCCTCCAAGAGCGGCCCATAGCAGTACACAGAAAATCATAACCCGGAACCTAGGCCGTAGACTTCGATATCGTTCATCGCTAGACCGTAAAATTATGAAATGAACTCGTGCCCACAGCAGCGCGTAAAGGTTGCGCGTAACTGAGGACTGATAGCTCATTTCCTGACGAGGATATTAGAGAGGGGAGGTTTAGCCTATAGTTCTATCGCCAGTTCCATATCTGTGAACGTCATGCTCTCCACCTCGCCTGTCGCTAGTGTTTATCTTCCTTCAGACGGATCCTTTACCATCTGATCACATTCTGTCTCTCCTCGACACACTGAATACCATGGTATATCCTGCACTCTCCGCTGACTCGAATAAAACAATCTCATTCTTCTCAAATTCTGGTAAGCTGCCTCGCCTATACTCATACTTTCTACCAAACGTATAGCTGCTGACGCCCAATACCTCCTCAACACAAAACCTGAATCGTGTCCCTCTTACAGAGCACGAAATCCATGCCGTTACTTTTTCGTACTATCAGATGAAACCTTTTTCTCCCTGTCCCACCACACACTGGCCGTCCCTCCATTTCCATCTTTATCTATTCCCTTCCCCTTCATACCCCATCTGTGGCCTACTACTCTTTCTACTCCATTTTTGTGTCCTACCACCCACCTCTCTCCTTCCATCTTTCTCTACTCCTTTCTTGTTCATACTACGGTCCAACCAAAACTGCACCCCCCTACTCCATTTCTGTCTCCTCACATACCTCCCTCTCCACCACTGAGGTTCCTCTCCGTATAACGACCCACCTGCTACCTATACTTCTGCCCACAAACTGTTATTCCATCATCAGCCTTCCGACTGGTTTGATGTGGCGCACTCCGCTTTCCTCTCCCATGTTGAAGCCTGATGTTAAGACAGGCAAGGGATGTGCATGCCAACTACCATAGCATTCTGCAGCTGGGTGCTACAGTGTGGTGCTGCGCGGCTCTGAAACTTGATTGAAACAGCAGTTAGCGTGGCAGGCGGGAGTGACAGGTGCTGCTGGTTTACCTGGACGAAATTCAATTCATAATTTATTAATAGAAACAAAATCGGAACACTGCATATGAATGTAAGAGCGATTTCACTCTGGCTGACCACAACCGTTAGATTTTGGAATATACACTCCTGGAAATGGAAAAAAGAACACATTGACACCGGTGTGTCAGACCCACCATACTTGCTCCGGACACTGCGAGAGGGCTGTACATTGTACAAGCAATGATCACACGCACGGCACAGCGGACACACCAGGAACCGCGGTGTTGGCCGTCGAATGGCGCTAGCTGCGCAGCATTTGTGCACCGCCGCCGTCAGTGTCAGCCAGTTTGCCGTGGCATACGGAGCTCCATCGCAGTCTTTAACACTGGTAGCATGCCGCGACAGCGTGGACGTGAACCGTATGTGCAGTTGACGGACTTTGAGCGAGGGCGTATAGTGGGCATGCGGGAGGCCGGGTGGACGTACGGCCGAATTGCTCAACACGTGGGGCGTGAGGTCTCCACAGTACATCGATGTTGTCGCCAGTGGTCGGCGGAAGGTGCACGTGCCCGTCGACCTGGGACCGGACCGCAGCGACGCACGGATGCACGCCAAGACCGTAGGATCCTACGCAGTGCCGTAGGGGACCGCACCGCCACTTCCCAGCAAATTAGGAACACTGTTGCTCCTGGGGTATCGGCGAGGACCATTCGCAACCGTCTCCATGAAGCTGGGCTACGGTCCCGCACACCGTTAGGCCGTCTTCCGCTCACGCCCCAACATCGTGCAGCCCGCCTCCAGTGGTGTCGCGACAGGCGTGAATGGAGGGACGAATGGAGACGTGTCGTCTTCAGCGATGAGAGTCGCTTCTGCCTTGGTGCCAATGATGGTCGTATGCGTGTTTGGCGCCGTGCAGGTGAGCGCCACAATCAGGACTGCATACGACCGAGGCACACAGGGCCAACACCCGGCATCATGGTGTGGGGAGCGATCTCCTACACTGGCCGTACACCACTGGTGATCGTCGAGGGGACATTGAATAGTGCACGGTACATCCAAACCGTCATCGAACCCATCGTTCTACCATTCCTAGACCGGCAAGGGAACTTGCTGTTCCAACAGGACAATGCACGTCCGCATGTATCCCGTGCCACCCAACGTGCTCTAGAAGGTGTAAGTCAACTACCCTGGCCAGCAAGATCTCCGGATCTGTCCCCCATTGAGCATGTTTGGGACTGGATGAAGCTTCGTCTCACGCAGTCTGCACGTCCAGCACGAACGCTGGTCCAACTGAGGCGCCAGGTGGAAATGGCATGGCAAGCCGTTCCACAGGACTACATCCAGCATCTCTACGATCGTCTCCATGGGAGAATAGCAGCCTGCATTGCTGCGAAAGGTGGATATACACTGTACTAGTGCCGACATTGTGCATGCTCTGTTGCCTGTGTCTATGTGCCTGTGGTTCTGTCAGTGTGATCATGTGATGTATCTGACCCCAGGAATGTGTCAATAAAGTTTCCCCTTCCTGGGACAATGAATTCACGGTGTTCTTATTTCAATTTCCAGGAGTGTATTTGATCACAGCAAATCTTTGCTCTTACAACTGGTAGCAAAAGATATGGCTGTAATCTCTCATACACTCTTTATTAAAAAACAAATTCAGGCATATTTATATTATTGGGGTGCAACGATTCATGATAGGTTATAAAAGACTGAAGGCTAATGACCAATATTAAAAACCAATATATTACCACGAAAATTAAAATTTACAAAACAGCAACTTCTGATCCAGTGGTATCTTCTCCGTGTGAATTGTGAAAGACCTTTATGAACAATCAGATATTTCTTTAACCAAATATTCATGCAAAAACTCTACAGAATATAATGGCAGATACGTAAGTTAACTTGAGACATATCGAAATTGTTTCATACATTGGCGCAACTGTTGCGCTGAACTTAACAAAACTAAATGGTGATTCTCTGAGATCAAAAGCGCATACCGCACCAATGATAGACAACCTAAGCGCTATCAGCGCAATAAATATTTAAAGTTATTGGAATAGCGGAAAGATTCACAGCTAAACATCTCAATAAAGCATGACTGTCCTTCGCAACACTTAAAACTCATGATTTCAGACATAGTTCAACATACGATAACCCACATTTAATAATAATTTTAACAAACGGGAGTGAACGAGAATGAAGCTTGACATGGCGTAACAGGCCTCCTCGCTTACATGAGAGAAGAACTGGCTTATACAGTTTAACAAGGGCACTACCTCACGCGTGGCAGGCAACTCTAACGCAAACGCAACCAAATAAACGACACAAACAAGATGCAAGAGTCAGCAAGAAGCTGCCGGCCTGTGTGGCCGAGCGGTTCTTGGCGCTTCAGTCTGAAACTGCGCGACCGCTACGGTCGCAGGTTCGAATCCTGCCTCGGGCATGGATGTGTGTGATGTCCTTAGGTTAGTTAGGTTTAAGTAGTTCTAAGTTCTGGGGGATTGATGACCTCAGATGTTAAGTCCCACAGTGCTCAGAGCCATTTGAACCATTTTTCCGGCAAAAATTCAAAAAACAAATGCTGTGCGAACCTTAATGACTGATAGAACAGAGACGCTCACACACATGATCGACCTGTAGCAGTCTCAGTTAAGTATCATGCTAATGTCCCCGATGATCTACTCCTCACACACATCAGCGAAAAAATAGCGAGCCGACAGCTTACATTCTTTGCTGGTGACTTCACAACAGCCATCTGGGCGTCGTATTCGGTACATGGCACTGAGGCAATGGCAGGCCGACAGCCTGCTCCCGTTGACTGTTACTCCACAACATCCATACCGGTACCGTTCTCCGTGCATGTCACACTTGATGCGCACAGCTCAGATCCGCGCCGGTAGCTCAGAGCTTCAGTATATGGCTGGCTGCTACACAAGGCTCTACAGCGGACCATGTGCTCCGTTTCTTGTTCGCATGCATATTAATGGCTGAGACCAGGCTCCAGCCAGCGCTGATTCGCTTCCACCTCGGCCAGAGATTACAAGTGCCACAGCGCACTCGCGACACCCCCTCTCTGATGCTGATTCCCAGAGATGTGCTGGCAGTGCTCAGCGGCGTTCTGCCATAACTGGATGGTTGTCTTGCTACCAGGCGTAGCACAAGACAGCGTTTTCAGAGCGAAATACGTTACAGGAGCCTACCATTCGTCATAACATATCCAGTCTGAGTGTAAATGCTTCCAACTCAGCTGATAACGTCATTCCTTTGGTGACGCGCCTTCGACAGGCGCAGCCTTCACGCCAGTCATCAGTCGCATATGTGGCAGACTCCGGCATCGACATCGGGGGATTCTGGAGACGGCCGACTTCGGCTGAAGAAACACTGTGTGCGTAGTCTCAGTGCATCTGATCTTAATGCTCTAAGGTACAGACTTTGGACGGCGATCGGTGAAAAACTATTTCATTTCTTTGGTCGAAATGGGCTATGTTTCCACATGTGTAACATGGGTTGTCACAGACTTATAAGTTTAGTACAAGAAAGAAGGATTCTTCCGGGTTGTATGGCCGTGGTCCATGGAACTCTTCTATCCATGACGTTTCGTCCAAGGCTGCGTTGGACACCATCGGAGGTAATCCCGGATGCTGATTCTTGCCGACTGACGAATCGGACGTCGAAGAACGGCCTAAATACCGCTGAAAGTGGGCGTGGTCTGGATTTCACGTGATAGCAGAGATAAACGTTGTCAAAGATAAAATATAACTATCGATCATATACGTCAAAGATAAAAACTACTCATCGATTCTGTAGCGCCACTGTCCATATCTCGCTAAGTTTCATGGATTCTTCTTTTCTGTTAAAGTTATCCCCATATTTATATATTTCGATGGCTTCTCTATACAGGCGTGGATAATAGTTCGTCACAGTACATAAATCTTCAGTTTCCGAAAATTTCACTCCGTGATAACCTGATTGAAGAGCACGTTCCGCCACGGCTGATTTGTCTGTTTTCCCTAGTCGGCAAAGACTTTTATGTTCCTTCAACCGTGTATTCACACTTCTCTTTGTAGTTCCAATGTAGACCTTACCACACATACAACGGAATCTTGTATACACCACTTGCAGGAAGAGGGGGACGTTTATTCTTAACGGAACGAAGTGATTGGCCTGTTTTCTTAGTTGGTCTGAAAATCGGTCGAACGTCATGGTTCCTTAAAATTTTGCAGATTTGATCCGTTACATTTTTGATGAAGGGTAGAGAAACCGTGTTCTTCCATCGCTGTGTCCTATCGTTGTCCTTAGGCCTCCTGTTATTCGGTCGCAAAACTCTATTTATTTCCTTACTAGAGTACCCATCATTCTCACAAGCCTGCTTTAGATATTTTAACTTGGCGTCCAGGTGTTCCGACGTACAAATACTTTTAACCCTCTCCGCTAGACTATTAAAAGTCTAGTGGAGAGGGCTAACAGGGATGTATCGTGCTTATCACTACATGACAAGCTGCAGATTTGAAATATTCCAGGTATTTAATCCCCTGGATAACTTTAGCTCAGTCTGTCTACTTTTATGTGCATTTCAAATACAACTGAGCGGTTAGAATGGTTAGAATTTAATCTAATCTGCAAACATCTAATCTACGTGAAAATGTTTATTGGCTACAATCATAACCATTGCTAACTAATGAATCTAGCTTTGGTGCGGAACTAAAGTCGCTAATTTTCACATATGTAGTTTATTCGGAAAAAAGTACGCTCGTCTGCTCTGACGAACCAAACACAAATTAACTTTAAAGAATGACTGACAGGCGGAACGTCTTTGTAAGATATCTCAAAGTATCGTATTTGCTGGAGTTGCCACAAAAAATATTTACAAAGCTCTACTGCTGCACACATAAACAAAGTTCCGCAAAAGTTTACTTTTAATACGTACAAAGTGATATACACCCAAGCGCGAAAGAAACTGGTATAGGCATGCGTATTCAAATACAGAGATATGTAAAGAGGAAGAATACGGCGCTGCGGTCGACAACGACTATATAAGACAACAAGTGTCCAGCGCTGTTGTTGGATCGGCTACTGCTAATACAATGGCAGCTTATCAAGATTTAAGTGAATTTGAACGTGGTGCTGTAGTCGGCGCATGAGCACGGGACACAGCATCTCCGAGGTAGCGATCAGGTGGGGATTTTCACCTTACGATCATTTCACAAGTGTACCGTGATATCAGCAATCCGGTAAAACATCAAATCTCCGACATCGCCGCGTCCGGAAAAAGATCCTGCAAGAACGGGACCAACTACGACTGAAGAAAATCGTTCAACGTGGCACAAGTGCAACCCTTCCGCAACTGCTGCAGGTTTCAATGCTGGGACAACAAGTGTCATCGTGCGAAGCATTCATCAAAACATCATCGATGTGGGACTTTGGAGTTGAAAGGCCACTCATGTACCCTTGATGACCGCGCGCCTTCCATAGTCAACAGCGGCATACGTCGGCCCACATAATGCCACCCCAAAACAGCAGCGAATCTTCACCTTGCTACACTGTCTGAGCAGTGTGTGTAAGGTGTTCAGCCTGACCGGGCTGCCTCCAAACACGTCTCCGACGATTGTCTGGTTGAAGGTATATGCGACACTCATCGGTAAAGAGAACTTGATGCTAATCCTGAGCTGACCATTCTGCATGTTGTTGGGCCCATCTGTACCATGCAGCATGATGTCGTGGTTGCAAAGATGGACCTCGCCATGGACGTCGGGAGTGAAGTTGCACATCATACAGCCTATTGCACACAGTTTGACTCGTAACAAGACGTCCTGTGGCTGCACGAAAAGCACTATTCAACATGGTGGCGTTGCTGTCAGGTTTCCTCCGAGCCATAATCCGTAGGTAGCGGTCATCCACTGCAGTAGTAGTAGCCCTTGGGCGGCCTGAGCGAGACATGTCATCGACAGTTCCTGTCTCTCTGTATCTCCTCCGTGTCCGAACAACATCGCTCTGGTTCACTCCGAGACGCCTGGACACTTCCGTTGTTGGGAGCCCTTCCTGGCATAAAGTAACATCGTGGACGCGATCGAACCGCGGTGTTGACCGTCTAGGCATGGTTGAACTACAGACAACACGAGCTGTGTACCTCCTTCCTGGTGGAATGACTGGAACTGGTCGGCTGTCGGACCCACTCAGTCTAATAGGCGCTGCTCATGCATGTTGTTTACATCTTTGGGCTGGTTTGCCGCGCGGGATTAGCCGAGCGGTCTAGAGCGTTGCATTCATGGTCTGTGCGGCTGGTCCCGGCGGAGGTTCGAGTCCTTCGTCGGGCATGGGTGTGTGTGTTTGTCCTTAGAATAATTTTGGTTAAGTAGTGTGTAACCTTAGCGACTGATGACCTTAGCAGTTAAGTCCCATAAGATTTCACACATATTTGAACATTTGTTTGGGCTGGTTTAGTGATATCTCTGAACAGTGAAAGCGACTTTGTCTGCGATACAATATCCACCTTCAACGTCTATCTCCAGGTGTTCTGGGGGGCCGGGAAGACACAAACTTTTTTTGATGTGTGTAGTTGGAGCTAGGCAGGTGAGTCACTCCGTTTCGCCAAACTTTAGGGAATTCAATATTCCCATATCCACAGTGTCAAGAGTGTGCCGAAGATACAAAATTGCAGGCATTATCTCTCACCATGGACACCGCATTACCGATGGCTTTCATTTAACGACCGAGAGCAGCGGCATTTGCGTAGCGTTTCAGTGCTAACTGACAAGCAACAGTGCGTGAAACGATCACAAAAATCAATGTGGAACGTACAACGAACGTATTCATTAGGACATTGTGGCGAAATATGGCGTTAATGGACTATGGCATGAGACGACCGACTTTGCTAACAGCACGTCATCGCATGCAGCACCTCTTTCGGGCTGGTGACCACATCGGTTGGACACTAGACAACGGGAAAACTGTGGCCTGGTCAGATGTGTCCCGATTTCAGTTGGTAAGAGTCGATGGTAAGGCTCGAGTGTAGCGCAGACCTCACGCAGCCATGGACCCAAGTTGTCAACAAGGCACTGTGCAAGTTGATGGTGGTTCCATAATGGTTTGGGCTGTGTTTACATGGACTGGACTGGGTCCTCTGGTTCAATTGAACCGATTATTGACTGGAAATGGCTGTGTTGGGTTACTTGGGGACCATTTGCAGCCAATCAAGGACTTCATGTTCCCAAACAACAATAGAATGTTTATGGATGACAATGCCCCAGTCAGCCGGCAACAATCGTTCACGAATGATTTAAAGAACATTTTGGGCGGTTCGAGGGAATGATTTGGCCACCCACATCAACCGACATGAAAACCATCGAACATTTATGGGACATAATCGAGAGGACACTTCATGCACAAAATCTTGCACCGGCAATACGTTTGCAATATAGACGGGTAAAGAGGCAGCAGTATTTCTACAGTGGACATCCATCGACTTGTTGAGTCTGTCCCAGCTGAGTTTCTGCACTACATTGGGAAAAAGGACGTCCAACGTGGCGTTAGGAGATATTCCATGACTTTTATCACCTCAGCGTATGTATGGGATGAGACGGGGAGATTCAGAATCATAAGAGCGCTACTTTAGGAAAGGAGATGAATTCGGGCTAATCTTATGTTCTGCAAAAGAAATAATATTTATGAGTGATGTGTGTTATTAAGAGCGTTAAAATGTACACACCTCCCCGTTAACAGTTTCATTTTAAAGAATTTGCTGAAATATTTATTCTAATATTTTGAATTTTCATATTGGCCACTAGCACGTAGTTTATTACGTTTCGAGTATCGTTTTGCTTTGATCATGTATGTACACCTGAGGTTCTTATTCGGTGTTTTTATATAAAGTGCATGAGACACTACTGCCATACGTTTTGATACCAGTTATAAGATTAAAGATTTGTTGTCTTGTAGTCAGAAGTAACTGAGCCGTGCGCGGCTCGCGGTCATGCTGTTTATAGCTGGTCATCTTGTTTTTATGGTTCTGTCACCTCTTTCTTATTCAATTGTTTGGGCGTCACTAAGTTGCTAGTTTGCTTGCTCGTGAGTGGCAGCAGCAGCAGCGCTTATCGATAACTGCACTGTTGTACTATCTCTGGAGTGCCGGCCGCGGTGGTCTAGCGGTTCTAGGCGCGCAGTCCGGAACCGCGCGACTGCTACGGTCGCAGGTTCGAATCCTGCCTCGGGCATGGATGTATGTGATGTCCTTAGGTTAGTTAGGTTTAAGTAGTTCTAAGTTCTAGGGGACTGATGACCGCAGTAGTTAAGTCCCATAGTGCTCAGAGCCATTTTATCTCTGGAGTGACCGTTAGTATTTCCGGGTCGTCGTCTGTCGGCAGTTCAGTCGGGGACGGAGCGCCAGTAAGGTGTGGACAGCCAGTACTCGCCGACCGCTGGCGACACTCACGAGCTGTCCCAACGGAAGGAGATTGTAGCGGGAACGACCGCTGGTTGGTCGTTCAGTTGGTCGCCTCATAGGGCGACGTGTATTTGGTGTTTTAACCATTTCTGGGCCTCCTCAGTTGATCATCTTGTCGGACGTGGGTCGGTTCCTTCCTTCTGTAGGGATGTCGTGGCCAATGGGCAAGAGTTACCTCTGTATGGTTGGGTCCGAGCCTGTGTGATCGGGTAGCCGTGTGTCTGAGTTCAGAACAGACATCGAATTCAGTCGGGTTGGAGCTGCAGTGAGCTCTGGACACCCAAGACTCGCCCGACCGTTGCCGACACTCAAAACTTGGGTGGGGACGACCTTGATTGGTCGTTTGGTTGACGTGTATTTGGTCGCCGCCCACTTATGGAAACTCTCCGTGTGTGTGACTTGTCTTTTCTCCTTGTTGTTCCACGGTGATTGGTTTTAGGGTTGTCAGAGTTCTTGGTGCAAGTGTTTATGTGGAACTGTATGTAGCTTATGTGATTTCAACTGAGCAGATAAATGCTGTCTGCATACTGTAGTAGCCAGTCGGTCGGCTGCGACAGAGCAGCGAGGAAGTCTCCGTGGCATGTGGTCAGGCCGTGGCCGCTGGTCGGGTGCATGCGTGGTTGCACTTATGAGGATTTAATTTTTTGTCTTTGAGTGGTTACTGTGCCTTGACTGTGTTTAGATGCCAATTGTCAAGACGTAGTGCTGCTGGGATCTTCGTCCTCGGTGATATTTTCGGTTGTCGTGCCGTTGGTCGGGTGGGAGGGAATTGATTACGTTGTTGGGCGGTTCGTCAGCCATCCCTAGGTCGTGCTGCCACCCGATTATTTAGTGTTACGTTTGGCTGTCTGCCTCACCTAGACTGTTGTTAGAGTTTCCTGCCCAGGTCGACCCTTGGAACACTTCTGAGGACCACTGTTTGTTGTTTGTGATTGTGATTTTCTTTTGTCGCAAGTACTGTGCCAGGCCTTCAGCCGTCTATTAATTTTGTCTGTTCTATGTTCAGTATATGGCCTTCAGCCGAATCTTATGTGAAGTATTTTAAGATTAGGCCTTCAGCCGTGTTTCATTTAAAATTCTTGTTTGCTCTGCATTTAGGCCTTCAGCCGTGTTTCATTTAAAATTCTTGTTTGCTCTGCATTTAGGCCTTCAGCCAAGTTTGTTTTTAAATTTGTATCTTTCAGCCATAGTGTGTAAATTCCTGTCTGTAAGATTTCTCTTTAATTATCTTGAATTCGTAAAATAGTCTTCAGATGTACTGTGTAAATGTTTATCTTAAGGTTTGTCTTTAATTATTTTGAATAATTGTTTGGGCCTTCAGTCATAAACATGTTTTAAGTTTTCTTTAAATGGTTGTCTGTTGTATTGTGTAAATGCTTGTCTTTAAGGGTTGCCTTTTATTACATTGAAATATTATTGGGCTTTCAGCCGGGGAATTAATTCATATTTCATTAATATGGCTTTTAGCCGACATTGGTAACTTTTTGCCTTTTAAAGAATTTCCTTTGCTGATCTGAAATATTATTCAGCCATTTGTCTAAATTCTTGTGCCTTAAAAGGAATTATTTAAGGATATTTTAATTTTACTTAAGCAAGGCTTTTAGCCGTTTCTCTAAATCCTTGTGTTTTAAAAGGAATTATTTAAACCTTATTATTGAGAAGTTACTTGGGCCCTCAGCCGTGAATTGATCCTTGTTGTTTTAAAGGGAAAACTGTGCATTGTGTTTTCGAGGAATAAAGCTCTGTGTTCTTGTGTAACTAACAGTAACTGATTTTGGCCCCTTTCCACAACCTGATCCACTCTGTCCTGCGAAACCAGATTTCAGTAACAAATATATTTCGAGAAATAACTGCTATGAACTGCCAGTGTGAATTAGCTCCGCAGTGATGTGTAAAATTTGGTTTTAGTTGCTATTAATAAACTATGAAGGTCAACCTGTCCAGTAAAACAACGAGAACATTACACTCCACCATTCCCACGCTTCCCTTCGTTTTAATCTGTAGAGCCAAATTATGTTAATTAAAATGCAGTTACACGTGCAGAAATAATGCGCTGTCATGAAGTTGCGAGTAGTAAATATTTGCACACTAAAATTAAATGCGGACGTGGAAGCTGACCTGTTCAGGTAGCTTCACGCTTAAGCCATTAACTGATGAGACTGTGAGATGAAACGGGTAGGGATCGCATCCTCCACATCCGAATGTGAGTCCAGTGTAGTATCACTACAGAAACTCACTCGGCAGCCAAGCAGCGTGGTTTATGAGCGGTTCCCTACACCTGTCTACGTGAATGCGTAAACAGATCCCCATTTGAGAATAAGAAACAATGCACACGGATGATTAAAATCATGGGATTGTGATACGCAAGTATATAGATGGCCGTAGTATCACGTACTCAAGATATAAGGGTGCACTGCATTGGCGGAGCTATCATTGTTACTCAAGTGATTATGTGAATGGGCTTCCTATGCGATTATGGCCGCAAGGTGGGAGTTAACAGACTGTGAACTAGAGGTGGTAGTTGGGCATAGGCGCATGGGACATTCCATTTCGGAAATTCACACTGGCAGTTGGGACTATTCACTGACGGCGGAGTGCGTGACTTCCAACAATGGAGCAAGTGAATGAGCGGTAGGCTTGGGTGCCATCGGGAACCTAACATACAATACTCTCTAATTCATGGATTGGGTGCCGTGGGCTGTAGCAGCGGTGGGGGGGGGGGGGGGGGGGAGGGGGAGGGGAGGGGAGGGTGCGTTATGAGCAGGGGCTGCCCGTATTGGAAGCACGTTCAGTTCATAAACCATGAGGAACTCTGATGCCGCCATGATGAATATCAGATACAAACAACATGAAGATCCATTCAGTAACTGCGAGAAATCAGATGTTGAGAAACGTGTGTACGCAACGGACCATTCTCGTAAGGGAACAGATGATGACTCAGAACTGCTGTACATACGAAGAAAGGACGTACTCGACTTACTGACACAATCTCCACTCCTTCCAACTAACAACGGAAGCGTAGACCAGATATGGCTTGATTTCAAAGAAATAGTATACACAGCGATTGAGAGATTTATATCAAAGAAATTAACAGACGACGGTGATGATCCCCCTTCGCACAGCAGAACACTGTTGCACAAACAACGAAAAAAGCATGCCAAATATAAACGAATGCAACATCTCCAAGACTGGCTATCTTCTACAGAAGCTCGAAATTTAGCGCGGACATCAATGTGAAATGCTATAACAGTTACCACAACGAAACTTTATCGCGAAACTTGGCAGAAAATCCAAAGAGATTCTGGTCGTATGTAAAGTCTGATGGCGGCATTCACAACCAATGCCTTTTCGGCGCGATGCCTTGCCAATGCCTTGTCTGGTGCAATAGTTAGATCGGTTATTGCTGCTACAATGGCGGGTTATCAAGATTTCAGTGAGTTTGAAAGTGGTTATATAGTCGGCGCACGAATGATGGGACAGAGTTTCTCGGAGGTAGCGATGAAGTGGGGATTTTCCTGTACGACCATTTCACGGGTGTACCGTGAATATCAGGAATGCGGTAAAACATCAGATCTAAGACATGGCCGCGGCCGGAAAGAGATTCTGCAAGAAAGGGACCAAAGACGACTGAAGAGAATCGGTCAACGTGACACAAGTGCAACTCTTCCGCAAATTGCTGCAGGTTTCAGTGCTGGGCCATCAACAAGTGTCAGCGTGCGAACCATTCAACAAAACATCATCGATATGGGCGTTCGGAGGCGGAGGCCCACTCTTGTACCCTTGATGACTGCACGAAACAAAGCTTTACAACTCGTCTGGGCCCGTCAACACTGACATTGAACTGTTGATGACTGGAAACCTGTGGCCTGGTCGGACGAGTTGCATCGAGTGGATGGACGTGTACGGGTATGGAGACAACCTCATGAATCCATGGACCCTGCATATCAGCAGGGAACTGTTTAAGCTGGTGGAGGCCCTGTAACTTTGTGGTGTGTGTGCAGTTGGAGTGATACGGGACCCGTGGTACGTCTAGATACGACTCCGACAGGTGACACGAACGTAAGCAGCGTGTCTGATCAGCAGAGTCCATTCATGTCCATTGTGCATTTAGACGGACTTGGGCAAGTCCAGCAGGACAATGCCATAGCCCACACGTCCAGAATTGCTACAGAGTGACTCCAGGAACACTCTTCTGAGTTTAAACACTTCCGCTGGCTACCAGACTCCCCAGACATTAACATTATTCAGTATACCTGGGATGCCTTTCAACGTACTGTCCAGAAGAGATTTAGATTCGATTAGATTCAGTTTTCGTTCCGTACACCCAAAAAATGAGATGATTCTCGTGGGTGTGGAACCTGTCAGAAAATATATCATAAAAACATAAAACATTTGTATAAAATAGTTAATACCCTGATCATTTGTCAGGAGATTGTCGAAATAGGTGAATACAATGCCGTAAAATGGAACAGCTAATATTTACAGAATTAACACGCTTTCAGGATGAAACACTGTTATGCACTATTAATAAATTTATCATACAGAGAATACCTAATCTTGGCTGTTGTGACAAAGTGCTGTCAAAACAGAAATCTGAGAGGTATTTTTACTTAAGCTGGCTTAACAGTCTCTGTTAAGACATTCATCTAAGGAGTAGAAGGAGTTCCCTATCAAAAAGTCTTTCAAACTATGTTTAAACCGTGTTTTATCTGAAACCCAGTCTTTAATGGTTGCTGTCAATTTATTGAAAATGTGTGTTCCTGAATATTGGACCCCTTTCTGGACCAAGGTAAGTGATTTTAGGTCTTTATGTGGATTGTTCTTATTCCTACTATTGATACCATGTGCTGAGCTATTGGTTGGAAATAGAGATGTATTACTTGCAACAAATTTCATTAAGGAATAAATATACTGAGAAGCACTGGTTAGAATACAAAGTTCCTTGAACAGGTTTCTATATGATGTTCTTGAATTTACACCACAAATGATTCTTATCACACGCTTTTGCAACCTAAAAACTTTTGCTCGGTTTGATGAGTTGCCCCATAATATGATCCCATATGACATAATAGAAAGAAATTAAGCAAAGTATGCAATTTTTTTTATATTTATATCTCCTACATCGGACATCATTCTCACGGCAAATACAGACTTTTTAGGCGCTTAAGCAATTCTGTGGCATGCCCTTCTCAACCCCCTCGTAGCATTACGGATTTATGGACAGCTCTGCAGGATTAATGTTGTCAATTCCCTCCGTCACTGCTTCAGACATTAGTCGTGTCGGTGTCACGTCGTGTTGAAGAACTTCTGTGTGATCCCAGGGGCCCTAGACGATATTAGGAAGGTGTACCAGTTTCTTCAGCTCTCCAGTGTAGTTCATATTGTAACGGAAATATGAAGAAACTTAACGCAAGTTCTCAATAAAGAGAAAGAGACAGAAGATCTTGATGTTGGTGGTCATGCTTAGATATGACAATATTATGTATGTATGTATGTGTGTGTTGAACTGGGGATCTAGAAATGACGGGGAGGCTTCGTCCCGCCGTAGCCCTCAGTGGTTCACAACCCCACAACAGACCACAGCGGCCCACAACCACCGACGCCCCATACCGAACCCAGGGTTATCGTGCGGTTCGGCCCCCAGTGGACCCCTCTGGGAACGTCTCATACCAGACGAGTGTAACCCCATGTGTTTGCGTGGTACAGTAATTTTGGTGCCGCATACGTGGAGACAGTGTTTGCGCAGCAGTCGCTGAGATAGTGTAACTGAGGCGGAATAAGGGGAACCAACCCGCATTTGCCGAGGCAGATGGAAAACCCAGGCTGGCCGGCACACCAGACCTCCGGCGGATTCGTGCCGGGGCCGGCACGCCTTTCAGTTCGGGAAGCAGCGCGTTAGACCGTGCGGCTAGCCGGGCGGGCATGACAATGTTAAGTTACACGACTCAAGGAAAAATTTAAAAACACAGAGGTAGTACTTCCAGCAAAGGTCTTCTCATATTAATATCATAAATTAAATGCAAACTTCCAGAACTAGTCGACGAGCCTTATTCAAAGATTTATCAGATTACTATATCCTTGCAACAAGCGGTTGAAATTTACTCTTTGTCCGCCCGTTACACTTTGGGTGTGACTAAGAATACAAACAATTGAACATACCGAGCTTTTGGCGAAGTTTTATGTTCTTTTCATACAACTGACACTACATGCCCTTACTGCGTGAAACTTTACTGACTCTCACAGTTTTGTATAGCATTATGGCACGGATATCCAGAACTAGTGAGCTTTAATTTTAGTCGAACCTTCTTTTTGTAAATCTTCCAAAATAAAAGTAAAATCATTATTAAAGATGATTATTAACTCATCTGTACATCCAGAAACTTTTTACTAACATCCAGTATGCATCCGTGCATGTTAAAAGGAACATTGCATCATTCTTATTAAAAACACAAGCATTGCAATACCGCATTTTGAGTGCTGGTTTCTCAGGATGTGGCAGGATAAGGTTACGATTGTGGAAGGGGCCGTAATCAGCTACTCTCGGTTGCACAACAAATACGTAAACTTTTTTAAAGAAATTAATATTTTAAAACAATATCTTAAAAAAACACACAATTGACTGTATGGCGGCAGAAGGCCTTATCACAGAAAATAAAAAATTCCACAATTTTAGGGCCGAAGGCCACCAACAATAACCTCAAACGACAAACGGCTGAAGGCCTGAATTAGAAGTCAGAGAAACAATTCCAAATAGCACATTTTAAAATAAATACTTCGTTTTAAAACAAACTGTAAAACGGCTGAAGGCCTTATTATGAAAGAAATTAAATTACTGCTCGGCTGAAGGCCACACACAATTTCACATCACAAACGGCTGAAGGCCTGAATTAGAAGTCAGAAGAACACTTCCAAATAGCACATTTAAAATAAATACCTTGCTTTTAAAACAAGTTTACTTTGCAAAAAACTTATTGTAACACGGCTAAAGGTCGTATTATGAAAAAGATGAAATTATTGCACGGCTGAAGGCCACACACAACTTCAAATCACAAACGGCTGAAGGCCTGAATTAGAAGTCAGGAAAACAATTCGAAATAGCACTTTTAAATTAAATCCCTTGCTATTAAAACAAGTTTTCTTAAAAAAAAAACCTTACCGTAACACGGCTGAAGGCCTTATCACCAAAGAAGTGAAATTATTGCTAGGCTGAAAGCCACGCCAACAATAATTAGAAAATTACAAATATCCCTAGAACAAACATGACAATCGAAGGAATCAGGGCAAGCAGTTCTCGGCAAGTGTTCCACGGGTCGACCTGGGAAGGTAAGTCAAACGTAAGGTAAGGTGAGATAGGGAGCCAAGAGTTGTACTCACGTAACAGGATGGCAACTCAGACTAGAGGCAGCTTAAGCGCCGACCGACCGACTAACCAATCCGCCTAACGTCGGATCACCTGTACAAAGATGTAATATTTTTAGGCAAGGGCGAAGAGAAAACATCAGAAAACACCCAAGGCCGAAGGAAACACTAGAACCAAGGTAGACCTCCCAAAAAAATAGCACAGTACAATACGAGAGGCTGTAGAACTACACGCCGTGTCGGACAGCATCAACAGAATGAGGAAAGCTACACTGCCAGAAAAGTATGCTAACCTCCAGGGCAGGTAACTGCGGCCACAGGGCAGAAAATACCGCTGGTTGCACTTCACTAGTAAGAATAATACTTAATTCAATGATGAATAACAAATAGAGAAAGATGGCGGCAAAATTTCACTGCCTCGAAACACTTCACTTGTTGCCACCAGGCTCAGCGGCCCTGGGAGTAACAACCCGCCGAGCAAAGGCGAGATCTCAGAAAAGTCGAGGTTGCATTAGCAGTTAACTCTTCATTCAAACGTCCAGGGCACAGTGTGCAACGAAGTCGTAGCTCTCGCAGCTACTCCTCCTCGATGCAGCAGTGGGAGCACGCCGCCAGCGGCCCCGGCTTCCCTCGCGCTGCACGAACCTGCTCGCTGCGGCGCCCCAAACGATCTGATGTCTGTTGACCACTCTCCCCCCACACAACGTGACCCGAAAATGCTAGCAGTCGCTCCAAAGATAGTACCACAGTACTGGTATCGATAAGCGCTGCTGCTGTCACTCACGGACAGGCAAGCCAGCAACTTAGTGACGCCAGTAAATCGAATAAGAAACGAGATGCCATAACTGCAATGACAAGATGCCAAGCAATAAACGGCATGAACACGAGCCGCGCACGGATCACATTTATCCACCGATTCCAGGCAACAGCTTTCAATTAAAATGTCCTCCTCTCTTTATGAATTACGTAATGTCTGTTAATACAGGTTGTGGCGCAGGAACGACGATATACATAAGTTTGGATCTGATCGAGAGTAGTGCACGGGCACCCAAAGCGGTTAACGCGACCGCCCATGTAAAGCGGAAAATCAGGGTTCGAATCCCCATGAGGCATAAATTTTCACTGTCGTCATTCCATTATACAGCTGATGGTTGTTCGTATCCACAACTGCGAATACATTTTGTGTATTTTTTTACAGTTGTAATCTCAGTAGTGCTTGTCCCTTTGGATTTGCATGAATTCCCTACAGAACACGGCATCGTTCACTTCTACATCAAAACAGGCACCGCGACATCGTAAATATCGCTCTGTTGTTGCGTTTTAAGAATATTATGTTTCATTTTATTAATGGCAATATCTTCTTCTACCAGTGCATCTACATCTAAATGGATACCCTGCAAATCACACCGAAGTGCCTGGCAGAGGGTTCATCGAACCACTTTCACAATAATTTGGCCACGTGGTTTAGGCGCAATGTCACGGATTGCGCGGCCTCTCCCGCCAGAGGTTCGAGTCCTCCCTCGGGTATGGGTGTCTGTATATATTGTTCTTACCATAAGTTAGTTTAAGTTAGTTTAAGTAGTGTATAAGTCTAGGAACCGATGACCTCGGCAGTTTGGTTCCTTAGGAATTGACACACATTTGAACATCTGAATACGATAATTCTCTATTATTCAACTCTCGAACAGCGCGCTGAAAAAACGAACACCTATATCTTTCCGTGTGAGCTGTGATTTCCTTTATTTTATTATTATGATCGTTTTCCCTATGTAGGTCGGCGTCAACAAAATGTTTTCGAATTCGCAGGAGAAAGTTGGTCTTATACAAGGTGTTACAAAAAGGTACGGCCAAACTTTCAGGAAACATTCCTCACACACAAATGAAGAAAAGATGTTATGTGAACATGTGTCCGGAAACGTTTAATTTCCATGTTAGAGCTCATTTTAGTTTCGTCAGTATGTACTGTACTTCCTCGATTCACCGCCAGTTGGGCCAGTTGAAGGAAGATAATGTTGACTTCGGTGCTTGTGTTGATATGCGACTCATTGATCTACAGTGTTAGCATCAAGCACATCAGTATGTAGCATCAACAGGTTAGTGTTCATCACGAACGTGGTTTTGCAGTCAGTGCAATGTTTACAAATGGGGAGTTGGCAGATGCCCATTTGATGTATGGATTAGCACGGGGCAATAGCTGTGGCGCGGTACGTTTGTATCGAGACAGATTTCCAGAACGAAGGTGTCCCGACAGGAAAACGTTCGAAGCAATTGATCGGCGTCTTAGGGAGGACGGAACATTCCAGCCTATGACTTGCGACTGGGGAAGACCTAGAACGACGAGGACACCTGCAATGGACGAGCCAGTTCTTCTTGCAGTTGACGATAACCCTAATGTCAGCGTCAGAGAAGTTGCTGCTGTACAAGGTAACGTTGACCACGTCACTGTATGGAGAGTGCTACGGGAGAACCAGTTGTTTCCGTACCATGTACAGCGTGTGCAGGCACTATCAGCAGCTGATTGGCCTCCACGGGTACACTTCGGCGAATGGTTCATCCAACAATGTGTCAATCCTCATTTCAGTGCAAATGTTCTCTTTACGGATGAGGCTTCATTCAAACTTGATCAAATTGTAAACTTTCGCAATCAACATGTGTGGGTTGACGAGAATCCGCACGCAATTGTGCAATCACGTCATCAACACAGATTTTCTGTGAACGTTTGGGCAGGCATTGTTGGTGATGTCTTGATTGGGCCCCATGTTCTTCCACCTACGCTCAATGGAGCACGTAATCATGATTTCATACGGGATACTCTACCTGTGCTGCCAGAACATGTGCCTTTACAAGTACGACACAACACGTGGTTCATGCACGTTGGAGCTCCTGCACATTTCAGTCGAAGTGTTCGTACGCTTCTCAACAACAAATTCGGTGACCGATGGATTGGTAGAAGCGGACCAATTCCATGGCCTCCACGCTCTCCTGACCTCAACCCTCTTGACTTTCTTTTATGGGGCCATTTGAAAGCTCTTGTCTACGCAACCCCGGTACCAAATGTAGAGACTCTTCGTGCTCGTATTGTGGACGGCTGTGATACAATACTCCATTCTCCAGGGCTGCATCAGCGCATCAGGGATTCCATGTGACGGAGGGTGGACGCATGTATCCTCGCTAACGGAGGACATTTTGAACATTTCCTGTAACAAAGTGTTTGAAGTCACGCTGGTACTTTCTGTTGCTGTGTGTTTCCATTCCATGATTAATGTGATTTGAAGAGAAGTAATAAAATGAGCTCTAATATGGAAAATAAGCGTTTCCGGACACATGTCCACATAACATATTTTCTTTCTTTGTGTGTGAGGAATGTTTCCTGAAAGTTTGGCCGTACCTTTTTGTAACATCATGTATAAGCGTTGCCGACCGCAGCCCCGTATTCTGCATGTTTACGTAGCTCTGTATTTGAACACGCATCGTACCAGTTTCTTTGGCGCTCAAGTGTACCAAAGTCCTCAGTTGCTGTAACTATAATGAAGCTTAATGCACCAAAAGCTGTATCAAATACTATTCTTCTCAGCACAAGATGGCAAGGTAAAAATTCTCAACCCCGCAATGAGAAAGTATCATTTACTTAGGTGACAAATGCTTTTATTTATTGACATAATGCCCTTTTAGGTCAATACATTATGTTTCATGTTTTTACAGTGAATGGAGTACAAGCCTCAAATTGGATTGTGGGATGTCAGAAATATCCACATTGCGATCAGACAAAAAAATGGAAAACACCGCGAGAAATGCGTGGTTGAACATAAATGCTGCTGCTGTCCAAGCCTGCTAGTTGCGACGTTGTATTTCACCACGAACGGCAACTGTGCAATGTCCTCAATACGTTACAAGTGCCATTT
This sequence comes from Schistocerca serialis cubense, assembly GCF_023864345.2. Classification (NCBI taxonomy): domain Eukaryota; kingdom Metazoa; phylum Arthropoda; class Insecta; order Orthoptera; family Acrididae; genus Schistocerca; species Schistocerca serialis. The sequence continues at coordinate 220,290,138 of NC_064639.1, read as the reverse complement.
GAGGTCAAAATAGTGTTCTGTGTGGTAATGAGAGCAGTATGTCGGAGCTAATTGAATTCTGACGTGGTCAAACTCAAAGAAACTCATACACTTCCCTACCAGGGCTGTACGACGGAGTGAAGATCTCTTCTGAAGAGCACGTTTCAAGGCGTCCCAGATATACTCAATAACGTTCATGTCTGGAAAGTTTGGTCACCAGCGGAAATCTTTAAACTCAGAAGAGTGTTCCTGCAGCTACTCTTTAGCAATTCTGGACGTGTGTCACATTGTCCTGCTGGAACTGACCAACTACGTTGAAATACACAATGGACGTGAATGGCTGCAGGTGATTCGACACGATACTTACGTACGGGTCACCTGTCAGAGTAGTATCTAGACGTATCGTGGGCTCCATACCACTCCAACTGCACACGCCCCACACCATTACAGAGCCTCCACCAACTTAAACAGTCCCGTACTGATATGCAGGGCACAAGGATTCATGAGGTTTTCTTCATACCCGCACACTTCCATCCGCTCGGTAAAACTCGTCCGACCAGGCAACAGGTTTCCAGTCATCAACAGTCCAATGTCGGTGTTGACGGGCCCAGGAGACGCTTAAAGCTTTGTGTCATGCAATCATCAAGGGTACGCGAGTGGGCCTCCGGCTCCGAACTCCCATATCGATGATATTTCGTTGAATGGTTGGCAGGCTGACACCTGTTGATGGCCCAGCATTGAAATCTGCAGCAATGGTTCAAATGGCTCTGAGCACTATGCGACTTAACTTCTGTGGTCATCAGTCGCCTAGAACTTAGAACTAATTAAACCTAACTAACCTAAGGACATCGCACACATCCATGCCCGAGGCAGGATTCAAACCTGCGGCCGTAGCGGTCGCCCGGCTCCAGACCGTAGCGCCTAAAACCGCACGGCCATGCCGACCGGCAATCTGCAGCAGTTTGCGGAAGGGTTGCACTTGTGTCACGTTGACCGATTCTCTTCAGTCGTCTTTGGTCCCTTTCTTGCAGGCTCTTTTTCCGGCCGCAGCGATGTCGCAGATTTGATGTTCCACTGGACTCTTAATATTCGCGGTACACCCGTGAAATGGTCGAACGACGAAAATTCCCACTTCGTTGCTACTTCGGAGATGCTGTGTCCCATCGCTCGTGGGTCGACTATAACGCCATGTTCAAACTTACTTAAATCTTGATAACTTGCAACTGTAACAGCAGTAAACGATCTAACAACGGCGCCAGACGCTTGTCTTATATAGGCGTTGCAGATCGCTGCGCCGTAATCTGCCTATTTACATATTTCTGTGTTTGAATATGCTTGCCAACCAGTTTCTTTGGGGCACCAGTGTATCAGAGGCAAAAAGTTGTGGGACTCTTTCAGCCAATCCTTACGAATGTCATTTTGAATATTACCGCAGTGGAGCGCTATACTATTGTGAACAGACTGCTACTACGTCTTAATCGTACAGTGTAGGTTTTCCCGGCCTGTGTTTAGAGGAGTTAAAATTTCTACGAGAACCTGAGGTTTATGGAAGCGTTTGAGTAACTGGCAGCCTATAAATGAGCAATTAAGTTGGCCAGTGGTACTTTGTAGTATGGACACACACTAAAACGAAATTGGATGTCTTGTTGCTGTATTTCAATAGTATCAGCTCGAATACTGAATTTAAGATTTAAGATGGGAAGGGGAGCTAGGGCGAACCAAATTTTTTAGATGAATCAATAATAAAAAGGGTGGACTGGATTTTCGGTCGTAAGGTGTATTGGGTACTACACACACTGATCGATACCTCCAAAAAGAATCCAACCATTAGACAAAAAAGAGTTGTCATTAAAACAATGGTAGACAGGTATAAAAATTTTGCAAAAACAGACATAATGTCTTATGGGACAACCGCAATCAGTGATTTTATAATGTTACTTAAAATCCGTCTTGATTGCAAATTTTTTTATTATTCATATGACCGGTTTCGGTTCATTCAGAACCATCTTCAGATCTGTAAAAATAATTATACTAATTTACTATTTCACGAAAGCAAATCTTTTTCATCCTATCTTATCAACATCAAATGTACCAGAACGTACCTGATATTTAAGTTACAGGAGTAACCCGTCCAATTCAGCAACTTTCACATGCTACGTCACATAAAATTGGTTGGCAGAGTGCACGTCATTTATATTAATTATAACACTATTACCGACAGGTGGCGTCTTGTACATTTGTTACATTCCATTTGCACATGCTGTATTCAGTAGATCTTTTTTATATTAAAAATATTTAATTAAAGTATGTAGATGTCAAAGCTAAAATCTGTACTTGTCAGGATTAAAAAACAGTAAAATTATCATTTTTATACGATCTAACAGGCATAGGGCGATTTATATATCTATGGTGCTGGTGTCAACTTGTTTTCTTCTACGGTCTGCTTCCGTGGTTCCCGCCACTTTGGTGTTGTGCCGCGGTCCGCTCAGTCGTCTGCTGTCCATCGCCGAATATCTACTGAATACAGTATGTGCAAATGGAATGTAACAAATGTACCAGACGCCACCTGTCGGTAATAGTGTTATAATTAATATAAATGACGTGCACTCTGCCAACCAATTTTATGTGACGTAGCATGTGAAAGTTGCTGAATTGGACGGGTTACTCCTGTAACTTAAATATCAGGTACGTTCTGGTACATTTGATGTTGATAAGATAGGATGAAAAAGATTTGCTTTCGTGAAATAGTAAATTAGTATAATTATTTTTACAGATCTGAAGATGGTTCTGAATGAACCGAAACCGGTCATATGAATAATAAAAAAATTTGCAATCAAGACGGATTTTAAGTAACATTATAAAATCACTGATTGCGGTTGTCCCATAAGACATTATGTCTGTTTTTGCAAAGTTTGTGCCACGTCAGGCTTCGGGATACATTACGAAGTTCTTTCGTATTAGGACAAAGATAATGAAAGAAAACTTGAAAATAAAATTTAACAAAACATGCTTAGACGCAGGGATTACTCCTAACTACGCAAAAGTAAAAATCAGGAATATGTCAAACATAGCACAAATAGTAAAACGTAAAAGTGAAGTATTATGGATTAAAACTCAAATTCGAGAAGCATATAAAATGAAAGACAAGTTAAATAGAGAAGCTTTTAATCTTCACTTGATTTAAGGTGACATTTTGTCTCCATTACAGTTCACATACGTAAGCAGAGAGATTGAAAATAGAATTGGCAGGGAGCGAGAATTAACTCTTAACAGACATCAGAAGAAGCTTTTTAACCTAGGTGTAGATTTTAATACTGATAACGAAACGGCGTATAAAAAGTTGCATACTTTTTGTGAGAGGGTCGTGAACTTAACTGAGATAGAATTAACAAAAGATGAGCAGAATCTTTTAAATAAAGGCCTGTAATATAACCTAAATCCCGCAATTAACTCAAATACAATAAAAAAGACTGTCGCAGAAGTGAAAATTGCATGTGATATCGCAAATATGAATAGATACGAACAGACAAACACGGCAATTAAAGTAAAGAAGTCGATTATAGATGAAATGCACTCTGCTCACAAGAACAGAAACGAACTACTAACTCTTAAGGGCTTGAATAAGAAGTTAGAATCACGTAAGGCTATCGTCACAAAGGCAGATAAGGGCGGCACTATGGTTTTAATACACGATACAGACTATATAGAGAAAACTGAAAAGTTCTTTATGGAAAACGGAATAGTAGAAGTCAAGAAAGATCCAACCAAGAAATTTCAAACAGAAATAAAGAAACAAATAGATAACAGTGTGTTTCTATTCACAGAGGAGGAAAAGTTTAAACTGAAAGTAATGAATCCGCGAATCCCCGAATTACGATCACAAATAAATCTCCATAAAGTTGAAAAATCGATTCGCCCAATCGTTAATAACACCAGCAGCCCAAGTTATAAATTAAATAAAGAGCTAAATAACAGATTGAAGGCGGCATATACATATCGTCGGACTTTCAACATTAGCAACAGCTACGAATTTGCCGAGCAAATTAAAGACGTACTTATACCTCAGAATGCGTCACTAGCTTCATTGGATGTCACCAATCTGTACACAAACATTCCCGTAAAAGAAACGATTGAGATCATTAAGAACAATCTCCTCACTCATGGTAAATTGGCACTGGGGGAAGTGATTGAACTAGTGGAAATGTTGGAACATGTCTTGTCGTTCAATTACTTTACTTTCAATGGTAAAATTTATCAACAGAAAGACGGGCTGGCAATGGGGAACAGTTTAGCTGGGACGCTGGCTGACATTTTTGTAAATCACTTAGAAAACAAATTCTTTGATGAAAATCCTAATATCGCTGAGAAAATTGTATATTACAGGAGGTATGTGGACGACTCCATTTTATTATACAAAGGAGATAAAAATGATATCGAAAACTTAGCACAAAAAAATGAGCTCTCAACACCCGAAAATTAGATTCACCATGGAATTTGAAGAAAACAACCGTATAGATTACTTAGATTTAACACTAATAAAGAAAAATGGGAAGCATGAATTTAGCATATTCAGAAAACCTACGTGTACAGATCTAGTTATCAACGAGCGCTCTTGTCACCCACCGCGATACAAATGGGCATATTTTACCTCGATGGTATACAGGCTACTAAGATTGCCACTAAGCCAACACGAAGTAGAGAAGGAGTTAAGTATTTTAAAACAAGTGGCCGTAGCGAACGGATATACGTGTAAGCAGGTGATGAATATTTATAGGAAGATAAAGAAGAGGCAAATGGAACAAACAGAAGGAAGGCAGGTAGCAGTTAAGAGGAACAACAAGAAAAAATATGTAGCTCTCACTTACAATGGAAGAATTGCAGACAAAATTGAAAGATGCTTTCGTAAATCCGACGTTAAAATAGGGTTCCGAACAAATAACACGTTAAAATTGAAGCTCCGGCATAGAATGTGTAATAGTAGGAATAAATTTCAGGATTCAGGTGTATATAAAATCAAACGTAATGACTGCTGTAAGCAATATATAGGGCAGACTGGTAGGAACTTTGAAACCAGATTCAGGGAGCACACCTACTCTCAAAACAAAACAGCTTTTGGGGCGCATATGGCTGCGACAAAGCACTCAGTCACGAATATTGAAAACAACTTAGACATCCTGCATAGAGCTCACAAGGGACGGGTCCTTAACATTTTAGAAGAGATCGAAATATACACCCACAAAAATAAAGATCCGGATTTAATCCTCAACGAACAAAGCGAATTCAATCATAACGCCTAGTTTAGCATTTATGACGACCTACTAAGATGACAACTGTTGCGTATGGAGATCCAGGCCGAGGGATGAGAGATGGTGCGCGGTGGAGAAGCCGGAAGACGCGTGCAACGCCTGGCGTCGTTGACGGGGCCCTCCTGTGCGGCCCTCTTGCCCGCGGCGATGGACAGCAGACGACTGAGCGGACCGCGGCACAACACCAAAGTGGCGGGAACCACGGAAGCAGACCGTAGAAGAAATCAAGTTCACACCAGCACCATAGATATATAAATCACCCTATGCCTGTTAGATCGTATAAAAATGATAATTTTACTGTTTTTTAATCCTGACAAGTACAGATTTTAGCTTTGACATCTACATATTTTAATTAAATATTTTTAATATAAAAAAGATCTACTGAATACAGTATGTGCAAATGGAATGTAACAAATGTACCAGACGCCACCTGTCGGTAATAGTGTTATAATTAATATAAATGACGTGCACTCTGCCAACCAATTTTATGTGACGTAGCATGTGAAAGTTGCTGAATTGGACGGGTTACTCCTGTAACTTAAATATCAGGTACGTTCTGGTACATTTGATGTTGATAAGATAGGATGAAAAAGATTTGCTTTCGTGAAATAGTAAATTAGTATAATTATTTTTACAGATCTGAAGATGGTTCTGAATGAACCGAAACCGGTCATATGAATAATAAAAAAATTTGCAATCAAGACGGATTTTAAGTAACAGGTATAAAAATATTTGCAAGCCGGTGTATTTACAACATGAGCCCGAAATCTCTTTTGGTCGGCTTTGAAGGAAAATGGTTCTCCAGTAAGCAATTCAAGCATACTGTGTACTTCAAAGAATGTGGATCCATGATGTATTAAACTAGTGGTGTAAACGAAAACAAGTGCAGAAAATGTGCACTGTTAATCACTTCAACATCTAACAAACATCAGTGGAGTGTTATGTGTGTGGACATCCTAGGTTACACAAGGTGCGTTTTTAATGTTTTGTTTTTACTTGAGCCGGCCGTTGTGGCCGAGCGGTTCTAGGCGCTTCAATCAGGAACCGCGCTGCTGCTACGGTCGGAGGTTCGAAACCTGCCTCGGGCATGGATGTGTATGATGTCCTTAGGTTGGTTATGTTCAAGTGTTTCTAAGTCGGGGGGACTAATGACCTCAGATGTTAAGGCCCATATTGATCAGATCCATTTGAACCATTTTTTTTTTTTTTTTGGTTTTTACTTGTGACAAATGGTTCAAATGGCTCTGAGCACTATGGGACTTAACTTCTGAGGTCATCAGTCCCCGAGAACTTAGTACTCAAACCTAACTAACCTAAGGACATTACACACATCCATGCCCGAGGCAGGATTCGAACCTGAGACCGTAGCGGTCGGGCGGTTCCAGAATGTAGCGCCTAGAACCGCTCGGCCACCTCGGCCGGTTTTACTTGTGACGAACCAGTTTTTATTTGTAACAAACTTTGTGGCATGTACTACATAATATCCAGTAGCATGTCAACATGGTATGTGTGATACAGTCATAATCGAACAGGGCGTATACGAAAAAGTTTCTTAAACATCTTAAGATGAGAGTCTTAACTGTTGAAACCGGTAATCAGGAATAAACTGTAATGAATACGATTTTGGCTATTAGATTTTCTTCTGAGATCATCGGTGTCAACAATCGTCTAAGAAGCTCCCGTCTTCTGAGTTTTGTTATTGCAGTATCTTCCTGAACCTGAGCCTACGCAAAATAGAAATAAAAAGTCATAAAAATAAACCAACGTTACTTTAAAACTACAGTTGCAGCTGTCTTGTGCATTTATCAAGACGACGCACTGATGTTTTTCTTCTAAGTCCTTGTATTTTTGCAGCAGAAGCGTACATTTTTTCGCTGTCCTGGAATTCATTTCACGAAGTGCATTAGAACGGCAGCATCCTGAAGGTGTGAGTTTTCCTTTCGAGGAGACGGTAACGCCGACAAACAATCCTTTTAACTTGAGATGTTGGAAGCTCGCAGTGGCAAATCTAATGCATGTCGGCAGACAGTGCTATCTTTTTACTTAACTTGCAACTGCTCGCTCTCCCGGTGAAAAGGGATTTTATTTTATACTCATGCACATCACATCTTCTTCGAGAAGATAGAAAGTATAATGGGCAGTCAAATGAAAACTGAACAGATGGAAAAAAGTAAGTAAACTATTATTTCAATAGCAATCGCCGTAATTGTTAATATTCGTACATTTATCCCACTGAGAGACAAGGCGGTCAACGTCTTCATGGAAAAATGTTTGCGGTTAATTACGGAACCATGATTGTACCCACGCGTGCATCTCTTCGACCGAAGCAAATGCACGACCACGAATGCCTTTCTTCAGGGCCCCAAACATACAGAAATGGCGTATGGAGAGTCGGATCTGTATGGAGTATGTGTAAGGGCTTTTCAACGAAACTTACACAGCGCACTCGAAACAACGCTGGCAACACGCAGGCACGCATTTTTCTATGACGGAATTGACAAAAAATGGTTCAAATGGCTCTGAGCACTATGGGACTTAACATCTATGGTCATCATTCCCCTGGAACTTAGAACTACTTAAACCTAACTAACCTAAGGACATCACACAACACCCAGTCATCACGAGGCAGAGAAAATCCCTGACCCCGCCGGGAATCGAAGCCGGAAACCCGGGCGTGGGAAGCGAGAACGCTACCGCACGCGGAATTGGCAGTCTGTCTTACAGTGAGATAACTGTATTAACAGTTACGGCGATTACGTTTGAATTAATAAACGATTGACTCATTATATTCCATCAGTTCCGTTTTCATTTGACTATCCCTAATACATTAACTTATAAGTTTTGCACGGAAATACAGTAAAGCTCTTTCAGTCTCTAGAATATGATCACTTATCAGTACTCTTTCGAACACTGTTACTAGCTACACAAGTTCCTTGAAAATTAAAAAAAGCATCAACAATTTTTTAAAAATCTTCAGCTATTTACATTGCCCTTATTCAGAGCCGGCTCCTCAGCCGATAAAAAAAATTACACACATTAACACGCTGTATTGAAGAAAAATAACTGCATTCTGTAGTAACTAAAGTACTAATTGCATAAAGTTCTCAAAAAAAACCCTGAAAGTATTTATTGTTTATCGCATATTTTTCGTCACAATATTTTTCAATGACTGTCGTTCATTTTTTTTTTTTTTGGGGTCAGTTTTTGCGCTCCACCTTTGCTTGTATCCATGGCAGAGGCCTGTTCACCACACCTTTGGTAAGGCCCTGTTGACACTAGTTTCCAGGTTTCCTTAGGCCATTAACTGTGAGCGCAGTCAGGTATTACGTAGTATCCTCTCCTCCTCCTCTCCACCTTCATCACCAGGAACTCCTCCCAACTAATTCTACAATGAAAAAGAAATTTCTTTCAACATTTTTTTCTTTGAAAATTATGAATGAAATGATATTTAGTTTTTGTAGGTGTTTCATTAGACCACGAACTAATGAGTCAATGAGACAGGCGATACTGGTTATTTTGGACAACCTTCTTTATATTTGCTTGTTTCTCATTCAGTGCACATCATAAATCATACTCCGATCCATTCAATTCCTTGTTTTTATTTGCGTTGCTGTCATTGCCAAAAATCTACTTTCCCAACAATGAATACTGAATGCCACTCTGTTTTTCCATGTGCTGTGTTTGGGTAGTGTGTGTCTGTCTGTGCGTGTGTGTGTGTGTGTGTGTGTGTGTGTGTGTGTGTGTGTGTGTGTGTGTGCGCGGTTGATGAACGGTGAAGCAATTCCTCGTGCATCACGAGTGCTACAGCTCTTTCTCATAAAAGAAAGCCAACTATCCACATTGGGGAAGACACTTGTTACAAAACACGTTTCCTCTGCACCACTTCTCCCCTAACGACACTTGATTCGCTCGCACCCTGCACCCCCATTTGCAGTCAACCAAGTTAAATTGTATGCACAGCTGATAGGTCAGTTGACTTCTGTATTCCTTACTTCTAAAATGGAAGAGAATGGTGAAGACTTCAGGCTGTCAGTGCTTTGCGTCTGACGACTGCTACTAAATAATAATAATACATGTGTAGCACTACAGTTGCCATTACGTAGTAACTATTGCCCTGTGGTGTCAGTTACACTCATGCTCATAAATTAAGGATAATGCCGATACATGGTGAAACAACGCTCTGGTAGGCGGTTTGCGGGTTTAAAACACCCCGGGGTATGACCATGAGGTGCATTTGACCTGCGGTCGTCGCACGGCGGCGCTGGCAGCAGTCCACATATGCAGACGTGTGTTGGTGCAAGTCAGAGAACGGTGCAGTAAGTGTGCAGACGTTTCCAGACGTGCTAATGGTGACTGTGTGTTGAAAATGGCTCAAAGAACACATACTGATGACGTTATGCGGGATAGAATACTACGGCGACTGGCGGCTGGTGAAACACAGCAGGTCGTAGCACGGGCCGTCCGTGTGCCGCAAAGTGTGATCTCAAGATTATGGCAACGATTCCAGCAGACAGGAAACGTGTCCAGGCACTAGAGTACGTGACGTCCACAGTGTACAACACCACAAGAAGACCGATATCTCACCATCAGTGCCCGCAGACGGCCACGGAGTACTGCACGTAGCCTTACTCGGGACCTTAACGTAGCCACTGGAACAGTTGTCTCCAGACACACAGTCTATAGACGACTGAATAGACATGGTTCATTCGCCTGGAGACCTGCAAGGTGCATTCCACTGACCCCTGGCCACAGGAGAGCCCGTAAAGCCTGGTGTCAAGAACACAGTACATGGTCATTGGAACAGTAGTCCCAGGTTATGTTCACGGACGACTCCAGGTATAGTCTGAGCAGTGATTCTCGCCGGGTTGTCAACTGTCGTGTACCAGGAACCGGATACCAGCCCCTTAATATCCTTGAAAGGGACGTGTGTGGAGGTCGTGGTTTGATGGTTGGGGGTGGGGTTATGATAGGTGCACGAACACCCTGCATATCTTTGACGGAGGAACTGTAATAGGTCAGGTGTATCGGGATGTCATTTTGCAGCAGTATGTCCGCCTCTTCAGGGGCGCAGTGGGTCCCACCTTCCTCCTGATGGATGATAACGCACGGCCTCACCGAGCTTCCATCGTGGAGGAGTACCTTGAAACAGAAGATATCAGACGAATGGAGTGGCCTGCCTGTTCTCCAGACCTAAACCCCATCGAGCACGTCTGGGATGCTCTCGGTCGACGAATCGCTGCACGTGTTCAAACCCCTAAGAAACTTCAGGAGCTCCGACAGGCACTGGTGCAAGAATGGGAAGCTATACCCCAACAGATGCTCGACCACCTGATCCAGAGTATGCCAACCCGTTGTGGTACGAGTGCATGGTAATGATATGTCATATTGATGTTGGGGTACTTGCGCAGGAAAAAGTGGCGTTTTGTAGCACATGTGCTTCTGGACGGTTTTCTCAACTTATCACAAATACCATGGACTTTCAGATCTGTGTTGTGTGTGTTCCCTATGTGCCTATGCTATTAGTGCCAGTTTTGTGTAGGGCCACGTTCTGTGGCACCACATTCTGCAGTTATTCTTAATTTATGAGCATGAGTGTAGTCTGTTTTGGAAGTGAGTATTACAGTAATTTCTGGACCACTGGAGGAAGTATGAGGGCATGCTGAAAATTAATGTCTCCAAACTGTCTATATGAACACTAAAAAGGTTTTTAAATAAAACAGACTTCATTAATTTTCTCCAACTTTATACATCACATCTGCATATTTATTTTTCGGCGTAACCAACCTGGCGATGTACTCATTTCTCCCAACGAGAGATCAGTTTGTTGATGCCGTCACTGTAGAGTGTTTGACTCTGTTAATGGCGCCACAACCTCATCTCTACTTGAACCGCTTCATCACTATCAAAGTGAAGTCCTCGAACGTGTTCTTTAAGCTGTGGAAACATGAAAATCGAGTGAGCCCAAGTCGGGAGGATGATGGATGACGGTGAAACCAAGGCGTCGGATTCTTGCTGATGTCGCAGGACCCTGCATGGTCTGGCACTGTCTTGCTGAAGGAGCGGGCGCTCCATGTGTGAACGAAATCTTCGAATTCGTGCTTTCAGTTTTCTGAGGGTCTCACAGTACCTTGCAGAGTTTGTAGTTGTGCCTTCAGGTAGGAATTCCAAAAGTACCATACCTTGAACATCTGGACACACCGTTAGCATGAATTTGCCAGCTGACGGCAAGGTCTAAAACTTTTATGGCGTCTGTGATCCATTATTGAGGAACTCCCACTGATGCTCTCTTGTTTTCGGGGTCAAAATTAGGAATCCAGTTTCCATCACCTGTCACAATGTTGTTAAGGGAACCATCACCCAAACGCTCCAAACGCAAAGGAAATTGTTGGCAGATGTCGAACCTCCTCTGTTTCATTTCAGGAGTGAGTTTTCTACATCGCACTTCTGCAATGGTGGCCTGTACACGCTCTCATGAAATGGCACACTTACTTGAGAGCTGCGTCTGCGTTGTCCGACGATTTCCTCTTATCAGTTCTTTACTCCGATTCCGATGAGGCTCGTCGGTTGCTGTACGCGGTTGCGGTTGTACACTCCGAGATCCGTCACATTCGTTGAGGTTAGCACCACTGTTTCCTTCATTACGACCAGGAACAACCCAAAATTTGCACATTACTAACGTCATCACTGAACACAGCTTTCATTCTTCTATGGATTTCAGTTGGAGGCACGGTTCCTGCTGTGATAAATTCGATTACAGCATGCTGTTTCTGACGTACCAACGTAGTTACATTACCCATGCCACGTTACACAGTACAATTCGGAGCCCTCTAGCGGCAGAGGGTTGAAACTTGCGTCAGCGAAGCGGGAAAGTCGACCCAGTAACAAGGCATACCCTAACTGATATTGAGAAGAGAAAAAAAATTTCGAAAGCATTTCTTCTCTGCACGCTTTCTTATCTAGATCTTGAAGATATTTTCATGAGATATTTATCATTTGTTACATATAAGGAAGAGTCAAATAAAAATGGAGGCGAGGGAGAGAAAAGAGTAAATCGTTTATTGTTCCATTAAGTTTCGGGTGTGCAGCCGCAAGAATTTTCCTTCTTCTTCTAATATTTCGGCTGTATAACGTTCAGCCATCTTCAGAGTGAGCCGCAAGACTGCCGCTCCAGTGCTCGCTTCGTCCCTTTATACTCGTGTACCGAGCAACTACGCATGCGGCCGCAGATGCAAATGCGCCAGAGACGTTGGTCGGCGGCAGAGACGTGCAAAGTGCGCGAGTTACATCTATGACTCCGCAGTCGGTCTGTGTTGGCATGCCGATATATCATTATGAGGTGCACTGTGATGACGTATTTGTGAGTTTATTACACCAAGTGCCGGATTCCATGATTCTATCTCTATTAATTAAATTGGACGTCAAGCGAATCTCAATTGCCTGCTTCACTATCGAGTCCCAAAAAGATGAAGTAGTTGCCAAAATTTCGACGTTGTCATACAACATACTGTGACCTGTGTCGATACAGTGCTCTGCCACTGCCACTGCCACCTCTGGTGTTCTGTACATCTTTCTTGGATAGTACGAATTGTTTGTCCAATGTAAGAAAGGCCACATTCACATCGAATTTTGTGAACTCCAGCTTTTCGGAGCAGCAAATCATCTTTGACGGAGCCCACGAGTGCAGCTGTCTTGGGTGGAGGATGAAAAATCACTTTTACTTTGTGTCTGCTGAGAATCCGTCCTATTTGTGATGACGGGCTACCCACATATGGCAGGAAGGCCATCGATTTAAAGGTTTCTTCGTCTTCTTCTGCTTTCTTTGTAGCCTTTTTCGGTTTCGTTTTCAGTGCCTTCTGTATTTGCTGTGGGGAGTACCCATTGTCTTCAAACACTCTTTGTAAAAGGGAAAGTTCATCTTGCAAACTGCTTTCGTCAAAAATAATATACGCTCTATGGGTCAAAGTTCGGAGAACACTCATCGTCTGGGCAGGATGGTGGCAGCTATTTGCACGGAAATAAAAATCCGTGTGCGTTGGCTTCCGATACACTTCATGTCCCAAAGTGTCGTTCTCTCTGCGCCGAACCAGAACATCCAAGAACGGAAGGCATCCCTCCTTTTCAATTTCCATTGTGAACTTTATTTGACAGTGGAGGTAGTTCAGATGTCTTAAGGAATCCTGCAAGTTATCTTCACCATGGGGCCAAACTACAAAGGTATCATCTACACACCTCCAGAATACCGTGGGTTTCAACTCAGCAGGTTCAAGCGCCTTCTCCTCGAAGTCTTCCATAAGTAAATTGGCCACCAGAGGGGATAAAGGACTACCCATGGCGACTACGTCCGTCTGTTCAAAAAATTCTTTGTTAAATAAGAAGTATGTAGAGGTCAGAACATGTTTGAATAAATCTGAAATCTCTTTGTCAAAACTTCTTTCAACAAGTTTTAGAGACCAACGTCTCTGGCGCATTTGCATCTGTGGCCACATGCGCAGTTGCGCGGTACACGGGTATAACGGGACGAAGCGAGCACTGCAGCGGCCGTCTTCCGGCACACTCTGAAGGTGGCTGAACGTTAAACAGCCGAAATATTAGAAGAAGAAGGAGAACTCTTGCGGCTGCACACCTGAAACTTAATGGAACAGTCTTTGCGCTGCCAAAACCTGAAGATTCACAAATCGTTTATTATTTCAAAAGTAAACGCCGTAATTGTCAATATATTCATCGCACTGTGAGACGTGACGTACGCCGTCTTCATGGAAAAATGTTTGTGGTTGCCTCTGGAACCGTGACTGTACCCAAACATGCACCTAGTTGTGCAGACCAAATCGACGGCTGGGAACGGCTTTCTTCACGGATCCAGAACTACAGAAATTGCACGGGGAGAGATCGGGACTGTGTGAAACTTCTCAGTGAAATTCCTGCAGCGTACTCGAAACAATCTTGGGAACATTTAATGTATTCACAACTGCGAATATGGACAACCATCAGCTGTAGAATGGAATGACAACAATGACAATTTGTGCCGGACTGGGACTCGAACCCGGATTGCCCGCTTATCCCGACAGGTTGCCCTACCAGTTGGCTATCCGTGCATGACTCACGGCGGTGTCGGCGGATAAATACGATATTGCTGTGCCTGTTTTATTCCGAATTACGGTGCAAGTTACTTTGCGTCGTAATTCGGAATAACACAGGCACTGCAATATCGTACCTTGGAAACATGTTAGCGGGAATTGCGAAATTGTTTCGACGACATTGCAGAAGTTTCGCTGGGAAGCCCTCACACGTCCTCCAAACAGCCGGAAACTCTCCCCATGCAATTTCATACAGGCACGATTCCGTAGTCTAACAATACCACCACTTGCAAAGTAGGTTAGAAATCAGATTACTAATGTTGCTCACGCAGCATATGTTCGCTTAATCGGGCAACAACAAAGTTATTGACTGTGGATGGTATCGTCAGAATCGAAAGAATGAAGTCACTGAAAAAAGTCATTAATTTTGGCACTTATCTTGAATGGATTCCCACGTAGATTTCGTCGAAGTTGTTATGGCTCATCTTGTTGATTCTAGGGTGATTCCACTTTGACTGCTAGAAGGTCCAGATCTGTATTTTAGCAATATTTGAAGATCTAACAAATGGGTTTTTCAGGAAATTCTTAATGATCAATAAATTCCAGATCAGAACAATGGTATGGTAGAAATAATTTTTGACTTGGTGTTCACGATCCACATTTTTATTAAACTTCTTGTAAATTCACATATACTTCTTCTTAATTGTCACATCATCAAGAAAACAGTTTTGTATCAATCTTCATATATTTAATTTCCACTTTTGCCAAACACAAGACTTGACTGTTCTTTTAGAAAGCGAAATAACAACTTAACTTCTGCAAAGTGAAACGAAGACTGCTCTGTGCGCATTCGTGCCAAAACGGTTACAAGTAAGTCGAAGATTATGACAGTCTCACAGAAATTAATACACACAAGAACCATATCACTGAAATATATCGATACATAGGTGTACCCATACATTAATAAAACCAAATGTGAATATTGTCACAAAAGCCAGCCGAAGTGGCCGTGCGGTTCTAGGCGCTGCAGTCTGGAACCGCGAGACCGCTACGGTCGCAGGTTCGAATCCTGCCTCGGGCATGGATGTGTGTGATGTCCTTAGGTTAGTTAGGTTTACCTAGTTCTAAGTTCTAGGGGACTAATGACCTCAGAAGTTGAGTGCCATAGTGCTCAGAGCCATTTGAACCATTTTATTGTCACAAAAGTATCTCTGCTACTTCGCACAAAAGTAGTACGATATTACTGGTATCGAGAACTGGGGTTGGAGTGCCGTAATGGTCACGTAAATAAAGAACCATTACAGTAGGGAACGGGGTTGGGTTGTTTGGGGAAGGAGACCAGACAGCGATGTCATCGGTCTCATCGGATTAGGGAAGGACGGGGAAGGAAGTCGGCCGTGCCCTTTCAGAGGAACCATCCCGGCATTTGCCTGGAGCGATTTAGGGAAATTACGGAAAACCTAAATCAGGATGGCCGGACGCGGGATTGAACCGCCATCCTCCCGAGTGCGAGTCGAGTGTCCCTCGTTTTCATTTGACTGCCCGTTACATGTGGTTGACTTTTACCGTCAAAAATGCGTGGTACAAAGCACGAACTTTTTGTATACTGGGTGGACCATGTTATTCATACATTTGTTTCACAAGTTGTAGCCTCTAACACATCGTGACACGTTTTGATACTGTTAACTGAGAAAAAGTGTTATTACTGGTAACTTATGGCACCTATGTTAGAATATCACAAAATTGTGACAGTAGTAACGATGTTTTAAAAATAATTTACTTTCATGAGTAAACACAATGGAACCTTTACGGCTTCTACTCTCTCAGAAAATTTCATTTTACTCCCCTCCCCCCACCCTCTTCCCATGTGGGAAATTACCATTGCATTAGTACATTCCGCCCGCCAAGCGCCTTTTTGAGGTACCAATGTTGTTGGAGTCCAGAGTAATTGCCGGCCGCGGTGGTCTAGCGGTTCTGGCGCTGCAGTCCGGAACCGCGGGACTGCTACGGTCGCAGGTTCGAATCCTGCCTCGGGCATGGGTGTGTGTGATGTCCTTAGGTTAGTTCGGTTTAAGTAGTTCTAAGTTCTAGGGGACTTATGACCTAAGATGTTGAGTCCCATAGTGCTCAGAGCCCCCCCCCCCCCCCCCCAGAGTAATTCAAGAAGACGCCTGGAGTACAAGCAGAGGGAACTGCGGTGGCGGCGCAGCCTAGCAGAAGGGCCGCGGATACCGCTGTGTCCGTTGCGCGGCGGCCGGAGCGCAGGGGGCGCTGGCTAGGCCGATGGGGCGCGCAGGGTTCAGCGGTGACGTCACGCGGTGGTGCGCGGAGCCGGGCCGGGGCAGGGCAGGGCTCGCTCGATATGGTGGGGAGCAGCAGCGGCGGCAGGTGCAGGTAGCAGCCGCACCAGGTAGCAGGGGCACCGCCAGCTCTGGCTGCCGTAGCGGTGCGCTGCGGCCGTGCAGCCCGCGACGTGGCCCCCTAATCAAAGCTGCCCAGCCAGCGACAACACAGAGGTCGCTGTCCGCAGGTGCGGCCTGTACGCACTTCCTCTTACCGTGTTCTCCTATCAACTAAAGTCCTTTTAACGCAAAGAAAATTAAACACACATTCGTTTTATAAGCTCAAACGTTTTCTTGCTTCACTCAATATTTATTCACTTTCCACACTCCTCTTCACCTTTTGCATTAAGGTATCTTCAGTGAATCTAAGCTGGAATAATGCAGTTTTATTTTCATATGCGATGCTTAGAGATCTTAAGGGGAGCCGGAGGTGGTCAAATCCAAAAAATTACGATTTTTTTTTTTGCTACCGAAAATTACTTGGAACATTCCTCTTTAATGTAAACTTTGAATTATTGTTCTACTCGCCCTAGACGTGGAGCTATTACCATTTTCCCCCACGCCTGCAGAGGAAATGGGCGGCCGCTGAATGCATCTAACACCCTCTCGTGACTTCCTGGCGAACTGCTTGGGATTTTCTCGGCCTGTTACGCATACAGCGCCTTACGTTACGCATACAGCGAGTGTGCAAGGGTTGGCTACATTGTTTTCTGTGACAAATATTACCCGTATTTCCTTACAGCTTACTCCTGTTTTCCTCAGAATTTCGAACATCTTGCTCCATTTAATATTGTCGTACACTTTTGTTCTGGTTACGATGCCACGTTTTAGTAACCGTGTATAGAAGAAGAGGAAGAACGTAGAGAAAAGAAAATTAACACTAATACCAAGTTGCGATACTACAATGAATAAGAGCGCGGAACATCGTATCTTTGCTGTTTACCGTTTCGAATTAGTTCAGTGTTGCGCCTGTTGTGGGTAGTATTATACTTCTTGTGTAAAGCGGGTAATACGCAGTATGTACAAGAATCAGGAGGCAACAATAAAACCAATTTTTCATGACTTAGCACAGCCAGAATTGTTACACAAATGTCTACACGGAAAGACGCAGAATCCTAATGAGACCGTAAACAATTTGATTTGGAAAGTGATTCCTAAAAGGGTGTTTGTAAGCATAAAAACACTGCACTTTGGCTTTTATGATGCAATAGCAACCTACAACCAAGGGAACAGTTTGAAGTGTGAAGTTCTGAAGGCATTAGGATTTACAGCTGGGGTGAACACTGTACGAGCACTAAGAAATATTGACAGAGAAAGGTTAAGAGGAGCAGAAAGAAGAGAAAGGCATATGAAGTATGATGGAACAACAGGCCAGAAAAGAAGACAGAAGAGGAAGCTTTTGGAGGATGAAGAAGAAGACTCTGATAATCCATCCTATAGTGCAGGAATGTATCGAGAAACTTTGATAGCCATTTCCCGTAAATTAGAATTTTTCGAATATAAGAAACATTTTCTCAAAATCCACTCAAGCTAGAGAGATGAAATTTTTATACAGCACTCCTAGTGGTCAAACTTACATTGTAACACAGTCATTTGGCAATATGTTCAGTAGTTTCATTTCAGTTTAATTATAAAGCAATTATTTGTAAAAAAAAATTTGGGTCATTAATAAAAAAATAATTGGAAGGAAACTAGAAAAGATACTCCAAAATCCCTCTGTCATAACTGCAATACTAAACCACTCTATATGTAAAAAAAAAATTCAAATTTTTCTATTTAGTAGTTTATTCATAAATGTTCCTCAAACTTAGTGATTTTAACATGGGCAGCATAGGCACCTCCGGCTCCCCTTAAAACATTCACATCATAATTTTGACTTTAATAAGTTACTATTTGCAGTTATTCGTTTTCCAGATTGCACAGCAATTTCACTTACAAAACACTGGCACATTATCACGTCGCGATCTTTTTGTTTCGCACTTACATTTCGTCAGCTAACTGGAGCACTAGTACTGGTGTGGCACGAACTGTAAATTTTTCTTATGAGAACTGAGAGTGATTTCTGTTGTAATTGCTTCTCCATGCGATGCCTCTTTTCTCATTTGTTGATGAAGCTGTT
Source organism: Schistocerca serialis cubense (assembly GCF_023864345.2). Lineage (NCBI taxonomy): Eukaryota > Metazoa > Arthropoda > Insecta > Orthoptera > Acrididae > Schistocerca > Schistocerca serialis. Next base: position 220,271,318 of record NC_064639.1, on the reverse strand, counting down.
GTCAGCTTAACGACATAAATGCTGCAAACTAGCGACAGTTAATTTCTGCCGGCCGGAGTGGCCAAGCGGTTCTAGGCGCTACAGTCCGGAACCGCGCGACTGCTACGGTCGCAGGTTCGAGTCCTGCCTCGGGCATGGATGTGTGTGATGTCCGTAGGTTGGTTAAGTTTAAGTAGTTCTAAGTTCTAGGGGACTGATGACCACAGAAGTTAAGTCGCATAGTGCTCAGAGCCATTTGAACCATTTAGTTAATTTCTGTCCTCCCTATTTATGTGATAGTGTGTTTGCTTCCGTACATTTGTGCATCCGTCTTCTTTATTTCTTTTTTTTTCTTTTATTACTTCGGAGATGTTAACCTTTTGTTAAAATATTTTTGAGGGGATAGGATTGAGTCCAATCAGGGAGAGGGCTGCGGAAAAAACGGTTCAAATGGCTCTGAGCACTATGGGACTTAACTTCTGAGGTCATCAGTCCCCTGAACTTAGAACCATTTAAACCTAACTAACCTGAGGATATCATACACATCCATGCCCGAGGCAGGATTCTAACTGCGACCGTAGGGGTCGTGCGGTTCCAGACCTCAGCGCCTAGAACCGCTCGGCCACCCCGGAGGGCTGCGGAAATTTGACTGTATATCTAACAACTATCGCGGAGGGGGTTGATAGTCCTAGGTGATCGGATGAATGTATTTTTATTTCAGATGTTATTTGGAGGGCATAACGGGAGAGTGAGGTGAAGTGAGTTGTGTGGCATTAATCATCTGTTGGGATGTTACTCTACTATTTTATCTGTTAATGTCAATAGTGAGCTGTTTGACATTTACTCTTAGTCTTTTTTTATGTTCACAGTTCTCATAAGAGAAATCTGCAGATAGTGGCAGACCAGTAATAGTGTTCCACAGCAGTTAACTTACGAGATATGAAAAATAACAACCAGAAGGATCGTGACGTGAAAATATGTTGGTGTCTTACAAGTGACACTAACCTAACCTATAATAAGACTAGAGGGAACGGGAATTTCGTCCGCAATAACGAATAACTATAAGTAATAATTTATTAATGTAAACATTATAATAACCGCTAACTTATAAGTATCGCGTAGAAGAATTTGTATTATTCCAGATTAAAGCTAAAGAAGCTGCCATAACGTAAACGGCGAAACGGGCCTGGAACATAGAGAAATATAGATTGCATCGAAAACAAGGCGTTTCAGTTTATAAAACCAATATTTGTAATCTAGCTGCGGATTACTAACATAGGCATTTTATTGTTTCATTGCTGTTAACAAACGAAGTATGTAGTCTCTTTACCTAATGCATTTTGTACTGTACAGATCGTAATGGCATCACTGGAAACTGTACGTCTTGATCTTGTTCCAGAATTAGTTGGCGTTTGGAATGATATGTCGTGGCAATGATGGGAGCTGCAAGCTGATAAGCTACATCTGGATGTGTGCTTCGCAAGCCGTTTTGCGGCGTGTAGCGGAGGATGTTCCGTGTACTAGAGTCACTTTCGGTCGCATATGGTTCCAGTGTCACTTTCCCCCGTTTCCTGTTCCAGTGCTGTGCGGTTCGTACGAACAACGATTGCTCGTAATCTCTCTGATTTAATTTTGATGGTCTTTTCGCGAGATATGCGCAGGAGGAAGCAATATATTGGTTGACTTTTCTGGAACGTAAATTCTCGGAATTTTAACAGTAAACCATACAGTGATTCAGAATGCCTCTTAAAACGTCTGCCACGGGAGCTAACTGACGTTTACTGTGCCGCTTTCGTGCTTTGTAAATGAATTCTTTGGAGATTTTTCCTCTATCAATTCTGTCTCGTACGGATCCCGGACTCACCAGAAATATTCAAGTATTGGTCGAACGTATGTTTTGCAACCTACTTCTTTTGATGGACTAGAGGACCTGAGGATTGTTCCAATGAGTCTTAGTCAGCCGTCTGCCTTACTCGCAATAAATTTTGTGTGTTCGTTCCACTTCGAATCGCTCCATACGTATACTCCTAGATATTTAGTGTAAGTAACTATTCCAGTGATTGTTCTGCAACCGTATAATCGTACAATAAAGGGTCTTTCTGTCTATTTATTCGCAGTGTGTTCCATTCACTCTCAGCACCAAGCGACGACTCTCTGCAGGTCTTTCTGCATTGCGCTACAATTTTCTAGCGTTACGACTTCTTTGTATACAACTGAATCGTCCGCGAAACGCCTCGTGGAAGTTCCGATGTTATCTACTAGGTCATTTATACTGTGAAAAGTAATGGTACTATAACACACACAAGGAGCAACTCCGAAGTTATTTGTAGTCTGAAGACTTCTCTCCGTTCAGAATTACATGCTAGAGAGGGGGCGTATCTGGCGGGAGGAGCAGTAAAATAACGGACGGTGCAAACCGAGATAGCTGCGAGGCTTGATCAGAACATACACGTATTATAAATTAAAGGCCACTGATGGGTTTTCTTTCTGTGAAGGCTCGTCTCAGGATCTTTTTTAGGGATTTTGATACGGTATTCGCCGATAGATTGACTCACAAAGAAGGTCTGTGTAAACGGTCACCAAACAGCCGCATACACTAAGGGGCGAGGTAGGATCAAACAAAGCGTCCCCGTTCAAGTGTGACCGCCGTTCATACGCTTTAAAGTGAATGTCTATCGTCGAATGAATATCTGTATCGCCTTTAGGCAGGGCGGAGAAGCGTACTTTCAAGCTGTTTGCTATATAGACTGGCGTCCTATCAGCCCTTCGAACCTTAAACATAATGGCTTTCTGTATAATTTACACTAGGTAAAATTGTGGTCCTACGAAGGACGTAGGAGGAGGTGGTGAAGGATGAGCAAGACAAGAAGAAGGAGGAGGAGAAGCAGAAGGAGCGATAATTAAGATGGGATAGAAGCAACTAGCAGTAGCTGTGTAATATATCTGGAAAATGGACCCTTTCACCAAAAATATTAACAGAAACGCATGAAAAATTGCTAAAATCAACACTTTAAAGCTCTCCCTCATTCTGTGTATGAGTCTGTGCGTGTGTGTGACAATATCTAATAGCTGTGATAACATCGCGACAGCCTTACAAATAAAATCCATGGTGGATATACACGTTACGTTTACTGGAAACTTATTTGTTTAGTAAGTCTCTCGAGGGAAACGAAAGAAAAATAAAGTAGGCATAGATTTTCACACCTTGTTCGTTCATAAGAATATTAATAATGACCTATTATAACTACTACATCATACCAGTTTAAAAATTCTTGGTGGATAGTAGAGGCCAAATTTACTGCAGTGTAATTTATTTCCTAAACTTCCAGAACAGAACGTGCATTAAAAAATCCAGACTTCGTTTGCACAAAACATACACAAAAGATAAAAAATTATGTAAGGGACGATCAGAAAGTTTCCCGTTGAGGACATTGGTGCAGCATATATGCAACGTAGCGCGATGCGGGAATATAAATACAGACATGCATGCATGGGATTGGTGTGGAATTCATCTCTTTCCAACTTGCGTGCAGTAAATGCGGAAACGTGAACTATGACGAAGTTATTACCAAATGCATTCAGGCCTCTATTGGAGAATGAAGAATATGTACTGGGCAGCATGCCTGTCGAAAATCATCATTGTGGAATGGTGCACGAACTTCCGTGGAACAAGGCATGCTGCTATTTCATGAAAACACGCGTTCCCATATCGCAAATTTTACACCAACTCTTGTGGAAGACACTCGAGTACCTGCCCTATAGTGCTGACCTCTCCCCATGCGATTATCACGCCTTCGGCCTCTTAAAAGAGGCCATGAAGAGCCCGCGGTTCCTGTCGGACGAGAACGTATAGCAGGCAGTTACAGACTTCTTCACGCAGCACGACCCTTTTTTTTACCAAACGGGTCTCTTCAACCGGGTGCGTCCGTGGGATGATTGCCTCAATGCTCACGGCGATTTTTCGTGGTTGGTGTACCGATTGGGGACTGTACGGCCACCTAAAGTAAACGGTTTGGTGGTCCCTTACATTAATTTGTTGGACTGATGCAGTCTGAGAAGATATAGAACATACAGATGAAGGTTTTCTTACTTTATTTTATTGGTTTACTTTTATTTATTTATTTAAATGTTTTGTCAGACCCTCATTGTCAGAATATAATTTACTGAATGATGACTGAAAAATTTATAAAGAAAAGGAACTAAACAATTAATTAAACATGGAAAAAGGAGAATATAAGAAGAAATAAAGCGTTACTGAGAAAATTTGACAACTAACGCGAGACATTCCTGTATAGAATATGATGAGTTTGCCACAAGGGAACAATTCAACTTTCGTTCGAAGAACTGGTACGTACCACTCAATTTTTTCAGTTATACTGGAAGCCAATTGAAAATCAGACCTGCTAAGCACTACACCCCTTTCTCTAGCGTTCTTAAGGTAGTGCTATCCAAATGTAAATCATTTCTCTGTCTAGTATGACGCTGAAGGACGCTGCAGTGTCTTCTGAATGAGTCAATATTGTCAACATCAAATCATGAATAACAATAATAACACTCAAAACTCAATAACCATTCAGATTATCATAAAAATTATAACAAGTAAAAAGCCAAGACTGATGAGGGGTTTCCAAAACCCACACAGCTGTATGAAGGTGCTTTTTTAGCAACTAGATTTCACGTCAATATGGAAGCCTCTTCAGGTTTACCTGACAAGAATACAAATCGCTGTGTGAAATTTTTGAAATGGTAGGTATACAGAATCATAGTGTTGGCGTTAACAATAAACAATGACGAGTACTCAGAATGGTGACGGCACTTTGAGCAGTGGGCGTTACATTTCAGATGTGTTACGACCCGTAGCTCTACCCTTCATTCGATCCCTGCGAAACCCTACACTTCAACAGGATAATGCAGGACCGAATGTTGCAGGTCCTGTACGGGCCTTTCTTGATACAGAAAATGTTCGACTGTTGCCCTGGCCAGCACATTCTCCAGATCTCTCACCAACTGAAAACGTCTGGTCAATGGTGGCCGAGCAACTGGCTCGTCACAATACGCCAGTCACTACTCTTGAACTGTGGTATCGTGTTGAAGCTTGGTGGTTGTTCTGGGTACTGATTTCTCAGGATCTATGCACCGAAATTGCGTGAAAATGTAATCATATATCAGTTCTAGTAAAATATATTTGTCCAATGAATTCCCGTTTATCATTTGTATTTCTTCTTCGTGTAGCAAGTTTAATGTCCAGTAGTGTACTTCAGGAAGAAGAAATAAAAACTGTATACTTTTCCAATTACATTGTAAATCTGTTAGAGACGAGAAGAATTAGAAAGACTTGTTGAACAGAATGGATAGGTTCTTGAAAAGAGATTATGCTGTGAATAGTAAAAAAAGTGAAAGAAGGGTTATGGTGAAATCAGACAATGCCGAGGGAACTAAATTATGAAATAAGACACTGAAAGTATCACATCACTGACGATGGCGAAGTATAGACGATATAAAATGCAGATTGGAAGTAGCAAGAAAAAAGATTCTGAACAAAAAAAGTTTACGTTGAACTTAAATTTAAGTGAAATGAAATGATCGTATGGCATTTTTGGCCGAGATGTCCCATTCGGGTTTGGCTGCCAAGTGCAAGCCTTATTTGATTCGGCGCCACATTTGGCGACTTGCGGCCCATGATGAGGATGAAATGACGATAAGGACAACACAACACCCAGTCACTGAGCGGAGAAGATCTCCGACCCGCCTGGCAATCGAACTCGGGCCCCGGGCATGGGAGGCAAACACGTAACCACTCTTTTTAATCTCATTTTGTTCTATATTGTTCGTTGAATTTATTCGGGGCGGACGCCCGATGACACCCGTTCAGGTTGTTCGTTGATGCGTTCACTGAGGTTTTTTTTTTTTTTTTTTGCTAAGGGTAGTTAACCCTCTGACCGAACACGATGAGCTTCCGTGCCGGCTACCACTCCGCTAGGCAGGCGGACATAAATTTAATGTTACGAAGTCTTTTCTGAAAGTATTTGTTTGGAGCAAGCCTCATGTGGGAGTGAAACGTTGGCAACAAAATGCACATACAGAAAGAGAACAGAAGGTTTTGAAATGTGGTGCTGCAGACGAATGCTGAATATTATATGGGTGGATCGGACATCTACATCAGACAGTGACTGCAGTCTGGGAGAAAATATATTTATTGTCCATTTTGACTAAAAGAATATAAAAGTTGATAAAGAGGAAATTCAAATTTCTAGAACTTGTAGAGGGGAATGAGTATATAATATTTTGAATGGAAGCCATGTCCGGAAACGTACTGTTTGCGTTATACTAGGATTTTATCGTGGTATACAGTGGAGTAGATGGGATGATGTGTACTACGTCAGACGGTCATCTGATGTAACGTGACGTCTGCCTTGCTGCGAGACCTATTCAATGCCTGTGCGTCTCCGAAACATGGGTCGGTACACATTTTCAGATTACGCGGACATGCTCCTTGTCTATGTCGAAGATCTAAATAACGGAAGATCTGCTAGTCGGCTGTATCACGAACGTTTTGCTCAACGTAGCACACCATCGCACAAACGTTTTGCCCAAGCTACGCAGCGGATCCGTGTAACAGGTAGGCCGGACTGCGGTGCTCTACGGCAACACAGTACGGCCGAATTTGAAGATGTACCGCATTGAAGAAAACCCGTCAACGAGCATTCTAACAATTGCCGGTGCAATAGCTGTTAGTAACAGCATCGTCTGGAACGTTCTGCGTGAGCAACAGTTGCAGCCAAACCACTTACAAAAGGTACACGCTTTGGCGCCAGCGGATTTTGGTTCAAATGGTTCAAATAGCTCTGAGCACTATGGAACTCAACATCTTATGTCATAAGTCCCCTAGAACTTAGAACTACTTAAACCTAACTAACCTAAGGACATCACACACACCCATGCCCGAGGCAGGATTCGATCCTGCGACTGTAGCAGTCCCGCGGTTCCGGACTGCAGCGCCAGAACCGCACGGCCACCGCGGCCGGCAGCGGATTTTGCCTACTGCACGTGGTTCCTGCACCGCCGCATCGACACGCCCCTGCTCCCACGTTCACAAGTTCACAAATGAGTAAGTTCACTAAGGACTGTGTTCTGAATTCGCCAAACCGCCTTGTCTGGGCAGAAGAAAAACTCTCTTGCCACGCACGTTCAGGGATCTCAGCAGCCGTTTGGTATTAATGTGTGGCCAGGTATTCTGGATAGCCATGTGATTAGTCCATACCTCCTTTCACTCAAAGTGACTGGTCCTGCATACCCGATCTTTCTACGAAACGCATTGGACCCGTTTTTGGAGGCTGTGTCACTGAATGTCCGTCAGGAAAAGTTGTTTCAGTATGATGGTGCACCAACTCACTTCTCGCATGTGGTTCGGTGATATCTCAACAGACGATATGGTGAATGATAGACAGGCAGAGGTAGTCCAACTGTGTGGCCGCCGCGATCGCTGAGTTGAGCTTCTATGGAATATTTCTTGTGGCGTCGTATGCGAAGTTTAATTTACGAGACTCCTGTGACTACCGAGGAAGACCTGCTGGTACGAGCTCTGGTCGGTGCACTAGAAAGTGAAGAGACACCATGTGCGATAGAGAGTCTGTACCAGAATATGTTTCATAGGTACAATGTCTGTAACAACGTTGGTGGTCGCCGCATCAAACCGCTGTTGTAATGGATTAGTACTGTTCTCTATGTACAGTACACCAGCTTCTTTTTTGTTTTGGAATAATGTAAACACGTAATGTTTAAGTGTTAATACAAACAAATGTGATTAAGTGATAAATGGATGTTTCATTATGTTTCCTTTCGAGTTGTTAGCTAATAACTGCACTGCGTCACGCCTAATTCAATGCCTCAAGCAGAAGAGGAAGAGTTAGACATCTGAACTGAAACCGTCGTAGAACGGAAACAGTACGTTTCCAGACATGGGTTCCTATTCAAAATATTATTGGGTATGTACTCAATCACCTCCGCAAGTAACCTGTACAACACAACCTGAGGCATCAAAGAATAGTCAGTTTTGTAGTGAAGTGCACGAGCGGTTCTAGGCGCTTCAGTCCGGAACCGGACTGCTGCTACGGTCGCAGGTTCGAATCGTGCCTCGGCCATGGATGCGTGAAGTCCTTAGGTTAGTTAGGTTTAAGTAGTTCTAAGTCTAGGGGACTGACGACCTCAGATGTTAATTCCCATAGTGCTCAGAGCCATTTGAACCACTTGAAGAGAAGTGCAGGGGGTAAAAATTGTAGAGGGAGCCCAAGGCTTCACTAAGATCAGTGGGTTAAAGTGGATGCAGATTGGATAGTTATGCAGGGATAAAGAGACTTGCACAGGATAGTCTAGGGCAGGGAGCTGCACCAAAGCAGTCTTCTGATTGAAGACTACATCAAAATCAACCACGCACACTCAAGTAATACGAGGGCTATTCGGAAAGTAAGTTCCTATCGATTGCGAAATGAAATCCACTGTGAAAATCCGATGAAGCTTTGCGCAGATGTGTGGGACAATGTCTCTAGGACGCGCGTCGATCACGCCATGTCGCTTTTTCCAGTTCTGAGCGCACAGCCAGCGTATAAAGACTTTTGGTAACATTTTTGGGAAGCATCGATATTGCAATATATATAAAATCAGTGAAAAAGCAGTCTAGATCGCAATGGTACATACTTTATTAAAATGACCGGTTTCGGCCTAGGCTTAAGCCATCTTCAGACAGCACCATCAGCTATAGCTGGCAGTTCGTAAACAGTCAGTTGACGATTCTGGGCATCAACTTCAGCTGATGGTGATGTCTTAAGATGGCCTAGGCCTAGGCCGAAACCGGTCACCTTCATAAAGTACCTTCGCGATCTGACCTTTTTTTTAACCGGTTTTACATAAAGATGCCTAGAAAATAGTGTCACCCACCAAGTACAAGGGCCTGATGAGAAATTTCGTCTGAAGTTATGCAGCCACATAACATAACTGCCTCCTCCAAGACAGTTCCCAGCCGCATTCTTCAGGAGCAATGAAGATGCTCCTGCAACCTTTCCGATGAGAAGTGTTGGATCCCCCACAATACAGCCCTTAATTGACTTTCTCTGAGCTTCATCCCTGCTTACATGATCCGCTGGATATGAGGACAACATTTTGGCACAGACAGCGAGCTGTAGACAAGCGCAGAGAATTGGCGGAAAGCAGTGGTTGGTGCCTTCTATGGCGAGGGTACTGGAAAGTTGGTACAACGTTATGACAAATGAGTAAGTCGAAGCGGCGGCTATGCTGATAAGTAGCTGGGAGTTGTAGCTAACTCTTGCAAATAAAACATTTTTGATTTTCACAGTGCTTTTCATTTCGCGGATGTTCGGAACTTACTTTCTGAATACCCCTTGCATGAAAGAAAGTGCAAATTTAAAACTGAATATATTTTAGAGAATTTATTTTTTGAATTATGTATGTGCGATTTTGTGTCTTGACTCTTTACTCGAAACAGTATTGTAATTCAATTTACCGTCTGCACCAATTCACTGCATTAACATTTGTATTTAGTGACCTCCAGAAGGATTTTTCTGCCAGCTTCGCTTCTGATTTTCCAGGTGCCCAAGCGGAACAAGTTCATTAACAGGGATAAAAACTATGCAAATTTTCTAAAAAATTTGCATTGTATTTATAATTTAAATGAAATGAGTTATTCATTTGGCACGTCCAAGAAGGTGGTATTTCTGCTACGAAACGTGTTCTTGTAATTTTTGTCCTACTCGATAAAAAAGTCATTGCGACAGAAATCACTCCTGCCATTGCCTCCATGCTGTCATTTCAATGTTGTTCGGGGTCCATCCTCTTCACTCGCTATAATTTCAAACCATGCATCGTAGAAATCCACCAACATATCTCACAGTTTACTAATAGCCATTATTTATGTATTTGACATTACCGCTAGCCGTTTCATATGACAATGTGCAAAATTTAAAGAATTCTAAAGCAATAACATCTAGTAAATTAAAGCTGTATCTTAAAAGTAATGTTCGAGGGGGCACATTTATAAAACCTTTAAAATACACGTAAATGTAAGGAAAATTCAAATGCATATAAACTACTGAGTATTTGGAATGAAAAATCAATAGAATACCGAGTATCACCAATACAGCTGGGAGGAAAGCAACAGTTTATTAAAATAAAAAGCCTGACATTTGTAGAAGATTTTCAGACGCGTAATCTACCATGACTGATTTTTGTCTGTACCAAAATAATAATTCTTATGTTTCATAAAATACTGGTTTCCTCGTCTCCTTTTTCCGCCCCGTTCCATCCCGCCCACGACAAATTTTCTACCGTCGGTGTCTTGTATTATATGACCTGAAATGTACGTTTACATTACTATTTAATATTTCGAGTTTATAGCTTTTGTAAATCATTAAAGGAGACAAGGCTCAATGCCTGTATTTACAATTGTGCCATAATTTTGTGCTGCTATTATTTATTTTAATTTTAGATCCTCTATCATATCGGGAAGTTGTTGTTTCTGTAGCTTTTGACGATGTGTGGCGCCACTTAATACTCCCGAATTTAACAAATATTTTGTGTGATTTTTCATCACTGTAAAGTCATTACCACGTGCTTACAGAAAACTTTTGTGTTATAATGAGTTGGTTCACAGCCGTCACACACACTGTATGATAAATGTACATTAGGTGATGCGCCTTGGCGCCACTACACGTTGTGTAATAGTAGCTGGTGGCAAAAATGTCTTGGTCCGCACTATGCAAAATTGTGTCTGTCGTCTGAGAAAGTTTGTTTCACTTTTTTTTTTTGGGTCATCAGTCTACTGACTGGTTTGATGATGCGGCCCGCTACGAATTCCTTTCCTGTGTTAACCTCTTCATCTCAGAGTAGCACTTGCAACCTACGTCCTCAATTATTTGCTTGACGTATTCCAATCTCTGTCTTCCTCTACAGTTTTTGCCTTCTACAGCTCCCTCTAGTACCATGGAAGTCATTCCCTCATGTCTTAGCAGATGTCCTATCATCCTGTCCCTTCTCCTTATCAGTGTTTTCCACTTATTCCTTTCCTCTCCGATTCTGCGTAGAACCTCCTCATTCCTTACCTTATCAGTCCACCTAATTTTCAACATTCGTCTGTAGCACCACATCTCAAATGTTTCGATTCTCTTCTGTTCCGGTTCTCCCACAGTCCATGTTTCACTACCATTCAATGCTGTACTCCAGACGTACATCCTCAGAAATTTATTCCTCAAATTAAGGCCGGTATTTGATATTAGTAGACTTCTCTTGGCCAGAAATGCCTTTTTTGCCATAGCGACTCTGCTTTTGAAGTCCTCCTTGCTCCGTCCGTCATTCGTTATTTTACTGCCTAGGTAGCAGAATTCCTTAAATTCATTGACTTCGTGACCAGCAATCCTGATGTTAAGTTTCTCGCTGTTCTCATTTCTACTACTTCTCATTACCTTCGTCTTTCTCCGATTTACTCTCAAACCATAATGTGTACTCATTAGACTGTTCATTCCGTTCAGCAGATCATTTAATTCTTCTTCACTTTCACTCAGGATAAGAATGTCATCAGCGAATCGTATCATTGATATCCTTTCGCCTTGTATTTTAATTCCTCTCCTGAACCTTTCTTTTATTTCCATCATTGCTTCGTCGATGTACAGATTGAAGAGTAGGGGCGAAAGGCTACAGCCTTGTCTTACACCCTTCTTAATACGAGCACTTCGTTCTTGATCGTCCACTCTTAATATTCCCTCTTGGTTGTTGTACATATTGTATATGACCCGTCTCTCCCTATAGCTTACCCCTACTTTTTCAGAATCCCGAACAGCTTGCACCATTTTATATTGTCGAACGCTTTTTCCAGGTCGACAAATCCTATGAAAGTGTCTTGATTTTTCTTTAGCCTTGCTTCCATTATTAGCCGTAACGTCAGAATTGCCTCTCTCGTCCCTTTACTTTTCCTAAAGCCAAACTGATTGTCACCTAGCGCATTCTCAATTTTCTTTTCCATTCTTCTGTATATTATTCTTGTAAGCAGCTTCGATGCATGATCTGTTAAGCTGATTGTGCGATAATTCTCGCACTTGTCAGCTCTTGCCGTCTTCTGAATTGTGTGAATGATGCTTTTCCGAAAGTCAGATGGTATGTCGCCAGACTCATATATTCTACACACCAACGTGAATAATCGTTTTGTTGCCACTTCCCCCAATGATTTTAGAAATTCTGATGGAATGCTATCTATCTCTTCTGCCTTATTTGACCGTAAGTCCTCCAAAGCTCTTTTAAATTCCGATTCTAATACTGGATCCCCTATCTCTTCTAAATCGACTCCTGTTTCTTCTTCTGTCACATCAGACAAATCTTCACCCTCATAGAGGCTTTCAATATATTCTTTCCACCTATCTGCTCTCTCCTCTGCATTTAACAGTGGAATTCCCGTTGCACTCTTAATGTTACCACCGTTGCTTTTAATGTCACCAAAGGTTGTTTTGACTTTCCTGTATGCTGAGTCTGTCCTTCCGACAATCATATCTTTTTCGATGTCTTCACATTTTTCCTGCAGCCATTTCGTCTTAGCTTCCCTGCACTTCCTATTTATTTCATTACTCAGCGACTTGTATTTCTGTGTTCCTGATTTTCCCGGAACAAGTTTGTACTTCCTCCTTTCATCAATCAACTGAAGTATTTCTTCTGTTACCCATGGTTTCTTCGCAGCTACCTTCTTTGTACCTATGTTTTCCTTCCCAACTTCTGTGACGGCCCTTTTTAGAGATGTCCATTCCTCTTCAACTCTACTGCCTACTGCGCTATTCCTGCTGTATCTATAGCGTTAGAGAAGTTCCAACGTATCTCGTCATTCCTTAGTACTTCCGTATCCCACTTCTTTGCGTATTGATTCTTCCTGACTAATGTCTTGAACTTCAGTCTACTCTTCATCACTACTATATTGTGATCTGAGTCTATATCTGCTCCTGGGTACGCCTTACAATCCAGTATCTGATTCCGGAATCTCTGTCTGACCGTAATGTAATCTAATTGAAATCTTACCGTATCCCCCGGCCTTTTCCAAGTATACCTCCTCCTCTTGTGATTCTTGAACAGGGTATTCGCTATTGCTAGCTGAAACTTGTTACAGAACTCAATTAGTCTTTCTCCTCTTTCATTCCTTGTCCCAAGCCCATATTCTCCTGTAACCTTTTCTTCTACTCCTTCCCCTACAACTGCATTCCAGTCGCCCATGACTATTAGATTTTCGTCCCCCTTTACATACTGCATTACCCTTTCAATATCCTCATACACTTACTCTATCTGTTAATCTTCAGCTTGCGACGTCGGCATGTATACCTGAACTATCGCTGTCGATTCTGATTAGAACAACCCGGTCACTGAACTGTTCACAGTAACACACCCTCTGCCCTACCTTCCTTTTCATAACGAATCCTACACCTGTTATACCATTTTCTGCTGTTGTTGATATTACCCGATACTCATCTGACCAGAAATCGTTGTCTTCTTTCCACTTCACTTCACTGACCCCTACTATATCTAGATTGAGCCTTTGCATTTCCCTTTTCAGATTTTCTAGTTTCCCTACCACGTTCAAGCTTCTGACATTCCACGCCCCGACTCGTAGAACGTTATCCTTTCGTTGATTATTCAATCTTTTTCTCATGGTAAGCTCCCCCTTGGCAGTCCCCTCCCGGAGACCCGAATGGGGGACTATTCCGGAATCTTTTGCCAATGGAGAGATCATCATGACACTTCTTCAATTACAGGCCACATGTCCTGTGGATACACGTTACGTGTCTTTAATGCAGTGGTTTCCATTGCCTTCTGCATACTCATGTCGTTGATCATTGCTGATTCTTCCGCCTTTAGGGGCAATTTCCCACCCCTAGGACAAGAGAGTGCCCTGAACCTCTATCCGCTCCTCCGCCCTCTTTGACAAGGCCGTTGGCAGAATGAGGCTGACCTTCTTATGCCAGAAGTCTTCGGCCGCCAATGCTGATTATTTATCAAAATTTAGGCAGTGGCGGGGATCTAACCCGGGACCGAAGACGTTTTTGATTATGAATCAAAGACGCTACCCCTAGACCACGGGTACATGCAACCTGCAAAATTTCTCGCTCTTGGGTGGGTGTATTACAGTTCGTGCCAGTTGATTTAAATCGAAGGGGAATGTTATAGCTATACTTTACTATGTTTTATAGAATAGTTCTGCATCCGATTTTTTGGGGGTCATATGAGCAATAAAGTCTCTCCCTGCCTATGTTTGACTTTTACCGCCGGCCGCGGTGACCGAGCGGTTCTAGGCGCTTCAGTTCGGAACCGCGCGATTGTTACGGTCGCAGGTTCGAATCCTGCCTCGGGCATGGATGTGTGTGATGTCCTTAGGTTAGTTAGTTTTAAATAGTTCTAAGTTCTAGGAGACTGATGACCTCCGATGTTAAGTCCCATAGTGCTCAGAACCATTTGAACTATTTGGCTTTTACCATTGCAACCCAGTCAGCTTAAATGTAGAACTACTGATTATTTGAATGAATGCACACCACCCACTGACGTTGGCGTGAGGTGACACAGATAGGAAGGAACTGTATGCAAGCAGAGCAGAGGTGAATGAGGATTCATTCGAGAGACGATGCACTGATCTGAGCGACTTTGATAAAGAAAAGAAAAGGAAATGGTTAGGATATAGCGCCTAGGAAAACGGTATGTTTTACTTACGATCATGCTTCTGCTACAGTCAGTCCCTTGCATACCTGTAAAAAGAAAAATAGGAATTTTAAAGTTGGGTAATAAATAAGAGGAAAAAATGAAATCATATACAAAACATAAAAATTGCAATCTGTCGACTACTGTTATGGTACAAACTATTCTATACAGGTTGCGCATCTCAAGTATTAATTGCTAACCAAGAGAGTTATTGAAGGAAAACAACTTGGTTCAAATGGTTCAAATGGTTCTGAGCACTATGGGACTTAACATCTGTGATCAGTCCCCTAGAACTTAGAACTACTTAAACCTAACTAACCTAAGGACATCACACACATCCATGCCCGAGGCAGGATTCGAACCTGCGACCGCAGCAGCCGCGCGGTTCCGGACTGCGCGCCTAGAACCGCGAGACCACCGCGGCCGGCGAAACAACTTGATTAGCAGCACGTAATAAGAAGTGAATTAGGATTTAACGTTCCGTCGACACAGGTTCATTAGAGACGGATCTTACGATTGGATTGGGGAACCATCCCGAATTTCTTGATCGATTTAGATAAATCGCCAAAAAAGTAAGTCTGGATGTGAACCTGGCGAGTTTTGATTTGTGGGCATTAGTCTGTAGTCCAGGGCATATTTGTGTCTTCGTCTCCTAATGCCTACTCCCAGATAATTTATGGAATTAATTGCTTCCAGTTGCTGACCTGCTAATTTGAAGCTAAATGATAAGGGATCTATGTTTCTATGTATTCGCAGCACATTACACTTGTCTACATTGAGATTCAATTGCCATTCCCTGCACCATGCGTCAATTCGGTGCAGATCCTCCTGCATTTCAGTACAATTTTCCATTGTTACAACCTCTCGATACACCACAGCATCATCTGCAAAAAGCCTCAGTCAACTTCCGATGTCATCCACAAGGTCATTTATGTATATTGTGAATAGCAACGGTCCTATGACACTCCCCTGCGGCACACCTGAAATCACTCTCACTTCGGAATACTTCTCTCCATTGAGAATGACATGCTTCGTTCTGTTATCTAGGAACTCTTCAATCCAATCACACAATTGGTCTGATAGTCCATATGCTCTTACTTTGTTCATTAAACGACTGTGGGGAACTGTATCGAACGCCTTGCGGAAGTCAAGAAACACGGCATCTACTTGGGAACCCGTGTCTATGGCCCTCTGAGTCTTGTGGACGAATACCGCGAGCTGGGTTTCACACGACCGTCTTTTTCGAAACCCATGCTGATTCCTACAGAGTAGATTTCTGTTCTCCAGAAAAGTCATTATACTCGAACATAATACGTGTTCCAAAATTCTACAACTGATCGACGTTAGAGATATAGGTCTATACTTCTGCACATCTGTTCGAGGTCCCTTCTTGAAAACGGGGATGACCTGCGCCCTTTTCCAATTCTTTGGAACGCTACGCTCTTCTAGAGACCTACGGTACACCGCTGCAAGAAGGGGGGCAAGTTTCTTCGCGTACTCTGTGTAAAATCGAACTGGTATCCCATCAGGTCCAGCGGCCTTTCCTCTTTTGAGCGATTTTAATTGTTTCTCTATCCCTCTGCCGTCTATTTCGATATCTACCATTTTTTCATCTGTACGACAATCTAGAGAAGGAACTACAGTGCAGTCTTCCTCCGTGAAACAGCTTTGGAAAAAGACATTTAGTATTTCGGCCTTTAGTCTGTCATCCTCTGTTTCAGTACCATTTTGGTCACAAAGTGCCTGGACATTTTGTTTTGATCCACCTACTGCTTTGACATAAGACCAAAATTTCTTAGGATTTTCTGCCAAGTCAGTACATAGAACTTTACTTTCAAATTCATTGAACGCCTCTCGCATAGCCCTCCTCACACTACATTTCGCTTCGCGTCATTTTTGTTTGTCTGCAAGGCTTTGGCTATGTTTATGTTTGCTGTGAAGTTCCCTTTGCTTCTGCAGTAGTTTTCTAATGCGGTTGTTGTACCACGGTGGCTCTTTTGCATCTCTTACGATCTTGCTTGGCACATATTCATCTAACGCATATTGTACGATGGTTTTGAACTTTGTCCACTGATCCTCAACACTATCTGTACTTGAGAGAAAACTTTTGTGTTGAGCCGTCAGCTACTCTGTAATCTGCTTTTTGTCACTTTTGCTAAACAGAAAAATCTTCCTACCTTTTTTAATATTTCTATTTACGGCTGAAATCATCGATGCCGTAACCGCTTTATGATCGCTGATTCCCTGTTCTGCGTTAACTGTTTCAAATAGTTCGGGTCTGTTTGTCACCAGAAGGTCTAATATGTTATCGCCACGAGTCGGTTCTCTGTTTAACTGCTCAAGGTAGTTTTCAGATAAAGCACTTAAAAAAATTTCACTGGATTCTTTGTCCCTGCCACCCGTTATGAACGTTTGAGTCTCCCAGTCTATATCCGGCAAATTAAAATCTCCACCCGGAACTATAACATGGTGGGGAAATCTACTCGAAATATTTTCCAAATTATCCTTCAGGTGCTCAGCCACAACAGCTGCTGAGCCAGGGGGCCTATAGAGACATCCAATTACCATGTCTGAGCCATTCTTTCTGAGCCATTCTTGCTGTTACTGTATACTGCTTACAGGCACAAATATTTTCCATTTCGAAAGTTTACTCATACTTTTAGACTACATCTCTACACAATGGATATTTTGGATGTTTTTGTCATCCTAGTAACCACTTCAAATGGTTCAAATGGCTCCGAGCACTATGGGACTTAACATCTACGGTCATCAGTCCCCTAGAACTTAGAACTACTGAAACCTAACTAACCTAAGGACATCACACAACACCCAGTCATCACGAGGCAGAGAAAATTCCTGACCCCGCCGGGAATCGAACCCGGGAACCCGGGCGCGGGAAGCGAGATCGCTACCGCACGACCACGAGCTGCGGACAGTAACCACTTCCTGCTTTACTTAAGGAATTCAACTTTGTGTTTAATACGTCCATGAGAACTGACTCGGCCGGCTGTTGTGACCGAGCGGTTCTAGGCGCTACAGTCTGGAACCGCGCGACCACTACGGTCGCAGGTTCGAATCCTGCCTCGGGCATGGATGTGGGTGATGTCCTTAGGTTAGTTAGGTTTAAGTAGTTCTAAGTTCTAGGGGACTGATGACCTCTGATGTTAAGTCCCATAGTTTTCAGAGCCATTTGAACCATTTAGAACTGACTCAATGTTTCTGACATCATATCACCTGAATTATGTGTCGTAGAATGACACAATTTTGCAAGCACATTCAGTGGTGTAATTATGTGGATGCTGTTTGCAAAATGTGTTGCGAATAGAGTTTGTAGTAAACAAGCAATAAACTGAAGCGTCATAAGTGATACTGAAGTTTTACTGCATGAATAGCGAAAAATGTAGTAATCGACGAATTTCTTCCCTTTCATTATTTTATGCGAGAAAACGTTGCGGAAAAGTTTGACCTAGTGTTGTCATTCTTCTACACTCGATGAATATAGTCTGGAGAATTTGCACGACCTGAGTTATGTTGCCTCTAAACATTACGAAATTTCTGAGTTTAATATATGATTTACTGTGTTAAAACATTAACGTAGCCCGCATCTCGCGGTCGTGCGGTAGCGTTCTCGCTTCCCACGCCCGGGTTCCCGGGTTCGATTCCCGGCGGGGTCCGGGATTTTCTCTGCCTCGTGATGGCTGGGTGTTGTGTGCTGTCTTTAGGTTAGTTAGGTTTAAGTAGTTCTAAGTTCTAAGGGACTGATGACCATAGCTGTTAAGTCCCATAGTGCTCAGAGCCATTAACGTAGGATTGTGCCTCTTAATTAGTAGATCTACATTTACATACATACTCGTTAAGGCGGAGGGTGCGTAGTACTAATGGTTATCATTCCCTTTGCAATTGCATTTGCAAACAGAATGAGAAAGAAACGACTGCTGTATGCCACTTTACGAGTCCTAATTTCTCTTATCTTCGCGGTACTTACGCGAAATGTGCAATGATTGCAGTAGAATCTGATACGTGGGGCCGTTGGCGCCAGCCGCTTCTCTGTATTCATTTAAGATCTCTGCGATCGACTCTGTGTCGCGTGGCCGGGGTTTTCCTCTTTGGTCACTGTGCTGCAGATCCGTGGAATCGAGCAGAAGTGCACATAACTTAGTTCTGTACCATATGTGTGAGCGTGATCGAAAAAATTTGTGGGAGTCATTTGTGTACATCACTATTTCATGTTAGTAGGAAGTGCTGAATGTGAAAGGCTTCTGGGTCCCTTGTGACCGTATTCCTGTTTTGAAATTTTTCTAATGTTTTAAGGATTGTAATACTCTGGATACCGATCAGTTGCTGTGTTGTTTTATGTTGTTGTTTCAGTGGTATAATCAGCGGTGCGCGTCATCCGTTGTAGTTGGCCGTTTAACTGGGGAACGACGCCTTGGCGGCGGCCAGTTTGAATTGTAACCGATAGCGAGGTCGCTGTGTTTATCAGCAGACTCCAGTTCTTCGGCGAATTTAAGTTGAGTATTCTATTATTTGTTCCTGGTGACGCCGAGGCGTCCGTCTTTCCTTCTTCACATTTCCTTTCAGCTTTCCTTCAGACTCGATCTGAGTCGTAGTTTCCGCGCATCTCTGATGTGCCATTACTTGTCAATGAAATGTTGTAATGCCTGAAAGATTCCTTTCATTGTACTGGGTTTTTAATATCTTATTCACAGAGGGAAATTGTGAGTTGCTTCTGCTGTTATGTCTTAAAGGATGTCCTGCTTCTGTGGAAGTTTTTCTCGGTAAGCCATTTATAATTTGTGCGGTTCTTCAGATTTATGTAAAGAGGGCTTTGAAATTATTTATTGTTTGGGGTTGGCTTTGACGCCCGTAGACATTTCTAGGACAATTATGTATATTATTCTGGGGTATTGTTAAATAAAATCTGTTGGAAATTACAAGCCAGATGAGATGTGGTACTTAGGGAAAGGCAGGATTCAGTGTGAATGGGGCCGTACTCTGTTATCATTGGTTGCTCAGTTTTTTTTAAATCACGTACTCTTTATTTGAAAACATTTGGAAATAAGGTTGACAATAAGGAGTAATTATCAAATTTGACTCTAAAGACACAATGTCTAACAAAACATTTCTTAAGCAAGTTGCACTCACGGCTGACCAGAAATTCAACTTACTGGTCGGCTGAAGGCCCCAATAGTAATAACTCAAAAAACAATTTGACGGCTTCTTTGTATACCTTTAATATCTGCTGATCTATTTGATACGCATCCCACGAGCGTTTTGTAAGCGATCTTCTTTGTAGACCAATTGTATTTTTCCTGTGTCCTACCTATAAACGACTACACCCAGGGAATAGTGTTTGTTCTGAGCTTTTGAGGTAATTTCAAATGTTGAAAGTACAAGTGACTTATTTAAATTCATTTCAGTCGTTTTTTCAGTGGACAGCACTCTGGGAGCAAAGCCATACAGAGAGTTACAACTACGTGATAAACGATAGTTTGGGTGTAATGATATTTGAAAATTAGTTCCTCTGTTCCACCTTTTTCATCTTTTTCTTGTTTTCGATAGAATAACAGCACGAAATCTACAAGTACCTGATGCGGAACATTAAACAGATGTGAATGAAAGGTAACGAAATATTACCTCAAAGTTAGAGGCATACAATTCGCTCTTCCACAGAAAATACAGTAATAATGTTGGGTCGAATTTTCCTGTCTTTATCTACCCTGGTTCAATAATATTCAAAATAAACTGGAAACTCTGTGGCGAGGTTCGTAAATGAGAAGAGCTCTGGATAATTTTTGAGCTGTTGGAAGAACTGGTGTATGTCTCTGCAATGCGGAAGGTCTTCATTCAATTGGTGTATCCATTCCTCCTCTTCTCTTTGCAACAGCCACGTTTTTGGCGTGAACGAACCACCATTACTGTCGTCAGACGCTGCAGAGAATGTTGTTTTTGCTTTTCACGCTGCAAGTAATCAACAATGTGAAAAGCCACAGGGTAGAAAGAGAGCTGCCTGCATGACAAGTGATACGCCAGCAACGAGGCTTTAGGCTAAACGGGCCCTATGAGATGTCGGTGATCTCTCTCGTCTGAACTGCTGGGTACCACAGCTTTTCAGTGCCCTTTAACAGTGACTCTGTGCAGATACACCACTGCATCACAACACCTATTGTGGAAATCGCGACGTTTTCTAGAACTCAACGTGTTCACAAACTTCTACTGTTTTCAAATTTGAAATACACAGTCATCAGATTTCCACAGAACGTTGGCCGAAAAATAAATTCGAAACCTCCTTGATAATGTCTTATTTACAAACTTAATTTGGTCCTAATGGGGCATAAAATTTCAAGGCATAGGGCTATCTTCATGCCGTACAGGATTTATTTGTTTCGTCTCCTCTCTCCCCCACCTAATTCCTTCCCTGTTTGGGTTCGCATGCGGGGTGCATCAGGCAGCAGGTACCATATTACGCGCTGTGACCTTCTCCATCAGCACAAATTGCCTAATGAAGCGGCAAATACACGATATGCCTTTCCGCTTAATCTAACCTGGAAATCCAATCAAGCACGTCGCAATACGTAATTATTTGCGAGTGTTCATTTACCTCTCGATGATCTAACGACAGCTGGAACCAAATGTCACGCTCGTTTTTCCACCATATAACCCACCGTGCAGTTCCCGTGATCGTTGAGTATGCCGTCAAGAAAATTTTTCGTTGGCGACGTGCCTGGTCCATTTGTTGTTCAATCTCGCATCGGGACTTGGTGCCCATCCTTTATCTAGTCAAAAACACCCGGGCACCTAATTGTTCAGCCGTCGCCTTTATGACGAACTGAACACTTTCAATTAGACATCTGTATGCGTACGGAGGAATAGCAGACATTCTTTCTCAAGATCCTTAAAGCAGAGAAGGTAATTATGTTGAATGATAGGGTCTGGTGCGAAGTCGACTTTTTAAATCATCCCCTTGGGCTCAGGTAGGGGCTGAAGACAGGTTAGTCCATTTCAGGAATGTTATTATTTAGGTAATTACCTCGCAGACGCTGCTTTATGGCAGGGTGAGTTGTCATGCTGATACAAACAAATATCGTCTCCGAACTGTGCCCCTAATTACTGTACTCAATACACAATGCAGTAAAATGGGTTCGTATCCTTCCTCATTCAGCGTCTTCTTAAGCGGAGTAAGGGACCAAACCCTAACCACCTCCTGCATACTCCACAGTCGGCGCTACACGCGACGTCATATAACGTTCTCCAGGCGTTCGCCAACCCAAACTGGTGCCGCGCTGTGTAGCCGCGTGGTCTGGGCCGCCTTGCCACGGTTCGCGCGGTTTCCCCCGTCAGAGGTACGATTAGTCCCTTGGGCATGGGTGTGTGCGTTGTCCCTAGCGTAAGTTAGTTTAAGTTAGGTTAAGTAGTGTGTAAGCCTAGCGACCGATGACCTCAGCAGTTTGGTCCCACAGGAACTCACCACAAATATCCAATTCTTCCCAAACTGGTGCATAATTGCTACTGTGTACAGTGTGATTTACCATATCAGATCATTCGTTTCCAACCATCAAGTGTCCAGTGAAGGCGGTTTTGGATCATCTCAAGCGTATTCTTAGCATTGGCTACAGAAATGTGTGATTGTAACTCCTGGAACACAGTCATTGTGTTAAGGGGACTACTCGTAGCAATTTCGAGCTTACCAATGACTGATTCCGCTGGCATCAGACGATTTTTTAGAAACACCCTACTCAATTCTCGACGGTCCCTATCCGTCATTACGTGAGAGGCTGGCTGGTCTTGGTTTATCTGTGGTTCTTCCTTCGCAGTTCCACCTGCCAGTCACATCACCAACAGGCGACATGCGCAGCTTTAGAATGGTTTAAATATTCTTAATGGAGTTGTTACTCAGGTGACATGCGATGACTACTCCACGTTGGAATTCGCTGAGCTCTCCTGACCGATCCTTTCTTTCTTTCTTTCGCTTACGCCTTAGTCC
This sequence comes from Schistocerca serialis cubense, assembly GCF_023864345.2. NCBI lineage: Eukaryota > Metazoa > Arthropoda > Insecta > Orthoptera > Acrididae > Schistocerca > Schistocerca serialis. Next base: position 220,248,625 of record NC_064639.1, on the reverse strand, counting down.
CGCAGCGATCGCAGTGTCGGCGTGGCTACAACGGATTTGGCAATGTCACTATTAGGGGTGGCCGGATGCTCTTCCTGCCGCCACCCCGTGGTGATGCCCCGAGAGTAAAACAAACCCGTAAACATACGTGTTTCCCATCACTGTATACGAGGTGTGTTTTTAAGTGAGTACCGTTTTGTAATTAAAAAACGCATGTTAAGATATCTCAATCATTTTATTTTTACATGAAAGCCTGTACCTTAATCAACTTTTCTACATAATTTCCGTCAATATTGAGGCACTCGTCATAAAGTTTTACCAGTTGTTAATACCTCCTCATAGAAGTCTGCCGCCTGACTTGTTAACCACTGCATCACCACTGTTTTGAGTTTGTCATCGTCTTGAAGACGCTGACCACCCACGTGTTTCTTCAAGATGAAACATGGGCGGCCTACGTCACACCAGAATCTCATGGCGGCATTCAGATTCACCCAGAAAAGTGAAGTTTAAGAAAACAATTTCTTCCCGGAAAATCATGTGCACAGTTTTTTAGTACAGAAAAGGAGTATTGCTTGCACAATTTCTGCCTCGTAATGAGACAATCAATGCAGCAGGTTACTGCAAGACATTGTACAATCTGCGCCGTTCAATTCAGAACAAAAGTACTAGCAAGTTGAGCAAGGGCATCGTTTTGCTGCAAGACAATGCCCGTCCGCAAGTGGCGAATCAGACCAAATATCTCATCACATCTTTTCGATGGGAAACTCTAGATCATCCTCCGTACAGCCCCGATCTTGCGTCCAGTGAGTACCATCTGTTCCTGCACTTGAAGGAACACCTGGGCGGTCAGCGTCTTCATGACGAAGTCAAAACAGTGGTGATGCAGTGGTTAACAAGTCAGGCGGCAGACTTCTATGAGGAGGGTATTCAAAAACTGGTACAACGTTTGACAAGTACATCAATATTGACGGAAATTATGTAGAAAAGTAGATTAAGGTACAGGCTTTCACGTAAAAATAAAATTATTGAGATATATTAGCACGTCTTTTTTAATTTCAAAACGGTTCTTACTTAAAAAAAAAAAAAAAGAAACATGCCTCGTACTTTCAGTAACAGCTCTCAGACCTATCTGATACGGTCCCAAAACAGTCACCATTGCAGGATGTGTCGCACGAGTGTTTAGTAAGCAAAATCTTATACTGACTGACTGCATTTTCATACTAACCCGCTGATTAACTGAAACCTGCCACCCGTCTCCCCTATGAGTGAGGCTATGTGATCATTCCATTTCATGTCCCCAGAAATAACCCAGATATCTAATCGAGTTCGCTGTTTCTACTTTCATTCGCTAATAGTGTAATCACAGTATACTAAAAATTTTGAACATTTAAAGCAAGGCTGCCAGTCTTTGCAGTCCCATTGAGTATTATGATGATCTGGCTCTGCATATTTGTTCAGCGATTTTCAGATAGTACTTCATGAAGGATAACTGCATGATCTGTGAAGTGTCGTGTTGTTAGCCACAGGGCAAGGAACAGGGGCAAACACTGTCTCGTTTGCAGTCTTAACTAACTCCATGTAGTAAATACTATAATCGACTCGCTGTCGACGGATACACAGTAATCAGCCGAAACATTATGACTACTGTGCTTCGCGAGACTGAATGCCACGGGAAAAATCTCAAGCAAAGATACGAGCCACAAATGGAGAACACTGATGTAGGTGACTTTGACGAATGGTAGATTATTGCGGCCCAGCTCATGGAAACCAGCATCTCGTAAACGGCGAAGGGGGTCGGCTTTTCGCTGGCTGTTGTCGTGAGAATCTATGGAAAGGGACTGAAGTACGGTGAAGCCGCAAGTAAGCGACAAGGTACTTAAATGAAACTTCCTGGCAGATTAAAACTGTGTGCCAGACCGAGACTCGAACTCGGGACCTTTGCCTTTCGCGGGCAAGTGCTCTACCGACTGAGCTACCCAAGCACGACTCATGCCCCGTCCACACAGCTTTAATTCCGCCAGTACCTCGTCTCCTACCTTCCAAACTTTACAGAAGCGCTCCTGCGAACCTTGGAGAACTAGCACTCCTGAAAGAAAGGATACTGCGGAGACATGGCTTAGCTACAGCCTGGGTGTTGTTGCTAGAATGAAATTTTGACTCTACAGCGGAGTGTGCGCTGATATGAAACTTCCTGGCAGATTAGAACTGTGTGCCGGAGCGAGACTCGAACTCGGGATCTTTGCCTTTCGCGGGCAAGTGCTCTCCGCTGTAGAGTGAAAATTTCATTCTAGAAACAACCCCCAGGCTGTGGCTAAGCCATGTCTCCGCAATATCTTTTCTTTCAGGAGTGCTAGTTCTGCAAGGCTCGCAGGAGAGCTGTAAAGTTTGGAAGGTAGGAGACGAGGTACTGGCGGAATTAAAGCTGTGTGGACGGGGCGTGAGTCGTGATTGGGTAGCTCAGTCGGTAGAGCACTTGCTCGCGAAAGGCAAAGATCCCGAGTTCGAGTCTCGGTTCGGCACACAGTTTTAATCTGCCAGGAAGTTTCATATCAGCGCACACTCCGCTGTAGAGTGAAAATTTCATTCTAGAAAGGTACTGGAAGTCTACGCCTTATCATATAACTCGAAGTTCGGAGGCTTACCCACTCTCGAAAGCATGATGAGTGGCAATCTGTGGCAGATCTGATGACAAAGCACAACGCTGGTGCAGCCACAAGTGTTTCGCAGAAAACTGCCGAACATGGGGTTCCAAGGCAGACGGGCCCTACATCCTAGCTTTCTGTCCTCCCTTTACAGACTACTAGCGATTAAAGAAAAATTCTAAAATTTGCCTATATAACAGAAGTACTGGTCCAGAAGAAATGATTTTAGCTTTGATTTAAAACTTGTTTCTCTACCTGTTAGACATTTTATGTTATTGGGCAAATGATCAAGAATTTGTGTTGTGGGCGTGGACATCAGTATTCTGCTCAAATCGTGATGATTACTTGTTAAGAGTCCGCCACATTAGCTGAACGGTCAGCGCGTTGGAATGCCACGCGTGGGGGCCCGGACTCGATTCGCGGCTGGGGTGGGAGATTTTTCTCCCCTCAGGGATTGGGTGTTGTGCTGTCCTCATCATCGTTTCATCCATATTGTCGACGCGCAGGTCGCCCAATGTGGCGTCGCACTCAATAAGACCTGCACTTGGCGGCCAAACTTCCCGCCTGGGCACTTCCGGCCACTGACGCAACACGACCGTTACCATTTCCACTTGTGAAGAATTTCGTTGTTGTTGTTGTGGTCTTCAGTCCTGAGACTGGTTTGATGCAGCTCTCCATGCTACTCTATCCTGTGCAAGCTGCTTCATCTCCCATTACGTACTGCAGCCTACATCCTTCTGAATCTGTTTAGTGTATTCATCTCTTGGTCTCCCTCTACGATTTTTATCCTCCACGCTGCCCTCCAATACTAAACTGGTGATCCCTTGATGCCTCAGAATATGTCCTACCAAGCGATCCCTTTTTCTAGTCAAGCTGTGCCACAAATTTCTTTTCTCCCCAGTTCTATTCAGTACCTCCTCATTAGTTATGTGATCTATCCATCTAATCTTCAGCATTCTTCTGTAGCACCACATTTCGAAAGTTTCTATTCTCTTCTTGTCTAAACTATTTATCGTCCACGTTTCACTTCCATACATGGCTACACTCCATACAAATACTTTCAGAAACGACTGCCTGACACTTAAATCTATACTCGAGATTAATAAATTTCTCTTCTTCAGAAACGCTTTCCTTGCCATTCCCAGTCTACATTTTATATCTTCTCTACTTCAGCCATCTTCAGTTATTTTGCTCCCCAAATAGCAAAACTCCTTTACTACTTTAAGTGTCTCATTTCCTAGTCTAATTCCCTCGGCATCACCCGAATTAATTCGACTACATTCCATTATCCTCGTTTTGCTTTTGTTGATATTCATCTTATATCCACCTTTCAAGACACTGTCCATTCCGTTAAGCTGCTCTTCCAGGTCTTTTACTGTCTCTGACAGAATTACAATGTCATCGGCGATCCTCAAAGTTTTTATTTCTTCTCCGTGGATTTTAATTCCTACTCCGAAATTTACTTTTGTTTCCTTTACTGCTTGCTGAATATACAGATTGAATAACATCGGGGAATAGGTTACAACCCTGTCTCGCTCCCATCCCAACCACTGCTTCCCTTTCGTGCCCCTCGACCCTTATAACTGCCATCTGGTTTCCGTACAAATTGTAAATAGCCTTTCGCTCCCTGTATTTTACCCCTGCCACCTTCAGAATTTGAAAGAGAGTATTCCAGTCAACATTGTCAAAAGCTTTCTCTAAGTCTACAAATGCTAGAAACGTAGATTTGCCTTTTCTTAATCTATTTTCTAAGATACGTCGTAGGGTCAGTATTGCCTCACGTGTTCCAACATTTCTACTGAATCCAAACTGATCTTCCCCGAGGTCGGCTTCTATCAGTTTTTCCATCCGTCTGTAAAGAATTCGTGTTAGTATCTTGCAGCCGTGGCTTGTTAAACTGATAGTTCGGTAACGAATATAAATATGCAGGTTGTAATGTACACATGTACAGATACTTTTATATGCCGTACGTTAATATGTACACACAGCAGTGTGTTGGTTGTTTTTTCTTCGTGTCGACCAGTCATCCAACGAGCACGTCTCGACCTATATGACCTGAAGTTTTCTGCGTAGTCGTGCAGCACCACTAAGTGTACTATGCTTCTCAGTATAGATCATCCCTTTGGCGCCCACGTGTCCACAGCTAAACACCTGATCTGCTGCCCAGGGGAAATTAATCATTAATGGTTTGCTACTGCCACATGTACTTGGAGGTACCAACGAACCTAAACACATACATCTTGTAATGACTACAATTATCAGTCTGCAAATGTTGCAAATACTGATGTAATGTTGTTCAGTACATCGTTTTCAGTCAGTAATAGAAATACCTGCTGCTACCTTACATATACATTGTGAAGGTGCACTTAAAATGCATCTTTGAAGAGGTACTTATAAAAAGACTGCAGGTGAACAAAACGTACAGTTCTTGCTGCTCTCTTTGTGTAATCAGTACTTTGCTTCCAAGAGTAGCAATTATAGGAAGAGCGAAACTACCTGGACTTATTTCTTTGAGCAGTTCAGTAGTATTTTTCTTCCAGTTCATGTTCTCATCAATATGTACAACATAAAATGTGGAGCATTCTGCATAAGTTGTTGGTATGACTCTATTTGTTGTACAAAACTGAATATAAGAAAGGAAGCAAGACTGGGTTTAGCATCACATCGACATTGAGGTCATGAGACACGCAGCACAAGCTCGGATGGTGTCAAGCATAGGAAAGTAAATCGGCCGTGACCCTTCAGGGGAACCATCCCTGCATTTGACTGGAGTGATTTAGCGACATCACGGAAAACCAAAATCTGGTTGGCTGGTTGCGGGTTTGAAGCGTCGTGCTCCAGTGTGCTAACTACTGCGCCAACTCGCTGGGTGAAATTGTACGAGGGCAGTTCAATAAGTAATGCAACACATTTTTTTTTCTGAAACAGGGGTTGTTTTATTCAGCATTGAAGTACACCAGGTTATTCCCCAATCTTTTAGCTACACACTATTTTTCAACGTAATCTCCATTCAATGCTACGGCCTTACGCCACCTTGAAATGAGGGCCTGTATGCCTGCACGGTACCATTCCACTGGTCGATCTCAGAGCCAACGTCGTACTGCATCAATAACTTCTTCATCATCCGCGTAGTGCCTCCCACGGATTGCGTCCTTCATTGGGCCAAACATATGGAAATCCGACGGTGCGAGATCGTGGCTGTAGGGTGCATGAGGAAGAACAGTCCACTGAAGTTTTGTGAGCTCCTCTCGGGTGCGAAGACTTGTGTGAGGTCTTGCGTTGTCATGAAGAAGGAGAAGTTCGTTCAGATTTTTGTGCCTACGAACACGCTGAAGTCGTTTCTTCAATTTCTGAAGAGTAGCACAATACACTTCATAGTTGATCGTTTGACCATGGGGAAGGACATCGAACAGAATAACCCCTTCAGCGTCCCAGAAGACTGTAACCATGACTTTACCGGCTGAGGGTATGGCTTTAAACTTTTTCTTGGTAGGGGAGTGGGTGTGGCGCCACTCCATTGATTGCCGTTTTGTTTCAGGTTCGAAGTGATGAACCCATGTTTCATCGCCTGTAACAATCTTTGACAAGAAATTGTCACCCTCAGCCACATGACGAGCAAGCAATTCCGCACAGATGGTTCTCCTTTGCTCTTTATGGTGTTCGGTTAGACAACGAGGGACCCAGCGGGAACAAACCTTTGAATACCCCAACTGGTGAACAATTGTGACAGCACTACCAACAGAGATGTCAAGTTGAGCACTGAGTTGTTTGATGGTGATCCGTCGATCATCTCGAACGAGTGTGTTCGCACGCTCCGCCATTGCAGGAGTCACAGCTGTGCACGGCCGGCCCGCACGCAGGAGATCAGACAGTCTTGCTTGACCTTGCGGCGATGATGACACACGCTTTGCCCAACGACTCACCGTGCTTTTGTCCACTGCCCGATCACCGTAGACATTCTGCAAGCGCCTATGAATATCTGAGATGCCCTGGTTTTCCGCCAAAGAAACTCGATCACTGCCCGTTGTTTGTAACGCACATCCGTTACAGACGCCATTTTAACAGCTCCATACAGCGCTGCCACCTGTCGGAAGTCAATGAAACTATACGAGACGAAGCGGGAATGTTTGAAAATATTCCACAAGAAATTTCCGGTTTTTTCAACCAAAATTGGCCGAGAAAAAAATGTGTTGCATTACTTATTGAACTGCCCTCGTATATAGCGCGTTTTCTCAAAATTTAGGAAGAGTCCATTTCCAGACTCCTACTTATAATCAGTCTTTGAAAAATATCAGTAACAACAGAAGAAATGTTGGTGTGTTACCTCTGATGGGATTTATTGTAGCACTCCTGTTTTCTGCAAAAAAGTATCAGTACTGCTTGATAAATTTTAAGTGGAAGGTCATTCAAATATATATGCAGTAGGAGTGAATTCAAAATTGAACCCTATGGGTCTTCTTTCATGCTTTCTCTCCAATTACTAAACCCTTCCCTCCTTCCAAGATTTTGTTAACAACGTAATTTTTTTTATGCATCAGAAATGGCCAGCTTCAGTGTCAGAGACCAGTGTCAAGAGGAATCAAGAAGCAATCAACATCATCCGTGAAAATCCCAAGGAAGAGGACACATTTGCAGCATCGGTACGAGTTTGATTCCCGTGCTGCGCCTTGTATCCCTCGCACTGACAGCTGACGCATTTGTATGCTTCTCGGTGGCACACGGTGGTCCATAAGACTGAAACTGATCAACTGTGATACGCAAATAAATTACAATTTATGACAAGACCTTACATGCCCAACGGAATCAATTTTTAACGTGTAAATTACTTGTTAAGATTGGTTGAAACTAACGAAAGTAAAACGTCTAATAGCTGGTGGTACATTCCTCATCCAAAACACGATGGAGGTACAAGTTTTAATAGAGCTTACACCCCAGGGTACGTAGCTGTTGCTTGCTCGAATAACTCTTAAAGCTAACCCGAAACGAGATTTGTTCATTAATGAGGGGATACGGCGGCGGCTAAGGCGTGCCCCATACAACTTTGAGGGCCGCTGCCTGCTGTGTTTGTCTTGCTGAAGCGGATCTGCGCCAGTTCGCAAGTCATTAGAACTCGCGCCAGCTGTGTGCACGGCTACACGTCGCCGTCGGCTGCTTCATCACAACAGTATGTTCTCATCGGCTCCGTTAATTCCGTGCATTCTATGCGAGCAACGACATAAAAAAATCTCTTTCTGTCTCATAGGTACGGTGACCACATACAGAGATCGTTTAAGATTATAGTAAGAAAAATTGGATAACATGATACTCTTGGGAGGCTATGCGGCCTAAGTATAACATAAAGCAAGATTAACTTCCTAGAGGTGGTGACAGTTTCTTCATAGAGTACCCAGTTCTCAATGGCAGATTCGCCCTTGTCAGTGACTACTCACACAAACAGTCCACCGTGCTGGATGTCTATAAAGTCCCAATGTCATTTCAAAAAATCACGCGATATTCTGGGGGTGGAAGAGTTTATAATACGAAGCCAGCTGCTGAAGATGTTGTCGTAGGACTGTAATTAGTTCACACACAACTAATATTATTAAATAATTTACCCCTTGCACAGGCAAATCGGATTTAGTTTCCTACATGCTGGTGAGGATTGTGCCCTGTGATTATTTTACTGATAGTAACCATGTGTTGCAAGGAGAAGGTAACACCTCCCTACCGCCGTTACGTGCCACATTGCTAAGATAAATCTGTCATTGAGAAACAAGCACCAGAAGTTTGTTTAGGAGTTTAGCAAAAAGTATATAGTTTGCTGGTTGATTTGGGGGAGGGACCAAACAGCGAGCTCATCGGTTCCTTCGGATTAGGGAAGGAATGGGGAAAGAAGTCGGCCAAACCCTTTCAATGGAACCATCCCGATTTAGGGAAACACGGAAAACCTAAATCAGGATGGCTGGACTCGGGTTTGAACAGTCGTCCTCCAAAATGCGAGTCCAGTTTGCTAACCACTGCGCCACCTCGCTCGATGAGTATGTCGTTCGACTACTAGAAACATGATCAGTGTTTTAATTCTGCGCCGGCCGTTGTCGTTGAGCGGTTCTAGGCGCTTCAGACTGGAACAGCGCGACCGCTACGGTCGCAGGTTCGAATCCTGCCTCTGGCATGGATGTGTGTGATGTCCTTAGGTTAGTTAGGTTTAAGTAGTTCTAAGTTCTAGCGGACTGATGACCTCAGATGTTAAGTCCCATAGTGCTCAGAGCTATTTTTCCTCTGGGCATTGAGTCAAACAGAGCTTGGATGGCGCGTACAGGTACAGCAGCCCATTCAGCTTCAACATGATACCACAGTTCATGAAGAGTAGTCACTGGCGTATTGTGACGAGCCAGTTGCTCAGCCACCATTGACCAGACGTTTTCAGTTGGTGAGAGATCTGGAGAATGTTCTGGCCAGGGCAGCAGTCGAACATTTTCTGTATCCAGAAAGGCCTGTACAGGACTTGCAACATGCGGTCGTGCATTATCCTGCTGAAATGTAGGGTTTCGCAGGGATCGAATGAAGGGTAGAGCCACGGGTCGTAACACATCTGAAATGTAACGTCCACTGTTAAAGTGCCGTCAATGCGAACAAGAGGTGACCGAGACGTGTAACCAATGGCACACCATACCATCACGCCGCGTGATACGCCAGTATGACGATGACGAATACACGCTTCCAATGTGGGTTCACCGCGATGTCGCCAAACACGCATGCGACCATCATGATGCTGTAAACAGAACCTGGATTCATCCGAAAAAAATTACGTTTTGCCATTCGTGCACCCACGTTCGTCGTTGAGTACACCATTGCAAGCGCTCCTGTCTGTGATGCAGCGTCAAGGGTAACCGCAGCCATGGTCTCCGAGCTGATACTCCACGCTGCAGCAAACGTCGTCGAACTGTCCGTGCAGATGGTTGTTGTCCTGCAAACGTCCCCATCTGTTGACTTAGGGATCGAGACGTGGCTGCACGATCCGTTACAGCCATGCCTGTCATCTCGACTGCTAGTGATACGAGGCCGTTTGGAACCAGCACGGCGTTCCGTATTACCCTCCTGAACCCACCGATTCCATATTCTGCTAACAGTCATTGGATCTCGACCAACGCGAGCAGCATTGTCGCGATACGATTAACCGCAATCGTGATAGGCTACAATCCGACCTTTATCAAAGTCGGAAACGTGTTGGTACGCATTTCTCCTCCTTACACGAGGCATCACAACAACTTTTCACCAGACAACGTCGGTCAACTGCTGTTTGTGTATGAGAAATGGATTGGAAACTTTCCTCATATCAGCACGTTGCAGGTGCCGCCACCGGCGCCAACCTTGTGTGAATGCTCTGAAAAGCTAATCATTTGCATATCACAGCATCTTCTTCCTGTCGGTTAAATTTCGCGTCTGTAGCACGTCATTTTCGTGGTGTAGCAATTTTAATGGCCCGTAGTGTATATTACCTAGAAAAATGTATTCCCAAAATTTTACTATGCTACATTCACTAATTTTTGGTGTTGCAATTTTCTTCCGCGAGTCTATTAGAGGCAGAGAATCATGGTTTGTTGTAAAACGTTCAGCAGTTCTCACGGTTTCATTTCCTTTGTCCTTTGGTGCAGATTCTAGTTGGAGAACGCCGATTTCCATGCACACACTTTACTGCTAGACTGCGGGACCCGACATATGTGAGGTGTATGAGAAAAGTAACGAAACTGTTTTTTTACATACCAAATTTTTCATTTTTTTCAAACAACAATACTGTCTCCTTCAAAGTCGTTCCCTTCGACAACTACACACCGGCTGACTCCTTGTCCCCAGTATTGGTAGCAATGCTTCAAGGCTGATGGGGCCTTTGACATGTTGGTCATATTCTTTGGAATTTTCTCGAGATCCCAAAATGACGTCCATTCAAGACACATTTCAATTCTGGGAAAAGAAAAATGTCACAAGGACTCGGATCAGATGAGCAGGGGGCCTGTGGAGCCATAGGAATGTCTTTTGAGATCAAAAATTCCGTGATGAAAGTGGCGGTGTGACATGGGGGGATGTTATGATACAGCATCCACTTTTGTGCAATGTCAGGTGCCACTCTGCTCAACCTTTTCCCGAGTTTTTCAAGGACGCCTTTGTAAAACCCTCGGTTGACTGTCCTGGAGAAACAAATTCGTTATCCACGATACCCCTACTGTCAAAAAAGCATACCAGCACTGGTTTTGTCTTTTATTTGCTCATTCTTTGCCGGCCGAAGTGGCCGTGCGGTTAAAGGCGCTGCAGTCTGGAACCGCAAGACCGCTACGGTCGCAGGTTCGAATCCTGCCTCGGGCATGGATGTTTGTGATGTCCTTAGGTTAGTTAGGTTTAACTAGTTCTAAGTTCTAGGGGACTAATGACCTCAGCAGTTGAGTCCCATAGTGCTCAGAGCGATTTGAACCATTTTTCTCATTCTTTTTTCGGTCGAGGAGGTGTTTCATTGTGCCACTCCTCACTTTGGCACTTTGTCTGAGAATCGTACTCAAAAATCAAGTATTCATCATCTGTGATCACACCACTGAAACATTCGTAGTCATTGACACTCCTCTCAAGAATATTAATGCAATTGTTTCTTCGATTGTCTTTCTGCTCAGTTGTCAAGGTTGTCGGTACCGTTTTGGCACAAACCTTTCGCATGTGCAAAACGTCGCTCAAAATTTGATGTGCGGTGGAAGTGTTTAATTTAACAGGTCACCCATCTTCCTTATTGTTAAACGTCGGTGTGATCTCACAAGTGCGCGAACATCTTCGATGTTTCCAGAATGAGATTTTCACTCTGCAGTGGAGTGTGTGCTGATATATAATTTCCTGGCAGATTAAAACTGTGTGCCCGACCGAGACTCGAACTCGGGACCTTTGCCTTTCGCGGGCAAGTGCTCTACCATCTTTTTTTTCTCGTTTTCTTCGATGTTGTTCGTTGTATTTGTTCAGTGCGTATGTTCCAGGACTCCCGTTCAAATTCAGTGTTGAGCCGTTGACTCAGTTTTTTTATTACAGAGGGCAGCTAACCTCCAGTCCGAACACGCTGAGCTACCGTGCCGGCACTAAAACTGCAGTTTTAATCTGCCAGGAAGTGTCATATCAGCGCACACTCCGCTGCAGAGTGAAAATCTCATTCTGGAAACATGCCCCAGGCTGTGGCTAAGCCATGTCTCCGCAGTATCCTTTCTTTCAGGAGTGCTAGTTCTTCAAGGTTCGCAGGAGAGCATCTGTAAAGTTTGGAAGGTAGGAGACGAGATACTGGCAGAAGTGAAGCTGCGAGGACCGGGCGTAAGTCGTGCTTCGGTAGCTCAGATGGTAGAGCACTTGCCCGCGAAAGGCAAAGGTCCCAAGTTCGAGTCTCGGTCGGGCACACAGTTTTAATCTGCCAGGAAGTTTCACCTTCGATGTTTTCGTCGGCTTTTGCAGTTGAAGTTCTCCGTGAGCGAGGTTGATCGTCAACGTGTTCTCGGCCTTCTGAAATGATTTTTCCCAGCGAAAACTTCTGCTCTTGATAAGGAATGTCCGCCATAGACCTGTTTAAACTTTCAAAAGTCACACTCGCTGATTCCCCAAGTTAAACACAAAATGTTATGCCGTAACGTTCATCTAAATTTCGTTGTTCCATTATCGAAACGCAACAAAAACACAGCTTCACTGATTGCGATCTCAAAAATCGCATGATAGCTGTATGGAGCTGAAACTCGGACTGAGCATCTGGAAGGATGAAGATACCTTTTTGTACAATTAGAACAACACAGCGTTGCCAGATCACTCGCAGTGTTGTCAGTATCATTGTCATTCACACACACCTCGTATCCTACTAAAGCCATGCTGCTTTCTGGAGTTGTGCTGACTGTTTATTTACTGGTCTGCCAATGAAATACCGCTCATCTGCAGCTGAAGAGCATGTATCTTCCATCATTGCCCTGAGATGCCACTCCAAACGCCAATTAAATATGGAACAGAAAACAAATACATCTGTTACGCACTCATCTATCCTTGGCAGTAATAAACTACATACAAAAATTTTCCTCGTGAATAGCTCTATCCATTAGTGTAAACCGTGTCGAAATCCCTACAGTGGTTCCTGAGATTAGACCGAAGATACAGCAATAAATCGTGGAGAGGGCACTTTAATTAATAGTATGTAAAGATACTTATAAGAGTAACTACTGTAGTAAAATTTGAAGATATCGAAAATAAAATAATGAATTGGCGATTACAATATAAAAGTAATAACAATATTCGGGAACAAAAATGACTCCACTATTCACATCTTAAACTTAATACTGCACCAAATGGTAGCAGAGTATGCACCCATCCAAATATTTGATCATATTCTTCGTCAATTCAAAATGGAAACAGACGACGAAATAAAGTTACGACGAAACTGAAAACATTTAGGATTGAAAACTCCCTCTCCTCCACGGACGACTTTCTGAATAGACCCAGCTACTAAATTTACATGTACGTTAAGAATAGTACCCAAGTCAATAGTGTAAACTGTCAGCAAGCAGCCATATTTTCAGTGACGAAAGTCACTTATAAACTAACTTACTCGTTTCGTATCATAGTGAGGTATCATGAATATGATCAGTGGAACTAAATGTACTGAACTGTCACTCCGTACCATTAACGGTCACTCATTCTCAGAGCTCGTAAGTTATCCAATACTTGAAGTCAGTCACAATGCTCTCCAAAAGTATAATGGAGCGAACTTCATGCTTTTCCGGATCTGGCCACGACACGGCCAGTTTGGAAACTTCCCGAGTACAACAGAGTCGCAAATAAGGTCTCGTGGCTTGTGGCACGTCATTCAGATGTTCCAGGAAATCGCAGAGCCGACTTCTGTGAAGACAACCTTTTTCCAATTCTATTACGGCCAATATTTGCGCTTTCCTGGTAACGCTAGTGAAAAAAGATGATTAAAAAGACCGCAAACGTTCAAGGCAAGAAGCATTATGTTAGACGTGTGTGGGACCGTGTTTGTCTCCAGGAAGCAATTTTCTTCCAACGAAATCTATTCTGCCACATGGATATATGTATTTTTTAGACAATCTCGTAACAGGAATTAATTTGCTTTCCAACAATCAACACCAGTGCCTGCAAAAGTCACAAGATATGTTCTGCCACTTTTGTTATTACGTTGTCATAAGAATCAGTAAATAACAAATCACAAAGTATCTTTTTTCTTCAGAGTATAATATATTACTGTCTGCAATATCGCAATATAAACGCGGACTAAGCACTACTTTACTGTCTTCGTCAGCACCGAGTGCTTCCTTTATCGTCTACAGAGCCTCATAAAAGAAATTTAAGTTGATTGTGTTCTTAGCATTTATTTACCAATTATCAAATGGTTCAAATGGCTCTGAGCACTATGGGACTTAACTTCTGAGGTCATCAGTCCCCTAGAACTTAGAACTAATTAAACCTAACTAACCTAAGGACATCACACACATCCATGCCCGAGGCAGGATTCGAACCTGCGACTGTAGCGGTCGCGCAGTTCCACACTGTAGCGCCTAGAACCGATCGGCCACTCCGGCCGGCTACCAATTATCCTTCAGACCATTACGTCAAACTGTGAACTTTCAATAAAACTTCCGAAGTTACTCATTAATTACATACATTAAATTCCAAGTAATACATTAAAAAATAAAGGCTAAAATTTTTCTTGGGGACGTTGGATTCTATCTGTGAAAACTTTTCTAAATATTTGCTAGTGTTTGTGTTCTAAAGGTTCGATAAACTATAGGAATGACACGTAACAGCGTAAGCTGCTTATATAATGTCTTTTCCAAAAATTTTCGAACTTTTACTCATTTTGGCTCATTTCATCACGTTATGTCTTGCGTCCTTTTGCTGCTATGGCTACGATATAAGAATATAATTATCAGTTGAGAGAGATATATTCTGTTGCCTGTACTTATACTGTCGCTATATATACACTCCTGGAAATGGAAAAAAGAACACATTGACACCGGTGTGTCAGACCCACCATACTTGCTCCGGACACTGCGAGAGGGCTGTACAAGCAATGATCACACGCACGGCACAGAGGACACACCAGGAACCGCGGTGTTGGCCGTCGAATGGCGCTAGCTGCGCAGCATTTGTGCACCGCCGCCGTCAGTGTCAGCCAGTTTGCCGTGGCATACGGAGCTCCATCGCAGTCTTTAACACTGGTAGCATGCCGCGACAGCGTGGACGTGAACCGTATGTGCAGTTGACGGACTTTGAGCGAGGGCGTATAGTGGGCATGCGGGAGGCCGGGTGGATGTACCGCCGAATTGCTCAACACGTGGGGCGTGAGGTCTCCACAGTACATCGATGTTGTCGCCAGTGGTCGGCGGAAGGTGCACGTGCCCGTCGACCTGGGACCGGACCGCAGCGACGCACGGATGCACGCCAAGACCGTAGGATCCTATGCAGTGCCGTAGGGGACCGCACCGCCACTTCCCAGCAAATTAGGGACACTGTTGCTCCTGGGGTATCGGCGAGGACCATTCGCAACCGTCTCCATGAAGCTGGGCTACGGTCCCGCACACCGTTAGGTCGTCTTCCGCTCACGCCCCAACATCGTGCAGCCCGCCTCCAGTGGTGTCGCGACAGGCGTGAATGGAGGGACGAATGGAGACGTGTCGTCTTCAGCGATGAGAGTCGCTTCTGCCTTGGTGCCAATGATGGTCGTATGCGTGTTTGGCGCCGTGCAGGTGAGCGCCACAATCAGGACTGCATACGACCGAGGCACACAGGGCCAACACCCGGCATCATGGTGTGGGGAGTGATCTCCTACACTGGCCGTACACCACTGGTGATCGTCGAGGGGACACTGAATAGTGCACGGTACATCCAAACCGTCATCGAACCCATCGTTCTACCATTCCTAGACCGGCAAGGGAACTTGCTGTTCCAACAGGACAATGCACGTCCGCATGTATCCCGTGCCACCCAACGTGCTCTAGAAGGTGTAAGTCAACTACCCTGGCCAGCAAGATCTCCGGATCTGTCCCCCATTGAGCATGTTTGGGACTGGATGAAGCGTCGTCTCACGCGGTCTGCACGTCCAGCACGAACGCTGGTCCAACTGAGGCGCCAGGTGGAAATGGCATGGCAAGCCATTCCACAGGACTACATCCAGCATCTCTACGATCGTCTCCATGGGAGAATAGCAGCCTGCATTGCTGCGAAAGGTGGATATACACTGTACTAGTGCCGACATTGTGCATGCTCTGTTGCCTGTGTCAATGTGCCTGTGGTTCTGTCAGTGTGATCATGTGATGTATCTGACCCCAGGAATGTGTCAATAAAGTTTCCCCTTCCTGGGACAATGAATTCACGGTGTTCTTATTTCAATTTCCAGGAGTGTATCAGTGCGTGCAAACATTCTCGCGATCCCTCCACGCTGCAGCATGCAGCAGAAACACTAAATCATGTATACGAATCATGAACATAGGAAAAAAATAATTGCTCGAAAATCAAATTTTCTCTTACGAAATACAATTAAGTCTTTCGAGATGCATTACGTACAAACGGTGCTGGTTGTAGCTGGTAAAGAAAAGTTTGAGTCCCCCTCATCACTCAAGTTCTACTGACATATGTGCACTTAACGATGTGTTATACCACGAAACGGTTCGTGTTTCTGTACGTAAAGGTTCATATACAGCTGGAAGCGATGTATTTGTCAAATACGGATTACTTCAGTTGCGGTTCAATACAGATTAATATTTTCAATGAAACTTAAAATTAGAGCTATTCAAAATAATATTTTCACTGCACAAAGAGCAAATATTAAAATAACATCTTAAATTTCCGTAAAGAGGTTCTTGCAAGAGACGTATTTTAATTTTATCTGTGAATGCAGCACCTTCAATGTCATACACAAGTACCTGACTGTGTCTGAACAAGTAACTGCCACCTGTTCGAAGCAGCTTTTATACCAGTCACCGAGTATTGATGTGAGGTATTGCGGCGTTGACGCAATAGCGCAATCAACAATTATACTTTTCGATTAAAGGGTTTTCTTACCTAGAAATTAAACTTAAGGTATGTAAAATACATTTACAATTGGACTTCTTTGAAGAAAAGTACGTTTACAAACGGTCGATTGAGAATTAATAGTTGTTTCTTTTGGCGTTTCTTCCTTGTAAAGTAGTATAAAAAGTATTGTTCGCTGAATTCAACTGCAAGGCAGTGTACAAAGTATGACAGTGTTCCAACTTCACGCGATCATTGAAAATCAAAGGCCATCTGGAACACGAAGATATCAGTGACAGGCCACTAAAATGAAGTTTACGTCCATAGTCTAACGTTTAATGAAATTAAAAAAATTAAATAAATAATTAATTAATAGTTACCTTTTTTTAAAAAATACGTTTTTGATTTTATTTTTTTTCTTTCCTTCTGTACGTACGAATTTTGTTGTAGGACCTCTTATTTACGTGTGGTAATAAAAATTCATTTACACAGAATTAAGTACGTTTAAAATTATGTGAATTCATATTAACTGATTAAGAATATTTAGTTGAGAATTAAATCCTTTATATAACTCGGCCTGGGCACACATTTTCTAAATGCAGTGGTTTTTTTAAGAAATATTTACTGAACTCTTTCCCGGCGTTAGCTATGGAACACAAGACTGTCTCTATTAGCAGAAAATGGTTAAATATTTCCAAGCCGACGTTTAATTATTATCGATAAAACACACTTCACTATACATTTAAGTTATATGAAAGAACCAAAATTGTTAAATTCCAACGTTAACTATCCGCCTATGAATGCACAAATGTGAAACTAGTAAATAACTCCGTCAGTCTCAGGATCGCTGTAAAAGAAAAAACATTTTCTCAATTCACTGCTAATTTTTATCTGCTCCCGATTTACGGGTTTGGTTAATTTTTCTTAGCGGAACAATTTTTTAAATGTGCCGCCGCTGCAAATCGTTCGGTCGCGGCACAGCCCAGCAACACCGCTAAAAACGATGAAAATTCTTTAAAGAAATATTATAGATGACATGGACAAGCCAATTTACATTAATAATACACACTTTTGATAAATTATAATGTATTTAGACCACAACAATAATTCAACTTACATTAGTTTGTAATTTCTCCTCTAATGGCGGCTAAATCTAGATACAGACAGAAGAAGTCTACCCGTTCATAAAATGCTACGTCACAGCTTGCTCTCACTTTCAGCTCTACAGGGAGACGACAAAGAATACACACTATGTGGTGGTTTTTATATTACTGCTGACCATTAACATTTCTTTGTAATCTTACAACATTATTTTCCTCTGTGGCTGAATTTTACATTTTTGTTATCGCAGATATTGACACATTTCGCAATTACATTATGAGTATAGAAATATTACAATCATAAATACATCGAGAATATTACTACAGAAAATATTACAATAATAACGAATGTCTTTTACACAAAATTAAATAATATTTTTTTGTTAAATAATTACAGTATATACAAATTGCTTCATAGCAGCGTATATGGTACAATTAAATTTTTGTTTATTAATAGTGTGAGTTTCCCAGGGAACGTTACAAACGTCAAAGCAAATATGTCTAATCAGGTACACTGTTTATCTCACATACCGAAGGCGCAGATATACTTTGTGAGTGACAAAGTGAAACTGCGTTCTTATTCGTTCATATAACCATTCAGAGACATGGAATCAAACTGGGAACCTTTAAAAATCAGGAGACAAATCATATCTGGGGTTCAGCAACGAAATGGAAAGGCTAGAATCATAATGTTTACATGAAGTACCAGGGCTTACATGACGTCTGCTATTTATACTCTCATCGATATGTTTTCAATTTTAGTAAATTTTAAATGGCGTCCCGAATCTTTTTGCAAGAGCCATAGCAAGCACACTGCTGAATGTATGCGCAATGAGGTAATAAAGAAGGTCATGTTCTTGCAGATTTAACCACTCGGTAATCAATACAGTTGTAGCTTAGCGATTTTGTCGGAAGACATAACGGTTCCTTGGGACTAACGAAGGCAGAAAACTAAGTTTTGCGTGCATAATGAGCATTTCGGTACAGCTAGGAAATTCCTTTCCAGCTGTTATTATTGGAACGAACCAGTTAACTATTTACTCACGTTCCCGTAAAACAATTATTTTCATATTATTTCATACAAAATATGAAATTCGGGGCTAAAGATTCATACTTCGCCTTTCACGATAAATTATATTTTGTGGTTAGAAATGTTTCTCTGTGACATCAAGTTTATCTTCGAAAGTAACATTATTTCATCTGAAAATGACTTTGCAGCCCAAACTGGCCAGGAGCGGTATAAATAAACACGATGTACACAGTATCAGCAGATTTGTTCTACGAAATTCCCAAACTCTGCGGAGAATTCGCTACACTTCGTTTGGAATTTTTTTTTCCGACCAAGTATGCAATACCGATTTCATAATGAAAATGAACATGTCTACCAGCAAAAAAAAGAGAGTCCAGTTGATATAGGTGCCAACGTAAATCAATACCTGAATACTGGAGCTCCATAAATCTCGTTGTGGGTTATTGGAATGAAAAAAACACCAGAGCAAAAGCTTTTACGAAATTATCCGGCAAAGAACGACACAGCATCGAAGCGAGCTAATTGTTATGCCGATATATGACACTGAAAAGCTGAAGATCGTCATGTACCAAGGAGTTAACGCAAGCGACAGATGATGATAGGGGGAGGAGAATTAAGTTTTCCTGTACCGTCGAAATCGAGTTGTTAACAGAAGAGGACTACACTATGTGATCAGAAGTATTCGGACATCTAGCTGAAAATTTTTCATCTATGTATATAGCTGAAAATGATTTAAAAGTTCGTGGCGCCCTCCACTGGTAATGTTGGAATTCAGTATAGTGTTGGCACACCCTTAGCCTTGATGACAGCTTCTACTCTCTCAGGCATGTGTTCAATCAGGTGCTGGAAGATTTTTTGGGCAGTGACAGCCCATTCTTCACGGAGTGCTGCACTGGAGAGAGGTATCGATGTCGGTCGGTGAGCCATGGCACGAAGTCGGCATTTCGAAACATCCCAAAGGTGTTCTATAGGATTCAGGTCAGGACTCTGTGCAGGCCAGTCCATTACAGTGATGTCATTGTCGTGTAACCACTTCGCTACAAGCCGTGCTTTATGAACAGGTGCTCGATCGTGTTGAAAGATCCAGTCGCCATCCCCAAATTTCTCTTCAACAGTGGGAAGCAAGAAGGTGCTTTAATTGTCGATGTAGGCCTGTGCTATGATAGTGCCACGTAAAACAACAAGGTGTGCAAGTCCTTTCCATGAAAAATACGACCACACCGTAACACCATCACCTCCGAAATTTACTGCTGGCACTACACACACTGGCAGATGACGTTCACCGGGCACTCTTCATACCCACACCCTGCCATCGGATCGCTACATTGTGTACCGTGATTCGTCACTCCACACAACATTTTTCCACTGTTCAATCGTCCAATGTATACGCTCCTTACACCAAGCGAGGCGTCGTTTGGCGTATACCGGCATGATATGTGGCTTATGAGCAGCCACTCAACCATGAAATCCAAGAATTCTCACCTCCTGCCTAACTGTCACAGTACTTGCAGTGGGTCCTGATGCAGTTTGGAATTCCTTTGTGTTGGTCTGGATAGGTCTGCCTATTACACATTACGACCCTCTTCAACTATCCGCGGCCTGTGTGAGTCAACAGACGAGGTTGGCCTGTACGCTTTTGTGCTATACGTGTCCACTTCACTATTACATCGGAAACAGTGGACCTAGGGAGTGCAAATCTCGTGTACAGGCGTATGACACAAGTGACACCCAATCACCTGACCATATTCGAAGCTCCTGGGTCCCGCAGAGAGCCTCATTCTGCTGTCTCAAGAAGTGTAATGACTGCTGTGGTCGCTGATATGAAGCACCTGACAGTAGGTGGTAGCACAATGAACTTTTGATCACATAGTGTAGCTCAATGCGACGTAAAAGAAGGATCGGAGGCTAACGTAAAGGAACGAAGGAAGGAAGATTAGGGCCTCACTAAGGAGGTAGCGCAAGCTACGATAGTAATTGCTGATGAGTTGTGGTTTGTATGAATATGCTTGAGGTCCTGTAAATGTATTAACTGACATCCCCAATTACACTGTAAACTACGAAGATGCGATACTCTGCTCACAGCGGACCATACCTAACACGATATAGAGACTTTGGTAACTTCAATCATCGTTAAGTGTTCCTCTGGCTGATACAGTTATTTGAAGTGTATGCTATGTTCGTTACTCGCCGCTCCGTACCGAAAGTCACCTAGGAATGTGTCCCATGCGACATTTAGGGGAACTATATAGACTTCATACATAAGAGCAAGGAAACCAGTGTAACAGTGATCCCTATCTATACTGCATCAACCTCTGCAGTTAATTCGTCCGTTTATGGTGTTACCAAAAATGGTTCAAATGGCTCTGAGCACTATGGGACTCAACTGCTGAGGTCATTAGTCCCCTAGAACTTAGAACTAGTTAAACCTAACTAACCTAAGGACATCACAAACATCCATGCCCGAGGCAGGATTCGAACCTGCGACCGTAGCGGTCTTGCGGTTCCAGACTGCAGCGCCTTTAACCGCACGGCCACTTCGGCCGGCTATGGTGTTACCAATTTCGTGGCGCGTCAGCGTAATCGTGTGATAATGAACTCCGCAAATATAGTGAGAATGATTGTTAGCCATCACAAACAAAATAGGATCCGTAGAAACTACGGTAAAGGAGAGAAAGGCAGATGCATTCATAATCGATGTGACAGATAAAACAGTAGCAACCAACGGTAATAATATACATCACTAAAATACAATAGACTGTACTACAGTATATGAATGTGCAGGAAAAGACTTGGTCTGATTGTGAAAACCTTAAAGATGATTCAGAAGCTGATAGTGACGATGAGTTGTTACGAAGTGATGAAGCAAGTCGTCTGCTTATCTGCCAAGCCCACCGAAGAGGAAGAAGTGGCTTGTTATATGTTTTGGAAAGGCAAAAGAGACAACTGTATTCCAGGATTCTCGGAAAACTAATACAAAAAATGGTTCTTATGGCTCTGAGCACTATGGGACTCAACTGCTGAGGTCATTAGTCCCCTAGAACTTAGAACTAGTTAAACCTAACTAACCTAAGGACATCACGCACATCCGTGCCCGAGGCAGGATTCGAACCTGCGAGCGTAGCGGTCTCGCGGTTCCAGACTGCAGCGCCAGAACCGCGCGGCCACTTCGGCCGGCGCAAAACTAATACACGAAGCTTCAATATAGTACAGAAACGATATCGCATGATGCAAGACTTACATTATCTACGATATTTACGTCATGTGGTAGACAAAAGAGGAGGAAGGCCAGCGGCCGGCCGGGGTGGCCGAGCGGTTCTAGGCGCTTCAGTCTGGAACCTCGCGACCGCTGCTGTTGCAGGTTCGAATCCTGCCTCGGGCATGGATGTGTGTGATGTCCTTAGGTTAGTTAGGTTTAAGTTGTTCTAAGTTCTAGGGGACTGATGACCTCAGATGGTAAATCCCATAGTGCTTAGAGTCATTTGAACCATTTGAATCCAAACCGTCACGTCAGCAAGTGTTTCCAAAGTTGCTGGTAATTTACCAGGAACCTAGAGGTCAGTTTCGAGCGCGAGTATTGCAACACATGCTGAAACCGCAAAATCTGAGTCAAATTGCCTCGAAGTCCTGCCTAATCATGAAAAAAATCCTGACGCACATCTTTCAGGATGTCTACTTCCCATACGCAGCGAAGGAGTCTCTTTTGGTTGATTCATTCGGGACATATCGATGCTATCCTACCGTAAAATACGGTGTGTACAGTCAAGACCATTCGTCCTGGATGTAAACTTTACATTCAGCCTCTTGATATGCCAACAATTCAAGACAGTGATGTAGCAGATTGAAGTTTACCGTATCCTTAACGACTACCAGTTAACACAATCGTCGAGGAATTCAATTTTGTTGTTGATATGTATCCTACACAACCAATTCTGTCGGATGGGGTGGCCGAGCGGTTCTAGGCGCTACAATCTGGAACCGCGCGACCGTTACAGTCGCAGGTTCGAATCCTGCCTCGGGCGTGGATGTGTGTGATGTCGTTAGCTTTAAGTAGCTCTAAGTCTAGGGGTTTGATGACCTCAGGTGTTAAGTCCCATAGAGCCATTTGAACCAACCAATTGTTGTCCACCCTTTGTTCGGCACTCCTGTATTCTAGCTGGATATGACTTCAGACAAGGGAGGTTTCACATAACAGCCTGAACGAATTTTTATATTAAATTGCAGTTAACTCGGAAGACTGTTTCATGCATGAGTGTTCCTACTGTGATAAGCAACTCTGTTTCTGACACTTTATACTCTGGGGTCATGTTTCTTCTCGTAATCTTTTGTCAAGAACTACCAACAACCCTTTTTTGAACTCGGTGACTGAACATGCGCACGGCGGTCAAGTGCAGTGTAATTGTGGCATTGCAGTTGCTATTCCAACCACTCACCCGTGGTCTTACTAGCCACACGGAATTCGTTCCCTATACGCCACAGGTTAAGCATCAGATAATTTATTAAATATTTATGGTTCAAAAATAGCAGTTTTTCTTCAAAAATGGCTGGAAATTTAAAACTTGGAATCGGTGCATTATCCTACTGCTTATGGGAATGGGCGCAGCCTGCATGGTTGACAGATTTTATGTAGGGGACATGTATCTACCAAAAGACAGTGTGAACTCTTGCTACCTAACAGTCACTGTCTGCAGGCACAAGATTCATTTAGTACACAGTTTCTTGCTCCACGTATAAATAGAAGGTAGCTCAAAAACGAGTGCTTACACACATCACTCTAGACATGGAACACAGACGAGACATTACTGATAGCCTTTGTTACCCAGTCGGATGCAGCAAGGCGTAAGGTCAGGGACAATTGGAATTTATTAACGCAGTGACTGGCGAGCGCAATAGCAAGCCGTCTTACAGTGTCGGACGTATCAGAAGGCAGCCTTTGTCCACATGTCTGGAGATCATATGCATCTCGCACTGATCCTGTCGACAGCAAGTGTGCAAATGCTGGATCCTCCAGAGCTCACAGCACACCCACATTGCACTGGAGCCATACTCTCTGAGAGGATGACGCTACAGTACCTGCCTCATTATCCGATGCAACTTTGGGAAGGGATCCACACACACAGGTTGTGCCACATAACGGATGCAAATCACAGCGAGAGAAAAAATATCTCCAGGATTAGCACTAGTGTTGGCAGGAACAATTACTAATCACCATACTCAGAGGTGACAAAAGTCATGGGATATGTCCGAATATTGTGGCGGACCTCCTTTTGCCCGACGTGGCAGGACTCAACAGGTCGTTGAAAGTCCCCTGCGGAAATACTGAGCCATGATGCCTCTATAGCAGTCCATAATTGCGAAAGCGGTGCCAGTGCAGGACGTTGTGCATTAGCTGACCTCTCCATTGAGTCCCATAAATGTTCGATCTGGATGGTCAAATCATCCCGAATGCTATTCAAATCAGTCGCGAACAACTGCGTTTGGAAATAAGAAGTCCATGAATTCCTGCAGATGATCTTAAAGTAGACGAACATAACAATTCCCAGTCAATGATCGGTTCAGTTGGACCAGAGGACCCAGTCCATTCCATGTAAACAGAGCCCACACCATTATGGATGCACCATCAAGTTGCACAATGCCTTGTTGACATATTGTTTTCATGGCTTCATGAGATCTGCGCCACACTCGAACCCTACCGTTAGCTCTTACCAACTGAAATCGGGACCAGACCACCCTTTCCCAGTCAACTAGGGTCCAACCAATGATCTCTATACAACGTGGATGTAGAAGTCTGGTCTCTGAGTATAGAACTGAAGCGTGTCTGCAGACTCGTGTGCTCTGCATCGTCCGCCATGTTGTAGTTTGGCAAACAAATTTGCATCGGGCTGTACGTGACGAAGAATTGGAGACTTATTTATTGTCTTGAACTTTACGTCAACATGTGATGTAATAGGCTCATGTGGGGCGGAATCGAAAAGTATTTTCTTTTCGTGTTCTAGTGACACATCTAAGCAGCCATGTTGTAGTTTGGCAAGAAACGAGATATGAGCATCTATGGCTGGCACGATCAGGCAGCTGAAGTTCAACATCCAGGTAGTACAGAGCTCACTGGGTCCAACCAATGTGGTCAGAGTCCAGGAGGGGCGCTGCAGGCAATGTGGCGCTGTTAGCAAAGACACTGGCATCGATCGTATGCTGCCATAGCCCATTAACGCCAAATTTCGCCGCGCTATCCCAACGGATACGTTCGTCGTCCGTTTCACGCTGATTTCTGCGGTTATTTTACGCAGTGTCGCTTGTCTATTAGCACTTACAAATCTACTCAAACGCCGCTGCTCTCGGTCCTTAAGTGTATGCCGTCGGCCAAAGCGCTGTTCGTGATGAGAGGTAATGACTGAAATTTGGTATTCTCGGCACATTCTTGACACTCTGGATCTCGGAATATTGAATTCCCCGAAGATTTTCGAAAAGGAATGTTCCATGCGTCTAGCTCCAGCTACCACTCCGCGTTCAAAGACTGTTAATACCCGCCGTGCGGCCAGAATCACGTCGGAAACATTCTCACATGAATCACGTGAATACAAACGAAAGTTCCACCGACGTACTGCGCTTTTATACCTTCTATAGGCGATACTACCACCATTTGTAAATGTGCATGTCACTATCGCATGGGCTGTCACCTCAGTGTCAATTTCAATGACATAATTTTGAAAAAACACTTTTTGGAACTATAAATCATTATTAAGAACCTTCACAGACGTACCCAGGATCTGAAATCTGAACAAGGGGGGGGGGGGGGGGGCAGGTCATACTAGTCTCAGGAAACAAGGACGCGAGACAACATACAGCACTTCTTATTAAATAAAACAGTAAACCAGTGAAGAACTGCTTTTAATAAACATTTTAAATACAAGAATGCACTTGTACAATCCGAGAAAACATGCAGCATTTCTTGTTAAATAAAACAGTAAATTAGTGAGAAACTGCGAATATCTTCTAGGGGGGGGGGGGCGGCAGAAACTGTATTTCCACATTAGCTGTTTCTTTCCGGTTACTAAGGACATCCATGATTTTCGTTTTGCACATATAAGACATCGTGTACCTCCAGTTAATCATAATACGAGCACAAAGATTCATAATAGTACGCCCTGGGGCCGCCCAATATGGTCTATAAAGGAAATAATCGTGCCCCCTAGCAGACGCCACAAACCGGTGCGTTTGGCGGAATTTTTGAGACGCCACATACCGTTTCGTTTGGCCTATTCATACGTCCAAAGTAGCAGACTACTTAAAGTAGTCAGTAATCAGATAGTGTAAATAACGAGATAGGGAACCGTTCTGTACTGTCAGCTATTGATATAGCATTAATTATAACCGCGCTGCAACGTCGGAGTGTTTAACGCTGTCCGGCCTCGCTTTCCCACGCAACGAGCTGAATGGCACGTGTCGTCATTGCAGGTACGTGTCGAGCTGATAGGAGCCGGCCCGCTATGGCACAGTCTACGCTTCCAACTTTGAGTGTCGTTTTGTGTAAGAAATACATCCGCTTCCACCTTCGTGTGGCGTCAACGGGCTGGACCTGTGTCGGAGAGCGAAGAAGGGTCTCGCACGTGCTATATAGACGGCAGACCTGGTGAGGCGCGGTAGGAAGGGTGCACTAAGCGCCGTAAGCACCGCGTGGATAAATGGTATAAAAGGGCAGTGCATTGGTGGAGCTCTCATTTATACTCAGGAGAGTCTTGTTAACGGTTTCCGACGCTATTATAGCTGCCCGACGGCCATTAACAGGAATTCAATATTCCGACATCCACAGCATCAAGAGTGTGCCACCGAAAATATCAAATTTCAGGCATTACCTCTCACCACAGACTAGATAACGGTTGGCGGCATTTACTTAACGACCGAGAGCAGCGGCTTTTGAGCAGACTCGTCAGTGCTAACAGACGTCTACATCTACATCTACATTTATACTCCACAAGCCACCCAACGGTGTGTGGCGGTGGGCACTTTACGTGCCACTGTCATTACTTCTCTTTCCTGTTCCAGTCGCGTATGGTTCGCGGGAAGAACGACTGCCGCAAAGCCTCCGTGCGCGCTCGAATCTCTCTAATTTTACATTCGTGATCTCCTCGGCAGGTATAAGTCGGGGAAAGCAATATATTCGATACCTAATCCAGAAACGCACCCTCTCGAAACCTGGACAGCAAGCCACACCGCGATGCAGAACGCCTCGCTTGCAGAGTCTGCCACTTGAGTTTGCTAAACATCTCCGTAACGCTATCACGCTTACCAAATAACCCTGTGACGAAACGCGCCGCTCTTCCATGGATCTTCTCTATCTCCTCTGTCAACCCGACCTGGTACGGATCCCACACTCATGAGCAATACTCAAGTACAGGTCGAACGAGTATTTTGTAAGCCACCTCCTTTGTTGATGGACTACATTTTCTAAGGACTCTCTCAATGAATCTCAACCTGGCACCCGCCTTACCAACAATTAATTTTACGTGATCATTCCACTTCAAATCGCTCCGCACGCATCCTCCCAGATATTTTACAGAAGTAACTGCTACCAGTGTTTGTTCCGCTATCATATAATCATACAATAAAGGATCCTTCTTTCTATGTATTCGCAATACATTACATTTGTCTATGTTAAGGGTCAGTTGCCACTCCCTGCACCAAGTGCCTATCCGCTGCAGATCTTCCTGCATTTCGCTGCAATTTTCTAATGCTGCAACTTCTCTGTATACTACAGCATCATCCGCGAAAAGCCACATGGAAATTCCGACACTATCTATTAGGTCATTTATATATATTGTGAAAAGCAATGGTCTCATAACACTCCCCTGTGGCACGCCAGAGGTTACTTTAACGTCTGTGGACGTCTCTCCACTGAGAACAACATGCTGTGTTCTGTTTGCAAAAACTCTTCAATCCAGCCACACAGCTGGTCTGATATTCCGTAGGCTCTTACTTTGTTTATCAGAGGACAGTGCGGAACTGTACCGAACGCCTTCCAGAAGGAAAGGGGTAACTGCCTGGGAGCCTGTATCTAATATTTTCTGGGTCTCATGAACAAATAAAGCGAGTTAGGTCGCACACGATCGCTGTTTGCGGAATCCACGTTGCTTCCTACAGAGTAGATTCTGGGTTTCCAGAAATTACATGATACGCGAGCAAAAAACATGTTCTAAGATTCTACAACAGATCGATGTCAGAGACATAGGCCTATAGTTCTGCGCATCTGCTCCACGACCCTTCTTCAAAACTGGGACAAGGAAAGATACTGTCATAACGCAGAAATCAATGTGCAACGTACGACGAACGTATTCGTCAGGACAGTGCGGTGAAATTTGGCGTTAATGGGCTACGGCAGCAGACGTGAGTGCCTTAGCTAACAACACTATGTCCCCTGTAGCGCCTCTCTTGAGCTCATGACCGTATCGGTTGGACCACAGACGACTGGAAAACCGTGGCCTGTTCAGATGAGAGCAGATTTCAGTTGGTAAGAACTGATGGTAGGGTTCGAGTGTGGCGCAGATCCCAGGAAAGCCATCGATCCAAGTTGTAAGCAAGGCACTGTGCAAGTTAGCTGTGGTATAATTGTATGGGATGTGTTTACACTGAACGGACTGGATCCTTTGGTCCAAGCGAACCGATCATCGACTGGACGTGGTTACATTCGGCCACTTGGAGACCATTTGCGGCTATTCATGGACCTTATGTTTCCAAACAACGATGGAAGTTTTATTGATGACAGTGCACCATGTCACCGGGCCATACTTGTTCGCGATTAAAGAAAATACTGGACAATTCGAGCGAATGATCTGGCGACCCACATCAGCCGACATACATTCGAGAGGTCAGTTCGTGTACATAATCCTGCCCCGGCAACACTTTTGGAAGTATGGACGGCTATAGAGGCAGCATGGCTCAGTATTTCTGCAGAGGACTTTCAGCGACTAGTTGAGCCCAACCTGCGTCGAGTTGCTGCAGTACGGCGGGCAAAAGGATGTCTGACTCGACGTTAGGATATGTCCCATAACTTTTGGGTCTTCATTGTATGTATAAACGTCACGATGGCGACAGACGGTGTACTAAAGCAGGTCGCATCTAGTCGTGTCATATTACATGTTGGCCTTGGGTGATCGTGTCCGTTACAGTGTTACCCAACTGCGGAAATGTTATAAAACAATAGTGGACTTTGCCGCGCCGAAAGCAGTCAGTGGCGACTGAAAACAGTCGCGCGATGGAACGTTCTATCAGACAGTACTGTTAGCTAATTCCCACATTCATTTATCATTTATCCATGTTTCTTTAGTAGCCCTAAAAACGACCAACCCTAATGAGTACATCAAGAAATAATTAATTTAGAGTAATGAAATTTCGTGAATTCATTTGCCTAGGTAACGTATGTAAGTGTTTAAAGTTGCAGGATCATAAGTCAATGTAAGCGCGACATAACCCCTTGAAAATCTGAAATTCTGGTTCATTAATAATCAGTGTGAACGCCAGAATGTTGAATGCAAGCATACAGACATGCAAGGTGCCTGATGTCAGGTTGTTGGATAGAGTTCCATGCCTGTTACACTTGATCGGTCAATAAAGGGACGGTTAATGTCGTTTGTGGATGGCGCTGAAGTTGTCCGCTGATATCCCATATATGCTCGATTGCAGACAAATTTGGTGGTCGAGCAGGCCAAGGCAACATGTAGACACTCCGTAGAGCATGTTGAGTTACAACAGAAATATGCGGGCGAGCGTTATCCTGCTGGAAAACACCCCCCGCAATGCTATTGATGAATGGCAGCACAAGAGACTGCATCACTAGGTTGGCGTACAAATTAGCAGTCATGGTGCGTGGGATAACCACCAGAGTGCTCCTGCTTTCACACGAAAGCACACCTCAGACCCTAACTCTAGCTGTGGTCCTGTGTGTCCAGCACATAGCAGTTACTGGAACTGAGGCAGAACCATTTGTCAGGAAACAACAGACTTTCACCCCGCCCTCCAATAAGCTCTCGCATGACACCATTGAAGCCGGTGGTTTGAGGTAAGTGGAATGCACGCTACAGTGGTTCTGCTTCGGACGTGTCCTTGAACTAGCCGATATGCAACAGTTCGTTGTGCCACTGTGGTGCCACGTTGCGACCTTTTTTCCGTTAGTGTATAAGCACTTGCACACAGATGCCTTCCATATCTCCGTCAGAGTAACCCTACCAGTAAAGAAAATTGTACGTCTTGGAATAACCTGATATGTAACGAAACTTGCGTAAAAGAGGCGTTTGAAAAGTCCGTGCAAAAATAAAAACTACTTACGTGTTTGGGGTAAACCTTTTTTTATTTTTCGACATAGTCTCCTTTTAGACTTATACACTTCGTCCAACGCTGTTCTTATTTGTTGATCCCTTCCGAATAATAGGAATTGTCCAAGTCTGCAAAATAGCTATTGGTTTCGGCAATCACCTCCTCGTTTGAATAAAATCTTTACCCCGCCAGTTATTTCTTCAAATTGGGGAACAAATAGTAGTCCCAGGGAGCCAAGTCTGGAGAATAGGGGGGATGTGAAACGAGTTGGAATCCTATTTCCATTAATTTTGCGACCACAACTGCTGAGATGTGTGCTTGTGCATTGTCGTGATGGAAAAGGACTTTTTTGCGGTCCAATTGCCGGCGTTTCTCTTGCAGCTCGGTTTTCAAATGGTCCAATAACGATGAATAATATGCACCTGTTATAGTTTTACCCTTTTCCAGATAGTCGCCGAGGATTATCCCTTGCGAATCCCAAAACACAGTTCCCATAACCTTTCCGGCCGAAGGAATGGTCTTCGCCTTTTATGGTGAAGATTCTCCCTTGGTAACCCATTGTTTAGATTGTTGTTTGGTCTCAAGAGTATAGTAATGTAACCATGTCACATTCACACTGACGAAACTGTGCTTAAAGTCCTGCAGATTCTTCCTGAACAGCTGCAAACCATCCTTCACACGATTCTGTTTTTCGGCAAGCGTGAGCAATTGCGGAACCCATCTTGCGGACAGCTTTCTCATGTCCAAATGTTTATGGAAAATATTATGTACCCATTCATTCGAGATGCCCACAGCACTAGCGATCTCACGCACCTTAACTCTTCTGTCATCCATCACCACATCAATGATTTCTGGAGTCGTAACCTCCACAGGGTGACCAGAAATTTCTGAAAATGTGTGTTGGAGCATTGTATGGTAGTGAAACATGGAATGTGGGAAGAACGGAACAGATGAGACGATGCACTCGAGATATGGTGCTACAGAAGAATGGTGAAAATTATTTGGATTGATAAGGTAAGGAACGAGGTTCTCCACGGAATAGACGAGACAAGGAATATGTGGAAAACACTGAAAAGGAGAAGGGACAGGATGGCAGGATACCTCTTAAGACATCACGGAATAAATTCCGTGGTACTAGAGGGGGCTGTGCAGGGTATAACTGTAGAGGAAGACAGAGAGTGTGTAAGTAGGCTGTTTAGGTTTTTTTATTGGTAACGCCACCTCTGTATGAAAATCACTGGCTGTGCTGTGTGCAGTCTGTGGCTGCTTTGCATTGTTGTAATACTCGCCATTGTAGTGTTAGGCAGCTGGCTGTGAACAGCGCGTAGCGTTGCGCAGTTGGAGGTGAGCCGCCAGCAGTGGTGGATGTGGGGAGAGAGATGGCGGAGTTTTGAAATTTGTCATGAACTGCTATATTTATATATGATGATATCAAGGTAAATACATTGTTTGTTCTCTATTAATATCTTTCATTTGCTAACTATCCCTATCAGTAGTTAGTGCCTTCAGTAGTTTGAATCTTTTATTTAGCTGGCAGTAGTGGCGCTCGCTGTATTGCAGTAGCTTGAGCAGCGAAGATTTTTGTGAGGTAAGTGATTTGTGAAACGTATAGGTTAATGTTAGTCAGGGCCATTCTTTCGTAGGGATTTATTTGAAAGTCAGATTGCGTTGCGCTAAAAAATATTGTGTGTCAGGTAAAGGACAGTCGTGTATTATTGTTCAAAGGGGACGTTTCAAGTGGAATAAATTCAACAAATAACTGAGGCCGTAGCTTGCAAGTGCTACTCTGAGATAAAGGGGTTGGCACACGAGAGTAATTCGCGGCGGGCCGCATCGAAGGTTGATGAATAAAAAAAAAAATTCTGTCCACATTATTTTCAGAATTTCAAAGACTGTAGTCCAGTCAAAACACTGCTAAGATCTTCATATCAGTGTACAAATACTAGAAACGTAGGTTTACCTGTTCTTGAATCTACAAATATTTAAATATTTTTAAGTCGAAGGGGCAATATTGTCTCGCATGTGTTACATTTCTCTGGGACCGAAACTAATCTTTTTCTAAGTCGAGCCCATCCATCCCACTTCTCTACGAATAATTTGTGTGAACTCTTTTTTTTTTTGTGTAGTCAGTCTTCTGGCCCAGAGTAGCACTTAAGCCCAACATCCCCAATTATTTATTGGATATACTTCAATCTCGGTTTTCCGAAAGAGTTTTCACCCTCTGCACCTCCCTCAAGTTCAATGGAAATTATTCCTCTAGTATGAAGGAGATTATTCTCTGATTCCTAACATATTGAACCTTCTCCTTATCATAATCCTTTCGTCTTCGATTTTGCTGATAACTTCCTTAGTTTTTATCAGGCCGCACAAGCCAGCACGGCTGACTCTCATGTGGAGCATCTACTTTCGATTCCCGATACTGGAAGGCACTTTTTCTTAGTGGGAGGGTTGGTACAGGATGCACTCAACCACGTGAACCAACTGAGGATCTACTCGACGATTAGTAGCAGTTCCAAGGTCAAGAAACCCGTCAACTCCCGGCAGAGCGGTGAGCTGATCACATGCCCCTCTTTACCGCATTCGGTGACGGCACTGGCAGAAGAGGATGACACGGCGGTCGGTCGGGCCCAACTGGGCCGTCTAGGGCCATATCTGAAACGTATCAGCTCTCTTCTTTTCCAGTTTTTCCACCGTCTAGGATTCGCTCCCACACACTGCCGTGCGCCAAACGTACATTCTTAGAAATTTCTTCCTCAAATTAAGTACTACATTTTTATGCTAGTAGACTTCTATCTATCTACATTTACATGGATACTCTGTAAATCACATTTAAGTGCCTGGCAGACGGTTCATCCATCAACCTTCACAATTCTCTTTTATTCCAATCTCGTGTAGCGCGCAGAAAGAACGAACACCTATATCTTTCCGTGCGAGCTTCTATTTCCCGTATTTTATTGTGGTGATCGTTTCTCCCAATGCAAATCGGTGTCAACATAATATTTTCTTATTCGGAGGAGAGAGTTGGTGACTGGAATTTCGTGAGAAGATTCCTTCGCAACGAAAAACGCCTTTCTTTTAATGATGCCCAGCCCAAATTCTGTATCATTTCAGTGACACTCTCTCCCCTATTTCGCGATAACACAAAACGTGCTGCCCTTCTTTGAACTTTTCCGATGCACTCAGTCCTATCTGGTAAGCATCCGACACCGCGCAGCAGTATTCTAAAAGAGGGCGGACAAGCTTATTTTAGGCAGCCTTCTTAGTAGATCTGTTACCTTTTCTAAGTGTCCTGCCAATAAAACACAGTCTTCGGTTAGCCCTCCCCACAACATTTTCTATGTGTTCCTTCCAATTTAAGTTGTACGTAATTGTAATTCCTAGATATTTAGTTGAATTTACGCCTTTATATCTGATTTATCGTGTCCTCTTAAAGAGGAACGCCCTCTTTACCTGTGCTAGTCTGCTTCTTAAATCCTCCATGCTTCGTGCATTATTCGTTATTTTGCTTCCAAGGTAGCTGAATGCCTTCATTTCCTCTAGATCGTGGTATCCTATTATTTTTGTTAACTTCATGACTAATCTCACTCTGCTATTTCTCACTACTTTCGTCTTTTCTCTCAATCTATAGCGTGTGCTCATTAGACTGTTCATTATTTTCAACAGAGCATGGACCTCTTACTCAGTTTCATTGCGGATAGAAATGCCTTCAGCGAATCTTATCATTTATATCCCTTCACCCTGTATTTTAATCCCATTCCTTCATTTTCGTTAGTG
The DNA here is from genome assembly GCF_023864345.2 of Schistocerca serialis cubense. Taxonomy (NCBI): domain Eukaryota; kingdom Metazoa; phylum Arthropoda; class Insecta; order Orthoptera; family Acrididae; genus Schistocerca; species Schistocerca serialis. The sequence continues at coordinate 220,214,789 of NC_064639.1, read as the reverse complement.
CTTCTTCGACGGAACTGTCGGGGCAAAAGGCTACAACCCTGTTACACCCTTTCTAATTCGATCACATCGTTCTTTTTCTTGAAGTATTAATTTTCCATCCTGTTCCTTGTACATAATGAATCTTAATTGTCTTTCCATATAGCTTACACCTATTTTCCTGGGAATTTCGAAGGTCTTATCCATTTTACATTGTCGAACACTTTTTCTAAGTAAACAGATCCCATAGACGTCTCGTGATTCTCCTGATACCTTGGTTCCATTACGAAGCGCAGCGTCAGTACAGCTCTTTGGAGCTTCCTAAAATGTCACGAACGATTAAACCGTGCTTTGTGCAAAATATAGCAGTCGGCTTTCCCTTTTGTTCTTTTTCCCCCTGTCCAACGTTCGCATTCAAGTCCCCCATAACAATTAGGAGTTTGTCAGTGGCGCGGTACTCGGCTGCTAGCTGCCACCGCCCTAAACAAGAAATAACGGCGGCAGCAGGCGCACGCTTAATCAGCGCACCGAGCGGCCAGGTATCAGCGGCGAGCCGGACTTTATCGGGCCACTTCCCCCCATTCCTCTCTACTCCTCTCCCCATCCTTGCCCTGCCTTCACTCCACTTCACTTCAGACGGGATGGCGAGCCGCTGGGATGGGCAGCCCGGAAACTAATTGCAGGGGACTGACGTCGGGCCGAAATCCGATAAAGACGGAGGACGGGGGTGGGAGAATTGGAGGTGGGGGTTGGTTGGCTCCAACCGGCCGCGTTGAGCCATGGCAGACCACACCACGGGCCGCACTCTGTCCTCATTTGTCAAGCTAACCGCCTGATAGAGGAGCACAGCAACACAACACCCCTACTGCCTGCACTTCAAATTAGTTTCTGCCTGTGTCACCGGTGGCCTACCTTCGAAGGCGTTGGAAGTTCTGACACCTAATACTGGTCTCACACGAAAGGCTCAAAACTCAGACTCTTAAGATGAGCCACTCTTCTTGTATTTATGTCATTGTGGATATTGTATTTAATTCCGATGCAATTTCTGTGTTTCATCGTCAATGTGAAGGTGCAAGGGATACATTTAACATGCCGTGGTGCATCGGATTCTAATACTGGTCTCACAGGAAAGGCTAAAGCACAGACTCTAAGAAGAGTCACTTTTCTTGTACTTATGTCGGATTGTGCCTTTTCTATTTAATTCCGATGCAACTTCTGTGTTTCATCGTCAATGTGAAGGTCCAAGGGATACATTAAATCTGCAGTGGTGCATCGGATTCTAATACTGGTCTCGCAGGAAAGGCTCAAAACACAGACTCTGAGTCACTCTTCTTGTACTTAAGTCGGCATTGTGGCTTTTGTATTTAATTCCCATGCAATTTCTGTGTTTCATCGTCAATGTGAAGGTCCAAGGGATGCATTAAATCTGCAGTGGTGCATCGGAATCTAATACTGGTCTCACAGGAAAGGCTCAAAGCACAGGCTCTAAGAAGAGTCGCTCTTCTTGTACTTAAGTCATCATTGTGGTTTTAAATTTAATTCCGATGCAATATCGGTGTTTCATCGTCAATGTGAAGGTCCAAGGGATACAGTAGACCTGCAGTGGTGCATCGGAATCTAATACTGGTCTCACAGGAAAGGCTCAAAGCACAGACTCGAAGATGAGTCACTCTTCTTGTACTTAAGTCGGCATTGTGGCTTTTGTATTTAATTCCGATGCAATTTCGGTGTTTCATCGTCAATGTGAAGGTCCAAGGGATACAGTAGACCTGCAGTGGTGCATGGGAATCTAATACTGGTCTCACAGGAAAGGCTCAAAGCACAGACTCTTTCCAGAGATGGCCGTGGGCAGTACCGAGATTTTTCTCCTTTCTGCTCATTGCGTCACTGTCGAGTGGCTCCTCTCAGTTCACGCGCATTCTTACGTGATGAAGCGAGTAAGTTTTGTGTTGCTCCTTTTCTTTTTCTGTTCCATCCTGTTTTTGTCTTTCTGTTTCACGATAATAACGCCGAATTCGTCTGAAGTTGTACATGTAAACAATAATCAGAAAATCAGTGAAAATTTACTCAAAGACTAATTAACATGTGATCAGTCCGTTTAGATCTGTAAAAGAAGTGATGGCACTGACGTTAAATTTGCTACTACCTGTAACATACGTTTTAATGAGGACGCTTCAGTCCGGAACAACGCGGCTGCTGCGGTCGCAGGTTCGAATCCTGCCTCGGGCATGGATGTGTGTGATGTACTAAGGTCAGTTAGGTTTCAGTAGCTCTAACTCTAGGGGACTGATGACCTCAGATGTTAAATCTCATAGTGCTTAGAGCCATTTGAACCATTTAATGAGGACGATTATTTAGTCTCGAGGTAGAATTATTGAAAGTTTTAACAAACAAGTGCTTAAAACCTACTTTACACCTTATTAAAGCCACTTTTGCTGTTGCACCGTCTTCCAACCAAAAGGTATCACAAGGAAATGATAAAAGAAATGTTCGTGAAAACCATAAAAGTATACTTAACACACTAATTTACGGTCACTGAAGAAGAAAGAAAGAGGATCAAAGCAAAGAAGCAGAAGAAGGCCATATATAGGTTGAAATTAGGGAACTTAACAACGAAATAATAAAACAGAGAGAAAAAAATCAGCCTTTAATAACAGAAAATAGTTCCGTTGTTATTTGACATTTTCAAATATGGAGACAGGTGATCCGTTATGTTAAAATGTTTGGATAAAAATCCTAACTCGTAATCACAAAAATTCTATTATTGATAAGTAGGTCCACCTCGTTGAGGAGCCACCTTCAGATCAACAAAATTTATTACTTAGCACATATCAGCCACCAGGCATTACAAATCATCATAATCTTTTGAGTTGAATGGCTCTTGTTGCATTGTACATTCTACAGTGAAAGATCGTCATGGTTATATGCGATTTTGACTTAGAACTTTTATTCACACTTTTAGAAAACAGCCGGCCGCGGTGGCCGAGCAGTTCTAGGCGCTTCAGTCCGGAACCGCGCGACTGCTACGGTCGCAGGTTCGAATCCTGCCTCGGGCTTGGATGTGTGTGGTGTTCTTATATTAGTTAGATTTAAGTAGGTCTAGGGGACTGATGACCTCAGATGTTAAGTCCCTTAGTGCTCAGAGCCATTTTTTTAGAAAACAGTTCGCTGAGAGCAAAAAAACAAATTACTGGCTGTTGGTTTACGTGTATGGAGGCAGCCAATGCCGAAGCCTTTAGTTTCGACTCAGGGTCAAACTAATAACTAAAGCAGGAGAGTGTTGTACCTAGAAGATAGTGTACCTAGGAACACTCAATTTTTTTTGGTCGGTGATTCAGTCTACTGACTGATTCTTGAATCACATGATTGAATGCGCATTAGAGGCTGCCATAAGCTATTTCCACCATTTTAGACAGTTGTTGTTGCTGTTGATGTTATTGTTAGATCTGAGGTTGTGTTTTGAACAAGTATTTCACGTTATACACATTTATGTGTTGTATAATAAAGCTATTTCGAAAGTTCTGTTAATTCTTCAGCTACAGTCATGGACTGTACGGCTAGTTCCGGCGGAGGTTCGAGTCCTCCCTCGGGCATGGGTGCGCGTGTTTGTCCTTAGGATAATTTAGGTTAAGTAGTTCAAAAAAAATGGCTCTGAGCACTATGGGACTCAACTGCTGAGGTCATTAGTCCCCTAGAACTTAGAACTAGTTAAACCTAACTAACCTAAGGACATCACAAACATCCATGCCCGAGGCAGGATTCGAACCTGCGACCGTAGCGGTCTTGCGGTTCCAGACTGCAGCGCCTTTAACCGCACGGCCACTTCGGCCGGCGGTTAAGTAGTGTGTAAGCTTAGGGACTGCTGACCTTAGCAGTTAAGTCCCATAAGATTTCACACACATTTGAACATTTTTTTCTTCAGCTACACAATTTTATGGTTAAAATACTGTACGTTCTTGAAATATTCATAGAACATGCGGGCGGTTCCGTCATGCATCATCAGTCGTGTACCATCTTTCGTCTTGAAACCAGTGGCGAAGCTTGAGGTATTCGTAACTGTAATCGCTCTTACGAGTTGTTGAAAGTAACAATATTGCTGATGTATTTCTTCTTCTTCTTCTTCTTCTTATTATTATTATTACAGCCATTGTTATTATTGTGTTATTGTTTAGGATTATCCAGCTTATAGTATTCTTGTGGTAATTATTATTATTTTATTGTTTACAATTATCCGTTGTTGCGTCGCATCACGCCACAGTATTACACTGAATAATGTCCTATGCCGACTATTAAAGTACAAGTGGTACCAGATACTTAAAAAATACCTGTTACTGCATCTACATGAATAAGGATGAAATTTAAAGTTCCGGTACTAATAGTTTTATTTATGTATGACGTCAGTTCTGCGATCCTTTTTTCGGAAACTTCAATCACCAAGTCATAGAATGACACTTGTTGTTTTACGGATTTGAGCAGTCGTTTTCAGTGGACAAGAAAGCAAGGTCAGAAAGTCTAACGTGCGACTGACAATTTCGAAGACAAGTTTTGACTGTCTTAAACGCCGGAAACAATCTTTCCGCCAAAACACTGGTTCGCAGGAGTAGCTTAAATGACTTCAGCAATGGAATAGATGAGGTCATTCTGTATGTTACTTAAGATACAGGATGCCTATTATAGAACTATATGAAATAAAATCGTCATAACTTCTGAATGGTTTGCTTTATGACGCTAAAACTGCACGGTAGCCCGTGGGGCATGATGGGAATTAGTATGCGCATTATTTTGTTTAGCGACTAAGTCCACTTTCATTTGGATGGTTTCATCAATGAGCAAAATTGGCGCATTTGCGGGACTGAGAATCCGAATTTCGCGACCCAGAATTCTCTTCACCCTCAACGGGCGACTGTTGTGTGCAATGTGCAGTTACAGAATAACAGGTACGATATTCCTTGATGGCACGGTGACTACCGAGTGGTACGTGAAGGTTTTGGGAGATAATATCATCCCCATTACCCAAAGTGACCCTGATTTCGGCAAGATGTGGTTCATGCAAGACGAAGCTCGACCCCGTCGAAGCAGGAGAGTTTTTGATGTTGCGGAGGAGCACTCTGGGGACGCATTCTAGCTGTGGGGTACCCAGTGGCCACTGTCGCGGTCCTTGATTGGTCGCCATATTCTCCGGATCTGAACACATGCGACTCCTTTTTGTGGGGCTGTATTAAAGAGAACATGTACAGCAATAGCCCCAAAACCAATGCTAAACTTAGCGTAGGCATTCAGGAGGTCATCGACAGCATCGATGATCCCACACTTCAGCGATTCATGTAGAATTTCGCTATTCGTCTGCGCCACATCATCGCCAATGATGACAGCGATACCGAACATGTCATAACCTAAATCCGAATATCTGTAGTGACGTTTACATGCTGAATAAAGTGTGTTCACCTGGTGGTTTATTACTAATTTACTTTTTTTCATGTAGTTCAATAATTTCCACCCTGTATATTAAAAAGCAATAGAAATCTGCAAGCGATTTGACTAATATTCGACTTTTTGTACCATTAAGCGTAACAGTTTACCAGTATAGCCTCGATTAATTACTGTCCTCCGTTTCAACGTGTCCTCTGAATGTAAGTTCTTGTACAGCTGGGAACATGTGATATCAATTAAACAGCTCGTATGTGTCTATTTTTCTTTACTTGTCATTTACGCTTCTGAACATTTAATATCAAGACTGAGCTGATTTTGTGTTTATCTTTTGGCGATACCACTATGGCTCCATGATACTAGGACATGTTTTTAAAACAGACCTGAAGAAGCTCATTGCTGACTGAAGCCAGTAAAACGAAGGATATAACTTTTGTGATCATAGACAGAAATAAAGAAATTTAGTTTGTCTTTGTACTACTAAACTTAATGAGTGTCCCTTTACATGTAATATGGTCCTTGAAAGTTTGGTGCTGTTTCCTTACGTAGTTGAAATTGTTCGTGTCACTCACGGGATTGTTTTTTGTCCATAACACATCGCAAGTAAGAAAACGCTTGGCCAACCGTAAAATTTTAGTGTTTCTTTACAGTCACATAACCGTTTGCAAAACGAGAACCAAGATTCTTGAAAATATCCTTACATAACTTGTGATTACTGTATTTAAATGTGGGAGACCTCGAGTAGGCCGTCCCTGTTTGATCACGTCTCTTTTCCGCTCAAATGTATGTGCTCCAAATGGTTATTTCCACAGAATTTCCAGCGCACATTTACAATCCGATGTGTCTGTATCTTATGAGGAGCCCGCAACTGCGTCCGTATTGCTTCAGCAACCCAACTTCACACTTACGCAGGAACTAATTTAAAATCATTAGAGATCACACCACTTCACTAAAACTATAAAGGATAAATAATACCATGTACCAGAACACTATGAAATACTAATATATGTTCTCTGTTTTGTATCTGAACACTTTCCGCTCTGTAGTTTCCAATAACTTAGACTACAAAATGGATTTAGCTTGTAACTGGTTTTTGATAATATTTCTACACAATTTGATTTCATTTAGAGACTATCGGCATTTAGTAACGTAATAATATAACAAACAAAGTATCAATGAACAGATTTTCTCGATTGCAACGCTTTTAAATTTCAATCTAATATTTGTTTCCTGAGTACACGACCTTGTTGTACCTTGGGACGTACTTCACATTTGTTAAAAGTGTTAATGTTAGGGAGCAAGTTTTGTAATTTCAGAGAAAGATAGCGACACATAAAAGTTAATGTCAACATTTAAAAACTGAATAAGCAAGCATACTGAACTTTTCTTAGAGGCCTTGCTAGAAATCTCAAAAGCCTGAAGTTGAGAAGTTTTGTTTGTGATTTTGGAGAGAAGTTCTTTAGTACTTACGGAGAAATATTATTTTGTAAGCTAATTTCGAGGAAAAGATTGAAAAAATATAGAAAGGATAACTTTCTATGAATCGGGTGTGCAATGTCAGAAGTCTGAAAGTGGTAGAGATGCTAGAAAATTTGGAAATGGAAATTCTAAGACTCAATATACACTGAAGAGCCAATGAAACTGGTACATCTGCTTAATATCGTGTAGGGCTCTCGCGAGCACGCAGAAATGCCGCAACTCGACGTGGTTTGGACTCGACTAATGCCTGAAGTAGCGCTGGAGGGAACTGACACCATGAATACTGCAGGGCTGTCCATAAATCCGTAAGAGTACGAGGGATGGAGATCTCTTCTGAATAGCATGTTGCAAGACATCCCTGATATGCTAAGTAATGTTCATCTCTGGGGAGTCTGCTGTCCAGCGGAAGCATTTAAACCCAGAAGAGTGTTCCTGGAGCCATTCTGTAGCAATTCTGGACGTTTGGGGTGTCACATTGTCCTGCTGGAATTGCCCAAGTCCGTCGGAATACACAATGGACATGAGTGGATGCAGGTGATCAGAGAGGCTGCTTACCTACGTGTCACCTTTCAGAGTCGTATCTAGGCGTACTCAGGAGCAGATATAGACTCAGATCACAATATGGTAGTGATGAAGAGTAGGCTGAAGTTCAAGACATTAGTCAGGAAGAATCAATACGCAAAGAAGTGGGATACGGAAGTACTAAGGAATGACGAGATACGTTTGAAGTTCTCTAACGCTATAGATACAGCAATAAGGAATAGCGCAGTAGGCAGTACAGTTGAAGAGGAATGGACATCTCTAAAAAGGGCCATCACAGAAGTTGGGAAGGAAAACATAGGTACAAAGAAGGTAGCTGCGAAGAAACCATGGGTAACAGAAGAAATACTTCAGTTGATTGATGAAAGGAGGAAGTACAAACATGTTCCGGAAATAATCAGGAATACAGAAATACAAGTCGCTGAGGAATGAAATAAATAGGAAGTGCAGGGAAGCTAAGACGAAATGGCTGCAGGAAAAATGTGAAGACATCGAAAAAGATATGATTGTCGGAAGGACAGACTCAGCATACAGGAAAGTCAAAACAACCTTTGGTAACATTAAAAGCAACGGTGGTAACATTAAGAGTGCAAAGGGAATTCCACTGTTAAATGCAGAGGAGAGAGCAGATAGGTGGAGAGAATACATTGAAAGCCTCTATGAGGGTGAAGATTTGTCTGATGTGATAGAAGAAGAAACAGGAGTCGATTTAGAAGAGATAGGGGATTCAGTATTAGAATCGGAATTTAAAAGAGCTTTGGAGGACTTACGGTCAAATAAGGCAGAAGGGATTGATAAAATTCCATCATAATTTCTAAAACCATTGGGGGAAGTGGCAACAAAACGACTATTCACGTTGGTGTGTAGAATATATGAGACTGGCGATGTACCATCTGACTTTCGGAAAAGCACAATTCCGAAGACGGCAAGAGCTGACAAGTGAGAGAATTATCGCACGATCAGCTTAACAGCTCATTCATCGAAGCTGCTTACAAGAATAATATACGGAAGAATGGAAAAGAAAATTGAGAATGCGCTAGGTGACGATCAGTTTGGCTTTAGGAAAAGTAAAGGGACGAGAGAGGCAATTCTGACGTTACGGCCAATAATGGAAGCAAGGCTAAAGAAAAATCAAGACAGTTCGAGATTCTGAAAAAAGTAGGGGTAAGCTATAGGGAGAGACGGGTCATATACAATATGTACAACAACCAAGTGGGAATAATAAGAGTGGACGATCAAGAACGAAGTGCTCGTTTTAAGAAGGGTGTAAGACAAGGCTGTAGCCTTTCGCCCCTACTCTTCAATCTGTACATCGAGGAAGCAATGATGGAAATAAAAGAAAGGTTCAGGAGTGGAATTAAAATACAAGGTGAAAGGATATCAATGATACGATTCACTGATGACATTGCTATCCTGACTGAAAGTGAAGAAGAATTAAATGATCTGCTGAACGGAATGAATTGTCTAATGAGTACACAGTATGGTTTGGGAGTAAATAGGAGAAAGACGAAGGTAATGAGAAGTAGTAGAAATGAGAACAGCGAGAAACTTAACATCAGGATTGATGGTCACGAAGTCAATGAAGTTAAGGAATTCTGCTACCTAGGCAGTAAAATAACCAATGACGGACGGAGCAAGGAGGACTTCAAAAGCAGACTCGCTATGGCATAAAAGGTATTTCTGGCCAAGAGAAGTCTACTAATATCAAATACCGGCCTTAATTTGAGGAAGAAATTTCTGAGGATGCACGTCTGGAGTACAGCTTTGTATGGTAGTGAAACATGGACTGTGGGAAAACCGGAACAGAAGAGAATCGAAGCATTTGAGATGTGGTGCTATAGACGAATGTTGAAAATTAGGTGGACTGATAAGGTAAGGAATGAGGAGGTTCTACGCAGAATCGGAGAGGAAAGGAATATGTGGAAAACACTGATAAGGAGAAGGGACAGGATGATAGGACATCTGCTGAGACATGAGGGAATGACTTCCATGGTACTAGAGGGAGCTGTAGAGGGCAAAAACTGTAGAGGAAGACAGAGATTGGAATACGTCAAGCAAATAATTAAGGACGTAGGTTGCAAGTGCTACTCTGAGTTGAAGAGGTTAGCACAGGAAAGGAATTCGTGGCGGGCCGCATCAAACCAGTCACCAGACTGATGAAAAAAAAAAAATATATCTAGACGTATCGGGGCCCCATATCATTCCAACTGCACACGCTCCACACCATTACGGAGCAAAAAATACTGCAATTGACCGATGACAGAAGGAAGTACAGAAACGTTCAGGGAACTTCGGGACTGCAGAAATACAAATCACTTAGGAAAGAAATAAGAAGTTCAGGTAAGATAACGCGAAATTGCTGCATGAAGAATGTGAATAAATCGAAAAAAGATTGTCCGAAGTACTGGCTCGCATCTATAAAACTAAAAACGATCTTCGGTGAAATTGAAAGCAAGGGCGCAACATTAAGAGTGCAATGGAAACTCCATTGCCAAATGCGAACGAGAAAGAGGACCGGTGGAAGGCCTCTATGTGTGGAGGCCTTGTCTAATTGCAACAACCATCCGCACAATTCTGCAGACTTCAAGAACTGACAAGTGCGAGAATTATCGCACAATCATCTTACCAGGTAATGCATCCAAGTTGCTGACAAGAGTAATATACACGAACATGTAAATGAAATTGAGGATCTGTTAGATGACGATCAGTTTGAATTTAGGAAAGGTAAGGCCGCAGAGAGGCAGTTCTGACGTTGCGGTCGATTGTGGAGGCAAGATTGAAGAAACATCTGGACTCGTTCATAGGCCTTGTCCACCTGGAAAAAGCATTCGACAACGTAAAATGGTGCACTATGTTGGAAATTTTAACAAAAGTAGGGGGGGGGGGATGTAAGCTACAGATAATATACAATACGTACAAGAACCAAGAGGGAACAATAAAACTGCAAGACCAAAAACGAAGTGCTCTTAAGTGTAAGACGGGGATGTCGTCCTTCACCCCTACCGTTTAGTCTATACACTGAAGAAGCAATGACTGAAAAAAAGAAAGGTTTAAGAGTGGGATTAAAATTCAAGGTGAAAGAATATGAATGACACGATACGCTGATGGCATTCCTATCCTTAGTGAAAGTGAAACAGAATTACAGGATTTGTTGAATGCAATGAATAGTGTAATTATTACAGAATATGGACTGAGAATAAATAAAGACGAAACTAATGGTAAGTAGCAGAAATGAGAAGGGCGATAAACTTAGCATCACTCTTGGTGATGAAGAAGTAGATGAAGTTAAGGAATTCTGCTACCTAGGCAGCAAAATAACCCATGACGGACGGAACAAGGAGATAAGAAACAGACTGTTAATGGCAAAATGGCATTTTTGGCCAAGAGAAGTCTACTAGCATCAAACATAGGTCTTAATCTAAGGAAGAAATTTCCGAGACTGCACGTCTGCAGCCAGCATTGTATGGTGGTGAGACAAAAGAGAGTCGAAACATTTCAGATGTAGTGCTACAGAAGAATACTGAAAATTAGGTGGTCTGATAAGATAAGGAATCAGGTGGTCCTCTGGAGAATCGACGAGGAAAGGAATGAATGGACAAAACTACCAAGAAGGAGGGACAGGGTAATACGATATCCGATAAGACATCAGGAAATATTTTCAAGTGCTGCTATGAGACGAAAAGGTTGGCACAGGAGAGCAATTCGTGCCGGGCCGCAAACCAGTTAGGGAAAAAAAAAAAAAAAAAAAAAAAAAAAAAAAAAAAAAAAAAAAAAAACCAAGCCACTGGAGCAGCGAAATTCGGTTGTGGAGTTTTCGTGTTACGTGCAGACACACCACACTTTTATTACGTGCAATGAGATGATAGAAGTCAAGAGATACCTCCTGCACGACTTAGAGCAGCAGTTCGACGTGACATGGACTCAACAAGACTCTGGAAGTCCTCAGCATAAATATTGAGTAACTTTGCCTCCATAACAGTCCATAATTACGAAAGTGTTGCCGGGGCAAGATTTTATGCATGAACTGACCTTTCAATTATGTCTCATAAATGTTCGATGGATCTCATATAGGGTGATCTAGGTGGATGATTCATTCGTTCGAAATGTCCAGAATGTTCTTCAGACCAATCGCGAACAACTGTGGCCTGGTGACATGGTGGATTGTCATCCATACAAATGAAGTCTATGAATGGCTTCAAATTATCTCAAAGCAGCTGAAGATAACCATTTCCAATCAATGATCGGTTCAGTTGGACTAGAAGGACCGAATCCAATCCGTGTAAAGACAGCACACACCATTACACACAGCGATGTCGTCCTGTTACGAAAGGCACTCGCGTTGGTCGTCTGCTGCCATAGCCCATTAACGCCATACTGTCCAAACGGATACGTTCGTCGTACGTCCCACGTTGATTTCTGCGGTTATGACTGGCAGTTTTCCTTGTCTATTAACACCGACAAATCTACGCATACGCTGCTGCTCTCGGTCGTTAAGTGAAGGCCGTCGGCCACTACGTTGCTCTTGGTGAGAGGTAATGCCTGAAATTTGGAATTCTCGGCAACTCTTGACAGTAAGAATCTCGGAATATTGAATTCTCTACCGATTTCGGAAACGGAATTTCCCATTTGTCTCGCAAAAATACTACTCCTCGTTCAAAATCTGTTAATTGCTGTCATGCGGCCATAATCACATCGGAAGCCTTTTCACGTGAGATGAGTACAAATGACAGATTCGCCAATGCGATGGCCTTTTATACTTTGTGTACGCGATACTGCCGCCATGTACATATCGCTACCCCAAGATATTTTGTCACCTTGGTGTATCAGCTGTTATTCACGGTTGCACTCTCATTATCAGTAATTTTTGTTAAGACGTCTGGTAGTGAGTAAGCTAGCTTCTGCACGTGCAGTAACATGAGCTGCCCTCAGGTGTCTAACTGTTTGGCTACGCATAGCTCTTCACTCTCCCTTGTCCCAGCGCACGATGCATCAGCTTGCGCAACGTTGCTGCCGAGCAGTGTGTGCGGAGGGGCGTGGGCAGAAGGGCGCATCTGTGCATCGTGCTATTACAGGTGTGTGCAAATCATGTAGCACTTATCAAACAATGAAAGTATTCTCACAAATATGATGAAATTCAAAAATTAAAGAGTAAATGTTTATTTTATTCTTCAGATCAGTAAGTACCTCGTACTACATACTTCATAAAGTGGACTATGTTCTTACTCAGGGTTCATCCTTACTCCTTACCAAATTTCGTCTGTCAGTAATAATAAATTTAAACCTCATGCAGGATTCGGCAGCTTTTAACGAATCTCAGTGTTTACGACGACATATATCCTGCAAGCTGACACTCTCCGTACATCGGCCTTATCTCTCGTATATCCTGTGGATGAATAGTGCGCAACTGTCTGGTACAGGAGTGTGCATGCCAGTAAGATTGATGTTCAGCTGAATGACACCATGAGAATTGTAACGGGCACCCTGAGATGAACCCCACTACCTCGGCTGTCTGCTCTCAGTAGCATCGCCCCACCACATTTGAGACAACAAGAAGCAGCGGCCCGCGAACGGGGAAAGATTAAAAACGAAAAGTTTCCCCAAAGGCTACCCGCCAAAGAAATACTGCTCAATCCACCCTGCAAGCGTCTCAAATCACGAAAACCGTTCTGGACAGCTCGAGAACCCGAACCATTCGAGATTGAAGATGTGTGGAAGGAGAAATGAAAAAACGACACCATCATACTTCGCCGTGGCCTCGAAGACCCTACACGCATATCAGGTTTCCAACTACCTAGAAGAACCTGGTGTGTGCTCAACAGAATCCGATTGGACATGGGAGAACTAAGTCCTTCAAGTACAAACTGGGACTCTCAGACTCCCCGATGTGCAACTGTGGAGCAGCAGAACAGTCTATTGACCACATTGTAGAGGAATGTTCAAACAGATGTTTTAGTGGAGGCTGGAACGACATAACCAACACCTCGCCAACAGCACTGGATTGGATAGAGTCTCTAGATATCAGTTTGTGATATAATTAGTGACCATAACTCTTGTACATTCCTTTTGTTATGTATAAATATTTCTTTTGTGGTGTGTAAATATAGCTATAAATTACATGTGTATTTCCATACAATAAATAAATAATAATTTTGCATGTGCATTCAGTGGTATTCGTGAACACTGTTTGCAAAATGTGTCGCGAATACATCAAGTAGTAGAGAAACAACAAATAAAAACATCATGCCTTATGCGAAAATAAACAATGAAAACGTAGTAGACGATGAAGCTTTTTTCCTTTCATTACTTGGTGTGAGACGTCAGCGAGAAAAATTTTTGTAACGGTTTGAAATTTTGTGAAACGTTCGTTGCAAGTCACTGAGTGCTGCTGTTCTCAAATACTGAATAGTTTGAATCTGAGTATTCACGCAGTGTGACCTACACTTCTTTTTCATCCTCGCCCTCACCTCTTTGATGTTTAGATGGTTCTTACCTCCACAGCGATTCTTACCAGACAGTAAGTGATATGAGTACCAGGTCTGGTCATAATCGAGCCAGTATATCGAAGCAGATGTGGAACAGACATACATAATTACCTTTTTACAATACTATGGACTATTTTCGTGATTCGATTTTGATGAAATAAAGTCTATAAGGCCTTGCCTTGTGAGAAGGAGACCCAGGCTCGAATTCTGGCCTTGGTACAGATTTTCATTCGTCGCTTTCGTCTGCATATATCCATATTGGGATTGTGTCGGACGATAAATTATTTTCGTAACAAAAAAGGGAATATCGCGCCTTAATTTTTTTCGAGGTGATACTTTGAAATACCCGTCATATGGAAAGGCGATGAGAGGAGTGGACGGGAGACAGGGAGTTATATAAGAGGAGGAGGGACACAGACAGAGGAAGGGAGACAGGAGGGGGAGGGAGAAAGAGATAGATAGAGAGAGACAGAGAGAGAGAAGAGGGAGGGAGGGAAACGTGTAAGAGAAGAAGGCAGGATGAGAGGTAGTATAAGACGGCGAGGCAGCTGGGAAGAAAGGCGTCAGGAAGGGAATATTTGAGGAGGAACTAATTTAGGAAGGGGCCTGATGGAGGCTGGCCAAGGGCCGGTATTAATTTCGGCTTTGCCTGCGAACAAAGCGACGCCTCTCTGTGTCTGCCGTGCCCCAGGCCAGAGCTACTCCCCCCCCCCCTCCCCCACCGCCCTGCTCAACACCTCTTCGTTCCTGTCTGCCGCACCACGACGTGCAAGCCGCAGTCACTGGGCCGTGGCCTACGGTGTGTATTGTACAGTGTGGGCCAGTGCAGAGATTGCCAGCACGTGCATCAAGCTGCTCGCTAGTTAAACCCCTTTACACTGAACTGAACACAGACGAACGTGTAACAACGAGAATTCTCGCTGGTGTAAACGCTAGGTGTGCAAACGGCACAACTCATATTAATTACAAGCAGAAGCTGTGATAGGAATGATCCGCTGGAGCTTATCCCAAAATTACCATCTGCCAGTGGCAAGGAACTGATGTGACCACAAGCCAGGAAAAGTTGTCGAAAATGAAAACGTGAAATTACTTTGGGACACCCGACTTCAGACAGATAGAATGGTAGAATACTGTACGTCAGACGTCACAATTGTGAAGAAAACGGAAGTGTCGATCACCTACACTGCTATCCAAGATGATAGCAGAGTCGATGAGAAACAAATGGAAAAACTTCCCAGATACGAGGACTCGAAAATCGATTTACAGCGACTCTGCCGTAAGCCTGTGAAAGTAGTCCTAGTGGCTATCGGCACACTGAGTGCAGTGCCAACGCATCTTAGTGCCCACTTGCAAACCATCTGTCAACTGCAAAAGCCATTTTACTGGGATCTGAACGAATTGCCCACCGGTACATCATCTAGTCCTACACGCTTGGAAGGTGTCCGACTTGTAATAAAATACGTAATTTAGAACAGTGAACTCATTTGTTGTGTTTACTGCTGCAAGCAATATGCTTAATAATGATAGTAATAATAAACAACCATACACCTTAAGACAAGAAATTTCGCACCACGAAAGAATTATCCGAATAGGACCGAAATAGGCAGATGTGATGTACATGTGCAGAAAAACAGATTATTGCAATTTCAGAAAAATTGGATCATTTATTCAAGAGAAAGAGCTTCGCAAATTTAGCAATTCAGTAGTGCGCTGATCCACCTCTGGCTCTTATGGAAGCTGTTATTCCTCTTGTATTGATTGACAGAGTTGTTAGATGTCTTCCTAAGGGATATCATGCCAAATTCTGTCCGAGCTGGTCGGAATACCCTGCTCATTACTCTCGGAACTTCCTCAATTGGCGAGAGACTCCACGGCTTTACTGGCAAGGGTTTGGCAAGCACGAAGGCAAGAAGTACAAGCTCTCGCCGTGTGGGCGTGGGTATTATCTTGCTCAAACATAAGAGCAGGATGGCTTGCCATGAATGGCAACACAACGGAGCGTATAATATAATCGACTGTTCAATGCTTCCAGCTTTCTGTCCGTCGGAACAACGGGTTTCTTTGGCTTTGAAACCATTTCAGCCACGCACGCTCAGAATACGAAAACAAAATAACAGTGTCAGTAAAGCTTCTTATCTCAGTAAGAAATAGATCCTCACAAACTGTCGTAATGGTAGCTGGAAACGTGGACTGACGATCTCTATGCTACCTGCGGTGATACACAACAACCTTACATACACCGTGCCAGACCAACTGTATATCGCATATTTCCGCTTTAAAAAGGAAAAGGAAACAAAAAATGAAACCGGATAAACCAGAAATACGCCTTAATAAGGACAGGATAAACGAGGCTGTTAATCCATCGCACTGACATACGAATGGAGATGAGTAAACTTCGAACAGTTCCATGGTGCTCTCGGAAATCCATCTTCTGGGACTGGCTGCTTATTTACACCTCAGGGGAAAATTGAGAAAGATCTTAACCTATAATACTTCCTTTTTCTTATGTTTTCTTTCAGCTAGTCCTACGGTAGGATACATGGTCATCCAATCTTCGGGTTTTACTTAAGGCAGATACCCTGAAGGCGACGCACTGAACTTCTGATCTCAACGCAAGTGACTGAGTTTTTACTTTTGTAGCAGCGGTTTCACGTGTATTTTTCACTGTCCTAAAAGGTTAGTATCAGCATTTGTTTTTGTTTGAAGGTGATAAACAACATCTATATTATGCAAAATTAATTACTGATTTTACTTGTTTGCCATACAAGGGAACGAATCTGAAAACTGAAGAGAACCTGAGGATGTTTATCTCTAGATGGTGCACCAACGCTAAGTATTCTAACCACGAAGACTGTGCATTTCACAACCTACATATTTACGTTCATGGATGCTTGCAGAACGTATTAAATAACAAATAAATTTGTTAAATAACTAAAGAGAAGACTAGGAGTTAACAATCTGTGGCTGTACAGTAGTGTACTACGATGGTTACTGGTATAACAGTCTCCATTCTTTTGTCCAGAAACTTTTACTTTTTGTCGAAAAAGCTACATTATGTAGTACTCTGCAAAACAGTTACTGACGACCAGCATCAAAACCTCATTTGATACACAGTAAGCCACATTTATAAGTTTGGGAAATAGGAAGAAGTTAGGAGGAACCGTGTTTTGTTTAGAAACTTTGTAGCATATAAAAGCTTTGTGCTGGATTCGGACTCGAACCAGGAATCTTACTTTTCACGGGCAAAGTCGCGGTGACGTCTGTAGTATATTCACAAAAAAAGATGAGTTCATAATACTTAACATACAGTAGTCCACAAGGGGCACTGCGACCTTCCGCAGTACATCCGTGCTTGCGGGGTTGCCTGCTACGCAGACGTAAGCAGGTAACCGAAATATAGGCTACACTGCGCAACAGTATTAACACTAGAACCACGACTGGGTCACTCGTCACCCGCTTCATAATTCTATCGTTTGTCACACTTTTGCATTATGCCTAGAGTGCTGAATTTCTGTGACTTTTAATTAAATAATTTCACATTTTATGGGGAAACCTTAAAAGAGAAATAGGAAGATTCACCTAGAACTGAGAACGAGTCAGTTGTGACCCCTCTGTTTCAGCCACTGTAAGAATCGCATTTTTCGTGTACTTTCAAGCTTATTGTTAGATTGTGTTTGGTAAGCAATCGCAAAACTCCCTTTTATCACACTGCCTTATGACGCTGCAGTTTTCCAGCAAGGGAGCAGAGGAAGAGCAGGTTGAAAGACGTCTGACCGTGTATGCAACTACTGCGCGCCAGTGCTTTGCTTCATGAAAGGCGGTTTTAGTAGCGCATTCTAACTGTATAAATAGTGCATGAAACATACAAATTTATAATGGCCAAACGTCTGCGAACAGAAGAGGACATTATAAATGCACTAAATGAGGTTTTGGATCAAGAATCGGAGGGCGAGCCGCCAGAGTCTTCATCTGAGGAAGAATTACCACCACCTGTAGTTCCAGGTTTTTCATGAGAAAATTATGTTACTCCTCAGGATGTTCTGCTGAATACTGACGAGGAAGATATGCATGTTCATTTGTTTGTTTTTGTAATAATTATTGTTTATTTATGTGCTACACAGACACAGATTTCAATTGCAACAATTACGTTTATATGAATTTTTACGTGTCTTAAGTGACATTTATGAAGGTGTGTATTTTGTTATAATATTTCACAATATATTGAGTACCAGTAAGTGTGATAATACTAATTACTACTATAGCTCGCCCGATTGGCCGTGCGGTCTAACGCATGACTTTCCGGGCGGGAAGGAGCGCCTGGCCCTCGGCACGAATCCGCCCGGCGGATTTGTGTCGAGGTCCGGTGAACCGGCCAGTCTGTGGGTGGTTTTTAGGCGGTTTTCCATCTGCCTCGGCGAATGCGGGCTGGTTCCCCTTATTCCGTCTCAGTTACACTATGTCGGCGATTGCTACGCAAACAAGTTCTCCACGTACGCGTACACCACCATTTCTCTACCACGCAAACATAGGGGCTAACTCGTCTGGTGTGAGACGTTCCCTGGGGGGTCCACCGGGGGCCGAACCACACAATAACCCTGGGTTCGGTGTGGGGCGGCGGAGGGGTGAAGTGAACTGCGTTAGTCGTCGTGGGGTTGTGGACCACTGCGGCTGCGGCGGGAACGGAGCCTCTCCGTCGTTTCTAGGTCCCCGGTTAACATACAATACAATAGATACAATTACTACTATTACATGAACATCTACCAAAATGGCTAGATCAGTCCGTGGCCGTGGACGTCGTGGACAACAAAATGGGCAAGGAGTGCACTATTTCAGTTTCCTTCAGGTAGAGATATTGTGCACCAGATGGAACGACCTGGAAAGTGGGAATTAGAGGTAACTGATCATCTGGCAGATATGGACGAGTATTTTCAAAGACCATGCAGGGTCATCTCCACATACAGATCGAAACGTGAATGAGACCTGCTATACTGCTTGGCGTATAATGATAACGGACACACTGTAAAATTCGTTGAGTGTGAAGCGCATCGAGTATTGGGTTTAGAAGATTGGCTATGAACGTTGAAGAACTGGAAGCTTGTACAGCTATATTATACGTCCGTGGTGCTACAGAAGTGAAGAGCTTAGAACTTAACACTCTATTGTCAATGAAGAGGGGAAATAATTTTTTGAAGTCAACAATGGCTCGTGACAGATTCAGAGAGATAATGCGCTATCTCATATTTGACATGAGATCCACAAGATCAGGACTACTGAAAGAAGACAAGTTCGCTTTGGTATCAGAAATCTGGCATGCGTTCATTGTGAACGCACAATGTAGCTACAAACCGGGTCCATATATAACAATCGACGAACAGCTTTTTCCTTCAAACTACTGTTGCAGATTCAAGCAGTTCATGGCCTCAAAACCGGACAAATGCGGGCGAAAGTATTGGACGGCAATAGATAAAGACTCCGAATATATTGTGAATGGCTTTTCCCTATCCAGGAAAGGACGACACTAGGCCGAGTGATGAACATCCTGGCGATTTTGTTGTGAAAAAATTGATACAACCTTAAAGGAAAGAATATCACATGTGACAATTTGTTCCCCTGCTTGGCTATCTCTGAAACCTTGCAAATAAATCCTACAAGTCTACTGGGCACCAGTGATCGATTTCAGAGGGTAATTCTAGTCTGCATCAAGAAGGCAAAAAAAGTGTTATACAGCACAGTATTGTAGAACAAGTACGATACCACACTGACAGTTTAGTAGGGAAAGAGCAACACTATGCATCCTTATGTTAAAACTGAAGGCGGCTTGTAATGGCTCTAAAGATGGAGTCGACGTGGTTGACCAAATGGCTCACAAATACTCTGTCAAAGCGCCACCGAAACGTTGGCCTGTTCACACATATTACAATTTGCTGGATTTGGCAGGTGTGAATGCCTGGGTATGTACGATGCTCTAAACGAGAAAAAGTTGAAACGCCGAGACTTTAGCTGGGAGTGGAGCTTGCTAAGAAGTACGCAGCAACCCGGAAGACTAGTAACTCCATCACACCCGAAGACATTTCTGAGGGACAAGAAATGCGAACAGGTTCCCTTTTTAAGTCCAACCGTGAAGGAAACAAATCATTTATAAGGTGCTATATTTGGAAGAAAACTGTCTGTACGTCAAAACAGTATTATTTATGCTCATTATGTGATGGTAGCGAGTAGAGGCACCCAGCAAATGTGTGTAAGTTTTTAAAATAATGAATGATAATTTGTGAAAAGCTACCTTATTTTTGTTGATTTCAAAGTAAAATTTCCAGCACCTCAAAGAAGAGATTCATTAGTAGTAACAATAACCCACTGACACAGGATGATACAAGAGAAAGATACGCAAGACATTAGTGACCCAGTCACGGTTCTAGGTACGTCCAAATATCAGCGGTTCTAAGGACTATTCTTTCGAAATTCCTATAAAAAATAGCTTGGTGGCGCTTCAAACAGAGCAGAAACCGCCACAGCTCAGAGGATCCCGTAATCTGTAAGGTGAGTTAATGATGTCACATTGGCACCAAATTTCACCGCAATTCTGCCCAACGACACACGATGAGAAAGCCGTCATAGCCCCTCTTACCCACATTTCATCCCTTCTTTCAACGCCTCTACGGTGGAGGTCAGAGCCGTGACACCTAACGTTGAAATAACGCGGTTTTCTTGTTGGTGGCTGAGGGAAACGCTTCACACACACCGCCACCGACACGAAAAGCGTCAGGGAGTGGCACTAAAGACGTCAACTCTACCAACCCTTTCCTGGGGAAGTCCACTTCCACACTTTTCGCACCTCTTTGGAGGGCAGCGCGACCACAATGTTTGTTCTCGTGCACAGGATGGAACCACTAAGGATCGTTCAAAACCATTAGACGAAATTTGAACGTTATCAGAAGTAGCAAAGTCTACTTACGCTTTTTCAGCGCTCTTGTTTTGCGTCCTCCTCCCCCCCCCCCCCCCCGCGTCTAAGACCAACGCAAATGCCTCTATTGAGCAACGAAGCCTCGCAGCCCCTCTAGCGCCTGCAGGTAGGCAACCCTTAGCTAAGGGTTATCGAATAGGTTCCCTAACACGTCCACGGTGGCGTTTGGCAGAACTGTGGTGCAATTTGGTGCCAATGTGACATCAATAACCAACGTACAGCTCAGTGAACTTCTGAGCTGTGATCTTTTTTTGTCGACACCTTGCTGTTTGAAGCGTTGTCGTGCCCGACGGTGATGTCAAAGGGCGCCTTGCTTTTTCTCAATTACAGGGAATCGTCATACGCTCTTTTGAGCCCAATTTCACACACGCAATGGGAGGCAAGGCCGTGGATTCGGAAACATGATCCTTTAACTCTGTTGCGCACTGTAGTTCCAGTCAGGCTAATGGATGGCGTCAACTCTGCCATAGGGCACCAACACGGACGCACTATTTTACAACGCCAGTCACAGATACTGAACTAGACTGTGACAATATGCTTCTGCTTGTCGGGTATTTAGGGGGCCGCACGGCCCAAACGACGACGAGATGTTTTCGAGCGTCTGCGAGTCGTCTTCGAGTTGTATACGAGTGTCACCGAGGGGCCTACAGCAGTCTACGAGGATCGACTTGGTGGACGACTTCCTGCAAGCCAGCATCCGTCGAATGGACATTGAGTTCAAAAAATGGCTCTGAGCACTATGGGACTTAACACCTGAGGTCATCAGTCCTCTAGAACTTAGAACTACTTAAACCTAACTAACCTAAGGACATCACACACAACCATGCCCGAGGCAGTATTCGAACATGCGACCGTAGCAGTCGCGCGGTCTCGGACTGAAGTGCCTAGAACCGCTCGGCCACCGCGGCCGGCGGACTTTGGGACGAGTAAACAGCTAATTATAGTTAGTGGACACGTATGTTTTACTTTGATACTCTTCATAAGAGCTACAACTGCATTTACTCTGCTTGTAACAAATGTGTGACTCCGTAGTTGTGTATCCACATTAATAACGTGAGGCTATAACCTCTACGTACATACAGTATATGGTGAGGACAGTCACAGCAGTAAGAGAAGTACTGTGTGCTCAAATACAGGAAAACACGATTGCAGGTTACTGTTACCTGGTGAAAGTGCACAGACATCACGTCCGTATAGGTTCCAAACTACCTGAAACAGTGTAACGTGCACTGAATGTATCCATTTTCTGCCAACAGCAATACTATACACATAACGGTCAGACAGGCAAGTATATGAAGTGTGTGAGAAAAAAATGGACTGACAACAATGCTAGCCATCTGGAAATGCTGTGTTGTTATACTTTTGTAGACTATTGTATTCATACCTTCCAGATGCTCCATCCGAATTTCAGTAAAGCCATCACGTGAATTTTGAGAGCGCCATCAGTGAAGTTCCGTTTTTGTTGTGTGTTACGAAAGCGGAACAGCGAAATTTAGATTAACGTTAAGCACTCAAGTTTCCTATTAAACTTGGAGAGCCCGCGAATATCACCTCTGAAAAGTTGAAACAGGGGTACGGGAATATTGCTTATCGAGAGCACAAGAATTTCGCTGTCGCAAATCATTGTTGGGATGCCGAGAACACGCTGAAGATGAGCCTCGCTCAGGGAGACTTACAACTTTAAAAAACGACGAAAACGTCAAACTAGTGCGTGCTCTTGTGGGATTAGACCGGTAGTTAACAGTAATGATGACGGGTGTCCTGATGAACTCAAACAATTTCACGGCATACCAAATTTTGACCGAAGATTTGCCCATGGGAAATGTTTGTGGCAAAATGGTGCCGAAAAACCTTACATCTGAGCAGATGAACACTCGAAGAAACGTGTGTATTGATCGTCTTGAGAGGAGTACCAATGATCACTAATGGTTCAGTCTTGTGATCATAGGTGATGAATCCTGGATTTTTGAGTACGATCCTGAGAGAGAGTGGCAAGGGTGGAGTAGCACAATGAGACATCTCCTCGACCAAAGAAGCTCGAATGAACAAACCAAAAGTCGAAACAATGCTGTCAGTAGGGGTGCATAAAGAATTTGTTCCTCCAGGACAAACTGTCAACCAAGCGTTTTAAAAAGGTTTCCTTGAAAGGCTGGTGAAGTGGGTGTATCGAGTGAGACCGGACATTGCAGACAAGTGGATGCTACATCATGACGACGCCCCATGTCACATGGCCACTTCCATCACGAAATTTTTGACCTCAGAAGGCATTCCTGTGGTTCCACAGGCCCCTATTCATCTGATCTGAGTCTCTGTGACATTTTTTCTTTTCCTGAAACTGAAAAATGTCTTAAAAGGATTTTATTTTGGAACTCTCAAGGACTTTCAAGAGAATGTTAAAGGCTCTACCACTTGAAGCCTTTCAGTGCTGCTACCAAGACTGGGAACAACGACTCCACGAGTTTATAGCTGCCGAAGGTAACTACTTTGAAAGGCACAATTTTGTTGTTAAAAAAACTTTCGTAGATAAAAATCAGTCCCAGTACTTTTCTCACACGCCTCGATTATTCCCTATAGCAGTAGTAAACACAGGGATTTGTACTCACAGGTCAGCCTCCTGAAGCATCGACTCACCTGGAACAAAAGGAAAAATATTGTTCATGCAAAATGTTAGATAAAGAAGCTATATCCACAATGTAAACGATGAGTTTGTCAGACACGTAATACGATACACATACATTTGTTTATTATCGATACTATTGTGTCTTTTCAGTTTGTATTCTGAGAAGCGAAAAAATACCATAATGTAACGCAGCCCTTCGTTTTTCTGCGTAACAATGACAAAGAATGAGATTTTCACTGTGCAGCGGAGTGTGCGTTGATATGAAACTTTCTGGCAGATTAAAATTGTGTGCCGGACCGAGACTCGAACTCGGGACCTTTGCCTATCGCTGGCAAGTGCTCTACCAACTGAGCTACCCACGCACAACTCTCGACCCCTCCTCACAGCTTTACTTCTGCCAGTACCTCGTCTCCTACCTTCCAAACTTTACAGAAGCTCTCCTGCGAACCTTGCCCGCGTTAACAAATGCGGCCAGGTGAACATGGCACTGCAACAAGCGCGCCATCTAGTAGCCGTAGATACAATTAGGCTACTTCACATTGAAATATAGGTGGAAATGATTATAAATAAACAGTATTTGGTACATAATGGAAAGCAGTGTTTGTTTGATAGTAGTGTACAACATAACATTTTGTCTACATCAAAGCTTATAACAGTAAGGTAAAACATGAAAGTATCATCATGAAAATGTAGATAGGACTGAATGTTGTCATTATATAAGTACTGACAGTCTTTCACGATAATATCGTACTTATAATTTGTATCATACGTTTTTCGTCATAATTCTGTGACCATGTTATAGACCATTCTTTGGTGTAAATTCTGAGGAAGACACTCCTAGCAGTGTCGAAACCCGGTTAGTTCGTTAAAAATTAGTGACCGAGGGCTGTTTTGTTTTAATTGATTCTTCACTAGTTGATGGATCGGACGTGGGGTCCAGTAGCATGGCCTGCACCGGATCTCAAAACGTGCGATTTCTGGTTATGGGGCTATCTCAAAAGTATCGTGTATGCAGAGCCCATCCGAGATGTGGTGACACTGGAACAGCGTATTCATGTCGCATTTGGCACTTCTCTGATGCAGCCTGGCCGATGTGAACTTGTGAGATAGGACACGCTACGGCGCGTACACGTATGCCTTGAGGCGCATGGAAGCCTCTTTCAACACATACTGTAACTGTGGCAACATGGTACAGCGCGTATTAGACTGCAGTCTCTGTAACAATGTGTGATTGAATAAATGGTCTGTAGTATGGAAACCATGCATTTCCGGACATAACTTCTTCAGACCTTTTCTTGTGCCGTATACTCTAATCGATCAATCCCCAAGGTTTTTAGAGAGCGGAAAAACATCCTGTAGATTTTTCGAGTATTTATTATTTGGCAGAGTATCAGTTACTTGTCACTGTTGTCCAAAACTTGCTCTGTTTACAACTTTCTCTTACAAAATCTCTAAGAACTATGTTTGTTTACTCGTTGATTTCACACATTTGTTGTAAAATGGGTACATGATGCAGGTGATGTTCCCTTTCTGAATACGTTAGTTCCTCATCATTGAGAACAAAGCTTGCTACAAGAAAACATGAACGTTTTCATTTTTCTGACGAGAGAAACTATCGTCTGTTACCTTGAATCTTCTGCTGGCAGTGAAAAATAGCAAACCCTGATCGCTGGTTTAAAAAAAAAAGAAAAAAGAAAATCCAGCGCTAACAGCACACCAGATGTCCACACCTGCTACGCAGCCGAAGCGCTGCAAACAGGAGGCATTAAAGCAACAAACAGCAGCAAACCAGCCGTAAAAGAGGGCAATTAAATAGCAAGCCGCTGACTGGAGGGAAGGCCTACTGGCCTAACAACTTAAGTTACAATTTTACTGTCACCAATCACAGTTCCAAATGTTTCCTATTTGGGTAATCGAATACCGTCTGTAGAGGCATTTTCGTGGTCAGCGAAAGGATTTGGTAGGCTCAGTTTGTAGAGAAAGTGGACTGCAGACGGTTAAAGTGACTTCGATAAAGGTGGCTGGCGTTGGCCTTGCGATCAGAAACCAGTATAATGATTTTTCGTCATTACGGGTTACTGACACTGGATGAACGATGACGGACTCGCTAGTGAACTTCGATGTGTTATCCAAGAAGACGTGTGTATCTAATAACTGGTAATTTGTGGCGTAACTCACAACAGAGTACGAAGCTAGCCAAGACACAGATGTAATGTTTCGAGGAAACCCTTTGCTCCATGGTTATAGAGGACGTCCGCACCTAATTTTTGATCCTCCACATGACCGATAGTCAGTCTGTTTAAGTGAGGCGAGAGGAGTTCCTCCAACCTTGTGCCCTGTCTGTGCGAAAATCGATTACGATTTCCGGTGTAAATCTTGACCGTGTAAGGCAATCGAACTCGTCCGTAGTTGCAAGGAGTTTCAAATAGACTAGTTAAAAAACTAGGGAGGTCGACACGGGTTTCAATACACAATATTCGTATATTGAAAGAAAAATCTTTCATGGTCTTCTTCCGGATGTTCTGCCGTGATTTTGTTTCCATTTTATGCACAATATTTCGATGATTGATTCAACCGTTTTCTGCTGGTGTTGCGAGTTTTACTGTTATGTGTACTTGTTGCCTGGACTCCAACCATCGAGTTAAGGGAGCATGGAATGACGAGCCTGTATCTATCTTCCAAGCCCAGTTCGACTTGATACCCTTCTGAGTTGGAGCCGCTGCTCTTACCAGAGGAGGCATTTCCGTATACCATATAGATATTTAATCATGTGGTTTTCCTACAATGCTTCTTGGACACAACAAGTAACATATCGTCATTTACTATCTTTCTTGGTGTTCAATATTACAGAGCAGCAGTGTATTATGGTACGTTTACCGGCGACTATTCCCAGGAAATGTTCTTAGCAATACATTTATGGACCAGAAGTATTTGCAAGGGACCACACAATTGTCACAAAATAGACGAACGCGAGCTAGTGGAAATGAGTGCAGCTCTAAGCTTTTACATCATACAAGGAATCAAGTTGAAAAGAACAAGAGAAATCCGACTTTGTGGGCGCGTTCTTCTGTAAGTAATTGGAATGCTACCGAAAGTTTAGCTAGTGGACTGATACTGGATACATACCAGTTCCAGAAGTTTACCAGAATGTCAGAACACGATTTAGAATATGTCGAGGAAAAAAATTTGTCCAAGAACTGCTAAAATCGATGCATATACATTGCTGGAAAAAAATTAGTACACCTAGAAAGACGAGGTCGATTTTCACCCGCTGGCGGCATATGCCCTCTGAGGACAAACAGATAGCATAGTTACATAGCTACCAGAGCGCCATATGTGTGTACCCATTAATCGAGAATTCTTACAGCCAGAAGGCTGTGTGGTGCAAACGTGTGAAGCAAGCACTCGTGCTTCATACAGCCAAATGAGCGAGTTTGAGATAGGACAAACTGTGGCGTTTCGAGTGACAGGATCGTCCTCTCGGAGAACTGCCACACAAGTTGGACGTGCTGCGTCAGTTGTGAAATGTTGCTAGTACCCGAGGTTACGTGAACATTCTCACACCCGTAGACGAGGTTCTGGGCGTCCACGCAGGGCAGACACCCACCACGATATTCGTATCGTAAGGGCAACAGTGGTAGGTCGTACAGTTACCACAGCACAGATAAGAGGGCTTGTAAGTCCAGACGTGTCAACACGAACTGCTGCGAACCTGTTATTAGCAGTGGGACTACGGCCACGCACACCTTTAGCCGTCTTCCATTCGTGCCACACCATCGATTTCCACGGTGCGACTGGTGCCGGCAGAGGATCACTTCGAACTTGGAATGGCGTGTCGTGGTCTTCAGCGACGGAAGCAGATTATGCTGCAGCCAAGTAATGGTCGTTTGCGTATACGACATAGAACTGGTTAGCGGTTTCGTAGAGTGCATTCGTCCAAGACACACTGCACTGCCTCCCCCCCTTTCCCCCAAACGTCTTATGGTCTGGTGTGCAATAACCTTGTAATGCACATGTGCATTCCCTTCACGTGTTTAAGCCAAGTATTATGCATATTTATGCGATCGAGAATGCTCAGTAGCAGCCAGGCTACATGTACATTTAACAATTAAGCGTCAGCAAGGAGCATTAGTGATGAAATCATAGGAGCCAGTGTTGTGCAACCTTAGTAAGGACAGATCCGACTATTCGGGAGTAGGATCTTACAATCTGAGACAGTGTTCCGAGACAAACTTCCGTCACAATGTCCGCAAACGTGACATCAGATCCGTCTAGCATAGCAACAGCGATCTTAACGGCTATTTGCTGAAGGTTTGTATATATATATATATATATATATATATATATATATATATATATATATATATATATATATATATATATATATAACGAGAGAAGTGTCCTCATTGGCTGGGAGAGAAAGTTGGGGTGATCTCTCTTGTCCTTCGGGAAGACAAGGAGTGAGTCGCGAGGAGCCACGCAAAACGCACGGTCGAGTAGCCGGGGCGGCTCTAAAAGAACGGTCGCGAGTGCATATTTCAGATGTTAAACAAGATATAAAGTGAAGTTACTAGTTATAAGAACGCCACGTGTCGTGGGCAGTGTCTATCATTATGTAAAGTCAGAAAACTGTGTTAATGTGTGTAAAGGATCGAATATAACGGCGTAGTCCAGAGCCGCCATATTGCAAATGCTGATTCTGTGACGTGTGTGACAAGGCAATTTCTGTATTAAAAGAAGTATAGTACAAACGTTGTTGAGAATTAACAACTGGCATCCCTAAACACTCCAATTCAGCAGGATCACCACCTACATGGAACATGGCGACTGAGCGCTACTTCTGTGCTACGAGGGACTTACCGAAGCACCAAGACACCGGGTTAGTGATACCGCCCAGAGAAGCACTCCCTTCTCGCTACAAAGCCAATGAGGGTGTTGTAACCTTTGGTGTTAATGGAGGGACCGCTAAACAGTGCTGGATATGTGTAGAATGTTGTTAGCCTCGTTCTTTTGCCGTTCTTGCAACGAGAAGATGTTGTGCTGTCCAACAGGCGACACACTGTCCGTGAAACTCAACACGCTCTGCAGGACGTGCACAAACTTCCCTGGTCAGCAGGATATCAGGGCTTGCCTCCAATCGAGCACGCGTGTGGTGTGATACGACAAGGAGTGACTCGTGCGACTCGTCAACCACCAACACTTACAGACCTGCATGAACAGGTCGAGCACGCGTGAAATAACGCATCCCAGGACAGCATTCGCCAACTGTACGCCTGCATTACCGTCCGTGACGGCTACACCACGTACTTACACGAGTACCTAGCACCTCAGAACTGTTTGTGCTATTGAACTACAAATGTCGTAGTACCATGTACTCTATATACATTGTTGCTACGATAAATATTGCAGTGAGTAGGAAACCTCGAAAAACGTCTACTAACTTGTTTCTGGCAATATATCCTATGTGATCAAAAGTATACGGACACCTGGCTGAAGATGACTTACAAGTTCGCGGCACCCTCCATCGGTAATGCTGGAATTCAGTTTGGTGTTGGCCCACCCTTAGCCTTGATGACAGCTTCCACTCTCGCAGGCATACGTTCAACCAGGTGCTGGTAGGTTTCTTGGAGAATGGCAGCCCATTCTTCACGGAGTGCTGCACTGAAGAGAGGTATCGATGTCGGTCGGTGACACCTAACACGTAGTCGGCGTTCCAAAACATCCCAAAGGTGTTCTATAGGATTCAGGTCAGGACTCTGCGCAGGCCAGTCCATTAAAGGGATGTTATTGTCGTGTAAAAATTCCACCACAGGCCGTGCTTTATGAGCAGGTGCTCGATCGTATTGAAAGATGCAATCGCCATCCCTGAATTGCTCTTCAACAGTGGGAACAAGAAAGGTGCTTAAAACCTAAAACATCAGTGTAGGCCTGTGCTATGATAGTGCCACGCAAAACAACAACGGATGCAAGACCCCTCCATGAAAAACACGACCACACCATAGCACCACCGCCTCCGAATTTTACTGTTGACACTATACACCCTGGCAGATGACGTTCACCGGACATTCACCATACCCACACCCTGCCATCGGATCGCCACATTGTGTACCGCGATTCATCATTCCACACAACGTTTTTCTACTGTTCAATCGTCCAATGTTTACGCTCCTTACACCAAGCGAGGCCTCGTTTGGCATTTGCCTGCGTGATGTGTGGCTTATGAGCAGCCGTCCGACCATGAAATTCAAGTTTTCTCACCTCCCGCCGAACTGTCATAGTACTTGCAGTGGACCCTGATGCAGTCTAGAATTCGTGTTGATGGACTGGATAGATGTCTGCCCATTACACATTACGACCTCTTCAAATGTCGGCGGTCTCTTTCAGTCAACAGACGATGTCCGCTGCACGATTTTATGCTGAGAGTCTCCCTTCATTCCCTTCATGTTTCCACTTCACTATAACATCGGAGACGGTGGACCTATGGATCCTTAGGTGTTTGGAAATCTCTCGTACAGACGTATGATACAAGTGACACCCAATCACCTGACCACGTTTGAAGTCCGTGAGTTCCGCGGATCGCCCCATTCTGCTCTCTTACGATGTCTCGTGACTACTGATGTCGCTGGTATAGAGTACCTGGCAGTAGGTGGCAGCACAATGCACCTAACACACCTAACATGAGAAACTATGTCATTGGGGGTGTCCAGATACTTTTGATCACATAGTGTATGAGAGAGAGAGAGAGAGAGAGAGAGAGAGAATATCAGTTACAACCAGATTGGCGATTACTTTTCGGTTTTTAGCTATTGGTGATTCGCACAGCAGTTTAATGTATCCTTCTAAAATTCTTTTTTCTTCAGGAAGTCTCGTGCTACCAGAAGCGTAGAATGCTTTGGTAGAAGGCCTGAAAGCTTTTATTAACTGGGGTTTGTGATAAAAAGACAATTATTATTTTATTTTTATCCACAGTGCACGAATCACTGTTTACACTCACTTCTTGCTTCAGGTACGTATCTAGATAACATAAAACGAGTGACATCTAATACCAACCACGTCGATAAAGAGCTCCCAGCGTTTTCACTCTTCCCAAACAATTTTTTTACCTTATATTTGGCATCGCTTCGAGGACTTAGGAATTTTCTGTACGATTCCTCAAATGTGATTCCAAACTTATTGGCAACAGCCTGAAAACTGTTTTTTCAAGTTGCGATCTCTGTGTAGATTAATTGCGACGTCCTGTAACCCGGCTCGTAGATGAACCGTATGTATAAAAATTATACACACATCAAAAACAGTTTTGTATCACCCGGTTCCCATGAGTCCTGAAGACAGACGTTGACTATGGATATTGTATCACAGAGACAGTCCACAGAGATGTCACTAAACCCGCCCAAAGATGTTAATAACCATGCAAGAGCAGCGCCTATTAGACGGAGGGAGTCCGACAGCCGATCAGTGCCAGTCATTCCGCCAGGAAGGAGGTACACGGCTCATGTTGTCTGTAGTTGAACCATGCCTAGAGGGTCAATACCGATCGCGTCCGCATTGTTACTTAGTGCCAAGAAGGGCTCTCAACAAGGGAAGTGTCCAAGCGTCTCGAAATGAACCGAAGCGATGTTTTTCGAACATGGAGAAGATACAGAGAGTCAGGAAATGTCGATGACATGCCTCGCTCAAGCCGCCCATGCGCTACTACCGCAATGGACGACCGCTACCTACGGATTATGGCTCGGAGGAACCCTGACAGCAACGCCACCATGTTGGATAACGCTTTTCGTGCAGCCAGGACGTCGTGTTACGACTCAAACTGTGCGCAATAGGCTGCATGATGCGCAATTTCACTCCTGACGTCCATGACGAGGTCCTTCTTTGCACCCACGACACCATGCAGTGCGGTACAGATGGGTCTAACAACATGCCGAATGGACCGCTCAGGATTAGTATCACGTTCTCTTCACCGATGAGTGTCACATATGCCTTCCACCACACAATCGTCGGAGACGTGTTTGGAGACCACCCGGTCAGGCTGAACGCCTTAGGCACACCGTCCAGTTAGTGCAGCAAGGTGGAGGTTCCGTGATGTTTTGGGATGGCGTTATGTGGGGTTGACGTACGCCACTGGTGCTCATGGAAGGCGCCGTAACGGCTGCACGATAAGTGATGCCATCCTCCGACCGATAGTGCAACCATATAGGCAGCATATTGGATAGACGTTCGTCTTCGTGGACGACAATTCGCGCCCCCATCGTGCACATCTTGTGAATGACTTCCTTCAAGATAACGACATCGCTCGACTAGAGTGACCAGCATGTTCTCGAGACATGAACCCTATTGAGCGCGCCTGGTATAGATTGAAAAGGGCTGTTTATGGGCGACATGATCCACCAACCACTCTGAGGGATCTACTCCGAATCGCCGTTGAGGTGTGGGACAATCTGGACCAACAGTGTCTTGATTTACTTGTGGATAGTATGCCACGACGAATACAGGCATGCATCAATGCAAGAAAACGTGCTACTGGGTATTAGAGGTAACGGTGTGTACAGAAATCTGGACCACCACCTCTGGAGGTTTCGCTGTATGGTGGTACAACGTACAATGTGTGGTTTTCATGAGCAATAAAAGGGGCGGAAATAATGTTTATGTTTATCTCTATTCCAGTTTTCTGTACAGGTTCTGGAGCTCTGGGAACCGAAGTGATGGAAAACTTTTTCTGTTGTGTTTAGTTCATGCGTTTGTTCACTTCTTAGTCGCTGTACAGAACTAACGCACAACAGGAAAAAACTACAAAACATGTACGTGTGCAGATTTTCGTACGAAAACGAAACGATATTGTTTTCGCTCAGACACATGACTGGAGCGCTGTCGGTGAGAGAAATAGGAAACGAATGTGAGAGCGACAGGGAAGAATTTACAGATAAGGACATAAATAGATATTGTTCTACCACTCGAAATTTTCTCCACACTTAGTGGACACCACCGCCAATCCCTCTGCATTACGTCGGCAACTATCTGTAATAGCCTAGAACTTCAGAGATATTGTCCAGTCATACACGAAAATTGCAGCCACATTGCAGAGACGTTGACGGCAACGCTATTGTGGCCAAATATTACCGTAAAATGTGGCCCATCCAAACGCAGCTTTATGAATTAAAACTAGAAATTTCAGTGTGGATACTATACGTTTAGCAACTGGCTCACTAATGAGGTGGAGATCCGTACCTCATGCGTCACACACAGGTGGGTCCTTCGATGAAAACAGGAAGCCATGTGTCAATGTAGCGTGTCCCACACGAGGGCTGGTCACGTGGGCCCTATTTCACGTCGGTGAATGGCTGGAGACGGCACGTATCCGTGTTGATGGGCACAAGAAGAGCCATACATTAGACATGCTGCAGTAAACGGCTGTAGGGGCCGTATTTTCGGACTGAGGGTTGAACTGCGCTACTTTTTCCGGACATTTTCAGTCATAAATTCTCGATTACCCGGTCTCTGCCGCTCTTCGTTTCGTCAGCGGAAGTCGTAAATAGCTCAGGTCGTTCTGGCCCACACCGGCCTCTGTTTTCCCAGAAAGAAGTCTTTGCAGCGTTCAGAAGAACGGCCACTTGCAACGCTGCGACGTCAAGAGTTCCGTCTCGCCAGCTGAAGACGTTCTACTCTGATCCTGGCTGTGGATTTACGGGCGATGCGGTTACGCCCAATCGAAAACGAACGACTTTTCCTGCTGTGATGCAGAAACGAATGCGTAGAAGATTTGGCGCAGTGCCGGGCTGATACATGTTCAGTGTGCGAGACTACTTGTTTCTTCACTTTCTGTTGACTTACTGTACATCGTAAAGCAATGATTCAGAAGAGAAGACTCAATGATTAGATTCACGGATGATATTGCTGTGGCATGTTGAGGTGAATAAAAACTACAGAACGAAGACAAAGTAAATCAAAGAGAGACTGCCTATGAACATTAGCCACAATCTTTGCAGGATTTTGACATATTAGCCAACATCACACTGTCAAACGTCTTCGCAGTGTACAAAAATGGAATTCTGAATTTTCTTCATTATTCCCTTACTTTCAAATTGCAATATCAGAAGCTGTTACTCATATCTTTAACCTTTATGCAACAATTATATTTCACACAATATCTCTTTAATATTCCGCTCTATTCCGCTGCATATTATTTTAGCCAGTAGTTACAACTACGCTATGTCAGGCAAGTCGACAAATAGTTCTCTGTTTATATAGTAGTTCCTTCTCTGATATTATGACCACACTTTCCTGGAAAGCTGGTTGTAAGTACTCTGTTAAAAGTACTTTCGATACCATAACACATAACCTACCAGTTCTGTATCTTTCATTCATTGTACTGTCTTCGAGTAAACTACTTCGATTTGAATTTGTTCAGTGCGTCGTTTAATTTTGAGTGGCTAAACTAAATACGAACTTCCCGCATGCTTGAGTAGCTTCGGTCAGCAACTTCTATTAATCTTTACAACGAAAAAGCACTCCCAGTTGCAAATTTTTACTTTTTATTCATTCGATCGCTAGTTTCGGACCTAGACACATTTTCAAATCATTACAAAAAAATACGAAAATGGCATTTCCGAAGATGTCATAAACGTGCAATAAGCATTTACATACTGGTTTTCCGTTCTATTGGCTAAACTACACTGAAACGCCAAAGAAACTGATATAGACATGCGTATTCAAATACAGAGATACATAAACAGGCAGAATACGGCGCTGCGGTCGGTAACGCCCATGTAAGACATGTGTGTGGCGCAACTGCTTGGTTACAACTGCTGCAGTGGCATATTATCAAATTGAAGGTAGTTTGAACGTGGTGTTATAGTCGACGCACGAGCGATGGGACTCAACATCTCCGAGGTAGTGATGAAGTGGGGATTTTCCAGTACGATCATTTCACGAGTGTAGTGTGATATCAGGAATACGGTAAAACATCAAATCTCCGACGTCGCTGCAGCCGGAGAAAGATCTTGCAAGAACGGGACCAACGATGACCGAAGAGAATCGTTCAACTTGACAGAAGTCCAACCCTTCCGCAATGAGCTGCAGATATCACTGCTGGGCCATC
This sequence comes from Schistocerca serialis cubense, assembly GCF_023864345.2. NCBI lineage: Eukaryota > Metazoa > Arthropoda > Insecta > Orthoptera > Acrididae > Schistocerca > Schistocerca serialis. Next base: position 220,180,212 of record NC_064639.1, on the reverse strand, counting down.
AAAAAGTGGCAGCGTGCATACCATTCAACGAAGAATCACCAGTATGGGCTTTCGGAGCCGAAGGCCCACTCGTGTACTCTTGATGACTGCACAACACAAAGGCTTACGCCTCGCTTGGCCGGTCAACACCGACGTTGGACTGCTGATGACTGGAAACATGCTGCCTGGTCGGATGAGTCTCCTTTCAAACTGTAGCGAGCGGATGGACGTGTACTGGTATGGAGACAACCTCATGAATCCATTGATTTTCCATGTCAGCAGGGGACCAACCTGGTGGAGCCTCTCTAATGGCGTGGGGCATGTCCCGTTGGAGTGCTATGGGACCCCTGACACGTCTAGATCCGACTCTGACAGGTGACACGTACGTAAGCATCCTGTCTGATCACCTGCATCCATTCATGTCCATTGTGCATTCTGACGGACTTCGGCAGTTCCAGCAGGTCAATGCGACACCCCACACGCCCAGAATTGCTACAAAATGGCTCTAAGCTCTATGGGACCTAACATCTGAGGTCATCAGTCCCGTAGACTTTTTTCTTTTGGTCATCAGTCTACTGACTGGTTTGATGCGGCCCGCCACGAATTCCTTTCCTGTGCTAACCTCTTCATCTCTGAGTAGCACTCGCAACCTACGTCCTCAATTATTTGCTTGACGTATTCCAATCTCTGTCTTCCTCTACAGTTTTTGCCCTCTACAGCTCCCTCTAGTACCATGGAAGTCATTCCCTCATGTCTTAGCAGTTGTCCTATCATCCTGTCCCTTCTCCTTATCAGTGTTTTCCACATATTCCTTTCCTCTCCGATTCTGCGTAGAACCTCCTCATTCCTTACCTTATCAGTCCACCTAATTTTCAAACCGAGCGGGGTGGCGCAGTGGTTAGACACTGGACTCGCATTCGGGAGGACGACGGTTCAATCCCGTCTCCAGCCATCCTGATTTAGGTTTTCCGTGATTTCCCTAAATCACTCCAGGCAAATGCCGGGATGGTTCCTCTGAAAGGGCACGGCCGACTTCCTTCCCAATCCTTCCCTAATCCGATGAGACCGATGACCACGCTGTCTGGTCTCCTTCCCCAAACCAACCAACCAACCAACCTAATTTTCAACATTCGTCTATAGCACCACATCTCAAATACTTCGATTCTCTTCTGTTCCGGTTTTCCTACAGTCCATGTTTCACTACCATACAATGCTGTACTCCAGACGTACATCCTCAGAAATTTCTTCCTCAAATTAAGGCCGGTATTTGATATTAGTAGACTTCTCTTGGCCAGAAATGCCTTTTTTGCCATAGCGAGTCTGCTTTTGATGTCCTCCTTGCTCCGTCCGTCATTGGTTATTTTACTGCCTAGGTAGCAGAATTCCTTAACTTCATTGACTTAGTGACCATCAATCCTGATGTTAAGTTTCTCGCTGTTCTCATTTCTACTACTTCTCATTACCTTCGTCTTTTTCCGATTTACTCTCAAACCATACTGTGTACTCATTCATTCCGTTCAGCAGATCCTTTAATTCTTCTTCACTTTCACTCAGGATAGCAATGTCATCAGCGAATCGTATCATTGATATCCTTTCACCTTGTATTTTAATTCCACTCCTGAACCTTTCTTTTATTTCCATCATTGCTTCCTCGATGTACAGATTGAAGAGTAGGGGCGAAAGGCTACAGCCTTGTCTTACACCCTTCTTAATACGAGCACTTCGTTCTTGATCGTCCACTCTTATTATTCCCTCTTGGTTGTTGTACATATTGTATATGACCCGTCTCTCCCTGTAGCTTACCCCTACTTTTTTTCAGAATTTCGAACAGCTTGCACCATTTTATATTGTCGAACGCTTTTTCCAGGTCTACAAATCCTATGAAAGTAGACTAAGAACTATTTAAACCTAACTAACCTAAGGATTTCACACGCATCCATGCCCGAGGCAGGATTCGAACCTGCGACCGTAGAAGCAGCTCGGTTCCGGAATGAGAATTCCGCTGGCCACCAAACTCATCAGTCATGAACATTACAGAGCATATGTGGGACACCTTGCAACGTGTTGTTCAGAAGAGATCTCCACCCACTGATACTCTTACAGATTTATGGATAGCCCTGCAGGATTAATGGTGTCAGTTCCATCCAGCACTACTTCAGACATCATTCGAATACATGGCACGTCGTGTTGCGGCACTTCTGTGTGCTCGCGGGGGCCCTACACGATATTAGGCAGTTTCCCTGGCTGTTCAGTGTATTGCCCCCATGCAAACCTACTGCTCCTGGTACACCACGCTCTGCGACTGTTGCTTTCAGGCGTACAAACCACACATCTCCATATATTTAACGATATCGCCTATTTGTATCTCCTACTTTTCGGGCTTTAGTGTGTATTTCGAATAACATGTCTTTGAACTTCTGTCAGTTATTCATTTACCTTTTTCAGTCATACGTTCAGATTTGGGTTGGCATCACTTAGCGTTCTTTTACTGCACAAACTAAACAATTACATTCGATTTATTATCATAAACTACACATCTGAGGCAAAACAATGTTCACATTTGCTTAGCAGCATATTGGTCCACCTTCTGAACGCAACACAGCAGCGATTCTGCGTGGCTTGGATTCGAGAAGCCCTTGGCAGGGTTCGAGAGGTTTGTAGCACCAGATATATACATGCAGGACTCGAATTTTCCGTACATTACAGGCCAAGGAATAGCGGGCGTAGAACTGGCGCTCGATAGTTGCCCAAATGTGTTCTATCGCGATCACATCAGTCAATCTGGTGACAAAGACATCCACGTGTGTTCACTACGATCAACCGCATATCACGGCTCCACCATTTTGGCCTTGTGCCACTGACAGTTATTCTGCTGGATAATGCCATGGCCGTCGCGATGATCCTTGCATCACAGTACTGCCCCCAGCGGCCTGCGTCCGTGGCGCAGTAGATATTTTGCGTTGTCGTTTTCCTGTATGAAGGTGTATCCCGACATGAGGATCGACCTAATGTAACAAGAATTGTGATTCATCGGACCAGGCTACACATCTCGACTGACGCACGGTCCAACCTCGGTGATTCCCTGCTCACTGAAGTAGTAATGACGATGTCACTGGGTCAATACGAGAACACGCAGGGATCGTCTGTTACGGAGCTTTATATTCAGCATTACAGAACTATCAGTGTAATAAGTAACGGTTGAAAAATACTAACCTGAATTCTTTACAGACGAATGGAAAAACTGGTAGAAGCCGACCTCGGAGACGATCAGTTTGGATTCCGTAGAAATGTTGTAACACGTGAGGCAGTACTGACTTTACGACTTATCTTAGAAGAAAGATTAAGGAAAGGCAAACCTACGTTTGTAGCATTTGTAGACTTAGAGAAAGCTTTTGACAATGTTGACTGGAATACTCTCTTTCAAATTCTAAAGGTGGCAGGGGTAAAATACAGGGAGCGAAAGGCTATTTACAATTTGTACAGAAACCAGATGGCAGTTACAAGAGTCGAGGGGCATGAAAGGGAAGCAGTGGTTGGGAAGGGAGTGAGACAGGGTTGTAGCCTGTCCCCGATGTTATTCAATCTGTATATTGAGCAAGCAGTAAAGGAAACAAAAGAAAAATTTGGAATAGGTATTAAACTCCAAGGAGAAGAAATAAAAACTTTGAGGTTCACCGATGACATTGTAATTCTGTCAGAGACAGTACAGGACTTGGAAGAGCAGTTGGACGGAGTGGACAGTGTCTTGAAAGGAGGATGTAAGATGAACATCAACAAAAGCAAAACGAGGATAATGGAATGTAGTCGAATTAAATCGGGTGATGCTGAGGGAATTAGATTAGGAAATGAGAAACTTAAAGTAGTTGACGAGTTTTGCTATTTGTGTAGCAAAATAACAGACGATGATCGAAGTAGGGAGGATATAAAATGTAGAATGGCTATCGCCAGGAAAGCGTTTCTGAAGAAGAGAAATTTGTTACCATCGAGTATAGATTTAAGTGTCAGGCAGTCTTTTCTGAATGTATTTCAATGGAGTGTAGCCATGAATTGAAATGAAACATGGACGATAAATAGTTTAGATAAGAAGAGAATGGAAGCTTTCGAAATGTGGTGCTACAGAAGAATGCTGAAGACTAAATGGGTAAATCACGCAACTAATGAGGAGTTACTGAATAGAATAGGGGAGAAGAGGAAGTTGTTGCACAACTTGACAAGAAGAAGGGATACATTCTGGGGCATAAAGGGATCACCAATTTAGTGTTGGAGAGAAGTGTGAAGGGTAAAAATCGTAGAGGGAGACCAAGAGATGAATACACTAAGCAGATTCAGAATGATGTAGGTTGCAGTAATTATTCGGAGATGATGAGGCTTGCACAGAATAGAGTAGCAGGGAGAGAAACATCAAACCAGTCTCTGGACTGAAGACCGCAGAAACAACAACAACAACATATTCAGCAATGCGCGCTGGACTCTGAAACATTTGTGCGTGCACCAGTAGTGTCGTTCAAATCGCCACCCATCATGCTTTACAGAGCGGACAAGCCTCCGACCTCCACCTATTCGTGGCTTCATATTCCTTAAACCACTTTCCAGAGACGGTCTTGGCTGTAGCACGTCAACAGCCGCCCACATTCATCATAAGACACTCGTCCGCAATTATCGGGCCACAGCAATTTGCTCTGTGTGAAAGTCTATATGAAACTTCCTGGCAGATTAAAACTGTGTGCCGGACCGAGACTCGAACTCGGGACCTTTGCCTTTCGCAGGCAAGTGGTAGAGCACTTGAGTTCGAGTCTCGGTCCGGCACACAGTTTTAATCTGCCAGGAAGTTTCATATCAGCGCACACTCAGCTGCAGAGTGAAAATCTCATGCTGGAAAGTCGCTTATGTCGGTGGATTCATCAGTTTGCTGATAATCAGCACTCTCCAAACGGTTCCTTTCATGTTTCTTCAAAAGTAGTAAGATGCATTGTTTACCTTTAGGGCATTTACTGCTAGGGCTGGTGGGGCATAGGCTTCAGGGACGTCTCTATTTGGTTGGAATCCGGTTAGTGGGAATTAATACCTGGTAATTTACTTCACGTGTGGGTCTAGTACCTGCTCAGAAGGGCTACCTGCCGCTTATAGTGGTCTCGACTGTCATCCGGCCTTCGTAGTTGCTAGATAAGTAGGTTTCTTGACGCTCTAGTCTGCTTGTAGAATTTTACAGCTGTTTTCTTAAATCTTTCATGGACTTCCAGCCCTTCGGCGGCTGCGTGCGAGTAGAATGAATGAATGCCCTTTCGTTTCTCCTTCGCTTACATACTTTTCTTACAGCCCACAACGCCACCTGTCGACATTCATTGTGGAGAATCGTCATAATATCCTGGCTCATCACTGTATATTTCACATGTAATAAAGTGATTCAAATGAAAATCGTATTTCTGTTTTACCTGACAGTTACATACAGATGTTCGCAAGTCTCACCCTGGTAACAGAACAGTAAGACGAGTACGCAGACGACAAGCAAGCAGCACCTGTCTATAAGCTCTTACAGAAGTGCATACAAGCGGTTTGACCTGATAATCAGCAACCCAAAAACAAAGATACTCACACAGCGAGTTCATGAAACTATTTTCCAGATTTCAGTATCTCTATTTTCAGCAAATCTTTGAAACAAGTCGATCATGTTCTCCATTTACGAACTACATTAGTGACGAACCAGTAATCCCATATTCGTTAAAGACTCGAACTCCAATGCTTAAAAGAGCTTCAGATGTCTGATTACTTTACAAATCAGTGTCTTAATATATGACCTTAAGCATGTAAGCAAGAAAAAAGTTTAGAAAAGTATGAATTACACTTAAAGTCTGTTGGAAGTCGCTAAGTGCTCACATTATGAAAAGTTGGATAAATATAAACTGGGTCCTTTGCGATCCATTTGAATCGAGAGTTAGTTTTTCGCGTACCTCAATTTTTATGAGACACATCTCCTGAATTAAGTGTTGTACAATGATGGAATTTTGCAGGCACATTCAGTATTGTAGATACTGTCTGCAAACTGTATTGCGAATAGCGTGAGTACTAAAAAGGTAATAAATTAACACCCTAGTTGAAAAAATCCAAAGTAAACTTACAAACTAGTATAGATATGGAAAAACTTGTGTCTTCCATTCGTTGGCAAAGTGTCAAATAAACCTGCAAATCTTTTCAGATCACTCAACGTACAAATGTCATTCCACATTGACAGTGAACTACAAAATAAAACTGTTCACACTCGTAAATCCAATGGAAACTGGCATAAAAATTCTGGCATATACAACCTTACATACTCGTGTTCTTGCTTCTACGTAGGTGAAATAGGGAAAAAATTTTGCAACCTGCTACGAAGAACGTATGGACGCCCCTCAACTCAAAAACTTAAATAAGTCCGGCTTTGCACAGCATATTGTTCATCATGAACATTCTGTTGGCGATATCACTGACAATCTTTCTGTGCTACCCATTGCTGGGAAAGGAATGCAGATGGGTCTCCTTGAACAATTCCACTTTTACAAACTAAAATCACCTCAGAAAATCCTTAATGAACAAACTGAATCAACACTGAACTTTTTCTTCCAGTATTTCCAAGACATCCTGGCTCTAAAACACCAAAATAACACATATTCATTTTGTTGCATAAATTTTATTCTGTTCGTTATGTAATGTGTGTGGCATCCTGTAACGTATATAAATAATTTTTATTACATAGTAAATATTCGACTCTGTTTGCTTATCTTTCGTATAACTTTCAACCCATATCACATTTACGAGTATGCTACCAAAACAAAAACACTCCTGCAGCTAGAAAAAATTTACTTAAATATAACATCGGTGTTACTAATATTTGTACTGTAATACAATATTTCTCATACCAATGACCATGGAGAAGTAATGTGTAATATCTATCTCATCCAGATTCTTTGCAGGAACAACCAGTGTTTACTTTCTGTGAATCAGTGTAAAACCAAGTGTAGATAAATACTGTGTGTATTTGTGTACATTACTTGATAATGTGCACTATAGGAACAGATTTGATATGGATACCACAATGCAGTGCACTGTAAGTTCCTAAAACATAAGAAACTTTCGGTTTCATGCATGTTTCGTCACCGATTAGCAAATTACCGTCATTTCCTCCAGCAGCATCTGCACAGCATCTAGCTACACTCGGTCCACAGCATAACGTTCTAGTAACACGCCCATCTGATGATGAGCCTGGATTGGCTCTAAAACATGTTGATGGTTGAGTAAATCATACCAAAAAACTATAAAAAGGCGACCGATTGCAATTTTTTACCAGATAAATTGCCAATAAGTTAAAACGTCTTGTCTGAGTCTGAAGTTTTCGTGCATGAACAGGGAAAATGTAGTAAACTATAAAATTTTTCCTTTCATCATTTTGTGTTTGTTTGTAGGGGAGGGGGATCAGAAAGAAAGAGTTTCGTTAAGGTTTGAAATTATGTGAAAAGTTTACAAGAAGTCTTTAATTGCTCTCACGCTCAAATACAGAATGGATAAAGTCGGGGTATTTGTGCGCTGTAAGTTACCCTGACAAAAGATAGAGTTTCCAGTTGTAATACCTGTCTTACTGTGTTAAACTTCTAACCTAAGATTATATATCTTAATGAACAGATTATGATAGCGTTTTACATTTTTAAACTTCTTCAATAATTACACGAAATGCTAAAAATCGAATTTTTGTTGCTCCTATGCTGCAACTGGTACCAGGTTCCGGGTCCCGAGACAGCGTTTTAGTAGCGGAGATTGCTCATCGGGAAAGGACGTGGAGATCAGAACATGTTCTGTCCATGTTGCTTACGGACGTCGGCCACATGGGGGGAATCTTGAAGAATGATCTAACACTGCGCAGCAAACTGACGTTTTATCGAGCAGTAGTAGTTTGTATTCTGCTCTGTGGTTGCGAAACCTTGGACATAGATCGCCTTGATCTGAAATAAACTAATACGCGTCAACAGAAACCAAAACATTGCATTAAAACAAGCGTTCAGTGCATAGTGCTGTGGAATGTGGAAAAAACAGCAAATTGGCGCTCATAGGAAGAAGAACAACACCAAAAATGCAACAGGAGCGTAATATGTAAGAAACTGTCTACGCAACCTGCCACTGATGATGCCTTGCAGAAAATAAAGGCGAAACGCGTATGGCACTAAAATTGTGTTTTATTCGGTTGCTGTCAGACGGTCCATAAGTGAAAATTATCAATATACCGTAGTAATGATCCGGGTAATTGGTGAGCAATAGCAGACTCGTTGGTGCACAACTCCTTTAGCTGCTGTTTTCAGCAGGAGCGTCGAGAGCTGGAAAATGAGAAACATCAGGGATGCAAGCTTCGCCAGGCCCAACGACACTTCTATGCTCTGATCTGCGTGGCCGCATATTTCATGCTAGAATTGGTCTGCTGAGCCGTCAAAGTCGTCTCCACACCTAAAATGCGATGCAATAAAGGAAATACAGGAGAAAAATGAAAACTCGGATATCAGCCAGCAGTGTAATAGTTTCTTCTGTTTCTGATTTAATTCGCGTGACGTGTAACGCGGGTAGAGATTACCTAGTAAAGGTGAGCACACATACTGAAAAAGAAATTTTCTGGTGACGACTTTACTTAATCGCGTATGGCGCTTTTCACAGCGACATTGGAACGGAAATGCTTTCATCTCAGCGCCCCTTTCAGCAGTCCAAAGACGTGAAAATTAATGGGACCGAGGTCTGGCGAACGGATCACACATGAAAGACCCTCAGACATCATACCCGAGGTGGGCAGCTGACACGGCACCCGTCTTCGAACCGCAGCGTGCGGTGAACGATGCGGCGTGGTGAACCGTTACTAATGCGATATTTGTGGCCATTTTCTTTACAGTTGCCTTTGTCTATGTCTTCCACCCGGCTTTCCTCTGTCTATTTCTTCCGCCGCTATGGCTTTCTCTTCCGTAGTTACCGTGTGTGCCTACGTTCACCTTGGTGCGTTCTCTAGTGTAATTCATTCACTTAATCACCGGTCCAAAGGTGGGCTAGCAGCAGTATACTGCTCTTTAGTCGAGAGCATTTTATAAAATATGAAAGCATAGTTTTGAAATATTGATGGGGTAGAAATAATATAATGGGAAATGTTACACCCTGACCGAACGCTTCTACATTGATATTCCAGTGTTCCCATGTTTGTAGGAGATCTTTTGCTTCATCCTCTTCCTCCCCCTATCTTCATAGACTGAAGCCTGTTTCCTTCAGTACGCTTCACGCTACCTTTAGGTTGTCGCTCCATCTTTTCGTTGGACGGCATGTTTTTATTTTACCAGCTGGCGATTTATTTTTTACGATTTTCAGAATATTCCGTTCATCTACGTTCTCTATGATCCATTTCATACTTTCTCTTATATACCCACTTTTCTTCTAATACTTTTACTTCTCTCTCTCTCTCTCTGTCTCACAGTATCTTCCCTGCAATCCCTCACAGATTTTGTTTTCCGTGTTTTTCAAAAGTCTTCTACTTTTAATGTTTCAGATCTTGTCTCAATTTTGTATGTCATAATTGGTCTCACTATTATTGTAAATTCTTGCCTTTGCGTATTTTCCTAGATGTTGGTTTTCCAAATTGTTTTATTGAAAAACCATACCACTTTCTTTGCTTTAGCTACTTGTTCTCTAACCTCCTTCCCAATAGTTCCACTACTCGACAATTCATTACTGAGGTGTTTGAGTTTCTTACTGTCATGTTAAATACATTATGTGACCAAAAGTAACCGGACACCTGGCTGAAAATGACTTACAAATTGCTGGCGCCCTCCATCGGTAATGCTGGATTTCTGTATGGTGTTGGTCCAACCTTAGCCTTGATGACAGCTCCCATTCTCGCAGGCATACGTTCAATCAGGTGCTGGAAGTTTTCTTGGGGAATGGCAGCCCATTCTTCACGGAGTGCTGCACTGAGGAGAGCTATCGATGTCGGTCGGTGAGGCCTGGCACGAAGTCGACGGTGCAAAACATCCCAAACGTGTTCTGTATTTTTCAGGTCAGGGCTGTGCAGGCCAGTCCATTACCGGGATGTTACTGCCGTGTAACCACTACGCCACATGCCGTGCGTTATGATCGTGTTGAAAGATGCAATCGCCATCCCCGAATTGCACTTCAACAGTGGGAAGCAAGAAGGTGCCTAAAACATCAGTGTAGGCCTATGCTGTGATAGTGCCACGCAAAACAACAGGGGGTGCAAGCCCCCTCAATGAAACACACGACCACACCATAACACCACCGCCTCAGAATTATACTGTTGGCACTACACACGCTAGCAGATGACGTTTACCGAGCATTCGCCGTACCCACACCCTGCCATCTGATCGCCACATTGTGTGCCATGATTCGTCACTCCACAAACGTTTTTCCACTGTTAAATCGTCCAATGTTTACGTTCCTTACACCAAGCGAGGAGTCGTTTGGCATTTACAGGCGTGATGTGTGGCTTATGAGCAGCCGCTCGACCGTGAAATCCAAGTTTTCTCACCTCCCGCCTAACCGTCATAGTACTTGCAATGGATCCTGATGCAGTTTGGAATTTCTGTGTGACGGTCTGGATAGATGTCTGCCTATTACACATTACGACCCTCTCCAACTGTCGGCGGGCATTGTCGGTCTACAGACGATGTAGGCCTGTGTGCTTTTGTGCTGTAAGTGTCCCTTCACGTTTCCACTTCACTATAACTTCAGAAACAGTGGACCTATGGATGTTTAGGGTGTGGAAATCCCGCGTACAGACGTATGACACAAGTGGCATCCATCACCAGACCACCTTCGAAGTCCGTGAGTTCTGCAGAGGGCCCCATTCTGCTAACTCTCGAAGTCTAATGACTACTGAGGTTCATGGTATGGAGTACCTGGCAGTAGGTGGCAGCACAATGCACCTAATATGAAAAACGTATGTTTTTGAGGGTGTCCGGATACTTTTGATCACATAGTGTATGCCTAAATGTTCCCGCATGTTATCTTCATTGTTTTATAGAAGAACTTCATTACCTGTTGAATACTTTTTCCAGCGACTTACAGTTTTCTTCTAATTGGTTCCCACATATAGTCATACATGTGGTTTTTTGAGTAGGTATAACCATATTTAGGTATGTTGCTACCATATAAAACATGTTTCACTTTCTGAAACGTATGGTCACTGTTTGTTAACAGAACTGCATCGTCAGTGTAGCAAATGATTTTTATTCCTTCGCAGTCCATTGCAGAATCACTAATAGCCAATACCTCGTTTATCACGTTGTCCGTGACAGTAAAAACGTGAGACATGCGGGACATTTCGTTTAAAATTTCATACTTTTGCGAACTTATTTTCAGTAGGGGAGCGTGTCCTACCTTGGAATACTTTTCATACTTGCGCGTCAAGGCGGCCCTACAATACAAGTTTAATGTATCTTATTATTGTGTTTTGTTATGACATCATTCACCTTGCGTGTGTTCCAGCGTTTTGCCGAACTTGCAAAAATTACACCAGGAAAGGAAGGTTTTCCCAAATGTGAAAAACTGTTCCAAGATACAACATGGTCTTGTACGTTAGACGAACATTCTATTCAAATTTAAATGTGTTGCAGTCGAGATAATCTTGTGAATAGTCTTTCTAACAGTCATCATGTCTCATACTACTAAACATCAATACCAACAGCCAGTAAGTGAAATTAAATTAAGAAGAAGTGTTATCAAAAACAGTTACAGCCTAAAATAGAAGCTTTCGACAACTAGCACTAATTCCGATTTCAGAGTGATAAAACTGATAAGATATTAAAGAAACTCAGTTTGTCAGTATCATGCGAACTTCGTACAGAGACCATCTCTTCCAAGGTACAAAATCGTGCACGGCTGACGAAGTATGGGTGAACCGCGCAGACGTTAGGTAAATACATTTTTAAAAAACTATGGAATTTTACACACCACAAAACGCTGTAATTGACGAATTAACGATATCGTCGAAATAGACTGAAGTGACAAAAGTCGTGGGATAGCTCTTAATATGGTGTCGGAACTGCTCTTGCCCTGCGTGGTGCAACAAATCGTGGCATGGTCTCAGCTTGTCATTGGAGGCCCCTGCAGAAATATTGAGTAATACAGCCACTATAGCCGTCCATAACTGAGAAAGTGTTGTCGCTGCAGAATTTTGTCCACGAGCTGGCTTCTCAATTAAATCCCATAAATGTTCGATGGAATGCATTTCGAGGGATTTTGGTGGCCAAACTATTCGCTCGAACTGCCCAGAATGCTCTTCAAACCAATCACGAACAACTGTGACCCCGTGACATGGTGCATCGTAATCTGTAAAAATTCTATCGCTCTCTGGGAAGACGAAGTCCATGAATGGCTACAAATGATCTCCAAGCAGCCGAACATAACCACTTCCAGTTAATGATCGGTTCAGCTGGACCATAGGACCCAGTACATTCCCTGTATATGCAGCCCACACAATTCTTAAACCACCACCAGTTTGCACAGTGCCTTGTTGACAGCTTGGGTCAGTGGCTTCGTGGGGTATGCGCCACAGTCGAATCCCACCATCAGCTCTTACGAACTGAAATCGGGGCTCATTTGACCAGGCCGCGATTTGACAGTCGTCTAGGGTCCAACCCAGATGATCACGAGCGCGGGAGAGGCGCTGCAGACGATGTCGTGCTGTTAGCAAGAGCACTCACGTCGGTCGCCAGAGCCCAATAACACCAAATTTCGCCGCACTATCCTAACGTATACGTTTGTAGAATGTCCGTCCCTCATTGCTTTCTGCGGCTATTTCAAGCAGTGTTGCTTGGCTGTTAGCACTGACAACTCTACTCAAACGCCGCTGTTTTCGGTCGTTAAGTGATGCAGTCGCCCATTGTATTGTCCATCATGAGAGCAAATGCCTGAAATTTACCATTCTCGGGGTACTGTTGACACTTTGGATCTCGCAATATCGAATTCCCAAACGATTTCTGAAATGGACCGTCCCATGCGTCTAGCTCCATGTTCAAAGTCTATTAATTCCCATCGTGCGGCCATAATCAGATGGGACAATTTTTCACCTGAATCACATGAATACAGATGAGAGCCCCGCCGATGCACAGCCCTTTTCTACCGTGTGTTCGCGCTACTACCGCCATCTGTCTATATGCATTTTGCTATACAGTGACTTTTGTCGCCTGAGTGTAGTTTTGGTATGTTACCCAGCGCTTAAATACATAGAACTATTAATACTTACAAACGCTGCTAAAAACACAACCTCATGTCTCACAACAACATATAGTGTCGGAAGTTCCATGCGGCTTTCCGCAGATGATGCTGTAGTATACAGAGAAGTTGCAGCATTAGAAAATTGTAGCGAAATGCAGAAAGATCTGCAGCGGATAGGCACTTGGTGCAGGTAGTGGCAACTGACCCTTAACATAGACAAATGTAATGTATTGCGAACACATAGAAAGAAGGATCCTTTATTGTATGATTATATGATATCGGAACAAACACTGGTACCAGTTACTTCTGTAAAATATCTGGGAGTATGCATGCGGAACGATTTGAAGGGGAATGATCATATAAAATTAATTGTTGGTAAGGCGGGTGCCAGGTTGATATTCATTGGGGGAGTCCTTAAAAAATGTAGTCCATCAACAAAGGAGGTGGCTTACGAAACACTCGCTCGACCTGTACTTGAGTATTGCTCATCAGTGTGGAATCCGTACTAGGTCGGGTTGACAGAGGATATAGAGAAGATCCAAAGAAGAGCTGCGCGTTTCGTCACAGGGTTATTTGGTAAGCGTGATAGCGTTACGGAGATGTTTAGCAAACTCAAGTGGCAGACTCTGCAAAAGAGGCGCTCTGCATGGCGGTGTAGCTTGCTGTCCAGTTTTCTAGAGGGTGCGTTTCTGGATGAGGTATCGAATATATTGCTTCCCCCTACTTATAACTCCCGAGGAGATCACGAATGTAAAATTAGAGAGATTCGAGCGCGCACGGAGGCTTTCCGGCAGTCGTTCTTCCCGCGAACCATACGCGACTGTAATAGGAAAGGGAGGTAATGACAGTGGCAAGTAAAGTGCCCTCCGCCACGCACCGTTGGGTGGCTTGCGGAGTATAAATGTAGATGTAGATGAAACTGTGATTGTAAAACACGCTAGGTAATATTGTCGCTATGACTTATTTCGGAAGATAGATCGAACAAGGAAGAAGTTAACGTGTAGGACATAAATATAAAAAATGGTTCAAATGGCTCGGAGCACTATGGGACTCAACTGCTGAGGTTATTAGTCCCCTAGAACTTAGAACTAGTTAAACCTAACTAACCTAAGGACAGCACAAACATCCATGCCCGAGGCAGGATTCGAACCTGCGACCGTAGCGGTCTTGCGGTTCCAGACTGCAGCGCCTTTAACCGCACGGCCACTTCGGCCGGCGACATAAATATAGAAATTACGTAAAAATATTGGTCACCTCTTAAAACAGTAAACTAGTAGCTACGGAGCGCTGCAGATTATGTAGAACCGGTGCCAGGTGCCTTTGTAACCCTTCACCGTTGAAGCAAGTTACTTCAGTGAAGTGGCGTGAATTGCGAGTCTATTGGATTGAATCAGCGCAAACCTGATTCAGTGGCAGACAGGAGATGACACGTTCGGTCGCGCTCTTGGCCACATCGTGGGTCCAGTTGCCCGATTCGTTGGGAGTAACCATGCGGACAGCCCAAGAAATGGTGTACCACTCAAATCCATGTTAATGGCGAAAGAACAGTGGTCGTGAAACAATCCTTAGCCGACAGGGGCGACAGACGAGCGCCACATCTTGTCAATGACAATCGGTTTCAAAGCCGACAGGAATTTCTGATATCAGGGATGCAGATCCAGCTCAAGCAGTTTCCGAGCGAACATTGCGAGAGGGTCTGTGGTGTGAAATGGACTTATGGAATTGACTACCTGGCAAAATGCCATTGCTCACAGCGGCACATCAAGCTGATCGTCTTGAATGGGCCAAACCGAACAGAATTGACTGGAGGCGATGTGCGTTACGTAGAGTTGCGGTTTTGCCTCTTTTTATCAAGTTTTTATTAGGTCTCTTGTTTGTCTGTTTGTTCGGTACAGAGTTTGCAATTGATTTTAAACTAACTTCGCGATGAGCTAGAGACTTGAAACTTTCAACACAGTTCAGACCTGAGTGATAATGGAATGTTAACTCGCTTTCTTGTCTGGTGTGTGGCAGAGAGCACTTTGTTTACCACTGTTAATTACCGCTGAGCTAGAGACTTTAAATTTCAAAATAGCTCATAACTGCATGACAATGCAATATTAACTCGATTTCTTGTCAAGTGTGTGGCGGAGGGAACTTTGTTTACTACTGTCATTTCCCGACGAGTTAGAGACTTGAAACTTACAATATAGCACAGAACTCGGTGACAATGCAATATTAACTCGCTCTCGTGTCTAGTGTGTGGCGGAGGGTACTTTGCATACCACTGCTATTTCCCCTTTTCCTGTCCCATTTACGCATGTTCCGTGGTAAGAACAGTTGCTGCTAAGTCCCTGTGTGGGCTCGAATCTCTCTGCTTTTTACCTTCGATGTCTTTTCGTGAGATAATTGTAGAAGGAAACAATCTATTGGCCGACTCAGGTGAAGAGAAACCGGAACAATCCAGAATTTTATCTCAAGTCTCTGTTGTAATCTCATCAAAATGTTTGAAATCGATTGAAAAATTTGACAGAAACGAGACTAAAACGCAGAAACTGATTATTAAATAATTTTTTTAATATAATACTTTTTAAAGCGGGCTAAAGAGTATAAAATAATTTGTCCTAGCCCCATACCGATAATCCTGAAAAATTGTGCTTGTGAATTTTTAATAGCTATCAAAGAACTTGTAGACTTCAGAAGGAAAGAGGAGGGTCATATTGATGCATGAGTAGTTCACCTTCTTACTATTTTCTACTGCATGAGCCCACGTTTTAATTTTTAAATTCTAAAAGTATTTTCATTTCTGTTAAAAATTCGAAAGCACAAATTTTCAGGACTATCTGTATAGCCTTATGAATCTGTACGGTGCTAGGAGGAATTATGTTATAGTTTTTAGTCCGTTTTAAAAACGCGTTATTCACTGAGGTGAGGAAAGTCATGGGATAGAGATATGAACATAAACAGTTGGCAGTAATATCGCGTACGCAAGACATAAAACGGCACTACATTGGAGGTTCTGTCATTGCTGGTCAGGTGTTTCACGTGAAGAGGTTTCCGACATGATTGCGGCCGCGCGACGGAAATTCATAGACTTTGAATGTGGATTGTTTCTTGAAGCTAAACGCATGGGCCACTCCATTTAAGAAGTCGTAAGAGAATTCAATATTCAGAGATCCACAGTGTCAAGAGTGTGCTGAGAACACCAAATTTCAAACATTATCACTCACCACGCATAACGCAGAGCCCGACGGCCTTCTCTCAACGAAAAAGAGCAGCAACGTTTGCATATAGTTGACAGTGCTAATATACAAGCAAAACTGTTTGAAAAAACCGCAGGAATCAATGTGAGACTTACGAAGAACGTGAAAGTGCGGCGAAATTTAGCGTTAATGGGATTTGGCAGCAGGCGACCGAAGCGAGTGCTTTTGCCAATCCCAGACGACTGGAAAACCGTGGCCTGGTCAAATGATTCCGATTTCAGTTGGTAAAAGCTGGTGATGGGGTTCGAGTGTGATGCAGAGTCCACGAAGTCATGGACCCAAGATTTCAGCAGGGCACTGTGGAAGCTGGTGATAGCTCCATAATGGTGTAGGCTGTATTTTCATGCAATGGACTAGATCTCTGGTCCATCTGGACCGATCATTAACTGGAAATGGTTATGTTTGGCTCCTTGGAGACCATTTGAACCTCATGTTCCCATACAACGATGGAATTTTTATGGGTAACGATGGTTGGCTTGGCTGGTTGGTTGGCTTGGAGTGAAAGGGACTAAAATGCAAGGTCATCATTCCCTTCATCCGTTAAGTGGCAAACCAGTAGTAGTCGTCAAATGAAGGACGCAAAAGGAAAATCCTGGAAAGCCTAGCTGTACCTAACACAATAAGAACAGAGAGGTACCAGACTGGGCCGCCCATTAAGGGCCTCCAAGTTTCCCTTGGACCTTGGGGGAGGGGGGGGGGAGCTGGTGAGGGATTCCTCACCAACCTCAAAAAGACCTACCTTACAGGAACGCACAGAAACCATCTGAGGCATGGTATGACTCGCGTTGGTGCCGTGTGTAGGTTTCTGCCAGACCGTATCGTTTAGTTGGTATGGTAGTGTTGTTTGTCTTCTTCTCATGTTCGCTGGAGCCACTTGGTTTCGTAAGCGCTGCCTGTCTGCTAGTGGCAGCAGCGGCGTTTATCGATATGTAGTAATGCTGCCCTATCTTTGGGGCGACCTCGTTCTTCTTCTGTGTGGTGTGAGTGGGGAGTTCGGTTGGGGACGCAGGCGCAGTGAGGTCAGCACAGAGCGACAACACACCAGGACCGTTGGCGGCGTGTAGGGACTGCCGGATCGAAGGGCAGTGCACATCCTCGTCGAAACCGGATCCTGCATGTTTAAGTTGAGTGCATTGCAATTCGCATAGAGAAACCTACACCATTGTGAAATCTCGCGATTCTCCAGTGACTTTGGTTCGTGTTGCTGCTCGTAGTCTCGCTGAGGCGAAAAGCAACGAGTGGAGTACCTGGGGAAGGCGGATCTAATTAGCGTCCCTGAGCTTCTAATTACTATTCACTATCTTCAGCTTCTTACATTGTTAAGATCAACCAGCGGTATTTTTCTGTCTTGTGGCCGCTAACGCTCCAGTTACCTGTCCTGTGGCAGTTTTTTTTTAAATTAACTTCTGCTATGCCATTCGCCGTTTGACAGTATATTTGTTAATTTTTTATATAATTGCCGTTTTGGCGTTAAAGGCCTTCAGCTGCGATTGTGGTTACTTGCTTTAAAATTATGATCGTGACCACACTGGCTTGTTTTCAAAAATTATTTGCTGTCTGTATACTGTGTATGTAATGGCAGTGTACATTTCCTCGCCTTGAGGCTGCTGTCTGGTGAGGCGTGTAAGTCTGACAGCTTCTTGATTTGTAGGTTGGGTGGCGTTCTTCTATCTTAGTGGTAGTCATTCCTTCTTGTTCTGGACGTTCTAAGCACAGTATTCTGCAGATGCAGCATAGACTGCCGGTTCTGGATTTGGCATAATTTTACGTCTTGCATTTGTTTTGTTGGATGTCAAGTAGCCTCACCAAGATTATCATTAGTCGCTCATTAGACTGCCACTAGCCCGAGTTACCATACTGTGATCTGAATGCAACTCTTGGCTGCCTTTCTCTTCGCTCGCGAATGTGTCCTTGGTGTGAACTACTCAGAGGTCGATTCCTGGAGCACCGTCTGTCACTGGCCCTTGTGTTTTATTTTATTATTGTATTATTAAGTTACCATCATTTATCTCACCTGTTTGGTGATCTGTTGTTTTTTTAAATTATTTTTAAATTAACTTTTGCTACGCCATTCACCGTTTGACAGTATATTTGTTAATTTTTTTTATAATTGCCGTTTTGGCGTTAAAGGCCTTCAGCTGTGATTGTGGTTACTTGCTTTAAAATTCTGATTGCGACCACATTGGCTTGTTTTCAAAAATTATTTGCTGGCTGTATTTTATGTATCTTTGTTAAATTTTTAATAATTGCCGTTTTGGGCGTTAATGTCCTTCAGCCGTGATAGTGGTTACTCACCTTAAAATACTGATTGCGGCCTAATTGTGTTGTTTTCAAAAGTTATTTGCTGTTTGTATTTGATGTATGTTTGTTAAATTTTTAATAATTGCCATTTTGGGCGTTAAAGGCCTTCAGCCGGGATAGTGGTTACGTGCCTTAAAATTCTGATTGCGGCCACATTGTGTTGTTTTCAAAAGTTATTTACTGTCTGTATTTTATGTATGTTTGTTCAGATTTTTTGTAATTGCCATTCTGGCGTTAAAGGCCTTCTGCCGTGATTGTGGTTATTTGCCTTAAAATTCTGATTGCGACCATAGTGGCTTGTCTTCGAAATTATTGGCTGCCTGTATTTTATATATTTGTTAAATTTCAAATAACTGCCAATTTCCGCGTTAAAGGCCTTCAGCCTTGATTGTGGTTACGTGCCTTAAAAGTCTGATTGCGACCTCATTGACTTGTTTTCAAAAATTATTTTATTAAAATAAATGACTAAAATTGCAAAGCAAACCAATAGTAATTAATTCGGGCCCCGTCCACAATCGTAACCCAATCCTGCTTTCCTTAATTACCAGGTCTCACCATCTTCACATGGAAAACGTAACACCACGCCAAGCGAGTTGGCACCGTCTGCTAGCACCAGAGGTAGCGTGTCAGGATGGTCCAGATGCCGCCTCAAAGCAGCCGGATTAGGGCAGTCTAGAAGTATGTGGTCAACCGTCAGGCGGGCTTCGCATTGGGCAATGCCAATGCATCATGTCACTGCGCCATTGTTCGCGATTGGTTTGAAAAATATTCTTTACCATTTGAGCGAATGCTTTGGCCACCGAAATCGCCCAACACGAATTCCATCAAACATTTATGGGACACTATCGAGAGGACGGTTCGCATACAAAATACTGCACCGGTAACACTTTCGCATTCATGGACGGCTACAGAGGCATCATGGCTCAGTATTTCTGCAGGGGACTTCCAAGGACTTGCTGAGTCCATGCCACGTCGAGCTACTGCACTACGCCAGGCAAATGGAGGTCCGATACGATATTACGACGTATCCCATGATTTTTATCACCTCTGTGTATTAAGCCTTCTATTTAAATCACTTTACTAATGAGGTATTAAAATCCATGTAGAAGAAATAAAAACATTGAGGTTCGCCGATGACATTGTAATTCTCTCAGAGATAGCAAAGGACTTGGAAGAGCAGTTGAACGGAATGGACAGTGTCTTGAAAGGAGGATATAAAATGAACATCAACAAAAGTAAAACGAGGATAATGGAATGTAGTCGAATAAAGTCGGGTGATGCCGAGGGAATTAGATTAGGAAATGAGACACTTAAAGTAGGAAAGGAGTTTTGCTATTTGGGGAGCAAAATAACTGATGATGGTCGAAGTAGAGAGGATATAAAATGTAGACTGGCAATGGCAAGGAAAGCGTTTCTGAAAAAGAGAAATTTGTTAACGTCGAGTATAGATTTAAATGTCAGGAAGTCGTTTCTGACAGTATTTGTATGGAGTGTAGCCATGTATGGAAGTGAAACATGGACGATAAATAGTTTGGACAAGAAGAGAATAGAAGCTTTTGAAATGTGGTGCTACAGAAGAATGCTGAAGATTAGATGGGTAGATCACATAACTAATGAGGAGTTATTGAATAGGATTGGGGAGAAGAGAAATTTGTCGCACAACTTGACTAGTAGAAGGGATCGGTTGGTAGGACATGTTATGAGGCATCAAGGGATCACCAATTTAGTGTTGGAGGGCAGCGTGGACGGTAAAAATCGTAGAGGGAGACCAAGAGATGAATACACTAAGCAGTTTCAGAAGGATTTAGGTTGCAGTAGTTACTGGGAGATGAAGCAGCTTGCACAGGATAGAGTAGCATGGAGAGCTGCATCAAACCAGTCTCAGGACTGAAGACCACAACAACAACAATGAGGCAAGACACTGGCTGCACGACGGACCAAAGATGAGTTTAGCTTGCAATATATGGAAGATGTGGTTGACGGCGGAGGTGATTCTATGATGTTTTGGATATGTTAGTGGTGTGATGACTTCAATCCAGTCATTACCATGAACATGCACGTGGATGGTTATTTCAACATCCTCTGTAATTAATTCTTATCTTTTTTCTACATATAGAAATGCATGACAGAGGGATAGAAAAAAAAGAGGATAGGCCGCTGGACCTGATGGGATACCAGTTCGATTTTACACAGAGTACGCGAAGAAACTTGCCCCCCTTCTTTCAGCGGTGTACCGTAGGTCTCTAGTAGAGCGTAGCGTTCCAAAGGATTGGAAAAGGGCACAGGTCATCCCCGTTTTCAAGAAGGGACGCCGAACAGATGTGCAGAACTATAGACCTATATCTCTAACGTCGATCAGTTGTAGAATTTTGGAACACGTATTATGTTGGAGTATAATGACTTTTCTGGAGACTAGAAATCTACTCTATAGGAATCAGCATGGGTTTCGAAAAAGACGATCGTGTGAAACCCAGCTCGCGCTATTCGTCTACGAGACTCAGAGGGCCATAGACACGGGTTCCCAAGTAGATGCCGTGTTTCTTGACTTAAGCAAGGCGTTTCATACAGTTCCCCACAGTCGTTTACTGAACAAAGTAAGAGCATATGGACTATCAGACCAATTGTGTGATTGGATTGAAGAGTTCCTAGATAACAGAACGCAGCATATCATTCTAAATGGAGAGAATCTTTGAAGTAAGAGTGATTTCAGGTGTGCCGCAGGGGAGTGTCGTAGGACCATTGCTATACACAATATACATAAATGACCTTGTGGATAACATCGGAAGTTCACTGAGGCTTCTTGCTGATGATGCTGTAGTATATCGAGAGGTTGTAACAATGGAAAATTGTACTGAAAGCAGGAGGATGTGCAACGAATTGACGCATGGTGCAGGGAATGGCAATTGATTCTCAATGTAGACAAGTGTAATGTGCTGCGAATACATAGAAAGAAACATCCTTTATCATTTAGCTACAAAATAGCAGGTCAGCAACTGGAAGCAGTTAATTCCATAGATTATCTGGGAGTAGGCATTAGGAGTGATTTAAAATGGAATGACCATATAAAATTAATCGTCGCTAAAGCAGATGCCAGACTGAGATTCATTGGAAGAATCCTAAGGAAATGCAATCCGAAAACAAAGGAAGTAGGTTACAGTACACTTCTTCACCCACTGCTTGAATACGCCTCACCGGTGTGGGATCCGTACCACATAGGGTTGATAGAAGAGATCGAGAAGATCCAACGGAGAGCAGCGCGCTTCGTTACAGGATCATTTAGTAATCGCGAAAGTGTTACGGAGATGATAGATAAACTCCAGTGGAAGACTCTGCAGGAGAGGCACTCAGTAGCTCGGTACGGGCTTTTGTTGAAGTTTCGAGAACATACCTTCACCGAGGAGTCAAGCAGTATATTGCTCCCTCCTACGTATATCTCGCGAAGAGACCATGAGGAAAAAATCAGAGAGATTAGAGTCCACACAGAGGCATACCGACAATCTTTCTTTCCACGAACAATACGAGACTCGAATAGAAGGCAGAACCGATAGAGGTACTCTAGGTACCCCCCGCCACACATCGTCAGGTGGCTTGCAGAGTATGGATGTAGATGTAGATCTTCGAGATGAGTAATCCGAGAATACTCTAGTCATCCAAGATGCCTGAAACCTGTTCACAATGTTGTAGAGTGTTGTTTGACGAGGAATCAGGCACCCTCTGGCACAAGGACTGACCCGCAGAGTCACGCGATCTTAATCACACACGAAGTGTCTTGAACTGTTCTGTACTGCGCGTGAAACGAAGCAATAAACATAGTGGAAACCTGGTAGCACTATAGGATCTAGCCCCTAATTTGACGCATCTTCTGGATATGGCTCACCAGAAGAAATTTCTGAGCTCTCTTCCTCGCCGAATAGTAGCCATTATCAAGGACAGAGGTGCTGTTAGACCTGTTATATGGACTCAGCGTGATGTCTCCTGGAGCTGACTAGTATTTTCAATTTCTTGTCCAGTTTATCGACCACTACGGGGCACGTTCGTAAATGTAGTATTGATTTGCATTTGAATAATGGGACCAGCTGCATTTTTTTCTTTTGAATGTCACAGTTGGTCCCAGAGACAAGTTTCCAGTGGCTATATAGATATCGTGTGCACCTCCACAAGGGCGGTGGTGGTGTAACGGTCAGCATGGTTGTTCCCAAGCAGTTGATCCGGGTTCGATTCCCGGTCACCGCACGAAAGGTACATTTTGCCGGCACGGTAGCTCAGCGTGCTCAGTCAGAGGGTTAGCTACCCTCTGCAATAAAAAGACTGAGTGAACCGATCAACAAAGAACCTGAATGGGTGTCATCGGACGTCCGCCCCGAGCAAATTCAACGAGCAACATAAAACAAAATGAGGTCAAAAAAAAAAAAAATAAATAAAAAAAAATAGGTCGGTGGTCAGCTTAGATGGCTGCCATGTGGAGGACCCGGGTTCGATTGCTGGAACTGCCAAGGATTTTTGCTTAATGGGAGGACTGGTACAGTATGCCCTCAGCCTCGTGATGACAGTTGAGGACCTACTTGACCGAGTAGTAGCGGCTCCAGCACCTGGAAAGTACGAAAAACTTCTGGGAGAGCTGTGTGCTGACCACATGACCTTCCATACTACATTCACATAACGAAAAAAGGGAGAGGATGACACCGCGGGCGGTAGACATCCCTTGGGCTTTCATAGCCTGGCGAGGAGCCCGCTTTTTTATTTGTGTATATCAACCATCACGGGGGCACACACACACACACACACACACACACACACACACACACCGATTCTATGTATCGCACAACTGTAGACGCATAGCCAGGCTCGGTTAGATGGCATTTTTTCACACAAGTAACTTTTCATTTGGCCTCTCCCCCCCCCCTTCCCCTCCTCCCCCCTATTTATCAGAAACTTCGCTCAGTGGAAGAGGAGTCGTCAAAATAAGCGAACACGTGTCTCCGTTTATTCGTGGATACTCGACCATTCCTGAGAAAACGACGGCCAAATTTTCGAAGTAATTTAGATGCCACATAATGTGAGCTGAAATGGTGACGCAGTGACTGGAGTTGCAGTCTCTCACTTCTGGGCCCCGTGTTAGCAACCAGATTATTCGTTTTTATTTCCTTTTTTTCATTTATTGAACCGTGGTTGTAGAAGGCTCCTACGAGTAAGTTTCTTATCAAGGTAGGAGTCACAAAGACGTTATATTAATTGTAATTAATTGTAAAGTTACAATTGGGTTTCACAATAAGTGTCACAGATTTATTATATAACTTACGTGTGTTTGTATTTTTAAGGGTTAATATGTTTTTAAATTCTGGTGTTCTTATATCTCATTCTTATACCAATTCTTATGTTTCATTCTTCTGGACGAATTGGTGCATTTCTTTGTGTTACACCGATCGTAGAAACATTCGAAACAGAGAAGTTCTGAACATCACGACATCGCCCGAAGGCAACTTTGCCACGGTGACATTTCTTTGTGTGAGTCGCACTCGGGAAAACGTTGCTGAAGGTTTCACACGTTGGCAACAACTTCGTGGCAGACAACACATAACGGATCATTTTACCGCAAACGTCCACTTGTAACTGATAAAGAATCAAGATACACTATAGGAATTAAACCAGAAACAATTTCAAGTAGTATTCTAGTTCGTTCATTGGTTCTTTTCCTTTTTTAAAATTTATTCACCAGATACGCAGTTAGCAGGAGGATAAGGATGACGACATTTCAGTACCTACTGGTATACATTCGTGTACACTACTGGCCATTAAAATTGCTACACCAGGAAGAAATGCAGATGACAAACGGGTGGGTATTCATTGGACAAATATATTATACTAGAACTTATATGTGATTAAATTTTCACGCAGTTTGGGTGCATAAACCCTGAGAAATCAGTACCCAGAACAACCACCACTGGCCGTAATAACAGCCTTGATACGCCTGGGCATTGGTTCAAATGGCTCTGAGCACTATGGGACTTAACTTCTGAGGTCATCAGTCCCCTGGAACTTAGAACTACTTAAACCTAACTAACCTAAGGACATCACACACATCCATGCCCGAGGCAGGATTCGAACCTGCGACCGTAGCGGTCGCGCGGTTCCAGACTGTAGCGCCTAGAACCGCTCGGCCACTCCGACCGGCCGTGCATTATCCTGCTGAAATGTAGGGTTTCGCAGGGATCGAATGAAGGGTAGAGCCACGGGTCGTAACACATCTGAAATGTAACGTCCACTGTTCAGAGCGCCGTCAATGCGAACAAGAGGTGACCGAGACGGGTCACCCCATATCATCACGCCGGGTGATACGCCAGTATGGCGATGACGAATACACGCTTCCAATGTGCGTTCACCGCGATGTCGCCAAACACGGATGCGACTATCATGATGCTGTAAACAGACAATTTACAAAACAATTGAGAACATTGAATTCTCTACATCTGCTGCAGACAAGAAGAAGAATACAGTGAAGAACACTGCTGCTACTGCACTTGTCGACGGACCATGTGTCTTCTGTGCATGTAGACATAATTTTAGCATTGACATTAACGATTCTTTTACTCATGGTAACGGTTGGCTTACTGTAGCAATTGTACGAGGCGGTACAGGAGTACCTTCTGTTGGTGGCCTTGAAAGTTTTGTAGACAGAGACATTATTGCCTACCGTACCTATCACATAGGAGAACTTGCTAATAAAGACTTTGGTAAATCTGTGCATTTGTCACCATCTGCATTGTCTTTGCATACTCGTAGTAAGAGAAAAATATCTGTAAACGAGTCTGTATTCATTTGGGTTAAAGGCAAAGGTGTATGTGAATATGTAAAATTTGTTGGAGACTGTACTGTGTATTTTCATAAATAAACTGATCTGTAGCGTAGCTGAGAACCGGACAAGGGTACATCACGAACCGGGGGCTCAAGGAGGCAACAGCATGTTCATGTTAAAGTTCTTATCAGTTGACCTTTGACCCCGCCTGGCAACGCTGACCTTGGCTTACGCAACGTC
This sequence comes from Schistocerca serialis cubense, assembly GCF_023864345.2. NCBI lineage: Eukaryota > Metazoa > Arthropoda > Insecta > Orthoptera > Acrididae > Schistocerca > Schistocerca serialis. The sequence continues at coordinate 220,154,430 of NC_064639.1, read as the reverse complement.
ATTCGAAAAAATGACGTTTTGCCATTCGTGCACCCAGGTTCGTCGTTGAGTGAACCATGGCAGGCGCTCCTGTCTGTGATGCAGCGTCAAGAGTAACCGCAGCCATGGTCGTAGAATTGTTCGTGCAGATAGTTGTTGTCTTGCAAACGTCCCCATCTGTTGACTCAGGGATCGAGACGGTGCTGCACGATCCGTTACGCCCATGCGGATAAGATGCCTGTCATCTCGACTGCTAGTGATACGAGGCCGTTGGGATTCAGAACGGTGTTGCGTATTACCCTCCTGAACCCACCGATTCCATATTCTGCTAACAGTCATTGGATCTCGTCCAACGCGAGCAGCAATGTCGCGATACGATAAACCGCAATCGCGACAGGCTACAATCCGACCTTTATGAAAGTCGGAAACGTGATGGTACGCATTTCTCCTCCTTACACGAGGCATCACAACAACATTTCATCAGGCAACGCCTGTCAACTGCTGTTTGTGTATGAGAAATCGGTTGGATACTTTCCTCATGTCAGCACGTTGTAGGTGTCGCCACCGGCGCCAACCTTGTGTGAATGCTCTGAGAAGCTAACCATCTGCATGTCGCAGCATCTTCTTCCTGTCGGTTAAATTTTGCGTCTGTGGCACATCTTCGTGGTGTAGCAATTTTAATGGCCAGTTGTGTAGTAATCTTCTACGGACATTGGTACATAAATGAAAAAATAAAAAATAAAAACGAGTTTCGAAAGCAGGGCCCAAATCTGTGAAGCCGCTACTCAAGCCAGTGTGCCACCGTTTCGGTTGAGCTAGTTACTCACTAAAAGGCGCATAAAGTACCTCGAAAACTTTTACCGTCGTTTTCTTAGAAACGGTCGAGTACCCGCGGATAAACTTACTTTGACCCCTCTTCTTCCCAGTTAAGTTCCTGGGAAGTCGCATTATGACACTCGCCACGTTCTCCTCGTCAATAAGTAAATGTGTTAACAAATCAGAGCGCATCATTCTATTACTGTGAAGCAGCTGACCTTCAACGTCAGCGCTGATGCGTTGTTTCTTCAACAGCATGCACACTTGAATCAGCCCACAAATATTTACAACAAAAATTGACAATTCCATCTCGTGTGAAACCAGCTTCGTATGCGAAAAGTTATCCTTGTTGTGAAAAGTGGGTCTTCACCATATCTTTGCAAATGACTGGAAGGACTACGTTACGCCAATCTGATCGTGCAGGCGGTGGGCACAGGTACAGCAACTGTTCACCGGGATCACTCAGACAAGAGGACAGCTGACCCTGATATGTGGTAAAATTCTACACGCTAGATCCACGATCTTGTTCAGTCGCTGAAACACACACTCCTCCACAACAGGAGCACGAGGACTGACACAATCCGCCCTTATTCTAACTTCGGAGTCAGAATCGCTGGAAAAGATGGCTGAATAGTCTGGCACAGGGCACCCGATGTTTTGGATATTTTTCAGCAAACTGAACACTGGATCGACGGTTGCTATAATCTGTTAAACCATAGCAGAAAATCACATCTGTGCGGAATAACAGGCTTCCATCAAGCTGGTAAGTGCAAAGACAAAACTACAATGTAAGAGCGTTTCACAAACTTTTCGAAACTCTGGTTCTATTAGGACCAATGTGTGCGCTGCACTTGCTCAGAACTGTGAATAGACGATACAGTAACAACACTAACAGGGGTTTACAGCATGTTGTATCTATGCACAACAGGAGAGGAATTTGTCCTCGTTTGTTAGAGCTGTACAAACGATACTCTCCTTCTAGATGTCCCGATACACTGCAGCGTTCGATTCAGTATCGAACTTATTCGATTAATCACTTGACATTTGACGCGCTTCGCGAGAGTACAAGGGATACGCAAGAAACGGCAAACTAGCCACAGCAATAAGCTATAGCTCTGCTTAAAATTATACAATTTCGTAAAACATTGGAGGACCAAGCATTAAATTGCTGCTCAAACTCCCATTGTGTTTAAATAAATTTACGATATGAGTTCTCGTACAGTACCACTAACTGTCGATATATAAGCATTTATGCTGATTTTAATAAGGAAATCAGACGTGGACGAAAATGTTGTCGTAAAAAGTATCACTTGACTGAATCCACTGCCATATTTTTTTTTTTCGAAAGACGGTAATGGTTTACCAAACAAGTTGCACGAGAGCAATTGTTCCAAATGAGCGGTTCAGTCGCTGTTGACATATTGGAATAAGAGGTAAAAACATTAGCAGATTTTAATCAGTTTGAAAACAAGACGACAACATTCAGATGAAACAGTCAAGAATTAAATGCCGAACAAAAGAAATCTGTAGTATTAAAGTGACTGTAATTTTTATCGCGAGAATGAATTACAACGGAAAGATCCGTCTTGTTGATAATACCGCCAGACGTCACCAGCTTGCGGGACGAGCGAAAGCTCGAGAATAGGAATAGAATCATGATTACTATCTTTTATTTATTTACTATTTTCCGCCGGCCGGAGTGGCCGTGCAGCTCTGGGCGCTACAGTCTGGAGCCGAGCGACCGCTACGGTCGCAGGTTCGAATCCTGCCTCGGGCGTGGATGTGTGTGATGTCCTTAGGTTAGTTAGGTTTAATTAGTTCTAAGTTCTAGGCGACTGATGACCTCAGAAGTTAAGCCGCATAGTGCTCAGAGCCTATTGAACCTACTATTTTCCATTGCTTTTTGCATGACCTTCACCCTAGAAGATATATCAGTCCGTGTTTCAGAGTTATTTTTGATATTAAAATCCATAGTTCATTAAAAAATGCCAAGACCGATCGTTGGGAAAGTACAACAAAAATCGCTAGATTGCAGGCCGATCAAAATATCGAACAAAACCCGGAATTTCCCGAACTGCGACGAAAACTGCTCGAACAGTTCGAGTTGTGTTCAAACATAGCCCTGCTCATTTGCTTACTGTGTTTTGTAGGTCGTCCATAATGCCAAAATAAAAGAGATGTCCTCGAAAGTAGCGACGACGAACAAGTCCTCATAGCTCTTAAGGCAAGCATTTTAGAGCTCATGTCCACTGGACATTTTTGTCTTGTTTTGATGCTTACTACCACCTCTCAAAATATGGAATACTTTATTTTTAACACCCTGTGTATCTGCTCCAGTAATTGTCCTTTTTATGTGAGCCCTTTACCGTTAGTGTAACTTCGTAGAGATTTCGAGAGCACATTAGTGAGAAGTCAGTTGTCGCATCATACGCAGTGCGTCTAGCTCGAACGTGGTGCGGAGACCTGGTTTTAACCAGTGTTTGATCACGCTCCCAAAGTGCATCGACGTTTCGACCGCTAGCTCAGCACGTACGATGTCGAGATGGCACGGCGGCGTGCCGTTTTTACGCCAGCCCCTACGCGGCGATAGCGCAGGACGGTGGGGTGTACGTGAGGCCCGGCCTCAATGGCCGCCAGTGTGTGACGTCACGGATCACATCAGAGATAACATTTTACGGCCGGCGCGACGGCGGCAACTTTAATGCTCGGCCTACTTCCAGCGTCGTCGAGAGAGGCTGCGCTGGTAGTGCCGCTATTTGAAAAACAATGTTACGAGCAAGAAGTACTTGTTTTTTCGAGTAGATAGGAGTGATAATCCTATATAATTCCGAGCACTGATTTTCTCTCTTATGTTTGTGTTAGTAACCACCTTCGACAGAGTTACAAAAATATTTTCTACCTCCTGCGTAGCAAAAACCGAGGTAGTTTCTCAGCAGAGGCTGAAAGCAAAATACGGCTCGTGAAAAATGCTTGCAAATTCCAGTACCCTTAAGACGAAAGAAAAGAACAAATGAAGAAAACATCTTGCGAAGCTCATAAAGAATCCATTGTACCGTTAATTACTGGCCTCACATGACACCTTGATTATCTGAAACCATAAGTTTGTAAATAATATTTATTTCAACCATTTATACAATAAAATTTAAACGTTGCAATCACTGTGAAACAAGACTTATCCAACAAAATTCCATTCTTTAATTACTCCATAGTCCAGATTTTATGGCTTCGGGACGTGTTCCGGTTAAGGCATTTACAAAACTGATATGTGGATGTGGAATTCTAGCTCTCCCTGAAATTCCCTCTTTGTAGGGCTCCCTTGGTGTCGTTTTGCTGCTGACAGGATTCGTGAGTATGACATTCATTTCTGCAGTGACTATTGCAGCTGTCTGCATAACGATCAATGAACGCACACTTTCGTCCGCGTTCGTTAGCGGATGATATTTTTCCGTTTTCCCTGTATGTGGCACAGATCTTCGATACAGTGCCTCATGAAACACCAAACACTGCGGTTGCCTTTGTTACAGAAGCACCCAACACACAAGCACCAACTATTTCCCCATGTTCGAAATCGCTTAGCTCCAACATATTGCATACACAAGTACACGGAACATTGTTCGGACTACGACTGAGACTTGAAATGTATTGAGGACATCGCATGGATACCATATGTGGTCAAATACAATAATGCTTTTGTGATTTTATGTTCAAGCATGTATTTCTGGCGGTGTTTCCATACTTGTGTTGGCACTGTGCAGTTATCAAAAAATGCGTGTTCTTACTTTCCCCCATCCAACGTACTATTAACGAAATAAGGCGAATTATTACTGTTCGATTATGACGCTCCATACATTCGACCTCGTCGGTTGAACACCTGTCGAAGCCACTGACGGGTTTTCGTTGACCAGTAGTACACGTTTCTCAAATTTACAGTCCCTTGATTTGTGAAATAGGCCTCACCAATAAATAATACTTTCTCCAGAAAATTATCAAGACAGCAGAACCCACTGACAATACTCAACACGGTTTTGAAAATCACTGCCACACAGCATGCTGTAGACAAATATGGAATGGGTGACATTTATGTCTATGAAGAATACGCAAAACGCTTTTTTGGTTGATGCCGTCTTCTCTTTGAATGTGACGGTAAGCAGCATGCAGATTGACTACAGTGGCTGCAAGAACCACTGCTTCTGTAGATTTTTTGTTAGCGGCCTTCCTTCGTATACTTTTCCTTGGGGCAAAACTTCCTGTCTCGCAAAGTCTTTTCATGATATTGTCCAACGTAGCACTATTTCGACAGTGTCTACATGCAAATCGTTCTACAAACCTCTCTGGTGCCCTTGATAAATTTTGGTGACTTTAGCCATCAATTAAGAAAATGTCGAACAGTTCTTCATTAGCGAGTGTCCTTGTATTCCAGCTAATGGTTTATCCAACACCAACGACTCGACTATGCACAACTATTACAAGAAACACACCGTAAATGAATTACAGCATTGCTCATTACAAACCTAATCTACGTACATAGCGGTTCCACTGATTTACGTTAAACCGTGTGAAGAGTAACCTACAACTAGCGACGATTCTCTTGCCTCGAAAAAACAGGTTGCCGTTGAGAGCAGCATAAACAACACGTAACTCTTGGCTGGTGGGACGAGGTTCCTTGGAGAGTGACAGACTTGTCGCTGGTGGGCCACTCAGCGGCGGCAAAAACAGCACAAAAGTCGCTATATTAAATGTATTTTTACTCTACGATTAACTGCTAGATCTACAAATGGGTCACATCACGGAAGTTTTTCTCATCGACGTAGCACAGTTTCATTAAAAAATATAACTAAGTTGATGCCTTTATCTTATTTCCTAATGAGGCTGCAAGAACGTACTACTGTTTGTTTCAAGAGACCGTAATCACTGTTTGTCTAGGCATAAAAACCTACAAATGTAATTTTGTGTAGCAAGTGCAGGCATTCTCTACACAGGGAGTGACTATTAAAACTAAACTTTTGAAAACAGCCACAAGTCGCCGGTTTTTATTTTTATTAATCGGTTTCGCTCTTCAAATGAACAAGAGGATCATCAGAATATACAGTTTAAAGCTAGCTGACATCACTAAAAATTGCGTATAAAGTTGGTTGACGGCATCAAAGATTAAGGAGGATGTACTACTTACAAGGGAACCTCCCCATCGGACCCCCCTCAGTTTTAGTTATAAGTTGGCACAGTGGATAGGCCTTGAAAAACTGAACATAGATCAATCGAGAAAACAGGAAGAAGTTGTGTGGAACTATGAAAAAAATAAGCAAAATACACAAATTGAGTAGTCCATGTGCAACATAGGCAACATCAAGGACAGTATGAGCTCAGGAGCGCCGTGGTACCGTGGTTAGCCTGAGCAGCTGCGGAACGACAGATCCTTGGTTCAAGTCTTCCCTCGAGCGAAAAGTTTATTTTCTTTGTTTTCGCAAAGTTATGATTGTCCGTTCGTTCATTGACGTCTCTGTTCACTGTAATAAGTTTAGTGTCTGTGCTATGCGACCGCACCGCAAAACCGTGCGATTAGTAGACGAGAGGACGAGCCTCTCCAATGGGAACCGAAAACATTTTATCGCAAGGTCATAGGTCAACCGATTCCTCCACAGGAAAACACGTCTGATATATTCTATACGATACTGGTGACGGGATGTGCGTCACATGACAGGAATATGTTGTCGACCCACCTAACTTGTATACTTGGCGAATGGGTAAAAAGATTCTTCTACCTTGCCCGATTTAGGTTTTCTTGTGGATGTGATAATCAACAAATGAATGCAACAGTTTCACAGTCGCACAGTTTTCCCTGTGCTCTGTCAAAACATACACTCCTGGAAATTGAAATAAGAACACCGTGAATTCATTGTCCCAGGAAGGGGAAACTTTATTGACACATTCCTGGGGTCAGATACATCACATGATCACACTGACAGAACCACAGGCACGTAGACACAGGCAACAAAGCATGCACAATGTCGGCACTAGTACAGTGTATATCCACCTTTCGCAGCAATGCAGGCTGCTATTCTCCCATGGAGACGATCGTAGAGATGCTGGATGTAGTCCTGTGGAACGGCTTGCCATGCCATTTCCACCTGGCGCCTCAGTTGGACCAGCGTTCGTGCTGGACGTGCAGACCGCGTGAGACGACGCTTCATCCAGTCCCAAACATGCTCAATGGGGGACAGATCCGGAGATCTTGCTGGCCAGGGTAGTTGACTTACACCTTCTAGAGCACGTTGGGTGGCACGGGATACATGCGGACGTGCATTGTCCTGTTGGAACAGCAAGTTCCCTTGCCGGTCTAGGAATGGTAGAACGATGGGTTCGATGACGGTTTGGATGTACCGTGCACTATTCAGTGTCCCCTCGACGATCACCAGTGGTGTACGGCCAGTGTAGGAGATCGCTCCCCACACCATGATGCCGGGTGTTGGCCCTGTGTGCCTCGGTCGTATGCAGTCCTGATTGTGGCGCTCACCTGCACGGCGCCAAACACGCATACGACCATCATTGGCACCAAGGCAGAAGCGACTCTCATCGCTGAAGACGACACGTCTCCATTCGTCCTGTCGCGACACCACTGGAGGTGGGCTGCACGATGTTGGGGCGTGAGCGGAAGACGGCCTAACGGTGTGCGGGACCGTAGCCCAGCTTCATGGAGACGGTTGCGAATGGTCCTCGCCGATACCCCAGGAGCAACAGTGTCCCTAATTTGCTGGGAAGTGGCGGTGCGGTCCCCTACGGCACTGCGTAGGATCCTACGGTCTTGGCGTGCATCTGTGCGTCGCTGCAGTCCGGTTCCAGGTCGACGGGCACGTGCACCTTCCGCCGACCACTGGCGACAACATCGATGTACTGTGGAGACCTCACGCCTCATGTGTTGAGCAATTCGGCGGTACGTCCACCCGGCCTCCTGCATGCCCACTATACGCCCTCGCTCAAAATCCAACTGCACATACGGTTCACGTCCACGCTGTCGCGGCATGCTACCAGTGTTAAAGACTACGATGGAGCTCCGTATGCCACGGCAAACTGGCTGACACTGACGGCGGCGGTGCACAAATGCTGCCCAGCTAGCGCCATTCGACGGCCAACACCGTGGTTCCTGGTGTGTCCGCTGTGCCGTGCGTGTGATCATTGCTTGTACAGCCCTCTCGCAGTGTCCGGAGCAAGTATGGTGGGTCTGACACACCGGTGTCAATGTGTTCTTTTTTCCATTTCCAGGAGTGTATGTTTTTAACGTTTTCAAATTTTTCCGTGTGTAGACCGTCAAATCCTGCATCTGAACATGTCCTGGAATCTTCGAGAGCGAAGTTGATTATGTGTGAGTGCCTGAACTTTGAAAATTGTCTGTAAATAAAAAATTAAACTTTTCACTTGAGGGAGGATTTGAACCAAGGACTTCTGATTGCGGAACTGCTCACGCTAACCACGGGACCACGGCGCTCCTGAGCTCACACTATCCTTGATGTTGCCTGTCCTGCTCATGGACTACTCAGTTTGTATATTTTGCTTATTTTTTTCATAGTTCCACCCAACTGGTTCCTGTTTTCTCGATTGATCTGTGTTCAGTTTCTGAAGGCCTATCCATTGTGCCAACTTATAACTAAATATGAGGGGGGTGCGATGGGGAGGTTTCCTTGTTAGTACTAATATTGACGTATAAAGGACGTTTAAAGTACATTAGGAAATAACGACATTGACAGCGCCAAAGATTAATCCGCTCTTGTTCATCTGAAGAGCGAAACCAGTAAATAAAATATACTAATTGCGACGTGTGTCTTCAGCTTACTGCAGTCAAAGAGTATTTTTCGCCAGGTACATTTCGCTTTTATTTATAAAGTATCTTCTGCAGTCATTCTGGAAATACGCTACGCTAAACATAATATGTCTCTACACTTCGGTATTTACAGATTAAAAATAGTATTTCTCTATGAAATTGGCACCTCTTTTTACATGTACTGATCTCCTATCCTTTTCTTTCATTGTTAGCAAATGTTGAAATTACAAAAGAATTCTCTTTCGCAGTTTTTCCTTCTTTCCATGAACACGGTTTTTCGTGTGCTGCGTTTGTGATGTTTCCAATTCATCTCACTTTTGTAAACCTCACAGGAGAAACAATACTATAGTTTTCATGTGATCTGCACTTACCACTGTGTTAGCGTTTATTCACTCACTTTTTGTGTAGGTCGTGAGTATTGCGAACACTGTGGGTGCAATAACTTCGCACTAAGTATGTACGGCGCGACGAGTTGCTTGTAATATGTAGAGATTTGTTCAAGGGTTTCTGTAAATCAGTCTACAGAGGATGCTGAAATTGCCTTTTACGCACAGACAGAAAAATGCAGCGGGATAATTAAATTTATAATATGTATAGGGCTTATAATCTGGTCAAGCTTCTCTGCGCTCCAGAGTTGCGGTGGATGTTTTTTCTGCTTTTCCCACCGGATATTGCCTCCTTTGTAGCTGACCAGATAGTAGCTTTCCATGAGATGTCACTCCAAACACAAATGAAATATGGAACAGGTACATACACACAAACACAAACACACACACACACACACACACACACAAGCGGTCTGAAGCGCTTGACAAATTGGTTCGCGCGCCTTGCCCCGTCGGAGGTTCGAGTCGTGTTGTCCTTAGCGTACGTTAGTTCAAGTTAGGTTAAGTAGTGTGTAGGCCTATGGACTGATGATATCAGCAGTATGATCCCATAGGAACTTACTACAAATTTCCAAAAAAATTTGAACTTCCGCTAACAACTACAAAAAAAACAAAGGTCTTGAGAACATTTAAAAAGGCAAAAACACCGTGCGGTAATTGTGGACCAATTTTATAAACAAATGCTGTTTTTAATCTATAAGTACCTATATGTGAGGAAAAATTATGATTCCGGTAGTATATTTAAAGCACGACCATAGAAGACGCTTCATAAATAAAAGCGAAACGCTTCTGATGAAACATAGTCTTTAATTGCAGTAAGCTTAACACGTAAAGACCAATAATAATTGATTATAACAGCTGCTGAGGAAAATAGCGAGGCAAAGAAACATGGTAAACAGTCTTTAACGGATCAAAAGCAACTTGAGGCGAACGAATTAATTGCCTCCCCCCGCGGATTTTTCCTGGTGTTTATCCTGCCCCATGGGGGCCGCTGTTTCCATGATTTGGAAAATCTGTTTTACCTCTCTGTTCGGATGCCCTTCCTACGCCGTTTTGAAACGATTCCTCTCGTTCAATCCACGATGACCTCAGCAGCCTGGTCTCAAAGGCACTTACCACCACCAGTACCATCCGGTGAACACCCATTCGAAATGGCTCTGAGCACTATGGGACTTAACTACTGCGGTCATCAGTCCCCTAGAACTTAGAACTACTTAAACCTAACTAACCTAAGGACATCACACACATCCATGCCCGAGGCACGATTCGAACCTGCGACCGTAGCGGTCACGCCGTTCCAAACTGACGCGCTTAGAACCGCACTGCCACACCGGCCGGCTAACACCCATTCGAGGCCGCGACCAAAGTCATACTGCTACATTAATACTGTCAGTCTAAATAAGGGTCGCCAGCCTTTATTTTACCTTATATACAGGGTTAAAATTGTCACTACTGCTATAGAACCAGTCAGTGTCCTTTGGTCATCTGCTCTCCAAAGAGTCTTCGATCTGACGACTGGATTGGTAAACGAACATCGCAACATTCACTACACCGTCTCCATGTTCCTAGTATGTCCTGAATAAGTGTACCTCATATGGTTCAGATGGCTCTGAGCACTATGGGACGTAACTTCTGAGGTCATCAGTCCCCTAGAACTTAGAACTGCTTAAACCTGACTAACCTAAGGACATCACACACATCCATGCCCGAGGCAGGATTCGAACCTACGATCGTAGCGGTCACGCGATTCCAGACTGTAGCGCCTAGAACCGCTCGGCCACTCCGGCCGGCCAAGTGTACCTCTTCATCATATATCCAAAAGTGGTTGTTTTATCTTGAGACAACTAAATACTCGGAAACGACGCATCATACGAAAAAAAATGTTCTGGGTGAAAACTTAATATTAGCAGCGGGGGGGAGGGGGGGGGGGGGGTGGGCATCTGTCAGTGCTACAGCTGACCACATCCACATTCTAACCAGCCGTACTGCATGGGCGGGGTCAACTTTGTAATTTTCAAAAAGGAACCCTCCATTTTTACTGCATATTCGGATTCTACGCCCAAAAATACGTACGGTGTACTCAAAACGTTGTGTCCCAGTCGTCGTAGATGGCGCCGTATGGGAACCGACGCATTTAATTCTGCATTTCATTTGCGATGTCAGTGTAACCCTTTGTGTTCCAATTGTTGATAATGATTTTCGAAATTTAATGTAGTGTTGCAGATTTGATTTACCAATATGCTGTGGTTAGACGCTTCAATGCCTGGTTAAAACTAAGTTTAGTGTGGCCAGCAAAAAACGATGCAAATGTAACAGCTTTCTTTTTTCCGACAGGATGCTCAATATCGGTGAGTCCCTTTGCCTGTCACCATTCGAGTGTTCATTTCAGTCAGTATCCATGGCAGGTGTGCCTGTCACTACAACTTCATGGATATTAGTTGTGGTACGTATCCAGCGGGTAGCTGCACAGCGGCCAGCGCGAGAGTTACGCAGGTTGGGTGGATTCACCGAAATTAGTCACCCAGATTTCGGGGTTCGACGGCGTCCACCGAAATGAACCATTCCGATGGTTTCGTAAATCACCACAATCAACACCGTAGGCAACAGAAAACTACGTTACCATTTCAGCAGCTTATTTGCCAGAAATGACAATGGCCAATCGTATTATTTGTGCACTACTGGCCAATAAAATTACTACACCACGACGATGACGTGCTACTGACGCGAAATTTATCCGACAGGAAGAATATGCCGTGATATGCAAATGATCGACTTTTCAGAGCATTCACACAAGTTTGGCGCCGGTGGCGACACCTACAACGTGCTGACATGGGGAAAGTTTCCAAACGATTTCTAATACACAAACAGCAGTTGACCGGCGTCGCCTGGTGAAACGGTGTTGTGATGCCCCATTTAAGGAGGAGAAATGCGTACCATCACGTTTCCGACTTTGATAAAGGTCGGATTGTAGCCTATCGCGATTGCGGTTTATCGTATCGCATCATTGCTGCTCGGGTTGGTCGAGATCCAATGACTGTGAGCAGAACATGGGATCGGTGGGTTCAGGAGGGTAATACGGAACGCCGTGCTGGATCCTAACGGCCTCGTATCACTAACAGTCGAGAGGACAGGCATATTATCCACATGGCTGTAACGGGTCGTGCCGAACGTCTCGATCCCTGCGTCAACAGATTGGGACAACAACCATCTGCACGAACAGTTCGATGGCGTTTGCAGCAGCATGGACTATCAGCTCGGAGACCATGGCTGCGGTTACGCTTGACGCTGCATCACAGACAGGAGCGCCTGCGATGGTGTACTCAACGACGAACCTGGGTGCACGAATCGGATGAATCCAGATTCTGTTTACAGTATCATGATGGTCGCATCCGTGTTTGGCGACAATGCGGTGAACGCACACTGGAAGCGTGTATTCGTCATCGCCATACTGGCGTATCACCCGGCGTGATGGTATGGGGTGCCATTGGTTACACGTCTCGGTCACCTCTTGTTCGCATTGACGGCACTTAGAACAGTGGACGTTATATTTCAGATGTGTTACGACCCGTGGCTCTACCCTTCATTCGATCCCTGCGAAACCCTACATTTCAGCAGGGTAATGCACGACCGCATGTTGCAGGTCCTGTACGGGCCTTTCTGGATACAGAAAATGTTTGACTGCTGCCCTGGCCAGCACATTCTCCAGATCTCTCACCAATGGAAAACGTCTGGTCAATGGTGGCCGAGCAACTGGCTCTTCACAATACACCAGTCACTACTCTTGATGAACTGTGGTATCGTGTTGAAGATGCATGGGCGGCTGTACCTGTACACGCCATCCAAGCTCTGTTTGACTCAATGCCCAGGCGTATCAAGGCCGTTATTACGGCCAGAGGTGACTGTTCTGGGTACTGATTTCTCAGGATCTATGAACCCAAATTGAGTGAAAATGTAATCTCGTGTCAGTTCTAGTATAATATATTTGTCCAATGAATACCCGTTTATCATCTCCATTTCTTCTTCGTGCAGCAATTTAAATGGCCAGTAGTGTAATATACAACCAAATTTTCATTACTCAAGTAAAGTTTGAACATCAGTATCAACCGCTAGAATACAAAGGTTTACATTTACATCGTAAATGAAACGTAGAGTTAAATTCACCGATTACTAATTCCAAAAACGGGCATATTTGATATTTCTCGATTACAACGCCACCATGTACCACGAAAAGGAAACTATGGCTTTAGTAATCCCCTCGTATATTTGTGGCAGAATCCAAATATGCAATAAAAGTATTGGGGTTCCCATCTGAATAAACAGAGCTGGCCACGGCCACGTAGCAGAAGTGGTTATTAGGTGGCCAGTTGTAATGAAGAGTTGTCGCCTTCACTAATATTAACTTTTTACGTAGAACATTTTTTGTACGATGTGACGTTTCAGATATATTTAGTTGCTTCAAGTTAAAAGAGACACCGTATGTACAGAACTTTTTTTTTATACACTGATGAGCCAGAACTTTATGACCATCCACCTAATAACCGGTATGCCCACGTTTGGCATGCATAACGGCGGCAACGCGTCGTCGCATGGTGGCATGGAAGCAATGAGGCCTTGATGGGTCGCTGGAGGAAGTTGGCACCAAATCTGTACACACAAGTCACCTAATTCCCGTAAATTCCGGGGAGGGGGGCGATGAGCTGAGATGCTGGGTTCAATTACATTCTAGATCTGTTTGATTGCGTTCATATTTGGCGACTTGCGGGTTCCAGCACATCAACTGGAACTTGCCACTGCGTTCCTCGAATCACTCCATGCGGCGTGGTGCATTATCTTGTTGAAAAATGCCACTGCTATCAAGAACATGACTCTCATGAAGGAGTGTACGTGATCTGCAACCAGCGTACGATACTCCTCGACCGTTATGGTGCCTTGAACAAGCTCTACTGGACCCAGAGATGTACACGTCAGTGTTCCCCATAGCATAACGCGACCGCCGCCAGCAGGTCTCCATCCCGCAGTACAGGTGTCAAGGAACTGTTCCCCTGGAAGACAACGGATTTGCGCTCTCCCATCGTCATGATGAAGAAGGTATCGGCATTCATGAGGCCATACAAAACTCTGCCACTGTGCGAACGTCCAGTGACGATAGTCACATGCCCTTCTGAGTCGTAGTTGGTGATGTCGTGGTGTTAACATTGGCACATGCATGGGTCGTCGGCTGCGGAGACCCATAGTTAGGAGTGTTCGGTGCACTGTGTGTTCAGACACACTTGTACTCTGCCCAACATTTAAGTCTGATGTTAGTTGCGCCACTGTTCGCCGTCTGTCCTGTTTACATGATGCTCTGTTGCCTTGGTGGATGACGGTCTTGGAAACAAGTTTGCATGTGCAGTTTATTTTTGTCCTGTACACGGAAAAACATTGAAAGCTGGAACTCTTGAACTGCACGTGTGGATATCTTAGATTATTGCATAAAAGAAATAGGACAGATACAGGAAATAGATGTAAAAACAACGACTTTGAGGAAAGAGTGCTAAAAGTATTGAGCTACAGAAATCAAATATTTGTGGGTAGATCTAGGTTTCACAATAAAGACACAACGGTAAATGTGGACAAGAGAAGAAAAAGTTTGTTAAGTTCCAGAAACGAATTCTAAGACCACGTAGATAAGGTGTCCAATGAAATATTATTTACATGAAACTCCATCACTATCTATAGGGGGAAGAAGCGTTGATAGACGAAACAGATGATCGACAAAATAGATGCATAACGCAAGTCTCACCATCTCATGAGCTCTGCTGCTAGGAAGAAGACGAAGAAAGAAGAAGAAAGAGAATATGAAAACACTCAGAAACCTCTATAACTGCATTCCACAACAACGGCTTTTTTGGTTGTTTTACAGCACTACTGAATTCCTATGTTATCGTCCCCATGCTGCGATCTTTTATTTCTTTCTAACTTGAGCTACATTCAATACTTAGCGAAGTTTCTCAATGTACGACACTCATTTCAGGAAATGTTTCCATAACGGCTGGATAATATTGTTTTATGCTTGCTGATCGTCACTTCTAACAACAGTTATCCGAAGAACTGGTGCAGCATGAAAATGTAACAAAATAGTTCGGAGCAAAGGATGAAATTAATTGTTGTTCTTTTAAAGCTCCACGCAGTGTGTAACATCATGCACTGTTTGTTTTTAAGTGAAAAAGATTCAAAACAATACCAAAAAAATGTTTCCTTCCTCTTCGAGGCTTAAAAGACTACTACATTAGCTTTAATCGCGTTTATTTCTGCAAAAAGTGAAATTTCTGCGGGTATTTATATCTCGCTCAGTCATCTGAGAGCCGTTTTCTCCTCGGTTAGATGTGATATGATCCGTCTCAAGATATTTATTACGCTTTCCACACGATTATAAGGTTTTAACGAGGCTGAGGGTGAAATTATTCTCCCTAACGCGCTACTGTCTTCCATCGACTTTGAAAGCGCAGTTTAATGAGGGACGGATATGATTTTCCTTTCAAGTACCCTTTTGGTTTCTATAGCCCCTTAACGTGTGCTGCACACTCTGACATTTACTCTCTGTTTACATCATCCATCTCTGTCTCTCAATCTTTCTCTCTCTCTCTCAATCTTTCTCTCTCTCTTTATCTCTCTCTCTCTCTAGTTCTCTCTCTCCCTATTTTATTTCTTATTCTTCTTCGTCCTTTTCTGTAGCAGGCTATGGATTTTAGTAACTCTTCTTTCGTTACTGTTTGAAAGCAGCTCCCTTTACTATATCCCTTGAGTCTCTTTCTTGGTCGCTCCCTCTGAGCTTCATGGTCACATTATACAGGGTGGGCAAAATATCTCTCGGGAAATATTTCATGCACCTTAAAGAGACAACCCAGCCCACATCTTCACACCTGAGGCCGATGCTGTATACTGACTCGCATTCGGGAGGACGACTGTTCAGACCCACTACCGGCTATCCTGATTTATGTTTTCCATGATTTCCTTAAATGGCTTCAGGCAAATGCCGGGATGGTTCCTTCAAAACGGTACGGCTACTTCCTTCCCCATCCTTCCCTAATTCGATGGGACCGATGACCTTCCCTGTTTGGTCCTCTGCCTCAAACCAGCGATGACGTAAGTTGGGCTGCCTCTCTTAAGGTGCTCAAAACTTTTACCGAGAATTTTGTTTCCCACACCCTGCATAATATTTCTTCAGAAAGTAATTTTGGCATTTCTTGCTTCATCATTCTTTTTATCCATTTCCAATTATCTCACAAACAAATCTAGTAAAAAGAGTACAACTTCTCAAAAATCTATTTCGCTGGTTGGTACCTCAGCCATGACGTACATTACATTTAATTTACCTTTGATAATTCCATATATATGACGATTCAGGCTTACAGCCATCCAGTAGACATGTTTTACTATAATGCAGACTTCCTACGTCATGACTACTCATTTTCCCTCAATACACTTTGTCATGGTTTATCATTGTTGCGAACATACTTTGATATTTAATTGTCCAAATATCTTTCGTTGTTGCTGTTGCTGTTGTTGTTGTTGTTGTTATTGTCTGTGTGTGTGTGTGTGTGTGTGTGTGTGTGTGTGTGTCTACGAGCGAAATAGTTCACAGATGAGATTATTACGCTCCGAGAATGGTATTACTTCGAGGAATGAGGAGTGGAAACAGACTATGAATGAGTAAATTATATGAAAACTACAAAAATGATTGGATGACTGTTTACTGCATCTGGGCTTGCACGTCACCCACTAACTCTTAAGCACCAATGATTAATTCCCTACAAAATCGCTACGTTTCCGAAAACTGGTGCCTTCATGTCAACATGGAAAAACGAAAGGAATAGTTGAGCTTTAACGATAAGACAAACGTTGCAGCGAACCTTGTAACTGTCTTCAGAAGTAGATGCTCCTGATGGAGTACAAGAAACAACTTGTGATGAGCATTGCCTTCACAGGATTGAAACCGTAACTAACGGCAATTACATCCAATAACTCGAAATAGGCATCAACCTGTAGCTAATGTGAGGTAAATGACCGAGAAGACTATACTATGTGATATTGTGCAACAATTACGAACGCAAACACGTTCCTAACATGACGAAAGAAACAAAGAATTCGGCAAGAGATTACTGAACGTCCGCATATGCCCGCTAAATATTTTCTTACACTTCTACTCTAATAACTTTAGAGAAACCTATTATAATGATGAGATGTTTCAAACAAGGAGTAGTACACATTATTGTTTAATTTGTGAATGCTACTACTCCTATAACAGAACTTACTCGTAGCAACATGATGCTATAAACGTCTGCACATAGTTAATTAATCTTGGTTTTTCAGCGATCGGAACTGCCGCAACCGATGTGCAGGAAAGAACGTCCGCACGAGAAGGCAATCCGTCATCAGACTGGCAGTCTGAGTGATTGAGAGAGCAACTGGCAGTTGTGACGTCACCGAACTTTGTCCTAAATGAACTTTCTCGTTCTAAAACTGAGCAACACGAACTCAGAGCCGGTGATGTGCGCTGAACTCACTGAGACGGTCTCGTCGACTGTTACTTTGAGAACAATTCCGTCGCACAATGTTATACGTTTGTGGGCTTTTGCGCGGAGAATACGTCGAACTGCAGTGCAACAAAAATGAGACCACATGGCAATAACATTTTTGCAGATTTTCTATATTGTTGGTACTCAAATATTAATATCCCAAAGCAGTTCGATGCAACTCTCAAAAATTCTCGAGAAAATCGACTTTCAAGTTTTCCGAAAATCTGTAATAAGCTACAGTAAGGACAATTTTCCGACAAGCAGTTTGGCTCTGTGTAAGAATGTTTGTGTGGCGTTTGGGGGGAATATGTTCGATTCCTGCCCAAGGTACATTTTTAAACAAAGGTGCATCGTGAATTGTAAAAATCCTAAGGATGAAAGAAATACGCTACTGGCCATTAAAATTGCTACACCAAGAAGGAATGCAGATGATAAACGGGTATTCACTGGACAAATATATTATACTAGAACTGAACGCAATTTGGGTGCATATATACTGAGAAATCAGTATGCAGAACAACCATCTGTAGCCGTAATAACGGCCTAGATACGCCTGAGCATTGAGTCAAACAGAGCTTGGATGGCGTGTACAGGTACAGCTGCCCATGCAGCTTCAACACGATACCACAGTTCATCAAGAGTAGTGACTGGTGTATTGTGACGAGCCAGTTGCTCGGCCACCATTGACCAGACGTTTTCAGTTGGTGAGAGATCTGGAGAATGTGCTGGCCAGGGCAGCAGTCGAACATTTTCTGTATCCAGAAAAGCCCGTACAGGACCTGCAACATGCGGATGTGCATTATCCTACCGAAATGTAGGTTTTCGCAGAGTTCGAATGAAGGGTAGAGCCATAAGTCGTAACACATCTGAAATGTAACGTCCACTGTTCAAAGTGCTGTCAATGCGAGCAAGAGGTGACCGAGACGTGTAACCAATGGCACCCCATACCATCACGCCGGGTGATACGCCAGTATGGCGATGACGAATACACGCTTCCAATGTGCGTTCGCCGCGATGTCGCCAAACACGGATGCGAGTATCATGATGCTGTAAACAAAAGCTGGATTCATCCGGAAAAATGACGTTTTGCCATTCGTGCATCCAGGTTCGTCTTTGAGTTCACCATCGAAGGCGCACCTGTCTGTGATTCAGCGTCAAGGGTAACCGCAAGCCATGGTCTCCGAGCTGATAGTCCATGCTGCTGCAAACGTCGTCGAACTGTTTGTTGCGATGTTTGTTGTCTTGCAAACGTCCCCATCTGTTGACTCATGGATCGAGATTTGGTTGCACGATCCGTTACAGCCATGCGGATAAGATGCCTGTCATCTCGATTGCTAGTGATACGAGGCCGTTGGGATCCAGCACGGCGTTCGGTATTACCCTGCTGAACCCACCGATTCCATATTCTGCTAAGTCATTGGATCTCGACCAACGCGTGCAGCAATGTCGCGATACGATAAACCGCAATCGCGATAGGCTACAATCCGACCTTTATCAAAGTCAGAAACGTGATGGTACACATTTCTCCTCCGTACACGAGGCGTCACAACAACGTTTAACTAGGCAACGCCAGTCACTCCTGTTTGTGTATGAGAAATCGGTTGGAAACTTTCCTCACGTCGGCACCTTGTAGGTGTCGCCACCAGCGCCAACCTTGTGTGAATGCTCTGAAAAGCTGCATGCTGTGAAACGCTGCATATCACTGTATCTTCTTCCTGTCGGTTACATTTCGCGTCTGTAGCACATCATCTTCGTTCTGTAGCAATTTTAAGAGCCAGTATTGTATTTGTAATGATTTTTAATTTTATCAATCTTTATTAACATTCTTTTATAAAAGATCCTTAATTAAGGGATTATATTTGCAATAACAACTGGATTTTTTTGTGTGGTATGTGAAATAAAGAGACGTGCATTATTTATAAAAATATCAAATGCGAGAGGCATTCGATAAGTAATGGAATTTTTTTTCTGCAAGCAGGTTGGTTCTATTCAGGATTCTTTTACACCACATTAATCCCCACTCTTTTGGCTACAAAACTCTATTTTTCAACATAATCTCCATTCAATGCGACGGCACTACCCCACCTTACTCGGCGGCCCTGTATGCCCGCATGCTACCACTCTACTGCTCGACTCGGAACCAATGTCATGCTGCATCAATGACTTCCCCATTATCTGCGCACAACTTTCCACGGAGTTACTTTTGAATGCATTACGGGAACAGCAGTGATCAATGTCTTATAAATAACCACAGTAGTGGTCGAAACCGGTCACCTTGTTAAATAAATCGTGATCAAGACTGTTTTTAATAGTAATTATTTCCACGGAGTTCTTGCTTCATTGGGCCAAGGCTTCTTTATGGTCCTCTGTTAGGCGGTGAGGAGCCCAGTGGCCACACACCGTTGCATACCCCAAGTGGTGGACGAGTGTTTCAGCACTACGAAAAAAGACGTTCCGTTTTGCAGCGAAGTATTTGATTGTGATCCGTCGAGCGCCTCGAAAGAGTGTCCGCACGTTTCAACATTGTAGGAGTCACAGCTGTGTATGGCCGGCCGGCACGAGGGAGGTGGGATAGGTTTGTGCGAACTTCTCACGATGATCCCTCGCCCACCGACTCACCGTGCTTTTGATCACCGTCAGGTTTCCACAGACATTATGCCAGCGCCTATGAGTACCTGCAATGCTTTGGTTTTCCGCCAAAAGAAATACAATGACATCTCTCTCCTTGGAACGCACCTCCGTTACAGATGCCATTTTGCAGACTACGTATAGCGCCGCTAACTATTGGAACTTCATGAAACTGTAGGAACTGAAATGGGAATATTCCACGATGGATCGAATCTCCTTTGTTCTTTTTTTGGCTCGGTTCGGATAACTACTTTATTTAAATATGAAATTCATATATCCATTATTAATATGTACGAGGTATATTCGATAAGTAATGAAACGGCGAATTTCCGCGGAAAAAGTACACTACTGGCCATTAAAATTGCTACACCACGAAGGTGACGTGCTACAGATGTGAAATTTAACCGACAGGAAGAAGATGCTGTGATATGCAAATGATTAGCTTTTCACAGCATTCACACAAGGTTGGCGCCGGTGGCGACACCTACAACGTGCTGACATGAGGAAAGTATCCAACCGATTTCTCATACACAAACAGCAGTTGACATGCGTTGCCTGATGAAATGTTGTTGTGATACCTCGTGTAAGGAGGAGAAATGCGTACCATCACGTTTCCGACTTTGATAAAGGTCGGATTGTAGCCTATCGCGATTGCGGTTTATCGTATAGCCACATTGCTGCTCGCATTGGTCGAGATCCAATGACTGTTAGCAGAATATGGAATAGCTGGGTTCAGGAGGGTAATACGGAACGCCGTGCTGGATCCCAACAGCCTCGTATCACTAGCAGTCGAGATGACAGGCATCGTATCCGCATGGCTGTAACGTATCGTGCAGCCACGTCTCGATGAGTCAACAGATGGGGACGTTTGCAAGACAACAACGATCTGCAGGAACAGTTCGACGACGTTTGCCACAGCATCAGCTCGGAGACCATGGCTGCGGTTATCCTTGACGCTGCATCACAGACAGTAGCGCCTGCGATGGTGTACTCAACAACGAACCTGGGTGCACGAATGGCAAAACGTAGTTTTTTCGGATGAATCCAGGTTTTGTTTACAGCGTCATGATGGCCGCATCCGTGTTTGACGACATTGCGACGAACGCAGTTGAAAGCGTGTATTTGTCATCGTCAAACTGACGTATCACCCAGCGTGATGGTACGGGGTACCATTGGTTACACGTCTCGTTCACCTCTTGTTCGCATTGACGGCACTTTGAACAGTTGACGTTACATTTCAGATGTGTTACGACCCGTGGCTCTACCCTTCATTCGATCCTGCGTAACCCTACATTTCAGTAGTATAATGGACGACCGCATGTTGCAGGTGCTGTACGGGCCATTCTGAATACAGAAAGTGTTTGACTGCTGCCCTGGCCAGCACATTCTCCAGATCTGTCACCAACTGAAAACGTCTGGTCAATGGTGGCGGAGCAACTGGCTCGTCACAATACACCAGTCTCTACTCTTGATGAACTGTGATATCGTGTTGAAGCTGCATGGGCAGCTGTACCTGTACACGCCATCCAAGCTCTGTTTGACTCAATGCCCAGGCATATCAAGGCCGTTATTACGGCCAGAGGTGGTTGCTCTGGGTACTGATTTCTCAGGATTTATGCACCCAAATTGCGTGAAAATGTAATAACATGTCAGTTCTACTACAATGTATTTGTCCAATGAATACCCGTTTATCATCTGCATTTCTTGTTGGTGTAGCAATTTTAATGGCCAGTAGTGTACTTTTTCCACTGAAATTCGCCGTTTCATTACTTATCGAATATACCTCGTACATATTAATAATGCATATATGAATTTTATATTTAAATAAAGTAGTTATCTGAACCTAGCCAAAAAAAGAACAAAGGAGATTCGATCCAGCGATTACCAGTCTCGAGCGCTACTGATTTTTTTTCCCGTTTTTATGTGTTTTACTCTTCATGGAAGTACTCATAGAACATGGAGGAACAGAGCGAGCTGGTTTTTGCAAAATCTTTTTCTGCGGGATCTATGTTGATTTTTGTGCAGGATATTATAGTTCTCTAAAATGCCGTAATTCTTGAGCGTAAACCACGTTCGATATTTCTACAACAGACTGAAATCAACGATATAGGTCTCTAATTGCGTGCATCTGTCCTATGGCCCTTTTTGGAAACCTGCGCTTTTTTCCACATGCTAGGTACTCTTCGTTGCTCCAGTGATCCACAGTAAAATGCTGCTGCAAGGGGAGTAAGTTCTTTCACATTATCTCTGTATAATCCTATAGATATCTCATCTGGTCCTGGTGTCTTTCCACTACTAAGCGACTGTAGTTGCTTCTCTGTTCCGTGATCGGGTATTTCAATATCTGCTATTTCGACGTTCATACGGCGAGTGAAAAGAGGAACTGTGTTACGCTCTTCCGCTGTTACACAATTTCAGAAGACCGTATTCACTTTTTCTGCCTTCTCTCTGTCACAGTGCCGCAAATTGTCGAAGTTACCGTTGCCATGGCTGATAATGCTGGGCGGAATGTGCAATCTTGGATCAGGGCACGAACAGTGTCACGACAGCTGAACATTCCATGGTCCACCTTTAGAAAACTGGTGCGAACAGTTGTCATATGGTATCCCCAGTGCGGTCCCAAGCTGTCGTGGATGAATATGGTCGTTACGTTAAGCAACGTTTGTAACCTAGAACATAAACATGGTATGCACTAAAAAATTTTACCTTCTCGCGTGGAAAATAAAATGTGTTTCTGTCAATCGTTTATTCGTTGCTTCTGTTCCACATGTCCTTGCAAATGTTTCCACAAACTGTACTGTCCTATGATCACTCTCGTTTTTCATGGGGACAGTAAGGTAGCGAAAATTTAATTATAACCATCCTTAATATGTGATTCGACGATAGTTGCCAATCAGCCGCTGGATGCATTCAGGAGGGCGTAGGTTCAGTATCTCGCCCGGCCGTCCAGATGAAGGATTTCTGCGGCTTCCCTAGAACGCTGAAATCAAATGCTCAGATGACTTCTGTGAAGACAGCACGGTCGATTACCTTCTCCATTTTTACTGTACGAGCTTCTATCCTGTCTCGTCGATGACAATACATTAAACCCTAAGCTGTATGCTTCATAATCACTGCTCATATTTTATGGAGCAAAAGGCAACAGCAGACCTTCACTCCTTCCACCGTAGAAAATCGAGCAGTTCAACGGCTTTGAAAACTGTGACGTGTCGTCATGCTCAGCTGAAGGGCCATAACGAAATATACAGGGTGAAAAGTCTTTCTCCGATTGCAAAACTTTGTTTATAAGAAACTAAGCTAGAGACAACTACGCAGTGTGTTGCAAATTGTAGAGTACCTCATGAAGTTTTCATGGACAAACCTCTACATGCGCTCTGACAGCATCTGACTTCTTTTCTCTCTCTCTCTCTTGTTACAGGTAGCATAATCTAGAAGTGCTGCTGTTACAATATGGTCTACACAGTTCACCTCATTTTCAACACTCTTCTGTAGCACCATATCTCAAATGCTTCGAGTCTCTTTTTTTCCGTTTTTCCGACAATTTCTGCTTCAGTACCATACAATGGTGTGCTCCAAATGTGCATTCTCATAAATTTTTTCCTCATATTAAGGACATTGTTTGATACTAGTAGATTTTTCTTGGCCTTTTTGCCATCGCAAGTCTGCTTTTTATGTCTTCCTTATTCCGTCCGTCATGGGTTATTTTGCTACCTATGTGTCAGAATTCCTTCACTTCATCTACTTTGTAATCACCAATCTTGCTGTTAAAAGCAGCCATGGCAACGGTAACTTCTTCGACAAAAAAGCATAAAAAGTACGAAGCGCTGCAACTGGAGAAATGCGAAGCTAATTACCGTTTTCAGAAAGGGACGTCGAATGGACACACAACTGTAGGTCAAATAGCTGAGGTCAGTCAGTTGTACAGTTTTCAAATACATTACAGGGGGCCGAAAATGCCGCGCGGGATTAGCCGAGCGGTCTCAGGCGCTACAGTCATGGACTGTGCGGCTGGTGCCGGCGGAGGTTCGAGTTCTCCCTCGGGCATGGGTGTGTGTGTTCGTCCTTAGGATAATTTAAGTTAAGTAGTGTGCAAGTTTAGGGACTGATGACCTTAGCAGTTAAGTCCCATAAGATTTCACACACATTTGAACATTTTTGAGGCCGAAAATGTCCTCTTACAATATCACAGTTCTGAATTAATAGAATATTTAGTTTGAGAAACGAAAACGTCTACAACTCATATTATTGGAAATACGTTGCTGTACAGATCAAAACGCTACGTGAATGTGATGTGTTATACCCTCCATCCATCCCATACATCATAGCTTTTTTCTTGATAAAAGTGAGTTATGTTTACTATTTGTTTATGTTTGACACTTAATTGTTTAAAGTTCTTGTAAAATCTCCTTTATCTAACTGCGTAAAATGAAACAGTTAAATCGATTATTGCAGCCTCACTGAATCGGTATTATCGAAGAATGGAACCCGACTAATAAGTATACCAACATATTGCTTCCTCGTACATACGTCCCTCGAAAAGATCACATCTACACATTTTCATCTACATCAAGGACTGGACCTTTTGGTCAGTTTCGGTCACCTTCAAAATTGGCCAAGCCATCTTATCATTGGTCTTCCTAAAGATATTTTGCCTCTTGGTTTATATCGTTTTATGGCTTTAGTGATTCTTGCATCTGGCATACGTTCTATATGTTCTTTTCATCTTAACTGATATTGTTTTATTATATGAATTGTGTTTTGCATATTCAGTTCAGCTGTGATGTTATCAACTCTTTTTATCCATCTATGTATCTAAGGAAATTCGTTTCACACGCTTCTATTCTCCTTTCGTCTCTGTTCTTAAGAGTCCAGTCTTCGCATTCATAGTGCAATGCTGCTATGGCCATAATCTTTGGAACGTCAGTAGAGTATCTCTGTGGACTTTCTTTTCCAATGTTCTGCGTAAATTCTACAGAAATAGTTAAATAGGTCTAACTTATTTTGTATTCCATTGTTTGTACTGTGTGTAACACTCCACACTAAAGGTTTAATTGTATGAACCTGCTCTCTGAGCTGTTTGTTAATTCAATCTGAACGCGCACAGACTAGTGTCCCAAAAAGTCATTGAATTTGCCTTTATGATAGAAACGTTCAGATTGTGTTCTCTGGTTATTTTACTTAAATTAAACACAGCTTCTTGTAAGACATTTTCAGTTCGACTAATAATTACTTGGTCGTCAACAGAAAGTAGTGTAATAACATCCGCATCGTTCATTTTAAAATGTTTCATTGTTGTAACGAAGTTATGGTTACATCGTCGATATAAATGTTAAAAATAGTGAGTGAGAGATGGCACACTTGTGTAATTCCTCGGTTTATTTCAGCTATGTTACATCTGACCCCTGGTATTTTTATTTGTATATTGTTAATCATACATACACCCTGCACAGCTCTTAGTAGATGTGATGCAACCCTCTCTGTTTCTTAAAATATCTCACAGTTTGTTTCGATTTACTTTATCAAACGGCTTTTCGTAGTTAATGAAGGCAAGAAAGTTGGTAAATTGATTCAAGATGTTTATTTTAAACGTTAAGATACAGTCCGAACATGATCCGCCTTTTTAAAAACCACGTTGGGCATCAGACAGTGCAGTTTCAACGATCGGCGATAGTCGTTTTGTTAAAATTCTAGCACACAATTTATAACATGAATTCAGAAGACTAATATCTCTGGAGTTATGACATTCATGCCTGTTTCCTTTCTTATACATTGGGCGTATCTGGGCTATATTCCATTCTTCAGGTATGTAATCAGTTCGCCAGCACATATTCATAAAAACGAATGTTCTTATTGTTGCAGTATTTGGTGCAAATTTTATCAGTTCTATATTGATTTTGTCGCACCCTACAGTCTTCCTGTTCTCGCTAGAAGTTACTGTATAATTAAATCTACATTTCGATTTGGTTCAGACAGAACGACCTGTGTATCTTGCACATACGTTCAGAGTGTTTTACAGTATTGTAACCAATTACACTCAGATATTGTGTTCATTTGCAGATGTCATTATCTTCTTTGTTTAAATGTTCTTTTTAAATTTTGTTTTCTTTGTCTTGTCTTCCTCTTATATCATGTTCCATATTTATAATATGTTTGTCTCCATTAAGGTTTTTAACTTGTCTGACTTTCCTTTTGACTACAGCAGGTTTCATTTTACAGTATAGTCTCAGATCTTGATCGTCTGGGTAATTCAACATATTTAAGAAGGCATGGTTCTTATCTTCAGCTATACTACGTATTTCGTCATCCCAGTACCGCAGGCTACTTTTGGAGGAAAAAAAAAACTTTTCTTTCTTGTACAAAGTGCTTCTGTTGCTGCTTTAATTAGCGCTTCCTTTATGTTATTCCATTCTGGTTGATTTATTCGTTTTTATATTTAAACTTTTATATGCTTCAAGCCTTTTCTGGTATAGTAACCTGATACTCTCTCTTCTTCGGCTAAATGTACTTTAAATGTTGCATCGGCATTATTTTGTTTCTGTTTGAAAGATATCTTCCATCTTTAAGTAGTTTTATTTTTGATACGACAAGAATTCGTGATGAAGTTAAAATTAGAGAGATTCGAGTTCACACGAAGGCTTAGACGCAATCGTTCTTCCTTCACGCAATTCGCGGCTGGAACAGCAAAATGAGTAGTAGGGTTGGTGACGGGGTGATGGAGAGGCCTGGGCAACAGTTGTTCACGTTGTACCACCAGGCACCAAAAACTAGCGGAGTACGGTTATTAAGAGAAATACCCACAGCAAGCGTGGGTGAAACACCGGTTTTATTCATCAAGTAAGAGTCATTTAGAGCGTCGCTTACACGGGGGCGCATGGAAGCGAATAAAAGCGAACAAGCAATCGCATATAAATTCCATAGCGTTCACTACCATATCCCCTTGAATCTGCGAACAAGGCTTTACGTTAGGGGAAACGGAACGGAAGAGAACACGAGAACATGACACAACGAGCATGCCCTATGAAAGCTGCATTGTGTTTTCTGGCGCTAATAATCCGTACACAATGTGCAAGACTGTATAAGTAGAGTCACGATGCAAAGTCTGACATTCAGAGAGGATTATTTGGCGTGGCAAGCGCGACCCTTTTGACAAATAATGAAAAATAGCGGAAGAAAAGAAGGGTTTAGGTATCTAAATTCGTACGTAAGCGCGAAATGGGTGGAAGTAACGGACTTAACACTGAACATCAGTCCCAGCTTGCCTTAGTATTATTCCAAAACTTCGTTCATACGTCGGTTGACGCTTTTCACTGGCTTCTCATTACGTTTAATGCGGAAACTTAAAAGCAGAAATCTAATCACCGATGAACAACATAAGATGAAGAAAGGCCTAGCATTTACACTCTCGTTTCGTATTTCGATAAATTTCTGCAGCGACATATGCGACGCATTTCAAGGATTTGATTAAAGTATATATATATATATATATATATATATATATATATATATATGCAAGATTTAGATACAATCAGACTTTCGGAGAAACATCATCTACACAATTCCGAAGATTTCAAGAGCCGACAACTGCGAGAATTGTCGTATAATCAAGCTTAATTTCTGGTACCTCCAAGATGCTGAAAAGAATAATATACAGAAGAATGGAAAAGAAAATTGAGGATCTGTCAGAGGAGGAGGGTGTTCTGACATTACGACTGACAATGGAAGTAAGACTGAAGAATTATCGAGACACTTTCATTGAATTTGTCGACTTGGAAATGTGTTCCACAACGTAAAATGATGAAAGATGTAATAAATTCTGAGAGAAATAGGGCCAAGCTATTGGTAAGGACGGGTAATATGCAATATTTACAAGAACCAAGATGGAAAAATAAATGCGAAAGACCAAGCACGAAGTGCTCGTATTAAAAAGGGTATAAGGCAGGGACGCAGTCTTTCGCCCCTACTGTTCAATCTACACGTCGAAGAAGTAATGACAGAAATAAAAGAAAGGTTCAAGAGTGGAATTAAAATTCAAGGTGAAAGTATATCAATAATAATATTCGCTGATCACTTTGCTATCCTGAGAGAAAGTGAAGAAGAATTACAGGATGTGTTGAATGGAATGAACAGTCTAATGAGTGCAGAATATGGATTGAGAGTAAATCGAAGGAAGACGAAAGTAATAAGAAATTGTAGAAATGAGAACAGCGAGGAACTTAACATGAAAACTAGGGGTAAAGAAGTAGATGAAGTCAAAGAATTCTGCTACGTAGGAAGCAAAATAACCCACGATGGACGGAGAAGGGACACAAAAAGCAAACTAGCACTGGCAAAAATGGCAATCTACTAGTATCAAACGCTACCCTTGATATGAGGAAGAAATTTCTGAAACTGTACGTCTGGAGTACAGCACTGTATGACAGTGAAACACGGACTGTGGGAAAATCGGAACAAAAGAGAATTGAAGAATTTGAGATGTGGTGCTACAGATGAATGTTGAAAATTAGATGGACTGGTAAGGTAAGGAATGAGGTTCTGAACAGAGTCGGAGAGGAAATGAATATATGGAAAACACTGCCAACAAGAAGGAAGAGAATGGCAGGACATCTGTTAAGGCATCACGGAATAGCATCCATGCTACAAGAAGGAACTGTTGTGGGTAAAAACTGTGGAGGAAGACAGAGATTGGAATATATCCAGAAAATACTTGAGGACGTTGGTTGGAAGTGGTGCTTTGACACCAAAACGTTGACACAGGAGAGAAATTCGTGCGCACGCGTATGTTTCATATCTCCTCCTAAACCACTGGATCAATTTCAACCAAACTTTGTGCACACGATCATACAATACCTTCATGCAGGCGACTATCGCTTTTGGTGTATGAATCACGTACCGATCAAAGAGGTGGGGATGGGGTTAAAAAAAAGCGTATCCGGCGACGAGTGAACTCCCAGACTTTATTAATCCAGTATTAGAGAATGAGAACAGTTAGCGATTTGCAACAAACTCGACACATTTCAAACCTTTGCGAAACTGTTTTCCACTGACATCCTCTACAGGATGATGAAAGGGAAAATGTTCATCGCTTATTACTTTTCCGCTATTCATACAGTATAAGTACGGCATGAGGCATGGCGTCATAATTTCTTACCTCTTTACTACTTTCTCAATTCGCGACGCATTTTGCAGACAGAACGCACATGCGCCGTTGAATGTAAGTGCAAAATTGTATCATTGTACGACACATAATTCACGAGATATGACGTCATAAACAGTGACATGCGTGAAAAACTGACGCATCGTGTATAACGCTTAGATTTATGACTTCTTTGCTGTTAACTCCATTTTAAAAACATTTTGAGGCAGTATGCACATATGTCGATCAATGTACCTACAAAACTGTATCATTGTACGATACATACGTCAGGAAATATGACGTCGTAAACATTACGCACAACACAAGACGCTGCGTGGTACGGGCAACGCCTAGGCAACCCAAGGTTTCTCCGCTAGTATGGTTAATAATACGTCAAATATATATAAGACCAGTCACAAAGGCTACTTGACGGACTGTGTTATATAGTTTGTTAGATAACAGATATCGTGATCCTGGGTACACCACTCTTATGTATCATTAAAAGTCTCTAACGTAACACAATACATCAGCCATGTTATTACAGCTACCATGAATCTAAGCAAAAAGAATGATCAGGTCTTTCACATATTTTTAATTTTAACCAACATAATAGATAGAGGAGTGAGGGGGAAAGTGGGCAGGCTGAGAAATGTGGCCGTTGCATGCTTTTTTCCATCAACAGTGCCCGTACCTGCCGAGAAGTGGTCATGTCAGTTTTAATATAATCCATCACTGTTCTCATTGGGTTTGACAGAAGAAACTTGCTCCGTTTTTGTTTTTTTTTTGACAAAAATTTTTGTTGTTAGATATCCCAAGAGTTTTTTTTAATGTGTTTAAGCCAACCTGAGTTAGTTACTTCCACACTCTGTACATACCATTGCAGACTGACTTTTAAATCTCTTTGCACCAATATCATACTTCATTCTACCCTTTTAGACGATTTAGAATTCAGTCACTAATGTTATATAAAACAATCTCTGTTCTTTTATATTTGGCTTAGTACAAAAATCCTATTGAAAACAGTCTGCAGCAGGTGCCTGGCAGGCTTTCAGATACTAGTCATCAAGGAACCTAGAAAATATGTACTAAAATCAGAGCAACAAACTTGGGCCTTGTTGCGACGGAAAATGCGACTGAAGTCGTAAAGAATGATTCCACAGCAACAAAGCAATTTCATGCAATAAGCTGAAAGGAGCTGAGTTCTAGGAAAAGTAGATAGATATGCAGTACGTGGTAAACATTATGGTAAATTTATGAAGTTTTGTACAATAAAGAACAAAAAATCCTTCTTTCTTTTTTTAAACTGTAAAGCGACGTTATGCCTTTACAGTAAACGATCTACGGAGATTAGCATTCCAGTTGGAAGAGTGCAGCAAAATCACATAGTCGGAGGTGGCAGACAAAGAGCACCCTAATATTAGTGTTACGTAGCCTACATTAATGACAAGAGGACCAGGTCAACGTATACTAGTTTTTTGATATTCTTACAACATTGCAAGAAAAATAATTTTATCCTCGACATCCTATTTACGAGGATGAAACCGTTGACAGTTCATCAAGTAACAGCAAAGAGCTTGCACTTAGAGGAAGACGACAAGCCAGTGACGTTAATTCAGTCGAAGGAGGGTTGCTGTCCACTTTCAGAGTATATATGTTCGCACTGACCGTCCTCGTTAGGGTGGGATAATTGTCTACTATTCAAGGCCTCAGAAAAATGCATATAGATCCTATTCATTATATATTTACTTTACGTGTAAATATTCATTGTGATATAATGTGTCAACTCAAATAGGTAAGCGGCAAACTTCTATCGATGGCCATGATTCGGTGGAAATTTAATTTCCATTAGTGTTGCCACTTTACCCAGAGACTGCATATTTTTTACACTTGTTTATTTTTAGAGAAATGTATTGTGTTTTTCCTTTTTAACGGAAGAATTACAGAGCCTGCGATCATTCATTGATTTCCCGCCTGATGCAACCAACTAATGATCTAGGAGACAATTTGGGCAGCCGTCATAGTTTGCATATAAGGCTGTCATTTACTGTCCAGTAAAGTCATTAGAAGGTCATAACCAACTGCAAAATGACTTACACACCATGTCTTTGTGGTGCGAAAAGTAGCAGTTGACTCCAAATAAGAAGTGCGAGGTCATCCCACATGAGTATCACAAAAGGAGACGAAGTAAATATTCCAGAATTCGAATCGAGAAGAGCTGCCAACATGAGTAACGCAGAAGTAAATATCCTCGGAGTAGTGAAGCAACTCAAATCACTTAATAAATGCAAGTTTTCTGGTCCAGGCTGTATACCAGTTAGGTTCCTTTCGGAGTATGCTAATGCATTAGCTCCATACATAACAGTCATATACAACCGTTCGCTCGACGAAAGATCCGTACCCAAAGACTGGAAAGTTGCGCAGGTCACACCAATATTCAAGAAGGGAGTAGGAGTAATCCACTAAATTACAGGGCCATATCGTTAACGTCGATATGCAGCAGGATTTTAGAACATATATTGTGTTCGAACATTATGAATTACCTCGAAGGAAACGGTCTATTGACACACAGTCCACATGGGTTTAGAAAACATCATTCCTGTGAAACACAACTAGCTCTTTATTCACATGAAGTGCTGAATGCTATTGACAAGAGATTTCAGATCGATTCCGTAGTCCTGGATTTCTGGAAGGCTTTTGACACTGTACCACACAAGCGGCTCGTAGTAAAATTGCGTGCTTATGGAATATCGTCTCAGTTATGTTACTGGATTTGCGATTTCCTGTCAGAGAGGTCACAGTTCGTAGTAATTGACAGAAAGTCATCGAGTAAAACAGAAGTGATTTCAGGCGCTCCCCAAGGTAGAGTTTTAGGCCCTTTGTTGTTCCTGACCCATATAAACGACTTTGGAGACAACCTGAGAAACCGTCTTCGGTTGTTTGCAGATGACGCCGTCGTTTATCGACTAATAAAGTCATCAGAAGGTCAAAACAAACTGCAAAACGATTTAGAAAAAATATCTGAATGGTGCGAAAAGTGTCAGTTGACCCTAAATAACGAAAAGTGTGAGGTCATCCACATGAGTGCTAAAAGGATCTCCTTAAACTTCGGTTACACGATAAATCAGTCTAATCTAAAGGCCGTAAATTCAACTTAACACCTGGGTCTTACAATTACGAACAACTTAAATTGGAAGGAACACGTAGAAAATGTTGTGGGGCAGACTAACCAAATACTGCGTTTTATTGGCAGGACACTTAGAAAATGTAACAGACCTACTAAGGAGACTGTCTACACTATGCTTGTCCGTCCTCTTTAAGAATACTGGTGCGCGGTGTGGGATCCTTACCAGGTAGGACTGACGGAGTACATCGAAAACGTTCAAAGAAAAGCAGCACGTTTTGTATTATCGCGAAATATGGGAGAGAGTATCACAGAAATGACAAAGGATTTGGGCTGGAGATCATTAAAAGAAAGGCATTTTTCGTTGCGACGGAATCTTCTCACGAAATTCCAATCACCAACTTTCTCCTCCGAATGCGAAAATATTTTGTTGACACCGACCTACATAGGGAGGAACGATCACCAAGATAAAATGAGGGAAATCAGAGTTCATACACAAAGATATATGTGTTCATTCTTTCCGCGCGTTATACGAGATTGGAATAATAGAGAATTGTGAAGGTGGTTCAATGAACCCTCTGTCAGGGACTTAAATGTGATTTGCAGATTATAGATGTGGATGTAGATGGAGATGGAAATGTATTACGAATCCGTTAAAATTTCATTTATACGATAAATCACACCAAGCTAAAGACTATCAATTCAGCAAAATGTCTAGGAACAAACAATTACGAACAACTTAAATTGAAATGATCTCATAGGTAATGGCTGTGGGAAAGATAAACCAAAGACTGCAATTGATCGGCAGGACAACAAGTCTATTAAAGAGACTGCCTACACTACGCTTGTCCGTCCTCCGCTAAAGTAATGATGCGCGGTACGGGATCCTTGACAGACAGGACTGTCGGAGGAGGTTGAAAAAGTCCAAAGAAGGGCTGCTCGTTTCGTAGTATTGCGAAATATGGGAGGGAATGTCGTGGATATGATAAGCAAGTTGGGATGGCAATCATTAAAACGATATTTTGGTATGGCGGGATCTTTCCGCGAAATTTCAGACGCTAACTTTCTCTTCGGAATGCGAAAATATTGTACAGGTGCCAACCTACATAGGAAGAAATGATCATCATAATAAACTAAGATAAATCAGAGCTCGTATAGGGATTCGAGCCCACACGGAGATATACCGGCAATCGTATCCCCCCACCCACCCCCCACGCCGGACCTTATGCGACAGGAGAATGAAAAGGGGGGAGTTACTATGGTACACGAAGTACGCTGGACTGGCGTGAAGAGGGTGGATGCAGACAAAGAAAACATTCAAATCAGTTCGCATCCCGATATTGGTACCCAAAGTCATAGACACAAACACCTCAAGAGTGACGCTGAAAACGTTGCTTGTCTCCGCACTGTCCAGCGGGCGGTCTGAACATTTGATGACGTAGAAGGAAAAGCGCAGAGTAACTTCCGCTGTGCAGAATGTCGATTTATATATTTCGCGAGCGGCTTGTGCAGCGAGGGAGAATGGAGAGCGCTGTCATCACTACCAGCCTACGGGCTTCGTGAGTGGTTGTGGCGGGAGGGGGGGGGGGGGGGGGGCAGCCGACAGTGCGGCTAAAACAGCGCCGGACAGCCGTCAGAGTGGGGCTGGCTGGCAACACACGGAGCAGAGCACAGTGGATATTCAGACACGGTGAGCCGCAGCGCACGCCCTCTTTGTGGCGGGTAGCCGCAGGTACTGCCGGAGCCCAAATAAAATATTAACGGCGCCCGCTCCGGAGGTCAAAGGTCACAGTTCAGGCCCTGGCAGCGGCTCCGCTTTCCCAACCCTCAGCCCCCGCCCCTAACCCCATTTCCACCACCCACTTCCTCTCCCCTCGCTTTGTCGCACCCCTTCCTCGTCTCTGCCCCTTGCCGTAATCTGTCCCTTCCAGACCCCACGCCCGTCGTCGACAGCGCCCAAACGCAGCGCTTAGATATATAAATAAAAATTCCGAAAAAAAATTGCAAGTGTCAGTATTCTTTTGTCTTGTGTGTGACGCTCTTGACAGTGCAGACTGGAATAGACTCTTTGAAATGGCTGCAGGAGTAAAATACAGGAGGCGGAACGTTATTCACAACTTGTGCATAAACCAGTCGAAGGCAACAAAAAGAAAGGTCTAGTTGCGAAGGGAGTGACAATTGTAGTCACTTCCTGACGGATTTTAAGCTGTAGACTGAGCGAGTAGTAAAGGAAATCGAGGAGAAAGTTCAAAAATGAATTAGAGTTTTTGGAGAAGGAATAGAAAATTTTTGCCGGCCGGTGTGGCCGAGCAGTTCTGGGCGCTACAGTCTGGAACTGCACGGCCGCTACGATCGCAGCTTCGAATCCTGCCTCGGGCATGGATGTGGTTGATGTCCTTAGGTTAGTCAGGTTTAAGTAGTTCTAAAGTTCTAGGGGACTGATGACTTCAGCAGTTAAGTTCCATAGTGCTGAGAGCCATTTAAAAAAAAAAATTGGTTTGCAAGTGACATTGTAATTCTGTCAGAAATGGAAGAGGAAGTGGAAGAGCAGTTGAACGAAATGTACAGGGCCCTGAAAAGGATTTGTATGATGAACATCAACATAAGTAGAACTAGGGTAACGTAATGTAGTTGAATTAAGTCATGTGATGTTGATGGAATTAGATTAGGAAATGAGTCACTAAAAGTAGTCGATGAGTTTTGTTATTTGGACAACGAAACAGCCTACAACGACTTATGTAGAGAGTGTATAAAATGCAGACTTAAAAAAGTGCAACAAAAGTGTTTTTGAAAAAAATGAAAAACAGTAATTTTTAATAATTTAATCACTACGAAGTCTTTTCTGAAGATATATTGTGTGGGCTGTACTCTTGTATGGATGTAAAACATGCAGGATAAGCTGTTCTTACAAGAAGATAATGGAAGTTCTCGAAATGTGCTGCAGCGGAATATTAGACGGATAATCGAGTAGATAATGAGGAGGTATCCCCGTACCTTTTTTTGAAAAAAAAATGTGTATTCAGTATTAACCTCCATCAAGCGCATTGCTGCAAAATATCAAGCGTCCACTAGAGTTTTTTAATTCTCTAAAAAAATGTCAGCGTTTTGCTACAAATCCCAATTCCAGGAGAGTAT
This sequence comes from Schistocerca serialis cubense, assembly GCF_023864345.2. Lineage (NCBI taxonomy): Eukaryota > Metazoa > Arthropoda > Insecta > Orthoptera > Acrididae > Schistocerca > Schistocerca serialis. The sequence continues at coordinate 220,118,861 of NC_064639.1, read as the reverse complement.
ATCACTAGACTGCGTACTGGATTCCCCACTGCATCCTCCCCAACGGAAAAACAGGGTGTATCAGAATTAATCATCCGATTTAAAAACAAAAATCATAACTCTTACGTTATTCGAGATATGAGCGTGAACAACGTACTGTTGGAGCTTTACGTGGTTCCCGCTAGGTAGCAGCAGTGTGCGCCCACTTCAGTTCTAGTAAAAATGGTGTCGGGACTATAGAAGTCATTTTGTGTTCTACGTTTTGTGCAGTGTGGGTCAGTAATAACTGTTCAGCGTGACTTTCGTACTACGTATAGTGTGGATCCTCCTACAGCACACGCCAATAGACGATGGCGTGAACAGTTCCGAGAAACACGTTGTTTGTGTAAAGCACATCGCCGGGCCATCCCCGAGTGTCTAACACCGACGTCGAACACGTCCGCCATAGTTTCACAAGGAGTCCATAGAAATCCGTTCGCCGTGAAGCTCGACAGCTCAACATGCCCGCGATGTCCGTATGGTGTGTGTTGCTTCGACGTTTACACTTGAAATCATATAAAATTCAGCTACTGCAAGCTCTTCTTGAAAGTGATAAACAGCAACGTGTGGTGTTCTGCAATTTCGTTCTTGTCAAGATGGAGGACGACAGTTTTCTTCCAAGCTTAGCGTTTAGTAACGAGGCAACATGCCATAAAAATGGGAAGGTGGACCTTCATAATGCGAGAATATGGGGTACTGAACAACCACATGAAGCTGTACAACATGAGAGGGACTCTCCAAAATTTAATGTTTTCTGTGCAGTTTTACAGGAAAATGTGTATGTTCCATGTTTCTCTGCCAAGAACACTGTTACAGGAAGCACATATATCGATACGCTTGCGAACTTTCTTTTGCCCCAGTTGGAGACTGAATCGAACGGCTTCATTTAGCAACAGGAAGTTGGAAGTGCGGGAATTTTTAAATCAAAGAATTACTGAACGATGGATCGGTCGCACTGGATCATATGATTCAGTCTTACATTCCTGGCCTACAAGGCCACAGGACCTGACTGTATGTGATTATTTCCTGTGGGGGTTTATAAAGGACTCTTTTTATGAGCCTCAGTTACCAACAACACTGAATGAAACATCGCATAGCAGCATCTGCGGCAGCTGTAACTAAAGACATGCTCGCTGCAGTGTGGGAACGATTTGAATACCACACTGACATAATGCTGTGCATCTCAAGGGGAGCATACTGAACACCTATACAAACCTATGAAAAAAATCTATTTGAGTTTCCCGTCCATCAAAAAACAAAATTCATTGTATATATTTATTAGTTTCAGAAATATGAACGTGCCAAATCGGATGATTCTTTTTGATACATCCTATAATTTGCACAAATCTCACATCGCAATCCGCTACCCACAAACGTACGCCAAATCCCACCCACGTTTCTTACTGATGGTGAAAATTTACCCGTTATCGAAAAAATTGTACGTATGCGTTGCCTAATTTTTGCTTCAAGAGTAAAACTATTTCGTATACAACCTAGAGAAATTGAAACTTTACTCTCTATAAAGAAAGTAACTACTACTCTTAACCTTACTACTCCACACCTAATACTAGTACCGTAAATAGTTCACACGATTACTTTTCTGTAAACAAAAATTTCACGCGTCCGCTGGTACACTCAGCGAATTTCAACACTAGACAGTGAGCGAATCTTTCCGAAAATCTTTTCTATACTTACTTTACAAGAATCAGCAAGAAATACCAGTTCAAAAATCCTAAAATTAGTAATTAACTACAATCCATGAACAAATATATCAGGAGTTAGCTTCCTCTCATGACCAACCCTGCTAGCCCTCATAGTTTGAATTCGTCTTCAAGTAAATTGGCTTTATTGTTGTACTCGTGAAAAAAAAGAATGTAAACTATATCCATTTTTCCTCTTTCGTCACTACAGCACTTACGAAATGTACCATACTGTTGTGCATTATATGTAACTGTAACATGTGTAGCGTAGTAAAAAATACAGACTGCCAGTTCAGATGTGTAACGTGCAGTCAAATGAAATCGAGACAGATCGATGAAAAATAAGTAAACTGTTTATTATTTCATGAGTAATCACCATAACTGTTAATACATTTATCCCATTGTGAGACAAGCCGGTCAGTACCTTTATGGTTCAAATGGCTCTGAGCACTATGGGACTTAACATCTCAGGTCATCAGTCCCCTAGAACTTAGAACTACTTAAACCTAACTAACCTAAAGACATCACACACATCCATGCCCGAGGCAAGATTCGAACCTGCGACCGTAGCGGTCACGCGGTTCCGGACTGCAGCGCCTAGAACCGCACGGCCACCGCGGCCGGTTGTACCTTTATGGAGAAATGTTTGCAGTCGCCTGCTGAACCATGATTGTTCTCAGGCGTGGACATTGACGTCCGAAGCAAATCATCAACCACGAATGCCTTCCTTCAGAATCCCAAGTATACGGAAATCGCACGGGGAGAGATCGGGACTGTATGGGAGATGCTTAAGTGTTTCGCAGCGACATGTTTTTGTGTAGTCGAAACAACCTTTTCAACATTCAGATGGGCCTACTCAAGCCAAGGCTGTTTTGAGTACGCTACAGAAATTTTGCTGCAAATCCCTTAAACATCCTCCTCACTCTTCCGATTTCTCCCGATGCTGTTTCCAGTTTTTGGTGTCCTGAAGAAAGACATTCGTGGAAGTCGATTTGCGTCTGTCGAAGAGGTGCATGCCTGGGTGAGTCATGGTTCCGAAGGCAGCCACAAACATTTTTTTCTCGTCTCTCTCGTTTCTATTTCACTGTTCGTTGTAAGAGAGGGTCTGATGTCACAAAAAATTTGCAAATTCCAGCTATATAAAAACGCAGAAGCATATTCTGTATATTAGTACAGGGTGTAACAAAGATGTATAGCACAAATTGTACGATACATTTCTTGTAGACGAAGAAATTATGTTGTATAAACATAGGTCAGGAAGCGCTTTGTTTCCATGTTACAACTGATTTTCTCCAACTCATTAATCATGCCAAACACACACGAACAGAACGCACCAGCATAACATTTTGTGTTGTCGTTTCCACTGTAGAGTCTTGTAGCAGGGAAAACAAGGGAGAGGATGTTGCTTGGTGGCTGATATCCTCTGCTACAACACATCTGCACACATCTGTTAAAAGGGTTCTTTATTTACCAAAACAGAAAGCCCCTTATCTTTAAGCTAGTCCATGTGTTGAGGTGCAAGCTGTTCCGTAACAGTGCACGTTAGCCTCACTACTGGTGAAGTACAAGTCGTGCTATAAACACTACAAGCTTGTAGCTGTTGAAGTGAACTGAAAGATGCCAACTAAAATAGTAACTGAGCTAGAACTGAGCTGACTGCGACTGTGACTGACTATATCTGCGACTGGACTGACTGACTGTGACTGACGGGGCCTCTGGTCCACGGCGGCGATCTAAATACTGGCAGTCGAGAGGGCGTTGTCGGAGCGTTGCTTGCGAGTCTGTCTTTGGCCTCTTACCTGATAGGCGCGATGATTCAGCACGTACTATCGATCTTCTTGCAACCTCTTTGCTGACTGATGTGCTGGCGACAGCTTATGCATGCACATAACATACGCACTCTTTCTCATAGGTAATGTTCAATACGGCGTGTGTGGGCATTGATACATGCATCAACCAGCCATCATATTGAATTTCAGATGCACTGATGTATCCATGGAGTATTGAGTACGGTTCCACAGCCTTCCACTGAGTACAGAGACTTTGAACAGCTCGTATTGGGGTTCCACACATATGACCTTCCAAACGACATTAAATAAAAGTCCAGTGGGTTTAGATCCAGAGAATGAGGAGGCCAGACAGCTGGTCCATATCTACCTATCCATCTGTCACCGAATCTATTATTTAGAACCCAACGGACAGGTAAGGTAGAACATTATCTATATTATGATAGCTTTGTCCATTGAGCGTGGGTGGAAGAAAGTGAGGCCCTACGAAACAGTCACCAAGAATGCCGACTCAAACACTGACAGAAAATCTTCGTTGATGACTTCTTCAACAATTGCATGAGGACTGACGTCTACCCATCCATGCTGATTGTGAAAATTTACGATCTGATCCTGTTCTCATCTGTGAACAGCACCACTGTACTGAAATTAGAGTTGACATTTATCTAATAAATCAGAAGAGTACGCATGCAGGAAAATCAGCTGCAGATAGTGCTTGCACACGCTGTAAATGGTATGGATAGAGCTGGTCCTAGGGTAACACTCGCCAGACACTCATATGTTCAAAGTTCAGTGTTGCAGCTACAGGTCTTGTACTGACACTTGAGTTGTCAATTGCATGAAGAATTTCCGCTTTCCGTTGCGGTGTCTTCACCCTTCAAGACCTCTCCCGGTCGCGAGTATCAAGCTTAAATGTTCCATGTTCCCTAAGTCGACGGTCAACGACTTCAAACTTTTTCCAGTCGGGGCACCTTCGTCCTGGAAATGTCTCCAGATACAAACGTTGAGAGCGAGCGCCATAGCCGTCAGGCAATCCGTACATCAAACGGGCATCCGCCATCTCTGCATTTGTGAACACTGCCAGTGCACGAACCAAGTCTGTGGTTAACTTTACGTAGTAGCCCGTGAGACTACAACGGCCGTACGCTGGAACAGTTGACGTTACCTGTAAACAAGTAATGACGTACGCCGCATTGCAACAGGGACACGTAAAACTAAACAATGGCGGTGCACATCGTAACCAGACGTCACCAAGAGTGCACGTTACCCATGATTCTAACTTCCTGTTCTTGTGCGTTCCCCGTGATTAATGAGTTGGAGAAAATAAGTTGTAACATGGAAACAAAGCGATCAAGACCAACGTTCATACAACATAATTTTTTCGTCCAAGTGTGAACACTGCCACTGCACGAACCAAATCTGTGGTTAACTTTACGTAGTAGCCCGTGAGACTGCAACGACCGTACGCTGCAATTTGTGCCGTACATTTTTGGGACAAATTCTAGTGTCCGTTACCATCCGTCGGCTTTCACCAATGACGTCATACGTAAGGCAAAGATGCTGCAATGGACAATCTCTGAATGGAACGGATCATACTCGTAAACAAACGAATGCAGCATGCCATAAAATAATACATTTAAGGCGACTATTATTTACGCGAGAATTTAAATTAAACGAGTTGAAGATGACTGAAATAAGTAAGAACACGAGGGCAATTACGAGTGCGTATATTACATTACATTTTTCACGCGTACGGCAAAAACGATGCAAAATAATGAACCATCGAATTATTGGAATCTATAACTAGAAGGAACGTATGAGGGAGGTCATTTCCAGTAACAGATTCTACTGTTTGTTGCGCAAAAATCTTACAACATATCAGAAAGGTGCTTAACAATGTTGTTGTTAGTGAACTACAAAAATGGTTCAAATGGCTGTGAGCACTATGGGACTCAACTGCTGTGGTCATCAGTCCCCTAGAACTTAGAACTACTTAAACCTAACTAACCTAAGGATATCACATACACCCATGCCCGAGGCAGGATTCGAACCTGCGACCGTAGCAACTACAGAATACGGCTAGAATTCCAAAAAATGAAAATCTTTAGACACATTATTACACACGCAAAGAAATAAAGCGCAAAAATGACCAAACCTTGCAACCGATAACTATACTACACGAAAGTCACACTAGCGACAGTAGCTCCAAATGACAATCAGTAAAATCGATACACCAATGAGTGACAGTAAAAATAAGAGAAGTGTAGCAGAAGCATCGAAAAGGAAAACGTAAAAGTGGCTACATAAAAAGAAACTTACCGCATATGAACTTCCAAAGGAGACAAAGATCGAGGCTGACAAGAACGAAATAAGGACATAACAAGAAATAATAATGTTAGAAGGTCAAACTGTAACGAAAGAAGCAAAATCCAGGACAACTAATGAAAAAAATAATAAGAAACACAAACTGCCAGGCACGAATGAGGTACCACCCAAATCAGTTTTTCCCAACCATCCGCCATCAATCAGACGCAAAATTTTAAAATAACAAAAAAAAAAAAAGAAACCACCAGTCAATCACATGAACCCTCCGGAAAAGACACAGCAATACCCCTCGGCCCACCATTGTAAACAGAAAATATTAAAACGACAGAAAAACCTCCCTCCAGAGAAACCAAAAAAGTAGCACTCGCACAATACAGCAGCATAAAAAAACGCAACGTAAAACAAGAAAAAAGTATGGGACCCACCAGCACCTAACTAACAAAACGAGGCTTGTACATTTTGCTGACTACTTTCATAAATGCAAGAAATAAACAATAACCTTTAAGAATAGTCTTCCTGCAACAGTATTTATCTAAATGGCCTTCCAGAACTGAAATCCTTCTCTTTCCCCGTCCGACAACAGATTTTACAGCCCCCCAATACCGTTCGGTAATATCAGTACATGCCCACGTCTTATAATCTTTAAATGAATATTGTGATTCACGACCAAATGATGATAACCCCTTTCACCCAACCCCTTGTACGAAGCAAACCCATCCGACATGACTACAGAACCTTCTTCCACATAGTCTTCTATTTAAGATGTCAAGACTTCCTTTGTCCGATTTTGTACAACCCTAAGTACAACATCAGCACAATCTCCTCCAGAAACTACTACTCCAAAAACCCAAAGCCCTAAAACCTCGTGCCCCCTTTCGTACTTTCTCTTTCCAAAATGTGACTCATCTATTTCAACTTTAACCCCTGCCCCGTCCCCTCCCCCCAATGACCCCTTGCACTTTATAAATTCCCCGCAGACTTCTCTACAATACGAGAATCAGTCGACTACAGTGCCACACGAAACCCCTGCTCCGTGCATGACAGATTTGCAAGAACATTCATAGCAAAAACAGTAGGTTAGCATGACAATTACTTCTAAATTCAGCCTCGATCTTTCGAACCACGTCCCCGTGCGCATGAATCTCCATGTTATTTTTTTTCTGCACCTCCACTTCTTTTCTTCGAAAGTTCGTGATAACGCAGCCTTCGTCAAAACCATCTAATTTCCGCAGACACTGCACTTGCAAAATTGAGCAGTGATGCCCAATGATTGCAAAAATTTTATAGTTGATTTACGGTCACTCATTTTCTGAAGCAGAATTTTCGGAGTAAAAACGACTGACTCATCCATAACGAACAGCGTGAGAAACCAAGACCTTGTAAATCAGGACTACTGATAAATCACAACTACTTTCATTAACAAAAGATGCTGAAAACAAATTACGAGATGAAAACAAAACAATCTACATCGAATTTTAACATACGCGCGTAACGAGGAAATCCAGAGAAATCATTTAACGTTCATCGACAGCAATCTGCGGCGCAAACAAAATAGCATCACACATTACGTCTTTGGTCAAAGCCGACGGGTGGTATCGGACACTAGAATCGACCCCATTTTTGTTACTGAGTTACTGTGTAGTGAACATGTGCATCGAAGTGTTCGCGTTGCAAGCTCAATACAGGAAGAATCTGTCGCATAAACAAAAAAGAAATATGCTGTACATTACTCGCAAAGTGCTTTGCAACATCGGAAAGTAACACGAGTGTTGGTGCGCGGCTCGACCCGCCGTGTAGGACCCTTGCGCACTCCATGCCAACGGTGGAATGGGGAGTGGTGTGGTGTGACGGAAAGGCGGAAAGAGAGAGAGAGAGAGAGAGAGAGAGAGGCATTCCTGGCGTCGTCGGTGAAGCGGTGGAGGTGGGGCGGATTGTTCCTCAAACTGCGTCACGCGCCAGCCTGGGGAAGGGGGGGGTGGGAGCGGCTTGGGACTGGGAGCCATTACAGCCGCCTCCACCGCCTCCTCTCCCCATCCCCCTTCCCGACAAGTTCTTCTACCTCCCGTGGAATACTGGGCCACGGGGCCGCAGTCCGGATTGTCATCTCGAGCTGAATTCGCGGGGACATCGGGGACTCAGTTTTCTCCATATTCTCTTCTGGCTCCCACGTGCTTAAAATTCTAGCACAAGAGCAAAATTCGCGTACCTGCTCCCAAATCGGCTTGCAAAACCGTGTCCCTTAGGAAACAAGTCGCGACGAATAAAGCAAAGGTCATAAGTTTCACAAGACGGTCTAGATGGCGAATAATGGCTTCGTTTAAGATAACTCTCATTTGTTGTTGAGTCTCAGTAGACTTACTGTGATATGTGGTTCCCAGCAGACAAGACGGTTTGCTGACGCAACTACTTACAACTGAAGATGGTCCCGAGTGATCGAAACATGTAATCTAATCAGAAATCTGCAACAGTCTGAAAAATAAACGAGAATTATCTTAAGTACGAGTATTAATACAGTTTCTGACTCCCACTAGAGAATGTAGACTTTAGTGAAAAACTGATTCGTTCACTAATTTACATTTGTAGTCGCGCTGCCATCATTATTCGTGTGATAAATGGCAGCTTGCTCTAAATGATGGAAAACATTAATGCGGATGAATAGCACAGGGTGTTCAAAACGTCTCTCCGCAGTGCCGTATGTCTGTTAGCCGCGCGTGCCGCATCATTGTTCGCCTGCCTGGGTTACTTCCCATATTTTTCAACGAAACAATAAAAGCACAACGATGCTGCAGTGATATTGTGTACCCATTCATAGGAGAACTTGTGTTAAGTCAAATACTGAACGGTTATTTTTAACAAGGTGGTGCAACTGCGCATACAGCTCGCGTTTCAATGTCACTGCTTGCTGATGTTTTTGGTGATCGCATAATTTCAGAGGCACTTTGGCCTCCACGATCACCTGACCTAACAACACCTGATTTTTTCTTTTGGGGTGCAGCGAAAGCAACTGTCTATAAAAACCGTCCAAACTCCATCGATGAATTGAAAACTGCAATATTCACTTCACTGTTTCTGTTACAGAGGAAATGTTACAGCTTGTGTTTGGAAACATGATTAGACGAACTGAATTGTGTATTCAACAACAGGAGGGACACTTTCAACATTCAATGTGAAAATCTGTTAGTAAAAATGAATTTTCAATAAATTAATAACTTGTATTTCACTGAGTTTCATTTCGCGGCTAACAATCGTACGGCACTGCAAAGAGACTTTTTGAACACCCCGTATATATAATCCTTTCTTAAAGCTGAAGTACGAGTACAATCTTAAAATGACTTATTATTCCCCACGTAAAGAATTGAACCTCTAAACATGACGTCACACGAGAATACCCTCCTTACAACGAACTCTATACTAGGAAAAGTTTTATTCTCTGTCGTCATGCCTGCGATATCTTTTCAGCACATATCATACCAAAAATGATGCAATATAGAGATATTTTCACTGCTGTGGATCAGCTGAACTATAGAGCGCAAAAATAAATACAAAAACCACCGAAGAAGACGATTTATTTTTGCAATTGGTAATTCAACATGATGTGTGGTTGGTTTGCTGCTATCAGTCAATAAAAAGCACAGAACACGTAGACACATAGAGCTATGATAGACGAAAGAACTTAAACCATGCTGCACAAGTAGTACGATAGCTTTTTATGGAATTGCGTTCATTGGCTTGGCTAACTCACAACGAAAATATTGGCTTTCAACGTAACCTGCACGTATGGCTGATCAGGTTGTGAGCACAAACCTCATCGACAAAACAGAAAAAAAATGATATTGAATAAATATTGAAACAAACATTTTCAATGTTCTTCTGTACCTCCAGAAAGCCTTTATATGACGTCACGTGTCCTGTGTAGTGATTGACTAATAAACATAAACTAAGCTGGAGCTGTATTGATTAACGTGTTTGCAAAGCTGTGGTGCCGTATTTGATGGTTTCGTGTTTGTACTTGTGTACTACGAAAATACACAGTTTTATTGACGTAACGCAAAAAAGATACAACAAAATACGTCGTTTTTGTAAGGATTTTCGAGGCAAAAGTGCCAACAAATTTGGCGTCATCGGATAAAATTTTTTACCCCTATTCTGGATAAAGACAGTCTGAAGAGGGCTTCATTACTGTTGGAAAAAGAATTACTGGGGCCAAACCAGCAAGATTTTGAGAAACATAATTGGAGAACTACGTTAGGCGCACCGTCAGACAAGTATGCTAATTCTTATGATGAGATACCCATGAAAGTCATGTTTCAGTCATCGGATCATTACTCTGGTATACACTGTTACGTGCAAGCAGGGACACTTTTGTAAACAATGGCAAAATGTGTGTTAGATATACCTGCAGTGGCAGGTCTTAGTCGTATAGATATTTTGAAATAATACAAATATCTTCACAATTTAGTGGAAAAGGAACTTTTTATGCCAGTATGAAATGCGGAAATTGTCAGATGTCTGGTGTTGTGATGAAGACAGTTTGTCTTCCGCATTCACATACAAACTCGGGCAGCCTGTTTCCACGTTACAATGAAGTGTTGGCGGATCGGCGGCGTAACGTCTCGGGAAAGTTCTGACGATGCTTTCTTTGAAAACTTCCAGCTGTGTGGTTACAGATCTATTTTTTCAGTTAACTGGCTTCAATAATTTTAACGGAACGTTTTTTTTTCTTTAATGTGGAGAAATGTGATGTTAATAAAGTAACAAAAATGTATTTTCATTTTCAACATAACGCTGAAAAACAGATTAAATAAGCCAAAAATAAAGAACGTATTGCGGCGGAATTTTCTTTGTTTGCCTATTTAAACATTTCTCTTTCTTTTTGCTTCATTAATATTGTCTACGGTATTTGAATTACGTAAATTTGTATGTATGTAAGTAATTTACAGGTGTTTTTCTGTCGTATGGGTGCTATGCGTAGAAAGATTAATGCCTGTGTGAAATCAGAGGAACGTGCAGCTGGAGAAAGTCGAAAGGAAGAGAGACGATGTTTCCACCCGAACGACCAAAAGAAATTAAAAAGTGACGCAGAGAAGCGCCCGTGTTGAACGTTCAGGATTTACTTGTATGTTTCCACGCAAAAACAAGTGACAGTTTCATAGAGAGAAACAAACTAACATTATGTCAGTACCACGGGAGGAAAATGATACGTAATCCAATGACTTCAGTGTATCATTATATTTTCAGTCAACAATGCCAAAACACTTGAAGTAATTATAATAACGCAAAACACAGATACCCTACACACGTGATAGTACTTATACTAGTACTCACAGTGTAGATGTGGGATTTCGGTGAGTGGTTAAAACAAAGTGGAAGGAAACAATGCGCACACCTCACTAAATCCGTATTTTTACATTCAAAATCTCTTTCGGATTCAAGCAGAACAATATGAGAAGCAATACTAATTTAATTTTTAAATGACGATATAGGTATATCAATGTCATAACCTGGCTTTCGCCATGCATATTGTAACATAGGCGTGTACTTTGGTGCAGAGAACTCATTGTAAATCACAGAATGAAGTTTGATGACGAAATAACGATCATGTACAATGTAGTCTTGCAAAATCAGCCGTCCTTCTGATATACAAATCATATTGCCGAAAGAACAGACATCAGGGGGTTGGAATTTTTCCTTTTTTAGTTAGCAATATAAAATGTTCAGCATAACATTTCTGTCTGGAAAACTTGCATCTAGAAGGGTACGATCTACATGACCTGACCTGGAATCAAATAGCAATAGGTTCTTTGCGCTTGTTCAGGGACTCAAGTTAGAAAACGTTTCATGTAATCTTTAGTCATTTTTCCTCTTTTGCTTGCCTCTACATGAACGTTTCGTGGGCAGTTTTTTTTTAAAGTTCCTTTGAAATATTTGGCCCGAAAGAGCCTTGCGCCTCTCGGAAACAGACGTACAACTTTTTTGTTACTCTGCCTGCCACTGATAAAGCCACATCATTTGTGTAGCTGTATGTGATGCTATGTACAGACTACAACACACTACCTGTAGTTTTCTCTCCTCTGAGAGACAGTGTTGATGACGAAGACATTCCATACTACAATTGACTCTTGTCACTATCCTCTAGAAACTGTCACTATCCTCTACAAAATGTTGTGCTTTCTGACTTATACTACTATCATCTCCTTTGCCTGGGTAAAATGCCATATTTAAACTTAATATTGTCGATAAAAGAAATCGAAGGTTTTAAATAATCAAAGTCAACCATTTTAGACATTTTAGTGACCTTATTTGCAGAAGCCAATACTGAACTGTAGACTCATACGACGTCGCTCTACAAATTTGTGATATTACACGCCCTTTTACAGTTTGTAATGGCGATAGTATGTTTCGACAGAAACGAGCTGCTGCGCGCTTCTTGCTAGATACATAATTTAGAATTAATCTGCAATTTTACATAGTTTAATGCTCTATAGCCCCATTAGTCTGCTGTAGTAAACGAAGCCACGAGTTTAATAGTCTTTATAAATATTCTCTAGCAGTCTGTCACCAATATCTTCTACTACACCTGGCCTGGACTGTTTGGTGAAGACAGGTCGTACTTTCTTTCACTGGACTGTGTGCCTGTTGCTCTGGGGATGAACGTCGTGTACTGTTTGAACAGCTACCTTCAAATTCCAGTTCTTCCTGTCCTTAAATATCAGTATATCTATCCAGCATAATGTTGTGTGTTTTTGAGTCATCCCCATACGTTTATGAATAATTATGTTATGTAATATATCTGCGAACTCTATGTCCTCGACCCCGATTTCATTTCTATATTGAGCACGCCGCAACTTTGTCCCTGATATTTCGAACACATTCGTAGGATTATTTTTCATCATATCACTCTACATAGTTTGTACAGTAAACACATGAGAACACCCCAAGAGACACAGCCATACTGCAGCTACACCATTCACGCAGCTCGAGTACATGTTAGGGCAGCTACAACATGCCACAGTCTGATGGCGCTAGCAGACAAGTGCGGAGTTTTGCACGGTAATGACATAGTCCAGTGTTATTTCTATGATCAAGTGTTAGTCTAAGCGTGGCTTCGTGCGCTTCCGAGCGTTCGAAGTCAAAGGTGTCACTTCTGAACGGGTTCGAGGGGTCGAGCGTTTAACTCGCTGCATGTCGGTGGTTGCCTAAGCAGTTTGAAGACATGATGAAAGGCAAGCGACCGATGTCTTCATTGAATCATCTGGAACGGTAATCCAAAGAGGGTGAAGGCTTCCAGGACCAAACTGTTCAAATGGTTCAAATGGCTCTGAGCACTATGGGACTTAACAGCCGTGGTCATCAGTCCCTAGAACTCAGAACTACTTAAACCTAACTAACCTAAGGACATCACACACATCCATGCCCGAGGCAGGATTCGAACCTGCGACCGTAGCAGTCGCACGGTTCCGGACTGCGCGTCTAGAACCGCGAGACCACCGCGGCCGGCGACCAAACTGTTATTAGTGATGAAACGCGGATACTGCATTTCACGCCGCAATCCAAGCTACACTACATCCGGATTCGCCTGTGACAAAAAATTCAGTTCAGCGCCATCTGTTGGGAAAGTGATTTTGATGCCCTTCTGGGACAGATGTGGGATGCTCATGCTGGATTTCACGCCTCAATGTGCAACAATCAAGGCTGACATTTACGGATCCACACTGTCCCAAGTCTGAGGGCTGTTATCAGGCGAAGGGGCCGAGGAGTTCTCGATGTTATTCTACTCCAAGACAATGCTAGACCACTTGTGGCAATCAGAATACCGCCCAGACCTCACCCCTAGTGATTTCCACGTTTCCGAAATGCTGAAGAAGTTCCTCGTACGACAGCGATTCACAAGTAACGAAGAAGCCTAGACAACAGTCCAACGGTGGTTCCACTGTCAAATTTGAAAATTTGTGGTAAGTTCCTATGGGACCAAACTCTGAGGTCATCGGTCACTAAGCTTACACACTGCTTAATCTAACTTAAACCAACTTACGCTAAGGACAACACACGCAGCCATGCCCAAGGGAGGACTCGAACCTCCGACGGGGGAAGCGGCGCGAACCGTGCCAAGGCGCCCTAGTCAGCGCGGTTTTCCATTGTCAGCCGGATAAATTCTACCACAGGGGCATCTAAAATTTAGTGCTACGATAGGACAAATCTGTGAAACGGTGTGAAGACTATGTGGAAAAATAGTGTCTGCATGTACCTTACTTTAGCTAATAAAAATGGGGGCAAAGACTTTGTGATTTGCCCTCGTAATAAAGGTCTCGCGACGCGACACTCATCGGTGCCACACTCGCATTCTAATTGGGGCGACACGATATGTGATACGATAATATAATGGGACTTGCATTACGACGAACAACAAGACAGCACGAACCACGCCTCTGGCTCAGTTGCAATCATGAGCATATTGAAGAGGACGTTATTGTGGGTATCAAAATTTAAAACTCAACAGAAAAAGAGAAGGAAGTACTGGGTGCACCCGTACAATGCTATTAATATCAAACATATTTTGGCTGAAGTTTCTCGTGAGCTCTGTCAACACGAACACAAATTCCAGGAATTCCTCAGAATTAGTCCACATAGTTTCCATTTTTGGAGCAACAGTATCAGGCACTCTATTTATTTATTTATTTACTTATTGTATGGCCACAGCAGCAAATATTGAGAAATATACACAGTTTACGATTATACATTTAAGGATTTGGGCAGCAAGCTAATATGTTCAAGTTATTAAAGTTAATAATTGAATAATGATAGAAGGAGTACATTTAAACTACAAAATAAGGTCCGTTAATGAAAATAGATACATTTAATCAGAGTTCAACATTTACTGAATAAATCTAATTGATAGCAGAATCAGCAGGACTAATAAATTCACTGAATGGTCCTGGGTACTTGCTCAGAAGGCAGTCTCTGACAGAATGCTCAACGCTTTGTTCTTGGGCCCCACAGCCACAGGCTGGAGAGACCTGGAGTTCCCAGTTGTGCATCAGAGCACTGCACCTGGCGTGACCGGTCCTTATCCTGTTTTGTCGTATCCATTCACTTCTCTTCATATCAAAAGTTGTTTTTTCCATTTCGCCACACTGGAGTACGTGATATCAAACTGTCTGCAGGAGTGTCATATAAGGCTGTATGAATTGGAAAGTCTTGGGGGTAGTGGGGGTGATGCATCTTCCTCCATTCTCGATCGATTGCTTCTCGGGGTCGCAATCCAGGTGGTGAAGTATCACTGATGGTGTGCAGCCAAGGGATCGGTGTGGATTTTAGTGTCTAGTTTCCTTGTATCAGCAGTGTGTTGCCCTACTGGGGTACGATATTCAGCAACAACAATACTAGTGGCACAGCTCAGGTTGTGCATCAAGTACTCCGACGAAGCAGGACACAAACTGGGCCTGTTCAGTTTGTATATCCACAATTCACATTTCCAGAACCTTAGATAGGGGTTCCTCCAATTCGGTTTCCAATGAAGTAATTTTTAGAATACTATTAACATTTTACAATCAGCGACCAAAGTTGTAATTTTGCTATCCGAATAAGGAACGGCAACAACGAAGATAATAAGTTTTAATGCTGGTACATATTCGACAGCACATTCTTGTCTGGTTCTTTCATTTCCATTACCCTTAAACCGAACAAAGACCCAACAAAAGTAGAAAGTTACCGCCCAATAGCCCTGTTAAGTGTTACTTACAAACTACTTGAACGACTCATCTACAACAGGATCTATGAAACGATTAGCAAACAAATACCCATAGAGCAAGCTGGATTCAAGCATGGTAGAAGATGTAATTGCCTAGTGTTTGCATTAACAACCCATAATGAAAATGGGTGTAAGAAGAAATGCGTGAGCATAGCTGCTTTCTTGGATCTATCCGCCGCGTAAGACATCGTATGGCGAGAAGGCCTTCTCCTAAAATTTGTAAGCATCATTCAGTCTCGGAAACTCACAAACCTACCTAGCAACATGCCAAGCAACAGACTTTTCCAGATTTACTCTGATAACGACAGAAGCAAAGTCTTCACAGTGAGTGACGGACTACCTCAAGGATCTGTATTGGCCCCTCTCATTTTCAATTTATACATTTATGACCTGCCAGCCACAACCTCAAGGAAATTCATAGATTCTGTTAACCGAGAGCTCCCGTTTCACCACTGCTGAAAGCACATTAATTGCCGACATGGAAATCCTGGACACATACTTCAGGAATTGATGCCTCTACCTGAACCTTCAGAAATCTGTTACTTCCACCTACGAAACAGACACTCTGACTATAAACCAGAAGTTCCGAAGTACCTCGGAATAACACTCGATAGGTCCCTAGCTTTCCGACAACATCTCTCCAACGTGGCCGCAAAAGTGAAGACCCGTAGTAATGTCCTTCAGAAGCTTGCTGGTACCTCCTGGGGTTCCAGCGCTCAAACCCTAATATCAACTGCTTTGGCACCATCATACTCTGTCGCTGAATACTGTTGTCCAACTTGGATGAACAGTGCTCACTGTAGCAAGATAGATGCGCAACTCAACCAGACCATGCGACTTATCACAGGCTGCATACGTAGCACTGAAACAGCATGGCTACCAGTTTTAAGTAACATCCAACCTCCACCTCCACGAATATCAAATGCTCTCCTGAAGACCTGGAGAAACATTCGGAAGAACCCCCAGCTACCCGTAAACAGCGATATATTAATAGCAGAACATCAGCGTCTGAAGTCAAGAGTCCGCAGCTCGTGATCGTGCGGTAGCGTTCTCGCTTCCCGCGCCCGGGTTCAGGGGGTTCGATTCCCGACGGGGTCAGGGATTTTCTCTGCCTCGTGATGACTGGGTGTTGTGTGATGTCCTTAGGTTAGTTAGGTTTAAGTAGTTTTAAGTTCTAGGGGACTGATGACCATAGATGTTAAGTCCCATAGTGCTCAGAGCCATTTGAACCATTTTTTGAAGTCAAGAAAACCATCTTAGCGAACTGCACGACATCTTGAAGCCTCCGACTTTAACATCAACGAAGTATAGAGAACTCAGTGGGAAGAATCGTCAGTGTTCAACGGTCATCTGGTTGAAAAGCCTTCCATGCGAGTTCCAGGTTTCACACTCCCCAGACGCCAGTGGAGAACCATCAACCGCATCCGAACAGGACAAGGGAACTGCGGATATCCAAAGCACAAATGGGGCTGGGCAACATCTCCAGATTGTAACTGTGGAGTTCCCTGCAAACAATTAATCACATTGTTGGTGAATGCCCGAAACGAGTGTTTGGGGGATCACTAATGACATCCACCATGCATCACCTGAAGGGCTCAACTGGATCAACATATTGGACTTATAAATCTAAGAACTTGTGTAATGTGTAGATAATTTAGCATAATACTCTGAACATTTGATTCTGTACATGAATTTTGCTTGTTATTTCTTACCCTGTATACTCTTAAAATTATGTATTTGATCCAAGCTCTGTATCATCATACGATAAATAAAATAAAATAAATTTCCATTATTATCTTCCCCCACGCCAAGATGGTCACATCTGACCTCGCATGCTGTTTCACAATATACTCCCACACAGAACGACTTTTCTAAACAAACTGAACGAAAGATGATATTTTCGTAGGTCCTCTCGGTGTGACTGGCATATCAACTAGACGCAGCACAGAAAGAAATGCACAAGTCAAGACGACTTTTCAGTTCGAAAGCACACGTGTGAGAGAATGCTTCGCCTTGTATATGCAGCAACACGAGACAGCTCCACAGAGCACTACGCGCTGTCAAAGCGTTGAGCGCTGCGCCTCGTAGTCAAACGCCTAAAATAGCGATATACACTCCTGGAAATTGAAATAAGAACACCGTGAATTCATTGTCCCAGGAAGGGGAAACTTTATTGACACATTCCTGGGGTCAGATACATCACATGATCACACTGACAGAACCACAGGCACATAGACGCAGGCAACAGAGCATGCACAATGTCGGCACTAGTACAGTGTATATCCACCTTTCGCAGCAATGCAGGCTGCTATTCTCCCATGGAGACGATCGTAGAGATGCTGGATGTAGTCCTGTGGAACGGCTTGCCATGCCATTTCCACCTGGCGCCTCAGTTGGACCAGCGTTCGTGCTGGACGTGCAGACCGCGTGAGACGACGCTTCATCCAGTCCCAAACATGCTCAATGGGGGACAGATCCGGAGATCTTGCTGGCCAGGGTAGTTGACTTACACCTTCTAGAGCACGTTGGGTGGCACGGGATACATGCGGACGTGCATTGTCCTGTTGGAACAGCAAGTTCCCTTGCCGGTCTAGGAATGGTAGAACGATGGGTTCGATGACGGTTTGGATGTACCGTGCACTATTCAGTGTCCCCTCGACGATCACCAGTGGTGTACGGCCAGTGTAGGAGATCGCTCCCCACACCATGATGCCGGGTGTTGGCCCTGTGTGCCTCGGTCGTATGCAGTCCTGATTGTGGCGCTCACCTGCACGGCGCCAAACACGCAAACGACCATCATTGGCACCAAGGCAGAAGCGACTCTCATCGCTGAAGACGACACGTCTCCATTCGTCCCTCCATTCACGCCTGTCGCGACACCACTGGAGGCGGGCTGCACGATGTTGGGGCGTGAGCGGAAGACGGCCTAACGGTGTGCGGGACCGTAGCCCAGCTTCATGGAGACGGTTGCGAATGGTCCTCGCCGATACCCCAGGAGCAACAGCGTCCCTAATTTGCTGGGAAGTGGCGGTGCGGTCCCCTACGGCACTGCGTAGGATCCTACGGTCTTGGCGTGCATCCGTGCGTCGCTGCGGTCCGGTCCCAGGTCGACGGGCACGTGCACCTTCCGCCGACCACTGGCGACAACATCGATGTACTGTGGAGACCTCACGCCCCACGTGTTGAGCAATTCGGCGGTACGTCCACCCGGCCTCCCGCATGCCCACTATACGCCCTCGCTCAAAGTCCGTCAACTGCACATACGGTTCACGTCCACGCTGTCGCGGCATGCTACCAGTGTTAAAGACTGCGATGGAGCTCCGTATGCCACGGAAAACTGGCTGACACTGACGGCGGCGGTGCACAAATGCTGCGCAGCTAGCGCCATTCGACGGCCAACACCGCGGTTCCTGGTGTGTCCGCTGTGCCGTGCGTGTGATCATTGCTTGTACAGCCCTCTCGCAGTGTCCGGAGCAAGTATGGTGGGTCTGACACACCGGTGTCAATGTGTTCTTTTTTCCATTTCCAGGAGTGTATATGTCGGCGACAGCCTTTTCTCTGATATATAGATATCGCAATGGCAATGTCGAGTGCTGATATTTTTATTTTGTAATATATTTTTTCGCAATTTTCGGTAAGTATTTGAAAATGTTCTTTTGAAATTGTAGTAGAACATAATTCTATTTTCACTATGTGAACCAGTCTTACTACTTTTTGGGCTTCCATCACGTCCAGTCTTTCCCTTTTACTGTCTGAACCAAGTATAGGTGGCACAAGGAAGAAATCCAATTGCGCTGGTTGGTGGTTGTGAAACTGGAATAACAAGATTTCCGTTGTGAAGAAAATGCACACCAGGTGCGTTAAAAACATTTTTTTCTTCTAAAACAGTTGCTGAAAGTGATGAACAAAAATCTAAATGACAAGATTAGTCATTGCAGCGTGGCGAGAAGTGTGAGGGGAAATGCCGACGTATTCGGCACTCGGCGCTGCGAACAGAAACTGCAACGTTTAACTTCACTGCGCAATTTTGACGCTGCAATGCTACGTCGCTGGTGTTTGTAGAATGAAAAAAAAAAAAAAAAAAGGGAAGTCGATATGAAGTGTTCCGGACAAATCAGATATGAGACGAAACCGAATGACGCACCCATTGGACACCATTTATTATGTCACATCCATGCAGTTACCATTGTTAACAAAGTTGTTATCGCCAAGCACAGCATGAAATAATTATTGATACCTACCCTATCACCTATTACCAATCCTACCTCTACAGTTCCTAGTGAAACTTCCAACCAAACTCTTTCCTCGTGCGTAATTGCTATGATACTCATCTACAACCATCTACATATGGCCTCCTAATCTTTCCTAACACTCATCATCCGTTTTCATATCATTTACTCTCCTATCATTTATATCAGGTCACCTTGTCTAAAAGATTCTACCGTTAGCCCACATTTCAGGACTACTCATCTCACTAGCACGTCATCAAGATTCAGCACATTTATAAATAACAACTAATTTTTCCTTATTTCAAAAGTCTAAGAAGCGGTAGTTAGGCGGTCCAGTATGCAACAGCTTAAAAAAAAAGTGTGAATGCGTTGATCTCGCTTCGGTCATTAAGTAAACTGTGGGGAGATATTATATCTGCTTTATTGTTTCAATGCTTAACTTTTTAGATAGAACGTGAGAGAAAGGCTAGGCCAAATAAAACGCCTGGAAATGAAACAGATAAGCCAGAACATTATGACCACTGCGACATTGGATGCCGCCTGGTGGCTTTGCGGACACGTGTCGCGGTAACAGAATTATACACTGAAGAGCTAAAGAAACTGGTACACCTGTCTTACATCGTGTAAGGCCCCAGCGTGCACTCAGAAGTGCCGCAACACGACGTGGCATGGACTCTACTAATATCTGAAGTAGTGCTGGAGGGAACTGGCAACATGAATCCTGCAGGGCTGTCCATAAATCCGTAAGATACGAGTGGGAGGAGATCTCTTGTGAACGGCACGTTGCAAGGCATCCCACACATGCTCAATAATGTTCTTGTCTGTGAATTTGGTGATCAGCGGAAGTGTTTACACTCAGAAGAGTGTTCCTGGAGCATCTCTGCAGCAATTCTGGACGTGTGTCGCACTGTCGTGCTGGAATTGCCAAAGTCCGTCGGAATGCACAATGGACATGAATGGATGCAGGTGATCAGACAGGATGCTTACGTACGTGTCACCTTTCAGAGTCGTATCTAGACGTATCGGGGCCCCATATCATTGCAACTGCACACGCTCGACACCATTATAGAGCCTCCACCAGCTTGAACAGTCCCCTGCTGACATGCAGGATCAATGGATTCGTGAGGTTGTCTCCACACCCGTACGCATGTATCCGCTCGATGCAATTTTAAACGAGACTCGTCCGACCAGGCAATATGTTTCCAGTCATCAACAGTCCGATGTCGGTGTTGACGGTCCCAGGCGAGACGTAAAGCTTTGTGTCGTGCAGTCATCAAGTGTACACAGGTGGACCTTCGGCTCCGAAAGCCCATGTCGATGATGTTTCGTTGAATGGTTCACATTCTGACACTTATTGATGGACAAGCACTGAAATTTGCAGCAATTTGCGGAAGGGTTGCACTGTCACGTTGAACGATCCTCTTTGCTCTCGTTCCTGCGGGATCTTTTTCCATCCGCAGCGATGTCGGAGATTTGGTGTTTTGCCGGATTCCTAGTATTCACGGTACACTCGTCAAATGGTCGTACGGGAAAATCCCCACTTCATCGCTACCTCAGAGATGCTGTGTCGCATCGCTCGCGCGCCAACTGTAACATCACGTTCTACGCATGCCTGTAACAATTTCGTTGGCGCTTCAGTGTATAGGCGGAGTACACACGGACGGGGGATCGCCGAAGCAAAGGTATGGACTGCAAATAGGGAAATCCATTGAGATAAGCAACACTGCCAAAAGGACAATAATTATTACACAGAGCCTGTGAATGAATATCTCGAAAACGGCGAACATGGTCGAATATTCACGTGCTACTATCCTGAGCATCTACAGAAAGAGGTAGAAGGACTGTGAAACTTCCACTAGGCGCTACATGGTTGTACGTCCACGACTATTCACAGAATGTGGGGTTCGGAGGCTTGTTGCTGTGTTAAATGGGGTAGATGGTGGTCTGTGGCATCTCTGCCGAAAGAGCAGAATGCTGCCTCATGCACAAGTGTTTCGGAGCACACAGTTCATTATACATTGCTGAATACGGCCCATCGCAGTAGACCACCCCTACGTTTTCACATGTTGACTCAACGACATCAACAATGCAGTGGGCGCCGAACTATCGGGATTCAACAGTCGATCACTGGAAACGTGGCGGCCCTTAGGGTGAATCACAGTTTTGCTACACTACGTTGGAAGGCGTCTCCATAAACGCTGTCATCGAAGTGTACGACGACTCGAAACAAGCAGCGCGCCTCGGAAGCAGGCTGGTGGGAGCAGTTTTATGCTGTGAGAGATGTCCTGCGCTTGAATGGGACCTGTAGTACTAATAGAAGACACGCTGACGGCTGCGAACCATCTGCATCCGTTCATGCTTAATGTCTTTCCCGACGGCGATGTCATCTTTCAGCAGTATAATTGTTCGTGTCTCGGTGCCAGAAACGTGTTTCCGTGGTTTGATGTCTCGGCGACCAAATTCGTTTGACGTAAATCCTATGTAACCCATCTGTGTCGGTATCGGGATCCATCACCACGTACGCTGATTAGAGGCCCGTTATTTAGGCGAATTACATGACCTGATGTCACATACTTCCGCAAAGCTACCAACAAACTGTCGGATCCCTGATACGCTGAATCAATAATGTATTCCGTTCCAAAGACTCCCAAACAATCTATTAAGGACGTGGCCATAATCCTTCGCCTCATCAGTGTATTTTATGCAACCCAATTTGCATCAGCTGCTCCAAGTGTGGAAGAAGTAAGTTGGGTTGTCTGTCTTAACGTGTATGAAATATTTTACAGTGCACTTATTTTTCTTGCCCTCTGGGTACTGCTTGAAAAGGAGAGATGTTTCTGTTTTCTTAGTGGAAAATGGGGCTACAAAATGTAAGAAAGTGTAGGCCAGATATGAGGTATAGAACATAGGATAACTTAGTATCCTCCTGCAACGAATCGTAAGATTTCAGAAAATAAACGACTTTCGCAATCCATCCCTAAATCTACATTGTTTATACCTTAATACATCCTACTTTACCTAAAGATTTCTCCCTTTGTTTATTAATTACAAGCTACTTGGAGTTTTGTGAATGGGTTGACAAAGTTTAAATGTGTTCTCTTGACGTAAGAGCTCAGCAGTTCAGTAGCGAACTGCCAAATTGCATATCTGAAGGTCTTCGCTCTCCATAACAGTCCTACCATTTCTTTGTAACTTTTCATCTCGTCCATCTCTGACACCGGTTTTAATTTGAAAAATGGCGAGTTGCAACTGCGTATTCCGTATTGCCATCTTAAATTTATTGTGGAACTCAACTGGACTTTCTCCTATCTCGTTCCTAATGCCAAACTCTTATTCTTTCTTGTAGTCCTTCACCTACAACGGCGTTCCAGTCCCCAATGATTATTAGATTTTTCTCCCTTTAAATACTGAAATACCCCTTCACTATCATCGTATACTTTTTCCATCTCCCCATCTTCTACTTGCTGTGTTGGCTTGTCCACCTCAACTATCATTGTCAGCATTAGTTTGCTGTTGCATCTGATGAGGACAATACTGTCAGTGAACTGTTCGCAGTAGCTCACACTGTGCCCTACTTTTCTGTTCATGTGGAATCCTGCTCCCGTAACCATTTTCTACTGCTGTTGATATTAACCTATATTGGTCTGACCAGAAGTAAGTATCTTCTTTCCATTTCATTTCACTGGCCCCCACTATTTCTAGCTGAAGCTTTTGCATTTCTGTTTCGATATTTTAGAGCTTTCCTGCGACATTCCACGCCCCAATTCGTAGAACGTTATCCCTTCGAGGGTTATTCCATCTTTTTCTCACGGTTACATCCTCCTTGGCAGTCCCCTCCCAGAGACCCGATTAGGGGACTTGTCCGGAATGTTTTGCCAATGGAGATATCATCAAGACGCTTTCTCAATTACATGCCATATGTCCTGTGAAATTACATTATGTGTCTTTAATGCAGTGATTTCCATTGCCTTCTTCAATTGAATTGAATTAAATTATTTGATCCTGTAAGATTACATTGTGTACAGTAAATGTACGTGTAATATAGGACATGTCAAAGTAGTAACATTCATTACCACTTATTTTTCTACTCCTTTAGCTTACATTTTTACATCAGAAACATTTTTAATTGAATAAACGAGTATAATGAGGTAATGAACGTAAGTGTGTACAGTTTAAAAACTGTAGGAGCTACAGGAAAATTGAGAAAAATGGTGAAACATCAAGTAATTTTGAAATGTAGACGGCTTATTTTATTATACTGAAACAGTATTACGTCTATTACTTGGACTGTAAGAAATTTACAGGCAGAAATAAACAATGTTTTAAAAAATGTAGCACATGTAGAAAAACATTAATATACGCGTCATCAGTCAGGACTGTGCAATGTCAGTGTTTCACTGTTGACACAATACATGTGAGTATACACATACACTATAAACGTATTAGCTCTCCAGCTACGATATATTTTTAAAAAATGTACCTTATATCACAAAAAATTTTACATTTGGAAGGCGTCAATTTCTCTTCCCCTCTAGATAGGCAGCCCGACTTACGTCATCCGAACTCACTGTGGACGAGGTAAGTTAGGTTGCCTGTCTTACGTTGCATGCCGGCCGTGGTGGCCGTGCGGTTTTAGGTGCTGCAGTCCGGAACCGTGGGACTGCTACGGTCGCAGGTTCGAATCCTGCCTCGGGCATGGATGTGTGTGATGTTCTTAGGTTAGTTAGGTTTAAGTAGTTCTAAGTTCCAGGGGACTGATGACCTAAGATTTTAAGTCCCATTGTGCTCAAAGCCATTTGAACCATTTTTTTTCTTACGTTGCATGACATATTTGTCGTGATGGTTTCATTTTGCCTACCCTCTATTTACGTCAAAGTACCGGCATCCTTAAAATCAAGAGACAGTTCATGTACAGTCCCATCTACTACCATGGTTGTACAGCTGTAATGGCGAGTCAAATTAGGCGACATTAAATTATTGTACCAAAAATTTACTTTCTCCGTGGTAGCAGAGGACATCAGATGCCTCTGAAGACATTACACGACGATTGTGTTACACGAAGTGTTGTCACATTTTTGAGCAGGTGCCAGTGATGTTCCTGCACTGACAGAGCTCTTGCGTGACGTCACGGAAACCCAGAACAAGGCAACGACTGCTGTGTTGGAGCAACAGGTGGCGCCCTCACGCGACGCTCAAGACACGTACGCCGCCCCATCATGCACTCTAGGGGTTTGCGGAAGTTTCTCCCGAAGACTCCCACTTTTCTTCCCTTTGATCTCACTCTTCCTCTGTGCCTCGCCTGTCCGCTCGCTGAGAAATTCGAAAGCATTCAGAAAAACTCCCGTAGCCAAGCGTACTTCGACATTTCAAACTGATTCACACTACCATGTGAAGTGTTTTCTGATTATTTTACGTACGGATTTATATTTTAGAAGGCTACATGCCAAGAATTTTTGTTGTGAGTCTCACTCTAGAGCCAGGTGCGATGCAGTTCTGCGCACTGGTCTATCCTGTGCAAGCCTCATCTCTCCGCAACAAATGCAACCTACATCCATTTGAACATGCTTACTATAGTGAAGCTTAAGACTCCCTCTACAATTTTCGTGCCCCAGACTTCCCTCCATTAGCAAACAAAGCATTATTTCCTGTCTCAGGATGTATCCTTACGAACAAATGGTTCAAATGGCTCTGAGCACTATGGGACTCAACTGCTGTGGTCATAAGTCCCTTAGAACTTAGAACTACTTAAACCTAACTAACCTAAGGACATCACACACATCCATGCCCGAGGCAGGATTCGAACCTGCGACCGTAGCGGTCGTGCGGTTCCAGACTGTAGCGCCTTTAACCGCTCGGCCACTCCGGCCGGCTTACGAACAAATCCCTTCTTTTAATCAAGTTGTGGCATAAAATTATTTCCTCCCTAATTCGAGGCAGTACCTTCTTATTAACCATTCGATCTACCCGTCTAATTTCCAGCATTCTTCTGTAGCACCACATTTCAAAAGCTTCCACTCTTTTCTTCTCTGTGCTGTTCACTGCTATGTTTTGTCTCCATACGAAGTTATACTTCAGACAAATACCTTCAGAAAACACTTGTTGCCATATTAATTCCCAACAGACGTTAAAATTATGCTCTTTCTCAGAAACTCTTTTCATTCTATTGCCGGTCTGCGTTTTATATCCTTCCTACTTCGACTAGTCAGTTATTCTGATGCTCTAATGGCAAAACACATCAACTACTTTTACTGTTTTATTTCCTAATCTAACTGCCTCAGGATCTCCCGATTTAATTTGTTCACACTCCATTGCTCTTGCTTTAATTTCTTGATGTTCATCTTATAACCTCTTTTTCAATTTACTATCCATTCCGTCCATTTGCTCTTTCAAATAGTCCGTCTCTGAGAGAAGTATGATGTCACCGGTAAATTTTAAAGCATCTCCATTACAAACGGCAAATACATTGTACAACATATTTGTCTGCAGCAAATAGCACTGCATACTAGCTATTGCGACTGGTTATCTTCTCACATGTCTTTCTTAATCTTTCTTAATTGTACTTGCGCTACATACTATTGGGCTTGTAGCAAAGATACGAGATGCGTTGAATAAATGTTGCAACGTATTTTTTTATGAAAAAGAGTGTTTTTATTCACATTCCAATACACCATACTATTCCCCTCTCTTCTGGCTACAAAACCCTATTTTTCAGCATAATCATCGTACTGTGTGACGGCCTTACGCCACCTTGCTGGGAAGGCCTGTATGCCCTCACTGTACCACTCTACTGGTCGACGTCGGAGCGAATGCCTCCTGCATCAATAACCACCTCATCATCTACGTACTGCTTCCCGTCGAGCGAATCCCTCATTGGGCGAAACAGATGAAAATCGGAAGGTAAGAATCGGAAAGTACGAGATCCGAGCTGTAGCGTAGAAGAGGAAGAACAGTCTAATGAAGTTTTATGAGCTCCCCAACTGGTGGATGAGTGTGTCAGCGCTACCAATACAGACGTGCAGTAGTGCAGCGAGGTGTTTGATTGTGATCACCTCGAATTAGGGTGCCCGCATGTTCCAGTGCTGCTGACACTGGCCGAGGAAAAAAAGTGTTGCATTACTTATTGAACACCTCTCGTATTTGCCGAAAACATTCAAGTAATGTTTCAAACAAATGGTTTCTAATAACACTGAGCAACAAATTTGAAGTGAATATGTGTAAGTTGTATGATTTTGAGTTAGTTACGTTTATTTCAGTTTTAAATGATACAAAATCATCATCTTCATAAATATCCAGCTCTAGTTTTTTAAGAAAACTAATCCACATTTTTGTATAAATAACCTACTAACTAAATATGCATTCATGTTCTAAGATTCAGCATAACAAATTTTAAGTGAATAATTACTTGAACTATGTTACGTATTATGCATTGATAAATGTCAGTGCCATTCTGGAAGTACAGAAGTTAAATATTAAGAAAAAATGAAGATAATACTACATGAATGAAAATACTTTCTAATTCTGCTTTGGCCGGCCGCGGTGGTCTAGCGGTTCTAGGCGCGCAGTCCGGAACCGCGTCGCAGGTTCGAATCCTGCCTCGGGCATGGATGTGTGTGATGTCTTTAGGTTAGTTAGGTTTAAGTAGTTCTAAGTTCTAGGGGACTGATGACCACAGTAGTTAAGTCCCATAGTGCTCAGAGCCATTTGAACCAATTCTGTTCTGTACCAGAACTATGTAAAGCACAAAAGAAAATATATAAATTAACTGGTCACAAATGTATATAGAGGATTACAAATGTTAAATGTCCATATGTACAGTACATACAAGTACATATTTTGTTCAGAGATAAATTCGGAAGATGGCCGTTTTCGCTTAGTTTGACGTTTATGTACACACTCAGGAACATCCCTAATGGCAGTCCATCAGTAATCTGCTAAAACAGTAGGGCTCCACTTTCCGGCATACCTTTTCTCAAATGTGGCAAATCTTGATGAAATCGCTCCCCATGACCATCACTTACCGTATCACAATCTTTGGGGAAGAAGTCAAGATGACAATCTAAGAAATTAATTTTCAATGACACGTTGCAACCAAGTTTTTCATAAGATGACAACATGTTATCTACAAAATCCTTGTAATTTATTGCTCGTTTTTTCTCTAAGAACTGTAAACAGAGTGCCTCTAAACATTCTCATGCATGCTTCTCATCACCTAGTATTGTTGTTGTTGTTGTGGTCTTCAGTCCTGAGACTGGTTTGATGCAGCTCTCCATGCTACTCTATCCTGTGCAAGCTTTTTCATCTCCCAGTACGTACTGCAACCTACATCCTTCTGAATCTGCTTAGTGTATTCATCTCTTGGTCTCCCTCTACGATTTTTACCCTCCACGCTGCCCTCCAATACTAAATTGGTGATCCCTTGATCCCTCAGAACATGTCCTACCAACCGATCCCTTCTTCTGGTCAAGTTGTGCCACAAACTTCTCTTCTCCCCAATCCTATTCAATACTTCCTCATTAGTTATGTGATCTACCCATCTAATCTTAAGCATTCTTCTGTAGCACCACATTTCGAAAGCTTCTATTCTCTTCTTGTCCAAACTATTTATCGTCCATGTTTCACTTCCATACATGGCTACACTCCATACAAATAATTTCAGAAATGACTTCCTGACACTTAAATCTATACTCGATGTTAACAAATTTCTCTTCTTCAGAAACGCTTTCCTTGCCATTGCCAGTCTACATTTTATATCCTCTCTACTTCGAACATCATCAGTTATTTTGCTCCCCAAATAGCAAAACTCCTTTACTACTTTAAGTGTCTCATTTCATAATCAAATTCCCTCAGCATCACCCGACTCAATTAGATTACATTCCACTATCCTTGTTTTGCTTTTGTTGATGTTCATCTTATATCCTCCTTTCAAGACACTGTCCATTCCATTCAACTGCTCTTCTAAGTCCTTTGCTGTCTCTGACAGAATTACAATGTCATCGGCGAACCTCAAAGTTTTTATTTCTTCTCCATGGATTTTAATACCTACTCCAAATTTTTCTTTTGTTTCCTTTACTGCTTGCTCAATATACAGATTGAACAACATCGGGGAGAGGCTACAACCCTGTCTCACTCCCTTCCCAGCCACTGCTTCCCTATCATGCCCCTTGACTCTGCTATCTGGTTTCTGTACAAATTGTAAATAGCCTTTCGCTCCCTGTATTTTACCCCTGCCACCTTTAGAATTTGAATGAGAGTATTCCAGTCAACATTGTCAAAAGCTTTCTCTAAGTCTACAAATGCTAGAAACGTAGGTTTGCCTTCCCTTAATCTTTCTTCTAAGATTAGTCGTAAGGTGAGTATTGCCTCACGTGTTCCAGTGTTTCTAGTATTATTCCATTAAAATATGCTCTCCAAAAAGCACGAATCTGTGGTCGTACAAAGATGCCCTCCTTCACTTTAGCATCACTTAAGTAAGAGAATTTTTGCTTAAGTACTTAAACGCGTCACCATATTTGTTCATTCCCTTAGCAAAGTTTTTCATGAGACCCAATTTGATGTGCAAGGGCGTGAGCAGAATCTTCTCAGGGTCACTAGAGGTTCACTCTTAATGTTCTTTGTACCTGGTTGAAGAGATTTTCTTGCGGGCCATTCACGTTTGCTGTAATGAGATGCACGAGCTCGCCTATCCCATTCACAGAGAGAGCAGCAATATTTAGTATACCCTAGCCGCATACCTAATAGCAGTGCAAACACATTCAAGTCGCCACAAATCTGCCATTGAGAGTCATTGTATTTGATGGCTTCTAGTAAAATGTTCATGTTTTGGTATGACTTTTTCATATGCACACTATGCCCAACTGGAATAGAAAGAAACTCATTATCAATATGTAAAAGCACAACTTTTAAACTCAACATTTTACGAATCAATAAACAGTTTCCACTCATCAGGGTTGTAATTAATTCTGAGAGCCTTCATTAGACCATATATGTCTACACATGCCACAAGACTATCTTGCATGTCAAAAAAATTATATAATATAATATAACCCATTGTTACTAGTTATTACGACTTTGACAAACCATTATAGCATTTGATATCAAATTTAACATAAAAATCCGTATATAATTATCTCACAGTAATAAAACAGTGTAAAATGAAAATTAGAGCTAATTTTGAATTGTCTTTGTGATATTCCCGAT
The DNA here is from genome assembly GCF_023864345.2 of Schistocerca serialis cubense. Lineage (NCBI taxonomy): Eukaryota > Metazoa > Arthropoda > Insecta > Orthoptera > Acrididae > Schistocerca > Schistocerca serialis. The sequence continues at coordinate 220,088,857 of NC_064639.1, read as the reverse complement.
CAGCACATTAGAATTGATAGGAATTGGCTATTTTCATTAGATTTATGTTTTCATTGTTGCACAGTCTAATAAAAAATCATATAAATTTTTGATGTTATACAGTTAGTAAGTGCCATCGGCCTTACATCATAGATTATAAAAGGTTCGTTGGTATCAGAGAGTAGGAATATCTATCGAGTGAACATACAAAAGTGTAGAACAGGATTTTTGTGACCAAAATACATCGCTTCCAAGGTCATGTGGATATGGTACAGCGTAATACTGCCGGTAAGCTCCCTGTAAATTTTGAACACTATTACTTTGCTACTACTGGAAGATCCAGATATTTATTTACTTATAAATAATGTTTTACCTATATTGTACATGTACTTTGTTAGTATTCGTGTTTAAATTTTGTTCTGAATGGGGACATTTTCTATACAAGCATAGTTAGATTTGCGATGATAGGATAGGGGAAAGTTGGAGGGAAGTCCCTCATTGTTAGAGAGGTAAGAAAACGCGCCAATGGACTAAGTGGAGGTTACGAAGCGAGAACGCCAGTTGAGAACAAAGTATTAGTCGGTCGTTAGCTATAGGACCGTACGTACGCTAGTGTGGAAGTTACATTTAAATGTCCCTAGGAATCGGAGCCTCGTATGGACGTTGGTTTCTGGTCATATGCTAAAAACTTGCTCCATGGTCATAGGTAATTGGAAGAAGTGCCTTGTGAGAGCTATGTAACTGCTGCCTACGTAATACTAAAGTGCGCGTCATTTATGTTGGCGGCCGAGTTTAGGTTCGTTCTGCGCATCTGATGTCACGAAACACAGTCAGCCAATGAACAGAGAACGACGTTGCCAGAGCTCGACTGCAGTGCAAAGCACGGACGAGTGTCTTCAGTTTTAGAAACGTTCAGTCATAAATAAAGTAACTGAACAAAAGCAATGTCTTGACAGCAGACTTTCTTTTATTGAAAGTTTGGAAAGAGCGTTCCTTATACCAACTGCTTCATATTCTATTAATTAATTAAACCAAACAAGCAATAAGACTCCTAATTCAGGTGATAGCAAGGAAAGGTGTTTGTATCATTCTCACTAACCGTTTTTTCGCAATAAAGAACGGCGGTAATTGTTTATTTCCTATTGTACTTCGACGAAGTATGAGTAATTCATAGTCATACCAACAGTGTCAGTATTCTGCGTGACTTATTATACTCCTCATGGAGACACATCGTTGGACGAGCTGCGTTAGCGTAACGGTTAAGGCGTTGGTTAAGAAGGCGATAGGTAACAGTTCAAACCTTGTGCGATGCTAAATATTTTTTTTATTTTAAAACAATATCGAAGTGTCTTACTTCACGAATTTTATTCGTTTGAATGCAATTTTTTGAAATTTCTAGTGCTTTGTCTCTTCATTAACCCTTTCGCTGCTGCAGTCACGTGCTCCCCGCATTCCGCGCTGTGCGCGATTTTGTCATCACTGCACTGCTCGCCTGAGCAGACACATGGTGTTCCCACTGCTTTGACACACTTATCATTCGATTTCACAAAAACTATTTGGCCCAAAAATTAGATTTTTACACATCTTCTTGACTGATACCTTCCGCCCATAAATGATTTAATTTTGTTTCGATGTTCAACCCAGTTATTGTGCAGCATTAAATGTAGTAAACCATTGCACGACATTTTGAAGAGTTTGCAGAGGTAAAAGTCCATAGCGTATACTTTCCGTATGGTCGATTTTGGTTGCCACAATGTTGAGAATGAAATGTGGACAAGATACCTAAATTTCATATAAAATTTACTGTATAACAATATCTCACTTAATTTAAGTACCGCATAGGTGTCGTATGTAATATTGAGAAGTGTTCCGTCTTTCGCGACTGTAATAAAAGTTTTATTTACACCGGGCGCGTTTGGCTTTATTTTGAAGCACTTCAATCAATGAAAGGTATGGCACATACACACTGGTACTCATGTTCTCTTTCTTGTTTTTGTTCCACAGTGGCAGTTTTACCAATGGTATTGAAATATATCCCTCTTCTGCAACTGTAATAAGCGATTTATTTAGACCAGACGCATTTCTCTCTTTTGAAGCATCATAAGAGGACTGTATTTTGTGTCCTCCATTGCCAAGTCACCTTTCGTAGTTTTGAGCTGCGGTAACACAATATTCAACGTTTGTGTCGGCTGATCAGTGTTTTAGCAAATAAATGCTGTTTGTGTGTGCCACACACAAAAATTATATTTGACATAGCTCTGAGCACTTCACTGATAGACGGTATATTCAAGTCCTAATGTTTTTGTTAGTCCACAGTTTTGTTTAATGTATTTTGTCTACTTCCTTTTGATTGATTGAAGTGCTTTAAAATAAAGCCAAACGTGCCCAGTGTAAGTAAAACTTTTGTTACAGTCGCGAAAGGTGGAATATTTCTCATTATTACATACGACACCTATGTCGTACTTCAATTAAATGAGATATTCTTATACAGTAAATTTTATATGAAATTTAGGTATCTTGTCCACATTTCATTCTCAACATTGTGGCAACTAAAATCGACCATACGGAAAGTATACTCTATGGACTTTTACCTCTGGAAACTCTTCAAAATTTCGTGCAATGGTTTACTACATTAAATGCTGCATAATAACTGGGTTGAACATCGAAGGAAAATTAAGTCATTTATGGGGGGAAGGTAATCAGTCAAGAAGATGTGTAAAAATCTATTTTTTGGGCCACATAGTTTTTGTGGAATCGAATGATAAAGCAGTCGGAACACCATGTGTCTGCACAGGCGAGCAGTGCAGTGACAAAATCGCGCACAGCGCGGAATGCAGGGAGCACGTGTCTGTAGCAGCGAAAGGGTTAATGCGGCCGTGGTGGCTTTACTTCATAAACTGCGCGCTCCCCCCTAAACGTAAGTTTGCGAACTATACTATACTATGGCGCTGCTTCTCTTGGCGCGTACAACTGGCAACGCAGCAATCTCCCGCGTCTGGGCGGGCATGCGCGAGCCGCCAAGATAAAAGAATTGAACTATAGCCAGCATCGACACAACACTTCGCACCGTCGGCTCCAGATATGAAATGTATGGCCCAGAATTTACTGTGTCTTTTTTGTGCTTATATTTCTCCAGACTGTTATCTGTCTTTCCGACGCCCAGGGTTCGTTTCTTATAGCGGGATTTGACATTTGACTTTCTCTTGTGTTGCAAGGTCACTGAATTTTTATTTGTCCCAGGTTATGTTGCTGTTGGTGCTATGGCCGTTTTAAATAGTGTTATTGCCTTTCTTGTTGAGAGTTTTTGAGCTGCTGGATGTTGTAAATTACTTTTATTGTTGCTGTTGCTCTTTCTTTCACATGGGTGTTGAATGATGTCAGTACTGTTGCAGTGTGACTCCGAGATATTTGTATTTTGGTACTACCTCCACGGATTTGTTTTGAAGGGCCGGCGTGTCATCTGGTGAGAGTTTACCACCTCTTCTGAAAATCTTGTTTGGTTTCGCTATGGTTTATTTGTAATTGATTTTCCACAGCCCACGACGGTGGTCCGTTTAGCACATTTTACCACTATTCTTTTAAATTAAATTTTATTTAAAATAAATAGTGAAATTCTAAATTAAGAATTATTTTTTATCATTTGTTAAACGTACAGCCACAAAAAACAGCCTTTCCGTCTGTAGTTAATGTCATTATTTCTGTGTGACAAAAATGTAATTCTTTCCTATGTAAACACTCTACACGCCATCGTTGTATCTTATGTGTAAATAATGTCTGTGTATTGAAGTTAAAATCTTCTTGGTCGTTAGGCCGCGTCATATTTCTTCTAAACGATTGACGTTTCGACCCCTGTACTGGAATCTTCTTCAGCGTCTTGTGGTGACCACTGTTGATTGAACACTGTTAGAGACCAGAGTAGACTTCTCGTATAAAGGGGAGCTTTCTCACGCTTGTGCTGGAGAAATGGGATTATTGGGTGAAAATTTGGGGCTACCATCGGAGGGCCATCGTCACTGAATAGTAAGAGAAGTAGGCCTCTTACCCTGTTAATTTCGAAGAAAGGGTTTATTGGCTAAATCTCTTGTAGATATCATTGGTGGGCTACCGTCATTGGTTAGAAAGGGATTTTTTCTGCAGTTACGCTGGATAAGAGTTATTGGATAAAATTCCTCAGAGTTATTGGATAAAATTCCTCCTGCTGCTATTGGTTGGCTACCATCATTTGCTAGAGTGGCAACGGGCAGAGCGAGAGAGGAGGAATGTTTATACAAAATATTATTGTCGTCAGAGGTGGCTTCCAGGACGCTGTTTGTATTGCTCGCGCGCCGCTGCCGCGTATTCGCTTCCTTGATGGCGGGGAGCCACGATCCGGGAAGTCTATAGTTGTCCTCTGTACTGAAGTTACACGCGTTCTTAGAAACAATCGCTTCTTGAAATTTTCCTCTAAAAATGTTGGTCTCCTTAGCCAGCACACATATGTTACTAAATCGATGTCAGGGCCACAGTTCTCGTGACGTTCCGCTACCGCCGATTTCACACTTTGTTTTAGCCGCGTGTGGCGTTCGTATTCCCTTAGGTCCTTAATAGTACTTAACGTTTCCTCTACATACACTTTGCCGCAACCAGTTCTGCGGACAATAATACTTTCGATAAACATTCCCCCGTACTTGCTCTGCCCGTTTCGCTTCTAGGCAATGATGATGTTCACCAGTAGCAACAGGAGTAATTTTACCCAATATCTCCTCTCCAGCGTGAGTGCGGAAAAAATGCCTTTCTAACCAATGACGATGGCCCACAAATGGTAGCCACAAGCGATTTAGCGAATAACCCCCTTCTTCGGCATTAGCGCGGGAATATTCTACTCACTATCCAACGATGATGGCCCAGCAATGGTAGCCACAGGAATTTTTCCCAGTAATCCCACTTCTCCAGAGTAAGCGCGGGAAACTCCCCTTTATAAGAGAACGCGACACTGGTCTCCACCAGTGTTCAATTAACAGGAATACCACAAGATTCTGAAGAAGATCCCGGCCGAGAGGTCGAAACGTGTATCATTTAGATGAAATATGACACGATTTAACGACCCAGAACATTTTGACTTCAGTGACAACGCCTACGAAAGCCTGCAGACTTACATGTTATCTGTGTTAGTCGCACGTCGTGTCTGTATTTACGACACTGAGTTGTCACCTGAGGATGGCCTAATAAGCCGAAAGACGGTTCCTCACCAAACAGATATAATTTTTCAGAACATAAGGATGTGTTTAGTATTTAACATTAATTAATAATAATTAAACATCGTACATTAAGGAAAAAAGAGAAAATTAAGATGAGCAGTCTTCTCATATCAGGCTTTGTAGGATTAGTTGACGGAAGCCATCCTTTACAAAACCGATTATGGCACTGCGAATAAGAGGCGGCTCTGACATCCAGTACAAGTTTGTATAGCCGGGTATAATTTCTAAAAGAGAAACCAAATGAAGTAACTTGAACCACATGAAGACAACGGATAAAGTGAAAAGATCGATATGGAAACGGACGGATCATATCAAGCAATTTTATGGAGCAGTAGAAGTGTCTGTAATGTTATATCTCAACCAACTTTTGTAGCACATAATTTAGGTTATGACGAAAGAAAGCACATTTCCTCTGCAGCAATCGATTTGTAATTAATCGATTGGTCGCAGTCGATCTCGGATTTACGAAAAGAGTTGAGCAGAATTATATCACACACTGGCGTTACAATAACGACCCGCGAAAAACTCGCTATTGCTCCAGAAGATAAATGTACACTTACCCTCTTCTTCGAAGACACCCTTAAACTACAATTATATTGCATACAGGGACACAACTAAATATTAGAAATAAGGTAATGCATTGGCACTAGCAAGCAGGACAGAAGGGGGCGGTTATGAGTGTTCCCGGCGTGTTGCATTATCAGGGACCACAATACAAAATTTATCGCATAGCCAGCGCACCGCTGCTCGAGTTTCATCACCGTGTCTTCATTAGTTTTAAAATTATTAACAAAATTCCGGTTTCAGAACGGGGATGGAAAACCGTGTAATTACTGCGAAAGGAGCGGTGTAGCGCCAATTTACGCAACTCTCCCATGATATTAAACCTTGATAACCCATCATCGTCACACTCCAGATTACGTCGTAAGATAGCTCAGACGGTGCTGGAAAATTACGCACCTACAGCGAGAAGGGGCTGTGTGAAGTGGTTGGCCTATCCAGTGTGTGAAGCGTCACAACACTGTGGTATGCTCAGTGGTTCACCTGTTCTACGTTTTTCATATCTCAAGGAAAGTAAGGCCAATTGCAACTGTGGCTGAAACGCCGCGCCTTACAACCCAGATGACTAATTTCTCTGGCCGCGCGGTTAGAGGCGCCACGTCACGGATTGCGCGGTCCATTCCGCCGGAGGTTCCAGTCCTCTCTTGGGCATGGGTGTGTGTGTTGTTCTTAGCATAAGTTAGCGTAAGTCTAGGAACCGATGACCTCAGCAGTTTGGTCCCCTAAGAATTCATACACATTTGAAAATTTTGAACTAGTTTCCGTTCGGTTGCACGGGCGTCTCCATCAATCGTGAGAATGCTTACCTGTTAGGACTTGTGAACTGTACACTTGCAGTGATGTCGCATGCAACTACTCCCAAATCTTAAAACGTGTTACAGAACGTTACGTTAATGTTGACTTCAGTACGCCATAACACAAGCTTTCCGGCTCACACTATTAATGAATACAACTGACCGTAACAAACAAATATTATCACATAAATGTTCTAACTGTCCTCGAAAACATGTGACAATAAAAGTCACTATCGTAATTATGCATATGCGTGACGTTACTTTAGGAAATTAAGTTTCGGAACAGACATACACTAAATTGCATCCGCAGCAGCCTAATCGTAGTCCAGACATAAAATAATGGAAGTCTACTTGATCTGATAGAAGAACTACAAATATTGAAACTTCCTGACAGATAAAAACTGTGTGCCGGACCGACAATCTATTTTCATATCAGCGCACACTCCGCTGCACAGTGCAAATTTCATTCTGGAAACTAGAAATACTGTTATACAAAGAATTATATTCTGAAAACTTGTTACTCTAACATAATGAATTTAACAGTATATATTTTTCACTAATTTCAAAAGTTTTCTTACGTTATTATAATGGAAGCAGAATTTAATACTTACAACCATTTTACGGCATACTGTGACATCTAGTACGTTCAGAAAAAATTATTTTGCTAATAACAGATAAAAAATAACACCTTTATTTAATCTTAGAAACAACTACATCTGCGTGTATTCAGAAATGTGAGATTTTTATTTAGATATTATTTAAGTTGTTTAAATTTTGTGCAAATATGTTCTAAAACGAAAAGTGTTCGCATGGTTGTGAATATATTTAGTCATGGCGCACGTAGAAACAATGCAATCACTCAAAAAAAAAAAAAGTTCAAATGGCTCTAAGCACTATGGGACTTAACATCTGAGGTCATCAGTCCCCTAGACTTAGAACTACTTAAACCTAACTAACCTAAGGACATCACACACATCCATGCCCGAGGCAGGATTCGAACCTGCGACCGTAGCGAATGTAATCACTGCTGGAAACAATTTCAGATTTGTAGAATCATAATCAAAAAAACGTCTTCCGTCCTGGGTTCTATCCGCGCCAATGCCTAAATTTTTATAAATAATCAGCATTGGCGGCCGAAGAGTTCCGGCATAAGAAGTCAGCCTCATTCTGCCAACGGCCTTGTCAAAGAGGGCGGAGGAGCGGATAGAGGTTCAGGGCACTCTCTTGTCCTAGGGGTGGGAAATTGCCCCTAAAGGCGGAAGAATCAGCAATGATCAACGACATGAGGATGCAGAAGGCAATGGAAACCACTGCATTAAAGACACGTAACGTGTATCCACAGGACATGTGGCCTGTAATTGAAGAAGTGTCATGATGATCTCTCCATTGGCAAAAGATTTCGGAATAGTCCCCCATTCGGATCTCCGGGAGGGGACTGCCAAGGGGGAGCTTACCACGAGAAAAAGATTGAATAATCAACGAAAGGATAACGTTCTACGAGTCGGGGCGTGGAATGTCAGAAGTTTGAACGTGGTAGGGAAACTAGAAAATCTGAAAAGGGAAATGCAAAGGCTCAATCTAGATATAGTAGCGGTCAGTGAAGTGAAGTGGAAGGAAGACAAGGATTTCTGGTCAGATGAGTATCGGGTAATATCAACAGTAGCAGAAAATGGTATAACAGGTGTAGGATTCGTTATGAATAGGAAAGTAGGGCAGAGGGTGTGTTACTGTGAACAGTTCAGTGACCGGGTTGTTCTAATCAGAATCGACAGCAGACCAACACCGACAACGATAGTTCAGGTATACATGCCGACGTCGCAAGCTGAAGATGAACAGATGGAGAAAGTGTATGAGGATATTGAAAGGGTAATGCAGTATGTAAAGGGGGACGAAAATCTAATAGTCATGGGCGACTGGAAAGCCGTTGTAGGGGAAGGAGTAGAAGAAAAGGTTACAGGAGAATATGGGCTTGGGACAAGTTTCAGCTAGTAATAGCGAATACCTTGTTCAAGAATCACAAGATGAGGAGGTATACTTGGAAAAGGCCGGGAGATACGGGAAGATTTCAATTAGATTACATCATGGTCAGACAGAGATTCCGAAATCAGATACTGAATTGTAAGGCGTACCCAGGAGCAGATATAGACTCAGATCACAATATAGTAGTGATGAAGAGTAGGCTGAAGTTCAAGACATTAGTCAGGAAGAATCAATACGCAAAGAAGTGGGATACGGAAGTACTGAGGAATGACGGGATACGTTTGAAGTTCTCTAACGCTATAGATACAGCAATAAGAAATAGCGCAGTACGCAATACAGTTGAAGAGGAATGGACATCTCTAAAAAGGGCCATCACTGAAGTTGGGAAGGAAAACATAGGTACAAAGGAGGTAGCTGCGAAGAAACCATGGGTAACAGAAGAAGTACTTCAGTTGATTGATGAAAGGAGGAAGTACAAACATGTTCCGGGAAAATCTGGAATACGGAAATAGAATTCGCTGAGGAATGAAATAAATAGGAAGTGCAGGGAAGCTAAGACGAAATGGCTGCAGGAAAAATGTGAAGACATCGAAAAAGATATGATTGTCGGAAGGACAGACTCAGCATACAGGAAAGTCAAAACAACCTTTGGTGACATTAAAAAAAAAGCAACGGTGGTAACATTAAGAGTGCAACGGGAATTCCACTGTTAAATGCAGAGGACAGAACAGATAGGTGGAAAGAATATATTGAAAGCCTCTATGAGGGTGAAGATTTGTCTGATGTGATAGAAGAAGAAACAGGAGTCGATTTAGAAGAGACAGGGGATCCAGTATTAGAATCAGAATTTAAAAGAGCTTTGGAGGACTTGCGGACAAATAAGGTAGAAGGGATAGATAACATTCCATCAGAATTTCTAAAATCATTGGTGGAAGTGGCAAGAAAACGTCTATTCACGTTGGTGTGTAGAATATATGAGTCTGGCGATATACCATCTGACTTTCGGAAAAGCATCATCCACACAATTCCGAAGACGGCAAGAGCTGACAAGTGCGAGAATTATCGCACAATCAGCTTACCAGCTCATGCACCGAAGCTGCTTACAAGAATAATATACAGAAGAATGGAAAAGAAAATTGAGAATGCGCTAGGTGACGATAAGTTTGGCTTTACGAAAAGTAAAGGGACGAGAGAGGCAATTCTGACGTTACGGCTAATAATGGAAGCAAGGCTAGAGAAAAATCAAGACACTTTCATAGGAATTGTCGACCTGGAAAAAGCGTTGGACAATATAAAATGGTGCAAGCTGTTCGAGGATCTGAAAAAAGTAGGGGTAAGCTATAGGGAGAGACGGGTCATATACAATATGTACAACAACCAAGAGGGAATAATAAGAGTGGACGATCAAGAACGAAGTGCTCGTATTAAGAAGGGTGTAAGACAAGGCTGTAGCCTTTCGCCCCTACTCTTCAATGTGTACATCGAGGAAGCAATGATGGAAATAAAAGAAAGGTTCAGGAGTGGAATTAAAATACAAGGTGAAAGGATATCAATTATACGATTCGCTGATGACATTGCTATCCTGAGTGAAAGTGAAGAAGAATTAAATGATCTGCTGAACGGAATGAACAGTCTAATGAGTACACAGTATGGTTTGAGAGTAAATCGGAGAAAGACGAAGGTAATGAGAAGTAGTAGAAATGAGAACAGCGAGAAACTTAACATCAGGATTGATGGTCACGAAGTCATTGAAGTTAAGGAATACTGCTACCTAGGCAGTAAAATAACCAATGACGGACGGAGCAAGGAGGACATCAAAAGCAGACTCGCTATGGCAAAAAAGGCATTTCTGGCCAAGAGAAGTCTACTAATATCAAATACCAGCCTTAATTTGAGGAAGAAATTTCTGAGGATGTACGTCTGGAGTACAGCATTGTATGGTAGTGAAACATGGACTGTGGGAAAATCGGAATAGAAGAGAATCGAAGCATTTGAGATGTGGTGCTATAGACGAATGTTGAAAATTAGGTGGACTGATAAGGTAAGGAATGAGGAGGTTCTACGCAGAATCGGAGAGGAAAGGAATATGTGGAAAACACTGATAAGGAGAAGGGACAGGATGATAGGATATCTGCTAAGACATGAGGGAATGGCTTCCATGGTACTAGAGGGAGCTGTAGAGGGCAAAAACTGTAGAGGAAGACAGAGATTGGAATATGTCAAGCAAATAATTGAGGACGTAGGTTGCAAGTGCTACTCTGAGATGAAGAGGTTAGCTTAGGAAAGGAATTCGTGGCGGGCCGCATCAAACCAGTCAGCAGACTGATTACCAAAAAAAAAGAATCGTAGTTTCATTATAACACAATATATAACCTTGTAATATTCCCAGCATCAATGGTAACATGATTTCAATTAATGACATTAACTGCTGCATAAACACTTGAAGAAGAGCCCCCGAGGCTCAATATTTATAGTGTACTGAAACAACGATCACGACTTGTGACTGAAGACGGTTGGTTTTCTTTTTTATGAAAGTAATACTGCCACGGTGAAAAAACTGACAACAAAAGTAGCTTCAATGCTTTGACTTCAATGAGGGAGAAACAACATCTTAAATAATTTCCGCAGAATTTTGGTAAAAAGCTCATCAATTCATCGCCTCATTTCTCCGACCTGTAAAGCAAACGGTGAAGGTATTTCAATCTGATTGTGGCACACGGTACTGTTCTGAGTCTTCATATGCGAGAGATGGTCGTAAATTTTTATGTACCACTTCGAAGAAATAAAGTTTCGTTCTTTTTCTTCATTTACGTAAGCACACTCCTGGTGCAGAGGGAAATCCATGGAGCATGGTACCCTGGCACGCTGCTAGAGGAACCACATGAAAATGGCGCAGCTCATTCAAAAAGGGGAGTATGGTGATTCATTTTCTGCAACTGAAAGGAAACAACGCTGCAACATTCAATCCTGAGATGGTGCATGTGTTCGGTAACCATACGAGACAGCCATTAGGCGGAGTATACTCTTCGAAGGTGGCCAAAGAACTCTCAATGACTGTAAATAAAATGGGAGGCCATATCTCAGTAAAGAATCGACAATAGCAAGGGAAGGGACGACCTTGGTGCTCCAAGTCCGGCGTGTCACAGACGAGGCGATAACGGCGAAGTCAAAATGATCCACGGATCAGGTTTTCAGTTTCTTGCACGGCATTTTGAACATGATAAGGCCGCCACCCGCTGAAATGCTCATCTGTTCGCTGCAATTCAAAAAGCCCGCTGAACCAACGCACCAGCAGAATCGTTGCAAGTGTATGTGGATAGTCCAGAGTAGTCACCAAGAACGAGTTCTGGTGTTCAACTAGTACCCCGAAACAAAGGAGCTGAGCAAGCAGTGGACACACGTGGATTCACCACCTTTGTAAAATAAATTTCCTTTACTTCACATCTATCGTCACAAATTGTTTGTCATTAGGCTACCGGTTTCAGTCTATAATGACCATCTTCAGATCTGTTTCATAAAAACATGTCCTAATATAAAGGAGCCATTGACATCGTCAAATGCTGAACATAAAATCAGCGCCAGCGTTTGACGATGCCAATATGGATCTAGCATTTTAGGACATGTTTACCCGCCATGGTAGCCGAGACCGCTAACGCGCTGCTTCCTGGACTCGGGTAGGCGCGCCGGCCCCGGATCGAATCCGTCCGGCGGATTAACGACGAAGGCCGATGTGCCGGCCAGCCTGGATGTGGTTTTTTGGCGGTTTCCCACATCCCGATAGGTGTATACAGGGCTGGTCCCCATGTCCCGCTTCAGTTACATGACACGCAGACATCTGAACACACTCGCACTATTCCATGGATTACACTCGACGCAGACAGTTGGGGTACGCTAATACCGTCCTGGGGGGATACGGGGTGGCGGCAGGAAGGGCATCCGACCACCCCTTAAACATCAACATGCCAAATCCTATTAACGATGGCTGACCCTGCATCATTGCGGGACAAGGCTCAAGCGATAGATAGATAGATAGAATATTAGGGCATGTTTATCTTTAGATGGTCATTATAGACAGAAACCGGTAGTCTGATGACAAAAAATTTGTGACCACACAGCCGCGTGGGGTAGCCGCGCGGTCTGGGACGCCTTTCCACGGTTCGCGCGCCTCCCCAGCTTCGGAGGTTCGAGTCCTTCCTCGGGCATGGGTGTATGTGTTGACCCTAGCGTAAGTTACTTTAAGTAGTTAGATTAAGTAGTGTGTAAGCCTAGGCACAGTTGACCTCAGCAGTTTGGTTCCATAGGAACTTACTACTATACTGTGATCATAGACGTGAAGTAAAGGGAATTTATTGCATATTCGGGTCACTATTCAGTTCGCTACTACGTCGCAGCTTGTGAAACCGTTGTAAAAGTCGAAACTCCAACCATTACTGGGCAGGCTGTTGCTGAGAACTTTTTGGGAATGCCAAAGTATCATGCTATGCTCGTAAATGTGAGACAGTCGTAACAGCAGACTATTGAACTGTCTTGATGAGGTTGCAGGAGGCTGTCAAGACAGAAGACCGCAGGGAGTTTTTGTCCCACGACAACGGCCCTAATCGTTCTGTACAATGGACGGACCCACATGCTGTTCATCAACATCTACATCCACATTTAGTCTCCGCAAGCCACCCAACGGTGTGTGGCGGAGGACGCTTTACGTGCCACTGTCATTACCTCCCTTTCCTATTCCAGTCGCGTATGATTCGCGGGAAGAACCACTGCCGGAAAGCCTCTGTGCGCGCTCGAATCTCTCTAATTTTACATTCGTGATCTCCTCGGGAGGTGTAAGTAGGGGGAAGCAATATATTCGACACCTCATCCAGAAACGCACCCTCTCGAAACCTAGACAGCTACACCGCGATGCAGAGCGCCTCTCTTGCAGAGTCTGCCACTTGAGTTCCCTAAACATCTCTGTAACGCTATCACGCTTACCAAATAACCCTGTGATGAAACGCGCCGCTCTTCTTTGGATCTTCTCTATCTCCTCCGTCAACCCGATCTGGTACGCATTCCACACTGATGAGCAATACTCAAGTATAGGTCGAACGAGTGTTCTGTAAGCCACCTCCTTTGCTGGTGGACTACATTTTCTAAGGACTCTCCCAATGAATCTCAACCTGGTACCCGCCTTACCAACAATTAATTTTATATGATCATTCCACTTCAAATCGTTCCGCACGCATACTCCCAGATATTTTACAGAAGTAACTACTACCAGAGTTTGTTCTGATTTCTGCTATCATATAATCATACAATACAGGATCCTTCTTTCTATGTATTCGCAATACATTACATTTGTCTATGTTAATGGTCAGTTGCCACTCCCTGCACCAAGCGCCTATCCGCTGCAGATCTTCCTGCATGTCGCTGCAATTTTCTAATGCTGCAGCTTCTCTGTATACTACAAAATTGTGATTATTAAATTTTGTCTCGTGTCCTGCTGACAAGGCACATGTGGCTTTATCCTCATTCTTGGATCAAGAAACTCCTGTGCAGGTGAAAGCAATACGGGGGGGGGGGGGGGGGTCGTCGTTACAATGAAGAAACGGATCCATTTGTCTGGCGTCCAAAACGGCTGTTGAGCAACTGACCACCCAGACGAACCAAGCGGATACCAATAGCGTCTCCTCAACGACGTTGCTCTTCATGGGCCTCCATAGCTGGTGCATGGTTCACGCAGCATGGTGACTGCTGTTAATCAGCCGTGAAGATTGGAATTTGCACTCCAATGCTGGTCGTCCACTGAGTGGCGAGAGGCGACGTTTTTTCTGATGTATCACATGCTGTGTTCCATTGGACAGAAAGAAAACACTCTGCAACAATCGTCCGAAGGATCCAGGCCGAAAGAGGGAGCGTTACGGTCTGGGCAATGTTCTCGTGGCATTCCATGTGATCTCGTCATTCTGGAAGGTGAAGTGGATCAATACATCTGTCCTTGGGGACCATGTGTACCACCTACATGCAGTTTGTTCCTCGGCACGATGGCATCTACCAGCACGACAACGCACCGTGTCTCACAGCTCGCAGTGTACATACGTGGATCGAAGAGCACGAGGATGAGGGTACTGCACACACCTGGCCACTTATCGCCCCGGGTTTAAAACCGGTCGAGTGGCTACATTAATGCGACTGGTCCATGGTCCGTGTTGCATTAGAGAGTGAGTATGGAGATAAGTAATCATGTAATCACGATCGTTACACGATCCAAATAAATCTGTCAGAATACCGGTACCCTCGTATTCATTGGTTTTTCCACTGAAGATGATGATAATTAAAAAAAAAAAATGCCTTTTCAGAAGACACAAAGGTTACTGTGAAAAATGTGGAGCACAATATAAATGAATTAGCTAATAGGATAGTCGGCACTTGACTTTCAGAGGTCAGCAACTGCTTAATGGAACAAAACGCAATATATACAATTTTTGACAAGAAAATCTTGTAAAAAAGAAATTTTATTGTCCCAGTGTGGACAGTTAGTGAACTGCACTATTTCAAATGCTTAGGACTGAGGGTAGATGAAACCTTGTTTACATGTATTATGTTAAAAATCCTGTGCAGAAATTCAATGCTGTTATCTTTACTATAAGAAATATCACCACCGTCACTGTTATTGTATCACGAACTCTGATTTAACGTACTTACTTTTACTCTATTATTTCCTGTAGCTTCATTAGTGGGGTAGCGGGGGTTCTCTTTAAGATAACGACCTTCTCTCACTGCCACGGTGTAACCCGAAACACCGCTCACGCCTGTGGTGCTCTTATATGATGTATATGCAAGGTCTGTCACATATGAAGATAAGCTTCCTCCAAGGTCACCCACACATCTCAAGAAATTTCTTGAAATAAAAGTGGCTGAGAAATGACGGCCACCCACCCACTGTGCAGGTTCTGTAAGACAGGGTCACATTTGCTCCACTGGTCTAGGTTCATAGGATGGTTTAAAAAAGCGGGAAATCCACTGTGGCCAAACCAAGAGCGAGGCCCACAAAGCCAAAACCGTTACAGCTCCTGACTAAAAAGAACAATCTATGTTCCACACACAGACACACACAGTAAAATCAGACATGTTTAAGGTACACACACACACACACACACACACACACATATATATATATATATATATATATATATATATATATATATATATATATATATATGTGTGTGTGTGTGTGTGTGTGTGTGTGTGTGTGTGTACTATGTGCACATGTGGGTTTATTCTGTGTGTCTGTACATGTGTGGTTTCATCTTGAACTGTTGCTGTTCATACCGGTCAGTATTCTTTAGAGTCACATTTACCACCAAAAGATAATAGAAGACATGGTAAAGCCAAACATACCGAATAAAAGAATAGCAACAGGGTCAGAAAAAAAGGAAATTCATTTGTGTACAAAAAGTATATATATTGTAGAAAAAACTATCAGAAAATAATAATCAAAATTTTTTGCTTGTGGTTCACTATGTATAATTATTCTTCTTTACTACTATCAGTTTTAACAAATATTATTCTGTTACATATATATATATATATATATATATATATATATATATATATATATATATATAAGCAGTATCTCTGTACCATATAGTTTTAGCAACAAAATTATCTAAAGTATGTATGAATATAAGTTCTCTATTAAAGAACAAAAAAATGTGAACAGAAATGTATTAAAAAAAATTGTCATCAAATAAAAAATAATGTTAATAACAAAAAACAGAGACTCTATTTTAAAATTTTGCGAGATAAAAAGAAATTATTGGTAATGAATCATAAATTAATTTGTTGTATACTTATTATTTACAACAAAATAAAAACACACCTGGATCCCAAACAACACAGGTCCTTTCACTATACTGGACAGCGCACAAACAACTAGGCATAAGCAACTGTTCTAGTGAGAAGCCGGCCGGAGTGGCCGTGCGGTTCGAGGCGCTCCAGTCTGGAGCCGAGAGACCGCTCCGGTCGCAGGTTCGAATTCTGCCTCGGGCGTGGATGTGTGTGATGTCCTTAGGTTAGTTAGGTTTAATTAGTTCTAAGTTCTAGGCGACTGATGACCTCAGATGTTAAGTCCCATTGTGCTCAGACCCATTTCAACCATTTTACCTAATGGAAGCTGGCAGCCGAGAGCCATTTGAACCATTTTGAATCTAGTGAGAAAGCGGGGTTTCTCGCCATTACCTTGTTGGTCTAGAGAGATGGGATGTGGGGACTGGCTTTTTCGTCTTTTCTGTTTTCTTGACTCGTATCAAAGCAGGGAGGGTGATACCGTCTTAGATAATTATCTGAGGCAGAACCGCCGTTTTTGCGTCACACAGCTGTCCAAGATGAGTGACCTGGGTATCAGGTTACATCCTGGACATGAATGCAGCACACGAAATTGCGCGCCAGACATGAATGGGTATCAGGTTACACCGCGACCTCTAATTTGGCGAGGTAAGCTTAACGCTATTTTGTCAAAAATTGACATTTTGAGCCCACGGCTGTGCACGAAAAATAGATTGACTCTTACACAGAAGATAACAGCAACCAGCCGCTTTTTACAATGCTATTTATTTATTTAAATAGCGCCATAACCGGTTTTGAACCGACAGGTTCATCTTCAGACGGCTGGTTCACTTTGTGATTAGTTTTCGCCTTTTGGTTCCCCAACTGGCGAAATTTCTTTGGGGTAATGGTGCCCTACGACGAAAACAAGATGTGAGACAATGTTTTTTTTTATCTGTAATTGTGCCTCACAACGATTTTAAGTGATGTAAACAAATTATTAAAGGGAAGATGGTAGATGTTTCGGTTACTTGCAATGAAAAATCCACGCCATTACGTTCCAGAGCAGACTTCTTAAGATATTACAGCAGAGAAAACTGTGCGATGCACTTTAGATATGTATGCACACAGGTGTGAGTGGTGCTTTACATTATGTGCATACATATTGTGGTGTCACCGCCAGACACCACAGTTGCTAGGTGGTAGCCTTTAAATCGGCCGCGGTCCGGTAGTATACGTCGGACCCGCGTGTCGCCACTGTCAGTGATTGCAGACCGAGCGCCGCCACACGGCAGGTCTAGAGAGACGTTGTAGCACTCGCCCCAGTTGTACAGCCGACTTTGCTAGCGATGCTACACTGACAAATACGCTCTCATTTGCCGAGACGATACTTAGCATAGCCTTCAGCTACGTCATTTGCTACGAACTAGCAAGGCGCCATTATCAATAGATATATAACTTGTGATGCCTGTACCGTCAGACCGATGTACACCACTTATGGATTAAAGTTAAGTATTCCAAGAACTACGTTCTTTTCTTTATAGGATAATTACTTTACCTTGTTCCAGACCTCACGCCAATCTGCCTGAGCTTAAAAGCGTGCATTTCGGCCTCCTCTAGCAACACTGTGTTGGCTCTTCTGCCAACACAGCACATATACAAAAGAATACTGGCATTTTTACTATTCGAACGCTATCTGAAGTGAGTGATCGTTCTACACGAAAATTAGTCTACTTTGCTTATTTTGTTCCGCTTATGTGGTATGGTATTATATTTTGGGGTAACTCTTCCCATTCTAAAAGGATAGTTTTGGCTCAGAAGCAGGGGAGGTTCGGGCAATAAGTTCGAAAAATAAAGCTGATTCTTGTTGTATTATTGATTGCGTTTACTTAAACTTATGGCTTGACTTTTTTCGGGTTTATAAACGTCTTAATTATCTGTTATTACTTTTATGTTGTAATTTAATGTACTGACACGGTCCATGACCTTTGAGATTTTCTCCTCAATTTGGTCCTACGGAACTTGACGTGTAAATAACTAAATAAATAAACAGAAAACGCACAGATCTGCTAAAGAGACTGCCTGCACTACGCTTGTCGGTCCTCTTGTGGAGTACTGCTCAGCGGTATGGGTTCCTTACAAATAGGATTAAGGGAGTATGTCGAGAAAGTTCAAAGAAGGGCAGCACGTTTTGTATTATCGAGAAATAGGGGAGAGTGTGTCACTGACATGATAGAGGATACGGGGTAGACACAATTAAAACAAAGGCGTGTTTGCTTGCGGCGGAATCTTCTCACGAAATTTCAACCACCAACTCTCTCCCCCGAGTGCGAAAATATTTTGTTAACGCTGACCTACGTAGAGTGTAGCGATCATCATAATAAAAAACGCACTCCGTCGTCAGACCACGAGTGGCACACCGCCCTCCCGGTCGTTATGATGGTATTCTTGACCGAAGCCGCTGCTATTCGGTCCAGTAGCTCCTCAATTGGCATCCCGAGGCCGAGTGCACCCCGAAAAATGGCAACAGCGCATGGCGTCCTGTATGGTCACCCAGCCAAGTGCCGACCACGCCCTACAGCGCTTGACTTCGGTGATCACACGGGAACCGGTGTATCCACTGCGGCAAAGCCGTTGCCCGATCATCATAATAAAATAAGGGAAATAGAACCTCGCACGGGAAGATATAGGCGTTCATTCCTCCCCCCCCCCCCCCCCCCTGCGCGCTGTTCCAGACTGGAATAATAGAGAATCACTGTGAAGGTTGTTCAGTTAACATTCTGCCAGGCAGTTAAGTGTGATTTGCAGAGTATGCATGTAGAGGAAGATGCGGATGAAGAAAAAATCGGATAGCGTCACGTCTGGCGAACTTGGGGGCCAAGAATGCACAATAGTGTCTCGGGGTCTCGTGTGCCCTATCCAGCGTTAAGGCAGAACCTGTTGTACAATGAAACCGTCGGAATCGTCCTGAAGTTGTGGAAAAGCCAATTCTGCAGCATTTGAGGATAGCTGATTCCAGTCACTGTGTTTTGTTCAAAAAAGAAGGGACCGTACACTTTTTCACAAGAAATGGCACAAAAAACGTCCACTTTAGGCGAATCTCTTTCGTTTCCAATAATGTCGTAAGGGTTTGGGAGTCCTCACAGGCGCACGTTACAATCAATGTAGTTTCATCACTGAATATCAAGCGTGGTAAAAATGTGAAAATATGTTGCTCGAGCCGCCTCTGCTGGACACTTAGACCATTCGTAATAGCGTAGCTAAACCTTCACTATTTTGTGACTATATTGCAATTCATCCCATGTTTGTAGTATTTTTTTTATCAATAAAAATATGGACTTTCGAAATTAGGTCATTGTTTTTGAAACACGCTGTATTATACAGTTGCGAACTACACTACTGGTCATTAAAATTGTTGCACCAAGAAGAAATGCAGATGATAAATGGGTGCATTGAACAAATATATTATACTAGAACTGACATGTGATTACATTATCACGCAATTTGGGTGCATAGATAATCAGAAATCAGTACCCAGAACAACCACCTCTGGCCGTAATAACGGCCTTGACACGCCTGGGCATTGAGTCAAACAGAGCTTGGATGGCGTGTACAGGTGCAGCTGCCCATGCAGCTTCAACACGATACCACAGTTCATCAACAGTAGTGACTGGCGTATTGTGACGAGCCAGTTGCTCGGCCACCATTGACCAGGCGTTTTCAATTGGTGAGAGATCTGGAGAATGTGCTGTCCAGGGCAGCAGTCGAGTATTTTCTGTATCCAGAAAGGCCCGTACAGGACCTGCAACATGCGGTCGTGCATTATCCTGCTGAAATGTAGGGTTTCGCAGGGATCGAATGAATCGTAGAGCCACGGGTCGTAACACATCTTAAATGTAACGTCCACTCTTCAAAGTGCCGTCAATGCGAACTAGAGGTGACCGAGACGTGTAACCAATGGCACCCCATACCACCACGCCGGGTGATACGTCAGTTTGGCGGAGACGAATACACGCTTCCAACGTGCGTTCGCCGCGATGACGCCAAACACGCATGCGACCATGATGAAGCTCTAAACAGAACCTGGATTCATCCGAAAAAATTACGCTTTGTCATTCGTGCACCCAGGTTCGTCGTTGAGTGCACCATCGCAGGCGCTCCTGTGTGTGATGCAGCGTCAAGGGTAACCGCAGAAATGGTCTCCTAGCTGATAGTCCATGCTGCTGCAAACGTCGTCGAACTGTTCGTGCAGATGGTTGTTGTCTTGCAGACGTCCCCATCTGTCGACTCAGGGATCGACACGTGGCTGCACGATCCGTTACAGCCATGCGGATAAGATGCCTGTCGACTGCTAGTGATACGAGGCCGTTGGGATCCAGCACGGTGTTCCGTATTACCCTCCTGAACCCACCGGTTCCATATTCTGCTAACAGTCATTGGATCTCGTCCAACGCGAGCAGCAATGTCGCTATACGATAAACCGCAATCGCGATAGACTACAATTTGACCTTTATCAAAGTCTGAAACGTGGTGGTATGCATTTCTCCTCCTTACACAAGGCATCACAACAACGTTTCAGCGGGCAACGCCGGTCAACTGTTGTTTGTGTATGAGAAATCGGTCAGAAACTTTCCTCAACTCGTTGTAGGTGTCGCCACCGGCACCAACCTTGTGTGAATGCTCTGAAATTACATATCACAGCATCTTCTTCCTGTCGGTTAAATTTCGCGTCTGTAGCACGTCATCTTCGTGGTGTAGCAATTTTAATGGCCAGCAGTGTCCCATCCCTAAGCAGAATGGCTCAGTAGACCCTCTTTATATACGGTAGTGCCCTGTCTTTTTTGAGTCCCTTGGATCTTTCTGCCGAGCGAGAAATTCGCGATAAATGCAAGCTAAGTCGGCAATACTTGTCTAATAGCGTATCGAGAGGACATCCTACGGCAATAGTTCCACATAGTGGACATTATGATATTTTGTAGCACCACTCGTAGTTCTGTAGCTGATCCAGGAAGCTTACTAGAGGTCATCTCAGGTTTCCGACGTTGTAAGGTGTGAGTCAAAAGACGATAGCGGTTTTAATGAGGCGCAGCGGCGAGCCGCCACAACGGCAGCAGAGCGTCGCCGCTCGCAATATCCGGGCCGCCGCGCCCGGCCGCACACGTTACCGGAACGCCATTACGCCGCAGCGAGCACCGACCGCGGTGCTTTATTGCTGCGGAGATGATTCCCATAAAAACCCACTGGCTGCGGAACGGCGTGCAGCTCTTTCGTGCGAGTTGACGACATCGTAACGTGACCCGATGAGCATTACGTGGTTAACGGCTGGCCAAAGAGAATATTCCCGCAGAGTCGCGCTTAAAATTACGCCACCAGCGCGGACGGGTCCGACTGCTTCGTGGAAGGGACTTGCATGTAGTTAACTGCTCGTCCCGGTAGCAGAGGAGGCGGGCTGGATGGCGCCGACACCGTTGTAAAATGGTTCAAATGGCTCTGAGCACTATGGGGCTTAACAGCGGAGGTCATCAGTCCCCTAGAACTTAGAACTACTTAAACCTAACTAACCTAAGGACAGCACACACATCCATACACGAGGCAGGATTCGAACCTGCGACCGTAGTGGTCGCGCGGTTCCAGACTGAAGCTCATAGAACCGCCCGGCCACTCCGGCCGGCCGACACCGCTGTAATCCCACCTCAGTCGACCTGATGGTCGAAAGAACATCGATCCCTAGACCTAGGACTGCGAGTGTAAAATTGTGACGAAAAAGGTGCGACATTTTAGGCGAAAAAGCTATAAGAAAGGTGTTAGTAGCAAACTTAAAAACAGTTATTATGGACTGCATCTACAGCAAGTTCCATTTGACCATAGCAAACAACTTTTCGTGCAGAAGCAAAATAAAAAAAGAAATGTATGAAGCAAATTATATTTAGCTGCAAACGAAGCGATAAGACTTGCAAACAACGCTCGCCATAAATATGCTGTAGCCACAATGGTGAAGATCACCGGAACTTTCGATCACTTTGGTAGTCAGCAATTTTTGACCGCTTGAGGGATTTGAACTGACCACGAGCTTTATTCGATTGTTTTAAGAACTCTTGTCAAAATATAGAAGCAACTTCTGTCGTGCCAAAGAGAGATATGGCATTCCTGGAGGCTGAAAATCACCCCTACAGGGACCAATATGGGTTCCGAACACAACGATCCTGTGAAACCCAGCTCTCTCTGTTCGCCCACGAGACTCAGAAAGCAGTGGATAGAGGCGCCCAGGTAGATGCCCTGTTCCTTGACTTCCGGAAGGCATTCGGTACAATTCCGCACTGCCGCCCAATGAACAAAATTTGAGCGTATGGAATATCCAACCAACTATGTGATTGAGCTGAAGAGTTTCTAGCAAACAAAACACGGTATGTCGTTGTGAACGGACAGAAGTATTCAGATGTAAAAGTAACTTCGGGCGTGCAACAGGGAAGTGCTACAGGACCATTAATTTTCACGATATATATATATAAATGACCTAGTAGATAAAATCGAAAGTTCCATGAACATTTTCGTGGATGCTGCTGTTGTATACAGAGAAGACGGGATGGCAGAAAATTGTAGTGAAATGCAGGAAGACCTACAGAGAATCACCGCTTGGTGCAGGGAGTGGGAATTGACTTCCAACATTAGCAACTTTGATGTATTGCGAATACGTAGATAGAAAAGAGCTTTCTTGTGAAGATAATATTAGAGAGATTCGAGCCCATATGGAGCTTACTTACCGCAAGCTATTCGCGACTGGAACGGGAAAAGGAGGGGGGGGGGGGAATACAGTGGTGCACAAAGTATCCCCTGACACACACCGCAAGACGGCATACCGGGTACAGGTGTAGACGCAAATCCTTATAAATGAAATTTCAAAAAGCTGCCCACAGGGATCCATAAGTGGCCCTGTTTCCTTGAGCCGGAGGAACACAAAGTTGTAAAAGAAGTAGCAGCGAATGCTATCTCATGATGCTTGTGAATGAAAGCTCCATAAGTAACCTGGAAGAAGGCTGTAACATAGTTCTTCAATAATTACATCAGTTGTACCAAGGAGTTAAATTGCCTGCAGAGTGTGGAAAGATTACCCACGTGTTGTTGAAAGGGAACCAAATCTTCAAATTAAGCAAATCGATAACGAGACCGAGCGAGGTTGCTGACTTCCTTTCCCACCCTTACCTAATCTGGTGGGACCGATGACCTCGCTGTTTGGTCCCCCTCCCCAAATCGGCCAACGAGTCCATAAAGAGGAAGTCTGGCATCAGACACCTAAGCTGGCGGCTGTGGCCGAGCGGTTTTAGGCGCTTCAGTCCGGAACTGCGCTGCTTCTACAGTCGCAGGTTCGAATCCTGCCTCTGGCATGGATGTGTGTGCTGTCCTTAGGTTAGTTAGGTTTAAGTAGTTCTAAGTCTAGCGGACTGATGACCTCAGATGTTAAGTCCCATAGTGCTTAGAGCCATTTGAACCATTTTCAGACACCTAGGTGTCTCCTCGACGAGCGACAAAATTGTAGTGCACATACTGATGAAGTGAGCACGAGAGGCAGAAACATTGTGAACATAATTATTAGCCTAGCCACTGACGGTTATAAACTACCAATGCTAACACTAAGGAGGCATCATAACGCTATCCTAACTGCGATCATGGGATACTGTGCGAGTGCTTGGGTGCACAGACTTTTGCTCGTAACAGCAGGACGAATAGTTATCAGGATGCAACGCGGAATATGTCTTCAGTTGACAGGAGCTTTTGATACTGTGTCAGTTGAGGCGCTGTATGTAACTCTTTGAATATGACCACTCTATTTCCAGATTCGGAAAAAAGCGCCGATGTCTTGGCTGTGAGCTGTGGCGGCTCGTTTTACCTTCCCACTAGCTGTAGCGTCTAAATGGCACCTCACCAGGTGGCGCGTGTTACTCCCTTGTGCGGTTATCACTGTCCCGGCCACAGCTGAAAAGCGACCGCTGGAGCGCCGTCTGGAGGCCTTGCAGAGAGTTCACGTGTAGCCTCCGCGCAATGTGGAGCTGGAGCCGGCGGCAGTGCGTGGAGCAATGTGGAACGTGTCAGGTTAACAAAAGGTGTCTATACAAGATATTACATTACACAAAATATTGCATGACAATATTTTTAATGTTTTTTTTAGGTGGGGGGGGGGGGGGGGGGAATTACCCACTTACTATATCCAAAAATTCATCTAATGAGTACAAGGAGTTGCCATTCAGAAATTCTTTTAATTTCCTTTTAAATGCTATATGGCTATCTGTCAGACTTCTGATGCTATTAGGCAAGTGACCAAAGACTTTTGTGGCAGCATAATTTACTCCCTTCTGAGCCAAAGTTAGATTTAACCTTGAGAAGTGAAGATCATCCCTTCTCCTAGTGTTGTAGCCATGTACACTGCTATTACTTTTGAATTCGTTCGGATTATTAATAACAAATTTCGTAAGTGAATATATACAGGCTGTTACAAAAAGGTACGGCCAAACTTTCAGGAAACATTCCTCACACACAAATAAAGAAAAGATGTCATGTGGACATGTGTCCGGAAACGCTTACTTTCCATGTTAGAGCTCATTTTATTACTTCTCTTCCAATCACATTTATCGTGGAATGGAAACACACAGCAACAGAACGTACCAGCGTGACTTCAAACACTTTGTTACAGGAAATGTTCAAAATGTCCTCCGTTAGCGAGGATACATGCATCCACCCTCCGTCGTATGGAATCCCTGATGCGCTGATGCAGCCCTGGAGAATGGCGTATTGTATCAAAGGCGTCCACAATACGAGCACGAAGAGTCTCTACATTTGGTACCGGGGTTCCGTAGACAAGAGCTTTCAAATGCCCCCACAAATGAAAGTCAAGAGGGTTGAGGTCAGGAGAGCGTGGAGGCCATGGAATTGGTCCGCCTCTACCAATCCATTGGTCACCGAATCTGTTGTTGAGAAGCGTACGAACACTTCGACTGAAATATGCAGGAGCTCCATCGTGCATGAACCACATGTTGTGTCGTACTTGTAAAGGCACATGTTCCAGCAGCACAGGTAGAGTATCCCGTATGAAATCATGATAACGTGCTCCATTGAGTGTAGGTGGAAAAACATGGGGCCCAATCAAGACATCACCAACAATGCCTGCCCAAACGTTCACAGAAAATCTGTGTTGATGACGTGATTGCACAATTGCGTGCGGATTCTCGTCAGCCCACACATGTTGATTGTGAAAATTTACAATCTGATCACGTTGGAATGAAGCCTCATCCGTAAAGAGAACTTTTGCACTGAAATGAGGACTGACACGTTGTTGGATGAACCATTCGCAGAAGTGTACCCGTGGAGGCCAATCAGCTGCTGATAGTGCCTGCACACGCTGTACATCGTACGGAAACAACTGGTCCTCCCGTAGCACTCTCCATACAGTGACGTGGTCAACGTTACCTTGTACAAAAGCAACTTCTCTGACGCTGACATTAGGGTTATCGTCAATTGCACGAAGAATTGCCTCGTCCATTGCAGGTGTCCTCGTCGTTCTAGGTCTTCCCCAGTCGCGAGTCATAGGCTGGAATGTTCCGTGCTCCCTAAGACGCCGATTAATTGCTTCGAACGTCTTCCTGTCGGGACACTTTCGTTCTGGAAATCTGTCTCGATACAAACGTACCGCGCTACGGCTATTGCCCCGTGCTAATCCATACATCAAATGGGCATCTGCCAACTCCGCATTTGTAAACATTGCACTGACTGCAAAACCACGTTCGTGATGAACACTAACCTGTTGATGCTACGTACTGATGTGCTTGATGGTAGTACTGTAGAGCAATGAGTCGCATGTCAACACAAGCACCTAAGTCAACATTACCTTCCTTCAATTGGGCCAACTGGCGGTGAATCGAGGAAGTACAGTACATACTGATGAAACTAAAATGAGCTCTAACATGGAAATTAAGCGTTTCCGGACACATGTCCACATAACATATTTTCTTTATTTGTGTGTGAGGAATGTTTCCTGAAATTTTCGCCGTACCTTTTTGTAACACCCTGTATATTGTGAGGCTACAGTGAAGGTCCCTAGCTCTTTAAATAAATGTCTGCAGGATGATCTTGGATGAGCTCCAGCAATTATTCTGATTACACGCTTTTGTGCAATGAACACTCTTTTACTCAATGATGAGTTACCCCAGAATATGATGCCATACGAAAGCAGAGAATGAAAATAGACGTGGTAAGCTAATTTACTGAGATGTATATCGCCAAAATTTGCAATGACCCTAATAGCCTAAGTAGCTGCACTCAAACGCTTCAGCAGATCTTCAGTGTTTTTTTTTTTTTTTTTTTTTTTTTTTTTTTTTCCATTTCAATCCCTGATCAATGCATACACCTAGAAATTTTGAATATTCTACCTTAGCTACCGATTTCTGATCGAAGTCTATATTTATTAATGGTGTCATTCCATTTACTGTGTGGAACTGGATGTACTGTGTATTGTCAATAATGAGAGCCCTTTTGCAGAGAACCACTTAATGACTTTCTGAAAAACATCGTTTACAATTTCATCAGTTAATTCTTGTCTGTTGGGTGTTATAGCTATACTTGTATCATCGGCAAAAAGTACCAGCTTTGCATCTTCGTGAATATAGAATGGCAAGTTATTAATACAAGCGGTGCGGATCGGCACGCCGTCTTTTCTCGGTCGTCGATCTCTATTCTTCACCAGGACTGGGTGGAAGGCAGAAGGTTTGGTTCGCATACGCCGTGCGTATCTGGCTGTTCACCTCTGTGCAGAGATTTCTCGCTCCGCAGGCTTTTTGAACTGACGTTCGTGTTTATATTCATTGACACGTCATGCAAACTATTGTTATTTGACTCTGTATGATTCTACGACCAATTTATTGCTCTGTCTGCGCTGTGTGTTTTTGAAGTGACTTGCATTAATCTGCTGGCCAGCGTCATCTCTAAAAACTTGTCATGATTAACGTTATTACGCCAACCCGACCGGATGTTGGGCAGAGGGGAAACGAAGATGATGGTTAATATTATTATGGCTATGTAATATTCTCAGCTTTCGCGCGTAACTATCTACGGGCCTATGAATTTTCTTTTTTTTTTAATTTAGTGTTTGTTTTTAAATTTTTTATGCAAGAGAACAAACTGTTTCTGAATTTTAATATTTGTTTTTGCTATGTTTTAGAAGCTGATGTGCTCTCTGGTGTTACTACTGTCCAGCCTTCTAAGTTTGTGTTATGACATCCAGCTGACGGTAAGACTTTAGCGAGTTGCCATTTATATTCCTTCCTGGAAGAATTTACAGCTCCATTTAAGTAGGTCTCTTTTATACCTTACATTTTTGGCGAAGCTTATTTACTAGGGCGTATGACCTTATTGGGAAGGTTATGTAAGTGCAGTCATGATTAAACAATAATCTTCACCTGCAGCTAATTCAGTGAGACATTTATGTTCGGTGTTGGGAACAGCACCTATAAAATTGGCGGGAGCGCGTTCCATGCCGGCAACTACTTGCCGCGTAGGCCTGGCTTGTCTGTGGCCGTGTGGTCGGCTCTCGAGCATTTCCCGGCGTCGCTTACTATTTGTCTGCAGTCATGCATCCTGACTACCTGTACTCAAATTGAGTACATTATGTTATCGGAGATGCACTGTAAATGAAACTTTGCTGTCGGCCAGAAAACCTTTGATTAACTGCCTTCGCATGGGGAATTTTCCCTTTGAGCTTTGTTATTCTGTTTAATACATATGGTTACCTTTCTGTAAATTTTGCTGTAAATTATTTGGTGTAAAACTTTTGGGTATGCCGAAAAGGCGAACTGTTAGTCTTATTAACTAGTTAATATTTATCTTTTGGGGGCCAGCTTAATGTTTTGATTATGAGTCGCTTGAAGAAATTTATGTAGAGCTCAGTTTCAAGCATTTTTATTTGCTAGTTTATTTAAGTTTTTTTAAATTTAAATTTTTAAAGGCTAATTATCTTAAAGTATCATTTTCTTATATTTTAGGCCATTATTGTTGTGATTCAATGACTATGTTATTCACCATTGAACGCCTTCAAGTCTGTAAACTGAAAATGGAAAATTAGCTTGGAATTTTCCTACCCGTTTTCCTTGAGGGGCCTGTTGTTTGTTAATAAAAAAATAAATGTTTGTTGTCAAAAGGATAAATGATGCTAGTTAAAGAGGCCTAGTACTGCTATGTCATTTCACTGATCCTAACGATGTATGGAGTGTAGCCATGTATGGAAGTGAAACGTGGACGATAAGCAGTTTAGACAAGAAGAGAATAGAAGCTTTCGAAATGTGGTGCTACAGAAGAATGCTGAAGATAAGATGGGTAGATCACATAACTAATGAGGAGGTATTGAATAGAATTGGGGAGATGATGAGCTTGTGGACAACTTGACTAGAAGAAGGGATCGGTTGGTAGGACATGTTCTGAGACATCGAGGGATCACCAATTTAGTATTGGGGGGCAGCGTGGAGGTTAAAAATCGTAGAGGGAGACCAAGAGATGAATACACTAAGCAGATTCAGAAGGATGTAGGCGGCAGTAGGTACTGGGAGATGAAGAAGCTTGCACAGGATAGAGTAGCATGGAGAGCTGCATCAAACCAGTCTCTGGACTGAAGACCACAACAACAACAACAACGATTCCCGATTTCAGGTAGAAGAAATAACATCATGAAGTGGTGAATTTTAAGGAATACAGGCCACAAGCAAGCAGTAAATTGACAGTCAATCATCCATTAGTGGTAGAAATTTTGGGATGGTGCCCGAACGGCGAGACGCACCTATGATATTCTTCCAAATATAAATCCGACTGGGAATGAGGTTACCACAAACTTTAACAGGTCTGACGCACTTCTTGGCGGCCACCCACTGGCATCGAATTGGTTTGTCTTCTACGAGTTCGATGCCAAATAAATTTCAGAATGTACCTGTGGTGAAAAAGGCACGTCAGAACATAATATTGCGGCTGTATGTCGATGTTGCTGATACTGATCGGCAGCTACGGTATCGGCGCGGAAGACTCATTGTAAAGGAGACGCAGTACCTGATCCTGGACAATACTGCCGACGCCATTTCAAGAGTGGCTTGGGTAGCGCTTTACGTTATCGATCAACCAGTACAGGATGCTGCGGCAGAAGATAGGGAAGCAAAGCAGCGAAGAAAGTTGAAATCGATAGTTGTGGCAGACGAATAGCCAACCGTGCATGCACAGCGATCGTAACAACACCAGAATGGAAATGCAACCGTGCGACATGTCTCGCCAGCGAAGGAACTAGAACCAGAATGACATGTGCTGGCATGTGGCTACACTTTTCACCGGCAGCAATGATGCTCCCTCGCGTCATGGGTGATGGCCCGGCATACAGGGAGCCGACAGACAACGGAACAAGCTGACAGGCTGATGTAACCACAACACACTCCGCAGCGCCCAAGCAATTGGCAGGCATTGTGGAATGTAGTAGGTGTAGTTTTTATTAATAGTTATGGTAATGGCAAGTAGTGCTGTGTTGGATGTCCTGATGTACATTGTACAATTATTTGCCAACGCATAGAAAAAAATTGTTCCTGATGGTAAGAATTTGTGTAAGAACGAATGAAGCTTGCGTTTAAGTGATAGGTAACAGCCAATAATGTAATTAATAAATGTGCAAAAAACTGTATAAACATATTCTTTCTTTCAACGCGGGGTAGGCTGTGTTACTATTGATTTGGCAGCGTTAGTTGCAGGGGGCGGCTGGATGCCCTCCCTGCCCCCCCTCCCCCTCCCCTCCCCCCCCCTCCCCCCACACAGCTTTCTGCGTCTAGTGTAAGCCATGTAATAGTGCAAACGTTTTCAAAAGACTACGAGTCGTGTGTCTGAGGCGGAACGTGGGGACAAGCCCAGTATTCACCTAGTGGGATGTGGAAAACTGCCTAAAAACCACATCCAGGCTGGCCAGCATACTGGCCCTCGTCGTTAATCCGCCGGGCGGATTCGATCTGGGCCCGGCACGCTTACCCGAGTACAGGAAGCAGGGCAATAGAGCTCTCGGCTACCGTGGCGAGTTGTATAAAAATATATGTGTAGGTAATCGTGTAGATAACTGATACTGGCCTGTCGTAGACGCTAGTTGGTGACGGGAGTAGCCTTAGACCAACGTTTAGCTGCATACAACGGGGGTGATCTTAATTAGGTCTGAGAGATACCTTACTGCCCTACTGTCAGTTGTAGAAGCTACATTTGTTATCATTCCTGTCTCAGTAGAGACACTGAATTGTCTAAATGAAAGCCTTTAGACTCACTAAAATCCTTCTGGGTTTTCTTAAAAAGAAAAAAAAATGCCAACACACCGAATCTACCCGTGTTGCTATTTCATTGCTGATATTTCATCCCCCTCTCCCCATGAGTGATGAATGTCTCTGGTACAAGCTCTGTATCCAGAAGCTTTAAAATACACGTAAAACGTTAGAGGATAGATGCCTTATCTGAACCACTTTTGAGACTTAATTTATTATAGACTCAACAGTAATTACAAAACTGTTCAAAGAATTGAAGGATATTGTTCTTGATACCTGATTGAAAGACCCGAAATATTCTGAGAATAATAACTACATTATACTTAATTTTCTAAACATCTGCAAGTGTTATAAATTAGGAATCTGGTTCCATAATTTGTACCAAAGGGTCCATAAACTGCACCACCCTTACAAACTATGTCCCTGAGGCTAAGGATATGGACAAAGGAAATGTTCCAACTTTTGGTTCTTAGACCAATATTTGCAGGTACTGCAGTATAACTTTTTGCCTCCCTTCCTAACCCCTACGGACTTGATGTGAATCCATTTTTAGCGCTTCATGGCGCTGACTATTTCTTCCATTCGATCTTTCTCGCAGAACTAAGAGTACCATTCCTTTGTTTTCCGCATAGTTTCCAGTACTCTTCCCTTGAAGAGATGTAGTTGGAGTTCTACATTTCTTCTCCTTTGTTTCGGTTAGCAATTTTTCTTAAGCATGAACTGCGGCTTAGCTCACGGGCATTAAGGTTTGGGCGTTTATAATTTTCCTCAGAGTCACCGATATTTCTTTTTTTTAAAAAAAGAAATAGTTCAAATGGCTCTGAGCACTATGGGACGTAACATCTGAGGTCATCAGTCCCCTAGAACTTAGAACTACTTAAACCTAACTAACCTAAGGACATCACATACATCCATGCCCGAGGCAGAATTCGATCCTGCGACCATAGCGGTCGCGCAGTTCCACACTGAAGCGCCTAGAACCGCTCGGCCAAATCGGCCGGCGATATTTCGTCCATGTACACCTTAAGCGTATTTTCTACCTGGCATAGCTTCTTCTGCATTTAAATTATTGTGCAATCCGTTTCCTTCTGCAATGTCGAACGCAAGTTTACTTACGTCCGACATACTTAAACCAATCAACATCTCTTCATAAGTATGAATACGCTCTTCCATTTCGTTTTCAACTCGGTTGGAAAACATTTTACTACGCGCCACAAATTCTATGGCCCAGAGTTTATTTTCGTTTTTATTTTCAGCATGTCTTTCAATCCTTGGCTTAGGTACATTTTATATACATGTACATTCTCTCAATCCAATACCCTCCTTCCCCCCCTCTAGAGATAGTGTTACAGCTAAACGCAGTTCATCTGTGCTCCATTTTCCATGTAATACAAAACAATTATTTAATTAATAACTTAGGAAATCGAACAGATTAGAAAATCACCACATGATTTATAAACAATCCGTTCCACCAATAATGCAAAACGCATTTTACAAGCACACTACTAACAAGTTTCCCAAACTATACCTGTACAATATCGAAAACTTAGAGTGGTACATTATAGGCAACGTCGCCACTTCTTCTTTGACAATATTCTATAAACGAACCACAACGAATAAAAGTTCATGATTGAAAATTAAGTTTGTTTCACGTATAGTTATCCATAAATAAGCTATTTTTTTGCCACATGCCATACAACAGTAATTCTCTTTAGCATGTATAATTCATGCTGACCTCACTGAATGTCTGTCAGTGTAAGAAGAAATATTGCGCAGTGAATCGACACCACGAATGCTGCAGGGCTGTCCATAAATCGGCAAGAGTACGAGGGTTTGGAGATCTCTTCTGAACAGCACGTTGCAAGGCATCCCAGATATGCTCAGTAATGTTCATGTCTGGGGCGTATACTGGCCAGTAAAACTGTTTAAACTCAGAAGAGTGTTCCTCGAGCCACTCTGTAGCAATTCTGGACGTGTGGGGTGTCGAATTGTCCTGCTGGAATTTCCCAAGTCCGCCGGAATGCACAATAGACATGAATGGATGCAAGATGCTTGCGTACGTGTCACCTGTCAGAGTCGTATGTAGACGTATCAGTGGTCCTGTATCACTCCAACTGCGCGCGTCCCACACCACTGCAGAGCCTCCACCAGCTTGAGCAGTCCCCTGTTGACATGCAGAGTCCATGGATTCATGAGGTTGTCTCCATACCCGTACACGTCCATCCGCTCGATACAATTTGAAACGAGTCTCGTCTGACCAGGCAACATATTTCCAGTCATCAATAGTCCAATGTCGGTGGTGATGGGCCCAAGCGGAGCGTAAAGCTTTGTGTCGTGCTGTCATCAACGACATGCGAGTGGGCCTTCGGCTGCGAAAGCCCATACCAATGACGTTTCGTTGAATGTTCCACACGCTGACACTTGTTGATGACCCAGCATTGAAATCTGCTGCAATTTGAGGAAGGGTTGCACTTCTGTCACGATGAACAGTTCTCTTCAGTCTTCGTTGGTCCCGTTCTTGCAGGACCATTTGCTGGCGTATCGATGTCGGAGTTTTGATATTTTACCGGATTGCTGATATTCACGGTGCAGTCGTGCGGTCGTACGGGAAAATCCCCACTTCATCGCTCGGAAATGCTGTGTACCACCACTCGTGCGCTACCTGTATCACCACGTTCAAACTCGCGCCTTGTTAATCTGCCATTGCAGCAGCAGTAACCGATGTAACAGATGCGTCAGACACTTGCCTAATACAGGCGTTGCCGACCGCAGCGCCGTATTCTGCATGTGTACATATCTCTGTATTTGAATGGCATGCCCATACCAGATTCTTTGGCGCTCCAGTGTACTTCATAGCAATGGTACAAATTAAGAGCCGGTGCTATATAGTCAACTCTCCCCTTAAGTGTGATTTAAAATGAAAAATTTACGAAGACTTTTAAAATTACAAAATGATGGATTGGTATGCAATTCACATACATTTACAAATTTTTCTTTGGTTTTTAAATTAAAATTATATGACTAAACAATGTAATTATATTATATGTTGATGGATTACTTGTATTAACATACAAAAATATTAATATAGGGTTGTCTATCTTATTTGAACCAAACATTTGAAAATACTGTTCGACTTGCTTCTTCCCATCCTTTAAATTTTCATCTTAATGTCAGGATAATAATTCAGATTTGTGTCGAAAAGTGTTGGTCTTCCCTCCATTACTTCCCTAAACACGTGTGTACACTAGCAAGTAACTTCCTCAGATATCTTCTGCAAGACCTTGCTGAAGTCTTTATATCAGAAAAAAAAAACATCCATAAGTTTACTTCTGGAAGCCGCTTCGGCAAGTTTATTTGAGGAATTCGATGCAAGTGCTTGCAACAATGTTTGCACAAAAGTTGCGTCGTGAGTCAGGCATGTGGAAATTTACAGTGTCGTAATCAGAAACAGAGCAGCCACCACCGTTGTTGCATTATTATTATTATTATTATTATTATTATTAATATTTAAAAAAATAGTTACGAAAAACAGAATTTAAAAAAAATAAGTTTGTGGATGAGGAAATGGATACAGAGACGTAAATAATTATCAAGAAACACTATTGAATGAAATAAAATCAGCGAACTTAGCTCAGATTGAAAACTTTCTGAGAATATACGTAGTAGTTTCGAACCTCTCTGGTGTGTTGTACAAGGCAATATTCGATAAAAGGATACTAAAATTCGGCAAGCTGTTTCATCAGCAGACAGTTTTTTAATTCATCTTCGAATTGTGCTAACAGTATTTTTTTTATTTTTATTACTAATGTAATGCATTTATGTTAATGCGAAAATTATAAAACCAGTTATAACTTAATGACGTATGTACTGCCATTCTACGAGGGTTGGAATGTATATAATGGTAACTATTTATTCACAACCGATACAAAAGAGTTACATGTTTGCACCTGTTTCTGTCTTTCAAGGTAGTCACCAGCGTTGTGTAGAACCCGTTGTCAGCGATGTGGAAGGCGTAGTATACCGTTAGCAGAGCCTGTTCTGATGATGGTGCGAATGGAGCGGTCTACTGCCTATTGAATCTCTGGAACAGTTCTGAAGCGAATGCCACGAAGTGATTCCTTCATGTTCGGAATCAAAGTCACAAGGACTCAAGTCGGGGAAGTATGGTTGATGGCACAGCACTTCTTACTCCCATCGACCGAACAGAGCAGCCACAGCTTGCGCTGTATGCGCCGGCGCATTTCGTACAAATTTATGGGTGGGTTGCGAAGAAAGTGTTGCCGCTTCTTTCGCAAAGCTGGTCGCAGGTGACGCTCCAAACACTTTCTGCCCAACCCACCCATAAATTTGAACGATATGCGCGGGGGCATACAGCGTAAGCTATGGCTGCTCTGTTCGGTCGATGGTACTGGGAAGTACTGTACCATCCACCATACTCCCCAGACTTAAGTCCTTGTGACTGATTGATCCCGAGTATGAAGGAACCACTTCGTGGCATTCGCTTCAGATCTGTTCCAGAGATTCGATAGGCAGTAGACCGGTCCATTCACACCATCAACAGAACAGGCTCTGCTAACGGTATACTACGCCTTCCCCATCGCTGGCAACGATTTCTACACAACGCTAGTGACTACTTTGAAGGGCAGTAACAGGTGCAAACATGTAACTGTTTTGTATCGGTTGTGGATAAATAGTTGCCACAATTTAAGTTCTCCTTTTGGTGAAACAAAGTAATCTGTAAAATGACTTCGCACTTCCTGGCTATTTGGCCAGTTATACAGGTTTGTATGTTCCAATGGACATTTGTTTCGGACTGTTTCTCTTTGTGCCATTCTCCTTATTGACATGACGTTTTCGTAATGGTTGTGAACATACAAAACTTCTGTACGTTTGAGAAAACTTCCAGCAACTGGCAAGTTCGGCAAATGCTTGGAGCAAGATGCCAGAAACTGTTTACACTAACTTGAGAAAGCTACTTCTCCAAACTGACGAAACATGCGGAAGTCGACTTGCTGGACGTGTTTCCATTTCAAACAATTTGAAGAAGGGGTTTATCAAACGACTTCTGTAAGTTTACTTGCAAGTGAACACACGCCTTAAGAATATCGTTATCGATATCGTCTTCGCGAATAGTCTCGCTGAACGAAGACGGCGATGCCATTTTTGCGTGTCACTGCGTCGATAGTCGGAAAGCAGATGGGGAGCTGAGAATACAGGAAGACAGCAAAATTTGTCACCCGTTCTCCCATTGCCATCAAAACCTGGCGGTGCAGTGCCAGTTTCGTGACAGTCTAGTTGGCGAGTCATCCAGCTGTCACGTCATAACGTGAGTGCATTTATAGATAGACCGGACAAAAGTGACGAACGTCACGCTGACAAAAATCACACGTGGGTGCTAGCTCTAAGTGGGGCTCAGTAACGATTTCTGGCAAAAGAAAAAAGAACAAACGAAGAAACATTCAAGAAAGTTCTGCGTTTTGAGGCTTTTACAAAATTTCCAAAGAATTCTGGTAGAGAAGAAACACTCCCCTAGTGAAGTTGTGGGCGACCGGAAAGGTACACTTCCCGAAAATGAATAAAAAACTGAAGAAAAATTACTTCCACCAAACGAAAGTGAAAATGAAGCACCCACCGTTGCAGAGGAACATTTGACACTCAGTGCTGATGTCTTTTTTTGGGAAAAAACTGATAAAACGTGGGACTATATCGCAATGAACAACATAAAACAAAATAAAGTAAACGATTTTTCAACATCAAAACATAAGTTTAAAGAAGCTACCACAAGACACTGTATTTATGCATTTTTAATGAAATTATTGATAGAAGTTATTTACTGTATGGCGAAAGTCGGTATACATTATTTTGTGTACCATGGACTCAATTTGGGGGAATATCGGGACCTCTTGTTTTCTCGGACTGCAAGCATGCAGTGGCAACTGCAGATTGTAAAAACAGTTCAAGGCACTTACTTTTAAAAACAGGAGCTCGGTTCCGACCAGGATAGACTGAAAACTGTTCACACAACTTGAACAAGAAGTGCAATCGTTGCGTAATGAGTTATGAAGAGTTACTGCTGTTATGAAGTAACTTTCGAGGACTGTCTTTCCGTGGTGCTAAATATTTACAAATGTTCATAATGGTAACATTTTAATGTGCGTGGTACTTATTGCTGAATTTGACCCATTTCTTGATAGCAACACGTCACAATATAAGGATTCTGGAAAGGGAAAAACGTCATGCCTGTCTTTTACAACATATGAGGAACCAATCAAGATAGTGCAGATGGGAGTAGTTGAAGAAATACTGGCAGAAATTATTGGAACTAAATATTATCCTGCCATTGTTGATTTTTTTTGGCCCAGGGGCGTCAAGAGTTCTAAATTCATGGCAAAGGCCCAAGAAAATGATGGCAGTGTCCATAAGTCCCGCTATCACCTCAAAACACTAATTCTTTGGAAATTGTTAGACCAAGAGTTCATGATTTGTTGTAGAAGGTTTCGCAGCTCTCGAAGTTATTTTCGGTTATGCGATAATCTCAATATGTGTCCCATTCGATGATTCTAGACCATCAAGGCAAAATTCATGGTCTGCCCATGAACGGGTCAGATTTGCAGCAAAACAGTTTTGACTGCTTTACTGATTCGTGCACGAAGGATAGTCATGTCACTGACTGGTGTTGTGTACAACCTCACAAAACAGTCTAATGGCGTGACGTCTGGTAGGGAGAATGCGAGGGCCAGGTCTTCGACATTGCCTTTTTCTTCAAAATTTTTGATCAACTCGTAATGTCCGTTTTTGACGGTTGTGAAGTCCCATTCCGACGCCGTTAATTCCACAGTAGGCCTGCTGTTCTCAAAGATTTGGGTTTTGTGCACCAAATGATGCACTGCGCCTTCTCTTCCTGTCGCCATTTTGTTGCACTCTGAGTCAAATCCACCACAACGGACAAGAGAAAAATATGTTTCAGAGTTGCTAAAAACGTTTTACAGCAAACCACTTTTTTTTTTATCTCTAATACTTCCCAAATTATGATTTTTCGAAATGGTAGCGGGAGTGTATGGCCAGCCTGTATAACGAAGTGTTGCTTATAGTAAACTATTGACAGAAACAAAGTTAGCTATTCACTATGAATCTTCTGCGGGATTTCGCCGAGAAGAAATTACAGAGGACGCATTGGCAAAAGACTGAAATCAATGGAAACAGTAATGGGTATGACAACAACAACAGAAGTTAATCAAGTGGGAAATGGTGCACAGAAAAACGCTTAAAGAGAATCTAAGTGCCGAACTCGATGATTCACAGAGCTTCACAAATTGCGCAGATCAATAACGTGTTGGTCCACCTCTGGCCCTTATGTAAGCAGTTATTTAGCTTGGCACTGATTGACAGTGTTGGTGAATTTCCTCCTGAGGGATATCGTGACAAATTCTATCCAATTGGAGCGTCAGATTGTCAAAATTCCGAGATGGATAGAGGGCCCTGCCCATAATGCTCCAAACATTCTCAACTGGGGAGAGATCCGGTGACTCTGCTGGGCCAGGGCAGGGTTTGGAAAGTACGAAGACAGCGGTAAAACTCTCGGCGTTTTGAACGGGCATTACCTTGCTGAAATGTAAGCCCACGATAGCTTGTCATGAGCGGCATCAAAATGGGGCGTAGAATATCGTCCACGTACTGATGTGCTGCCGCGGAAGACAACCAAAGGTGTCCTGCTACGAAAAGAGATGGCACACAAGAGTATACCTCCTGGCTGTTGGGGCGTATGACTGGCGATAGTCACGTTGGTGTCACACCTCTGTCTGGATCGACTCCAGACACCTCTTCGCTGGTCGTTGGGGCTCATCTCGAAGCGGGACCCATCGCTGAATTTTGATTCAGTCAATGGGATCTGAGGCCGAAGAAGTGTCTGTAGCCGCAACGGACAGTGGTGGGATTTCATCCTGACTTTCGTCCGCTATACGGCCATAATAACCAGGAGTGATGGACTGGGCTGCCATTTCTTTTCATAGCAGGACCCCTCTGGTTGCCATCCACGGCTGACTTACAGCACAGCGGTTCACCTTCTATATTCTACAGCCCGTTTGGGTGCCCTTCATGGGAAACCAATCCGAGTTTACATATCAGCAAGATAAAGCCAGCCTGTACACGGCGAGAGTTTCTGCGCTTCCCGAACCCCAGATCTCTCCCCGACTGAGAACGCTTGCGACGTTATGGGCAGGGCGCTGCAGCTATCTCGGGATTTTGACGATCTAGAGGCCAGTTGGACAAAATTTCAAATGATATCCCTCAGAAGGACATCCAACACCTCTATTAATCAATTCCGCGCTGAACAACTGCTTGCACAAGGGTAAGAGATGGATTAGTGCGTTATTGCTCAACTCACTTTGTGTAGTGCTTTCCCTTGAATGAATCATTCAATTTTTCTGAAACTGCAATCATTTGTTTGTCTATACATTTACATCACATCTACCGATTTCCGCCCGATTCGGATAATGGCTTCGTGATGCGTCTTTTTCTTGTTTTAGAGTGCATTAGTGGGGCCTCTTCTTCCGATGACAGAACAGTGTTTTGCAGCACTGTTATCGTGTTACTCTTGATCAAGCTCCACACATGTTATTGTTGTGTACCACATTCAAGAAGTACCCAACAAATACCACGATAGGCTGCCACCATACAGGCACAACCACTCGCTTGGCGTTCTCTCAGTTCCGAGCAGCAACCTCCAGATGGCACTCACAAATTCGCCATTTAAGTAGTAATAGGACAACAAGTGTCTGCAGTACTACTTTCTGTCATAGTGACAATATCATAGATTGCCAAGAGAGAGCAAAAGTATATAGATATCATTGTGTTAGGTTTAGGACATAGACCTCCACACATCATACTGTACCAAAGTTAAGGACCATATTATATCATATATCTTGATAAATGTAACTTGTTATATCATATTGTGTTGCCACATGCCTGTTCAAGTGTCCCATTTCAAGCAAGTATTTAATTAATAACAGTGTGTGATCTGCCTCCTTATAATAGTGTGTAATCTGGCACCTTTTATTGAACGATAGCAGGAACTAGGTTTTCTGGTATTGGAGATGTTTGGGCTGAATTAATAGTAATATTTAGTTACAAAATATTTAGTTACAAAATTCCCTACAACTATTGCATGGAAATTCTTCTTCGGAAGCTCCTTCCAGAGTCACAGAAAAAGTCGGTGTTCCAATTAGACAGCTATAAACGTTAAAAACAACTTTTGTGTAGCAGGAAATTCGCAACATTGTCCACACTGGTTTGGCGAATAATGCACGTTCATATGTTTTCTATTTGGTGATGTGGTTAGTCTGTCTTAGGTGCCTCGTCATGCATAATAGAAAACAAGCATCGGATGTGAGAAAGCATGAATGCTTAGCTTGTTGTATTCGGTTTATCAAATATGGTAATCAGTCACGTGTTCTGTAGGTAATTCGAACAACTTTTATCGAAATGACCTTGAACGCTTCAGTCTGTAGGCAATGCATACGTGATTTCTTTCTCAATATGACTACATGATGGCCATTTACAAGTTACTAAATAGCACACTTGGTTTAATTTAATAAGAATGAGCATACTTGTCTACAAACACAACTAGTAACTATTGATACAAGCAAATTTAATTTTATAGGTGCACATGCTAGCAATTATAATTAAAAAGTGCTTTTAGGAATAATAAAATGGCTTCAGGTTTACCTATAAGATTTTTATGTTACTGGGCAAGTCAAAAATAGATTCGTAGTTGTGTACTGGACTCCACTCTGAGCCACTAACAGCTTTACTTACGAGTAAAAAAGGCTATTGGTCTCTGTTCTACATCTACATTTATATTCTGTAAGACACCTTACGGTGTGTAGTGGAGCGTACTTCATGTATCACTGTCATTTCCGTTACTGCTTCCAGAGATTGTTCTGAAAACGTGCAATAATAAAGTAACGAGTCTTCCCTTGTACTTGTGGGCAAAAAGTTACATTTGTTTATGTTAAGCGTCAACTGCCAGTTCTTGTGCCACGTGTCGACGTTCTACTGGTCTTTCTGCATTTCGCTACTATTCATATTGTTGCGACTTCCATGTAAATAACATCATCGCCGGTGAAAAACCTCAAGGAATTTATGTTATCCACTAGTTCATTTATATACAGGGTGGTCAGAAACTGTCAGAAATGCCTGAAAAGTTGTCTCGGGGTAGGTGTGCTGAAAAACAATTGTTTGGATAAAATTTGATATGTTGAGACGTTAGCGAATTAATTACCATTGAAGTTAGCCAATCAAGTAGCTGAGCGTACAAATTCAAGCGGTCCGCCAGTGACGGAGTCACCAACCGTGTTTTTCGTTTGGTTTCTAAACCCGAACAAGAGAGTGATACCAAAATTGGACATGGGGCGGTAGTAAGGATCGAATCCGCGGGAAAGTCTGAGCAATCTCTTGGTCTGTCATCTAAGGTATGAGGACAACTAATTTTATCTGGCAGGCCGCTTGGATCCGCGAGCGTATAAGCGTAATTGGCTAACTTCAATACTAATTAACTCGGAAACTGCGCAACGTATCGAATTTTTTTTCTTACCAATTATTTCTCAGCACAAACCTTCCCTGGAACACTCTAACAAGCTATGCAAACTGTTTCTAACCAACCTGCGCACTGTGAAAAGCAATCGTCCTACAACACTCTCTTGGAATGCGCCTAAGACAACTTTTACATGTACAGATTTCTTTTTATTGAGAAAGGTATACTATGTTCTGTCTCCTAGATGATCTTCAGTCCAACGAAGCAAGCTAGTTTTCAAAAGGAAGTTCTTTCCAAAATTCATGCTGATCCCTACAGACGAAATAATCATTGTTTAGAAAAAGCCATATTAAAAAAAATTCCAAGAGAATAATGTCAGAGACAGAGGCCTATAGTTTTGTGCATATGTCCGAAGACCCTTCAGGGAGAACAGGAGTGACCTGCGTTGTCTCCTAATCACTAGCTACGCTTCACTGCAAGAAGAGAAGCAAGTTTTTTCACATACTCTGTGCAGCAACGTATTGGTGCAGATCCAATCGTACATCCTGTGTTGAACGATTTTATCCCATGGTCACTTATTTCGGTATCTGCCAATCTGACGTTCACGCGACGATTTAAAGGACGACGAAGAGTGCAATCTTCCTCAGTAAAACAGGTTCGGTTGAAGATGTTTAGTATTTCGGTCTTCTCCGAGTCATTCTCCGTTCCGATGACATTATGGTCACAGAAAGTCTGGATAGGTAACTCCGATCCATTTACTGAATTACTTAAGGTCAAAATTACTTAAGGTTTTCGTCATTATTGTAGCTGTGGATATTACTCTTCTACTTAAATTGTGTTGGACTATGCTTCCCACAAATAACCATATAGGCACGTATTCTGACCTAAATACATGCACTACAATACTAATAAAGGAAGGCATTTATACTCACAACGCGGGCTTCTAATGAATCCACTCACCTAGAACAAAAGAAAAAATATTGTTCATAAGTATGCTGCATAAAATTAAAAAAAGTATGTTTACAGGGGTTTAACATTTTACTCATCACCTCAAAAAAGATACAACTGCGACCACAAAGCATTGTGTGAGTATTAATCCCCCAGCACATATTCACTCTTTAATGCCGCATGTGGATAACTTGATGGAGACCGTCGTTGTGTTGCACCCTAGAATAGTATCTCAGGCGATTTTTCTAAAGGTCTTCACTAGTGACACCAGAAGCCAAATCGCCTGAGTCAATGACTGTCAGCTACGCAGAAGTGCTAAGTAGGTCGAGATGAATGCAAAAGCGATTGTGATACATGGGACCAGCCAAGCGCCAAGTCCATCAACAAAGCAACAGAAAGATGATAACATACTGGTGGCAGAGCAGTGTGTCGCAAGAAGGCCCAGATACAATGCAACAGTA
The DNA here is from genome assembly GCF_023864345.2 of Schistocerca serialis cubense. Classification (NCBI taxonomy): domain Eukaryota; kingdom Metazoa; phylum Arthropoda; class Insecta; order Orthoptera; family Acrididae; genus Schistocerca; species Schistocerca serialis. The sequence goes on along the minus strand of NC_064639.1, from coordinate 220,046,251 downwards.
ACTTTCCAGCCACTGACACAGCACGATAGAACATCTGAAAGATAAAGTTACGGAAGTCTGAAGAAACGTACTCATCATTGCTACCACCAGCGCAGGATAGTGTGTGGGGAAGCGCAAGCATTCACACTGTGCCTTTCTTAATGATCTTTGCTGCAGCTGCCCTTTGGAAAGGGGAGGCTATGCCAATCAATTCTCTGTGTACTAAATCGTCTATGGCCATCTATAGAGCCGCAAGTCTCGCTGGAGAAATTCTGCCACAGGACGCCACGGTGCCAGCTTCTGTATCATAACTGAATAGCGTGCAGAGACCACCATCAACACGACAGCCTATTGGAGGATTGACCAGGAAGACCAAGAAGCTGTTCCCCATCCACCATCTTGAGGGGGAGCCACTGTTGCTGCTTGCCCTGTTCCTGCAGCCGGTTTTGATGCTGCCAGTCTCTATCTCCTAACTGAGGGCCAAGTGTCGAACTCTACATGGCAACGGGTACTGCAGGCTGGGCTGAAGGGCGAGTATCCTGGGCGAACGTCTTGTACATGAACGAGTACGTTTTGGGGTTTAGCTCGCAGAACTGATATCCATCGTCTTCAAGTGAGGGCCGTACTGCCTACGACACTGTGGGGCCACCGACCGGCCGTGATGTAACGGCTTTACATAAGCCATCCATTGCACAACAGTACTGCCTGCCACATACGTGCCTGCAGCTGCTGAAGGGGTCAGCATTCCGCTGGCCCATCTGAGCTGCCAGAAATCCAGAGAGACAGTTCTATATTTCTGATCAATAAATGCGTCAAAATTGTCAAGGCTTTCGTGGCCCGTTGTTGACAATCTGCCTGTTGGCTACTGTCTCGAGTTCTTCGGCTGGCTTTTGATTGATGATTTTTCTAACGTTTCGCCAGCATGAGTGACTGGCACTGTCAAAGCTGCACGCTTCGTTACTGGTGGTGGACTGGAGTCGGTTATATGTACCTGTGGCACATTGGCCAGCCAAGTACTTATAATCTGTGGCAGCGAGCGCGACTCCAGTGCACCATCACCATTGGAGGGTGAAGCTTTGACAATGCCAGCCACTCGTGCTGGCGAAATGTCAGAAAAATTATCCAACAAATGATGGCTAAGGAACACGAGACAGAAGCGAACAGGCAGTTCGTTAATATACAGAGCGCAGTGAATAATGTTTTCATGGCTCTCTCGAGCATAAACAGATCGTCATCACCGCAACCTGCTCGATACAATTCTGACGCCAGCAGGTTCTCGTACTGGACCCTTTTAGGTCTAAAAGGCTGCATTTCAGCTGTTCACCTATTCATCATTCTGGATATTCCTGTCAAACAATGGTTACTAAAAGAAAAGAGGAAGAAAGCACTGGGGTTCTGGCGCTGCAGTCCGGAACCGCGGGACTGCTACGGTCGCAGGTTCGAATCCTGCCTCGGGCATGGGTGTGTGTGATGTCCTTAGGTTAGTTAGGTTTAAATAGTTCTAAGTTCTAGGGGACTTATGACCTAAGATGTTGAGTCCCATAGTGCTCAGAGCCATTTGAACCATTTGAAGAAAGCACTGGGGAGCCTGTCAGCCACAAAGCAGCAACATGTGTGACTGTCTCCTGTCCAGAATGTGTCACGGCGTTGCCGCGAAACGAGATAAGCACATAGCCTCCCACGACATTTCGTCTTCACTGCTGCCCGTCATGAAAGGCTGTCCATGTGCTTGTTTCGCTCCACGGAAACGCCGTGGCTCATTCTGGACAGAGTCACACGTATTTCTTCTTTAGGCCTGACGTGTTCCCCGATGCATTCTTCACTTTCTTCGAAGTAGCCGTTGTCTTGCACGCTTTTCCAGAATGATGAAGAAGTGATTTTCTAGTTGAAACTCATGAAGAGATTTCAGTAGTATGCTCCTTACGAGCATAATCTGTTAGTAGCCCCCCTCCCCCTCACCCAAGGAAAAAAAAACAAACATTCAGTAACATCTAGCCCGACAATACGTCGACGCATTTTTCAGCAGTGGTGAATTCGCGTTAACCCTCTGCTTTCTTTGATCCTTTGTCTCGGGATCACAATAATACTCCCAGCACTTGTTCGTAGTGGCTAGGTGGTGACAGAGATCTAGCTTGTCTACACGCGGTTGCAACCTTTCCGCAGCTGCCTCGGTCCGGTGGTCTTCATGAATTGCTGTGAGCAAGCGTCTTTTTTATTCTAGAACTGTTTCACAGAGGAATATTGGATATGGACTATCAGACCAATTGTGTGATTGGATTGAAGAGTTCCTAGATAACAGAACGCAGCATGTCATTCTCAATGGAGAATTCTCAATGGAGAGAAGTCTTCCAAAGTAAGAGTGATTTCAGGTGTGCCGCAGGGGAGTGTCGTAGGACCGTTGCTATTCGCATTATGTATAAATGACCTTGTGGATAACATCGGAAGTTCATTGACGCTTTTTGCGGATGATGTTGTGGTATATCGAGAAGTTATAACAATGGAAAATTGTACTGAAATGCAGGAGGATCTGCAACGAATTGACGTATGGTGCAGAGAATGGCAATTGAATCTCAATGTAGACAAGTGTAATGTGCTGCGAATACATAGAAAGAAAGATTCTTCGTCATTTAGCTACAATATAGCAGGTCAGCAACTGGAAGCAGTTAATTCCATAAATTATTTGGGAGTACGCATTAGGAGTGATTTAAAATGGAATGATCATATAAAATTGATCGTCGGTAAAGCAGATGCCAGACTGAGATTCATTGGAAGATCCTAAGGAAATGCAATCCGAAAACAAAGGAAGTAGGTTACAGTACACTTGTTCGCCCACTGCTTGAATATTGCTCACCAGTGTGGGATCCGTACCAGATAGGGTTGATAGAGGAAAGAGAGAAGATCCAACGGAGAGAGCGGCGCGCTTCGTTACAGGATCATTTGGTAATCGCGAAAGTGTCACGGAGATGATAGATAAACTCCAGTGGAAGACTCTGCAGGAGAGACGCTCAGTAACTCGGTATGGGCTTTTGTTGAAGTTTTGAGAACATACCTTCACCGAGGAATCAAGCAGTACATTTTTCTCTCCTACGTATATCTCGCGAAGAGACCATGAGGATAAAATCAGAGAGATTAGAGCCCACACAGAGGCATTCCGACAATCTTTCTTTCCACGAACAATACGAGACTGTAATAGAAGGGAGAACGGATAGAGGTACTCAAAGTTCCCTCCGCCACACACCGCCAGGTGGCTTGCGGAGTATGAATGTAGATGTAGATAGTACCTCCTTTAAATCGTCGCACGAACGAAAAAATGCTTAATATCGAAATATGTGGTCAATGGCTAGAAAAGCAACTGAAATCACTCAACAGGCGAAGGCCACTGGATCTGAGGAGATACGAGTAAAGCAGGACGCAGGACATCGTTGCGGCTCACACCACGCCTCACACCTTGTGCCTTTTATCTGTGAGGTTCCGTAAAAGACCGCGTTTTTATCCCCCCCCTCCCCCTTTATGCCTGAAAGTCTGTGACATCGCATACCGAGAGACCAGCTGCTTCGTGTGTGGCACGAAATGAGCCACCGTTTCGATATTTGTCGTGTTACACATGGTGCTCACAATTGAACGCATAAAAATTTAAAATTTTCTCTTTCCAGAAACGTTGCAATTGTGGTCTACCTTTTGTAGTTTGGAAGCAATAAATCTTTGAAATCTGTTCCTTCTTTCTGAATAGCCCTGTACTTCTATCTCCGCATTACAATTACTAGTCCAAAATAATTTTATATGGACTGAAGTCGAGTGCGTTAATGCATATGTCGGAACACAATAATGAGTAGACAAAACAAACTACTAAACTTTTCAAAATATGTTTTGTTGACAGTAAACAAAATTACAGTCTTTCTTACAACATCATTGAGGTCAAAGACAAAAATTTCACTGGAAGTAAAAAAGAAAAAAAGGCTATTTTTCACCTGTTACCATAATGTGTCCTACATAGGAATTTTAATGTTAATTAAAGGTCTTTTCATCATCATAGCCGAGTTGCAATTATGCACAGAAGAAATAATGCAGCACTATCATTGGGAGCACACGTTTGATTTATTTTTACTTGGTTTCATCGTTTCAGGCAGTATATGGAAAGGCAATTTTCATATCTTCATCAGACTGCTGCAACTTGTAAGAGAAACGGAGAACTGGACGACACATTAGTTGAGACGGTGTTTGCTAACAGAAACTTTGGAAAGCTAAGTTTGTAACAGGAGAGTGAGTGAAGGAAGAGAGACAAGATGACAGGCGACATAAAGGGAATGAAATTACGCGGATCTGAAGAGGGGAGTTGACATGTGAAAACTTGCCTATCCATATTTCTACTTGTTCTCACATATAGAAATTTCTTGCCCCCTATCAGTCCTTCCTCTTCTGGAATTAATACTTTGAGATTCATTAGGTTCAAATCGCTTTCTTAGCATTTTCTACCTTTTGTTCTCCTGTGCCTTCGTTTGTGTGGACTGCATTTTCAGTTGCTGTTGTCTTAAAGTTTTCTTGACTTGGGTATGAGGACGACAATGCAAAATATCGCATAAAGTGCCCCATGAGAACTGTGCAAAAGTGCCCCATCGCCATGTCTGAATTAGTCTCGAAGCACCCGTAGTAATTTTCAGGCTTTCAAATGGTATAGGTACCTCGTAGACTAATCTCCTGTAAACAAATATTTTGTCTATTCACAATTTTAAAGCTATGCTCCCTTGGAGCTTCGATATTTGAGTAACAAAATATACTCATCGTGTTGAAAAACACAAATATGTTCTTCACGCTGAAACGTTCACGCAACTAGTGCCGTGAAATTTGTGAGAGCCCTCAGTAGATGGCAGTACCATCTTCCTCTGTCGGTAGAGCTTTATCAAGAAATTCCCCCTTGAAAACTGCTTTGCTAAACGCGAGTCGTGCGTAAAATTGCCTCTTGTAACATCAGTGTACCGTAGATATTTGGAGAAGCGAAGTATCCCTCATGACTGGAAAACAACACAGGTCATTCCCGTATTCAAGAAGGGTCATTTAGCAACTGTACGAATCTATATGCCTATACCTCTGAAGTCCGTCAGTTGTAGAATTCCGGAACGTTTTATAATCGCGTATTCTGACATTTCTGAAGGCCGAAAACAGCCTGTGTAGGAACCAACATGGGTTTCGAAAACAACGATCGTGTGAAACACGGCTCGTTCTGTTCGCTCACGAGACCGAGAGAGCAGTGGGTACAGGTGCCCAGGTAGATATCCTGTACCATGATATCCGGATGACATTCAATACACTTCCACATTGCCACATAGTGAACAAAATACGAACGTGCGGAATATCAGGCCAGCCCTGTGACTGCATTGAAGAATTTTTAGCAAACAAAATGCAAGCATAACATTCTGAACACAGACGTAAAAGTAACTTCAGGCGTGTACGGCGGAGTGTTAGGGGACCATTACTTTTCATAATATACGTAAATGATCTAATAGATAACGTCGGAAGCAGCGTTTCCAAATTGCATTTTCGAAATTCCCCTGTAACAGACAAAAAATTCCCAACGGCGACTTTTCTCCTAGTTTCTTAAACCTACAGATTGCTTTAAACTATTATTTCTTATTACTGTTGGCGCGTTGAAGACACGGAACTACGTGTTCAGGCCAGCAAAATTATCGTACATATAAAAAATTATAGTAAATAAAAATAAATAGCTTGACCAGAAAAAATAGAAACCTGCTCCAGGAATGTCACATTTGCTATCTTTATGCTTCTTTCATTGCCTATACCTCACGCCACAACTCGACCCTCTACCCGCTAAGATACTGTGAACATACAAAATCCATGTCCGTGTATTTTCACTTAGACGTCCTGAAGGCTGTTAACCGGGAATCTTTTTACTACCGTTCCTTTAATTATAACAAACATACCAATACCGACTCGCTCTCTAGAGATCTTCAATATGTGAAACTGCATATATTCATAGGAAATGAGTTATACTATAAAACCCATCAAATGAAAGCTACAAGAACTCCAATATGGCGTATTTTCAGAATTCGATACGACCACAAAACTCGATAGACAACCCAAACAGTCGAAACTGTACAAGTCATAGTGACGTTGCAGAGACATAACCGCGGTGAGCCTAGCGTTCCCCACAAAAGAATAGGTGTATCGATTGATTTGAAGAGAGAGTGACATCTAGTGAATATCTAAAAAACTAAGTATGTGTTGTTTGCACTAAAATACAGAGATGGCTTTAGTAGTAAGGTTAGGAAAATAAAATATTAACCCAATTTCCGCGGGCCAAAATTTTCTTCCCCAAAATACTTCTCCAATAAACTTTTTCCCCCAAAATTGCGAAAAAAAACCAATCTGGAGTCACTGGTCGGACGTTCCATAAAGATTTTCGCGTATAATGTTTTTGTTCACTGAGAAATCGCGACGCTAGAAAACTAGCAAAATGCAGGAAGACTTACAGAGGACCCACGCTTGGTGCAGGAACTGGCAATTGACTCTCGACAAAAGCAAATTTAACGTATTGCGAATACATAGACAAAAAGATTCTTTATTGTATTTATTGTAGAACAATTACTTCCATAAAATACCTATGTGTACGGCGTGATTCGAAATGGGACGGCCACATAAAATTAATCAAGAGTTAGGCAGAAACCAGACAGGTTCGTTTGAAGAATCTTCAGGGAATGTAGTCTATCAACAAAGGAAGTTGCTTACAAAACACTCGTTGGACCAATATTTGAAAATTACTCGGCAGTATGGGATCTGTACCAGATAGCACTGATTGGGGAAATAAAGAAGACCCAGCGAAGAGCAGGGCGTTTCGTTACGGGTTCATTTAGCACGAAAGCGTCACAGAGACGATCACCCAGCTTGAGGAGTATACGCTGCAAGAGAGACGTTCTGTGTCACGGTGTGGTTTATTGTTAAAGTTTGTTAGAGTCCGTTCCTAGAAGACTCAACAAATATATTGCCTTATCCTACGAATATCTCGCGAAAAGATCATGAAGATAAAATTAAAGGTATTCAGGCCGACGGGACTTGACAGCACTACACAAAGAATCTTCCACCACACACCGTGGCTTGCGGTGTACAGACGTAGATGTAGAACCCAACGGGCTGTATCTTTGCCTCATTCAAACTGTCCTATGAGATGTTAAAAACTGGTCCATGAACGACTTCCAATTTTTCCTCCGTCGCCTCGTTTGTGAGACGGCGGATTTCGAGAACCATTGCTTATCTTGCTCTTGTGATTACTGGTTCTTTCTTTGCCGTGCAGACTGGCAGCTGCGCTATTTTGCTGGTGCTCATCTACAGGCGTGCCGCTGTGCTTTTGTGTGGAGATTTCAGTGTGTAGCTGCCACCTGCATGCAAACAAGCAAAAAATTAACAACACAACTTTGTTTTTCCTATATGTTCTTTTGAGTCATCAGTCTTCTGACTGGTTCGAAGCGGCCAGCCACGAATTATTCTCCTGCGCTTGCCTTTTCATCTCAGAGTAGCAATTACGACCTACTTGGTCAGTTACTTGTTGAATGTATTCCAGTCTCCGTCTTCTTCTAAAGTTTTTACCCTCTACAGCTCCCTCGAGTACCACACAAGTTATTAAAATGGTTCAAGTGGCTCCGAGGTCATCAGTCCCCTAGAACTTAGAACTAATTGAACCTAACTAACCTAAGGACATCACACACATCCATGCCCGAGACAGGATTCGAACCTGCGACAGTAGCGGTCCCGCGGTTCCATACTGAAGCCCCTAGAACCGTTCGGCCACTGCGGCCGGCGTCAGCGAAGTTATTCCGTGATGTCTTAACAGACGTACTACCATCCTGTCCCTTCTTCTTGTCAGTGTTTTCCTTATATTCCTTTTGTCCCGGACTCCCCGGAGAACCTCCACATTACTTACGTTAACAGTCCACGTGTGTTTTCAACATTCTTCTGTAGAACCACATCTCCAATGCTTCCGTTCTCTTCCTTTCCAATTTTCCCACAGTCCATGTTTCCTTACCATACAATGTTGTGATCCAGACGTACATTCTCAGAAATGTCTTCCCCAAATTAAGGACTATGTTTGATACTAGTAGACTTCTCCTGGCTAGGAATACCGTTTTTGCCCGTGGTAGTCTGCTTTTTATGTTCTTCTTGTTCCGACCGTCATGGGTCATTTTGTTATGTAGCAGAATTCCCTATCTTTGTCTACTTCGTGATCCCCAATTCTGATCTTAAGATTTTCGCTGTTCTCACTTCAGCTACTTGTCATTACTTTCGTCTTTGATTTAATCCCAATCCATATTCTGTACTCATTAGACTCTTCATTGTACTTAACAGATATAATAGTTCTTCTTCATTTTCACTCAGGATAACAATGCAATCAGCGGATCGTACCACTGATATCCTTCCATCATGAATTTTAACCACACTCATGAACCTACCTTTTACTTCAGTCATTGCTTCTTCGATGTTCAGGTTGAACAGCAGGGGCGAAAGACTATATCGCTGTCTTACACCGTTGTTAATCCTAGCACTTCGTTCTTAGTCGTCCACTATTATTACTTCCTCCTGGCTCTTGTACATGCTATATGTTTCCATCTCTCCCTATAGCTTGTCCTTACAGTTATCAGAATTTCGAACGCCTTACACCGTTTGACATTGTCGAACAGTTTTTCCACGTCGACAGATCCCATGACCGTGTCTTGATTTTCCTTTAGTCTTGCGTCCATTATCAACCGCATCTCACTTAAATCCAAACTGATCGTCATCTAACAGATCCTCAATTTTCTTTTCCATTATTCTCCATATGATTCTTGTCAGCAACTTAGATGCATGAGCTGTTAAGCTGTTTCTGCGATAATTCTCGCACTTGTCAGCTCTTGCTATTTTCGGAATAGTGTAGACGCTGTTTCTCCGAAAGTCTGATGGTATATCGCCAGTCTGATATAGTCTACACACCAGCGTGGCTAGTCGTTTCTTGTCACTTCCGCCAATGATTTTACCAGGTGTACCGGCATGAAATGAGCGTTTTTTTGTGAAAGTGAAACACTAATGTTGAATTGAAAAGTAACAACATTTTATTCAATGTACTGACTATTTCTTTCTATACATTTTGATCACCTTTCTGGCAATTTGTGGACACCACGCCAATAGAAATTTTCGTCTTTTTAAACAAACCAATCAGACACCCAATTTTCGACTTCTTCGTAGGAATCGAAGTGTTCCTCAGCCATTGCGTGTCCCATTGATGAAAACAAATGGTAGTCGGAAGGGGCCAAGTCTGGTGAATACGGCGGGTGGGGTAGCAGGTCCCAGCCAAGTGTTTTGATTGTATCCTGAACCAGTTTTGCTTTGTGTGCATGTGCATTGTCGTGTAAAAAAATTACTTTTCCATGTCTTCTGGCCCATTCTGGTCTTTTTTCGATCAATGCATAGTTCAAATTGATCATTTGTTGTCTGTAGCTATTAGTATTCACAGTTTCACCGGGTTTTAGACGCTCATGATACACCAAACCTTTCTCATCCCACCAAACACCGAGCATTGTCTTCTTGCCGAATCGATCTGGTTTTGCAGTCGATGTTGATGGTTGTCCAGGATTAATCTATGATTTTTCCCGTTTAGGATTCTTAAAATAAATTCATTTTTCATCGCCAGTAACAATTCGATGCAAAATTGATTTTCTTTCATGTATTTGAAGCAAAATTTGACAAATGGTTTTTCGGTTTTCCATCTGTCTTTCATTCAATTCATGTGGCACCCATTTTCCACACTTTTGGATCTTTCCCATAGCTTTCAAACGGTCAGAAACTGTTTGTTGTGCAACATTCAGGATTGCTGCCATTTGCTTCCGACTCAAAGTATTATCTTCATCCAATATTGCTTGCAATTGGGCGTCGTCGAACTTTTTTGGTGGTGTTCCACGTTCTTCATTTCTTACATCAAAATCATTATTTCTGAACCGTTGAAACCATCTTTTGCATGTTGCTTCTGATAGAGCATGATCACCATATGCCTCGACAAGCATTCGATGCGACTCTGCAGCACTTTTCTTCAAATGAAAACAAAAATTAATGCATTCCGCAATCACCATTTTCTGATACAAAATTCGACATTGTTAACACGATGAAAACATAAGATGTTGTTTGTTCCATGACTTGATGAGTACTAAATATCTTAAACAGATGCCATACCAACCAAACAAACAAAATTAAGGCTCATCCACAACAAATGATCCCTATCGACACATTTGTATCTTAACGCTCATTTCATACCGGTACACCTGGTAGAAGTTCCGATGGAATATTATCTGTCTCTTGCGCCTACTTTGATCTTATGTCGTCCACAACTTTTTTCACTTCTGATTTTAGTAAGAGATCCCTTACTTCTTCTCTGTCGACCCCTGTCGCGAAACAGCAGGTAAATCTTTCTGACTACTCTTCGTTAACCCGAAAATTAGGTACATTTCGCCATATTTACTGACCTCTGTCATGTGCTGACATGGAGAAATTCTCTGTCATCTCAATCATGGGATGAAATGTGAGGGTTCATTAAGTGAATACACCTATTACGGGAAATATCGCAAATGCGGGATGTATTTTTGACGAGGTCTGCATGACATCATTGCGGAACAGATCACAGCTGTTAGGGACACAAAAGGTGGGCGGACGAATAATGGTGACGTCAGCCCGACACTGGACAGTAAGCTCAGCCGCGACGCAGCACAGCGCCGGCGTGAAAGCAGCGGGATAATACGGCAGCCTCTGCTGACATCCAGCAGCGCATACTGATTGATGACGTGCAAGATGAATGCGTGACCGACCGTGAATTTCCGTGTCATCGCGGCAAAGCCTCTGATCTCGGGATGGCATTTACGGATTAGACGAAAACGGGAGAGGATCGAACGGGGCCCGACCTTTGCGTTGACCACAGCAGCATGACGTCACATTTGCTCCGCCCGCTACCCGCGGCGACGTCAACAAAAGCGTCGCGGATCTCTGCTGTACATCTACATTTATACTCCGCAAGCCACCCAACGGTGTGTGGCGGAGGGCACTTTACGTGCCACTGTCATTACCTCCCTTTTCTGTTCCAGTCGCGTATGGTTCGCGGGAAGAACGACTGTCTGAAAGCCTCCGTGCGTGCTCGAATCTCTCAAATTTTACATTCGTGATCTCCTCGGGAGGTATAAGTAGGGGGAAGCAATATATTCAATACCTCATCCAGAAACGCACCCTCTCGAAACCTGGACAGCAAGCTACACCGCGATGCAGAGCGCCTCTCTTGCAGAGTCTGCCACTTGAGTTTGCTAAACATATCCGTAACGCTATCACGGTTACCAAATAACCCTGTGACGAAACGCGCCGCTCTTCTTTGGATCTTCTCTATCTCTTCCGTCAACCCGATCTGGTACGGATCCCACACTGATGAGCAATACTCAAGTATAGGTCGAACGAATGTTTTGTAAGCCACCTCCTTTGCTGATGGACTACATTTTCTAAGGACTCTCCCAATGAATCTCAACCTGGTACCCGCCATACCAACAATTAATTTTATATGATCATTCCACTTCAAATCGTTCCGCAGGCATACTCCCAGATATTTTACGTAAGTAACTACTACCAGTGTTTGTTCCGCTATCATGTAATCATACAATAAAGGATCCTTCTTTCTATGTATTCGCAATACATTACATTTGTCTATGTTAAGGGTCAGTTGCCACTCCCTGCACCAAGTGCCTATCCGCTTCAGATCTTCCTGCATTTCGCTACAATTTTCTAATGCTGCAACTTCTCTGTATACTACAGCATCATCCGCGAAAAGCCGCATGGAACTTCCGACACTATCTACTAGGTCATTTATATATATTGTGAAAAGTAATGGTCCCATAACACTCCCCTGTGGTACGCCAGAGGTTCCTTTAACGTCTGTAGACGTCTCTCCATTGATAACAACATGCTGTGTTCTGTTTGCTAAAAATTCTTCAATCCAGCCACACAGCTGGTCTGATATTCCGTACGCTCTTACTTTGTTTATCAGTCGACAGTGCAGAACTGTATCGAACGCCTTCCGGAAGTCAAGGAAAATAGCATCTACCTGGGAGCCTGTATCTAATATTTTCTGGGTCTCATGAACAAATAAAGCGAGTTGAGTCTCACACGATCGCTTTTTCCGGAATCCATGTTGATTCCTACACATTAGTTTCTGGGTTTCCAAAAACATGATACTCGAGCAAAAAACATGTTCTAAAATTCTACAACAGATCGATGTCAGAGATATAGGTCTATAGTTTTGCGCATTCTTGAAGACTGGGACTACCTGTGCTCTTTTCCAATCATTTAGAACCTTCCGCTCCTCTAGAGACTTGTGGTACACGGCTGTTAGAAGGGGGGCAAGTTCTTTCGCGTACTCTGTGTAGAATCGAATTGGTATCCCGCCAGGTCCAGTGGACTTTCCTCTGTTGAGTGATTCCAGTTGCTTTTCTATTCCTTGGACACTTATTTCGATGTCAGCCATTTTTTCGTTTGTGCGAGGATTTAGAGAAGGAACTGCAGTGCGGTCTTCCTCTGTGAAACAGTTTTGGAAAAAGGTGTTTAGTATTTCAGCTTTACGCGTGTCATCCTCTGTTTCAATGCCATCCTGGAGTGTCTGGATATGCTGTTTCGAGCCACTTACTGATTTAACGTAAGAGCAGAACTTCCTAGGATTTTCTGTCAAGTCGGTACATAGAATTTTACTTACGAATTCACTGAACGCTTCACGCGTAGCCCTCCTGACGCTAACTTTGACATCGTTTAGCTTCTGTTTGTCTGAGAGGTTTTGGCTGCGTTTAAACTTGCAGTGAAGCTCTCTTTGCTTTCGCAGTAGTTTCCTAACCTTGTGTGAATGCTCTGAAAAGCTAATCACTTGCATATCGCAGCATTTTCTTCCTGTCGGTAAAATTTCGCGTCTGTAGCACGTCATTTTCTTGGTGTAGCAATTTTAATGGCTAGTAGTGTAGAAACAAGTCTCATATTAGGTCTGAAACTTTGCTTCCGTCGTTTTTATTGTAAAAAACGAAAAAAATGTATGATTCACTGTACTGCCCGTCACTGTCTACTACTTTCCCTCATCTTTCGGACAGCATAAAGCTCCTGCAGTGGAATAATTGTGCGTCCTTTGAGGAGGTCCACGAATCGACCCATTTTTGCATGTGTTCATATGACCAGAAGTGTTGGTGACCCGGGCCGTGCGCCGTTGATAGAAGAAGGCGGTAGAGGGAAAATGTCTGAAGAATACGGCGGTTGGGGACAGGATTTCCTATTTCAACGTTCCGAAATATGTTTTGACGGATTTTGCGACATGTGGTCGAGCACCGCCATGTTGAAAAGTAACCTTTTCATGTCTGTCGCTGTGTTGTGGCCGTTTTTCCTTCAGTGCTCGGCTCAAACGCATCAATTGCTTTCGCTAAAGATCTCCTACGATTGTTTCTCTGGGTATCAGTAACTTCGAAAACTTTCTTCTTCCACCGTCATGCGGGTCTTCGATGTCAAAATCACTGTGCTGGAAGCTATGAAACAAATCTCTGAACCTTCTTTCATTGATAGGCGCCTAACCATAGGTCGTACCCAGCAATTTATGAGCCTCACCTGCAGATGTGTTCATTTAAAGCAGAAAATTAAAACTTCCCGCAAATGAGAAATGGGCCCGCAAGTCTACATATTCAGGCAACTATATGATGCAATCACAAATCAGCGCCAGCAACAGGTGGCCGAGCGGTTCTAGGCGCTACAGTCTGGAACCGCGCGACCGCTACGGTCGCAGGTTCGAATCCTGCCTCTGGCATGGTTGTGTGTGATGTCCTTAGGTTAGTTAGGTTTGAGTAGTTCTAAGTTCTAGGGGACTGATGACCTCAGAAGTTAAGTCCAATAGTGCTCAGAGACATTTCATTTCACAAATATGCTGCTGGTGTTATGTTTTAAAATGCTTAAGCTTATTGTAGGACCTACTAGCTGCACCACTAACGGCCGCTAATGCTATCTATTTGAAAACGGCGGGTTCGAAGTTGAAGGCCAAACACACTGAGGTGACAAACATCGAGGGATTCCTCTTGTCGAGTCGCACCTCCTCTTTCTCAGCGTAGCGAAGAATCTCGACGTGGCATGGAGTCAACAAGTAGTTGCAAGCCCCTGCAGAAATCAAATGGTTCAAATGGCTCTGTGCACTATGGGACTTAACATCTGAGGTCATCACTCCCCTAGAACTTAGAACTACTTAAACCTAACTAACCTAAGGACATAACACACATCCATGCCCGAGGCAGGATTCGAACCTGCGTCCGTAGTAGTCGCGCGGTTACGGACTGAAGCGCCTAGAACCGCTCGGCCACCGCTCCGGCTCCCTGCAGAAATATTGCCTCTATAGCCGCCCATAATTGCCAAAGTGTTGCCGGTGCAAGATTTTGTGCACGAACTGACCTCTTGGTTGTGGACCATAAATGTTCCATGGGATTCCTGTCGGGCGACCTGGGTGGCCAAATCATTCGCCCGAATTGTTCAGAATGTTCTTAAATCCATTCGTGACATGGTGTACCATCATTCATAAAAATTCCATCGTTGTTTGGGGACATGAATACCATGAATGTACAATTTTGGTAAACATTTTTGGAATACAGTAATCAATAGATTATTATATTTTAACTAAAGTTCAACCTTGATCACAACACTTATGTCTCAATAACATTCGGTTATATTTAAATAACCATCTTGAGACCCATGGCTTCCTTGGAGGATGCTAGGCGGAGCTCTCTTCAGCTGCTAGTCAAATGATCAGTTGACTTCGTAGCAGCTGACACCATGTCACCGGGACACGACTGTACACGAATGGATTTAAGAACATTCTGAACTATTCAGGCGAATGATTTGGCCACCCAGGTCGCCCGACAGGAATCCCATGTAACATTTATGGGACACAACCAAGAGGTCAGCTGCTAGTCAACTGATCTGTTGACTTCGTAGCAGCTGAAGAGAGCTCCGCCTACCATCCTCCAAGGAAGCCATGGGTCTGAAGATGGTTATTTAAATATAACCTAAACCGGTCACCTATGTTATTGAGACATAAGTGTTGTGATCAAGGTTGAACTTTAGTTAAAATATAATACCATGAATGGCTGAAAATGTTCTCCAAGTAGCCGGACATATCCGTTTCTAGTCAATGATCGGTTCAGTTGGACTAGGGGACCCAGTTCATTCCATGTAAACACAGCCCATACCATTATGGAGCCTTGTTGATAACTTGGATCCATGGCTTCGTAGGGGCTGCGGATAACTCGAAACCTACCTCCTTTCTTCTCTTTATTTTTCTTTTTTGACGTCAGTCTTCTGACGTCTTTGATCAGCACGCCACGAATTCCTCTCCTATGCCAAAGTTTTCGTCTCAGAGTATATGCTGTATGTACCATACTCTCTGTCTCCTTCTATGGTTTTTACCCTCCCTCTAGTACCAGGAAAATTATTGCCAGACGTCTTAACAGACGCCCTACCATTCTAACCCATCTTCTTGTCCGTGATATCTACGTATTCCTTTCCTCGCCGATTCTGAGGAGAACCTGTTGCCAACGAAATCCAGACTTATCTGACCAGTACACGGTTTTCTAGTCGTCCAGGGTCCAAGCGATACGGTCACGAGCCCGGGAGAGGCACTGCAAGTTTTGATATTCCACTCAGTGTTGCTTGTCTGTTAGTACTGACAACTCTAGGCAAAATCCACTGGTCTCGATCGATAAGTGAAGGCTGTCGGCCACTGCGTTGTCCGTGGTGAGAAGTAACACCTGAATTAGGCATTATTGACACACTCCTGACTCTGTGAATCTCGGAATATTGAGTTCCCCAACGACTTCCGAAATGAAATGCGTCTACTTCCAACTACAATTCTGCGTTCGAAATCTGTTAATTCCCGACGTGCTGGAATAATTACGTCGAAAAACTTTTCACATGATTACAAATGACAGCTCCACCAATGCACTAACCTTTTATACCTTATGTACGCCATACTATCGCCATCTGTATACGCCCGCAATTGTTGAAGAGGGTCGTAATGTGTACTAGGTAGACACATCGATCCAGACCATCACACAGGAATTCCAAACTGCATCAGGATCCCCTGCAAATATTATGACAGTTAGGTGGGAGGTGAGAAAACTTGGATTTCATGGTCTAGCGGCTGCTCGTAAGCCACACATCACGCCCGTAAATGCCAAACGACGCCTCGCTTGGTATAAGGAGCGTAAACATTGAACGATTGAACAGTGGGAAAACGTTGTGTGGAGTGACGAACGACGGTGCACAATGTGACGATCCGGTGGCAGGGTGAACGTCATTTTCCAGCGTGTGTAGTGCCAACAGTAAAATTCGGAGGCGGTGGGGCTATGCTGTGGTCGTGTTTTTCATGGAGGGGGCTTCCACCCATTGTTGTTTTGCGTGGCACTGTCACAGCACAGACATACACTGATGTTTTAAGCACCTTCTTGCTTCCCACTGTTGAAAAGCAATTCGAGGATGGCGATTGCATCTTTTAACACGATCTAGCACCTGTTCATAATACACGGCCTGTGGCGGAGTGGTTACACTATAATAACATCCCTGTAATGGACTGGCCTGCACAGAGTCCTGACTTGAATCCTACAGAACACCATTGGGATGTTTTGGAACGCCGACTTCGTGGCAGGCCTCACCAACCGTCATCGATGCCTCTCCTCAGTGCAGCACTTCGTGAAGAACTGGCCGCCATTCCCCAAGAAGCCTTCCAGCACCTGGTAGAACATATGCCTGCGAGAGTGGAAGCTGTCATCAAAGCTAAGGGTGGGCCAACACCATAATGAATTCCAGCATTACCAACGGAGAGCGTCACGAACGTGTAAGTCATTTTCAGCCAGGTGTCCGGATACTTTTGATCACGTAGTGTATATATGGTGAAGCAGAACTCCATTGGTTAAACATTTAAAGGTTTTTCAGGGATACCTTCTGAGTATTTTGGTGAGAGGGGCCCTTGGTACCCCCTGGCTCGTTATAGCCTTATCGGATTTAATTTGATTTATTGCCACAGTGAGCTTTGAAGGCGTATTGCACTGAAAATAGTGCATAAGAGTGCGAATGCCGACGGTTTGTTCCGTGTGTCTGTTTTTCTCTTGCTCACATCACCTGCTGATGACAGCCTTAGTAACGATTATACTCTTCGCCCCAAGCTGATGTTCCTTTCTGCTCGGTTGTGTCTTGAGTTTGTTTTTCCGGCAGTGATTGTTGTAGGTTTACATTGGTACACAGTAGTCTCCTTGGGTATACTGTTGAAGAGAAGATGAATGGACCAATGTGCACCTCATGTATAGGTTCACTGAATGCAGTGAAGGGGCCGGCCGTTGTGGCCGATCGGTTCTAGGCGCTTAGTCCGGAACCACGCTGCTGCTACGGTCGCAGGTTCGAATCCTGCACCGGACTTGGGTGTGTGTGATGTCCTTAGGTTAGTTAGGTTTAAGTAGTTCTACGTCTATCGGACTGATGGCCTCAGATGTTGAGTGCCATAGTGCTTAGAGCCATTTGAACCATTTTTTTTGCAGTGGAAGACCAGCACCACGGTGCTATGCTGATCTGTTCTCTCAGCGACGGCAAACACGTCACAGTACGGTGTCTCGTCTGAGGGTTGTTGGGTTACTCTGTGCTGTGTGGCGTACGTTTTGGTTATTGCATATTATATGCTTCTTCACTGATGTGAAGATACTTTCACAGAAACAAGGATGACTGCGATAACAAACCGAATAAATCATAACTACCTTATTATTCTGTAGCGAACCGGTGGAAAACGTGGGTCGTTAAGCCACAGTGCTCAGATGGTAGCCCTGAACAACTTTTGAAACTTTGTCATTGGAGTTCTGGTTCAGCTTGCACATACAGGGTTAGTATTATAACTATATGTAATAAAATCGTCGTAACTTCTGAACGGTTTGCATTAGGACAGTCAAACTGCACTGTTGCCAGCTGAGCATGATGGGAATCAGTGATGTGCATGCACACGCATCTTAATGTCGTCGGCGATTTTCATGGGTTCGTCAACATCTAAAACTGGCGCATTTGGGGGACAGAGAATCCGCATTCCGGCATCGAGAAGTCTCCTCACCCTCAACTGTTGACCGTGTGGCGTGCAATATGCAGTCACGGAATAATCGGTTCGATATTCCTTGAAGGCGGGGTGACTACCGAATGGTACACGAAGGTCTTGGAAGATGATTTCATCTCCATTATCCGAAGTGACCCGGATTTCAACAAGATGTGGTTCACGCAAGACAGAGCTCGACTCCATTGAGCAGGACAATGTTTGAAGTCCTGGAGGAGCACTTTGGGGAGCGCATTCTCTCCCTGGGGTACGCAAGAGCCACTGGCATTGGCCTCGATTGGCCGCCATATTCTCCGGATCTGAATTCATGCGCCTCCTATTTGTGGCGTTATATTAACGCCAAGGTGTACAGCAATAAACCCCAAACCATTGCTGAGCTGAGAACAGCCTTTCAGGAGGTCATCGACAGCATCGATGTTCCAACACTTCAGCGGGTCATGCCACGTCATTGCCAGTGATAGCAGGCAAATCGAACATGTCATAACCTAAATCCGAATATGTCTGTAGCGACGTTTGCATGTCGAATGAAGTGTGTGGACGCCGTAGTTTGTAGTTAATTTACGATTTTTCAATATAATTCAATAATTTTTTGAAATTTGTGGTAAGTTCCTCCGGGTCCAAACTGCTGAGGTCATCGGTCCCTAGGCTTACACACTACTTAATCTAACCTAAACGAACTTACGCGCTAAGGACAAAACACGCACCCATGCACGAGGGAGGATTCGAAGCTCCGACGGGAATCAGGGGGCCGGGGGGGGGGGGGGGGGGGGGGTGAGTCGCGGGAACCGTGGAAAGGCATCCTCGACCGAGCGGCGGATTGTCACCCTGTACACGGCGCACGAGAACTCCACCAATATACTTTCAGAGGACATAGTCTGGACCAAAACAAGGAAAAGTTCTAGAAACATTGGCTCTAAAATTCATAGTTGGAGAGCCACGAGCACTTGTTCATCTTGTTGTGTTGTTTGTTGCGTTGTGGTCTTCAGTCCTGAGACTGGTTTGATGCAGCTCTCCATGCTACTCTATCCTGTGCAAGCTTTTTCATCTCCCAGTACCTACTGCAACCTACATCCTTCTGAATCTGCTTAGTGTATTCATCTCTTGGTCTCCCTCTACGATTTTTACCCTCCACGCTGCCCTCCAATACTAAATTGGTGATCCCTTGATGCCTCAGAACATGTCCTACCAACCGATCCCTTCTTCTGGTCAAGTTGTGCCACAAACTTCTCTTCTCCCCAATCCTATTCAATACTTCCTCATTAGTTATGTGATCTACCCATCTAATCTTAAGCATTCTTCTGTAGCACCACATTTCGAAAGCTTCTATTCTCTTCTTGTCCAAACTATTTATCGTCCATGTTTCACTTCCATACATGGCTACACTCCATACGAATACTTTCAGAAATGACTTCCTGACACTTAAATCAATACTGGATGTTAACAAATTTCTCTTCTTCAGAAACGCTTTCCTTGCCATTGCCAGCCTACATTTTATATCCTCTCTACTTCGACCATCATCAGTTATTTTGCTCCCCAAATAGCAAAACTCCTTTACTACTTTAAGTGCCTCATTTCCTAATCTAATTCCCTCAGCATCACCCGACTTAATTAGACTACATTCCATTATCCTTGTTTTGCTTTTGTTGATGTTCATCTTATATCCTCCTTTCAAGACACTGTCCATTCCATTCAACTGCTCTTCCAAGTCCTTTGCTGTCTCTGACAGAATTACAATGTCATCGGCGAACCTCAAAGTTTTTATTTCTTCTCCATGAATTTTAATACCTACTCCGAATTTTTCTTTTGTTTCCTTTACTGCTTGCTCAATATACAGATTGAACAACATCGGGGAGAGGCTACAACCCTGTCTTACTCCCTTCCCAACCACTGCTTCCCTTTCATGTCCCTCGACTCTTATAACTGCCATCTGGTTTCTGTACAAATTGTAAATAGCCTTTCGCTCCCTGTTTTTACCCCTGCCACCTTTAGAATTTGAAACAGAGTATTCCAGTCAACATTGTCAAAAGCTTTCTCTAAGTCTACAAATGCTAGAAACGTAGGTTTGCCTTTCCTTAATCTTTCTTCTAAGATAAGTCGTAAGGTCAGTATTGTCTCACGTGTTCCAGTGTTTCTACGGAATCCAAACTGATCTTCCCCGAGGTTGGCTTCTACTAGTTTTTCCATTCGTCTGTAAAGAATTCGTGTTAGTATTTTGCAGCTGTGACTTATTAAACTGATAGTTCGGTAATTTTCACATCTGTCAACACCTACTTTCTTTCATCTTAGATTCTGTAAAACACATCTCTTCTACTGCAATCTCTTGGCTTTTGATGTTTTGGGAAGAGATGGTAGGGAGCAAAACAAGAAAAATGTCCAGCAACCACGGACTCTAAAATCCATACTGTAAGAGCTGTGCGCACTTGTTCGGTAGAAGATGTCTGTCACACAGTAGCGATATTAAGAAGTGCTCGCAGCCCCTAAGTTGAGGATTCTGCAGCCCGTGTTTGCCAGACGTTTTTTCTCGTTTTAGTTCATACTACCGCCGCTGGAAGTTTCTCGGTGGAGTTCTGGCTCACCGTGTACATACAGGGTGTATCTCCTAACAGTCGTCAGGCGTATTTTCTCTCGTGTTTCGGAAACTATTTGCTATTTCGTTTTTGAAATGTGTTGCTGGAGTCACTACAAACAAGTAGAGCACATCACCTGTTTTCTGCGATGTCGACGGAAAGCTTACGTTTGTTTCCCAGTACGAATGTAAAGACTTCTGAAGCGGAATTTTACGCTCCCATTCGATAGTGTGGTCCTAAATTAGTCTAGAGTTGTATCTGGGTTATCGGATTGTATTGACGCGGACAGTAAAATGCGATGAATGACGAGTATTCTAGCAGCGACTGAATAGCGATAGACAACGCGGGCCAGGGCATCACGTGAGAAAGCGTGTCCTTCATCACGTAAGAGACAACATGACGACTGTTCGAATCAGTGTACACGCCTTGGGCTGCTGCAGAAAACAGAAAATAGAGCGCGTTTCCTCCGGAGTGTGCAAAGTGTGAAACAGGAGATTTGAAAGTGATCCTATGTTCGAAATTACTTTACACTGAAATGTTACATTACTGGACATGGGTAACTTATCAAAATTTTGTCTAGAAACATCGAGAATACATGGTCGGATGTCAATATAACTTCCCACAAGTACACGTTAGGGTGTATGTAATTGATTATAGTTACACTTCTGTGTGACAGGCAGAACGGACACTCGACTGCATTAGTGTAGTTCGATTTCAGTGTTGTTTCCAGGTCTGGTAGGACATGAAAAATGCGGGAACAAGGTGAGATGTCGAGTGGTTCCAGTAAAGGATACGGAAATGCTGCGTACGCGTGTCAGGCAGCGTTATCAGCACCTAACCGTGTTTGTAATGGGCATCACTTTTGGTCTCCGTTTGGCCGGATGGTCTAACTGTACAGTACCTCCTTTGCGGCCTGATGCTGGACTGCATGTGGGCGTGAGCGCTAGCATATTCGTCGTGAACGTCCCGGTCAAACACGACTAACCACCACAAGGAAGACCGAGCGAGGTGGCGCAGTGGTTAGCACACTGGACTCGCATTCGGGAGGACGACGGTTCAATCCCGTCTCCAGCCATCCTGATTTAGGTTTTCCGTGATTTCCCAAAATCGTTTCAGGCAAATGCCGGGATGGTTCCTTTGAAAGGGCACGGCCGATTTCCTTCCCAATCCTTCCCTAACCCGAGCTTGCGCTCCGTCTCTAATGACCTCGTTGTCGACGGGACGTTAAACACTAACCATCACCACCACCACAAGGAAGGATCGGCGTGCACACAGTACATCGTAACCACTTCACATTCGTGTCTGCCATCCGAGAGTAACCAATCTACTCCCTGCAACATTCTGTATCATCTCGCACCATTGGTCAGAGATTAGCAGCAGCTGGACAAGGGAATTACCGTCCCTCGGGTAGGCTGCCGTTAATACCACGATACAATCTACTGCGTTTGAAATAGTTCCATGACCGGTAGCATGGACTGCTGCTGGATAATCAGCGAAGAATCACGGCTCTGCACAACCCTGGATGACGATCGTCGGCGAAAACCCACTCTTCCATCGTTCTGGGGAGGCAGAGCGGTGTTACTCCCGGGGTCATGTTGCGGAGAGCCATCGGGTATGGCTGGGTCACAGTCAGCAGTAATTGAGGGAACTCTGTCCGCACAAGGGTACGTCGTGGACATCCTGCGTCTTCATGCTTTACATCTCATGTGGAAGTGTCGTAGTGTCAATTTTCAACAGGACAATGCATTTCCACATGCGGCACGTGTCTCCGTGAACTGCCTGCGTGATGCTGAGGTACTCCCTCAGCCAGGAACGTCTCCAGATCTCTTCACATGTATCCGACCAGCTCGGACGCCAACATCGTCCCAGTGGCACTATCCACGGTATCAAGGGCCATTTTAAATAACTGTTAGCCAGCTTGTCTCGGAAGAGGAGTCGAAGGCTTTATGAAACCACTCTTCCCCATCGATGACGATGATGACGTTTGGTTTGTGGAGCGCTCAACTGCAGGGTCATCAGCGCTCGTACAAAGTCCCATTTTTTGCAGAGTCCAATATTTTTTACACAATCCAATCTAGCCACTATCATGAGTGGTGATGATGATGATGAAATGGTGATACAAACACCCAGTCCCCGGGCAGAGAAAATCCCCAACCCGGCCGGGAATTGAACACGGGACCCCGTGATCCAGAGGCAGCAGCACTAGCGACTAAACCACGAGCTACGGACTTTCACAATCGAACCAGTGCATGGATTCATACTCGACGGGATTCAACATTATGAGGAAAAATGGGCTCATATTGGCATGCTCTTTCTTAATTTGTCTCCATTCTCGAATCACTGAAACGACAAACCCTCTCACCGCTGAAGTTCTATTTATTTGTCAGGGAGTTAGTTTTCTGTTCATCCTGCGCTATATGAGACAGTATAGTCTGACAAGATACTGAAGCTCTCACATTTTTGTACATCCCATCCAAGCGATTACTGTTGAGAAATCGTAATAATGAATTTCTTTGTATATTAAAATATTGCATGAAACATATATTTCTTAAATATATATATTTTTTCATTTTAGTATCGTGTAGCGAGCGACGCAACATGCTGATGTCAGTATATTCACTGCCGCAGCTATAGACGTTGAGATGACTGCCGCCGCAGCTTACGCGACGGCCTGCGATCGTAAGAAGATCACGTCATTCCACTCCACTACAGTAACTAAATTTCTCTGCCTCGTGATGACTGGGTGTTGTGTGACTTCCTTAGGTTAGTTAGGTTTAAGTAGTTCTAAGTTCTGGGGGACTAATGACCATAGATGTTAAGTCCCATAGTGCTCAGAGTAATTTTGAACAGTAACTAAAAATCAAAATACCTGAATGACGTACCATTTAGTACGTCGCGCTGAAATCTTTCAATTCTTATTCAGTCTTAGTCATGAACAGGCGTACTGATATTACATGCAATGTAAATGAGTATGGCATGATTGACTGGGAGTCAAGAGGTTGTTCAGCCACCAGCTTGCAAGTTTCTTCCAATTGAATGCCGCTTTGGTGACTTTCACGCCCTTAATCTACGCCAGAAAACCTACTGGGGAAAGGAGCACCAAGTTTAACATCAAATCCGAACCACGGCTAGTTCCTGCGATACCTCCACGTAACTGAAAGGTGAAAATTAACGTAAATTATATAACGACGCATGAGAATTCTGAAGGGGCGTTCAGTGAGCAATGCAACACAATTTTGCTCTCGGACAGTTTCGATTGAAAAAATGTGGAATTTGTCGTGGGACATCGTGGAATATTCCCACTTCAGCCTCTATATTTCATGAAGTTCCAAATGGTGACAGTAACGGACGTGCTTTCAAGCAGGGAGCCGTCACTGAGTTTCTTTCGGCGGAGAACGAGAACATTGCGGATATTCATAGGCGCTTCCAGTATGTCGGCGGAGATCTGAAAGTAAACAAAAGCGCAGAGAGTCGTTGGGCTAGGACGCACCAACCTGTCCCATCTCCCGCGTGCCGGCTGGGAGCAAATAGCTGTGACGCCTGCAACGTTGGAACGTGCGGACACATTCATTCGAAGTGACCGACGGATCACAAACACCTCGCTGCACAACTGGGTATCTGTGTTGGAAATGATGACATACTCTCCTCCACGTGGGATACTCAAAGGTGTGGGCCCGCTTCGCCTAAAAGAAGACCATACAGAGCAACGAAGGACAACATGTGTGAAATTGCTTGCACTTTACGAGGATGATCGCGACAATTTTTTTGTTGAATATTGCAGCAGACGGTGAAACACGGGTTCATCACTTGGGAAAGGAAACAAAACGGCGGCAAACTACCATTCCTCCGAAGAAAATGTTAAAAGCTGCACCCTCAACGGGTAAAGTCATGACGACGGTCTTCTCGGATTCTGAAGGGGTTATTCTATTTCATGTGGTCCCTCATGATGCAACTATCAACTCTGAAGAGTATTGTGCAAACCTCAAGAAACTGAAGAAACGACTTCAGCGTGTTCGTTGTCACAAAAGTGCAAACGATCTTCTCCACCTCGATGACAATGCAAGGCCCCACACGAGTCTGCGCAACCAAGAGACCCTCACAAAACTTCACTGGACTGTTCTCCCTCATCCACACTGCAGTCTGGATCGGAGATTATGATGAAAATTGGATTTTGTAGGCAGAAGAATGGGGAACAATGTGATGTATTGGAATCCTGAATAAAACCAACCTGCTTTCAGAAAAAAATGTACTGCCTAACTTATTGAACGCCCCCTCGTGTTAAAAAAGAAATGCATACGCTCGAGCTGTTAAGAAGTTGAGAAATATCTGTGAACAATTATCAAAATGAGTTTCTTCTAGCTGCGATATGACGAACGACAATGCACTGTGTTCGATTGTTCCAAATCAAGAAAATTATCGCCGCCCAAATGCTGGTAGAAGTTACTGTTGCGGGCATCGCCGAAAAAGTCAGAGTAAAACCTTCAGAAACCAGCTGCAGCATTGCAGGCGATACAAGGTCTTCCACGATATTTGTAAATGAAACTACACTACTCCCAAGAAGATGACGTGCTACAGACGCGAAATTTAACCGACAGGAGGAAGATGCTGTGATATGCAAATGATTAGCTTCTCAGAAAATTCACACAAGGTTGGCGCCGGTGGCAACACCTACAGCGTGCTGACATGAGGAAAGTTTCCAACCGATTTCTCATACACAAATAACAGTTGACCGGCGTTGCCTGTTGAAACGTTGTTGTGATGCCTCGTGTAAGGAGCAGAAATGCGTACCATCATGTTTCCGATTTTGATAAAGGTCGCCTGCGATGGTGTACTCAGCGAGGAACCTGGGTGCACGAATGGCGAAACGTCATTTTTTCGGATGAATTCAGGTTCTGTTTACAGCATCATGATGGTCGCATCCGTGTTTGGCGACATCGCGGTGAACGCACATTGAAAGCGTGTATTCGTCATCGCCATACTGGCGTATCACCCGGCGTGATGGTATGGGGTGCCATTGGTTACACGTCTCGGTCACCTCTTGTTCGCATTGACGGCACTTTGACCAGTGGACGTTACATTTCAGATGTGTTACGATCCGTGGCTCTACCCTTCATTCAATCCCTGCGAAACCCTACATTTCAGCAGGATAATGCACGACCGCATGTTGCAGGTCCTATACGGGCCTTTCTGGATACAGAAAATGTTCGACTGCTGCCCTGTCCAGCACATTCTGCAGATCTCTCACTAACTGAAAACGTCTGGTCAATGATGGCCGAGCAACTGGCTCGTCACAATACGCCAGTCACTACTCTTGATGAACTGTGGCATCGTGTTGAAGCTGCATGGGCAGCTGCACCTGTACACGCTATCCAACTCTGTTTGACTCAATGCCCAGGCATATCATGGCCGTTATTAGGACCAGAGGTGGTTGTTCTCGGTACTGATTTCTCAGGATCTATGCCACGAAATTGTGTGAAAGTGTAATCATATGTCAGTTCTAGTATAATATATTTGTCCAATGAATACCCGTTTATCATCTGCATTTCTTCTTAGTGTAGCAATTTTAATGATCCCTAGTGTATTTGCTAAGTTCTAGTGTATCAGAAGTGACGCAAGAAAACCATTTCAAATGACTATACGCAGTCATGTTTACGTGAATGGCTGTTGAAGACGAGTAAAAGGTCGAAAGGCCTGATACAACGGCGGAGCTTGGCACGAGTGCTTTTACTTTTAGCGAACTTGTTGCAAAAGTTAACAAGCGTTATATACAGTACTCACCTTTTCAAGACCTTCCGAATGCCAAAGAAAGACGTACACGGTTTCATTCTTAAAAAATGTACTTATTCAGATGTGTTGTCTGATACAGCTAAGAGCAAACTGAACGACAGTGAGAGCACTGGTAGCCGACGAAGTGTTTTAATTCCACGTGGAGGTCGGTCGCTTGCTCGCCCTGTAAAGCATAATAGGTGGCGGTCTGTGGCAGATCTGACGGCAGAGTTAATGCGGGCGCAGGTGCAAGTGTTTAGGAGCGCAGCGTCTACAAAAAATGGTTCAAATGGCTCTGAGCAGTATGGGACTTAACATCTGAGATCATCAGTCCCCTATACTTAGAACTACTGAAACCTAACTAACCTAAGGACGGCACACACATCCATGCCCGAGGCAGGATTCGAACCAGCAACCGTATCGGTCGCGCGGTTCCGGCCTGATGCGCCTAGAACCTCTCGGCCACACCGGCCGGCCCATTGTTCAGAAAAGAAGACCGTTATGTGTCCCCATGATGTCCCAACGACATTGTCAATTACAACAACAGTGGGGACAGCATCATCGGGGTTGGACCGTGGGTCATGGAAGGGTGTCACCTGGTCGGCTCTTGTTACAAGAGGTGAACGACCGTAACTTGATACGCTGTCGTCCAGGAGAATGCTTGCTCGAAAGCTGCCCCGCCCCACGGAGGCAGACCGATGCTGTCAATATTTATCTGTAGTCAACATTCGACAGTGGCGTAGTCTGCTGCAGAAAGTCTGCGATAGTCATATAGATTCAGCAGCAGTTGTAGAGAACAGCCAACTCTCGTAGTGGTCAAGTAGGCAAAGAGGTTTGCGCTACTTGTGAGAAATCCACCTGCGTTAGGTTGGTGCTGGAAATGGCATCTTTGGGTTTTCCGGGCCACGCGGAGTGTTGAAGAGGCTGGAGATGAAAAAGGGAGGCAGTCTGCTGCCGGTACGGGAAGCGTCCACAGCTTGTGCTCCAGTCGAAGAAGGGTGAGTTAGACTGGCCGCGTGGCGCGTTGTTACTTGGCGAGGGGAGAGCTGTTAGCTTTTGGTCTCGCTTTTCAGCTCTGAAAGATTGCTTTGCCTTGTCGCAGCAAGGAATGCAAAACTTTGGCTGATTTTTCTTTTAGAAAATTTCTACAGCAGACTTGCATCCGCCGGAAGAGCACCACACAAAGGTGTCGATAAGAAGTGAGCACTCGCTCCTGTATGAATGTCTGTTTGCCTTCAGCTGTGTCTGTATAAGCTTTTATTTTCCTAAATATCAATATCTTTGCCTTCTCGTAAATTTTCCTTGATTTATGTATCTTTCGTCCCTGAGGAGCCAACCACGTGGTTGAACATTAGAGTTTGTTGGGCTACCGTCATCACTAACTGTCCGATCTCATGTTTGTTTTAAAGAATATTAACTGTTCATGATTGTGTGATGTGATATTGTTGCAACTTGACCGCGATACCTAGAAATTGAGTCTCCACAAACCACGAGGTCACGCGGGTGTACTGCGAAACGTGTACCGTTTCATGAGTTATTGCAATCAGTTATCAGGCAACAGCAGTTGTATGATTGATTCATACCAATTATATTAGGTGTAGATTATATCGGTGAATGTGTCGATGCTTTTCTTTAATGTTTTAGGAACTAATGTTATTAGGAATTGTGTACATGCCTCACATCCATGTCTTACGAATAAATGATTTTATCTACAATTTTCCCTTCTGTTCCGAGGTTACGTTTTTGCGTCAAAGCCACTCACCTCGTAGCTTTCCCGTTAGCTCATCCAACGCATTTCCCTACGCACAGGTTCAGTGATTAGTTTCCCTTTTTCTTTTAAAACAAATGTTTTAGATTAAGTCTTATTTTCAGGTGTGTTGCTGGGAGCTGATCTTATGCACAGTGTTGATGCATTTTGTATTTTATTTTAGATGTTTGATTCTCGTCAACAGTGCACGGGCGATACTATTAATTACATCGCATCCCCCATGAGCGATATCACGACGTATACATTTTTATGAGTTTTGGACTGTGGTCAAATTAAATTATTTTCCGACTCGGCCAAACCTTTGACTAGTTATATGGTTAGAGTCGGTGGCGACCCGAATCTTAACGTAATAAACCGTAGAAATAGGTTAGTTACACCCTTCATGCTTGATGTCTTTACCATCGGCGATGGCATCATACAACAGGATACCTGTCCATATTCTGAGGCTAGAATCATGATATAGCGGTGAAGGAAGCGTGATAGTGAGCCCTCGTTGATGCCCTGGCCACCAGATTCACCTGATCTGTGCCCGATGGATCACATCTGGCGCACTATTGGGGGCCAGCTCCACACCCTCTAACCACTAGTGCGTAGTTTGTGAGAACAGCATCACTTGTGCGTAAACATCTGGTGCCTCCTAAGTCCGGATGCTACCTAGGACCTGTCGAATCAGTGACACAGAGAATAGCTGCTGTATTGTGTTCCAAGTGTTGCACAGTAGAATAGCAGGAACAAAATTTTGTTACAAGCCGACGTAGACAGTGCTAAGTGGGGGGCGCCCGCTGGCTACGCAACGGTGTCGTAACTGAATGTCAACGCGGAGGACCTGAAGTACAAACACGCTATGAGCCAATTTCATCAGACTACGCGACAAGTAAACCAAGAAAATTGATTCAGTACTTCGACAACAGTGCGGAACAGACAGAACTTGCTATTGTAACGAGGCTAATTGTAGTTTTTTCACTTAGAGATGTCACAGAAAACCTTTCAGGAAGCGAGCTTCGTAAAAAGGAGCGCTCTGAAACCCTGAAGTTCAGAGCAGCCAAGATCGGTTAAAGGCTCTGAGAAAGAAGGCACATTTGGTCACCAATGTGTGGAGGATCACGTCATCGCCTGCTGTAAAACCCCGTCCTCCCCTAGCTCATCCTCAGAGTGAGGCCATTCCATCTGCATTACGGTTACCGGTGGAAGATCAGCTTTTTAAGTTGCTGGATGCTCTAATGAATTTAACAGGTGTGTACAAGCTGTTGCTAACTTGGAGTCCACTGCTGCAAACTCACAGCGATCCAGCCATGGACGGGACTTCTGATATACAAGCCGCATTTCTCCGGTCACAACGGCAACTGGTTGAGGACGGGAACCAGGCCGATCTTCCGTGGATGAAGAACCGACCTGCCCGTCTGCAAGCTCTTCAACTCGGCGCTGGGGCAAGAAAAGTACCACCTTATATCGGCTGTACGCTGTGACCGCCGCTCGGGCAGTCCTTCATGTTGCTACTGGACCTTCCGCCTACATGCTGCCCTGACAACCGACAGCAAAAGCACGCAGCCGAAGTGCAGCTTCATTCATAGTCCCCTAGACTTAGAACTACTTAAACCTCACTGACCCAAGAACAACACACACATCCATGCCCGAGGCAGTATTCGAACCTGCGACCGTAGCGGTCACGCGGTTCCAGACTGAAGCGCCTAGAATTGCTCGGCCATTGCGGACGGCTTCACTCATAGAGACCGTTGAGTCTCTGACAAATATGCACAGCCATATGACGCTCTGGGGGCGAACGGCTGCCGCATCCTCCCGTGACGGGGCCGCAGCACTGTCCAATGACAACTCCAGGACGGGTGCTCAGCAAGTTTCTAGTCGGGCACTGATGTGCCACGACGCGCTTTCGGGCAGCGCGTACTCAGCATGGTCGCTGCTAGGGAGCGGCGGGAAGAAGACTGAATTATTTTAAAACTCATCAATAAATGAATGTTAACTGCAGGATGATTTACTAGCGCTCACGCGCTCTAGACTTAAGAGGATGACCCAGCCCCTCTCTCCGCCTGACTTCCAGACAACAAAGCGATCCCGGCTCGGGTCTTAACATAAGTGTGGCCCAAAGCACGGTTAAACAGGTAGTCATAATACACTGAAGCGCCAAATAAACTAATATAGGCACGCGTATTCAAATAAAGAGATATGTAAACAGGGAGAATACAGTGCTGCGGTAGGCAGCGCCTATAGAAGACAACAAGTGTCTGGCGCAGTTGTTAAGTCGGTTACTGCTGCTACAATGGCTGGTTATCAGGTTTCAATTAAGTTCAAACGTGGTGTTACAGTAAGCGCACGAACAATGGTAGGTAGCAATGAAGTGGGGATTTTTCTTTAAGAGCGTTTCACGTACCGTGACTGTCAGGAATCCGGTAAAACATCAAATCTCCGGTATCACTGCGGCCGGAGAAAGATCCTGTAAGAATGGAACCAACGACGACTGATCTTTCAACGTGACAGAAGGGCAACCCTTCCGCAAATTGCTGTTGATTTCAATGCTGGGCCGTCAACAAGTGTCAGCGTGTGAACCATTCAACGAAACATCATCGATATGGGCTTTCGGAGCCGAAGGCCCAGTGGTGTACCCTTGACGACTGCGCGAAACAAAGCTTTACGTCTCACCTGGGCCCGTCAACACCGACATTGGACTGTTGATGACTGGAAAAATGTTGCCTGGTCGACGAGTCTCGTTTAAATTGTATCGAGCGGATTGACGTGTACGGGTATGGAGACAGCCTCAAGAATCCATGGATCCTGCATTTCAGCAGCGGATTGTTCAAGGTGGTGGAGGCTCTGTGATGGTGTGGAGTGTGTGCAGTTGGGGTGATATGGGTCCCCTGATACGTGAAGCTACGACTTTGACAGGTGACACGTACGTAAGCATCCTGTCTGATCACCCGCATCCACCCATGTCCATTGTGCATTCCCCCGCAATTGGGCAATTCCAGCAGGACAATGCGACACCCCACACGTCCAGAATTGCTGCAGAGTGGCTCCAGGAACATTCTTCTAACACTTTCGCTGGCCACCAGAGTCCCCAGACATGAACATTGTTGAGCAGATCTGGGATGCATCGCAACGTGCTGTTCAAAAGAGATCCCTACCACCTCGTACTCTTACGG
This sequence comes from Schistocerca serialis cubense, assembly GCF_023864345.2. Taxonomy (NCBI): domain Eukaryota; kingdom Metazoa; phylum Arthropoda; class Insecta; order Orthoptera; family Acrididae; genus Schistocerca; species Schistocerca serialis. Next base: position 220,014,859 of record NC_064639.1, on the reverse strand, counting down.
ATTCATGGACAGCCCTGCAGGATTCATGGTGTCAGTTCCCTGCAGCACTACTTCAGACATTAATCGAGTCCATGCCATGTCGTGTTGCGGCAGTCCTGCGTGCTCGCGGGTGCCTTACACGATATTGGGCATGTGTACCACTTTCTTTGGCACTTCAGTGAATTTGTCTTGTCAGTGTAAATCCATTCAGGTTAATATCTATTCGAAACACGAAGCATAAGGTGTTAAGAAGTAACAATCTTTCCGTAGATACGGAAATATAACTATAATTTCATAAAGTAAGAGCACGGCGGATGTCGGATATCGCGCAGCGGGCAGAATTTCGGCAGTTAATGCAATTAAGCAGGTTTAGGCGGGACGAGCGCGGCGGAGCGTGTCTGGCATACCGGCTCGTAATTAACGAAAGGCCGACGCGAAAAACAAATGAAACGCCGCCGGCTCCGCGGAAAATTGGTCATGCCTAACGCGATTAGCAATTAGCGAGTGTGCCCTGCGCTGTGTTGCAGGAACAACGGTCGTGCGCGGCCGCCGGCCAACTTCGCTTAGCTTAATTTGCTGCTGCACTTTATATGAGTGCAGAGCTGGCGGCACGGAAAATTATTTCTCGTATCATGATTAGAATTACGCACCGCAGCAGAGTCGCTTACATTTCAGTGAGGTTTATTTTCCGTATTATCATCGATTATGATGATAACTCTCTTTCAAATTCCAAAGGTTGTACGTGTAAAATACAGGGAGAGAAAGGCTATTTACAATTTGTACAGAAACCAGACGGCAGTTATGAGAGTAGAAGGGCACGAAAGGGAAGCAGTGGTTGAGAAGGGAGTGAAGACAGACAGGGTTGTAACCTATCTCCGATGTTATTCAATCTGTATATTGAGCAAGCAGTAAAGGAAACAAAAGAAAAATTTGGAGTAGGAATTAAAATCCATGGAGAAGAAATAAAAACTTCGAGGTTTTCCGATGACATTATAATGTTGTGAGACACATCTAAGGGCTCTGAAGAGCAGAAGGACGGAATGGAGAGTGGCCCATCGGGACTATCCGACCGCAGTGTCATCCTCAGCAGAGGATGAGGATAGGAGGGGCGTGTGGTCAGCACACCGCTCTCCTGGTCGTTACGATGGTTTTCTTTGACCGGAGCCGCTACTATTCGGTCGAGTAGCTCCTAAATGACTGCGTTATAGACAACATACAAGGCATATGCACGTCGCAGGTTGCCAAGCCCTGTCGCCTCCCAGGCGCATAACCAATACAAAAGGACGCCTAACATCACTGGGACGCGTCAGTGAAGAAAAGCAGTTCCCCATGACATGATCCATCGCCTGTAAACTTTTGATGGAATGACTTTGAAACATCATATATGTATGAGTCCGTGCTGAAAAGTAATGCCTGCGAATACGAAAACTTGAGCCACTCGAAGGAAGCTGACGAAATAAACACAAGCAAAAGATCAATATTGAAATAGATGCATAGGCTCGAACAATTTTATGTGCTGGTCAAAAGCGTGTTTTATGTTACATGAGAATAAATTTTCATTAAGTAGAGTTCGAAGTTTCTTTTACAAGGGAGTTGCGTTTCAGTCGATTTGGAATAGATCTGGAGATCGCGCTCTGACACGGTTTTATGAAAACAGGAATGACCTCAATAGAATTACGTACTGTATCAGAAAACCACTAACCACCCCACCCCTTATTATTCAAAGAATCTGGCGAATTTGCGTTCAATCTTCAGAGAAGCTAATTTGTCACACATCTCATTGGTCATAACGTCATATCCCCTGAAATATGTGTCGTACAGTGATGAAATTTTTTGGCTGGTTCAGTGGTCTATGTGGATACAGTTTGCAAAATGTGTTGCGAATAGAGTAACAGTAAAGAAGTAATACATTAAAAAGTCACGTCTGATGGTGGAGTTTCAGTGCACGAACAGTGAAAATGTGGTGAGGGAAAAACTTTTTTCTTTATTTTGTGAAGGGTTGTCAATGAGAAACAGTTTCGAAAAGGTTTGAAATAAAGCGTAAACTCTGCTGACAGTCGTCTCAAATACTGTACGATTATTTTTCGGGTAATTTGCGCGCCTTAAGCTATGTTGCCCCGAAATACATACACAGTTTCTAATCTTAATAGTTGATTGTTGTATTAAACCTTGAACGTAAGTTTATAACTCTCAATTCATTAGTTGATCATGACAACATTTTAAATTTTCATATTCTGTCAATGACTGAGCGGCTCAAGGGACAACGGTAAGCGCCACTGCGATGTATTTTGAGTGATAGCGCAATCGCTGCTACCTATGAGCAACAGAATATAATACACCAGGAAAGAATTTTAATTTCACTCATCAAAAGTCAGAGTGATACTTCATGGAAAACGCCAGTGACTGCCTGCAGTGAGAACATAATGACAAGCGGCAGGTAAAATGGCTGGTGCTAAGAGTGTGTGTTTCCCGAGATTATAGTCACATTTGACGAGTTATAAGAAAATGAAGATGTTCTTACTGATCCTGACATCTCTGACCAGGAGCCTGAGCACATTCCCAATGATTCAGATGGCTCAGTGGCATGTACTGTTGTACTTAGTATGTTTCGCAGACATAATGGTAAGTGCATGTTCATACCATTATGTTCCTGAAATACATGAAATATGAGTTTATTATTGAATGACTGCTGCTGAACGCTTGATGGTGTGTATATGCGTATTTCTTCATTTATATTCATACAAGTAATAATAATAATAATAATAATAATAATTCTAATAACAATAATAATGATAATAATAATACACTTCATTGCTATTCAGATAATATGCAAAGGATTTGGAATTAACCCTAATACCGAGTAGTCTGCCACTGTCTCAGGTACCTATGAAGGGGCTGAAGATCACGTAAAGAGATCTCGTAAAAGTTTGAGATCCATATCCAACTTAAGTTTAAGCATAAGAGGTTTAATACAGGGGAATAATATCTATCTCGTTCTGGGAAAACAGTTGGAAAAAGAACGTAGGACCTAAATGTCAATGTCTTCTTATATACTTCGAAAAATTGGTGAAATCAATGTGAAGCAAACGTTTAAGACGTTCTGGGTAATTGGTGACTTTGATGTTCAAAATGCATCTCGCTGTCAATCTAAGGAATGTATGCATGCAGAAGAATAGCTGTGAATACTCATCTTTACTCATCAGCGAGACATTATGTCATGACATCTATCGCAAAGTAAGTTTTAGGAAATATGGGAGGCAAAACCCAGTTCTTACACTCGGATTAAAATACGACGGATCCAGACTGACTGAAAGCCTCTTGTTCATCAAGGATTTTTATTGTCACTAAAACAAACATATTTGTACAATGGACACATCTGTGATTAAGGTGATGACAGATTAAGTACTTTCAAGCAAAGAGCTGTACAGTTAAGTCTTCTAATAACTCTGCATAAATTTGTATCTCCACAACAGTAATGTGTTATTTTTGTAAATTTAATGTTTTATAGTCTGTTTCATCATGTTCTTTTTATGTCTGTATGAACGGAAGTAGATGTTAAAATCCATCCAGAACAGCATGGTTGTTAGAATTAAATTATTCAGGTTTGTGAATCAATTGCAAAATTAACCTCTGCCTATCCATACTCCCATTCTGGCGCCTACCGATTAACTTGAGAGAAGGTGAACTTCTTAGCCAAGTAAACAAGTGTGTTATCCAGTATCAATGTAATTTTTTATTATTTGCATACGTGGTAATTATTTAGACTGTCATCCACAGTGTAGATTGGTATCCAAATGACTGAAGCCTAGCTTGTAGCCTTACATTTGGAAATTTTTTAACTTTAATAATTTTACAATTATGTTTGTAGATTTTTATAAACTACAAAATATTTTTCATATAGTAATTTATTGTGTATCAACTCACGGAAATTGCACCAAGTTGTAAAGCAGCTTCTACGTAGGCCCACTTGTGCAAGTAACCGTAATAAGAGTAAGTTTTAGCTTCTGTTTTAATAATTATTTTGCAATATTTTAGGAAAAGTTGTTTGGTAATCTTTTATCAACACGCGACAGGAATCATGCTGTAATTAAAATACATAAGTAATTTCAAGTAAAAAGTACGTAAATACACTAGCAACACGTGTCGCTGCCAAATTGTCAATATTTTCCGGCCGCAATCTGCCGGTCTCGCGGTGCCCTGGCTGCAATGAAGTACACAGCAGTGTGCTGTATGAGTCACAAACATTTGGCGAATTACTCTGTATGCTGTGAATCTAATCTTGACTTGCCGATGCATCGTTCATCTCGTCCCTCACTTACCTGGCAGGGTTTTATAAAGAGTACTTATACAGCAGGTTTAGGAGATACGCAATAACCTATCGAGGTATGCTGTAAGACGGTTTTGTTTTGAAAATGCACTTAATTTCATCTCTGTATAACTTCACACTGTATGGATGTATTCACAGATCTGAAGATGGTAACCATGCTTACCGAACCCGATAATCGATGGTAATGTTGTTTACAAGCGATCTTGGATAAGAAGTTGACCTTCTCTAACTAATTATTACAGATCGCTCTTTACGACTCAAGATGAGTAAACTAATGCTTACCACTTTGTTCCCCAGAGCATTATAATTACACAAAATACTGAAAAATATATGTTTGTTGCCCCTGTAAGCCTTTACATAGGTAGCCTGTAATTGGAAATGTGTACCGTTTAAGCAATTTAGTAACAGGGATTAACTTCGGAACATATTGCCACGCTTTGTGTCATGGAATAAATAATGAGTCAGCCACTCCTAACTGCACATAAGCAGATGACAAGTGCCGGTGAAATAGCGCTTCTGCACACGTTAGCTGCGTCCAGCACAGAGAAGGCGGTTATCGTTGAAACAACAGCTTTTTTGTTGTATCAGCTTTTTCCACTCCAGTTTAACCTGACCGCTCAGAATAACCAGTTTCTAAAATAAACAGTTTTTTGTTTATTATTCGTATCATTTCCTGCAATAAACGTACAAATCGAACAAAGACTGAAACATTTGGCTGTCTCATTTTTAAGACACACAGACCCAAAATATTCAATTAAGTAGTCAAATAAAAGAAAGCTTAGCCCGTCCACCATTTGTTACTTTTCTTGATAACTGATAGTAGTTGAATACTACAAAAAACACCCAGTGTTAGTGTGCTGATTCTAATTTTTTTATATTCTGCTAAGAGGTCATGCAGTAGTCGCAGATTATACTACTATATGGGTATTAGGACTACTCATTGCTAATGAGTGAAAATTGGGGTTTAGGAACTCAGTTTTTCGTGTTAATTTGTCTCTTTTCAAGGGCTACAAGCAGATAAAAGTATGTTATGGAGACACAGGCAGCAGATCACATACTTTCTAATTTTATTGTATACCATGAATGAATTTTCGTAAATTTTTAATTTGTTACTGTTTTATTATTCCATAGAAATGGCAGACAAATCTGTCAACTTTTAAAGCAAATGAAGCATTGTAGTTCACTGCTACTTCACTATTAAAATATTTTCAGGCCAATGGTACACAGAAACATGGAGATTATTGTCTCAGCAGTGGTGTACCAATCCTTATGCTATGCGTCCGTTGCTCGTTTCTGTCGGCATTATTACACTACTGGCCATTAAAATTGCTACAACACGAAGATGACGTGCTACAGACGTGAAATTTAACCGACAGGAAGAAGATGCTATGATATGCAAATGATTAGCTTTTCAGAGCAATCACACAAGGTTGGCGCCGGTGGTGCTGACACGAGAAAAGTTTCCAATCGATTTCTCATACACAAACTGCATTTGACCGGCGTTGCCTGGTGAAGCGTTTTTGTGATGCCTCATTTAAAGAGAAGAAATGCATACCATTTGTAGCCTATCGCGATTGCGGATTATCGTATCGCGACATTGCTGCTCGCGTTGGTCGAGATCCAATGACTGTTAGCAGAATATGGAATCAGTGGGTTCAGGAGGGTAATACGGAACGCCGTGCTGGATTCCAACGGCCTCGTATCACTAGCAGTCGAGATGACAGGCATCTTATCCGCATGGCTGCAACGGATCTTGCAGCCGCCTCTCGATCCCTGAGTCAACAGATGGGGACGTTTGCCAGACAACAACCATCTGCACGAACAGTTCGACGACGTCTGCAGCAGTGTGGACTATCAGCTCGGAGACCATGGCTGCGGTTACCCTTGACGCTACATCACAGACAGGAGCGCCTGCGACGGTGTACTCAGCGACGAACCTGGGTGCACGAATGGCAAAACGTCACTTTTTATGAATCCAGGTTCAGTTTACAGCATCATGATGGTCGCATCCGTGTTTGGCGACATCGCGGTGAACGCACATCGGAAGGGTGTATTCGTCATCGCCATACTGGCTAACACCCGGCGTGATGGAATGGGGTGTCATTTGAACAGTGGACGGTACGTTTCAGGTGTGTTACGACCCGTGGCTCATTCGATCCCTGCGAAACTCTGCATTTCAGCAGGATAATGCACGACCGCATGTTGCAGGTCCTGTACGGGCCTTTTGGATACAAAAAATGTTCGACTGCTGCCCTGGCCAGCAGATTCTCCAGATCTCTCACCAATTGAAAACGTCAGGTCAATGATGACCGAGCAACTGGCTCTTCACAATACGCCAGTCACTACTCTTAATGAACTGTGGTATCGTGTTGAAGCTGCATGGGCAGCTGTACATGTACACGCCATCCAAGCTCTGTTTGACTCAATGCCCAGGCGTCTCAAGGCCGTTAGTACGGCCAGAGGTGGTCGTTCTGGGTACTGATTTTTCAGGATCTATGCACCCAAAGTGGGTGAACATGTAGTCACATGTCAGTTCTAGTATAATATATTTGCTCAATGAATACTCGTTTATCATCTGCATTTCTTCTTGGTGTAGCAATTTTAATGGCGAGTAGTGTATTAAAATATCATTAGTCGCTTCTTCCGTTTTCTATAACAACACAACATTATTTCAAACCAATGCAAATTTTACGAATTCAAATTATTCCTTTTTCTAAAAAAAATTTATTTTATAATGATAATTTTTAGGACTATTGCTACAGCAAATTGATATTCCTTTTTTTAAAATCTGTTATTGGTAAACAATAAAAACACGGTTATTGAGAACTAAAATAGCGGTATCCGTTTTAACCAGTCAGTTTTTCCCATTCCTATGTCCTGGTGCCATGACTTAGGAAGTAGCGCGCCTGTGAGAGAACACTCGTGGACGCGAAGGTCCACTGTGGGCGAGCAGATAACGTCTGTTTTGCGGGGGGCACTCTAATCTGCAGCACGTGCAGCGTCCTTTCTGCGCGGGCGCCCCTGGCCCAGGTTTATTCTGCTACCTGGGACGCACGCGCGGGCGGAGTGCAGAGGGCTTAGTGTCCGCTGAAGGCTGCCCTCACAACGCGGGGACGCTCAGCGCGCGGTTACCGCAAGTCCTTAGAACGCTGGCAGTCTGTTGTCCGACCCCATTTTCATTTCCCGCATAAAGCTTGCGTGGACTTCCCCGGGTTTTACAGAGGCTTAGTCTGTGTGTGGGACGCACAAGGTAGCAGTTTTCGACGACGAGTTCACAGGATGCATCACAATAACCACGAGTAAGATGGCATGCGAATACAGCGTGTTTCAGGAGAAATAATAGAAGATAGTATAAGGACCAGTCGTTCCCAACGTTACTGAGATCATTACTGCCGAATACACAAGTGGCCATTAAAATTGCTACACCACGAAGATGACGAGCTGCAGACACGAAATTTAGCCGACAGGAAGAAGATGCTGTGATATGCAAATGATTAATCTTTCAGAGCATTCACACAAGGTTGGCGCCGGTGGCGACACCTACAACGCGCTGACATGAGGAAAGTTTCAAACCGATTTCTCATACACAAACAGCAGTTGACTGGTGTTACCTGGTGAAACGTTCTTGTGATGCCTCGTGTAAGGAGAAGAAATGCGTACCATCACGTTTCCGACTTTGATAAAGGTCGGATTGTAGCCTATCGCGATTGCGGTTTATCGTATCTCCACATTGCTGCTCGCGTTGGTCGAGATCCAATGACTGTTAGCAGAATATGGGATCGGTGGGTTCAGGAGAATAACACAGAACTTCATGCTGGATCCCAACGGCCTCGTACACTAGCAGTCGAGATGACAGGCTTCTTATCCGCATGGCTGTAACGGATCGTGCAGCCACGTCTCGATGCATGAGTCAACAGGTGGGGACATTTGCAAGACAATAACCATCTGCACGAACAGTTGACGACGTTTGCAGCAGCTAGGACTATCAGCTCGGAGCATCATGATGGTCGCATCCGTGTTTGGCGACATCGCGGTGAACGCACATTGGAAGCGTGTATTCGTCATCGCCATACTGGCGTATCACCCGGTGTGATGGTATGGGGTGCCATTGGGTACACGTCTCGGTCACCTCTTGTTCGCATTGACGGCACTTTGAACAGTGGACGTTACATTTCATATGTGTTACGACCCGTGGTTCTACTCTTCATTCGATCCCAGCGAATCCCTACATTTCAGCAGGATAATGCACGACCGCATGTTGCAGGTCCTGTACGGGCCTTTCTGGATACAGAAAATGTTCGACTGCTGCCCTGGCCAGCACATTCTCCAGATCTCTTACCAATTGAAAACGTCTGGTCAATGGTGGCCGAGCAACTGGCTCGTCACAATACGGCTGTCACTACTCTTGATGAACTGTGGTATCGTGTTGAAGCTGCATGGGCAGCTGTACCTGTAAACGCCATCCAAGCTGTGTTTGACTCAATGTCCAGGCGTATCAAGGCCGTTATTACAGCCAGAGGTGGTTGTTCTGGGTACTGATTTCTCAGGATCTATGCACCCAAATTGCGTGAAAATGTAATCAGATGTCAGTTCTAGTATAATATATTTGTCCAATGAATACCCGTTTATCATCTGCATTTCTTCTTGGCGTAGCAATTTTAATGGTTAGTAGTGTATAATGAAAATCAATTACATTTTGGATACTCCAATTTTTAAAATGACGAAAGACATATTCTCTTTTCGTGGGCGTTTCACTAAACAACGAAGTAAAGAGTCAATGAGACAATTGCTACTGCTTATTTCTAACAATCTTTTGAATACATCATGTTGAAGCAATTCTCAATGTATCGTGAATACTACCTACAAGTCCTTGCCAGGAAAGAACGCTATATGTCCACATGGATGGTAGACACTAGTTACAAAACATGCTACCTTTGCACCACTCCTCCCACCGACATTTGTTTGTTTCATACCCAGCACCCCGTTTAAAAGTAGCCAAATTAAAATATATACTCTATAGCAAATTAAAATATATGCTCTGCACTTATGGGTATTGTTTTTAAATCAGTTCATTGCTGGATTCCTTTCTTATGAACTGGCAGAAATTGGAAGACTACAGACTGCTGAAGCTTTGTGACTGACCACAGGCATTAATAATACTCGTAATAATACTGCAGCATAGGCCGCTCAAAAGTGTAATAGCCATTAGATATTTGTTATTTCGTCGTGCTAACAACTAGTTCATTTTTTATTGGCAAGTCAATAATGAATCAGTTTCTATTTTTTTGCGGGAACTACCTAAAACTGGTAGAAGGCATTTGCATGAGACGTTAAGCATATGTGAAGTACCATGTGTCAATTTTATTGTTAGATGCATGGTAAAAAAGTATGTTTGTAATGTAATGGGTAGACTGTGCGAGGAAGATTCTGTTCATATATTTGTTTCACACCTGTGACCTCCAACACATTGTGTCACGCCTTAATACTGGTGTTTGAAAAAAATAAAAAAGTAATAATTTGTGCGTGATGGATCAGTATTACAGTCTTACTGAATAATAATAATGATTTTTTAGAAATAATTTACTTTCATGATCGAAATGCAATTGACCTGTTTTGTTTTTACCTCTCAGAAAACAGGGGATAAGACGAATACAAGTTTTGTATTTTAAAATCTTTTGAAATTTTTGGATCCATAAATATGTTTTGTGATTTCTTCATTAATTTCTGTAAATGCTCTAGAGATTTCGAGATATTGTTTCGCTGGCAGCCCGATTGCCCCCCCCCCCCCCCCCCAAACGTCCATGGAGGACGAAACAACTATAAAGAAAAATATGCGCGATTTCCACTATATTCTTGTATGTGTAACACCGATATGTGCAGAAATTCTGTACGCGTTGAAAGACTACTACCTTCTTCTTCATTCAGGTTGTCACTTGCCACGTTCAGGTGAAATATAACTGTTGGACACAGCAGCAGTCTCTCGCAGGCCGCGCGGGGTAGCCATGCATCTAGGGCGTCTTGTCACGGTTAGTGCGCCCCCCCCCCCCCCCCCCCCCCGTCGGAGGTTCGAGTCCTTCCTCGGGCGTGTGTGTGTGTGTGTGTGTGTGTGTGTGTGTTGTCCTTAGTGCAAGTTAGTTTAAGTTAGATTAAGTAGTGAGTAAGCCTTGGGCCGATGACCTAAGCAGTTCGGTCCCATAGTCCTTACCATAAATTTCCAAAAAATGGTTCAAATGGCTCTGAGCACTATGGGACTTAACATCTGTGGTCATCAGTCCCCTAGAACTTAGAACTACTTAAACCTAACTAACCTAAGGACATCACACACATCCATGCCCGAGGCAGGATTCGAACCTGCGACCGCAGCAGTCGCGCGGTTCCGGACTGAGCGCCTAGAACCGCTAGACCACCGCGGCCGGCATATAAATTTCCAAAAAATTTTCTCTCGCAGTTTAGAGAAAACACTTCTTGAGTCTGGTACTCTGCGGTTGGGAAATTGTCTGCTGTGTTCTCTACAAACAGCAGAGTTTCCTTTGCTAATAACTGTACACAAGTACTGTTTTGGCCTACTCAGCATTTGTAAATATGTGCGGCATGCTGTAACTATACAGTAGAATTAGCCAACATATCAAAATCACTATTCTCTTTAGTGTAGGCAAATTAGACTTTTGCTGGCTAATAAATACGCGCCAGCTGGAAATAATTTTGTTCCATGTTAAGCATCGCAAATAATACTAAATGAGTTTGTGATGGTTTATGGCTTATGCTAAGCTTTTGAGGGACGAAAAACGAAGTTTTTCGCTTATAACTCAAAAACAATACGTCCTACAGAAAATTTCCAGTATCCCAAAATGAAAGATTGTAACGTTTTGCGTAGAATGAGCTACTTACAACTAAAACGGTTCAGCCACTTAGCCATAGCCGGTTGTCAAATGTCGGCCATTCTTACCAACTTAGCTGAAAACTCAGTTATGCTCACGTCCCAACGCCTGTAACTCATAAATGGCTATACATTATAAGTGAATGTCAATACAGTATAACAGCTTAAAGAATGTTTGTAAAAAAATTATGTCATCACTTTTATTTTGTAACAGGAATATTGTCCCATTAATAAAACCTTTCATTTGATATGTCGTTTTTTCATTTTTAAACCCGTTTCTTATGGCCTTGGACTGGCATGGTGTTGAATTAATATTAATACGTAGAGTCAACTACCTAGATAAGTAGGTAATTACCTAAATTGCCCTTACCTAAATTGCCCTTACCTAAATTTGCGACCGAGCGAGGTGGCGCAGTGGTTAGACACTGGACTCGCATTCGGGAGGGCGACGGTTCAATCCCGCGTCCGGCCATCCTGATTTAGGTTTTCCGTGATTTCCCTAAATCGCTCCAGGCAAATGCCGGGATGGTTCCTTTCAAAGGGCACGACCGACTTCCTTCCCCGTCCTTCCCTAATCCGATGAGACCGATGACCTCGCTGTCTGGTCTCCTTCCCCGAAACAACCAACCTAAATTTGCATGAATGTGGATTATTTGTCATTTAAAGATAACTTGACTTCACAAAAACATCTTACGAGGAATTTAGCGCTAGGAATACTTTCATGTTTTTATTTCTATCTTTGCAAAGGAGTGAGTGAATATTAAACTGCAGGAGCTTCTTTTTACGCAAAATGTTATGCTCTATTACTTTCATGGGTAACACTTTTCATTCAGAGTAGCCGTTTTTGAGTTACAGGCGCTGGAACGCAAACACCACACTTTTTCCGCCAAGATGCTAAAAACTGTCGATCTTTGAAGATCGATTGTTGCTAAACAGTTGAACCGATCTTTTAAGTACGTTATTCACCGCGAAATATTATGCTCTTTCATCATGGTGTGTAGGTTTCATGATTTTGTGTAGGATGCATCGTTTTCGAGTAATAAGAGAACAAAGATTTCTTGGTTTTTCGGCCCTGAAAAGTTTAGCAGAAGCCCGAAACCGAAACAGATTCGTTTAACTTTTATCTGGGAAACTTTAAGTCGATTAATACACTATGTGATCAAAAGTATCCGGACATCCCCAAAAACATACGTTTTAATATTAGGTGCATTGTGCTGTCACCTGCTTCCAGGTACTCCATATCAGCGACCTCAGTAGTCATTAGACAGCGTGAGAAAACAGAATGGGGCGCTCCGCGGAACTCACGGACTTCAAACGTGGTCAGGTGATTGGGTGTCACTGACGTCATACGTCTGTACGCGATATTTTCACATTCCTAGAAGTATCTCGATCCACTGTCTCTGATGTGATAGTGAAGTGGAAACGTAAAGGGACACTTACAGCACAAAAGCGTACAGGCCGACCACATCTGTTGACTGACAGAGGCCGCCGACAGGTGAAGAGGGTCGTAACGTGTAATAGGCAGACATCTATCCAGACCATCACAGAGAAGTTCCAAACTGCATCAGGATCCACTACAAGTACTATGACAGTTAGGCGGGAGATGAAAAACTTGGATTTCATGGTCGAGCGACTGCTCATAAGCCACACATCACGCCGGTAAATGCCAAACGACGCCTCACTTGGTGTAAGGAGCGAAAACATTGGACGATTGAACAGTGGACAAATGCTGTGTAGAGTGACGAATCACGGTACACAATGTGGCGATCCGATGGCAGGCTGTGGGTATGGCGAATGTCCGGTGAACGTCGTTTGCCAGCGTGTGTGGTGCCAACAGCAAAATTCGCAGGCGGTGGTGTTATGGTGTGGTCGTGTTTTACATGGAGGGGGCTTATACCCCTTGTTGTTTTGCGTTGCACATCACAGCACAGTCCTAAATTGATGTTTTAAGCACATTCTTGCTTCCCACTGTTGAAGAGTAATTCGGCGATGGCGATTGCATCTTTCAAAACGATCGAGCATCTGTTCATAATGCATCGCCTGTGGCGGAGTGGCTACACGACAATAACATCCCTATAATGGACTGGCCTACACAGAGTCCTGACCTGAGAAGACCTTTTTGGATGTTTTGGAACGACGACTTCGTGCCAGGCCTCACCGACCGACATCGATACATCTCCTCAGTGCAGCACTACGTGAAGAATGGGCTGCCATTCCCACAAGGAACCTTCCAGCACCTGATTGAACGAATGTCTGCGAGAGTGGAAGCTGTGTTCAAGGCTAAGGGTGGGCCAACACCATACTGAATTTCAGCATTACCGATGGAGGGTGCCATGAACTTGTAAGTCATTTTCACCCGGGTGTCCGGATACTTTTAATCACATAGTGTATTATTTCAGCTCGTGCATATTTATTGCCCAGCGCGATCGTTTTTCCACCTAATTCTCCTCGACTAATTATCGAAAACTCATGTCCGACTTTAGAAGCTGAACTTCAAAATATAAATGACGATTATAAATAAATTCATAGCAACTGTAGTATCAACATACGAATTGAAAAGTTATAGCTGTATTCAGCTGTATCTCTGTAACCAATAATCATTGAAAACGTCTTCTATGGAATTTTTTATCCGAATTAACCTCGTAAAACGTTTACTGTTCCTCCAGAAACGCCCTGTATATGCCCAGAGATGCTCCAGGTTACTCTCCTATTGAAGAAATAATTATGGAGGGAACGTCAGAGTTTATCATAATTCTATCAGATTCTTGTTTTATTTTGTCATTATTCTTCTGCCATACATTATGAAGCCCGCCACGGCGACATCTGCTGTCGCAACCTCTTCATCTATGAGTAGCATGAACACCCAATGACATCATTTGATGGATATATAGTCTAAAACCTTAACACAGAACTCCTCCAGCTGCGCATTTCGATTCGGCCGCGCATTGTCATCCATAAAAATGAAGTCAGGGTCAAATGCACCCCTGAAAAGAGGCACATGCGGAAGGAGTACAGTATCACAATAACGTTGAACCACAAGTACATTGTGTTAAAAAATGTTAAAATGTGTCTGAAATCTTATGGGACTTAACTGCTAAGGTCATCAGTCCCTAAGCTTACACACTACTTAACCCAAATTATCCGAAGGACATACACACACACCCATGCCCGAGGGAGGGGGGGGGAGGGGGTTGTTTGGGGAAGGAGACCAGACAGCGAGGTCATCGGTCTCATCGGATTAGAGAAGGATGGGGAAGGAAGTCGGCCGTGCCCTTTCAGAGGAACCATCCCAGCATTTGCCTGGAGTGATTTAGGGAAATCACCCCGAGGGAGGACTCGAACCTCCGCCAGTACATTGTGTTCAAAGGTTTAGAGATCACTAAGACATGAAACATTATGCCTCTCCATACCATAACAAATGAACCACCAAAACGATGGTTTTCGACTATCCTTGAAGTATCCTAATATGACGAGACGTAGGAATACGTAATGCTACAAGGAACATTGTCGAACAGACTGTATTAAATGTATTGGGTGGTCGAAACAGATTACGGCATTGCGACATGTTTATATGTTTGGAGCTCTCTCTATTCGTAGGGAGCTGTTGCGTCATGCAAAGGTTGCGAAATCACCTTTTCCTGTGTAAAATTTAGTTGGCAAACAGTCGTATCATTCATAAGACCTGCGCTATATTTTTGCACATACAAGGTCCCTGTGACGTATTAACAATCAACGCGGTGAAATGACGAAACACTCAGCTTCTAATGAGAAACAGATTTCGACGTACTTGTGTACAGATTCTCCACAGGGAAAATATCTGACGCGCAATTCAGCGGTGACAGACGCTATTAGCGCGTTATCAAAAATCGATTCATTAAGAGGTCGCGGATAATGAAGCCCCCTCTCGGCCAACGCCCAAACAAAGCGAATGGGAGTGCTAATCAATAGGGCTCGCGTTAATCAAGTGCGCGTAGCGGCCTGGCAATGTGCGTTGTGCTGTGGTGTGGTGTGGTGTGATGTGAAGTGCTAAAGCCTCAAGTACTCGGCAACTCTGCCACCTCCAAACCTGCACGCTCCCACTAGTGGCATAGTCGCGAAATACCATCCAATCCAGTGTGTGTGTGTGTGTGTGTGTGTGTGTGTGTGTGTGTGTGCGCGTGTTCTGATGATAATTAGGGTACTAAGCGACGAAGTTATTAACCGCCTACAGACACACTCATAGAATGAATGACAGCACTGCACTTAAATAAAATTACAAATTTAATTTAATATTTTAGGACCACGAAGGATTTTTCAACGGCGGAAAAATCTGTTAAAGCACAGATGTACGAAATTTTTCTATATCCATTGACTAATCATTTAGCGAGAGCGTAGTTACAAATAATTTGTAGGAGGGTAAGTAAACGATTAAACAAGGTGAAATCACAAATCAATACCATTAGCTGCTGACAGGCGTTGATATACATCAACGGGGACAGTTGAAAATTTGTGCCCCGACCGGAACCCGGGATCTCTTGCTTACATGGCAGACGCTCTATCCATTTTTTTTTCTTTTTCATTTTGTTCGGTATTGTTCGTTGCGTTTGGCCTGGGCGGACGTCGCAAGACATCCGCTCAAGTTGATCGATGATTCCTTTACTGCCGGCCGCGGTGGTCTAGCGGTTCTAGGCGCTCAGTCAGGAACCGCGCGACTGCTACGGTCGCAGGTTCGAATCCTGCCTCGGGCATGGATGTGTGTGATGTCCTTAGGTTAGTTAGATTTAAGTAGTTCTAAGTTCTAGGGGACTGATGACCACAGATGTTAAGTCCCATAGTGCTCAGAGCCATTTGATTCCTTTACTCACTTTTTTATTACAGAGGGCGAGCAGCCCTCTGACCGAACACGCTGAACTACCGTGACGGCGTCCATCTGAGCCACCGAGGGCACAGAGAATAGTGCGACTGCAGGGACTTATCGCCGGCACGCTCCCCGTAACGCCCACATTCTCACCCCATGGCTGCACGGTCACCAGTGGCATCTGTTCTTTCGGACATGTCCGAAAGAACAGATGCCATCAAGATATCGTTAAGGCTAACCGGCTGATGACCTTCAGTGCGGATGCACACGATTTGCCTGAACTCTTACGGGTCTCGGTGGATTGTCTGCCGCGAGTAATGGGTATAATGGCAGGGGCACTACGATTGTAGTGTGTGGACTGTAAGTTGAGAATGTTGGTCTCACGTGGAGTGTGCCGGCGATACGTCCCTGCATTCGCACTATCCTCTGTGCCCTCGGTGGCTCAGACGCATAGAGCGCCTGCCATGTACGCAGGAGATCATGGGTTCCGGTCCCGGTCGGGGTACACATTTTCAACTGCCCCCGTTGATGTATATCAACGCCTATCAGCTTCTAATGGTATTGATTTAATTTTAATTTCATTCTCGAGAGCTGCACAATCACCAATGGCATCTGTTCTTTCGGACATGTCCGAAAGAACAGATGCCATCTTCATATCTTCATAGTAAACAAGTTGTCTCGAACGTTATGGGTCCAACTGAAACATGTGATAGTGAATCCGCCATCTATTATACTTAGATAGGGAACCTGCGGTCGGAAACGCAATATGTGTTGTGGACACACGGCATACATCACATAACATCAACCTAACTCATAATAATTGCTCAAAGCGATGACCACCAGTTTTGCAACGCAGTCCCCACGCCACCCACATCGGTGGTCACTAACAACGATTCTCTGTCTTGGGTACCGGTGGGTACTGTCAAAGATCGCCTAATAATACCTTATTTGTTGCCTCCCCATTTGACTGGTCCATGTTACCTGGTGTTCCTGCGAGATGTACTGTCAGTTCTTGGAGGCTGTACGCCATGTTGTCCGCGAAAGGATGAGGCTTCAAAACAACAGTGCACCATCCCACTTCCATATTAATGTCCGCAATTCGTTGGATTGGAAGGGGAGACACTGTCCCACGGCCAGCGTGATCGCCAGGTCTCGCGCCTCTGGACTTTCCTCTGGGGTTACATCAAGACGTTGGTGTATGAAACCCCCGTGGAAACTGATGAATTTGATCCAATGGTTTGACACACCCTGTAGGAGGCACTGACTACCTGGTCCTGCTCTGTACAGGTAGCAGCCAAATGAACTTTGAGGCCTAGTGTGATTTGTTTGGAGGAAACAAATAAAATTCCAAGAACCATGATAAGTATGTGAATATCATGACTTTCACGTAACTTACGCAATGTAAGCAGTGCAGGCCAGAAAAGTTGTCTGGAGGTATGAATGTTATGAGTAGCAAACTGAATTGGTGTTTGGAATGACACCTCATGGCAATAATGTGAGCACATCGTGATGTAAGTAATTTGTTTACAACCAATGTAAAATTTTATGCGAATCGTGGGGGTGTATGTGTGTGAGTGATTCAGTATGGATCGAAGATTGGTTGATGTGGCACAAATAAAAGAAGGAATAAGAAGAAGCACGTATGATCTAAATGTCCAGCTCGTATTACAGTACTCCTCTTATGATGCTTAGTTCGCACTGTGATGCATTGTTCACACTTACGTCTCACTTATTTGTAGTGGTCTCTTTATGGCAGACTTCTTGGCTATTCCACGCAGAGAATTGTGATCACATCTAGGTTTGATTCGAGGAAAGCAGAAAGCTTATAACACTACAACGCAACGTCTCATGTATTTTTCAGCAACCTGGTTTCCTGATTTCTCGATTTCATCATGTTATATATATATATATATATATATATATATATATACATATATATATATATATTGTGTTTATTAAAATGTAATGTATGTTGATAGGATAGGTAAGAATTATTTACGTAAATCGTTGTCGTAAACGCGCTGCCATGTCAGGGAAAATTTTTGTTCTGTAAATATGGAGGTAATAAAAGGAGATGGATCTATAGACTTACCCTGTACGTTGCTTCGAAGCTAGCGCCATCTTAAATAGCCCAAAACATTAGCAGACTACTATTTTCAGTTGCTTCCTGTTCGTTATTTCTGTCGTATGCAAGCAACAGCTGTTTTAAAAACTAAAAATTACACTGATTGCGTGAATAACAGAGTGTAAGGAAGGCGATTTCGAACGTTTTTTCCGTTCTTTAACGCATATTTGCTTTAGTAATACATCTCGTTTGGCCTCGTTAATGTAACTTGTTGGAAGAGCGGGCATGATGAGAAAAGGATGCTTTCCTAAAGCATTTAATTCCACTTTTACTGTGCTTGAATCGATAGCAAATGAAGCTAGAACTCTGAAACCAATGCTTGTTTGCTTAGTGGTACCGCTCCTTTTCCGTCACATATTCAGCTTTCAGCTCGTGTCCTCTGTTTTAATGTTAACGTTTGCAAAAGAGTCCATAAACGTGCGCAGTGGGAAAACAAATAAGGCATGCTATCGTATCTTGTGCTTTTCAAAAAAGTGAACCATTACTGAAATTTCAAAAATGCAAAACTGCATAGCGGTATACCTCCTTGCAAAATAGAGTTCTTGTTTTATTAGATTGTCAGTGAATTAGATCACCCACATTTTACCATTCTAAAATCTTGTCTATGATGCGTCATTCAGTGTGTGACCACTAGTAGCAGTTTACAGGGTACGAAAAAGATATAATTTTTTAAACATATTCTAGCTATGTGCAGTGCTACAAATATAATCAAGAAAATGGTTTCGAACGCTTACGAACCCATAAAACGAGGTTTTGTTTTAACGTGTAGGTAAGTCATTTTCTAATAATGGTATCCTAATCTGCGTAACATGGAGACCTACCTTCCCAATAGTAGCCTGTTTGCTCTTTCTCCCGAAATATTTCTCGCCAGTAACTCACAGTTTTTCAGGAATAACCATACATATCACAATTAGAATGTACGTCTATTTTGATCATCTGCTTGATTTTAATTTTGAGTTTCGTTTCGAGATTTTAAAAGTGTATAAGCCTGTATCATGCTTTGTGATATACCAATAGTACGTTAGTTCCATGTTCTATGAACCACTTACATGACTAATTGTAATGATGTGGAAAGAGTCATTTTATATTAACATCAATTTTTTGTAATTATGCCTCTGTGCTGGTCATTTATTAGCTTTTTGTTTTTGTTTAAAGACAGGCATATTAATTACTAAACCTACCCCTTACATTACACATTTACACATTACAATAATAGTCTTCTGTGGAATACTAGGAGTTGTCAAAGAGAAACATTTTCAGTTTAGTTTCAAATTTTACTTTGCTTCCTGTCAGGCATGTTACATCAATGAATAAGTGGTGGAAACTTTTGTTGCTGAATCGTAAACCTCTGTTTGTGCTACAGACAACCTTAATATGACATAATGAATGTCATTTTTTTATTCGAGTATTGTAATTTTGTACATCATTGTTCTTGTTGAAGTGCAGTGTATTATTTACAACTAACTTCTTGAGGGAATAACTAGACTGTGAAACGGATAGATTGCCACTCACACGCCTAGCAGCATCCACGCATGACGAAAAGAGTGTCTACATAAATTTTCAGCCAAAGCCTTAAGGAAAAGGAGATCTGGACAACGAACAGTTATCGGCGGGAGGAGTTAAGGGCATGAGATGTTGCACCAGTAATCAGTGCTGTTACGTAGCCGTGTGTTTTTCGGGGACGAGACCAATTTGCGATTAGGAAGGCAATGAAAAACATAGGAAAGAAGGGAACTAATGGACACTGGGTAAAGTACAGGAAACTTGAAGCCAAAATACAGAATTAAAGCCATCGCAGTATAAGTAAACAGCGCAACCTTCACTCATGTGTACAAAATAAAATGCTGCTTGAACTTGATACTGCTTGAATGTGAATCCTTTAAACTTTAGGTTACGATCAGATCGAGTAGTACACCCGTAAACGACGCAGGCTGGCAGTTTTAATGAAACAACTGGTCTCTACATGATCAAAGCACCCAACAAGGTCGAAACAGGGCACGGAACGTAAGAGTAACGTCATGGGGCAACGCGGGGAACCATGCAGGTATGAACGTGTAGAAGGTAATATTCTGGACTGTATTAGATGGCTGCCGTAGGCTTAACGTTTATCACGTAATAAACGTAATGAGACCTCTCTTCTTTTTTTTACAATCATGTTTATAAAGCACAGAGAATATCTCTTGTGTAACGTTAATATCGTTGGCACGAGTACGCGCAGTCAAGGAAGCGAAAGCAGGGAAGTACACTATATGATCAAAAGTATCCTGACGTCTGGCTGAAAATGACTTACAAGTTCGTGGCGCCCTCCATCGGTAATGCTGGAATTCAATATGGTGTTGGCCCACCCTTAACCTTGATGACACCTTCCACTCTCGCAGGCATACGTTCAATCAGGTGCTGGAAGGTTTCTTGGGGAATGGCAGCCCATTCTTCAAGGAGTGCTGCACTGAGGAGAGGTATCAATGTCGTTCGGTGAGGCCTGGCACGAAGTTGGCGTTCCAAAACATCTCAAAAATGTTCTATTGCATTCATGTCAGGACTCTGTGCAGACCAGTCCATTACAGGGATGTTACTGTCGTATAACCACTCCACCATAGGCTGTGCATTATGAACAGGCGCTCGACCGTGTTAAAAGTTGCAATCGCCGTTCCCGAATTGCTCTTCAACAGTGGGAAGCAAGAAGATGCTTAAAACGTAAAAATAGGCCTGTGCTGTGACAAAGCCAATCAAAACAAAAAGGGGTGCAAGCCCCCTTAGTGTAAAACACGACCACACCATAAACCACCACCTCCGAATTTTACTGTTGGCACTACACACACTGACAGATGACGTTCGCCGGGCATTCGCCATACCCACACCATGTCATCGAATCGCTACATCGTTTACCCTGATTCGTCACTCCATACAACGTTTTCCACTGTTCAGTCTTCCAGTGTTTTCGCTCTTCACAACAAGCGAGGCGTCGTTTGGCATTTACCGGCGAGATGTGTGGCTTATGAGCAGCCGTTCGACCATGAAATCCAAATTTTCTCACCTCCCGCCTAACTGTCATAGTACTTGCAGTGGAGCCAGATGCAGTTTGGAATTCCTGTGTGATGGTCTGGATAGATGTCTGCCTATTACACGTTACGACCCTCTTCAACTGTCGGCGGTCACTGTCAGTCAGCGGATGAGGTCGGCCTGTACGCTTTTGTGCTGTACGTGTCCCTTCACGTTTCCACGGCAAAATCACGTCGGAAAGAGTGGACCTAGGGATGGGTGACACAAGTGACACGCAATCACCTGACCATGCTTGAAGTCCGTGAGTTTCGCGGAGCGCCCCATTCTGCTCTCTCACGATGTATAATTACTACTGAGGTCGCTGATATGGAGTATCTGGCAGTAGGTGGCAGCACAATGCACCTAATATGATAAACGTATGTTTTTGGGTGTGTCTGGGTACTTTTGATCACATATTGCAGCTGCTAAGCATCTATGGTGTGGCGCAAATACCGGAGTGTTTAGCATCTAAAATGTTGTTGTAATATGTGGCCAGGCAAATTATAAGTAAGAAAGCGAGTGTGTGGGTACAATACAAGGTGTCAAGAAGATTTTGGAAGTAATGAAGAATACTGTGTGGCCCAAATTTATTCAAGTTGCTCGCTACTCAAGAAGAGCCCGCTGCCATTAATAGATTTCATAACAAACACTACTCAGCACCACAAGCAACACACCGCGAAGTAAGACTCAGTATTTTGTAGCTGTGTAATAACCAAACCAACGTAATAGTAACGTTTTGGAACATTACAGTCTGTTTTGTGCAAAGAACAAACTTGTCGAGAGAGAGTTCAGTGTCCCGAATTGTTAACCATCAGCAGGGTCCTGTCTTCACCATAAATTTCGGGGAAGTCACAAGTGAAAGAAATAATCAAAATAGGACAAATCTAGTTCAATTTACAGTGAATTTTCAATAAAGTACTTACAGTGTTCAGAAGCAGTATTAACTATAGTGGTTTAAATAGTATTGCACTACTACTGCAGACAATCACTTTAAATTAAAACTGATTTAAAAGAGCTTCATGTTATACAACAAAAGTATGCTCGCTTCCTTGTAGGCAAAGTGGTATTAGAAATTTGTTATGTTTTACAAATAATGTAAAAAAAGTCACGTAACATTAGGACTGAGAACAATCGTTCCCATGACTGAAAGCTTTTTTAACATTAGTCTGAAAAACAATTATTTGCAATATCACGGCCGCCCGGAGTCGCCGAGCGGTTCTAGGCGCTACAGCCTGGAACCGCGCGACCACTACGGTTGCAGGTTCAAATCCTGCCTCGGGCATGGATGTGTGTGGTGTCCTTAGGTTAGTTAGGTTTAAGTAGTTCTAAGTTCTAGGGGACTGATGACCTCAGCAGTTAAGTCCCATAGTGCTCAGAACCATTTTTTGCAATGTCACGAGTAAAGAATAACAATTAGTTCTGTCATGATTAAGCATATTTTAAGACACATAGCATTATCGTGAGCTACATAACACAGTACAGTTTCGACTAAGTGTTCCTAGTCATCAATTATTATTGGTGATCATTGTGGTAACTAACTTTATTGCATTCCAAATTAACGTCTTTTGGGTTCAGGTCAAGTGTGTCTTTTATATGTAAGTTATCGTATCTTCATTTTGTCAAGTTGTCGCTGTGTCGCGTGACCTCGACGCCATTATAGTCATTAACTAAGATTTAACTATTGCTCGTTTGTAACTGCAATCCAAATTCATTCAAACCATATGCCGGCATGAATTATGGCTTACTACAGAGAAACTTTAATTTATTACCACTTTTTACATTTCCGTCATTGTTGTACGCAGTAACTCATGCGATTGTGATCCGGTAGTAACTGCCTACACCGACGGAAGTTTCATTACTCTACATTAATCACTTTTTTTGTGCTGCGATTTTGTTTCCTCGGTGAATTTACAAATGCTGAACGTGCCTAAGCATTATTTCATTAACTGAATTTTTCTGTCGGTGCTTGGCAGCATTCTAATATTAAACAAGAACACACTTCCTAATGTTCTCCAAAAATTATATTTAATTGGTCGCGAACCGGCTTTCGTCTGTTCAGCCAATCTACAGGTGACAACGTCGCGAACATAGGTAAACATGATGTGCGACTTGCACAGATATTATTGGTATAGAAGATACAATAACGAGAAAGTGTTTGTATCGTAAAACAGTACTTTTTGTCGCATAGAAGTAATGAAGTGAACTAAGGGGGAGGGGTAAACTAAGTTTTTATGTGGAGATACACCTAACAAAATATGAGTCAGGTACCTATTGATGAGGTATTCAGTTGAATGAGGAAAAAATAAATTTAAGGCACACCTCGACTAAAAGAAAAGATCGATTCATAGGACACATAAGGGAATCGTCAATGGAGGAAAGTTTGTGTGTGGCGGGAGTAACAACAGTAGAGGGAGACCAAGACATGGGTATAATAAGCAGGTACAAAATGGATGTAGCTTGTAGTAGTGATGCTGATATGAAGAGGTTGACATAGTACAGACTAGCGCGTAGATTTGCATCTACCAGCCTTCAAAATCAAGACCACAATAACAACTACAGTAAAAAATGTAGAATGTTTTAATATAATTACTTAACAATATGTTTACGTCAGTGATTAGCACATTGTGTTACTATAACTACTGTGCAATTGGCAATTCGGGGAAGTACATCTGAAAGTCTTAGAAACAGCTGTGTCTACCAACAGGTTTTTTACATCTATAGTATAGGCTCGGCGACCCCCTGGTGCTCTTGAAGAGGAGTATGTTATGTGCAGGCACCGGGTTTCACCCTCTTTCTCTCGTCATCTCCCGCAGTAATATCCAGTATGACAGTACGCTACAAACCTATCTATTACAGTCACCGAGCGAGGTGGCCCAATGGTTACCACGCTGGACTCGCATTCGGGAGGACGACGGTTCAAACCGGCGTCCGGTCATCCTGATTTAGGTTTCCCGTGATTTCCCTAAATCGCTTCAGGCAAATTCCGGGACGGTTCCTCTGAAAGTACCCGACCGACTTCCTTCCCCATTCTTCCCTAATCCTACGGCCATATGACCTCTCTGTTTGGTCCCCTTCCCCAAACCAACCAACAAACCAACCAACCTATTACAGTTACCTACACTCAACACATACACTTCCGTACACAGCTCTCATACTTCGCGAAGGAAAAGTGGCTACGGGCGCGAAGGGTAGAGAAAATCTTTCCAACGAAGCGGCTGGACCTGCCCTTCGGGGTCTCCCAGCGATACATGCAGTACGACTGAACTTTAATTAGTGTAGGGTATGTTCCTCTCTCTATTAGCCTACTCAGCTTTATGTGGTTAAGCCATACCTGTGCACTATTAATATTTTTCTCTTGAATTAAATATTTGTTACCTGAAAGAAAAGAAAGCGGAATTATCTTAATAACGGCAGCTGAAATGAAAATCGACGTAATCAGTGATTGCTGGCTCGCTACTAACAAGGCGATGCATGACCGTGAGAAGAAACCAGTAATTCAATGTCAGTATTTGCTGTGCATTGCAGTGATTCTTTAAAAGGTATTAGACATCGTAATATGAATCTAGAGTAAATAGAAGTTCTTTAATAATGGATTAAAACCAGTGTTGACCGCAAAAATATTTATTTCGGTGGTTACCAGTTTCGGTCAATGTTTGACCATCCTCCGGCTCTCTCATCATGATGGTAGGCGGTGGTGGTGAATGGAGCGGGTGTTGTAACTCCACGTAGTTGACATTCGTGAAGTTATAGCACCCACTAAATTCACCGCCACCGCCTGCCAGCATGGTATGTGGGCCCGAGGATGGTTAGACACTTACAGAAACTGGTTAGCAAGGAAATAAATTTTTGCGGCCGAGACGGTTCTTAACCCATTTATACCTTTAGCCAGAAAGCCGTTTCACCACGAGAAATGTTCTAAAAAATTACATGTGTAAGTTCTTTTATTGAACATGCAATGTGCGTTCAAGGCTGCACCAATGGCGGCCGATCAGTAGCATCACCATATTAGTAGCGTCCAATGTAACTCGACGCTCAGCGTTAAAAAAATCAGCAAAAATATTTAAAAATCAAAGTTACGACAAGAAATAATGATGATATTAACTAAAAACATTCTGCGGTTCAAGCGAATATTATTAGGCTAAGTAATAATAATAACAATGATAATAAAAGAAAGCACCTGATGCTAGTAATTCAGACGTAGGAAACTAAACTGACGAGAAAGTCATTCAGGAAGGGGAACAAGACTCAGCAATTGTTTTTCAAACAAAATCAAAACAAATTTCCTGTAGTATACTCCCTATATTTTACAAATATTTTCAACATTATCGGAGAATTTGTTAGACTTATATCCTTTTTTATGTATTGTTCTATTATTGGACACTTGTACCACGTCGGATTTGTTGGTCGCAGCACGTTTGATCCGCCTGCGAAATGGCATCAGTTGCTACTGGTCAACTCTCGTGGGCTACAGTCTCAGGGTCATTCTGTGTTAAACCTGTTTTGTAAATTTTTAAAACTCCTTGCCGTTTTAAAAATTCCCTGTTTTCGTATTACTTTGTTTTTCGAATTAGTTGATAAATTTGGGTACTGATATACGCAATGTAAAAATCTTCTTCACTTTATGTATTAGGCAAATTGCCTGTTACGGTATCCATCTCTTGCATGGTTCTGAGGATAGACCGAGTACTGCAAGTACGTTTATTGGGTCTCTGAAAGTTGTACTGGCCTATTGTAGGTAAGATTGGTGATGGGACTCCAGTCTCTGATATTTACCAGCTACAGCTCGTAACTGACATTAGTAAATATGGTATGTAAGAGTATGAAACGCTTTTATTAAAATGTTTTCCTTTTTTTTAGGATGGCAGGGGCAGCATGATACCAATGGCATCACCTCCCCTTTACGCTTGGAAGCACGCCTGGTGAGGCTGTACACAAGAGTTGTTGTATCAGCATACCAACGTGATGTAACTCTAAACTGGCAGCCACAGCCGCCCGTTTTTGTGGCCAGTCGAGAGGCTATCTGCGCGGAGTATGAAGTTGGCCGACCGGGACCGGGAGGGCTTAAAGGTCGCAGGTAAACGTGAAGACTCCGCCGAGAAAGTTTTCCCTATGAAACTGAGAAACTGGGAGCGACCCTTCCTCCCCCCCCCCCCCCCCCCACCATTCACCCAGCAAAGTTGCGCCAAGAGCCGACTAACGGGCCCAAGGCAGATACAACGCAGCGGACGGAGCGAATTTCGTTATTCAAATATTTCATCTCGTTTCATTTCGGGACGATGAGGAACTGGGTCGTTTTGACGGTAAAGTAAGTGCGGGCTCCAGACGAATCCACAGCGGGGTGAATATTTTACCAAACAACGAGCGGATGAAGTCTGGAGAAGACCGATTTGCTTTTGCTGCGTGTAAAGACATACGAAATTCGAGGCATTGACACACAATTTGTTTCTCTTCTTTTTCAATTTATAGTACACATTTACTATGAAACATCTCAGTATATGCGCCAATTTGCTACAAAGGTAACACCCAGTGCCACTTCTTACTGACGAGTGGAAATATTTCAGTTTCTTATTGTCTGTGCAAAACTTTAATTTTTTATTCTTTTTCAACGATATATTTTGACAATTTGTTAATGATTTAAATCATACGTAAATATTAGAATATATAACATGAAAGTCAATATTTATTTATAAATAGTAAGTGGTAGCATTCCAACCTTTTTTTTGTCCTACACTTAGTGAAACAGTGGGTTTCGAGAGACAATGCCCCCATCCTCAGGCTCTGAAACACAGTTCATGTAGAGCTGTGAGAGGACAGAAAAACGATTGACTGTTAACGGTTATTACTGCTCAAATGTAGAAACCGCTACACCTCATTCTTAAAATGGATCATACTACATTTGTAAACATTTTGTTAACACTACATAGGGTGCTGTACGAGGTAGGGCAAATATATCATTTGCTGTTGAATGAGGTCCGTACAGTCAGTGACTGGAAGTATCTGTCAACGGAAGCGGTGTGTATTGGTGAAGAAATATGTGTGGGTAGCTGTATATCAAAATATTAGCCATAAAATTGGTAGCACTTCGAGACAGAGAGAGGAGAGAGAGAGAGAGAGAGAGAGAGAGAGAGAGAGAGAGAGAGAGAGAGAGAGAGAGAGAGACGAAAATCGTAACCTGTCACTAAAAGTACATTGGACTATG
Organism: Schistocerca serialis cubense; assembly: GCF_023864345.2. NCBI lineage: Eukaryota > Metazoa > Arthropoda > Insecta > Orthoptera > Acrididae > Schistocerca > Schistocerca serialis. The sequence continues at coordinate 219,987,476 of NC_064639.1, read as the reverse complement.
CTGCATACATCCAGCTGTTCAGACAATTTTGTCAATTGGAGTTCCCTACATTTCTTGAATGATTTTAATTTTCAAAATAAACTTTTGTGAGTGGCGAAAACATAAGTCACAGTTTTAATGATTACTTGATAAGTCATGATAAAACTAAAACTGTAGTGAAATATTATACTGTTTGCACAAAACCCCGTCGATACTGGGCGTGGCAGATAATGGAAACAGCCACAAATGGGAAAATGACTTAAAAGACGCTCCCATCAGCTACCGCACTCAATGTGAACTTCGTTTCGCGAATAGGAATAGAAATGAAAAGAACTGACTGTTAAACTGACATGAAAAGATAACTATGACTTTTGTCACTTAAATATTTAATGCTAAAATTCATATGCAAAGAGCATATTTTTACTTCATGAAATAGATAGGTAGCACTATGTATCATCATATCATAACTATGATTTTTGTCAATTAAATATTTGATGCTAAAATTCATATATAAGGACCATATTTTTGCTTCATGAAATACACTCCTGGAAATTGAAATAAGAACACCGTGAATTCATTGTCCCAGGAAGGGGAAACTTTATTGACACATTCCTGGTGTCAGATACATCACATGATCACACTGACAGAACCACAGGCACATAGACACAGGCAACAGAGCATGCACAATGTCGGCACTAGTACAGTGTATATCCACCTTTCGCAGCAATGCAGGCTGCTATTCTCCCATGGAGACGATCGTAGAGATGCTGGATGTAGTCCTGTGGAACGGCTTGCCATGCCATTTCCACCTGGCGCCTCAGTTGGACCAGCGTTCGTGCTTGACGTGCAGACCGCGTGGGACGACGCTTCATCCAGTCCCAAACATACTAAATGGGGGACAGATCCGGAGATCTTGCTGGCCAGGGTAGTTGACTCACACCTTCTAGAGCACGTTGGGTGGCACGGGATACATGCGGACGTGCATTGTCCTGTTGGAACAGCAAGTTCCCTTGCCGGTCTAGGAATGGTAGAACGATGGGTTCGATGACGGTTTGGATGTACCGTGCACTATTCAGTGTCCCCTCGACGATCACCAGTGGTGTACGGCCAGTGTAGGAGATCGCTCCCCACACCATGATGCCGGGTGTTGGCCCTGTGTGCCTCGGTCGTATGCAGTCCTGATTGTGGCGCTCACCTGCACGGCGCCAAACACGCATACGACCATCATTGGCACCAAGGCAGAAGCGACTCTCATCGCTGAAGACGACACGTCTCCATTCGTCCCTCCATTCACGCCTGTCGCGACACCACTGGAGGCGGGCTGCACGATGTTGGGGCGTGAGCGGAAGACGGCCTAACGGTGTGCGGGACCGTAGCCCAGCTTCATGGAGACGGTTGCGAATGGTCCTCGCCGATACCCCAGGAGCAACAGTGTCCCTAATTTGCTGGGAAGTGGCGGTGCGGTCCCCTACGGCACTGCGTGGGATCCTACGGTCTTGGCGTGCATCCGTGCGTCGCTGCGGTCCGGTGCCAGGTCGACGGGCACGTGCACCTTCCGCCGACCACTGGCGACAACATCGATGTACTGTGGAGACCTCACGCCCCACGTGTTGAGCAATTCGGCGGTACGTCCACCCGGCCTCCCGCATGCCCACTATACGCCCTCGCTCAAAGTCCGTCAACTGCACATACGGTTCACGTCCACGCTGTCGCGGCATGCTACCAGTGTTAAAGACTGCGATGGAGCTCCGTATGCCACGGCAAACTGGCTGACACTGACGGCGGCGGTGCACAAATGCTGCGCAGCTAGCGCCATTCGACGGCCAACACCGCGGTTCCTGGTGTGTCCGCTGTGCCGTGCGTGTGATCATTGCTTGTACAGCCCTCTCGCAGTGTCCGGAGCAAGTATGGTGGGTCTGACACACCGGTGTCAATGTGTTCTTTTTTCCATTTCCAGGAGTGTAGATAGGTAGCAGTATGTATCATCATAACAGTCATTTCGCACTATTGTTCTAGATGTTCAGTATTTTTGAAAGTATGTTACTTTCAAAATTTGCAGCATTATTTTTATGCATCCTTAATGTGCTGGCGTAAGCTGTCTCAGCACTCTGGGCAGCAAAGAGGTAGCAAGAAGATCGATAACTGACGCTGGAGCAAGTGAACCTATCAGGAGGGAGAGGCCAAAGACAAACTCGCAAGAAACGCCCCGCCAACGCCCTCTCGACCGCCAGCATTCAGATCACCGCCGCGGACCGAAGCGCCGAGTCACTCATCCAGTGAGTCATTGAGTCGAGTCATCAGTCACAGCCCACTGGGAGTCTCAGTCACAGTTAGCTCAGCCTCTAGCTCAGAGTCAGTCAGTGCCTAGCGACCCCTATTTCACGACAATACAAAACAAGCTCCCTTCTTTTGAGTCTACATCAGTCCTGTCTTGGTAAGAATCCGATACTGTATGGCAGTACCCTGGCAGAGGGCGGACAGTCTTTTTAGTAGACTTGTTGCGCCTTCTAAGTGTTGTGCCAACCAAACGTCGTCTTTGGTTCGCCTTCAACGTTTTCTGTGTCATGGTTACAATTTAAGTGATTTATAAATGGAACCTTTTTTTATTTGAGGCGATGATCTTTAAATTTGTGTTATTAATCGTGTAACTGAAATGTATGGTAATGTTATTAAAGGAAATCAAATACGCCGTTGACTGTAGAAGCTATTTCATAATTGCAAGTTCGGCCTTTGGTCCATTTTCAAGTGGTACTGCAAAAATTTTGTTTCAGAACGTATCAGACTTTAAAATCCTTCGACATGTATACATGTCGTCGTTAAAACAAGCCTTTTCACTGTAGAAATACAGTAACATCAGACGAGTGCAAAGCCCTGTACATCGTGAAATGTTACCAGTGTTTAACGCGACATGTATACATGTCGGAAATTTTTTAAGTCTGACATGTGCAGAAACAATATCCCTTGCAGTACTAGTTGAAAATGGCTCAAAGGCCGAATTTGCAACTGTGAAATAAATAACTTTCACAGTCAATGGCGAATATAACGTCCTTTTATAAAATTCGAAATGAGAGTGAACCCCGACCATGAGAAGTTCATCGTAAATGGTTTTAGTGCTCGCCCTTTTTATTGTTTATGGTTAACTGTAACTTTGTTCACAAAACAGATAACTTGTCTAAATAACTCTGCAATTTGTTTTAATCTTCCGAGGACTTGACTAGATGTAAATGACAGAGCCATCTACAAACAAACTCTGAAGGTTGCTCATTGTCATAAATCGTTCCCATAGATAAAGAGCAGCAGGGGTCTTATAACACTTCTTTGAGAAAGCCTAGCATCACTCCGGTTTCAGTAGATGACTCTCCGTCTGATAGGAAACCACGAAACCAGTCGCACAGCTAAGACGACGCTCCAAATTGATCAGAAGCCGCTTATGACGAACTGTCAGAAGCTTTCTGGAAATCTATAATTATGAAATTGAGATCCTCTGTCGGTATTACGTATTGAAATGGTTCAAATGACTCTGAGCACTATGGGACTTAACATCTGTGGTCATCAGTCCCCTAGAACTTAGAACTACTTAAACCTAACTAACCTAAGGACAGCACACAACACCCAGCCATCACGAGGCAGAGAAAATCCCTGACCCCGCCGGGAATCGAACCCGGGAACCCGGGCGTGGGAAGCGAGAACGCTACCGCACGACCACGAGATGCGGGCTATTACGTATTATTTCCCCTTTCAAAAGAAGTATATTTTCTGTATTTGTACTAATTAGCGTCAATAATCTATTTCTTCGAGGTAAATCATAATGCTGGAACACTGTAATGTTCCAAAATTCCTACTACATTGGTAACTAATTGTTACTACAATTTTGACCTATTGACCGCCCTTGTATTTACGTATAATTAGGTATTTTCAGACAAGAGAAATTATTATTTTGCTATCAGCGGATCATAATTTTTTCGCTGAAAAACATTACAGAGCCACCAAGTGAGGTGGTCCTGTGTTTAGAGCAGTGGTCTATCGACGGGAAAAAACGAGATTCATTTCCCTGTGTGGCTACCAAAATTTCGATACTCGGCCGAATATACGGATGATTTATTTGATCAGGAGACGTCCAAGTTGTTTCGCCTTCCCTGATTTGACCGATATAACTAGCATTATCTTCCCTCTAATAAATGCACATACAACAGGCGTTTTCAAATTTTTGTCACCTAAATTAAAGAAAAATAACAATATAAATAAACGACAGAACTCTTGATTATGTGCAGCATCCTTTAAATTAAAGGTGGAATTACATCACGGCCTTGCGTTCAGCTTGAATACATACAAGGCTGAAATATAAGATTCTCAGTCACATCTTTTAAATCAAAATTCGGATCTAAATGTTCAAATGGTTCAAATGGCTCTGAGCACTATGGGACTCAACTGCTGAGGTCATTAGTCCCCTAGAACTTAGAACTAGTTAAACCTAACTAACCTAAGGACATCACAAACATCCATGCCCGAGGCAGGATTCGAACCTGCGACCGTAGCGGCCTTGCGGTTCCAGACTGCAGCGCCTTTAACCGCACGGCCACTTCGGCCGGCTGATCTAAATGTCTCCTACGTATTCCGCTTAGTATTTCCAATTATAAAACATAACGGAAATACCTTTCCCTACTCTAACTCTTAACGAATTCCACATCAGCAGGGTATAGAAAGTTTTTAGGATGAGCTCTACACTACGTCTTTGCCTCATGAGCTCTGCCTCTCCACACTACAAGAACACTGTATGAGGACTTTTCGCCATGAGCTCTGTACCAGAACTGCTTTAAGTCACGACTGAAATGCAACGTTCATGCGAAATTGTTGGACAAAATTTACCTACTTCCAATACTGCTCTGTTTTTATCTTACAAGACAATATTTCTCAATCAGTTGTTTGCTTAGTAACGAAACTGAATGGCTCGCATCGTCCTTTCACATTTTGAATTTCAGATTAATTATCGCAGAACTTCCTGTTCAATGAGTTCAGATAACATTCAATTTCAGATTACATTTAAAGTCCCGTCGACGACTGGGGCACTAGAAAGGGGAGAACAAATTCAGACTCAGCAAGAAAATCGGCTGTGCCGTTTCGAAGAAATCAACCCCGAATTCGCCTTAATCCATTTAAAGTTATTTAAAGGGCAAAGGTTTGAACGCTTAAAAAAAGCCAATTAATGCAGTTTAGGAGATTAATAAACGAATGCGAGATGGAAAATGTAGAGCCCTATTAATTAAAACAATGCCCATTAACAAAAATTATTTTTGAAAATGAAGACGTATTTAAGAGTAATGAAATAAATGCGATAGCTATACTGCCTAAAATGAATGTCCGTGACTGTCTCCTACAACTCTGACAGAACTGCCTAAGGTGCTACCTTCACCCAATAAAACTACCTTTCTGTAGTTGTTCTATTTTTTTCTGTGCATATTTATCAAATTTTAAAATTTTATATGAATATTTAAAGAATGAAGCATTACAGAGAAAATTACTTAAATAAACTATACTGACGAAAAATGTTGCAGTCAACAAATTAAATGTATCATTGCCGTAATTATATTACAGACTATATAAACTCTCTACAAAACTTGAGAGTAAAACAAAACCTATATCTTATTGTTTGTAGCAGCTACTTTAAGTTAGTTTTACTATGATGTATAGTAAAGAACATATTTTATTTTCTCCTCATAAATTAATATTAATAGTGCATAAATTATTAATAAGAAGTAAAAAAAAGACTGCTGCAACCAAGAGCTGAGAAACTATTCCCTTTCAGAAATTGTATTTTTATTATTACTGCGCTTTGCATTCATTTGCTTAAGCGAAAAAAATTATTGATTATCTAATTAAGACAAGTTTACCAACTGCGTCGTATTCTGTTGACAATATAGGTAAATCTGACAGTCTGCTTGCATGCATCTTTAATTTAATGCAACTGTGCTCGCACGATGCTGTAGTTACTGGCGATGTCACAAATACCCTCAAATCTATTTCGATGTTTGGATGTACATCACTTAGGTCATACTTTGAAGAACCTTCATAATATCCAAATGTGAAGCTGTGTCAATGTCCTTCATCAGCTCTTTTACCTAGAGTTTGACAGTAGATATTTACTTAACTAGCACTGTGATTAACAGCACGCATAGTGTTATTAATCAGCCATAGAAGGCTTATTCTTCAATTCTTTGATATTTACGCAGTAAAGTATACAATCTAAAGTTGGGAAAGAGACGGAACTCCGCGATCACGGCCTGAAGACCACGCGATAATTGATCGATCGTAGTGTCATCCTCAGTTATTCATCTTTAGATGCGGTATGAAGGGGCATGGGGTCAGCGCACAGCACTCTGGCCTTTGTAGACATTCCGACTTTGGAACCTCTGCCTCTCAATCAGGTGGCTCCTCAACTGACATCACGAGGCTGAATGCACCAAGTCATCCAACCTAGGAAAAATCCATGGCACTACAGGGAATCGACCAGGGTGTCTCGCATGAGAGAGTGTCGCGTTGACCACACGGCTATGGAGGCGAACTGCCAAAGTTGGGAACAGCGAAAGTTCTGGTTGCAAATGCTAGTGAATGACGTAACCCCCTACGTTTCTTTGCTGGTTTCCTCTACCGTTATGTTTCGCTCCAGTCCACAATACGGAAAAAGCGGAAGCCTTCAGTCAGATAGTATATTTTCTTCAGTTAACCGTTCGCCGACCTACAACATCCTATAATACAGTAACGAAATAGCACCTAGTGCTCAACTGCTGACCACGAGAGGCAAATAACTTCAACACTCTTGCTATTGCCACATAAACCATGTTGGTGATAAATTGTTTCTTTATGATTCTAAATGGACGAAATTACGCATCTACATCTACAGAATTGCTCTGCATTTCACAATTAAGTGCCTGAGAGAGTGTTCATCAAAGCACCTTGAAGGTACTTCTCTGCCGTTCCACTCTCGAATACCGCTGAGAAAAGTACACACTAAAATCTCTCCCTGTGAGCTCTGATTTAATTAAAAACTAAACTAAACACCACTCGAACACGTTATAAATGCCCAGGGGTACCGACGACCGCCGTGTCATCCTCAGGCCATAGACGTCACTGGATGCGGACATGGAGGGGCATATGGTCAGCACACCGCTCTCCCGGCCGTATGCCAGTTTACGAGACCGCAGCCGCTACTTCTCAATCAAGTAGCTCCTCAGTTTGCCTCACAAGGGCTGAGTGCACCCTTCTTGCCAACAGCGCTCGGCAGATCGGACGGTCAACCATCCAAGTGTCAGCCCAGCCCGACAGCGCTTAACTTCGGTGATCTGACGGGAACCGGTGTTACCACTGCGTCAAGACCACTGGCTTCTTATTTCATTATGACGATCATTTCTCCCTATGTGGGTAGGAGTCAACCAAATATTTTTACACGCCGAAGAAGAAACTGGTGATTGAAATTCCGTGAGCAGGTCCTGCCGCATCGAAAAACGTCTTTGCTTTAGTGCAGGGCTTTACAACTGGCCGGTTTTGAGCCCGAGTACTCGCGTCTGCTCAGGCACGTGCTCGCGAGCAGGTGCAAGGTCGCGGAGTAGGGAGGGCGGGGAGGGAGGGGAAATGCGTTCACGTTTGAATAGGGCCGCAGCGTGGCTATTGAATTCGCGCCGACTGTGTAACGTTAAAAGTACTACGATCAGCTCTAACAGTCATTTCGCTGGTTAAGAATCATGTCAAGTTGCCGTTGTGTAACCCCAACCATGCTTTCGCACTTCAACCCCCATTGGGAGGAATTGTATCTGTTTACAGAAAAAGATGCTGTTGCAAAATGTTTAGTATGTCACTAAATGCTGAATTCTTTTAGGAAATTTAATTTGCAGCGACATTATATGTTGTACCACGCGAAAGACTACGGAAGTGGAAAATGTGATGGACCAGATTGTGCACAGGAAGTTATTAAACTTAAAAGGAAGCTATCGGAAGAAGATCTGGACGACGAAGAAAAATCAACTGAGGTATCTCTCAGAGTGAGTTACAGAATTGCTTTGCTTTTAGCAAATTCCCTGCGCCCCTTCACTGATGGCGATTTAATAAAAGAATGTTTGGTAGTTGCAGTGGAACATTTGTGTCCATCTCAAGTTGAACAGTTTCGGATTGTGCCATTATCTAACATGACAATTATGCGTCGCATACAGGACATGGCAGACGACGTCCAGATCAAGCTCGCAAATATCTGTAAAGATTTTATGGCGTATTCTCTAGCTCTGGACGAAAGTGTTGATATCACTGGAACAGCGCAGCTTGCCATATTTATTAGAGGTGTTAATAGAGATCTTCAGGTGAGGGAGGAGCTCCTCGATATAGTAGCCATGAATAACACTACAACCGGAGGTGATATTTTAAGTAGTGTTGAAGAAAGTGTTGAAAATATAGGATTGTCGTGGAATTCTTTAGTTTCAGTGTCTACGACGGAGCACCAGCGGTGACAGGGAAAAAAATCAGGTTTCGTTGCGCTGTTGAAGGAGAAAATGCAAAAACTGACCGTGCCGAATGAAATAAGGGGCGTTCACTGTGTGATCCACCAGGAAAACTTATGTGCAAAGAGTATCACTCTAAAAAATGTGATGAGTGTTGTTGTTCGTACATCCAGTTGTATAAGGAAGCATGGGCTACAACACAGACAATTTAAAAGCTTTCTTGAGGATGTAGAAAGCCAGTATGGTAGCCTGCCTTATTACAGCGAGGTCCGCTGGCTTAGTCGTAGCGAATTATTAAATCGATTTTTTTGCCTATTAGATGAGATAAATATCTTCGTGGAAATAAATAACATGTGTGTTCCTGATTTGAAAGAGCCTTCATGGAAATGTGATCTCGCGTTCTTAGCAGATTTAACTAGCCATCTGAATGCTTTGAACATTTCACTACAAGGTAAAGATCTGCTAATTACTCGTTTCATAGACCGAATACGAGCTTTTAAAATGAAATTGACACTTTGGGTGAGTCAGCTGGAAACAGGAAATCTAGCTCATTTTCCCAAATTATCATCCATGCAAGATGTTCACAAAGACTGTGAAAGTTATTCACATAGTTTAGTTGCCCTTAAGGAAGAATTTGATCAACGCTTTCAAGATCTGACAGCACTAGACAGTGATTTTGATCTGTTCTCCTCTCCATATTCAGCGAATATTGAAGAGATTCGTCCTGAGCTGCAACTAGAAATTATTGACCTGCAGTGTGACAGAGAATACAGAGACAAATTTCAGAACAAGAAAAACATTTTGGAATTCTACAGACACTTCCCTCAGGATAGATTTCCTCGTTTGCACAAACTGGCGGCTACAACAATATCATTGTTCGGTTCCACATATGTATGTGAACAACTATTCTCTGCAATGAAATGTAACAAGACGCGTCTGAGAAACGCATTGTCTGATTGAAATGCACAAGAACAATTACTCCGAACGTAGACGCAATTGTAAAGGGCAAAAAGTACAAGATAACCGAGAATCCCACACTTCAGTGACACCTTTTATTGTGTAACAGTTCACAAATTAATACGAATGTAGAGACATACACTAAGGTAATAAAATTATGTGGCACATGTACATTCTCCTTTATTTGTTTCATTTGTCGCAGTAATAATTCGTGAGTGATATCCCTGCAGGTGGCTGCGGATTTAAATTGGCAGGCGGCAGCTGTCGTGTGCCCCACGCGACTCTCCCCACTCACAGCTCAGCTCCGGTAGTGGGGGTAGCGTGCTCGCGCTGCTCCGCGCTCAAGCCTTGCTGCTCACAGCTTGCTCCGCGAGCACGTGTGTTGTGAAGCCCTGCTTTAGTGACTGCCACCGCAATTCGTATATCATATCCGTGACCATCGCTCCCCTTTCTCGTAGTAACGTAAAACGAGCTGCTCTTCTTTGAAATTTTTCGATGTCCTCTGTCAATCCTGACTGATGCGGATCCCACGCCGCATAGCAATAAACCAGAAGCGTAGTGTAAACACTCTCATTAGTAGACTTGTTACATTTTATAAGTGTTCTGCCAATAAATCGCTGTCTTTTGTTTGGTTCCCCACAACTTTATCTGTGCGATCGTTCCAATTTAAGTTATTAGTAACTGTGATTCCTGAGTATTTAGTTGAGTTTACAGCCTTTATATTTGCGTGATTTATCGTGTAACTGAAATTTAGCAAATTCCTTTTAGTACTCATGTGGATGACTTCACACTTGTCATTATTTAGAGTCAGTTGCTATTTTAGCACCTCGCTGCTCCTACTCCTGTTTCTGCTTTAGTTCATTCTTCTACACTTGTTACTGTTGTAGTTTATTAATTGATTCGTTTTAGACCAATATTAGATACTTATAATTGCGGTTGATTCTTACTTTTAATTGGGTATATAATATCCAAATAATTTTGCAATTCGTTTTGATCATTTGATGCCTAACAAGACAATAAACGACAGCATCATCTGCAAACAATGTAAGAGGGCTGCTCTCCTAAATCGTTTATGTAGATCAGGAACAACACAAGAACTATAAGACGTCCTTGACGAAAGCCAGATATTACTTCTGTTTTACTGGATGACGTTCCATCATTTATTACGAACTGTGGCCTTTCTGACAGGAAATGATGAATCAAGTCACACAACTAAGACGCTACTCCAGATGGGCGCAATTTAATTGGAAGTTGTTTGTGAGCAACGGTGTCAAAAGCGTTCTGGAAATCTAAAGATATGGCATCAATTTGACGCCCCCTGTCTGTAGCACTCATTACTTCGTGAGAATAAAGAGGTAGTTGTGTTTCAAGGGCGATATTTTTCTGAATCCGTGTTGGCCATTTGTAAATAAATCGTTTTCTTTGAGATGATTCATAATGTTCGAGCACAGTATATGTTCCAAAATCCTACTGGGTTATGTTGGGTTGTTTGGGGGGAAGAGACCAAAAAGCGAGGTCATCGGTCTCATCGGGTCGGGTTAGGGAAGGGTGAGGAAGGAAGTCGCCTGTGCCCTTTCAAAGGAACCATCCCGGCAGCTGCCTGGAGGGATTTAGGAAAATCAGGAAGGCTGGACGCGGGATTGAACCGTCGTCCTCACGAATGCGAGTCCAAAATCCTACTGCAAATCGACGTTATCGATATGGATGTGTAAATCAGCGGATACTGTGACAATATTGTGTGCATCCAGTTTCGCGGTTCTTCTCGAAGGCAGAACAAAGGAGCACGAGCATGGGAGAACGAAATTGTCCTGGTTGATTCTTAAACTGGCCTCCTTCCTTTTATTCTTTCGCTTATTTAATGCTGTCTCTCTATGCAAGCGCACTTGGCGGAAGCCTATCTCACCACCCTCCGGGTACGGTTTTGGTTACAAGGAAGTAAGGAATGTAAATGTCCGCAGAGAAAAAGCTTACAGGAATGGAGGACAATGGTAAAAGAAGTCAAATTCCTTTCTGCCCTACAGAGTTGTGTGGTAAGTAATATGTCTTGTCTGTCCGACCGCTACGGTCGCAGGTTCGAATCCTGCCTCGGGCATGGATGTGTGTGATGTCTTTAGGTTAGTTAGGTTTAAGTAGTTCTACGTTCTAGGGGACTGATGACCACAGATGTTAAGTCCCATAGTGTTCAGAGCCATTTGAACCTTTGTCTGTCCGGATTAGACATCATCTGGAGAAGGGACGCGGAAAGAGTCAGTGACTGCCTTATGAGACAGCGACCACTGAGCTGACTTATCGTGACTTTGAAAGAACGCAGAAAATATGGATGATGGGATTAGTACTTCAGTCTTGGGGTTGCTTGAACATAAGATTACGTGCTGTGGCTGTTCCTCGGACGGGATGAGTATTGTGCCAGCGAGTTGGTTAGCGACAAATGAATGTACACTCCTGGAAATGGAAAAAAGAACACATTGACACCGGTGTGTCAGACCCACCATACTTGCTCCGGACACTGCGAGAGGGCTGTACAAGCAATGATCACACGCACGGCACAGCGGACACACCAGGAACCGCGGTGTTGGCCGTCGAATGGCGCTAGCTGCGCAGCATTTGTGCACCGCTGCCGTCAGTGTCAGCCAGTTTGCCGTGGCATACCGCCTCCAGTGGTGTCGCGACAGGCGTGAATGGAGGGACGAATGGAGACGTGTCGTCTTCAGCGATGAGAGTCTCTTCTGCCTTGGTGCCAATGATGGTAGTATGCGTGTTTGGCGCCGTGCAGGTGAGCGCCACAATCAGGACTGCATACGACCGAGGCACACAGGGCCAACACCTGGCAACATGGTGTGGGGAGCGATCTCCTACACTGGCCGTACACCACTGGTGATCGTCGAGGGGACACTGAATAGTGCACGGTACATCCAAACCGTCATCGAACCCATCGTTCTACCATTCCTAGACCGGCAAGGGAACTTGCTGTTCCAACAGGACAATGCACGTCCGCATGTATCCCGTGCCACCCAACGTGCTCTAGAAGGTGTAAGTCAGCTACCCTGGCCAGCAAGATCTCCGGATCTGTCCCCCATTGAGCATGTTTGGGACTGGATGAAGCGTCGTCTCACGCGGTCTGCACGTCCAGCACGAACGCTGGTCCAACTGAGGCGCCAGGTGGAAATGGCATGGCAAGCCGTTCCACAGGACTACATCCAGCATCTCTACGATCGTCTCCATGGGAGAATAGCAGCCTGCATTGCTGCGAAAGGTGGATATACACTGTACTAGTGCCGACATTGTGCGTGCTCTGTTGCCTGTGTCTATGTGCCTGTGGTTCTGTCAGTGTGATCATGTGATGTATCTGACCCCAGGAATGTGTCAATAAAGTTTCCCCTTCCTGGGACAATGAATTCACGGTGTTCTTATTTCAATTTCCAGGAGTGTAGTTAGCCTGATGAACAGCTGGTAGGCAGACGTCTTCCTCCCCGCCTCCCTCCCCCCGCCCCCACCCTGGCACCTGATTACGGCGGTCCCTCCTCGTGGTCTGAGCTTTCCAAAGCGGAGAATGTTCCGTGTAGGAACTGTGGCACGCACTTGCCTCTTCATGATCCACTCGGATAGCTTCTATTGCACGACAAGCTGAAACATATTCGACACTACGGTGTTGAAAAGAGTTTCATCCTGCTGTTGATCGCAATATTTGCGTGAAAATAGAAGGAAAGTGTCAAAACCATGAGAAACTTGCACGGCAAAAAGTTGTTTGTAATATACTAATAGGGGCTAACGCCAAAAAACTGCTGTGTGGAAATATGATTCAAGCCACGTATTTTATCATGCATCTAGTATATACAGTACACATTGTGAGAAGTTGAAATATGTATTACAGACCTACGAAAATGCTTTGAAAGTGAAACGCGTAAGGTAGAGAAACAAACAGCCTCTCACTTGACACAGACAGACCTTAGACAGAGTGCCTCATTTACCTTGACATTTCGTACAGAAGCAGAATAAAAACTGTATAAAGAAAATGCAGAACTGGCACGGATGAAGCCGCCTAAGTTACCGTTCTCGCTTGTGTTCAATATATCAACAGCTGATTGAGTGACCAGAAAGTATTTTCACACGTATTCTGTTTATCTCCCGCTCCCTCCTCCCGCCCCCTTCTAATACGTGTACTTTTATCACATTGCCATCTTTTCCACCAACTTCCTAGCACAACATTGGTTCAAATGGCTCTGAGCACTATGCGACTTAACTTCTGAAGTCATCAGTCGCCTAGAACTTAGAACTAATTAAACCTAACTAACCTAAGGACATCACATACATCCATGCCAGAGGCAGGATTCGAACCTGCGACCGTAGCGGTCGCTCGGTTCCAGCACAACATTCCCATACGAGTTACTCCCGATTCGACCCCTCTAACCCCCCCCCCCCCCCAATCCCGCCACACACCCCTTACTGCATATTTATAAACATCCGATCATTATATGAATTATGCAGTTAATACCTTATATTTCATGCATTACATTTTTCTACAAAATATTGGTTACAGCACATTTATACATTAACGACAAACTTTCGTAATTTTCTGTACCACATTTATGCATGACACGCAGATCCACTTGATAATAATATTCGACACATAGTTGTGTTCTGTCACGGTTATAATTGTTCTACACTGCATTGATGTATGGCCGTTGCACATTTAATCGGGGGCCGGCCGAAGTGGCCGTGCGGTTGAAGGCGCTGCAGTCTGGAACCGCAAGACCGCTACGGTCGCAGGTTCGAATCCTGCCTCGGGCATGGACGTTTGTGATGTCCTTAGGTTAGTTAGGTTTAACTAGTTCTAAGTTCTAGGGGACTAATGACCTCAGCATTTGAGTCCCATAGTGCTCAGAGCCATTTGAACCATTTGAAGTCTAATCGGCATGATGTAATATTTTCGTGCTGTAAGTATTTGTTTACCCCTTGTATTCACAGATACCCCTATTCTCCCAAACATATATTTACAGACGTATTCACAGGAAACGCAGTTCTCCTAAAGACTTGTGATTTTATACCTATGATCTTTCTGCAATCATGGATTATGCAACAAACGATTACAACCTACGCACTTTGGCCACAGTTCAACCAGTAATTTCCATAGCATATTTTCAGATCATGTTCAATACACGTGCAACTGCTGCATTGTAGTTCATTATGTATCTCAATAATTTTATGGTTGGAAAACATGTTTGTTACATGTCTGCCATACCTGCCAGTGATTTTGGACTTATCTACACGCTGGGACACCCACGTCAATAGATCTTGACGATGACTTCACTTGACAAAGTCTAATTATACGTCGCGCGTGATTAGCCGAGCAGTCACGGAGGCTGCAGTCATGGACTGTGCGGCTGGTCCCGGCGGAGGTTCGAGTCCTCCCTCGGGCATGGCTGTGTGTGTTTGTCCTTAGGACAATTTAGGTTAAGTAGTGTGTAAGCTTATGGACTAATGATCTTAGCAGTTAAGTCCCATAAGATTTCACACGCATTTGAACATTTTTCTAATCATACCTATCATGTAAGTACTACTATTCCGAAAATTTTTAAACTGATATTGGAATAGCATACTGATGTTAAATATTCTTCCTTCCCACTTTTTTCGCATTTGTGCAAAAAAAAGCGAGTATTGTACTTGATAAAGGGTTGCAGTCGAAATTATTATAGTAGTACAAAATAAAGATGTATGTGTAGTAAAATAGCGGAAATATCATTCAAGTATTATTACATGACTGTGGCAGAAAAATATGAAAATACTATCAACGAACAATAAGCTTCCATCAACGCACTACGCCTCCCCTATATCACACCAACTTAAGGCCGGCCGGGGTGGTCGAGCGGTTCTAGGAGCTACAGTCCGGAACCGCGCGACCACTACGGTCGCAGGTTCGAATCCTGCCTCGGGCACGGATGTGTGTGGTGTACTTAGGTTAGTTAGGTTTAAGTATTTCGAAGTTATAGGGGACTGATGACCTCAGCAGTTAAGTCCCATAGTGCTCAGAGCCATTTGAACCATTTTGAACCAACTAAAGACGCTTAGCACTAAGAGTATTCCATTTTTAGCGCGCCTCCAAATGCTGTCGCCCAGTACGTTTACAACGGCCAACTCAACACGCTGTAATGTGGAAGTTCGTACAAGCCGAGCGCCGCATTTCCTGAAAGCCCGTACACGACAGCTTAATAACGCATCACTACATTGTTCGGCTGCCACTGTTGTATATTACAAGTTTTAAATTATTCTCTGAGGTTCGCCGATGACATTGTAATTCTGTCAGAGACAGCAAAAGACATGGAAGAGCAGTTGAACGGAATGGACAGTGTCTTGAAAGGAGGATATAAGACGAACATCAACAAAAGCAAAACGAGGATAATGGAATGTAGTCGAATTAAGTCGGATGATGCTGAGGGAATTAGATTAGGAAATGAGACACTTAAAGTGGTGAAGGAGTTTCGCTATTTGGGGAGCAAAATAACTGATGATGGTCGAAGTAGAGAGGATATAAAATGTAGACTGGCAATGGCAAGGAAAGCGTTTCTGAAGAAGAGAAATTTGTTAACATCGAGTATCGATTTGAGTGTCAGGAAGCCTTTTCTAAAAGTAGGCATGTATGGAAGTGAAACATGGACGGAAAATAGTTTGGACAAGAAGAGAATAGAAGCTTTCGAAATGTGGTGCTACAGAAGAATGCTGAAGATTAGATGGGTAGATCACATAACTAATGAGGAGGTATTGGCTAGAATTGGGGAGAAGAGAAATTTGTGGCACAACTTGACTAGAAGAAGCGATCGCTTGGTAGGACATGTTCTGAGGCATGAAGGGATCACCAATTTAGTACTGGAGGGCAGCGTGGAGGGTAAAATTCGTAGAGGGAGACCAAGAGATGAATACACTAAGCAGATTCAGAAGGATGTAGGTTGCAGTAGGTACTGGGAGAAGAAGAAGCTTGCACAGGATAGAGTAGCATGGAGAGCTGCATCAAACCAGTCTCTGGACTGAAGAACACAACAACAACAAACTACACTTTGGCATCACATTACCTCGTGCCTGCCATAAACTCAGCTTCTACGCAATCCGCTCGTTGGTA
The DNA here is from genome assembly GCF_023864345.2 of Schistocerca serialis cubense. Taxonomy (NCBI): domain Eukaryota; kingdom Metazoa; phylum Arthropoda; class Insecta; order Orthoptera; family Acrididae; genus Schistocerca; species Schistocerca serialis. The sequence continues at coordinate 219,970,946 of NC_064639.1, read as the reverse complement.
AGCCACAAAATTCCTTTTCCCGTCCATTACTGCCCCATCGATCAGCTCCTTTCTTGTTTAAGCTTCGGAGCAGCAAACTCGACACCTCGCGACGAACGATACATCGCGGGCCGACAGCAGAACTCTCAGCAGTCGACTACGGATTGTCTCATTCTGCAATTCTGTGCTTCTTATCTAGTACCCTTTTTGTAGTGACCTGCGCTCTTCTCGTGTCATTTGTCATTATTCGCCGTGCGAGAGATTCTCGATCAATATGTGGTAGGAAAGCAGCGAACTCCATGACGCACTGATGCCATCTGTTCTTTATTACTTTACCTGGAGTGCTACCTTCGATGAGCGGTGGCTGCACGCTGCAAGTCGATATCCGCCTAGTCTGTGGTCGGCTATCGAACAAGGAAGCTATGTGGCGCCATGGCGAAGCGACGTGAGTTGAGTCGAGGAGAGAAAGGAGATTGGCCGTCGTTAGAGTAAGCCAACAAAAGGCATATCGGGAAGACGTGTGCCTGGCAGTACAGTGCGGCGATTGCAACCCTGTATTGCTGTGGGCTGGCAGTGGATTGGTATTTTCACGATCTTGCTGCCGTGGATCTGTGGCACGATGCCTTGCCCCCAAGTGTCTTAGTTTCTTTTCGCCTTTCCCACTGTCTGTTTTGGGCAAACATGTAGATGAAGTTTTCGACTAGTTGGAAACCGAGGTTTGCCTGCCATAGCTGTTGTTCAAAGGACTTGGTAAAGTTTGGTTGCCGGCCGGGGTGGCCGAGCGGTTCTAGGCACTACAGTCTGGAAGCAGGCGACCACTGCGGTCACAGGTTCGAATCCTGCCTCGGGCTTGGATGTGTGTTATGTCCGTAGGTTACTTCGGTTTAAGTAGTTCTAAGTTCTAGGGGACTGATGACCTCAGAAGCTAAGTCCCATAGAGGCATTTGAAAGTTTGATCGGCCGCGTCTTTGACATAGCCAGGCCTTGCAGCCGATTGAAGGCAAAAATTGCTGCCTTCCAGACTGATCGGTTACACCGGCACCTTGATACGCGGGCAGACAACTCACACATCCGAAGTGTCAGCCAGAGTGTGTGACGGTGGCATGTTGTAATTGAAGCCTAATGGTTTTAAGTAGCGGCCTCTGCACGGAAGTTGCATTCAATTCGAAATCTTGGGTACCTGTCTGATCTGCGTGTTTATGTTAGTTGTATTTTTTTTTCTTCTCTAAATACGCTTTGGCCTTTGAAAGCCTTGGGAGATTAGCAATGGTGGCAAAAAATTATAGATGTGATTTTTTGCTCTGTATATCTAGTAATTTTATGCAGTAAACGTTGTATTCTGTTGTATCCTACGGAAGAATAAAGCGTAAGTGAGCTGTGATTTTCTGTTGTTAAGGACATAAAAATTCTAATCCTTAGTTTAATTTAAAGCTGTGTAACGAATTCATGCTTGTGCCTTTAGCTTGAACAAGAATTGCTCAGAATATTTAGATGTATTTAATTTTTTTTTATTACCAAGTTTGGCACAGCTGATTGTTGCTAGCGCTCTTTTAAATTGTTTCAATCATTTAATCTATAATATTTGTTTGTTGGTGTAGTAAAGTTGTATTCGAATTTTTGGTAAAATGGTGAATGCTGTGGAAAAGAAAACTCCTGCGGTCCAATCTTCACATTCGTTTCCTTTTCCAGAGTTCCTTTGGACGTCAATTTCCTGTGTCTGCCGGTATCTGTCTTTCGTGAACCTGCGGAATTTAATGTTTTTTGTTTCTGCCACTGTCTTGTTTCAACATCAAACAAATCCATGAGCAGTACAAGTAAATGATGTACCCACCGCCATATGCCGTATAGTGGCTAATAGAATTCAAGGTAAATGTAATGTGTAGTGAATGTGGACAGGGTTGGATGAAACAGGAAAGACGCTGCTGTAATATTCTTCAGTGGCGTTTCCCACCGACCTGCATATAAAAGTGGAAATTAACTCACAGTTCGTAGCGCCCGCTCGCGCAGAAATCTGAAACCGACGGGGAGGGAGATCCGTCAAGCCCGGAGCTGAGACACTGCTAGAAGCAGAAGTACTCGCCGAGTTCCGCGTACATTGCATTGATTACAGCGACGCCTGGCGCTGCAGTGCGCCTCTTAATTCCATAACCGGCGGCGCCTCGAGCCAGCCTGACGGTGTGTACGCCTATGTGTGTCACGGTGACGGCAGACTTCATTTCCGGCCGTCGAGCAGATAGCAGTGCGCCTCCCGGCACTGTGCAGCGCTGCGGCGGCGGCGGTGGTGGTGGGGGTAGAGCAATCGCGGTGGTGGGGGGATGGGTGGCAGGGCAGTGGGGGTGGGGAGGCAGCGGTGGTGGGGGTAGCGAGGCCGCGGTGGTGGGGGTAGCGCTACCGCGGTGGTGGGAGAGACGGCAGCCTCCGACAGTGTTCTCCGCGATAAGCGCGCATTCACCGCGGGCACACCGCTCGCGCAGCTAGCTTTAAAATGCGCACGTGTCTAGCTAGCTATCTAGCTATCTGAAATGCTGCTTCTGGCGTATTTCCGGCCCTGGAGCGGAGTGATACTGGTTTGTGTGTATATGTGTGGGTGTATGGGGGCGGTGGGAGGAGAGAGTTTTGGGAGCTGCTCGCTTTTCATGCTGACATCAGATAACTATTCCAACACTACAAACAAACGTTTTTAATGCTTCAGGCATATATCAATTTCCGAGGGGCTACTGGAACGTTATTGACTTCAAAGTGACACAAAAAGCAAATTTAGTTTCCTGACACGATAATACAATTTTATGTCAGTGCTAAGGTTTACTTAAGCTTCCCAAATACGATTTCTCGAAATATTTAAACTAGAAGTTGCTTTCGGATGTGACTGCTCTGTTCTGCTCCAACCTAACCCCAAAGGGCTATTTATTCAATTTTATAAAGCGGAAGAAAGCTTGTTACACAACAATCAGCTACTTTTGGATATGTCATTCTAATATGGAAGAATAACCCAGGCAAAAGAACTGATTACCCATAATAGAATATTAATGGCAATTTCTTTTTGATAACCAGGAAACGATTCTCAAAAAGCTGTGTTTCGAGAACATTATTCTGTGGGACAGAAACTTGCAAGTTGAGCAAGGCAGAATGGGAAAGAGTGCCAACTTTCAAGATGTCTCGGAGGAAAATGTTGAACGTAGCATAGACTGACGGAGTAGTGGTGAGAGGAGTCAGAGGGACGAGGAGTGCACTCAAAACTGTCCCTAATGGGAATAACAACATAGTCAGTCACCCGGTTCACCATTCATCCCAGTTCACTACTCTGGTTGCTGGAATGACGAAGCGAAGATAGAGCGGACGGTCGAGGCAGGAATTCGTGGATTAAGTTAATGCTGGAAGAAGATACGAGAGCATCAAGAGACTGGCCGTGCGATAGAAGGGAGGAACCGTCGACGAGGCCACCATCTTTAGCCCTCTGGTCTTGATAACGGTCTCAAAATTGCTGTGAAGAATCTCAACAAGCTTCTTCACGCATTTCATGTCTGTATAATCTCACTCATCAGTAGATACCTCAGAGTTACCACATTGTATGATTATTAAGTGCGACGGTTGTCCATAGTTCCAAATAGTTCCAAAAATTTTCGGCGGAACTAAATTCTGCTGATTTAGCGGCACAGTCTAGGTGCGATAGCGTTTCTGTGCGTTCGTCAAACCAGGAACGTATGCGTACATCTCTGTGAACGCAGTTGTTGTCAGCTTGGAAGACAGGAATGTCCACAACACACTCATTTCTTTCAACAAATGGAAATTTTATTCCTAAAAGACTTTTTTTAGAAACAGATTTAACATTATAATCAGAAAGCACCCTCAAAATATCAACTAACAACTTATTCAGAGACAGAAAGAACAAATTTTTGACAGTATGAGCTTTCGGGCTGAGAACCTTGCCGCTCCCTTTTGACATGGCCGTAGTCACGACCGCTCACAACAACCTCTGAAAGACTACACTGGTGCAAATCTGCAACACACCAGATTACTTTAAACTAAAATTTTTTAACAACTCACACAAGCACATAAACTATGCACCCCGTGGGAGGGATGGAAATGGTACAAAACACTAAAATTAAAAGATTAACTTGCCACCGAAGGTGCAACTTGATTTTAAGATCTAAGAAAAAACTTACAGTGGAAGGGTGGCAACTTTATATACTAAAATGACCATTTAAGTGAAAGCCCATGAAATGCAATCTTATATAAAACTATACAAGGATGGCAAAACGAGTTATCATGCTCTATAGTACACATAGACCGCCTCTCACGATGATAGGCAAGATAAAAACATATTTCAGGAATTAGGCCGTTACACTCCAAGCAATGACTTCGATACCACACCGAATCCGACAAACATGACAGACGCAGCTACATACTAATGTACGGCAGATTGATAGGGAGATTACCGAACAACCCGAACCGCAGGTTGCTCTAACCCGCCCTTACTCCACAAGGGAAAAACGGACCACCCAATGCATAAATAATCACATTCCCGCGGGTGGGCAAACGGAGAAGAATGGTGGACGATCCCAACGCAAAACGGCTGATGACCTCACCAAGAAAACAAGTAAAATTTAACAAGAGTAAATCAAACAACATATTACCAATCACTTAAGTTCTAATAAACTGCGATTTCTCGAGAATACTTGGCGCAGCACCCCCAAATCGCTCTCCCGAACCGTCCGCTTCCAGCCGCTTCAACGGACGCAGGAAGGCGCGCCGATATCCCGTCTCACGGCGTCGCAGCTCGCACCAGCCAGACCGATGTCGTGGGTTGACTCCTGTTGCTTTCGTGTCGGCCGCGAAGCCACTACCCCTCGCTATACGGCGCGGCCCACTGGACTGACGTAGCGACCTCACATGAGCCGACGCTCAAGACAAGTCATCTTGTGTCCCAGTGCGCGACAGACCAACCGATCGATCCATCCGCCAATGACCATTGCCTGAACAAACTCGAGCATACTGGCGCCCTAACACATACACTCCTGGAAATGGAAAAAAGAACACATTGACACCGGTGTGTCAGACCCACCATACTTGCTCCGGACACTGCGAGAGGGCTGTACAAGCAATGATCACACGCACGGCACAGCGGACACACGAGGAACCGCGGTGTTGGCCGTCGAATGGCGCTATCTGCGCAGCATTTGTGCACCGCCGCCGTCAGTGTCAGCCAGTTTGCCGTGGCATACGGAGCTCCATCGCAGTCTTTAACACTGGTAGCATGCCGCGACAGCGTGGACGTGAACCGTATGTGCAGTTGACGGACTTTGAGCGAGGGCGTATAGTGGGCATGCGGGAGGCCGGGTGGACGTACCGCCGAATTGCTCAACACGTGGGGCGTGAGGTCTCCACAGTACATCGATGTTGTCGCCAGTGGTCGGCGGAAGGTGCACGTGCCCGTCGACCTGGGACCGGACCGCAGCGACGCACGGATGCACGCCAAGACCGTAGGATCCTACGCAGTGCCGTAGGGGACCGCACCGCCACTTCCCAGCAAATTAGGGACACTGTTGCTCCTGGGGTATCGGCGAGGACCATTCGCAACCGTCTCCATGAGGCTGGGCTACGGTCCCGCACACCGTTAGGCCGTCTTCCGCTCACGCCCCAACATCGTGCAGCCCGCCTCCAGTGGTGTCGCGACAGGCGTGAATGGAGGGACGAATGGAGACGTGTCGTCTTCAGCGATGAGAGTCGCTTCTGCCTTGGTGCCAATGATGGTCGTATGCGTGTTTGGCGCCGTGCAGGTGAGCGCCACAATCAGGACTGCATACGACCGAGGCACACAGGGCCAACACCCGGCATCATGGTGTGGGGAGCGATCTCCTACACTGGCCGTACACCACTGGTGATCGTCGAGGGGACACTGAATAGTGCACGGTACATCCAAACCGTCATCGAACCCATCGTTCTACCATTCCTAGACCGGCAAGGGAACTTGCTGTTCCAACAGGACAATGCACATCCGCATGTATCCCGTGCCACCCAACGTGCTCTAGAAGGTGTAAGTCAACTACCCTGGCCAGCAAGATCTCCGGATCTGTCCCCCATTGAGCATGTTTGGGACTGGATGAAGCGTCGTCTCACACGGTCTGCACGTCCAGCACGAACGCTGGTCCAACTGAGGCGCCAGGTGGAAATGGCATGGCAAGCCGTTCCACAGGACTACATCCAGCATCTCTACGATCGTCTCCATGGGAGAATAGCACCCTACATTGCTGCGAAAGGTGGATATACACTGTACTAGTGCCGACATTGTGCATGCTCTGTTGCCTGTGTCTATGTGCCTGTGGTTCTGTCAGTGTGATCATGTGATGTATCTGACCCCAGGAATGTGTCAATAAAGTTTCCCCTTCCTGGGACAATGAATTCACGGTGTTCTTATTTCAATTTCCAGGAGTGTACTAGCACTCCAAACGACAGACAGACACTGACTGCTCCACACTGACCCGGCTGACCAACTGATACAGTGGCGAGCTCATAGCGCCCCTTAAATGCACGTGAACAGGTAACCTTTCCCCTTTCCCACCAGTGGGAGACACCAAAGCTGCGATTGCCACAGCGGCGCCACCGCCAGAAACGGAGGGCGACTGCTTCATACTACGCGCTGCCGAGCGCTCTTCAAAACAGCAATTTTTACCACGGCTCAAGATACATCATATATCATGTTGGACATCCCTTTGCCCGGCATAGTGCAGCAACTCGATGAGGCGTGGACTCTAGAAGTAGTTCGAAATCCACTGCAGAAATACTGAGCCATGTTGCCTCTATTGCCGTCCATAATTGCGAAAGTGTTGCTGGTGCAGCATTTTGTGCACGAACTAACCTTCGATTATGTCCCTTACATGTTAGATGGGTAGCCAAATCATTCGCTCAAACTGTCAAAATGTTCTTCAAACCAATCGCGAACAATTGTGGCCTGTGAAATGGCGCACTGTCATCCATAAAAATTCCACCGATGTTTGAGAACATGAAGTCTGGCCGAAGATAACCATTTCCAGTAAATGATCGATTCAGTGGTACCAGAAGCCAGTCTATTCTATGTAAACACAGCTCACACCTTCATGTGTCCCACCACCATCTTGCACAGTGCCTCGTTGACAACTCGGGTTGTTGGGATCTGCGCCACACCCGAACCCTGACGTCACCTTTCGCCAACTGAAATCGGGATTCATCTGACCAGGCATGGTTCTCCAGTCGTCTAGGTTCCAATCGACATGGTCACGAACCCAGGAGAGGAGTTGCAGCTGTAGGTGATGTCGTGCTGGCAGCAGAGACATCCGCGTCCGTCGTCTGCTGCCGTAGGCCATTACGGCCGAATTTCGCCGCACTGTGCCAATGGATACATTCTTCGTACGTCCTACATGGATTCCTTCGCATCTGTGAGCACTGAGAACTCTATGCAGACACTGCCGCTCTCGGTCGTTGAGGCCGTCGCGTCGGCCAATGCGTTGTCCACAGTAAGAAGTAAGGCCAGAAATTTATTGTCGGCACAGTCTTGACACTGCGGATCTCGGAATATTGAATTCCCAATCGATTTTCCAAATGTAATGTCCCATCCGTCCAGCTGCCATTTCGCGTTCAATGTCTGCTAATTCCCGTTGTGCAGCCTCGATCATATGGGGAACCTATTAATGTGGATCACCTGAGTGCAGGTGACGGCTCCGGCAAAGCAGTGCCCTTTTATACCATAATACCGCCGTCTGTATGTGTACACATCGCATTCCCATGATATTTGCCGGCCGAAGTGGCCGCGCGGTTCTGTGTGCTGCAGTTTGGAACCGCGAGACCGCTACGGTCGCAGGTTCGAATCCTGCCTCGGGCATGGATGTGTGCGATGTCCTTAGGTTAGTTAGGTTTAAGTAGTTCTAAGTTCTAGGGGACTAATGACCTCAGAAGTTGAGTCCCATAGTGCTTAGAGCCATTTGAACCATTTTGCACCCATGATATTTATCACCTAAGTGTACATGAAAGGGCAACATTGGTCACCGAGAACGTTGAAATAAACGTCTACGATTTGTTCACGGCAACATTAATGAGTTGGCCAAGTCATTTTACGAAAGACACCAAAAGAACATCAAAAATTCACCCCAGGCGTAAATATATCCTCCACATACTGAATACCTTTCTAGACCGTAATTGCACTCGACGCTATGCTTAATTTGAAAACAAGCAAAATCGTGACTTATCGGTCACATTGTACCCTTTCAGTCCGCTGCTTTCTACGTTGTCCAGTGGTGCTGTGATGGATAGTTTTCTTCGTCTATGACTTTGCCCCATTCAGAGTACAGTGAACACGAACCAGATTGTTTATTTCAACGTTCCTAGTTCGACAAACATTCAGCCACCCCACTGCATCTCGACTGGTTCGTTAAATTAACTGTTCCAACGGCCTTTGCCGCACTGGAAACACCGGTTCTCGTCACATCACCGAAGTTAAGCGCTGTCTGGATGGGCTATCACTTGGATGGATGACCGTGCGGTCTGCCGAGCGCTGTTGGCAAGCGGGGTGCACTCAGCCCTTGGGAGGCAAATTGAGGAGCTACTCGACTGAGAAGTAGCGGCTCCGGTCACGAAAACTGACAACGGTCGGGAGAGCGGCGTGCTGACCACATCCGAACCGAGTGACGCCCCTGGGCTGAGAGGATGACACGGCGGCCGGTCGGAACCGTTGTGCCTTCGAAGGCCTGTCCGAACGGAGAGTTTATTATTAACGTAACCATTAATATCCCCGTAATTTGGTAACCCTACAGGATCCAGTCATCTCCTTTTGGTTATACCAAGCCAAAAGAAAATTATGAATTGTTTTCGTAACGGTACTGAAACCACTTGCAAGGCCAGAGTCGTGTTACAGTTCATAACCATGATGTCTCCTGCAGGTGAATAATCGCTACCGCGGTGTGCTTCGGTGCTCTCCGCAGGGCACGACTGTCTCTCTGTTATCTCCCACTGTCTTCCTCGTTGCCCTTGTGGTGGACCCATTATCTTCGGATCTGAGACGATGAGAAAAAGTGTTGTTGGTCAATGCCTTTCATGAGTAGCGCATTTCCAAGAACTAGAATCTAACATCTCTCCTCTCACCATATACACATACGTTACTACAATCAACTTCTCTTCGTCAGCAACGAGTCTACCAATAATAATAGATGAAAATTCAAATTGGACTGAGCACGTAACTGCAATGCGCGAGAAGACATAAGCATCTCACCACGATCTACAAAAATATAAAAAGTCCTTTCTCTTGGCCAGAAAAAGAAACCTACAGAAACATGTATACTTTCAATTGTTGACTACAGCGATGTTATCCTGCGAGCTATTTTTCAGGAAAGCTCATCGCTCTTGGAACGGCCTGTATTAGTTATATCTGTGATGTTCGAGTTACTGATCGTATTTCCCCATCAAATGCACAGGTATCCTGTGCGCAGAGATTTCCAGACCTTCTGTATTCTCTACTATATTAGCAACGTACACTGTCCTAAATGTCTATCCTCGGTTCTAGCGTCTTTGTCTGAACAACACAGCAAGAACACGTGTTTCCATCAGGGCAAAATCCTTTCTGTCTCACTCCATCGTTCAGCAACTGTCTCGCAGTGCCTCACACTAGCAGGAACACGACTCTGGAATAACCTGCCGCAATATATCAGAGAACTCAGTAACATCTCCAGCTACAGAAAACAGTCAATTACATATCTACTGAACCAACAACAATAACTACCATTGTCCTTGTACGGACTCCTAACTCCTGTAAACCCTTCCTTCCATCAGATACACTTCATTTTCCAGTAGTCTTAGTTGCTGGAGTCCCCTTAAATTTCCTTCCCCAGTGCTCGCTACATCAGAAAACATCTATTTTGAACACCTATCATTTGCGCTATTATTATTATTATTATCATTAAAAACAGCAGTAGTAATACAAGTGCTGCCCGTACCAAGCTTATTTGCCTGATTCAGTATTATTTGCTCCCGTTGTCTCTGTAAACACTCAAATAATTTTAATACTAATAATTTCACCTTGGTTTGGAGCCACAGTCATATTGTTGTTGTTGTTGTAGTTGTTGTTGTCTTCAGTCCTGAGACTGGTTTGATGCAGCTCTCCATGCTACTCTATCCTGTGCAAGCTTCTTCATCTCCCAGTACCTACTGCAGCCTACATCCTTTTGAATCTGCTTAGTGTATTCATCTCTTGGTCTCCCTCTACGATTTTTACCCTCCACACTGCCCTCCAGTACCAAATTGGTGATCCCTTGATGCCTCAGAACACGTCCTACCAACCGTCATGTAATACTTTTTAAATGAAAATTTCCATCATTTGCCTGTATATATAGTTTATTCTACTGTACAATCATGATATCGGCCTTTGGCCATTTTCAAGTACCACAATGTTGTACATGATCACATTTCTTTAAACGACGTCATTATCGAAATACACTCCTGGAAATTGAAATAAGAACACCGTGAATTCATTGTCCCAGGAAGGGGAAACTTTATTGACACATTCCTGGGGTCAGATACATCACATGATCACACTAACAGAACCACAGGCACATAGACACAGGCAACAGAGCATGCACAATGTCGGCACTAGTACAGTGTATATCCACCTTTCGCAGCAATGCAGGCTGCTATTCTCCCATGGAGACGATCGTAGAGATGCTGGATGTAGTCCTGTGGAACGGCTTGCCATGCCATTTCCACCTGGCGCCTCAGTTGGACCAGCGTTCGTGCTGGACGTGCAGACCACGTGAGACGACGCTTCATCCAGTCCCAAACATGCTCAATGGGGGACAGATCCGGAGATCTTGCTGGCCAGGGTAGTTGACTTACACCTTCTAGAGCACGTTGGGTGGCACGGTATACATGCGGACGTGCATTGTCCTGTTGCAACAGCAAGTTCCCTTGCCGGTCTAGGAATGGTAGAACGATGGGTTCGATGACGGTTTGGATGTACCGTGCACTATTCAGTGTCCCCTCGACGATCACCAGTGGTGTACGGCCAGTGTAGGAGATCGCTCCCCACACCATGATGCCGGGTGTTGGCCCTGTGTGCCTCGGTCGTATGCAGTCCTGATTGTGGCGCTCACCTGCACGGCGCCAAACACGCATACGACTATCATTGGCACCAAGGCAGAAGCGACTCTCATCGCTGAAGACGACACGTCTCCATTCGTCCCTCCATTCACGCCTGTCGCGACACCACTGGAGGCCGGCTGCACGATGTTGGGGCGTGAGCGGAAGACGGCCTAACGGTGTGCGGGACCGTAGCCCAGCTTCATGGAGACGGTTGCGAATGGTCCTCGCCGATACCCCAGGAGCAACAGTGTCCCTAATTTGCTGGGAAGTGGCGGTGCGGTCCCCTACGGCACTGCGTAGGATCCTACGGTCTTGGCGTGCATCCGTGCGTCGCTGCGGTCCGGTCCCAGGTCGACGGGCACGTGCACCTTCCGCCGACCACTGGCGACAACATCGATGTACTGTGGAGACCTCACGCCCCACGTGTTGAGCAATTCGGCGGTACGTCCACCCGGCCTCCCGCATGCCCACTATACGCCCTCGCTCAAAGTCCGTCAACTGCACATACGGTTCACGTCCACGCTGTCGCGGCATGTTACCAGTGTTAAAGACTGCGACGGAGCTCCGTGTGCCACGGCAAACTGGCTGACACTGACGGCGGCGGTGCACAAATGCTGCGCAGCTAGCGCCATTCAACGGCCAACACCGCGGTTCCTGGTGTGTCCGCTGTGCCGTGCGTGTGATCATTGCTTGTACAGCCCTCTCGCAGTGTCCGGAGCAAGTATGGTGGGTCTGACACACCGGTGTCAATGTGTTCTTTTTTCCATTTCCAGGAGCGTATATTGAACTTGGTTATATAATACTGGTGTCGCAGCATAAAAACGGAAACATATTCAAAAAATGTCTGGCAGAAATGAAATACGTTTCAACACAGACTTCGTTTATAGAAGCGTGATCATGCCCAACAGTGTGGTACTTAAAAATGTCCAAAGGCCGAAATCATGATTGTACAGTAGAATAAACGACTTATACAACAGATGACGGAACTTTAATAACAAAATTTTAATACTGTTTACCATATTAAAATTAATATTTCAGGTATGAAAAAGGTACTGGATGTGTGCAACACTGGACCGATGTAAGAGAGGGCCTGATGGCGCTAATCACATCAGCTAAATAAAAAGTAAATATTATATTTTACACATCATATCTTCCTTCAGAATGTGCTGTTCTCATTGACATATTTTTCTCATGGCTCTCAAAGGACCACTTCTGGAACATGTTCTTCTCTTAGTAACGCATTGCATAACAGTGGACGCGTGTTATTCATTGCCCATACGCCGGATGTAGTCACTCTGCGTACCACCCTTCCTAGAAGCCAAAGCGAGGGCATGAAGCTCCAAAGTATTACCACACTAGGTACCATGTTGGTTAAGTCACCCAACTCCTGTGCGGAGGAAGCAGTTGCGATTGCTTCGTCTTCATGACTCACGCGACGGCCACGTAAGCAAACAAGTTTCGATGTGAACCTGCAGTTGCGCGCTTTACCACTGTTAGAGGTCTGCACTGATGCGTCTGTCCGTTGGTATTTGTAGTATTTACTATCTTCCGGGTAGCAGCCTGAGTCAGTGCGGATATCAGCAATAACAATTTCTTTCTGGCTAAAAGTTAAAGGACAGTGGCAACGATTTTCTTCTACTTCTATTGTAAGCAATCGACGTAATAGTTATTATTGTTTAAGTCATTATTATTACCCATTCTAGATGGAGTGTCACTGTAAATGCAATATCATAAGCGAGCTCGAATCAGATTGCGTGCCTATGGAGTATCGTCTTCGCTGTGCGATTGCATTCGTGATTCCTTGTCTAGCTCTTAATAATCGACGGAAAGTCATCGAGTGAAACAGGAGTGATATTTGAGATTCCCCAAGGAAGTGTTACAGGCCGACTGCTGTTTATAGTCTGTATAAATGATTTAGGAGAGCAGCCGTCTTAGATTGTTTGCATTTGATGCTGTCATTTATCGTCTACTAAAGTTATCAGAAGATCAAAACCGATTGCAAAATGACTTAGAAAAGACATCTGAATGCTGTGAAAATTAGTAATTGACCAAAAATAATGAAAAGTGTAAGTCGTTCACGTGCGTACTACTCGGAAAAGGAATCTGTTCAATTTCGGTTCCATGATAAATCGCAGAATCTCAAGGCTGTCGATTCAAGTAAATACCTAGGACTTACAATTTTGCAAAGTATGATTTCTGCAAACTTCTATGGGTTTTTCGGCAGCTGCAACTTTTGCAGTCCAAAATTTTGTTGGCAGTTTCCCAGTACTCACAATCATGTTGTATAGCAGTAAGAACCACTGCCTACTTTTAGAGCCCACTTTCTTCACAAACTCAGATATATTTCAACACGAAGGGTGGATGCGGATAGGATTTCCCTTATCCCCGCAGACCTCTAATGATGAATATGAAAAATAAAATTTGTTGAGTTGAATAAACTCTATTTGTTTCTGAACATAGTCCCTAATGTACTGTCAAACCAGTTTTTGAATTTTCACTGTATTTTATTAACTTGGAACCACGTAACTGTGATATTAATCTTTTATGAAAGCCCGGAAATTCTTCCCTTGGTTTACGTATTCGAGCTTCTTTGAATGTTTAGTTTTTCTCCTTACATCTTTAAAGAATGTTAGATTCCGCAAAAGGATATATTAGTTTACCAGAGCGAAGAAAGTAATAAACTTTCTAGTCCTAATAATCTACTATTCTCCTTTCAGTAATTGGAAACTAACAACCTACAATTGATAACTAAAGTTATTAGACATATCTTTTGTATGATACATTGTGAAACGTGGATCTCATTCTCTACATGTTGTGTCATCTCTTACAGAATTACGGTTTGTCGTTCTTTCCTTTGGCTAAGCATACTTTGCATACCCTCTGGATTCTTGTTTTGCCTGATAGAGATGGATAGTTTTTTGAGGAAATGTTTCCCTGTAGGTGGCCTGCTGAGTTGGCCCCAGGAATTCGGGCTGGGAGTGTCTTCACATACTGTTAATAATGCACAGAATACCTTTATGAATTTAGACAGATATATCTTTTTTTTTACTTTACTGCGGAAATTGAATGCATTCATAAGACACATAAGGGACCAATGGAATGCTGGTTTCCTACGCTATTCCGCTCCTTCGATCAGACAGATTGACCCTGACCTTTCTAAAAACTGTAATTCCCTAGTAACACAATGAAGATAGATTGAAATGGTCGATAAACGTGATTTCCTATTTAAAAGAGGCATCAATCATACTCCAACAAATGACGGCATCAGCAGTCTACTGAAATTTTTGCATCCCATCAACATATAGGATTGGCAGTTAGTATGAAGAAGAATCAACACTCTGTTTTTCAACAAAGTCTCCATTTTAAGACCTACAACGTCTCAATTTTTTGCTGTCAGAAAAAAACAGATTTTTTCATAGTCTGCAAAATTTTGAGGGGGCACAATGACAATCCCTAACTCGTTTGTTGCAGATTTTTTCCCAGAATACCAAATTTCTGATTTTGGGAAGGAAGAAGTAACCTTAAGGAGAAGTGTGCGTTGTTTTGAAACAGATTTCATATTTGTGGCGCACTGGGTATCTTACCTGGGACCAAGCCTTTTACGGACAATGTTGTGGCGATGTCTGTTTGTATATGTATTCAAAAAAGGGTTGAGTACAAATACATGCACAGTCAGCAAAGATAAGAAACACTGTCTGCACGAAAGCATAGCTACAGGTCACTGTTACCTAGTAAAATTGCTTTTAAATTACATTCATATAGGTTGAATGCTGCTTAGAACAGCGTAATGCACACTGAATGCACCCATTTTGTACCAACACTAATACTACACACATAGCGGCTAGACAGGCAAGTAATCTGGCCAAGACATATAAAACACACGCTATAGAGAACTACTAAAGGAAGCCATTTCTACTCACAAAGCAGTCTCCAGAAGATCACTTACCTGGAATAAAAGGAAAAATATCGATCATATAATACGTTGGAAAGAATAAAAGAATGTGTACATTGTAAACGATGATTTTGTCAAAGGCATATGTTACACAAAAGGACTCTTTCAAAAATATTTCGATCTGTTGGTGAAGGTATAAGAAGCAATCAAATAGTTTCCTCCATCTGAGGATTTTGCTGCAATGTATATGCTATATAGCACGACTCCGATGCAGATATACAGAGTGTCAACGGTATAAGTGCAGATACATATGTTGGTAACCAAAGACGATGTACTGAACAACATTACATCAGTATTTACTTCATTTGCAGACTAATAATTATAGATACTAGAAGTAGTATGTTTTTAGACTGGTTAGTATCTCGAAGTACATGTGCCAAGAGCATGTCATTGATGCTTATTTTCCTCTGGAAAGGTGGTCAGGTGTCGAAGTGTGGACACGTGGACGCGACGGTTACTCTATACTGACAGGCTTATTCCACTTAATGGTGTAGTTACGACCATTCGGAAAACATCAGGTTGTAGAGTTTGTGGCGTGTATGTGTGAATACTGTTTGACGATTATCAAAAGCAACCAACACACTAATGTGTGTATATATTAAAGTACCACATATAAAAGCATCTGCACTTCTACACCCTGTACAAGAACCGACATGTATGCAAGGGGTCAGCGTGGCATTAGTGTCTTCCCAATGCATGTGCATTAAGGGGACCACACCCTGCCTATCTAACCCATGTTAATTTAGACAAGTATTTGACCCATTTCTGAAAAAAACTATTTGATGCTGGGCCTTAGTATTTTTACTGTATGTTACATGATGCTAATAAAGTCAACTGTACTAAAATCTACTTTATCCATTTTATAGTTTTTAAGAAATACTTTCCTAAATTTATTAACAAAAAATATTAAGTTTTTTCTGCAGAAAATATTTTTTGTGAACTTCCTAACGGGGGAATATTAATGAACGTAGTACCAGAAGTGACTTTTTATGTTATGCAGAGTCTCTGAAAATTTCATTCATTTATCTATGATAGTTTCTAATATAATGGGGCATATGTACTGAAAATTTAAGTTTGCGGGGAATTGACTTTAGGGAACAAACTTTTGAAATTTGTTGGTTACAGTTAATTAAAACTGTCCTGCTGCATACGGTGGCCCTTCTTTGGTCTCTAGCAGGTCTTCCAACTTCTTTTTCACCTTCCTGGATGTTTGTCTTGCTTTCTTGCCCATATTATATACAGACCTGTCTGCATCGGCTATTCTCATTTTATCGCAATGTTGCAGCTCAGTGATTATATTTTCACCAGGATTAATTCCCAGCTTTTTCAGTACCCAACAATTTCCAATATTACCACATCTGAATGTAGTAACAGCATCATAAACTCCTAATTTCATTGTATGCATGCCTACAAATACAGTTTTAGGAAGAAGGTTCCAAATTATGCTGTTGAAACATTCATTTGGGTTCTGTGTCTGCCCATGCAGACATTTCCTTAGAAGGTCAAGATGAGCCAAGTCTCTAAAATAGAAATAATTGCTGTAATAACAGCAGTAAGAGAATGCTGATGAGAATAAGATTTTCCAGTTGCCTGAGCCCTGTTGTATTTGCACCACGAATTTTCTCCTTCTGAACACAATCCACGACACGGCTTATCATCAGTAGAGGACTTATGGAAGAATATGGTCAAAACATCTCTCTTCATTGCCTCCACATTTTATTTATTTCTCCTAATTGCCTGACCATAGTATACGTGCAAGTTTTCTATAACAACTACTCGCAGTCACACTTGAACAAAACTAACCCCGTGCTTGAAAGCGTGTTGTTTACAAACAGCAGAAACAAGAGAATACCGACCTTTGCATTCCAAGGATAGCCAACACACTCGGGAGTAAAAAAAAAACTCCCTAACGTGCAATGTAGGGGATATAAAGATCTAAAATATATGCAGAAAAGTGAGTGACAGAAAAGTGGGCGTGGCATATAAACACACGTGGTATTAAAATGCTCTTTAAATGCTCTAAAAAGTTTTTTTCCAGCAAAATCCTTTTCCGAGTACTTAAATAAAACCTTAATCTATCGATATATGATGAAAACCGAAAATCGATTTTTTTCGACCTGAACCACGGTGTGGTCCCCTGAAATGCAGAGATGTGAAGTATGATCACTTTATTATCAAATGTGACCAAACAAGACTAACGTGTTGTTACTCTTGTCTTGGCTGCCAAAAGACAAACACCGTTAGACATCCATAGGAGAATGAAGAATGTGTATGACAAGCTACTCTGTCGAAAACCACCGCTGTGGAATGGTGTGTGAAGGGCTGCAGCTCCTACATGATAACGCACGTCCCCGTATCCCAAACACTGTAAAGCCACTTCAAGAGGGAGACACTCGAGCACTCGCCTTGTAGTCCCGATCTTTCCCCACTCGATTATCACACTTTCTGTCCCTTAAAAAAGGCATTGACGGGTGGGCGATTCCTGTCAGACCGTGACCAGTAGAAGGCAGTTGCGGACTTTTTCACGCAGCAGGACACAGTGTTTTACCAAATGGGTATCTTCAGTCTGGTGCGTCAGTGCCATCATTGCCTTAATGCTCAAGGCCTCATTGGGATACTGATTCAGAAAAGTATGGCCTTCGAACGGAAACTTTTTGATTGCTTCTTATATTGTTTTGTCTTTTCACTTTGTATTCTGAGAGATGCAGAGGAATATCTTAATTAGAGGCAGGCCTTAACGTTTCCGTGTAAAAATGATGATTTAGGGCATCCAATACCGTCGACGACGTGGTCATCAGAACGCCGTAGAAGAAAGGACAACAGCTGGTCAACGAGAATGTTGAAACAGACATCTCAATTCATACTTGTGGTAACTTTAATGTGTGGTCCAGAGCCGTGGCACAGAAACACTCCGAAGATATAACAGAAACACCTCCAGTTTGAACTACAGCTAAACGTGTGATGCTTCCAGTGCACACGAGGTCTTGTGTCATTTTAAAAGAGGGTAAAATCGCGACTCGTTGGAACGCACTACTCGCCTCCAGTTAGATACTTTCCAGTTTCCGTGTTGTTTAGAACACCGAAGATGCGCAGCTTCGAGTTTCGCTATGAATAATGGCCTTTTGCAAAGTATCAGATGTCCATTGCAAGCGATTGCTTTCGCAATGTTAGCCCGGAAACTGGGTGAGATTGACCTGTATTGACTCACAGCAGCAATTCCTGTCGTGTCTGAAAATAGTTGTCACTGACACCCCCTTCCCATCAGCTATTTCGCGAATAACATGTTTTAATAACGTACTTTGGTTGTCATTTTTTATTTTCCTTAAACAAGATTTACTGATGTTTCCAGTTCTTATACTACGATGGGCGTTCAATAAGCAATGCAAAACATTTTTTTCTGAAAGGAGGTTAGTTTTCTTCGGGGTTTCAGTACACCATACTATTCCCCACTGTTTTAGCTACAAAGCCATATTTTTCAACATAATATCCATTCAATGAGATGGCCTTATGCCACCTTACTGGGACGGTCTGTATGCCCGCATGGTACCACTCTACTGGTGGACATCGGGGCCAACGTATTGCTGCAGCAATAACCTGCCCGTAAAGCACGTACTGCTTCCAACGGAGTACTTCCTTCATTGAGCCAAACAGATGGAAGTCGGAAGGTGTGAGATAGAGGGTGTAGGGTGGATGGGGAAGAACCATTCAACGATGTTTTGAGGGCTTTTCTAGGCCAACCAGGTTTGTGTCAGGCCTTGTGTTGTCACGGAAAAGGAAAAGTTAGTTTGCATTTTTGTGGCGACGAAGACGTTGCAGTTGTTTCTTCTGTTTCTTGCAGGTAGCACAACATACACTACAGGCCATTAAAATTGCTACACCAAGAAGAAATACAGATGATAAACGGATATGCATTGGAGAAATACATTATACTAGAATTGAAATGTGATTATATTTTCACGCAGTTTGGGTGCATAGATCCTGAGAAATCAGCACCCAGAACAACCACCTCTGGCCGTAATAACGGCCTTCATACGCCTGGGCACTGAGTCAAACAGAGCTTGGATGGCGTGTAGAGGTACAGCTGCCCATGCAGCTTCAACACGATACCACAGTTCATCAAGAGTAGTGACTGGCGTGTTGTGACGAGCCAGTTGCTCGGCCACCATTGACCAGATGTTTTCAATTGGTGAGAGATCTGGAGAATGTGCTGGCCAGGGCAGTAGTCGAACATTTTCTGTATCAAGGACGACCCGTAAAGAACCTGCAACACCCGGTCCTGCATTATCCTGCTGAAATGTAGGGTTTCGCAAAGATCGGATGAAGGTAGAGCTACGGGTCGTAACACATTTGAAATGTAACGTCCACTTTTCAAAGTGCCGTCAATGCGAACAAGAGGTGACCGAGATGTGTAACCAATGGCACCCCATACTATCACGCCGGGTGATACGCCAGTGTGTCGATGACGAATACAAACTTTCAGTGTGCGTTCACCGCGATGTTGCCAAACACGAATGAGACCATCATGATGCTGTAAACAAAACCTGAATTCACCCGAAAAAATGACGTTTTGCCATTCGTGCACCCAGGTTCGTCGTTGAGTTCACCATCGCAGATGGTTGTTGTCTTGCAAGCGTCCCCATCTGTTGACTCAGTGATTCAGACGTGGCTGCACGATCCGTTACAGCCATGCGGATAAGATGCCTGTCATCTCGATTGCTAGTGATTCGAGGCCGTTGGGATCCAGCACAGCGTTCCGTATTACCCTCCTGGATCTCGACCAATGAAAGCAGCAATGTAGCGATACGATAAACCGCAATCACGATAGGCTACAATCCGATCTTTATCAAAGTCGGAAACGTGATGGTACGCATTTCTCCTCCTTACACGAGGCATCACAACAACGTTTCACCAGGCAACGCCGGTCAACTGCTGTTTGTGTATGAGAAATCGTTTGGAAACTTTCCTCACGTCAGCACGTTGTAGGTGTCGCCATCGGCGCCAACCTTGTGTGAATGCTCTGAAAAGCTAATCATTTGCATACCACAGCATCTTCTTCCTGTCGTTAAATTTCGCGTCTGTAGCATTTCATCTTCGTGGTGTAGCAATTTTAATGACCAGTAATGTATTTACCCGCCGATAGTGTGTAGGTTTACGATCTTAGTGTATTTTATCTGGTGTGTAAAATCGTTTGTCAATGAATTTAGGTACGTTTACTCTTAATTGCGTAGTCTATAAGTGTACTCGTGCTTTCATCATAATGGCTATGGTTTCGGCAGGTATTCTGATGATAGGCGATACCTGAAATGCCTAAACAAATTAAGCTTTGACAAAAAGTGCACTGTTATTATTAGCGGGTAAAAATCAGACATGCTCACAAGTTGGTCTCTCCGATTATATTCAGTGAACGGACGACAATTTCGAACAGCAATGCAACTCAGTTCTTACAACAAATAAAAAAATCGCCTTTCCGACTGTCGTTAACTACAAAATATTTGGAGCTTATTCACATATTTGACGGTAGCTGACTGAAGGGAGAAAAAACTTGCATAACGTTGAAGTCTAGTAATTGTAACGTTGTTGGTTCCAGTCTAATTTGCATAATGTTTTTTGACTTTTCTTTAAATTACATATTTTGTTGTCAAATGTAACTATTAGTAATGCATTTCTGAACCATAAGTTTTTATTAAAAGTAACATCTTTATATTTTTAATTACTGATCGCATGAATATGTGAGTATTCACAATAAGTTAAAATTTGACGCAAAAATCAGACAGAAAATCAAACAGAAAACGATATACTTTATTATTTATAGACGTCGAACAGTATTATTGATGTATATAACTTTTTCATTTCACAATAAGGCACTTCATATGTCAATCAGATTTTAATTTAGTGGGGGTATTGAAAAGTAACGTTGTTTCTGGATGTCAATATTCGTATGTCATTTATGAGCTAATTGTGTACTTCAAAGTTATGCCAAAGACATTTTAAGGCTAGTGTGGCTTGTTTACTCCTGAATAACTGTACTGTGCTGCAATTTATGCTGAAATGGATAGCCAAGTAGCAGAAGAGGTACACTCAACAGCAAAAACACTGGGAAAAAGAGAGACGGACCATTTGACAATAGCAGCATAAAAACGCAGGGGGGAGGGGGGGGGGGGGAGGACAGGGTGTGTCGCTTTCCTATTTTTGACAACTCTTGGTCGTAGTGATGAGCATCAACCATCATCACAGTCGTAGTGTGATAAGTTATGCAGACTCACAACACAAAGCAATTTTGCCATTATGGCAAAAATTTATTAGCATCATATGCTTTTAGTAACGCAACAGTTGCTACCAGAAACACTTGTGATATTTTGCCAAGTGCATTAGACGTTCGCAAATGCCAAAGGTGGGTTTCTAACTTCAAATGCGATAAATTTGAGCATTCCAACTTGTATCAATCAGGAAGACACACAAGTTTAGACAACGACATGTTAAGGGCGGAAGTGGAAGCAAATCCGTGTCACACAATCGAGGGACTATCAAAAACTCTTAATCAACCTTGGTCAACAATCCAAGAACATTTTCAGCAGATTGATAAAGACAAGCAAAGTTAATTGGTCCACCGCATGCAACTTATTGCTTCAGCTGTCCGATACTGAAGCGTTTTTTGACCGTTTGATAACTGGAGATGATAAACGGGCCCTTTATGATAATGCAAAACGCAACAGGCAACAGCTACCTCCGAATTAATCGCCACGAACTACAACCAAACCAGGTTTACACCCCAAAAATACGATTTTGTGTACATGAAGGAGTATTCGCTTCGTCGTTGATTTCAGTGTTGAAACCTGGACAAACTGTGAATGCAGACCTTTATTGTGAACAACTGGTTCGAATAAATCAATCTTTAATTGAAAAGTGCCCAGTGTTATTCCGTAACACGACAGTGCAAGACCACAATGCGCAAGACGGACCGTGGAAAAAATTAATGAAGTAGAAAAGGAGGAATTGTCTCACCCACCATACTCGTCCGATATTGCGCCATCGGATTTCCATTTATTCCGATATCTACAACATTTTATAAGCGGAAAAAAATTTTAAAATGCGGGTGATAGCCAAAATTCAATTTCCGCATATTTTGCTCGAAAACCAATTAATTTTTAACGATCTGGCATCGAAAAAATTTGCACATTATGTGCAAAATGTTGTTAATAAGGAGAATGATTAAATCATTAATTAAAAAGAAAAATTTGTTTATGACTTGTGTGTTTGAATTTAGTGTAAAGAAAGCAACACTACCTCCCGTTCCCCCTAATATTTTGTGGTGCCCGTAATTAGAGATTAGAACCAGTGACTTTTTGTTTACAGACATTTTACGTTATGCACTGAGTTACCGGAGAATGTGTTGATAAGATCGAAATATCTTGTATTCAAAGGCATTTTAAATTTCAAACTTGGCGCGCGCGTGTGTGTGTGTGTGTGTGTGTGAGAGAGAGAGAGAGAGAGAGAGAGAGAGAGATAGAGAGAGAGATCTCTAATCTTGTTGCTGACGTAAACGTAGAGAGAGCAGCGTGTAGTGTGTAACGGGAGGTGCCTTCTGAAGATCTCCAAACGTGTCTGAGCGCGACCAGGTAATGAGGCCGTGCCGTGTGCTCGGCGCCGGCCGTTGGATGGCTTGTTAGGCGTAATGGTGGCTGCGAGTACCGCCTCCTCGCCTGTCCTCTCGTTAGGCAGCGCCTTGCCTGCGGCTGTCGTGCGGGTTTGTCTACCCACCAAGGCGCTTACCCCTGCGTGCGGAGAGACAACAAACCGCAGTACGAGCGCCTGCACCCTGGACTGTTATAGTTTTCTTTCTTTTTCATCCAGGTACCAGTCACGCTTTTCAGTCATGCGATGACGCTTTTATAAAAATTCCCGCGTCAAAACTGCGTAAGATCTCGAGCTTTCGAAAATATCCTCCTCCACCAAAACATTTTATCAGGACCCTCCAAATCCTTGAAAAACACGCCCTTCGCCTTGCTTTCTAAATTCGCTTACCCGCTCCCCTGCAAGAATCCTTTGCCAGTTCATCTCTATTCCCTGATTCCTTCCCCCATGAACATCTCAACCTACACAGTACTTCCCATGTCAGTGCAAAAAAACGGGGATGTCCGAAAACACTGGAGCGTGGTACAGGATCGTAGGATACACAAAGGGTGGACCGACTGATTGAGTTTTGTGACATTTATACAGTTCGCTATTAATGCACACCATTTCACATAACGACACAATGCAGTATCAAACAGTTAGCAAAACATGACAAAACGATCATTTTATAGAAAACAATGACTCACAGTTAGAAATCAACACAACAGCAAAACTAATTTAAATTCCAATAACACGTGCCTCCTAGCCAAAGTATTAGACTAAGGTAAGAAGTGCCTACCACATTTGAAAATACCTTAAACAATAAATACAAGAATGACCACTAAGATCAAATATGAAAAAGAAGGTGAAAAGTCAATTAAATATCAAGACTAGCTACCTCATACGAACGTGTTACCTTCAAATTATTTAATGTTAACAGTTCTGAAATCTGCTTCAATTAAAAGACTTTATATTGGCCAGTCGACAATTTTACGAAATTTAAAAGATAAATAATCTAACTAAGCATTATCTCTCTCTCTGCGCACTCACACAGATTTAAAAAAAGAAGACAACACATGATATCTAGAAAACTTTCAGTCTTTTCTTAAAAGCAAATGTGGCAATTATTACTTTTAATCAGAGCACGAGCACGTGTCAAGCAATCAATCCTGACTTACAATTTTAGATTAACATATATTCACACAATGCTCAACAGATAATATAACAGGGAGGCCATAACCAATTACTCAACAGTTATTATCAAATACAAAAGGCTATAAGAAGCGGCTGCTTCCCGTATTGGTCAGTCGGTTTTGATCCTTGTCTGCGTTTTTACATGCGGACCTTTGCCATTGACCTCTCAGTTTGTAACAGAGCATTAAGTGGAAAGGCTGACGGGTGAGATGGTAGGCGTATTATAACAGTTCAAAGCATAATTTTGTTGTAACTAACCATCCAGTAAAATCCACTGATACTCTTAAAACCAAACTTTTGGAAACAACGCGAAATAATTTATTTGCAAAACTTTACAATGAAGCGCTAAATTTAATTTAACGTCGTACCTTGGCCAAGAAAAACTTTACAACCAGAAGTGAATATAACACATGTGCTCATCCTTTCAAAATTACTACAGTGCCTTATTCGTCTATCTTTGCTCAATACAAACAGTTACAAAAGAAAACACAACGATTAGAATTTGTCTCTGGAAGGGACACGAAAAAAACAATCTGAATTCAATACGTATGAGTAGCATGACAAGTTTTCGGACTCCCCCTCCCGCAGAGTTCTCTTAGTTAAATATACGCCACAGCTGACCAACGCAGAGCACGCCCAGTATACAGACCCCTGTGCGACGACCGCTCCAAGCACCACAGCTCACTACAACTCATAAACGTTAATTATCTGTACTACCCACGGTATAACCGACACCGATCACAGGCATTTTCTGTCCGGAACACATAGCGTAACATGTTGCCGCAGAACGGGGCTCCGCTCTCCCGTCTCACTCCCTGTTTGCAACCGTTCTCTCCGTAGCTGTCTCCGGCCGTCCCTCATGGCAGTCGGCAGAGGGCGACGCTGAGTGGCGCTGGTCGCGCCACACTGTAGCGCCAGCGCGGGGAGGTTGAGCGCGGCTTTCAAAGGCGTCGGACATGTGGCGATGATACCATCGGCACAGAATATTACACTACTGGCCATCAAAATTGCTACACCACGAAGATGACCTGCTACAGACGCGTAATTTAATCGACAGGAAGAAGATGCTGTGATATGCAAATGATTAGCTTTTCAGAGCATTCACACAAGATCGGCGCCGCTGGCGACACCTACATGTCATTTCTGGTATAATATATTTGTTCAATGAATACCTGTTTATGATCTGCATTTCTTCTTGGTGTAGCAATTTTAATAGCCAGTAGTGTACTTCCCGCCTCCTGTTTCACTGATAGGACCGCCTCTTTAATGGCCAATTTCTCATTCCACAGAGGGTGTCCGGATACTTTTGGTCTCATACTATATACCCCTCGAAATCGCTGCGAGAGTGAGTACGAAGCAGTCCAACTCTGTCTGAAAGACTTGGAAGGGAGGAAACGGAAGCGGAATTTGTAAGAGCAAAATTTGCATTTTCCATTTGCAAAAGATACACGTTGCGCTATTTACGTTTAAATTCAATTCGAGGCTTTATGAATGCTAATGAGGCGCAACTTGCACTCCTTTAGATGAAGTCAGAGAGTGTGGTGAGTGGAAAAGGGGAAAGGGGGAAGGGGTGTGAGTGGGAGAGGGTGAATTCTTCGGAGAGCAAACACGGAAAAGCTGATACTCATGCGGCGCAACTTCCTAGTGAAGGCGGCTCCGTTTCTACATACAGACGAGAAAGCAGTCTGTAGGTTTGCTCAAATCGAGTGCCTACGCAGGTGGTGGTGCGGTAACTCTGCATCACGCTTCCGTAATCCGGCGATGCAGAATTCAGATAAGGAGAGAGCTGAAGCTCTTGAAATTTGATGCTGCAGAAGGATGCAGCTGATAAAATGAATATATCAGGTTCCCACTGAAAAGATACTGAATCATATTTGGGAAATAAGATATTTCTGACGCAATTTCACTTTTTTGGTTGCTGTGGTTAATGTTTACAATGAATTCTTGGAGGTCTGAGCCCATTTACGACTTATCTGATGGTTGGTTCTAGAAAACTAGCTTCCGTAAAAAGAGCCACAAAACACCATTTTCATCCTGCTACCTTATGTTACCTTTTTCATCGAGTTACTTCATCTTACTTTGTGACAGATCATGTTAATCCCAGTTTTCCACATTCATAAATAGTTTGCCCCAGAGAATGTGCAACGTGAACTGTAACTTCACTGCAACTGGATTCTCCCTTATAGAAATCATACGTGCACTGTATATCGAGACGTAGCAACGTACATTGACGCTTACGAACCTGCAACTTTCGCATAAGTGACCCGAGTCACCTACAGAACGCGTTCCCACGTTCGGAAGCTTGACATACAACGCATGTGCGCTCGCTCGCTGGCTGCAGGCTCCCACGCGTGTATACTCTGTGGTTCATAGAATTATACGCCAACCTGTCTATTAATCAACTCTTTTGCAGATACAAATTAACTACTGGTCATTAAAATTGCTACACCACGAAGATGAAATGCTACAGACGCGAAATTTATCCGACAGGAAGAAGATGCTGTGGTGTACAAATGATTAGCTTTTCAGAGCATTCACACAAGGCTGGCGCCGATAGCGACACCTACAACGTGCTGACATGAGGAAAGTTTCCAAACGATTTCTCATACACAAACAGCAGTTGACCGGCGCTGCATGGTCAAACGTTGTTGTGATGCTTCGTGTAAGGAGGAGAAATGCGTACCATCACCTCACCGACTTTGATAAAGGTCGGATTGTAGCCTATCGCGATTGCGGTTTACCGTATCGCGACACTGCTGCTCGCGTTGTTCGAGATCCAATGACTGTTAGCAGAATATGGAATCGATGGGTTCGGGAGGGTAATACGGAACACCGTGCTGAATCCCAACGGCCTCGTATCACTAGCAGTCGAGATGACAGTCATCTCATCCGCATGGCTGTAACGGATGGTGCAGCCACGTCTCGATCCCTGAGTCAACAGATGGGGACGTTTGCAAGACAACAACCATCTGCACGAACAGTTCGACGACGTTTGCAGCAGCATCAGCTCTGAGACCATCGCTGCAGTTACCGTTGACGCTGCATCACAGACAGGAGCGCCTGTGAAGGTGTACTCAACGACGAACCTGGGTGCACTAATGGCAAAACGTCATTTTTTCGGATGAATCTAGGTTCTGTTTACAGCTCATGATGGTCGCATCCGTGTTTGGCGACATCGCGGTGAACGCACATTGGAAGCGTGTATTCGTCTTCGCCATACTGGCGTATCACCCGTCGTGATGGTATGTGGTGCCATTGGTTACACGTCTCGGTCACCTCTTGTTCGCATTGATGGCATTTTGAACAGTGGACGTTCCATTTCAGATGTGTTACGATCCGTGGCTCTACCCTTCATTCGATCCCTGCGAAACCCTACATTTCAGCGGGATAATGGATGACCGCATGTTGCAGGTTCTGTACGGGCCTTTCTGGATAGAGAAAATGTTCGACTCCTGCCCTGGCCAGCACATTATCCAGATCTCTCACCAATTGAAAACGTCTGGCCAATGGTGGCCGAGCAACTGGTTCGTCACAATACGCCAAATCTACTCTTGATGAGCTGTGGTATCGTGTGGAAGCTGCATGGGCAGCTGTACCTGTACACGCCATCCAAGCTCTATTTGACTGAATGTCAAGGCGTATCAAGGCCGTTATTAGTCAGAGATGGATGTTCTGGGTACTGATTTCTCAGGATCTATTCACCCAAATTGCGTGAAAATGTAATCACATGTCAGTTCTAGTATAATATATTTGTCCAATGAATACCCGTTTATCATCTGCATTTCTTCTTGGAGTAGCAATTTTAATGGCCAGTAGTGTAGTTACGAAGTTTACAAAACATTTCGGAATAAAAATTGAGAGCTGATGTACAGTTGTCAGTTTCATACTTAAAATAATTTCTGAGTTATTTAAAATAACATTAGAACTGAAATTTATAACTTCCCGCTACAATCAACACTCAGATACTTAAATGTGTTTCTATAACTGCATCAGAGGATGACGTAAACTCAATAATTAACCACCAAAATAGTCAAACAATGCATTACATAAGCGTATAATTAGTGTAATGTCCTCAGATTTCGAAAAATAATTTTTTCTTTGCATTTAACATTATTATTTTGGTCTCTTACGGTACCAGAGTGAGGTAAGTTAGCGATTGGGTGAATGGAGCATGTCTCTGATCCGTCAATCTTGAAATCTATTATAATTTATGAAGAACGAGAATGCGAATCATACCGCGTAATCGAGTAGCGAATCATGTACATGGTATGCCGTGCTATTAGAAAGTAGCCAGTTTACGAATCGTAGATGCAAAATATCTATTTCAGTCCGGAAGACAAGATAAGATGAAATTAATTCAAGTTTATTCCTTTCTCTGGAAATACAAATAATGGAAACTTACTGAAATAAGTTTGGGAAAAGAGATTACCCGACTGTGCGCGAAAAACTATAAAGTTGATTGTTTTTTCAGCCAGTCAGAAGATAAAATATTCGTGCGTTCTGAAGGAGAGAGAAATTTTCGCGCACTCATATCGACGAGTTGTATGTTAGTTATCGTAACGCGTCGACCTCTGCTTACGGGTGCTAGTAAATATGCTGCAATTTAGTTACATTACGAAGCAGAGTGGTTCAGAAAATTACTGATACCTGAAATAAACAACGTTTCCAGAAATTTAGAGAATTTTTGTGAATTTTGTGGCTTTCTGCTGGTGAACTTACGAATTCCGTATGGTGTGTTCTGCAATCCTTATTATGAACTTCAGATTGCTGAAAATTGGTGAACTGCGTAGTACTGAGCGAGCATACGAAACTGACAACCACTTCTGAACTTTCAAAGTGTTAGTGAGTGTTATAAGTTGCGTTCCTTTAGACAGCATGTCACGAGTTCTACACTGATGTTTGCTACCACTGAGATAACGTGCGTGAAGGTGGTAGTACAAGTTATGAGCGATTATTTGATTTTATATCAAGAGTTGTATGTTAGCCCAGACTGGGTAGCAGCGAGTGTATCTTTCAAATGGGAATACAGCACAAAAATTTTAGGCCGGAACTTGTTTCATTCAGTAGCTTCAGTTGGACCTGCAGTAAAGACCCCTCTTCGCAAACCCCTGATGAGTCGTGTACTTCAACCCGGCTCTTAAACAGCTTTTCCAGGTTGACCCACATTATATGTTGATTCAGTACAGACTGTCAGAGTAACGAAACTCGCGAAGTGAGAAAATTGCAATTAGAAGACAAACTCGCACCACTGCAACATGTGGTTGCAGTCGGTATAACGTGCACATCTATACGAGTATATTGCAAAGCAACCGAAAGACGATACGTCACTGACTGCAAGACATAAGCATATGAATTTAGTGTCTGAATAGCGGTGACTTGATTCTTACTCAGAGAACTATACCGCACGCTATCACTGTAAGCACTGCTCATCGATACCTATTAATGCTGAAAGTCAAGAGACGCAGCTAGCAGTGTAAGAAATCTGGAGAGGTAAGTACTGTCAAATAGGATCACATGCATGGCACTGTTTTGCGAAGGCAAGATGGTAAGATAGGCAGGAAAAAATAAATCTTAGGGAAAACCACTTCCACCTGGACGAGGTCTGTCCCGATTTTCATCTGGTAACATTTTACAAACAAGTCTGCCGTGTATGATGGTCTTCATAAGCAACAGTTTAGTTAGTACACAAAAAGAAAGCGAAATTTCTCTAGCAATGCGTGGGATGGCAGGTTAAAGGTTTTGTTACTGCTTATGAGATATTGTTTGTTTTTGGTGCACTTAGTGGGCGTTTGTGTGATTTCAAATACCACTGCAGTCCACCAGAGCCTGAAAATTATTTGTGTGGACAGCCAGAAAGTAACAGTGAAACCTGCTACACATAAGCTCCAGCCCACAATACACATCACCGACCAGGAATAAAATGTTCTATCTCACTATTTATGATCAAAATTAGTCAGGAAATAGGGCGATAAATGAAAGTTTATAGTTTTAACAAATCAGTATGTTCAAGAAAAGTTCACACACACACACACACACGCACACACACACAAATTAATTCTTTTGCAGTTCATTAAGGTTTTCCTATCGTAACCGCCACTGGATGTTGTTCAGAGACAACCTCTACTCAAGTTCCAATTATTTCTAATTATCATCCCATTTTTAATTAATTACAGTTAACAGATCGTCTTAAACTGACGAAGAAGCTGCGCCACTTGCCATTCAATTTTCTTGAACGCTATGGTGTGTGGGGGGGGGGGGGGGGGGCAAAATAAAAATACTGAAAGCAAAACACATGCTTCCATTAAATTGTCAGGCCAAGAACGTTCACTTATACATAATTTCACAAAATGTGCGATAACCAGTTTGATAGATGACGACTAAAGCCAGTCGTTTTCAGTATCATCCGAAGCTTTGCGTAAGCGGTCGCTGATAGAAGAAGGGCAGATGCTGAAGAGTAGCGAGATACATCACGGACCACTGACGACGATAGAATGAATTCGCAATACCGCTTTGATACTATTGGTGCTGCTGCGCACCAGACACCAAACAGAACACCTGTAGTTCGAACGTCTAAGGGGACCAATGGTAGTTTTTCACCTCTGCGGTGTCCCTGTTCTACCGTCTGTACCTCCGTAAAGTTACATAAATATCTTTCAATTTGGTACAGCATTACTTCTAGTAAACACAGTGATGTAATTTTATCATAGCGTTGTAGTCCTAAAGACTAGTTAATCTATCATAATTTTACAAATTTCAGTACAAAAATCAATTTTTGCTTAAAAATCTGAAAAATAAAGATGGTAACTTAGTGAAACCTCTACATAAAACGCAACTTAAATAAAAAATTACAACTTTCTATCTTCAGTATTTTTAGCTTTTGAAATTTCGAAAATGTTGATTTCTGTTAATACTAATCAACGGATTATACTGGAGCTAAAAACGTGTATCATTGCTACAGTTTTAAATCATCTAGCAAAGTACTACGACTTCATCTAAATGTTTAATTTCACTTTAGATATTTCCACAACGCTTTCTCTAAAAACTCGTGCACGTGTTATGTGTGGCTGGGTGACACGGAAGTACCAATCTCATTCGGTCGCCACCGTTGCTATGTAACCACAGCACTTGCGTCCACACAAATGGAGCTATAATGGGGTAACAGCGTACATAATTTATGAAACATTAGTGAAAGGGGGAAGGAAATAATTGCACCCAATGTTCATACACGCGAGCCTCCGTTTCAAAAAGAAAGAAAACCATCCTGTTGAATTTTGTCCTCAATCCTTCATCTGTGCTCGCCTGTCACAACAAAAGGTCGACCTGATCGTTTTTTAAGCATGAATATTCATTCGACCGCCATTATGCATGACGAACCATTCTCGAACTGAAACTTTATTGATCACATTTCCAGAAACTTCTGTCATCTGTCCGTAAATTTCGATAGAGCAGTCTTCCTTTGCATTCAGAATTCTATAACATTACTAACCTCAC
Source organism: Schistocerca serialis cubense (assembly GCF_023864345.2). NCBI lineage: Eukaryota > Metazoa > Arthropoda > Insecta > Orthoptera > Acrididae > Schistocerca > Schistocerca serialis. The sequence goes on along the minus strand of NC_064639.1, from coordinate 219,939,619 downwards.
TCTTGGATGGATCGTTAATTTCGTCACACACATTAAAATCGCACACATAAATAGCATATGACCGTTACTGTTCCCTGTTTGTGATACCGGCGCCAACGATCAGAAGCTCTATGAAATGGCAGCGGCGGTGGGGAAAGAATTGCGTGGTTCGTCAGATCAAAAAGGTTCTTTAGAACTAGACTGACAATAGTGAATTTATGCGACAAGGATATCGAGAATATTTTATGGAAATGCCTAAGTATAGAATAAATCGAAACAGAAGAGTCTTTGTAAATAGAGAGATGTGCTCAATAGTATATGCTGCTGCTCTACGATCATCAGTTATCACAAAAATGCGAGGTCCAGCACTGAAAGACTCGACATCTCTGCCTTGGCCGATACTGGGTTTTGTGCGAAGCTTTGCGACATCAGTTGTCTCCATCTAGAGAGGGCAGAATGAAAGGGGGAGTACAGGGGACAGTGTCTGCATCGTTCCATTGAGTTTTCATTTTGTTGTCGATTCCCGCATGTGCCGTGTCGCTGTTCAAGGAGCGACCGGTACGTTGTGATAAAATATACTACTGGCCATTAAAATTGCTACAGCACGAAGATGACGAGCTACAGACGCGAAATTTGACCGACAGGAAGAAGATGCTGTGATATGCAAATGATTAGCTTTTCAGAGCATTCACACAAGGTTGGCGCCGGTGGCGACACCTACAATGTGCTGACATGAGGAAAGTTTCCAACCCATTTCTCATACACAAACAGCAGTTGATCGGTGTTGCCTGGTGAAACGTTGATGTGATGCCTCGTGTAAGGAGGAGAAATGCATACCATCACGTCTCCGACTTTTATAAAGGTCGGATTGTAGCCTATCTCGACTGCGGTTTATCGTATCGCGACATGACTGCTCGAGTTGGTCGAGATACAATGACTGTTAGCAGAATATGGAATCGGTGGGTTCAGGAGGGTAATACGGAACGCCGTGCTGGATCCCAACGGCCTCGTATCACTAGCAGTCGACATAACAGGCATCTCATCCGCATGGCTGTAACGGCTGGTGCAGCCACGGCAGCATGGACTATCAGCTCGGAGACCACGGCTGCGGTTACCCTTGACGCTGTATCAACGACAGGAGCGCTTGCGATGGTGTACTCAACGACGAACCTGGGTGCACGAATGGCAAAACGTCATTTTTTCGGATGAATCCAGATTCTGTTTACAGCATCATGATGGTCGCATCCTTATTTGTTGACATCGCGGTGAACGCACATTGGAAGCGTGTATTCGTCATCGCCTTACTGGCGTATCACCCGGCGTAATGGTATGGGGTACCATTGGTTACACGTCTCGGTCACCGCTTGTTCGCATTGACGGCGCTTTGAACAGTGGACGTTACATTTCAGATATGTTACGACCCGTGGCTGTGCACTCATTCGATCCCTGCGAAACCCTACATTTCAGCAGGATAATGCACGACCGCATGTTGCAGATCCTGTACGGGCCTTTCTGGATAGAGAAAATGTTCGACTGCTGCCCTGGCCAGCACATTCTCCAGATCTCTCACCAATTGAAGACGTCTGGTCAATGTTGGCCGAGCAACTGGCTCATCACAAAACGCCAAATATACTCTTGATGAACTGTGGTTTCGTGTTGAAGCTGCATGGGCAGCTGAACCTGTACACGCCATCCAAGCTCTGTTTGACTGAATGTCCAGGCGTATCAAGGCCGTTATTAGGGCCAGAGGTGGTTTTCCTGGGTACTGATTTCTCAGGATCTATGCACCCAAACTGCGTGAAATTGTAATCACATGTCAGTTCTAGTACAGTATATTTGCCCAATGAATACTTGTTTATCATCTGCATTTCTTCTTGGTGTAGCAATTTTAATGGCCAGTAGTGTATGATGCCGTGATTCTTTTATCAGAGTGCGCTGGACTATTTTGGGAGAGAGTGCCGTTGTAGCTCGAGTGGCGCGAAACAGCTGCAGACCGAAGCCACTTGTGTCCGGTGAGAATTCCATACGGTGCAACAGCCACAAGCTACGTGGAGGGTCTGTCACGCAAGGAAGACTCGCTTATCCCGCAGCGTCGTGCGGGTTGCCTGCACTCGCCCTCGCCAATGTGCTATCTCCGCCTGTATGCGAGGAACCGTCATTCAATTCATTCATTTATTCAGTCATTAATTCACTCATTCATCGTGTTCCGCAGATCCCCTCAAGAAGAAGAACCTTCACGGATGTGGAAAGGTCGAGGTATAAGTTAACAATAGAGAATCAAATAATAGCAACTTAATTCACACTGAAGCGCCAAAGAAACTGACATAGACATGCGTATTCAAATACAGAGATATGTAATGAGGCAGAATACAGCGCTGCGATCGGCATCGCCTATATAAGACAATAAGTGTCTGGCGGAGTTCTCAGATCGGTTAGTGCTGCTACAATGGCAGGTTATCTAGACTTAAGTGAGTTCGAACATTATGTTATAGCTGGCGCACGAGCGATAGGAGACAGCACCTCCGAGATAGCGATGAAGTGAGGATTTTCCCCAACGACCATTTCATGAGTGTACCATTAATATCAGGAACCCGGTAAAAGATCAAATCTCCGAGATGGCTGCGGCTGGAAAAAGATCCTCCAGGAACGGGACCATTGACGACTGAAGAGAATCGTTCAACATGGTAGAAGTGCAGCCCTTCCACAAGTTGCTGCAGATTTCGGTGCTGGGCCATCAGCAAATGTCAGCATGCGAACCATTCAACGAACATCATCAATGTATGCTTTCGAAGCCGAACGCCCACTCGTGTACCCTTAATGACAGCACGACACAAAGCTTTACGTCTCGCCGTAAACACCGACATTGGACTGTTGATGACTGGAAACATGCTGCCTTGTCGGACGAGTGTCATTTCAGATTGTATTGAGCGGATGGACTTGTACGGGTATGGAGACAACCTCCTGAATCCATGGACCCTGTATGTCATCAGGAGACTGTGGAAGCTGGTGGAGGCTCTGTAATGGTGTAGTGCGTGTGCAGTTGGAATGATATGGGACCACTGATACGTCTAGATACGACTCTGACAGGTAACACGTATATAAGTATCCTAACTGATCACCTGCGTCCATTTATGTCCATGTGCATTCCGACGGACTTGGGCAATTCCAGCAGCAAAATGCGACACTCCACAAGTCAAGAATTGCTACAGAGTGGCTCGAGGAACACTTTTCTGAGTTTAAACACTTCGCTGGCCACCAAACTACCGAGACATGAACATTATTGACCATATCTGGGATGCCTTGCAAGTTGCTGTTCAGAAGAGGTCTCCACCCCCTCGTACTCTTACGGATTTATGGATAGCCCCGCAAGAATCATCGTGTCAATTCCCTCCAGCACTACTGCAAGCATCAATCGATTCCATGCCAAGTCGTATTGCGGCACTTCCTCATGCTCGCGGGGGCACTACACGATATTATGCAGGTATATCAATTTCTCTGGCTCTTACGTGTATATGACTGTATTACCCTTAAATTATCACGATCCCTCAGAAATACTGAGATCGTCGGGACAGCCAGTCTTGATGAAACAATTCCATCTAGTATGCGAGATATTTGAGACGGGTGAAATACCCTCACACTACAATAAACACGTAAAAATTCTAATTCCAAAAAAGGTAGGGATTGAATGGAGTAAATATTACCAAACCATCAGTTTAATTGGCAATGGTTGAAAAATACTGACACGAATTATTTATAGAAGAATGGAAAAACTACTAGAAGCCGATCTTGGGAAAGTCACTTTGGTTTCCACAGAAATGTAGGAACACGAGAGGCAATCCTGACCCTACGACTTGTCTTAGAATATAGACTGATGAAAAGTAAATCTAAAAATACCATTTTCAGATTTAGGGTAATCTTTTGACAAGTCGATTAGAATCCACCATTTGACATTCTGATGGTAGGAGAGTTAAAATAAAGAACCCAGACCGCAGTTATAAGGGGTGAAGAGCATGGAAGGGCAGCATTGATTGAGGAGGAATTGAGACATGCTTGTACCATGGCTGCAGTCTCTCCCTGATGTTATTCAAGCAGTAAAGCAGTACTGATCAAGCAGTAAGAGAAACAAAGGAGAAATTTGGAAAGAGAATCAATGAGTGAGGTTTGCCAGTGCTATTTTTCTTGTGCCAGAGGTGGCAAAGGACTTGGATGAGCGATTGAACAGAATGGATAGAGTCTTGAAAATATGTTACGAGACCAATACGGGATGATTCAGCTGTCCATAACGCTGGATTCTATGCGGGCTGCGATGGCTGCAATACCACATACAAGGTTTTCATATTCTCTCGCTGGCAATGCGAAAACTGGAAGTCCTACAGATAAAACGAACAGGACTTTTTCGTAGGAAATTTAATGTAATTAAATTTTGTACCCGATTACATGAAGTCCATTGTTTACGAGTTATTCAAGGAAAACTCGCTCGAAGGCCACTTTTGTACGTTTTTCTTGAAAAATTTGAGAACTACAGTCTCTACCAAAAACGAATTCCAGTGCAAATTTAACTACATTAAATTTTCTACGATGAGGTTCTGTTCATTTTTACTGTAGGAATAACAGTTTGCACATAGCGAGAATATGAAAATTTTATAATTAGTATTTGAAGGCGTTGCCGGTTGGGTAAAACCCAGAAGCAGAAGCATCTGAATAACCCTGTATAAACATCAGTACAAGAAGGGCAATGGAATGTAGCCGAATTAAATCAGGTGATGCTAACAGAATTAAAATAGGAAACGAGACCCTAAAATTTTCATTGGAAACAATACCCAGGCCATTGCTAAGCCTTGTCTCCGCTATATCCTTTCCTCCACGAGTGCTAGTCCTGCAAGATACGCAGGAGAACTTATGTGAAGTTCAGAAGGTAGAAATTGAGATAATGGCGTGAGCAAAGGTGTGAGGGCGGTTCGTGAGTCGTGCTTCATTATATCAGTCGGTAGAGCACTTGCCGCTAAAGGCAAAGTTCTCGGATTCGAATTCTGGTCCGGCACACAGTTTTAATCTTACAAGAAATTTCACTAAAGTAGTTAGTGAGGTTTGCTATTTGGGTAGCAATATAAATGGTGATGGTCGAAATACCAAGTATATAAAAATGCCGACGGGCAACAGTAGGAAAAGCATCATATCGGTAAAGAGAACATCGAGTATAAATTCAACGCATTGTCCCCCAACCCCCATCTGTTGACGGGACGTGAAAACTTCAATAGTCTGCCGGTCCAGTGCTTTGACGGGGGCGATTTCTCCCGCCTTTCAAATAGGAACTCTCTTATACTGACGGATGAGATCGGTCTTCATTGTGTTGCGAAGGACACAGTTTCTGAAATAGCCATTACAATGCCCTGAATTCTAAGAAACGAAATGTCTGCATAGCCGGCAGTCACTGTTAATTGTTAGGACGGCACTCTCGAGGTATGTGTATGGAGTGTAGTCTGGTACGGAATCGAAACGTGGACGCCAAGCAGTTCATACAAGAAGAGAATAGAAGCTTATGAAATGTGCTGCTGCAAGGAAACGTTTAAAATTTGATGGTACGTCGAATGGCTAATGGGGAATTTCTGAGTGACATTGGGAAAAAAAAGAATTTTATTGCACAACTTGAGTAAAAGAGTGGTCGGTTGATAGGCCACGTCCTGTGACATCAAGGAATAGTTAGTATTGTAGTGGAGGGACGTGGTGCGAATAAAAATTGCAGAGCTACACGAAATCTTCAATGAAATTAACAGTTCAAACGGAAGTGAGTTCTGTTTTGCAGAAATGAAGAGTCTTGCACAGGATAGACTAGCATGGCGAGCTACATCAAGCTCTTCCTTGGACTGAAGACCACAACGACAACGTCACGACACTGCCCAGCCGGCCGTGGTGGCCGAGCGGTTCTAGGCGCTTCAGTCCGGAACCGCGCGACTGCTACGGTCGCAGGTTCGAATCCTGCCTCGGGCATGGATGTGTGTGATGTCCTCAGGTTAGTTAGGTTTAAGTAGTTCTAAGTTCTAGGGGACTGATGACCTCAGACGTTAAGTCCCATAGTGCTCAGAGCCATTTTTGACACTGCTCATCGTTACTCACACTTAACAGCAGTTAATAATCGAGTGCGTTAGAAAGAAATTTGCTACTTTGGGAAAAAAGAAGCTACTGTCTTCTCAGTTACCCCATGATCAATATTTTCTTGATTACAATGATATTTTCAAAAGCAAATATTGACGTACATCTACAAATACTTGTTATATGATTTCAGTCCACAAATATAGATGTTCAATTACATTGTAGGAAGAGTGGATAGTGAGATATATTTTTAAATTTCTTTTGAATTCGTTACTATTAACGATAACGGTTAACGATATGGAGGGTTTATACAAGGGCGATGTACTTGAGGACAATATCATGGAAATGGAAGAGGATGTATATGAAGCCGAAATGGGAGATAAGATACTGCGCGAAGAGTTTGACAGAGCACTGAAAGACCTGAGTCGAAACAAGGCTCCGGGAGTAGACAACACTCCATTAGAACTACTGATGGCCTTGGGAGAGCCAGTCATGACAAAACTCTACCATCCGGTGAGCAAGATGTATGAGACAGGCGAAATACCCTCAGACTTCAAGAAGAATATAATAATTCCAATCCCAAAGAAAGCAGGTGCTGACAGATGTGAAAATTACCGAACTATCAGTTTAATAAGTCACAGCTGCAAAATACTAACGCGAATTCTTTACAGACGAATGGAAAAACTGGTAGAAGCGGACCTCAGGGAAGATCACTCTGGATTCCGTAGAAATGTTGGAACACGTGAGGCAATACTAACCTTACAACTTATCTTAGAAGAAAGATTAAGAAACGGCAAACCTACGTTTCTAGCATTTGTAGACTTAGAGAAAGCTTTTGACAATGTTAACTGGAATACTCTCTTTCAAATTCTGAAGGTGGCACGGGTAAAATAGAAGGAGCGAAAAGCTAATTACATTTTGTACAGAAAGCAGATGACAGTAATAAGACTCGAGGGGCATGAAAGGAAAGCAGTGGTTGGGAAGGGAATGAGACAGGGTTGTAGCCTCTCCCCGATGTTATTCAATCTGTATATTGAGCAAGCAGTGAAGGAAACAAAAGAGAAGTTCGGAGTAGGTATTAAAATCCATGGAGAAGAAATAAAAACTTTGAGGTTCGCCGATGACATTGTAATTCTGTCAGAGACAGCAAAGGACTTGGAAGAGCAGTTGAACGGAATGGACAGTGTCTTGAAAGGAGGATATAAGATGAACATCAACAAAAGCAAAACGAGAAGTTCGGAGTAGGTATTAAAATCCATGGAGAAGAAATAAAAACTTTGAGGTTCGCCGATGACATTGTAATTCTGTCAGAGACAGCAAAGGACTTGGAAGAGCAGTTGAACGGAATGGACAGTGTCTTGAAAGGAGGATATAAGATGAACATCAACAAAAGCAAAACGAGGATAATGGAATGTAGTCAAATTAAATCGGGTGATGCTGAGGGAATTAGATTAGGAAATGAGACAGTTAAAGTAGTAAAGGAGTTTTGCTATTTGGGGAGTAAAATAACTGATGATGGTCGAAGTAGAGAGGATATAAAATGTAGACTGGCAATGGCAAGGAAATCGTTTCTGAAGAAGAGAAATTTGTTAACATAGAGTATAGATTTAAGTGTCAGGAAGTCGTTTCTGAAAGTATTTGTATGGAGTGTAGTCATGTATGGAAGTGAAACATGGACGATAACTAGTTTGGACAAGAAGAGAATAGAAGCTTTCGAAATGTGGTGCTACAGAAGAATGCTGAAGATAAGGTGGGTAGATCACGTAAGTAATGAGGAGGTATTGAATAGGATTGGGGAGAAGAAAAGTTTGAGGCACAACTTGACTAGAAGAAGGGATCAGTTGGTAGGACATGTTTTGAGGCATCAAGGGATCACAGATTTAGCATTGGAGGGCAGCGTGGAGGGTAAAAATCGTAGAGGGAGACCAAGAGATGAATACACTAAGCAGATTCAGAAGGATGTAGGTTGTAGTAGGTACTGGGAGATGAAGAAGCTTGCACAGGATAGAGTAGCATGGAGAGCTGCATCAAACCAGTTTCAGGACTGAAGACCACAACAACAACAAAAACAACAACAACAACGATTTCTTGCTTTACGTTGGATGGAAGGTCATTGAATGCACTGAGGAGACAAATCTCGTGGGATAGCGGTATGCACATTTACAAATGGCGGCAGTATCGTGTACACAAGGTATCAAAGGGCAGTACATCGACGGGGCAGTCATTTGCAATCAAGTGATTCATGTGAAAATGTTATCGAAGTGATTATGGCCGCATGACGGGAATTAACTTCGAAAACGGAATGGTAGCTGGAGTTGAACGCGTGGTACATTCGGTTCCGGAAATCGTTAGGGAACTCAGTATTCCGGGAGCCACGGTGTTCCGAGTTTGCCAATAATACCAAATTTCAGGCGTAACTTCTCACCACGGACAATGCAATCGCCGAAGGCCTTCACTCAATGACTGAGAACAGCAGCGTTCGTGTAGAGTTATCAGTGCTAACAGACAAGAAACGATGCGTGTAACAATCGGAGGAATCAATAAGGGACATACGATGAACATATCTGTTAGGACAGTGGGGTAACTTGGCGCTTATTGTGTGTGGCAACAGACGACTGAAGCAAATGCCTTTGCTAACAGCATCACGTCGCTCCTGGGATTCTGACTATATCGGTTGGGACAACAGACGACTGGAAAACCATGATCTGGTCATGTGAGTTCCGATTTGAACTGGTAAGAGCTGATGGTAGGGTCCGAGTACGGTGCAAACACCATGATGCCATGGACCTAAGCTCCCAACAAGTCACTGTGAAAGCTGGTGGTGGCTCCATAACGATGTGGGCTGTGTCTACATGGAATGAACTGGGTCCTCTGGTCAAGCTGAACCAATCAATGACTGTAAATGTATATATTCGGCTACTTGGAGACTATTTGCAGCCGTTCAGGGACTTCGTGTTCCCAAACAACCATGGAACTTTTATGGACGACAATGCATTATGTCACCAGGCTACAAGTATTCGCGACTGGTTTGAAGACCATTCTCGACACTTCGTGTGAATGGTTTAGCCATCACCAACATGAATCCCATTGAAAATTTATGGGTCTTAATCGAGAGGTCAGTTCGTGCACAGAATCCCGTACCGCAACACCTTCGCAATAATGGACGACTATAGATGCAGCATGGCTCAATATTTCTGCAGAGGACTTCCAACGACTTGAGTCACGTCGAGTTGCTACACTACGCCATGTAAAAGGAGGTCAGACATGATATGAGGAGGTACCCCATGACTTTTGTCACCCCGGTGTATTTTCCCACGAAAGTAGATTACGTCTCTCGCTCCCTAGAAAAACAGGCGACGTTTACGTGAAAATTAGTTTTGCATCCTGTATTGTGACTGTGTAGATCAGTTACGCTCAAACTGAGTTTTGTTATCGGAAAAACAGGCACTAAGGGGTAAATGTATTGGAAAGCGAATTTAAGATATCCTAGATGCTTGAAAGGATTCTATACGATGTACAGTTACATACTTTACATAAATTTCTCACTGCTCGCATCTATTGCATGAACATTTTCTTTACGTCACGTGCGGTGTCCCAGAAAATGGAGCCCCCAACACAAGGAGTGAAAAATTGCGAAATACGTCAAGGCATTTTAGAAATATGTACTCTTGTTTTTTAAAACGTATTATTTATAATATAGTGATACAGTTTTAAGTATCATCTCTAAAAAAACAGAATTACGTAATTTACTTTTATTCTATACACAGGTGGATCATTGCGCCACAGTAACGCAGTCCAGTGATAAAGAGGAATATCGTGCGATAACGTTGCAGCTATTTCAGGTCAGTCCTGATGATTTCTTTATTAATGGGCTGTACCGGTTCGTGTGGGCGTTAGTGTGCAACCCCGAGCTGAAGAATCAAAGCCCTCCTTCGGGATATTCTACCAGGGATACCGTGTACCTCTTCCTCGACGGTTTGGGCAAAGATTCGACGGCTCTGTCGACACCAGTCCCCTGCAGGTGTACCTGGTATCTCCCTGAAAGGCGTTGTCTACATCGACCCAGGCACTGTACCTGAATATTTTGCATTATGCTCGAGCATCTGCGTCTGAGGATTATCGGACTGCATTTTATATCGCAAAACAGCGGGTGGTGTGAATTCTCCTACCTTTCACTGTACATCACCTGGAGCCATATAATCCTCCAGTGAGTGGAAATTACTCCAGCTTTTTTCCTCGGCGTGGCTCCACAACCAAATGCTTGAACACTTATCGGTGGATTGCCAATGTCATGTCCTAGTCATTTTCATACGTATTTGGACCGAGAGTCAGTTCCCGTCTCAATGGCGAGGAAGCGCGATTATCCCTGTACTGAAACTGACTAATCGTCCCCCTGAGATGGACAGCTATCACCCACTTAATCTCACTAATGTTTGCTGCAAGCTGCTCGAACGTATGATGAGCCGGCGGCTGTTTTCATACCTGAGTCTCAGAGTCTTTTGGCTCCGTTCCAGGCCTTTCTTCTACCGACAATTTGGTTTGCCTGGAGTCTGCTGCCCGGTAGTTTTTTCCCGGCTTCAATACCTTATCGCTGGCTTCTTCGACTGGATATGGCTCGCGACACCACATCATCGCAGCCTCGTTACCCTATATGACTGGGGTCTCAGCTAAATTGTCACACCCAGGTATTCGTATGACTAAACCGATTCTAGGAATCACTCATTGATATCGTAATCATACGATATTACTATTTTGTTTTGTGAAATACACAATTTTAGATATCTGAGCGTTTAAAGAAAATTCCGAATCTCTGCACCATTTCGAAAGCGTATCGAAATCTACATTGATATTTATACAGTGTTTTTTAGTTAAATCGAGAAATTACCGCATGTCAGCCGTTAATGAGTAATTTGCCGATCTTGCAGAATTCCGCCTATCTATTAACTAGTAAAAAGCTGAACACTGCGACAGTGCTTAAATAGCAGAAGACTTTTGTGTAAAGTTAGTTCTGGTTAGAAACACTTTTCACTCACCGATTAGGTAGCTTTCAACACACGGCAGGCTCGTAAACGGAACTTGGGTATTTACGAGAACTTTATACAGTTAGCCGCTGGGGCTGTGGTGCTGAAACACATCGTTGAATTTAGAAAGATTCTACCGAATTACGCACAAAAATAGAAGACGACATTGTCGTTTCCACCACCTGATAATGACGTATGGCACGAATGTAGGCTAGAGCCACTGTCTTTCCCGTATAAACTTTGTTTTCCCAGACTGTATTACGCAGAACAGTGGCGTTCCCCGGGAACTGAATAAGTGCTCCGCGAGAAACTATTAATAACATAGCGCTTTCTTTCGACATTTTCATGATACTCATTATACTTTAAAATTTTATTATGATTTCCGTTTTAGTAGTTATTATTTGAAATTGAAATAAAAACTAAATAAAACAAGTTCCCGCGTTTTTCAAAATTTTATTAACCTTTAAAAGAAACAGTTTTTTCCATCAAAGCACCAGAAAAAGTTTGGAAACCCCTGCCCTAACGTATACCGATGCAAAAGGCACATTCTTGACCTAAAAACAGAGTCTAACGCAGACGAAGCCGAGTAATTTCCACCATGCCCTTGTCACATCAAAGGTTCAAAATGGTTCAAATGGCTCTGAGCACTATGGGACTTAACATCTGAGGTCATCAGTCCCCTAGAACTTAGAACTACTTAAACCTAACTAACCTAAGGACATCACACACATCCATGCCCGAAGCAGGATTCGAACCTGCGACCGTAATGGTGGCGCGGTTCTAGACTGAAGCGCCTAGAACCGCTCGGCCACTCAGGCCGGCTCACATCAAAGACGGGGAAATGTTACATATTACACTTGCAAGTAACGCTAAGGGTATGAAATGATGGGGCGTTTGAGCAAAAAAAAGGAGGTTAGCGAGTTTCTTCTTTCTTTTTCTTAAAAAAAAAAGTTTATTGCGCTGGGTTTCGCGTCAGAAAGGTAGTGATGAAAACGGGACCGACTAATGGGAAGTCCCTGCCTCTGGGGCGAATTGGTTACTACCAGCAATACACGAAGCACTACAGGTAGACAAGAAAGTGTCGTTCTGGCGGTTTACAGATGCCTTCTGTTGTCAACCTGATAGAGCACTCGACAGTGGCAGGGCTTCCGCTGAAGCTTTCTAACTTTCTGACGAAGTATCGGAACAAGAACGTGGGCAATAAATATTCGCTTTTGTGAAAGTTTGAACTCTGCTGGCGACAATTTCAGTGAATTATCTGAATGTGTGAGGAGGAATGGCAGAACTTTTCATCTCAAGGGCAGAAACGAGAGATTGGCATCTGGAGATGTCGACATTCTAACTAATCGTAGAGGGGTTCCGATGCGTTCACGTCATGACTGAGCATATTATTCCATTTCAGGAATGTTGTCCACAAACCATCGCCTCACAGGTACCGCTACATGACAGGATGCATTGTCATGCCGATAGAAGAAATTTGCATCTGCATCTATACCTACATGAGTACTCTGCAGTTAACAGCTAAGTGTCTGACACAGGGTTCATCGAACCATCTTCTACCGTTCCATTCTCGAACAGCGTGCAGCAAAAATGAGCATTCGTGCGAGCTCTGATTCCTCTTATTACAACGATCATTTCTCCCTATGTAGATTGGCGCCAAAAAATATTTTTCTCATTCGGAGGAGAATGTTGGTAACTGAAATTTCATGAGAAGATCCTGCCGCGACGAAAAATGATAACCTCCCCAATTCGCGTAGCATATACGTGGCATTATCCCACCTGTTTCGGGATAATGCTGAGCGAAATGGCCTACTTTCAACTTTTTCGAAGTCCTCCATCAACCGTATCCGATGTGGACTCCATAAGGCGCAGAAGTACTCCAGAAGAGGACGGACAAGAGTAGTCTAGGCAGTCTCCTTAGCAGGCCTGTTGCATCTTCCAAGTGTTCCGCCAGTAAAACACAGTCTTTAGTTTGCCTTCGCCACAACATTATTTATGTGATTGTTCTAATTTAAGTTAATCTTAATTGTAATGCTTCAGTATTTAGTTGAATTCACAGCCTTTAGATTTGAGTGATTTATCTTGTAACTGAAAATTAACAGATTCATTTCAGTACTCATACGTATGACTTTACACTTCTCATTATTTATGGTCCACTGCCACTTTTCTCACTATACAGATAGCTTACCTAAATCATTTTCCAATTGATGGCTTTACCAGACGGTAAATGACTTCATCATCTGAAAACTCTCTCCTAGATCGTTTATATAGATCAGGAACGGCAGAGAACCAAAACACCTGGGGCACGTGAGATCACTTCTATTTTACCCGATGACTTTCCGTCAGTTACTACTAACTGTGACATCTCTGAGCGGAATTAAAGTGTCCAGTCGCAAAACTGAGACGATACTCCGTAAGCTCGTAACTTGATTAGAAGTCCCTTTCTGGATGTCTAAAAATGTAGAAGCAATCTGAGATCCCCTGTCGATAACACTTGTTACTTCATGTGAATAAAGAACTATTTGCGTTTGATAAAAAGGGCAATTTCTGTATCCATGTGGCTGTTTGTCAATAAATCTTTATCTTCCAGGTAATTCATCATGTTTGAACACAGTATATGTTCCAAAAGCCTACTGCATAGAATTAATGATTTGGGTCTCTAAGGCAGCGGATTATTTCGATTTGATTTTTTGAGCACTGGTGCGACCTGTAGAACACTCCAGTCTTTAGGTACGGATCTTTAGTCCACCCTGTGCGCAGCTCGTGGTCTAGTGGCTAGCGTTGCTGCCTCTGGATCACGGGTTCCCAGGTTCGATTCCCGGTCGGGTTGGGGATTTTCTCTGCCTGGGGACTGGGTGTTTGTGTTGTCCTCATCATTTCATAATCATCATCATTCGTGACAGTGGCTCGATTGGATTACTTGAAAAATTGGACTGCGTAAAAATTGGGACTTCGTACAGGCGCTGATGAACAAGCATTTGAGCGCCTCACAAACCAAACATCATCATCATCACCATCGTCCAGAGGGCGGTTGTATACAATTGCTAACTACGAAGCTATGTATCGGCATACTCCAAAAGCAATCAACCTGATATACAATCTGGGCTGGAGGCCTTGCCTTTATTGATTTAAGCTACTTCGTTTCACTAAGGATATCTACTTCTAACAAGGGAACCTCCCCATCGCACCCCCCTCAGATTTAGTTATAAGTTGGCACATTGGATAGGCCTTGAAAAACTGAACACAGATCAATCGAGAAAATAGGAAGAAGTTGTGTGGAACTATGAAAAAAATTAGTAAAATATACAAACATGACAAAATAAAAATTTCGAGAATCTTCCAGAAATTATAATTACTAAATAGCAAAGAACTGCTGTTGGATGGGTTTTAAATGGTGACAGGCAACACGGGAGTCAGTGACACCAACCGCTATGTCAGTTCTTTTGTTTATTTTTTAAAGGCTGTTTATTATACTGAAACGCACTGAATTTCGGTGTCGTACAAACGTTGATGCAAGGAATAATTAAAAAAGTTTTATACAAACAAGAAAAAAGACAATATCAATGTACACTTTTATCTACAAGAATATTTCTTAATCGAACATTTCTCTTTGCAGAATGTTTTATTCCCTTCGGTACGTAACTGTTTAACTGTTTCTTCAAACTGCTGACCGCGATCACGAAGGCAGATTGTGCTAGAACAGATCAGGGTTGCAGAAGCTCCAGTATTCCACGAGACAAGGTGGAAGTCGAAGAGGGTGCGAATTCTTGGGAAACAAGTCCACACATGTGTCGAATGCGGTTTCAAATGCTTCGCTCTTCATATGTATCACGAGGAAATCTACTGATGAATGTGGCTGGCCAGTGAACAGAACTTCAATGTTTCCATCGACATTTCTCAGGCCTGGTCATTTCCAGTTTTCTTCGTTCTTGGTTCTATATGACTGCGTACATATATGGTTTGTATTTTGATACCAGTTTCGTATTTTATAATAATTTCCATCTTTCTATCCTTAGGCAGCCGTGGAAACCTCTGCGTGTTGCTTCATTATTTCTTATTACGTATGATATGTAATTACAAATTAACAACGTTGATGTTCTCACTTTCGCTTACGGAAAGGCTCGGCGTCCAAGTAAATCAGCCCTTTGTTCGACAGGCATTGCGATTGCAGCAGATCTGCTCATCGCTGTTTTGTTAATTTCGAAACGTGTACGGTTTTCGAGCGGCCATCCTTTTTGTCTATGGCGGTGTCTCTCATATGGTAGTACTGACGGTAAGTCCTCTGCTCTGATGTACTCAGTTTCGTCCCTCGGGAGAGAGTCAACGATCGTTGACGAACATGTACGCATCGGAGCGGACGTCCGAAGCTACATACATGTCACCGATTTTTCCATGTAGTCTTCCAGTGCACATGCAGTATTTTAAACTGAATATCCTGTGTAATTCGTGTGTCTGACAGTATAAGTTTGGTAATACTCTTATTATTATGATTGCTTCCTGCCTCCATTTTCTCTACAGCCAGCGAAATATACATAATAGAGGTGAAAGTAAGCCTTTGTATTGGTTGTGTGGATAAGCTTCTGCATACATGCCCATGCTTCTTTGAAAAGTTGTCCTCTGTCCACCGGGACTGTGGGTTTAGGAAGTAGGTTTTTCACAAGAAGTACTCTTGATTTGCATCCGAAGTCTACCACGCCAACTCCCTTTCCTGGGAGTGTTAACTGTTCTCTGGCCAGGCAGAAGAGCATCCCACTCCACAGACATTACGCTATGAATGTTTTTATTCTGGCAACTAATTCATATTTTAGTGGAAGTATCCGTGATATGCACCGTCACTTGGACAGGGAGTGAGTGTTAGGGCATTCGACACGTAATTTTGTGTTCATTTGTTTTTGCTAAAAGCTTATCAAGGCTTTCCTCACTCCTACCTTTCAAAATGCACAAAAATTCCTCTGCAAACCTTGCAGAACTAACACAGTTGGTAGAAAGGATATTGCAGAGGCGTCACTTGGCGCACACTTCGCTGCATAGTGACACATTCGTTATGGAAAGATCTTTATAAATCAAGTTAAAACTGAAAATTCAAAATACAAAGGCGGACACCATGAAACATTAAGAATACAATACATAATTTACAGTAACCTCAAAGCACAGCCATTATAAGAACATTACAACCTACATCTACATCTACATATATACTCCGCAAGCCACCTAACGGTGGCTCGCGGATCGCTCGCGGGAAGAACGACTGCCGGAAAGCCTCCGTGCGTACTCGAATGTCTCTAATTTTACATTCGTGATCTCATCGGGAGGTATAAGTAGGGGGAAGCAATATATTCGATACCTCATCCAAAACGCACCCTCTCGAAACCTGGACAGCAAGCTACACCGCGATGCAGAGCGCCTCTCTTGCAGAGTTTGCCACTTGAGTTTGCTAAACATCTCCGTAACGCTATCACGCTTACCAAATAACCATGTGACGAAACGCGCAGCTCTTCTTTGGATCTTCTTTATCTCCTCTGTCAACCCGTCCTGGTACGGATCCCACACTGATGAGCAATACTCAAGTATAGGTCGAACGAGTGTTTTTTAAGCCACCTCCTTTGCTGATGGACTACATTTTCTAAGGACTCTCCCAATGAATCTCAACTTGGCACCCGCCTTACCAACAATTAATTTTATATGATCCTTCCACTTCAAATCATTCCGTACGCATACTCCCAGATATTTTACAGAAGTAACTGCTACCAGTGTTTATTCCGCTATCATATAATCATACAATAAAGGATCCTTCTTTCTATGTATTCGCAATACATTACATTTGTCTATGTTAAGGGTCAGTTGCCACTCCCTGCACCAAGTGCCTATCCGTTGCAGATCTTCCTGCATTTCGCTGCAATTTTCTAATGCTGCAACATCTCTGTATACTACAGCATCATCCGCGAAAAGCCGCATGGAACTTCTGACACTATCTACTAGGTCATTTATATATATCGTGAAAAGCAATGGTCTCATAACACTCCCCTGTGGCACGCCAGAGGTTACTTTAACGTCTGTAGACGTCTCTCCATTGATAACAACATGTTGTGTTCTGTTTGCTAAAAAATCTTCAATCAAGCCACACAGCTGGTCTGATATTCCGTAGGCTCTTACTTTGTTTATCAGGCGACAGTGCGAAACTGTATCGAACGCCTTCCGGAAGTCAAGGAAAAAGGCATCTACCTGGAAGCCTGTATCTAACATTTTCTGGGTCTCATGAACAAATAAAGCGAGTTGGGTCTCACACGATCGCTGTTTCCGGAATCCATGTTGATTCCTACAGAGTAGATTCTGGGTTTCCAGAAATGACATGACACGCGAGCAAAAAACGTGTTCTAAGAGTCTACAACAGATCGATGTCAGAGATATAGGCCTACAGTTTTGCGCATCTGCTCGACGACCCTTATTGAAAACTGGGACTACCTGTGCTCTTTTCCAATCATTTGAAACCTTCCGTTCCTCTAGAGACTTGCGGTACACGGCTGTTAGAAGAGGGGCAAGTTCTTTCGCGTACTCTGTGTAGAATCGAATTGGAATCCCGTCAGGTCCAGTGGACTTCCCTCTGTTTAGTGATTCCAGTTGCTTTTCTATTCGTTGGACACTTATTTCGATGTCAGCCATTTTTCGTTCGTGCGAGGATTTAGAGAAGGAACTGCAATGCGGTCCTCCTCTGTGAAACAGCTTTGGAAAAAGGTATTTAGTATTTCAGCATTAAGCGTGCCATCCTCTGTTTCAATCCCATCATCATCCCAGAATGTCTGGATATGCTGTTTCGATCCACTTACTGATTTAACGTAAGACAAGAACTTCCTAGGATTTTTTGTCAAGTCGGTACATAGAATTTTACTTTCGAATTCATTGAACGCTTCACGCATAGCCCTCCTAACGCTAACTTTGACATCGTTTTGCTTCTGTTTGTCAGATGTGTTTTGGCTGCTTTTAAACTTGCGGTGAAGCTCTCTTTGCTCTCGCAGTAGTTTCCTAACTTTCTTGTTGAACTACGGTGGGCATTTCCCGTCCCTCACTGTTTTACTCGGCACGTACCTGTCTAAAACGCATTCTACGATTGCCTTGAACTTTTTCCATAAACACTCAACATTGTCAACGTCGGAACAGAAATTTTCATTTTGATCTGGTAGGTAGTTTGAAATCTGCTTCCTATTACTCTTGCTAAACAGATAAACTTTCCTACCTTTTTTTTATATTCCTATTTACTTCCGTATTCAGGGATGCTGTAACGGCCTTATGATCACTGATTACCTGTTCTGCGCTTACAGAGTCGAAAAGTTCGGGTCTGTTTGTTATCAGTAGGTCCAAGATGTTATCTCCACTAGTCGGTTCTCTGTTTAATTGCTCGAGGTAATTTTCGGATAGTGCACTCAGTATAATGTCACTCGATGCTCTGTCCCTACCACCCGTCCCAAACTGATGGCCTTTGGTACGGATAACAGTGGCGACGCGTCCTAGTATGAGGCCTTGGTAGGTCACTGAAGGGAGTAGGCACCACATTTGCCCTCACCTAATTCCCTTCCCGTAAATTACGGGAGCGGGGGGGGGGGGGGGGGCGATGTGTTCGATCGTGTTCAAATCTGGCGAGTTGGCGGCTACCACATCAACTGGAACTCGCCACTCTATTTCTCGAACCACTCCATCACACTCCTGGTCTTGTTACATAGCACATTATCTTGTTGAAAAAAGACACTGCCGTTGGGAAACGTGATCCTCATGAACGGGTGTACGTGGTCTGCAACATTTGCACGATACTCCTTGGCCATCACGGTGCCTTGAATGAACTCCACAGGACCCACTGATGCCTACGCGAATGTTCGCCAGATCAAAATGGCGCCGCCGCCAGCTCGTCTCTGTCCGCGGTACGGGTGTCAAGGAGCTGTTCCCCCGGAAGGGGACGGATTCGCGCCCTACCATTGGCGTGATGAAGAAGGAATCGGGATTCATCAAATCATGCAGTGCTCTGCCACTTCGCCAACGTTCAGTTCCGGTGGCCGCGTGTCCATTTTAGTTGCAGTTGCCAATGTCGTGGTGGTAAAATTGGCACATGCAAGCGTAGTCGGCTTCGGAGCCCCTTCTTTAGGGGTGTTCGGTGCACTGTGTGTTCAGACACACTTGTTCTCTGCCCAACATTAAACTCTGATGCTAGTTTCGTTGATGTTCGCCGCCTGTCCTGTTTTACCATTCTGCCCAGCGTATGACGTCCGACATCTGTAACGAGGGATGGCCGCCCAACCCCACGATGTCTTGACGTGGTTTCACGTTAGTTTAGCTACGTGTTTATGACGCTCATCACAGCATTCCTCAAACACTCGAAAGTCGTGCAATTACTGACAAGGGAACCTCCCCATCGCACCCCCCTCAGATTTAGTTATAAGTTGGCACAGTGGATAGGCCTTGAAAAACTGAACACAGATCGATCGAGAAAACAGGAAGAAGTTGTGTGGAACTATGAAAAAATAAGCAAAATATACAAACTGGGTCGTCCATGTGTAATATAGGCAATATTAAGGGCAATGTGAGACGAGGAACGCCGTGGTCCTGTGGTTAGTGTGAACAGCTGCGGAACGAGAGGTCTTTAGTTCAAATCTTCCCTCGACCGAAAATTTCAACTTTTTATTTTCAGTTTATGTGACAAACTCTTATGTTTTCATCACTTTTTTTGGGGTGATTATTACATCCACAAGAAAACCTAAATCGGGCAAGGTAGAAGAATCTTTTTACCCATTCGCCAAGTGTACTAGTTGGTGGGTCGACGACATATTCCTGTCATGTGACGCACATGCTGTCACCAGTGTCGTATAGAATATACTGTATAAGACGTGTTTTCCTGTGGAGGAATCGGTTGACCTATGACCTTGCGATTAAATGTTTTCGGTTCCCATTGGAGAGGGACGTCCTTTCGTCAACCAATCGCACGGTTTTGCGGTGCGGTCGCAAAACACAGACACTAAACTTATTACAGTGAACAGAGACGTCAATGAACCAACGGACAGATCATAACATTGCGAAAATAAAGCAAAATTTTCAGTCGAGGGCAGATTTGAACTAAAGACCTCTCGTTCCGCACCTGTCACGCTAACCATGGGACCACGGCGCTCCTCGCCTCACATTGCCCATGATATTGCCTATCTTACGCATGGACGACCCAATTTGTATATTTTGCTTATTTTTTCATAGTTCCACACAACTTCTTCCTGTTTTCTCGATTGATCTGTGTTCAGTTTTTCAAGGTCTATCCACTGTGCCAACTTATAACTAAATCTGAGGGGGGTGCGATGGGGATGTTCCCTTGTGAGATGCTCGTGCCATGCCTCCGGGCCATTACAATCCGCCCTCGGTCTAACTTAGTTACATCGCGCGCCTTCCCCATTCTACACAAGAATAGCACGCTTTCTGATACTACGAGTACATGCACCGTGCGGGTGTATGACTAGCAGTAATTCCTCGCCACGTTACGCTGCTATCACCTGGACGGGTTTCTATCGATAGCAGGTTGGTGGTCATAATGTTCTCGCTGAACAGTGCACATAACAGTATAACTTCAACAGGAATTTTAATTCTCACTTTACCAATTGTCAATATCACAGTTAAGAAATATCTAACATTCTGAAACCAATGGCAGCAATAAAAACAATTACAAAGCCATCATTATGATTTGAAAACCACATTGGCCCCTCACAACTCAGCCTCAAGCAGTAATTACCAAAGGTTAAAAAACACACACACAATATGATCTAAACTGCACCATCCTAAAACAAGCAGCAGCCCAAACATGAGCAATAAGAAAGGCTACATAGCACCCAAGACTAGTGCTCCGTAATGAATAAAAACCTATGTACATATTAAGGAAAAATATTACACTTGACCCTATACGGCCATGCATCACTGTCCAAACAGAGATACATTTCACTACAAGCAACATTTAACCCAAATTGCAGAATATCCGAAGCCGAATTTCATACGCAACAGGTTACATTCGTTCCGTATAACGAATCACCTCTTCATATACGCCGAGCTGACCAGATATCGACAATGTTCCGACGACGGATCCAAATTGCTGTAATCGAGTTTCTCTCCAGGTTGTGGCCCGTGGCACGCTAAACTAGTGCCTCCCCGGTAAATCCTGTTTCCTCGTTGATGTCTACAACAGAAAGCCGCTCCCCAGATACACCGGGCAGCCGAACCCCCCCCCCCCCCCCCACCCACTTCACCACCCATGCCACTGTAGGAACTCGGCGCTAACACAACGGAGTTGAATCATCATATTTCTGCTGTCAACTTGTAATCTTTGCAAAGTAATGTAATTGGGACGTTAAGGAGATATTGTGCTCGCTGTTGGGTGCTTCGGTACAAGTGCCGTTTTCGATCTTAAATTTTGTGACTTCGAATAATTCATCACCACCTACATGCCAATATTTTGTTTCTAATTCATATGGGATCACACAAATATCTGGGATTCTGTTTCTTGGCAAGCTTTTGGTCACGAGATTCAGTTCGTCCTACGTTGCAGGTTCCATCAGCGAATTTCTGCTTCCGTCGCTTAATTTCTATTCAGATTTGTTTAAGAATGCGGCGAAGTTCCTGTTGTCAAGTGGGTGGTAATTGTGGGCCGCTTTGAAATGGTTTCTTATAGCCGGAAGGTTCGGCGACTTGTGTGTCGTTGCGTGTTTGCCGCCCGCTATGTTTCCTACAGTTCTTTCCTTTATCCTTCTTTGTTCTCTTGCTAAGTGATAGTGACTCCTCTCTTCATTAGGATGACACTAATCCCTTTTAGTCTATCTGTATGAAATTCGAATATTTTATTTTAGAGCATCCTCAGTTTCTCTATTTTATTTGTTTCCTTTTGCATACCCCATTAGGAACTGTAATAAAATTCGATGGTATTTTGCCTTTCCCTTGAGAGATAATAGCAACCATCAAAACAAGAAACAAACATGTGAAGAGGTTGAAAAAAATCAGCTAACCAGTTGCTAACCAAAAGTTTATTTAGCCCTTGACCTAAGTTTCAATATTTATAAAAATGTCTTCTTCAGAAAGAGCGTCTCTTTCATAAAAATCGAAATTTCGAAAGTTAGGTCAGGGGCTAAGTAAACCTTTGATTTGCAACTGGTTAGCAAGTTTTTTTCATCTCTTCAAATTTATACAGCTGCTGAATCGCAGCCATGTTTCAGATTTTGAAAAAAAAAAAATAAAAATAAAAACATATCTTCTAAAATCAATACTTTAAATATTGTGAGAACTTGTTCGTCTTTGATGGTGTGAAACATACACTGAGGTGACAAAGTCATGGGATAGTGACATGCAGATCTGCACATAGCGATAGCACCGCGTACACGAGGAATAAAGGGGCAGAGCATTGGCGGAAGTGTCAGTTGTACTCAGGTGATTCATGTGAAAAGTATCCGACGTGCTTATGGCTGAACGCGGAATGGTAGCTGCAGCTAGATTCCTGGGATATTCCATTTCGGAAATGAGTAGGGTATTCTACATTCCGAGATCCACGCCGAGAATAGCAAATTTCAGACACTACCTCATACACCACGGACAATGCAGTGATCGACGGCCTTCACTTAACAACCGAGAGCAGCGGCGTTTGCTTAGAATTGTCGGCGCTAACAGACAAGCGGCAAAGCGTGAAGTAAGTGCAGAAACAAATATGGGACGTACGACGAACGTATCCGTTAGGGCGGCGAAACTCGGCGGTAATCGGACAGGGCGGCAGACTAACTTCACGAGAACATTTTGCTAACAGCACATCGCCTGCAGTGTCTCTCTCGGGTGAGCCCCAGATGACTTGAAAACCATGGTCTGAGCAGATGAGTCCCGATTTGAGTTGGTAAGAGCTGATGATAGCGTTCGAATGGGGTGCAGACCCCACGGAGCCATGCACCCATGTCGTCAACAAGACGTTGTGCCAGCTGGTGGTGGCCCCGGAATAATGTGAGCTGTGTTTATACTGCACGGACTGGGTCCTCTGGATGTTCGGCTACTTGGAGCCCATTTACAGCCATTCATGGATTTCATGTTCCCAAAAAAATGATAGAATTTTTGTGGATGACAACGTGCCATGTCACCAGGTCATAAATGTGCGCTGTTGGTTTGAAGATCACTCTGGGCAATTCGGGCGAATGATTTGGCCACCCAGATCGCCCGACATGAGTCCCATCGAACATTTATGGGACATAACCGAGAGGTAAGTTTGTGCACAAAATCGCGCACCGGCAGGGCGGTTACAGAGGCAGAGTAACTCAATATTCATACAGGGGCCTTCCAACGAATTATTGAGTTCGGCCGCGTCGAGTTGCAGCACTAAGCCGGACAAAAGGAGGTCCGACACGATGTGAGGAGGTGCCCCACCACTTCTGTCATGTCAGTGTAACTCTTCTGCTGCGAGGTCACTGCTTTCCATATTTAGGGATTATGTGGTATGGACCACAACAAAACAAAAAACTCCAATAAACATGAGTTGGAAAATCCTTACCTTGTTCATCTTCTCTAGTTTGAAACATATCTTTTCTATTGAACACGTGCTAATAACTCTTAAAGTATACTTTTTTCCTTCCTTGATGATTAACACAGTCTCTCAAAAATTCGACACTCTTTTTAACACTCTGTAATTGATACGAAACATTTTTAAGAAATGTTATAACACCTGGTTTGGCTGTCTTCTTCCACTGCTCACTTTGATGTATATAAAGCTGTTTCATTCTTTTCCACGTGGACAGTTCAACGCTGAAGTTTTATTCACAGAGTTCTTCATCAAGGACGCTAATGTTTAGTTTCCAGCTCCTCTTACCATACGGAAATGGTCTCTGGAATGCTTTCACTTTAATTAGAGCCGCTTGGCGATCAGCTATGTTGAGTGGTCTAACATAATACCGTCCACGTCGACATCTCCCGAAACATCTTCCAGTCAGGGTTTTCTGTCTGAACTTATGTAAGCGCAATGAGTCGCGCGGAGAATTATGATTTCCGACTGCACCTTTTGTACTGACAGCAGCATTTCAATCTCGTAGGGGCTGATAGGTTTTAGCGTTGCGCTTGTTATCCATGGCTCGTAGAACACATTTAAAGTCATTTACAAGTATCAGTCCGTTACGAGAGTTCCTTAAACAGTAGGTGACAGTTTCCCAGAAAAGGGTCGATCTATCCCCTTTCTTGTTGGATCGAGATGGGGCAGACACAATACGAGGGTAATATCAAAGATGACTGCTTTTGTCACTCGGTCGTTTTTTTTTTTTTTTTTTTTTTTTTTTTGGTCATCAGTCTACTGACTGGTTTGATGCGGCCCGCCACGAATTCCTTTCCTGTGCTAACCTCTTCATCTCAGAGTAGCACTTGCAACCTACGTCCTCAATTATTTGCTTGACGTATTCCAATCTCTGTCTTCCTCTAGAGTTTTTGCCCTCTACAGCTCCCTCTAGTACCATGGAAGTCATTCCCTCACGTCTTGGCAGATTTCCTATCATCCTGTCCCTTCTCCTTATCAGTGTTTTCCACATATTCCTTTTCTCTCCGATTCTGCGTAGAACCACCTCATTCCTTACTTTATCAGTCCACCTAATTTTCAACATTCGTCTATAGCACCACATCTCAAATGCTTCGATTCTCTTCTGTTCCGGTTTTCCCACAGTCCATGTTTCACTACCATACAATGCTGTACTCCAGACGTACATCCTCAGAAATTTCTTCCTCAAATTAAGGCCAGTATTTGATATTAGTAGACTTCTCTTGGCCAGAAATGCCTTTTTTGCCATAGCGAGTCTGCTTTTGATGTCCTCCTTGCTCCTTCCGTCATTGGTTATTTTACTGCCCAGGTAGCAGAATTCCTTAACTTCATTGACTTCGTGACCATCAATCCTGATGTTAAGTTTCTCGCTGTTGTCATTTCTACTACTTCTCATTACCTTCGTCTTTCTCCGATTTACTCTCAAACCATACTGTGTACTCATTAGACTGTTCATTCCGTTCAGCAGATCATTTAATTCTTCTTCACTTTCACTCATGATAGCAATGTCATCAGTGAATCGTATCATTGATATCCTTTCACCTTGAATTTTAATTCTACTCCTAAACCTTTCTTTTATTTCCATCATTGCTTCCTCGATGTACAGATTGAAGAGTAGGGGCGAAAGGCTACAGCCTTGTCTTACACTCTTCTTAATACGAGCACTTCGTTCTTGATCGTCCACTCTTATTATTCCCTCTTGGTTGTTGTACATATTGTATATGACCCGTCTCTCCCTATAGCTTACACCTGCTTTTTTCAGAATCTCGAACAGCTTGCACCATTTCATATTGTCGACGCTTTTTCCAGGTCGACAAATCCTATGAAAGTGTCCTGATTTTTCTTTAGCCTTGCTTCCATTATTAGCCGTAACGTCAGAATTGCCTCTCTCGTCCCTTTACTTTTCCTAAAGCCAAACTGATCGTCACCTAGCGCATTCTCAATTTTCTTTTCCATTCTTCTGTATATTATTCTTGTAAGCAGCTTAGATGCATGAGCTGTTACGCTGATTGTGCGATATTTCTCACACTTGTCAGCTCTTGCCGTCTTCGGAATTGTGTGGATGATGCTTTTCCGAAAGTCAGATGGTACTCGCCAGACTCATATATTCTACACACCAACGTGAATAGTCGTTTTGTTGCCACTTCCCCCAATGATTTTAGAAATTCTGATGGAATTTTATCTATCCCTTCTGCCTTATTTGACCGTAAGTCCTCCAAAGCTCTTTTAAATTCCGATTCTAGTACTGGATCCCCCTATCTCTTCTAAATCGACTCTTGTTTCTTCTTCTATCACATCAGACAAATCTTCACCCTCATAGAGCCTTTCAATGTATTCTTTCCACCTATCTGCTCTCTCCTCTGCATTTAACAGTGGAATTCCCGTTGCACTCTTAATGTTACCACCGTTGCTCTTAATGTCACCAAAGGTTGTTTTGACTTTCCTGTATGCTGAGTCTGTCCTCCCGACAATCATATCTTTTTCGATGTCTTCACATTTTTCCTGCAGCCATTTCGTCTTAGCTTCCCTGCGATTCCTATTTATTTCATTCCTCAGCGACTTGTATTTCTGTATTCCTGATTTTCCCGGAACATGTTTGTACTTCCTCCTTTCATCGATCAACTGAAGTATTTCTTCTGTTACCCACGGTTTCTTCGCAGC
Source organism: Schistocerca serialis cubense (assembly GCF_023864345.2). Classification (NCBI taxonomy): domain Eukaryota; kingdom Metazoa; phylum Arthropoda; class Insecta; order Orthoptera; family Acrididae; genus Schistocerca; species Schistocerca serialis. Next base: position 219,913,309 of record NC_064639.1, on the reverse strand, counting down.
TACCTTCTTTGTACCTATGTTTTTCTTCCCAACTTCTGTGATGGCCCTTTTTAGAGATGTCCATTCCACTTCAACTGTACTGCCTACTGCGCTATTCCTTATTACTGTATCTATAGCGTTAGAGAACTTCAAACGTATCTCGTCATTCCTTAGTACTTCCGTATCCCACTTCTTTGCGTATTGATTATTCCTGACTAATGTCTTGAACTTCAGCCTACTCTTCATCACTAATATATTGTGATCTGAGTCTATATCTGCTCCTGGGTACGCCTTACAATCCAGTATCTGATTTCGGAATCTCTGTCTGACCATATGTAATCTAATTGAAATCTTCCCGTATCTCCCAGCCTTTTCCAAGTATACCGCCTCCTCTTGTGATTCTTGAACTGGGTATTCGCTATTACTAGCTGAAACTTGATACAGAACTCAATTAGTCTTTGTCCTCTTTCATTCCTTGTCCCAAGCCCATATTCTCCTGTAACCTTTTCTTCTACTCCTTCCCCTACAACTGCATTCCAGTCGCCCATGACTATTAGATTTTCGTCCCCCTTTACATACTGCATTACCCTTTCAATATCCTCATACACTTTCTCTATCTGTTCTCATCTTCAGCTTGCGACGTCGGCATGTATATCTGAACTATCGTTGTCGTTGTTGGGCGGCTGTCGATTCTGATTAGAACAACTCGGTCACTGAACTGTTCACAGTAACACACCCTCTGTCCTACCTTCCCATTCATAACGAATCATACACCTGTTATACCATTTTCTGCTGCTGTTGAGCCGGCCAGAGTGGCCGAGCGGTTCTAGGCGCTACAGTCTGGAACCGCGCGGCCGCTACGGTCGCAGGTTCGAATCCTGCCTCGGGCATGGGTGTCTGTGATGTCCTTAGGTTAGTTAGGTTTAAGTAGTTCTAAGTTCTAGGGGACTGATGACCTTAGAAGTTAAGTCCCATAGTGCTCAGAGCCATTTGAACCATTTTTCTGCTGTTGATATTACCCGATACTCATCTGACCAGAAATCCTTGTCTTCCTTCCACTTCACTTCAGTGACCCCTACTATATCTAGGTTGAGCCTTTGCATTTCCCTTTTCAGATTTTCTAGTTTCCCTACCAGGTTCAAGCTTCTGACATTCCACGCCCCGACTCGTAGAACGTTATCCTTTCGTTGATTATTCAATCTTTTTCTCATGGTAACCTCCCGGAGATCCGAATGGGGGACTATTCCGGAATCTTTTGCCAATGGAGAGATCATCATGACACTTCTTCAATTACAGGCCACATGTCCTGTGGATACACGTTACGTGTCTTTAATGCAGTGGTTTCCATTGCCTTCTGCATCCTCATGTTGTTGATCATTGCTGATTCTTTCGCCTTTAGGGGCAATTTCCCACCCCTTGGACAAGAGAGTGCCCTGAACCTCTATCCGCTCCTCCGCCCTCTTTGACAAGGCCGTTGGCAGAATGAGGCTGACTTCTTATGCCGGAAGTCTTCGGCCGCCATTGCTGATTATTTATCAATATTTAGGCAGTGGCGGGGATCGATCCCGGGACCGAAGAGGTTTGACTATGAATCAAAGACGCTACCCCTAGACCACGGGTACCACCTTATTGTACACTCCTGCCATTAAAATTGCTATACCACGAAGATGACGTGCTACAGACGCGAAACTTAACCGGCAGGAAGAAGATGCTGTGATATGCAAATGATTAGCTTTTTAGAGCATTCACACAATGTTGGCGCCGGGTGGCGACACCTACAACGTGCTGACATGAGGAACGTTTCCAACCGATTTCTCATACACAAACAGCATTTGACCGGCATTGCCTGGTGAAACGTTGTTGTGATGCCTCATGTAAGGAGGAGAAATGCGTACCATCACGTTTCCGACTTTGATAAAGGTCGGATTGTAGCCTATCGCGATTGCGGTTTACCGTATCGCGACATTGCTGTTAGCGTTGGTCGAGATCCAATGACTGTTAGCAGAATATGAAATCGGTGGGTTCAAGAGGCTAACACGGAACGCCGTGCTGGATCCCAACGGCCTCGTATCACTAGCAGTCGAGATGATAGGCATCTTATCCGAATGGCTGTAACGGATCGTGCAGCCACGTATCAATCCCAGAGTCAACAGATGGGGACGTTTGCAAGACAACAACCATCTGCACGAACAGTTCGTCGACGTTTGCAGCTGCATGGACTATCAGCTAGGAGACCATGGCTGCGGTTATCCTTGACGCTGAATCACAGACAAGAGCGCCTGCGATGGAGTACTCAACGGCGAACCTGGGTGCACGAATGTCAAACCGTAATTTTTTCGGATGAATCCAGGTTCTGTTTATACCATCATGATGGTCGCATCCGTGTTTAGCGACATCGTGGTGAACGCACATTGGAAGCGTGTATTCGTCATCGTCATATATTCGATCCCTGCGAACCCCTACATTTCAGCAGGATAATGCACGACCGCATGTTGCATGTCCTCTACGGGCCTTTCTGGATACAGAAAATGTTCGACTGCTGCCCTCGTCAGCACATTCTCCAGATCTCTCACCAATTGAAAACGTCTGGTCAATGGTGGTCGAGCAACTGGCTCGTCACAATACGGCAGTCACTACTCTTGATGAACTGTGGTATCGTGTTGAAGCTGCATGGGCAGCTGTACCTGTACACGCCATCCAAGCTATGTTTGATTCAACGCCCAGGCGCATCAAGGCCGTTATTACGGCCAGAGGTGGTTGTTCTGGGTACTGATTTCTCAGGATCTATGCATCCAAATTGAGTGAAAATGTAATCACATGTCACTTCTAGTTTAATATATTTGTCCAATGAATAGCCGTTTATCATCTGCATTTCTTCTGGTGTAGCAATTTTAATGGCCAGTAGTGTATGTTGAGTGGTCTGACATAATACCCGTCCATGTCGACATCTCCCAAAACATCTTCCTGACGGTATTTTCTGTCTGAACTAATGTAGGCGGAATGAGTCGCCCGGTGAATTAAGATTTCCGACTGCACCTTTTGTACTGACAGCAGCATTTCAATCTAGAAGGGGGTGATAGGTTTTAGCGTTGCGCTTGGCATCTATGGCTCGTAGAACACATTTAAAGTCATCTCCAAGTATCAGTCCATTATGAGAGTTCCTTAGCTGGCCGGGTGGCCGAGCGGTTCTAGGCGCTACAGTCTGGATCTGCGCGACCGCTACGGTTGCAGGTTCGAATCCTGCCTCGGGCATGGATGTGTGTGGTGTCCTTAGGTTAGTGAGGTTTAAGTAGTTCTAAGTTCTAGGGGACTTATGACCTTAGAAGTTGAGTCCCATAGTGCTCAGAGCCAGTTCCTTAAACAGTAGGTGACAGTTTCCCAGAAAAATTTCGATCTAACCCCTTGCTTGTTGGATCGAGATGGGGCAGACACGATTACGAGGGTAAAATCACCGATGACTCCTTTTTTCACTCTGTCGTTTGGATGAAATTGAAGTTGGTTCAATTCCAGACTTCACTTAATTAAGATAGCTCAGCTGCGTCCATTTTCTCCCACTTTACTGTAGATGTTATAAGCCGCTGTAAGGAAAATGTCTTGGTATACTATTTCTTGCAGGAATGCGACAACGACGTCATTAGTTTTCAAGAATGTACCTCAAACTTGCCACGGGTGAAAGTACCTGAGATATTGAGTATGCGGATTGTAAAAAAATCTATCGATGTTCACATAGGAACTGATTTGTCAGTCAGGCTATAAATTTCCAGTTCAAGATGCAGTTTGCATCAAGAACAGCTTAGCACTTTTTTCTGCAATATTGGTGACTTCATGGTCTGTTTCAGCCTGTGTCGTATTATCGTTACTTCCTATTATCAGTAGAAGGAAGGCTTGATCTGGTCCGATGGGTCATCTGTCGAGGTTATGTTTTGCGTTCCCAGTCGTTTGCTGCTATTCATGGAATTCTTTGAGATGCAACACAGAGATTTGCATCATTTCATCGTCGATATTTTCCCTTTTCTCTTTCTTCTTCGTTGTTGTTTTTTTTTTTTTTTTTTTTTTTTTTTTTTTTTTTTTTTTTAAATAAGAAAACATCGTATGCGGCACAGATCGCTGGAATGTTTTCCTTTCCGCTGTATTATTTGCTCCTGTGTTCAGATATATTGCGATCCATTTCGGATTCGCAAGACACTATCTTCGGCTACCGGTAAAGGATGCTATGAGTAACTGAGAAGTTGTAAGTTGGAATCTCTCGAGAAACCAAATAAGGTGATGGCATACCAGGACCTTCTCTGGCTTCTAGAGAGGGTTTCGCGCTTTCCTGTCAACAATCATGCCAGAAAAAGTAATTAACAGTTATAAGTATATTTCTATAGGATTTGGGAACATTATTTTACGGCGATCGAATGCAGTAGCTGAAGCTGATACGACTGTTCTCACCGTAAAAGTACAAACTCCCCCCACAAATTCTCACTGAAACTACGTTAGTAGAGAATTCACGGAAGTAGTAAATTTCACGTGTATTACAAGAAAGTGAACACGGAGGCGGGCTGATACTAATGATGGTCCGAGACGAAAATCGTCCATTTAGTGCACGTCTCAACATATCTTCACTTATCTGCTCAGCTGCACCAAAGGTGCACTCCTTTGCAGGTTAACAGCGTGTATTTGGAGAATATGGCACATTTATGAAATTCTTCACCGATCTCCGAAAAAATTAAATAACTACTGGATAAATCTGATGATGAAGTAGGCCATACTGCATTCTGGTAGAGAAATGTTCAGGTATTTCTGATGGTTCCGTTGGAAAGGGGTGAGAGAATCAGTCACTTGACGGATCAAATTAGGAAAACATTCATCTGGTTGAGGTATAAGTCATTCTGTTAATCTGTCTGAAGAGACGAGACTAATGGCAATAGATTCCACAAGAAAGAAGGACACTTTTTGTCAGCTCATCGCCGTTACTGTATCTCATGTGTGTTGGGGCTTATGGGCGCTCAACATCGAGGTCATCAGCGCCATCTGTATCTCATACCTATTATGCCAAATATATTTTCCACTCTGCGTTTCCACTCTGCGTTGTTATTTTTTCTGATGCTCATGTTTATTGCAGTCACTTCGGGACAATGAGATTCAAAAAAATGGCTCTGAGCGCTATGGGACTCAACTGCTGAGGTCATTAGTCCCCTAGAACTTAGAACTAGTTAAACCTAACTAACCTAAGGACATCACAAACATCCATGCCCGAGGCAGGATTCGAACCTGCGACCGTAGCGGTCTCGCGGTTCCAGACTGCAGCGCCTTTAACCGCACGGCCACTTCGTCCGGCCCATGAGATTCCATCTTCGTCTACATATAAAGGAGGCTATGAGCAAGCGAGAAATAGCAAGTCAAGAAAGGTCTCTCGAAAAACCACAAAGGGAAATGCATCCATGGATTTTTCCTGGCTTCTAGAGAATTTACTTTCATACAGTGCTTCGCGTTTTTCTAATGACTATTATGCAGAAAAGTAAATTAAAAAATAGAAGTATATTTCTGTGGGAATAAATTACATTTTGCGGTTATCTAATGTAACTGATGAGATTGCTATGAACGTTCTTACCACAAAAGGACAAGAGAACGTGAGTGAAAAAGGTCTATTCAAAATTTTCACTGAACCTACTCTGTAGTGTATTCACAACAAAGTACAAATATGTACACAGTCAGCATTCTAAGAGAGCTACTATCCACTGAAATGCGTAAAAGTACACTTACAGGCCACTGTTATCTGGTGAAGTTGCACAACTGTGACATCAGCATAAATTCAAAACTGTTTGAAACAGCGTAATGTATAAAGACTGTCTACCAACACTCATACTGCTCACATAACAGCCAGATACAAAAGTATTCTGAGCAAAATATACGCTCAACAATCAACTAGTAAAGGAAGGTATTCCCACTCACATACGAATCTGCCGATGAATCGACTCACCTGCAACAAAAGAAAAATATTGTTGTTATAATAAATAGAAGAAATTATGATATCTACATCGTACACAATGATCTTATCAATGTGGTACGTTAGACAAAAATGTCAGTTTCAGAAATATTTCTAATTATTACTATTTCTTCTATTTTGTCGTTTCATTTTCTATTCTAACAAGTGAGAAATAATATTGTAGACTAGCAGAGAAACCCAGTGTTGCATGGGTTTTTATTTATATCTATGCCCCAAACTTCGTATACTTGGAATTTATCTTCGATTTATAAAGCTTCTTTGTACACAACAGTTGAAGACGTACGATTGGGGACATGAACGAATAACTTTTTTGCTTCACTAACATGGGAGAGAGCCACATAGAGCGGCCCACGGGAAAAACAAATGACACTAAGATCCACCCCCACAACAGACATTTGGCCTTGTGTTTTGTTTATGGGCATGGCACAACATACTCATGAGAAATTGTACACGTTTAAAGTGAAATGGTAAATTGTTATAAATAAATGGGGTTTGGGCTACAAAAACTTACTCGCCTGCGCCACTTCCTTCTCAAGATTCCTGTTTCTTTGATGTTGTTTTACGGAGAAGTAACTTTAAGCATCTGTGAGTGAAGGGTTCTGAGGATCGAGGTAATGCATTACGCTCTTGATCAGTTTTCACAGGGCAAGTTAAAACCTGATATTCTAGAGGTGCAGCAAGTCTCACCTGCCGATCTGAAGTGGAGCCTGAGACTGTATTGTCCTCAGTCTTTTAGCTGTTCTGGTGTATTAAGAAGACTCGACTGTATACTACACATTTTTACTTGTAACCAAACCGAAAACTAAATATAATGAATAGCCACCTAAATCACAATGCAAACGCTATAAATTCGTTTTTCCTAACAAATAATATACAAATAAAACCTGTCAAAAGAAGCGGGGCGCAGTCGTTAAGTTTTTAATACAAAACGTAAAATCAGTAAAGCCATGCAGCCTAGCAAAGTAAATTTGCTGTTAGTTTGTATCCGTACAGGTAAGAGTGCGGCATTTAATTCTGTCACTGATGTAAAACTTCGGAAAATATATCTGTCACAAAGAAAAACAGACATGTCGGGCTTACGGAGGCCTGCCACAAGTGATACGGAGTCGACGCCCCAGCGATCTGACTGAGAAATCCCTCTAAACATACAAACATGGGTTTCCAAGGAATAGTGGTGGTGCATCAGTTGTCCCTTCCTATCGTCGATCCAACAATCCACTCCCACAGATTCCTCCCCTCCTACTCGGAAGGGATGCTTCCTTCTGGAATTTACGTTCACAAACTCCAAGTTTGTTATCAACAGCGTTCAGCTGAAAGCTAAACGTCACTGCCACAACAACAGTGTTTTACGTCACTTGCCCCCCCCCCGTCCCCGTCCATCTGTGTGTGAGTAGCTCTGTAACCTGTGTAAACCCACTGACGTTGTCATTTCTCAGGAGCAAGTATCAAGCTTGCTGCCTGTGCTAAGACGTGCCTTTTCGTCGTCATCTTCTACAGTGACGCCTTACAACAGGTTCTAGGCGATGGAGGAGCTACCAGTTAATCCCCTGAAGAGAAACCTGTCGCCTGGGACAGCTGCCCAGAGAGTTCGCAAGTTGGAGGTCTTCAATGTTACTATTTATCAATGATAACTTAAACGTTACCACTTTTGCCTGCTCTCTGCATTGTGTGTCTGATTTGACGGCTCTAAACAGCCTTAAGCGTAATAATGTACAAGTCATTATGTCGTCAATATATGACACTACGCACAAGTTAACCAGTGAAAACCCCATGAAAGATTTGGAGATTGGCATGTTTAAACACACAAGGAGAAATACAATGATTTTGCTGTTTTGTTATTAGTACAAATGTAAGGCACGACTTTGTATTTCAGTGGAAAAAGAAAAGTAACACTAGGATTTGACGATATGTCGACAAAGAGGTCAACAGAGGCGAAGTAAATGTTCGGATCGTTGGGAGAGGACATGGAAGGAAAAAGTATTCGCCTTAATCGATTAAGCGAAATCATTGGAAACTTACATCTCGATTCAAATGGGGAATCAGATCGCCATTCTCGCTATGACGAATCCACTGCATTACTGTGCGCACGATATATGTGGCCCGTATGTGCGCAGACGGTGCGTTAGGGAAGGGACACCGGTAGTGGTGGGGTTCCGGTCTGGACGACCACTACACGGTAGGAGAGGTGCAGTTCGTCACTTGTTGCCAATGCACAAACACATATCTAACGTAGCTTTAGGAGTGGCATCGAACCAGCCAGCAATCGACCTTACTAAACAGTTCATGTCAGTATGACCACTAAACCGACAAATATAGACGTTCTAAGTCACCAGTTTCAGACTACAGTACCTAAGAATTTAATAGTCGCATGAACAGTGGATCGACAAAGCAAAACAATAACACCTTATAAAACAAATTATGGTAAGATATTTGAGGAGAGGAGGAGGAGGAGGAGGTTATGGTTTAATATGCTAACGACTACGAGGTCATTAGAGACGGAGCACAAGATCGGATTAGGGAAGGATGGAGAAGGAAAGCGGTCGTGCCCTTTTCGAAGGTACCATCCCAGTATTTGCCTTAAGCGATTTATGGAAATCACGGAAAACCTAAATCAGGCTGGTCAGACGCAGGTTTGAACCGTCGCCCTCCCGAAGGCCAGTCCATTGAGCTAAACAGTGCGCTACCCCGATTGGTATTTAAGGAGACGATGTTGCTTACTGTAATATTGGCAATGCGAAGTAAACAACAGAAATCACGTGGATATTATGTCCGGCAATAGTAATTAAAATTAAAATTTTCTTTTCGTAATCCGACGTTTTTAAGATATAACTCTGCCTTGGGAAGTCTTACATCCATGTTCCCCCCCCCCCCTCCTTTATTCTATTTACTGCCTGATTGGAATAACTCGGGGTTCCTGCAACTGTCTGAAGCACAGCTATTATGTTTCCTCGTCTGCCTCTTCAGGCATAATTTCTACGAGTTTGTGTACAACCACACGTCCCAGATTATGAAGAAATGTCCATGCGCCTATGGGGCACGAAGAATGCCATGCCACGTTATACAGTGAAGAGCTAGCAACGAGAACGTTCGAAGTGCCAGGCGACAGTCAGCTGGTGCGACTGCCCCTTCGCAACGACAGCTGAAGATGTGTTTCTTCGCAAGCGCCGCCTTATTGCAGTGCTGTGATCTGTGCCGCACACATAGTCTTTGTATGAGCGTAACAGGCTCGACACCGTACCATTCTGTGTCATGCAGCCTCTTCCGGATGACGTATGAGGGGAGATGTGGAAAGCACACCGCTCTCCTGGTCTCTTCGTCGCGTCTTTGCAGGCCTTGAAGCCGCTGCTAATCAATCAAGCAGCTCCCAAGTTGGCATTGCGAGGCTGAGTGCACCATGTACCAATCCGTCATCGGAGAAAAATTCTTGGCAGTACCGGCAATCGAATCCAGTTCTCTCCAAGGCATCCTTCTACGGTGACTTATGGAGGTAGACGAAAGAGCATACGTTTACTGTTGATCCATATTTGTACCGTCAATGCATTATCCGATTTCATAGTGGCCTAATTAGAAGGGTTCTGTAGAAATTATGAATGTCTGGCAGTATGAGCCAGGGAGAAAAACTTGTGACTGCTCTATTTATGTTGTTCGGGTACGAGACATTCAGGGAGAACTTTCGATGCGCCTATAAACATCGTCCGTAAAACATAGAGATAATTTGAAAGTATAATTAAATCGACACCCTAGCTGTAAACAGGCGTTGATATACATCATTGGGGACATGTAGGAAATGTGTGCCCCGACCGGGACTCGAACACGGGATCTCCTGCTTGCATGGCAGACGCTCTATCCATCTTACCCACCCAGGGCACAGAGGATAGTGCGCCTCCAGTGACTTATCCCTTGCAGGATTCCCGTGAGACCCACATTCCCAACATGTCCACACCACTACATTCATAGTGCGTCTAATAGTTGTTTGCCCATGTAGTGGTGTGGACGTGTTGGGAATGTGGGTCTCACGGGGACCCTGCAAGGGATAAGTCCCTGTAAGTGCACTATCTTTTGTGCCCTCGGTGGCTAAGATGGATAGAGCGTCTGTCATGTAAGCAGGAGATCCCGGGTTCGAGTCCCGGTCGGGGCACACACTTTCAACATGTCCCCAGTGATGTATATTAACGCCTGTTTGCAACTAGGGTGTCGATTTAATTATCATTTCATTCTAGAGAAGCTGCACGGTCATCAATGGTATCTGTTCTTTCGGGATCAGATACTACCTTCATATATAAAGTTAATTTCCGTTTTTGTCTGGTCAGCGGTGTAGTCACTAATTAAGATCAAAGTTACAATACGACGAAGAGGAACCCCTTTCTTGCGCATCTCCGGAAAGTCAATATAATATACAGGGGTAACACATAAAAATTAAGAGTCTTGATAATCTCCTTCCACAAGGACCTTTCATTCAGGCGGTTGTTAGTCTTTCTCAATCCACCCAAATATTCTCTCACATTGAGGGCGGAAACGGATGCCTACCTTGAAGCATTTGTTAGGAGGAAGTTTGAGGTTTGCCGATGACATTGTGAATCTGTCAGAGACAGCAAAGGACTTGGAAGAGCAGATGAACGGAATGGACAGTGTCTAGAAAGGGGGATATAAGATGAAAATCAACAAAAGCAAAACAAGAATAATGCAATGTAGGAGAATTAAATCAGGTGAGAAAACAAGAAACTTAAAGTAGATGAGTTTTGCCATTTGGGCTCCAAAATAACTGATGATGGTCGAAATAGAGAGGAACTAAAATTTAGACTGACAATGACAAGAAAAGCGTATCTGAAGAAGAGAAATTTGTTAACATCGAATATAGATTTAAGTGTTTGGAAGTCTTTCCTGAAGGTATTTGTCTCGAGTGTAGCCGTGCACGGAAGTCAAACATTGATGATAACCAGCTTAGATAAAAAGAGAACAGAAGCTTTCGAAATGTGGTGCTACAGAAGAACGCCGAAGATTAGATGAGTCGATCACGTAACTAATGAAGTACTGGACAGAACTGGTGAGACAAGGAGTTTGTCGCACAACTTGACCATAGAAGTGATCGGTTGATAGGACACATTCTGAGACGTCAGGATCACCAATTTAATATTGGAGCGAAGTCTGGGGGGTAAAAATCGTACAGGGAGACGCAGAGATGAATACAGTAAGCAGATTCGGTAATAAATAGGTTGCAGTAGTTATTCGGAGATGATGACAGAATAGCATGGAGAGCTGCATCAAACCAGTCTTTGGACTGAAGACCAGAACAAGAACAACAACGACGACGACGACGAGAACATGTGAATATAGTCATAGTCTAGTCTTTAGTTATTTTGCTTCGAACGCAAATACCTTTTTGCAAGCCATACTATTTCTTTGTTAAAACTGTGACGTCGTCTGTGTACAATATGCAATTCAGACTATTTTCTTTGTTGTGATACCTGTGTGGAACTTGTCTTTCCATTCACGCAGTAAATCGTCTACATATTAAAAAGCGTGGGCGAAATGCTACACCGTTGTCTGATCCTCTTTTTAGTGATGAACGGTGCTGCTATCTCTCCCTTTATATCAAACGTGATTGTTTTCGTCTCGTATAGGTTTCATCAAGTGTTTATGAAATGCGGAGGGTTCCCTCTTTTCTACTCTATATTACACAGTTTTTTTCTGTTCGCTTTATCAACGGCGTTTTACACATAAGCAAAAGCTAAGTGGGTCTCTCGATGAAACTATTCGTGTTTTTCAATGCATCATCATACATATTGCGTTTTTGACTTAATAGATATTCTAATATCACTTTTAATCTGCTGTTTGGAAAGCTTTTTTGTGATGGAAAAATGTAAGTACACTGTGAGACCTGACTGGTAGGTAGTCAGAGAGTGCATAGGATAGGGTTAAAGTTGTGTTTGGGGCCATAAACAGTTACTGTGAGTTGCACAATCAAACACACAACTTTATTTTTCTAAAAACCACTTGTTTTCAAGTTGGCTTAAGGATCACAATTAAACAATACGACACAGCAAACACAAGAACGGTTGAGAGCGTTGCTTAGAAATCAAAATGAATTAAAAGAAGGTAAAAATTTAGAAAAAACATGCAATGAAAACAATTAACGGCTGAAGGCCTACACTACACGTCTGAAGGACAACTATAATTAAGGCACATTAATAACAATTTTTTCTAAGCAAGAAAATTTCTTTTCAAACTTACAACAGAACGGCTGAATCCTGATTAACATATTGTACGGCTGAAGGCCACAACCAAATCCGAAACAACGGCTGAAGGCCTGAAAACAAGTCAGATAAATAATTTAGAATAAACCCTTTGCTTCTTATAAAAAAATTTCCCTTAGAAAATACACACTGCTGAAGGCCTTTATGTAAAATTTAAAAAAACTGAATTAATACACGGCCAAAAGCCTCGCACAATACTTGAACAAATGAAAATCATAATTTAAAACAAACAGAACACGTGACGTTCAGAAGTGTTCCAAGGGTCGGCCTGGGAAAGTAACTCAAACGTAAGGTGAGGTGAGACAGGCAGGCAAGAGTTGAAGTTAGGTAATGGGGTGGCAACCTAAACTAGGGACGGCCCAAGGACCGACCAACAATTTAACCAATTCCCTTCCGTCCGACCAACGGCACATCCATGGAGAATATCGACTGAGGACGTAAATGCGAACAGCATTATGCCTCCAGAAATTGGCGTCTAAAAACAGCCAGGGGAACAGTAACCACTCTAAGCAAAATATGAACCAAACGACTTAAAGCCTGTCGAACTACGCAATAGTTGAGGTTTCATACGGTTAACTGCTCACTCAACTTCAGCGTCCAGGTTAGGTGAGCAAGGAAATTTGTCGCTCTCGCAACTGTCGCCTCACGATCCGACAGCTCGTGCACGCTGCCGGCGGTGCCGGCCTGGCCTGGCGCCGCGGAGACTTCCTCGCTGCTCCGTCCCAACCAACCGACCCAATCCAACACGCAGACAGCATCAAAGTAACAGCTCAGTCAAAATCACACAAGCTACACACGGTTCCACGAAACACTTCCACAAACAACTCGAACAATACTGAAACCAGTGACTGTGGAACAACAAGGGCGAATCACAAGTCGACACACAAGGAGAACCCAGAAGTGGTCAGCGACCAAATACACATCGTCTGATGAGACAACAGACCAAACGACCAACAAATGGTCGTCCCTGCTCAAGTCTCCTGTCAGACAGTGCATGTGTGTCACCAGCGGTCGGCGAGTACTGGCTGTCCGGACCTCCCTGGCGCTCCAACCCAACTGACTTCCTACACACGACGCCCCTAAAATATTAGCGGTCGCTTCAAGGATAGTACGACAGTGCTCTTATCGATAAGCCCTGCTGCTGCCACTCATGGGCAGGCAAGCCAGCAACACAGTGATGCCAGTAAATGGAATAAGAAACGGGGCGGCAGTACCGCAAAGACAAGATGTCAAGCAATCAACGGCACGAACACGAGCCACGCACGGCTCACACTGTCCAGTCAAATCAATGTGACCATCTGTCGGTAACCATCTTTTCCAGGCGAGACGTGCAGGAAGAGTGTCAGTGAGGTTCTGGAACGTACCGACAAGGATGTGGGGCCATGTTGACTCCAGTGCTGTGGCTAGCTGCAGCGGATTTCTCGGACGAGGACTCATAGCGCGAACAGCCCGCTCGAGGTGATGCCAAAGATTCTCGATCGCATTTGCTCGTAGATCGCACCGCGCCGAGGAAAAACAGACTGCATGTAGTGGTGGACATGGTCTCCAAGGATAGATGCACAATTTTGTTGATCCATTGTGCTTTCTAGAACGACGAGATCACCCAGAGAATGCCACGAAACTTTTGCAAAACCATAACGTCCCCAACTGGTTGCAGAGCGTTTGCTTTCCGACGTTTCACACCGCACACACCAAAGGCATCTGTCCGATAGAGCATAAAGCGGGATTCATCTGGAAATGCCACCTGTCGCCACTCAGTGGACGTTCAGCGTTGTTGTCGATGAACACCAGTCAGCACGGGTGCAACTGCTGTGAAGGGTGGTGGCGGTGGTTAGTGTTTAACGTCCCGTCGACAACGAGGTCATTAGAGACGGAGCGCAAGGTCGGGTTAGGGAAGGATTGGGAAGGAAATCGGCCGTGCCCTTTCAGAGGAACCATCCCGACATTTGCCTGAAACGATTTAGGGAAATCACGGAAAACCTAAATCAGGATGGCCGGAGACGGGATTGAACCGTCGTCCTCCCGAATGCGAGTCCAGTGTGCTAACCACTGCGCCACCTCGCTCGGTGCTGTGAAGGGCTATACGGATCAATCTACATCTACATTTACACGGATACTCTGCAAATCACATTTAAGTGCCTGGCAGAGGGTTCATCGAACCACCTTGACAATTCTCTATTATTCCAGTCTCGTATAGCGCGCGGAAAGAACGAACACCTATATCTTACCGTACGAGCTCTAATTTCCCTCATTTTATCTTGGTGATCGTTCCTCCCTGTGTAGGTCGGTATCAAGAAAATATTTTCGCATTCGGAGGAGGAAGTTGGTGATTGGAATTTGGTGAGAAGATTCCGCCGCAATGAAAAACGCCTTTCTTTTAATGATGTCCAGCCCAAATCCTGTATCATTTCTGTGACACTCTCTCCCATATTTCGCGATAATACAAAACGTGCTACCTTCCTTTGAACTTTTTCGATGTACTCCGTCAGTCCTATCTGGTAAGGATCCCACACTGCGCAGCAGTACTCTAAAAGAGGACGGACATGCGTAGTGTAGGCAGTCTCCTCAGTAGATCCGTTACATTTTCTAAGTGTCTTGCCAATAAAACGCAGTCTCTGGTTCGCTGAACGGTCAATGAATATACATTGTCGGTAGTCCCTTCGTTACTTGGGCGTACAGTTGCTCAACAGCTGCACGTGTATTCATCCGAACACATCTCCTTAGCCGTCTTTCACTCGTGTCACATATGGCCCGTAGTGCACAACCGTTGCCTCGGTGCCACTTTTACATAGCTTCATTTTGCCATGCACGGTATACTTTAATCATGGTGTAACGAGAACACTTTATAAACTTAGCCGATTCGGAAATATTTCCACCCTTGGCCCGAAAGCCAAGTTGGACGTCAAATGAATCGCCCCGATTCCACATAACGACAACAGCTACAGTGCTTTCCGTGTCCCCCTTCCCCCTCCGACATGTTTCATATACCCTACCCACTGCCAGTGCTGCCACCTGCCGTCTATGAGTGATTACTTCGACGTCGAACATAGGTGGTGGTGAGTTGCAGTATAAACATGTATATACAGTATAAACAATGTAAATCAAATTACAGCAGACGTTGTTGTCATGTCATTTAATCACAGGGTTATTAAGCGTACCTAAAGCGCAAAATGTAAAGAGTCAGATATACACTGAGGTGTATAGCGACTTCAGGTACCCAATTTCAATACATGAGAAAGACAAACATATTTAAATTGAGGTATATATGACATTCATTTCAGTTTATCCAGCCTATTCACGTATGGCAGCAGTCTCTGGTACAATGCTGCATTAAGTAGTCTGTATAGCAGATAGTCTTCACAGAACGAAATCAGTACGCCTTTCTGTCGCTGCGGAGAGCTCAGCGCTATGGTGGCTGCCTGCAAATTGTCAGATTACAACAGTTGAAAAGCACTGAGTTTGTTGTTGCCTAGCTATACGTCGAGCAACGCCGCACTTGGCAAGAGACAGCCGGTCGCACGTTCGCGGGGGGCGGCTGCGACCCTCCTTGCTGAGGAGTACAGAGAGAGAGAGAGAGAGAGAGAGAGAGAGAGAGAGAGAGAGAGAGAGACCATCGGTGGTAATTAATACGCTAGCAGCAGCCGCCGCCATTGTTCCAGAGCGGAGGACGCTCGGCAAATTTGCCGCCAACCGAGAATACTCGTCGCGAGCGAGGCGGAGCCGTATAAACATCTCATCCCGTCTTCTCCATCGATAGGAGAGGCAGTGTTCCAACTAGGTCTGCTGCTGTCGCCGACGGCCTTGACCTCAGCGCATGCTTAAGTCAGTCTCTCCACGTCTCGTGTAAAATGTTTAGAAGTGACTATTATGCAAGGTCAGTGGCTTTTTTCTTAAGTGATCATTCTCAAGACTGGTTGATGCAGCCCCCCCGCCCCCTCCCCCCCACCCGCCCACCCTACAATGCCACTATTGTGCCAATCTTTTCATCTCAAGATAGCAGTTGTAGCCTACACTACTGGCCATTAAAATTGCTACACCACGAAGATGACGTGCAACAGATGTGAAATGTAACCCACAGGAAGAAGATGCTGTGATATGCAAATGATTAGCTTTTCAGAGCATTCACACAAGGTTGGCGCCGGTGGCGACACCTACAACGTGCCGACATAAGGAAAGTTTCCAACCGATTTCTCATGCACAAACAGCAGTTGCCGGCGTTGCCTGGTGAAACGTTGTTGTGATGCCTCGTGTAAGGAGGAGAAATGCGTACCATCACGTTTCCGACTTTGATAAAGGTCGGATTGTAGCCTATCGTGATTGCGGTTTATCGTATCGCGACATTGCTGCTCGCCTTGGTCGAGATCCAATGACTGTTAGCAGAATATGGGATCGATGGGTTCAGGAGGGTAATACGGAACGCCGTGCTGGATCCCAACGGCCTCGTATCACTAGCAGTCGAGATGATAGGCATCTTATCCGCATGGCTGTAACGGATCGTGCAGCCATGTCTCGATAACTGAGTCAACAGATCGGGACGTTTGCAGGACAACAACCATTTTGCGCGAGCAGTTCGACGACGTTTGCAGCAGCATGGATTATCAGCTCGGAGACCATGGCTGCGGTTACCCTTCACGCTGAATCACAGATAGGAGCGCCTGTGATGGTGTACTCAACGACGAACCTGGGTGCACGAATGGCAAAACGTTATTTTTTCGGATGAATGCAGGTTCTGTTTACAGCATCACGATGGTCGCATCCGCGTTTGGTGACATCGTGGTGAACGCACATTGGAAGCGTGTATTCGTCATCGCCATACTGGCGTATCAACCGGCGTGATAGTATGGCGTACCATTGGTTACACGTCTGGGTCACCTCTTGTTCGCATTGACGGCACTTTGAACAGTGGACGTTACATTTCAGATGTGCTACGACCCATGGCTATACAAAAAAATGGTTCAAATGGATCTGAGCACTATGGGAATTAACTTCTGAGGTCATCAGTCCCCTAGAACTTAAAACTACTTAAACCTAACTAACCCACGGACATCACCCACATCCATGCCCGAGGCAGAATTCGAACCTGCGACCGAAGCGGTCGCGCGGTTCCAAACTGTAGCGGTTAGAACCGCTCGGCCACCCAGGCCTGCTTTGCAGGACAATGCTCAAGCACGTACAGTGCAAGCTGTTACTGATTTGTCTGACTGATGGGGCTGCTAAGTGCTAAACCACCTACTGCACTCCCCTGACTTATGCTCTCGTACGTTCAACTCGATTTCTAAACCGAAGGATACACTTCACGGCATTCGGTTCAGAACTGCTACAAATTCGTCGGGCGATAGACCGTGTCGCTCGAACTGTCAACACATTTGACACTGCTAAGAGTATCCTACGACTTCCACATGACTGGTAACGGGTTATACACATTGCTGGTGACTACCTTGAAGGTTAGTAAAACTTTGTAACATGTATCTATTTTGTAAGAGCTGTAAATAAATATTTGTCACTATTAAAGTTCCAACTGTCGTATTCACTTATTCGTTATTCCTTAGAGCGTAGTTCATTGCTCTTATTACAGATTTATTAAGCCTACTAATGATTTCATCATTTCTTGTCCCCTGTTTATTAAATAATACCCCACGATATTTTGCCAATAGCAGACCTGCAATTACTTCTCCGTCAACCTCCAAAGTTTACTTTTTCCTGATGTAACCACTCCAGCAAAATACTTTTTTTGCTAACCTATTGTTTGTTGATTTTTGTTTTCATCGAGTCACTCACTCAGATGCAGACCACGTAGTATTCCTTCTGAAACTATCGTTTGCTGATCGTGAATAAAAACGGTCCAGAATCACCTTCAAACTGCGAATCCACCTACGTAACAAGGACACCATTTCACGAGTGTACCGTGAATATCAGGAATCCGGTAAACCATCAAATCTCCGACATCGCTGTGACCGGAAAACATCCTGCAAGAACGGGACCAACGACGAATGAAGAGAATCGTTCAAAGTGATACAAGTGCAGGACTGTAGCCTATAGCGATTGCAGTTTATCGTAACGCGACATTGCTGCTAGCGTTGGTCGAGATCCAATGACTGTTAGCAGAATATGGAATCGGTGGGTTCAGGAGGGTAATACGGAACGCCGTGTGGGATCCCAACGGCGTAGTATCACTAGCAGTCGAGATGACAGGCATCTTATCCGCATGGCTGTAACGGATCGTGCAGCCACGTATCAATCCCAGAGTCAACAGATGGCGACGTTTGCAAGACAACAATCATCAGCACGAACAGTTCGAAGACGTTTGTAGCAGCATGGACTATCAGCTCGGAGACCATGGCTGCGGTTACCCTTAACGCTGCATCACAGACAGGAGCGCCTGCGATGGTGTACTCAACGACGAATCTGGGAGCACGAATGGCAAAACGTCATTTTCTCGGATGAATCCAGGTTCTGTTTACAGCATCACGATGGTCACAACCGTGTTTGGCGACATCGCGATGAACGCACATTGGAAGCGCGTATTCGTCATCGCCATACTGGCGTATCACCCGGCGTGATGGTATGGGGTGCCATTGGTTACACGTCTCGGTCACCTCTTGTTCGCATGACGGCTCTTTGAACTGGACGTTACATTTCAGATGTGTTACGACCCGTGGCTCTACCCTTCATTCGATCCCTTTGAAACCCTACATTTCAGCAGGATAACGCACGACCGCATGTTGCAGTTCCTGTACGGGCCTTTCTGGATACAGAAAATGTTCGACTGCTGCCCTGGCCAGCACATTCTCCAGATCTCTCACCAACTGAAAACATCTGGTCAGTGGTGGCCGAGCAACTGGCTCGTCACAATACGCCAGTCACTACTCTTGATGAAGTATGGTATCGTGTTGAAGCTGCATGGGCAGCTGTACCTGTACACGCCATCCAAGCTCTGTTTGACTCAATGCCCAGGCGTATCAAGGCCGTTATTACGGCCAGAGGTGGTAGTTCTGGGTACTGATTTCTCTGGATCTATGCACCCAAATTGCGTGAAAATGTAATCACATGTAAGTTCTAGTATTATATATTTGTCCAAAGAATACCCGTTTATCATCTGCATTTCTTCTTGGTGTAGCAATATTAATGGGCAGTAGTGTACATGTTGTCATTTTGCCATTTGGAGATAGTGAGTGGAGCTGTGGAAGTGGAGAAATCGGAACATTTCCGACGTATCCTTGTCTTTCAGTTCTACACAGCGATGACAGCAGTGGAGGCCGCCAGAAACATTTGCGCCGTATGGGGAGAATGCCATTTGACAGAGCTCGGCAAGAAAATGGCTTTCTTATTTTACGGAGGACCGTTTAAATGTTGGTGACCCTCCACGTTCAGGAGGACCTTCGGGCTTAGATGGATATCGTTTAAACACGATAATCAACAATGATTCATGTCCGAGTACTCGAGAACTGGCAAATGCAATGAACTGCGATAATTCCGCCATCGTGCAATGGAGAAGGTTCAAACTGTAAGCCAAAATCACTAAAATCAGTGGGTAGCCATATGTGCATCTCTGCTTGTTCGTGATGGGAAATATATATGCTAACATAAGGTAATGTTTTGCAGTTGGTAGAACAGTGACGGTGTAGTGTACTACAAATTGCTTCCCCGTCACTTCTAACATTTATTGTCAACAACTAAGACGTCTTGCAGTCGCAATCAAAGAACAAGGACCAGAAATACTGTGTAAAGTGAGTGGAGCATGTAAGGAAGATGTTGCTCATATATCCGTTTCACAACTGTAACCTTCAGCATATTGTGCCATGCGTTAGAGGTATTTGAAAGAAGGAAAAGAAAAATAATTCTCGGTAACTGACGTAATCAGTATTGAAGTCTTATGAAGTGGTGATAATACAAATGATCTTTTTAAAGTAAGTTATTTTCCAGGCTTTTTTTTTCAATTCCAAAGAATATTTCACTTTATCACTCACGGAATAAAGGCCTCCCGGTTGGTGGGAACAGTGAGTCTAATCGATAGACACAGAATGGTATATGATGAGAGACAGGTAGCTGCTGACGCGTCTCACTATTTCGACGATGTCTTAAAGGACTTCATTGAATTAGACTCACAGATAACGTTACAAAAAGGGGCAAGAGCCCTCTTCTAACAAGGGAACCTCCCCATCGCACCCCCCCCCCCCCCCTCCCCCCCAGATTTAGTTATAAGTTGGCACAGTGGATAGGCCTTGATAAACTGAACACAGATAAATTGAGAAAACAGGAAGAAGTTGTGTGGAACTGTGAAAAAATTAGCAAAATATACAAACTGAGTAGTTCATGGGCGACATAGGCAACATCATGGACATTGTCAACTCAGGGGCGCCGTCGTCTCGTGGTAGCGTGAGCAGCTGCGGAAGGAGAGGTCCTTGGTTCAAGTCTTCCCTCGAGTGAAAATTTTACTTTCTTTATTTTTGCATAGTTATTATCTGTCCGTTCGTTCATTGACGTCTCTGTTCACTGTAATAAGTTTAGTGTCTGTGTTTTGCGACTGCATCGCAAAACCGTGCGATTAATAGACGAAAGGACGTGCCTCTCCAATGGGAACCGACAAAATTTGATCGCAAGGTCATAGGTCAACCGATTCCTCCACAGGAAAACACGTCTGATATATTCTATACGACACTGGTGACGGCATGTGCGTCACATGACAGGAATATGTTGTCGACCCACCTAACTTATACACTTGGCGAATGGGTAAAAAGATTCTTCTACCTTGCCCGATTTAGGTTTTCTTGTGAATGTGATAATCACTCCCAAAAAGTGATGAAAACATAAGAGTTTGTCACATAAACTGAAAATAAAAAAATTAAACTTTTCACTCGATGGGAGATTTGAACCAAGGACCTTTCGTTCCACAGCTGCTCACGTTACCACGAGACCACCGCGCTCCTGCGTTTCCAGTGTCCTTCCCATGAACTACTCAGTTTGTATATTTTGTTTATTTTTTTCACAGTTCCACACAACTTCTTCCTGTTTTCTCAATTGATCTGTGTTCAGTTTTTCAAGGCCTATCCACTGTGCCAACTTATAACTAAATCTGAGGGGGTTGCGATGGGGAGGTTCGCTTGTAAGTAGAATGTAGAGTCCTGCTTTGTCTGATATGTTGCTTTGGTTCTCCGAGGCGTATGAAAATTAACCGCGCTGCACATTTACCACATTAGGCTTTAAGGACCAAACAGCCCAAATGTCCTAATAAAGCCAACTTAAGTAAAATTATGTAAAAACTGCAAAGGAAGGAAGTCCGGCCGCCAATGGTAGAAGCCTTCTTTAGAAAAAAGGTGAGAGAGAGAGAGAGGAAACGAGAGTCCGTTGCAGGTGAATATATTCTTTGGAAACGAACATTGTAAAACACGCGGTTTCGGTAACAATAACGCAGAATGAAGAGTATACGCAATGGAAACTCGTCTGCAATCCATGAACGAAAGCCCACTGAGCGCATGCGCGAAGCGTGTCATATGGAAACCGAAGAAACAGCTGTGTCTGAAACCAAACACGAAGGAATGTGCTTTATTTATTAATTGTGCATTTTAGCTGCTGGACTTACCTACAAGTGAACAGTTGTTTGATTTACTGTTAAGGTTGCAATTGTATAATGATCAGTAGTAAGAGAAAAGACCATACAGGAAAGTATCGAACGGTTTCCACAAAGCGGCTGATGGCAGTACATACAAAAATTAGTTTTCCGATTTTCTTTCTGTACACAACAAAAGTTCATTAATGTGTAAAAAGTACTCTTTGTAAATGAAGCAAAGTTACGTCAATTCCTGGAGTTAGTTGTTCCGTAGAGGCTCACTGTTTCGCATTTGTGCGTGTTCTTCTACATATACACGTACGACGGTTGACTGTGTGGTGGGCAATGTCCAGCCACGGAATAATCGGTGCGATATTCCTTGATGGCACGATGACTACCGAACGGTAAGTGAAGGTTCTGGAAGATGATTTGATCCCCACTATCCATAGTGACCCTGATTTCGACAAGATGTTCATGCAAGACAGAGCTTGGCCCCATCGAAGCGGGAGAGTGATGTCCCGGAGAGCATTCTGTCTCTGTGGTACCCAGAGGCCACTGGCGTTCGCCTCGATTGGCCGCTTTGTTCTCCGGATCTGAACACATACGACTCCTTTTTGTAGGACTAAATTAAAGACAAGATATACAGCAATAATCCCAGAACCGTCACTGAGCAAAAAACAGCCACTGAGGAGGTCATTGATGCTCCGACACTTCAGCGGGCTATACAGAATTTCACTCTTCGTCTGCGACTCATCATCGCCAATGAAGGTAGGCATATCGAACGTGTCATAAAGCTAATCCGAATCTCTGCAGTGACGTTTACTTGTCGAAAAATGTGTATACAAGCCGTAGTTTTTAAGGGGAGCCGGAACGATGAAAACGACAAAACTAACATTTTTTGTTTTTTTTTCAACCCCTCTAAGTGAATTCTAAGTGTGTTTTTTTATCGCAGCAAAGTTGACGGGCCGCGTAAAAGGTTGTAGTGACTTGGTGTGTCACCTCTGATGGCGCCGCTCGCTGGCTGTAAGCAGGGTATCTTTACGGAATTAGACAGTGTTTTGTTTTCCAACGTTGAATGGCTTTATCTCTGAGACAAGTGACTGTTCATATCGGTAAACATAAACGCTATACCGTGTGTGTTGACTTGTGGAGTTTGCTTTGTGTTGTTTAGCTGTTCAATTTTGCGTATTTGACGAATTTAGCTCGTGCTTGTTTTACTTATTTGGTTTGTGGATAGCAGGATTCCCCGTTTCAGCAATCGAGTGTTTAAGAAAAGGCACAATGAGTGGAAGAAGAAATCTTTTGTTGTTTCGAAGGGAGATGCTGCTCAGACTGCTTTACCGACTACTCCAAATGAATGTGATAGAACTACTTCCAGCAAGAAACTATGTGAGAGCAAAGGGAAACTTTTAAACTATGAAAGTGACAGTAATAATGTGAATGAAATAATTCACGTTTCCTTGCTCTCTAATATTTTGAAACATAACATATTATGCCAAGTTTGCAAAGAAAGCGGTCTGGAATTGAAAATAACTTCACACATTGGTTTGGCATTTAAAATATTATTGAAGTGTAACAAATGTGCTGCAGAAGTTTCGTTTTCTAATTCTAACAGTATTCCTCGTAGTGGTAATAGTGGAAAGAAGGTGTATGATATAAATGTTAGGCTAGTGTATGGCTTGCGTTGCACTGGCAAGGGCAGTGCTGCAGGGACAATGTTATGTGGAATTATGAACTTGCCAAAACCACCAACCAAGTTTGGATTTTATTATGAATTGGTGGGATCTTCTGCTGACGATATAGCTCAAGCAACAATGAAGAAAGCAGTTGAAGAAGCTGTGACAGATAATGGGAATTGTAGAGATTTAACTGTTGCTTTAGATGGATCATGGTAACGCAGAGGTCATAAATCTCTAAATGGAGTTGTGACAACTACCATTGGAGACAGTTGCAAAGTAATTGATGTTGTTATTCTCTCAAAACATTGTAGATGTAAGGGCAGTACCAAGGACGAATATAGTGAAAGTTGTGAAGCAAATTTTCACGGCACGAGTGGAGAGATGGAAGTAGAGTGGTATAATGAATACACTAACAATCTAGGAGATGGTGATTCTAAGGGATATAAAGCTTTAGAGGACGTCAAACCTTATGGCAATGAAATTCACATCAAAAAACAAGAGTGCATTGGACATGTGCAGAAGCACATGGGGGCTCGCTTGAGTAAACTAAAGCAGACGTTAGGATTCCAGTAGCTTAGTGATGGTAAGACCCTTGGAGGAAGAGGAAGATTGACAGATGAGGCAACTTATAGATTGCAGAGGTATTATGGGTGTGCAATTAGGCAAAATACAAGAAGCATTGAGCATATGAGGAGAGCAGTATGGGCATTATTTTTTAATATTGCATCAACAGATGAGTACCCACAACATGCACTGTGCCCCACAGGTGATGACTCATGGTGTAAGTACCAATCAGGAAAGGAATATACCCAAAAAAACAGTTTGCCAAGTGCTGTAATTGATGTAACTAAGCCCATATTGAGAGATTTATCACAGCCAAGTTTATTGGAAAAGTGTTTACATGGGAAAACACAAAATTCAAATGAAAGTGTAAATAATTTAATTTGGTTTAAGATACCCAAAAGAGTGTTTGTAGAGATAAAACTTTTCTTTTTGGAGTGTATAATGCAGTGGCAACATACAATGAAGGAAACATTATCAAATGTGATGTGTTGAAACGTTTTTGCACATGTTGCCACTATGTTATTGGCAATAATCTGGATTTTCTGTATTTTTTTTTCAAATAATTTAATCGGGAAGCTGATGAATACTTTTCGAACGCATAATATCACATAAGGAATATTTTCTCAAACATTACTTTACTTAGCACTTTCAAAATGTGGTATGGTATTCTTAGTAATTAGATAAACAAATCTGTGTATCATTTTTTAAATATCAGTCTCAGAACTCTCGCAACAATGTTTAAAATTGATGTGTATGGTACAGAGAAAGTTTTATTTCGCAAAACTTTAAATAAATTTGACAGCATTGCACCTTGACAGATTTTGTACCACAGAAAGTATTGTACTATTTACAAAGTATGTAGCAAATTTACCTTTTGATATGCGATGGTTCAGAAGAAAATGTTCCTTAGCAATAAGAACTGGAAGTTGGGGGGGAAATGCAGAAAAAATATTTTATTACGATTTATGCCAGAATCAAATACATTAATGTTGGCGATAACCCTACAATTCGTCTTTTTCGTCTTCTTTTTTTTCTAACCTAATCCTTTTGGCGTGCCCTTTTGTCAATATCCTTCACTGACATTTCAGAACTAGCAATGCACGCACTTCAATATTCTTCAGTAGGTTTTCAGTGAAACAAATTGCATCAAATGCTAGTCTCATAAGGATCCTGATTCTTCCAGTCTCACCTTCACCGAACACCAGAGAAGCGTCAAATGAGGAAATTTTAACAACAATAGATGAACGGAATGTTTTCTTTGGGCATCTCTTCTAAATGGAGTTATGAAAGCTTTTGTTTGGGTTTTGTGTTCCACCATGTGTACATTTCTTTAATAAACCGTAATTAATCGCATCGTAGACGGGCTCACAGCCCCTTCTATGCTCTACAGATATCTTCTCTGATGGCAGGAAAAATAAAATATCGCAAACAACGATACTGTCATGTAGAAAAGGGGGAGTGCCACTGCACATTAGTTGAAACAAGATGTCGTTTACATGATTTGTAGCACGAATTAACCTCTGAAAACCATAGTCAGTTTTTCTAACATGCTACAGAACTACATGGTTGCAAAAATTTCAACAATTTTGATCACTTTTCCACACATTCCTCCCATTAAAGGCGCGGCGATACGATACGGGGCAGGCTTGCTTCTTGAATCTCGGTAGTGCCGCGTTAACGCATTTGATCAACTGAACGGGTCATCCACATATACTACTGAATGTACTGCAAAATGGTATTAAAATTCGGGATATATGACGTCATAAATATTGAGGCTATGAAAACTGAGTTTTCTGAAACGGTTCTTTAAACTATCGGTGATTTTTTTTTTTGGGGGGGGGGGGTACTGTTACAGAACTATAGGATTAGGAAAGAATGGATATTAATTAGAACGATCAGGAATGCTCGAATGCTCCAAGAAAATGGGAGAAATGAACGTTAAATTAGAGGAATTAATGTGAAACAAACAATATTGTACAGGGTGAAGCAGAGGAAATGCATGTTTTTCACTATTGAATGACTGGGACACGGTTTGATAGAAATAATAAAAACAAGCATTAAGTAATGGACTTTTTAATGCAGTTTTCAAATATACATACTTTAATTAGGTTCGAAAAATAATTGTCTTGGAAATGACGTCCTTCTAGCTGGGTACAGATTTGGATCCTCTCCCCGAAAGTTACGCATGGCTCCCTCCAACATTTCATTCGGCACGGTTCAATTTCCTGACGAATGGAATACTTCAGGTCATCGATTGTGCGAGGCTTGTTCATGTAGACTTTTGATTTTAAAAACTCCCACAAAAAGGAGTCGGATATCGACGAATCGGGTGAGCGAGGGTGCCAGTAAACATCGTATCTCGAAACAACATGTCCTGGGAACATTTGTTAAACCACCTCCATGGTTGCTCTCGCCGTGTGAGCTGTGGCGCCGTCCTGCTGAAACCATATTTCTCTCATGTTCGCTTGACGCATTTCAAGTTCTGGACGAAGAAAACTGTTTAACATTTCAACGTAGCGCGCCGATGTCACAGTAACTGCAGTTCCTTCCTCTTCAAAAAAATAGGGTGCAACAATCCCCACCTTTGAAATGCAGGACCACACTGTTACTTTTAAACTGTGGAGAGTCTTTGGTGTAATTCATGTGGGTTCTCCGGCGCCCACTACCGACAATTTTGAACACTGACGTAACCATTTACATGAAAATGTGCTTCATCACTCATGAAGACTGTAGCATCTGCATTTTCCGTAAAAAATTTCGTCCATTACAAGAAAAACTCTCTGCGCTCCGCAAAATCCCCTTCACTAAAATGGTTCAAATGGCTGTGAGCACTATGGGACTTAACATCTGAGGTCATCAATCCCCTAGAACTTAGAACTACTTAAACCTAACTAACCTAAGGACATCACACACATCAATGCCCGAGGCAGGATTCGACCTTGCGACCGTAGCGGTCGCGCGGCTCCAGACTGAAGCGCCTAGAACCGCTCGGCCACATCGGCCCCTTCACTAGGCTGCTGCACGATCATTATCTTGTACGGGTGAAACTTAAAATCATCGTGTAAGATGTGATGAAGCGAACGACGTGACATACCCAGCGCTACAGCCTGTCGTCTAGCCGATCCTTTCGGACTAGCAAGAACTGCCGTTCTCACTCGGTCTACATTCTCCGGAGTAGGAACTGAACGGGGAAGACCAGGTGGTTTCCTTTTTATCACCGATCCAGTACTTGTAAATGCTGCAACCCATCGGAGTATAGTATTTCGATCAGGCCCTGCACCTCGACGTCCAACTCTAAAATTTTGACGGAAAAGACGTTCCACTGTGATTACGGAATCGTTGTTTCTAAAGTTCTGCTCGACAAGGAACACACGATGCTCTACGCTCCAACGCTCCATAGCGACTGAAACTGCATTGTAATGACAGTGTGCCAACATTCATTCAAGGTCAATACCCCCTCTCGTCGCCGCGTACTAGCGGTTCAAAAAACATGCGTTTCCTCTGCTCCACCCTGTATAAATATTTACGGAGGAAGATAACTGAAGACACAAGAAAGACATAACGGAAAAAAATTGGAGGCCAAAAATCAATGTCCGTGAATAAAAGAAAAGTGCTTTCTTCAAAGAACATAAATACTGAAGAAAATAAAAAAAGTAGCAAAGAGCTGAATTTGCGGTGTATAACTTGCATGATGTTGCAGATGTTGCATGAAACATGGGCAACAGGTAAGAATGAAGTGAAGCCTGTCGAAGCTCTACAGTACTAGTGTTGGAGACACGAGTTAAGTGGGTACATAAAACTACAAATGAAGAATTGCTGCAAAGAACTGGCGAAGGAATGTCGTTTAGGAGACTAGTGGAGCGAAGAAGATAAGAGTGTGTTAATCGTGTAATACGACACAACCAGTAGCTTAAAAATGTCAAAAGAGGAACATCACAGGGGAAGGCAGCCAGAGCATTGAGATTTTTAAAATAAACTGTACACAATGCAGGTGACTATAATTACGTATCAATGAAGGAAATAGCATCTAATAGATCCATGTGTACAGCTGCCAACCAGTCGAAAAACTGGTAATCATCAACATTTTTAAGCGTCCTGTACAGATAACGTATACAATGAGAAGACAGAAGTCATGAGATACCTCGTACTATAGTGTCGGACATCCTTTTGTCCGGATTAGTGCAGCAACTCGACGTGGAATGGGCTCAACAAGTCGATACAACTCCCCTGCGGAAATACTGAACCATGCTTCCTTTATTGCCATCCATAATTTGCGAAAGTGTTGTTCGGCAACATGCAGTCAATGAATGAATGGCCTCAAATGGTCTCCCAGTAGTCGACGAACATAACTATTTCCAGTCAATGATCAGTTCGGTTGGACCAGAGGACCCAGTCCATTCCATATAAACACCGCCCACACAATTATGGAACCAC
Source organism: Schistocerca serialis cubense (assembly GCF_023864345.2). Classification (NCBI taxonomy): domain Eukaryota; kingdom Metazoa; phylum Arthropoda; class Insecta; order Orthoptera; family Acrididae; genus Schistocerca; species Schistocerca serialis. The sequence goes on along the minus strand of NC_064639.1, from coordinate 219,884,860 downwards.
CACTACCTTGTACAGTGCGTTTTTTACAATTTGGGCCCATGATGCCTTGTGGTCTGCGCCACACTAGAACCTTACCATCAGCTCTTACCAGCTGAAATCGGGACTCATCTGACCCGGTCATGGTTTTTCAATCTCCAGGGTCCAACCGATATGGTCGCAAGCCAAGGAGACGCGCTGCAGGCGATGTTGATGATGAAGTTTGGTTTGTGGGGCGCTCAACTACGCGGTTATCAGCGCCCTTACAAAGTCCCAAATTTTAAACAGTCCAATTTTTACACAATCCAATCTAGCCACTGTCGCCAATGATGATGATGATGATGATGATGATGATGAAGATGAATTGATAAGGACAAAACCAACACCCAGTCCCGGGGCAGAGAGAATCTTCATCACGGCCAGGAATTGAACCCGGCACCCTGTGATCCAGAGGCAGCAACGCTAGACACTAGACCACGAGCTGCGGACGCAAGCAATGTTGTGCTGCAAACGATGTCTGTTGCCAGAGCCCATTAGCATCAAATTTTGACGCATTGTCCTAACGGATATGTTCATCGTAAGTCTGACACTGATTTCTCAGTTTACTTCACGCACTGTTGCTTGTCTGTCAGCACTGACAACTCTACGCAAACTGCCACTGCGTTGTCCGTGGTGACACGTAATGCCTGAAATTTGGTATTCTCGGTTCCCTCTTGACACTGTGGATCTCAGAATACTGAAATTACTGACTTTTGCAAAATAGAATGTTCAAATGGCTCTGAGCACTATGGGACTTAACATCTGTGGTCATCAGTCCCCTAGAACTTAGAACTACTTAAACCTAACTAACCTAAGGACATCACACACATCCATGCCCGAGGCAGGATTCGAACCTGCGACCGTAGCGGTCACGCGGTTCCAGACTGAAGCGCCTAGAACCGCACGGCCACAAGGGCCGGCACAAAATAGAATGTTCCATGCATCTAGTTCCAACTACTATTCCGCGTTCTTCTGTTAATCCCCGTCGTGCGGCCGTAATCACGTCGAAATCTTTTCACAGGAATCACCTGATTACAAATGGCAGCTACACCAATGCATTGCCTTTTTATACTCTATGTACGCAATACTACCGTCAGATGTATATGTGCATATCGCTATCCCATGATTTTCACACCTCCGATGTTTCCTTTATCGTTAGTGAACAAATAGGTCCATAGTTTTTATCTTTAAATTTCTGTACGTCTGTGTACTTTCACTAATAGCTTGAACTTCTGTCGATGTTCTTTAATAATTTCAGCTATACTCAGAAACCAGATGGCAGTTATAAGAGTCGAGGGACATGAAAGGGAAGCAATGGTTGGGAAGGGAGTAAGACATGGTTGTAGCCTCTCCCCGATGTTGTTCAATCTGTATATTGAGCAAGCAGTAAAGGAAACAAAAGAAAAATTTGGAGTAGGTATTAAAATTCATGGAGAAGAAATAAAAACTTTGAGGTTCGCCGATGACATTGTAATTCTGTCAGAGACAGCAAAGGACTTGGAAGAGCAGTTGAATGGAATGGACAGTGTCTTGAAAGGAGGATATAAGATGAACATCAACAAAAGCAAAACAAGGATAATGGAATGTAGTCTAATTAAGTCGGGGGATGCTGAGGGAATTAGATTAGGAAATGAGGCACTTAAAGTAGTAAAGGAGTTTTGCTATTTGGGGAGCAAACTAACTGATGATGGTCGAAGTAGAGAGGATATAAAATGTAGGCTGGCAATGGCAAGGAAAGCGTTTCTGAAGAAGAGAAATTTGTTAACATCGAGTATAGATTTAAGTGTCAGGAAGTCATTTCTGAAAGTATTAGTATGGAGTGTAGCCATGTATGGAAGTGAAACATGGACGATAAATAGTTTGGACAAGAAGAGAATAGAAGCTTTCGAAATGTGGTGCTACAGAAGAATGCTCAAGATTAGATGGGTAGATCACATAACTAATGAGGAAGTATTGAATAGGATTGGGGAGAAGAGAAGTTTGTGGCACAACTTGACCAGAAGAAGGGATCGGTTGGTAGGACATGTTCTGAGGCATCAAGGGATCACCAATTTAGTATTGGAGGGCAGCGTGGAGGGTAAAAATCGTAGAGGGAGACCAAGAAATGAATACACTAAGCAGATTCAGAAGGATGTAGGTTGCAGTAGGTACTGGGAGATGAAAAAGCTTGCACAGGATAGAGTAGCATGGAGAGCTGCATCAAACCAGTCTCAGGACTGAAGGCCACAACAACAACAACAACAACAATGCGTCCGAATCCCGCTGTTCCTCCTAAGTATTGCTAGGAGCATTTTCTCTAGTGTTTCTGCAGATATACTCAGCGATAGTTTTCTGTATAGCACAAATCAGAGTCGTGAAAGCGATTAGCATTTACACGTAACTTTAGTAGCTCATCGTTGTTTGTGACTCGCCTGCGCCATAAACTGGTAACCGTGTAACACACATGTCGCATTAATGACTCGCTGGTGGAAAGCGCCACTGCAACGGAAAATTCCCGTCCGCATGTGATGTAGAAACACAATGGCGAACAATTCCTGCTCCCTTTCTGTGCTCTTCCTATTGACAGCGAAACAATGCCTCTGATTTCTGTAGCCTTTGTTCCAGCATCGATTCACTCCTTTCACCACCGAGCCGCAGTCACCACGGCGGCACTGATGCGGCCTCTGAAAGAGTTTTCAAAAATTTTAATCGAACCAGTTTTTTTACAAAGTAAAGGCATTAGTCTGTCTATTAAAAAAATTTTAGTCATTATGTTGGAGAATATTTTTATAACAATAGGCATTTTTGCGAACGTATTAACAGTTTAGAGCGCTTATTCTACCTGTAGCTGAATTATTTGGTTAGAATGCGGGATAATATAGTGTCGATACAATTTATTAGCACAGTAACAGTGCTAAGTAGCGATTTTTCATGACGGGGGAAAACGAAGAAATCGTTTGTGTTCAGTCTTCTCAGTATCATTTTCGTCGTGCTTTTGCACTCCTCAAAATGTGTTAATAGCCCATTGTTGAGAGTATATTTTTTAAAATTTAATTGGCTATTTCAACGTGTACAATTTTCAATTGTATTTTCATCCCGCCGGTCGAGATGGCCGAGCGGTTCTAGGCGCTACAGTCTGGAACCGCGCGACCGCTACGGTCGCAGGTTCGAATCCTGCCTCGGGCATGGATATGTGTGATGTCCTTAGGTTAGTTAGGTTTACCTAGTTCTAAGTCCTAGGGGACTGACGACCTCAGAAGTTAAGTCCCATAGTGTTCAGAGCCATTTGAACCATTCCATTATTTTCACCCACAACTGAGATGCTCGTTTCAGTCGTCGGGGAATTAGCACAGCTACCCACTCCCTAATAGTATGTAGGGACGTGCAATGTTGGCTGCTTATCATGGCTGATTTATGATTCGTGATAGACGTCCAAACAATAATGGCTGATAATTATTTTCTTCTTCTTCTTCTTCTGTAGTGCCACTGTCTTCAACTACTGTCACCCATGCTTCTCGGTTTCTTGCACCTCTTTTCCACCCTCGAACATTCATAGTTGTGAGATCCTGTACTACATCATAAATCCAATTTCATCTCCACTACTGCCCATTAAAATTGCTTCACCACGAAGATGACGTGCTACAGACGCAAAATTTAACCTACAGGAAGAAGATGCTGTGATATGCAAATGATTAGCTTTTCAGAACATTCACACAAGGTTGGCGTCGGTGATGACACCTACAACGTGTTGACATTAGGAAATTTCCCAACCGATTTCTCATACACAAACAACAATTGACCGGCGTTGCCTGGTGAAACATTGTTGTGATACCTCGTGTAAGGAGGAGAAATGTGTACCATAACGTTTCCGACTTCGATAAAGGTCGGATTGTAACCTATCACGATTGTGGTTTATCGTACCGCGACATTGCTGCTCGCGTTGGTCGAGATCCAACGACTCTTAGCAGAATATGGATTCGGTGGGTTCAGGAGGGTAATACGGAATGCCGTGCTGGATCCCAACGGCCTCGTATCACTAGCAGTCGAGATGACAGGCATCTTATCCGCATAGCTGTAACGGATCGTGCAGCCACTTCTCGATCCCTGAGTCAACAGATGGGGACGTTTGCAAGACAACAACCATCTGCACGAACAGTTCGACGACGTTTGCAGAAGCATGGACTATCTGCTCTGAGACCATGGCTGTGGTTACCCTTCACGCTGCATCAAAAACAGGAGTGCCTGCAATGGTGTACTTAATGACGAACCTGGGTGCACTAATGGCAAAACGTCATTTTTTCGGATGAATCCAGGTTCTGTTTACAGCATCATGATGGTCTCATCCGTGTTTGGCGACATCGCGCTGAACGCACATTGGAAGCGTGTATTCGTCATCACCATACTGGCGTATCACCCGGCGTGATGCTATGGGGTGCCATTGGTTACACGTCTCGGTCACCTTTTGTTCCCACTGACGGCACTTTGAACAGTGGACGTTACATTTCAGATGTGTTACGACCCGTGGCTCTACCCTTCATTCGATCCCTGCGAAACCCTACATTTCAGCAGGATAATGCACGACCGCATGTTGCAGAACCTGTACGGGCCTTTCTGGATACCGAAAAAGTTCGACTGCTGCCCTGTCCAGCACATTCTCCAGATCTCTCACCAACTGAAAATGTCTGGTCAATGGCGGCCGAGTAACTGGCTCATTACAATACGCCAGTCACTACTCTTGATGAACTGTGGTATAGTGTTGAAGCTGCATGGGCAGCTGCACTTGTACAAGCTATCCAAGCTCTGTTTGACTCAATGCCCAGGCGTATCAAGGGCGTTATTATGCCCAGAGGTGGTTGTTCTGGGTACTGATTTCTCAGGATCTATGCACCCAAATTGCGTGAAGATGTAATCACATGTCAGTTCTAGTATAATATATTTGTCCAATGAATACCTGTTTATCATCTGGATTTCTTCTTGGTGTAGCAATTTTAATGGCCAGTAGTGTAGTTCAATGGTTGATCGTCTCTCCATTTTTATTCACTATTGCTCTCTCTAGTACCACGAAAGCTTTTCCTTGACGACTTAATACACGTCCTATCATCATGTTCCTACTTCTTGTCCGTGTTTTCCATACGTTTGTTTCTTCGCCGGTACTCTGAGAACTTTTTCATTCCTTATCAGGTCACAAGAATTTCAGCATTCCTCTGTATCTCTACATACGAAGTGCTTCAATTCTCTTCTGTTCCGGTTTTCCCACTGTCCATAATTCACAACCAACCAAGTATGTGTTCGCTAAGAATCCCTGCCCACTCACGCACTGATGCTGAACCGATGATGATGAGACACCTCAACCGTACCCTGAGGATTGTCTATGGTGCACAGATGACGGTTATGCAGATTGATGATGCCAGTTCTGGTAAAGGTTGTTTCGTAGGTAAAGAGGACTGATGATAGAAACCTCACAACTTTGCTGGTCTATTGCAAAAACTGTCGAAAAAATCTTGCACCCGTACCATATTTCTATGCACCAGGAATTGCATGGCGACGACTCTGCACGTCGTGTACATTTCTACCACTGGGCACAAGAGAAATTACGGGACGATGACAGATTTTTTGCACGCGTTCTATTTAGCGACGAAGCGTCATTCACCAACAGCGGTAACGTAAACCGGCATAATATGCGCTATTGGACAACGGAAAATCCACGATGGCTGCGACAAGTGGAACATCAGCGACCTTGGCGGGTTAATGTATGGTGCGGCATTATGGGAGGAAGGATAATTGGCCCCCCTTTTATCGATGGCAATCTAAATGGTGCAATGTATGCTGAATTCCTACGTAATGTTCTACCGATGTAACTACAAGATGTTTCACTGCATGACAGAATAGCGATGTATTTCCAGCATGGTGGATGTCCGGGACATAGCTCGCGCTCGGCTGAAGTAACGTATTTCATGACAGGTGGATTGGTCGTCGAAGCACCATACCATGGCCCGCACATTCATCGGATCTGACGTCCCCGGATTTCTTTCTGTGGGGAAAGTTGAAGGATATTTGCTATGGTGATCCACCGACAACGCCTGACAACATGCGTCAGCGCATTGTCAATGCATGTGCGAACATTACGGAAGGGGAACTACTAGCTGTTGAGAGGAATGTCGTTACACGTATTGCCCCAATGCATTGAGGTTAACGGACATCATTTTGAGCATTTATTGCATTAATGTGGTATTTACAGGTAATCACGCTGTAACAGCATACGTTCTCAGAAATGATAAGTTCACAAAGGTACATGTATCACATTGGAACAACCGAAAGAAAATGTTCAAACGCACCTACGTTCTGTATTTTAATTTAAGAAACCTACCTGTTAACAACTGTTCGTCTAAAATTGTGAGCCATATGTTTGTGACTATTACAGCGCCATCTATCACAATGCGAAAAAAGTGGTGCAACAAAAACATTCAGATTTCTTTACGTACTGCACGAATATGCAATAAAAATGGGGGTTCCTATTTAAAAAAACGCAGTTGATATTTGTTTGGCCTATGGCAGCGCCATCTAGCGGGCCAACCATTGCGCTATCTGGTTTCCCCCTTCAAGCTAGACAAGTTTCGTTCTTTGTAGTTTTTTCGTTTGACGCTTATTTTGTGAGATGTTTGGCCCGGTCACGATCAATGGACCACCCTATATATATATATATATATTATGGTAAGCAAAAGGCTATGTGTCTCTCTTAAAGGTCGTCAGTCGTATTTTCTCCAGTCCTTCGACAGAAATTTGCAATTTTGTTTTTCCATGCGACACCCAGTGTCGACCGAATGCGTCGGTTCCTCTCCCATTACAAACAAAATTGTTTTTAAAGCTGATTTTACGCGCCCATTCGGTAAATAGCGGTCTCAGATTAGTGCTTTCCGATGTTCGTTTTATCGCTATTTATTACGCAGGAGCGACAGCACTGCACTGGCCCTCGCTGACTGCAGTCGCCTAGTATGCAGCGCTACTCAGTCGCTGTTGGTTTGCAGTTTGTTTTTCGTGTTTCACTGTACTTGTTAATACATATCGCTGAAACGAATATCGGACCAAATTAATTTGGAAGCGCTCTATCGATTGGCCACATATAATTAAGATTTAAATGTCATTTTGTTTGTAATGGGCAACAAACCTAAGCTTTCCGTTGACACTGGGCGTCGCGTCAGTCCAGATCTCGTTTCCAATCATCCACTGTCCAGTGGAGCTACTCGACCACTGCACCCTATTCTTTTCAACTCTCTAAGCACAGTCATTGTGCTGACTGGGTTGCAGGTAGCACTTTGGAAGTCACGTGTTTTTTCTTCGGCTGAATTCATGCTAGTGTTCACAAGTACTCTCCCCAATGTTCGACGGTCTTCGTCTGTCAGAACGAGAGCTGTGTCTGTTCGCGGCTTTGCTCTGGCTGTTTCTAATTCACAATCACATCACCAACAGTCAACTTGGGCAACTTTAGAAGGGTTGAAATGTCCCTGACGATTTGTTACTCAGGTGACATCCAACGACTAGTCCAAGTTCGAAGTTACTCAGCTGTCCTGACCGATCCGTTGTGCTGTTACGGTTCCTCTGCTGACAACACATTGCTCTCCGCCTGTACTTATACTGGCGAGTCCGCCTGTGGTGACATCTAGGGGCCACTTCCGCATTACATTGAGATCTACGGGTACTTTTAAACATAGAGAGTAGATATAGACGTAGGTGTGTTGGTTCACTCTGCCATCACACCATGTGGTAAAAACACAACATTTACCAACAACCCATTGCTCCTGAGTGCCATAACCCTCTCTCCCACAACCTACGGTAAGTGGAAGAGGAATCAAAATAAACGAGTGCGTGTTTCTACTTATCCATTGATACTCGACCGCTTCAAAGTAAACGTCCGTCGAAGTTTTCGACGTACTTTAGACGTCTTTTAGCTGTCGATAAGCCAACTCAGCTAGTGACACAGAAGCTAGCCTCTTATTTTTGCGCCCCGTGTTCGAAATCCGGTTACTGTGTTTTTTTTTTTCATTTATCTATTCTTCTGTAGAAGTTTGTTACACAAATGTTTCCTACCAAGTTATGGAATACAAGAGCGTTATATTAATTTTAAAATTATAACTGGGTTTCATAGTATGTGTTACGCCTTTCATACGAAATATGTATGTGTGTGGTATTTTCAGGAATTACAGTTCTTTTAAATTCCCACATTCTTATATTTCATTCTTATACCCATATTTAAAACTTACATTATATTCTTAGGTTTAGTCTTCAGGAAGATTTTGTGCTCTTCTTTGAATTATAACACAGTGGAAATGTTCGGAGCCGGCTGGAGTGGCGGAGCGGTTCTACATCTACATCTACATCCATACTCCGCAAGCCACCTGACGGTGTGTGGCGGAGGGTACCTTGAGTACCTCTATCGGTTCTCCCTTCTATTACAGTCTCGTATTGTTCGTGGAAAGAAGGATTGTCGGTATGACTCTGTGTGGGCTCTAATCTCTCTGATTTTATCCTCATGCTCTCTTCGCGAGATATACGTAGGAGGGAGCAATATACTGCTTGACTCTTCGGTGAAGGTATGTTCTCGAAACTTCAACAAAAGCCCGTACCGAGCTACTGAGCGTCTCTCCTGCAGAGTCTTCCACTGGAGTTTATCTATCATCTCCGTAACGCTTTCGCGATTACTAAATGATCCTGTAACGAAGCGCGCTGCTCTCCGTTGGATCTTCTCTATCTCTTCTATCAACCCTATCTGGTACGGATCCCACACTGCTGAGCAGTATTCAAGCAGTGGACGAACAAGCGTACTGTAACCTACTTCCTTTGTTTTCGGATTGCATTTCCTTAGGATTCTTCCAATGAATCTCAGTCTGGCATCTGCTTTACCGACGATCAACATTATATGATCATTCCATTTTAAATCACTCCTAATGCGTACTCCCAGATAATTTATTGTATTAACTGCTTCCAGTTGCTGACCTGCTATTTTGTAGCTAAATGATAAAGGATCTATCTTTCTGTGTATTCGCAGCACATTACACTTGTCTACATTGAGATTCAATTGCCATTCCCTGCACCATGCGTCAATTCGCTGCAGATCCTCCTGCATTTCAGTACAATTTTCCATTGTTACAACCTCTCGATACACCACAGCATCGTCCGCAAAAAGCCTCAGTGAACTTCCGATGTCATCCACAAGGTCATTTATGTATATTGTGAATAGAAACGGTCCTATGACACTCCCCTGCGGCACACCTGAAATCATTCTTACTTCGGAAGACTTCTCTCCATTGAGAATGACATGCTGCGTCCTGTTATCTAGGAACTCCTCAATCCAATCACACAATTGGTCTGATAGTCCATATGCTCTTACTTTGTTCATTAAACGACTGTGGGGAACTGTATCGAACGCCAGGCGGAAGTCAAGAAACACGGCATCTACCTGTGAACCCGTGTCTATGGCCCTCTGGGTCTCGTGGACGAATAGCGCGAGCTGGGTTTCACATGACCGTCTTTTTCGAAACCCATGCTGATTCCTACAGAGTAGATTTCTTGTCTCCAGAAAAGTCATTATACTCGAACACAATACGCGTTCCAAAATTCTACAACTGATCGACGTTAGAGATATAGGTCTATAGTTCTGCACATCTGCTCGACGTCCTTTCTTGAAAACGGGGATGACCTGTGCCCTTTTCCAATCCTTTGGAATGCTACGCTCTTCTAGAGACCTACGGTACAACGCTGCAAGAAGGGGGGCAAGTTCCTTCGAGTACTCTGTGTAAAACTGAACTGGTATCCCATCAGGTCCAGAGGCCTTTCCTCTTTTGAGCGATTTTAATTGTTTCTCTATCCCTCTGTCGTCTATTTCGATATCTACCATTTTGTCATCTGTGCGACAATCTAGAGAAGGAACTACAGTGCAATCTTCCTCTGTGAAACAACTTTGGAAAAAGACATTTAGTATTTCGGCCTTTAGTCTCTCATCCTCTGTTTCAGTACTATTTTGGTCACAGAGTGTCTGGACATTTTGTTTTGACCCACCTACCGCTTTGACATAAGACCAAAATTTCTTAGGATTTTCTGCCAAGTCAGTACATAGAACTTTACTTTCGAATTCATTGAACGCCTCTCGCATAGCCCTCCTCACACTACATTTCGCTTCGCGTAATTTTTGTTTGTCTGCAAGGCTTTGGCTATGTTTATGTTTGCTGTGAAGTTCCCTTTGCTTCCGCAGCAGTTTTCTAACTCGGTTTTTGTACCACGGTGGCTCTTTTCCATCTCTTACGATCTTGCTTGGCACATACTCATCTAACGCATTATGTACGACGGTTTTGAACTTTGTCCACTGATCCTCAACACTATCTGTACTTGAGACAAAACTTTTGTGTTGAGCCAACAGGTACTCTGAAATCTGCTTTTTGTCACTTTTTCTAAACAGAAAAATCTTCCTACCCTTTTTAATATTCCTATTTACGGCTGAAATCATCGATGCCGTAACCGCTTTATGATCGCTGATTCCCTGTTCTGCGTTAACTTTTTCAAATAGTTCGGGTCTGTTTGTCACCAGAAGGTCTAATATGTTATCGCCACGAGTCGGTTCTCTGTTTAACTGCTCAAGGTAGTTTACAGATAAAGCACTTAAAAAAATTTCACTGGATTCTTTGTCCCTGCCACCCGTTATGAACGTCTGAGTCTCCCAGTCTATATCCGGCAAATTAAAATCTCCACCCAGAACTATAACATGGTGGGGAAATCTACTCGAAATATTTTCCAAATTATCCTTCAGGTGCTCAGCCACAACAGCTGCTGAGCCAGGGGGCCTATAGAGACATCCAATTACCATGTCTGAGCCTGCTTTAACCGTGACCTTCACCCAAATCATTTCACATTTCGGATCTCCGTCAATTTCCATCGATACTATTGCACTTCTTATCGCTATAAACACGCCTCCCCCTTCACTGTCCAGCCTGTCTCTGCGGTATACATTCCAATCTGAGTTTAGGATTTCATTACTGTTTACGTCTGGTTTCAGCCAACTTTCTGTCCCTAGTACTATATGGGCGTTGTGACCGTTTATTAATGAGAGCAGTTCTGGGACCTTTCTGTAGACGCTCCTGCAGTTTACTATTAGCACATTAATACTGTTATTCCCTGTTGCATTTTGCCTACTCCTACCTAGCCGCGTCTCAGGAGGCGTCTTGTCGGGCCTAGGGAGGGAAGTATCTAACCTAAAAAAAAAACCATGTGCATTCCACACGTACTCCGCTACCCTTGTAGCCGCTTCCGGTGTGTAGTGCACGCCTGACCTATTCAGGGGGACCCTACATTTCTCCACCCGATAGCGGAGGTCGAGAAATTTGCACCCCAGATCTCCGCAGAATCGTCTGAGCCTCTGGTTTAAGCCTTCCACTCGGCTCCAAACCAGAGGACCGCGATCGGTTCTGGGAACGATACTACAAATAGTTAGCTCTGATTTCACCCCGCGAGCGAGGCTTTCCGCCTTCACCAATTCCGCCAACCGCCTGTACGAACTGAGGATGACCTCTGAACCCAGACGGCAGGAGTCATTGGTGCCGACATGAGCAACAATTTGCAGTCGGGTGCACCCAGTGCTCTCTATCGCCGCCGGTAGGGCCTCCTCCACATCTCGGATGAGACCCACCGGCAAGCAGACAGAGTGAACACTGGCCTTCTTCCCCGACCTTCCCGCTATTTCCCTAAGGGGCTCCATCACCCGCCTAACGTTGGAGCTCCCAATAACTAATAAACCCCTCCCCCCGTGTGCCTGCTCGGGCCTTGCTGAAGGAGCAGCCACATGTCCACTCACAGGCAGAGCGGGCGATGCCACACGGCCAGCCTCCACATTGACCCTCCGCCTCGCGCGCCGCGAACGCCGCTGAACCCGCCACTCCCCTTGGGGAGAGGGTGGCCCAACCGCGCCCAGTACACGCGAAGATGTCTCGACAGCAGGGACAGTGGGTGAAGCATGTAACACCTGGGGTGTACCTTGCGACGCACCAGACTCCCCACTGCCGCTACACTCCGAGGCAGCAGCCTGAAGACGGCTGACCGCGGCCATCAACACGCTCAGCTGTTCGCGAACAGTGGTCAGCTCCTCCTGCGTCCGTACACAGCAGTCACACATCCTATCCATACTAAGGAATCAATTTACTGAAGAGAGTTAATCAACCTTTAACTAGACTGCTAATTCACTAAAGGCGGCTGTTTATTCACTAAACTGCGGTTGCTAGGCACTGCTTGTAGAAAAAAATGAAAATAGCACTACCCGTCTCTGGACTGTATTGAAAACAAACACTAGCACTACTGGCACTATGGTTGACTAAAGGGACTCTCTGACTGTGTTCAAAACAAACACGAAATCTATGGAACTATTAATAGCACTCGACAATTAAAGCTTCCTAAAAGCAAATACACACGGAAGAAGAAGTGACAAGTAAGAAAAATACAGTTAATACTTAAATTAAGGTAGCTCGCTGCACAGCAGACGTGAAGCAGACGGCAGTTACGACGACACTGACTCTACTGGCACTATGGCTGACTAAAGGGACTCTCTCTGACTGTATTCAAAACAAACACGAAATCTATGGAACACTATTAATAGCACCCGACAATTAAAGCTTCCTAAAAGCAAATACACACGGAAGAAGAAGTGACAAGTAAGAAAAATACAGTTAATACTTAAATTAAGGTAGCTCGCTGCACAGCAGACGTGAAGCAGACGGCAGTTACGACGACACTCTAGGCGCTACAGTGTGGTACCGCGCGACCGCTGCGGTCGCAGGTTCGAATCCTGCCCCGGGCATAGATGTGTGATGTCCTTAGGTTAGTTATGTTTAAGTAGTTCTAAGTTCTAGGGGACTGATAACCTCAGATGTTAAGTCCCATAGTGCTCAGAGCCATTTGAACAATTTATTTGAAGTATTCGGAACATAGAAATTTGGAACACCACGATCATCGCACGAAAGCAGGTTTGCCACAGCGACATTTTTTCGTGTAAATCTCACTTTGGAAAGAGACTTTGTTACCATTGCTAACGACTTCACGCGTTGGCAATAATTTCGAGGCAAAACGCACATAAGGAATCACTTTTCCGGAATCTGGCGCTTGCAACTGATTACGAATCAAGATATACTACAGGAATTTCCCCGACAAATATTTAAAATAATTTTTAATTCATTTCTTTACTTTTTTAAATTCATTTACCAAACATACTGTCAGCAGACGAACAAGGGCAACGTTAATTGAGTATATGCTGGCAAACATCCATCTAGTAATCTTCTGCGGACACTGATAGATGAATGAAAAAAAAAGAACAACAATCGGGTTTCGAACACGCGGAGCAAAAAGTGTGAAGCACCGCTACCGCTTCGGTTAAATTATTTACTCGCTCAGAGGCACATGATGCACCTCGAAAATTTTAACCGTAACTTTCACAGAAACGGTCGATTTTCTACGGATAAGTCGGAACACGTGTGCGCTTATTTTGACCCCTCTTCCACTGAGCGAAATTTCTGGGAAGTCGGGTTATGACACTTGCCGTGTTCTCGTCGTGAACGCGTTCGTAATGCAGCGGCGACATCGGTGGGCCCGCGAGTGCGGGCGACGGCTCGGAGGGCGGAGGGCGGATGGCTGAGGGCACGCGGGCAGACTGAATGACGGCTGGGAGTCGGCGATGACGTGGAGGGCTCTCAGGCTGACGGGCGCGCGCGGATCAGCGGCCGCTCTCGGGCCGCCAGACGCCGGCCGGCGGCCGGGCTCAAGGTCCACTTCTATTTTAAAAACCACGCTGCTGCTTTCAATTCGTTCCCACTACTTTCCGAAATTTCCCAGTTTCTAAGAGCAGCTAACCAAGTGAGAGGCCCGGTCAGCGCGCTATTATTACAGAAACGCTCCTGTAAGGAATTAAGTGTAGGTATAGTTGTTTTTACCTCGTCCCATTTGCTAGTGGAACAGGAAAGGGATTGACTAACAGCGGTACAAGGTATACCCTCCGCCATGTATCCTATGTTGGCTTACGGAGTTTGTAATCACCGAGTCAGCTATCGGACCATACTTGCCACTATGTTCACGACTCAAGAGGCAATTCGCCGGCCGCGGTGGTCGTGCGGTTCTAGGCGCTTCAGTCCGGAACCGCTAGACTGCTGCGGTCGCAGGTTCGAATCCTGCCTCGGGCATGGATGTGTGTGATCTCCTAAGATTAGTCAGTTCTAGGGGACTGATGACCTCAGATGTTAAGTCCCATAGTACTCAGAGCCATTTGAACCATTTCAAGAGGCCATTCGTTTTTATTTTCCTTTTCTTTTTTTTTGGGGGAGGGGGGGGGGGGGAGGGAATTGGGTGGATCAGTTTTCTGCGGCCCGTCACAACTTCCTCACCTTTGCTAATCTCTTCATCTCAGCGTAGGTATTACACTAAACGTCATCAAAACAGTTTGAAAGTAGTTCAATCGTTGACCGTCTCTCCATCTTTATTCACTATTGCTCTCTCTAGCATCACGGAAGTTTTTCCTAGATGTCTTAATACACGTCCTATCATCATGTTCCTTCTTCTTGTCCGTGTTTTCCATATGTTTCTTTCTTCGCCAGTACTCTGAGAACCTTCTCATTCCTTATCAGGCCACAAGAATTTCAGCATTATTCTGTATCACTGCATATGGAGTGCTTCAATTCTCTTCTGTTCCGGTTTTCCCACTGTCCATAATTCACACCCATACAATGCTTTCTTTCTTTTGCTGGTCGCTTGTCCCACGGATTCGCAGGGTCGGCACGGTTAGGAACGAATTTGGCAAGGTTAGTTTTAAGGAGTGGCCGGAATGCCTTACGGAATTTGTAATCACTGAGTCACCTATCGGACCATACTTGCCACTATGTTCAGTACTCGAGAGGCCGTACGTTTTTATATTCCTTTTTATCTTTTTTTCGGGGGGGGGGGGGGGGGAGGGTTGGGGGGATCAGCCTTCTGACTGTTTCGAGGCGGCCCGCCGCAACTTCCTCTCCTTTGCTAATCTCTTCATCTCAGGATAGGTGTTACACTAAACGTCATCAAAAACAGTTTGAAAGTACACTACTGGCCATTAAAATTGCTACACCACGAAGATGACGAGCTGCAGACGCGAAATTTAACCGACAGGAAGAAGATGCTGTGATATGCAAATGATTAATTTTTCAGAGCATTCACACAAGGTTGGCGCCGGTGGCGACACCTACAACGCGCTGACATGAGGAAAGTTTCCAACCGATTTCTCATACACAAACAGCAGTTGACTGGTGTTGCCTGGTGAAACGTTCTTGTGATGCCTCGTGTAAGGAGAAGAAATGCGTACAATCACATTTCCGACTTTCATAAGGGTCGGATTGTAGCCTATCGCGATTGCGGTTTGTCTTATCGCAACATTGCTGCTCGCGTTGGTCGAGATTCAATGATTGTTAGCAGAATATGGAATCGGTGGGTTCAGGAGGGTAATACGGAACGCCGTTCTGGATTCAAACGGCCTCGTATCACTAGCACTCGAGATGACGAGCATCTTATCCGCATGGCTGTAACGGATTGTGCAGCCACGTCTCGATCCCTGAGTCAACAGATGGGGACGTTTGCAAGACTACAACCATCTAGACGAACAGTTCGATGACGTTTGCAGCATCATGGACTATCAGCTCGGAGGCCGTGGCTGCGGTTACCCTTGACGCTGCATCACAGACAGGAGCGCCTGCGATGGTGTACTCAACGACGAACCTGGGTGATCGAATGGCAAAACGTCATTTTTTCGGATGAATCCAGGTTCTGTTTACAGCATCATGACGGTCGCATCCGTGTTTGCCGACATCGCGGTGAACGTTCATGGGAAGCGCGTATTCGTCATCGCCATACTGGCGTACCACCCGGCATGATGGTATGTGGTGCCATTGGTTACAAGTCTCGGTCACCTCTTGTTCGCTTTGACGGCACCTTGAACAGTGGACGTTACATTTCAGATGTGTTACGACCCGTGGCTCTACCCTTCATTCGATCCCTGCGAAAACCTACATTTCAGCAGGATAATGCACGACCGCATGTTGCAGGTCCTGTATGGGCCTCTCTGGATACAGAAAAATGGTTCAAATGGCTCTGAGCACTATGGGACTCAACATCTGAGGAGAACTTAGAAATACTAAAACCTAACTAACCTAAGAACATCACACGCACCCATGCCCGAGGAAGGATTCGAATCTGCGACCGTAGCAGTCACGCGGTTCCAGACTGAAGTGCCCTGAACAGCACGGCCACCCTGGCCGGCTGTCTTCTTGGTGTAGCAATTTTAATGGCCAGTAGTGTAGTTCAATCGTTGATCGTCTCTCCATTTTTATTCACTATTGCTCTCTCTAGTACCACGGAAGTTTTTCCTTGATGTCTTAATACACGTCCTATCATCATCCTTATTTTTCCAAACGTTTCTTTCTTCGCCGGTACTCTGAGAACTTTCTCATTCCGTATCAGGCCACAAGAATTTCAGCACTCTTCTGTATCACTACATACGAAGTGCTTCAATTCTCTTCTGTTCCCGTTTTCCTACTGTCCATGAATCACAACCATACAATACTGTGCTCCAAACGTACTTTCTCAGAAGTTTCCTCCTCAAATTAACTCTTATGTCTGAAACTACACGGTTCAGTCACGTTAACGTGACCACTTCCTACCTTTGATGTCAACGTGCAATAAGATGGCAGTGGTCTACATGTAAGGCGTGTCGACGAGACCAGTGAAACAGTTCAGTCCTTGTCGTAATGTTGTCAGAGGACAACGTGCATAGCAAAATGGCGCTATTCCGAACAGGCGCCGGCCGGTGTGGCCGAGCGGTTCTAGGCGGTACAGTCTAGAACCGCGCGACCGCTACGGCCGCAGGTTCGAATCCTGCCTCGGGCATGGATGTGTGTGATGTCCTTAGGTTAGTTAGGTTTAAGTAGCTCTAAGTTCTAGGGGACTGATGACCTCAGAAGATAAGAGCCATTTGAACCATTTTTTGTAAGAGTTGACAGACTGCACTTGGGCCTCTTCGATATTACAGTTACAGAACGCTACGGGTTTGTATTTCGTGAAATGCACAATTTTACATTACTGAACATTTAAAGCAAGAGCGCACAAAACGTTAGCAAATGCTGGCTTTTTCAAAAATATGCAATAGTACCCCTAATTTAACAGGTAGAATAGGCTGTTTACCGTCTGGGGTAATGTGGCTAATCGCGAATTCCTCTCCTGAGGACATGTAGGCGGGATTCGCTGACTAAACTGCTGTCCTCAGTGAAAATGAAAGTGAACTGCAGACAAAGTTGAATGGAGTGAAAAGTCTAATGAGTACAGAATAAGGACTAATAGTAAACCGGAGAAAAGACGAAACCATTGAGAAGTAGCAGAAATGAGTACAGCGGAAAACTTAACTCACGACCTAGACCTAGTTGCAGAACCCACGTCGGGTGAAGCAAGCAGATTAGCACAGGCAAAGAGGGCGCTACTGGCCAAAGGAAGTCTACTAGAGTGTCCAGTCACATTAATCTGACCACCTGTCAAAAACATGAATAACAACCTACTGCAGAGCGGGCCGCTGCTATACGTGCAAGAGGAGAGTCGATAAGGTTCTGCAGTTCTGGAAGGTACTGACAGGCCGTGGCAAGCTACGTTAGGTTTCTCGGATGATTCATGCCACGAACAGTCCGATCGAGGTGGTCCCACATACTCTCGACTGGATTTAACCCCTGGGAGCTTGGTGCCCACGGGAGTACAGCAAACTCATCCTGATGCTCTTCGAACCACACACGTACACTGCGAGCTGTGCTACACATTGCATTCTCCTGCTGGTAGACGAAATCGTACGGAGACGTGTGTGGGTGGACATGGCCGCCGAGGATAGATGCATATTTGTGTTGATCCACTGTGCCTTGCAGATCACCCAGGAACTGCCACGAAAACATTCGTTAGACTATTACCCTCTGCACACCATACACGCCAAAGGCTACCTATCCGCTAGAGCATGAAACGTGATTCGTCTGAAAAGGCCACTTGTTGGTACTCAGTGGACGTACAGATGCAGTGTTAGCGTGCAAATCCCTCCCCTTGTCGTCAATGAATAGCACGCAGCATGGGTCCACGAACCAGACGTCTGCTGCGGAAGCCCATAAGCAGCAAAGTTCTCTGAACGATCGTTGAGAAGACACTGTTGGTAGCGCCTTGGTTCATCTGGGCGGCCAGTGGCTCAACAATGTCGAGCATTCTCAGCCAATGCAACAGCAACTTCTTCGACAATTAATCTTCGTTGATCCATTATGGATCGTGGGACGACAGCTGACATCAACTTCTTGATGCAATACGTTACCAACAGCCGTATGATTTGTAGAAGTTTATTTTATTTTATGAACTTCTATGTGCTACCAGTTTCGGCATTACATTGATGCCATCTTCAGGCCCCACTCGTCATAGTCGTAAAATCGCCATACACGGAAGGAGGCATTTAACTGGATCTGTGAATCAATCGTCCTGCAACAGCTCTTGGTGGCCAGGCGACACAGACTGTGTCCAAAATTGTTAAGGCTTTCGTGGCCACTTGTTGACAAACTGCCTATTGGCTTCTGTCTCGGGTTCTTCGGCCGACGTTCATCTAATGATTTTTTTGACGTTTCGCCAGCACGAGTAGCTGGCATTGTCAAAGCTTCACCCTCCATCTCCAGTTCACCACCGGCAATGGAGGGTGAAGCTTTGACAATGCCAGCCACTCGTGCTGGCGAAACCTCAGAAAAATCATTAGATGAACGTCGGCCGAAGAACCCAAGACAGAAGCCAATAGGCAGTTTGACAGACGGTGTCGCTTGAATTCCAGCACTACCGATGTAGGACGCCACGAACTTGCAAGTCATTTTCAGCCAGGTGTCCAGATACTTTTGATCATATAGTGTAGAGGGAGATAAAATGGCTACCACATGGCTGCCAACTATTACGGACTGACTGTAATTGAGATTTGTCACCTTAATTAGAAAGTTATGGGAGCTTACTAAAAAAATTACGGAAACAGTCATTGTCCAGTTTGACGTATTAGAGAAAAAAAAATCTGCAAAGCTACTGTTTACATTTCGGAGATCATGTGCTACTGAAATGTTTCATAGATTGTGATTTCCTTTCTGAGTACGCAGTAAACCTGTCTACGAATTGTTTCATCGTCACTTACACAGAATTCGAAACATGTTTTGCAGTCCTGTTCACAATACTGTTCGCGGCTGGTACTGGACTACCGATGTTCGCGACATGTCAGCATCTTGGCTGACAAAACCAGCGTTCCACTTCTGTGTCGGTACGGGTCAAAGCAGCATTGTTCTTGGCCTGCTACCACTAAATGCCGCTGCGCAGCGCTAGTGTTTGTTTTTGTTCTGTCTGTAGTGTTGAGTCTTGTCTTTACGTGTGTTACCCTACGAAACGGAGTGGACAAGAAGGTAAAGTAACGAATTTGTTACTCTATGAGACAGAGGAGTGCCACTTGAATATTCAGAGGCAAATTATAAAAATAATAAAAAGAACCATGACTCCCTAATAAAATGCCGCGTGTCCTCGCACCAGCAGCATTTCCCAACACCGCAACAACAACAACAGCAGCATTTTTTATCTGACTTTGGAAACTCTGTCGTTCGCAAGTTGCAGGAGTTGCGGCCTTGCGAAAGGGAAGTGACCAAAAAATAAGTTCTGGATTTGGCAGACGGATCATTAACTGTATATTGCCTCGTCACATTCATTGGAAACGTGACACTGAGGTTGAAGTTTTCTTTATCGAAAATGTACAATCAGTTAAATATATCTTCTTTATTCAGGGTCGTAAGATGTCTGAAATATTGCGTTTAAAGGGCTAAATTTCTGGCGTGAGGGGCTTTTGATTTTTAAATTTTCTAGCGTGGGGGGATGGACGGACCCCTTACATATTTGCAGTGTAATTACTGACAGACTCGTCCCATGGATGGTGGCTATGCTATCCTTACTGTAGGTGCTGGTTACGAAGAATGGCGTAAACCTGGGTACAAAGGTACGCTCGCGGAACAGTAACATGATTAATAGCTATGCAACATGTGCGAGAAGAACGCAGCACTACGATCGCCACTGGAATGCTTTGTGGAGAGCAACACATACTCCAAGGGGACATCGTTAGTGCGAATAAGCAGGGGAAGCGAAATTTTCAGCTCTTGGCATAGTCTTTTTACTTTCAGAGGTTTACGACCAAGGCTGTGCGATAATTACAAGAGACGCAGCAGTAAGAAATACATCAGTGAGCAGAGAACCAAGTTTTAATTCCTTCTTCCTGCGTGGCTACTTTGGAGGGGGCAGCGCTAGGGGACGTGCAGTGCCGGAACGTAGCGTGTGCTGAAGGCATTCGTGCTCCTTGCGTCTTTGAATCTCTATCCATACACGCACGCGTTGCTTCATGTATCACATATTACGATATCTTCCTGTTCCACTCGTTCTTGGTGTGCGTGAGCAACGACTGCTTGAAAGTCTATATGCAAGCTTAGTTAGTGTAATTCCGTCTTCGGCATCCCTTTATGGGTCATCACACGCCCAGTATTTATTGGGCAATTCTAAGTATTATGAAATAATATTAACCGTCTGAGAGCAGTATTGTTGGTTTGTGCAATACACTGAAGGAGATTGCAGAGCTTTACATACACTCCTGGAAATTGAAATAAGAACACCGTGAATTCATTGTCCCAGGAAGGGGAAACTTTATTGACACATTCCTGGGGTCAGATACATCACATGATCACACTGACAGAACCACAGGCACATAGACACAGGCAACAGAGCATGCACAATGTCGGCACTAGTACAGTGTATATCCACCTTTCGCAGCAATGCAGGCTGCTATTCTCCCATGGAGACGATCGTAGAGATGCTGGATGTAGTCCTGTGGAACGGCTTGCCATGCCATTTCCACCTGGCGCCTCAGTTGGACCAGCGTTCGTGCTGGACGTGCAGACCGCGTGAGACGACGCTTCATCCAGTCCCAAACATGCTCAATGGGGGACAGATCCGGAGATCTTGCTGGCCAGGGTAGTTGACTTACACCTTCTAGAGCATGTTGGGTGGCACGGGATACATGCGGACGTGCATTGTCCTGTTGGAACAGCAAGTTCCCTTGCCGGTCTAGGAATGGTAGAACGATGGGTTCGATGACGGTTTGGATGTACCGTGCACTATTCAGTGTCCCCTCGACGATCACCAGTGTGTAC
Organism: Schistocerca serialis cubense; assembly: GCF_023864345.2. Taxonomy (NCBI): domain Eukaryota; kingdom Metazoa; phylum Arthropoda; class Insecta; order Orthoptera; family Acrididae; genus Schistocerca; species Schistocerca serialis. Next base: position 219,863,600 of record NC_064639.1, on the reverse strand, counting down.
GGCCAGTGTAGGAGATCGCTCCCCACACCATGATGCCGGGTGTTGGCCCTGTGTGCCTCGGTCGTATGCAGTCCTGATTGTGGCGCTCACCTGCACGGCGCCAAACACGCATACGACCATCATTGGCACCAAGGCAGAAGCGACTCTCATCGCTGAAGACGACACGTCTCCATTCGTCCCTCCATTCACGCCTGTCGCGACACCACTGGAGGTGGGCTGCACGATGTTGGGGCGTGAGCGGAAGACGGCCCAACGGTGTGCGGGACCGTAGCCCAGCTTCATGGAGACGGTTGCGAATGGTCCTCGCCGATACCCCAGGAGCAACAGTGTCCCTAATTTGCTGGGAAGTGGCGGTGCGGTCCCCTACGGCACTGCGTAGGATCCCACGGTCTTGGCGTGCATCCGTGCGTCGCTGCGGTCCGGTCCCAGGTCGACGGGCACGTGCACCTTCCGCCGACCACTGGCGACAACATCGATGTACTGTGGAGACCTCACGCCCCACGTGTTGAGCAATTCGGCGGTACGTCCACCCGGCCTCCCGCATGCCCACTATACGCCCTCGCTCAAAGTCCGTCAACTGCACATACGGTTCATGTCCACGCTGTCGCGGCATGCTACCAGTGTTAAAGACTGCGATGGAGCTCCGTATGCCACGGCAAACTGGCTGACACTGACGGCGGCGGTGCACAAATGCTGCGCAGCTAGCGCCATTCGACGGCCAACACCGCGGTTCCTGGTGTGTCCGCTGTGCCGTGCGTGTGATCATTGCTTGTACAGCCCTCTCGCAGTGTCCGGAGCAAGTATGGTGGGTCTGACACACCGGTGTCAATGTGTTCTTTTTTCCATTTCCAGGAGTGTATATTGACACGCGCTCAGTGTATTACTGAATATTTTGTACGCGTAAGAGTGGTATCGCGCAATAAACGGCAGTTCCTACCGAGACCGAATGAATTTTCACAAAGAACTGATAAAAGCAAATGGGCTCGTGGATGTATACTGAAGTACCAAGCGGTACTGTGATAAATGAAATTCCTGATTGTTTACGGAACGCCACGTATCTCATTGTCCACAATAGCAGAGTAAACTGAAGGTCACAGTTTCATGACAGTAAGCAAAAATGTTTGTTTTACTTGTGGCAGTTTTCGGAATTGGCAAATAACGTGGGGTGAGCTGTCCAGTAACAATATATGCTTTTCTTCTTGCAACAGTTCTCAAACCACGGATGTAAAATCACGTGCGCCGCGCGTGGTAGCCGCGCGGTCTAGGGCGCCTTGTAACGGTCCGCGCGGCTCCCCCAATCGGAGGTTCGAGTCCTTCTTCGGGCATGGGTGTGTGTGTTGTCCTTAGCGTAAGTTAGTTTAAATAATGTGTAAGCTTAGGGACCGATAACGTCAGCAGTTTGGTCCTATAGGATCTTACCACAAAATTCCAAATTTCCAAGCTCACGTGAGCTTTCAATGAAAAAAATTGTTCAAATGGCTCTGAGTATTATGGGACATAACATCTGAGGTCATCAGTTCCCTATTACTTGGAACTACTTAAACCTAACTAACCTAAGGACATCACACACATCCATGCCCGAGGCAGGATTCGAACCTGCGATCGTAGCGGTCGCGCGGTTCCAGACTGAAACGCCTAGAACCTCTCGGCCACACTGGTCGAATTTTCAATGAGTAATCAGTAAATAATTGTTTTATTTCACTTGGAACAGTTGTTACAATAGAAGAAAATAGAAAACGGCGCATATACACGGTAAATTACGCAGTTCACGTGTCTAATTTGTAATTAGTCGTTGCTGTGGTTTAAGAATCTGTGCAGCAGTAAATGAGCCCCTGGTTCATTGAAATGTTTACTGGAAGCTTTTCAGAGTTATTTGATCCGTTGACAAAATTTTTGCTTGTGTTTTGCAAAGCAAGCAACATAATTGCACTACATGAAAGTTCCGATATATGAAACATTAGTTCACTTTATTACGTGAATAAATAAAGAGATTTACTTAGCTAGGTAAAATCCTCTCCCATGGCGCCGCAATCAACGATCAGCCATCAGAACATAAATGTTTACATTTATATCGTAAATGAAACGCAGAATCAAATGCGCTGATTGCTAACTGCAAAACCAGGTACAATTGATATTTGTCAATTAAAACGCCATCTACCACGAATGGGAAACTGTGATTTGAGTAAATCGTACGTATCCGGCCGCTGTGGCCGAGCTGTTCCAGTCGCTTCAGTCCGGAACCGCGCTGCTGCTACGGTCGCAAGTTCGAATCCTGCCTCGGGCGTGGATGTGTGTTATGTCCTTAGGTTAGTTAGGTTTAAGTAGTAGGGGACTGATGACCCCAGCAGTCTAGTCGCATAGTGCTGAGAGCCATTTTTGAACCATGATACAGTAGGCCATCTGAGTGGCCACCTGTACTTGAGATTCGTACAAAGAGTTCTACCTTAGTTGTTGGAGAAAATACCCTTGGATGTTAGTGAGAGAATGTGGATACAACATGACGTTGCACCGCCGCACTTCAGTGTGGCTGTCCACAACCATCTCAGTGCTGTGTTTCCTGGTCGCTGGAATTGAAGGGGAGGACCTATTCTATGGTATGGAAGGTCACCTGGTTATTTCCTATGAGGGTATCTAAAGTCACATGTGTATGAGACCCCAGCAGATACAGAGATGGCAATAGTTGCCAGAATCGTAGCTGCCTCTAACATGATCCTTAACAAACCATGGATATGTGTCACGGTGCGCCAGAATCTTTTTCACCGATGTCCTGCTTGCTTTGAGGTATATAATCGTTAGTTTCAGCACATTTTGTAAGATACAGTACAAATGGTACGTTCATTGTGCCAATGACGGTATCTGCAGTTAACTGTAAATAATGTAAATAAAAAAGTACTCAGTAATGTGATTTTTCCCTGTTATCTCCTGTCTCATAGAGTAACAAATTCGTTACTTTACCTTCTTGTCCACTCCGTTTCGTAGGGGAACACGCGTAAAGACAAGACTCAACACTACAGACAGAACAAAAGCAAACACTAGCGCTGAGCAGCGGCATTTAGTGGTAGCAGCCCAAGAACAGTGCTGCTTTGACCCGTACCGACACAGAAGTGGAACGCTGGTTTTGTCAGCCAAGATGCTGACATGTCGCGAACATCAGTAGTCCAGTACCAGCCGCGAACAATATTGTGAACAGGACTGCAAAACATGTTTCGAATTCAGTGTAAGTGACGATGAAACAATTCGTAGACAGGTTTACTGCGTACTCAGGAAGGAAATCACAATCTATGAAACATTTCAGTAGCACATGAAAAAATATAAACAGTAGCTTTTCAGATTTTTTTTCTCTAATACATCAAACTGGAAAATGACTGTTTCCGTAATTTTTTTAGTAAGCTCCCATAACTTTGTAATTAAAGTGACAAATCTCAATTACAGTCAGTCCGTAATAGTTCGCAGCCATGTGGTAGCCATATTATCTCCCTCTACATTATATGATCAAAAGTATCCGGACACCTGGCTGAAAATGACTTGCAAGTTCGTGGCGTCCTCCATCGGTAATGCTGGAATTCAAGCGACACCGTCTGTGTCGCCTGGCCACCAAGAGCTGTTGCAGGACGATTGATTCACGGATCCAGTTATATGGCTCCTTCCGTGTATAGCGATTTTACGACTACGACGAGTGGGGCCTGAAGATGGCATCAATGTAATGCCGAAACTGGTAGAACATAGAAGTTTATAAAATAAAATAAACTTATACAAATCATACGGCTGTTGGTAAATAATTGCATCAAGTAGTTCATCCCAGCCGTCGTCCCACGATCCATAATGGATCAACGAAGATTAATTGTAGAAGAAGTTACTGTTGCATTGACTGAGAACGCTCGACTCAGTGCGCGAGGTTGATGCATTGCACGAACTGTGTCACAACAGCTGAACATTTCACGGTACACCGTTCGGAAAGTGCTGCAAACAATTTCTAGTATTGTTCCGGCCTGTCGTGGTTGCAGATGGTTGTCACCTTGAGGAACAACTGTAACATGGAACGTAAATGTGTTACGAAATTAACAGACGTTACGCTCTCGTGAGTATATTAAAATCTGATTCTTCCCTTCCGCATGTCTTTGCAAATGTCTCTACACAGTTTCACTGTCTCACAATCACTCGTTTCTCATGAGGGCCATGTCAAGTATCGAAAGTTTGATTATAACCACTCTGTATCTTGAAGGGAAGGGATTTGACCGTTTGGCATGTTATGCTGCATATTAATGTGTATTTTTGGTTTGCACTCCGTCTGCAGAACACAAGTGGCCCATCGGGACCATCAGACTGCCGTGTCATCTTCAGTTGAAGATGTGCATAGGAGGGGCGTGTGGTCAGCATACCGCTCTCCCGGTCGTTATGATGGTTTTCTTTGACCAGAGCCACTATTATTCGGTCGAGTGGCTCCTCAATTGGCATCACGAGGCTGAGTGCATCCCGAAAAATGGTAACAGCGCATGGCGGCTGGATGGTCACCCATCCAAGTGCCGGCCACGCCCGACAGCGCTTAACTTCGGTGATCGCACGGGAACCGGTGTATCCACTGCGGCAAGGCCGTTGCCTATTTTTGGTTTGTGTGCTGATCAATCTACTTGTGTTTTCCTTTTCTCAAAAAATTCGCACCTCGAAGGAATTGTGAAAATCATTCGCAAACTGATAGTCATACAGGTATGGACGGAAAATGAAATACTGTAAACTTTTCCGGCCGATGGATGAATGTGTAACGTTCCGGCGCAATTTCACCACGCAGCTGGTAAGAATGATAAACTGCGAAAATGTCAGTACCAGGATATAAAATCTTTGCTGATTTCATTCCGTGTATTCAGTTCGACGGTAACTACGTCTCTCAGACCGACGCAAGAACAATGTAAGCAGATGGCAGCTTTTGAGAGAGGACGTGTAGTTGGGATCAAGTAAACCGGATGGAGTAATCGGCCAATTGTTCGGTATGACAATAGCCCACTATTCGACGATGTTGGCAGAAGTGGGTGAACCATGGCCGAAAACAGCGTCAAGAAGGAAGCGCTTGACCAAGGGAGACGACAGTACTTGAGGACCGAGCAGTAATCGTCAGAGCGGTAGTCAGATCCGATGGGCAACTGATACGTCAGTGGCTACAAGGACCATTAATACGCGGCTCACAGAAAGGCGGATGTGCTCACGGCGCCCCATGCACCGACCACCTTTGACCTTTGTCCACCAATAAGGCCATTACAATGGTGTCGGGCATATTCGGCCTGGCATGTCATCGACTGGGGTAGAACTGCCTTCAGTGATAAATTCCGCTTCGAACTGAGCCCCGATGACCAGCGAGGACGTGTCTGGGGACGCTCTGGACAGCGGAGGGATACCAACCCGACAGCCAGGACTGGTGGTCTGGGATGACATTTTATTTCATAGCGAGACTTACAGCACAGCGATACGTCGTCGATATTTTACGGCCCATGTCCATTCCCCTCATGGCAAACCGTCCTCGACTTACGTTTCAGCAAGATAACTCCCGCTTGTGTATGTGGAGAATTTCTACTGTGTATCTTCACATTTGCCAAACCCTACCTTGGCCAGCAAGTTCACCTCATCTCTTTCCCATTGAGAACGTTTGGAATACTACGGACAGGGACCTCCAATCAGCTCGTGATTTTGACAATCTAATGCACCAATTGTACATAATTTGGCATGGTATCCCCCAGAAGGATATCCAGAAATTCTCTGTAAATCAATTCGAAGCCGAACAGCTGCTTGCATAAGGGTCAGAGGTGGACCAACGCATTATTGGCTTGCTCAATTTATAAAGCTCTTTCTCTTGAATAAATCATTTATTTTTCCTGAAATTCTAACAATTTGTCTTTACATGTGCATCATATCTACCGTTTTCCGTCCCATTCGAATAATTTCTTCGTGGTGTGTCGCTCTATTCTCTCTGTGTTTGCTGCCACATAACCTGCAGCCACATTCAGATCCCAAAGTTTCTTGCACCCACAAACTTAACAGCCAATGTTCGGTAAGATTACGAACTCGCCTCCTACAGGACCTCAAAATGAAACTGTGACCAACTTAGTGGAGCACATAATTTCATAATTCATAAGGCGATACAGTCAGGAGTTAGCATAAGGGCTCCAAAGGCGAAGAGCAAATACGGCTCCCCTATTCTGTAATTCTGCGGGGCGTTCGTCATCATTAGTGCGCTATTTATAAGAGCGGCAAGGTGAAATAAAGCCAGTAGGTCACGGCAGACGGCGTGTGTGCGAAAGCTGAGCGCGGGAAGGAATGGGCGCCGCGGTAAACCGCTCGATAAGGCCGTTTGCTTTGGGGGCCCGGCTTAATGGAGGGCTAAACCCCGCGGCCTGCGCTAGGCGCAAAGTCGGCACCCGAGTGTGTGCGAGACAACACGTAACGCCCCCAGCGACGGCGACTGCAAATCCCAGCACTATTCCGCCAATAAACCAGATAGTTTACTAAAAATTATTCTATTGCAGCGTGGCGTGATGACACAGTAACCTTATTATTGCTAATACTAAAAATAGTCGTAGGATGCCAAATGTTCTTTCTCAAGAACTACACGTTTCGTCCGGGTAGGGCATCGTCAGGTCCTCTCAGGAGAAGTGGTGACAACAGCCACGCTAGTACAGGAGAACAAGAGCACGTGCGCAAGCTGTGTGTGTGTGTGTGTGTGTGTGTGTGTGTGTGTGTGTGTGCGTGTGTGTGTGTGTGTGTGTGTGTGTGTGTGTGTGCCCACGATTGGTCCTCCAGCTCAGTTTTGGTTCGGGGTCATTTTTACAGCTTGTGCGCGTGGCTTTGTTTTCGTGTACTGCTGTGACAGTTGTTCAAATGATTCAAATGACTCTGAGCACTATGGGACTTAACATCTGAGGTCATCGGTCCCCTTGAACTTAGAACTACGTAAACCTTACTAACCTAAGGACATCACACATCCATGCCCGAGGCAAGATTCGAACCTGCGACCGTAGCGGTAGCGCTGTTCTAGACTGAAGCGTCTAGAACCGCTCGGCCACACCGGCCGGCCTGTGACTGTTATCACTATCGCTTATGTGATAACCTGATGATGCCCTACCGGGCGAAACGAGTTGTTCTTGAGTTAATAAAGAACGGTGTGGAACCTACGAGTTTTTGATATTAGATACTTTACTCTTTCATGTCTGGATACCAAAGACCAAAATGGGGCTATGTGCACTGCTTCCTCGCTTCATTGTCACTTTGCGCCACCTGTCTGCGAGGACAGAATGGTCTTCTGAAGGAAAACGAAAAATTAATTATAATCCCGCATCTTCCAATCCACTCTGACGTGCCTGCGCTTAAAGTGAGCCGGCCAAAATTCGTCACATTGGCAGAATCGCTCCAAGCAACGGATTTCAACATGAAGAGCAGGTGGTCAGAAATGTGGAACAGCATTGCTCTCGAGGAATATCAGAGACCTATTAGGCCTAGTGCAAATGCCCGTAACAGGAAAACGTGGCGTCGAAGCAATAAAACGTGAAACTATGGATCAATTAAGACTGTCATTTGGTCGAATGAGTCCTGTTACACATTTTTTCCAACTTTCGGCCGGGTTCAAGGCTGGGGTACGCTACTGGCGAACGCTGACCCAAGCCTACGATGCAGACTGCTTGCTGCCAAGAGTGAAACATGGTGTGGTTTCGGTGTCGATTTGGGCAGCCATATCGTAGTATTCTATAGGCCCCATGATTACTCTACAAGGTCGCATTACTGCTAATGATTATGTGACAATTTTCGCTAATCAGGTCGTCTTATAGTACAATTTGTTCTGAAATGGTGATGCTGTGTTCAAAGACAACAGGGCCCGTGTTCACACAGGTCGCACTTTTCAGGACTGGTTTTATGAGCACGAAGACGAACTGTTGCATCCATCCTGGCCACCTCAGTCTCCATAACTCAATATTACTGATCCTTTGTGGCCTACTTTGGAGAGAAGAGTGCGTGATTGCCATCCACCCTCTCTATATTGCCTCTACTCTGCGGCGTACTGGTATTTTCGAAAATAATATCGGCCCAATTCTGCATCAAAAAAATGGTTCAAATGGCTTTGAGCACTATGGGACTCAACTTCTGAGGTCATCAGTCCCCTAGAACTTAGAACTGCTTAAACCTAACTAACCTAAGGACATCACACACATCCATGCCCGAGGCAGGATTCGAACCTGATTCGAACCTGCGAGCGTAGCGGACGCGCGGTTCCAGACTGTGGCGCGTAGAACCGCTCGGCCACACCAGTCGGCAATTCTGCATGCATGTGTACATGGTATGACGGGCTGCTGTATCATTGGTTTATTCATTTTGGTACTATGTATGCTTGTACGCTGTCTACACCTGAAGCCGTGGTATCTTTGAAAAGGAATCAGAAAGTCCCGCATATCTGGTTCGAATCCTGCCATTACTTAAATTTTGAATAAAAATCATCAGCAGTAGCGGCAGAAGACTTCCCTCGTTCTGCCAGCAATCTAGTCAAGGAGGCAGTGGTGTGAACAGAGGTCATGGCACTCTCTTCCCCTGGGGGTGGGAATCTACCCCCAAAAAGGAGGAAGAATCAGCGATGATCAAGGATATGAGAATGCAGAAGGGAATGGAAACCATTGAATTAAAGGCGCGTAACACGTGTCTTGTAATTGAGAAAGTGTCATGATTTTTCCTCAATTCGAATTTTCGAGATGGGACCGCCAAGGGGGAGGTGGTCATGAGAAACCGGAGAATATAGGCTTGGTGGTAAGTAGGAGAGAGGAGGTACACTAATTGAGTTCTGCAGTAAATTTCAACTGATAATAGCGAATGCTCTGTTCAAGAAGCACAAGAGAGAGAGGTGTACTTGGAACAGACCTGGATACATGGGAAGATTCAAGCTGGATTACTTCGTGGTCAGATAGAAATTTAAAATCAGATACTAGATTGTAAGGCATAACCAGAAGCGTATATAGACTTAAATCACAATCTAGTAATGATGAAGAGTGTACAGATGAGATTCGACCAGAAGAACAAGTGTAGAAGGGAGTGGTGTAGCGGAGACTGAGGAATGATGAGACGCATCTGAAGTTCGCTAAGGACGTAGATACTCCGATGAGGAACACCAGAGTAGGCATTTGAGATTAAGAAGAATGGACATCTGCAAAAACAGGTGTCATCGATGTTGGATAGTCAGACATAGGTACAGACAAGGTTACTCCAAAGAGAACTTGGATAACAGAAGAAATACTGAAATTGATCCATGAAAGAAGGAAATAATACGTTTTCAGGAAAAGGAATACACCAATATAAAACCCTTAGAAATAAATAAATACGAAGTGCAGGGCTGCAAAACTGGAACACAGCAATGTAAATCTCTTAGGGATGAAATGAACAGCAAGTGCAGGGCAGCCAAGCTAAAATGGCTACACGAAAAATGCGAAGAAATTGAAAAAAAAGAAAAAAAAAGATTGTCAGAAGGACTGACTCAGCATACAGAAAAATCAAAAGAACCTTTGATGAAATTAACAGCAAGGCTGCCTACTGTGGTATCACGTATCGATACCATCCTGCAGGTGTCAAAGTTGGAATCGGGATTCCAAGTTTCCGATAGCTGCCGAGATCCGGTAGACGCAATGGAGCACCGCTGCTGAGCCGTCCTCCAGCTGTTCTGGACTGCTGGCGCCCTCTGCTGCCGCAGTACAGGATGGCTGGAGGTAGCCTCACAGTCCACTTGCTCCTGGAACCTCTTCGCTACGTGACGCTATGCAGACACCACTTAGTTGTGGCTCTGACCCCATCATTCATGCTTTAGTTCAGAGAGCCTCGTCCTTGTTGACACTGAGCGCTGGACTTAATTTGTTGCGGCAATATTTGTAATGAGTCTTCGTTCGCTTGGATAAATACAAGTTCAGTAAATCTTCAGTTTACTGTGTTAACTTGTTTGCTTCCGTCCAGCCCAGGCTCTCTGGCGTGAATGCTTCGTGTGCTACATCAAGGTCACTGGGGTGTCGCTGGCGCCAGAGCACTGTCCTTGGCACGATCTGGAAGCACAAATTCACCAGCTGACTTCTCACTGCCAGGCCTGTGCTGAACATCATCGGCAGTTCTTTGAATAGCCCAAAACTGAAGCAAATGGTTCAAATGGCTCTGAGCACTATGGGACTTAACATCTGTGGTCATCAGTCCCCTAGAACTTAGAACTACTTAAACCTAACTAACCTAAGGACATCACACACATCCATGCCCGAGGCAGGATTCGAACCTGCGACCGTAGCAGTCACGCGGTTCCGGACTGAGCGCCTAGAACCGCTAGACCACCGCGGCCGGCAAAACTGAAGCACCTTGGGAACATTTGCACTTGCATATCAAGGGTCAGTTCTGAAACACACGTTGGCTCATCGTCGTTGGTGCTTTCAGGATATTTGCCTTCGTGGTTCTTATGCATTGTACTACAGGCCTTGTCGTCCATCTTTTGCCTCAGGGTTTCATTGAAGTGATGGCGACTGACAACGGATCTCAATTTGTTGCCGCAGAGTTTGAACAATTTTGTACCATATCCGGCATCAGCAACGTCACGAATGCACCATTGCAACCGCATTCTAACGATGAAGCTGAACGATTTATACGAACATGTAAGCAATATATGGACAGACGTCATGCCTCTCACATGCAGGATCAAACTCTGTTGCTCTTCTTGTCTTTCTATCACTCCCGGCCACACAATGGACCATCCAGATGGAGTTGTTACATGGGCAGCGCCAGTGCACCTTGCTTCAGTTGCTGCATCCGCCATGGGAGTGGCGCCCACTTCGCCCATACAGTCACAGTAGCAATTCGGTCTACTAGAGATTGTATGGCAGATGGAGGCGCTGGTAGCTAGGCACCATTGTATGCCTTCTTGGACGTTCACCCTTTCTACTGCAGGGACATAGAGAATTGATATGAAGCCACCAGACTCAAAATTGTCTGGGGGAAGTCTGTGATCCAGACTGCAGACTTCGTGTTTTCAGATTCTGTGCCGGCCTGGACGCAGCAGCCCTCGCTGCATCCAGCTCCTTCCGGCCCCACGCCATCAGCACCTGTTCCACAGCCGACGGAAGTCGACGCCCTTTCACAATCGTCGCCATCTCGACAGCTACCGTCATCAGGGGAAGGGCTTCTCTTCCCAGCATCTGTCCCATGTGCCACCTCGGGTCCCTCAGCAGTCGTCGACATGCCTCCGTCTTTGTATGCTGCTCCGCATCTGGATGTGGGTGAGCATCTTCTGCCTGGTTTCTCGATTGGTGTTCCAGGGCAGGCCCAGGCCATATGCATGGGCGTGGCCTCAGTGTCGGTTCCCACCTTCATCCCGCCCTCCCCCACCGTCACTGTTCACTTGTCTACACTGCACGACGAAAATGAGAAGGTCTGGGGCGAGGGAGGGGGGGGGGGTTGGGGGGAAGAAATATGCTATCATGTATCGATAACACCCCATGGGCGTCGAAGCCGGCAACGGCATTGCAAGTTACCACCAGACGCCGATAGTGGTCAGTGAGGTTTGGCAGACTCAATGGAGAACACCTGCTGAGCCATGCCTTCAGTCACTCTGGACTGCGAGCACTTCTGCTGTCACAATATAAGGTGGGCTGCAGCAATCGCATATCCCACTTGCACTCGGAGCCTTTTCACTACTTGGCGCTATGCAGACACCACCTAGTCGTGGCTCCGACACCATTGTTCGTGCTTATTATTTCCGCTCCAGTCCAGCTTTCCAGTCTGCAGCTCACCTCTCCTTACATTGCATACAAACTCATACACAACAGTAACATTAAGCCTGCAATGAGGATTCCACTGTTTAAATGAAGATAGGAGAGCTGGTAGGTGGGTATGTGATAGAAGAAGAAATCGTGGTCTATGTGGAATACATAGAGAATCCAATATGTCATAAAGACTTGAGATCAAATTATGGCAGAAGAGGTAAATAGATTTCCATTGGAAGTCCTGTAATCATGATGGCGACCAAACGACTATGTCAGCTGGTGTGTGGAATCTATGAGACTGGCGACGTATCATGCGGTTTCGTAAAAATATCGTACACACAATTCCGAATAATGCATGGACGGGTAGGTGCGAGACTAGTTCTCAAGAGCTCATGCAGCCAAGTTGCTGACAACAACAATATACAGACGAATGGAAAAGAAAACTGTTAGAGCCGCGCGGGATTAGCCGAGCGGTCTTAGGCGCTGCAGTTATGGACTGTGCGGCTGGTCCCGGCGGAGGTTCGAGTCCTCTCTCGGGCATGGGTGTCTGTGTTTGTCCATTAATTTAGGTTAAGTAGTGTGTAAGCTTAGAGACTGATGACCGTAGCAGTTACGTCCCATGAGATTTCACACACAAAACTGTTATAGACGATCAGTTTGGCTTCAGGAAGGGTAAGAGCAACAGAGGCAATTCTGACACTGCGAGTGATGACAGAAGCAACACCGAAAACAAAATCAAGACACGTTGGTACAATTTGTTGAATTGGAAAAAGCGTTCGACAACATAAAATGGTGAAAAATATTTGAAATTCGAGGAATAATAACAGTAGGATATAGAGAAAGACGGACAATATCCAACATGTAAAGAACCAAAAGGGAACAATAAGACTGAAAGAGTAAGAACGAAGTTCTCGCATCAAAAAGGGTGTAAGACATGGATGCAGTCTTTCACGCCTACTATTCATCGAGGAAACAATGTCGGAAATAAAAGAAGAGTTCAAGAATGGTATTAAAACTCATGGTGAAAGGATGTCAACGATAAGATTCGCTGGTACCCTGCTATCCTCACTGTAAATGAAGAATTATAAAAAAATCTGTTGAATGGAATGAACAGTCTAATGAGTATGCAATATGGATTTTGAGTAAACTGGAGAAATACGCGGGTTGCTCAGAAAGTAATGCAAAGCATTTTTTTCTTCAACACTTCATTACTGCATATAATGAGAGTTACACAAATGAAAGAATAGTGTTTTTTCTACACACCTTATTTGTCCAAGTAATCTCCATCCCGTTCTATGGCCTTCCTGCAGCGCGAAACAAGAGTGTGTGTGCCAGTCGTTACCAATCCTTGTCTTGGATGCCGAGCCAGTGCTTCGCTGTGTGAATCGCGTCCTCATCGTCCTCAAAACGTCCTCCACGAATGAAATCCTTTAATCGCCCAAACAAGCGGAAGTCCGAGGGGGCTACGTTGGGTGTGTCAGGTGTGACAGTCGTGCATGGCCTCTCCGACCGGTGCAGATCGTGGAGCTCCGCCGAACCGCCTTCTCATGGCATCAACCTCCTCGCCCAGCGTCTAACTGTACTTCACTCGACAGCAGATGCTCCATAGAGTTTGCAGGAGCGTTTGTCAATATTCCTCACAATTTCATTCTCTGCGATGAGAAATTCATTGACGGCACGTTGGTTGTAGCATACATCACCTACAGATACCGCCGTCCGATGTGGCCGAGCGGTTCTGGGCGCTTCAGACCGGAACCGCGCTGCTGCTACGGTGGCAGGTTCGAATCCTGCCTCGAGCATGCCTGTGTGTGATGTCCTTAGGTTAGTTAGGTTTAAGTAGTTCAAAGTCTTGGGGACTCATGACCTTAGATGTTAAGTATCATAGTGCTTAGAGCCATTTGAACCATTTGAACAGATGCCATTTTGAAACTGTCCTGCAGCTACGCTATCTGTCGGAAGTGATGGAAGCTTGGCGCGCTCTCTCAAGAGGTTTCAAATAATACACACGTAACATTTCAAATTTGTAGTATTATTTTCAGCTGAGGAAAAAATGCTGTGCATTACTTTCTGGGCAACCCTCGTACAAAAATAATGAGAAATAGAAAAAAATGATAATAGCGAGAAACTTTACATCAAAATTGGTGATCACGAAGTAGACGATGATTCCTGGCCAAGAGGTGACTACTAGCGGCAAAGACAGGCCCTAATTTGAGGAAGAAAGTTCTGTAAATGTACATTTGGAGTTGAGCATTGTATGGTAGTTAATCACGGGCAGTAGGGAAACCGGAACAGCAGAGAATCGATGCGTTTGAGGTAAGGTTCTTGCGCCATTGGCTTGGAGTCCAGCTTGCGAAATCTAGGCTAACTGTAATTCCGTCGCATCGCGAGATATGGCATCTACTGACGTCAGAGTGGAGACCACGCACGCTTGGGTTCGGCGCTAAGACTTGCCGCCCACTTGCGTGCGGTTGACACGTTCCTGAGCGTGACAAGCTATGCCGCCACTTGCATAAAATAGCTAGAAATCTCATGGCTAGTGAAAAACTTCCATCTTCTCTCGCCCTTGTTTTCTGCCAACTTCGTTTGAAATTCGAACGGTTTTCTTTGTTTCGTACCCAAACGTGGTAGTTAATTTGTCAACTGCCATCTTCTGGCTCCCTTTATAACATGTGTCCCTCCTCTTGGAACGCCTTAAATGAAAAGAAATTAAAGAAAAACAAACGACTGTCCGAGTGCATCAGGTGCGAAGTGTCGTAAGGCAAAAGACCCAATAACAAACAGTGATAACGAACAGTCTAACAAAGAATTTCTATGTACAAAGACGCTATAATGAAATGAGCGAAGATATCATTCTTCTTTTGGATGAAGTGCGAAGCGTTCGATCGCTGTTACCTCTTCAGGTCTGTAAGTTAATATGAAAATATATGACGTATTATTAAACGCAAAGTTTTTCATTCATGTGAAATAGTATCCCGTGCCATGTATTAGATCAATGAATCATATTTGCTATCAAAAATAACTCCTTGAGCGTATTTGCATTATTTCATTGTTGCCTGCCATTATGGTGCACAATAGGATTTTGCTTGACTGCGAGCACGGGAGCAATTATTAACAGAAGAAAACCGACGAACTTCCTTATTTTGACAAATCGTTCAATGTTTATCAAGAAAGATTCTATTAATTTTCAGTTATTTCATCCGTAACGGTGTACATAATCCGAATACGTTAACACGTAGCCATTTCGGAAGTTATTTCTGTTTTCGTGAACGAAGGGTATTAAACGAACTATACGAAACTTGTGGTTAGCGTCTACATACATCCTCGAACACTGACGCATGAAGTAAATGACGTTCTCCTCTTATGACGAGTAATGTTACAAGTACCCACCCGGCTAGCCGCGCGGTCTAACGCGCTGCTTCCCGAGGGGGAAGGCGTGCCGGTTTCCGGCACGAATCCACCCGGCGGATAAATGTCGAGGTCCGTTGTGCCGGCCAGCCTGTGGATGGTTGTTACGGCGGCTTTCCATCTGCCTCGGCGAATGCTGGCTGGTTCCCCTTATTCCGCCTCATATGCTGCGTACACTATAATTACTCTACCACGCAAATATTTGGGGTTACACTCGTCCGGTATGAGACGTTCCCGAGGGAGGCGGTCCACAGGAGGGCCGAACCGCACAATAACCCTGGGTTCGGTGTGGGGCGGCGGTGGGGTAGGTGGACTGCTGTGGCCTGTTGTGGAGTTGTGAACCACTGAGGGCTACGGCGGGACGAAGCCTCTCCGTCGTTTCTAGGCCCCGGTTTCAATACATACAATAAAATACACAGTGTTACATGTAAAGAGAAAGCTAAATTTTAAGCAATATTAGTTTCTTCACTAGTTTAAAAATAAGAACTGAGATAACATATAAAGCAGTATTAGTTTACAACCATCAGATTAAATTTTTCTGCATTTTTACGCATAGTGGCAATCCACTACGGCAAAAATAGACCCCACACATTCACTCGTTACACAAGCTGTTGCCTATAGTAAGCAAATTTCTCTATAGAGTGCTTTCTGTTCTTTTTCTGTTCTATCAGTTTTCCGTGTGTGACATGGCTATTTCCATTAATTATCCGATATTGTAGATTAGTGGCTCCCAATATGGAAACGCTGTCTAAACTGCAGTAGGTATTGAAGGATGTAGCTAAATGAATTTCCACTAGCTGCGTCTTGTCTGTACCTGGTCCATCTCTCCCAGTATACGCATACAGCGATTTTAGACAGAAACACCAGCAGTAAGAGAAGAAGTCCCACGCTGCCACAGTTATGGTTAGTACCAGTGCTCTGAAGGTAAGACAATATTTATATTTGAGAAGGTGAAGGAAGAGAGACTTAGGATAAGACAGACGTTCCCGGGGGGAGGGGTCCACTGGGGGCCAAGCCGTACAATAAACCTGGGTTCGGTGGGGGTGGCGGTGGGGTGGGTGGACTGCTGTGGGTTTGTGAACCACTGAGGGCTACGGCGGGACGAAGCCTCTCCGTCGTTCCTAGGTTCTCGGTTTAATACAATACAAGAGGGTAAGACAACAGCTTAAGATTTACTATAGTTCCGTGTGTTTGTTATTATGACCGCCGTATCAATTGTTCTAAATGTTGACTTTCGGCATTAATACGTGCTAGAAAGAGATTTCTCCGCAAATGCCTATACACCAGGAGAGTACTCTTAGGCACGAAATAGAACTTGTGCCAACTTTGGAAAGTTGTGGGATGGATATGCTGACATATGTAAGGCTCACGGAAGAAGAGGATGGGGGCGGAGGGAGGTCGTGCATTGATAGTTTAGTCGCTAACAGCATTGTACGCCAAAGTCAAGCTTCCGGGTTCCCGTCCCGGTCTGGCACACAGTCTGGACCTGCTAGGAAGCCGGCCGGTGTGGCCGAGCGGTTCTAGGCGCTTCAGTCTGAAACTGCGCGACCACTACGGTCGCAGGTTCGAATCCTGCCTTGGGAATGGATGTGTGTGATGTCCTTAGGTTAGTTAGGTTTAAGTAGTTCTAAGTTCTAGGGGACTGATGACCTCAGATGTTAAGTCCCATAGTGCTCAGAGCCATTTGAACCATTTCAACCTGCTAGGAAGTTCCATCAGAACGTGCACTCCGCTATGAAGGTTAATTCTATACACCTTTCCGAATTGCCGTACCTTTTTGAAAAACGAACAGTTTGTCATCTCGCAGCTACCCTACACTCGCTGTATTTCCCGAGTTAAACAACTGGTTACTAAAATTTCTAAATTTGTAGGAAACACTACGAGATCATTCCGCGACAAGTGTCGATCTTTCCTGAAAAGCCTGCGTCTGACAGTTGGTTCGCTTGGAGTTTAGAACGTACGGTATAAAACGGAACGTCAGTTACTTGCAATACAAGATCGCAGCTTCGGAAGCCGGGAGTTCACAATTTGTCGACTGCTATCCTAACAACTCGCACGTGATCGGCAGAAACCAATATCGGTATAGCTCGAGGAATTCCGGACTTTAAATTAAATCCGATAGGAACTTAGAGCTGAGTTAAAGCAGAAATGTGGGCGGGCGTATCTGTCGGTGAAGTTCGCTTAGTTTTCAAGAGAGGATGTATTTTTTGCACGGTAAATATGTGTTGCACTAATTTACGAACTCTTTCACATGCGAAAATCGATGCCAAGACTAAGTCTATGACGCAGAGAGGGAATTATGTACATACAATGAATTAATGACGTCGATGTTTCATGCTTCAAATAGATTCAGTATTCCGCTCTACAAAAGAAGGATGGCGGGAATACTTTCCTCGTATTTGTTTTTAATGGATCGTGATACGTTTAGGACGCTCTAATACTTCCTTGGTTAGTGAACAATACACAGACTTTTTTAGGTACCCCTTGTAACATTTTTATCGAAAAGGTCACGTTACGTAACTCCTTTCTCATCTCTAGTATCAATCCTAGCCTATTATTCTCTAAACCACGCAACACCAGTCTTTCTGTACCCCGCAACAAGTCATATGCTACTGCTTCAAGAATACAGTGAAAATTTATTCAGGTACGGGTTCTGACAAAGAAAACTGAAGGCTGGAAATCAGAACGTTTAAGAGATTTCTTATTTACTGGTTAGTTTGTACAACTGAATAATGCAATTATCTGATACACTGTACGTATGCCATGACTTTCAGTGAATTATTTCACACTGATGCTGTTCTGAATGAGGAAAACAACCGCTTGATCCGTAAGTCTTATCTCTAACATCTCTTCACATACAACAATATCTCTGACCACGTGTCATGATGCACACATGATCGTTCAAGGGACTGCTGATTAACTGTGCTAATTCAACGACAACGCTCAACGCAGGAAACGAGAGCCCATGGTCATTAAAAACGAAGCTCCATAAACATCTGAAACCATAATAATTAATCACAGACCCGACGTAAAGAACAATAAAGAAAAAATCTCAGGAAAATATTAGGACCAAAGTGCGAACCTCGAATTTTGATGAAAAATAACTCATGGGATATCTATCAACAAACAGGAAAAATGTGAGATACCACTAAGAATCGAAGATTACAGTTCCATGTTCACGTGTGCAGAGTAGATAAGAATAGGTTCACAATGAAGATTCAATATTTAGCCTAGCCGATGAAAAACCACAACAACTGTTAGAAGTTAATGAAAACCTAAAAGAAACTGGTATTAATGAAGAAATAATTTAGAACAACATTTAGAACGCTAATTCAGGAACAGAAATACGCTGGGAAGCCTCCCTGCCAAAATTCAAGATGAGCACAAGATCTCAAAACCAAGCACAGTGATGAAAAGGCACTAAGAGGGAAAGAAAAAGGAGGAATTTAAGTTCAAATGGGCTTCGTAGTTGAGCACAAATAATAAAAAAGAAATAAATTTTATTGTATTTATACGTTCTAAAACATGTAAACGAGAGGAGTTTCTTATCCCAACCTGCGGCTGTCTGATACAGCCACTACTGTAAACAATATGAAAGAACAAACAATCTTTGTTGCAAAACTGAACTTTTTTATTTCATTTGTCCTCCAATAACGCATTTCGCCTTATGCAAGGCACCACACAATTTTCTTTTAATTCTGGATATGGCGGTTTCCTGCAGGGACATTTGTATGCGCGGCATCCTACGTGCTTAACACCGTATTTTGCCTGTCAATCTGAAGATGCTTTGTATAAGGCGAAACGCGTCACTAGACGATAAATAAATTTAAAAAAAGTTTAGTTTTGGAATCAAGACTGTTTGTTCCTTTATAAACAATGTTAGTTTCTACGGTACAGACATGTTTCATTCCTTCTCCTATCGAATATACTGTAAGACAGGATAAGTAAATAACTAAATAACGTGCGACAACTGTAATCAGCTAGTAAACAAGCAAATGATCATAGCAAATATCGACATGTAATACTGTAAAAGTGACTATAGACGTCCCTTCTAAAGAGATTGAATTTTTTTTAAATGATAATAACGTCGGTTACATTTTTTAAAAATGACAATAACTTCACATCACGCGTACTTGTTACGAAACCTGCCCTTTCAGTTTTTCAGCCCACAGACAGAGTGTGTACTTTAAACAAAAACAGCTAGAAATGGAAAACAGATTTTTTTGTGTAAAATAACTGTATGACACAGGTTCTGCACTCACACAATAACCACACGAAAGCAACAAAGGTTAGAGTTTCACGCCAGCCCCTGTGGCCGAGCGGTTCTAGGCGCTTCAGTCTGGAACTGCGCGACCGCTACGGTCACAGGTTCGAATCCTGCCTCGGGCATGGATGTGTTTGATGTCTTTAGGTTGGTTAGGTTTAAGTAGTTCTAAGTTCTAGGGAACTGATGAGCTCAGATGTTAGGTCCCATAATGCTCAGAGCCATTTTGTTAGAGTTTCGCGTCCCGTCTGCGTCAACAAATCCGGAGCAGAAGCTCGAACTGATAAGGGTAGCAAGGGAAATTCGACTGTAAGATTGATTAAGGATCTGTTATAGCATCAGACACAAGTTTATTTCGGAAACTTACCAAAACACATGAAATGTATTCGCAATTGCGAATGTGGACAACCATCGGCTGTATGATGGAATGACGACAGTGAACGCTTGTACCGGACCGGGAATCGAACCCGGATTTCCCGCTTATCGCGAGCGGCCGTCTTACCATCTGGCTATCCGACCACGACTGACGGCCAGATCCCAACTTCAAGGTGTCGTCAAGCATGTGTCTACATGACTGTAATCATACATCCATTACGTATATTCCCACACAGGGGAGAAAGTTGTTTGAAGGTCGACGAATAAAAACAATATTGCAGAGTCTGTGTTATTCCTAAGTATTATGCACCGTTCCTTCGGACATGCGTGCATGTTACGTTCGGATTGTTTAATAAGTGATTTCATAGCGACTGTCTGTAATTGATCTTACGGTGTTAGTGGAGCCGCTTGGCAAAGTCCTGTCGCGTACCTTGAAAGCTCCGTTCAAAGTTGTAAACCTCTTATGAATTAATTCACTGCTGTGACGAGGTAATCAGATTTTATTGGAGATTATTTATCGTACCTTGTGAGTAGGATTGGTTCTTTTAATCTCAAGCTGTTCTGTTCATGTATATTTTAGTAAGATTCGATCTGCGTTTTGTGTGTTATAGGAAGGAGACCTTGTAATTTTGTTTATTTTGTGTATTCATGGACCCCGGAACTGGGGCCTGCGTATTGTAAGTGACGCTTATACTGAAACAGACTGTTCACTTGCACTGGCAAACGCTTCATGCTATTCGTAAGCTGTTGTATTGGCATTAAATTAAGTAATTAGTGCTGCTGGCCACCTGTTTAGTGTTGTGCTCGTACGCCTAACTATTTTTTTGTCTGCTTCCGTTAACATCTAATGTTCCTACGTTACACACAGAATTTTGTGTACCGATGTATTATTTAAGAATATGATCAGCGGTGTTGACTTTCGGTCCCGCTAAATCCTCAGAGTCTATTCTGCAAAAAGTTTTCTTTTTGAAAGGATGTATCGTTGGTTTGAATTTCGTTATTAATAATTGCTGGTTCTTTGTTCCAGTTTTTCGGTGGACTAGCCACTCTGAATTTAACATTCACATACACTGTCAGTGTTATAATAATTTTAATTACGTCAATATTTTTATGGTACTTCGTTGGCAGTTGCTGCTTAAATTTGTGCTCGTTCGATCATTATGTTAAATTCTGACAGAAGCTGCATTTCTTAAGCTTTTGTGGTAAAAGCTGTTGGCAGTGGTTGCTCAGATGTGTTGTGCCAACACTTGTTTTTCTTAAAATGCAATAGGAAATCTTGTTGGCAGTCATGCCTAATCATTAGTTTGTTTGTATTAAAACTGTTGAGCGCTGGTTTCATAAAATCGCAAGAATAAATTTTGGTGTGTTTTTGTTTTTAATAAGTTCTACTAACAGCCGCCTTTTGGGAAAATCTAATAAATTCTGGTGGTAGGTGCTGTCCTTATCTGATGTGTTTTAAGCTTGTCTCAGAGTTTTCCTTGTGTGAAAAAAAATTTTTTTTGCTTGTTTGTATAAAGTGATTTTTTTAAAATTTTTGTAAACTTATTCTGGCCCAGTACCTTAACACTCAACACCAGCTCCCTACCAGTTTCATACCTAATAAACAGTGGATTCGATCAACATAAATTTGTAGGACTGAGAATGAACAGAAAGCTTTCTTAAACCAAAGAAGGTATTAAGTGTCTCAAATTATCATTTACCCCTTCAAGTGCCTGTACCTGAATCGATCTCGGATAATCTGTGTCCCTGCATTTTTAATGCCCCCTTTTCTTCATAACAACTCTTAATTTTGTAACTTATCTGTCCTGTATAATTCTTAATCATTCGTTACCGTGAGAGGTACTTCTCAGTATCCGTAAGTACCCGAATTCCACTTCGCTATGCACTATCCTAACTCTGGCATTCCTGTAACTGTACTTCTCTATGACATTTGTCGACAACAAGGATTCATGCAACAGTAACTGCAGCATTGACGCTGTTAACACTCGATAGGAAAACTATTTATAGTTAGAAAACACTTTCTTAACTTTTATGTAATGGACTGTGTGCTATCGCATTCACTATAGACTTCCGGCAGAACTGAAGATTTTGACTGATAAATTCCAGATTTTGAAATTCAGGTTGAAAGACGTCTTTGAGGAACACTACAGTTGTACGGTACTGGAGTTCATCGCAGTAGTTTACAGTTATCCGCTGTATGTGACATTTATTTGCGAACAGTACTCTAAATAGTTTCAGTTCGTGCTTTTTTAATTTTTGCGTATGTTATGAGTAGTCTATGTATCATGTAAGGACTCGCTCCATAACCGGATAGCTTTGTTGAAATGGTCCACAGGAATCTGAGAATGATAATTGTATACTGCATGTAATCAAAATGCCGTGGCAGACAAATGTCACATAAATTGATAAAAATTGCCATGATGACTGTAGACCTATCGCGGTTGCTAGATGGCCAGCTATCAAAATAAAAGCATAAAATGTAAGTAGAATATTATATGTACAAAAGGTCTTCAATATAGAGAATCATCAAAGAGAAGGTATTCTATAGTGGATGCCACCAAGTAATCCGTCAATATCTCATTCATTTTTACTATGTTTACTAAAAATGTAATCTACCTAGCATTTGAGTGATCAAATTTACATTCCTCATTTTAGCACTTTTTTCATCGCCTTTTCATAACTATTTAACCACTAGCAAATATAGGAATTGAATAGTTTCTATTTAATTTAAATACCGCTACTTAAAGTCTAGCACTACACTTCTATTATTGAACCTACTTCACGTACTATACACCTATCTGAAGACGACCACTGGTGACGGTCAAAAAAGGCAATCTAAATATTGATTATGACTGCCAATAAAATTTATTTTACGAAGAATAAAAGGGCGGCGTAAAAGTTGAAGTAAGTAAGACAGATTATTAACTACACTGTGTAGTACGTAATCAGAGATGAACAGACTGTCGTAGGCTAGAAAGAGGTAAGCTAAAAATAATATTAGTCTCTCCATTTCAGAATGACGCTGATTCCACAATTGTTGTTCAATTAATGAATAGCCGCTTCAATAGATTTTTTTAGAACTTCATCAAGTTCACCCCATCTGTTTCGGCAGTTGTATTACCAATTATCTGAAACCACCAAAACACGGAATTAAGAGGAAAAAATAGAAGTAGCAAATCCGTATTCACAAGGTACAAAGTATCGAAAACAACCTTGTAATAGTTCATGGAATGACGAAAGAGCTAGGTTACGGATATTTATGAAGAAACAGAAATTTATTTCAGCTGAAAAAAGTAACGAAAAGACGCTGACCGAGAAATGCAGATTAAGGAGCAACAATTTCTTGGATATCTTCCTGCCCCGCCCCCACTCTCCTCGGCCTCGTTATTGACAACTTCCTTCAAAGACTTTCCGCAAGTTCGCAGCTGTAGCTGATGCTTTGTAAACATACTTTTGTAAGCAGTCGACGATGCGTACAAGCTACGCTAAAGCCCTCAGGAGTTCCCGGTGGTTCAAATTTTACTCGTCAGAGGTCGTACCTTTACAGTCGACCTATGGACCTCATTCACTGCAATTGTTCTACAATTTTATTAATTCCAAATAATTAATTTCAGCTTTTATTTGAAAAACACGCAACTGTAATTCTGAAATACATCAGGTTCTAACTCATTTAAGCTAAAGCATGTTAACAGTTTTTCGGGATGTGCATATTTGTAATTACAATACGCCAATTTTTCTCTGACGTCAATGGGCGCAGCTTTTTTCAATAAACTTGATTTTTTTATATCATTTGATATTATTCCCCTATGGCATAAAGAAAATGGTGTATTATCTCGGCACTGTATGTTATTTCTGCACTTGTACTGTACATAAACAGAGTGATTCAGCTGTCTTGCCGCGAGGAGTGGCCGCGCGCTCTCGGGCACCATGTAACGGATTGCGAGGCCCCTCCTGCCGGAGATTCGACTCCTCCCTCTTAGCATAAGTTAGTTCAAGTAGTGTGTAGGTCTAGGGAACGATGACCTCAGCAGTTTGGTCTCTTCGAAATTCACACACACACACACACACACACACACAGCTGTCCTACTGATCGCTTTTACGCAACCCATAAAGCCTTCAAAAACCATGCGCGAGCTTTTCATATTCTCTCGCTCACTATGGGTACAGTATTAGTCCTACAGAAAAAAATGAACAGGCCTTTTTTTAGAAAATTTTATGTCGTTCGTACGGGGATCCGTCTTCGTTGGGGGCCACAGTTTCCGAGTTATTCAAGAAAAACGTGTTTCAAGTTCATTTTTGTTACGTTTTTCTTGACCAATTCTAAAACTACGGCCTCTAGCAAAAAACGTATCCCGGTACAATTTTTTTATTTCTCGTTTATTTCATTGTATTTTTTACTTTATTCTTTTTTTCTGTACCACTAATAATCTGCGCGTAGCGTAGTGGGTTCCATAAAACCTATGGGTAGGGGCAACAGAATCTAGTGTGTCTCACTGTTTAGACGCACAAAACGCGTGGGTGTTTACAGCTCGTTACTAAATGCAAATAAGTAGGAGGCCGAGTTGATAGGAGCTGAAGGAGGCCGGGTTGCAATAATATGCGGTACGTCACACTGTCAGA
Source organism: Schistocerca serialis cubense (assembly GCF_023864345.2). Classification (NCBI taxonomy): domain Eukaryota; kingdom Metazoa; phylum Arthropoda; class Insecta; order Orthoptera; family Acrididae; genus Schistocerca; species Schistocerca serialis. The sequence continues at coordinate 219,839,186 of NC_064639.1, read as the reverse complement.
GAGAAGGATTATTATTCAAGAAACACATAGTACAATAAAATTACTTATCTTCAGTAGTTTGTAGGACTGCAGCTGCGGCTATGAACTGACAATCTCGTAACATGGAATACCATGAACTAATACAACACATTCTCAGGGATTAAGCCTGATGGGCCCTCCTCAGAGAATCAATGCAAACAGAACTGGCTGAGGGCCGATTATGGAAGTGCGTCTGCCTAGGTTGAAATCTAGCTAAGAAGTGAACGAGGCACACTCCAGTTTCGCCGAGCTGCACAGCCCGCCAGAGTGCGCTGTGGCCGGCAGACGACGGGCTGCCAACATCGTGTTGGCGCGGCGTTTTAGTAGTATCTGAGGCAATGATACTACAGAATCACCCTTTATAAACGCTTCTGTCGTCTATTATAAAAAAAATATGTGTATGTCTGTCATACAATGAAGTGACAAAAGTCATGGGGTAGCTAATAATATGACGTCGGACATCGTTTTGCCCGGCAAAGTGCAGGTATTGCAACAACTGGACTTGGCGTGGAGTCCACAAGTCGTTGGAAGTCCCCTGCGGAAGTATCGAGTCTTGTTTCTTCTAGAGCCGTCCATAATTGCGGAAGATTTAATTGTGTCGGATTTTGTGCACGAAGTGATCTCTCGGTTAAGTACCATAAATGTTTGATGGGGTACATACCGGGAGATGTGGGAACCAAATCTTTCTCTCGAACTGTCCAGAATGTTCCCCAAACCAGTCGCGAACTACTGTGCCCTGGTGACACGTTCGAGAACATGAAGTCAATGAATGGCTGGATATGTATTCGAGCATAGCCATTTCTAGTCAATGGTCGGTTCAGTTGGACCCCGGGAACCCAGTCTATTCCATGTAAACACAGCCCACATTATATATGAAGTCCTTCATCTTCGCCTGAAGATGATGGAGACGCATTCCATCGAAACGTTGCTACGAGACGACGACGCTACTCGGCTGACAACCTGTGAAGACTTCATATATGAAATTTTCCGGGAAAGCCTGTACTCGCGTATAACAGCCCACATTATTGAGGAGCCAGCACCAGCTTGCACAGTGTCTTGTTGACAATCTGAGTCCTGGCTCCGTGGGGAGTGGGCCACACTCCCTACCAACAGCTCTCACCAACTGAAATTGGGACTCATCTGGCCAGGCCACGGTTTTCCAGCCGCCTTGGATCCAACCGATTTGGTTACGAAGCCAGGAGACGGGGTGCGGGTAATCTCGTGCTGTTAGCAAAGGCACCCGCGTCGCTCGTCTGCTGCCATAGCATATTCACTCCAGGCTGCGCACTGTTGTAATCGATACGTCCGTGGTACATCTTACACCGATTTCTCTGGTTATTTCACGTATTGCTGCTTGCCTGGTAACACTGACAATTATATGCAAACGCCGCTGCCCTCGGTCGCTAAATGACTGGCTTCGGCCACTGCGTTGTCCATAGTGAAAGGTAATGCCTGAAAATTGGTATTCTCGGCACACTTTTGACATTGTGGATCTCGTAATATTTAATTCTCTAAGCATTATCGAAATGGAATGTCTCATACGTCTAGCTCCAACCACCATTCCGCGTTCAAAGTCAGCTGACTCTTGTTGTGCGGCCAAACCCACGTCGGAAACCTTTTCACATGGATCGCCGGAGTATATGACAACTCCGCCAACGCACTGCTCTTTTATACCTTGTGTACGCTGTACTACCGCCATCTGCATACGTGCATAACGCTATCTCATGAATTTTGTCACCTCTGGGTGTTGCGTATTGCGCCGTGGTAAAAATTACTGTTTTGAAGAGCGCGTCGCAGCGCGTAGTGTGAAGCAGTCGCCCTCCGTTTCTGGCGGTGGCGCCGCTGTGGCAATCGCAGCTTTGGTGCCTCCCTCTGGTGGGAAAGGGGAAAGGTTGCATGTTCACGTGCATTTAAGGGGCGCTATGAGCTCGCCAGTCGGTCAGTCTGGGTCAGTCTCTCGTCCGCATTTGTTAGGCAGTTAGTGTCTGTCTTTCGTTCGGGGTCCTAGTAGGTCTGTCGTTCGGATCAATCTTTAAAGCCGACAAATTGAAAGTCTTTCCACTCCGCCAGTAAGAGAACCCAGCGGATGGTCGCCCGGTCGGGGCTTAGTTCCTGCGTCTGAGTCTGCGCGTTGGGCTGCCAGTCTGCTCGAGTTGCTCAGGCAGTGGTCATTGGCGGTTGGATCGATCGGGTGGTCGGTCGCGCACTGGGACACAAGATGACTTGTCCGCCTTGAGCGTCGCCACGTGAGTCCAGTGGGCAGCGCCGTATAGCGAGGGGTAGTGACTTTGCGGTCGACACGAGAGCAACAGGAGTCAACCCACGACATCAGTCTGGCCGGTGCGAGCTGCGACGCCGTGAGACGGGAGATCGGCGCGCCTTCCTGCGTCCGTTGAAGCGGCTGGCAGCGGACGGTTCGGGAGAGCGATTTGGGGGTGCTGGGCCAGGTCGTCGCGAGACATCGCAGTTTATGAGAAGTTAAGTGATTCGTGATATGTTGTTTCATTTACTTGTTAAATTCTACTTTTCTCGGTCAGTCTCTCGTCCCCAGCTTGCTCGTCTGTCTCCCGTCCGCATTTGTTAGGCAGTTAGTGTCTGTCTGTCTGTCTGTCGGTCGGTCTGCCATACGTTAATATCTGCCTCTGTCATGTTTGTCGGATTCGGTGTTAACGAATTTATTACTTAAGGTATAAAGGCCGAATTCCTGAAATATGTTTTTATCTTGCCTATCATCTTGCGAGGTGGTATATGTGTAATGTAGAGCATGTTGGTACTTCTTATGTAAGACTGCATTTCATGGATTTTACCTAAATGGTCCTTTTAGTATATAAAGTTGCCACCCTTCCACCGTAAGAGTTCTTTTAAAAATAAGTTGCACTTTCGGTGTTTTGTAGCATTTCCATCCATCTTACGGGGTGCATAGTTTATGAGTTTGTGTGAGTTGCTAAAAATTTTAGTTTAAAGTAATCAAGTGTGTTGCAGATTTGCACCAATGTAGTCTTTCAGAGGTTGCTGTGAGCGGTCGTGACTGCGGCCGTGTTAAAAGGGAGCGGCAAGGTTCTCAGTCCGATAGCTCATACTACAAAAACAAGTAATAATAATAATAATAATTCTTATTTCCGCCTCTGAATAAATTGTAACTTGATGTTTACAGGTTGCTGTCTGATAATAATTTTAAATCTGTTTCAAATAAAAAAAGGGCTTTTCGCAATGAATTTCGATATATTAATTTTTTTTAATTTGTTTCTTCAGTTACCATTGTCAACTACTTAAACGCTCACATAGTGTGATTAAATGTGTTAATGTTCTTGATGAATCGCTAGCAAATAAAGTAAATTCTTAAGAAAAGGTTTTGAAAGTAAATTCACGGTTCAGGAATATTTAATTCTCTAAGGATTATCGAAATGGAATGTCCCATACGTCTAGCTCCAACCACAATTCCGCGTTCAAAGTCTGTTGAATCCGGTTGTGCGGTCAAAATCACGTCGGAAACCTTCGGAAACCTTTTCACATGGATCGCCGGAGTATATGACAGCTCCGCCAACGCACTGCTCTTTTATACCTTGTGTACGCTATAGAACCGCCATCTGTATACGTGCATGACGCTATCTCATGACTTTTGTCACCTCTGGGTGTTGCATATAAACATTTGTCAATTTCAGATGCACTTGATACTCGCCTAATATAAAGGCTGAAAGCGGTAGTATGAACTTAATAAAGTTCTAAAGAAAGCAACTGGAGCGGTATTAAATTAATAAAAAAAATGGTTCCTTTTACACTACTGGCCATTAAAATTGCTACACCACGAAGATGACGTGGTACAGATGCGAAATTTAACCGACAGGAAGAAGATGCTGTGATACGCAAATGATTAGCTTTTCAGAGCATTCACACAAGGCTGGCGCCGGTGGCGACACCTACAACGTGCTGACATTAGGAAAGTTTCCAACCGATTTCTAATGCACAAACGGCAGCTGACCGGCGTTGCCTGGTGAAACGTTGTTGTGATGGCTCGTGTAAGGAGGAGAAATGCGTACCATCACGTTTCCGACTTTGATAAAGGTCAGATTGTAGCCTATCGCGATTGCGGTTTATCGTATCGCGACATTGCTGCTCGCGTTGGTCGAGATCCAGTGACTGTTAGCAGAATATGGAATCGGTGGGTTCAGGAGGATAATACGGAACGCCGTGCTGGATCCCAACGGCCTCATATCACTAGCAGTAGACATGACAGGCATCTTATCCGCGTGTCTGTAACGGATCGTGCAGCCACGTCTCGATCCCTGAGTCAACAGATGGCGACGTTTGCAAGACAACAACCATCTGCACGAACAGTTGGACGACGTTTGCAGCAGCATGGACTATCAGCTCGGAGACCACGGCTGCGGTTACCCTTGACGCTGCATCACAGACAGGAGCGCCAGCGATAGTGTTCTCAACGACGAACCTGGGTGGGCGAAAGGCAAAACGTCATCTTTTCGGATGAATCCAGGTTCTGTTTACAGGATCTTGATGGTCGCATTCGTGTTTGGCGACATCGCGGTGAGCGCACATTGGAAGCGTGTATTCGTCATCGCCATACTGTCGTATCACCGGGGTGATGGGTATGGGGTGTCATTGGTTACACGTCTCGGTCACCTCTTGTTCGCATTGACTGCACTTTGAACAGTGGACGTTACGTTTCCGATGTGTTACGACCCTTCATTCGATCCCTGCGGAACCGTACATTTCAACAGTATAATGCACGACCGCATGTTGCAGGTCCTGTACGGGCCTTTCTGGATACATAAAATGTTCGACTACTGCCCTGACCAGCACATTCTCCAGATCTCTCACCAACTGAAAACGTCTGGTCAATGGTGGCCGAGCAACTGGCTCGTCACAATACGCCAGTCACTACTCTTGGTGATCTGTGGTATCGTGTTGAAGCTGCACGGGCAGCTGTACGTTTACACGCCATCCAAGCTCTGTTTGACTCAATGCACAGGCGTATCAAGCCAGTTATTAAGGCCAGAGGTGGTTGTTCTGGGTACTAATTTCACTGGATTTATGTACACAAATTGCGTGAAAATTTAATCACATGTCAGTTCTAGTATGATATATTTGTCGAATGAATACCCGTTTATCATCGGCATTTCTTCTTGGTGTAGCAAATTTAATGGCCAGTAGTTAAAATAGAAAATGTATTACCCGTGACGGTACCACCTGAATCGCGTACCAGCACAAAGGAAAGTCGTGCACATGTCAAGTCAAATATTTAGACAGACATTTTGTCGAGAACTGAAACTGTCCGTAAGCTGTGTCACACGCATGACGCACTTGCCCGCGTCGGAGGTTTACCCGGGGCCACCAGAGCTGCGACGCGCGTGCGCGGCTGTCCGCTTGGCGGATGCGGCCCGGTGCGGCCCGACTTTGTAAACACGGCAGGCAGTGGACGCGCAGCAGCCGGCGGGAAGCCGCGCCGGCACGTGGCCCGCTGTCTGCCCCACGTGTCCCGCTGTCTGCCCCAGGCGCGCTGTCTGCGCCGTCAGCCACACACGTTGCCGTGTGGGCGGCGGACCACTGCCTGGAGCCAGACTGCACCGATACGTATTCGCTGCAGCCGGAGTTCGCCGGTAGCGACGTAGACTGTCGGTAAACTCACGAGAGGGCAGGCGAGTCCTAACCCTGCCCACCCAGTAACGTCAAAGGCTGCTCCACAACGTTCTACCAGCACTCCCGGGACGTGCGCTTAAAAACTGTGACACGTCCAGGCAACGCAATAGGGGAGACAGAAGACGACTCCCTTCTTCAGAAACACAGCACTACGCACTACAGCATAAATTACGTTAATGTGGGAACAGAAATCATGTCAGGATTATATATATACAGGATGAGGCAGCTAAGTGATAACACCCGCCGGCCGGTGTGGCCGAGTGGTTCTAGGCGCTTCAGTCTGGAACCGCACGACCTCTACGGTCGCAGGATCGAAACCTGCCTCGGGCATGGATGTGTGTGATGTCCGTAGGTTAGTTGGGTTTGAGTAGTTCTAAGTTCTAGGGGACTGATGACCGCAGCTGTTAAGTCCAATAGTGCTCAGAGCCATTTGAACCATTTTGATAACACCCCTCGTACCTCCCCAACCGTAATAGATTCAAAGATGCCGTTTGGACGGTGAATTGCAGGGACTGGGACTACTTGATACATCACATCTCTTTTTATTAAAGGGAGATGAGGCCGTCTTAAATGGAACCCTATGTTAAATTTTAGCGTAACATGATGCGCTTAAAGATACGGTTTCAAATATGTGTATATGATAATATTTAGGCGAACAGTTTTTGAGGCACAAATATGTTCTAATATCGTTCGTCCTTCGAAGCGGCGTTGCCCAATGCGATCTTTCCTGTTAACCACTGAGGAACTTAACAGGGAAGGCATTGTTTTCCTGCTTCTCGGTAACACCGCAAAGTGACGCAGGAGGTAGCTGGAGAGAAGGGTATAAATGTGCTTCTGGTGTAATGAAACATCGCATTTCCGTCATAGTTTCTTGGAGCAGACATCTACACCGACTTAGGAAAGTTAGATATGCTTCTAGTGTATGATGAAAGCAGAAGAAATGCTGTTAGAGCAATAAAGCGATATGGAGAACTGTATCCTGCTCGTGAGCGTCCTACGCGCCTACTTCTTGCACGTATTGGCAAGAAACTACATCAGACGGTATCATGGAACGCCAAGGCAGAAAACTGCAACTGTTGAGGTACATGAAGAGGGCATTCTAGCATTGGCGCATAACGACCCTACTGTTCTGTCGCGACGTATCGCCTCGGAATGTGGTACAAGTCAGAGAGGTGTTCTATGCATATTGCACCGGCATAGATTTCACCCGTTTCACCTCTCATTACATGCAGCACTCTCAGGTGTGGCTTTCGAACGGCGCCAGGAATTTTGCCGGTTTGCTCTGCAGCGCCTACAAGACGTTGCAACGTTTTTCCAACGGGTGCCTTTTACTGATGAAGCGACTTTCATCAACCACCGTATTGTGAATTTGCATTACTGGTCAATAGAGAACCCTCATTGGCTTTGACAGGTACAGCATCAGCAACCGTGGAGTGTTAACGTGTGGTGCGGCATCGTCGGAAATACCATTGTGGGGCCGTACGTCATTCAGGTTATACTAAATAGCATTAACTATGCACAGATCCTGCGAAACGTTTTGCCCATTTTGCTGGAAGACGTACCACTAACTACCCGTCAGTGCATGTGGTTCCAACATGACGGCTGTCCTACTCATTCTTCCCGTGTGACTACAGAGCTGTTAAATGAAAAGTTCCCGGATTGTTGGCTAGGACGACGCGCTGAAGTGAAGTGGCCAGCCCGGTCTCCTGATTTGACCGCTCTTGATTTCTTTCTGTGGGGAGCAATTAAACATAAAGTGTATGCTCAAATACCAACTACGCCAGACGATATGAAGCAACGTATCATAGAAGCGTGCGCTGATATCTCACGTGACACCTTCGCAGCCGTTCACAGATCATTCGAACGCCGGCTACAAATGTGCATTGCACCAGAGAACAGCATTTTGAGCACATGCTTCAGTAAAGTTTTGTATCATGTACAGTATGTATTTTGCCACTTTGTGTGTATTTGCTTCGTACTGTGATGTAAATATTTTCAAATAAAAAACAAAAACGTACGACATAATTGTGACCAATAAGGGCCTCCTGATTTACATTTGTATTTCTGTTATTTAAAATGCATTAACATCTTGTAGTATTTTAATACTGTATGTTGTCTACTATTTTGGTATCACAGTTCTCAAATAACTGAATAATATTTGCGCCACATCATTAGTTAATTTTTGCGCAAAATATCGCAGTATATGTTACTATTGTCGGGTAAATGGGCGTGTTTGTGTAAGGATGGGTTCGCGACGTTTACCATTTACTCTACATAACAGGAAAGGTCGCACTGGACAACGCCGCTTCGAAGGACAAACACGATACGAGAACATAACTGTGTCTCAAAAACTATTCACCGAAATATTATGATATACACATATTTGAAACCGTCTTTTTAAGCCCATCATGTTAACATAGGGTTCCATTTAAAAAACCAAAGATGGCCTCATATGTCTGTAATAAAAATAGCACAAACATGAAATGTGATGCATTCAAGTAGCCCCTGCCCTGCAATTTAATGTCCAAACGGCGTCTTTGTATCTATTACGGTTCGGGACATACAAGGGGTGTTAAGACTTGCCTGCCTCACCCTATAAATACGTGACTGTGTGTGTGTGTGTGTGTGTGTGTGTGTGTGTATAAGTCACATGATGTTTGAGGTGAAGGACACGTCGAACCACGTTCGGAGCTTTTTTTTTTTTTTAAAAAAAACTGCTGTTGTCATCGGTCCATAGACCTACACATTACTTAAACTAACTTATGCTAAGGACAACACACACACCCATGCTCGAGGGAGGACTCGAACCTCTGGCGGAAGAGGCCGCGTAATCCGTGACATAGCGCCTGTAACCGCTTGGTAACTCAGCGCGGCTTCGGAGCTCAATTTCTCATGAAAGATTCCTTGGAGGCTGTTCGATAGATAGCGGAAAAAGTGAAAATCTGGGGGCAGGCCAGTCCTCACCCTGTAACCCAGTAACGTCACAGGGTGCTTCTATAGGCTGCTTCACAACGTTGTACCAGCACTCGCGGCACGCGTGCTTAAAATCTGTGGCGACGCACTGTGCAGATACGCCCAGGCAACGGAATACGGAATACAGAAGACGACTGCCTTCTTCCGAAAGATGGGTGCGGAATGACTTTCCAACCGAGCTCCTGTACGGTGTCTTTTTCGTCAGTCTAGGAGACCGCGGGTGGGTGCTATTGTGGAGTAGCACCACTTCACGCAGCTTCCTCGTCGTTTATCTTGGACTGCGACTGCAAGACGTCTCAGTTGTTGACAATAAATGTCAGCTGTGTCGGTTACACCTCAGGCAAGCAATTCTTAGTACACCACACCGTCGCTGTTCCACCAGATGCAGAACAGTATCATTTGTGGACGCACGCAGCTCTTTGGACGGGGAGTAGCTGCTTTGTTTGATTCAGCCATTCCTTTCTTTTCCTTATGTTAGCATAAACACGCCATTTCTCGTCACCATTAATGATAGAGGATAGGAATGGTCGGTGCTGTTCGCAGGGCAATTTACGATGAGCAAGATATGTATCCACTGATTTCTTTGATTTCGGCTTGTAGCACGCGGTACCCATACACCTGTATTTTGAACCGTTCCTATGGCATGGAAATGTCGCAAGATGGTCTCCGCCTGCTTAGCTGGGTGGTAACGTGCTCGCCTCCCATGCAAGCGTGCCCGGGTTCGATTCCCGACCGGGTTGTAGATTTTCTCCGCTCGGGGACTGGGTGTTGTGTTGTCCTCGTCACCATTTCATCCTCATCATCGGCGCACAACTCGCCCAATGTGGCGTCGACTGAAATAAGACTTGCACTTGGCGGCCGAACTTCCCCGGATGGGGCCTCCCGGCCAACGACGCCATACGCTCATTTTCATTTTGTCGCAAGATGGTGGAATGATCACAGTTCATCACATCTGCCAGTTCTTAAGTACACTTATGTGCACAATTGTGGATCAATGCGTTTAAACGACCTTCATCAAGCCCCGAAGGTCTTCCTGAATGTGGAGAAGTACTACTGTCAAAACTATCATCATTAAAACGAGAAAACCATTTTCTTGCCGTTCTCTGTCCAATGGCGTTATCCCCATTCACGGCACGAATGTTTCTGGTTGCCCCTGGTGCTTGCCCGCATCTCTTGGTCGTGCGGTAGCGTTCTCGCTTCCCACGCCCGGGTTCCCGGGTTCGATTCCCGGCGGGGTCAGGGATTTTCTCTGCCTCGTGATGGCTGGGTGTTGTGTGCTGTCCTTAGGTTAGTTAGGTTTAAGTAGTTCTAAGTTCTAGGGGACTTATGACCACAGCAGTTGAGCCCCATAGTGCTCAGAGCCATTTGAACCCCTGGTGCTGTCACCCCTCTATCGAACTCAAAACCGAAGAATACGTCGAAACCGATTTCTCCATTTGGCATTCCATTTTCTAGCGTCCACAGCTTCACTAACTATCTCTAAATGACAGTATCTAAACTCAAATACCAACTGTGAACTACAAAAGAAACGACAGTCGATAAATAAACCCATAACAATCGCAATACCAACATGCAAAACGAAAACGCTAGGAACGGGTGCGCCAACCTAATACTAAAAATACAGATCACACCTGTTCATGTGAATCTATGCTCGTCTGTTATGTGCCGCTAAACCTATGGGTGTATTCCGATAAACTTGCCAACACATTATTTCGTTATTATTCTGCAGAATTTAACACTTACTCCTACGATGTGTTTCTGCTAAGAGGTAGGAGTTTCCTTTGACAGGATGCGTTGAAACGCAACGGTTCTTACAGTACGACGAGTCGTCAATAAATAATAGGAAATTAGTAAAAGTCACACGAACTGTTTTGGTAAGCATTTCTGAAAAGTATCTTTAGCTATATCGGATATTTAGTCTAGTGTCAGATGTCAAAAAGCTGTTGCACAACTCGACCTATAAATTAAATGTGCGTTGGGTAGATCCAGTATTCACCACAGTTAGTCTGTTGCTGGGACTGATATTATCATTATGTCGTCAAAGCCAGGACCGGCCAACATTTTCTGATGTCTATCCAAGTTTCGTCAGTATAAAAAGCTTTCTGCCTCGCTCTCTTGATTTTCTTACTTGTATCAAGTATGTCCAGCGCTAGTCAATTGTATCAGTTCTCTCTACCAGATCTCTCTTTTACTTCTAGATCTATTCCAGACGAACACCATTTCACGCAATATAGTTTTCGAAATGTATTTCTGCTGAGGAGAATGGATTTTTTGTTTTGCAGTAATAAGTTATCAGTGCAATGGTGGCATTATATTTTGACCTACGTAAAAGTCCTCCACCATCTGTCGAATTACCTACTTTGTAAGGCTGTCTCTAATTATGGGTTTTCTCATAAAATTGTTAGTCCTCTTTCTCGCCGACTCCAATAAAACGTGGTTTAATTTCGCGTTCCTTTCCGATGCACCTTGTAGTGGCAGAGGCCGACTTTCGTACGAATTGCAGCCCTTTAACTGAAACTGAAACTATTAGCCAACAATTCTTTTTCTGTCGAATTTTTATTGCGAACTGTAATTATGTTAGAGACGACTAAACGCTCTATTCTCCATGAATACCTCTTCTTTGTGCCGTGCGCTTTTTCTTGTGGTGTAGTACGCTTATCCATCGCTTCTGTGTAACTAATACTGTGTATCACTAAACATTCAAACTGGACTGACTGACACTTGTGACTAAAATCACACGAACATGAAGTAAATCACAGCACACCGCACTGCACTACTAGACAGGAAACGGGCAACTATTTTTGGGCGTTGCAGCGTCCTTCCGTGGAAGGCCACTTTCCCTATTAAGACAGCTGATCGGCCATGAGTTTACCGACAGCCTACGGTCAGGCGAGTGGACGCTAATGAAGCGATGCCAGTTCGTTTCCTACTGTCAGTTCTGAATGGAAGGAAGGGCAGGTGGAACTCACACTGGACTCGCATTCGGGAGGACGACGGTTCAATCCCGTCTCCGGCCATCCTGATTTAGGTTTTCCGTGATTTCCCTAAATCGCTTCAGGCAAATGCCGGGATGGTTCCTTTGAAAGGGCACGGCCGATTTCCTTCCCCATCCTTCCCTAACCCGAGCTTGCGCTCCGTCTCTAATGACCTCGTTGTCGACGGGACGTTAAACACTAATCTCCTCCTCCTCCTCCAGGTGGAACTACAGGGTGTTTTAAACAAGGTTCTTCTCCATTCACACGACTAGTACATGAATAAAGACAGAAACTTGGGATAAATATTTTTCTTACGCGCCGAAACTAAAAGCTTACCTTTTATATTGCTGGGTCATGTGATTACCGGTGTCACTGCTACAGCTAGCTCGATCATTATCCATCGTGAGTCGATACGAGTCGGCGACAGCACCGGAATAAAAGACGTTTGGTCATCTCCGTTTCAACAGATGCAATTCACTTACAGTTCTATGTATGCGTGTCATACCAATGTTGACAAACTGCATCTTTGCGGTACCAGACTTGAAAATCATCTGAACGAGAGAGCCGCAATAAAGTAAAATGATTTCAGAGTGAATACAGTTTCAATGTTCCAGGAAGTATTAAATCAGTGCACACTGCACTCTAGAGTCAAAATTTCATTCTGGAAACAACCCCAGGCTTTGGTTATGTCTCTGCAATATCCTATCTTCCCGAACTGCTAGTCTCACGATGATTTCAGGAGAACTTCGGAAAAGTTTGGAAGTTAGGAGATGAGGGTCTGGTTGAAGTAAATATGTGAGGACTGGTAGCGAGTAGTGCTTGGGTAGCGCAGACGTTGGAGCACTTGCTCGCGAAAGGTAGAAGTCCAGGCTTCGAGCACCAGTCCAGCACACACTTTTAATTTACAAAATGGCTCTGAGCACTATGGGACTTAACTACTGAGGTCATCAGTTCCCTAGAACTTAGAACTACTTAAACACTTAAACATAACTAACATAAGGACATCACATACACCCATACCCGCGGCAGGATTCGAACCTGGGACCGTAGTGGTTGCGCGATTCCAGACTGTAGCGCCTAGAACCGCTCGGCCACCCCGGCCGGCTACAAAGAAGTTACAAAATAAATTATGATCCAATGGGTGTTTCTTCACCTACGTAGTTCCTTTCTTGCATGTGAGCTATGTCAGTTTGTATGCACCTTGTTCTTCAATTATTTCTTCGTTAGCTTCACGATATTGGCCCACCGGTTCAAATTATGAAATTAATTATTTACGGATTCCTTGCAATACCAATTTAACAGAAAATTTGTTTGTATAGAACCCACCATCCACAAGAGTGCTAGTGGTTTCCCGTTTACGTTCCAGATAGTAAATAAAATTTGGGCCAAAACTGCTTGAAATTACTTCAAGCGTTGCTGAGTTAGCGTCATACAGTCAACGCAACCCTTTCGGTTCGAATGCCAAAAAGTGTGTCGTAAGCCCGGCGAGCCCTAAAACTACTCGACACCAACACAGCTCGTTTTCATTTATTTTCATATTCCACCTCATTTCCCCCTCCCCAATACACGCTTGCTCCACACCTAACGATAAAAAGCGTGCATTACTACTCGAAGACTTTTTTCCGTATAGTAAGTCGGTTATTTTGGAAGATTAGCTGAAATTTCGCTATGCGTTCCGGAATTATGCTTATGTTTTATCCATTTCATCACCCATCACGACAAGTAAGTGTGCTAGGAGTAGCTTACTGCTGAGGTAATTGTTCCCTGGTACTACGTCATAAAAGTTGCTTGAAACTGACTCACGCTTTCCAGAGTTATCCTTGATCACACATATAACCTTCCTTTCTTGTGTATGTACTGAACAGCTAGGATCACGAAACAACTTCATTATTATTATATTAAATTTCAGCCTCCAGTTGCATAAGCAAAGAACTTTACGTAGGTTTCGGTTATAATAATGTAGCCTCCTTCAGAAAAGTCACAATACAAAATTAACGCTATATTATTATAGCCGAAACCTAGGTAAAGTTTCTTTGCTTACGCAACTGGAGGCTGAAATTTAATATAATTACATTTTACAGTTGCTGACTCGGCTGCACCATGCTCAAAACTTCATTACTGTTTGTTTTAATCCCTATTTTTACAGTATCCCTTCCTCTTCTTCCCATGTTGTTTTTCTTTCTTCTGTCCATGTTGTTCCACCTTTTTTAATTCTTCTGCCATGAAAACCTAAATTTATTGTATTATTTTTTATTTTTTTCAGTTATTTTGCATTGTTTGGTACTGTTTCTTTCTAGTTCTTTTTTTAATTTTTGTCATCCAAGCTTTAGTCGTAGATTCCCTTTTCCCGACTCACAGGAATATTTATTTCGTTAGCCCGTTCTCATTCATTCGATAGAAATGTCCAAAGAAGATTAATCTTCGGTTTACCATTACTTCTGACATTCCCTATATTTTCGTAGATCTCCCCGTTACTTCTCACCTTTCAACCACCTGTAGTTTGTGTAGTACCCATGAATTTTCTAATAAGTACATCTATTGTGTCCAGCTTATACTACATCATTAATCATTCACAAGCCACGTAAACAATCTGACCATACCGCCAGAATGTTTACGTGCCTGTGGTTTAATGTTTTACTATTTTCTCTCTAGATTTGCATTTATTGCTGTAAGTTTATTTTGTCTGACCAAATGCTCTTTCCATCATATTAACTCTTACATCTACTACAAATATTTCTGGCCCATTATACTGTATAGTTTCTCCATGATATTTAAATTTACTACTTCGCTCTAGTTTACCTATTTGTGTTTCTATGCATTTTCGTGCGTTTCTATTTGTGCCATAATTTTTTTTTTCAACAGAAATTTTGAGAACAGTTCTACCCGCTACTTTTTGCAGAATATTTATTTGTGTAACTTAACATCAGGATTGACGGTCACGAACTGGATAAAGTTAAGGACTTCAGCTACCTAGGCAGTAAAATAACCAAAGGACATCAAAATCAGACTAGAAATGGCAAAACGGGGATTCCTGGACAAGAGAAGTCAACTAGTATCAAACATAGACCTTAATTTGAGGGAGAAATTTCTGAGAACGTACGTCTGGGGTACAGCATTGTATGGTAGTGAAACATGGACTGTGGGAAAACTGGAACAGAAGAGAATCGAAGTATTTGAGATGTGGTGCTACAGACGAATGTTGAAAATTAAGTGGACTGATAAGGTAAGGAATGAGGAGGGTCTGCGCAGAATCGGAAAGGAATAGGTGGAAAACACTGATAAGGATGACAGGATGATAGGACATCTGTTACGACAATAGGGAATGACTTCCATGTTACTAGAGGGAACTGTAGAGGGCAAAAATTTTAGAGGAAGACAGAGATTGGAATACATCCAGAAAATAATTGAGGACGTAGGTTGCAAGTCCTGCTCTGGGATGAAGAAATTGGCACAGTAGAGGATTTCGTGGCGGGCCGCATCAGACCAGTCAGAAGACTGATGATCCAAAAAATTGAGTAAATGCTTCTGTCATTTACTGGGAGTGTTGCAAAATCATAAGCCATCAGTTTGTTTCAATCCCACTTGCTTTCCTTTCCTAAATTATTGGTACAATATCGTGGTTTTAGCTCCAAATTGCAATTTTTCTTGAATTTATTCAAAAACTAAAGTGGTTAAGCCGTACCTTTGCATAAAACCAGTTTTTATTTCAAACTGTTGACGTACTTCTGCAATAAACTAAACTTTAGATATCGCATTGTCAGAGTTCCACAAATTATGTTTGCTAATTTTGCTTTGATATACTGAGTCAAATACTTTCCTGAAATCAATAAATTTTACTATTACAATCAAAATATCCACGGGTGTACTGCCGGTCTACAGTGTCCACCGGGCACAATTTTCGGCGATCATACATGTCGCCATCATCAGGTGAACTGACGGACTGAGCTCCTGTGAACGTGCCCTGAGCAGCTATAGCGTACGGATCTGCGTACCGGCACGTTCACAGGAGCTCAGTCCGTCAGTTCACCTGATGATGGCGACATGTATGATCGCCGAAATATTGTGCCCGTTGTACACTGTAGACCGGCAGTACACCCGTGGATATTTTGATTATCAAATACACCGGGAGAAACTTAAGAATCATATACTATTACAGGTTTGCCGGTTAGTGTTCTGTAGCGATTTCAAGTTCTCGTACTACCCCTGTTGTTTGTCTTAAATTTCCTTAAATTACTTCAACTCGGCCAAGGAGAATTTTTCATAATTTTTATACCCAACTGGCAGAAACGATACTGCTGTGTAGGTGCTGACTTTTGTTTGTCTCCCTGTTAATATAGCGGGTGGAGCAATGCTATAGTATCCACACTTCTGGAATCTCTGGAAAACTGCGGTCGGGCTCACGTCACGACAGTGCCAGTGTTCTCGATAGCCAATTGAAAATCATTTACAATCTTTGGTTCTAACCGTTTCAATAACTCTACTATAAAGGAATATTTATAATTTTTTTCTCCTCAGAACCCTGTAACCCACAATTTCTCATTCATGGAACGAGACACTACCCAATTCACAGAACATTAATAAATAAACTATAACAAGAAAAAGGATATTTGGGGAATAGCAGTGGAGTAATAATAATCTATAAAATTTCGCTTTCTGAATGGAGTCTATCCCTCAGTCCGTCAGAGTTTTTGGAAACTGAAATGGTTCTCGTGTTCTACAAAAGCTTCTCGCTTGCAAAATATTTACCTTGTAGAGAACGCCAAAGTACGCCAGTGGGTGTATCTTCACTAGTCAAGTGAAAAGGTGGCTTGGAAAGGCCGACGTGGGTCCGCAGAGGTGGCGCATGCTCTCGTAAGAATAGACGGAAGCTGCAGAGTTACGCGATAATTAGCAAGCAGGCTTAAATTATAGGTGAGGCTAAAGGAAAGGGGAGGGGCAGTTCTTTATGACTCACGGGCAGTTGGCAGCAGTCGTAACCGCGGTACGGTGGTCTTGCGATGTGCATAACAGTGCTGTGTGCGTCTTCAGGCCGTGTCGAGGTTACTGTGGCATATTTCCGGACACGGTGTGACACACGCAAAAAAAAACAAGTGTCGAGAACACGCGTATCTCACTTGACCCTCTGCTTATCACTCCGAATCGCGTTATTCGCCTCTTTCCCGGAGTCCACGACCGGCGAGAAACGCACTTGGACTGAAGTGGATAAAAGCCGACGCACCAGCCTGTTACGCGCACTTTTGTGAAACTTCTCGTCCGGTTCACGAGCCAGAAATAGCAGTTTAAGCGGCGTCGGAAACGCGTGTGCGACCACAAAGTGGCCGTCGTAGACGGAAAACTGCGGTCAGGCTGACGTCACGACAGTGCCAAAAGGAACTTGCTTACGTTTCGCGAGTCACGGGCAGATATTTCCATCTGAGTGCAGCACCGGCGTGTGACATGGTGCAGCGTTTGCCCCGAGAGATAGTCCAGCGGATGGCCCGTAAGTGAGCAACACTTCGCACTAAGCACACACGCAGAGAAGATTTTCCTCTTCCAGTCTCACCTAGTAGCGACTCGGAATATTTTAGTGTGCCTGTGAATGAATGTTCGTGAGATTTTCATGAAATTGTTGGTGTAGCCTAATAATGGATAATATATCTAACCGAAAGAATAGGCAGGGGAGATTCTTTTGCCTGGTAAATATAAGTTGTGGTGTTCCATAAGGCTCAATCTTAGGTCCACTATTTTTTGTCACGCATTAAACGACGTCCCGTGTAATATACGACGCGCAAAATAAGTACTCTTTGCAAATGACGCTAGTAATGTAATTAATTCAGATGCAGATAAAGCAACAAAATAAATAGTAAATAATGTTCTTAAATGTATTACTGAGTAATCCTCTGCCACTCTCAGTTTCAAAAAGACACAGCATGTGCAGTTCTGCACGTCCAGAGTTACAGCACCAGTTGTGAGCATAAGATGTGGTGAGGAAATAAGAAGTATGGTGGAAACTATAAAATTCTCAGGTGACCATATTGACAGGAATTTAAACTTGAAAAAAACGCATTTTGGAAGTCCTAAAATAATTTAATTCAATCACATTTGCGGCACGAATCACAGCAAATCGTGGGGAGGGATAAAGATGTAACTTAACATATTTTCAATAATGTCATACGGAATAACGATCTGGAATGCCTGAACTTTACGAAAGAAAGCCTTCATCGCTCAAATATTTGCTGTAAAAATAATATATGGTATCATCCACAATCATCTTGTAGACGTCTGTCGAAGGAGGCATTTCACTACTGCTTCACAGTATATTTTTTCCCTCGTGAAGTTTGTTGTGAATAACTCACTACAGTTCAAAAGTAACAACGATGTAGATAATTATATTCATTATTCCACATTGAGGTTAACTTTAGCAAAAACCGTGGAATACAATACTGACACCAAAACAGTCTTGATCCCTTACCCTATGATACAGAATGTCTGACACACAGCAAAGTCAAATTTTAAAACGAACTGAACAAGTTTCTCCTTAACAATTCCTTCTATTCCGGAGAAAAAATTCTATTTTTGTAAAGTGTAAAAGGTGGTGGGCAGGGATTCCTAATTCACATCAATATTAAAAAACAAAAAAAAAAACATGAAAAAGACCTTGTGCATGTTCAGCATTCAGATATGAATGTGGAATGTGAACGCGAAATGGCCCCTTCCACATCACTACGATTAATCATACAAATCATCCATGTAACATGAAACTAACTAACTAACTACACGAACATACAAGAAAAATGTACAAGAATCGTGACACTTGCAGGTCGTATCCAATATCGCACTGCATTACCGTCAGCTGCTATGCAAACTTTGATTAGCGCTATCGCTTCCAACTGCGAGAGGTCATCATTTGCTATAGGACGTATTTCAGTCAAAGAGTTTTGTGTGCATACACACATAACGTGCATCTACATGTAAGCTCGCAAAATCACATCAGGTTCTGTTGTATGGGTTATGTTTTTGACATACTGTAGAGAGTGGTTAAATTTTATGGTAGCCCATGTTGCGATACAGTTCTTTGAGCTCGTCGCTCGTTATGTAAATTCGAAATCTATTCCAAATCGATTGCTTCAGACGCGAAATGCCTTGTTCGTCATAACCTAAAGTCTACGTAATAAAAATTGGTTCTAATGTACCATAACACTTCCCGCCACTTCATTGAATTGCTTGAAATTATCCATACTGTTCTTTCGCTTGCATTTACTATGTCACATTCCTTCGTTGGTTAAAAAAATTATTCGTATTTCATATCAAGGAATAGTCTCCAATGTATTAGAAGGAACTGTACAGGAAGACAGAGGAGACTGGAATACAATCAGCAAATAACGCAGGACTTTGGTTGCAAGTGCTGCTCTGAAATGAAGATGTCGCAGGAGAGCGTGTTTGGCAGCATCAAACCAGACAGACGCGTGAATACTCAAAACAAATAAATGTAAAAATTTAGCCGTCAGAAGTGACCGAGCGGTTCTAGGCGCTACAGGTTCGAATCCTGCCTCGGGCATGGATGTGTGTGATGTCCTTAGGTTAGTTAGGTTTAAGTAGTTCTAAGTTCTAGGGGACATGACCACAGCAGTTAAGTCCCATAGTGCTCAGAGCCATTTGAACATTTGTAAAAATTTAAAAATCAGTTAATCTTGCAAATCCTAATATGAGAGAACTGACTACTTTGATTCTGAAACTTTATTTAGAAAAATCTTTTGAAGCCCTTAGGATATTTCAGTCGAAACATGACGTCAATACGTGATTCTGGTAACCATCTTTACCTAAAAGATAATGTTTTACTTATGTTTAATTAATTGAAAGATCGATGCAGCACTTTCCCCTGACAAACTCCAATACAAACATAATCGTTTAACAAATATAACGGTAACATTCCTCTATATTTTTATTTTGGTATTTTTCTACTGATTTTTGGTTTTGTATATTTTTAGTCCATTCACGCCCTTTCAAACTGAGTCAATTAATGTATTATAAACGCAATTTGCAGGTGATGTTTGCCGTAAATTCTGATCCTATTAATGACCTATACGTTCACATTCTGCGTATCCTCAGTTACGAGAAATTGGTAGTGGTGAGTAAGAGCTGCAGAGAAAGCAAGAAGAGTTAAGAGACTTGCACCGTGGACCCATGTGCAACAAGAATGATCAGAAGTATTGATCGCCGGACCGATGGTTTGCCTGGAATTTGGAGGGAACAGCGAAGAGAGAAAGGGACAGCCAGATTCACAATTGTCGCAACTTAGGTTATTTGGCACAAACATAAATTTTTTCTTGAAACAATGCATGCAGCACTTCCAGAGTCATGTTTCCCGTAGCAGAAGTACGTTGTCGTTCGTACTTCCAGAACTCGCCATGCAAGAAAAAGTTGAGTTCCGATGAAGCGATGAAAACATTACAGAATGTTGAAATACTATATGGACACTTGGCAGGGCCCATGTACGGACGTGCTGCATCATTTTCGATGTGTGCGCACTGCAAGCCCACTGTCAAAAGCCGTTTTTTTTTTTTTTTGGTCATCAGTCTACTGACTGGTTTGATGCGGCCCGCCACGAATTCCTTTCTTGTGCTAACCTCTTCATCTCAGAGTAGCACTTGCAACCTACGACCTACGTCCTCAATTATTTGCTTGACGTATTCAAATCTCTGTCTGCCTATACAGTTTTTGCCCTCTACAGCTCCCTCTAGTACCATGGAAGTCATTCTCTCATGTCTTAGCAGATGTCCTACCATCCTGTCCCTTCTCCTTATCAGTGTTTTCCAAATATTCCTTTCCTCTCCGATTCTGCGTAGAACCTCCTCATTCCTTACCATATCAGTCCATCTAATTTTCAACATTCGTCTATAGCACCACATCTCAAATGCTTCGATTCTCTTCTGTTCCGGTTTTCCCACAGTCCATGTTTCACTACCATACAATGCTGTACTCCAGACGTACATCCTCAGAAATTTCTTCCTCAAATTAAGGCCGGTATTTGATATTAGTAGACTTCTCTTGGCCAGAAATGCCTTTTTTGCCATAGTGAGTCTGCTTTTGATGTCCTTCTTGCTCCGTCCGTCATTGGTTATTTTACTGCCTAGGTAGCAGAAATCCTTAACTTCATTGACTTCGTGACCATCAATCCTGATGTTAAGTTTCTCGCTGTTCTCATTTCTACTGCTTCTCATTACCTTCGTCTTTCTCCGATTTACTCTCAAACCATACTGTGTACTCATTAGACTGTTCATTCCGTTCAGCAGACCATTTAATTCTTCTTCACTTTCACTCAGGATAGCAATGTCATCAGCGAATCGAATCATTGATATCCTTTCACCTTGTATTTTAATTCCACTCCTGAACCTTTCTTTTATTTCCACCATTGCTTCCTCGATGTACAGATTGAAGAGTAGAGGCGAAAGGCTACAGCCTTGTCTTACACCCTTCTTAATACGAGCACTTCGTTCTTGATCGTCCACTCTTATTATTCCCTCTTGGTTGTTGTACATATTGTATATGACCCGTCTCTCCCTATAGCTTACCCCTACTTTTTTCAGGATCTCGAACAGCCGTAGTGGCCATATTATCCACAACTGTGCCACGTATTGTTCCATTCGGCTGAGCTTCAATCGCTTCATTGAAACTCCATATTCACACATGGATGACGAATAAGAGAAGAACGCACGATGACAGAGCCTTTCCTCTTTTTGGGAAGCTGCATAACACGCAACGTATCACGAAAATGCACTACTGGTCATTAAAATTGCTACACCACGAAGATGACGTGCTACAATCGCGAAATTTAACAGACAGGAAGAAGATGCTGTGATATGCAAGTGATTAGCTTTTCAGAGTATTCACACAAGGTTGGCGCCAGTGGCAACACCTACAACGTGCTGACATTAGGAAAGTTTCCAACCGATTTCTCATACACAAACAGCAGTTGACCGGCGTTGCCTGGTGAAACGTTGTTGCGATGCCTCGTGTAAGGAGGAGAAACGCGTACAATCACATTTCCGACTTTCGTAAGGGTCGAATTGTAGCCTACCGCGATTGCGGTTTATCGTATCGCAACATTGCTGCTCGCGTTGGTCGAGATTCAATGACTGTTAGCAGAATATGGAATCGGTGGGTTCAGGAGGCTAATACGGAACGCCGTGCTGGATCCCAACGGCCTCGTATCACTAGCACTCGAGATGACGAGCATCTTATCCGCATGGCTGTAACGGATTGTGCAGCCACGTCTCGATCCCTGAGTCAACAGATGGGGACGTTTGAAAGACAACAACCATCCGCACGAACAGTTCGACAACGTTTGCAGCAGAATGGACTATCAGCTCGGAGACCATGGCTGCGGTTACCCTTGACGCTGCACCACAGACCGGAGCGCCTGCGATGGTGTACTCAACGACGAACCTGGGTGCACGAATGGCAAAACGTCATTTTTTCGGATGAATCCAGGTTCTGTTTACAGCATCATGATGGTCGCATCCGTGTTTGGCGACATCGCGGTGAACGCACATTGGAAGCGTGTATTCGTCATCGCCATACTTGCGTATCACCCGGCGTGATGGTATGAGGTGCCATTGGTTACACGTGTCGGTCACCTCTTGCTCGCACTGACGGCACTTTGAACAGTGGACGTTACACTTCAGATGTGTTACGACCCGTGGCTCTACCCTTCATTCGATCCCTGCGTAACCCTACATTTCAGCAGGATAATACACGACCACATGTTGCAGGTCCTGTACGGGCCTTTCTGGATACAGAAAATGTTCGACTGCTGCCCTGGCCAGCACATTCTCCAGATCTCTCACCAATTGAAAACGCCTGGTCAATGGTGGCCGAGGAACTGGCTCGTCACAACACGCCATCCAAGCTCTGTTTGACTCAATGCCCAGGCGTATCAAGGCCGTTATTACGGCCAGAGGTGGTTGTTGTGGGTGCTGATTCCTCAGGATCTATGTATCCAAATTGCGTGAAAATGTAATCACATGTTAGTTGTAGTATAATATATTTTTCCGATGAATACCCGTTTATCATCTGCAATTCTTCTTGGTGTAGCAAATTTAATGGCCAGTAGTGAAGTTGGAAGAGCTAGAACACAGTGAGGGAGTGATATTGTTATGAAGCTCGATGTTCGTGCA
This sequence comes from Schistocerca serialis cubense, assembly GCF_023864345.2. Lineage (NCBI taxonomy): Eukaryota > Metazoa > Arthropoda > Insecta > Orthoptera > Acrididae > Schistocerca > Schistocerca serialis. Next base: position 219,816,409 of record NC_064639.1, on the reverse strand, counting down.
GTGATACGTACATTACGAAATTTAGCAGTGTAACACAGCGCGCTATAGTCTACGACAAATATTAATACGGAGGGGGAATGATTGGATGAAGTTTCATGTCATCTGCTTCCATTTCCGCTGCAATGAATTTGGATTTAGTGTCCACCCATACCGATTTTGAGCCTAAGAATCTCTCAAGAGGAATGCCGCGATGAGGCGTGGTGTCTGAGATAGTCTTAACGGTCTTCAATAGCGAATACTTTACAAATTGCAAAATATATTTAAACCGCTTTGTGCCGTCTCTAAGGAAAACTATTCCCTCCGCCATTAAATTATTTACAGTATTTACAGGACTGCCAATGAATCTGATGTACATTAAACTAATTTTCAATATTTACATAATTTCCAACACTTGTGCCATTTTCTTCTTCGCTGTAATTTCTGTGTGTATGCCATACAAGTTAGAAGTGATTGTTTCCGTCAATTTGGAGTTGTTTTAAACCTTTATAGTAGTCTTGTCAGCGCTAATTGCTGACTTCTTTCTTCTTTGCCGATCGAAATCTAAATTTAATCGGTCAAACTGGTGGCCGTCATGCTATGTGTCTTTCAGAATACTTTTTGCTAGTGAGTGAACATGGGCTGAACTTTTGATATTCATTTAATTACCTTTCGGTTACATCCTTCAGAGGCACTGTTAGTGCGACAGATGCAGTTCCACACATTTCTTGGCATACGCTGGTTTTCCAATCACTGGTCGAGAGATAGCCGTAGAAATCCTGAAGCTTTTATATTCCAGACATTCTTGAATTGACAGCCATCCTAAACAGACAGCCACTCATATTCGAATAAGCGCTTGAGCTCAACACATTCTTATTTAACAGTACATTTCTTTATTTTTCTCACTGCCAGGAACAAGGCTGAGTTTCCACGTACATAATCTCTGTTTCACAAAACAAACCTTTAGGTGATTGGACGACAGCAATTTCGAAGACCATCAAGAAAGACGCTGGGTCCCATTCAAGCACGTTGCTTTTAGTAGTTACACACGATCATAGTTTTTTCGCTTTTTGTTAGGTAGCAAAACGTAAACAGCTGGAGAAGTGTTTGTTTCTTCCCGAGAACTTGTAAGATCGGCGTGAAGTACAAACAACTGTCCAAACTGTTTGTTCGAACTCTTGAACGTTCTATGCACAAAGAACGATTCACAGCTTCATAAACATGAGATTTCTTTTTCGCTGGCAGACACCAATACTCTCTCATTTGATTCCCACTTGTCATCAGCAAATAAAAATTTGCTGTAATTATTTATCAGTAAATTGTTTTCTTGAAACACTATTCCGTCAGATTGCGTCGAATCTTGCGAGGGTCCCATTTATTTATCCTAATGCTGTGCAGAAATTGTTCCCCACTTTTATGTGATGTATTACTAGCTTCAAGTCCGCAGCTCGTGGTCGTGCGGTAGCGTTCCCGCTTCCCACGCCCGGGTTCCCGGGTTCGATTCCCGGCGGGGTCAGGGATTTTCTCTGCCTCGTGATGACTGGGTGTTGTGTGATGTCCTTAGGTTAGTTAGGTTTAAGTAGTTCTAATTTCTAAGGGGCTGATGACCATAGATGTTAAGTCCCTTAGTGCTCAGAGCCATTTGAACCATTTGAACTAGCTTCTAGCCCCGATTGAAGCTCTATTTCTTCAACGGAAATCAATGAAATTGTAGCAGTTGTTTCTTTTGCACGATTTCCTGCACTGTCAAATTTTTCTCACTTCATTTGCTTTGACGTGGAGTACAAACATGGCTAACCCCACCTAAACTGTGTTGATTTTAGTTGCTAGTCTTCCTCTGCATTTATTCCTTGTAAAGTGTACACAGCGCCAGTCAGTTACTCGTGTAGGACAGTAAAGACTTGCCTTTGGTGGTCTAGGTGAACTACCTTTTCACAACAGAACAAGGAATATTACTTGCCAGTCAGAGATCAACTGTAGTACTGATTTCTGGGAGAAAGCTCCGCATCATAGCAGATTGGTGTCCTGTCAGGGTTCTTAGTGCAAGAAGTAGCCTTTCTCAGTAGTACTTCGCAGGCAGCGACAAACAGCCCGCTGTATTGTACTTCGGGAACACGCTGTTCCACGGTTCACTAACTAAACTGTCATGGGCTCCCTAGAAATGTCAACACATCCTATCTCCGCACATGTGTTACTCCATACAAGTGTCATAAACTCATATTTCTTTCCAAATAGTACCTCATTTGTGGTATGTATCTTGAGAATCTGTCAGTCATAACTGACTGTGTCACGGTACCGCTTCTTCCGGAACCTTGTGCTTCTCTCCACTTAATTTCAAACAACGATACAGAGTTTTACTGACGAATTATCTTGATGGGTGGTAGAAAATACACATCTTTGCACGAGGGATGTTCAGAAACTAAAATTATAATACCCATACCCTTTCCATGGAACTGATTTTTTCGCTGTTGGTACCACTGTTGCGTATAGTAGCGCACATTGAAACGAATGAGTAGTCACTGTCATCAGTAGAGCCCCGAATCTTGTTGTGGTGACGTTTAAAGGTGAACACTGTCATTCTGTTTCCCGCCAAGTGCGAAGTGCTCGCTGTGATACGCGGCCTGAATGCCAACGGCATGAGGGCTGCCACCATTCATCGCGAAATCGTGTCAGTGTATGGGGAGGACTTTGTGTCACGGCAACACGTGACAAAATGGGTACAAAATTTCACTTCCGGAATAACGGAAATTCACGATGAAGAGAGACGTGGACGCTCGTCCGACGTGACTGATGAACTGCTGCAAAAACTTAAAGAGCATAATCGTTTTGATCGTTGTTAATCACTGATGACGTGGACGAACTGTGTCCTGACGTTTCTCGCACCGTTGTTCATGAAATCGTGAGCGATTGCCTAGTATACCGCAGGTTATCTGAGCGCTGGGTTCCGAAGATGTTTGCTGCAGAATACAAAATCAACAGAGTCAAGGCCGCGCGAGAGTTTATCGATTGTTTTGCGAGTGACGGAGAGACTTCTTTCGAGTGCATAGTGGCGCTTGATGGAACACTGAGTTTACCACCATACTCAAGAAACAAGCGACAATCAATGCACACTCATTCCCCTAAAATTAAAAAAAAAGAAACCAAACCGGAATCAACTTGAAAAGTCATGGAAACCGGATTCTGGGACAGAAAAGACGTCCTGCTTGTGGAATTCTTGCCTAGAGGCGAAACAATAAACTCTGCACGAGACTGTGAGGCCCTCAAGAAAATCCGCAGAGCCGTACAGAACAAACGCCGTGGAATGCTAACGAAGGAATTCCGCCTCATTCATGACTGCACTAGGCAGCACTCTCCTCGAGCGACGCAAGAGTTGCTGACCTCATTTCGTTGGAATCTTTTAAATTAACCCTCTCACAGACGCTATGTCGCGGCTAATGAGTGTCATTCACTTCCCAAATTGAAGGAATATGTGGGTAGAAAACACTTTTCCGACCACTAGGAGGCGAAAATCGAATTGGAGAATTGGTTTAAAGAGGTTGCTCGAGACATCTATTTCAGTATCATTTGTAGTGGTTTTTATCCATTCGACCTCGTGTGTTTACCTTGTTAGTGTTGAATGGGAACGGCTTTCGGTAATGCGTTTTATCTGACAAAAAAAGTGAACAGTTCAGCTTATGTTATTTATGCTACTAAGGAACTATACCAGAATGCGGAAAACAATACTAGTTGCACGTTTCCTGTCCAATGGTTACCAATACCAACAAAAATTTGATTTTCACTATTACTGGTAATTTTTGATCGAATTTAAAAATTTGAAATCGTGTCATAATCTACTCTTTATCAGCCATAATCTTATTTCCAAAGTTTAACGCAATAAGACAAGTACCACAGTTAGAAACTGTGTGTTTCTCTTGAGGCATAACTCACGGCGCGAAAATGCAGGGACTTTACTCACCCAGTATTTGCGAGTGAGAGGACTTAGCGGCTTCCAACACACTTTAACCATAATTTGGAACCTTTAGGAAGCTACACTCACTACAAAATGACGAAAAGAGTGAAAATTATCACTTACTACATTTTCATTGCCCTCGTAGTAAAAATTCAGCATCAGACGCGGCGTTTCAGTTTATTACTTCTTTACTAGCGACTCTATTCGCAACACAGATTGCAGACAGCAGCCGCATATAGCAGTAAACGTACTTGCAAAATCATACCACTGTACAACACGTAGTTCGGGAGATTTCACATTTAGATACGTGAAAAACTACCTTCTGCTAAAAATGGCGCATGCAGGCATGTATAAGGTGAGCAAGTAATTTTGATTTTTGTAAGCTGTCGATGCGTAGTCTGATATATTCTTAGTCGAAGTGTTGTAGGTGATGGACGAATTCAGTAGTGCTCTGTTGACTTATGGTTGTATCTGCTCGATGAAGAAAGATCTATTTTAAAGGACAATAGGGATAAATGTCATGTATACATTGAAAGGCAAAAAGAATTTTTTTGGTTTATAGAAATTTTTTATTAACACTGTAGCCTTTGTGAGTCATTGTTCACTTCGTTAAGCATAGTATTTCTCAGACCAATCTTATTTTGAAAGATCATGCGAAGTTTTACTCTTTCTTTCTTAATACGTACTTCATTCTAAAATAGTTGTCTTGGAATATCATTTCAGAGGAAAAGTTACTCTTCCCCATCCCACTCTATAAAGAAGGTTTATCACAACTCATTGCCACATCTCACCACGTGGTATGCAACAGCCTGGATACTGTTTTGAAATTTCATTTAAAAACAGAAACCTTGCTTAGCCATTGCCCGCTTGTTGTTTGCAGGTTTTCATCAAGAAATCTGAAACAATGTTGTCAAGACGCGAGGCAAATATAAATTTTGATTCGGGCCAGATAATAGTTTTATTTCAGTTGCATATTTAATATAAAAACGATTTGTATTCAGACCAGTTATATTTCAATCCATGTTACCTTGTGTTTGGTGAAAGATTATCATATAGTTTTAAACAGGATAACGGTTTGTGTGTTTTGTTAATAGGTAGACTTTTTATAGAGTGGGAGGTAAATTTTGGCTAAATTTCACACAGAAACACATAGTGGGGAACTTACAAATGACGTTTTAATTTATTACTGCTTTACTTCTAACACTATTCGCAACACACTTCGCAGACAGTATCTACATACATCACTGAAACTACCCACGAAAGTATATCACTATACGACAAATATTTCAAGAAATATGACACCATAAACATCGAGATGCGTCAAGAACATGCTTTTGCCTGAAACAGGGCGCAGATTACCCGGAGCATAATCATCTCTTACTTAGAGGACTTAGCGCTTGCAACAAACTGTAAGCATAATTTCGAACCTGTTCTACATTTTTTCTCGCTAACTATCTTCAAGAGAAATATTTAACACGTTAAGTGATTTGTAAAGCAAACAGGCGTTTGAAGCTGTTTTATGCATGGGAGTTGGATTCTTTAAAGAATCTGGGGTTTACTGGTCATTATCTAAAAGACGTATTCGATAATAGATGGAAATATGCACTGGTAGAAGAATAAAAAGATGAAATACGTTCTGCTTGTTCAAAAGGAATTTTTTATATTTTTCATTTATTTATTGACTCTCGGAATATGCCCATACAGCCATCTCAACAATGGAAAGGTTATATTACAGCTTGTTTTGTCGTTAGTTTAAGTGGTACCATGGTACTTAGTTACACAGGCTTAATAAAGGACAGATTCCGACATAAAACAAATTTTACATCTACAGTGAACTGAAGGAAGTAAACAAAATAAACAAGGCGAAAATGTAACACAGGATACCACAGAGGTAGTACGACGTGTGACCAGAAAAGGGAACTTTTGTTTTTCTTAAGGAATCTTTGTTTATTCATCAATATCAACCTCGTTTTCTTCACAGTTATTCTGTTTTTATCTCATCAATGGTGCGAAACGACGACCTTTTATGGTTCTCTTCAGCTCTAGGATAGAAATAAGTCGCAGGGAAGTCCGCCGAATGTGGTGGCTGAGGCAACATAACAAGCATTAAGGTTTGAGCGGGAGTATTATCGTCATGCAATTTCCAAGAGTGGCTTTGCCATAATTCAGGTAGTATTTCTTACTGACAGTGTGACCATATACCTGGAACTCGTCAGGCACTATCGCATTTTAATCGAAGAAAACAGCGAGAGGAACCTTCACATGTGATCGAACTTGTGGATTTTTTTTTTTCGGTGTTCGCTTTTCAGGCAGTTTCCATTGGCACAAGTGGGTCTTGGTCTCGACATCATACCTACGAGGGGCGTTAGAAAAGTCCGAGCAAAAATAAAAACTACTGACGTGTTTGGAGTAAACCTTTTTTATTTTTCGACATAGTCTCCTTTTAGACTTACACACTCCGTCCAACGCTGTTCTAATTTGTTGATCCCTTCCGAATAATAGGAATTGTACAAGTCTACAAAATAGCTATTAGTTGCTGCAATCACCTCCTCGTTTGAATAAAATCTTTGTCCCGCCAGCCATTTCTTCAAATTGGGGAACAAATAGTAGTCCGAGGGAGCCGTCTGGAGAATAGGGGGGATGTGAAACGAGTTTGAATCCTATTTCCATTAATTTTGCAACCACAACTGCTGAGGCGTGTGGTGGTGCATTGTCGTGATGGAAAAGGACTTTTTTCCGGTCCAATCGCCGGCGTTTTTCTTGCAGCTCGGTTTTCAAACGGTCCAATAACGATGAATAATAAGCACCTGTAATAGTTTTACCCTTTTCCAGATAGGCGATGAGGATTATCCCTTGCGAATCGCAAAATACAGTCGCCATAATCTTTCCGGCCGAAGCAATGGTCTTCGTCTATTTTGGTGCAGATTGTCCCTTGGTAACCCATTGTTTAGATTGTTGTTTGGTCTCAGGAGTATAGTAATGTATCCATGTTTCATCCACAGTGACAAAACGACGCTTAAAATCCTGTGGATTCTTCCTGAACAGCTGCAAACAATCCTCGCAACACTTCACACGATTCCGTTTTTGGTCAAGCGTGAGCAATCGCGGAACCCATCTTGCTGATAGCTTTCTCATGTCCAAATGTTTATGCAAAATATTATGTACCCGTTCATTTGAGATGCCCACAGCACTAGCAATCTCATGCACTTTAACTCTTCTGTCATCCATCACCATATCATGGATTTTATCAATGGTTTCTGGAGTCGTGACATTCACAGGACGTCGAGAACGCTCAGCGTCACTTGTGCCAATCTGGCCACTCCGAAAATTTTGAAACCACTTATAAACTGTTCTTATCGAAGGTGCAGAGTCACCGTAATGTTTATCAAACTTCTCATTAGTCTCCTGAGGCGTTTTGCCTTTCATAAAGTAATATTTAATCACCACCCGAAATTCTTTATCGTTCATTTTTTGAAAATCACTCGGTTTCCTTGATTCACACGAATGCCAAACACAAAGAAATAGACCAATATGGCTGAAACATGGTGTGCGTTCTTTCCAAAGATGCTACTAACTAAACATAACCTAGATACGCACCGGTGGTGCCATCTCTCGGACTTTGCACGGACTTTTCAAACGCCCCTCGTATATACCCACTTATCGTCACCTGTTATAAACTTCTTAGAAGTTCTGGATAGTTGTCGACTTCTCTCAGCAACATCGTTTTTGGTCGAACTTCAACAATTTCGGAACAAAAATTGGTGCTACACGTTTCATACACTAAACATTCGAAAATTGCTTGGCATGAGCCAAACGAATATGCCATCGACAGCAACCAATCGACAGCAACCACTCTGGTGGTCATTAGGCGATTTTGCAGAACCATTTTATTTACTTGTTCCACACTGACAGTAAATCATGTGCTACGCTCTCCAGAGCTGTAGTCTTCAACGTCTTCTCGATCCTCTTTGAAACATTTATGCTATTCGTAAACTCTTCTTCTGCTCATAGTAGATTCACCAATAGCCACAGTCAACTCTCCGAATGTGGCGCTGCACTTTATTCCACTTTCAAGTAAAATTTAATACAAATACTTTCATCTCTCTCTTTCGAAAATAAAAATTCGCCGAGCACTCTAAAACACATATAGCGTTTTCGACTGTGAACAAGAACTAAATATTCCAAACACCTGAAAATGCAAACATACATCAGAAACATGTCCACCAAAACAATAAAAAAATTGAAATCTGAATATAAAGCACGCAAAATTAAAAAAAAAAGTTCCCGTTACTTTTTGTTCACGCCTCGTATGTTATCAAAGTCTTGCTGGTAACAAAATAAGAAATGATAAAGTGCTGTTAGTACACGTCTGGGATATTCCCATTTCAATTCACACCTATTACTATGTTTCTAGTTTAGCAATAAAATGTGCTTTTGTATGTCCAGTAAGAATTGTTTCGAATGCTACGGACCGAGAACTGAATATTTGTGAAGTACCTTCTAGACAGAATATGAGGCAATATGCAGCCATAATAATAGATTCAGTAGTATTCAAACACATACATATAGGAGCTACGCAGTGAAATCGATTTATAGATTTATAGGATAAGCGTTCCGTTTCCTGTTGGGTAGCACTTGGGAGTAGAGTCAGTTAATTGTGTTTTGGTCCTCCCTTGGCATTCTAATCCCCAAGATCTATATTCGCCTCCTAGATGACGTCCCATTCTATTGCGAGTAGGTCTTCAGCTGTTGCCCACTCCACGCAGATTTCGTCATACAGCCCTATGACTCACAAACCTCCTCCGAATAGCTTGCACGGTCGGGGAACCCGGTGCACTGGCTAAAACTAGCTACCCTGCTAGAGTGGTGCGCACATAAAGTCTGGATTACGTCGGAGCGAACACGAGCGAACGAGCTTCAGCTCTCTTGCGTAAACGGTAGGCGAGTGCGAGCGAGCAGTATATTGGTCGTATTCGGTTCGCATTCGGGGGTGCTTGCTCTTGTTCCCGTAATTGTCGGTCTTCCAGCGAACTTTCAAAGGAAGTTCGAGCCCTCACCGCTTCGGCACAAGTAGTACGTGGAGCGTTCGTCTGCTGTTATATTGCGAACTGATTTTGTTATTTAGGAGCTACGTGGGCGATGGAGTGCTCAGATGAGTACGTAATGTTGCTAATAAAAGAATATAGATATCACAGTAGTTCATGGCCTCCAAGAGACCACAGCACAAAATAACCCAACAAGATGAAATACACTGATGGAAGAAAATCGCAACACACAAAAAAAATTAATGTAGGGTACTGAAATTTCCAATTTGTACAAAAAGCAGATGGCAGTTATAAGAGTCGAGGGACATGAAAGGGAAGCAGTGGTTGGGAAGGGAGTGAGACAGGGTTGTAGCCTCTCCCCGATGCTATTCAATCTGTATATTGAGCAAGCAGTAAAGGAAACTAAAGAAAAGTTCGGAGTAGGTATTAAAATCCATGGAGAAGAAATAAAAACTTTGAGTTTCGCCGATGACATTGTAATTCTGTCAGAGACAGCAAAGGACTTGGAAGAGCAGTTGAACGGAATGGACAGTGTCTTGAAACGAGGGTATAAGACGAACATCAACAAAAGCAAAACGAGGATAATGGAATGTAGTCGAATGAAGTCGGGTGATGCTGCGGAAATTAGATTAGGAAATGAGACACTTAAAGTAGTAAAGGAGTTTTGCTATTTGGGGAGCAAAATAACTGATGATGGTCGAAGTAGAGAGGATATAAAATGTAGACTGGCAATGGCAAGGAAAGCGTTTCTGAAGAAGAGAAATTTACTAACATCGAGTATAGATTTAAGTGTCAGGAAGTCGTTTCTGAAAGTATTTGTATGGAGTGTAGCTATGCATGGAAGTGAAACATGGACGATAAATAGCTTGGACAAGAAGAGAATAGAAGCTTTCGAAATGTGGTGCTACAGAAGAATGATGAAGTTTATATGGGTAGATCACATAACTAATGAGGAGGTATTGAATAGAATTGGGGAGAAGAGGAGTTTGTGGCATAACTTGACTAGAAGAAGGGATCGATTGGTAGGACATGTTCTGAGGCATCAAGGGATCACCAATTTAGTTTCGGAGGGCATCATGGAGGGTAAAAATCGTAGAGGGAGACCAAGAGATGAATACATTAAGCAGATTCAGAAGGATGTAGGCTGCAGTAGGTACTGGGAGATGAAGAGGCTTGCACAGGATAGAGTAGCATCGAGAGCTGCATCAAACCAGTCTCAGGACTGAAGACCACAACAACAATGAAATTTCGGGAATGCGTTTGTCTACGTAACATATTTAAGGGATTAACATTGTAAAATCGCAGGTTATTGTAAGCTCGAGATAAGACACCGCAAATGTGAAATGCTGCTACATTAATAACAGGTGTAGTCGCCAGAATGTTGAATGAAAGAATGCAATCGTGCATGCAGTGTGTTGAACAGTGCCGTATGTCAGTTTGTCGGATACGGGTTCCATACCAAGCCTTTCTGCAATATCGCAAATTATTTAGTACATTTTTGTCTGGTAGCCTGTGACCGGCTCTACGTACATGTCACATTTCAGCAACCATTTCATTATCTTCCTTACATACTTAAATAAAATTTTAGTAGTACTTCTCACATGCCACTGGGGATCCTGGTAGTACTACACATATGCCACTGGGGACATCAGGGGCCATCTGAAGACTAGCACCTATTGAAATGTGACACAATTGCTAACGCAAATGTCTCCAGTTGCTAATAACTGAACTAGAGTGTATTCTTTTTTTTTTTATTAACCCTTAGCAGTAATTTATTGTGTTTCTACATGTACAGGTAACTTTCATTGAAATAAATAAAATAAGCATGAACATGTAACATTTTAAAAATATGAAAACAGGAAGAAGCACGAAAGCAGTATTTGAATACTCGTACAGAACAGTAAATGCGTTTTCGTAAAAGCAGTCGATAATGGTCATAGCTTCAGGCTATGGAGGCAAAGTGGGCAGGGTTCGAATACCGAGGCCTGCTCTACGTCAACTTGCGCTGTCAGCTGACGGCCACTAGCTGCTGTAAAAAAATAATGCAAGCGCGGCGACGCTGAGCTTGATGCCGAAGCAGACTGTTTAATATCATTAGTCTCTCCGTCATTGGTGAGCTTGGTTTCGATCTTATCCGCAACCCTTCCATCTGTGGCCGCTTCACCTGAAATAACTTTCCTTTAACATATCGTATATCTGCAATCCACAGGGCCGGCCGGAGTGGCCGAGCGGTTCTAGGCGCTTTAGTCTGGAACAGCGCAATCGCTACGGTCGTAGGTTCGAATCCTGCCTCGTGCATGGATGTGTGTGATGTTCTTAGGTTAGTTAGGTTTAAGTAGCTCTAAGTTCTAGGGGACTGATGACCTAAGATGTTAAGTCCCATAGTGCTCAGAGCCATTTGAACCATTTTTTGCAATCCACAGGGAGACGTCACCCGTACCGTCATACAAGCCGTGCAGGACAGAATAATAAAATTATGAGTTCTCCGAAAACTCCTCGCCCTAGTAGCACAATGAGTGAACAAAGATTGACGGAGCTCTGGTTTAGCTAGGGCAGTCCACCATACCAGAGTGGTAAGTATCTTTGAGCGAATCGATGACTACGATCCCACACATAGTGTATCACATCATCGAGACGAGTGCCTCCCAAGTGAGCGACATACAGGGTGTTACAAAAAGGTACGGTCAAACTTTCAGGAAACATTACTCACACACAAAGAAAGAAAATATGTTATGTGGACATGTTTCCGGAAACGCTTATTTTCCAAGTTAGCGCTCATTTTATTACTTCTCTTCATATCACATTAATCATGGAATGGAAACACACAGCAACAGAACGTACCAGCGTGACTTCAAACACTTTGTTAGAGGAAATGTTCAAAATGTCCTCCGTTAGCGAGGATACATGCATCCACCCTCCGCCGTATGGAATCCCTGATGGGTTGATTTAGTCCTGGAGAATGGCGTATTGTATCACAGCCGTCCACAATACGAGCACGAAGAGTCTCTACATTTGGTACCGGGGTTGCGTAGACAAGAGCTTTCAAATGCCCCCGTAAATGAAAGTCAAGAGGGTTGAGGTCAGGAGAGCGTGGAGGCCATGGAATTGGTCCGCCTCTACCAATCCATCGGTCACCGAATCTGTTGTTGAGAAGCGTACGAACACTTCGACTGAAATATGCAGGAGCTCCATCGCGCATGAACCACAAGTTGTGTCGTATTTGTAAAGGGACATGTTCTAGCAGCACACGTAGAGTATCCCGTATGAAATCATGATAACGTGCTCCATTGAGCGTAGGTGGACGAAACTAAAATGAGCTCTAACATGGAAATTAAGCGTTTCCGGACACATGTCCACATAACATCTTTTCTTTATTTGTGTGTGAGGAATGTTTCCTGAAAGTTTGGCCGTACCCTTTTGTAACACCCTGTATAACATCCAATGGGAACGGAATAGTTTTAACGGTTGCTGATCAAGTTGGAGAGCAGCGACCAAGGCACACTGATCAGAAAAACTAGCAGGGATAGGGTCGACTGCAAGAATGCAATCGCGCATCCAATCCGGTAAGTAGAATCGGTCAATCCTGTTACTCGAAGCTGCAGTGAAATACATAAATTTAGCGAATGTCGCATGTTTACACTCTCAAACATCATTCGCGTGCAGCAAGCGTATCAACTCCTTTAAATCCCGACGGAAATTAAAACGTGGAGACTGATCAACAGACGCAGGACACAGATAAAATCACAAGCCAACATAGACCCAAGGACGCCTACGTAACATATAATTAATCTCCTCTTTAGGAAAGCGCGAACTTTCCAGTGTGCGACCAGAATCAGATGGTGCATATCAGACACCAAGATGAGGTCAAGAAGTCTGCAGCCTATCCGTCTGGTAGACTCAAGCACCTCTACCTCAGCGACAGGAATGCCTTCCCGAAAGATTCGAAATCCAGCCTGAATGAAATTGGTTAATAGAACTTCTTGCAGGAACACGATATTCATATAGAAATCATATATAAACTGAAGAAGCGAAGCTAGGGGCAGCTCTGATTCCAGTCGGTTGACCTTTAAGGGGAGCCGGAAGGAGCCATATCCTCCATGTTAATTCTAGGAAATAGAAGGAACATTTTTTCTAAAACCATTAAACATATTGCTCTGAAATTTGAACTACATGTTCAGTGAATATTTCTCTAAAAAGTTATAATGCCATGTTAAGAAATACTTATTGGTTTTTGTTTTACAATTTTTTTAAACAGATGCTTATTTTTTTCTAAAATTTTGCACTTTTTCTTCTATAACTCTTAAATTATAGACTTTTTTTTACAATTTATTATAAAAATGAAGGAAATGAAGTAGACAATATTGTGTATAAATTTCATTGATATACTGTTAGCAATTTTTTAGAAAATGTTCCTCAAACATGAAAATTTTAAAGTTACAGGAAATGGCATCCAAAGATTTTTAATACATTCCTGCCCCATATGATGGATTATCTGCATCCTCTTGTTTTTCCAGTGTTAGTTTCCTTTTCACTGGTCTTTTCTTCCCTTTTGCTCCATGTTGTTGGCCTTTGTCTCTTCTTCCTGCACCTCTTAGTCTTTCTTCATCAATTAGGCGCATTGTGGAAATGGTGTTGAGTCCTGGTTGGAAACCTAAACGTTTCAGCACATCACATTTGATAATGTTTCCTTCATTGTATGTTGCCAATGCATCATACACTCCAAAATAAAATGTTTTTATCTGCACAGACATTCTTTTGGAAATCCTAATCCAATTTAAATTCTTTACGCTTTCATTTGGATTTTGTGTTTCCCCAGTGGTTTTTCAAGTGCTATTGCTCTGTGTGTTTTTATACTGTGGCCAACATTTAAATTGTGTGTGTGACTTCAGTGTATTTTAAGTGCCCCACAAATCACCGACTATGTTATTTTAACTGTATCTCTACTTTTTAACTCTCCCCCAATGAACGTCCCCGTATTAGTGTATATTTTAGCTTCCATTGTCTCTATTTACTGTGTTTTTGGTATTTTAATCCGACTTTAGGGTCTAGTGGACTATTTTATATGGCTGCCAAACACAAGTCAAAACACACGGTATAGCGTTTATGTTTACCGATATGAACAGTCACGTTTCACAGAGATAAAGCCATACAACGTTGGAAAACAAAACACTGTCTAATTCCGCAGAGATACCCTGCTTGCAGCCAGCTAGCGCCGCTGTCAGAGGTGACATACCAAGTCGCTACAACCGTTTACGCTGCGCGTCAACTTTTCAGCGATAAAAAACACACTTAGAATTCACTTAGAAGGATGAAACTTGATTTGTTTTATTCAGAAAACTCCAAAAATTTTATAATGAAAAAAAAAAACAAAAAAATGTTAATTTTGTCATTTTCATCGTTCCGGCTCCCCTCAATGTGACAAATGTATATGCTTGAGCCATCAATTAAACTAAAATCACAGAGATAGCAACAGAGCAGTATGACTATCCAAACAGTTTCCCATCACAGTTCAATGACGAACCCGAGAGCGGGGTGCTAGTCCCGGCCGCAACTGAATACACTCGGTTGTTCTGCGCGCCGCTGCATGTTCCAGCTGGACACGTTGTTTACGCGACTGCTACGGTCGCAGGTTCGAATCTGCCTCGGGCAGATGTCCTTAGGTTAGTTAGGTTTAAGTAGTTCTAAGTTCTAGGAGACTGATGACCTCAGATATTAAGTCCCATAGTGCTCAGAGCCATTTGAACCATTTTGAACGTTGTTTACGCTGGCTGCATGGCGCAATAGGCGCTGCAGTCGGCGGCTAGACTGATCTTGCACTACTTCCATACCTATCTGTGACATCCCAGGGTCGGAGGCTTGTCCCACGGAAGGGTCACTCTGCAAGGCGAGACGACTCTCTAAAAGGGAGCAATCAGAGTGGATCTCAGAGACAGCGGGAGCCAAATTTGGATAACAACTTCCGCAATAGGAGTCGCAACAGGCGGAAAATCACGATCCCCACCGTCGACAGGAGGGGGAGGTTGAGGAGGGCATTGCTCTTCTACCGACTGTATTTGTGGTGGAGGCTGAGAAGGCAATGACTCCGACAACACTCGCTCCAGGGCGGCTCCCTTGGATCCGCTACTGCTGTAGCAGAAATACCAGAGACTGCCTCTCCGGTCTCCACATCGCCAGGGCTATGTGGTACTACAATACTTGTTGGCTCAGGGGTGTGTGGGGCAGGGGAAAGCACAGCTAAATCATTACCATCTAAGAATAAATAGTATTTTCATTTGTTTCATAACGGAACACAGTGCGAGAAATCTAACGGGAGATAATTTGAATTCAATGTGATGCACAATGAATGGTCCGCCCTCCCATCAAGTAGTAATCGACACCCCATACGGTTTCGTTACGAGAAAGAGATCGCTAGGTTTGTAATGATCCTCTTACTAATTTTTCTGGTGCACTTACTTATTTCTAAGCCCGTCCGGTTAGCCGTGCGGTCAAGCGCACTGCTTTCCGAGCGGGGTGGCGTGCCGGTCCCCGGGCGGATTAGTGTCGAGGTCTGGTGTGCCGGCCAGTCTGTGGATTGTTTTTAAGGCGGTTTTCCATCTGCCTCGGCGAATGCGGGCTGTTTCCCCTTATCCACCACAGCTACATTATGTTGGCGATTGCTGCGCAAACGCTTTCTCCACGTACACCATAATTACTCTAACACGCAAACCACTGGGGGCCGAACCGCACAGTAACCCTAGGTTCGGTGTGGGGCGGCGGTAGGGTGAGACGACTGCTGTAGCCTGTTGTGGGGCTGTTGTGTACCACTGCGGCTACGGCGGGGACGGAGCCTCTCTGTCGTTTTTAGCTCCCCAGTTCAATACAATACAATACAACACAATACAATACTTATTTCTAACACAACATGCCATTCGTGTTTATAATGGTGAGAAAACGTACCTTAAATACGGTAACATCTATTGTGAGAAAGAAGAAAAGCGACACAAAAAAACTGGGCCCCAGTATTGCAGCGATTATATCGTAAATGGTAATATTTATTTTAAGTGATACAGATTGAATTCCTGAGATGAACTTTGTTTGGTATTGGTTGCTGATACGACCTTTTTATTAAGCTTTAGAAACTTACGACAAAATAATTTAAATTTTAAACCTTAAATAACTTTTTTATGTAGCTACTTGCCATTGTAAACTGCGCACTCCATACATGCTGCTGAATCTGCATACACTTAATTTCTATGGCGATAGCAAAAAAACTCGACTGGCATCAGCCTCATCGCTATGACGGATGCTTGATGTGTTACTGTCACTATCACTGCTACTGACTTTTGCAAAACAGTTTTACTCTGGCTCTCCCCATGGTCTTCAACGATGTTTGACGGGCCATATTAAGTCTATTGGATAGAAATTGAAGTGGCACGGTGGTAACCTAACGATTCTACGACCATATGTTTTTGCCAGTTCGTCGATTTTATATTTGGAGAACTGTGGTTTATACAGATACTTTTTTGCGTAATCTCCATTTTTTTAAGATTATCATTTACGTCGACGTCGCGACGCTGAGGCGAGTCAGTCAGTTCCTCCTTCCGCTTTCCCATGGTACATGTCCTAAAAACAACAAATAAATGCTAAGGAGTATTATCTAGAACAATTGTTGATGTTTTTCCCAAATTTGGTTCAAAAATGGTTCAAATGGCTCTGAGCATTATGGGACTCAACTGCTGAGGTCATAAGCCCCCTAGAACTACTTAAACCTAACTAACCTTAGGACAACACACACATCCATGCCCGAGGCAGGATTCGAACCTGCGACCGTAGCGGTCTTGCGGTTCCAGACTGTAGCGCCAGAACCGCTCGGCCACCAGCGGCCGGCCCCAAATTTGGTACTGGTGATTCTGCGAATGACTTTGTTCATTTCTTCATGATAATCTGCTGTATTTTTTGATATAAAAAGCAAGAGACTGTTAGGGAGAAAACCCAGTGAGATGCCTACATGAAGAAAAATAGGTCTGTCATCCTTGCAGGAAGGTTTTGCCACTGTTCCATTACTTGTGCCGTCTGCCCAGGCCTGTTCTACAGGGTGACTAAAACTGGCTCCTGTTTCACCAAGCCGCACCACTCCGTCCATATATATATATATATATATATATATATATATATATATATATATATATATATATATATATATATATATGGATGCTGCTGAATCTGCACACACTTAATTTCTATGGCGATAGCAAAAAAACTCGACTGGCATCAGCCTCATCGCTATGACGGATGCTTGATGTGTTACTGTCACTATCACTGCTACTGACTTTTGCAAAGTATAGATATGGACATGACCTTCCGCACAAGATGCTTCATGTTTTTAAATATTTTAGCGATGACAAACCTTTCTTAGTGTGTTGATTTTTATCCACTTGGCAGCTTGTGCGAAAGGTTCAGAGTAAAATGAAAACGTTTTCGACTAGATATTTATAAGACCTGAATATGACAGCAAAGTCTGTCGAAACCGGTTAAATAAATAAATATTTTATGCGATCTTGGCTGTTGAATGGTTTTTAACAATTAAAACAGGTCGCCCTTCAGTACTCTCACAATGAGAAAATTCAATTATACTCAAAGCTTACCTTGTTAGCAGAAAGCGGGCTACCATTATGTTCTTCAGTCTCGAAGTAGGCACATAACGTGCAATCCATTTCTCTCGTCTGACCTCCGTATTTGTCCGGGTGCGTCAGAATCTTGTTCGCCGATGTCATGCTTGCATTGAGGTTGATGCCCGTCAGTTTCAACACATTTTCTAAGGTAGAGTACAAATGGTGCGTTCATTGTGTCAGTGATTATATTTGCAATTAACTGTAACTAAAGTGAATAAAAAAGTACACAGTAATATGATTGTATTCCTATTATCTCCTTGCGCTGCCGGAAATCCTCTGGTCCAGAGAACGACGTGGAACTTTTCCATCATATCTTCCAACCAGCTTCCTTCTGATATTGTTCAGTACCACACAAAAGATAAAAAGGCAACGAGTGGCCTACCGGGACCATCCGACCGCCGTGTCATCCTCAGAGGGGGATGCGGATAGGAGGGGCGTGGGGTCAGCACACCGCTCTCACGGTCGTTATGATGCTATTCTTGACCCAAGCCGCTACTATTCGGTCGAGTAGCTCCTCAATTGGCATCACAAGGCTGAGTGCACCCCGAAAAATGGCAACAGCGCATGGCGGCCTGGATGGTCACCCATCCAAGTGCCGACCACGCCCGACAGCGCTTAACTTCGGTGATCTCACGGGAACCGGTGTATCCACTGCAGCAAGGCCGTTACCACTCAAAAGATAACAGTAACAAAAACTAAAATAATAACTGCTACAGTCGTAAAAACAAACACAAACGAAGTCATAGGTTACAACGACCACGCAGGATAGCAAGCTGACAAACTGAAGCACAGTGCAAGAGGGAAGAATTGTGGCGGTTGAGGTGAAGGTTTGGTAACTTCGGGTATTTGCTGCGGCTACGAGTCTCATCGGATTGGCCAGATGGGGACCGTGCCTCCTACGTGGGCTTCCCCTCTACTACTTCTCTTTTAGTTGTCTGTCCAAAAGTAATTATGAACAAACCTTTCTTGGAGTCATCAGTCTTCTGACTGGTTTGATGCAACCCGCCACGAACTCCTCTACTGTGCCAAACTTCAGAATAGCTCTTGCAACCTACATCATCAGTTATTTGATGGATTGATCCCAATCTCTGTCTTCCTCTACTATTTCTACCCTCTACAGCTCCCTCTAGTACCATGTAAATTATTCCCTGATGTCATAAGAGATGGCCTGTAATCACGTCCTTTCTTGTAGTCAGTGTTTTCCATACAGAGTGTTTCCGTAAAGAGCGTTAAAAAATGTAACAGGACATAGAAGATGCTCCACTGACCAATTTGAGGCAGGGAACCTGTGGTCGGTGAAGCCAGCTTAAGGAGTTAACACGAATAAAATCACATTACTGTGTTTTGCATTAGTTACAGTTAACTTCAAATACCATCACTAACAAAATGAACTTACCATTTGTACTGTATCTTAGAAAATGTGTTTACATTGGCGAACAAGATTCTGACGCACCCTGACAAATATCCCTGGTGTGTTTCGAATCACACCACGGTACAGCTACAATTCTGCCTTCTAATTCCATCTCCGTATCCACTGGGGTCTCATACACAAGTGACTTTAGATACACCATAGAAAATAATCAAGGGGGTTCAGGTTAGGTAACCGCAGGCCGTGGAATAGGACAGCATTGAGATGGTTGCGGACATCGGCACTGAAGTGCGGCGGTCCACGATCATGTTGAATCCACGTCCTCTCTCGACACGATACAATGTAAATCCGATACAACAGAGCCACCTTATGGACAAGTAAACTAAACAAATCCCATATCATGACTTCCTTGTAATCAGGCTAGTCGTATTCATTTCCTTGCAGAATATAAACGATGTACAAGTAAATTGTGGGGTACTGCCCACTCGCCTCTTATGGGTTGCCTGAAGGATGCTGCTTTCGCGGATCGCTATACAACATTTCAAACAAATCATATAAATGGTTTTTATTACAATAAAGTAGATTGACTATCGTATTGTATGGAACTGGGGAACTAGAAACGACGGAGAGGCTTCGTCCCCGCCGTAGTCCGCAGTGGTAAAAAAAAAAACACAACAGTTACCCGCCTTTCCCTATAGATAACCTCTATATTTCTCAGGATTTCGAACATCTTGCATTATTTTAGATGGCCGAACGCTTTTTCCAGTTCAACAGATCCTATGAACGTGCCTCTATTTTTCTTGAGTCTTGCTTCCATTATCAACCGCAACGTCAGAAATACGTCTCTGGTTCCTTTACCTTTCCTAAAGCCAAACTGATCGTCATCTAGCTCATCCTCAATTTTCTTTTGCATTCTTTTGTATATTATTCTTATCAGCAACTTAGATGCGTGAGCTTTTAAGCTGATGGTGTAATGATTTTCGCTCTTGTCGGCACATGAGGTCTTCGGAGTTGAGTGGACGATGATTTTCGGAAAGTCTGATGGCATATCGCCAGTTTCATGAATTTTACACACCACGTTAATAATCGTTTGGTTGGCATTTCCCACAATGATTTTACAAAATCCGATGGAATGTTACCTATTTGAGACCTGGTAGTCAGGGGAAGACAGGATTCGGTTACGATTATGGAAGGGGCAGTAGTCAATTACTATTGGTTGCCTTTTATAAGTATAGAGATTTATTTTAAACCTGTAATTCCACACTACACAACAAAATAAAAAACCGCACGTTATTAATGAAGGAATTAAGAATTGTGTAAAAGAATAGGGTTTTCAGTGTGTAACAATTAAGCAAATAACCATAAAATACAGATACAACAGATAATGTTTTAAGAACAAACCACTGTGATCACGGCTGAAGACCTTATACGCCAAGAATGGCAATAAAGTAAGAATGTTTAAGAACTCGCTGCAATTTACAACTTAGAAACATTAAAATATTACAGGTAAGTAGCCACAAACACAGCAGAAGGCATCAGACGCCATACATGGCAGTAAATAAGATTTTAAGATTTACTGCTAAAAATACCAATACCACATTAGAATTTTTAGGCAAATAATCACAATTACAGCTGAAGGCCTTACACGCGAGGATCGGTGATTATATAAAAAAATTTAAAAACCTGCCGTAAAACAGCAAATACAATAGCAAAGGTTAAAAAAAAAAAACAAAAAAAACAAGCAAATTATCTCCAAACAGGTGAAATAAAGTGATGGTAAACCTGTTAAGACAACCCTTACACTGCTAGATTTATTCTAGAAGGCGACCAGAACTATTAACTAGGCATACATAACCTTTAATGCAGGCATTACAAGGTATTATAATAAATAATACAATAATAAAACACAAGGATCAGGCACAGATGGTGCTCCAGGAATCGACCTCTGACAACAAACACTTTCACGAGCTCCAGGCAAATGCCGGGATGGTTCCTTTGAAAGGGCACGGCCGACTTCCTTCCCCGTCCTTCCCTAATCTGATGAGAACGATGACCTCGGTGTTTGGTCTCTTCCCCCAAAACAACTCAACCCAACTTTCTCGAGCAATGAGATAGGCAGCCAAGAATTGCATTCACTTCACAAGATGGTAACTCAGACTAGTGGCACTCCAATGAATGACTAATGATAAATTGCTGAAGCTAACTCACGTTCGAGAAAGCAAATACAAAGATGGAACAATACGCCAAAGCCAGAATACAGTGTTTAGAGCGCCCGGAACGAGAAAGGAATCACTACCACCAGAGTAGAAGAAATCACCAACCGGCCTACAATCAATAAAGCTGTCAAAACTACACGCCTTTCCGGACATCAGTGGCAAGGCAAGAAAACGTACACTGCCGTTACATACCCCAACCCCCAGTGCAGGTAACTGGGGCGTTAGTGGCCGCCAGGCAGGAAAAATACCGCTGGTTGTACTTAACAAACTGTAACAAGCTGAAAGCTGCTCTTTGCCTCGGCGACGCTACGAGCAGCAACACGACCCAAGTCACTGGAAAATCGCGAGATATCACACTAGTGGAGGTTTCTCTACTTCAAGTGCTCTCATCTTAAATCTTGCAGGATTCGGTTTACGACGAGGTCGTGCAAACTCGTGACCACAGCGCTTCGATCCGGCAGTCCATGTGTGCCACCAGCAGTCCTTGTGTGTTCACACAATGCGCTGACCTGGCTCCTCCTAAGTCCCCAACCGACTCCATACTCACATGACCCGGGAAAACGACGTCTCGCTTCCCGCGCCCGGATTCTCGGGTTCGATTCCCGGCTAGGTCAGGGATTTTCTCTGCCTCGTGATGACTGGGTGTTGTGTGATGTCCTTAGGTTAGTTAGGTTTAAGTAGTTCCAAGTTCTAGGGGACTGATGACCATAGATGTTAAGTCCCATAGTGTTCAGAGCCATTTTTTTGAAAACGACGTCGCCCCAAACATAGGACAACACTTATTACATACCGATAACCGCCGCTTCTGCCACTAGCGGACAGGCAATGCTTGCGAAACGGAGTGGCGCCAGTCAACACGAGAAGAAGACAAACAACCGCAACCATGCCAACTAAACGATACAATCTGGCCTCCAACAGAGGGCGGAAACCTACAAAGCACCATCGCGAGCCGCAGCATGGCCCACTAATCCTTCTATCTCATTTGAATTCTTCTAAATTCAGATTCTAACACTGAATCCCCTATCTCTTCCCTATTGACTCCTGTTTCTCCTTTTATCAAGTCATCATGTAAGTCCTTCCCCTGATAGAGGCCCTCAATGTACTCTTTCCAGCCAGCCGGTGTGGCCGAGTGGTTCTAGGCGCTTCAGTCTGCAACCGTACGACCTCTACGGTCACAGGTTCGAATCCTGCTTCGGGCATGGATGTGTGTGATGTCCCTAGGTTAGTTAGGCTTAAGTAGTTCTAAGTTCTAGGCGATTGATGACCTCAGATGTTAAGTCTCATAGTGCTCTCAGCCATTTGAACCATTTTTTACTCTTTCCACCAATCTGCTCTCTCCTCTGGATTTAACAGATGAATTCCCATTGCTCTCTCAATGCTACCACCCTTGCTTTTAATTTCACGAAACGTTGCTTTGACTTTTCTGTATGCTGAGTCAGTCCTTAGGACAATAATTTCTCTTTCTATTCGTTCACATATTTCACGCAGCCATTTCGCCATTGCTTCCGTGCACTTCCCATTTATATAATTTCTAAGTGACTAGTATTTCTGTATTCCTGAGTTTTCTAGATCATTTTTATACTTCCTTCTTTGTTCAACCAGCTGGAGAATTTTTTCTATTATCCATGGTTTCTTCGCAGTTATCTTCCTTGTACCTACGTTTTTCCCTCTAATGCCTGCGGCTACCCGTTTTAGAGACTTCAATTCCTATCCAACTGTACTGCCTACTGATCTATTATCGCAGTATCTAGAGCCTCAGAGAACATCAAGCGTATGTCTTCATTCCTTAGTGCTTCCGAATACCACTTCCTTGCACATAGATTCTTCCTCACTTGTCTCCTGAACTTCAGCCCACTCTTCATGTTACCAGATTGTGATCTGAGTCTGTATCTGCCCCTGTGTACGCCTTACAGTCCAATATCTGATTTCGGAGTCTTTGCCAGACCATGATGGATTCTAACGGAAATCATCCTGTATCTCCCGGCTTTTTCCAAGTATACCTGCTCCTTTTGTGATTCTTGAACAGAGTGTTCCCTTTTACCAACTGAAATTTATTGCAGAACTTAATTAGTCTTTCTCCTCTTTCATTCCCACTCCCAAGCCCATATTCTACAGTAACCTTTCCTTCTACTCCTATGACTATTAGATTTTCATCTCTCTTTACATACTGAATTACCCGTTCAATATCTTCATATACTTTTTCTATCTCTTTATCTCCTGCTTGCGACTTCAGCACGTATAAATGAACTATGGTTGTCGGTGTTGGTTTGCGGCCGATTCTGATAAGAACAACCGTACCAATGTACTGTTCTCAGTAACTCAGTCTCTGCCCTACATTCCTGCTCCCGTTGTATCATTTTCAGCTGCTGTTGATATTACCCTATACTCCTCTGATCAGAAATCCTTGCCTTGTTACCATTTCACTCCACTGATGGCCACTATCTCTACATTGAGCCTTACCATTTCCATTTTCAGATTTTCTAGCTGCCCTACCACGTTCAGATTTCTGACATTCCACTCCCCACTTCTAGAACGTTATATTTCCCCTGGTTATGCAATCTTTTTCTGATGGCCACCTTCCTATTGGCAGCCCCTGCCAGAGATCTCAATGGAGAACTAGTCCGGAATGTTTTGCCAATGAAAAGATAATCTAGGCTGTTTTTCAATTACAGGATACACGTTATATGTCTTTAATGCAGTGGTTTCCATTGCCTTATAGATCTTCATGCTGTTGTTCATTGCTGATTCCTCCGCCTTTTAGGGGCAGTTTCCCACCCGAAGGACAAGAGAGTGCCATGAACCTATGTCTGTTCCTCCACCTTCTTTGACAATGCCGTTAGTAAAATGAGGGTGACTTCCTAAGCTGGAAGTCTTCGGTCGGCATTTCTGATGATTTTTATTCAAAATTTATGCAGTGATGGTCTTCGAATCCAGCACAGAGGACGTTTCGATTACTAATCAAAGACGCTATTCCAAGACCACTGACTATTGAAGGTTTGCTGTATGTATCTTAGAGCGTTGTTACAACGCTGAAAAACTTAGCTCTTTTGAAGAAGAAAGACAAAGAATAAAATGAAAAGGCGCTCTTTATTGGCACGTATATAGTATTTGATTTTTTTGTACATACTTATTTTTTCGAGCAAATAAATATTTTAGAAATGCTGGAACGACACGTTTCCCATATTACAGTTCGCAGCACTGCAGTGAGCTAGTCTTTCGACTTTTGCCTAGACCATCTAGAATGAATTTGGTTTTTGTCATTAATATACTGTCTTATCCTTGCAAGATCCTCAATTTTGTTACTGTATTTAGACTTACTGCTGCAAGAGCAGTCCCCCGTAGCCTCAGTTTCAATATTTATTTCATAAAACGTTCACATAAACAGTTTAATGGCTACATCGGTTTCGGCTGAGAAGTCATAATCAATATTGCTCAAATATTTCTTATCCGATTGCTGATGACTACAATAATTGCCTTTTGGAAATATTGGTTCCTAGCATCTTTTGACACAGCCATCGGTCAAAGAGAAACTTACGGGCTTTCGGTCTAAACCGATACAGCCGTTGAATAGTTTATGTGAGCGTAAACTTTATACCAAAAAGTAATGTGCTCTCTGACTATCTCTGCCAGTATCACGGTAGTAGGTACACTGTACACAAAACAGTACTCAGAACACAAGCAATTTTCATGACGAATTGTAAACATAGACGATTGCTCGCGACAGGCGAGTCTCGGTGATGGAATAACGTGCCAGGGGCGCTGCAGTTGACAGAAAGAAAATCAGACCTGTAAACGGGTCTTTAGTTTTCATTTTTAATTTTCCGCTGCTTTAAATGTTGGCGTAGAAATATCAAGGCAAAAAATCATACGAATGCCTCGTGTCTGCTCTTTCGGACGTGTGCACAAGAATACACACAACACGAATTCGTATAACTGATCGCCTCGATGGGCAATGAATCCGCAAACTTCAGGGTGGACGCATTTTTACGTTCAACCTGTAGAGGGAATTTAAAAGTAGTGATCATTGAGGGTAGGGATGGGATCCGCAGGTAGGAGGTGCTTCGGGGGGGAGGGGGGGGAAGCAATGTGAGTGACCCGGGGAGCGTGCCTAGATAGTCCGCGGATTTGCGATAAACACGGTGTTCGGGTGATGCAGTAGTTAGCGCAGCTGTCTAGTACGTAGGAGATCCAAGATTCGAGTCTCGGTCAGAGACGCATTTTCACCCGTTGCCGCACTAACTGATACCATTAGTTCCTTCTTTCTCCCCCCTCCCCATTGAATTTACTTACAAAATCATAATCCAATGAGTAATTTACGGAAATTATGTTATACTGCTACAGTGCCTAACACACACAGATGAGAGTTTCGGGTAACAAAACCCAGTTAAGGAGAAAAAGTGCGGTTAAGTGTAATCATAAAGTCTATAAAACATTTAATACTCTGTATATATAAATCCCTAAACATAATGTAACAAATGATACAGGACATGAAAAACAAGCTCTTAATGGGTGAGGGTGTATTTTAACGTGGCGCCGGGAAGTTAGTTGTGACAACCACCGACAGGGGTATCAACGACCGTAGTTGCTGAAAATGGCGGCGAATCAAGCAGGGAAAGCACTTTGTGTGATATAATTTGACGGTTGCCAGTCGGTAGTGTGTGAAACAGCTTTACGTAACAAAATTTCGCAAGACACGGCCAGTTTACAATAGCATAGTGAGGTGGTACAATATATTCGAGGAGGATGATTGTTTGTGCAATACAGAACTTTCGTGGTGAAATGGTGTCTCAGAACAGACAGTGGACAATGTGAGGGACGTGCTGCGAAGTCTCACGAAGTCTACTAGTCGAGCTAGTGCAGAAATAGACGTCCTTCTGCCAACAGTGTGGAAAATCCTTCGTAAACGATTAAGAGTGGAACTTCTGTATGCCGCAGGGCACGGCGACAAACTGCACCCTCTGGAGTTCTGCACGACGGCTTCGCTGTCGAATTAATCTTCAGTGACGAGACAGTTTTGATCTTTCGCGAATGTTCACACACGGGGTACTGAGAACACACATTTAACCAACGAATATGTCCGCCAATGCAATAAAGTTTGCGTATTCTTTGCCGTCACCAACATGTTTTACTATGGACGATTCTTCTTTGTTAAGAGTACCGACAGTGACGTCACCTATCTCGACATGCCGCTACTGTGGCTCATGCCACGGCTTGAAACTGAAAGGACGGGTTTCATCTTTCAGCACGATGGTGTCACTCCACATTTCCATAATACAGGGCACAAAGTTCTCCAGGCTTGACTCCTTGCAGTTTATTCTTGCGGGGTCACATCGGGGGTAATGTTTATGTTCCACTGCTAGCACTGAACCTCAAAGACATGCGACGCCCCATCTCAGCAGGAGTTCTCACCCTCACTGCTGATATATTGCATCAGGACTAGTCTACCCATTACATGTGTGGTGTGCGAGGAAGGGTGGCCACGCGGAGTGGCCGCTCGGTTCGAGGCGCCATGTGACGGACTGCGCAGCCACTTCCACCGGAGGTTCGAGTCGTCCCTCAAGCATGTGTGTGTGTGTGTGTGTGTGTGTGTGTGTGTGTGTTATTTTTGGCATAAGTTAGTTTAAATTAGTTTAAGTTGTGTGTAAGTCTAGGGACCGATGACCTCAGCAGTTTGGTCCGTTAGGAATTCACACACATTTGAACGAGGAAGGGTGGACGCATAGAACATTTATAAACATTATATAAAAAGATAGCTTTCGGAGTTTGTCTTTTACATACCAAACCATTTTTACGTTATTCTTGATCATTTACTGTACCGATTTTGTGTGTGTGTCATAAGGTTTATAATTACCCTATATTGTATCTTGAACTTAAATCTACGTATTTCTACACCAGTCTGTAATTTAAGAACCTACATATTAAGCAGGGTAAAAATAAATTCGTTTTTATTTTTATCACAGGTTCAATAAGAGCAAGAGTACAAAAGAGTCTATTGCACACTCCAGCCCACTAAGGCAAGGAAGGGTACGCACGCTGTCAGATAAGAGTTAGCGCGTGAAATTCTCCAGCAGTGGTCGCACAATGTGCCAGACCATCATAATTAGTATACTCAACATCCTCGCCAAAATCACATCTCGTCGCTGTTCAATTTTTTTTCTTTTTTTTCGGTCTCAATTTTCTGAGGAGCTATGAACGAGTGTCGGTGTTGCGGTTCGAGGTTTCTTCTATTATGGAGGATCCTGTTTTCAATCTCTCTCTTTCATTCGTCTTAATTTCCTCCTTATCGCTCTGATTCTGTTCGAGAGCATTCTTCACCGGTGATGAGAAGAGGTTTTCCAATTTTTTGGGCCATCCTCTTCCTTCTCTCAAGCGACGACAATTTTCGCAGAGGTCAGACGTCAGATATTAGCGTGTGCACTTGTGCTATTGTGAAACTGACTTCCAATTAGAATTTCCAGATTGGGTTTATTTCGTTGGACCACTGTCTCCAGTCTTCTTACTATACTCGATGTGAACTGAAGTTTCGTCTTCCGCCTTCGTCCGAGGCAGAGAAAAATCCTCCGCCATAAATATTACCTCATCTGCTGTTGCTGTCAGGTAGTAGACACGTCTGAATAAATCGCAACATTGGAGAAAATCCTTGCACGAAAGTACATTAGCTGACAAATGTATCGTTAAATCCCACAATACAACAAACAACTGCTACCACGTGTACAAGGGAGCGATACCATGTAGATCAAAGAGCTAATACAATAAATTAAACTGCATTGATTGTTTCATTATCACTTAAATTACGATGTTCGTACGTTACATTTGATCCTAACAAAAACACCCTCTTCCTTGAATTCCAAGAGAGAGTGCAGAATAACAGCAAATTACTGGTATTTATGCCACTACCAACTGCTATAATAGCTAGCCAATTCCAGTTCACCGAAAAAGTGCATCCAACACAGAAATACAATAAAATTGCTACACCAAGAAGAAATACAGATGATAAACGGGTATTCATTGGACAAATATATTATACTAGAACAGACATGTGATTACATTTTCACGCAATTTGGGTGTATAGATCCTGAGAAATCAGTACCCACAACAACCACCTTTGGCCGTAATAACGGCCTTGATACGCCTGGGCATTGAGTAATGGCGTGTACGGGTACAGCTGCCCATGCAGCTTCAACAAGATACCACAGTTCATCAAGAGTAGTGACTGGCGCATTGTGACGAGCCAGTTGCTCGGCAACCATTGACCAGACGTTTTCAGTTGGTGAGAGATCTGGAGAATGTGCTGGCCAGGGCGGCAGTAGAACATTTTCTGTATCCAGAAAGGCCCGTACACAACCTGCAACATGCAGTCGTGCATTATCCTGCTGAAATGTAGGGTTTCGCAGGGACCGAACGAAGGGTAGAGCCACGGGTCGTAACACATCTGAAATGTAACGACCATTGTTCAAAGTGCCGTCGATGTGAACAAGAGGTGACCGAGACGTGTAACCAAGGGCACCCCATACCATCAAGCCGGGTGATACGCCAGTATGGCGATGACGAATACACGCTTCCAATGTGCGTTTACCGCGAAGTCGCCAAACACGGATGCGACCATCATGATGCTGTAAACAGAACCTGGATTCATCCGAAAAAATGACGTTTTACCATTTCTGCACCCAGGTCCGTCGTTGAGTACACCATCGCAGGCGCTCCTGTCTGTGATGCAGCGTCAAGGGTAACCGCAGCCATGGTCGCCGAGCTGATAGTCCATGCTGCTGAAAACGTCGTCGAACTGTTCGTGCAGATGGTTGTTGTCTTGCAAACGTTCCCATCTGTTGACTCAGGGATCGAGACGTGGCTGCACGATCCATTACAGCCATGCGGATAAGATGCCTGTCATCTCGACTGCTAGTAATGCGAGGTCGTTGGGATCCAGCACGGCGTTCCGTATTACCCTCCTGAACCCACCGATTCCATATTCTGCTAACAGTCATTGGATCGCGACCAATGCGAGCAACAATGTCGCGTTGCGATAAACCGCAATCGCGATAGGCTACAATCCGACCTTTACCAAAGTCGGAAACGTGATGGTACGCATTTCTCCTCCTTACACGAGGCATCACAACAACGTTTCATCAGGCAACGCCGGTCAACTGCTGTTTGTATATGAGAAATCGGTTGGAAACTTTCCTCATGTCAGCACGTTGTAGTGTCGCCACCGTCGCCAACCTTGTGTGAATGCTCTGAAAAGCTAATCATTTGCATATCAGAGCGTATTCTTCCTGTCGGTTAAATTTTGCGTCTGTAGCATATCTTCATGGTGTAGCTATTTTAATGGCCAGTAGTGTACTTTAAGTGTGTGCTGTGCTCGATAATGGTACAGAATTTAAGTTTCCCCATTTTTATTGTGCAAACATAGTGTAAAATTCCTTCGGACTTTCGCCGCCTCAGTTCTTGGCACAAAAAAAAATGGTTCAAATGGCTCTGAGCACTACGGGACTTAACGTCTGAGATCATCAGTCCCCTAGAACTTAGGACTACTTAAACCTAACTAACTTAAGGACATCACACACATCAATGCCCGAGGCAGGATTCGAACCTGCGACCATAGCGGTCGCGCGGTTCCAGACTGTAGCGCCTAGATCCGCTCGGCCACTACGGCCGGCTTTCTGGTTACAACCTCAAGCTTTCGACAACTACGCAATGGTATTCGTCAGGAGCAACTGACAGTCGTGGCTGCTCCTAATGTGGTCCTATATAGCCCATGGACGGTTTTAGATTGGTAGGGAAGTACATCATGGTGCCACAGATGGTGTCAGAGATTGCGCTAGTGGCGCCAAGGCTTCAGTAGCAGCGCAAAAAATGCCGCTAATTGCTCTTGTTTCTTCTCAGCGTCGAGAGCTCACACTGCCGGACGATGTTGTTCTCGCACATTCTCATGTCTCACACCTCTTAATTAACAAAATCCCACTATGCAGAAGCCTGGGACAAAACTTTTATTTCACCAAAAAGTATTTTGTTTCTATTTGCAAGGTTGTGTTCAACAACAGGTAATTTTACAAGTTCCAGATTTTCAACGTGACTTTGATGTTCTGCCAAGAGTACCTTCAGCCTTGACTGTCCTTAACCGGGTGCAGCATCTCATTTATCTTCTTAGACGTTCGGGAAACAGAAATAGTTTTGGTTCTATGTATTAAGACGACAGCGGTAATCGTCGAAAGCTTGAGATTTAACACACAACTGACGCCGCAAGAAGTCCGAGCATTTTTATATAAAGAGCCGTCACGGAAAAGTTCGCTCTCAAAACAAAACAAAGTTAGGTGAAAAATTTTATTGGCAAGAGACACAGCAATATTTGAGATAGAGTTTGTCGTAATCATCATCAGAACTGAGACGTATGTTAATCATATCGTGATAACAACTGTTGTATTCCTGTGTTGTGACGAAACAGGATCATCGTGTGACACTTGTCTTCAGCTCTTCGTCAGTGCGAAATTCTGGCCGGTGGAAAGCAATTTTTTGAGGTGAAAGAAAACATCGAAATAGCTGGGAGCAGGATTAGGACTGTACAGTGGGTGATCAAATAGCCTCAGAAAGTCATCACTGATGAGGAACGGTCGCCCTCCCAATATGGAAATCCAGACGACCTTCCGAAAAATGCCTTCACCAACGTCGCACCAGCTGTTTGCTCTCGATATTCGATCCGTACACCTGATACAAAGGGAACACAGTAAAAGTATCGGTACGTAATGGTATTACTTTTATCTGGCCACCGATAACCTTTGTTCGACACTTGTAAACTGATACTTTGACTCGTACGAGAACTATGTAGCAGATATAGTATCGAATGATTCTAGTAAAGATTTACTACATTTTTATTACGCTATGCTAAAACACGCAAACACCAATCTCGGATTAGGCCTTAACCTGTTCCGACTAGCTGCTACATATTAGTACAAGGAGCTATCTATGATCGTGGGACATATAATTAGCATTTCTCATACCACCACGAAACCATCCATTCATAGAACCGGCATGTTGCCATGCCCTCCAGCCTTTGTCGTCAGTAGGTGAACACTTATGGTACCGCTGCCTCTTTATTCAAGCGACTCCTCATTTAGTCTCAACTTTATGAGTGGACTTCTTCAAAGCCCCCTGTTGTGGCTGTGCCCTCTTGTAACGTTTTGTGGTCCATGGCTGGTAAGGAGAGGGTGGTATGACAGAGGGGTCGCCGGTTTCCTCTCACTAAAACACAAAACGCACACGTCGTTAAGACACACTTAGTTACAGGAACCAATTTAACACTTAACTTCAATGCTATCCAGTCGGAACTTCTGTGCTTAACGGCAATCAAATAATATGTACTAATTCGAGAGTCTTGTCCGTGTCCATACCACAACTATAGTGTCTAACGTTCCCTCACAGCTAGCTAAGGTGCCAGGTGACGACTATCACTGTGGACGACCAGAGCACAGAGCGAACTATTGAGGTGCAATGCGAACTGAGTATCGATGCGAGGTACTGAGGTTCGAACACTGGGAGATAGGAACGGCTTGGACGGAGGTGGCGGCCTATATGCACGCTGCCCAGGGGGCGTTATCGACGAGTAACCTGGGGGCGTGTCTTAGTCTTCTCTTGTCATATGCGCCTGCTATACCATGTCTCCTAGTGGCGAAGGCGTACGCCAGCAGGCTCCCCACCTCAGATAAATCCGAGGAGGTACCGGGAATAGAACACGAGTCCTGACCACCAAAGGCAGGAAACCTACAAATTATTTTTCCAGAATTTTAGCCACATGAGACAGTGCCAGATTTCAACAACTGGACGCGCGAGCTCGAAAAGGTCAACAACTGAACGAGTAGTGCGCTTACGATCGACAGAAATGGACTCAGGATTTCGGAATGTGCTTCTTGAGGGTCCCAGAATTTGTGCTTGGGAAATATCTACAGTAAGGCGTTTACCAACAACTAATCTTCCTCTTAATCAGCAGGAGCGAATCAGACACGTTCTTCTCTTGTTACGGCATATGACATTTGGAGACATCGAAAGAATCTGGCGAATTTAATTAAAAAATTTAGAAAACAAATAAAAAATTTAAAAAAACTGAAACGTTTGCTTTGGCTGATCGAGAAGATGCAATGAGCCTTTATTTCAAAAGTTTTGATCCCCCAGCCGTATAAGCTAGGCAACGAGTAGTTGTAAATCCAGGCGACATCAGTGCCTTCCGCGCATTTATTTTCAACAGCAGACTTCGCGCTGCGCTGTCAAAGTCACTACAGTCTGGAACCGAGCGACCGCTAAGGTCGCAGGTTCGAATCCTGCCTCGGGCATGGAAGTGTGTGATGTCCTTAGATTAGTTAGGTTTAAGTAGTTCTAAGTTCTACAAGACTGATGACCTCACAAGTTAAGTCCCGTAGTGCTCAGACCCATTTCAACCATTTTCTTGTCAAAGTCACGTAACATAACATCAGCAAAACAGCTGGAGAAAATATTGTTTTCAGCGACAGTGCGGAGCAAGATTTGGAACTGTTGGGAAGATTTAATTCATTTACTACTGGGTACTATTCTGCTGCTTTTTCTGTTAACCTGTTCTGTAATTTTGTATTTCAAATTACAAATTTTTAAACATTCTAATTTGTAATGAAAATAAAATCACTATTTGAGTTAACGCTTCCATTTTCCAATTTAAAACTTCTGAAAATCGATCTCTTTCTATTAACAGATAGGTTTTAAAAACAGAGATGGTGCCGATATGGCAGTTCCTTTCTATTACAGGCAAGTATCCATACCCCAAGGTATGATCGATACTGTTCCTTCGATACTGTTTTCATACTGACTCTGAATTTCGATAGGTACGTTCTGTTTATCACAGACCGAACCTCACAGTTGGTGGGGGGGGGGGGGGGAGAGGGGGAGAAAGAACCGATGGGAGGGAGGAGGGGGGGAAGAACACGAGCGGCCACTTTCAGCCACTCGTGCTACGATACCGACAACAATCTATGGATTTAAAATATTATTACGTGCTAAACACCGCGGTCATCATCGTTTTGCTGTTGTACGTGTAGCCACTCTTGTTAAAACGCAAAGCAAAGGTCACATATCTGAAGATGCAGTCATAAAACATTTTGAAGGTTCAAAAGTATGTCATTCCATACAGTTCTCAAACGTCAACACTACAAATAAGACAGTGTATGGTATAAACATTGCAGGCTGAGCGCGGAGCTAATACCATGAAGCAACCGTCTAAAACCACATTAAAATCTTTCTCCAGTTAAACTGAGCAGGAGTCCTGACACTGCAGAAAATGTCAATAGTTTTCTTGCTATAGCCATCGCTTAAAATTGAGGCTAAGTCCTCCGTCCCTCGGGTAGACGACACACAGAGTTGCCCCCTATCATCCAACAAAATACACGATTGAGGCTTGTCCGTCTGTCATAGTATTGTTAAGTCTTACATCTCTCGCGAGTACTCTATATTTCCGGTTAAATATGTTTATTAATTTTTTTTTATTGCATGACTTCAACTCTGGATGACTGCCGTAAAACGATGAGCGAGTGTCTTAGTGAGAGGATTTAGTAGCGGCAGTTTAATCGTAGCGAAATCGTAGGTTAACGACTACACTCGACGCAGATGGAACCCGCGCTCTCGGCTGACGGCTTGTGCAAACTGCTGCCGGGTGCTAACTGCCGCGTTTACACGCTCTTGAGCGCGCAGGCGGCTCGCAAAGCGCGGCCTGCGATGAGATTTCGCGGGCCAGCAGTCCCGCCGGCCCCTATCGCTTCCACGTCGCTTACCAAACGCGCGTGCGCACTACACGCTTACCTACTCTGTGCTGCGCTGAGCTGAGCTGCGGTCGGGGCCGCCGTGTGTGTGTGTGTGTGTGTGTGTGTGTGTGTGTGTGTGTGTGTGTGTGTGTGTGTGTGTGTGTGTGTTGCAGAGGGGGAGGGGGGAGGGAGGCATCACTCTCTCTTTACTTGCTATCTCTACCTTCAAAATCACAACGAAGCAGTGCAGCAGAACATAGCGTTACCATGTTCCCAAATCACAAAACCTTGGGGTATTACAAAGAGTCTTTATGTGAACCACAATGTCTTACTTTTTTACAAAAGTACGTTTCTCGCTTCCTCGAACCTTCTGAAGTAAAACTCTTTCTTTGTTTTAATGATATAATAATACTAACTGAGAACAAGAGAGATCTCGGATGAGTTTTTCACTCTGCAGCGGAGTGTGCGCTGATATGCAACTTTCTGGCAGATTAAAACTGTGTGCCGGACCGAGACTCGAACTCGGGACCATTTCCTTTCGCGGGCAAGTGCTCTACCAACTGCTGTGAGGACGGGCCGTGAGTCGTGCTTGGGTAGCTCAGTTGGTAGAGCATTTGCCCGCAAAACGCAAAGGTCCCGAGTTTGAGTCTCGGTCCGGGACACAGTTTTAATCTGCCAGGAAGTTTCAAGTGAGATCTTTATTGTACAGAAAATCTATTTCTTTCATCAGTATATTTAATCAGAAAATATCCTGGCCACAGTTGCGTTAGGGTAAGTATACAAAAAAAGTATTGCAAAATTTTCCAAAGTTCCGAGTATTCATCTCCAGGACGACTGTTGATGAAACCACACCTTCTATCAGACATAGTTTTCTCTGAAAATACTGATATGACTTCCGATTTGAGATGTTCACTTAGAAACATTTTTAAGCGATTTACTTCATCTAACAGTACACTGTCATCCGTAAGAACATTTCTGTTTCTCAAACATATAGCATTTTCCCACTCTAGTTGTTTGCTGTGAGTCAAGCAATCGAACACAGTTCTCTTGCAGTGCTGTCACAGTATCACTCAGCACAGAATATACTTCCGCTTTAGTCTTTTTTTTTCACCTTCAGTGCGCAATATTCGTTTGTGCAGGTAATTTGAGACAATGTGAAAGTATCCTTCAGCCAGAGAATTTTCTAGAAAAAGCCTAATTGTAATGGAGACATTATTTTCAGATACGAAGTAAGATTTACGAGCTTCATTCATTTGGAAAATTCTTTCATTTCCAGACATAAGTGATGGGCACCTCATCCTACTATGAGAAAATATTGCCTTATTTACAATACCCTCAAAAAAACAAAAATTCAAGCAAGTTTTACGCTCTCACAGTGTAAATTGGTAAATGAGCCAATACTTTCTGCAGAAAAACTTTCACATGCATCTTCAGAATGTCTCAAGCAATTCTGCCAGCACTACGAATGTCAATATGCTCAGTCTGCACGCCGCTCAAGGCTAGAGAAACAAACTGTATAACTAAAGGAAAAAGGTTAATATTTCCATCGTTACTTGCATCAGAAGTAACACTAAGAAAATTAACTCCTCCCACTTGAACTTTTAATTGATCTAGGCACTCAGGGCCTAAGACACCGCTGATTCTTTCCTCAGATATCGTTCTCGCACATGAAAAGTTTCCAGTATTTTTGGAGTCGTCAAAAGCCTTCCCAACCAGTCTGTTGGTAAGACTCTGATG
Source organism: Schistocerca serialis cubense (assembly GCF_023864345.2). NCBI lineage: Eukaryota > Metazoa > Arthropoda > Insecta > Orthoptera > Acrididae > Schistocerca > Schistocerca serialis. Next base: position 219,780,711 of record NC_064639.1, on the reverse strand, counting down.
GTGTTGCACGCTGTGAATGGCATACGCTACCTGAGCCGCTGCTTTCACGGTAGATTTGCGGGAAGCACTCACGAGTCTTTCAATGTGCCTTGTGCTTCTCTACGTTTTCGTGCTTTTAGGTATAAATATGATCCATAGTATCTGAAGTCCATCATCTGATACAGAAAAGAAACACCTGAACGTAAACAAACTTGAAACGAGACTCGTAATAAGCTATATAAAAAGATACAGATCACTTATCGACACAGGATGCAAAGCTGTAGGCTCCGTGCGCATTATTTTATTGCACTTGATTATATTTATTTATATTAGAGACTTACTTGCACATCAATCACTCTCTCTCATATACAATTCTTCCTTCTCGTGGAAATGGAATTCATTTAGGTAATTTGCCTAAAATTACATTCACTGTTATCTTTGGGCATATTCAAAACGTTCTTTCGGAGAAAACGACATTTTGTCTATGGAGTGCGTGACTAATTATTTTGTAAATTTTTTTTATTTATTTATAGATTCCATCACATGTTTATGACACAGTCATAACCGATTTCGGCCATACAATGACCATCTTCAGATTCTAAAGGCGGCATACACTGAACAGAGGTTCATGCCTTGTCTAACTCAACAACGCTTGAATCACAACACCTACTTTTAATTACAGCCTCGCGACCATGGTCGACCCTATGCACGGTGCTAATACTCTCAAGGAGCAAAGCTGAAGATCAAGTCGCTGTGACATGAAGTCGACCACTGCTTGAGGCGTTGTCAGCCTGCATTTATCTCTGTCAATTTAGGCCCAAGTTCAGTACGCCAGATGACACTTGGCATCACAGAACAACAACCCGACATGGAAGTCAAAACATCGAGGTTTCTTAGAGTTTTATAAATTTGCAACTGGGGACTGAAATAGAGCATTAAAACTGGGTAGAATCCGGATACAGCGGGTGAATTGGTAACACTATCAGAACAGAAGAATCCGACGCATACAGTAAGTGATCAAACGTATCCGGACACCAAAGGTAATGCGGAATTGACCAGCAGCAGTTTGTGCTTTGCGCCTGAAACCTGGAATCACCGCAGTCAGTTGTCAGGAATTACCCTCCCGTCGACTTTAGTCCAACTTTCTCTCTCACAAAGGGCTATCCAGGACCAGTACCTTTCGACTTTATCCATTGTTATAGGAGTCTAAACTCAGTGCCAGCACATCAGTTTCTTGAAGCACTGAGACACAATAAAAAAATAAAAAGTAAAGAAGACAAAGCTCGAAGATTTGATCATATGCAGCACTACGGAGTACAAAATATCTGGAGGGATTTAAGCGAGCCATCACTACATGAGTTCGCAGCGTGGACTCGCTGCTTCTATTTTCACTAGTACCAATTTTTTCTTTTTTTTTTTGCTTTTATTTGAATTATGTTTACTTTCGAACTGAAATGTTGATGAAAATATACTGAATCATAATGTTTTAATAAAAATACCACCTTTTATATTTAATTACTTATCATAATATATATAAATGTATGCATGGTTTTTCTGTGCTGTCGCTGTAACTTCCGAACCAGTCTACACAGCCCCATTGGCATTATATAGTACGCTAGCTCTACGTCACCCATCCATGAAGAAGACGTCGAGGGAGTCAGACATGCCAGTAGAAAGGAGAACTCCAGTTTTGAGCTGTCAGCAGAAAGCAGTAACAACGGAACGAAAAAATGGCTCTGAACACTATGGGACTTAACATCTACGGTCATCAGTCCCCTAGAGACTCAGGTCTGAATCATCGTGCAGACTGTCACAGATCCGGCGTATTGCATATCCCGAAACAAAGCACGCATCCAGGCTGTGGTCAGGCCTTACGTATTCGGGAGGTGGACATACCGATGCAGGATTCGAACCTGCGACCCTAGCGGTCACGCGGTTCCAGACTGAAGCGCCTAGAACCGCACGGCCACACCGGCCGGCAACAGCGGAACGGATCAGTGAGGAGAGCTCAGTGACTCTGAAGGTTGTCTAGTCACTGGTCATCTCCTGAGTAACAAATCCTGCAGCGACATTTCTCTCCTCCTAAAGCTGTCCAAGCCAAGTGTAGGTGATGTGACTGTGAAGGAACAACCACTGCTAAACCAATTCTAGGCAGACATCTTGCGCTGACAGACGAGGACATTGGAGCATTGTGGAGGGTGGTTGTAAAAAATCGCATTAAATCAGTGGAAGGAATGACTCGTGAGTTCCAAAGGGTTACATGCAGTCCAGACAGTACAATGACTGTGTGTAGCGAGTTAAAAAGAACAGGAAACAACGATTGAATAACTTCTCTCACACGCCATACATTTCTGTCGTCGATGTCAAGCGTCGCTTCAGGCAGTTGTTGTGGTATCAGACGCCAAATGTGGAGTGAAGACACCAAATGTAGTGGGTGGGTGCCAGGAAGTGCCGTATTAAAACTCGGCGAGAACTTTTCAAATGCTTTATTTGTTTCCACTACAATGCTCCGTTCACCTCGGTCCTGTCACAGGATAGCAATGCTGAGGCCACCGCTCCAGCGACCCAGTGCAATGCGCAGTGTCGAACCGGCCTCGTAGGCCAGCTGCAGAGTTCCAGTTAAGTCAGGATCCGCCGGCAGCCTTAACCCGTCGGCACACGGACCGTGCTGTCGAACGTTAACGTTGAGCGTGCCAAGTTCAACGTGCAGCTGAACGCTCAGGAACGATGCGACTTGTACATACGGTACGTTGGCCCCAACGTGGTATGTGCGATCGCAACGCACTCCAGCGGCAGTTGAGGGATGTTTCTAGTTCGTAAATCACATTGTTTACTCAACGGGCCTGCGTAAAATTCCCACGTTAGCTCTACTAAAACGCACATTTCCTCCATCGTCCACGAAAATGAAAGTACCATGTCCAGTCTATAAGGACACAGGCTTATGAAAGTTCCACTACAAACGGTGCGGTACAAATTTGGAATACTTCTCCGCATAAGAATAATAAATAATGTTTATTATTTCATCATTCTCACATATTAGTAAAACCCCTAGGGTCAGTCTCACTTGATCACTGTTCCTATCCAGTAGCAGAATCTTTAGAAGATGTGAATTACGAAGCGTAAAAGAAAAAGGAGCAAGATATCTTTATACAAGTAGTAGATTAAGCCAATCGAACAGTCACTCCGCAAAAAAAGTGAACTTACATTTACATTACTTCAAATATTAAAGTATATAATTGTATTAAACTAATAATAAAGTATCAGAACCTAATACAAACGCGAATGTTAGGGAAAAAAATTTCGAAGTGTCAAAACGCGAACTACCGACCCGATGAACAACTCACTATAAGACGGTGATTCTACCCCTTACGCTAAGCCAACGACACACATCTACTTATATCAGAGTATGTTACTCACTGATGAAAACCTTAATCGAAATTTAATTATAACAAATTGTACCAAGAACAATGCGTTTTGGGTGGATCTTCAGTCTGTCGCTGCCTTCAAATAGCCTACTCTCATAATACGCAAGTTACAATAATTCTTTTGCCAGGAATGTGATATTTCTCATTATTTTATTGGAACGAATCACACAGTTAAAAACGGGTTTTCCAGTGATTCTCAATTTTCTAGTGCGCAGAAACGGCATATATACATATAGGCTTGAAATGAATGCCACTATGGCACCTCACAACTCTGTAATGAAGAGAGACGGCGTGCGTGTGACGTAGGTGGCGTTGTGTCATCTCATTGGTCAACGCTCAGACGCACGCTCAGAATATCTGACATGCCAGATATTGCTCTGCACGTTCGGAAAGACTCCCGAACGTGCTACCCCACGCTATGACGTCAGAAACTCGGCACGCTCAACGCTCAACGTTCGGATGCACGGTCCGTGTGCCGACGGTTTTAGGCTGGCCCCACTGCCGCTTCTTCCTCACTGGTGTAGCTGAGAACACGGCTGCAACATCCGCCCGCGATCCGGCGTCCGAGTCTGCAGCCCTCGCCTCAGTAGTCTCCGGCGCGTGTCGGGAGCCGAGACGACTGCCTGCGGTAGTGAGCCAAAGAGTAGACTGCTGCTGGCTGGCTGCAGACCCCGCGTCGGCCTCAGACGGTGGAACCAATGACCTCCTGTGGACTGGGATGCTGTTGCCCCATCTGTTGCTGCCTGTAGCCTGGCGGAGTGACACGCTCCGCCGTCCAGGAGAGCTGCCACACCCGAATGACTCTCTTTAGAAACGACACCTATTTATACTCGGCTGTGCACCTCGGTTTTGCCAGGCGCGCCGGTTAACGTCACGTTAGTGTAACACTTAGGTTGGCCAGTGGCCCTCTTCTGCCTGTGACTTGCGCCATGGAAACTGCTGTGTGCGCCCTCTCCGGCAGTTCAACGCCCCTGTGGCCTCTATCCGCCTTCGCAATCGCTGATATGCGTAACTTACTGCAATCCGGCCCACACCTGGCTGCAACTCGTGCTCCGAATATTTCGCAATAGTAAGTTTCCCTATCCTAAACGGTAGTACCACTACACAGTGTACAAAGTGATAGTAGATGGCCGGAAATGAGTGATTTGGAGTTATGATATACCCTGCGACAACCCAATGAAAGGGTTTGGGTTGGGCGAGTGCCTGAAGAACGTTACCTGCCATCATGTGTAATAACAGCAGAGAAGTACAGAGGTAACGGTGTTATGGTATGACGGTGTTTTTCGTGGTCACTGTGTGGTCTCCTTATTGTGCTTAAGAAATGCTAAATGCAGAAGGATACGAACGTATTTTAGAGCATTGTATACTCTGTTCAATACAGGAACAGTTCTAAGACGATTGCTGTGTGCAGCAGCATGACAGTCTACTCTGTTATAAAGCTGCACATGTTAGCAATGCTTTGTGGGCAATAACGTTCCTGAAATGGGCTGGTCTGCTCAGAGTCACGACCTGAACCCAATGGAACACCTTTGGAATGAGTTAGACCATCGGTTCGTAACAGATCTCTGCTTTCTGCTCCTGAGGAATAATAGGCTACCTATTCCTCCACAGACACTCAGTCAGTTCATCTTAAGTGTCCCCATAAGAGTTCAAGACGTTATAATGCGAAGTATGGATAATGTGCACCGACAGATGCCCGGATATTTTGATCTAATGGTGTTTACCATAGTCCGTGGTGACATAATAATACAGTCATGAGGTTCGCCTCTATGAGATGAACACACACACACACACACACACACACACACACACGCACGCACACACCACACACACACACACACACACACACACACACACACAAACACATGTCTGTTTTGAACCAATCACAAAATGTGATTGTAGACATTTCTATGGCAGCACCACACATCTACATACGACTATTGTTTTCACCAGCATCAGTCTGTGTTTCGCGACAGAATTTTGGCAACAGTGCTTCCATCTGTCAGAAATCATCTCCCGCCGACTCTAGTCGAGTTCTCTGCTTTACAAAGGGACGTCAAGGATCAGTCTCCTTCGGATTTCTCCATAGTTATAGAAGTCTAAGCTCTGTGCTTTGACATCTATTTCGTGAAGTACTACGACACGATTTTGGAAAAAAAAAGAACTGGCAAATTTGACGATTTAAATCACTGTGGCGTAGAAAACATTTGGAGCAGTTTAAACGAGACGTCACTAGATGATTTGGTAGCGTTTAGATCACATAGTCACAGAGTCGCTGGGTCGGTTTTCACTAGTACCAACTTTATTTTTGCTTTTATTTGAAGTCTATGTTTATTTTCAAACGGAAACGTTGATGAGCAAATACTGAATCATAAAGTTTTAATAAAAATAACATCTCTTATATTTAATTAGTGATCAATATACATAGTACAATGTACTGTGGTTTTTCTGTGAATGTCGCTATAACTCCAGATCACTCCCACGAGGCCCCATGGAGGTTATATGGTGTGCTAGCCTTACATCCCCCTTTCATTAGGAAGGTTTCGGTTTGGAATTGCTGGGGTTGGGACTGAAGTTATGGATGTCAAAAGAAAGCATTACACAAATGGACTTCTTAAAAGAAGTTGGTGTAGCTGATAGAAATCGAGATCAAAGCGTTGGCCAGTATTTTCATGAGTGTTCTATGATGTTCGAGAATGTTGTAGAAACTTCCAGAATGTTATACAGTTTTCCATATTGTTATAGAATCTTCCACATTGTCCAGTAATGTTCTATAATGTCCCACAAAATTCAAGAATGTTCTCGAATATTGCATTAACGTGACGTGGTGGGGGTACGTTCCAGCTCGGAAAAGTATTCATGTATGTAGGCGACGGCGAGAGAAATGCAAATCGATTTGAGTCGATCAACGAAAAGTGAAAGCGATAGAAAGTCAAATAAATTTCAAATGAGCGTATTTTTGAATACCTAGTGGAATTAAGAGTACTTAAGAAAATTCTTCGCATTGAACAATATCTTTGAACGTGAATTACTAACATTTTTACGACCTTGAGAGATCTGCAATGGACTTAGAAAACAAATCAAAATAAACAAATAAAGGCCAGGCAAAGTGGGTCCCAACTAGCCATATTAAAATAAATTAAAAATTGTTACAGATAATCCAAACACGTTATTGTTACATGAAAAAATTGTCACTATCAGTAATAAACTACTGTTAAATTTCTAGAAATAAAAGCAGTAATTTACTTTCTCTTGGAAGTTTCACATTTATATAGCAAATCCTAATTACACACATAAAAAAAAAGTTTTGGATCACCCCGGTTCCCAGATCTCCTGAAGAAAGACGTTGACTGTGGATATTGTATCACAGCCACAGTCCCTTTGCCTGTTGAGAGATGACGCTAAACACACCCAAAGATGAGCAGCGCCTATTAGACGGAGCGGGTCCGACAACCGATCAGTTCCAGTCATTCCACCAGGAAGGAGGCACACGGCTCGTGTTCAACCATGCCTAGACGGTTCGATCGTGTCCGCATTGTTAGCTTGTGCCAGGAACGGCTCTCAACAAGGGAAGTGTCCAGGCGTCTCGGAGTGAACCAAAGCGGTGTTGGTCGGACATGGAGGAGATACAGAGAGGCAGGAACTGCCGCTAACATGCCTCGCGCAGGCCGCCCAAGAGTAACTACTGCAGTGGATGACCGCTACCTATGGATTATGGCTCGGAGGAACCCTGACAGCAACGCCACGTTGTTGAATAATGCTTTTCGTGCAGCCACAGGACGTCTTGTTACGACTCAAACTGTGCGCAATAGGTTGCATGATGCGCAACTTCACTCCCGACGTCCATGTCGAGGTCCATCTTTGCAGCCACGACACCATGCAGAGCGGTATAGATGGGCCCAACAACTCGCCAAATGGACGGCTCAGGACTGGCATCACGTTCTCTTCACCAATGAGTGTCGCATATGCCTTCAACCAGACAATCGTCGGAGACGTGATTGGAGGCAACCCGGTCAGGCTGAACGCCTTAGACACACCGTCCAGCGAGTGCAGCAAGGCGGAGGTTCCCTGTTGCTTTGGGGTGCAATATGTGGGGCCGACGAACGCCACTAGTGATCACGAAAGACGGCGTAACGGCTGTACGATACGTGAATGCCATCATCTGACCGATAGTGTAACCATGTTGCTGTTGTGGTCTTCAGTCCTGAGACTGGTTTGATGCAGCTCTCCATGCTACTCTATCCTGTGCAAGCTTCTTCATCTCCCAGTACCTACTGCAGCCTACATCCTTCTGAATCTGCTTCGTGTATTCATCTCTTGGTCTCCCTCTACGATTTTTACCCTCCACGCTGCCCTCCAATACAAAATTGGTGATCCCTCGATGTCTCAGAACATGTCCTACCAACCGATCCCTTCTTCTAGTCAAGTTGTGCCACAAGCTCCTCTTCTCCCCAATTCTATACAATACCTCCTCGCCGGCCGGAGTGGCCGAGCGGTTCTAGGCGCTACAGTCTGGAACCACGCAACCGCCACGGTCGCAGGTTCGAATCCTGCCACGGGCTTGGATGTGTGTGCTGTCCTTAAGTTTAAGTAGTTCTAAATTCTAGGGGACTGATGACCTCAGAAGTTAAGTCCCATAGTGCTCAGAGCCATTTGAACCATTTGAATCAATACCTCCTCATTACTTATGTGATCTACCCATCTAATCTTCAGCATTCTTCTGTAGCACCACATTTCGAAAGCTTCTATTCTCTTCTTGTCTAAACTATTTATCGTCCACGTTTCACTTCCATACATGGCTACACTCCATACAAATACTTTCAGAAACGACTTCCTGACATTTAAATCTGTACCCGATGTTAACAAATTTTTCTTCTTCAGAAATGCTTTTCTTGCCATAATGCAACCATATCGGCAGCATATTGGCGAGGACTTTCGTCTTCATGGACGACAATTCGCGCCCCCATCGTGCACATGTTGTGAATGACTTCCTTCAGGATAATGACGTCGCTGGCCTAGAGTGGCCAGCAAGTTCTCCAGACTTGACCCCTATCGAACATGCTTGGGATAGATTGAAAAGGGCTGTTTATGGACGACTTGACCCACCAACCACTCTGAGGTACCTACGCCGAATCGCCGTTGGGGAGTGGGACAATCTGGACGAACAGTGCCTTGATGAACTTGTGGATAGTATGCCACAACTAATACAGGCATGCATCAATGCAAGAGGACGTGCTACTGGGTATTAGAGGTACCGGTGTGTACAACAATCTGGGTGGTTCAAATGGCTCTGAGCACTATTGGAATTAACAGTGGAGGTCACCAGCCCCCTAGAACTTAAAGGTACTTCAACCTAACTAACCTAAGGACAGCACACACATCCATGCCCGAAGCAGGATTCGAACCTGCGACCGTAGCGGTCGCGCGGTTCCAGACTGAAGTGCCTAGAACCGCACGGCCACACCGGCTGGCCAGCAATCTGGACCACCACCTCTGAAGCGGTTGTACAACAAGCAATGTGTGGTTTTCATGAGCAATAAAAAGGGCGGAAAAGATGTCTATGTTGATCTCTATTACAAATTTTTTGAATAGGTTCCGGAACTCTCGGAACCGAAGGGATGCAAAACCTGTTCTATGTGTGTAATTATTAATACTCGCCTAGCATTTCCTCGGCTTTGACACGACCTGCCACGAATTCCTGTGCTGTTTGAACCTCCTCATCTCAGAGTAGCACTTGCACGCAACATCATGGCAACGGCCGAAGTTAAGCACTATCAGTCATGGCCAGCACTTGCGTACACACACACACACACACACACACACACACACACACACACACACACACACACACACAATGCTCATAGTTCGAGAAGCAAAGAGAGAAAAAAATGTTCAAATGTGTGTGAAATCTTATGGGACTTAACTTCTAAGGTCATCAGTCCCTAAGCTTACACTACTTAACCTAAATTATCCTAAGGACAGACAGCACACCCATGCCCGAGGGAGGACTCGAACCTCCGCCGTGATCAGCCACACAGTCAAGACTGCAGCGCCTTAGGCCGCTCGGCTAATCCCACGCGGTGAAAAGAGACATGTGGGCGTGAGGAATAAGGAAAACCTACCGAATTAGACGGCTGAACCTTATCTTTGTGGTCTCCCAGCTATTCACTCCATGAGACTTTAGTTTCTTACCCAATATCATCAGTTATTTGTTGGATATACTGTGATCTCTGTCGGTCCCTCTAATTTTTACCCTGTACGGCTCCGTCTATTACCATAGAAATTATCTCTTGGTGTCCTGTCCCTCCCTTTTTTTTTAATGTTTCTGTGGAGAACCTTTATCATTTATTGTAAGGATGAACTTTAATACACTACTGGCCATTAAAATTGCTACACCACGAAGATGACGTGCTAGAGACGCGAAATTTAACCGACAGGAAGAAGATGCTGTGATATGCAAATGATTAGCTTTTCAGAGCGCCGGTGGTGACACCTACAACGTGCTCACATGAGGAAAGTTCCCAATCGAATTCTCATACACAAACAGCAGTTGACCGGCGTTGCCTGGTGAAACGTTGTTGTGATGCCCCGTGTAAGGAGGAGAAATGCGTACCATCACGTTTCCGACTTTGATAAAGGTCGGGTTGTAGCCTATCGCCATTGCGGTTTATCGTATCGCGACATTGCTGCTCGCGTTGGTCGAGATCCAATGACTGTTAGCAGAATATGGAATCGGTGGGTTCAGGAGGGTAATAGGAAACGCCGTGCTGATCCCAACGGTCTCGTATCACTAGCAGTCGAGATGACAGGCATCTTATCCGCATGGCTGTAACGCATCGTGCAGCCACGTCTCGATCCCTGAGTCAACAGATGGGGACGTTTGCAAGACAACAATCATCAGCACGAACAGTTCCACGACGTTTGCAGCAGCATGGATTATCAGCTCGGAGACCATGGCCGCGGTTACCCCTGACGCTGCATCACAGACAGGAGCGCCTGCGATGGTGTAGTCAACGACGAATCTGGGTGCACGAATGGCAAAACTTCATTTTTTCGGATGAATCCAGGTTCATGATAGTCGCATCCGTGTTTGGTGACATCGCAGTGAACGCACATTAGATGCGTGTATTCATCATCGCCATACTGGCGTATCACTCGGTGCGATGGTATGGGGTGCCATTGGTTACACGTCTCGGTCACCTCTTGCTCGCACTGACGGCACTTTGAACAGTGGACGTTACACTTCAGATGTGTTACGACCCGTGGCTCTACCCTTCATTCGATCCCTGCGTAACCCTACATTTCAGCAGGATAATACACGACCACATGTTGCAGGTCCTGTACGGGCCTTTCTGGATACAGAAAATGTTCGACTGCTGCCCTGGCCAGCACATTCTCCAGATCTCTCACCAATTGAAAACGCCTGGTCAATGGTGGCCGAGGAACTGGCTCATCACAACACGCCATCCAAGCTCTGTTTGACTCAATGCCCAGGCGTATCAAGGCCGTTATTACGGCCAGAGGTGGTTGTTGTGGGTGCTGATTTCTCAGGATCTATGTATCCAAATTGCGTGAAAATGTAATCACATGTTAGTTCTAGTATAATATATTTTTCCGATGAATACCCGTTTATAATCTGCAATTCTTCTTGGTGTAGCTAATTTAATGGCCAGTAGTGAAGTTGGAAGAGCTAGAACACAGTGAGGGAGTGATATTGTTATGAAGCTCGATGTTCGTGCAGTGATACGTACATTACGAAATTTAGCAGTGTAACACAGCGCGCTATAGTCTACGACAAATATTCATACGGAGGGGGAATGATTGGATGAAGTTTCATGTCATCTGCTTCCATTTCCGCTGCAATGAATTTGGATTTAGTGTCCACCCATACCGATTTTGACCCTAAGAATCTCTCAAGAGGAATGCCGCGATGATTCCCCAGTAGAGGCGTGGTGTCTGAGATAGTCTTAACGGTCTTCAATAGCGAATACTTTACAAATTGCAAAATATATTTAAACCACCTTGTGCCGTCTTTAAGGAAAACTATTCCCTCCGCCATTAAATTATTTACAGTATTTACAGGACTGCCAATGAATCTGATGTACATTAAACTAATTTTCAATATTTACATAATTTCCAACACTTGTGCCATTTTCTTCTTCGCTGTAATTTCTGTGTGTATGCCACACAAGTTAGAAGTGATTGTTTCTGTCAATTTGGAGTTGTTTTAAACCTTTATAGTAGTCTTGTCAGCGCTAATTGCTGACTTCTTTCTTCTTTGCCGATCGAAATCTAAATTTAATCGGTCAAACTGGTGGCCGTCATGCTATGTGTCTTTCAGAATACTTTTTGCTAGTGAGTGAACATGGGCTGAACTTTTGATATTCATTTAATTACCTTTCGGTTACATCCTTCAGAGGCACTGTTAGTGCGACAGATGCAGTTCCACACATTTCTTGGCATACGCTGGTTTTCCAATCACTGGTCGAGAGATAGCCGTAGAAATCCTGAAGCTTTTATATTCCAGACATTCTTGAATTGACAGCCATCCTAAACAGACAGCCACTCATATTCGAATAAGCGCTTGAGCTCAACACATTCTTATTTAACAGTACATTTCTTTATTTTTCTCACTGCCAGGAACAAGGCTGAGTTTCCACGTACATAATCTCTGTTTCACAAAACAAACTTTTAGGTGATTGGACGACAGCAATTTCGAAGACCATCAAGAAAGACGCTGGGTCCCATTCAAGCACGTTGCTTTTAGTAGTTACACACGATCATAGTTTTTTCGCTTTTTGTTAGGTAGCAAAACGTAAACAGCTGGAGAAGTGTTTGTTTCTTCCCGAGAACTTGTAAGATCGGCGTGAAGTACAAACAACTGTCCAAACTGTTTGTTCGAACTCTTGAACGTTCTATGCACAAAGAACGATTCACAGCTTTATAAACATGAGTTTTCTTTTTCGCTGGCAGACACCAATACTCTCTCATTTGATTCCCACTTGTCATCAGCAAATAAAAATTTGCTGTCATTATTTATCAGTAAATTGTTTTCTTGAAACACTATTCCGTCAGATTGCGTCGAATCTTGCGAGGGTCCCATTTATTTATCCTAATGCTGTGCAGAAATTGTTCCCCACTTTTATGTGATGTATTACTAGCTTCAAGTCCGCAGCTCGTGGTCGTGCGGTAGCGTTCCCGCTTCCCACGCCCGGGTTCCCGGGTTCGATTCCCGGCGGCGTCAGGGATTTTCTCTGCCTCGTGATGACTGGGTGTTGTGTGATGTCCTTAGGTTAGTTAGGTTTAAGTAGTTCTAATTTCTAAGGGGCTGATGACCATAGATGTTAAGTCCCTTAGTGCTCAGAGCCATTTGAACCATTTGAACTAGCTTCTAGCCCCGATTGAAGCTCTATTTCTTCAACGGAAATGAATGAAATTGTAGCAGTTGTTTCTTTTGCACGATTTCCTGCGCTGTCAAATTTTTCTCACTTCATTTGCTTTGACGTGGAGTACAAACATGGCTAACCCCACCTAAACTGTGCTGATTTTAGTTGCTAGTCTTCCTCTGCATTTATTCCTTGTAAAGTGTACACAGCGCCAGTCAGTTACTCGTGTAGGACAGTAAAGACTTGCCTTTGGTGGTCTAGGTGAACTACCTTTTCACAACAGAACAAGGAATATTACTTGCCAGTCAGAGATCAACTGTAGTACTGATTTCTGGGAGAAAGCTCCGCATCATAGCAGACTGGTGTCCTGTCAGGGTTCTTAGTGCAAGAAGTAGCCTTTCTCAGTAGTACGTCGCAGGCAGCGACAAACAGCCCGCTGTATTGTACTTCGGGAACACGCTGTTCCACGGTTCACTAACTAAACTGTCATGGGCTCCCTAGAAATGTCAACACATCCCATCTCCGCACATGTGTTACTCCATACAAGTGTCATAAACTCATATTTCTTTCCAAATAATACCTCATTTGTGGTATGTATCTTGAGAATCTGTCAGTCATAACTGACTGTGTCACGGTACCGCTTCTTCCGGAACCTTGTGCTTCTCTCCACTTAATTTCAAACAACGATACAGAGTTTTACTGACGAATTATCTTGATGGGTGGTAGAAAATACACATCTTTGCACGAGGGATGTTCAGAAACTAAAATTATAATACCCATACCCTTTCCATGGAACTGATTTTTTCGCTGTTGGTACCACTGTTGCGTATAGTAGCGCACATTGAAACGAATGAGTAGTCACTGTCATCAGTAGCGCCCCGAATCTTGTTGTGGTGACGTTTAAAGGTGAACACTGTCATTCTGTTTCCCGCCAAGTGCGAAGTGCTCGCTGTGATACGCGGCCTGAATGCCAACGGCATGAGCGCTGCCACCATTCATCGCGAAATCGTGTCAGTGTATGGGGAGGACTTTGTGTCACGGCAACACGTGACAAAATGGGTACAAAATTTCACTTCCGGAATAACGGAAATTCACGATGAAGAGAGACGTGGACGCTCGTCCGACGTGACTGATGAACTGCTGCAAAAACTTAAAGAGCATAATCGTTTTGATCGTTGTGTAATCACTGATGACGTGGACGAACTGTGTCCTGACGTTTCTCGCACCGTTGTTCATGAAATCGTGATCGATTGCCTAGTATACCGCAGGTTATCTGAGCGCTGGGTTCCAAAGATGTTTGCTGCAGAATACAAAATCAACAGAATCAAGGCCGCGCGAGAGTTTATCGATCGTTTTGCGAGTGACGGAGAGACTTCTTTCGAGTGCATAGTGGCGCTTGATGGAACACTGAGTTTACCACCATACTCAAGAAACAAGCGACAATCAATGCACACTCATTCCCCTAAAATTAAAAAAAAAAAAAAAGAAACCAAACCGGAATCAACTTTAAAAGTCATGGAAACCGGATTCTGGGACAGAAAAGACGTCCTGCTTGTGGAATTCTTGCCTAGAGGCGAAACAATAAACTCTGCACGAGACTGTGAGGCCCTCAAGAAAATCCGCAGAGCCGTACAGAACAAACGCCGTGGAATGCTAACGAAGGAATTCCGCCTCATTCATGACTGCACTAGGCAGCACTCTCCTCGAGCGACGCAAGAGTTGCTGACCTCATTTCGTTGGAATCTTTTAAATTAACCCTCTCACAGACGCTATGTCGCGGCTAATGAGTGTCATTCACTTCCCAAATTGAAGGAATATGTGGGTAGAAAACACTTTTCCGACCACTAGGAGGCGAAAATCGAATTGGAGAATTGGTTTAAAGAGGTTGCTCGAGACATCTATTTCAGTATCATTTGTAGTGGTTTTTATCCATTCGACCTCGTGTGTTTACCTTGTTAGTGTTGAATGGGAACGGCTTTCGGTAATGCGTTTTATCTGACAAAAAAAGTGAACAGTTCAGCTTATGTTATTTATGCTACTAAGGAACTATACCAGAATGCGGAAAACAATACTAGTTGCACGTTTCCTGTCCAATGGTTACCAATACCAACAAAAATTTGATTTTCACTATTACTGGTAATTTTTGATCGAATTTAAAAATTTGAAATCGTGTCATAATCTACTCTTTATCAGCCATAATCTTATTTCCAAAGTTTAACGCAATAAGACAAGTACCACAGTTAGAAACTGTGTGTTTCTCTTGAGGCATAACTCACGGCGCGAAAATGCAGGGACTTTACTCACCCAGTATTTGCGAGTGAGAGGACTTAGCGGCTTCCAACACACTTTAACCATAATTTGGAACCTTTAGGAAGCTACACTCACTACAAAATGACGAAAAGAGTGAAAATTATCACTTACTACATTTTCATTGCCCTCGTAGTAAAAATTCAGCATCAGACGCGGCGTTTCAGTTTATTACTTCTTTACTAGCGACTCTATTCGCAACACAGATTGCAGACAGCAGCCGCATATAGCAGTAAACGTACTTGCAAAATCATACCACTGTACAACACGTAGTTCGGGAGATTTCACATTTAGATACGTGAAAAACTACCTTCTGCTAAAAATGGCGCATGCAGGCATGTATAAGGTGAGCAAGTAATTTTGATTTTTGTAAGCTGTCGATGCGTAGTCTGATATATTCTTAGTCGAAGTGTTGTAGGTGATAGACGAATTCAGTAGTGCTCTGTTGACTTATGGTTGTATCTGCTCGATGAAGAAAGATCTATTTTAAAGGACAATAGGGATAAATGTGATGTATACATTGAAAGGCAAAAAGAATTTTTTTGGTTTATAGAAATTTTTTATTAACACTGTAGCCTTTGTGAGTCATTGTTCACTTCGTTAAGCATAGTATTTCTCAGACCAATCTTATTTTGAAAGATCATGCGAAGTTTTACTCTTTCTTTCTTAATACGTACTTCATTCTAAAATAGTTGTCTTGGAATATCATTTCAGAGGAAAAGTTACTCTTCCCCATCCCACTCTATAAAGAAGGTTCATCACTACTCATTGCCACATCTCACCACGTGGTATGCAACAGCCTGGATACTGTTTTGAAATTTCATTTAAAAACAGAAACCTGGCTTAGCCATTGCCTGCTTGTTGTTTGCAGGTTTTCATCAAGAAATCTGAAACAATGTTGTCAAGACGCGAGGCAAAAATAAATTTTGATTCGGGCCAGATAATTGTTTTATTTCAGTTGCGTATTTAATATAAAAACGATCTGTATTCAGACCAGTTATATTTCAATCCATGTTACCTTGTGTTTGGTGAAAGATTATCATATAGTTTTAAACAGGATAACGGTTTGTGTGTTTTGTTAATAGGTAGACTTTTTATAGAGTGGGAGGTAAATTTTGGCTAAATTTCACACAGAAACACATAGTGTGGAACTTACAAATAACGTTTTAATTTATTACTGCTTTACTTCTAACACTATTCGCAACACACTTCGCAGACAGTATCTACATACATCACTGAAACTACCCACGAAAGTATATCACTATACGACAAATATTTCAAGAAATATGACACCATAAACATCGAGATGCGTCAAGAACATGCTTTTGCCTGAAACAGGGCGCAGATTACCCGGAGCATAATCATCTCTTACTTAGAGCACTTAGCGCTTGCAACAAACTGGTTCAAAAAAAATGGTTCAAATGGCTCTGAGCACTATGGGACTCGACTGCTGAGGTCATTAGTCCCCTAGAACTTAGAACTAGTTAAACCTAACTAACCCAAGGACATCACAAACATCCATGCCCGAGGCAGGACTCGAACCTGCGACCGTAGCGGTCTTGCGGTTCCAGACTGCAGCGTCTTTAACCGCACGGCCACTTCGGCCGGCGCAACAAACTGTAAGCATAATTTCGAACCTGTTCTACATTTTTTCTCGCTAACTATCTTCAAGAGAAATATTTAACACGTTAAGTGATTTGTAAAGCAAACAGGCGTTTGAAGCTGTTTTATGCATGGGAGTTGGATTCTTTAAAGAATCTGGGGTTTACTGGTCATTATCTAAAAGACGTATTCGATAATAGATGGAAATATGCACTGGTAGAAGAATAAAAAGATGAAATACGTTCTGCTTGTTCAAAAGGAATTTTTTATATTTTTCATTTATTTATTGACTCTCGGAATATGCCCATACAGCCATCTCAACAATGGAAAGGTTATATTACAGCTTGTTTTGTCGTTAGTTTAAGTGGTACCATGGTACTTAGTTACACAGGCTTAATAAAGGACAGATTCCGACATAAAACAAATTTTACATCTACAGTGAACTGAAGGAAGTAAACAAAATAAACAAGGCGAAAATGTAACACAGGATACCACAGAGGTAGTACCACGTGTGACCAGAAAAGACAATTTTTGTTTTTCTTAAGGAATCTTTGTTTATTCATCAATATCAACCTCGTTTTCTTCACAGTTATTCTGTTTTTATCTCATCAATGGTGCGAAACGACGATCTTTTATGGTTCTCTTCAGCTCTAGGATAGAAATAAGTCGCAGGGAAGTCCGCCGAATGTGGTGGCTGAGGCAACATAACAAGCATTAAGGTTTGAGCGGGAGTATTATCGTTATGCAATTTCCAAGAGTGGCTTTGCCATAATTCAGGTAGTATTTCTTACTGACCGCGTGACCATATGCCTGGAACTCGTCAGGCACTATCGCATTTTAATCGAAGAAAACAGCGAGAGGAACCTTCACATGTGATCGAACTTGTGGATTTTTTTTTTCGGTGTTCGTTTTTCAGGCAGTTTCCATTGGCACAAGTGGGTCTTGGTCTCGACATCATACCTACGAGGGGCGTTAGAAAAGTCCGAGCAAAAATAAAAACTACTGACGTGTTTGGAGTAAACCTTTTTTATTTTTCGACATAGTCTCCTTTTAGACTTACACACTCCGTCCAACGCCGTTCTAATTTGTTGATCCCTTCCGAATAACAGGAATTGTACAAGTCTACAAAATAGCTATTAGTTGCTGCGATCACCTCCTCGTTTGAATAAAATCTTTGTCCCGCCAGCCATTTCTTCAAATTGGGGAACAAATAGTAGTCCGAGGGAGCCGTCTGGAGAATAGGGGGGATGTGAAACGAGTTTGAATCCTATTTCCATTAATTTTGCAACCACAACTGCTGAGGAGTGTGGTGGTGCATTGTCGTGATGGAAAAGGACTTTTTTCCGGTCCAATCGCCGGCGTTTTTCTTGCAGCTCGGTTTTCAAACGGTCCAATAACGATGAATAATAAGCACCTGTAATAGTTTTACCCTTTTCCAGATAGGCGATGAGGATTATCCCTTGCGAATCGCAAAATACAGTCGCCATAATCTTTCCGGCCGAAGCAATGGTCTTCGTCTATTTTGGTGCAGATTGTCCCTTGGTAACCCATTGTTTAGATTGTTGTTTGGTCTCAGGAGTATAGTAATGTATCCATGTTTCATCCACAGTGACAAAACGACGCTTAAAATCCTGTGGATTCTTCCTGAACAGCTGCAAACGATCCTCGCAACACTTCACACGATTCCGTTTTTGGTCAAGCGTGAGCAATCGCGGAACCCATCTTGCTGATAGCTTTCTCATGTCCAAATGTTTATGCAAAATATTATGTACCCGTTCATTTGAGATGCCCACAGCACTAGCAATCTCATGCACTTTAACTCTTCTGTCATCCATCACCATATCATGGATTTTATCAATGGTTTCTGGAGTCGTGACATTCACAGGACGTCGAGAACGCTCAGCGTCACTTGTGCCAATATGGCCACTCCGAAAATTTTGAAACCACTTATAAACTGTTCTTATCGAAGGTGCAGAGTCACCGTAATGTTTATCAAACTTCTCATTAGTCTCCTGAGGCGTTTTACCTTTCATAAAGTAATATTTAATCACCACCCGAAATTCTTTATCGTTCATTTTTTGAAAATCACTCGGCTTCCTTGATTCACACGAATGCCAAACACAAAGAAATAGACCAATATGGCTGAAACATGGTGTGCGTTCTTTTCAAAGATGCTACTAACTAAACATAACCTAGATACGCACCGGTGGTGCCATCTCTCGGACTTTGCACGGACTTTTCAAACGCCCCTCGTATATACCCACTTATCGTCACCTGTTATAACCTTCTTAGAAGTTCTGGATTGTTGTCGACTTCTCTCAGCAACATCGTTTTTGGTCGAACTTCAACAATTTCGGAACAAAATTTGGTGCTACACGTTTCATACACTAAACATTCGAAAATTGCTTAGCATGAGCCAAACGAATATGCCATCGACAGCAACCAATCGACAGCAACCACTCTGGCGGTCATTAGGCGATTTTGCAGAACCATTTTATTTACTTGTTCCACACTGACAGTAAATCATGTGCTACGCCCTCCAGAGCTGTAGTCTTCAACGTCTTCTCGACCCTCTTTGAAACGTTTATGCTATTCGTAAACTCTTCTTCTGCTCATAGTAGATTCACCAATAGCCACAGTCAACTCTCCGAATGTGGCGCT
Source organism: Schistocerca serialis cubense (assembly GCF_023864345.2). Lineage (NCBI taxonomy): Eukaryota > Metazoa > Arthropoda > Insecta > Orthoptera > Acrididae > Schistocerca > Schistocerca serialis. The sequence goes on along the minus strand of NC_064639.1, from coordinate 219,761,351 downwards.
GCACTTTATTCCACTTTCAAGTAAAATTTAATACAAATACTTTCATCTCTCTCTTTCGAAAATAAAAATTCGCCGAGCACTCTAAAACACATATAGCGTTTTCGACTGTGAACAACAACTAAATATTCCAAACACCTGAAAATGCAAACATACATCAGAAACATGTCCACCAAAACAATAAAAAAATTGAAATCTGAATATAAAGCACGCAAAATTAAAAAAAAAAAGTTCCCGTTACTTTTTGTTCACGCCTCGTATGTTATCAAAGTCTTGCTGGTAACAAAATAAGAAATGATAAAGTGCTGTTAGTACACGTCTGGGATATTCCCATTTCAATTCACACCTATTACTATGTTTCTAGTTTAGCAATACATAGTGCTTTTGTATGTCCAGTAAGAATTGTTTCGAATGCTACGGACCGAGAACTGAATGTTTGTGAAGTACCTTCTAGACAGAATATGAGGCAATATGCAGCCATAATAATAGATTCGGTAGTTTTCAAACACATACATATAGGAGCTACACAGTGAAATCGATTTATAGATTTATAGGATAAGCGTTCCGTTTCCTGTTGGGTAGCACTTGGGAGTAGAGTCAGTTAATTGTGTTTTGGTCCTCCCTTGGCATTCTAATCCCCAAGATCTATATTCGCCTCCTAGATGACATCCCATTCTATTGCGAGTAGGTCTTCAGCTGTTGCCCACTCCACGCAGATTTCGTCATACAGCCCTATGACTCACAAACCTCCTCCGAATAGCTTGCACGGTCGGGGAACCCGGTGCACTGGCTAAAACTAGCTACCCTGCTAGAGTGGTGCGCACATAAAGTCTGGATTACGTCGGAGCGAACACGAGCGAACGAGCTTCAGCTCTCTTGCGTAAACGGTAGGCGAGTGCGAGCGAGCAGTATATTGGTCATATTCGGTTCGCATTCGGGGGTGCTTGCTCTTGTTCCCGTAATTGTCGGTCTTCCAGCGAACTTTCAAAGGAAGTTCGAGCCCTCACCGCTTCGGCACAAGTAGTACGTGGAGCGTTCGTCTGCTGTTATATTGCGAACTGATTTTGTTATTTAGGAGCTACGTGGGCGATGGAGTGCTCAGATGAGTACGTAATGTTGCTAATAAAAGAATATAGATATCACAGTAGTTCATGGCCTCCAAGAGACCACAGCACAAAATAACCCAACAAGATGAAATACACTGATGGAAGAAAATCGTAACACACAAAAAAAATTAATGTAGGGTACTGAAATTTCCAATTTGTACAAAAAGCAGATGGCAGTTATAAGAGTCGAGGGACATGAAAGGGAAGCAGTGGTTGGGAAGGGAGTGAGACAGGGTTGTAGCCTCTCCCCGATGCTATTCAATCTGTATATTGAGCAAGCAGTAAAGGAAACGAAAGAAAAGTTCGGAGTAGGTATTAAAATCCATGGAGAAGAAATAAAAACTTTGAGTTTCGCCGATGACATTGTAATTCTGTCAGAGACAGAAAAGGACTTGGAAGAGCAGTTGAACGGAATGGACAGTGTCTTGAAACGAGGGTATAAGACGAACATCAACAAAAGCAAAACGAGGATAATGGAATGTAGTCGAATTAAGTCGGGTGATGCTGCGGAAATTAGATTAGGAAATGAGACACTTAAAGTAGTAAAGGAGTTTTGCTATTTTGGGAGCAAAATAACTGATGATGGTCGAAGTAGAGAGGATATAAAATGTAGACTGGCAATGGCAAGGAAAGCGTTTCTGAAGAAGAGAAATTTACTGACATCGAGTATAGATTTAAGTGTCAGGAAGTCGTTTCTGAAAGTATTTGTATGGAGTGTAGCCATGCATGGAAGTGAAACATGGACGATAAATAGCTTGGACAAGAAGAGAATAGAAGCTTTCGAAATGTGGTGCTACAGAAGAATGATGAAGTTTAGATGGGTAGATCACATAACTAATGAGGAGGTATTGAATAGAATTGGGGAGAAGAGGAGTTTGTGGCATAACTTGACTAGAAGAAGGGATCGATTGGTAGGACATGTTCTGAGGCATCAAGGGATCACCAATTTAGTTTCGGAGGGCAGCATGGAGGGTAAAAATCGTAGAGGGAGATCAAGAGATGAATACATTAAGCAGATTCAGAAGGATGCAGGCTGCAGTAGGTACTGGGAGATGAAGAGGCTTGCACCGGATAGAGTAACATCGAGAGCTGCATCAAACCAGTCTCAGGACTGAAGACCACAACAACAATGAAATTTCGGGAATGCGTTTGTCTACGTAACATATTTAAGGGATTAACATTGTAAAATCGCAGGTTATTGTCAGCTCGAGATAAGACACCGCAAATGTGAAATGCTGCTACATTAATAACAGGTGTAGTCGCCAGAATGTTGAATGAAAGAATGCAAACGTGCATGCAGTGTGTTGAACAATGCCGTATGTCAGTTTGTCGGATACGGGTTCCATACCAAGCCTTTCTGCAATATCGCAAATTATTTAGTACATTTTTGTCTGGTAGCCTGTGACCGGCTCTACGTATATGTCACATTTCAGCAACCATTTCATTATCTTCCTTACATACTTAAATAAAATTTTAGTAGTACTTCTCACATGCCACTGGGGATCCTGGTAGTACTACACATATGCCACTGGGGACATCAGGGGCCATCTGAAGACTAGCACCTATTGAAATGTGACACAATTGCTAACGCAAATGTCTCCAGTTGCTAATAACTGAACTAGAGTGTATTCTTTTTTTTTTATTAACCCTTAGCAGTAATTTATTGTGTTTCTACATGTACAGGTAACTTTCATTGAAATAAATAAAATAAGCATGAACATGTAACATTTTAAAAATATGAAAACAGGAAGAAGCACGAAAGAAGTATTTGAATACTCGTACAGAACAGTAAATGCGTTTTCGTAAAAGTAGTCGATAATGGTCATAGCTTCAGGCTATGGAGGCAAAGTGGCCAGGGTTCGAATACCGAGGCCTGCCCTACGTCAACTTGCGCTGTCAGCTGACGGCCACTAGCTGCTGTAAAAAAATAATGCAAGCGCGGCGACGCTGAGCTTGATGCCGAAGCAGACTGTTTAATATCATTAGTCTCTCCGTCATTGGTGAGCTTAGTTTCGATCTTATCCGCAACCCTTCCATCTGTGGCCGCTTCACCTGAAATAACTTTCCTTTAACATATCGTATATCTGCAATCCACAGGGCCGGCCGGAGTGGCCGAGCGGTTCTAGGCGCTTTAGTCTGGAACAGCGCAATCGCTACGGTCGTAGGTTCGAATCCTGCCTCGTGCATGGATGTGTGTGATGTTCTTAGGTTAGTTAGGTTTAAGTAGCTCTAAGTTCTAGGGGACTGATGACCTAAGATGTTAAGTCCCATAGTGCTCAGAGCCATTTGAACCATTTTTTGCAATCCACAGGGAGACGTCACCCGTACCGTCATACAAGCCGTGCAGGACAGAATAATAAAATTATGAGTTCTCCGAAAACTCCTCGCCCTAGTAGCACAATGAGTGAACAAAGATTGACGGAGCTCTGGTTTAGCTAGGGCAGTCCACCATACCAGAGTGGTAAGTATCTTTGAGCGAATCGATGACTACGATCCCACACATAGTGTATCACATCATCGAGACGAGTGCCTCCCAAGTGAGCGACATACAGGGTGTTACAAAAAGGTACGGTCAAACTTTCAGGAAACATTACTCACACACAAAGAAAGAAAATATGTTACGTGGACATGTGTCCGGAAACGCTTATTTTCCAAGTTAGCGCTCATTTTATTACTTCTCTTCAAATCACATTAATCATGGAATGGAAACACACAGCAACAGAACGTACCAGCGTGACTTCAAACACTTTGTTAGAGGAAATGTTCAAAATGTCCTCCGTTAGCGAGGATACATGCATCCACCCTCCGTCGTATGGAATCCCTGATGGGTTGATGCAGTCCTGGAGAATGGCGTATTGTATCACAGCCGTCCACAATACGAGCACGAAGAGTCTCTACATTTGGTACCGGGGTTGCGTAGACAAGAGCTTTCAAATGCCCCCGTAAATGAAAGTCAAGAGGGTTGAGGTCAGGAGAGCGTGGAGGCCATGGAATTGGTCCGCCTCTACCAATCCATCGGTCACCGAATCTGTTGTTGAGAAGCGTACGAACACTTCGACTGAAATGTGCAGGAGCTCCATCGCGCATGAATCACATGTTGTGTCGTATTTGTAAAGGGACATGTTCTAGCAGCACACGTAGAGTATCCCGTATGAAATCATGATAACGTGCTCCATTGAGCGTAGGTGGACGAAACAAAAAGGGGCTCTAACATGGAAATTAAGCGTTTCCGGACCCATGTCCACATAACATCTTTTCTTTATTTGTGTGTGAGGAATGTTTCCTGAAAGTTTGGCCGTACCATTTTGTAACACCCTGTATAACATCCAATGGGAACGGAATAGTTTTAACGGTTGCTGATCAAGTTGGAGAGCAGCGACCAAGGCACACTGATCAGAAAAACTAGCAGGGATAGGGTCGACTGCAAGAATGCAATCGCGCATCCAATCCGGTAAGTAGAATCGGTCAATCCTGTTACTCGAAGCTGCAGTGAAATACATAAATTTAGCGAATGTCGCATGTTTACACTCTCAAACATCATTCGCGTGCAGCAAGCGTATCAACTCCTTTAAATCCCGACGGAAATTAAAACGTGGAGACTGATCAACAGACGCAGGACACAGATAAAATCACAAGCCAACATAGACCCAAGGACGCCTACGTAACATATAATTAATCTCCTCTTTAGGAAAGCGCGAACTTTCCAGTGTGCGACCAGAATCAGATGGTGCATATCAGACACGAAGATGAGGTCAAGAAGTCTGCAGCCTATCCGTCTGGTAGACTCAAGCACCTCTACCTCAGCGACAGGAATGCCTTCCCGAAAGATTCGAAATCCAGCCTGAATGAAATTGGTTAATAGAACTTCTTGCAGGAACACGATATTCATATAGAAATCATATATAAACTGAAGAAGCGAAGCTAGGGGCAGCTCTGATTCCAGTCGGTTGACCTTTAAGGGGAGCCGGAAGGAGCCATATCCTCCATGTTAATTCTAGGAAATAGAAGGAACATTTTTTCTAAAACCATTAAACATATTGCTCTGAAATTTGAACTACATGTTCAGTGAATATTTCTCTAAAAAGTTATAATGCCATGTTAAGAAATACTTATTGGTTTTTGTTTTACAATTTTTTTTAAACAGATGCTTATTTTTTTCTAAAATTTTGCACTTTTTCTTCTATAACTCTTAAATTATAGACTTTTTTTACAATTTATTATAAAAATGAAGGAAATGAAGTAGACAATATTGTGTATAAATTTCATTGATATACTGTTAGCAGTTTTTTAGAAAATGTTCCTCAAACATGAAAATTTTAAAGTTACAGGAAATGGCATCCAAAGATTTTTAATACATTCCTGCCCCATATGATGGATTATCTGCATCCTCTTGTTTTTCCAGTGTTAGTTTCCTTTTCACTGGTCTTTTCTTCCTTTTTGCTCCATGTTGTTGGCCTTTGTCTCTTCTTTCTGCACCTCTTAGTCTTTCTTCATCGATTAGGCGCATTGTGGAAATGGTGTTGAGTCCTGGTTGGAAACCTAAACGTTTCAGCACATCACATTTGATAATGTTTCCTTCATTGTATGTTGCCAATGCATCATACACTCCAAAATAAAATGTTTTTATCTGCACAAACATTCTTTGGGAAATCCTAATCAAAATTAAATTATTTACGCTTTCATTTGGATTTTGTGTTTCCCCAGTGGTTTTTCAAGTGCTATTGCTCTGTGTGTTTTTATACTGTGGCCAACATTTAAATTGTGTGTGTGACTTCAGTGTATTTTAAGTGCCCCACAAATCACCGACTATGTTATTTTAACTGTATCTCTACTTTTTAACTCTCCCCCAATGAACGTCCCCGTATTAGTGTATATTTTCGCTTCCATTGTCTCTATTTACTGTGTTTTTGGTATTTTAATCCGACTTTAGGGTCTAGTGGACTATTTTATATGACTGCCAAACACAAGTCAAAACACACGGTATAGCGTTTATGTTTACCGATATGAACAGTCACGTGTCACAGAGATAAAGCCATACAACGTTGGAAAACAAAACACTGTCTAATTCCGCAGAGATACCCTGCTTGCAGCCAGCTAGCGCCGCTGTCAGAGGTGACATACCAAGTCGCTACAACCGTTTACGCTGCGCGTCAACTTTTCAGCGATAAAAAACACACTTAGAATTCACTTAGAAGGATGAAACTTGATTTGTTTTATTCAGAAAACTCCAAAAATTTTATAATGAAAAAAAAAACAAAAAAATGTTAATTTTGTCATTTTCATCGTTCCGGCTCCCCTCAATGTGACAAATGCATATGCTTGAGCCATCAATTAAACTAAAATCACAGAGATAGCAACAGAGCAGTATGACTATCCAAACAGTTTCCCATCACAGTTCAATGACGAACCCGAGAGCGGGGTGCTAGTCCCGGCCGCAACTGAATACACTCGGTTGTTCTGCGCGCCGCTGCATGTTCCAGCTGGACACGTTGTTTACGCGACTGCTATGGTCGCAGGTTCGAATCTGCCTCGGGCAGATGTCCTTAGGTTAGTTAGGTTTAAGTAGTTCTAAGTTCTAGGAGACTGATGACCTCAGATATTAAGTCCCATAGTGCTCAGAGCCATTTGAACCATTTTGAACGTTGTTTACGCTGGCTGCATGGCGCAATAGGCGCTGCAGTCGGCGGCTAGACTGGTCTTGAACTACTTCCATACCTATCTGTGACATCCCAGGATCGGAGGCTTGTCCCACGGAAGGGTCACTCTGCAAGGCGAGACGACTCTCTAAAGGAGAGCAATCAGAGTGGATCTCAGAGACAGCGGGAGGCAAATTTGCATAACAACTTCCGCAATAGGAGTCGCAACAGGCGGAAAATCACGATCCCCACCGTCGACAGGAGGGGGAGGTTGAGGAGGGCATTGCTCTTCTACCGACTGTATTTGTGGTGGAGGCTGAGAAGGCAATGACTCCGACAACACTCGCTCCAGGGCGGCTCCCTTGGATCCGCTACTGCTGTAGCAGAAATACCAGAGACTGCCTCTCCGGTCTCCACATCGCCAGGGCTATGTGGTACTACAATACTTGTTGGCTCAGGGGTGTGTGGGACAGGGGAAAGCACAACTAAATCATTACCATCTAAGAATAAATAGTATTTTCATTTGTTTCATAACGGAACACAGTGCGAGAAATCTAACGGGAGATAATTTGAATTCAATGTGATGCACAATGAATGGTCCGCCCTCCCATCAAGTAGTAATCGACACCCCATACGGTTTCGTTACAAGAAAGAGATCGCTAGGTTTGTAATGATCCTCTTACTAATTTTTCTGGTGCACTTACTTATTTCTAAGCCCGTCCTGTTAGCCGTGCGGTCTAGCGCACTGCTTTCCGAGCGGGAAGGCGTGCCGGTCCCCGGGCGGAGTAGTGTCGAGGTCCGGTGTGCCGGCCAGTCTGTGGATTGTTTTTAAGGCGGTTTTCCATCTGCCTCGGCGAATGCGGGCTGTTCCCCTTATCCACCACAGCTACATTATGTTGGCGATTGCTGCGCAAACACTTTCTCCACGTACACCATAATTACTCTAACACGCAAACCACTGGGGGCCGAACCGCACAGTAACCCTAGGTTCGGTGTGGGGCGGCGGTGGGGTGAGACGACTGCTGTAGCCTGTTGTGGGGCTGTTGTGTACCACTGCGGCTACGGCGGGGACGGAGCCTCTCTGTCGTTTTTAGCTCCCCAGTTCAATACAATACAATACAACACAATACAATACTTATTTCTAACACAACATGCCATACGTGTTTATAATGGTGAGAAAACGTACCTTAAATACGGTAACATCTATTGTGAGAAAGAACAAAAGCGACACAAAAAACAGGGCCCCAGTATTGCAGCGATTATATTGTAAATGGTAATATTTATTTTAAGTGATACAGATTGAATTCCTGAGATGAACTTTGTTTGGTATTGGTTGCTGATGCTACCTTTTTATTAAGCTTTAGAAACTTACGACAAAATAATTTAAATTTTAAACCTTAAATAACTTTTTTATGTAGCTACTTGCCATTGTAAACTGCGCACTCCATACATGCTGCTGAATCTGCATACACTTAATTTCTATGGCGATAGCAAAAAAACTCGACTGGCATCAGCCTCATCGCTATGACGGATGCTTGATGTGTTACTGTCACTATCACTGCTACTGACTTTTGAAAAACAATTTTATTCTGGCTCTCCCCATGGTCTTCAACAATGTTTGACGGGCCATATTAAGTCTATTGGATAGAAATTGAAGTGGCAAGGTGGTAACCTAACGATTCTACGACCATATGTTTTTGCCAGTTCGTCGATTTTATATTTGGAGAACTGTGGTTTATACAGATACTTTTTTGCGTAATCTCCATTTTTTTTAAGATTATCATTTACGTCGACGTTGCGACGCTGAGGCGAGTCAGTCAGTTCCTCCTTCCGCTTTCCCATGGTACATGTCCTAAAAACAACAAATAAATGCTAAGGAGTATTATCTAGAACAATTGTTGATGTTTTTCCCAAATTTGGTTCAAAAATGGTTCAAATGGCTCTGAGCATTATGGGACTCAACTGCTGAGGTCATAAGCCCCCTAGAACTACTTAAACCTAACTAACCTTAGGACAACACACACATCCATGCCCAAGGCAGGATTCGAACCTGCGACCGTAGCGGTCTTGCGGTTCCAGACTGTAGCGCCAGAACCGCTCGGCCACCAGCGGCCGGCCCCAAATTTGGTACTGGTGATTCTGCGAATGACTTTGTTCATTTCTTCATGATAATCTGCTGTATTTTTTGATATAAAAAGCAAGAGACTGTTAGGGAGAAAACCCAGTGAGATGCCTACATGAAGAAAAATAGGTCTGTCATCCTTGCAGGAAGGTTTTGCCACTGTTCCATTACTTGTGCCGTCTGCCCAGGCCTGTTCTACAGGGTGACTAAAACTGGCTCCTGTTTCACCAAGCCGCACCACTCCGTCCATATATATATATATATATATATATATATATATATATATATATATGGATGCTGCTGAATCTGCACACACTTAATTTCTATGGCGATAGCAAAAAAACTCGACTGGCATCAGCCTCATCGCTATGACGGATGCTTGATGTGTTACTGTCACTATCACTGCTACTGACTTTTGCAAAGTATAGATATGGACATGACCTTCCGCACAAGATGCTTCATGTTTTTAAATATTTTAGCGATGACAAACCTTTCTTAGTGTGTTGATTTTTATCCACTTGGCAGCTTGTGCGAGAGGTTCAGAGTAAAATGAAAACGTTTTCGACTAGATATTTATAAGACCTGAATATGACAGCAAAGTCTGTCGAAACCGGTTAAATAAATAAATATTTTATGCGATCTTGGCTGTTGAATGGTTTTTAACAATTAAAACAGGTCGCCCTTCAGTACTCTCACAATGAGAAAATTCAATTATACTCAAAGCTTACCTTGTTAGCAGAAAGCGGGCTACCATTATGTTCTTCAGTCTCGAAGTAGGCACATAACGTGCAAGCCATTTCTCTCGTCTGACCTCCGTATTTGTCCGGGTGCGTCAGAATCTTGTTCGCCGATGTCATGCTTGCATTGAGGTTGATGCCCGTCAGTTTCAACACATTTTCTAAGGTAGAGTACAAATGGTGCGTTCATTGTGTCAGTGATTATATTTGCAGTTAACTGTAACTAAAGTGAATAAAAAAGTACACAGTAATATGATTGTATTCCTATTATCTCCTTGCGCTGCCGGAAATCCTCTGGTCCAGAGAACGACGTGGAACTTTTCCATCATATCTTCCAACCAGCTTCCTTCTGATATTGTTCAGTACCACACAAAAGATAAAAAGGCAACGAGTGGCCTACCGGGACCATCCGACCGCCGTGTCATCCTCAGAGGGGGATGCGGATAGGAGGGGCGTGGGGTCAGCACACCGCTCTCACGGTCGTTATGATGCTATTCTTGACCCAAGCCGCTACTATTCGGTCGAGTAGCTCCTCAATTGGCATCACAAGGCTGAGTGCACCCCGAAAAATGGCAACAGCGCATGGCGGCCTGGATGGTCACCCATCCAAGTGCCGACCACGCCCGACAGCGCTTAACTTCGGTGATCTCACGGGAACCGGTGTATCCACTGCAGCAAGGCCGTTACCACTCAAAAGATAACAGTAACAAAAACTAAAATAATAACTGCTACAGTCGTAAAAACAAACACAAACGAAGTCATAGGTTACAACGACCACGCAGGATAGCAAGCTGACAAACTGAAGCACAGTGCAAGAGGGAAGAATTGTGGCGGTTGAGGTGAAGGTTTGGTAACTTCGGGTATTTGCTGCGGCTACGAGTCTCATCGGATTGGCCAGATGGGGACCGTGCCTCCTACGTGGGCTTCCCCTCTACTACTTCTCTCTTAGTTGTCTGTCCAAAAGCAATTATGAACAAACCTTTCTTGGAGTCATCAGTCTTCTGACTGGTTTGATGCAACCCGCCACGAACTCCTCTACTGTGCCAAACTTCAGAATAGCTCTTGCAACCTACATCATCAGTTATTTGATGGATTGATCCCAATCTCTGTACCATGTAAATTATTCCCTGATGTCATAAGAGATGACCTGTAATCACGTCCTTTCTTGTAGTCAGTGTTTTCCATACAGAGTGTTTCCGTAAAGAGCGTTCAAAAATGTAACAGGACATAGAAGATGCTCCACTGACCAATTTGAGGCAGGGAACCTGTGGTCGGTGAAGCCAGCTTAAGGAGTTAACACGAATAAAATCACATTACTGTGTTTTGCATTAATTACAGTTAACTTCAAATACCATCACTAACAAAATGAACTTACCATTTGTACTGTATCTTAGAAAATGTGTTTACATTGGCGAACAAGATTCTGACGCACCCTGACAAATATCCCTGGTGTGTTTCGAATCACACCACGGTACAGCTACAATTCTGCCTTCTAATTCCATCTCCGTATCCACTGGGGTCTCATACACAAGTGACTTTAGATACACCATAGAAAATAATCAAGGGGGTTCAGGTTAGGTAACCGCAGGCCATGGAATAGGACAGCATTGAGATGGTTGCGGACATCGGCACTGAAGTGCGGCGGTCCACGATCATGTTGAATCCACGTCCTCTCTCGACACGATACAATGTAAATCCGATACAACAGAGCCACCTTATGGACAAGTAAACTAAACAAATCCCATATCATGACTTCCTTGTAATCAGGCTAGTCGTATTCATTTCCTTGCAGAATATAAACGATGTACAAGTAAATTGTGGGGTACTGCCCACTCGCCTCTTATGGGTTGCCTGAAGGATGCTGCTTTCGCGGATCGCTATACAACATTTCAAACAAATCATATAAATGGTTTTTATTACAATAAAGTAGATTGACTATCGTATTGTATGGAACTGGGGAACTAGAAACGACGGAGAGGCTTCGTCCCCGCCGTAGTCCGCAGTGGTAAAAAAATAACACAACAGTTACCCGCCTTTCCCTATAGATAACCCCTATATTTCTCAGGATTTCGAACATCTTGCATTATTTTAGATGGCCGAACGCTTTTTCCAGGTCAACAGATCCTATGAACGTGCCTCTATTTTTCTTGAGTCTTGCTTCCATTATCAACCGCAACGTCAGAAATACGTCTCTGGTTCCTTTACCTTTCCTAAAGCCAAACTGATCGTCATCTAGCTCATCCTCAATTTTCTTTTGCATTCTTTTGCATATTATTCTTATCAGCAACTTAGATGCGTGAGCTTTTAAGCTGATGGTGTAATGATTTTCGCTCTTGTCGGCACATGAGGTCTTCGGAGTTGAGTGGACGATGATTTTCGGAAAGTCTGATGGCATATTGCCAGTTTCATGAATTTTACACACCACGTTAATAATCGTTTGGTTGGCATTTCCCACAATGATTTTACAAAATCCGATGGAATGTTACCTATTTGAGACCTGGTAGTCAGGGGAAGGCAGGATTCGGTTACGATTATGGAAGGGGCAGTAGTCAATCACTATTGGTTGCCTTTTATAAGTATAGATATTTATTTGAAACCTGTAATTCCACACTACACAACAAAATAAAAAACCGCACGTTATTAATGAAGGAATTAAGAATTGTGTAAAAGAATAGGGTTTTCAGTGTGTAACAATTAAGCAAATAACCATAAAATACAGATACAACAGATAATGTTTTAAGAACAAACCACTGTGATCACGGCTGAAGGCCTTATACGCCAAGAATGGCAATAAAGTAAGAATGTTTAAGAACTCGCTGCAATTTACAACTTAGAAACATTAAAATATTACAGGTAAGTAGCCACAAACACAGCAGAAGGCATCAGACGCCATACATGGCAGTAAATAAGATTTTAAGATTTACTGCTAAAAATACCAATACCACATTAGAATTTTTAGGCAAATAATCACAATTACAGCTGAAGGCCTTACACGCCAGGATCGGTGATTATATAAAAAAAATTTAGAAACCTGCCGTAAAACAGCAAATACAATAGCAAAGGTTAAAAAAAAAACAAAAAAAAAAACAAGCAAATTATCTCCAAACAGGTGAAATAAAGTGATGGTAAACCTGTTAAGACAACCCTTACACTGCTAGATTTATTCTAGAAGGCGACCAGAACTATTAACTGGGCATACATAACCTTTAATGCAGGCATTACAAGGTATTATAATAAATAATACAATAATAAAACACAAGGATCAGGCACAGATGGTGCTCCAGGAATCGACCTCTGACAACAAACACTTTCACGAGCTCCAGGCAAATGCCGGGATGGTTCCTTTGAAAGGGCACGGCCGACTTCCTTCCCCGTCCTTCCCTAATCCGATGAGAAAGATGACCTCGGTGTTTGGTCACTTCCCCCAAAACAACTCAACCCAACTTTCTCGAGCAATGAGATAGGCAGCCAAGAATTGCATTCACTTCACAAGATGGTAACTCAGACTAGTGGCACTCCAATGAATGACTAATGATAAATTGCTGAAGCTAACTCACGTTCGAGAAAGCAAATACAAAGATGGAACAATACGCCAAAGCCAGAATACAGTGTTTAGAGCGCCCGGAACGAGAAAGGAATCACTACCACCAGAGTAGAAGAAATCACCAACCGGCCTACAATCAATAAAGCTGTCAAAACTACACGCCTTTCCGGACATCAGTGGCAAGGCAAGAAAACGTACGCTGCCGTTACATACCCCAACCCCCAGTGCAGGTAACTGGGGCGTTAGTGGCCGCCAGGCAGGAAAAATACCGCTGGTTGTACTTAACAAACTGTAACAAGCTGAAAGCTGCTCTTTGCCTCGGCGACGCTACGAGCAGCAACACGACCCAAGTCACTGGAAAATCGCGAGATATCACACTGGTGGAGGTTTCTCTACTTCAAGTGCTCTCATCTTAAATCTTGCAGGATTCGGTTTACGACGAGGTCGTGCAAACTCGTGACCACAGCCCTTCGATCCGGCAGTCCATGTGTGCCACCAGCAGTCCTTGTGTGTTCACACAATGCGCTGACCTGGCTCCTCCTAAGTCCCCAACCGACTCCATACTCACATGACCCGGGAAAACGACGTCTCGCTTCCCGCGCCCGGATTCTCGGGTTCGATTCCCGGCGGGGTCAGGGATTTTCTCTGCCTCGTGATGACTGGGTGTTGTGTGATGTCCTTAGGTTAGTTAGGTTTAAGTAGTTCTAAGTTCTAGGGGACTGATGACCATAGATGTTAAGTCCCATAGTGTTCAGAGCCATTTTTTTGAAAACGACGTCGCCCCAAACATAGGGCAACACTTACTACATACCGATAACCGCCGCTTCTGCCACTAGCGGACAGGCAATGCTTGCGAAACGGAGTGGCGCCAGTCAACACGAGAAGAAGACAAACAACCGCAACCATGCCAACTAAACGATACAATCTGGCCTCCAACAGAGGGCGGAAACCTACAAAGCACCATCGCGAGCCGCAGCATGGCCCACTAATCCTTCTATCTCATTTGAATTCTTCTAAATTCAGATTCTAACACTGAATCCCCTATCTCTTCCCTATTGACTCTTGTTTCTCCTTTTATCAAATCATCAGGTAAGTCCTCCCCCTGATAGAGGCCCTCAATGTACTCTTTCCAGCCGGCCTGTGTGGCCGTGCGGTTCTAGGCGCTTCAGTCTGGAACCGTACGACCTCTACGGCCACAGGTTCGAATCCTGCTTCGGGCATGGATGTGTGTGATGTCCCTAGGTTAGTTAGGTTTAAGTAGTTCTAAGTTCTAGGGGACTGATGACCTCAGATGTTGAATCCCATAGTGCTCACAGCCATTTGAACCATTTTTTACTCTTTCCACCTATCTGCTCTCTCCTCTGGATTTAACAGATGAATTCCCATTGCTCTCTCAATGCTACCACCCTTGCTTTTAATTTCACGAAACGTTGCTTTGACTTTTCTGTATGCTGAGTCAGTCCTTAGGACAATAATTTCTCTTTCTATTCGTTCACATATTTCACGCAGCCATTTCGCCATTGCTTCCGTGCACTTCCCATTTATATAATTTCTAAGTGACTAGTATTTCTGTATTCTTCAGTTTTCTAGATCATTTTTATACTTCCTTCTTTGTTCAACCAGCTGGAGTATTTCTTCTATTACCCATGGATTCTTCGCAGTTACCTTCCTTGTACCTACGTTTTTCCCTCTAATGCCTGCGGCTACCCGTTTTAGAGACTTCAATTCCTTTTCAACTGAACTGCCTACTGATCTATTAATTATCGCAGTATCTAGAGCCTCGGAGAACATCAAGCGTATCTCTTCATTCCTTAGTGCTTCCGAATACCACTTCTTTGCACATAGATTCTTCCTCACTTGTCTTCTGAAATTCAGCCCACTCTTCATGTTACCAGACTGTGATCTGAGTCTGTACCTGCCCCTGTGTACGCCTTACAGTCCAATATCTGATTTCGGAGTCTTTGCCAGACCATGATGAATTCTAACGGAAATCATCCTGTATCTCCCGGCTTTTTCCAAGTATACCTGCTCCTTTTGTGATTCTTGAACAGAATGTTCCCTTTTACCAACTGAAATTTATTGCAGAACTTAATTAGTCTTTCTCCTCTTTCATTCATACTCCCAAGCCCATATTCTCCAGTAACTTTTCCTTCTACTCCTATGACTATTAGATTTTCATCTCTCTTTACATACTGAATTACCCGTTCAATATCTTCATATACTTTTTCTATCTCTTTATCTCCTGCTTGCGACTTCGGGACGTATAAATGAACTATGGTTGTCGGTGTTGGTTTGCGGCCGATTCTGATAAGAACAACCCTACCAATGAACTGTTCTCAGTAACTCAGTCTCTGCCCTACATTCCTGCTCCCGTTGTATCATTTTCAGCTGCTGTTGACATTACCCTATACTTGCCTTGCCTTGTTACCATTTCACACCACTGACGGCCACTATCTCTACATTGAGCCTTACCATTGCCATTTTCAGATTTTCTAGCTGCCCTACCACGTGCAGATTTCTGACATTCCACGCCCCACTTCTAGAACGTTATATTTCCCCTGGTTATGCAATCTTTTTTCTGATGGCCACCTTCCTATTGGCAGCCCCTGCCAGAGATCTCAATGGAGAACTAGTCCGGAATCTTTTGCCAATGAAAAGAGAATCTTGGCTATTTTTCAATTACAGGGTACACGTTATATGTCTTTAATGCAGTGGTTTCCATTGCCTTATAGATCTTCATGCTATTGTTCATTGCTGATTCCTCCGCCTTTTAGGGGCAGTTTCCCATCCGAAGGACAAGAGAGTGCCCTGAACCTATGTCTGCTCCTCCACCTTCTTTGACAATGCCGTTAGTAAAATGAGGGTGACTTCCTAAGCTGGATGTCTTCGGTCGGCATTTCTGATGATTTTTATTCAAAATTTATGCAGTGATGGTTGAATCCGGGACAGAGGACGTTTCGATTACTAATCAAAGACACTATTCCAAGACCATTGACTATTAAAGGTTTGATGTATGTATCTTAGAGCGTTGTTATAACGGTGAAAAACTTAGCTCTTTTGAAGAAGAAAGACAAAGAATAAAATGAAAAGGCACTCCTTATTGCCACGTATATAGTATTTGATTTTTTTGTACATATTTATTTTTTAGAGCAAATAAATATTTTAGAAATGCTGGGACGACACGTTTCCCATATTACAGTTCGCAGCACTGCAGTGAGCTAGTCTTTCGACTTTTGCCTAGACCATCTAGTATGAATCTGGTTTTTGTCATTAATAAACTGTCTTATCCTTGCAAGATCCTCAATTTTCTTACTTTATTTAGACTTTTTGCTACAAGAGCAGTCCCCCGTAGCCTCAGTTTCAATATTTATTTCGTAATACGTTCACATAAACAGTTTAATGGCTACATCGGTTTCGTCTGAGAAGTCATAATCAATATTGCTCAAATATTTCTTATCCGATTGCTGATGACTACAATAATTGCCTTTTGGAAATATTGGTTCCTAGCATCGTTTGACGCAGCCATTGGTCAAAGAGAAACTTACGGGCTTTCGGTCGAAACCGGTACAGCCGTTGAACAGTTTATGTGAGCGTAAACTTTATACCAAAAAGTAATGTGCTCGCTGACTATCTCTGCCAGTATCACGGCAGTAGCTACACTGTACACAAAACAGTACTCAGAACACAAGCAATTTTCATGACGAATTGCAAACATAGACTATTGCTCGCGACAGGCGAGTCTCGGATGGAATAACGTGCCAGGGGCGCTGCAGTTGACAGAAAGAAAATCAGACCTGTAAACGGGTCTGTAGTTTTCATTTTTAATTTTCCGCTGCTTTAAATTTTGGCGTAGAAATATCAAGGCAAAAAATCATACGAATGCCTCGTGTCTGCTCTTTCGGACGTGTGCACAAGAATACACACAACACGAATTCGTATAACTGATCGCCTCGATGGCCAATGAATCCGCAAACTTCAGTGTGGACGCATTTTTACGTTCAAGCTGGAGAGAGAATTTAAAAGTAGTGATCATTGAGGGTGGGGGTGGGATCCGCAGGTAGGAGGTGCTTCGGAGGGCTACCTGCTTCGGAGGGGGGGTGGGGGGCGGGGAGGGGGGGGGGGGGAGGAATGTGAGTGACCCGGGGAGCGTGCCTAGATAGTCCGCAGATTTGCGATAAACACGGTGTTCGGGTGATGCAGTGGTTAGTGCAGCTGTATAGTACGGAGGAGATCCAAGATTCGAGTCTCGGTCAGGGACGCATTTTCACCTGTTGCCGCACTAACTGATATCATTAGTTCCTTCCGTTTCCTTTCTCCCCCCTCCCCATTCAATTTACATACAAAATCATAATCCAATGAGTAATTTACGGAAATTATATTATAGTGCTACAGTGCCTAACACACACAGATGAGAGTTTCGGGTAACAAAACCCAGTTAAGGAGAAAAAGTGCGGTTAAGTGTAATTATAAAGTCTATAAAACATTTAATACTCTGTATATATAAATCCCTAAACATAATGTAACAAATGATACAGGACATGAAAAACAAGCTCTTAATGGGTGAGGGTGTATTTTAACGTGGCGCCGGGAAGTTAGTTTTGACAACCGCCGACAGGGGTATCAACGACCGTAGTTGCTGAAAATGGCATCGAATCAAGCAGGGAAAGCACTTTGTGCGATATAATTTGACGGTTGCCAGTCGGTAGTGTGTGAAACAGCTTTACGTAACAAAATTTCGCAAGACACGGCCAGTTTACAATAGCATAGTGAGGTGCTACAATATATTCGAGGAGGATGATTGTTTGTGCAATACAGAACTTTCGTGGTGAAATGGTGTCTCAGAACAGACAGTGGACAATGTGAGGGACGTGCTGCGAAGTCTCACGAAGTCTACTAGTCGAGCTAGTGCAGAAATAGACGTCCTTCTGCCAACAGTGTGGAAAATCCTTCGTAAACGATTAAGAGTGGAACTTCTGTATGCCGCAGGGCACGGCGACAAACTGCACCCTCTGGAGTTCTGCACGACGGCTTCGCTGTCGAATTAATCTTCAGTGACGAAACAGTTTTGATCTTTAGCGAATGTTCACACACGGGCTACTGAGAACACATGTTTAACCAACGAATATGTCCGCCAATGCAATAAAGTTTGCGTGTTCTTTGCCGTCACCAACATGTTTTACTATGGACGATTCTTCTTTGTTAAGAGTACCGACAGTGACGTCACCTATCTCGACATGCCGCTACTGTGGCTCATGCCACGGCTTGAAACTGAAAGGACGGGTTTCATCTTTCAGCACGATGGTGTCACTCCACATTTCCATAATAGAGGGCACAAAGTTCTCCAGGCTTGACGCCTTGCAGTTTATTCTTGCGGGGTCACATCGGGGGTAATGTTTATGTTCCACTGCTAGCACTGAACCTCAAAGACATGCGACGCCCCATCTCAGCAGGAGTTCTCACACTCACTGCTGATATATTGCATCAGGACTAGTCTACGGATTAGATGTGTGGTGTGCGAGGAAGGGTGGCCACGCGGAGTGGCCACGCGGTTCGAGGCGCCATGTGACGGACTGCGCGGCCACTTCCGCCGGAGGTTCGAGTCGTCCCTCAAGCATGGGTGTGTGTGTGTGTGTGTATGTGTGTGTGTGTGTGTGTGTGTGTGTGTGTGTGTGTGTGTGTGTTGTTTTTGGCATAAGATAGTTTAAATTAGTTTAAGTAGTGTGTAAGTCTAGGGACCGATGACCTCAGCAGTTTGGTCCGTTAGGAATTCACACACATTTGAACGAGGAAGGGTGGACGCATAGAACATTTATAAACATTATATAAAAAAATAGCTTTCGGAGTTTGTCTTTTACATACCAAACCATTTTTACGTTATTCTTGATCATTTACTGTACCGATTTTGTGTGTGTGTCATAAGGCTTATAATTACCCTATATTGTATCTTGAACTTAAATCTACGTATTTCTACACCAGTCTGTAGTTTAAGAACCTACATATTAAGCAGGGTAAAAATAAATTCGTTTTTATTTTTATCACAGGTTCAACAAGAGCAAGAGTTCAAAAGAGTCTATTGCACACTCTAGCCCACTTAGGCAAGGAAGGGTACGCACGCTGTCAGATAAGAGTTAGCGCGTGAAATTCTCCAGCAGTGGTCGCACAGATAATGTGCCAGACCATCATAATTAGTATACTCAACATCCTCGCCAAAATCACATCTCGTCGCTGTTCAATGTTTTTCTTTTTTTTTCGGTCTCAATTTTCTGAGGAGCTATGAACGAGTGTCGGTGTTGCGGTTCGAGGTTTCTTCTATTATGGAGGATCCTATTTTCAATCTCTCTCTTTCATTCGTCTTAATTTCCTCCTTATCGTTCTGATTCTGTTCGAGAGCATTCTTCACCGGTGATGAGAAGAGGTTTTCCAATTTTTTGGGCCATCCTCTTCCTTCTCTCAAGCGACGACAATTTTCGCAGAGGTCAGACGTCAGATATCAGCGTGTGCACTTGTGCTATTGTGAAACTGACTTCCAATTAGAATTTCCAGATTGGGTTTATTTCGTTGGACCACTGTCTCCAGTCTTCTTACTATACTCGATGTGAACTGAAGTTTCGTCTTCCGCCTTCACCCGAGGCAGAGAAAAATCCTCCGCCATAAATATTACCTCATCTCCTGTTGCTGTCAGGTAGTAGACACGTCTGAATAAATCGCAACATTGGAGAAAATCCTTGCACGAAAGTACATTAGCTGACAAATGTATCGTTAAATCCCACAATACAACAAACAACTGCTACCACGTGTACAAGGGAGCGATACCATGTAGATCAAAGAGCTAATACAATAAAGTAAACTGCATTGATTGTTTCATTATCACTTAAATTACGATGTTCGTACGTTACATTTGATCCTAACAATAACAGCAAATTACTGGTCTTTATGCCACTACCAACTGCTATAATAGCTAGCCAATTCCAGTTCACCGAAAAAGTGCATCCAACACAGAAATACAATAAAATTGCTACACCAAGAAGAAATACAGATGATAAACGGGTATTCATTGGACAAATATATTATACTAGAACAAACATGTGATTACATTTTCACGCAATTTGGGTGCATAGATCCTGAGAAATCAGTACCCACAACAACCACCTTTGGCCGTAATAACGGCCTTGATACGCCTGGGCATTGAGTAATGGCGTGTACGGGTACAGCTGCCCATGCAGCTTCAACAAGATACCACAGTTCATCAAGAGTAGTGACTGGCGCATTGTGACGAGCCAGTTGCTCGGCAACCATTGACCAGACGTTTTCAGTTGGTGAGAGATCTGGAGAATGTGCTGGCCAGGGCGGCAGTAGAACATTTTCTGTATCCAGAAAGGCCCGTACAGAACCTGCAACATGCAGTCGTGCATTATCCTGCTGAAATGTAGGGTTTCGCAGGGTTCGAATGAAGGGTAGAGCCACGGGTCGTAACACATCTGAAATGTAACGTCCACTGTTCAAAGTGCCGTCGATGTGAACAAGAGGTGACCGAGACGTGTAACCAAGGGCACCCCATACCATCAAGCCGGGTGATACGCCAGTATGGCGATGACGAATACACGCTTCAAATGTGCGTTCACCGCGAAGTCGCCAAACACGGATGCGACCATCATGATTCTGTAAACAGAACCTGGATTCATCCGAAAAAATGACGTTTTGCCATTTCTGCACCCAGGTCCGTCGTTGAGTACACCATCGCAGGCGCTCCTGTCTGTGATGCAGCGTCAAGGGTAACCGCAGCCATGGTCGCCGAGCTGATAGTCCATGCTGCTGAAAACGTCGTCGAACTGTTCGTGCAGATGGTTGTTGTCTTGCAAACGTCCCCATCTGTTGACTCAGAGATCGAGACGTTGCTGCACGATCCGTTACAGCCATGCGGATAAGATGCCTGTCATCTCGACTGCTAGTAATGCGAGGTCGTTGGGATCCAGCACGGCGTTCCGTATTACCCTCCTGAACCCACCGATTCCATATTCTGCTAACAGTCATTGGATCTCGACCAATGCGAGCAACAATGTCGCGATGCGATAAACCGCAATCGCGATAGGCTACAATCCGACCTTTACCAAAGTCGGAAACGTGATGGTACGCATTTCTCCTCCTTACACGAGGCATCACAACAACGTTTCAGCAGGCAACGCCGGTCAACTGCTGTTTGTATATGAGAAATCGGTTGGAAACTTTCCTCATGTCATCACGTTGTAGTGTCGCCACCGTCGCCAACCTTGTGTGAATGCTCTGAAAAGCTAATCATTTGCATATCAGAGCGTATTCTTCCTGTCGGTTAAATTTTGCGTCTGTAGCATATCTTCATGGTGTAGCTATTTTAATGGCCAGTAGTGTACTTTAAGTGTGTGCTGTGCTCGATAATGGTACAGAATTTAAGTTTCCCCATTTTTATTGTGCAAACATAGTGTAAAATACCTTCGGACTTTAGCCGCCTCAGTTCTTGGCACAAAAAAAATGGTTCAAATGGCTCTGAGCACTACGGGACTTACGTCTGAGATCATCAGTCCCCTAGAACTTAGAACTACTTAAACGTAACTAACTTAAGGACATCACACACATCAATACCCGAGGCAGGATTCGAACCTGCGACCATAGCGGTCGCGCGGTTCCAGACTGTAGCGCCTAGATCCGCTCGGCCACTACGGCCGGCTTTCCGGGTACAACCTCAAGCTTTCGACAACTACGCAATGGTATTCGTCAGGAGCAACTGACAGTCGTGGCTGCTGCTAATGTGGTCCTATATAGCCCATGGACGGTTTTAGATTGGTAGGGAAGTACATCATGGTGCCACAGATGTGGTCAGAGATTGCGCTAGTGGCGCCAAGGCTTCAGTAGCAGCGCAAAAAATGCCGCTAATTGCTCTTGTTTCTTCTCAGCGTCGAGAGCTCACCCTGCCGGACGATGTTGTTCTCGCACATTCTCATGTCTCACACCTCTTAATTAACAAAATCCCACTATGCAGAAGCCTGGGACAAAACTTTTATTTCACCAAAAAGTATTTTGTTTCTATTTGCAAGGTTGTGTTCAACAACAGGTAATTTTACAAGTTCCAGATTTTCAACGTGACTTTGATGGTCTGCCAAGAGTACCTTCAGCCTTGACTGTCCTTAACCGGGTGCAGCATCTCATTTATCTACTTAGACGTTCGGGAAACAGAAATAGTTTTGGTTCTATGTATTAAGACGATAGCGGTAATCGTCGAAAGCTTGAGATTTAACACACAACTGACGCCGCAAGAAGTCCGAGCATTTTTATATAAAGAGCCGTCACGGAAAAGTTCGCTCTCAAAACAAAACAAAGTTAGGTGAAAAATTTTATTGGCAACAGACACAGCAATATTTGAGATAGAGTTTGTCGTAATCATCATCAGAACTGTGACGTATGTTAATCATATCGTGATAACAACTGTTGTATTCCTGTGTTGTGACGAAACAGGATCATCGTGTGACACTTGTCTTCAGCTCTTCGTCAGTGCGAAATTCTGGCCGGTGGAAAGCAATTTTTTGAGGTGAAATAAAACATCGAAATAGCTGGGAGCAGGATTAGGACTGTACAGTGGGTGATCAAATAGCCTCAGAAACTAATCACTGATGAGGAACGGTCACCCTCCCAATATGGAAATCCAGACGACCTTCCGAAAAATGCCTTCACCAACGTCGCACCAGCTGTTTGCTCTCGATATTCGATCCGTACACCTGATACAAAGGGAACACAGTAAAAGTATCGGTACGTAATGGTATTACTTTTATCTGGCCACCGATAACCTTTGTTCGACACTTGTAAACTGATACTTTGACTCGTACGAGAACTATGTAGCAGATATAGTATCGAATGATTCTAGTAAAGATTTACTACATTTTTATTACGCTATGCTAAAACACGCAAACACCAATCTCGGATTAGGCCTTAACCTGTTCCGACTAGCTGCTACATATTAGTACAAGGAGCTATCTATGATCGTGGGACATATAATTAGCATTTCTCATACCACCACGAAACCATCCATTCATAGAACCGGCATGTTGCCATGCCCTCCAGCCTTTGTCGTCAGTAGGTGAACACTTATGGTACCGCTGCCTCTTTATTCAAGCGACTCCTCATTTAGTCTCAACTTTATGAGTGGACTTCTTCAAAGCCCCCTGTTGTGGCTGTGCCCTCTTGTAACGTTTTGTGGTCCATGGCTGGTAAGGAGAGGGTGGTATGACAGAGGGGTCGCCGGTTTCCTCTCACTAAAACACAAAACGCACACGTCGTTAAGACACACTTAGTTACAGGAACCAATTTAACACTTAACTTCAATGCTATCCAGTCGGAACTTCTGTGCTTAACGGCAATCAAATAATATGTACTAATTCGAGAGTCTTGTCCGTGTCCATACCACAACTATAGTGTCTAACGTTCCCTCACAGCTAGCTAAGGTGCCAGGTGACGACTATCACTGTGGACGACCAGAGCACAGTGCGAACTATTGAGGTGCAATGCGAACTGAGTATCGATGCGAGGTACTGAGGTTCGAAGACTGGGAGATAGGGACGGCTAGGACGGAGGTGGCGGCCTATATGCACGCTGCCCAGGGGGCGTTATCGACGAGTAACCTGGGGGCGTGTCTTAGTCTTCTCTTGTCATATGCGCAACTAGTTCAGCGCCTGCTATTCCATGTCTCCTAGTGGCGAAGGCGTACGCCAGCAGGCTCCCCACCTCAGATAAATCCGAGGAGGTACCGGGAATAGAACACGAGTCCTGACCACCAAAGGCAGGAAACCTACAAATTATTTTTCCAGAATTTTAGCCACATGAGACAGTGCCAGATTTCAACAACTGGCCGCGCGAGCTCGAAAAGGCCAACAACCGAACGAGTAGTGCGCTTACGATCGACAGAAATGGACCCAGGATTTCGGAATGTGCTTCTTGAGGGTCCCAGATTTTGTGCTTGGGAAATATCTACAGTAAGGCGTTTACCAACAACTAATCTTCCTCTTAATCAGCAGGAGCGAATCAGACACATTCTTCTCTTGTTACGGCATATGACATTTGGAGACATCGAAAGAATCTGGCGAATTTAATTAAAAAATTTAGAAAACAAATAAAAAATTTAAAAAAACTGAAACGTTTGCTTTGGCTGATCGAGAAGATGCAATGAGCCTTTATTTCAAAAGTTTTGATCCCCCAGCCGTATAAGCTAGGCAACGAGTAGTTGTAAATCCAGGCGACATCAGTGCCTTCCGCGCATTTATTTTCAACAGCAGACTTCGCGCTGCGCTGTCAAAGTCACTACAGTCTGGAACCGCGCGACCGCTAAGGTCGCAGGTTCGAATCCTGCCTCGGGCATGGAAGTGTGTGATGTCCTTAGATTAGTTAGGTTTAAGTAGTTCTAAGTTCTACAAGACTGATGACCTCACAAGTTAAGTCCCATAGTGCTCAGACCCATTTGAACCATTTTTTTGTCAAAGTCACGTAACATAACATCAGCAAAACAGCTGGAGAAAATATTGTTTTCAGCGACAGTGCGGAGCAAGATTTGGAACTGTTGGTAAGATTTAATTCATTTACTACTGGGTACTATTCTGCTGCTTTTTCTGTTAACCTGTTCTGTAATTTTGTATTTCAAATTACAAATTTTTAAACATTCTAATTTGTAATGAAAATAAATTCACTATTTGAGTTAACGCTTCCATTTTCCAATTTAAAACTTCTGAAAATCGATCTCTTTCTATTAACAGATAGGTTTTAAAAACAGAGATGGTGCCGATAGGGCAGTTCCTTTCTATTACAGGCAAGTATCCATACCCCAAGGTATGATCGATACTGTTCCTTCGATACTGTTTTCATACTGACTCTGAATTTCGATAGGTACGTTCTGTTTATCACAGACCGAACCTCACAGTTGGTGGGGGGGGGGGGGGGGGAGAGGGGGAGAAAGAACCGTTGGGAGGGAGGAGGGGGGGGGGGGGGAAGAACACGAGCGGCCACTTTCAGCCACTCGTGCTACGATACCGACAACAATCTATGGATTTAAAATATTATTACGTGCTAAACACCGCGGTCATCATCGTTTTGCTGTTGTACGTGTAGCCACTCTTGTTAAAACGCAAAGCAAAGGTCACATATCTGAAGATGCAGTCATAAAACATTTTGAAGGTTCAAAAGTATGTCATTCCATACAGTTCTCAAACGTCAACACTACAAATAAGACAGTGGATGGTATAAACATTGCAGGCTGAGCGCGGAGCTAATACCATGAAGCAACCGCCTAAAACCACATTAAAATCTTTCTCCAGTTAAACTGAGCAGGAGTCCTGACACTGCAGAAAATGTCAATAGTTTTCTTGCTATAGCCATCGCCTAAAATTGAGGCTAAGTCCTCCGTCCCTCGGGTAGACGACACACAGAGTTGCCTCCTATCATCCAACAAAATACACGATTGAGGCTTGTCCGTCTGTCATAGTATTGTTAAGTCTTACATCTCTCGCAAGTACTCTATATTTCCGGTTAAATATGTTTATTAATTTTTTTTATTGCATGACTTCAAATCTGGATGACTGCCGTAAAACGATGAGCGAGTGTCTTAGTGAGAGGATTTAGTAGCGGCAGTTTAATCGTAGCGAAATCGTAGGTTAACGACTACACTCGACGCAGATGGAACCCGCGCTCTCGGCTGACGGCTTGTGCAAACTGCTGCCGGGTGCTAACTGCCGCGTTTACACGCTCTTGAGCGCGCAGGCGGCTCGCAAAGCGCGGCCTGCGATGAGATTTCGCGGGCCAGCAGTCCCGCCGGCTCCTATCGCTTCCACGTCGCTTACCAAACGCGCGTGCGCACTACACGCTTACCTACTCTGTGCTGCGCTGAGCTGAGCTGCGGTCGGGGCCGGCGTGTGT
Source organism: Schistocerca serialis cubense (assembly GCF_023864345.2). Classification (NCBI taxonomy): domain Eukaryota; kingdom Metazoa; phylum Arthropoda; class Insecta; order Orthoptera; family Acrididae; genus Schistocerca; species Schistocerca serialis. Next base: position 219,735,282 of record NC_064639.1, on the reverse strand, counting down.
GTGTGTGTGTGTGTGTGTGTGTGTGTGTGTGTGTGTGTGTGTTTGCAGAGGGGGAGGGGGGAGGGAGGCGTCACTCTCTCTTTACTTGCTATCTCTACCTTCAAAATCGCAACGAAGCAGTGCAGCAGAACATAGCGTTACCATGTTCCCAAATCTCAAAACCTTGGGGTATTACAAAGAGTCTTTATGTGAACCACAATGTCTTACTTTTTTACAAAAGCACGTTTCTCGCTTCCTCGAACCTTCTGAAGTAAAACTCTTTCTTTGTTTTAATGTTATAATAATACTAACTGAGAACAAGAGAGATCTCGGATGAGTTTTTCACTCTGCAGCGGAGTGTGCGCTGATATGCAACTTTCTGGCAGATTAAAACTGTGTGCCGGACCGAGACTCGAACTCGGGACCTTTTCCTTTCGCGGGCAAGTGCTCTACCAACTGCTGTGAGGACGGGCCGTGAGTCGTGCTTGGGTAGCTCAGTTGGTAGAGCATTTGCCCGCAAAACGCAAAGGTCCCGAGTTTGAGTCTCGGTCCGGGACACAGTTTTAATCTGCCAGGAAGTTTCAAGTGAGATCTTTATTGTACAGAAAATCTATTTCTTTCATCAGTATATTTAATCAGAAAATATCCTGGCCACAGTTGCGTTAGGGTAAGTATTACAAAAAAAGTATTGCAAAATTTTCCAAAGTTCCGAGTATTCATCTCCAGGACGACTGTTGATGAAACCACACCTTCTATCAGACATAGTTTTCTCTGAAAATACTGATATGACTTCCGATTTGAGATGTTCACTTAGAAACATTTTTGGGCGATTTACTTCATCTAACAGTACACTGTCATCCGTAAGAACATTTCTGTTTCTCAAACATATAGCATTTTCCCACTCTAGTTGTTTGCTGTGAGTCAAGCAATCGAACACAGTTCTCTTGCAGTCCTGTCACAGTATCACTCAGCACAGAATATACTTCCGCTTTAGTCTTTTTTTTTTCACCTTCAGTGCACAATATTCGTTTGTACAGGTAATTTGAGACAATGTGAAAGTATCCTTCAGCCAGAGAATTTTCTAGAAAAAGCCTAATTGTAATGGAGACATTATTTTCAGATACGAAGTAAGATTTACGAGCTTCATTCATTTGGAAAATTCTTTCATTTCCAGACATAAGTGATGGCCACCTCATCCTACTATGAGAAAATATTGCCTTATTTACAATACCCTCAAAAAAAACAAAAATTCAAGCAAGTTTTACGCTCTCACAGTGTAAATTGGTAAATGAGCCAATACTTTCTGCAGAAAAACTTTCACATGCATCTTCAGAATGTCTCAAGCAATTCTGCCAGCACTACGAACGTCAATATGCTCAGTCTGCACGCTGCTCAAGGCTAGAGAAACAAACTGTATAACTAAAGGAAAAAGGTTAATATTTCCATCGTTACTTGCATCAGAAGTAACACTAAGAAAATTAACTCCTCCCACTTGAACTTTTAATTGATCTAGGCACTCAGGGCCTAAGACACCGCTGATTCTTTCCTCAGATATCGTTCTCGCACATGAAAAGTTTCCAGTATTTTTGGAGTCGTCAAAAGCCTTCCCAACCAGTCTGTTGGTAAGACTCTGATGGTGTTGCACGCTGTGAATGGCATACGCTACCTGAGCCGCTGCTTTCACGGTAGATTTGCGGGAAGCACTCACGAGTCTTTCAATGTGCCTTGTGCTTCTCTACGTTTTCGTGCTTTTAGGTATAAATATGATCCATAGTATCTGAAGTCCATCATCTGATACAGAAAAGAAACACCTGAACGTAAACAAACTTGAAACGAGACTCGTAATAAGCTATATAAAAAGATACAGATCACTTATCGACACAGGATGCAAAGCTGTAGGCTCCGTGCGCATTATTTTATTGCACTTGATTATATTTATTTATATTAGAGGCTTACTTGCACATCAATCACTCTCTCTCATATACAATTCTTCCTTCTCGTGGAAATGGAATTCATTTAGGTAATTTGCCTAAAATTACATTCACTGTTATCTTTGGGCATATTCAAAACGTTCTTTCGGAGAAAACGACATTTTGTCTATGGAGTGCGTGACTAATTATTTTGTAAATTTTTTTTTATTTATTTATAGATTCCATCACATGTTTATGACACAGTCATAACCGGTTTCGGCCATACATTGACCATCTTCAGATTCTAAAGGCGGCATACACTGAACAGAGGTTCATGCCTTGTCTAACTCAACAACGCTTGAATCACAACACCTACTTTTAATTACAGCCTCGCGACCATGGCCGACCCTATGCACGGTGCTAATACTCTCAAGGAGCAAAGCTGAAGATCAAGTCGCTGTGACATGAAGTCGACGACTGCTTGAGGCGTTGTCAGCCTGCATTTATCTCTGTCAATTTAGGCCCAATTTCAGTACGCCAGATGACACTTGGCATCACAGAACAACAACCCGACATGGAAGTCAAAAAATCGAGGTTTCTTACCGTTTTATAAATTTGCAACTGGGGACTGAAATAGAGCATTAAAACTGGGTAGAATCCGGATACAGCGGGTGAATTGGTAACACTATCAGAACAGAAGAATCCGACGCATACAGTAAGTGATCAAACGTATCCGGAGACCAAAGGTAATGCGGAATTGACCAGCAGCAGTTTGTGCTTTGCGCCTGAAACCTGGAATCACCGCAGTCAGTTGTCAGGAATTACCCTCCCGTCGACTTTAGTCCAACTTTCTCTCTTACAAAGGGCTATCCAGGACCAGTACCTTTCGACTTTATCCATTGTTATAGGAGTCTAAACTCAGAGCCAGCACATCAGTTTCTTGAAAGACTGAGACACAATAAAAAAAATAAAAAGTAAAAACGACAAAGCTCGAAGATTTGATTATATGCAGCACTACGGAGTACAAAATATCTGGAGGGATTTAAGCGAGCCATCACTACATGAGTTCGCAGCGTGGACTCGCTGCTTCTATTTTCACTAGTACCAATTTTTTCTTTTTTTTTTTGCTTTTATTTGAATTCTATGTTTACTTTCGAACTGAAATGTTGATGAAAATATACTGAATCATAATGTTTTAATAAAAATACCACCTTTTATATTTAATTACTTATCAGAATATATATAAATGTATGCATGGTTTTTCTGTGCTGTCGCTGTAACTTCCGAACCAGTCTACACAGCCCCATTGGCATTATATAGTACGCTAGCTCTACGTCACCCATCCATGAAGAAGACGTCGAGGGAGTCAGACATGTCAGTAGAAAGGAGAACTCCAGTTTTGAACTGTCAGCAGAAAGCAGTAACAGCGGAACGAAAAAATGGCTCTGAACACTATGGGACTTAACATCTACGGTCATCAGTCCCCTAGAAACTCAGGTCTGAATCATCGTGCAGACTGTCACAGATCCGGCGTATTGCATATCCCGAAACAAAGCACGCATCCAGGCTGTGGTCAGGCCTTACGTATTCGGGAGGTGGACATACCGATGCAGGATTCGAACCTGCGACCGTAGCGGTCACGCGGTTCCACACTGAAGCGCCTAGAACCGCACGGCCACTCCGGCCGGCAACAGCGGAACGGATCAGTGAGGAGAGCTCAGTGACTCTGAAGGTTGTCTAGTCACTGGTCATCTCCTGAGTAACAAATCCTGCAGCGACATTTCTCTCCTCCTAAAGCTGTCCAAGCCAAGTGTAGGTGATGTGACTGTGAAGGAACAACCACTGCTAAACCAATTCTAGGCAGACATCTTGCGCTGACAGACAAGGACATTGGAGCATTGTGGAGGGTGGTTGTAAAAAATCGCATTAAATCAGTGGAAGGAATGGCTCGTGAGTTCCAAAGGGTTACGTGCAGTCCAGACAGTACAATGACTGTGTGTAGCGAGTTAAAAAGAACAGGAAACAACGATTGAATAACTTCTCTCACACGCCATACATTTCTGTCGTCGATGTCAAGCGTCGCTTCAGGCAGTTGTTGTGGTATCAGACGCCAAATGTGGAGTGAAGACACCAAATGTAGTGGGTGGGTGCCAGGAAGTGCCGTATTAAAACTCGGCGAGAACTTTTCAAATGCTTTATTTGTTTCCACTACAATGCTCCGTTCACCTCGGTCCTGTCACAGGGTAGCAATGCTGAGGCCACCGCTCCAGCGACCCAGTGCAATGCGCAGTGTCGAACCGGCCTCGTAGGCCAGCTGCAGAGTTCCAGTTAAGTCAGGATCCGCCGGGAGCCTTAAGCCGTCGGCACACGGACCGTGCTGTCGAACGTTAACGTTGAGCGTGCCAAGTTCAACGTGCAGCTGAACGCTCAGGAACGATGCGACTTGTGCATACGGTACGTTGGCCCCAACGTGGTATATGCGATCGCAACGCACTCCAGCGGCAGTTGAGGGATGTTTCTAGTTCGTAAATCACATTGTTTACTCAACGGGCCTGCGTAAAATTCCCACGTTAGCTCTACTAAAACGCAAATTTCCTCCATCGTTCACGAAAATGAAAGTACCATGTCCAGTCTATAAGGACACAGGCTTATGAAAGTTCCATTACAAACGGTGCGGTACAAATTTGGAATACTTCTCCGCATAAGAATAATAAATAATGTTTATTATTTCATCATTCTCACATATTAGTAAAACCCCTAGGGTCAGTCTTACTTGATCACTGTTCCTATCCAGTAGCAGAATCTTTAGAAGATGTGAATTACGAAGCGTAAAAGAAAAAGGAGCAAGACATCTTTATACAAGTAGTAGATTAAGCCAATCGAACAGTCACTCCGCAAAAAAAGTGAACTTACATTTACATTACTTCAAATATTAAAGTATATAATTGTAGTAAACTAATAATAAAGTATCAGAACCTAACACAAACGCGAATGTTAGGGAAAAAAATTTCGAAGTGTCAAAACGCGAACTACCGACCCGATGAACAACTCACTATAAGACGGTGATTCTACCCCTTACGCTAAGCCAACGACACACATCTACTTATATCAGAGTATGTTACTCATTGATGAAAACCTTAATCGAAATTTAATTATAACAAATTGTACCAAGAACAATGCGTTTCGGGTGGATCTTCAGTCTGTCGCTGCCTTCAAATAGCCTACTCTCATAATACGCAAGTTACAATAATTCTTTTGCCTGGAATGTGATATTTCTCATTATTTTATTGGAACGGATCACACAGTTAAAAACGGGTTTTCCAGTGATTCTCAATTTTCTAGTGCGCAGAAACGGCATATATACATATAGGCTTGAAATGAATGCCACTATGGCGCCTCACAACTCTGTAATGAAGAGAGACGGCGTGCGTGTGACGTAGGTGGCGTTGTGTCATCTCATTGGTCAACGCTCAGACGCACGCTCAGAATATCTGACACGCCAGATATTGCTCTGCACGTTCGGAAAGACTCCCGAACGTGCTACCCCACGCTATGACGTCAGAAACTCGGCACGCTCAACGCTCAACGTTCGGATGCACGCTCCGTGTGCCGACGGTTTTAGGCTGGCCCCACTGCCGCTTCTTCCTCACTGGTGTAGCTGAGAACACGGCTACAACATCCGCCCGCGATCCGGCGTCCGCGTCTGCAGCCCTCGCCTCAGTAGTCTCCGGCGCGTGTCGGGAGCCGAGACGACTGCCTGCGGTAGTGAGCCAAAGAGTGGACTGCTGCTGGCTGGCTGCAGACCCCGCGTCGGCCTCAGACGGTCGAACCAATGACCTCCTGTGGACTGGGATGCTGTTGCCCCATCTGTTGCTGCCTGTAGCCTGGCGGAGTGACACGCCCCGCCGTCCAGGAGAGCTGCCACACCCGAATGACTCTCTTTAGAAACGACACCTATTTATACTCGGCTGTGCACCTCGGTTTTGTCAGGCGCGCCGGTTCACGTCACGTTAGTGTAACACTTAGGTTGGCCAGTGGCCCTCTTCTGCCTGTGACTTGCGCCATGGAAACTGCTGTGTGCGCCCTCTCCGGCAGTTCAACGCCCCTGTGGCCTCTATCCGCCTTCGCAATCGCTGATATGCGTAACTTACTGCAATCCGGCCCACACCTGGCTGCAACTCGTGCTCCGAATATTTCGCAATAGTAAGTTTTCCCTATCCTAAACGGTAGTACCACTACACAGTGTACAAAGTGATAGTAGATGGCCGGAAATGAGTGAATTGGAGTTATGATATACCCTGCGACAATCCAATGGAAGGGTTTGGGTTGGGCGAGTACCTGAAGAACGTTACCTGCCATCATGTGTAATAACAGCAGAGAAGTACAGAGGTAACGGTGTTATGGTATGACGGTGTTTTTCGTGGTCACTGTGTGGTCTCCTTATTGTGCTTAAGAAATGCTAAATGCAGAAGGATACGAACATATTTTAGAGCATTGTATACTCTGTACAATACATGAACAGTTCTAAGACGATTGCTGTGTGCAGCAGCAAGACAGTCTACTCTGTTATAAAGCTGCACATGTTAGCAATGCTTTGTGGGCAATAACGTTCCTGAAATAGCTGGTCTGCTCAGAGTCACGACCTGAACCCAATGGAACACCTTTGGAATGAGTTAGACCATCGGTTCGTAACAGATCTCTGCTTTCTGCTCCTGAGGAATAATAGGCTACCTATTCCTCCACAGACACTCAGTCAGTTCATCTTAAGTGTCCCCATAAGAGTTCAAGACGTTATAATGCGAAGTGTGGATAATGTGCACCGACAGGTGCCCGGATATTTTGATCTAATGGTGTTTACCATAGTCCGTGGTGACATAATAATACAGTCATGAGGTTCGCCTCAATGAGATGAACACACACACACACACACACACACACACACACACACACACACACCACACACACACACAAACACATGTCTGTTTTGAACTAATCACAAAATGGGATTGTAGACATTTCTATGGCAGCACCACATATCTACATACGACTATTGTTTTCACCAGCATCAGTCTGTGTTTCGCGATAGAATTTTGGCAACAGTGCTTCCATCTGTCAGAAATCATCTCCCGCCGACTCTAGTCGAGTTCTCTGCTTTACAAAGGGACGTCAAGGATCAGTCTCCTTCGGATTTCTCCATAGTTATAGGAGTCTAAGCTCTGTGCTTTGACATCTATTTCGTGAAGTACTACGACACGATTTTGGAAAAAAAAGAACTGGCAAATTTGACGATTTAAATCACTGTGGCGTAGAAAACATTTGGAGCAGTTTAAACGAGACGTCACTAGATGATTTGGTAGCGTTTAGATCTCATAGTCACAGAGTAGCTGGGTCGGTTTTCACTGGTACCAACTTTATTTTTACTTTTATTTGAAGTCTATGTTTATTTTCAAACGGTAACGTTGATGAGCAAATACTGAATCATAATGTTTTAATAAAAATAACATCTCTTATATTTAATTAGTAATCAACATACATAGTACAATGTACTGTGGTTTTTCTGTGAATGTCGCTATAACTCCAGATCACTCCACGAGGCCCCATGGAGGTTATATGGTGTGCTAGCCTTACATCCCCCTTTCATTAGGAAGGTTTCGGTTTGGAATTGCTGGGGTTGGGATTGAAGTTATGGATGTCAAAAGAAAGCATTACACAAATGGACTTCTTAAAAGAAGTTGGTGTAGCTGATAGAAATCGAGATCAAAGCGTTGGCCAGTATTTTCATGAGTGTTCTATGATGTTCGAGAATGTTGTAGAAACTTCCAGAATGTTATACAGTTTTCCATATTGTTATAGAATCTTCCACATTGTCCAGTAATGTTCTATAATGTCCCATAAAATTCAAGAATGTTCTCGAATATTGCATTAGCGTGACGTGGTGGGGGTACGTTCCAGCTCGGAAAAGTATTCATGTATGTAGGCGACGGCGAGAGAACTGCAAATCAATTTGAGTCGATCAACGAAAAGTGAAAGCGATAGAAAGTCAAATAAATTTCAAATGAGCGTATTTTTGAATACCTAGTGGATTTAAGAGTACTTAAGAAAATTCTTCGCATTGGACAATATCTTTGAACGTGAATTACTAACATATTTACGACCTTGAGAGATCTGCAATGTACTTAGAAAACAAATCAAAATAAACAAATAAAGGCCAGGCAAAGTGGGTCCCAACTAGCCATATTAAAATAAATTAAAAATTGTTACAGATAATCCAAACACGTTATTGTTACATGAAAAAATTGTCGCTATCAGTAATAAACTACTGTTAAATCTCTAGAAATAAAAGAAGTAATTTACTTTCTCTTAGAAGTTTCACATTTATATAGCAAATCCTAATTACACACATAAAAAAAAAAAGTTTTGGATCACCCCGGTTCCCAGATCTCCTGAAGAAAGACGTTGACTGTGGATATTGTATCACAGCCACAGTCCCTTTGCCTGTTGAGAGATGACGCTAAACATGCCCAAAGATGAGCAGTGCCTATTAGACGGAGGGGGTCCGACAACCGATCAGTTCCAGTCATTCCACCAGGAAGGAGGCACACGGCTCGTGTTCAACCATGCCTAGACGGTTCGATCGTGTCCGCATTGTTAGCTTGTGCCAGGAACGGCTCTCAACAAGGGAAGTGTCCAGGCGTCTCGGAGTGAACCAAAGCGGTGTTGGTCGGACATGGAGGAGATACAGAGAGGCAGGAGCTGCCGCTAACATGCCTCGCGCAGGCCGCCCAAGGGTAACTACTGCAGTGGATGACCGCTACCTATGGATTATGGCTCGGAGGAACCCTGACAGCAAAGCCACGTTGTTGAATAATGCTTTTTGTGCAGCCACAGGACGTCTTGTTACGACTCAAACTGTGCGGAATAGGTTGCATGATGCGCAACTTCACTCCCGACGTTCATGTCGAGGTCCATCTTTGCAGCCACGACACCATGCAGAGCGGTATAGATGGGCCCAACAACTCGCCAAATGGACGGCTCAGGACTGGCATCACGTTCTCTTCACCAATGAGTGTCGCATATGCCTTCAACCAGACAATCGTCGGAGACGTGATTGGAGGCAACCCGGTCAGGCTGAACGCCTTAGACACACCGTCCAGCGAGTGCAGCAAGGCGGAGGTTCCCTGTTGCTTTGGGGTGCAATATGTGGGGCCTACGAACGCCACTGGTGATCACGGAAGACGGCGTAACGGCTGTACGATACGTGAATGCCATCATCTGACCGATAGTGCAACCATGTTGCTGTTGTGGTCTTCAGTCCTGAGACTGGTTTGATGCAGCTCTCCATGCTACTCTATCCTGTGCAAGCTTCTTCATCTCCCAGTACCTACTGCAGGATACATCCTTCTGAATCTGCTTAGTGTATTGATCTCTTGGTCTCCCTCTACGATTTTTACCCTCCACGCTGCCCTCCAATACTAAATTGGTGATCCCTCGATGTCTCAGAACATGTCCTACCATCCGATCCCTTCTTCTAGTCAAGTTGTGCCACAAGCTCCTCTTCTCCCCAATTCTATACAATACCTCCTCGCCGGCCGGAGTGGCCGAGCGGTTCTAGGCGCTACAGTCTGGAACCACGCAACCGCCACGGTCGCAGGTACGAATCCTGCCTCGGGCTTGGATGTGTGTGCTGTCCTTAGGTTTAAGTAGTTCTAAATTGTAGGGGACTGATGACCTCAGAAGTTAAGTCCCATAGTGCTCAGAGACATTTGAACCATTTGAATCAATACTTCCTCATTACTTATGTGATCTACCCATCTAATCTTCAGCATTCTTCTGTAGCACCACATTTCGAAAGCTTCTACTCTCTTCTTGTCTAAACTATTTATCGTCCACGTTTCACTTCCATACATGGCTACACTCCATACAAATACTTTCAGAAACGGCTTCCTGACATTTAAATCTGTACCCGATGTTTTCTGCTTCAGAAATGCTTTTCTTGCCATAATGCAACCATATCGGCAGCATATTGGCGTGGACTTTCGTCTTCATGGACGACAATTCGCGCCCCCATCGTGCACATGTTGTGAATGACTTCCTTCAGGATAATGACGTCGCTGGCCTAGAGTGGCCAGCAAGTTCTCCAGACTTGACCCCTATCGAACATGCTTGGGATGGATTGGAAAGGGCTGTTTATGGACGACTTGACGCACCAACCACTTTGAGGTACCTACGCCGAATCGCCGTTGGGGAGTGGGACAATCTGGACGAACAGTGCCTTGATGAACTTGTGGATAGTATGTCACAACTAATACAGGCATGCATCAATGCAAGAGGACGTGCTACTGGGTATTAGAGGTACCGGTGTGTACAACAATCGGGGTGGTTCAAATGGCTCTGAGCACTATTGGAATTAACAGCTGAAGTCACCAGTCCCCTAGAACTTAGAATTAATTAAACCTAACTAACCTAAGGACAGCACACACATCCATGCCCGAAGCAGGATTCGGACCTGCGACCGTAGCGGTCGCGCGGTTCCAGACTGAAGTGCATAGAACCGCACGGCCACACCTGCTGGCCAGCAATCTGGACCACCACCTCTGAAGCGGTTGTACAACAAGCAATGTGTGGTTTTCATGAGCAATAAAAAGGGCGGAAATGATGTCTATGTCGATCTCTATTACAAATTTTCTGAATAGGTTCCGAGGGGATGCAAAACCTTTTCTATGTGTGTAATTATTAATACTCGCCTAGCATTTTCTCGGATTTTACACGACCTGCCACGAATTCCTGTATTGTTTGAATCTCCTCATCTCAGAGTAGTACTTGCACGCAACATAATGGCAACGGCCGAAGTTAAGCACTATCGGTCATGGCCAGCACTTGCGTGGGTAGCCGTGTCCTGGTACACTGCGCGCTGTTAACATCCTGGATTAAGTTCAAAACCTTTCCACAGTGTGTCACACGGTTAGGACATGCGACACTGTTGAATGTGATCTGTCCGTCGCACGGGGACGTCACGCTCTGCTTCCCCTTGTTGCTCTGCGAGAGCAGCGGGCATGTGCCGGCACCATGTTTCACCCTCTGCCTTTTCTCATCACCTGCACACACCATAACAGTCACCTACACTTAACAGACACACACACACACACTCACACACACACACACACAATGCTCATAGTTCGCGAAGCAAACAGACAAGAAAATGTTCAAATGTGTGTGAAATCTTATGGGACTTAACTGCTAAGGTCATCAGTCCCTAAGCTTACACACTACTTAACCTAAATTATCCTAAGGACAAACACACACACCCATGCCCGAGGGAGGACTCGAACCTCCGCCGTGATCAGCCGCAAAGTCAAAACTGCAGCGCCTTAGGCCGCTCAGCTAATCCCGCCCGGTGAAAAGAGACATGTGGGCTTGAAGAATAAGGAAAACCTTCCGAATTAGACGGCTGAACATTATCTTTGTGGTCTCCCAGCCATTCACTCCATGAGACTTTAGTTTCTTACCCAATATCATCAGTTATTTGTTGGATATACTGTGATCTCTGTCCGTCCCTCTAATTTTTACCCTGTACGGCTCCGTATATTACCATAGAAATTATCTCTTGGTGTCCTGTCCATCCCTTTTTTTTAATGTTTCTGTGGAGAACCTTTGTCATTTATTGTAAGGGTGAACTTTAATACACTACTGGCCATTATAATTGCTACACCACGAAGATGACGTGCTAGAGACGCGAAATTTAACCGACAGGAAGAAGATGCTGTGATATGCAAATGATTAGCTTTTCAGAGCGCCGGTGGCGACACCTACAACGTGCTCACATGAGGAAAGTTTCCAATCGAATTCTCATACACAAACAGCAGCTGAGCGGCATTGCCTGGTGAAACGTTGTTGTGATGCCTCGTGTAAGGAGGAGAAATGCGAACCATCACATTTCAGACTTTGATAAACGTCGGATTGTAGCCTATGGCGATTGCGGTTTATCGTATCGCGACATTGCTGCTCGCCTTGGTCGAGATCCAATGACTGTTAGCAGAATATGGAATCGGTGGGTTCAGGAGGGTAATACGGAACGCCGTGCTTGACACCAACGGCCTCGTATTACTAGCAGTCTAGATGACAGGCATCTTATCCGCATGGCTGTAACGGATCGTGCAGCCACGTCTCGATCCCTGAGTCAACAGATGGGGACGTTTGCAAGACAACAATCATCAACACGAACAGTTCCACGACGTTTGCAGCAGCATGGATTATCAGCTCGGAGACCATGGCCGCGGTTACCCTTGACGCTGCATCACAGACAGGAGCGCCTGCGATGGTGTAATCAACGATGAACCTGGGTGCACGAATGGCAAAACTTCATTTTTTCGGATGAATCCAGGTTCTGTTTACAGCATCATGATAGTCGCATCCGTGTTTGGCGACATCGCAGTCAACGGACATTAGAAGTGTGTATTCGTCATCGCCATACTGGCGTATCACTCGGCGCGATGGCATGAGGTGCCATTGGTTACACGTCTCGGTCACCTCTTGTTCGCATTGACGCCACTTTGAACAGTGGACGTTACATTTCAGATGTGTTACGACCCGTGGCTCTACCCTTCATTCTATCCCTGCGAAACCCTACATTTCAGTAGGATAATGCACGACCGCATGTTGCAGGTCCTGTACGGGCCTTTCTGGATACAGAAAGTGTTCGACTGCTGCCCTGGCCAGCACATTCTCCAGATCTCTCACCAACCGAAAACGTCTGGTCAATGTTTACCGAGCAACTGGCTCGTCACAATACGCCAGTCACTACTCTTGATGAACTGTGGTGTCGTGTTGAAGCTGCATGGGCAGCTGTACCTATGCACGCCATCCTAGCCCTGTTTGACTCTGTGTACAGGCGTATCAAGGCCGTAATTACGGCCAGAGATGGTTGTTCTGGGTACTGATTTTCTCAGGATCTATGCACTCAAACTGCGTGAAAATGTAATCACATGTCAGTTCTGGTATAATATATTTGGCCAATGAATACCCGTTTATCATCTGCGTTTGCTCTTGGTGTAGCAATTTTAATGGCCAGTAGTGTAATAACCGATCCTCGAAGCTTTGTGGAATAATGGTCCATGTATATGGTCGCCAAGAATCGCTGCCTCCACACTGATACTGAACCGGTGTCATGAGTTACCAGTGTTACTTCTGGTAAAGGTTGCTTCGACGGTAAAAAGGACTGATGACAGAATTTCTATAATTTGGTGTGATGCTGTGGTGCGATAACCATCGATTAAATCCTCCCCGTAGAGGGAAATCCGTTACTGAGAATCATTGCACTCATCGTAGCTGATATGGATAGTAGCGTTTGTCATGCAGGATACACATAATCGTACTTTGGATTACACCATGCTAGTGGGCCACTTGCCTGGAGCTTGTACTAGGATCCGTCTCAATATGCTCTACAACCTGGTCTCCAAATCTGATGTATGCCTCCCTGCACGTTCCTCTATCTGGAAGGACCTTTGATCAAACAAACTTCAGAAAAAAAGGGGTTGGAATGTTGTATGATGTGGTCGGCGTCTGTGACAGTAGCCGTGCTACCTCTCGACCGTTTCCATCTGCTTGGCAGTACACAACAGCATCTCGGCTTGTACCAGACGCGAATACCGGACAATTCTGCTGCTTATAGTACGCTGCCTCAATCACACAGTCTGCACCACACAAGGAACACAAGACAAGTGGTCAGAGGAACTTTCATTCGTCTGCGCCATCTACCGTGGGAACGATACATTTATGAACAAACATTCATAGTACCTTTTTCCTCTATTTCCACACAGGAATTCGTCCCTGCAGTTTGTCGGTTTTATTATCCTGCATTATTAGTTCAGGCAGTTAGCGAAAATAGAAAGATATTATTTTAAAAAATTATGATTCTGTATTTGTTAACTTACATTTGTAATTTATGATAAATACAAAAAAGTAACAAAAATAAGTATAAGCTGGTACTAATGAGAATCTAACCCGGGATTTCGAGGCTACATAACTTACACACTAAGCAATCCAGCTCTGTTTCACTGACGCAAATGTTTCATTCTAAAAACTACTTCAGGAAACTAATTTCCGGGCACTGACCTTCAAATCGCGTTCGTATGAATAACAAGGTCTCAGTGTTGGACCCGATGCACACGAGCGCGTAACAGCCGCGAATTCTTGCAGCGATCTCACAGAGTCAGATATACTGGCGCGAGCCCCCCGGGATTTCCGAGATCCTCCCAGGAAAAGGTGGTTATTTTTTTAAAAACCTCCCGGTTCTAGGAACACAGCTAAAAGCTACAGAATTTTTTCGTAGCATAGCCGTCTGCCGCGCGTAAATCAAAAAAATACCTACAGTTCACACACTTCGCGGCTGGTCTCGAAGTTCCCTCGAGCCATGTCGGAATTTCGGAAGACTGCACGTCACCTGTGCCCTGTTTCCCATTGCCGCCAATGTCCACACACCCCTGTGAAATTCAGATCATTGCCACTGTTTGGTACGCCAGTTCTGAGTAGCAAGTGCTACAGCATTCTCCCGTGACCTTGATTGTGTAACCAATTAGTGACCAGAGCATTATGTCTGGTTTGGAAAGCCCAATGCAGACACCACCGAAATTTGGTTGAGCGATCCTCTATTTACTGCGCTGATTAAAGCACGACATGATTTCACCGCTGAGTGTAAAGCACTCAAAACCGATACTGCAGTGAAATACGAAGGTAAAATAGCTATGATTGTGCATTCTAAATGTGAAAAACGTAATTTATGCCTCAAAAACGGGATTGCAACCAAATTACTTTCTAGCTTTTTGTGAAAAACAATGCCAAGAAGAAGATTTCATTACTGCCGCAGAAGTTACGTCTGTATATTTACTGATTCAGAAGTTCCAGGAAAAATAGCATGCAGTCGAACTAAGTTATATCTACTAGTGAAAAAGTCACAGACCCATTGTCGCAAGAAACACTGCTGTTTGAATTCAACGATTCGACATATTTTTCAGTTTAAACAGATTTTTTCAACAAAACAAATTTAAAAACGTTTCCAGTTAAACTGCAATATTTTTCACATTGAGGTCGTTTGAAACTAAACTTACTTTGACTTTTATCAAGACCCTGCTTAAACTAGTGAAGCTATCGTAACACAGCTCTACAACGTTTTAGAGGAAAACAGCTTATCCGATGCACCAATACTTTCACTGCTTTCGCTGTCTGCAGGTAATGCTTCAGTAAGCTATGGGATTTACAATTAATTTTCTGAAAAGCTCAAAAGATATCTACCACGTATTTAGAAGGCCAACTGTAAGTGCCACATTTTACATTACGTTAATAAAAATGCATTACAAGCATTACATTTTGAGGTTGAATCGTTGGTGTTGAAAGTTCATACCAAATTTTCTGCATCGGTGAAGTAAACTGCGAAGCTGAAGAAATTCCTCGATCAGCTCATGTAACTGCAGACCAGTTCTTGCCATGTGGCTACAGGGTGGCTCTCTTTGCCTCCGCCTTTAGACAGACTCCTTTTGAATTTGTCTGTTTTGACAGAATATTTTCTTAATGAAGATGAAGATGAATGTCCAGCAATAGTTTGGAAGGCCTTTAAAGATGAGAACTGTCTCCAGTTATGCTAATGCTATTTTGTTCACAATGTAATGCAAATTTTTGAAACCACTATTTAAAAAAAAACTAGGAAATGACTACATTACATGCACTGAACTACAGAAGATTATGATAGAATTGCAAACCAAAATAACTGACAGAAAAATTTACGTTATACGGACTGTCAGAGATGCAATGTATGACGAAGTTGATGGTCAGTGATCAAAATACTTTCAAAGAAGATGCGAACAAACATTTGGAGCAGTCTTTATCTTATTTGAATAAGTGAAACGAATATGACGACACTATTTACAAGAAAATGGACGTTTTGATAGTATACAAAGAAAATGACTTCAATGAATTATACACACATCAAAAAAATTTCCATAACCTCGATTCTGAGAGTTCCGGAACCTGCACAGAAAATTGGACTAGAGATAAACATAAACATCATTTCCGCCCTTTTTATTGCTCATGAGAACCATACATTGCGTGCTGTACCACCATACCGCGAGAGCTTCAAAGGTGGTGGTCCAGACTGCTGTACACACCGGTACCTCTAATACGCAGTAGCACGTCCTCTTGCACTGATGCGTGCCTGTATCCGTCGTGGCATACTATCCATGACTTCATCAAGCCACTGTTGGTCCTCATTGTCCCACTCCTCAACGGCGATTCGGAGTAGATCCCTCAGAGTGGTTGGTGGGTCACGTCGTCCATAAACAGCCCTTTTCAATCTAACCCAGGCATGTTCGATAGCGTTCATGTCTGGAGAACATGCGGGCCACTCTAATCGAGCAATGTCGTTATCCTGGAGGAAGTCATTCACAAGATGTGCACGATGGAGGCGCGAATTGTCGTCCATGAAGACGAATGCCTCGCCAGTAAGCTGCAGATATGGTTGCACTGTCAGTCGGAGGATTGAATTCACGTATCGTACAGCCGTTACGGCGCCTTCCATGACCACCAGCGGAGTACGTCGGCGCCACATAATGCCACGACAAAACAGCAGGGAACCTCCTCCTTGCTGCACTCGCTGTACAGTGTGTCTAAGACGTTCAGCCTGACCGGATTGCCTCCAAACACGTGTCCGACGGTTGTCTGGTTGAATACATATGCGACACTCATCGATGGAGACAACGTGATGCCAGTCCTGAGCGATCCATTCGGCATGTTGTTCGGCCCATCTGTACCGCGCCGCATGGTGTCGTGGTTGCAAAGATGGACCTCGCCATGGACGTCAGGAGTGAAGTTGCACACCATGCAGCCTATTGCGCACAGTTTGAGTCGTAACACGGTGTCCTGTAGCTGCACGAAAAGCATTATTCAACATGGTGGCGTTGCTGTCAGGGTTCCTCCGAGCAATAATCCATAAGTAGCGGTCATCCACTGCAGTAGTAGTAGCCCTTGGGCGGCCTGAGCGAGACATGTCTTCGACAGTTGCTGTCTCTCTGAATGTCCTCCATGTCCGTGCAACATCGCTTTGGTTCACTCCGAGACGCCTGGACACTTCTCTCGTTGAGAGCCAGTCCTGGCACAAAGTAACAATGCGGACGCGATCGAAGCGCAGTACTGACCGCCTAGGCATGGTTGAACTACAGACAACACCAGCCGTTTACCTCCTTCCTGGTGGAATGATTGGAACTGATTGGCTGTCGGACCCTCTCCGTCTAACAGGCGCTGCTCATGCATGGTTGTTTTCATCATTGGGCGGGTTTAGTGACACCAATGAACAGTCAAAGGGACTGTGTCTGTGATGCAATATCCACAGTCAACGTCTATCTTCAGGCGTTCTGGGAACCGGGGTGATGGAAAACTTTTTTTGATGGTTGTATGATCCGAGTGCTTCCCTGAAAGTGGCAGTAAATGAGGACAAATTGTACGATGGTTACTGTATACTGCGAGAAATTCGTGAAATTACGGCACGTAAAAGACACAGGGTAGATCCAGGCTGGGTAAACTCTTTTGAAAGATATACAGATGCCTCTGGAAAAGACATCAATAAACAGGATACTTTCGCATTATCGATCTCCACCAAAAACGCCTCGGATGAACGTGTTTTTAGCGGTATTAACAAAAAAAAAAAAAAACAGTGTTCAAAAATTCGCTATCGTTTAAATGAAGCCCATAGAAAATCATAAATACAGTTTTCACTTATGTCAGATTCCAGTGTAAAGAATTTTTTGATTATATTGTTGCTAATTTAAAGGCATTACAAGCTGCACCCAGGGTACAAGAAATAATTTTAAGTGCAAATATTTGATTTTCATTGATCTCTTATTTCACTTCCAGGATTATCGAAAGACAGATTTGGTAATACAAGTCATAAATCGTTTCATTGCAATCACTGGAACACTGCAGCTACAATCGTACAGCGGAAGGCAACCAGTATGGACGTTGGTGGAAGAAAGCAAGGAGTGTGGAGGCAGTGATTCCACTGAAGTGGTTGAGTAAAAAAACAGTCAGTCTAAAAGTTCTCGAGACTGGATTAATAACAACTATGTTGTTGTTGTTGTGGTCTTCAGCCCTGAGACTGGTTTGATGCAACTCTCCATGCTACTCTATCCTGTGAAAGCTTCTTCATCTTCCAGTACTTACTGCAACCTACATCCTTCTGAATCTGATTTGTGTATTCATCTCTTGGTCTCCCTCTACGATTTTTACCCTCCACGCTGCCGTCCAATGCTAAATTTGTGATCCCCTGATGCCTCAGAACATGTCTTACCAACCTGTCTCTTCTTCTTGTCAAGTTGTGCCACAAACTCCTCTTCTCCCCAATTCTATTCAATACCTCCTCATTAGTTATGTGATCTACCCATCTTCAGCATTCTTCTGTAGCACCACATTTCAAAGGCTTCTATTCTCTTCTTCTCCAAACTATTTATCGTCCATGTTTCACTTCCATACATGGCTACACTCCATACAAATACTTTCAGAAACGACTTCCTGACACTTAAATCTATTCTCGATGTTAACAAATATCTCTTCTTCAGAATCGCTTTCCTTGCCATTGCCAGTCTACATTTTATATCCTCTCTACTTCGACCATCATCAGTTATTTTGCTCCCCAAATAGCAAAACTCCTGTACTACTTTAAGTGTCTCATTTCGTAATCTAATTCCCTCTGCATCACCCGACTTAATTAGACTACATTCCATTACCCTCGTTTCGCTTTTGTTGATGTTCATCTTATATCCTCCTTTCAAGACATTGCCCATTCCGTTCAACTGCTCTTCCAACTATAGAAAATTTAAAATGGTGGTTTTAATGCTTCAAGTGATATAAATAATCTCCCCCCGCCTGAGTTCAATGCATAGGGCGTCGATACAACTATGTTAAAACGTCGGAAAAATCCTTTTTCGGTGCGTTATCGAACTCGTGTGTCATAGTGCCTTGAATGTCTGTTAGGTCGTCATAGTAGGTCGTCAAAGCTCTTCATGTGAATCTCTGCAGCTTGTCGTTTTGTGGTAGGTTCGTATTGATAACACCGAGTCTCGTTACCCGTGATGACTTTTTTCCCCCGAATACAACTGTCGATGTTTTGTATTATAGTCAGGTCACGGTAGCCGTAAACGCGTTTCTGTTTCCGTCCGAGAGGCAAGGTGTGTGAGACCACACGCTCTTCTTCAAAACATTCTAGACAGTCCCTTGCATAGTTGAATTAGAGGTGTTGCGATTTGCAATACAAGAACGTTGCCACACTACTGCCGCACGTCCACCACGTAACACTCCCTGTTCACAATTGAGTGGTCGAAAGCACGTCTGTTGTTTACAGTTGTTAATTCAACGTGCCACTGTAGTTACTAGCTAACGTCGCTAATAAGCCAGGGACAAAACCACTCTTGGAATATTTTCGACAGGCAGTGCATATTTGAAAGCTGTTGTTATTGACTGAAGATTTGTATACCCATGTGAAACGGCTCTTGACAGGGAGCAAAGCATTTTCTGGTAACGACTGTTTTTAAACATTTGAATGACTACTTTTTAGCGAAAAAACGCCGCCACTGAAACACGAACACAAAATGGTTTAACAGTGAAACTTGCATACAAAAGAGGAATTCGTGGCGGGCGGCATCAAACCAGTCAGAAGACTGATGAAAAAAAAAAAGAAACCTTGTGTATGTCATTTCTCTCTTGATCCTGTTTCGTAGAAAAAGCCTCATAGAACTGTTCAAACATTTGAAACCATTCCCCTCTTTTCTTAATCTTACGTTGGTACTTCTTGCGGGCTGTGTCCCATAATTGAGATGTTTCTTTTCCTCTTGGATAAACAATTCCATATCCAAGCCGGCTGCAGCCGCGCGGTATTAGCCGAGTGGTCTGCGCGCTGCAGTCATGGACAGTGCGGCTGGTCCCGGCTGAGGTCCGAGTCCTCCCTCGGGCATGGGTGTGTGTGTTTGTCCTTAGGATAATTTAGGTTAAGTAGTGTGTAAGCTTAGGGACTGATGACCTTAGCAGTTAAGTCCCGTAAGATTTCACACACAAGCCGGCTGCATCTGAGGCGGGCTGGCGGCAGCTGTAGCATACGGCTGCGATCAGGTATGCACTAACCAACGCTCCGACAACTTCTGCTGCTTCGTTGCGTATGGCGAGATCAATCGAAAACACCAGTATTGGCGAGCACATTTCTATCACAGCCTCACTGCTATAGCGTGCTGCTCCATTGTTTCACTCGTACTACTAAAACGTAGGAAAAATGTCGGTACAAGTGCACTATAAGTAAATCTTTCGTTTGCATCTAGCCTAACGTGGCAACACAAAGAAACGAGGTAGTTTTCTCTACGCCAGCTGCTGTGGCCGAGCTGTTCTAGGCGCTTCAGTCCGGAACCGCGCTGCTGCTTCGGTCTCAGGTTCAAAGCCTGCCTCGGGCATGGATGTGTGTGCTGTCCTTAGGTTAGTTAGGTTTAAGTAGTTTTAAGTCAAGGGGACTGATGGCCTCAGATGTTAAGTCCCATAGTGCTCAGAGCCATTTGATTTATTTAGTATTCTCTACTCTGACTCAAGTCGCAGCTAAACGCGGTTTTATGCGACTGCAGATGCACACAGTGTGCACTTTGGCGTCTCTGCGATCTTACTCAAAACGATTTTAAGGAAACTGTACTGCACAGACTACCGATAATTTTACGTCTTATACACTCATATGTTAGCTCCACGGTGAACTTGTCTTTTCTTAATGGTCATAATTATTGTAATATTTGGAAATTAAGTAAAACACCGCTCGAAATTCGAATACACTCACCTCTCGATGACTCGAAATTCAAAGGATCTAGCAAAAAGTTCGGATAATTGAGTGTTTGACTTATCACTGTTGAATCAGGAAAAAGTTGAAATAACATAAAATGGAGAACGGTACTATAGTTTCAATAACTTATGCAGTTACTGACAGTGGGAAAAAGAAAATAACTAATGATCCCAGTACATAAAGTTTCTTTTTTAACAATTATATGATTATTTATTTATTTTTACATTTCTAACGAAAATTGGATGTAAATTTCTGAGAAAACTTAAGTCCAATTTTACTAATTTTTTTTTGCTGCACCAACTGTGTCATCAAGGGTCACATTATACCAAGAAATTTTGTTAAAAATGAAATTATGCCTTTTTAAAAGTTAGTGAGCTAACTTCCGACGAACCCTTCAGCGTCCAGACTAACAGCAAATGGCTCACCCTTTTTATAAAGCATGTAACACCCGACAGGCATATTTTGTCATCTACATTGGATAAAGCATTTCAGTGAAGACAGCTCGAGATAAGTCACCTCACCTACCTAGCCTCCGCCACACGATGTGTTTTCAGCAGTCTTATTTTTTTCGCTCCACACTCTTGAGCTTAATAAGCCACTTCTGCTCTTCGAAAGTCGAATACTTGTGCTTTCTTGAAGTCATTTATATAGTAGTTGAGGAAACAAGGGAGGTAATAAACAGTTGAATGATGGAACAATTATCTGGAGACCTGACGAAACAGTTCACATGACCAAGTGTTACATAGTCGCTGACTTCAGGCTATAGTATTTGTGGTGCTGTCTGTCATGACAATCGCTTCGACTGAGTGCAGTAGAACACAAAAGATTTTTCGACTATCGAAATTTTTTCAGAAGATTTGGCAACGAGTTCGATTTATCGAGAAATTTGATTTATTGAGGTTCAAATAAGCCATAGTCGATTTTAGTTTGCAATGAAAAGTACGATCACTATGAATTTATATTTGGTGCATCTTATGTCATACATAGCTGCCAGTGAAATATGGTTGATGCAGTATTTTTTTAACTTGGAAGCAATCTGTAACTGTAGTCCTGAGAAAATGTATTGTACATACCACACCCACATCCACTCGTGTGTGTGACAATACACCAAGAGTGAACTACTCATTATGTCTATCTTATTTGATAAACGGTTCAAGACATCAGAATGAGATTTTGGTAAATGATAGCACGGAAAGATGAGAGTCTTTAGGCATATCGTTAAACTGTGAAACTTTCTTTTCTAACACAATACACAAAGAAATTCTTGAAAAAAAATTCTTTCAATGGAACAATTCAGTTTGTTTAGTGGTCGTTAGTGGCTGGTGAAAACAGTATTTTGTGGGATTGTAACAAATTAAGTAAAGAAATTACACGTTCATTTATATACTGACGAGCTTTTTCATAAGCAATTGATACATCTCGATCTCAGTTGCATGTTTATTAATACATTCTGTTTTAAGATCCTGTCACAGTTGCGTCAAATATTAGCATGTTAATGAGGTGAAGTTGCGCAAACTCTGCCGTGTTTTGGTAAAAGTAGGAAAATTTATAATAGCAACAAAAGACGTTTAGGTATTATTCAGAACTCGCTATTGATGATGGATCGCTAAGGGAATGAAACTGATTCCTCACAAAGCAACGGCACTACACTGATTAACCAGTTCTGTATTATTACGAATTACGATTCCATGTTCCTCCGGATATGCATGAATGTTCGAAGGAACAGGCACTGCGGTGACTGCAGCCGTTACGAAATACATCAGATGTATTCGCAGTTGCGAATATGGACAACCATCAACTGTATAATGGAATGACGACAATGAATATTTGTGTCGGCCCGGGACTCAAACCCGGATTTCCCACTTATCGCATGCTGTCACATTATTATTAGGCTCTCCGAGGACTACTAGACTCAAACTCCCATACATCGTCAACCATGTGTGCACATCCTGTACTTGTACATCCATTATGTACAGTGAGTCCAAAAAGTATACGTCTAGCTGCATATCTTTTAGAAAACAAAGTCTTTGTAAAACGAAAAGAAATGTATACAAAATCTAAAGAGCCAGTCATGCAAGAAGTGCCTCGGTATGTCATTTTTGTTGAAGAGCGAGGTAAGAAATACATCCAAATCGACAGCAAGGTTAAGAAAATAGAAAATGTAATGCAAGAGATAGTTCAAAAAGTATTCGTCCACCATCTGAACACGGCGAAATTCTGCGCGCAGTGATTAAACTATAACGTTGACCCACGGAACACACTAAGAGTCAACCGTGCGTGGCCCCACTCAATGGCCTGTTGTGGCTCTGAACGGCACCGATACAGTGTAAGGGTAGTGAGACGATGCTGATCGAAAGGAAACTTATTCTGCACTTACATAATGAGTGAAAATCTTGTTACGAGATTGCTAAAGTGGTCGGTAGACCTAGATCGACGGTTCTGTCGATAATAGATCGATTTTGCGTAACAAAATCATTAAGAAAGCAATCACGTACCGGACGCCCTCACACTTTGACTGAAGCAGACGTGAGATTTGTCATGAAGGAAATGAACAAGAAACCTAAAATCACCGCTCCTAAGTTGGCTGGGCAGTTAGAGTCTAGGGGAAAGAAGGTATGTGCCAACACAGTCAGAAATACTTCAAAACGTATGGGTATCACGGCCGGGTAGCGAGTATGAAATTTTGTGTCACTGAACAGAATCGCCCGCATCTCGTGGTCGTGCGGTAGCGTTCTCGCTTCCCACGCCCGGGTTCCCGGGTTCGATTCCCGGCGGGGTCAGGCATTTTCTCTGCCTCGTGATGGCTGGGCGTTGTGTGCTGTCCTTAGGTTAGTTAGGTTTAAGTAGTTCTAAGTTCTAGGGGACTGATGAACATAGATGTTAAGTCCCATAGTGCTCAGAGCCATTTGAACCATTTGAACAGAATCGAAAGAAACTTCTTTTGCGATGGAACATCGATTCAAAAAGGAAGACTTCTGGAACAGAGTAATATTTTCTGATGAGAGTAAATACAAGGTATTCGGGTCGGATGGCAGGCGAATGGTGTGGAGTAAGAAGAATGCGGAGATCTTGCCACGCAATCTTGTGATGAGAGTAAATATAACGTATTCGGGTCGGATGGCAGGCGAATGGTGTGGAGTAAGAAGAATGCGGAGATGTTGCCACGCAATCTTGTGCCAACGGTTTCACACAGTGGTGGCTCCCTGATGCTGTATGAGTGCTGCAGGTGATGGAAAATTACATTTCACAGAAGGTACAATGGATCACCATATGTATATCAACATTTTAAGGGACAACCTGAATCCTAGCGCCGAAAAATTATGTCTGCAAGGGAATTATATTTTTCAACAAAATAACGACCCGAAGCATACGGCTCTAAAGAAAAGCCTATGCCTCCTGCACAATACCCTAAAACAACTTAACATCCCTCCTGAGAGTCCAGGCATTAATCCTATTGAACACGTTTGAAAAGTACTGAGATAGCATCAGGAGAAGACACCTTTTCTAGTCCGCAGCTCGTGGTCGTGCGGTAGCGTTCTCGCTTCCCACGCCCGGGTTCCCGGATTCGATTCCCGGCGGGGTCAGGGATTTTCTCTGCCTCGTGATGACTGGGTGTTGTGTGCTGTCCTTAGGTTAGTTAGGTTTAAGTAGTTTCAAGTTCTAGGGGACTGATGACCATAGATGTTAAGTCCCATAGTGCTCACAAGGGAATCTCCCCATCGCACCCCCCTCAGATTTAGTTATAAGTTGGCACAGTGGATAGGCCTTGATAAACTGAACACAGATCAATTGAGAAAACAGGAAGAAGTTGTGTAGAACTGTGAAAAAATAAGCAAAATATACAAACTGAGTAGTCCATGGGCCATATAGGCAACATCATCGAGACCGGCAGCTCGGGAGCGCCGTGGTCCCGTGGTAGTGTGAGCAGCTGCAGAAGGAGAGGACCTTGGTTCAAGTCTGCCCTCGAGTGAAGATTTTACTTTCTTTATTTTCGCATAGTTATTATTTTTCCGTTCGTTCATTGACGTCTCTGTTCACTGTAATAAGTTTAGTGTCTGTGTTTTGCGACCGCATCGCAAAACCGTGCGATTAGTAGACGAAAGGATGTGCCTCTCTAATGGGAACCGAAATCATTTGATCGCAAGGTCATAGGTCAACCGATTCCTCCACAGGAAAAGACATCTGAGATATTCTATACGACACTGGTGACGGCATGTGCGTCACATAACAGGAATATGTCGTCGACCCACCTAACTTGTACACTTGGCGAATGGGTAAAAAGATTCTTCTACCTAGCCCGATTTAGGTTTTCTTGTGAATGTGATAATCACTCCCAAAAAAGTGATGAAAACATAAGAGTTTGTCACATAAACTGAAAATAAAAAATTAAACTGTTCACTCGATGGAAGATTTGAACCAAGGACCTTCCGTTCCGCAGCTGCTCACGTTACCACGAGACCATGGCGCTCCTGCGTCTCTAGCGTCATTGATGTTGCCTATCTTCCCATGAATTACTCAGTTTGTATATTTTGCTTATTTTTTCACAGTTCCACACAACTTCTTCCTGTTTTCTCAATTGATCTGTGTTCAGTTTTTCAAGGCCTATCCACTGTGCCAACTTATAACTAAATCTGAGGGGGGTGCGATGGGGAGGTTCCCTTGTCAGAGCCACACCTTTTCCAACAAGAGAGACCTAAAAGAAGCACTTCAAGACGAATGGGACAAAATTCCTGCATCTCTGACGGCAAATTTGGTCACGTCGATTCCCAGATGACTACAAGCAGTAACAGCTGCAAAGGGAAACCCCACTAAGTATTAATTTTTGCAACTGAAAACATATTTTCAGATTGTAAATTGAAAAAAGTGAGTCGACGAATAATTTTTGAATTAGCCCTGGAATAAGTTCTCCGTTTTGTCAAATTTGTTATCGTTAAGGATGTATTTGTTTGCTTGTTCATCAATAAAAATTACTTACCAAAGTTCGCTGCATATGGCTGGATGTTCACATTTTATGTTCCCTTGCTTTCACTTGACACATACTTAGCTTTTTAAAAAAAACTAAAACTAGACGAATACATTTTCGACTCACTGTATATTCCCGTACAGGTGAGACATATTACTTGAAAGTCGCTTGTCCGGAGTCGGCGGATAAATACAATATTGCAGTGCAAGGCATGCGTTATTTGCCGCAGTGCCTGTTGCTTCGAACATGCATGCACGTCCGAAGGAACATTCCATCATTATTCGGAATAACACAGGCACTACTGCAATATCGTATTTATCCGCCGACACCAGGTAAGCAACTTTCCAAGTAAAACATCACACCTATATGGGAATATACACTACTGGCCATTAAAATTGCTACACCTCGAAGATGACGTGCTACAGACGCGAAATTTAACCGACAGGAAGGAGGTGCTGTGATATGCAAATGACTAGTTTTTCACAGCATTCACACAAGATTGGCGCCGGTGGCGACACCTACAACGTGCTGACATGAAAGTTTCCAACCGATTTCTCGTACACAAACAGCAGTTGACCGGCGTTGCCTGGTGAAACGTTGTTGTCATGCCTCGTGTAAGGAGGAGAAATGCGTATCATCACGTTTCCGACTTTGATAAAGGTCGGATTGTAGCCTATCGCGATAGCGGCTTATCGTATCGCGACACTGCTGCTCATGTTGGTCGAGATCCAATGACTGTTAGCAGAATATGGAATCGGTGGGTTCAGGAGGGTAATACGGAAGGCCGTGCTGGATCCCAACGGCCTCGTATCACTAGCAGTCGAGATGACAGGCATCTTCTCCGCATGGCTGTAACGGACCGTGCAGCCACGTCTCGATCCCTGAGTCAACAGATGGGGACGTTTGCAAGACAACAACCATCTGCACGAACAGTTCGACGACGTTTGCAGCAGCATGGACTATCAGCTCGGAGACCGTGGCTTCAGTTATCCTTGACGCTGCATCAGAGACAGGAGCGCCTGCGATGGTGTACTCAACGACGAACCTGGGTGTACGAATGGCAAAACGTCATTTTTTCGGATGAATCCAGGTTCTGATACAGCATCATGATGGTCGCATCCGTGTTTGGCGACTTCGCGGTGAACGCACATTGGAAGCGTGTATTCGTCATCGCCATACTGGCGTATCACCCGGCTTGATGGTATGGGCTGCCATTGCTTACACGTCTCGGTCACCTCATGTTCGCATTGACGGCACTTTGAACATTGGACGTCACATTTCAGATGTGTTACCACCCGTGGCGCTACCCTTCATTCGATCCCTGCGAAACCCTACATTTCAGCAGGATAATGCACGACCGCATGTTGCAGGTCCTGTCTGGGCCTTTCTCGATACAGAAAATGTTCGACTGCTGCCCTGGCCAGGACATTCTCCAGATCTCTCACCAACTGAAAACGTCTGTTCAATGGTGGCGGAGCAACTGGTTCGTCACAATACGCCAGTCATTATTCTTGATGAATTGTGGTATCGTATTCAAGTTGCATGGGCTGCTGTACCTGTACACACCATCCAAGCTCTGTTTGACTCAATGTCCAGGCGTATCAAGGCCGTTGTTACGGCCAGAGGTGGTTGTTCTGGGTACGTGAAAATGTAATCACATGCCAGCTCTAGTATAATATATTTGTTCAATGAATACCCGTTTATCATCTGCATTTCTTCTTGGTGTAGCAATTTTAATGGCCGGTAGTGTACATAATGGATGTACGAGTACATGATGTACACACATCGTGACGACATACGGAAATTTGGATCTGGCCGTGAGTCGTCCTCGGAGGGCCAAAAGGTGAGGTGACCGCTCGCGATAAGCGGGAAATCCGGCTTCGAGTCAACGTCTTGCACAAATTTTCCGTGTCGTCATTCCATTACAGAGCTGGTAGTTGTCCATATTCGCAACTGCGAATAGGTTTCGCGTTGTTCAGATTGTGCCAGTTGCCCGCACGTTTTCAATCTGCTGCTTGACCGATTGGCAGAAGGAACTCCGTACACGTCACCCACTGGGAATGGTCGGTACGCTAAGCCGATACATTGGTGCGGCGCGACCAGGCTAGAGTGAGCGGAACGGGGCTCCGCAGTGGCGCAGACGGGAAAGCGGTTGTGGCTTGTGAAAAAGAGGCGGCTGTTTTGGACGCCGCTAAACGATGCTGTTGGACGCTGGGGAAGGCCTGAGGCTCTCTGTCGCTGTGACGAAATTTGTGTGGGACAAGAGCCGACAGTACGGACAGTGGCGTTTTTTTGAGAAATGTGGGTAACGTTATGTGTTCAGCAGCAGTGAATTATGTAAGGTAAGCTCGTGGTCTCGCGGTTGCGTTCTCGCTTCCCGAGCACGTGGTCCCGGGTTCCATTCGCGGCGGGGTCAGGGATTTTTCCTGTTTCGAGATGACTAGGTGTTGTTGTGTCGTCTTCGTCATCATCATCATTCATCCCTATTACGGTTGGAGGAAGGCAATGGCAAACCATCTCCACTAGGACCTTGCCTAGTAAGGCGGCGAGGGTCTCCCGCGTCGCTCCCCTACGCTCTGTAAAGAAGTATGGGACTCATCCGCATCACTGTATTGTGACGCCATTCTGCTTTCTCTTGGTGAGAACTGCGGTGGAACTGTGCTTCGAATAACACAGCTGTTGACTGAAACAATACAAGGAAAAGGATAGTTGCTTCTCACCGTATAGCGGAGATGCTGAGTCGCAGAAAGGCACAACAAAAAGACTGTCGAAAGTTAGATTTCTGTCAACATGTCTTTTATAAAAAGCATACGACACACACACAACCACCCACCCACCCGCACACACACACACACACACACACACACACACACACACACACACATTCACGCAAACGCAACTCAGACACACATGACCTCATTCTCTTGCCGCCGGCTCTAGCTGCCATAGTGTGTGGTCACGTGTGTGTGTGTGTGTGTGTGTGTGTGTGTGTGTGTGTGTGTGTTGTCTATTTTTTTTTTTTTTTTTTTACAAAGGGATTGTTGGCCGAAAGCTAACTTACCAGCAGTCTTTTTGTTTTAACTTTCAGCGACTCAGCATCTCTGCTATATGGTGAAAAGTAACTATCCTTTTCATTATATTAGAATAAGTCAAACACTTTAATTATTTACGATGTGACTTCACATGTCAGTATGACGAAGACATAGAAAGAAATAAGAAAAGTCTGGGAATATACAGGGTGATTCAAAAAGAATACCACAACATTAGGAATTTAAAATTCTGCAACGACAAAAGGCAGAGCTAAGCACTATCTGTTGGCGAATTAAGGGAGCTATAAAGTTTCATTTAGTTGTACATTTGTTCGCTTGAGGCGCTGTTGACTAGGCGTCAGCGTCAGTTGATGCTAAGATGGCGACCGCTCAACAGAAAGCTTTTTGTGTTATTGAGTACGGCAGAAGTGAATCGACGACAGTTGTTCAGCGTGCATTTCGAACGAAGTATGGTGTTAAACCTCCTTATGGGTGGTGTATTAAACGTTGGTATAAACAGTTTACAGAGAATGGGTGTTTGTGCAAAGGGAAAAGTTCTGGACGGCCGAGAACGAGTGATGAAAATGTAGCACGCATCCAGCAAGCATTTGTTCGCAGCCCAGGAAAATCGACTCGCAGAGCTAGCAGAGAGCTGCAAATTCCACAATCAACTGTATGGAGAGTCCACATTGGCACTTATCTGTCCGTAACTACCTGAACGTCAACTACCCGAGGCGATGGATTGGCCGCCAGGCAGCCCATGACAGAGCACTGGCCTCCAAGAAGCCCTGATCTTACCCCCTGCGATTTTTTCTTATGGGGGTATGTTAAGGATATGGTGTTTCGGCCACCTCACCCAGCCACCATTGATGATTTGAAACGAGAAATAACAGCAGCTATCCAAACTGTTACGCCTGATATGCTACAGAGAGTGTGGAACGATTTGGAGTATCGGGTTGATATTGCTCGAGTGTCTGGAGGGGGCCATATTGAACATCTCTGAACTTGTTTTTGAGTGAAAAAAAAACCTTTTTAAATACTCTTTGTAATGATGTATAACAGAAGGTTATATTATGTTTCTTTCATTAAATACACATTTTTAAAGTTGTTGTATTATTTTTGAATCACCCTGTATTAGGAACAATAAACAGATGGACTCGCGGGATTAGCCGAGCGGTCTGGGGTGCTGCAGTCATCGACTGTGCTGCTGGTCCCGGCGGATGTTCAAGTCCTCCCTCGGGTATGGGTGTGTGTGTTTGTCCTTAGGATAATTTAGGTTAAGTAGTGTGTAAGCTTAGTGACTGATGACCTTAGCAGTTAAGTCCCTTAAGATTTCACACAAATTTGAACATTTTGAATAAACAGATGTCTAAAATATAAAACAAGGAATGAAACAAGACTAAAAGTTTGTAAGACAGTGACAGTTCCAGTGCTCCTTCACGGAAGTGAATACTGGGCTGTTAGTAACCGCCAAGAAAGTTGCAAACAACCAACAGGTACAAGGCTTCTAAGAGCAGTAAAGGTATACGCTAGGCCCGGCAGATTTCGAAATTAGGAAATTAGAGAAGAACTGAATACATTTGACATCCTCAAAAAATATAATAAAGGAAGAGAGAATGGAAGAAATTGGAATGAACATTTCGAAAGAATGAGTGGAGAAAGATTACCTCTTCAGGTAAGAAGATTTAAGCCAGTTGGGAGAAAAAGTCAAGGAATACCGACGAAGCGATGGGTACCGTAACGAATAAATTCCACTTGGAAAATTCATATTAATTGTGGAGTGTTAATAGCATTGGCACATTTACATGTCTGCTTTTAATAAACTCAAAAAAAAAAAAGGTCCAAATGGCTCTCAGCACTATGGGACTTAACTTCTGAGGTCATCAGTCCCCTAGAACGTAGAACTTCTTAAACCTAACTAACCTAAGAACATCACACACACCCATGCCCGAGGCACGATTCGAACCTGCGACCGTAGCGGTCACGCGGTTCCAGACAGTAGCGCCTAGAACCGCACGGCCACTCCGGCCGGCTAATAAACTCATCTGGAGTTGTTTTATATTTTACCGCAATTAAAAACAACAGCAACTTTTATAATTATCGTTCTAGAGTTATGCTTGAAGGTGCAATGAGCTCATCTCATTACAGTGATTTTCGTGGTGTACGTGGTTTTTCTGTAACATATTTGTGGAGTCTGTAAAGTAATTTTGTTCAGAATATATAATAACCATCTTTCACTTCGTCAGTCTTAGCATCCATCGTGTCTTCCCCACCGCTTTCAGTGGAGTACGTACGCTACAGCCTCATCCGGTCGTCTGCTCATCATCTCTACTCGCATTCATCGCTCAGTTTATCTGCTCCCTCGGCTGGCCGCTGAGAGCCGTTAAATACTCACCACTGCCTCTCGCACCCCGAGTTGGATGCTCGTCACGACTCACCTGGAACCGAATAAGAACGGTCGTTTAACGTGTTGCTTACATGGGATAAAGTAACTTCTAGATTATCAACAATTAATTTGTTACCAACAGACACGCAAAGAATTCTCCATCACATATATTTTGCAGTCTATCCTCGTGATGAAAGAAGAGGCGAAGACGCTACATGTTAAATTGGCTTTCATGTTTCCGTACAACATTATCTTAGTCTCCTGTGCGTTTCAATGCAACGCCAAACTATTCTTGCAATGTGGCGATCGTATCTAGCACACAGTACACAGTTCAACTTCTACACTTCCTTCGTTTTCGCTGTTTCTCATGTTTTCCATTCCGTGATTTTTGCAACACCATCTTTGTGAGCGCAGATACAAAGGGAGTCGGTAATTGTAAAGCAATCGCGCCACTGACGCATTATGAATCCTACGGCACCAGTGGTTACCGATGTCTCCGTTTACATAAAGAAAAATTCATTAAAAATGTCCATAAAATCAATTGTCTCACATCTTAATATTTATATTCTATATACTGAAAATAATGTGAAGCTTTAGCATAATATCTTGTACATTCAATTCTATAAATTCTGCTAACATTTACCAATACAGGTCTCTGACAAAGATGTGAACTCTCTGCTTCGTACATTATCTCTGTACTTCTACACTGCGTAGTCATTTATCGGGAGGTGGTGGTAAATAGAAATCGAGTCGGCAATTATTAAGTGAAGGAATCCTATGATTGACCTTAATTTTTTGTACGGAGACAGAAACTTCTGTTATCAGTTGTAAGCCTTTTCATATCTGATGATGGCAGAAACATAATAAACAATGAAATTTTAATAAGCGATCTAGACGGTTTTATTCACAAAATATTCACAGTGACAAATGGTTCAAATGGCTCTGAGCACTATGCGACTTAACTTCTGAGGTCATCAGTTGCCTAGAACTTAGAACTAATTAAACCTAACTAACCTAAGGACATCACACACATCCATGCCCGAGGCAGGATTCGAACCTGCGACCGTAGCGGTCACGCGGTTCCAGACTGAAGCGCCTTTAACCGCACGGCCACACCGGCCGGCTATTCACAGTGATTGTGGACTCTTGCAGTAACTACATTTCCTTTATTAATAAGAAAACAGATGTATTAACTATTTCGTTCATGCAAATTGTGCTGTCGAAATATGCAGAATACAGACGTTTAAAAGCTCAGACACTTTACTTCATTTAGTATTTCAAGAATTATCCGATTCTACAGTCCTTTCACCATTTAATCTAGTCTGTACTAGAACGAAACCTGCGGCTATTATCATGCCTGCAAAGAAGAAGACAAAGCCAATATCAGTATAGTCAACTACGCAAAATTTCATATTTTCTGATGTGGATATGCCCATCGATGCAGTTCGCTTCAAAATAATGATTAACATTCGGTCTCAGGACAAGTCATTCAGTAAGTAGCATTGAAAAGACACACTGCAGAATGAATGAATGAGAATTACGACACTAAAAAGAAAGAAAAGCTTCACTGTTAAATAAAAACAACATAATAACCAAAATTGAGGTCATCTGCACGGAAGTACACAACTTCGCAATTCTGTGAAATCATAATCTGCTGCTGATTAACATTCAGTACCGTAATTAATGAAATGTTCTGGGCTTTATTGCCGTGGTCGAGTCGATTTCACAGTTAAATGTGAGTTTCAGTGTTGCGATTTGAAATCTGTTCGACCACAGTATAATAGCCCGGAACGTTTTATTAATTGACACATTTCCGGCCGCAAAGGTTTACATTTTACGCTCAGTACCATGTCGTTCAAACATGTGCGTTCTAATTAGTGCTTTGGATCCTCGTCGGCATGCTGTCGAGGCGTTGCCTATCAAGCCCACCGCGGTCTTCGGTGGTGGTCCTTCTGAAGTCAGTAATGCACGAAAAGGTTTCCGCGAGGACTCGCTGCAAGTTTCGGCTGGTTCCAACCATGCTGAATTGGGTTCATATCAGCAGGTATTGCAGGAAGTTCTATGCCGTTGTTTGCTCGCTCGTGGAGATAGGCGTCCTCCTGTATTATCATCTTGAAAGGCGAACCCATTGCCGCAATAATTATAATCGACAAATATTTTCAAGTACCTCGACTCAAGAATCGCAGTCGACAGGTCATTCGTTCCCGATATC
Source organism: Schistocerca serialis cubense (assembly GCF_023864345.2). NCBI lineage: Eukaryota > Metazoa > Arthropoda > Insecta > Orthoptera > Acrididae > Schistocerca > Schistocerca serialis. Next base: position 219,701,956 of record NC_064639.1, on the reverse strand, counting down.
CCACACAGCGTCAGCAGTGCTCAGCTTAAACGGTAGACAATGACTGGTCGACCCAATGACAGCTCGGTATGCTGATCAGACTCATTTCGCAAATACACCGCTGTGCAATCCCCCCAGCTGCCTTGTCCGGTGCAGGATGTGGGCCCGCAGCAAGAGATGCAGAGCAACGACTTCTTTTAATGGAAACCAAAAGTAATTTGGTGGACAACTGGCCTGGAACTTCATTATCATGTGACCAACGATGAAATTCCCAGGCGATTCGTAGACCTACCTGTCGATGAGGAGATGAGGGAAAGTTGTCCTCGGACGCAGGTACACGTACATCGAGTACATCATAAGACAATAGCAAAACTCGGGTTATCCTTGGAAGTCGATGGTGAATATCGTATTGGGTGACCGAGGCAATGTTAGCCATACTCAGTGCTTCTCTACCCCGACAAGCACAAGGTCATGCCAAGATCCAGAACAAAAAGACAAGATCCCGCTAAATTACGAGATAAACGCTGAAGACGAAGAAGAAGGTTGATTATTTGGGAAAGTATCGTATTTGAACTAAACACAGATAAATTTTCTTAGTTGATAGATTAATTTCACTATCTTGTAATTATTTAGAAAATATATTTGCTTATAGTTACAATACAAGAATTTTAAAAGTAAAATACTGACTTTTGTAAGAGCATGATCCAAATTTTTGTTCTTTTTTTAAATACGTCTTTAGTAGATCGGTTTCTGTCTGTTAGGCACAAATTTTGCAGTTGCTTTTAAACTAACTTCCCGATGAGCTACAGAACTGGAACTTTCTGCACAGTTCAGACCTGGATGACAATTGCAATATTAACTCACTTTCAAGTCTGGTATGTGGCTTGGGGTACGTACTTTGCTTTTCTGCCTGTTAGTCTGTAGAGTACAAATTTTCCAGTTGATTTCAAACTAAGTTCCCGGTGAGGTACAGACTTGAAACTCTCAGTACAGCTCACAATTGGATGACAGTGCAATATTAACTCGCTTTTTTAAGTGGTGTATGGCGGGGAGTACTTTACGTGCCACCTCTCATTGCTATTTCCCCGTTTTCCTGTTCTAGTCGCCAATATCTCGCAGTAAGAGTGACTGGTGATAAGCCTCCTTATGCGCCTGATTCTCTCTAATATTTACATTCACGAGGCGAGGTGTATGTAGGAGGAAGCAATGTGCTGTAAACTCAGGTGAAGAGAAACTGAAATGAACCTGAAATTTATCATATTTCTTTGTTGCACTCTCATCAAAATGTTTGAAATTGATCGGATAATTTCATATTCGCAAGACTAAAAAGTGGAACATAATTATTTAAATAATTTATTGTAATATAACGATTTTAATTCGGACTAAAAAGCTTAAAGTAATTTTTCATAGCCCCATAGAGATTCCTTACCATATACAGACCTTGAACATAGTGCCTGTAAATTTTAACAGCTATGATAATACATGTAAAATTTTAAATGAAAAACGTGGGGCGGGTGCATTAGATAATACTGAGAAGTGTAGAGAGTAACTGTCGTTGAGAAAAATCACAGGAGAATTCATATGATTTACAGTGTAATAAAATTGTTAGCGAGTTATGCAAACCATACAAGCATCAAAGATCTATTGCAGTGGTTGCCAACGTTTCTTAGAACATTATCCCTGAGTGCAATAAGAATCATCTATTACCCCCACCCTCCCTCATCTCTTGCCATCTGTTGCCAACTTTCCTTCCCCACATTACAACCAACTTTAGCATGTAACTAAATTGTTATTAAAGACTTTTCTTTGAACATATTTATTTTTAAAATGATGAGATGAATGATATTTAGCTTGTGTGCTTGTGTGTGTGTGTGTGTGTGTGTGTGTGTGTGTGAGTGTGTGTGTACTGCAAGCGCTATTCGCAACGCAACTCCTTTTCAGGTAAGAAAATAACTATGCACAGGGAGGGTACACACTTGTTACAAAACACACCTCCCTTGCATTACTCCTCTCCACTGCGGCACTTGCTTGACCTGCACACTGCAACCCCATTCAAAATCGACGAAATTAAAATGTGTGCACTACACTTACTATTCGTAAAGCACTTCATTGCTGCACTTCTAACTTCTGAACTGGCAGAAATTGGAAGGTTTCACGCTGTTAATGGTTTGTGTCTGACCGCAGTCAATAATAGTAATAGTAATAACAATAATAATAATAATAATAACACTGTGTGGGACACTATAGTAGCCCTTATATAGTTACCGTTGTGTAGTGCTGTCAGTTAATTCATTTAGCTTTTCCGAAGCGAGTAACGAAGCAGTTTCTGGACTACTGCAGGTACTATCTACAACTTGCAAACACACTTTTTTTGAGATATGTTTCGTTTTTATCATCAGCGATGTATGGCATAAAGTGGGTGGAATATGTGAGGGACCTGTAACCTCCACTGCATTAATGCTACTAATTGAGAAAAAGTAATTTCGATAATTTAGATAGTATTAGTCTTACAAAATTGTGATAATAGTAAGATCTTTCGAAACTAATTTAGTTTCGTGACTGAAACAATATCGAATTTTTTACCTCGCAGAGAATTTCATTTTACCCCCAGGTTGTAAACCACTGATCTATTGAATGTGAGCCACGGTTTCCGTTTTAAATATTACAAGCATTACCACAGGTATCAAAAATTCACAACCGTAAATTTTCAGAAATATCTGTAGTTAGAAATCTGTATGGGGCTAGGAGAAATTATTTCACACTATTTAATCCGTTTTAAAAGATATGATATTAGAAAAGTTGTTTTTCAAATAATTAACTAAGAAATGTAGTTGTTCGTAGCAATGTTTCTAAATTATGTTATATCTGTATTAATTTTTAAATCTGGTTAAGTCATCAAATTATAAGCTGCACGCTGAAATGTAATAAAATTAAATTATAGACATTAAATCCTGTGTTATGGGCTGTTAATTTAAAAAAAAACTGCTCTAAAATGCAGTTTTTTTAGGTTTATCATGACAAAATTTCCCCAAGCAGCGCTTGCCCACCACATTCATCCTAGCAGGCCGCAAATCGTGCTCCTAAATAGTTTCGTCCTTCTTTGTTTTATTTCAGTCCATACTTTGTGTTCAGTATTTTACCCCCGACACCTTCAGAATTTGAAAGAGAGTATTCCAGTCAACATTGTCAAAAGCTTTCTCTAAGTCTACAAATGGTAGAAACGTAGGTTTGCCTTTCCTTAATCTTTCTTCTAAGATAAGTCGTAAGGTCAGTATTGCCTCACGTGTTCCAACATTTCTACGGAATCCAAACTGATCATCCCCGAGGTCGACTTCCACCAGTTTTTCCATTCGTCTGTAAAGAATTCGCGTTAGTATTTTGCAGCTGTGACTTATTAAACTGATAGTTCGGTAATTTTCACATCTGTGAACACCTGCTTTCTTTGTAATTGGAATTGTTATATTCTTCTTGAAGTCTGAGGGTATGTCGCCTGTCTCATACATCTTGTTCACCAGACGGTAGAGTTTTGTCATGACTGGCTCGCCCAAGGTCGTCAGTAGTTCTAATGGAATGTTGTCTGCTCCCGGGGCCTAGTTTCGACTCAGGTCTTTCTGTGCTCTGTCAAACTCTTCACGCAGTATCGTATCTCCCATTTCATCTTCATCTACATCCTCTTCCATTTCCATAATATTGTCCTCAAGTACATCGCCCTTGTATAGACCCTCTATATACTCCTTCCACCTTTCTGCTTTCCCCTCTTTGTTTAGAACTGGGTTTCCATCTGAGCTCTTGATATTCATACAAGTGGTTCTCTTCTCTCCAAAGGTCTCTTTAATTTTCCTGTAGGCAGTATCTATCTTACCTCTAGTGAGATAAGCCTCTACATCCTTACATTTGTCCTCTAGCCATCCCTGCTTAGCCATTTTGCACTTCCTGTCGATCTCATTTTTGAGACGTTTGTATTCCTTTTTGCCTGCTTCATTTGCTGCATTTTTATATTTTCTCCTTTCATCAATTAAATCCAATATTTCTTCTGTTACCCAGGGATTTCTACCAGCCCTCGTCTTTTTACCTACTTGATCGTCTGCTGCCTTCACTATTTCATCCCTCAAAGCTACCCATTCTTCTTCTACCGTATTTCTTTCCCCCATTCCTGTCAATTGTTCCAGACAATTATTACTAACAATTAAAACTATATTCCACCTTAACAACTTACTCTTTTCCGAAACGCTTTTCTTGATTTTGGCACCCTGCACTTTGTATCCTCTCTGCTTCGGCCAACATATTATTTTGAATCCCAAATAGCAAAAGTCATCGATTACTTCTCGTGTCCCACTTCATAATATATTTCTATCACCATCGCCTAAATTGTTTCGACTACATTCCATTAACTTTGTTTCAGCTTTGTTCATATTAATCTTATGACCTATTTTCATGACACTGTCCTCCGAAAGTATCACAGTTTCCTCAAAAAAGTGACAAGTTTTTGTTTCTTCTGCCTGAACTTTATTCTCTTTGCAAATTCCTCCTTTCATGCTTGCTCAATGTACACATCGACTAACATCGGAGATAGGTTGCACCCCTATCTCACTCCGTTCTCAGCCACTGCTGCCTTTGATGTCTTTAGACTCTTACGACTACAATCTGGTTTCTGTAGAAGACGTAAATAAACTTTCACTTCCTGTATTTTGGCCCTGCTACCTTCAAATTTTCATGGATGTATTCCAGTAACATCGTCAAAACACTTCTCTAAATTTTCAAATCCTACAATTAAAGATTCGGTTTTCTGTAATCTTCTAAGACTAGCGGGAGAATCAGTATGGCCTAGCTGAATCCGAACTGATATTCTCCAGCGTACGCGTCCAGGAATTTTGCAACCATGATTAACTAACTTATAATACGATAGTATTCATCATAGTTTAAGAAGAACAGTGAGGTTCATACCTACAACACTGAAGGAATAAATTACCTTTATTACACATTTTTAAGGCTGTCAGTGGCTCAGAACGCAAAAGTCTTTGGTAATCTGCCCAGTAAGGTAAAATTTCTGACAGGTGGCAAAGAAAATTTTAAGTCTATCCCAGAATCATTTCTCCTGCCCAACGCCTTCTGTTCCATGGACCAATTTCTGTTGAAAAACTGGTAGTTCGTATAAAAAAACCAAAGTGTTAACTGTAATTACATGAATACGACTAAAAATATGTTCATTAATGTTAAAAAATGGTTCAAATGGCTCTGAGCACTATGCGACTTAACTTCTGAGGTCATCAGTCGCCTAGAACTTAGAACTAATTAAACCTAACTAACCTAAGGGCATCACACACATCCATGCCCGAGGCAGGATTCGAACCTGTGACCGTAGCGGTCGCTCGGTTCCAGACTGTAGCGCCTGGAACCGCACGGTCACTGCGGCCGGCTAATGTTAAAACTAATCATGTATACATCTCCTGTAAACTGATTTGTTACACATCATTTATATAGAAGAACCTACCAACTGATGTACGGAACATGTAAATAATTATCAGCACAAGTTGCCTTTGGAACAGGAATTATTATATTATTCTTCAAGTTTGTATTTCGCCTGTCTGGTATATCTCCCATAGAAAGCGGAATAGTTTTATCGCGTTACCAGTAATATTACATGTGCGACACTCAAAAGCTGTCCTCTGAAATCATATGTGAAAACAGCATATAATGCTTCACATGCACAATGCAGATTTTGAGTAAACAAAACACGAGACGCTAAAATGGCGTAGGTTGTCAGAAACTCACTGTGGATGGTGTGAGAATTTTAATGTGTAGCAAATAAAGTTGGGAAAACTGTACCGCCCTCTTTGTTCACTCTTTGAACGCATACTGGACTTTGAACTGCGACCCAGTGTGTAAATGTGGCACACAGGCATCGACTAAAATGGCATCCAATTTTGAAAAGTGCTGGCGAAAGCATTAACGAGCCAAAGATAAATGTGGAGCGATAAGCATTTCAGCTTGGAGAAGGGTAATGACATTAAGGGCGTGCGCCGAACAATACCGATAATGACCAGGCGCTGGACGGCCGCCGAGAGCTGATTACATCTCGCCGCGAAATGAAATGAAATGCGTCCCTCTATGGGTCTGATGGGATTTTCCTTCGTAAACAACACTGACGTAGACGTATGCCAGTGCGGCCTGCTACTGGCACGTATTTTTATGCGAAGCTGAGCCGCTGTATAAGCTGAATAACGATTAAGAGACCCTATAGCGCTCATAGTCAAACCAGTACAGTGCTCTTGTGACAAATATACAGCGTGTTTCTAAAATGACTTTGCAACACTGAAAATTCGTGCGGATTTTTTCATATAACTCGCAGACCTGGTTTTGGTGTCATAATTTGCAAATCAGTACGTTAAATTTTTAAATCATAGATAAACAAGCTGAATATGACTTCCATACCATTGATCCTCTATCATCTCATCAAAATTCCTATCCCTCCATCACAAACAAGATTTCAATAACCCCATTGTTCCTACACTGAACACGAATCCTGTTATGTCGCTGCGCCTATAGCAGAACACGGACTTGTACACACTCCATATCATATCCTAACACAACTTAAACCGACTCACTCTTCTCCCACATATAAGTATCTCTAACCTAGCTACCCCACTCTACATCAGGGCTCCCATTCCCTCTCCATTTCCGTCCTTCCGCACCCATTCTCCTCCTCATACTAAGGCCCTAACCACACACCAAACTCCTCCTTACTTCCTGTCATCCCATTGTGCGTTCCAACACTTGTCTTCCTTTTCTTTGATACTGCTCAATAGACAACTATATTTACACCCACACCCCTCATCCCTACAGAACACCATATTCCCTCCCCAAAACCTTTTTATTCCAATTTCAGAGCCTTTTATTTTTAGTGACCGTACAGCGTTCATTCTGAAAAGGCCGATACCTTTTCTGCAACGCTTTTTAAATGTTTATTTTTGTTCTTTGTCTTTTAGCCTTTAATCTTAAGAGCGAAGACAATCAACAGTTACATGTTACGTGAACACCGGAAAAATTCATCTTTTTATATATTTAAAAACCATTCATGAAAATTGTCGCCTTTTTACCCTCATTTGCTCCGTTGTTTGTCCAAAGAGCGGGATGTTGTACCAATGGCAGTCCACCATCAGTCCTTATGGAGCGAGTGGGATCAAGTAAAAATGGTTCAAATGGCTCTGAGCACTATGGGACTTAACATCTGAGGTCATCACTCCCCTAGAACTTAGAACCACTTAAACCTAACTAACCTAAGGACATCACACACATCTATGCCCGGGGCAGGATTCGAACCTGAGACCGTAGTGGTCGCGCGGTTCCAGACTGCAGCGCCTAGAACCGCTCGGCCACTCCGGCCGGCTGGGATTAAGTAACAACAAAGGAAAAAATGTGACTTGCATTGGCTACATGGCACAAATCCTATCTTAAGTCGACTTCTTGCTAAACTCGCTGCACCATGTCAGACGATTTTTTTTTTTTTTTTTCCGTCTAGACGTACAAGGGTCGAGCAAAAATATGGAAACACCGTGAGGAATGCATACCTAAACGCAAACGACACCCAAGCCTGCAGGTTGCTATCTTGTATTTGACAACAAAAGGCACCCGTGCACTGCCCTCAACACGTTCCAAATGGCGCTCGTGATCACAACGGTTTTTCTGTGAAGTTGTGAGTTCATTATGTCGGAGCTAAGTGAATTCGAACGTGGGCAAACTGTTGGTTTCGTATGGTGGGTGCTTCCGTAACGAAGATAGTCGAAGTGTTTGGTGTTTTAAGAGGCACCGTACTAAAGATTTATTCTGTATAAAGAGAAAGCATAAAAACATTACACTATAAGTCAAATCATGGACAAAATTGAGTATTGAGTGATCGTGACGGACAGTAACTGAAGAGCACTGTGATGAAAAATAAGACGACGACAGATGCAAACGCCACTGCAGAAATGAATGTCACACTCGCGAATGTTGTCAGCACCGAAACAACACGATGGGAGCTTCATACGTAAGGAATTGCAGGCTGAACGGAATTCCGAAAGCAGTCATCAGTAACACGCATGCCCGTGACGGAAAACGTGGTGCCGAAGCCATAAGACCCTGACTATGGAGCAATGGAAGAAAGTTATTTGTTCGAGTCAGTCTTGTTTCACACTGTACCAACCTTTTGACCGAGTACGCCCCAAGAGTGAAACATATCGGGGGTTCGGTCTTGGTGTGGGCAGCCATACCGCGGTACTGCATGGACACCATGGGTACTCCACCAGTTCGCATTACTGCCAAGAACTATGTGACTATTCTGGATGATCAGGTCCATTCCATGGTACAGTGTCCGCTCCCCTACGATTATGGTGCCTTCCAAGACGACAGAGCCACTGTTCACACAATTCGCATCGTCTAGGATTGGTTTTGCGACTACGAGGATGAATTGTCTTTTTTATCTGGCTACCTGGCTACCACTGTCAGAGACAGCAAAGGACCTTGAAGAGCAGTTGAACGGAATGGACAGTCTTGAAAAGAGGATATAAGATGAACATCAACAAAAGCAAAACGAGGATAATGGAATGTAGTCGAGTTAGCTCGGGTGATACTGAGGGAGTTAGATCGGGAAATGAGACGCATAAAGTAGTAAAGGAGTTTTTCTAATTGGGGAGCAAAATAACTGATGATGGTCGAAGTAGAGAGGATATAAAATGTAGACTAGCAATGGCAAGGAAAGCGTTTCTGAAGAAGAGAAATTTGTTAACATCGAATATAGATTAATATGTCAGGAAGTCGTTTCTGAAAGTATTTGTATAGAGTGTAGCCATGTATGGAAGTGAAACATGGACGATAAATAGTTTAGAGAAGAAGAGAATATATGCTTTCGAAATGTAGTGCTAGAGAAGAATGCTGAAGATTAGATGGGTAGATCACATAACTAATGAGGAGGTATTGAAGGGAATTGGGGAGAAGAGGAGTTTGTGGCACAACTTGACAAGAAGAAGGGATTGGTTGGTAGGACGTGTTCTGAGGTATGAAGGGATCACAAATTTAGCATTGGAGGGCAGCATAGAGGGTAAAAATCGTAGAGGGAGACCAAGAGATGAATACACCATGGGTAGGACGTGTTCTGAGGTATGAAGGGATCACAAATTTAGCATTGGAGGGCAGCATAGAGGGTAAAAATCGTAGAGGGAGACCAAGAGATGAATACACTAAGCAGATTCAGAAGGATGTAGGGTGCAGTACGTACTGGGAGATGAAGCAGCTTGCACAGGATAGAGTAGCATGGAGAGCTGCATCAAACCAGTCTCAGGACTGAAGACCACAACAACAACAACCACCACTGTCAACAAAATGCTATTGGGCCAGAGAGAGAGAGAGAGAGAAGGGTGCGTGATTGCTACGCATCTCCATCGTCGTTAGCAAACGTGCCCTATTTTGCAGGAAGAACGATAGAAGATTCGCTTGAAACGCTACAGGATCTGTAATTATTCGTTCTGCGACGGTTGAAAGCTGTTTTGAATGCCAAAGTGTTTCCTACAACGTATTACGCATGGTAAAGTGTTATGTTCATGGAATTTCTGTATTTTTATCCAACCCCTATACATTTTTGCTAAGAGTACTGCTGACGAAGCCGGTAAATGTGGTGAAAACATGATACACTCCTGGAAATTGAAATAAGAACAATGTGAATTCATTGTCCCAGGAAGGGGAAACTTTATTGACACATTCCTGGGGTCAGATACATCACATGATCACACTGACAGAACCACAGGCACATAGACACAGGCAACAGAGCATGCACAATGTCGGCACTAGTACAGTGTATATCCACCTTTCGCAGCAATGCAGGCTGCTATTCTCCCATGGAGACGATCGTAGAGATGCTGGATGTAGTCCTGTGGAACGGCTTGCCATGCCATTTCCACCTGGCGCCTCAGTTGGACCAGCGTTCGTGCTGGACGTGCAGACCGCGTGAGACGACGCTTCATCCAGTCCCAAACATGCTCAATGGGGGACAGATCCGGAGATCTTGCTGGCCAGGGTAGTTGACTTACACCTTCTAGAGCACGTTGGGTGGCACGGGATACATGCGGACGTGCATTGTCCTGTTGGAACAGCAAGTTCCCTTGCCGGTCTAGGAATGGTAGAACGATGGGTTCGATGACGGTTTGGATGTACCGTGCACTATTCAGTGTCCCCTCGACGATCACCAGTGGTGTACGGCCAGTGTAGGAGATCGCTCCCCACACCATGATGCCGGGTGTTGGCCCTGTGTGCCTCGGTCGTATGCAGTCCTGATTGTGGCGCTCACCTGCACGGCGCCAAACACGCATACGACCATCATTGGCACCAAGGCAGAAGCGACTCTCATCGCTGAAGACGACACGTCTCCATTCGTCCCTCCATTCACGCCTGTCGCGACACCACTGGAGGCGGGCTGCACGATGTTGGGGCGCGAGCGGAAGACGGCCTAACGGTGTGCGGGACCGTAGTCCAGCTTCATGGAGACGGTTGCGAATGGTCCTCGCCGATACCCCAGGAGCAACAGTGTCCCTAATTTGCTGGGAAGTGGCGGTGCGGTCCCCTACGGCACTGCGTAGGATCCTACGGTCTTGGCGTGCATCTGTGCGTCGCTGCGGTCCGGTCCCAGGTCGACGGGCACGTGCACCTTCCGCCGACCACTCGCGACAACATCGATGTACTGTGGAGACCTCACGCCCCACGTGTTGAGCAATTCGGCGGTACGTCCACCCGGCCTCCCGCATGCCCACTATACGCCCTCGCTCAAAGTCCGTCAACTGCACATACGGTTCACGTCCACGCTGTCGCGGCATGCTACCAGTGTTAAAGACTGCGATGGAGCTCCGTATGCCACGGCAAACTGGCTGACACTGACGGCGGCGGTGCACAAATGCTGCGCAGCTAGCGCCATTCGACGGCCAACACCGCGGTTCCTGGTGTGTCCGCTGTGCCGTGCGTGTGATCATTGCTTGTACAGCCCTCTCGCAGTGTCCGGAGCAAGTATGGTGGGTCTGACACACCGGTGTCAATGTGTTCTTTTTTCCATTTCCAGGAGTGTATTTGCCTGAATGAGCACAAGAAAAAAAAAATACGGTAAACGTAGGGGCGATGCTATCGGTACATCTCGACCAGTGCAGTTACACAAAAAGCGGTTTTCGAGGACGTCAGTGAGGTAATACGTCGGCGCGCTAACTTGCATGAAGCGTGCGCTGCGTCTTTGTTCAACCTCTTCAATGAGCAGTATTAAAAAGCTTCCCAACATATCAATCGACACTATTCATTTGATTGCTTTCTCCGGGAAAACGAAAAGGCCGTAAGGACTACTCTCGTTCATTGCACAAAAGAAATTACTTTTGGGCTATCGGGCCCATGTTCCAAGGATACAATTATGAGAAGAAACTAATCATCGTTTAGTGACTACTCTCTCAGAATTCAACTAGGTGAAACAGAATTACGGTATGTTACACGGTTCCAGAAATACACTGCCAGATAAAGAACATGAAGCACCCAGAAGCGTGAGGGAAAACGAAATGAAACATCTTAGGATGAAAGGTTGTGAGATGTTATTTCATTGGTTACAAAATCGAGTCAAATTTTTAAAGAGTTTACCAACCAAGCCCACCTTCCTGCATGCCTTTACATCCCCTCTGGCCTAGATGTATGCTCTTTTCCGATTGTAAAAGGCGTTGTGTCCTCTCTTGAGGCATTACCAGCGCCGTCCGCAGTACGACAGAATTGGAGTCCGAGCTCGTTCCACTATTGGCGAGATGTCTGGAGACCTTGATGACCACGGAAGTACATCACATCAGATCACGCAATCAGATCATAGAGATATGTCCCACTTTTGGACATGCATAGTCGTTGTTCAGTCTCCTGGAAAACCTTCTAAAAACCGTAGTAAAATGTTACAATAACCACAAGTAAACTTTGTCAATAACTAATAAAACCATGCGTGTTTATGTGTGTAAGTGAGCTACAAATGATAAAATATTATTTTGGAACGGGTAAACTCTCCATCTTTACTGGTTTCAACATAAAAATATTAGTAATAAATATAGTACTATATAGCAAACACTAAGAATAACGAAGTCTATGAGTACATCAAATCATAAAACTTCTATATAATTGTGGGACAAAGACTTGGATGAATAAAATGATCACTCTCGTGTCAGTCCTCGAGCGGGCTAGACGCTTTTGTACGAGGGTGCTTCTGAACGCACGATTTTGTGAATTTTACGTACGTTTTTTCAGAATATATGTATAAAGAGTGTTTGTCCTTGTAATTTCATTTTATGCCTCTCGCTCCATTTGAATATGATTAGGTGGAAATAATTAATTATCGCTAGAATTCGAGTTTTATCATTGGCCATCTGCCATTCTTTTGTCGTAGTGGCGCACTGGCAGCCATTACGTGAAATGCAATTAATCACGTGGTTTCCGGCCTTCATCCACAAGATAACAGGAAAAAATCTTCAAATGCTTTTGCTATCAGGAAAAAAATATTTTTTGCAGAAAAGTTTTCATTAAACATACACGACGAACGCGAAAATAATAATACGAGACTCTAGCTTGCTCAGGAATAAATCAATGACTGGTAAAAAAATCTAGTTTTCAATGCCGTAGATATTATTCACAGCATAATTAACAGTACAAAAGGTCAGTGTTTAACAAGGATTTACGTAATATTGAAAATAATAGTGCAGCTACGTAGGTGATTATATCATGTATCTGTCTGCAACCGTATTTAATTATCGGGTATTTTTGAGCTAGTCGTGTGTGTTGACAACATAAGTAAATTGTTACAACCCAGCCTAGTACCTTTGCTCAGAATTATTTTCTTACGTAGCAACACTGATGATTGCTAGGGGACATTTTAGCTGCTACTAAAAGTGTGCGAAATATACGTGATGTCACGACTTATAAATATTTTCATCTATGATTCCAGACGTACACTACTGGCCATTAAAATTGCTACACCAAGAAGAAATGCAGATGATAAAAGGCTGTCCTTGGACAAATATACATTATACTAGAACTGACATGTGATTACATTATCACGCAATTGAGTTGCATAGATCCCGAAAAATCAGTACCCCGAACAACCACCTCTGGCCGTAATAACGCCCTTGATACGCCTGGGCATTGAGTCAAACAGAGCTTGAATTGCGTGTACAGGTACAGCTGCCCATGCAGCTTCAACACGATACCACAGTTCATCAAGAGTAGTCACTGGCGTATTGTGACGAGCCAGTTGCTCGGCCACCATTGAACAGACGTTTCCAGTTGGTGATAGATCTGGAGAATGTGCTGACTAGAGCAGCAGTCGAACATTTTCTCTTTCCAGAAATGCCCGTACAGGACCTGCAACATGCGGTCGTGCATTATCCTGCTGAAATGTAGGGTTTCGCAGGGATCGAATGAAGGGTAGAGCCACGGTTCGTAACACATCTGAAATGTAACGTCCACTGTTCAAAGTGCCGTCAATGCGAACAAGAGGTGACCGAGACGTGTAACCAATGGCACCCCATACCATCACGCCGGGTGATACGCCAGTATGGCGATCACGAATACACGCTTCCAATGTGCGTTCACTGCTATGTCGCCAAGCAGTGATGCGACCATCATGATGCTGTAAACAGAACCTGGATTCATCCGAAAAAAATGACGTTTTGCCATTCTGGCACCCAGGTTCGTCGTTGAGTACACCATCGCAGGTGCTCGCGTCTGTGATTCATCGTCAAGGGTAACCGAGCTGATAGTCCATGCTACTGCAAACGTCGTCGAACTGTTCGTGCAGATGGTTGTTGTCTTGCAAACGCCCCCATCTGTTGATTCAGGGATCGAGACGTGGCTGCACGATCCGTTACAGGCATGCGGATAAGATCCCTATCATCTCGACTGCTAGTGATACGACGCCGTTGGGAGCCAGCACGGCGTTCCGTATTACCCTCCTGAACCCACCGATTCCATATTCTGCCTACAGTCATTGGATCTCGACCAACGGGAGCAGCAATGACGCGACGCGATAAACCGCAATTGATGTAGGCTACAATCCGACCTTTATCAAAGTCGGAAACGTGATGGTACGCATTCTCCTCCTTACACGAGGCATGACAACAACGTTTTACCAGGCAACGCCGGTCAACTACTGTTTGTGTATGAGAAATTCGTTGGAAACTTTCCTCATGTCAGCACGTTGTAGGTGTCGCCACGGGCTCCAGCCTTGTGTGAAAAGCTAATCATTTGTGTATCACAGCATCTTCTTCCAGTCGGTTAAATTTCGCGTCTGTAGCACGTCATCTTCATGGTGTAGCAATTTTATTGGCCAGTAGTGTAATAAACCAATATCTTTGACTAACAATAGACAGAGAGAGAGAAGGAGAGAGGGAGGGGGAGGGGGGGGGGGAGGAGGAGGAGACGATGTCTTCTTTTGAAAAATGGCAGCACGTTACTGTAGCACGGTCGGTGACAAGTAAAGATACGGGATGTGCGTGACGAACGAATGTGCAGTCAGAGTTTTCTCAGGCATTATCAACCGTGACTTTAAATCATAACCGATGACTCTCCACGCCATAACCCTACGAGTAACGCCGTTAGGCCTCTCCGAAACGGCTTATGAATGGGATCTCTTTCCAGAGCGCCTCCATACTTCCCGGCGATAGTCATCCGGGGCAGTGCCGAACTGCTATTAATCGCTGGCCACAGTGCGATGCCACTGATCGGCAGGCGATGCTCCGCACTCACGGCAGCAGCACAAACTGTAGACGCTTGTGTTGCATTGCTAACGGCTGCCTGAGCAAGGGACAGTACTTTCCCAGTCTGGCAGTTTGCAGTCTCCTACTGATGGTAAGAGACGATACAGAATGTTGCAAGTAGTCCATTACTTGTTCTTCGATGACACGCGAAGATGTGAAGGTCTTATGATGTGCTGGGAACAGAATACAACGATGCTACCCTCAGACTTCAAGAAGAATATAATAATTCCAATCCTAAAGAAAGCAGGTGTTGACAGATGTGAAAATTACCGAACTATCAGTTTAATAAGTCACAGCTGCAAAATACTAACGCGAATTCTATACAGACGAATGGGAAAACTAGTAGAAGCCGACCTCGGGGAAGATCAGTTTGGATTCCGTAGAAATGTTGGAACACGTGAGGCAATATTGTCCCTAGAACGTATCTTAGATAATAGGTTAAGGATAGGCAAACCAACGTCTCTATCATTTGTAGACTAAGAGAAAGTTTTTGACAATGTTGAATGGAATACTCTCTTTCGAAGCCTGAAGGTGGGAGGGGTAAAATACAGGGAGTGAAAGGCTATTTACAATTTGTACAGAAACCAGATCGCAGTTGTAAGAGTCGAGGGGCATGAAAGGGAAGCAGTGGTTGGGAAGGGAGTGAGACAGGGTTGTAGCCTCTCCCAGATGTTGTTCAGTCTGTATATTGAGCAAGCAGTAAAGGAAACAAAACAAACATTTGTAGTTGGTATTAAAATCCACGGTGAAGAAATAATAACTTTGAGGTTCGCCCATGACATTGTAATTCTGTCAGAGATAGCAAAGTACTTCGAAGAGCAGTTGAACGGAATGGATAGTGTATTGAAAGTAGGATATAATATGAACATCAACAAAAGCAAAACGAGGATAATGGGATGTAGTCGAATTAAGTCGGGTGATGCTGAGGGAATTAGATTAGGAAATGAGACGCTTAAAGTAGTAAATGAGTTTTGCTATTTGGGGAGCAAAATAACTGATGATGGTCGAAGTAGGGAGGATATAAAATTTAGACTGGCAATGGCAAGGAAAGCGTTTCTGGAGAAGAGAAATTTGTTAACATCGAGTATAGATTTAAGTGTCAGGAAGTCGTTTCTGAAAGTATTTGTATGGGGTGTAGCCATGTATGGAAGTGAGACATGGACGATAAATAGTTTGGACAAGAAGAGAATAGAAGCTTTCGAAATGTGGTGCTACAGAAGAATGCTGAAGATTAGATGGGTAGAGCACATAACTAATGAGGAAGTATTGAATAGGATTGGGGAGAAGAGGAGTTTGTGGCACAACTTGACCAGAAGAAGGGATCGGTTGGTAGGACATGTTCTGAGGCATCAAGGGATCACCAATTTAGTATTGGAGGGCAGCGTGGAGGGTAAAAATCGTCGAGGGAGACCAAGAGATGAATACACAAAGCAGATTCAGAAGGATGTAGGATGCAGTAGGTACTGGGAGATGAAGAAGCTTGCACAGGATAGAGTAGCATGGAGAGCTGCATCAAACCAGTCTCAGAACTGAAGACCACAACAACAACAACAACAACGTTGTGGTGGTCAGACATGGTCTACCGGAACCTTTACGACGATGATACCTGCCTTCACATTTTCACCCAGTTCAGCACCGGGCAACTGCCACATATGACTACCTCACGAACGTGGATGTTGCACTTTCGATCAGCCGCCCAAATGGGGACCCACGATGAAGGCCCCTTCAGACTTGTAAGGTGGTCAGGTAACTTTGATTTTTGTAAGTTATCGATGTGTACCTCAGAGAGAGAGAACAAGTTACGTTTCTGTTAAACAATATTTGGTCTCGTCGTAACACACTCTTCGCCTCTGCGCAGTCTGATACATTCTTAGTTGAAGTGTGGTAGGAGATGGACGTATTCAGTAGTGCTGTGTTGACTTGCGGTTGTATCCGTTAGATGAAGAAAGATTTGTTGTAAATGGCAGCAAGGATGAATATGATTTATATACTGAAAGCCGAAAACGAATATAAATTATGAATTTGTTTCCCGAAGTGAAGAAGTTTGAGGCAGAACTGCAGAACAGCGCAGCTAATTTCCTGGAATGATTATTGTCAGCAAGTTAACTATGTTCACTTGCTCAGAGCTGACAGAAAAGACCATTCCACTTCCTTGAATCGCGCATTAACTTATCAACTCATTAACCAGTTTGGTTTTTATAGAAATTCTCTGTTCCCATTGTACCCTTTTTAAACCACTGGTCACTTCGTTAAGAAAAGTACAACTCAGAGCAGTGTTAGGTATCAAGATCACACGAAGTTTTACTCTATTTTTGTGAATAATACTTCATTGTAAAATCGTTATCTTTGAATACCATTTCATAGGTAAATCCTCATCACTCTGTTCAAATGGTTTAAATGGCTCTGAGCACTATGGGACTTTTCAGGTCATCAGTCTACTAGACTTAGAACTGCCTAAACCTAACTAAACTAAGGACATCACACACATCCATGCCCGGAGTAGGATTCGAACCTGCGACCGTAGCAGCAGCGCGGTTCCGGACTGAAGCGCCTAGAACCGCTCGCCCACAGCGGCCGGCTCCCATCCCTCTGTTTAAAGAAGGTATATCACTAGGCATTACCACATTGCGCTATATGGTATGTAAGAGTTTTAATATCGTTTGAAAATGTTATTTAAAAAATAGGCCGACCGTTGTGGACGAGCGGTGCTAGGCTCTTCAGTCCGGAACCGCGCTGCTGCTACGGTCGCAGGTTCGAATCCAGCCTCGGGCATGGATGTGTGTGCTGTCCTTAGGTTAGTTAGGTTTAAGTAGTTCTAAGTTCTAGGGGACTGATGACCTCAGATGTTAAGTCCCATAGTGCTCAGTGCCACTTTTTTTTTAAAGAGATAGAAATCTAGCTTAGCCACTGTCTCATTTCTGTTTGCTGTTATGCTTTCAAGAGATCTGCAACAATTTTGTCAAGATGAGAGGCAAGTGGAAATTTTGATTAGGGCCAGATAATTGTTTTACTTCCGTTGCGTATATAATATAAAGACAGGCTGTTTTCAGACCAGTTACAGTTCAGTTCAAATTAGGTTCTGATTAGTCAAAGGTTAGCATACGACGTTAAGTTGGATAGCAGTTTGTGGGTATAGAGTTTTGGTCACCGTAGACTTTTTTAGAATAGGAGGTAAATTTGGGCTAAATTTCAGACAGAAACACATAATGGAGAACTTACAAACTGTTTCGCATCAGTAGCTGACATCTCCGTGTCCTTCACAGTCATCACTCAACGCCTGATGCTGTTCACGGACCTCATGTACCCTACAAGGGCTGGTAACAACACCTTCACAACCGCAGGTGGAAGCACAAGCGGCCAAAAACATTTCTGGCTAGAGCATAACCACTTATGGAGAGCTAAAATAGACTCACTGGTGACAACATCGGCAAGCATCTGCACATCAGCAATACTGACTTGATATGGCAGCAGATTACACAGCTTACCGGCCGTGGTGGCCGAGCGGTTCAAGGCGCTACAGCCTGGAACCGCGCTACCGCTACGGTCGCAGGTTCGAATCCTGCCCCTGGCATGGATGTGTGTGATGTCCTTAGGTTAGTTAGATATAAGTAGTTGTAAGTTCTAGGGGACTGATGACCTTAGAAGTTAAGTCCCATAGTGCTCAGAGCCATTTGAACCATAATCACCCACCCACCCTGTAGTTGCGACTTGGCGCCCAGTGACTATCACCTGTTCCCTAGGTTAAAAGAAAATTTGGCCAGAAAGCGATTCAGCTCCGACGACGAGGTGAAAGAAGAGGTTAATAACTTTCTGAACAGCATGGCGGCGAGCTGGTATGACATGGGTATACAAACTCTGCCACAGCGTCTACGAACATGCATCAACAGAAATGGTGATTATGTCGAAAAATAGCTAAATGTTCAAGCTGTAAACTGATTTAAACCATTGTAGAAATAAACAGGTCTCTGTACATATAGAAAAATAGGAGACCTTACTTTTGGGATTACCCTCGTACTACCGAAGCCTTTGGATTTCACCCCTGTGGACATCGTTAACTAAATACAGGACAGGAGTTCAGTCTCACTAGCTTTGCGGACGCAACCCACATCTCATGTATAATGTAACAGCTGACACGCTAGATTGCTAACCACTGCCTCCTTCCGATGTTTTTCTAACGAGAAATAATGAGAATAAAATGTTGACTCAGTATGTCGCAGGACGAAGTCATTTACGAGGGGACATCGAAAAGTTGCTAACACATTATAGGCAAATTGTAGGTGGAGGAGGGAGAAAAGAAAGTAAAGGGAAGGAATTATTGATGTTAGCTGTATTGGGACTTTATGCGGAATCAGTGGCGACGAGTGAAAATGTGTACTGGACCGGCATTCGAACCTGGGATCTCCTGTTTACTATACAATTGCGTTAGTCACTGCTCCACCCGGACACAGTATTTATCGAAACTGCGAGGACTATCTCAGCACGCATCTCGTCCGACCCACACTTCCACCGAGCACCATCTATCCACAGTCTCTGTCCATGTCCTCCTAGCTCCCTATTCAGAGATTCCCGCAGAAGGTCGGACGAGTTTGCGCACCCGTGCTGAAGAAAGTGGATTCGTTGCCCATCGAGGCGAATCAGGTATATGAATGCGTGGTGTCTGCTCTTTTCGAGACGTCCAAAAGAACAGAAAACACACATTCATATAACTTACACAAATCGTCTCACGCTAAGACCATTGCGAAACATTGTCAGAAGAGGATACATCTTCCGGGTTTCCTGCAGACACAGTTGTGCTCCGCCACGGTAACCTCGTGCATCACAATGTGGGAGTGAAATGTCGTGGCAATTGGAAACGGACACCAAAGCTGAAGTGCGCGGGACGGTACGATTCTTGTAGGCATAACGTCTAAATTGCACGGAGGTGTGCCGTTAAATGGTGACAGTAGCTCGACCGAATGCATTGTCTCGTCCAGCCACCATCCAGCAGTAGTGAAATGGTGCCAAAAATTTGACCAAAGCCGCACACACGTGGCTGATGCTCGTTGGGAACGACGCCCATCGACGTCGACTACAGACTATAACGTCCAGGAAATGGAGAAACTGGTTCGCAGCAATAACACTTTTTCCGACGATGAGCACGTTCACACGGCAGTTCTCGAATGACTCCGTGACCGAGTTGTGGATTTCTACCATCGTGGAACTGAGTGACTAGTAAGTATTCTGACTGTTCTTTACAGAGACTTGATAGCTATCTTGAAAAATATTGTTACTTATCTGAGCCACTTTAGAGTATAGGGTACCGTTCAATACAAGGACTTTGCCTGCCATAATAATGTGTTCAAAGTGGTTCAAATGGCTCTGAGCACTATGGGACTCAACTGCTGTGGTCATAAGTCCCCTAGAACTTAGAACTACTTAAACCTAACTAACCTAAGGACAGCACACAACACCCAGCCATCACGAGGCAGAGAAAATCCCTGACCCCGCCGGGAATCGAACCCGGGAACCCGGGCGTGGGAAGCGAGAACGCTACCGCACGACCACGAGATGCGGGCTAATAATGTGTAACACACTTTTCGACGTACTCTCGTAATTCTGTATATTGCTTTCAGACGCATATACAACTCCTGTCTTCCCTAAATCACTCCAGGCAAATGCCGGGATGGTTCCTCTGAAAGGGCACGGCTGACTTCCTTCCCAATCCTTCCCTAATCCGATGAGACCGATGACCACGCTGTCTGGTCTCCTTCCCCAAACCAACCAACCAACCAACAACTCCTGTCAAGTTGTTAGAGTATTTTACTACACCCATTACACGTAATACGAAGGATACCTGTTTTCGGTTTTAGTAGTGCGTAAGGATTTTTCGTCAAGAAATTGAGCCGAGATGTGAAGTAAACAGCAGCTTGTGCGTGACACACCGTCGACTGGAGAAGATTCTGGATTCGTCGAGCGGCAAAAATTTGTTGGAAAAAAGAAACATTAATGCCTGGCGAACGAATTTGTCGCGTATTCAGTTGTTGACATTTAGGTTGACTGGAAACGACAAACCATTAGCATCCGCTGCTTACGAAGCGCATCGGCTGCAGTCTGAACGGAATTAAAGCGATCTTGATTTTTCTAATATGGTTGCATTACTGCGCAATCATGATTTTTAGTATGTTACTTCCGTTAAATGATATTTAATCTCGGTTGTTGATTTATGATATTCATATACAATGTAGGACTAATAATCATCAAAGTCGGCGTAGCAGTTCGATATTCAATAAATCAGCGAGTGTCCTATAACCAGTTTTGGCGCGTTGTTTTTATTGAGTGGTTACCAGAGCTTCTCGGGATAAATAGTTCCTTGTCGTCGGTATAGTATGTATTTGTTTGGTCTACAAAAAAATGGTTCAAATGGCTCTGAGCACTATGGGACTTAACATCTATGGTCATCAGTCCCCTAGAACTCAGAACTACTTAAACCTAACTAACCTAAGGACATCACACAACACCCAGTCATCACGAGGCAGAGCAAATCCCTGACCCCGCCGGGAATCGAACCCGGGAGCCCGGGCGCGGGAAGCGAGAACGCTGCCGCACGACCACGAGATGCGGACGTTTGGTCTACAATCTCCAGTTTCCGAAATAGATGTACATAAATTGTGGCGGCTCTTACACACGGGGATCTCTGAATGAGGGTCTGCCACAAATACAGCATGCTGATGTGGACATTAGACGAATTTTGTTGTTTCTCGTTTTTCAGGATTTTGTAGTTTACAATGAACCGGGACAGGAAAAATTCATTTTATTTTATAGCCAAATTTGGTGTTATTTTCTACCAAATTCGATGTTATTTTGCCAAATAGGTTGCAGTTTTTGCCATATTCGTCGTTCGTTCTTTTTTTACAAATTAGCGTCGTTCTTTCTTTTTTTACAAATTCGGTATTATTTTTTGCCCAATTTGGTGCTATTTTTTTACTACATTCAGTTTTATTTTTTATTACATTTGGTTTCATTTTTTCCACATTCGGTACTATTTTTTGCCATATTCAAGGTGATTTTTTTCGAAATTGGCTGTTTTTATCAAATTCGCTGTTATATTTTTGACAAATTCATTATTTTTTTCCAATCCAGTGTTTTTTGCCTAATTTAGGTTTTTTACCTGACTCGGTATTTTTTCAAAGTTCCGTACTGTTTTTGGCAGATTCTATATTCTCATCGTCATATCAAAGTTTGTTACGTGGGATATGAAATGTCATTTTAAGTCTATATGATGGAGCCATTTTAATCACCGTAGGCTGTCAGTTTTATTCTTTTAATGCACCGTGCGTACAAATTACATTATCGGCCAGTTTAGGCCTAAGGCCATTTTCAAATGTATGATATTAGTGACGTGTACGTCTCATTTAAAAAATTTGTTTCGTATTATTTGAAAATAGCCTCAGGCCGAAACTGCCCAGTAATGAATTTATATGCATGGAGCATTAAAGGAATAAAACTGGCAGCCTACGGTGGTTAAAATGTTCCATCATTTAGACGATACATTCATGCTATGGCTCTCTTCATGAAAAAATCAATGTCATTTTAACATTATATATGAACATCAGGAAAGTAGGAATCATAATGCAGTTTTAACATTCGATAAGTATCAGTTACGAATATTTGTAAACTGTAGTCCTCAGTTTTGAAACATTTTTATACAGCAAAATTACAGCTTTCGTAGTATCTCGTAAAAATCATAGATTTAGAGTTATTTCGCTGAAAACCGCTAGTTTCGTCTTCGCGTACACGCGTATTGGTTTTAGACGTTTCTCCTGATGATGTTCTATTTCAAAGATGGCTACTTCTCTTCGACACGATTTCCATCATCGGATTCAGAGAAGAAAGCCTAGAGTTGGTAGCTTTACCCAAGGTCGTACAGCCGGTTCAAATGGCTCTGAACACTATGGGACTTAACATCTGAGGTCATCTGTGTCTAATCATTTATTTCATTCTTGACTAGTTTAATTTATAAACCATAAAGTTTGTATGTATGTAGTAATGTATCTAATATTGTTTTTAGTTTGCTTCTGACACGATAGATAAATAAAATAATCAGTCCCCTAGAACTTAGAACTACCTAAACCTAACTAACCTAAGGACATCACACACATCCATGCCCGAGGCAGGATTCGAACCTGCGACCGTAGCAGTCGCGCGGTTCCGGACTGAAGCGCCTAGAACCGCTTAGCCACCGCGGCCGGCCGTACAGCCGGATTTGGCGGTAAACTGAAGGTGCCGGTGGTATATTTACAGGCGGGCCACACCGTCTGGCGACTACCTAGCTTTGAATAACGTCATATTACGGTCTTGAGCTGCTGATAAAATTCCACAACGAGTTTCGGCTGCGTGATCATCATCAGGTTCATAAAAGTATTCACATCTTTACGTTAGGCGAAATATAAAATCATTGTCGTGAAATGATAATACCATGATTTGAACACTGTTATCATATCGCAATATAAACTACATCGTCAGTCAATAAAACTGTTAGGCTCTGTACGCATTACTATTACAACTTGCCATCGGCATTAACGCTGTGAACAAATTCATCAAGGGTTAGGTTTGCGATCAAGCTTGGGGTCTGTGAGGTGATAGTCTGTACTCTGTATTAAGCAGCTGAGTAGAAGAGTGTGGTCCGGAAACTGGTTTGATGGAGCGCTCCACGTTAGTATATCCTTCGCAAGCCTCTTAATCTCTGAATAACTACCGTAACCTACATCCATTTCAGTCTGCTTACTATGGTTAAGCCCTGGTGTTCTTCTACAGTACTCACCTCACAAGCATCCATCCATTACCGACTTCACCACTTCTCGATGCCTAAAAATGTGTCGTATCAAACGATCACTTCTTTTAATCAGGTTTGCCATAAATTTCTTTTCTCCCCGTTTCAATACCTCTCCAATAGTTATCCCACCTACCCATGTAACTTTCAGGATTCTTATGAAACACCAACTTTCAACAGCTTCTCTTTCCGTGTGTACTGTTTACCGTCCACCTTTCGCTTGAGTGTAAGACTACGGACAAGAAAGGAAGGAACGTATCCAGCTGCTGGCTGGGAGAACCCGAGCGGCTGTTCTGTCGCCTAGTTGGAAAGCATTTCCTTCCTCAAGCACACATTACAATCGCTTCCCGTGAGGTCTATGAGAGTTGTGCCTCAAGCGTGTCTTGAGTGTAGGTGACTGTTAAGGGTGTGTCATTAGTGTGGTGACAGGGTTGTGTTGTATAATGATGAGAGAAGAGAGAGGGTAAAAGCCGGTGACAGCTTCTCTCATAGCACCAAGGGGACCAACGGCCGTAACGTTTCCATACAATGGATACTGTCAAGACAATTTCATTGGAGATTTTGTAACAGTTTTACTGTCGATATTAACGAATTTACCTTTTATTTTAGAAAAAAAAGTTCTCGTCAGACTACATTTCATACCATTTTTATTTCCTCTGTATACAGTTATTTTGCTGCCAAAACCGCAAGACTCATCCACTACGTTAAATGTCACACCTATTTCTCCTAGCATCAACTAATTCAGTTCTACTATACTCCACTACCCTTGCTGAACTCTGTTAATATTCATCTTACAACCACTTTTCCAGACAGTATCTATTTCGTTACGGCGATCACCCAGTCCTTTACCGTCCCTGACAAGCTTACAGTGTCATCGACAGACGCCCGCTTTTTTATTTCTCCTCCATGAACTTCAATTCTTTTTCCAAATTTTTCCTTAGCTCCTTCGTTGACCGGTGTATGTTCAGATCCAAGAACATGGGAGATAGCTACAAACCTGTCTCACTCCACTTTCACTACTGTCTTCAATTCGTTCCCTTAAATTCTTAGATCTACAGTTTAATTTCTGTACAAGTTGCGCATTCAGTCATAAACTGATATTTATGGATTCTAGCACATTTTACGTCGCCAAGATTGGCTCTGAGCACCATGGGACTTAACATCTATGGTCATCAGTCCCCTAGAGCTTAGAACTACTTAAACCTAACTAACCTAAGGACATCACACAACACCCAGCCATCACGAGGCAGAGAAAATCCCTAACCCCGCCGGGAATCGAACCCGGGAACCCGGGCGTGGGAAGCGAGAACGCTACTGCACGACCACGAGATGCGGGCGTCGCCAAGGAAAATGGTGATTAGTGTCTATTCATCACAGAAAAGCCAATACCTGACAACGACCTCATGGCAGTGTGGATCATCAGCTACTTTCCAGATAAACGAAGGAAGCAAGATTAGTGTTTAACAGAACGTCAACGTCGATGTCATTAGAGAGGGAACACTGAAAATGGTGAGGGAGGTTATCCGAGCGCGTCCTTACTGAAAGTATTTGCCGGAAGTACGAGGGAAAAGAAAAATCTTTTAAAAAAACGTTCTACTTGTAGAAACAACACTGTAAATAGCATAACTTCTCTTTATAATCTCCTTCTGTACCTATGTACTTGGTCCACGTTCTGTCAAACTTCCTAACCCCGCACTAGAAGCAGCTTTGTGGCACATGCACTCTTGCACCGCCTCCACAGCTTCGTCATCCGACGAAAACTTCAATTTACGCAGCCGAAACCGCTTGGAGCTGGGTCAAGACTAGCGATGGGTGCGCCAGAAACTTAAATCCGGAATTCTAAACCCACTGGTTTGTTTTTCCTGCTGTATAAGGGCAGTCGTTATCCTGAGCATCGTCACTCTTTTTGAATACGCTTCCCTCGCTTCTACGTTTGATTTTGGTGTTCAGCGAAAGTAGCTGTCATCATTCACATCTTGATCTTTATGTGTATAATAAATCAACAGTGACCTTCCAGATTCTATAACGCTGCCGTCATTAACTTTCCTACAGAAGCTTAGCTATTGAACTTTTTTCCTATAGGGGAAGATGCATGCGTGAATGTTTTCGTACTATGGCCCGCCAGTTACTCTGTGGTTCTTAGTGGAAGATACACATCTCATCAACGACTACTGTGTGGCTGAGAAGGTCTTTTCTGTCTTCTTCTAAATGCATTAAACGAGTTTTCCACACACTCAAACGTTCTTGTTTGTTTTCGTCTGTCAGCTTACGTGCTGCCCAACGACCACAAACTTTGTGACAAATAAGACATTCACAGACGTTTGAAAATGATGAATTGGGGCCAATGTACTGGGTGGAAGAAACAGAGCATCTTAAGATAGGCAACTCAAGTCACATCATTCGGACCCACGGCAGAAGATGTAAGATGGGTTGCCTATCTTAAAGCGCATGAGATATTTTCCGCGGTATTTTTATTTTGTCCACACTGCACACACCCTGCACAACTGATGCACCATATCACCAATCGTGGCTTGACCATCATTCGATCATTCGCACAGCTGTCTCGATGTTCCTGTCCGTTTTAAAAGTGGATGGCCTGTTCGAACGCTCTTCATCACTTAGACACACGCTCTCTTTTAAGGCGATTTATCCACTCGTAGGCAGAAGTGCATTTCAAGATATGTGTCACCATACTGCAGCTACGTTCCACTAACAATCCCCGCCGCTTCAGTCCCTTTCAAAGCATAGAAAATGAATCACTCTCTTCATTTCTTCCCTTGCGAATACTGACCATTGGACATCCATTATATAAATGATATATTATCGCTACAAATAGAGCTGCTATCTGCACTAATAAAAGTAAAGTACAAGAACAACAACATTATCAAAGCATGCCATTGTTGAATCAGTTGTGGTAGAAAAAATGCCTTTGCTTATTGACTTGCCCTCGTATTTTAGGAAGATCATAGAGATTAGAGCCCACACAGAGGCATACCGACAGTCCTTCTTTCCGCGAACAATACGAGATAGGAATAGAAGGGAGAACCGATAGAGGTATTCAAGGTACCCTCCGCCACACACCGTCAGGTGGCTTGCGGAGTATGGATGTAGATGTAGAAAACATGTATCAGAATATTCGAAAAGGGATACGATTCCAAACCTCTCCGATATGAAACCATTGCTTCAACAGTGGTGCTAATGAGATCTGTTGACGACAAGAAAGGAATTTATGATATTTTTCAAGGCTGCAGTGCATTCCAGTCCTCCCAGGTATGAAAACATTGCTTCAACAGTGGTGCTACTGCGATCTCTTGATGTCGAGAGAGGGATTTCAAATATGTTTCAGAGTGCAATGCACTGATTATTCTGTATTTTTTCCTTTCAAAGTGGTTTTGGGGAATAATGACGGGCCCTGGACTGCTGCGATCACTGTAGGACACATGTGTTAAGCCCCTAGCGTTTTTTGTCGGATACATCGAGTGATGTGGTGAAGCGTGTGAGATTACAGCTAAACGTGCAGAGTTTTAACTGTAAGCTGACCGATTGCCAGAGGGGGTGCAGAGAGTGGAGGAAGGAAGCACGGCCAGTACAGGTGCCGCCACAGTATGGGGAGACGTGCCGAGGGAAGAGAGCACACCTGCCTCCCGCGGTGCAGACACACATTATCCTGTGCTTCACGCTTCCGCGAAAGCAGAACTCGTGCACGGATGTAAAGAGCGCTTAAATGTTTTTTGTAATCGAAATTGACATCGTCTTTTGCATTGAGATGTGTAATAAAGATCCTAACGCCAACAGTTATGAGCACCTGCCACAAATAAAATAGTACGAAATAGAATGGAGTACAAAACAATAGCACAGTAAAAACAATGTCTAACTCACACAGTGCTATCAGTTAACTAATGTAGGCTCCAATTAAAGGAAAATGACTACCGGCTGAACCCTTCTGACTTTTATACCGATTCAGGTCTAAGAAGCCGTACATCCAACTTACGAATGACACACTCCACAACAGAGTGACAGATATCAGAGAGCCATGTGTGACGAAACAGACTACTGTTTCGTTATTGATGTGCAATAACTAAAGGGTAAAGCATCAGGAAAAGCGACAAGAATTATGTACCCGTAAAAGGGCGGGAAGTGGTGCGTCGGAGGTGGGGGTTAACTGGACACAGATGCAAGTTGTCATTTATCAGTAAACATAATAACCACCGGCAGGTTAGCTGAGGGCGCTAATGCTCTGCTTCCTGGACTCGGGCCGGCCGCGGTAGTCTCGCGGTTCTAGGCGCTCAGTCCGGAACCGCGTGACTGCTAGGGTCGCAGGTTCGAATCCTGCCTCGGGTATGGATGTGTGTGATGTCCTTAGGTTAGTTAGGTTTAAGTAGTTCTAAGTTCTAGGGGACTGATGACCATAGATGTTAAGTCCCACAGTGCTCAGAGCCATTTGAACCATTTGAACCTGGACTCGGGTAGGCGCGCCAGCCCCGCATCGTCGAGGGCCGATGTGCCGGCCAGCTTGGATGTGGCTTTTACGCAGCTTTCCACATCCCTCTAGGTGAATACCGGGCTGGCCCCCATGTCCCACCTCAGTTACACAACTCGCAGACATTTGCAACACCTTCGCACTACTTCATGGATTACACTAGACGCAGATAGCTGGGGTATACTAATTCTGCTCCGGGGGTTCGGGATGGCGACAGGAAGGGCATCCGGCCATCCTCTGACACTAACATTGCCAAATACGTAGCAACAGGACCGAGCCCGCGTTGAATGTAGGAAATAAGTCCCAGGAAACGATGATGGTGATGAATAAACATAATAACCATATTACATTTGATGACAAGAGCGATTTTCCCAGAATGAATCGGCGTATACACACCCTCAAAGGTTTCCATACTCCGCCGCTGCTAAAGACTTATTACGTCTCAGCCCGCGCCGCTCATAGCAATCTGTAATCATTACCCAAAACGACACCATCGTATTTGTTCATCAAATCCGGCTGCGACCTAACAGAACTACTACATACATTACATAATCAGACGAGGCTATCATTCTGTATTGTATCAAATGATAACATTTACAGCTTTCAACGACAGCAACAAATACATAGCGACGTTTCTGTGGACACAGATTGTTTCCTAGTCAAGTAGTTTATATTCTCCAAATTTTAATAAAGTGGTCTATTATTTTGTGTGTGTTTTTTAGTATCTGCTCGACCTCCTCCAGAAGTAAATCCAGGCTTGCTACAACGCCCTACAACTATAGCCAATACGTTAAACAAATTTCTGATCTTGGCAATCACCAAAACATTCACAACTCAGTGCCTCATGCTTTTGACAAAAACACCACTTGGCGCACATATTAAAACATACCATTAAAAAAACTGTATCAAACTATTTAACACAAACATTTAACATAGCCCTAGTGCAAGAAACACTCTAAAAACCTTAACGGAGTCAGATGGTTACAAAACAATCACCTGGTGTCTAACTTCACTGTAAATGACCATCACTTTTTTATTTTTTTGTTCAGCGCTTCAGTTTTCAATCAGTAGACCATTATCAAGCTGAAAACTAACGGAAAGACAAAACATTTAACGTGCACAGGTCACAATTTGCTGACAAAATAAAAATTATGGTTTCAAATAACGTAGAAATTACTTACAAAGCATAACCAGCTTATCACTACAACATCTTAGATGGACAGTTCCATGCAAATAGAATAACATAGCTTCTGTTGCAATAAATAATCTCCAAAAGACATAGATATGTAGAAGACGCGAACGAGACGATAGTACATTTGAAACTGGGGAAAATTGTAACGGACTTACAGAAAAAAATTTAAGGTGAAGATCAGAAGCAAATTACTATGAATATAGGACAAAGATCTTAAGAGAACGTATGTAGCTGCAACAGCGGTAATATATAAATATCATAGGGGTATGTGGGATCTTTTGAGTATTCTGGTGTACATCGATTTAACGATGTAAACAGCGAAGTAACGAAAAACGTTCTTAACAAACGGTGTCAATAAAGCATAATCATAAAAACGCATATAGTTAAGGCTTAGAAGAGTGATAAGTCGCACCAAAGCACAAGCTACGGCCGCAGGTTCGAATCCTGTCTCGGGCATGGATGTGTGTGATATCCTTAGGTTAGTTAGGTTTAAGTATTTCTAAGTTCTAGGGGACTGATGACCTCAGAAGTTAAGTGGTGGTGGTGGTTAGTGTTTAACGTCCCGTCGACAACGAGGTCATTAGAGACGGAGCGCAAGCTCGGGTTAGGGAAGGATTGGGAAGGAAATCGGCCGTGCCCTTTCAAAGGAACCATCCCGGCATTTGCCTGAAACGATTTAGGGAAATCACGGAAAACCTAAATCAGGATGGCTGGAGACGGGATTGAACCGTCGTCCTCCCGAATGCGAGTCCAGTGTGCTAACCATTGCGCCACTTCGCTCGGTAGAAGTTAAGTCCCATAGTGCTCAGAGCCATTTGAACCATTTGCACAACATGCAAAATTGGTTGCCTACCTTAAAGTCCATGTTCAGAAAAGACAGAACACCTTGAACGACTAAAAATAGGACGTCCATATTCGCGGGACATGTACATTAGTATGTTCTGCAGGAACGATTAGCACTTGGACCATTAGGGCCAGTGGGTTCAATGTCAACATCGATATTGCGGCGTAATACCACCTACCTTTAAAATGTACCTTCAGCTCCCGTTGTTACCATAAACCGAAGGTAATTGGTCAGTGTGTTACTTGACCAGAGGTGCAGGATGCCTCGGAGACGTATTCGCGAACCGTACTGTCAAATCAGTGAGTTAGAAAGGGAACACATTACTGACACGAGAGAATGTGATGCATCTATCCAGGAAATTGCTGCTCGTGTGGGACGAAGTGTTTCGGCAGTGCAACGGGTGTGTGCAGGATGGTTCACGGAAGGCACGACGAGAAGAGGAGGTCGCACCACCCGGACCATCCCCAGAGTAGATCGACACCTCATCCTAATGGCATTGCAGGACAGCTCTGCGTCCTCTTCGGCTGTGGCGCAACAGTGGAACACATCGTACACTACCGGGGTTGAGAGGCCGTTGGTTTACTACGGCGTGAGTTACGTGCGCATCATCCACTTCTCCGCCTGTGTTTGAGGAATGTCCAGAAATATGCTAGACGCAATGTTGTATGGAACGACGTCAGTGGGGACAGGAATGGCACGAGGTAGTGTTTTCTGACGAATCCAAGTACCGTCTGTTTGAAAATGATGGCCGTATTTTGGTTCGTCGCAGACATTGGGAGCGGCATCACAGTGACTGCATTCGCACGAGACATACAACGCCAACTCAAGGTCTTACGGCGAGGGATGCTATTGTGTACAGCCATAAATCCCAGATGGTGAGTGTCCATTGCACTGTGACCAGTATGACCTACGCGAATGACATCCTACGACCCGTAACCGTACCCTTTCTGCACAACACGCCATGTGCCCTTTCTCAGGACGAGAATGTACGATCACATGTTGCTGTGCGAACACGTGCCTTCTTGGTACCACAGGATGTTTAACTTTTACCCTGGCCCGCCAGAACACCAGACCTGTTGCCAGTCGAAAATATGTGGGATATGGTGAAATGACGGGAGCAGCGTTGTGACCCAACGCCAACCACAGATGAACTTTGGAACCACGTGAATACAGCTTGGCTATACCACATGACGTCTTGTACCAATCGATACCATCACGCATGGAACGAGTTATCCGGGCCCATGGCAGATTCAGTGCCTACTAGGCAACAGACACATGCTGAATCGAGGTGACTGAAATACTAACCATGTCGACTGAGCCGTTTCTCGACTGTTCCACTCTCGAATAGCATGTGAGAAAAATAATCAACAAATCGTTCCGTGTGAGCTCTGGGTTCTCTTATTCCATCATGATTTTCATTTCTCCCTATGAAGGTCGGAGTCTCCACTATCATTTGGCATAAGTTGGTGACTGAAATTTCGTGAAAAGATCTCACCGCAACGAAAATCGCTTGTGTTTTGATGATAGCCTCCCCGACACTCTTCTCATATCGCTGACACTTTCTCCTATTTCACGGTAATACAAAATGAGCTGCCTTTCTTTAAAATTTTTCGGTGTCCTCTTTAAATCCTGTCTAATAAGGTTCCCATATCGCGCAACAATACTCCATAAGACGAACCGAGAACCGTAATACGGGTAGATTCGTTGCCCTTCTAAGAGTTCTTCTAACAAAACCCAATCTATAGTTCAGCTTACCCCACAACATTTTCTATGTGACGGCTCAAATGTAAGTTACTGGAAACTGTAATCCGTGCATATTCCTTAAATTTATAACCTTTAAATCTGTGTAATTCGAACTTTGCGTTGTCATAAAGGACCAGCAGATGTACTTTCCTTAATTTTTTTGTTTGCATTTTTTTTTTTTTTTTTTTTTTTTTTTTTTTTTTTTTTTTTTTTTTGTAACAGGGTACCACACAGATAACTTTAAGTTTGTATTATTCATTGTGCACCATAATTAAATGTGATCCTTTTGGTACCCATATGAAGGAACTCACACGTTTTGTTGTTCAGTCTCCTGGAACTTTTTGCACCTGCATATATTGCGTCTAAATCTCTCTGTAATTCGTATTGATGTTTTGACGACTTAGCAAGACGGTAAATAACAGCATAATCTGCAAGCAATCTAAAAAGGCTGATCAGATTGTCTCCTGAAACATTTATATAATTTAAGGACGGCACAGAGCCTACTTCGTTGGGGAACTCGAGATATCATTTCGGTTTCACTAGATGACTTCCCTTCAGTAATTACGAACTGCGGCCATCCTGATAGTAAATCACGAATCCATTGGCAGAGCTCAAAGGATTCTCCATAGGCACGGAATTTGATTATATCATCAGATGAACTCATTAGGGAGAAAGGAGAAGGAAGACACTAAAACAACAGGAACCTACAGTACAAATGAAACTAACTTCTGTATGTAACAGATAAAGGAAGGAGAGGTACTCGCAAGGTGAACGTACCTGCACTCTGACGGACGGAAGTGAAGGCTACAGATGAGTACGCAATGGGACAAAGTTGATTAGTCATAATTCACTAAATACACTACTGGCCATTAAAATTACTACACCACGAAGATGACGTGCTACAGATGTAAAATTTAACCCACAGGAAGAAGATGCTGTGATATGCAAATGATTAGCTTTTCACAGCATTCACACAAGGCTAACGCCGGTGGCGACACCTACAACGTGCTGACATGAGGAAAGTTTGCAACCGATTTCTCACACACAAACAACAGTTGACCGGCGTTGCCTGGTGAAACGTTGTTGTGATGCCTCATGTAAGGAGGAGAAATGCATACCATCACGTTTCCGACTTTGAGAAACGTCGGATTGTAGCCTATCGCGATTGCAGTCAATCGTATCGCGACATTGCTGCTCGCGTTGGTCGAGATCCAATGACTGTTGGCAGAATATGGAATCGTTGGGTTCAGGAGGGTAATGCGCAACGCCATGCTGGATCCCAACGGCCTCGTGTCACTAGCAGTCGAGATGACAGGCATCTTATCCGCATGGCTGTAACGGATCGTGCAGCCACGTCTCGATCCCCAAGTCAACAGATGGGGTCGTTAGCAAGACAACAACCATCTGCACGAACAGTTCGCCGACGTTTACAGCAGCATGGACTATCAGCTCGGAGACCATGGCTGCGGTTACCCTTGACGCTGCATCACAGACAGGAACGCCTGCGATGGTGTATTCAACGACGAACCTGGGTGCATGAATGGCAAAGCGTCATTTTTTCGGATGAATCCAGGTTCTGTTTACAGCATCATGATGGTCGCATCCGTGTTTGGGGACATCGCGGTGAACGCACATTGTGAGCGTGTATTTGTCATCGCCATACTGGCGTATCACCCGGCGTGATGGTATGAGGTGCCATTGGTTACACGTCCCTGTCACCTCTTGTTCGCATTGACGGCACTTTGAACAGTGGACGTTACATTTCAGATGTGTTACGACCCGTGGCTCTACCCTTCATTCTATCCCTGCGAAACCCTACATTTCAGCAGGAAAATGCACAACCGCATGTTGCAGGTCCTGTACGGGCCTTTCTGGATACAGAAAATGTTCGACTGCTGCCCTGGCCAGCACATTCTCCAGATCTCTCACCAATTGAAAACGTCGTGTCAATGGTGCCCGAGCAACTGGCTCGTCACAATACGCCTGTCACTACTCTTGATGAACTGTGGTATCGTGTTGAAGCTGCATGGGCAGCTGTACCTGTACACGCCATCCAAGCTCTGTTCGACGAGGTGGTTGTTCTGGGTTCTCAGGATCTATGCACCTAAATTGCGTGAAAATGTCATCACATGTCAGTTCTTGTGTAATATATTTGTCCAATGAATACCCGTTTATCATCTGCATTTCTTCTTGGTGTAGCAATTTTAATGGCCAGTAGCGTATAATATTAAAAATATTTAATACACTCCTGGAAATGGAAAAAAGAACACATTGACACCGGTGTGTCAGACCCACCATACATGCTCCGGACACTGCGAGAGGGCTGTACAAGCAATGATCACACGCACGGCACAGCGGACACACCAGGAACCGCGGTGTTGGTCGTCGAATGGCGCTAGCTGCGCAGCATTTGTGCACCGCCGCCGTCAGTGTCAGCCAGTTTGCCGTGGCATACGGAGCTCCATCGCAGTCTTTAACACTGGTAGCATGCCGCGACAGCGTGGACGTGAACCGTATGTGCAGTTGACGGACTTTGAGCGAGGGCGTATAGTGGGCATGCGGGAGGCCGGGTGGACGTACCGCCGAATTGCTCAACACGTGGGGCGTGAGGTCTCCACAGTACATCGATGTTGTCGCCAGTGGTCGGCGGAAGGTGCACGTGCCCGTCGACCTGGGACCGGACCGCAGCGACGCACGGATGCACGCCAAGACCGTAGGATCCTACGCAGTGCCGTATGGGACCGCACCGCCACTTCCCAGCAAATTAGGGACACTGTTGCTCCTGGGGTATCGGCGAGGACCATTCGCAACCGTCTCCAGGAAGCTGGGCTACGGTCCCGCACACCGTTAGGCCGTCTTCCGCTCACGCCCCAACATCGTGCAGCCCGCCTCCAGTGGTGTCGCGACAGGCGTGAATGGAGGGACGAATGGAGACGTGTCGTCTTCAGCGATGAGAGTCGCTTCTGCCTTGATGCCAATGATGGTCGTATGCGTGTTTGGCGCCGTGCAGGTGAGCGCCACAATCAGGACTGCATACGACCGAGGTACACAGGGCCAACACCCTGCATCATGGTGTGGGGAGCGATCTCCTACACTGGCCGTACACCACTGGTGATCGTCGAGGGGACACTGAATAGTGCACGGTACATCCAAACCGTCATCGAACCCATCGTTCTACAATTCCTAGACCGGCGAGGGAACTTGCTGTTCCAACAGGACAATGCACGTCCGCATGTATTCCGTGCCACCCAACGTGCTCTAGAAGGTGTAAGTCAACTACCCTGGTCAGCAAGATCTCCGGATCTGTCCCCCATTGAGCATGTTTGAGACTGGATGAAGCGTCGTCTCACGCGGTCTGCACGTCCAGCACGAACGCTGGTCCAACTGAGGCGCCAGGTGGAAGTGGCATGGCAAGCCGTTCCACAGGACTACATCCAGCATCTCTACGATCGTCTCCATGGGAGAATAGCAGCCTGCATTGCTGCGAAAGGTGGATATACACTGTACTAGTGCCGACATTGTGCATGCTCTGTTGCCTGTGTCTATGTGCCTGTGGTTCTGTCAGTGTGATCATGTGATGTATCTGACCCCAGGAATGTGTCAATAAAGTTTCCCCTTCCTGGGACAATGAATTCACGGTGTTCTTATTTCAATTTCCAGGAGTGTATTTGAAACTGATTCTAGGAGATAGTCTTTTTCAAGCTGAAAAACTAGTAAACAAGTTTGTAACTACTACTGTACGTAAGGTATATGTATACTAGAAGGAAGGCAGATGACGCCCGCCTGCAGACATTGTCCACGAAGACCAAATTAGTAGCTAGGGACAGCAAGTGCAAACATAATGTAAGCTCCGCCAGCTCTGTTTGTCCACGAGAACCTGAAAGCCGTAGATATCGTCGCCCAGGTTGATGCCTCGTTCCTTGAATTCTAGAAGGCGTTCAACACAGTTCCGCACAGCCACCTGTTTAACAAAGTGCTGGCGTACGGAACATCAGACAATCTGTGCAACTGGGTTGAAGAGTTCCTATCAAACAGAACACAGTATGTCTTTCTTATTGGAGAGAAATTTTCGGAATTAAAAGAAACTCCGGCCGCACGCCAAGGTACAATTACTTTTCACAATATATGTCAATGACCTAATGGATAACGTTGGAAGTTTAATGAGGCTTTTCACGGGTGATACTGTTGTATACCGAAAAGTCGCAACGCTAGAATATTGCTGCAAAATGCAGGAAGACCTGCAGAGGACCGACACTTAGTGCAAGGATGGTAATTGAGTTTCAGCATAAACAAATGTATTGTGTATCAGATAAATAGGCAGAATTACGCATTATTATATCATTACAGGATTGCAAATCAATGGAAGAAGACACACACATTACATATCTACAGTATATGTATGGAGAGATTTAAAGTGGAAGGTAATGTGACCTGACAAACCTACAATCGCCCGGCCATAACTCTGAGGTCTTTGATCGCTCTGGATGAAGGCCCATCAAACCAAAACATACGAAGTATTATGGCTCTGAGCACTATGGGACTTAACATCTATGGTCATCAGTCCCCTAGAACTTAGAACTACCTAAACCTAACTAACCTAAGGACAGCACACAACACCCAGCCATCACGAGGCAGAGAAAATCCCTGACCCCGCCGGGAATCGAACCCGGGAACCCGTGCGTGGGAAGCGAGAACGCTACCGCACGACCACGAGATGCGGGCTACGAAGTATTAGTTCACTTCATTATATAAATGAATAAAACATTTGTTTAACTTTGACATTTATTTGCCTCAGGATAGCTTGATAATTTTCAACTGTCACTGAATATGAATGCTTCATTTGATGCACAGATTAACGAACTGTTCTCTTGCAGTACAAAACGCCACTTTTGCGAACGTGCATTTCATCAGAAACTTTAACAGTCACTGTCCTGCACGATGATATTGAGTGGTGTGGCTGAGATCTCGAACTGGGGCAAAGCTCTTGCGTGCTCGACACTCTATCGACTTTAGCGTGACGGCGCTGCTACGATGAGAGGGAGGCGTGGTCTCGGGGAGTGCCTCCCACTGTCTGTTGCGAACGGCAGCGAGCCCTCTTGCTAATGTCTGTGGTATCGATTCGCGTTGCCAAGTTTAGTGTGGCATCGCAATTTATCGACTGTACCACAAAAGGACCACATAAAACTGATTCCACTGAAGCTAGGAGCTGAGCTGAGGTTCATAGGAAGAACCGTCAGGAAGTGTAGTCCACCCACAATGGAGGTAGCTTACAAAAGTTTCGATCGGCAGTTCGGGATCGATAGCAGACAGGACTGATAAAGAAAAAGGAGACGACGTAAAGAAGCCCAGCGCGTTTCGTTACATGTACATTTATAAGCGCGAGAGCATGACGGAGGTGATCAGCCAGCTCCAGCCGCATATGGTACAAGAGAGGCGTTCTGCAAAACAGTCTCATTTATTGCTCAGTTTCCAAGAGCGTATGTTTCTAGAAGAGCCAGTGAATATATTGCTCGTCGCGCGGGGTAGCCGAAGGTCTGGGGCGCCTTGCTACAGTTCACGCAACCCCCCCCCCCCCCAGTTGGAGGTTCGAGTCCTCCCTCGGGTATGGGCGAGTGTGTGTGTGTGTGTGTGTGTGTGTGTGTGTGTGTGTGTGTGTGTGTAAGCCTAGGGACCGATGACCTCAGCAGTTTGGTCCCATAGAAACTTACCGCAAATTTCCATTTCCAATATATTGCTTCCCCCACGCATATCTCATGGAAAGACTATGGAGGTAGGGAGATTCGAGCTCATATTTTGGCAGCTTACCAACAGTTGTTCTTCCAGTGCAACTGTGGCTGCAACATGAAAGGGCGTGACAGTGGTATACCAACAACCCTCCGCCACACGCCGTGAGATGGGTTGCGGAGTACAGACGTAGATGCAGATGTGAACATCCAAAATGAAGAAACTGATAAAGCAAGCTACTGTTACACAAGTGCGAC
Organism: Schistocerca serialis cubense; assembly: GCF_023864345.2. Lineage (NCBI taxonomy): Eukaryota > Metazoa > Arthropoda > Insecta > Orthoptera > Acrididae > Schistocerca > Schistocerca serialis. The sequence continues at coordinate 219,664,145 of NC_064639.1, read as the reverse complement.
CCTCCAGGAAAAGCACTCCCGGAAATAAAAGGGAGAGAGAAGAGTCACAAAACGCAAGAAATACTTCGAAGAAGGCACTTTTATAAAAATCACTTTGTTCATGTTGTGGGTATTTTTTTTAAATCTATAAAAATTTCAATTTCTTCAAGTGTATTCAAATGTTTAGAATAAGTTGACACATATTCAAATGTTGATGTGTGGGTCCCACTTTATGTCCACAATGTTTTAAATGAAAACAAATGCTGCTTCATTAGCACCTCGATACAAGGCAGTCAGTACGCTTACCGCAGTTGTATTCCTAGTTTGTGTTATTTCATGTGTCACTGGCAAACAATTCCGCACTCAACAAGGCAATTTCGTTAGTAAAAAAAAAAAGCACACGCACACCAGCTTTCATAGAAGCAGATGAAAGCAACGGGTGGTAATAGAAACCTTTGCCAATTACATAAACTCCATTCAAACTAACGTGAATGGTAATAGGACACGGAACTAGGGCGACAAGTTAATAATGGACCGGAGCGACCATGAGTTACGTGTTCCCCGAATTTCAGACCGCTTTTGAGGCCGGACTATTACGAAGTGCTCGGCGCCGTAACGGCCGTGCGAACGGACCCGGACCCGCTGTTATTGATATTGACCGCCGGTCCGGCAAAAGGTGACCACACCCTGCATTAGCAAAACAAAGCACTCTGCGGCGAGATAAGATAACTGCGCACGGCATAAACAGTCCTGCGCCCCGGACACTTGGCCTATATCAGGCCTCGCTCGAGGCCGCTAAAACTGTGCCAGCAGCATTTGTTATTAGCACTGAAGCAAAGGCAATCGGTGATCCAGATCACAGAGGAATGAGCTAAAATGCTCTCTTGTGACTGCAGGACTCGACTCACCTAAACGTTTATCTCTTCGTGTGTTACGTTTCTGTGATAAAGTTAATAACGAAGGATTACGACTCCTGTTCAAATGTTCAAATCTTTGTGAATTCCTAAGGGACCAAACTGCTTAGGTCATCGGTCCCTAGACTTACACATTACTTAAATTAAGTTAGGCTAAGAACAACACACACACACCCATGCCCGAGTGAGGACTCGAACCTCCGGCGGGAGGGGCCGCGCATCCGTCAAGTGACGCCTCAAACCGCGCGGCCATTCCGCGAGGCTCGACTCCTCTGCATCTCAACTCCGTACAAAGTAAAATCCCTGAATGAGAAGACAAAGTCGGTTGTAACGTGGAATCAACACAAAAAAGTATTGGCAGAGAGAATGTCATCAGTACGTCATGCACTTTGGGTCATATAATCAGTTTGTAACAGCCGTTCTCTTGTGATGACATACTATTCTTACGTTCACTCAGTTGTTAGTTATGTGATTTTTCTGAGCATCGAAGGCACAAAATATGGAAGCAATATTTAAACTGTTGAAAAAGGGACCGTAAAAATACTAACTATTAGTAGTAGTTGGGCTCATTGTAAATAGCTATTTAAACCGCTGGGTATCGTTAGCACACTAAGTGGGTACATCTGCTGATCTGTTGAGCCTATCAGGGAAAACATTACTATGAGCCTCACTAACAGCTCCAACATGGTCATGGCTAGGATGACCAGATGTAATTGTTTAAAAAGGAGGACAAACGGCTTCAAAAAAGAGGACAAAGAAAGAAAAAAGAGGACACATCAAACGGGTCAACTGCAGATGAGGATACCACCCGTCAGCTTTGGACAAGTCACGTGACTGCCGGGAATTACCGGTAAAACTAGTAGTTCATTGTTGCCGATGGTCAGGTGGTGGTTAACTGAGCAATATAAAAAAATTAAAAACATTGATTGTGTTGACAGTGTGGCGTCAATTGTTTTGTTATGTCAACAACACGGAATTGTTTACAAGGCGAAAAACGTAAGACCATTCACCTCCCTTCATTCGACGCACCGCTGCCAACATCTACAATTCAAGCAGCAGCTGACGACATGTAAACTGCACTTTAACGTTCCGAATACAAATAAACTGAATGACTGTGAAACAATGAAATAAAACCATGACAGTTAATCTGTCGAGTTATTTCTTACCTTTATTGGCCACTGAGAAGTACGTTCCAGCTCTACATATCTTACATTCCGGTTGATATTCATTTCTCCCTTTCTTGAAGCCGGATATTTGCAGGAAAGGATATCAGAAAATGTACACATTCGTTTAGGCATAGCCAAATATTTTACGTAACTCACGCTTATAGGAAGATCAACGATAATATCGACGATCCTGGTGCCACCTACCAACACCGCCTTCGTGCGTGTTTATCAAGAAGGCTGTGCCAATAGTTAAAGTATTTAAGAAAAGAGCCAATAGAACGGGACGAATTGTAAATTTAACTGTATTACTTTCAACTTTGCGAAAAAGGAGGACACTGTAAAAATCCGCCAGGACCCCGGACAAAAAGCTAAAAAGGAGGACATGTCGGGATTAATCCGGACATCTGGTCACCCAAGTCATGGCACAAGAGGCAGTACCGACTTACATTCAGCAAGGAAAAACAAACAAGAAACTCAAACCAGTATTTTCTACCTGGAAATAAGATGGTGTAATCTAATGTCGAGGGAGATGAAAAACAGTGCCAAAATACATCTGTTTCATAAGGGCGCAAGGACACACAGGGCCCACGGACGTACAGCATGCCTGTTGGCGTGATACCAGTCGATACAGCAGATGCCTTACATCACGATTCTGGGGAATTTCCACTCGATGGCACCATTTCCAGGATACATTAGATTGTCGGTGGGCCGATTTGATCAAGCCGACCAAGTTCATTATCGAATTTTGCACACGCATTACTGATCAACCAACCGTTTGCGTTGCTATGCGGGTTCTTGTGAGCACTCCTCCCGCTTATTGGAACTTCCACACCCATATTTTCTCAGCTTATGGATTTTACTTTGGACGCTAGCATCGGTATTTAACAACCCTTTAATTTGATGACATCAGTTGTGGGCTAACTCACTTTCGTTTATAGATGCACCTTGGAACATCGTCATTATCCTCAGGCATGATGTGATTGCTTAAAAACACCTGAGGATGCAGCTTTAAGGTGCGAAACAGGTCGTGAGTCTTTGAAAGGCCTGCAATAAACAATTAGTGCGGTCCCATGGACTTTGTTTTAATTCTAATTAGCTAATAACACCTTGCGTAATATTATGGTATGAAACGTCCGGTTCCATCGATCAGGTATAAATTTAATTGAGGTTGCCCACCTATAAAGTAGTTTGTCAGTTATTATTAGCAACAGCTTACAGCAGATGAGCTTAATACGACGCTGCTTTAGGACGAACTTTTTGAAGGCATCAAATCATCATTGCGATTGGTTATTTAAAGGAATAGGCTGTAATGTTATGTGGGAGTGTATTGTAATGGTTAAGTTAAAAACTTCATTTGCGGAAGATCGTGGGTTCGAATCGTGCCAAGTGTACAACTTATTTATCTTATCCATGTTTTCAGAATTCGTTCGCATCGTCTGTTAAGTTGTTTCCACTTTCGATTCTAAGTTTCGCTCTTTCTTCTTTATTTGATTTATTATAAATCATTATTCTTTGCTCTTTGCTCGATCAGGTCTTGCATTTTCAAAAAAGGTATCATTGTCAGCAGCGTATCTTGTCTCTGATATCCTGTCACCCTAAATGTGATGAGAGCTCTGAATCTCTTAGTCATTCCGTTCATTGCTTCCCAGATTAACAATTTGAACAGTAACGGATAAAGGCCCATCCCTGCATAACGCAATTTTTGAACCGCGCATTCTTTTTGTGCTCTTCCATTCTTCTTGTTCTCCCAGCGTTTATCTACATATTGCATCTTGCCCACCTCTCCATATGTCGTGTATTTAGAACATCACAGGTCCCACATAACGTGGAAAATATTCCGCCGATGTTCCAAAGTAGTTACACACATCAACAAGCAATGATGCTGAGATTTTAACATAAAAATAATTTCGGCAATCAGCTGTTAACATCAAGCATTGACGCTAGTCACTTCTAGATGATAAAGGAACTAAACAGAACGATTTCAGTCTCTTCTCAACAGCACGAGATCGTGAACTTGCGCTGTACCTGATTTTGCACAACACACACTACTGGTAAGCGTAGTGGTTGCAGCAATATTAGATAGAGAACAGTTAACTGGTGGACCAGTGTCAGTTCTCCGGGCTGTTAGTCATTGAAAAATTTTGTGAGTGGTCACGTGCTTCGTTTCAACCCGCGATACAAGTCGAAAAAGACATAATCCTTCCACAGTTGATCACTGTCATGTAGCACTCCGTTTACGTTTTCATAAATTGCTAGTCCCGATCAGTGGAACGGAAACATACATATCCTGACTGGGCCAAACCCACAGATTGCGTTTGCTGCCGAAGCGATTGTCTAGCTACAGGCGTTTTTCCCTTTAATCTGGACGCTCTGTCTGTAGTGTTATTGTCGTTGCGGACGCGTGTTGCTGCCTTCAATTTGTTCCTCTAGAGGCCATCTACAAATTCTTTAAATTTGTGATTGTTTTGTGATTATTTTTGTTATATCGTGTGTCTCTCTCTCTCTCTCTTTCTTTCTCTCTCTCTCTCTCTCTCTCTCTGTGTGTGTGTTTATGTGTGTGTGTGGGGGGGGGGGAGGTGTTTTTGTGTGTGTGTGTGTGTGTGTGTGTGTGTGTGTGTGTGTGTGTGTGTGTGTATGTGGTGGGCACGGGCGCGCATTTACGTTGAATCTCAGCTTTGAAACGTCTGGAGCAATTTCTACCATGCTGGGTACATATATAACGCACTATCTGCACAAACAACGCGTGTTTCAAAAAAAGATTCATCAGATTTCACAAGATTACAGGATTTCTCATAAGTACCTGCTGGGTTTTAGGAAACGAGGGTATAAAAAGTGCGACACAAATAGAATACTTATTTCAAAAATAAAAATGAATTTGTAACGTACCATGTTGTTAAAAACTGTCAAAAACATTTAAAATGATTTTCCTAGTCTCATAAGATTCCTGACACCGTATGGCTAGTCCTGAAAATCAGGGATCGTGAATTTTTAACAACCAAGAACATATTTGTAAACTCTGAAACGAAAAACGTGGGACGCACGAAATTTAGACTGAATCGCTGAAGAAACTGGTATAGGGATGCGTATTCAAATACAGAGATTTGTAAACAGGCAGAATACGGCGCTGCGGTCGGCAACGTCTATATAAGACAACATGTGTCTGGCGCAGTTGGTAGATCGGCTACTGCTCCTACAATGGCAAGTTATCAGGATTTAAGCGAGTTCGAACGTGCGCACGAGCGATGGGACAGAGCATCTCCTAGATAACGATGAAGTGGGCATTTTCCCGTAGGACCATTTGGCGAGTGTACCGTGAATATCAGGAATCGGGTAAAACACAAACCTCCAACCTCGCTGCGGCCGGGAAAAAGATGCTGCAAGAACTAGACTAACGAGGACTGAAGCGTGACGGAAGTGCAACCCTTCAACAAGTTACTGTAAATTTCAATGCTGGGCCATCAACAAGCGTCACTGTGCGAACCTTTCAACGAAAAATCATCCATATGGGCTTTCGGAGCCGAAGACCCACTCGTGTGCTCTTGATGACTGCGCGACAAAAAGCTTTACGCCTCGCCTCGGCCCGTCAACACCGACACTGGACTGTTGATGACTGGAAACATGTTGCCTGGTCGGACGTGTGTCTTTTCAAATTGTATCGAGCGGACAGATGTGGACGGGTATGGAGACAACCTCATGAATCCATGGACCCTGCTTGTCAGCAGAGGAATGTTTAAGCTGGTGGAGGCTCTGTAATAGTGTGTGGCGTGTGCAGCTGGAGTCATATGGGACCCGTGATACGTCTAGTTACGACTCTGACGGGTGACACGTACGTGAGCGTCCTGTTTGATCATCTTCATCCATTCATGTCCATTGTGCATTCCGAAGGACTTGGGCACTTGCAGCTGGACAATGCGACGCCCCACACGTCCAGAATTGCTACAGAGTGGCTCCAAGAACACACTGCTGAGTTTAAACACTTCCTCTGTCCACTCAACTCTCCAGGCATGAACATTATTGAGCATATCTGGGATGCCTTGCGACGTGCTGTTCAGAGTAGCTCTCCAACCCCATCGTACTCTTACGGATTTATGGACAGCCCTGCAGGATTCATGGTGTCAGTTTCCTCCAGCACTACTTCAGACATTAGTCGAGGTCAAACCACGTCGTGTTGCGGCAATTCTGCTTGCTCGCAGGGGCCAAACACGCTATTAAACAGGTGTACCAGTTTCTTTGGCTCTTCAGTGTGTAGCAGGAGGTGGACTATTCATTCATCAGCTGGTATATAGTGTTTCAGTAAGGAGGTGAACTACTCACGCATCAATTACGTGATGCATTTCCCTCATGTTTTTCGTTTGTAACTTACAATAATCTTCATAGCTACTATAAATTCACTACCACTTATCTTCAGGCCTTTCTGTATAGCGTAGGGATCTGTATGTGGCAAGGAGAAATTATTTTATACTTTTTAGTGCAATCTAAAATCGTAGTATATTAAAAATTCATTTTATTTTAAATACTTATTTTCTCTTTCGTAGTCAAAGTTTTACAGTCAGTTTCACACATTTTGATGAGATTACAACAGAGAGACATGAGAAATTTCATGTTTATTCCAGTTTCTCGCTCAACCTATATATTTTTCGCCCTATGTAGATCTCACAAAGAGACCGTGAAAGTACAAATGAGAGAGATACGAGATAACACAGAGGCTTATCAGCAGCAGTCCTTCCCGTGAGGCATTCGCGTCTGGAACAGGAAAAAGCGGGAAAGGGCAGTGTTATATACCAAGCTAGAAAACGAGTTAATTTTACGCTGTCAGAGAGTTCGGATGTATGTTTAATATTTCAAGTCTCTAGCTCATCGGGGAGTTAGTTTAAAATCAACTGCAAAATGTACCGAACAGAGAGAGAAAAAAAAAAGACAAGAAAGCGATCTAATAAAAACGTGGTAAAAATGACTCTTATCGGAGGACAGAATATCTCTCGAAGTTGCGATTCGTAATAGGAGCCACTGTGTATCTGCCGCAGAGCGACAGGCGTGTCAGAACATGCGGATGAATCATCTGCTCAGAGTTGTCGCACCTGCAGCTAGGCAACCCGGTGAACAAATTTTCCAAGTGGTCCTTCCGAGACGATTCCATGTCAATAGATCCAGTGACGTTCTGACATATGCCGCGTCACAAATAGTACCCGTATTCAGCACGTGTAATGTCAGTTAAGAAGCTGGTTCTCTGTATGTCTTTTCTTCATGCAGACGTCTTCTGAAACAACATATGTACTTTTGAATAACCAAACTCGTATGAAAGGCGTTCCAGAAATATTGCGACAGATATCGTCAGGTCGTAGAGAGTGTCTTGTGGAACAAATGGAGGATGGTAACCCACACCTGGAAACATCATCCAACGACGCTACAGGGCATAGAAGTTGTAGGCACTGGCGCCTTACACTAGACCACCCCTTCGCCAGCAAACGTGACATCGTGCGCTGACTGACGGAAGACGGAACGTCTCGTATTGTTGTATGTTTCTCCGTGATCACGAGTAATTAACACAATCGCCAGTGGGGAAGATGGAGCTAGCTTCTGCGTAGACAAACATTGTCTCCCATGAATGTGATCAGATATAGTTTGTAAGAATCTGAGGACGATGTGGATAACTACGGCACAAAGTGGGTTCAAAGGGCTCTGAGCACTATGGAACTTAACTTCTGAGGTCATCAGTCCCCTAGAACTTAGAACTACTTAAACCTAACTAACCTAAGGAGATCACACACATCCATGCCCGAGGCAGGATTCGAATCTGCGACCGTAGCGGTCGCGCGCTACTACGGCTCAGATAAATATCTTGAACCTGTTCACGAACACAAGTGCGGTTTGAAAATTGGTGCTAATGAGATAATGTGAATATTTATTGAAGGCAGTAAACAGTGTAAAATTGTGACCATTACATCTACATCTACATCTACATTTATACTCCGCAAGCCATCCAACAGTGTGTGGCGGAGGGCACTTTACGTGCCACTGTCATTACCTCCCTTTCCTGTTCCAGTAGCGTATGGTTCGCGGGAAGAACGACTGTCTGAAAGCCTCCGTGCGCGCTCGAATCTCTCTGATTTTACATTCGTGACCTCCTCGGGAGGTATAAGTAGGGGGAAGCAATATATTCGATACATCATCCAGAAACGCACCATCTCGAAACCTGGCGAGCAAGCTACACCGCGATGCAGAGCGCCTCTCTTGCAGAGTCTGCCACTTGAGTTTGCTAAACATCTCCGTAACCTTATCACGGTTACCAAATAACCCTGTGACAAAACGCGCCGCTCTTCTTTGGATCTTCTCTATCTCTTCCGTCAACCCGATCTGGTACAGATCCCACACTGATGAGCCATACTCGAGTATAGGTCGTACGAGTGTTTTGTAAACCACCTCCTTTGTTGATGGACTACATTTTCTAAGGACTCTCCCAATGAATCTCAACCTGGTACCCGCCTTACCAACAATTAATTTTATATGATCATTCCACTTCAAATCGTTCCGCACGCATACTCCCAGATATTTTACAGAAGTAACTGCTACCAGTGTTTGTTCCGCTATCATATAATCATACAATAAAGGATCCTTCTTTCTATGTATTCGCAATACATTACATTTGTCTATGTTAAGGGTCAGTTGCCACTCCCTGCACCAAGTGCCTATCCGCTGCAGATCTTCCTGCATTTCGCTACAATTTTCTAATGCTGCAACTTCTCTGTATACTACAGCATCATCCGCGAAAAGCCACATGAATTTGTGTGACAGGGTGATGGTAGAACTGCAAGTGGCATCCTTAACATTGTTTACACACTGTAGTTAGGTGCTAAAACTAATTTTATACTGTGCTGTATGATAAATTAATTTTTGGCATAATTATACTTTATTATCGCAAAAATTGTTAATGCAAATCTTAGTATCAAAAATAGAAACAATTTGGAGCTTTCAAATATCTATTTTTGAGAGGCTTCTGAGTAAGTTTTCGTTAATTCGCCCAGCGAGTAAACAGCAGTAATTCAATGGTAGCCCACATTAAGTTTGCTCAGTTTGCAAGTAAAAAATGTTAAATAATCTTTGACGAATTTTTAAGAATAAAATTACGGGAAGAACGAACAAAGTTTAAAAATATATATTTGCTTGTTATTTGGAAACAATGACTTTCATGAATAAAAACATCACATTGCATGTGACTGAAATATCTTATTTATGAGATTTTATTTAAACTTTACTGTGATATTCCTCAAAATAACCAAGTTGTTCCTAACCATTGATTACGCTGAGGTCTTCAAATATGACTGAAACTGACAGCCATATTGTTTGTGTGCACTGGTGGAAGTTAGTCCACAACATAAAATGCACCTTCGAGATAATTGAGATTAGATATGACAGCTATATTTCATACACAGCAATATATTATCTAAAATGCACAAAATGAAGATTCATAGCTAATACAATACGAATTTTGCGCAGTGGGATACGTAATAATGAAATGTCGCAATGACTACATCCATTAACAAAATGACAGGCAATTCATCACAAGAATGATACACGAGGCTATAAGAAACGAAAGATTGAAGAATTTTCTCCAGTTTCTGTGAAATCGTATGAGAATGATTTCAGAGTAGTAAAAGTGGGTGCGCCTTGATTCTGGGAGTGTAGAACGTCGGCAACCTGCCGTTCTGAAGCACGTGAAGGATATTTCGTCCATTCCCGCTAGCCAGGTGGGACCTATCTGCTTTTGGGAGTGCTGCCACCTGGCGGCAACAGTGTTCAGCTCCATTAGATAACACGGGAAAACTCTTTGTGCTTCTTCACTGTAGCCTCTTCTACATGGGGAACCTGCGTACTTTCAGTGCAGACCTCGACTGGCCGTGGTACGCCAAACTGTGTGCGAGCCGGAATGTTTGGGTACACAGCGACATTTCATTTAGCATTGCGGTGTGGCATGTTCGGTCGGCTCAACTCTTTCCAGTTTGGCAGAATCGTGGCGTCAGCGCTGTATACCCTTCGCTGTTTGATCGCTGTATGATGGACGTTCACAGGTCCAGTGGCTGTTTGCACAAAAAGAGGCAGTCTAGCGATCTATCGTCACAAGCCTTTAAAAATGAATGACAATGACAGCAGACAGGGGTGAGAGTTCTCCGTATCTACTACGCAGTTGTGAAATCGACGGGCACTGCAAATTTGCTATGAAATGACATTACAGTACCACGTACAAAGAATTTAAAGATTTAGTTGACAACGAAAGAACAAAAAGTCACAATGATCGACAGACAGAATTCGTAATTCTGTACATCAAGAAACACTTAGTGCTAAACTTGCAGGCCCGGAGCACGTGCAGATATTGGTGGTACGAAGAAAAAGGTTAGAGAACCCTTTATTTGTGGTTTTCTCAAAATGGAGCTAAATGCAGATCAACAAGCGATCCAATGATTCAGTAGAAGGCAATTTTATTTTGAAAAGAAATAGAAGGAGAAGATATTTTTTCTGCTAGTTCTGGCTCTGAGCGCTATGGGACTTAACGTCTTAGGTCATCAGTCCCCTAGAGCTTGGAACTACTTAAACCTAACTAACCTAAGGACATCACACACATCCATGCCCGAGGGAGGATTCGAACCTGCGACTGTAGCAGTCCCGCGGTTCCGGAATGCAGCGCCTAGAACCGCACGGCCACCGCGGCCGGCTTTCTGCTAGTTCTATCTGGCTGAATGTGTGAAAGAGTACAATGTTTGAGTTTATATTACAACATTATTTGTAAAACGAGCTCGAAGTCACCCTTTAACTGATGAAATAATTTTGTTTGCTGTAGTAATACTGTGAAGTCGAGTTCTGAATCTTTTATTAAATAAAAGGTCCCTAAAATTGTTACCCTTCGTCTAATTCTTGTTTTCCGAAATCTGAGGTCTACCCGGTCCCAATAAACCTCGTAGTATAGAGGATTTACTGTATTCAGTTTTCTAATGGAGAGATGGGAGGGGACTCAAGATAGCGATTAAATTTCAGGGTGAAAGGCTCAATGATAAGATTCGCTGATGACAATACTACGCTCACGAAGAGTGAGGAAAACTTACAGGATCTGTTGAACGGAATGAACGGTCTGATGAGTACGGAATACAGACAGAGTAAATGGAAGAAAGACGAAAGTGATGAGAAGTAGGCCGGCCGGAGTGGCCGTGCGGTTCTCGGCGCTACAGTCTGGACTCGAGCGACCGCTCCGGTCGCAGGTTCGAATCCTGCCTCGGGCATGGATGTGTGTGATGTCCTTAGGTTAGTTAGGTTTAATTAGTTCTAAGTTCTAGGCGACTGATGACCTCAGAAGTTAAGTCGCATAGTGCTCAGAGCCATTTGATGAGAAGTAGGAGGCATGATAACAGCGATAAACTTAACAACAGAACTGGGGATCACGGGTAGATGAAGTAAAGGTATTCTGCTACCTAGGTAGCAACCTACCCCCTGGTTGGATGAACCAAGGAGGACATAACAAGCAGACTAGGCTCTGACAAAAATGGCATTCTTGGCCAAGAAGTGTACTAGTAACAAACACACGCCTTAATTCTTAGGCCGGTATTACACTATCAAATTTCTTTGCCAAATATCTTTGTCCAATATCTTTGTCAAAGATATTTGATGGTGTAATAGGGAACTTTATCAAATGTTGTCCAATATTTGATCAAATCTAGGGCCTCGCTGTAGATTTGATCAAAGAAGTCACTTGTCTTCTGTTCACTGCAATGTGACATGTTACCACATGGAGCGCTAGCATCACGGCAGCTTTCTGTCGTCTGTAGTGTTTTAATAAACATTGCCGGTAAATACAATTGGTGTGTGCCGACAACTACAAAATTAATAGAGATGTATGAAGCTGATGAGGCGCTTTACAACGTGAGGCACGCTGAATACAAAAATAGATTAAGAAGATTCGAGACCTGACCTGACCTAACCAAACCTGACCTGACCTGACCTGACCTAACCTAACCCTCTCCTGTAGCAAGGAATCTGAGTGTTACAGTGAGCCTGTCTTCTGCAGATGTAGCAGTTCTTAAGTTAATATTGTACTTTGTGATATGACGATACACTTCATTGAGCAGATACTGAAATGTATGCTCATCCATTCTTAAGTAATTGATGTACGACTTGGCGTCCTCCACTATAAGCTCACGTAACAAGTTATGTTGAATGCTTTTACTGTGTCGTCGTAAAACCCACGGCTTCACCCATGTATGTTGCCTCTTTTTTCCCCGCTTCTCTTCCGCATGTGCACACAGTGCAATTGTGGTACATTCAACTGCTGCAGTTAATAACTAGTTGTTGTTGTCAGCCATCTTGAACTTTGACGAAAAATATGATAGTGTAATATCCTTTCTAGGGCTACGTCAAAGATCTTTGTCAAATATATTTGACAGAATATTTGACCACATCTTCGATCAAATCTTTGACAAAGAAATTTGATAGGGTAATACCGACCATAGGAAGAAATATCTGAGAATGTACGTTTGGATCACAACAATTTACGGCTGTGGGCACAGACCGTGGGAAAATCGCAACAGAAGGAAATAGAAGTATTTCAGATGTGCTGCTACAGACGAATGTTAAAAATTAGGTGGACTGGTAAGGTAAGGAATGACATTCACCGCAGACTCGACGACTAACGAAAAATACTGACAAGAAGAAAGGACAGGACGATAGGACGCCTTTGTAAAGCACCAGAGAATAACTTCCGTGGTAGTATATGGGGTTGTAGTAGGCAAAGACTGTAGAAGCAGACAGAAATTGGAATACATCCAGCAAATAATTGAGGACATAGGTTGCGACTGCCGCTCTGAAACTGGAGAGGAATTCGTGATGGGCCGCCTCAAACCAGTCAAGAGACTGGGGGACAGAAATTGGAGAGGGAGACCCAGATCTGAATGCAGAAGCAGGCTCAAAAGGATCTAGTTTGCAATAGCGCGCAGACCGAGGTGACCGAGCGGTTCTAGGCGCTACAGTCTGGAACCGAGCGACCGCTACGGTCGCACGTTCGAATCCTGCCTCGGGCATGGATGTGTGCGATGTCCTTAGGTTAGTTAGGTTTAAGTAGTTCTGATGATCTCAGGGGTTAAGTCCCATAGTGCTCAGAGCCATTTGAACCATTTTTCAATAGCGCTTCATCGGCACGGACCAGTGTGGCGAGCTGTATCAGACCAGTCTTCGAACTGAAGACCGCAACAACAACAAGAACAACGACGACGACGACATACGTATAAATGTGTAACTAGTCAATGCGAGGTGATGATCTGGTAATGAAATAATTAAGAATCTTCAGATGGACAGAGGAAACCAATCGCTCCAGATTTTCGGGTAAATGGAACTCGCGAAGACGTCATTTCCCCAGCTGTTCTCCACGCGGAAACGCAAGCTGCAAAAGCGTGTCCACGTGCTCCGCTCCTGGCGTTACGCGTAACAGAAACTCGGGCCGAAATAGCGCGGGCGGTCACAGTAACAACAAACAGAGCGGCAGGCAGGAATGCTAGACGTGTGTCGTGGCCCAGCAAGGGCGGCGCGCGCGCCTCGGTGGTTGACCTGGATGCGGCGGCTCCCGTGCCGTTTGTTTGGACAGCGAGCGGCGAGCAGCTGTTTGCGTAACCGGCCGGCCTTTACCTCGCCTGCCCGGTCAGCGGCACGGCAGAGGCAGGTGCACTTCCGCCGAGCTGGCTTCACTCCCAATTAAGCTGCGGCTCCATGCCGCACCGAGCCCCGAGTCCTCATCTCGCCCTCCCCCGATAACGAGACCGGTGGCCCGGAACACGGCTGCTGCACCCAGCCCAGCACTTTTAGACGAGCGCGTTCGCTTAACGGATATTCGTGGAAGCTTACGTGTGTCCCGCGACTCGAGTCATCAAGTTACGCCACGTACTGCCGCCCTCTGGTCCATAGCTACGCATGTTGCATTACATGATGTACCCTCTTCGTTATACGCTTCCTCTCGAGGATGTGAGACACGACGGGAAAGCAAAAAATGTTATACATACACGCATATACGCACATACATACGTAAGTACATACATACATACACACATAGTTCTAGAATTTTGGAACACATATTATGTTCAATAACTTTCCTGGAGACTAGAAATCTACTCTGTAGGAATCAGCATGGGTTCCGAAAAAGACGGTCGTGTGAAACCCAGCTCGCGCTATTCGTCCACGAGGCTCAGAGGGCCATAGACACGGGTTCCCAGGTAGATGCCGTGTTTCTTGACTTCCGCAAGGCGTTCGATACAGTTCCCCACAGTCGTTTAATGAACAAAGTAAGAACATATGGACTATAAGACCGATTGTGTGATTGGATTGAAGAGTTCCTAGATAACAGAACGCAGCATGTCATTCTCAATGGAGAGAAGTCTTCCGAAGTAAGAGTGATTTCAGGTGTGCTGCAGGGGAGTGTGGTAGGACCGTTGCTATTCACAATATACATAAATGACCTTGTGGATGACATCGGAAGTTCACTGAGACTTTTTGCGGATGATGCTGTGGTATATCGAGAGGATGTAAAAATGGAAAATGGTACTGAAATGCAGGAGGATCTGCAGCGAATTGACGCATGGTGCATGGAATGGCAATTGAATCTCAATGTAAACAAGTGTAATGTGCTGCGAATACATAGAAAGAAAGATCCCTTATCATTTAGCTACAATATAGCAGGTCAGCAACTGGAAGCAGTTAATTCCATAAATTATCTAGGAGTACGCATTAGGAGTAATTTAAAATGGAATGATCATATAAAGTTGATCGTCGGTAAAGCAGATGCCAGACTGAGATTCATTGGAAGAATCCTAAGGAAATGCAATCCGAAAACAAAGGAAGTAGGTTACAGTACGCTTGTTCGCCCACTGCTTGAATACTTCTCATCAGTGTGGGATCCGTACCAGATAGGGTTGATAGAGGAGAAGGAGAAGATCCAACTGAGAGCAGCGCGCTTCGTTACAGGATCATTTAGTAATCGCGAAAACGTTACGGAGATGATAGATAAACTCCAGTGGAAGATTCTCCAGGAGAGACGCTCAGTAGCTCGGTACGGGCTTTTGTTGAAATTTCGAGAACATACCTTCACCGAGGAGTCAAGCAGTATATTGCTCCGTCCTACGTATATCTCGCGAAGAGACCATGAGGATAAAATCAGAGAGATTAGAGTCCACACAGAGGCATACCGACAATCCTTCTTCCCACGAACAATACGAGGCTGGAATAGAAGGGAGAACCGAAAGAGGTACTCAAGGTACCCTCCGCCACACACCGTCAGGTGGCTTGCGGAGTATGGATGTAGATGTAGATAGGTTAAAATACGCATCTGTTAAATTCCTTCTTCACGTGGTTGGCAAGACAGACTTAAAAAATGATTGTCCAATTTCCTTACTGAAATATTTTTTCCAAAATATTCGAAAAAGTAACGTACTCAAGAGTAGTCTCACACTTAAGTAGAAACTGTTTAGCAGATTATAAAATGGTTCAAATGGCTCTGAGCACTATGGGACTTAACTTCTGAGGTCATCAGTCCCCTAGAACTTGGAACTACTTAATCCTAACTAATCTAAGGACATCACACACATCCAAACCAGAGGCAGGATTCGAACCTGCGACCGTAGCGGTCGCGCGGTTCCAGACTGTAGCGCCTAGAACCGCTCGGCCATAACACATTATAGTTTAGACTGCAGAAGGGTTGGTGGTGGTGGTGGTGGTGGTGGTAGTGCTAAGTTCCTATGGGACCGAACTGCTCAGGTCATTGGTCCCTAGGCATACACACTACTTAATCTAGCTTATGCCACGGACAACACACACAACCATACCCGAGGGAGGACTCGAGTGTCCGACGGGGAGAGCCGAGTGAACCGTGGCAAGGCGCCCAAGACCGTGCAGCTACCCCGCGCGGCCAGAAGGGTTGCTCATCAAATAGTATACATCTTAAATAATAAAATATCACCAGCTGGCATTTTTTGTGATGTTTTCAAGGCGTTTGATTGCGAAGATCATGTTACATGCTTAGAAAAACTCAAACTTTTTGGAATTGGTGGCTTTACACCCAGCTTGTTTGAATCATACTTCGAATGCAAAAGGTTGTGCTAAATAATTCAAATAATGTCTGAAGGATGAGAATTTTTAGTGACTGGGGATAAATCACAAAAGGAATCGCACAGAGTTTAATATTGAGTCCACTCCTATTCCTCTTACAGAGTGTCCGAAAACAACACAGAAAAACTTTAGGGATATATTCCTTACACTAAAACAAGAAGAAAACATATACCTTAAGAGATATGAGCACTTGTTAATCTTCGATACTATGAAACACATCTCTTTTACTGCAACCTCTTTGCTTTTCATATTTTGGGAGGAGATAGTATGTACCAAATAAGGAAAAAAAGTCCAGTAAACAAGCATAACTTATGAGCTATGAGCACTTGTTCGGTAGAAGGCATGTTTTCGCACTAGCGAAGATGAACAAGTGTTTTTTAGACCCCATTTTTATTAGACATTTTTTCTTGTTTTGGTCAATACTTCCTCCTCACAAAAATAGAAAGCAAAGACCTTGCAGTAGAAGAAATACCAAGAATAGTACCAAAGATGAACAAGTGTTAACAGCTCTTAAAGTATAGCCCGTGTTGACTAGACATTGTCGTGCGGTAGCGTTCTCGCTTCCCGCGCCCTGGTTCCCGGGTTCGATTCGCGGCGGGGTCAGGGATTTTCTCTGCCTTGTGATGACTGGGTGTCGCGTGATGTCCTTGGGTTAGTTAGGTTTAAGTAGTTCTAAGTTCTAGGGGACTGATGACCGTAGATGTTAAGTCCCATAATGCTCAGAGCCATTTGAACCATTTGACTAGACATTTTTTACTTCTTTCTGTCCCTAAAGTTTGTTGGATTTTTTCTTTTTTGAGACACCCTATTTATGTGTATGATCTTCCACTTAACATTCAACAAGCGGAATTGGTACTTTTTGCTTACGACATTAGTGTTAAAACTAAGCCGCGCGGGATTATCCGAGCGGTTTAAGGCACTGCAGTCATGGACTGTGCGGCTGCTCCCGGCAGAGTTTCGAGTCCTCCCTCGGGCCTGGGTGTGTATGTTTGTCCTTAGGATAATTTAGGTTAAGCAGTGTGTAAGCTTAAGGACTGATGACCTTAACAGTTAAGTCCCATAAGATTTCACACACATTTGAACATTTGTTAAAACTAATCCCATTAGAGAGAGAGAGAGAGAGAGAGAGAGAGAGAGAGAGAGAGAGAGATACAGAAGTGATGGTAAATGATATTTTCCAAAGAACTATAAAACTGTTCTAATAAAATGGACTCTCCCTCCAAATTTTGAAAAAAAAAAAAAACAACAGACACGAATATTATTGAGTATATTTGAGACGCCTTTCAACATGCTGTCCAGAAGAGATTTCCACCCTCTCGTACCCTTACGATTTATGGAAGGCCCTACCGGATCCATGGTGTCAGCACTACTTCAGACATTAGTGGAGTCCATGCCGCGTCGTGTTGCGGTACTTCCGCATGCTGGCGGGGGCCCTACGCGATGTTGCCGGCCACAGTGGCCGAGCGGTTGTAGGTGCTACAGTCTGAAACCGCACGACCGCAACGGTCGCAGGTTCGAATCCCGCCTCGGGCATGGATGTGTGTGATGTCCTTAGGTTAGTTAGGTTTAAGTAGTTCTAAGTTCTAGGGGACTGATGACCTCAGAAGTTAAGTCCCATAGTGCTCAGAACCATTTCAACCTACGCGATGTTAGGTAGGTGTCCCATCTTCTTTGGATGTTAAGTTATACAGCCAGCTGAGAGGCGCTGTCTCTGTCTCGACAAGAGGGATTTTCATGTTATTAAGAGAAATTGAAAACTATTGCAGAAAGTCCAAGTTATGGAGCGCCGCTGGTGAACAGAGTTCTGGATGTGACGCAGCACGGGAAGGTTGCTGTGTATGGACGGGTTACTCCTGTAGCCGAAATTGCAGATCTGAAGATGGTTCTAGAGGAATCGAAACCGGTCATGTGAATAAACATTTACTGCAATCAAGACGGATTATAAATAACATTGGAAAAAGGAGTGATTGCGGTTGTCCCATCAGATATTATGTCTGTTTTTGCAAAGAGTAACTGGTCAATATCAGCGGACAGCCGACGGGTAACACTCATTTCACAAGGCTTTCTGCAAAAGTGACGAATTTTGACGTCATGCGCAATATCTACAACGGTAGGAACTGCTACCGATTTTGGGACGAGGAAGAATATCAATGTTATTGCTTCTCGTTTCACTCGCAGCTCGGCCATCAACTCCGTCCAAATGCCAGTATGCGGGGTATCAGGGACAGATTACTCGCAATTTGAGCTGTCCTCTAATGTCCCTGCCCAACTAAACACTCGGAAAACGCCACATATTCGGAAATAAACAGCGAAATACTTCTGAAAAGAAGAGTATGAATGTTGCTCCAGCAATTTTAGCTGTCGTCTTAGGATCATGCCTAACCACATACTCGGAAATCGCCAAATATTCCTTCGTTTTCTAATCATACAGAAGTGTAAGTAAAATCGAATATTCCAGAACACATCTGCATTATAGTATAAGAAGGTGCCACAATGTGTAAACAACACTACGATGAAAAAATATATGTTTAATATGTTTACACGTAGCGGAATTCGAACCCACACACATCGACTCCACAAACCATGACATTACCCATTAGTCTCCTGGCTCGCGAATCAAAGTATGTCTGAAAGGCTTACGTTGTTGATGTATTACTAACCGACATTTGATGATACTGGTGACATGTTTACAATAAATTTCCCATGCGCCATTACCTTGAAACAGCATACTGTGAGTTGTAATAAAAGGGTGTTTCATGCTCTGTTTGTACATTATTGAAGATAACAACTCACTCCTGAGAGAGAACTCTTATATGATAGAGTTAACCGCTGAGAAATTATTATGTGATATTTAATTATAACAGTAATTATAATAAATCGAACCAAGAGCTTTTTTATTAATCTACGATACGCGTACGTGAAGTCTTTTGTGAGGCGCGTATCGAACGATATCGAAAGTCGATAGCACTTCAAATGACGTCACGTTTGCAGAAAGTCTTGTGAAATGAGTGTTACCTGTAGCCGACAGCCGAGCCGGAATAAGGCAGCCGCCAAAGAATCTGCCGATGCAGTAAGATTCTATGAAAAATCACAATTTTAAAAAAGTTATGTTCTGCTTGTAACTGTTTGTCTACTGGTAGTGAGTTGCACGGCACCAAGCATGCTAAATTGTGATTTTTAAAGCTAATGATTGATTTAACGGATTCTCAATGATTTTTAAAGGCGCCTAGCTATACGTATTATGGAAAAATACAGTGGTGTTAATTTATTTTCTGCTGAAAGTGATTTTTGTAGATTTACTCTGAAATGTTTACTGTGTTGGTTTTTTCCGTTGTGCAGTTTCTGATGTTTTTATATTGTATTAAACTTTCCAGAGTAAGATATTAATTAATTTTGAATCAGCTGTGTATTATCAAATCACCTAGGAACCAAAATTGATCATTTCTATGGAAATAAAAGCATTTATAGCGTCTTTTAATTACGTTCCCACAGCTGGTAAAGCAAAGAAGGCACTTGTACTGACCACAAATGTCACACTTAAGTGTGTAGCTTTGTTAAACCATCTGATTGAATATTTGAGAACTTATATGAAAACCCTCTAAATAATAACCGTAGTCAGCAGATCGTAGTCTTGTGCCCAGCGGTGCTAACTCTAGATCATGAGCCCCCGGTTCGATTAGCGCCCGGATCGGAGACTTTCTCCGCTCGATACTGGGTTTGTGTGCTGTCATCAAAACCATGATCGACGCTCAAGTCGCCGGAGTAGCGTCAAATAAACAAGACTTGCACCAGACGAGCGATTTCCCCAGAAGGAGACACCCAGCCAAATTGGTCATACGCACATTTAATCTTTTTAACTTGGGACACGCTTAGATGGTTATGAGAGCGCATCTTATCCAGTGCAAACATGGCCACTGGCACAAGACGCGTTCTTTTACAAACAGCGAATAAATGGTGTTACACAACGCTGCCGCATATATAGGGTGTGGCGCTTAAATCCGGACAAATTTTAATTTGAATTTCCCGCAGTTTCGTAGTTCCGCCGGAGATCGCGACTGGCTCTTTTGAAAGTCATAGGCATCTAGTAAACAGTCAGAACTTCAAAATGGCAGCGGTGTTACGGACACGTGCGGAGTACAACCGAATAGCCACGTTTATCCAGTTTTCACGCTAAGCGTTCACCCGCTGAAATAGATTCTTTGAGTGTTCAATATTCCGAGATTCACATTGTCAAGAGTGTGCCGAAAATGCCACATTTCAGGCGTTACCTTTCACCACGGACACCGCAATGGCCGACGGCCCTCACTAACGAACGAGAGCAGCGGCGTTTTCGTGCTAATAGACAAGCAAAGCTGCATGAAATAACAACAGAAATGAATATGGGACGTACGACGAACGTATCCGCTAGGACAGTGCAGCGTTAACGGTCTATGAGAGCAGACGACTAATGCGAGTGCCTTTGGTAAGAGCGCGACATCATCTGCATAGCCTCTCTCGTGGGCTCGTGAATATACCGGCTGGATCCCCGGCGACTGGAAAACCATGGCCTGGTCGGATGAGTCACCATTTCAGCTGCTGAGAGCTGATGGTAGGGTTCGAGTGTGGCGCAGACAAAAAGTTGCCATGGACCGAAGATTAGATTAGATTAGATTAGATTAATTCTTCGTTCCATAGATCCGTGCTGAGGAGATCCTCGTGGATGTGGAACATGTCAATTTTTTTGTTGTTGTGAAAATTTACATAATTCATTAAATAACAGATTACAAGCAGCAGGTATTTTCTGTGATTTGTCAAAGGCATTTGATTGTGCGAACCACAACATCCATTTAAATAAATTAGAATTCTATGGTGTCACGGGCAGTGCTGCAAAATGGTTCAAGTCATACCTCGCTAACAGGAAACAAAGGGTGTCAGTGCAAGGGACTAGTGAATTAAATCATACTTTACCGAAATTCATTCCATAATGTCATATGGTATAATATTTTGGGGTGACTCTTCAAGTCAAACAAAAGTTTTCAGAGTCCAAAAGCATGTAATACGTATTATTTGTGGAGTAAATTCACGGACGTCCTGTAGAAACCTCTTCAAAGAACTGGGTATACTAACTATTGCCTCTCAGTATATTTACTCCTTAATGAAATTTGTCCTAAATAATATATCTCTTTTTCCAACAAACAACTCAGTTCATACATTCAATACCACGAACAAAAATGATCTGCACAAGGACTTAAAAGCACTTACTTTAGTTCAAAAAGGGGTCTACTACTCAGGAACACTCATCTTCAATAATCTGCCAGCAAACATAAAAAAAGTTTGTGACAAATAAAGATCAGTTTAAAAGGAGCCTGAAAGACTTTCTAGCGGCCAACTCCTTCTACTCCACTGACGAATTTATTAATAGAAACAAATGTTGTATTGTATATATTCATACTATTAGTATTGTTATTTCAGCTTAAAAAAATCAAGGCACGGTTCAAGCTGGAGGTGACTCCGTAACACTATGGGCTGTGTTTACATGGAATGGAATGGACTCGTTCCTCTGGTCAAACTAAACGAATCATTGCCTGGAAATGATTATGTTCGGCTACTTGGAGACCAGCTTCAGACGGACAACGATGGAATTTTTAAGGATGACAATGCATCATGTCACCGGGCCATAATTGTTCGTGATTGGTTTGAAGAACATTCTGGACAGTTCGAGTGAACGGTTTGTCCATCCAGATCGCCCAACATGAATCCGATCGGACGGTTGTGAGACGTAATCGAGAGGTCAGTTCGTGCACAACACCCTGCACCGCAACACTTTCGCAATTCTGGACGGCTATTGAGGCAGCATGGCTCTGTTTTTCTGCAGGTGACTACGAACGACTTGTCGAGTGCATGCCACGTTGAGTTGCTGCACTGTGCCAGGGAAAAGGGAAGGCCGACACGATATTAGTAGGTATCCCATGTCACTTCAGTGTATTTGTTGAATGGCCGTCGTATTACTCGCGAAACACAACAGCTGCAAACCAGAGAACCTAAGAACTCACAGAGAGCGCTACCGACAGCCGTTCTCCCCTCGACCCTTGCGCTTGTGGAAAAGATGAACAGGCAAAGCTACTGTGGTGCATGAAGCATCCCCCGCAAGAGATATTCAGGTAGTTCGATGAATGTGGAAATGGATGAATATACACACTGGATATGCACTCATTAAATAACTGTGTATTATAGGAAACGGTGTTGCGATAAAGCCTGCGTCTCTCTTTGAAAACTCAAGTAAGTAGAAGCATCATCAACCAGGATGTTCCTTTGGACCCTACAGTGTTATATTTAGACATGGATGTATTGGAGGCAGTACTTACTTGCCCTCCTCTGACCTTTGAACTGCTATAATCCACCAGTTATAATCACACTAAAACAATTATGAGAGACTGTTGTATCACTGAAAACTTTTTAGTCTTCCACATTTAGCCAGTTCCATAGTAGAAGTTCAATAAATTTTATTTTCTGCTTTGAAAAGACTACATCACTGTATGTGTGCAGCAACCTTTTTTTGAAACTACGAAAACTACTCTGGAAAAGCAAAGCTTTTCCAAACGTGAAAAACTGTTCCAAGGATATATCCGGCCATGTATATTGGGAACCTATTCAACTTTAAAATTGTTGCAATCGGGAAAATCTTATCAAATGGCTGGTTCAAATGGCTCTGAGCACTATGCGACTTAACTTCTGAGGTCATCAGTCGCCTAGAACTTAGAACTAATTAAACCTAACTAACCTAAGGACAGCACACACATCCATGCCCGAGGCAGGATTCGAACCTGCGACCGTAGCAGTCCTGCGGTTCCGGACTGAGCACCTAGAACCGCTAGACCACCGCGGCCGGCGAAAATCTTATCGATACTGTATTTAGTAGTCTATTTGTTATTTCATTACTTTACTGGATACCAATAATTTGTAAGCGAAATCAAATTAAGAAATATTATCAAAAACCATTTACAAAAGCATTTTGAAGTAGAAATTACTGGCAACTAACACATATCTCTCTCATCTAGACAGAGAAGATTGTTAAGACATTAAAGAAACTCAGCTTATTTGCGAATATCATGTGTTCCGTGGTAGAAGACTTTCCGTTTCAAGGTACAAGATAATGCACGACTGACGGAGTAGTTATTAACCGCCCACACGTTATCTGATACGGAGACATGTACTGTAGGCTACTCACCATAAAACTCTGTAACTGAAGAATTAACAATATAACAATAGCCTCCAAATGGATTTAATATATTATACAGCACTTAAATATCTAAAACTTGTAATATTTGCGAGCGATGCACGACATAAAAACGAATGGCTAAAAAAAAAGTTGGTAGAGCACTTGCCCTCGAAAGGTAAAGGTCCCTAGTTCGTGTCTCAGTCCGGCACACAGTTTTAATCTGCCAGGAAGTTTCATATCGGCGCACACTCCGCTGCAGAGTGAAAATTTCATTTATATAAATGATACCCGCTCTAGTACTACAGATGACTAAAATATTTCTGGTTGCTACTGACACTAGCTTGGTAGTAAAGGATGTTGGGGGCAGCGTTGGCACTGTTTCAAATAGTGCAGTTCATGACATAAGTTCGTGGCTTGTAGAAAATAAACTAATGCTAAATCACAGTAAGACTGAGTATTTACAGTAAGGAGCGAGGGAACAAAACCAGATACATCCACTTCTGCTGTATTCGCGTGTTTGAGCAGCAGGGGGGAGATACTGGGGTAATACATGCTGCCACAAAAGAGTTTGCACTACAATACGAGAAAAGTGTTTATATCGTCAACTGAAAAACGCAACTGAATCAAAATCCGATAACTCCCGGAAAGCACTTATTTGACGCTCGGAAAACAACGCTTAACTCTGCGGTTGCACAACTGCTGAATGTGGTATAATACCAAAATATAGGAGCAGAATGTACGCTGCAGAACATTATACTCCCTTCAATAGATGTTTATGCAACACGCAGGGCATTCAGTGAAAACATATGGCGACGTCTGGTTTTGATCCAACCGCTCGGAATTATCTGACTTTGATCCGACCGCCCTGGAATAGTCCAGCTAGGAATACACTATTGAGACCACAAGGCAGGTTTTATTGGCAACAAACGCGTTTTATAATTACATAATGCAATATAGTTATCATATTATCAATGTCAGTTCATCTTCCAAACAATCACACTGCTCTTTTACGGGTACTGTTTCTTCATCTGGATTTCACTGTCAGTAAGCAGGTTCTTGTACCACAGGAAACGAGCATCCATTGCCCAGTCCCTTCCAAATTCCTTGACCAGCAAACCTCGCACATCATGTTTCTTGGCCGCTGTCAGACTACGTCGTACATGTACAGTCTCCAGTGTCTGTGG
Source organism: Schistocerca serialis cubense (assembly GCF_023864345.2). NCBI lineage: Eukaryota > Metazoa > Arthropoda > Insecta > Orthoptera > Acrididae > Schistocerca > Schistocerca serialis. Next base: position 219,639,574 of record NC_064639.1, on the reverse strand, counting down.
ATGGCTTCTGCGGCCCTTTAAAATACATAACCGCTTCCTTTCCGCAACAGTTTCGTGCTTGTAATTCCTGCAGCGTTTCAATTCGAAAAATGGTTTGCCTGTCTGTTCTGTCCTTTTCCCTGAATTACGATGTATTTCTTGAAGTTACATCGTTTTATGTCCCTGTATATTGTTTGATATTCGTCAATTTGTCCTGAGGTGCTTCTCTGCTCGACCGAACACACGGTCTGCTGGGAGAAAGCTATGGCCTGTTATTGGAAATGTCAAATTTATTTCCTCTAATTGTGCAGGTGATATGTTGACAAGCCGACACATGAGGAAGTTTACGATGTGGGTATTTTTGTTTTGACCCCCCACGCCCATCAAAGAATAATCTCAACATTCTTGTTCCGTCCAATGCCAACGAATCCAAGTAATGCAGGAGTGCTGAACCAATCTCTGTAGCCCCTCTGCCGCCTACGTCCTCGGTCCATTGATAAAACGTTAGGTTCCTCGAGGCCAATTCGACCAAACAAAGAGTATAGAAACTGATTTGTCGTGCTTAAAATGATTCTTGGGTAGGTGTTCGTGGCAGAGGCTGGACTTGCTGTAAGTGAAAACAGAGTGACACTGAATCAGGATCATTGGTTTTACATACATTATAAAATGCCATTGCACTTAAGGTATGTACTCGTTTCTCTATCATTAAGATTCTATTCCTATCAGGATCGGTTGCGTCGTTTATTTTTTATGCTAGTACAATGCATGTACTACAAGCATCAGAGGAAGGCGACCAAAAACCAATATTAAACGACCGTGTAAATACCTCAAACATAAACCTCTTCATCTGCAAATGTGGAGGAACCGAATCGTTGTATAATTTCTGTAGTTCCCTTTGGCTTAGCTCACAGGACAAATAAATACGTTTGGATTTATGTTTGTTATAGTGGATCTCGGTTACCAGAAGTTTATCTAAAAATTCTCTATAATTTTGTCTTCTTCTCAGATGATTTTACGGACTTCCGGTCCCCACCTCGTCCTTATTTAGGAATCCGTCCCTCACACACTGTCTTAGCTACTGCATGCACCCGATCCTTTCTGACAGAAAACACATTCATAAACAATTCCTTGCATACAGGTCTATTTTGTCTTACATCTCTTAAGTGATATGTGGTACTAAACGCACGTCCCCTCCTTTCCTTTCCTGGTGATACTCTACTTTCTCTTCGCCGTCGTGGTGCATGTGCTGCCATTAAACGAGTAAGGAACACGTCCTGCGCCACTTTTGAATGATTCTTATAAAACCTTTCCCTGTTTCGAAGAAGATACTTCATCGATATTCTTTGAACATTGTAAACGCACAGTTCAACAAACCCGACGTCGTAATTTCACAGAATGGGCAAATGAATAGTGACACTGAACAGTTCAAATTTCTAGGTGTTCAGATGGTAGTAAACAATCGTGGAAAGCGCACATTCAGGATCTTGCTCAAATACTTTATGCTGCCATTTTTGCTATCTTGGTATCTGAAGTAAGTGAAAGTTCGAACCGAAAAATAGTCTACATTGCTTATTTTCATGCAGTTATGACGTACGGTACTATATTTTGGTGTAACTCTTCCCAATCCCAAAGGATATTTTTGCTCACAAACGGGCTGTTCGGGCAATAACGGTGTAAGTTCGGGAACCTCTTGTCGACCCGTGTTCATTAGTTTGGGTATTCTGGCATTGGCCTCTCAATATACAGGGTGGTTCATTGATCGTGACCGGGCCAAATATCTCACTAAATAAGCGTGAAACGAAAAAACTACAAACAACGAAACTTGTCTAGCTTGAAGGGGGAAACCAGATGGCGCTATGGTTGGCCCGCTAGATGGCGCTGCCATAGGTCAAATGGATATCAACAGCGCTTTTTTTAAAAATAGGAACCCTAATTTTAATTACATATTCGAGTAGTACGTAAAGAAATATGAATTAGTTGGACCACTATTTTCGCTTTGTGATAGATGGTGCTGTAATAGTCACAAACATATGGCTGACAAAAATGGTTCAAATGGCTCTGAGCACTATGGGACTTAACATCTATGGTCATCAGTCCCCTAGAACTCAGAACTACTTAAACCTAACTAGCCTAAGGACAGCACACAACACCCAGCCATCACGAGGCAGAGAAAATCCCTGACCCCGCCGGGAATCGAACCCGGGAACCCGGGCGTGGGAAGCGAGAACGCTACCGCACGACCACGAGATGCGGGCTATGGCTGACAATTTTAGACGAACAGTTGGTAACAGATAGACCAATCCACCTGTCATGAAATATGCTATTCAATACCGCTTCAACGCACGCGAGCTATGTGCCGGACATCCATTATGTTGGAAGTACATCGCCATTCTGTCATGTAGTGAAACATCTTGCAGTTACATCGGTAGAACATTACGTAGGAAATCAGCATTTAGATTGCCATCGATAAAAAGGGGTCAATTATCCTTCCTCCCATAATGCCGCACCATACATTAACCCACCAAGGTCGCTGATGTTCCACTTGTCGCAGCCATCGTGGATGTTCCGTTGCCCAATAGTGCATATTATGCCGGTTTACGTTATCGCTGTTGGTGAATGACGCTCCGTCGCTAAATAGAACGCGTGCAAAAAGTCTGCGGATTGTTACGTGATACCACGTACTTAAACGTTTGTGACTATTACAGCGCCATCTATCACAAAGTGAAAAAAGTGGTCCAACTAATACATTCATATTTCTTAACGTACTACACGAACATGTAATAAAAAATAGGGCTTCCTATTTAAAAAAAAAACGCAGTTGCTATCTGTTTGAGCTATGGCAGCACCATTTAGCGGGCCAACCATAGCGCCATCTGGTTTCCCCCTTCAAGCTACACGAGTTTCGTTCTTTGTAGTTTTTTCGTTTGATGCTTATTTCGTGAGATATTTGGCCAGGTCACTATCAATGGACCACCTGTGTATTTTCTTTACTATCGTTTCTTGGCAACAACATCAGTTTATTTCCAGAAATCAGCAGCTTTCGATCAGTTAATACTAGCTAGAAATCAAATCTGCATTTGGATCGCACTTCCTTGCCTCTCGTGCAGAAACGTGTAGTATACTGCTGCATCCATTTTTAGTAAGCCACCACGAGAATTAATAAATCTTAGCAGTAATCCAAGCGCTTTCAAATCGAAACTGCAGAGTTTTCTCATGGGTCTCTCCTTCTATTCCGTCGAGGAGTTTCTTGAAAAATTAAGTTGATTCCTATGTTATATTACTGATTGCGTTTAAATAAACTTATGGCTTGTCTTTTTTTGGAGTTCATAACCATTTTATTTTATCTGATATTACTTTTATGTCGTAATTTCATATACTGACATGTTCCACCACCCTTGACATTAGCTCGTCAATTTACTCCTACGGAACTAGACATATAAATTAAAAATGGAAAAAAAATAGGTTAACGGAGGCTCAGGGCACAGCGAATTAGTTTACCTCGCATGAAAAGTCGTCTTTTCTGCTTGGCTCAGCGACAGTACGAGCGACTGAGGAGAGCGTGAAAGAAAAATGCGAAATCGCTTCTCCCATGGCCGTCTCGAGGAAACAACAGCATTGTATTGAGGAAGAGTGACGACTCTGGAGCAGCGAACGTGTAAATAAATGTAGCGTGACACGGATAGCGGGGAAGATGGATGACTGATGGAGGAGGTGGAATCCACCCCCTGCGTGGGCGTGCGACTACGGTCTGCGTGACAACGGGCCGCCTTCATTCAGCTGCTGTGACGTCACAATTTATGGACGCTGTGCCTCTCGCAATCCCTCACAGGTGAAACATTGGACCGCCCCTTCCCTGTGCGAGACAGAATGGCGGGTGTCTGGAAAATTCCATCCACAGGAGAAGACACCAAAGAGAAGGAAATACTACCTACACTGACAAGAAGATTAGTGTTGCATATCGAAGCAGCAACCCGATATTTATCAGACTTTGCGGAGATTTTAATCACGTAATTTGAATGAAACGATTAACCTTTCAGCCAGCCGGAGTGGCCGAGCGGTTCTAGGCGCTACAGTCTGGAACCGCGCGACCACTACGGTCGCAGGTTCGAATCCCGCCTCGGGCATGGATGTGTGTGATGTCCTAAGGTTAGTTAGGTTTATGTAGTTCTAAGTTCTAGGTGACTGATAACCACAGATGTTAAGTCCCATAGTGCTCAGAGCCATTTGAACCATTAACCTTTCATCCATTTTTCACCTACTGTCCATCATCAGCATCAGTATATACGACATATACGAGATGTGACACCCACAGGCAGAAATACTTTCTTGTATTCGTTGCCACATGGGAGCAAACGACTTACAAAATTTGATCTAGAGAAACTTTTCGCCAAGCCTGGAACACGAGCTCTGTGAGTTCAGGAACATAGCTGCAATGTTCTCGAAAGTTTGTCCCTGAAATTAAAGGCAGCAGTGGTGGATCTTTGATGCTGACTTGTGCGCCAACAGCAACAAAAAGCGACATTTGTGACTGTGACGTGACATGTCGATAACATAACAGGAGGGCGGAGATGCTTGGTTTGTTTCTGTAAAATCCTCAGAGGCTTCAGAACAGGACTAATTATTTACGAGGGGCTTTCAATAAGTAATGCAACACACACTTTCTTTTGGACAATTTCGGCTGAAAAAATTCGAAATTTGTTCTGACACATCATAGAACATTCCCGCTTCAGCCTCTCTGGATTTATGAAGTTCCGATAGGAGGCGGCGCAATACGTAGCCTTTTTTTCTTTCTTTTTTTTTTAATGGCTTTCAGCACAATGGGACTTAACATCTGAGGCCATCAGTCCCCTAGACTTAGAACTACTTAAACCTAACTAACCTAAGAACATCACATACATCCATGCTCGAGGCAGGATTCGAGGCTGCGACCGTAGCAGCAGCGCAGTTCCAGACTGAAGCGCCTAGAACCGCTCGTCCACAGTAGCCGGCAAAATGGCGTCTGTAAAGGAGATGCGTTACAAGCAGAGAGCTGTGATTGAGTTTCTTTTGGCGGAAAACCGGAAGCATCGCAGTTATTCATAGGTTTTTGTAGTGAACAAAAGCAGGGTGAGTTGTTGGGCAAGGCGTCTGTCATCATCGTAACAAGTCGTGCTGGCGGGCCGCACAAAGCCGTCCCTCCTGCAACGTTGGAACTTGCGGACGCTCTCATGGATCATAATCATTCTGCTCAACTGGACGTGTCTCTTGGTCTGCGCACCCGAGATGCACTCACAAAACTTCTTTGGACAAAGGTGAATGAAAAAGAAAATATCAGTTTCAATATGACGGCTATATATCACAGCCAGTCACGAAGTTTCTTGATTATTTATTGTATAGTATTATTTTATTTTGAAGAGTTGCGAGATACTGCTGCTCATTTTCAGGCATCAAGGATTCCAAGATAGTCTCAGCGGGACTCATCAGCAGAAGCAGCATTTTACTGAAGATGACCAGTTTGATCGCCGAAATATCGAGTCAAGTTGATTTTAGGATCCGACAGCAATCCCGAAGAGACTTTTAAGACTTATTACCCCGGGAAAGCCCACGTAATCACATAGTAACACACTGTTGTTACCAAGTTGGCTATCAACTAAATCATCACTGTTGTCCACTTGCTAGACTCCTCATTAGTTTCAGATCGTATGCCTCCAGTATACAGAGGGGTCCAAAAGAATGTATCCAGTGTTTAAAAGTCCATAACTTGCAAACTAATTGTCGGAGTTGTGTCATTTTTTGGTGAAAGTGTAGCTTAAAGTCCAACTTAAAGATATCACTGTAGGTGTTCGAAATGGTCATCATTAACATCCACAAACAAACGATGCCGCCGACCTGCAGCACGAACTACTGACTGCAACGTGTTCTGTTGGATATTTGCACATGAATGTACGATGGATTCTCGAAGTTCATCCAATGTGCGTGGCTTTTGTCGATAAACGACGTCCTTTAGTGTTACCCACAGGTAAAAGTCCAGAGGAGTTAGGTCTGGGGAACGGGGTGGATACTCCACAGCACCTCTACAGCTTATCCATCTTCCTGGTAGATTTTCGTCGAGATACGCCCTAACACGATTTTGGTAGTGGTCTGGGGCACCATATTGTTGAAGTAAACTCCTCCAAGTCTCAGATGGCATGTAAAATGGATTCCTGAAGCTTCTGAAGGTACACCTCACCGGTAACTGTGCCGTCAAAGAAGAATGGCCCAATCAAGCCCCGGTAAGACAACCCACACCACACATTTACTCCTGGCAAATTCACGGCTTTGTCTACATGGACGTTCGGATTTTCGGCGGCCCAGTAGGTGCAATTGTGGCGACTTACTGTACCATTGAGTTTGAACCGTGCCTCATCAGACCACACAATCATCTCTGCAAACTCTTCATCGTTGCGCACCATGCCAGTAAACCACTCGCAGTACTCCATTCTACGATCTGTGCCGTCCTCGTTCACTGCGTGTAGCAATCGTCGGATGTAGTACTTCCACTTTGCTGTCTTCAAAATTCGCCAAACACTTGAGCGACTCACTCCAGTTTCACGGGCACACTGTCTCACAGACTTGTGTGGTGAGCGAGTGAATTGTTGTAACACACGACGGAAGTTAGCTCGACTTGTTACTGTTACAGAGCGTCCAGATCGTTGTTTGTGTACATCTTTAACACAGCCTTCGGCTTCAAGTTTGTCTCGAATGCGACGAACCGTTAAACGTGTCGGTGGCTCTGTTTGATAGTCATTTCGCCATTGCCGATGAACCTCATTAATGTTTTCGTACTTAAAATACCGCTTCAAAATTGACTTCCTTTCATCGAAGGTAAGCCTCCCGCCAGCCATGTTTAGTCGAGTAACTAAGTGCAACTAAGAACAAAACATGGACTATCTGGCGACTGTCATCTGACAAAACAAAACACCGCAATACAACGCTTGTGTAGTGATTGCCGGAACCAGAAACTATTACGCTACCAAAGATGAGACAACTCCGTTAAAACAGCGGATACATTTTTTGGACCCCTCTGTATATGTCCTCTGATTGCTGCAATGGCTAGCATCTGTCTTCATTTTGTACCTTTTTTTCTGCACTATTTTTCAGTATCTTTTCATTATCTTGTTTATGCAGAGGATTTTGCATTTATACATAAAATTTCAGTATTTTTCTTGTAGATTCAGTTTTCCCGAGACCGCTGTGAATTATTGTTATTACTGTCACCTGCTTCGACAGAGTAAGCTGTTATCATCGGATCTTGTAAATTATTAGATGTGCATGCTTTGCCGGCCGAAGTGGCCGAGCGGTTCTAGGCGCTACAGTCTGGAACCGCGCGACCGCTAAGGTCGCAGGTTCGAATCCTGCCTCGGGCATGGATGTGTGTGACGTCCTTAGGTTGGTTTGTTTTAAGTAGTTCTAAGTTCTAGGTGACTGATGACCTCAGATGTTAAGTCCCATAGTACTCAGAGCCATTTTTTTTTGCATGCTTTGTACAACACTGGAATTCACATAGTGATGTTGCGTCAAATTGTAATAAAAATGACAGGCAGCAACAGCACGTCACAAACACAAGACCACACAACACTGACGTTCCTTTTTATTACAATCTGACGCAAAATCACTACGTCACTTTTGGTACTGTAAAAAGGATGTACATCTAATAACGCTACAAGATTCGATAATGACAACACAGATGTGTCGTAACCGGTAACAGTAATAAAAAGAATTACTAGCGATCTTGGCAAACTTCATTTTGCGATAATACAGTAACCTTCAGACCGCACCAAACGATTGAAGCAATGTGAAACATATAAAAAATTCAACAGATATGTGACCCTTGTAAAAAGTGGAACAGAATAGATTCACATAAGCCATCACAGCATAGACACAAAAAGTCAATGGCTATTCAGTTTTAGTACTTCTACGGATTCCTACTCGGACTCAACGAGACGTTTTATTATTGTAAACTTCTTTGGACTCGTCTTCCTCATCCACCCCTTCTGACTTCTGTCCGTTTGGCTCAATGAATCATGAGAAGCAGTATATGGATGATGGGATGGTGAGGAGCACTATGTTGGCTCTGACGTTGACCAGCAGAGAGGTATTAAGCGGACATACAGGTCCTCACAGAAAAGGGTCGTAAGGCCGTCGCATTGAATGGAGATTATATTGAAAGATAGGGTTTCATAGCCAAAAAATGTGGTGAATAATATGTTTTATTGGACTACTGAATAACAAGAACCTGCTTTCAGAAAAAAAAGTGTGTTGCATTTCTTATTGCCGGCCAGTGTGGCCGAGCGGTTCTAGGCGCTACAGTCTGGAACCGTGCGACCGCTCCGGTCGCAGGTTCGAATCCTGCCTCGGCATGGATGTGTGTAATGTCCTTAGGTCAGTTAGGTTTAAGTAGTTCTAAGCTCTAGGGGACTGATGACTTCAGAAGTTACGTCTCATAGTGCTCAGAGCCATTCGAGCCATTTTTTTTTTCTTATTAAACGCCCTTCGTATTACGAAATACTCGTATGAGAGCACTTGCTGGAAGTGGTAACTGAAGCAGTCTAAACAGTATAGCTACATACCTTCAGTTTAGTTACTAATAAATGTGTTAAGTGAAGATGAATGGCCGGCCGCGGTGGTCTCGCGGTTCTGGGCGCTCAGTCCGGAACTGCGCGACTGCTACGGTCGCAGGTTCGAATCCTGCCTCGGGCATGGATGTGTGTGATGTCCTTAGGTTAGTTAGGTTTAATTAGTTCTAAGTTCTAGGGGACTGATGACCTAAGATGTTAAGTCCCATAGTGCTCAGAACCATTTGAACCATTTTTGAAGATGAATGTACGACCAACGTTCCTCTTTTAATCATAATCTTGTGCCCATTTTGCATTAAGTAACCAAAACTTCAGCCTTTCGGGTTACTCACATTGGTCACTGACAAGGAAGACAGCTTTGACCTTTTATTTCTCAATTATATGCAAGATAAATTGTAACCAGGAAAGAGTTAATCTGGCGACCACCATATAGGTCAAGGAAGTTCTTACATATTCAATAAGTAATGCAATCATATGATGTACGCACTGTCTTATAGTAATTTTTTAATGCGAACAAGTGCATCTGAAGATCTACATCTACATACATACTCCACAAGCCAACATACGGTGTGTGGAGGAGGGTACCCTGCACTATTACTAGACTAGAAGCCACGAAATCGATCATTTTACAATAAAATTGGGCGTCACTTAATTGCAGTCCAGGGCAAATTATTTCTTTCTGTCAATTTACCACAGGAATGCGAAACAGCAGTACGTCGACGATGAAAAGTTTGAATAATATGAATCAGTTTATACGCTCGCATCAATCCACCGCAGACTTTAATACGATTAGAGGACAAACGTGCTTCGTAATTAACACCTCTAATTCTCTCTCTAGGAAGACAAAAAGAAAAATAAACGCAAGAGGTGTGCGCGAGATTTATTAGAGCGCAACGGAAACGAGATTAGCAACCAAGCAGTAGGGTGTTACCTAAAGCGAAAGCCGCTCCAGTGCGATACGGAAAGAGGAACATAATCTGATATTATTCTTACTCGAAAGCAATTAAAGAAGGGAAGAAGGCAGTAAATTAGTACTGTTTGCTCAACAACGGCTATACTTTGAGAAAGCTATAATTATTTAGCCGTATACGGGGACAGTAACCTCTGTGCGCGGTAAACACCAAGAGAGCACAGCTCGTTCCATTTTTTTTTTTTTTACATGTTTTCGTTTTGTTTACGGAATATAGCGCAGATAGGAGGGGGGGAGAGAGACAGACTATAATTTTTTTCCCCGCCTGACACACGCGGCTGCACTATAACGGAAACGTCGAGGCAGCGTTTTATATATCCAATATACAATTTCTGCGAAATACTTTCTATTCCTGAAGCGACATGAGCAAGCGCGGCCGCCTCCCGTGTTTTATCTCTACGCGGCTTCCGCCGTCTCCCTGCCTCCCAGAGAGAGAATGCACAAACAACAAACGAGTTTGCGGCGACGCGCTGCTAGCCGCTGCGCCGGAGGGACTATAATTAAAATGCCGTTTTTATTCGGTTAGCCGTCCTAACGCAACGTCAAAAGCGCGCTGCCGTCAAGATTACATCTCCACGCCGCGAGGCCCGCCGGGATAAAACCGCGGCTCGTCTCAGCTCAGCGAAATCCACTTTGCGGGATAGGCCGCAGCAAGCGCGCCTCTATTACGTCGGGCAAAGCGACAGCCGGGAAACGGTTTTAAGAACCTGCGGCAATACCGACTGTTCTTTGTGGGGCGGAAGTGCGTCTCCTTACACAGCCGATCTGCATCGTTCTTACGAACGCAGCGCAGATCAGAACTAGTAAAGACATTCCTGATTTTAAACTTGTTTTTGTTGTTCTGGTCTTTAGTCTTGAGACTGGTTTGATGCAGCTCTCCATGCTACTCTATCCTGTGCAAGCTTCTTCATCTCCCAGTACCTACTGCAGCCTACATCCTTCTGAATCTGTTTAGTGTATTCATCTCTTGATCTCCCTCTACGATTTTTACCCTACACTCTTTCCTCCAATACTACATTGGTGATCCCTCGATGTCTCAGAACATGTCCTACCGACCGATCCCTTCTTCTAGTCAAGTTGTGCCACAAGTTCCTCTTCTCCCCAATTCTATTCAATACCTCCTCATTGGTTACGTGATCTACCCATCTAATCTTCAGCATTCATCTGTACCACCACATTTCGAAAGCTTCTATTCTATTCCTGTCTAAACTATTTATCGCCCATGTTTCACTTCCATACATGGCTACACTCCATACAAATACTTTCAGAAACGACTTCCTGACATTTAAATCTATACTCGATGTTTACAAACTTTTCTTCTTCAGAAACGCTTTCCTTGCCGTTGTCAGTCTACATTTTATATCATCTCTACTTCGACCATCATCAGTTATTTTGCTCCCCAAATAGCAAAACTCCTTTACTACTTTAAGTGTCTCATTTTCTAATCTAATTCCCTCAGCATCACCCGACTTAATTCGACTACATTCTATTATCCTCGTTTTGCTTTTGTTGATGTACATCTTATACCCTCCTTTCAAGACACTGTCCATTCCGTTAAACTGCTCTTCCAAGTCCTTTGCTGTCTCTGACAGAATTACAATGTCATCGGCGAACCTCAAAGTTTTTATTTCTGCTCCATGGATTTTAATTCCGACTCCGAACTTTTCTTTCGTTTCCTATATTGCTTGCTCAATATACAGATTGAATAACATCGGGGAGAGGCAACAACCCTGTCTCACTCCATTACCAACCACTGCTTCCCTTTCATACCCCTCTAATCTTATAACTGCCGATTTTAAACTTAAATAACATAAAAACAAACATCGATAGAAGATTACAACAGACGGTGCGTTTATTGCGAAAATTTTGCAGATGATATTATCCTCATTGCAGGATGGTGGTGGTGGTTGTTGGGATGTTTAAGGGGGACTAAACAGCTAAGGTCATCAGTCCCCCTCATTGCAGGAAGACAAGAGACAAGCTACTGGGGGAAATAAAGCTGTGAGGACGGGTCGTGAGTCACGTTTGGGTAGCTCAATTGGTCGAGCGCTTGCCCGCGAAAGGCAAAGGTTCCGAGTTCGAGTCACGGTCCGGCACACAGTTTTAAACTGCCAGGAGGTTCAAGTCAAGAAGAGCTTCTGCTCTACAGAGTGAAAACTATTAGTTTGAATTTCGGTCTAGAGATAAACATGAAAGAGCCCAAAGTAATGATTAGTAACCGCCCCTGCTTAGATCAAATCCAGCTTAGAGATTGCTTAAGGGATCTAGAGCTAGTTATGAAATGATATGAAATTAAATGATGGTATAGTTTTGATCGCTGTGGAGCCCCACCTGGTGATTTTCGTCCGCCGAGATGCAAGTCTCAGTTGTCGCCACGTTGGGGAACTTGTGTCTCGGTGATGAAATGATGGTGAGAAGAACACAGCACCCACACTCCGAAGGGAGAAAATTTCCGACCCAGCCTGGGATCGAATGTGGGACCATTGCATGGCAGTCAGACGCAATGACCACTCTGTCCTGCATAAGCTGACGCCAGCACACTGGTCGTCAAATATGTAGCAAGAAGATCGATAGTAGGTGCTGAATCAAGCGCGCCTATCCGGAGAGAGGCCAAAGGCAGACTCGCAAGCAATGCGCCGCAAGTATTTAGATCGCCGACGCATACCTGAGGGGTCACATCTCAGACAGTTTCACTCACTAGCTCAGTCTCAGCCACTAGCTCAGTCACCGGAGCACTCACTCGCACTCCAGTTTGACGTCTGTCATTCATTGCATAGCAGGACTTGTACTTCACCAGCAGTGAGGCTAACGTGGACTATTATGGAAAAGCTTGTACCACAACACATAGACTCTCTTAATGTAAGTAACTTCCTGTTAACACATGTGTGCAATTGTGTTGTAGAAAGAGAATACCAAACAACATCCTCTCCCTTGATTCCTATGGAACAAGACTCAACAGCGTCGATGAGGATACAAAACACTCATCTAAGGCGGTTGACGGTAGACAATGATTGTGTTTATCTGGGATCTCTGACACAGGAAAGTGTGATACAGAAATAAAATGACGCATCGTCCTTTATGGAGCCAAAAAAGCTGCACTTACTAAGATCTAGCAGAGCCGGACATTATCCAAAACAATGAAGATGCGCTTGGTGGAATCATTGGTCTTCCCTGTGTTCTTGTGCGGCTGCGAGACCTGGACGATGAAAGCATGTGACAAGAGCCAAGTAGATGTCTTCGAGATGTAATGTTTGCGAATGATGTTACACGTACCACGGACAGAAAGAAGTACAAATACCTCCACAGTGAGACTCTGTCTTGAAAACTGGCAGAAAATCCTAGATTCTGGTCATATGTGAAGTACACTAGAGTACACTAGCGCCAAGACAATGCTTTCACTGAGCAACACCAACAGTAATATCACCGATGACAATGCTACTAAATCAGAGTTACTTAACGCAATTTTCCGAAGTTCCTATACCGAAGAATTCTAAGTAAATATTCCAGAGTTCAAATCGAGAGTAGCTGCCAACATGAGCAAATCAGAAGCAAATCTCCCCCGTGTAGCAAAGCAGCTTAAATCACGCAATGAAGACAACCCCGTCCAGATAATACACCAATTACAGTCCCTTCATGGTATGTTGGTACAACAGCTCCACAATTAGCAATCATACACAACCGCTCATTCGACGAAAGATCCCTACGTAAGACTGGAAAGCTGCATAGGTCACACCAATACTAAAGAAAGGAAACAGGAGTGAATAATTGTCTCATGCCACTGACGTTGCCGGCCGCGGTGGTCTAGCGGTTCTAGGCGCGCAGTCCGGAACCGCGCGACTGCTACGGTCGCAGGTTCGAATCCTGCCTCGGGCATGGATGTGTGTGATGTCCTTAGGTTAGTTAGGTTTAAGTAGTTCTAAGTTCTAGGGGACTGATGACCACAGATGTTTAGTCCCATAGTGCTCAGAGCCATTTTTTGACCCACTGACGTTGATTTTCAGTAGAATTTTGAAACATTACTGTGTTCCAACAACATGCATTACCTCGAAAAAAAAAACAGCCTATCGACACGCAACATGGATTCAGTACACATCGTTCTTGTGAAACATAAGTAGCCGCGCGGATGGCCGCGCGGTTAGAGGCGCCATGTCACTAATTGCGGGGCCTCTTCCACCGAAGGTTCGAGTCCTCCCTCGAGCATGGGTGTGTGTGTTGTTATTAGCGTAAGTTAGTTTAAGTAGTGTGTAAGTCTAGGGACCGATGACCTCAGCAGTTTGGTTCCTTAGGAATTCACACACATTTGAACATTTGAAACATAATTACCTCTTTCTTCATACGAAGTTATGAGTGAAAATGACGGGGGACCTCAAAGACTCCACATTTCTAGGTTTCCAGAAGGCTTTTCACACCGTTCCTCACAAGAAGCTTCTAATAAAGTTACATGCCTACGGGCTATCGTCTAAAGTTGTGCGAATGGATTCGAGATATCCTGTCACGAGGGTCACAGTTCGCAGTAACTGACGTAAAGTCATCGAGTAAAACGTTCCCCAAGAAGGCGTTATATTCCCTCTGCTGTTCCTAAGCTATAATAACGATGTACTAGACCAGGGGTCTCCAAACTTTTTACTCCGCGGGCCACATTGACTCCTCCACGAAGCCATAAGGGCCAAGATCTACCTAGTGGGATTAAAGCACCCTAGCACTCCATGATCACCGTAATGTAAGGCTAAAGGAAAGATGAAATCGCAAAACTCTAATGTTGTGGGAATAGCTAGCACTGAAACGAACTACGATTTTTGTTTAATGACATAATTGTGATTGATGGACGTACCTGACCTAAATTCTGGCGTATTTCACCGACAAAAAAGTATGTCATTGCACATTATTCACGAAAGCGTCCTGCAAAGTTAACGAAATCTCAAAATCATTATTAGCAACACTATTATTGCAAGACGTAACAGAGGTAGAGTATGTCAACTCATTGCTATTTCAAGCGGCGCAATAATAAGTTTAGTTATGTAGTCTTGTAGCGAGTAGCAGAGCCAGGGCATATGTTTGATAGTTCTGTTGCGTGATTGTGTCTGTGTTGCGAGTGTCTTACGAGTTTTTTAGTGTTTTATGCGCTGTACTAGTAGGTGAGACGACGAAGTGTGGGACAATTCAAAGTTTGAATTCGAAGAGACAAGGAAAATCTGAAAATCGAAGTACGTATAGCACGACTTGAGTATTTTTCACTGTATTTTTTAGTGGAACTACAGTGTAATCGTGAGTATTTAATTTAGTAATTAAAGTACCTTAAAAATAAATTCATTGCATTTTGTTTAGGCAGACTTCTCCCTAGTTTTATTAGTATTAAATAGCACAATTTTATTTTCAGGTTACAATCTTTTGTGAAGTTCTATACAAATATGGAAAAGAAACGAAAGATTGACAGTGAATGTAGAATTTTTAAAGAGCAGTGGGGATGTCAATATTTCGTGGTGGAGTCAAGCAACAAACCAATGTGTATTATTTGCAATGAAGCAATATCAGTCTTCAAAGAATACAAATAAAACGTCATTATGAGACTCAGCGCTCTCAGAATTACTCCAAGTTTACAGGATGCGAACGATTAGAAGTGTATGAGTCTCTGAAACGCCAGCTAAAAACCCAGCAGTAGCTGTTTAAGAAAGTAAATGCTGAACAACATGCGGCAACTCGTGCTAGTTTTCGTGTAGCTTATTTAGGAGCGAAACAGTGTAAGCCATTTACCGACGGTGAATTAATTAAGAACTGCATTATTGCAACAGCAGAAAAAGTTAATTTATTTAAAAACATAAGGTTGTCGGCAAACACTGTGGTTCAAAGAATAGATGACATTGCACAAAATATATCAGCACAACTGCGTGGCAAGAATCAAGAGTTAGACTGGTTCTCTTTGGCCGTGGATGAGTCAACAGCTCAGGTACTACTTTTTATTCGAGGGATTGACAAAAATTATGAAGTGTATGAAGAGCTCCTTGATGTTGACAGT
Organism: Schistocerca serialis cubense; assembly: GCF_023864345.2. Lineage (NCBI taxonomy): Eukaryota > Metazoa > Arthropoda > Insecta > Orthoptera > Acrididae > Schistocerca > Schistocerca serialis. The sequence continues at coordinate 219,624,018 of NC_064639.1, read as the reverse complement.
ATTGGCGGGACGACCACTGGCGAAGATATTGCTAAAGGAGCTGAAAGGGCAGTTCAGAAAAACAATCTTCAGTGGAAGAAATTAAAATGTATTACAACTGATGGTGGCAAAAACATGTGTGGGAAAAATAAAGATGTTGCTCTCCTTTCTAAGGCCGTAGAAAATGACGGTGGCTCAAAACTATTAGTAGTGCATTGTATTATTCACCAACGGTCTTTGTGTGAAAATCATTTAGAAATGTCAGAAGTTTTAAAGCCAGTTATTTCAGTTGTTAATTATATCAGATCCCATACAATCAGTCATCGGCAGTTCCGCGAGTTTCTTGAAGATATTGAGGAAAGCAACTTGCCATATTACACTGCAGTGCGCTGGCTTAGCTGCGGTAAAGTTCTTACCCGTTTTTTTTTAACTCCGTACACTAATTGAAATTTTTTTGAACGAAAGGAATCGCCCTCTGGCTGAGTTACGGCACGGTGAGTGTGTATGGAAGCTAGCATTTTATACAGGCCTAACTAAACATATGAATGACCTTAATTTAAAATTGCAGGGTGAAAACCAGCTTCTGCCTGATTTATACACGCATGTTAAGGCCTTTCGACAAAAGATTGCTTTGTTTCAACCTCAGTTGAACAAAGTATGCTTCACGCATTTTAATACATGCAAAACATTCAGTCAGCAAACTGAGATTTCATTTCCCGTAACTTTCGCAGTTGAAACTTTGGGTGCTTTAAAAATTAACTTTGAATCACGTTTTTCAGATATCGATGAAAATTCAAATGATATCAAGATATTTCAAAATCCCTTCGACATCGATATAGAGGCGTTACCAGCAGAACTTCAGTTTGAAATTATTGATTTGCGATGTATCGACTTTTTTAAAGAAAGACATTCAAAGTCAACATTACTGGAATTTTATAAGTGTCTTCCATCCACACAGTTTCCAAATTTACCTAAATTTGCCCGTGGCTTTTTTTCCGCATTTGCCATTACTTATTTGTGTGAAAAAACTTTCTCCAAACTGACACACACAAAAAGTATTTACAAATCGAAATTAAGTGATGAGCATTTGAAGTCGCTGATGATTATCTCTACCAGTAAACTTGATCCACAACTGGAGGTAATTATGAAAGGAAAGTTACAGCTACATAAAAGTCACTAATTATCACTAAGATGCTAAATTTCTTTACGTGAATACTCTAACATTATGAGTTTTCAAGATACAAATTAATTAGAGTTATTTTTATACATCAGTTACAACTAAAATATTCAATATCATTATGTACACCAGATGTTGTATTTTCTTTAAATTGCCTTTAAATAAAAATATTTTATACGATTTACTTGCTATGTGTATTTTACAACGTAATCAAAAGAAAGTGAAACCTCGCTTAAGAAGCATCTTCCATAATGATTTATTTCTAAGGTTAGTCGCCGAAGTGGCGTCCTTTTGAAAGACTTGCACCAGACTCGTGGGTAGAATGAAATGCAAAGAATTTTTTTACTTAAAAGTTTTCGCCAAACTAGTCTGTTAACCGATCGTTTTTTTTTTTTTTTTTTTTTTTTTCACTATCGCACGGAGAATGGTCTGTCTGTTTATTGGCACAAGTTTAACCATGACCTTCCGCTTTGTGAAGGTAGAGCTCCGACAATGTCGCGGTGTATTGGTCGCGATAGGCCTCGAAACTCAGTTGTTGGCAGTACAGGTACCATCTCAAATATTTGGCGGGCCGGATACCGGGGATGGCCGGCCAGCTAAGGCGGGCCGGTTTGCCGGCTCTCGCGGGCCGGTTTCGGCCCGCGGGCCGTAGTTCGGAGACCCCTGTACTAGACAATCTGAGTAGTCCTCTTAGATAGTTTGCAGATGATGCTGTTATTTACCGTATATTAAAGCCACCAGAAGATCAAAACAAATTTCAAAATGACTTAGACACGATATCTGTATAGTGCGAAAAGTGGCAATTGATTCTAAATAAGGGAAAGTGTGAGGTCAACTACTTCAGTAGAAACAGAAATTCGACAGATTTCAGTTACACGATATGTAACACAAATCTAAAGGGTGACAACTGCAAATAACTTAAATTGGAACAGTCACTCAGATAAAGTGATGGGGAGGACAAATCAAAGACTGCATCTTATCGGCAGAACACAGAAGACGCAACGTGTCTACTGTGTCTACTAAAGAGGCTGCCTACACTACGCTTGTCCGTTCTCTGCTAGTGTGTTGCTGCGCGGTATGGGGTCTTTACGAGATGGGATGACGGAGGACATCAAAAAGTTCAAAGAAGAAAGAATTACTAAAATTTTGGTCAAGGAATAAATTTCTTTTCTTTATTTTCTTACGTTCACTTTTATAAAAAAATTTTAAATTTTATTTTCTTACGCTCACCTTTTGTATGAAAAAAATAATTATTACACCTGCAGTGCTCTGGGCTTTGTTCCGTCTGTGTGGACACCTTGCTGTTTGATGCGTAGCGGAACGCGACGATGAAGTCACAGGAAGCCAAGCCTTTGCAACGTTACTGAGGAACACTGTGGGTACCTTCGAACCAAATTTCGAAATTCTGCGTCAAAATGAAGCATAATGACGACGTTTCAAAAAAGCGACTCCTTAATTGTGTTGCGCAGTGTAGCAACGCCAGAGGACTGTAGCGAACGGCAGGAAGGCCTGCAGAGGATAACGAATGGTGGAGGGACTTGCAGTTGTCCCTGAAAGTAAATAAATGAAAAACACTGTGGGTAAACCGGCGAAGATACCGATTACTATTCGATGTCGCTGTTCGCGTAAATTCACTGGTAACAGTAACAAGTGCAAAATACCTGGGAGAACCTATCCAGAGCGTCCAAAAGTGGAATGGGCACACTAAACAAAATTTAGGAAAATTAGGTGCCAGGATGAGATTCATAGAAAGAATCTTAAGGGAAGGTACTTCATCCCCAAGAGGAAGTGGATTACAAAGCGCCTGTTCGGCCAATTCTTGAGTACTGTTCACCTGTGTGGGAACAAGTAGGAGTAACAGGAGAGTAATACAAGAGCCAATGAACAGATGCGCGTTTCCTCACGGGATCGTTTAGTCGGTGCGAGAGCGTTACAGAGAGGCTTATCAAACCAGTGGCTGGCGCTAAAGAGAGGATTTTGCACCACAGAGAGGTATACTGTGGAAATTTCGAGAGTATATCTTCCGCGAAGAGACTGGCGACATATTGGCTCCTCCCACAGAAGTCCTGTGAAATGACCACGTGAATAGAAAAAGAGGACTAAAGGGCTACTACGGAAGTATATCGACTCTTTGACTCTCGTTACTCTCACGCACTATTCGCAAATGGGACGGGAGCGGGAGGGGGGGGGGGGGGGGTGGAGGGGTCAGCAACCGGCTTAAGGATTTTGGTCTGTAAATTGGAGGGGCCGTTCTTTCACGCGTCTTCGTGAATCATTTAGGCTTTTTACCAGTTACTTGGGACTTTCTGTTGGGTGAGAGATTCGTGATAAATGCAAACTAATTGTGGAACTAATGCCGAAACGTACTCTCTGAGAAACCGAACTGATATTCGATCTTGAACTGGTGTCTTATTTGCAAATCATTCAGGTACTTTTCAGTGCCATGGATTCTTATTTCCATGTCATCCATAAGGGAATTTGTACGGTGGTTAGACGATGATACGTTGCACGACCCCTACATGAATGGTATGAATATTTATCCTACCTTTTAAAAGATTCCACACTTAAGAACAGTATTCAAGAATCAGTCGAACGGCCTTTCGTGTAAACCTCATCATTCGTGGGTTAACTTCATTTCCGTCGAAATCTTCTATGGGAACCACAGTCTGGAACCAGTCTCTTCCGTGAGTAGTTTAAATCCTTTTGGACTCATCCCTGGCTTTTTAACAGTAACACTAATTACTGTTACTGATCGCCAACGTGTAACTTAACAGTACTAACCGAATCCGATTATTTATTCGCAACACGTTTCATTTATTTCTGCGTAGGGTCAATAGCCATTCCTTCCACCAAGCGTCGATGCTCTGCCTTCATGTCTCCCTGACTTTCGGTACAATCACCTGCACGAAAATAAATGGCCGCAGATAGCACTACGGAGTTTTCAATTCATAATTTAAACACATAGTTAAAACAAATGGCCCCGTAACATACCCTTGGGGTACACCAGATGCTATATTCTCATTTCACATTACGAAGAAATAAGTTTATAGGTGTGGACATTGTGACGGTACAGCCTCAAGAAAGGCACCTTTATAAACTTCGAGGGCGGACGTGAGCTATCCTGCCGAGTTGGACGTACTCTGTATGACGGTTGTCACCGCGCGAGCGGGCGTTTGACAGGAAAAGTGGGGGCGGTAGCGAGCCACGTGGAGACCGAGAGTGGCCACCCACAGCGGCGATAGCCTTGTAGTTCGTCCGCTATAGCGGCGTCCTTTGAGCTATGCTATTCGAGCAGTCACCGTGTATGAGAAATTCTGATGCTTGACAGACGACAAAACTCGCCCTGAAGACACGTGGCCGGTTTTCTCAGTACTGGAAAGCCTTTGGGAAGAAAAATGGCAGAAAGGGCCACCATGACAGAGTAAAGGAACTTCTTAAAGACTGAAATTCAGATATTTTCTAATAAAATGTAAACCAGTAAGATACTGGAAAGCCAATACCACAGCGATAAAGGGAAAATAATAGCGACTACGAGGGTACGAGTGTGCCCTCGGTACGATGAATACTTTTTGAGTTATTCTATGTTGAACAACTTATAAGCTGTATGTACCTTAAAAAATTGTAACTCGGTAATAACTACACCGATTTTCATCGACGAAGTGTCAACGGTTAGGTGATGTTGACACTTATCAGAGAATTAAACCAAAATTTTGAAAAATGTTAACATTTTGGATTACAGGCCGGAATGTGTATTCCGTGCCGAAAAATCGGCAGATTAAGCTTCAAGATTAATTTACATCGTAAAAATATCGGCAGCATAAAATATAACAATAGTTGGGGTAGCAGATTCTTGATTAATTGTTTATGTTTTTTGACAATAATATAAGCAAAAGGAACATTTCTTATGTTGAAAGTGTAATTTATACGAAAACCTGTGTGTGTATTAAAAATCTAATTACAACACTGGAAAGCCGATAAAATTTGAAAGTGGTTTTACATACAGTAGTTGTATACATCAATAGATTTACATCTTTACGTGATAAGGAAGGAAATATACTTGATCTGACTCATTGACCTATGCAGGAATACGTATATATGACCGGCAGCCGGCCGTTGTGACCAAACGGTTCTAGGCGCTTCAGTCCGGAACCGCGCTGCTGCTACGGTCGCAGTTTCGAATCCTTCCTCGGGCATGAATGTGTGTGATGTCCTTAGGTTGAGTATTGCTCATCAGTATGGGACCCTTACCAGGTTGGATTAATAGAAGAGATAGACATGATCCAGCGAAAAGCAGCGCGATTCGTCATGGGGACATTTAGTCAGCGCGAGAGCGTTACGGAGATGCTGAACAAGCTCCAGTGGCGGACACTTCAAGAAAGGCGTTACGCAATACGGAGAGGTTTATTATCGAAATTACGAGAGAGCACATTCCGGGAAGAGATGGGCAACATATTACTACCGCCCACATATATCTCGCGTAATGATCACAACGAAAAGATCCGAGAAATTAGAGCAAATACGGAGACTTACAAGCAGTCGTTCTTCCCACGCACAATTCGTGAATGGAACAGGGAAGGGGGGATCAGATAGTGGTACAATAAGTACCCTCCGCCACACACCGTAAGGTGGCTCGCGGAGTATAGATGTAGATGTAGATGAAAGTTAGGTTTAAGTAGTTCTAAGTGTAGGGGACTGATGACCTCAGATGTTAAGTCGCATAGTGCTTATAGCCATTAGAGCCATTTTGACCGCCATCTTGGCCCTTTGTAAAGTGCATTAATAAGAAAGGTGGAACTATGTACATCTCTGGTACGGTATTCAGCTCACATGGTATCACGCTATGCTAGCTTGTCACAGGTGCGATATTGGTCTCAAAAGAGTGGTGTGCAGCCGGCCAGGGTGGCCGAGCAGTTCTAGGCGCTACAGTTTGGAACCGCGCGACCGCTACGGTCGTAGGTTCGAATCCTGCCTCGGGCATGGATGTGTGTGATGTCCTTAGGTTAGTTAGGTTTAAGTAGTTTAAGTTCTAGGGGACTGATGACCTTAGAAGTTAACTCCCATAGTGCTCACAGCCATTTTTTTTTAGTGCTGTTCGTGTAGTCCGAGAAAGAGATAAGATACTTTTTGGTTCATGACGGCTCACACTTGTGCAATGTCGGCTGCGCTTCGTACTAAACACATTGATGCCAGGCCACGGAATTTGTTGACCTTAGTACTGCCGAAGAGAGCGGGAATAAAGTTGGTTGGCCTGAGCTAAAAGAGGATCTTAACTTGGGAAGAGCGGACTGGTGGAAAGACCACACTCAAAGCATCTATGAGGGGGAAGATTTCTCTGATGCGATAGAAGAAGAAAGATGAGCCGATTTGGAAGATATAGAGTATTGCAATCAGAATTTAAAAGACCTTTGGAGGACTTAAGAGCAAATAAGGCAGAAGGAATAGATAACATTCAATAAGAATTTCTAAAATCATTGGGCGAAGTAGGAACAAAACGACTGTTGACATTGGTGTGTGGAGTGTATGAGTTTGGCGACATACCATGGGACTTTCGGAAAAGCATCATCCACACAATTCCGAAGACGGAAAGAGCTGACAAGTGCGAGAAATATCGCACAATTAGCTTAACAGCTCTTGCATCCAAGTTGCTTACAAGAATAATATACAGAAGAATGGAAAAGAAAATTGAGGACGACGGTTGAATCCCCACGTCCGATCATCCTGATTTAGGTTTTCCGTGATTTCCCTAAATCGCTCCAGGCAAATGCCGGAATGGTATCTTTGAAAGGGCGCGGCCGACTTCCTTCCCCCTGCTTCCATAATCCGAAGAGACCGATGACGTTGCTGTTTGGTCTCTTCCCCCAAACAACCCAACTGAGGATGTGCTAGATGACGATCATTTTGGCTTTAGAAAAGGTAAAGGCACGAGTGAGGCAATTCTGACGTTGCGCTTAATAATGGAAGCAAGACTAAAGAAAAATCAAGACATGTTCATGGGATTTGTCGACCCGGAAAAAGCGTTCGACAATGTGAAATGGTGCAAGATGGTCGAAACTCTGAAAAAGTAGGAATAAGCTGTAGGGAGAGATGGGTAATATAGAATACGTACAAGAGCCTAGAGGGACTAATAAGAGTGGACGATCAAGAACGAAGTGCTCGCATTAAAAAGGGTGTAAGACAAGCATTTAGGCTTTCGCCCCTACTGTTCAATCAGTACATCGAAGAGACAATGATGGACATAAAAGAAAGGTGCAGGAATGGAATTAAAATTAATGGTGAAAGGATAGCAATGATACGATTCGCTGATGACATTGCTATCTTGAGTGAAAGTGAAGAAGAATTAAATGATCTGCTGAACAGAATGTACAGTCGAGCACAGTATGTATTGAGAGTAAATCGAAGAAAGACGAAGGTAATGAGAAGTAGTAGAAATAAGAACAGCGAGAAACTTAACATCAAGTTTGATGGTCACGAAGTAGATGCAGTTAAGGAATTCTGCTACCTAGGCAGTAAAATAACCAATGACGGACGGGGCAAGGACGACATCAAAAGCAGACTAGGAATGGCAAAAAGGGATTTCCTGGCAAGGAGACTTCTATTAAATATCAAATATCGGCCTTAATTTGAGGAAGAAATTTCTGAGAATGTACGTCTGGAGCACAGCATTGTATGGTAGTGAAACATGGACTATGGGAAAACCGGAACAAAAGAGAATCGAAGAATTTGAGATGTGGTGCTACAGACGAATTTTGAAAATTGGGTAGACTGATAAAGTAACGAATGAGGAAGTTCTGCGCGGAAAGGGAGAGGAAAGGAACATGTGGAAAAAACTGATAAGGAGAAGGGACAGGATGATAGGACATCTGTTAAGACATGAGGCAATGACTTCCATGATACCACAGGGAGCTAGCTGTAGAGGGCAAAAACTGTAGAGGAAGACAGAGATTGGAATACATCCAGCAAATAATAGAGGACGTAGGTTGCAAGTGCGGCTTTGAGATGAAAAGGTCAGCACAGGAGAGGAACTCGTGAGGGGTCGCATAAAACCAGTCAGAAGACTGATGAAAAAAAAAAAAATTGGGGATGGGAAGCCATTTTCCCAGAAACGACGGCGCACTCGCAGTGCCTAGCGCAGAAACTTTTCCCTAGAGTGTGTGATTGTCGCTAAATTTATGAGTCTTAGCCAACTTGGAAAAATAAGATAATGACTAGTTTTTAGATACTGTATTATACTTATGATCTCTTCTTGCAGTAGTGTCCAAGTAGGATTCACTTCCACAAAGTTATTTTGTCAGAGTCATTACTTTGTAAAATTTTACGTCTCCGGTCTGCTGTTTCGGAAGTTCCACTTCATTGTTCCACACAAAATGAGAAAATTTTGTATCTCTTTGATATCTTGATGTGATGTATAGGCAGTGTCGCAACTGATTGCCAGATATAAGAATTTCTTGACCAGTTTACACATATTCTGGACCGGATTAGTTCACTTCCTCTGAATGCCATCAGTTTGGCCTTTTTGTGGAGATATTCAAATCATATTCCCTTGCTACTTTCGTTAGTACGTATTGTCTTCGTTGGAGATCTATCTCTGAGTCCGTAAAGATCACTTGGTCAACAGCAAACAGCATTTGTCTTATGTCGTCTATTTTGAAATGTGTAGGTATGTTCTGTTGCCATTCATTAATGAGATGGATATAAAATGGAAACAGTGCAGATGACAGTGGACACTCTTGTCTAACGCCGCGCGTTATCTCAGCTTGTGTGGTGTCATCTACAATTCAGACATAAATTTCGTAGTTTCCTCATACACTCTTACTTCCTATAACTCCTACTAGATGTTCTTGGAGACTATCGTTCACTAAGACTTGAAATAGATATACTATGTCGCGCGGGATTAGCCGCACGGTCTGGGCGCTGCAATCATGGACTGTGCGGCTGGTCCCGGCGGAGGTTCGAGTCCTCCCTCGGGCATGGGTGTGTGTGTTTGTCCTTAGGATAATTTAGGTTAAGTAGTGTGTAAGCTTAGGGTATGATGAAAAAAATGGTTCAAATGGCTCTGAGCACCATGGGACTCAACTGCTGAGGTCATTAGTCCCCTAGAACTAAGAACTAGTCAAACCTAACTACCCTAAGGACATCACAAACATCCATGCCCGAGGCAGGATTCGAACCTGCGACCGTAGCGGTCTCGCGGTTCCAGACTGCAGCGCCTTTAACCGCACGGCCACTTCGGCCGGCTGGGACTGATGACCTTAGCAGTTAAGTCCCATAAGATTTCACACACATTTTTTGAGATATACTCTGTTTACACTCTCGAATGCTTTTTTTCTATAATAAATAAAAGCGATATTCGGTGGGAAACTGTATTCTCTGCGTTTTTCTGTGAGCTGTACAACAGTGAATCAACAGTTTGAGCTAAAGCTGCTCTGCAGAAGCTATTTTTAGCACCATTTTTATTGTACTGAGGTACATTACCGTGAAGCAACAAGAATTAAACATTTTAGTTTAGTACTATTATGTGCGTATACCAACATTTTCTCACCAATAAATTGTTTCTTACAATTCGTATTCCTTCTCCGCAAAAGAGAATCATACGGAATTTTCCGTTTGACTGGTTTCTCTGCTAGCGCTCTCTCTCTCTCTCTCTCTCTCTCTCTCTCTCTCTCACTCACTCACACACACACACACACACACACACGCGCACACACACACAACACGGCACAGTCCTGCCTCCAGGCGCAAACTGCATTCGACCAAGCTCCAATCCTGTTTCAACTTATATACCTGTTCCAACATCGCCTGTGACGAGATCTGTTTTGTGTCTTCGCCAGAAGATGGAAAGAAAGCGTACCCTTTTCATGACGTCTCGCTCTCAGTGCTATCTTATGCGGCAAGAAACCTGTGAATGTTATTATCACTGTTATTATTACTGGACAAAGCGATCTGTGGACGCGGTTGTAGCGAGAACTGAAGTAATCGCTCTATACTGAGATAACAAAAGGCATTGGATACCGTGCTATGTGGCGCAGTAGTTAGCACACTGGACTCGTATTCTGGTGTTCGACGGTTAAAACTCGGGTCCGGCCATCCTGATTTAGATTTTCCGTGATTTTCCCTAAATCGCTTCAGGCGAATGCCGGGCTGGTTCCTTTGAAAGGCCTAGGCCGACTTCTTTCCCCATCGTTCCTTACAGTGTGGACCGATGACCTCGCTGTTTGGTCCCTTCTCCCAAATCAACCAACCACCCAGGGGATAGCGATATGCAAATATATAGATGACGTAGTGTCTCGTACACGAGGTATAAAAGGGCTGTGCTTTGGCGGACCTGTCATTTGTATTCAGGTTCCCGTCATGATCATGGCCGCACGACGCAAATTAACAGATTTTGAACGGGGAATGGTAGTTGTAGCCAGAAGCGAGGTACGTTCCATTTCGGAAATCCTTAGAGAATTCCATATTCCGAGACCAACAGCATGAAGAGTGTGCCGAGAATACTAAATTTCAGGCGTTACCTCTCACTACGAACAACATAGCGGCCGACGGCATTCAGTTAAAGGCCGAGAGCAGTCGCGTTTGCGTAGAGTTGTCAGTGCTAACAGACATGCAACATTGCGTGAAATAAACTCAGAAATCAATATCGGACGAACGACGAACGTATCTTTTAGGACAGTGCGGTGAGGTCTGGTGTTAATGGGCTATGGTAGAAGGCGACCGACGCGAGTGCCTTTGCTGACACCACGACACCGAGCGAGGTGGCGCAGTGGCTAGCACACTGGACTCGCATTCGGGAGGACGACGGTTCAGTCCCGCGTCCGGCCATTCTAATTTAGGTTTTCCGTGATTTCCCTAAATCGCTCGTGGCAAATGCCGGGATCGTTCCTTTGAAAGGGCACGGCCGACATCCTTCCCCGTCCTTCCCTAATCCGATGAGACCGATGACCTTTCTGTCTGGTCTCTTCCCCCAACCAACCCAACCCAACCCAACCCAACAGCACGACATCGCCGGCAGTGCTTCTTCTGGGCTAGTAAACATATGAGTTTGACCCTAGAGGACTGTAAAACCGTGGCCTGGTCGGATGAGTCCCGATTGCAGTTGGTAAGAGCTGATGGTAGGGTTCGCGATTGGTGCAGACGCCACGAAGCCGTGGACCCGAGTTGGCAACAAAGCACTGTGCAAGCTGGTGGTGGCCCCGTAATGATGTGGGCATTGTTCATATGGAATGTATTCGGCCCTATGGTCCAAGTGAATCGATCACTGACTCGAAATGGTTATTTTAGGCTACGTACAGACCATTTGCCATGGCCTTCATGTTCGCAACCAACTATGGAAATTTTATGGATGGCAATGTGCCATGTTACTGGGCCGCAGTCGTTCGCGTTTGTTTTGAAGAACATTCTGGACAATTCGAGAAAATGATTTGGTAATCCAGATCGCCCGACCTGAATCCCACCGAACATTTATGGGACATAATCGAGAGGTCAGTTCGTGTATAAAACCCTGCACCGACAACACTTTCGCAATTATGGACGGCTACAGAGGCAGCGTGGCTCAATATTTCTGTAGGGGACTTCCAACGATTTGTTGGGTCCATACCATGTCGAGTTGCTGGGCAAAAGGAGGTCCGACACGGTATTAAGAGGTAGCCCGTGACTTGCGTCACTTCAATCTATTAGGTGCAGCCACGTTACTGTCGAAAACAGTGTGTATTGTCACGTCGCTGTGCAAACAGGGAGTCTTCCCACATAGACGTCGTGACTTGCTATTTATGCCGCCGTTAAATTTACAGTTGATGGGGATAAGGATATGGAAGCACAAGTGTCGATGGAGAAGGCGACGAAAAGTGCAAGCAAAAATTTGAAAGTCAATTAAGTCGATTTGCTTATTTCCATCGCGTAAAATGTAGTACACACAGGTGTATGACTTAGGACAGGGGCGGGCAGGAATCCTGCACATGTGCGGTGCACTTGCACGCGTGCAGTTAACAGGTGTTCCGCGTGCACACAGGGGCAAGCTGGCCACCCGCTTATCTCCCATCCCCACCATACCTTCTGTCCACTCCTTCCTCTGTAATGCGTTTTGTTTCCTAGCTTGCTTTATTGAGTGAATGAATAAGGTTAGTAGGAGTGCTTGAAAGAAATCATGGTTTGAAAGAGTACCTATTACCTACGATACGTTTTATTTAATTATCACAGGTGGAGTTTACAATACGTTTAATATCTGGAACAAAATTTCTGCATACAGACAAACACAAACAGTTACGTAAATTTTCATCACTGATGTTTTCTCTAAACCGAGACTTATTAATTCAGCAAATGGTTTTCCAGCTCTCGCTATATTAAGCGCAGTCTTATAACTTGCACATACCGCTGGGCTATTATTGTTGTCGTCCTGAAAACTTGAAAACAGTGCTCCATAAAATGTTAAATCAATTAGATGAGAGACATGACTAGAGAAAGTCGCAGATCTCTCGTGACAACAGCAACTACGACAAATTCAAATGGCTCTGAGCACTATGGGACTTAACTGCTGTGGCCGGCCGAAGTGGCCGTGCGGTTAAAGGCGCTGCAGTCTGGAACCGCAAGACCGCTACGGTCGCAGGTTCGAATCCTGCCTCGGGCATGGATGTTTGTGATGTCCTTAGGTTAGTTGGGTTTAACTAGTTCTAAGTTCTAGGGGACTAATGACCTCAGCAGTTGAGTCCCATAGTGCTGAGAGCCATTTTAACTGCTGTGTTCATCAGTCCCCTAGAACTTAGAACTACTTAAACCTAACTAACCTAAGGACATCACACACATCCATGCCCGAGGCAGGATTCGAACCTGCGACCATAGCGGTCGCGCGGTTCCAGACTGTAGTGCCTAGAACCGCTCGGCCACTCCGACCGGCCAACTACGACAGATTCATCTGGTATCGTCAGATCGCTCTTCTTAAGCTCAGTCAATTCCCCATCCTTTCAGAATCCGACAATAAATTGTACTCGTCCTTGTGAAATTTATTATAATGGCCTTCAATACTAAACTTCCGTTGACCAGCGAGAATACTGCCACATATTAAACATTTCGAATTTTCACGTTTTTGCACAAAGAAAAAATGATTCCCCCATTACTTTTTAAAAGATAGCAAATCTCCACTTCTCCGTTTCTTGAAATACAACGCTCACTACATAGTGCTCGCTTCGCATCAACGTTCGCAGCTTAGCCTGGCACTACACTGCCGCAACCTGCCGGCTGTCGCCACAGCCCCGGTCGACGCCTGCACGCGAGCAGCACACGTGCAGCGCTATGCGCTCATGAGCCGCGTGCAACGTTTGCCCGCCCCTGATTTAGGACATAGGCGAAATTGTGATTTGAATCAAGTGAAGACGTCGAAATTTAGATTGGGAAATGTTCTTATAGAAACATACGAGCTTTATTTTGCTGCAAAATTGTCACTAATGTAAAGAGAGAAAGTCTTTTGCAATCAACAGTGCGGTGCGGCAGATGCTGCAACGAATTTAACAGGCGTTCATTCCTCGGCGGATGACGCACAACTTGTGCAACACCAGCTTGCATAGACCTAACTGCCCGCCGCGTTTGACCTCATCTCGCTCATTCTCAAGGGCGTGACTATACAGTGCTAGTCACATCCCGAACATGCCTCCGCCACAGAGCCAGCGGCCACTTATACGTGTATTCGAGTCGGAGTGGTACTGTCTCCGTGTCTCTCAAATGTACGCACGACATTGCTGTGCACGTAGTCAGATTTTTGCAAAAAAAAAATGGTTCAAATGCCTCTGAGCACTATGGGACTTAACTTCTATGGTCATCAGTCCCCTAGAACTTAGAACTACTTAAACCTAACTAACCTAAGGACAACACACAACACCCAGTCATCACGAGGCAGAGAAAATCCCTGACCCCGCCGGGAATCGAACCCGGGAACCCGGGCGTGGGAAGCGAGAACGCTACCGCACGACCACGAGATGCGGACAGATTTGTGCATTGGTGAATAATGTTCTTTACTGTGTATAAGTCCCCTACAACTTAGAACTACTTAAACCTAACTAACCTAAGGACACTCTATGAAATTTTGAGGGTAGCACGGATAAAATACAGGGAGCAAAACGTTATTTACAATAAGCGCAGACAAATGGTTCAAATGGCTCTGAGCACTATGGAACTTCTGAGGTCAGAGTCCCCTAGAACTTAGAACTACTTAAACCTAACTAACCTAAGAACATCACACACATCCATGCCCGAGGCAGGATTCGAACCTGCGACCGTAGCGGTCGCGCGGTTCCAGACTGTAGCGCCTAGAATCACTCGGCCACTTCGGCCGGCGGCGAACTTTCGCTGATAGTTTCTGTCTGATAATTCCTTGCGAGTAATTTTGTGTGTCGTGAGAGCAGATCTCGGAAGCGCTGACACACAGCAGTGTGAGAGTGCCTGTGAGAGCTGAATGAGAGCTCTCCGCGAGATTCTCCTATCGTAGTTCTGTCCGTGAAGGAAGAGACTCGACAAAAGAGCGTCAGGCTGCAGCTGCACTTCTCATACTTTTAGTTGCAAAGAAGAAATGCAAACGGGTGTGCCTGTTGGATAAAACCGCGGATTTGGTGGTGGGGGGTTTTGGAGCATACAAGAATCTCCTTGTAGACCTTGTGATGAAAAATCCAAAACAGTGTCGAAATTTTACGAGAATGATAGCGATGGAGATGCAAGAGGTACTGTGTATAACTGGACCCGACAGTGCCAATCTAGATACTGTTTTGCGTAAATCCATTACTGTTAAAGCTAGACGGCTTGTGATACCAATATTTCTAGCCTCAGTTACGTTTATTCTCTTTAATACGAGGGAAGATCGGAAAGTAACGCACAATATTTTTATATGAGCAAAAGACCCAATGGGTGACAAAAAAAAAGAAAGAAAGAAAATGAACTTACATGTCTCACCTACTTTTCTAAATAGTCACCGACGTTCTCAACACATTTCTCCTATCGTGGTACCAGTTTCATATACTGTGTCTGTAGAAGTCCGTTTGGTTGGAGTATAGCTATCCTTGAACTGCTGATTTCACTTCCGCATCTGTCGCAGATCGTTGGCCGATCAGGAAGTTCTTCATGGGACCAAACAGATGCAAGTCCAACGGTGCAAGGTCCGGATTGTATAGTGGATGCTGGCGATTTTATCATGAACAGGAGCAGCAACAAGGAGCTGAGCGTTGTCATGAAGTTTGACACCGTTGCGTTCGAACAAAGGGCTCGATCCAACTTAACCAAAGTTTTAATGTAACTGCAGCATTCATAGTGGTCCCGCACACCATGCGTATCCCAGAACACTGTCACGAGCACTTTCCTATTAGACTGAGTCACTTCGAATTTTTTTCGTACCAGGGAACCAGCATGGTTGGCTGGTTGGTTGATTGGGGGAGAGGACCAACAACGAGGTCATTGGTCCCATCGGATTAGGGTAGGATGGGGAAGGAAACATCCCAGAGTTTCCATGAAGCAATCTAGGAAGTCACGGAAAATCTAAATCAGGATGGCCGGACGCGGGTTTGAACCGTCGCCCTCCCGAATGCGGGACTACCATGTTCCCATCCATAAGGGCCTGCTTGGTTTCGGCGTGTAGTGGTACGCCGACGACTCAACATCAGCAACGATTCCTTTCAAAGTCAGGCCCTTCTGCGGTGTGTCGCTTTAAGTGATCCAAGGTTGTCATCATCCGCATGTGGCTGTCTGTCAGGTTCTTAGGCACCCTGCGAGCCGTAACTTAACGAAATTTCAGTGTGTCATGGACAATATCGTACAAGGCATCATAGGAAATGTTCAACTGCTGCGATAAGGGTCGCAGTTCCACATCACGGTCGATCAAAATTGCTGCCTCAATGGCTCCAACATTCTGCAGTTTTGCAGCTGACAGGGGCCGTCAGGAGCATGGCGTATCATCAATGTTCACACGGCCCTCTTGCAAGAATGCGCACCACCTGGAGACATTGCTACGGCCATACAGTGGTCCTCATAAACGTCACGCATGTCCCTTTGAATTTTACTCGGCTTATTCCCTTTGACCCATAAATATCGAACTACACTTCGCTGCTCTTCGTAAGTTGACAATAACATGCGCGCCATGCTTGTTTCGTGGGTTAGGTTTCACTGGCTAGAACTGCATATGAATACAAAATACCTTCTGCAGACTTCAAATTATATCGTCGTGAAATTTCAACACTGCAGCTGCAAAACCAAGGAAGAAAAATTATTGCACGTTACTTTCCGATCCTCCTCCGTATTTGGTGAAGCAACAATCACGATGAAATAACATTACACTAATTTCATCTTAGTACCGCGCACATAGACGTTCAAAAGCCAAATGCGACGGATATCTGAAAAATGAAGCATTCCCGTGCATTTATTTGGACATTTTGTATTCACCTAAGGAAACACTCGTAAACTCCTGAAAGTCTGTTCTTAAACACCCAATACAATAAGATAAAAAATATCTCGTCACATAGAATTATAGATAAAGCTGTAACCTTGAAGTTAAATGGCAATTTTCCGAGTTCTAAACGATTTCTTTCAAACATAACTTCACTTGTTTCTGTATGCTTATTACTCTATTCCTGATGCCATGAATTCCAGATGTTCCGCCGGCCAGTGTGACCGAGCGGTTCTAGGCGCTACAGTCTGGAACCGCGCGACCGCTACGGTCGCAGGTTCGAATCCTGCCTCGGGCATGGATGTGTGTGATGTCCTTAGGTTAGTTAGGTTTAAGTAGTTCTAAGTTCTAGGGGACTGATGACCTCAGCAGTTAAGTCCCATACTGCTCAGAGCCATTTTTTGATCCCGATTAGTAAATAGCAAATAGGAACATTTTCTTTGAGTGAGCACAATGTAGACTGGAAATTATGGTCAGCATGTTCTCCATAGATTTCTAACTGACTGCAAAAATTGTATTCAGGCTCTTGCAGATGGCGAAGGCATGTGGAAAGCACATACAGACAATTCAAGAGTCTTCTCATAACGACAGAACGAAGTAACGACCATTTGATTATTACCTGCCACCCCACAACAAGAATCGTACCATTTTATCTAATTTCCTGTCAGGAAGTGCCTTGAATGAAAGCTCTGCATCTTATCTTGTAAAATGTGCATCTGATTTTGGTGCCAAATATAACAGAGATATTGATACAACAGAGCTAGTAAACGAAATAGCTGCTCTCGAGTTTCGGGCAAAAGATATGGTTAAGGGCAATGACACTGCTACAGGTTTGGACATTTTGAGGTTTCTCAGTACGGCTTAAGAGATGATTATCGAAACATCTCAATAGCTTTGAGAATATTTATAACAATGCCAGTGACTCTAGCATCTTGTATACATGGTTTCAGCAAGATAAAGATTGCAAAAAATTACTTAAGGTCGAGTAAGGGTGAAAGCAGACTGTCAAATTTGAGAGTTCGACGTAATAATTCGGTGTACTGCCCTCAAAGCAAGCAAATGCAGACAAAATTATAATAAAAACAATTCCTGAAAATGATATTTTTCCAACTCTTAATTATACTTTCATTTCTTTCTAATTAATAATTTACTGACTATCAATTGTTTGTGAAGAAAGAATAAAATATGTTCTTCATTACTGTAACATTTGTGGCTTTGGGGCCATAAGATTTCATCCCCAAATTCACTCCACAGTTTGTTTGAGATTGCAGAATCTGCGGCATGACGTAAGATGCGGGGTGAGAGGCAGACAAGAAATGGTACAATAAGTATCAATTCAGTGTGAAATTACGCCAGTTAAGTAGGATAATGTTATAATTAGTTGACGTCACAGGAGATAGAGCGCCAAACTACTAAGGTGCATTCATTAATATTTGATTAAGCATAATGCAGATTTAACTGTCTGTCATGCTGAATATATTCCGCCCCCCCCCCCTCTCTCTCTCTCTCTCTCTCTCTCTCTCTCTCTCTCTCTCTCTCTCTGTCTCTTTCTCTCTTTATGTGTGTGTGTCTATTTCTATGTCTGTCTCTATCTTTGCTCTCCTGCACCAACCTTTTCATCTCGGACTAGCACTTCCGACCTACGACATCAATTATTTGCAGAATGTGTTCCAATCTGTGTCTTCCTCTACCGTTTTTTGCCCTCCACTTTTACCTCTAGTACCAAGGAGATAATTTCTTGATACCTCAACACCTTTCCTATCATCCTGTCCCTCCTCCCTGTAATTGTTTTTCACACGCTCCTTTCTTTGCCGATTATGCGTAAAACCTCCTCATTCCTCAACACTCGAAATAATTTTCAACATTCTTTAGAAGCTTCATGTCCCAAACGCTTCGATTCTCTTATATACCGGTTTTTCCACAGTCCATGATTCACTACCATACGATGTTGTGCCCCAGACGCACATTCTCAGAAACTACCATCTAAAAACTGTTTGATATCAGTAGGCTTCTCTTGGCCAGGAATACCCTCTTTGCCTGCGCTAGTCTGCTTCTTATGTTCTGGTTGCTTCATCCGTCATGGGTTATTTTTCCTCCAAGATAGCAGAATTCCTTCACATACTTCGTGAGTAACAATTTTGATTTTAAGCTTATAGCTATCCTCATTTATGCTACATCTCATTACTAATGTCTTTTCTCGGTTTACTCTCAGACCATATTCTGTCCTCAGCTGTTCACTCTATTCAATAGATCCTGTATTTCTTATTAATTTTCACTCAGGATAGCAATGTCATCAGCGAATTGTATCACTGATATCCTTTCATATGGAATTTAAGCCTGTCTCCAAAAGTGTGCGCTTCGAAGCGAACTGATTCACGCAGTCTAGTCAGTCGCGAACGAGGCATTGAATGGCACAGCTTGCATAACATATCGCACAGTTAGGATCTCGGAAGCGTGCCGTATAAATTAGTGTTCAGATACCACTACTCTGTGTCCTAAGGAGAGAAGAACAGAGTAAAAATGTGTTTATTTTTGTGAACGTATGTCCTGCAAGATACTTAATGTGACAGACTTGTGACTGATTCTAGCGTGTGATTTTGTAGGTGCATACATGGAAAAGATTTTATTAGAAGTTAATAGCTTTATCTTCTTTGTGTGTTATGAAAAAACGAAAAGCTATGATGAACTGGAAACCGTAAACTCGTCACATTCGATAGTTAACTCAGTTAACCCTCGACGGGAATTCCACACAACCCGTCATTTCGGTAACATCCCATTAACATTTATCTATCTCTACACTCTTTCATCCTTCATAATGCCATATTATATATTATATAATAAAACCAATGTATAGTAGTGGCCACAATCAATAATATATAGATTTTGTTTTATTTTAAATTTTTTAGGAAGTTTCAATAATTTGTTATTTTATTAGTACAGGATACACTTAATTTGATGTGAGCAATATTTTTCATCGATCTAGTTTATTTTAGTAATATTTTTCATTAATTTTTAATTTTGATTGAAACACTAACGAAATTGTAAAACTTGCTAAATCTGTGTGGTCCGCAGCTCGTGGTCTTGCGGTAGTGTTCTCGCTTTCCGCGTACGGGGTCCCGGGTTCGATTCCCGGCCGGGTCATGGATTTTCCCTGCCTCGAGATGACTGGGTGTTGATGTTCTCGATGCAATAATTTACCAACAGCCGTATGTATTGTAGAAATTTGTTGTGTCGTCTTCATCGTCACCATTCATCCTCATTACGGTCGGAGGAAGGCAATGGCAAACCACCTCCACTAGGACCTTACCTAGTAGGCGGTGCGGGTCTCCCGCATCTTCCCCTACGCTCCTCGGAGTATGGGACCTCATCGTCATCAAATCTGTTTAAAAAAATTGCAGAAAAGTAACTGGGAGGGAGGGACGGTTGAGCGCAGCTTTCGCAGTTCTGACAAGATACAACTTCGCTAAGAGACTCGCAGGCGTGGTCAAAGGCCATAAATGTATTGACGCAAAGAGCTTAGCGAGCGGCATAAAAGTTCCGGAGGATAAAAAAAAGACGGAAAAACGAAACCCGCTTGTGATGCGACCCGTTCGTTAGTGGCCAATCGCGCTTGTCCTAATTTCGGCGCGCCGTAAAATGACGGCTCGTGTAGACGCGAGTAAACAGTAATGACCCACCAGCGCTATCGGATTACACCGTTTAATCTGCACGCAATCTACGGGCGCCATTCTGTTTGTTTTCGTGCGCCACCCGCAAGCCTACAGACCCTCAGCAAAACCACAGCGTCCGATCCACTGCTCTTGCGACAGGCTGTACAAATTGCTGCTTGTCATCTCGAACGTTATCTGTACAACTTGCAGCTTTAGCTCAACGCTTTGAATCCGGACTTAGCACCCGTTCGTTCAGTTATTTGCATGCTCTGAATGCAAATTGAGAATTGAGAGTTGTCGACCTGATCAGTTATTTCACCTACTAAAATAACGCGTTTCATCCGTTCGCAGTTTTGGAGGGTGTACCTTTATCGTTTCGTTATTTGAATGTTTGATGTCGTCTAAATTGTCGTTGGCTATCGAACCATTTCCGATAGAACCTTGTGGCGCCGTAGTCAAAGTGTTAGACATGCATTCGAGACGAACTCCATAAATTCCTTGTTCGCCCATCCAGTTTTAAGTATTCCGAACAGTTCCAATTTCTTATTGAGCTTTTGGTGTACATACGACTACAGAATTCGTAGATTCAGAGAAAGATTTTGACAGTGTTGCTTTGGCTACACTCTATGAAATTTTGAGGGTAGCACGGATAAAATACAGGGAACAAAACGTTATTTACAATAAGCGCAGACAAATGGTTCAAATGGCTCTGAGCAGTATGGGACTTAACTTCTGAGGTCATCAGTCCCCTAGAACTTAGAACTACTTAAACCTAACTAACCTAAGGACATCACACACATCCATGCCCGAGGCAGGATTCGAACCTGCGACCGTAGCGGTCGCGCGGTTCCAGACTGTAGCGCCTAGAACCGCTTGGCCACTCCGACCGGCAATAAGCGCAGGAAACCAGACTGTAAATGTAAGAGTAGCTGTAGCCTGTCCTCAGGCTTGTTCAATCTGTACACCGAAAAAGAAAGCAGAGAGCAATTGGAATTAGTTTAATGTTGTTGCCAAATATATCGAAAAGTTCGTGACCGATTTAATTTAAATTTTACACGACAGTATATATATATATATATATATATATATATATATATATATATATATATATATATATATATATCAGTAATTTTGGGTCATATATATATAATTTTGGGTCATATATATATATATATATATATATATATATATATATATTGTTGCCAAATATATCGAAAAGTTCGTGACCGATTTAATTCAAATTTTACATGACAGTATATATATATATATAATATTAATATTAATTCAAATTTTACACGACAGTATATATATATATATATATATATATATATATATATATACTGTCGTGTAAAATTTGAATTAAATCGGTCACGAACTTTTCGATATATTTGGCAACTATATATATATATATATATATATATATATATATATATATATATGACCCAAAATTACTGATGTTGTGTAGGTCGACGACGCACAATTTGTAAACTACGGAAACTTGGCGCCACGCGCTCCGATTGGCCGCGGGATTGCCCTGTTGCCTGATGCTCTGGACAACACATGACCGCGAATGCTTTGCCTCCCGGAGATGGCGATGTATCCTAGGAGGGACGTTTGAATGTGTTAACCGACTACCATAGCGCTGCCCGTCAACCAACGAAAGTCAACAGGGCAATCTCACGGCCAATCGGAAAGCGTGGCGCCAAGTTTCCGTAGTTTAAAAATTGTGCATCGTCGACCTACACAATACTGGTAATTTTGGTTCCCACTGGCATCAGCTATCCAGGGTTAAAATGCCGTGACAATTTTTCTCCACCCTGTATATATATGAGAAATATTACTATCAAAATACTCAGAAAGTTCTAGACTGATTTATTGCAGATCTTTACAAGATACTCTAATAAACGTTTTGATAGACATAGGCTACATATTTTAGTATATATGAATATATAAACACATAGTGCATAAAGGGAAAACGAATTTGGCAGAAAACTCGAACTGTTCCTGGCTGATTTCCTTGAAATTTTTAAATAATACTCTAATATACATTCGGATGGGCGTGGACTTTACATTTTTAAATATATGTGGTATATAAAAACCTGTTCTAAGCTCCTATGTAAAAGCAAGGCGTTGTTTAACGTCGTTGCCAAAAATGTCGAATAGTTCTTGATCGATTTGTTTCACATTTTTACGCGATACGCTAATAAACGTCCGGACAGATGTGTTGCTGTTGTTAGTGTTGTTGTTGTTGTTGTTATTGTGGTCTTCAGTCCAGAGACTGGTTTGATGCAGCTCTCCATGCTACTCTACGGACATATACAGGCTACTCATTTTTTAATACATACGGTATATAAACATGTTTTTTTTTTTTTTTTTTGAGTCGTCAGTTTTCTGACTGGTTTGATGCGGCCCGCCACGAATCCCTCTCCTGAGCCAATCTCTTCGTCTCTGAGTTGCACTTGCAACCTACGTCCTTAAATATTTGCTGGATGTATTCTAATCTCTAATTTCTTCTACAACTCTTACCGTCTACAGCTCCCTCTAGTACCACTGAACTTATTCCCTGTTGTCTTGTCTGTGTTTTCCATACATTCCTTCCCTCGTCGATCCTCCAGAGAACGTACCCATTTCTTACCTTACCACTCCACCTAATTTTCAACATTTTTTTTTTTCCAGTACCACACCTCAAATGCTACGATTATCTTCTTTTCTGGGCTACCCAAAGTCCATGATCCGCTACCACACAATGCTGTGTTCCAAATGTACATTCGCAGAAATCTTTTTCTCATATTAAGGCCTATGTTTGATACTAGTAGATTTCTCTTGGTGAGGAATTCCTCTTTTGCCAGTGTTAGTTTGCTTTTTATGTCCTCCTTGCTCCGTCCTTCCTAGGTTATTTTGCTGCCTAGGTAGCAGAATTCTTTAATTTCATCTACTTCGTGATCTCCAGTTCTGATGTTAAGTTTCTAGCTGTTCTCATTTCTTCTACTTCTCATTACTTTCGTCTTTCTTCGATTTACTCTCAATCCATATTCTATTCTCATTAGATACCTCATTCCATTCAACACATCCTGTAATTATTCTCCACTTTCATTGAGAGAAGAGAAATTTGTTAACATCGAGTATAGATTTAAGTGTCAGGAAGTCGTTTCTGAAAGTATTTATATGGAGTGTAGCCATGTATGGAAGTGAAACATGGACGATAACTAGTTTGGACAAGAAGAGAATAGAAGCTTTCGAAATGTGGTGCTACAGAAGAATGCTGAAGATTAGATGGGTAGATCATATAACTAATGAGGAGGTATTGAATAGGATTGGGGAAAAGGGAGGTTTGTGGCACAACTTGAATAGAAGAAGGGATCGGTTGGTAGGACATGTTCTGAGGCATCAAGGGATCACCAATTTAGTATTGGAGGGCAGTGTGGAGGGTAAAAATCGTAGAGGGAGACCAATAGATGAATACACTAAACAGATACAGAAGGATGTAGGTTGCAGTAGGTACTGGGAGATGAAGAAGCTTGCACAGGATAGAGGTAGGATGGAGAGCTGCATCAAACCAGTCTCAGGACTGAAGACCACAACAACAACAACCACAGTAGTGTCTTCGGAATCTAATCACTGATATCCATTCACCTTTAATTTTAATTACCTCTTGAATCTTTCTTTTATTTCCGTAATTGCTTCTTCGATGTATAAGTAGAACAGCAGGGGCGACGGACTACATCCCTAACTTATACCCTTTTTAATCTGAGCATTTCGTTCTTCGTCTCCCATTCTTATTGTTCCCTCTTGGTTCTCGTAGTAAATGTTGTGTATTACTCTTCTTTTCTTACAGCTTACTCCTTTTTTCTCATTTTTCGAACACCTTGCACCATTTCACATCGTCAAAAGTTTTTTCGAAGTCGACAAATCCCTCGAACATGTCATGATTTTTCTTCAGTATTGCTTTCATTATCAACGGCAACGACACAATTGCCTCTCTGGAGCCTTTACATTCCTAAAGACAAGCAGATCGTCTTGTAACAGACCCTCAATTTTCTTTTCGATTCTTCTGTATATTATTTTGGTTAGCAATTTGGATGCATGAGCTTTAAATTTATTTTGTGATAATTCTCGTTCTCAACCGCTTTTGCAATCTGCGGAATTGTTCAGATGATATTTTTCCGAAAGTCTGATGGTATATCGCCAGTCTCATGCGTTCTACACACTAGGGTGAACAATCGTTTTGTTACCACTTCCCCCAATTATTTTAGAATTCTGATAGAATGTTATCCATCTCTTCTGCCTTATTCGAGCGAAATTCTTGCAAAGCTCTTTTAAATCCCGTTCTAATACTGGACCCTCTATCTCTTCAATATCGACTCCTTTCTCCTATCATGTCCAAGTCTTCCCATTCATAGTAGCCTTTAATGTACTCTTTCCATCAATATGCTCGCTCTCTCCTCTGCACTTAACAGTGGAACTCCCATTGCGCTCTTAATGTTAGCACTTTTGTTTGTAATTTCGGCGAAGGTCGTTTTAATTTTTCTTTATGTTGAATCAGTCCTTCCGACGATTATTTCTTTTTCAATCTCTTCACTTTTTCCTTCAGCTTGCGTGCACTTTCGTTTTATTTCATTCCTAATTGACTTGTATATCTGTACTCCAGAATTTCCCTGAAGATTTTTGTACTTCCTTCTCTCATATACCAAGATAAATATTTCTTGTGTAACCCGTGCTTTTTAAGCATTTACATTCTTTGTATGTATGTTTCTCTTTCCAATTTCTGTGACTGCTCTTTGTAGATACGACCATTCCTCTTCAAGTGAAATGCTTTCTGACCTACCCCTTATCTCAGTGTCTATAGCCTCAGAGAACTTTGCGCGATGATTCTTCCTGAGTAGTCTCGTAAACTTCACCCTACTCTTCATCACTACTAAATTGTGATCTGAGTCTATATCTGCTAATGGGTATACCTTACAATCGAGTAACTGATTTCGGAAACTCTGCTGATCATGATGTAATCTAAGTGAAACCGTCCCGTATTCCGGCCTTTTCCAAGTACACTTCCTGCTCTTGTGATTCTTGAACAGAGTATTCGCTTTTATTAGCTGATAATTATTGCAGAACTCAATTAGTCTTTCTCCTTTCGAATTCCTAGTACAAAGATGGACAGAGGGTTGAGAGGAGATGGAGAAAGACTGGGGCGAAGAGGGGATGGACAGTGGGAGGGGAAGGAGGAAGAGGTGGAAGGTGGATAAAGAGGGGAGAAGGAGATGGACAGAGACAGGGGAGGAGATGGACAGAGAGAGGGGAGAGAAGGAGCTAAGGACGTACAATTCCCATACAGATTTAGCGATTGCGAGACATTGCCGTCCCTCTAGTCTAATATAAATTGAAGTGTTCGGCATTCATTTCTGAAGGTATGTGGCTGGAGGTAACCTTGTGCAGCTGTGTAGTGAGGACAATAAGCAGTTCAGAAAAGAAGAGAACAGAAACTTCTAAATGCTCAAGAGTGCATGAGTAGATCAAATAGTTGATGATAAAGTACTGACTGGAACTGGGTAAAAAAGAAATTTGTGACACGTTCTACATCTACATCTACATCTACATGACTACTCTGCAATTCACATTTAAGTGCTTGGCAGAGGGTTCATCGAACCACAATCATACTATCTCTCTACCATTCCACTCCCGAACAGGGCGCAGGAAAAACGAACACCGAAACCTTTCTGTTCGAGCTCTGATTTCTCTTATTTTATTTTGATGATCATTCCTACCTATGTAGGTTGGGCTCAACAAAATATTTTCGGATTCGGAAGAGAAAGTTGGTGACTGAATAGATCTCGCCGCGACGAAAAACGTCTTTGCTTTAATGACTTCCATCCCAACTCGCGTATCATATCTGCCACACTCTCTCCCCTATTACGTGATAATACAAAACGAGCTGCCCTTTTTTGCACCCTTTCGATGTCCTTCGTCAATCCTACCTGGTAAGGATCCCACACCGCGCAGCAATGTTCTAACAGAGGACGAACGAGTGTAGTTTAAGCTGTCTCTTTAGTGGACTTGTTGCATCTTCTAAGTGTCCTGCCAATGAAACGCAACCTTTGGCTCGCCTTCCCCTCAATATTATCTATGTGGTCTTTCCAACTGAAGTTGTTCGTAATTTTAACACCCAGGTACTTAGTTGAATTGACAGCCTTGAGAATTGTACTATTTATCGAGTAATCGAATTCCAATGGATTTCTTTTGGAACTCATGTGGACCACCTCACACTTTTCGTTATTTAGCGTCAACTGCCACCTGCCACACCATACAGCAATCTTTTCTAAATCGCTTTGCAACTGATACTGGTCTTCGGATGACCTTACTAGACGGTAAATTACAGCATCATCTGCGAACAACCTAAGAGAACTGCTCGGATTGTCACCCAGGTCATTTATACAGATCAGGAACAGCAGAGGTCCCAGGACGCTTCCCTGGGGAACACCTGATATCACTTCAGTTTTACTCGATGATTTGCCGTCTATTACTACGAACTGCGACCTTCCTGACAGGAAATCACGAATCCAGTCGCACAACTGAGACAATACCCCATAGGCCCGCAGCTTGATTAGAAGTCGCTTGTGAGGAACGGTGTCAAAAGCTTTCCGGAAATACATAAATACGGAATCAACCTGAGATCCCCTGCCGATAGCGCCCATTACTTCGTGCGAATGAAGAGCTAACTGCGTTGCACAAGAACGATGTTTTCTGAAACCATGCTGATTACGTATCAATAGATCGTTCCCTTCGAGGTGATTCATAATGTTTGAATACAGTATATGCTGCAAAACGCTACTGGAAACCGACGTCAATGATATAGGTCTGTAGTTCGATGGATTACTCGTACCATCCTTCTTAAACAACGGTGCGACCTGCGCAATTTTCCAATCTGTAGGTACAGATCTATCGGTGAGCGAACGGTTGTATATGATTGCTAAGTAGGGAGCTATTGTATCAGCGTAATCTGAAAGGAACCTAATCGGTATACAATCTGGAGCTGAAGACTTGCCCGTATCAAGCGATTTGAGTTGCTTCGCAACCACTAAGGTATCTTCTTCTAAGAAACTCATGCTAGCAGCTGTTCGTGTTTCAAATTCTGGAATATTCCATTCGTCTTCCCTGGTGAAGGAATTTCGGAAAACTGCGTTCAATAACTCCGCTTTAGCGACGTTCTGCGACGTCAAGAAATCATCACTTTGATTCTGATATGGGCGCAAATATACTGTAGAGGAAGACGAAGGGATGAATACAGGAAGTATAGATGTAGGTTGCAATAGTTATTCGGAGCTGAAGAGGTTTGCACGGGATAGAGTAGCTTGGAGAACAGCATCGAACAAGTCTTCCGACTGCAGACTACAACGCCAACACTCCGATTAAGGAATATTAGTTACGAGGTCATCAGATATCAGTGGCAGAGCTAAATCAAAACATAGGCAGTAGGAAAAAGAGAGCGTGGAGTTATCTTCGTCTGGAATGGACCCCACAGTGTGGTGGATGTGGCCGCAGAAAGCGCCTAATCACCATATTGCAAGCCGACGTCCCGGGTTAAATCTCAAAGGCTTCTTCAGTATTCTGCGAAGTGCATTAAGTAATAATTGCTTCCAGAAGAGGTAGATGATGCACTGTGGCTTACTTAGAGTCCATTAGTCGGATTAACGAGTGACGCTTTGAACGCTGGGTTGTTTGTGGAAGGAGCAAAGCGGTTTGTGAGACGTTCTGTCGACTTATTTTGATGACAGTTCACAAGTAAGCAGCACGCGATAATCTGAATGCGAATAACACATACGAGACAGCACAGATGAAGTTGGGGTTGCCTCATACCCTGTCCCTACTTAACTTTTATCACCGCAACCGGAACGGTACTCTGCTAGTATTATGCGGTTACAGGGTAAGAATCCAGGGGAAACGTGGAAACAGACAGAATAAGGATCTTGCCTTCGCAGACTCGTACTGAAACTTATTACCTGCAACTGAATGTAAACGGAAAAAGAGTCTTTTAATGCAGAAGTCGACACTGTGAATGAGTGAGTGTGAGAAAAGTATGGTCAAACAACAGTCCACGACGTTTCTTTTTCAGTTCTTCCGCACGTCTATAACAGTAAATTTCTGGGCTGTCACGTAAAAAATAGACAAGAAAAAGTGAAAAATCCATTGAGACGTCGAAAGCCGAACTTTGCTAATAAATAAGAAGTGCCAATCTTATCCCCTTTACTCCACTGTCAAAATCTTACTGTCTCCGTAATATCTAGACTCCCGAAATTAATGGCTACTGGCGGAGGGATTCAAGATGGTTGTAACTAAAGTGCAGCTACTCATGGAGCTCCAGGGTGGCTGTAATTATCGTATGACAGCGAAAATTGGTACATGTACTAATGCGTTAATGCGGAACTGATTCACACTGGAAAAAAATTAGTTCCCGTTTTCGCCACTAGATGCAAATCTGATGCTGTACAGCATCTTGTCGACGTCTCCGGTGCTCGTATTGGACAAACTGTCTAAACGGCAGTTAATAATAAAATCACTATTATGCCTTTATAACTTGTTTGACGTTTTCTGCTCACTTCCTGATCCTAATCCGTTACATGTGGAAACATTTTATGTCTTTCTTGTATTCACAGTGCCAGATTTACACCTGGTGACCAAAATTGGAACTAATTCTTTTCCAGCGTGAATCGTTTCGGCAATAACGCATATCTACCAAGTTTCGCTCCCGTACGATAATTACAGCCCACACAGGACCTCTGTGAATAGCTACACTTTAATTCCAAATACCCGGTTCTTCAACGTGCGTGGAAACTGAAAATGTAAAAAAATGAGTCAGTTTAGGTTCAAACAAGTATTGGGCATTCGCATCTGGCACAAACACCGGACGTATATGGTTTTATGGATACTGACAGCGGAGTGTCTTCAGTAGTCAAGGTGACATATACTCTACGTCTTCTTTCTGTCCTTGATCTACACTCCTGGAAATGGAAAAAAGAACACATTGACACCGGTGTGTCAGACCCACCATACTTGCTCCGGACACTGCGAGAGGGCTGTACAAGCAATGATCACACGCACGGCACAGCGGACACACCAGGAACCGCGGTGTTGGCCGTCGAATGGCGCTAGCTGCGCAGCATTTGTGCACCGCCGCCGTCAGTGTCAGCCAGTTTGCCGTGGCATACGGAGCTCCATCGCAGTCTTTAACACTGGTAGCATGCCGCGACAGCGTGGACGCGAACCGTATGTGCAGTTGACGGACTTTGAGCGAGGGCGTATAGTGGGCATGCGGGAGGCCGGGTGGACGTACCGCCGAATTGCTCAACACGTGGGGCGTGAGGTCTCCACAGTACATCGATGTTGTCGCCAGTAATCGGCGGAAGGTGCACGTGCCCGTCGACCTGGGACCGGACCGCAGCGACGCACGGATGCACGCCAAGACCGTAGGATCCTACGCAGTGCCGTAGGGGACCGCACCGCCACTTCCCAGCAAATTAGGGACACTGTTGCTCCTGGGGTATCGGTGAGGACCATTCGCAACCGTCTCCATGAAGCTGGGCTACGGTCCCGCACACCGTTAGGCCGTCTTCCGCTCACGCCCCAACATCGTGCAGCCCGCCTCCAGTGGTGTCGCGACAGGCGTGAATGGAGGGACGAATGGAGACGTGTCGTCTTCAGCGATGAGAGTCGCTTCTGCCTTGGTGCCAATGATGGTCGTATGCGTGTTTGGCGCCGTGCAGGTGAGCGCCACAATCAGGACTGCATACGACCGAGGCACACAGGGCCAACACCCGGCATCATGGTGTGGGGAGCGATCTCCTACACTGGCCGTACACCACTGGTGATCGTCGAGGGGACACTGAATAGTGCACGGTACATCCAAACCGTCATCGAACCCATCGTTCTACCATTCCTAGACCGGAAAGGGAACTTGCTGTTCCAACAGGACAATGCACGTCCGCATGTATCCCGTGCCACCCAACGTGCTCTAGAAGGTGTAAGTCAACTACCCTGGCCAGCAAGATCTCCGGATCTGTCCCCCATTGAGCATGTTTGGGACTGGATGAAGCGTCGTCTCACGCGGTCTGCACGTCCAGCACGAACGCTGGTCCAACTGAGGCGCCAGGTGGAAATGGCATGGCAAGCCGTTCCACAGGACTACATCCAGCATCTCTACGATCGTCTCCATGGGAGAATAGCAGCCTGCATTGCTGCGAAAGGTGGATATACTCTGTACTAGTGCCGACATTGTGCATGCTCTGTTGCCTGTGTCTACGTGCCTGTGGTTCTGTCAGTGTGATCATGTGATGTATCTGACCCCAGGAATGTGTCAATAAAGTTTCCCCTTCCTGGGACAATGAATTCACGGTGTTCTTATTTCAATTTCCAGGAGTGTAGATGGGCACTTTATTGGATGGCACGTACAAACTTACAGTTTCTGGCAACACTATATTTGTAAGAACTAGAGTCCTGGAGGAGCCTGACCCGCCCAAGTGATCTCCACGCGGCTGACGGAAGTTGCCGAAGATGACAGACGTTGCCTCGCCTGATGGCAGTCGGTGATCGCGGTCTTCGGCCACGGACATGTCACGCACTCACGCTCATCTGGATCGTAGGTTGCGAATTTACACTGTGTGCGTGCGAGACGAGCTTCCGTTACCACTTCATCTTGCACTTCTTCCTCTTTATGGTCAGTGCAGGCAATATTATCAACCATAATGAGTCCTTTTACTTAATTTGCTCAATTTTTTCACAAGAATCTACCCCATAGATAGAGTTTTTTTGTTAATTACTGTATAAAGAAAGTTGACACTTGCAATCAGTTGTCAAACTTCTCGACGAATTTTGTTTTTAAATTTGTTCTGTTCAAAATATATCTATCTGTCAGTGCAATTTTAGCTACAGACGGAATGCAGGCATTATTTCGTCAGCTACTGATTCATGCACAGTTTACAGTCAGGTAACTTCAATAACAATCAATATACGATCATTTTAATTTTCGTTACACTTATTCATAGCCAGTGGCTGTGGTAATACTGGGTGAATCTCAGGATACAGCATACATCTTCTCGACAGAGGACACGAAAAGTCTGCGGCTGAAACGAAATGTAATACTAATTGCATTTAAGTGCTTCCCAGGCCCATTAGCGGTGACGAAGCTGTATGGAGTCACCGGCAGGGCCACTAGCCTGTTGTTCCCTCACTCAGCTCACAGGTGTGATGGGGAAAGAGCACTCTGTTGGCCGCGAGCAAAACGTGTGTTAGGAAAGGAATGACAATCACGGGAGTTCGCGACGCGGATGCAGTGTTCTAGTGTGTACGCTGTTACCACCGCTTATCAGGCTTAAACACTAAGATGCTGCCAACCCTGGCGAGGTAACCCGTTCGCCTAGCCGAGTAATATACAGGGTGATAAGAAAAGGTCTGGAAAGTCTCTTCGGGTTTGCTGCCGGATCACTTTAACTGTCTTCATCCCCGTATCAAATTTACTATGGAGGTTGAAAATGATGGGATGCTTCTATTTTTAGACGTAATGGTTTATAAAAAACCAGATGGAACTTTGGGGCACAGTGTTCACCGAAAGCCGACACTCACAGATTGGTATCTGCACCCTAAGAGTTTTCATCCACCACACCAACGTAGTGGCGTCCTTAGGACTTTGGTACGGAGAGCATATGCCATTTCCGACGCAGACAGCTTAACACAAGAACTTGATCATTTGATGACTGTTTTTAAGGGAAATGGATACACCGAGAAACAGATTCGTCGGGCTATGGAATTTGGACCATCTCCGGAGGCGTACGAAGAGGAACATAGGTCTGTGGCCTTTCTTCCTTATGCTGGAGGCTTATCGTTTAAGATTGGACGAATTTTAAGGAATTTTAACATTAAGAGTGTGTTCCGTCCACCTTCTAAGATTAGGCCTCTTCTCGGCTCTGTGAAGGATGATTTGGGACTTAGGAAACCCGGGATGTACAAAATCCCGTGTCAATGTGGGAAAGCTTACGTTGGCCGTTCTATTCGCACAGTGCATGACAGGTGTGTGGAACATCGCCGTCACACGAGGCTACAACAGCCGGAAAAATCGGCCGTAGCAGAGCACTGCCTAAATGAGGGACACAAAATTAAATTTGAGGAAACTGTTGTGATTGCCAACATTTCCGGTTTTTGGAATAGTGTCTATAGAGAGGCGATTGAAATTAGGTCGGCTGATAATTTAATCAACAGAGACAATGGGTTTCCTCTTAGCAAAACGTGGAACCCTGTATTATCTCGCATCAAAACTGAACGTTCTTCGGTGCGGCCTTGATTGCGATATATCGTTGCCAGCAGTGTTTCACTAAGGGCGGCGCCGCCTCCCTGTTTTGTACGGCAGAAACCGTGATGGGCGGCGCATGCACCGTGTACTGAACGGTGGCCTATATAGGACGTCGAATTGCAATCTTGCGTCAGTTCTCAGCGGGACTCATCAGCAGAAGCAGCATTTCCTGAAGATGGCGAACAGTTGGATCGCCGAAATATCGAGTCAAGTTGATTTTAGGATCCGGCAGCAAACCCGAAGAGACTTTCAAGACTTATTACGCCGGGAAAGCCTACGTAATCAGATCAAAGGTCTGGAAAGCTTGTAGGGATGTTGAAGGACAGGTTGTACTGAGAAATAATTGTCAAGAAATAGTTGCACCATTTTCGAGCTAATTAGCTTTGAAATTAGCCAATCAGGCCGTTGTGCGCGAAGAACCAACCAGTCCGCCAGAGACGTGTCTTTCGTTTGGTTTCCTCAGACCGAACAAGAGAGCGATACAAAAATTGGTCATAGGACGATAGCAAGGACTGAGCAGAGTCGTGCGCTGTCCTCTACGCTAAGCCTGTTCACCGATCTGCTGCTGTGAGCTGGCTCGTGCTCACGCCACAGCAGTCAGCAACCGGCTGGCTCACGACACACATACCTTTTTTGTGCTCACTGCGACATACGGTAGGCGAAGGAGGCGTGAAACGGAAGGTAGGGAATTAGGGATCAGAACAATGTAGCTTCGCGGTGGCTAATTAATGCGTTTCGTGGCAAATTTATTTTGTAAGACTGTTATATTAATGAGAAATGACAATGAAATGAAACATCTCTTTCAACATTTAGATGAGTGCCCTCCCCAACACAAACTTCGATTCATTTTTCCCTTACATATTCTCAATACTGAGGAGGGCACTCAGCTTAAGTACTTCGTGCAGCAATATTGACCATAGTACTGTGGTGGTGTAATGGTTAGCATTTCTGCCCAACAAGCAATAAAACGCGGCCGCAGCACAAATTTTAATACATTTCGTCTACTTCAATCATTATCGTAGATAATAAAGAGAGACTTAAATGTCTCAGGGAAACATTTAATTATATAACAGTAATATTTCTTATAGATATTTTGTTATGTTATGCAAAGCATGCCGCAGTACCTATGGTACATCACGAGTTGGTGGATGTTTAAGTGCAACAGCTGTCCCTTGTACGTTGAATATGAGCTTCCATGACTGCTTAGCTCTGAGTTTCTTCTTGAATCAGCAACCTTTCAATTCATTATAGCAATAAACTGTATCAAAACAAATACACAATATTCAGTGGCAGCAGCTCACACCGGAGTCATGTAAAAACAGTTACTGCCTTTAGGCACTTGACACACTGAGCATTCACCGTGCCGCAACCGATGGTACATCCATTCTCCTACACGTTTGAATCAATAGGAAACCTTTGTGGTACTTCCAACCTTTTCCATGTTATTTGCCTTGGCACATTCATTGGTTTTCATGAAAAACGTGACATTTCACAATTTTGACACTTTCAGCGTTTCCCATTTCCTGTCTTCAATTATTTCTTAGTAAAACCTACTCTGTAACATCCTCACAAGCTTTTCAGACTGTCTCTGACCCCACTATATACCTTTTATTGTTGTTAAACAATTTTTTCTTACAATATTCAAACATTTTTGTTGTTATTGTTAATATCGTGGGCATCTGCGGCATCCTGGATGTGTGCCTGTCTGAAAAAACCAGAAGTCCATCGCCCACGAATGCTATTGTTCTACACGTGTTCCTGGCGCTTGTTTGCAGGGGACCGAGCACGGACAAATGCAGATTACGTACCGTGCGTAAGAAGCGGCCGCGCGCGCGAGATGAGTGGCCACCTGTGGATGAGACAAAGAGCCGACGGCCATTACCACGGGAGAGCCGCGTCTGCGCTGGCGGAACACCATCAGCGGTAGTTTGGCGCAGGCCTTTTGTCTCTCACGGGTTTTCGAGCCAGCAGCCACGCCGAGAAAATGAGATGAGGCATGCTGGCCGGAACATCATTTCCAGTGCCGCCTCGCGTAGTCGCAAAGACAGACATTCCTCTCGAGAAAGGTCAGCTTTTCAGACGATTAGTGAGTATCCATATTAGAGGGCGTGTTGAGTAGTAATGCCTCCGAATTTTTTATGTGAAAACTTTTCAGGCTTTCTAAATAAAACAAACATTATTAACATTCTACGAGAACATAGTTATTCCTCATATCTACACATATGCAGCCCTCTGACGCTATAGGGCTCCGAATTGGAACATGTAATACGGCGGTGTGAAACGTAACTATATCGGTGTGTGTGAAACAGGGTGTTGTAATTGTGTTTCCAATTCGAAGAAATCGTCCACACATGGAGCTCCCTCTTCTTGAGCATGACCCAGATCACACACAAGCGCTACGACATCTGCAACAATCCGATGCCTTGGAGTCAATGTCATCGATCATCCTCCTTGTAGTCCTACTTGGCTCCATCCGATTTTCATCTCTTAAAGAACACATTAGTGGACTTCACTTTGATAGTGACGAATGCAACCAGAGGTGAGGTTATCGCCCAGTCAACAAAGTCAGACAGTGACGGTATCAACGGACTAGTCTCTCGTTGAGAGCAACGTGTTAGTCGCCGGGCTGACTATGTTGAGAAATAAACATGTAGATATGAAGAACAAAGATGTGGAATGTTAATAACTTTGTGGCCGAGCGGTTCTAGGCGCTTCAGTCCGGAACCGCGCTGCTACTACGGTCGCAGGTTCGAATCCTGCCTCGGGCATGGATGTGTGTTTTGCCCTTAGGTTAGTTACGTTTAAGTAGTTGTAAGTCCATGGGACTGATGAGCTCTGATGTTAAGTCCCATAGTACTTGGAGCCATTTGTTAATAGCTTTTATTTCAATAAAAAAGTCTGAAGAGTTTACACATTAAAAATACTAGGCATTACTTTCCAACATGCACTCTTACATTTGCATCTACTTCCATACTCTGCTATCACTGTGTAGGGCACAGCAGAAGGTTGTTTGGGTCTCTTTTCAAAGTTCACCAGTCCTGTTCTTTTAGCACCACGGTGATGCCCATCTGTGGGTCAAACGAAGCTGTGACCATTCGTGATTTCCTTCTCCTCCTTATCTACTGGACCCGTCGTTGGCGGGACAAGAATGTCCAAGTCTGTTTCTTCTCTGATTTTCTCGGACAGAACTTTTGTGCCGTCATCGCTAAATGTACTTGAAATAAATATGACGCCAGACTAATCTGAAATTACTCTACGCATCGACACTTACGTTTTCCTTTTGTACAGTAGTCTGTTTATAGCGGGATTCCACTGACAATGGACCTCGCATGAAGTAGCCGACGAGCAGACATGGTTTAGGCTGATTCCACTAAACACTATTAAAGTGAAATTCAACATTCTTCTCGAAATAGCAGAGGAAAAACAAGACCCTCGACTCGCAGGAGATACGTCAGGTACATCTTAAAAGAGTCCAGCGTCGTTTCAGGTGTGACGAAGCAAAATTTGCAAGTAGTCTTGAAAAGAAAGGAACATCCCACAATAGAATGGGGCCCATGAGCTCCGGAGGTGGGAGAAGAAGTTGTGATATAAAAACTTCGAGAATTTACATATTCCGCACGTCAGCATTTGCATCCAAATTGACACCTATACTTCCTCTATGCGTCTGCTCAAGCAGTTTTCTCAGGTTAGATTTTACAAAAACTTCACCGCTCGCAGCAGCACATTTTCTTTATTCCTGGTAATACGAGGGCACGAAAATCCAGCTTTGATTGACGAGCTCCTAGCAAACAGAACACAGCACATTATTCTTAATGAAGGAAACTCTACAGACGTGAAAGTAACTTCGGGCGTCACCCCAGGGAATGTTACAGGACCAGTACTATTCGCAATACATATCAGTAACCCAGCATATAACGTCGGAAGCTTCTTGTGTCTCTTTGTGGGTGATACTGTTTGAATACAAAAAAGTCGCAACGCCAGAAACTCGTAGCAAAATGCAGGAAGACCTGCCGACGATCGTCAGTTGGTACGGAGATTGGCAATTGATCCTCAACACAAACAAATGTAGCATGTTGAATGCAAATAACCGGAAGGCCCGTTGATTGTATGATCATACAGTGGCTGAACACTCATAGTCCAGTCAATGAAGACCAAGGAAGGTCGAATATGAGAAAATAATTCGTATAGGCGCAAATTTTTTGTCATTGTAGGCGGGAGTGCCCGAACAAGGTGTTAAAAATCGTAATCGGCGACATGGGTGTTGGATATGAGGGGGCATTTAAAAGCTACTTCTTTGAGTTTTTCTTGAATAACTCGAAGACCACGGCTTTTAGCGAAAATATTTCTCAGTACAAAATTAAACTAAATTAAATTTCCTACGAAAAAGGCCTTACTAATTTTCGCTCTAGGACTAACACATTCCGCCGGTCAGAGTGGCTGAGCGGTTCTAGGCGCTATAGTCTGGAACCGCGCGACCGCTACGGTCGCAGGTTCGAATCCTGCCTCGGTCATGGATGTGTGTGATGTCCTTAGGTTACTTAGGTTCAAGTAGTTCTAAGTTCTAGGGGACTGATGACCTAAGAAGTTTAGTCCCATAGTGCTCAGAGCCATTTGACTAACACATTCCACCTTGCAGGGTATGATTAAAACCAGTGTTTTAATGGTTAAAATTAATTTTTATTGTTAAATGAAGTGGGTTAAGAACAAATACAATCCCCTTTAGTCCTGAATTTTTTAAAAAACAAAAAAAAAAATATTCTTGCATTTCATCGTGTATATATGGCCCTGTTAATTGCATATTTGAGAAAAACTGAAATTTGTCATAGTTGATCCAAATATTTAAAAAATTATCCAATAAAGTGGACACAGGGTCTGAAATGTAGGTGAGGATGCGAAATAAGAAGTGAACAGTTATCATAATCTCAGTCTTTACAGTATCTCTTTGTGCTGTTTGAGACTTCACTGACGTTATAACTGCTTCATTGGTTCAAGGGCGTCGCTCCGGCCAATGTTGTGGAAGCTGCACAATATTCCGACGATACAGCTGCTCGTGATCTTCGGGTGCTTACTGAGATGTTGCTGCAGTGGTTCGCCAATATATACGCTGACTCGCTAGAAAAGCTCAGGCGCCGTGGGGTTGGGGCTGTAACGACATCGGAGACGAATCATCGCAAGAACATCAGCCATGTTGACATCCTCTGTTTAGTTTCACAGATGAACAGCAGAGTGACACTGCATAATAGGTGTTGGAAAATGGACTAAATTTTGCACCCCCTCCACAGATCTTGCCTATCAAGGATTTTATTACTGCTGTTGAGAGAGGTGTCCTGAAATTGCCGAGTGAGATTGCTGTAGAAATAAGGCAAGAGGCTTGCAGGGCCATAACAGGATGCTCGCACCCAGGCTGAACATCAACAGTGGAGAAAGGAAAGCTTTCCGCTCTTTAAGAGAAGACAAAGGAATAGTGATTTTACCTGCTGACAAGCGTAACGGTACTGTTCTTTTGCCTGCAACGTCTCACTACAGCAAGATGACGTATTCACTGCAGGATTCAGCGTATCGTAGCCTGAAGAAGGATACAGCTAATGCAATACGAGGTGCATTCAACTTCTAAGGCCTCCGATTTTTTGTCTCCGGACTGGAAAGAGATAGAAACATGCACATTGTTTTGAAATGAGGCCGCTTTCATTGTCAATACGT
This sequence comes from Schistocerca serialis cubense, assembly GCF_023864345.2. Lineage (NCBI taxonomy): Eukaryota > Metazoa > Arthropoda > Insecta > Orthoptera > Acrididae > Schistocerca > Schistocerca serialis. The sequence continues at coordinate 219,585,772 of NC_064639.1, read as the reverse complement.
CCCAGAGATGGCAGCACCGTACGGCAGATGGAATTTTATCGCCAGCGGCGAGAATGAGAACTGTTTTAAATACTTAAAATGGCGACGTTTTCCTTACTTGAACAGCGTGCAATCAGTCGTTTTCTGAATTTGTGTGGTGTGAAACCAATTGAAATTCATCGACAGTTGAAGGAGACATGTGGTGATGGAGTTATGGATGTGTCGAAAGTGCCTTCGTGGGTGCGACAGTTTATGAAGGCAGAACATTGTTTGACAACAAACCGAAACAACCTCGGGCTCACACAAGCCGGTCTGACGACATGATCGAGAAAGTGGAGAGAATTGTTTTGGGGGATCGCCGAATGACTGTTGAACAGATCGCCTCCAGAGTTGGCATTTCTGTGGGTTCTGTGCACACAATCCTGCATGACGACCTGAAAATGCGAAAAGTGTCATCCAGGTGGGTGCCAAGAATGCTGACGGACGACCACACGGCTGCCCGTGTGGCATGTTGCCAAGCAATGTTGACGCGCAACAACAGCATGAATGGGACATCCTTTTCGTCGGTTGTGACAATGGATGAGACGTGGATGCCATTTTTCAATCCAGAAAATGCGCCAGTCAGCTCAATGGAAGCACACAGATTTACCGCCACCAAAAAAATTTCGGGTAACCGCCAGTGCTGAAAAAATGATGTCCATGTTCTGGGACAGTGAGGGCGTAATCCTTACCCATTGCGTTCCAAAGGGCACTACGGTAACAGGTGCATCCTACGAAAATGTTTTGAAGAACAAATTCCTTCCTGCACTGCAACAAAAACGTCCGGGAAGGGCTGCGCGTGTGCTGTTTCACCAAGACAACACACCCGCACATCGAGCTAACGTTACACAACAGTTTCTTCGTGACAACAACTTTGAAGCGATTCCTCATGCTCCCTACTCACCTGACCTGGCTCCTAGTAACTTTTGGCTTTTTCCAACAATGAAAGACACTCTCCGTGGCCGCGCATTCACCAGCCGTGCTGCTATTGCCTCAGCGATTTTCCAGTGGTCAAAACAGACTCCTAAAGAAGCCTTCGCCGCTGCCATGGAATCATGGCGTCAGCCTTGTGAAAAATGTGTACGTCTGCAGGGCGATTACATCGAGAAGTAACGCCAGTTTCATCGATTTCGGGTGAGTAGTTAATTAGAAAAAAAATCGGAGGCCTTAGAACTTGAATGTACCTCGTACAACGGAAGACATCCGTGCTCCTCAAATCCAGTGTTTCCTGAACATCTTAAAGAGAGCTTAAGAGTGCAATTGCCAGTTCCACCACGACTTTATTGGCCACCCGAGATCCATAAGGATGTTCGCACCATCGTGAGCAATACAGGAGCCGCAACATATTCCCTAGCAAAATATCTGATTTCTCTTTTGAGCCCTTTGGTAGGAAAATGTGAACGTCACATTCGAAACTGAGAAGATTTTATAAATATACTGAAGACTTTGCGCCCCAAACCAGCACACGTATTAGAGAGTTTTGACGTGGTCTACTTCTTCACACGAATATCTCTAATGGATTCATTACAACTTACGGGAAAAGTTGGAAGAGGACGTCTTACATCTGTTCAGACATTTGCTTACCTCGACATACTTTTTATTTAATGTGCAATATTTCGAGCGAACTTACAGTGTTGCAATGGGTAGCTATAGGTCTCCGATAGTAGCTAACCTTTTTATGAACGATTCGAGGAAAAAGCACTTCAGTCAGCGGTGCTGAAGTTTAAATTTTTCTGGAGGTATGTGGACGACACCTTTGTTGTTTGGATACATGGAGCAGCAACAGATTTCGGGAACACCTTAACTCCCTCCATCCAAGCATTTGCTTCAGCATACAAGAAGAGAAAAATGGAGATCTTTCGTTTTCAGATGTCTTGGTCCGCAGAAAAGAAGACGTTTCCTTGGGTCACAGTGCGTTTAGTAAACAAACTCTCACTAACCTATACCTACAAGCTAAGAACTGCGGTCACCTATCTCAACGCAGTGGCGCATTACGGACTCTAGTTCATAGCGCTAGAGTTATCTCGTGTGCAGGGAGCTTATCAGCAGAGCTTAACTATCTTCGGTCCATGTTTGTACAAAACGGGTATTCTGATAAACAGATCCGTAATGAATTTCAAACTGCACGCACTGAAGCTAAAGAACAGCCAGAAGAAACGGTGAACTCCACGAGGATTGTTTTTATACCCTACGTTGGTCGCGTGTCCTATAAGATTGGCATGCTGCTCAAGAAACTGCAAATAAAAAGTGTCTTTCAGCCTCTACCGCGATTGCAAACTATACTGGGTTCCGTTAAGACAACGTGGGTCTAAGGAGACCAGGGGTATATAAAATCCCGTGCCAGTGAGGGAAATCATACACTGGACAGACGAGAAGCACTGTTAAGGATAGATGGCGTTGAACACAAACGTCATACCAGACTGGGTCAGCTAGAAAACTCTGTGGTGGCTGTACATTCTCTTGACACGGGACACGGCATAAACTACGGAGATCCTTTCGTCCGTTTCCACGTACTGGGACTATCATTAAAGAAGCAGTCGAAATATGCATAAGTAAAGACCTGGTTAATACAGACACGGGACTTTAACTCAGCGAGGCGTGGGAACCAGCATTAGCGGTATTAATGCATTTTCGATCGCAGACAAACGCATCCCGGTCAGCACAGACGGGGAATCTCAGTCCGCACACTTAAACTGGGCGCCAGCAATGTGCCCCCGCGGGCGCTGGGCGCAATTTGTGGCCGCGCTTTTCCCAGGTAGCGCATTCGAAGACCGTGTGACGCGTTTCTCCGGCCGGGGGCACGAAGTCACCACACTCCATGATGCGTCTACGATGACGTTACGGCCCCAACCCTTGGCGCCTGCGCTTTTCTAGCGAGTCAGCGTATACAGGGTGGTCCATTGATCGTGACCGGGCCAAATATCTCACGAAATAAGCACAAAAAGAAAAAATTACAAAGAACGAAACTCGTCTAGCTTGAAGGAGGAAACCAGATGGCGCAATGGTTGCCCCGCTAGATGGCGCTGCCATAGGTCAAACGAATATCAACAGCGTTTTTTTAAAACAGGAACCCCCATTTTTTATTACATATTCGTGTAGTACGTAAAGAAACATGAATGTTTTAGTTGGATCACATTTTTCGCTTTGTGACAGATGGCGCTGCAATAGTCACAAACATATCGCTCACAATTTTAGACGAACAGTTGGTAACGGGTAGGTTTTTTAAATTAAAATACAGAACATAGGTACGTTTGAAAATTTTATTTCGGTTGTTCCAATGTGATACATGTACCTTTGTGAACTTATCATTTCTGAGAACGCACGCCGGCCGCGGTGGTCTAGCGGTTCTAGGCGCTCAGTCCGGAACCGCGCGACTGCTACGGTCCCAGGTTCGAATCCTGCCTCGGGCATGGATGTGTGTGATGTCCTTAGGTTAGTTAGGTTTAAGTAGTTCTAAGTTCTAGGGGACTGATGACCACAGATGTTAAGTCCCATAGTGCTCAGAGCCATTTGAACCATTTGAGAATGCATGCTGTTACAGCGTGATTTCCTGTAAATACGACATTAATGCAATAAATGTTCAAAATGATGTCCGTCAACCTCAATGCATTTAGCAATACGTGTAACGACATTCCTCTCAAGAGCGAGCAGTTCGACTTCCGTCATGTTCACACATGCATTGACAATGCGCTGACGCATGTTGTCAGGCGTTGTCGGTGGATCACGATAGCAAACATCCTTCAATTCTCCCCACAGAAAGAAATCCGGCGACGTCAGATCCGGTGAACGTGCGGGCCATGGTATGGTGCTTCGACGACCAATCCACCTGTCATGAAATATGCCATTCAATACCGCTTCAACCGCACGCGAGCTATGTGCCGGACACCCGTCATGTTGGAAGTACATCGGCATTCTGTCATGCAGTGAAACATCTTGTAGTAACGTCGGTAGAACATTACGTAGGAAATAAGCATACATTGCATCATTTAGATTGCCATCGATAAAATGGGAGCCAATTATCCTTCCTTCCTCCCATAATGCCGCACCCGACAGGGTTGCTGATGTTCCACTTGTCGCAGCCATCGTGGATTTTCCGTTGCCCAATAGCGCAAATTATGCCGGTTTACGTTACCGCTGTTGCTGAATGACGCTTCGTCGCTAAATAGAAAGCGTGCAACAAATCTGTCATCGTCCCGTAATTTCTCTTGTGCCCAGAGGCAGAACTGTACACCAAGTTCAAAGTCATCGCCATGCAAGTCCTGGTGCATAGAAATATGGTACGGGTGCAATCGATGTTGATATAGCATTCTCAACACCGACGTTTTTGAGAATCCCGATTCTCGTGCAATTTGTCTGCTACTGATGTGCGGATTAGCCGCGACAGCAGCTAAAACACCTACTTGGGCATCATCATTTGTTGCACGTAGTGCTTCCTGGTGTTTCACATGTGGCTGAACACTTCCTGTTTCCTTACATAACGATCCAGCGAACGGTCTGGGCCTTGGATGATGTCGTCCAGGATACCGAGCAGCACACATAGCACTCGCCCGTTGGGCATTTTGATTACAATAGCCAAACATCAACAGGATATCGACCTTTTACGCAATTGGTAAACGGTCCATTTTAACATGGGTAATGTATCACGAAGCAAATACCGTCCGCACTTGCGGAATGTTACGTGATACCACGTACTTATACGTTTGTGACTATTACAGCGCGATCTGTCACAAGGCGAAAAAAGTGGTCCAACTAAAACATTCATATTTCTTTACGTACTACACGAATATGTAATAAAAATGGGGGTTCCTATTTTAAAAAAACGCAGTTGATATCCGTTTGACCTATGGCAGCGCCATCTAGCAGGCCAACCATAGCGCCATCTGATTTCCCCCTTCAAGCTAGACGAGTTTCGTTTTTTGTAGTTTTTTCGTTTGGTGCTTATTTCGTGAGGTATTTGGCCCGGTCATCATCAATGGACCACCCTGTATATAGGCGAGCCATTGAGCAACAAGTCTTTACCTCCATTATCTCCCCTTATTGTGCTTTCATGTCCCCCATTTTTATCGCCTTCCTATGTATTATTTTCTTCTGGTATTAGCTGTCATGTTAATTGGCTGAAGAGCGGCGGATTGTGCCGCTGACATCCTTCCCCTGCCCACATTAGGCAGGGGAATGAAATCACAATAAAGAAATAAAAATCAACAAGTCAGTAAGCACCTGAAGATAACGAGCAGCTGTCTCGTTGAAATACTGTGCAGTTTCCCCAACATTATCCGACGCGACGCCCGTGAACCGATGAAGCAGACATCCCATTCTCAACATATTTTTTTCAGCACTAGAAACTGTGCATATTGGAGTAATTAAGATGTAAATATGGCTTTCTGGAGCACTTCGCAATGGGTCCTCCATCTTGAGTGCTTTTCGATGTAGCACAACATTCCAATGACAGCAAGAATCATCAACTAAATGTGACAGATGCTCAGTAAAGGGGCTACTGGCTCTCTAAGGTGAACGCGATGATTTGTTTTTACAAAATGTGTAAAAAGCCGGTGTCCGGTATATTGCACGTCAGGTCTGAAAGGGTTAAATGTGTGCACCACATCTGGGTGTGGAGGGTGGACGCTTGGGGAAAAAGTAGGAAGGCTGATTGTGGCCATGCAGTTCCCTCCTTCGTATGTCCAAACGGAAGAGGGAACAGGCGATTTCTCTCTCTCTCTCTCTCTCTCTCTCTCTCTCTCTCTCTCTCTCTCTCTGCCCCCCCCCCTCTCTCTCTCTCTCTCTCTCTCTCTCTCTCTCGCTCTCTACCCCACTACGTGACAAGAAGCAACTACACGGTAGTTCACACAGTCACACCGATCCTTCCGCAGCATACTTCTACACTGCAAGATGGGAAATTGATTCTTAGTAATACTGTGCGGCATCTGTAGCGTTATTCTGGGAAAGGTGGCTTCTCCTGCTACGAGCATTGCTCCCTTTTCAGTCTGCAGACAGGTTGCACATGCCCAGTGTTTCCTGTCCAGTTTTTGAGGTGATATTTTCAGTGACCATCTCGTGATAGTTTGAAAACGATTGGATTAGTAAATGTAGCGCCTTGCTGCTGTTTGTCGTAAACAGCATATTGTAAAGCCGTGTAAATGTGTTGTAGTTACTTGGTGGTGAATTGATAAGTGACCACAGCGTTACCGCACTTCTCTCACTATTAACTGTATTACTGATAGACTGCGTAACACTCCTGTATTCAGGAATTGGCGTCACTTATAGAGCGGGATGCACATCCACATTATATCTTGCAAGGTGGATGTGGATGGAATGGAACTACAACAATAATGTACTGTAACGCATTGCTTGAATTTCATTGTAATTAAACAACTTCTAAATACCTAGGTAAGCTACAGGAGCCAATTTAAGCCTCTGAGCCTCCTCTGATGTTGGGAGAGCTGTGGCGGGGATGATGCATTTGATAATCCTCGTGCTGTGAAAGTATTCCAGCTATACAGGGTGGTCCATTTATCGTAACCGGGCCAAATATCTCACTAAATAAGCTTCAAACGAAAAACTACAAAGACGAAACTTGTCTAGCTTGAAGGGTGAAACCAGATGGCGCTATGGTTGGCCCGCTAGATGGCGCTGCCATTGGTCAAAGGGATATCAACTACGTTTTTTTTTAAATAGCAACCCCCATTTTTTATCACTTATTCGTGTAGTACGTAAAGATATATGAATGTTTTAGTTCGACCACTTTTTCGCTTTGTGATAGATGGCGCTGTAATAGTCACAAACATATGGCTCACAATTTTAGACGAACAGTTGGTAACATGTATGTTTTTCAAGTTAAAATACATAACGTACGTACGTTTGAACGCTTTATTTCGGTTGTTCCAATGTGATACGTGTACCTTTGCGAGCTTATCATTTCTGAGAACCCATGCTGTTACCGTGTGATTATCTGTAAATACCACATTAATGCAATAAATGCTCAAAATGATGTCCGTCAACCTCAATGCATTTGGCAATACGTATAACGACATTCCTCTCAACAGCGAGTAGTTCGCCTTCCGTAATGTTCACAAATGCATTGACAATGCGCTGACGCATGTTGTCAGGCGTTGTCAGTGGATCACGATAGCAAATATCCTTCAACTTTCCCTACAGAAAGAAATCCGGGGACGTCAGAACCGGTGAACGTGCGGGCGATGGTATGGTGCTTCGACGACCAATCAAAAAAATTGTTCAAATGGCTCTGAACACTCCGGGACTTAACTTCTGAGGGCATCAGTCCCCTAGAACTCAGAACTACTTAAACCTAAGTAACCTAAGGACATCACACACATACATGCCCGATCAGGATTCGAACTTGCGACGACCAATCCACTTGTCATGAAATATGCTATTCAATACCGCCACAACTGCACGCGAGCTGTGTGCCGGACATCCATCATGTTGGAAGTACATCGCCATTCTGTCATGCAGTGAAACATCTTGTAGTAACATCGGTAGAACATTTGGTAGGAAATCAGCATACATTGCACCATTTAGATTGCCATCGATAAAATGTGTGCCAATTATCCTTCCTCACATAATGCCGCACCCGCCAAGGTCGCTGATGTTCCACTTGTCGCAGCCATCGTGGATTTTCCGTTGCCCAATAGTGCACATTATGCCGGTGTACGTTACCGCTGTTGATGAATGACGCTTCTTCGCTAAATAGAACGCGTGAAAAAATCTGTCATCGTCCCGTAATTTCTCTTGTGTCCAGTGGCAGAACTATACACGACGTTCAAAGTCGTCGCCATGCTATTCCTGGTGCATAGAAATATGGTATGGGTGCAATCTACGTTGATGTAGCATTCTCAACACAGATGTTTTTGAGACTCCCGATTCTCGCGCAATTTGTCTGCTACTGATGTGCGTATTAGCCGCGACAGCAGCTAAAACAACCACTCGGTCATCATCATTTGTTTCAGGTCGTGGTTGACGTTCCACATGTGGCTGAACGCTTCCTGCTTCCTTAAATAATGGGTAATGTATCACGAAGCAAATACCGTCCGCACTGGCGGAATGTTACGTGATACCACGTACTTATACGTTTGTGACTATTACAGCGCCATCTATCACAAAGCGAAGGAAGTGGTTCGACTAAAACATTCATATTTCTTTACGTACTACACGAATATGTAATAAAAATGGGGTTTCGTACATTAAAAAAAACGAAGCTGATATCCGTTTGACCTACGGCAGCGCCATCTAGCGGGCCCACCATAGCTCCATCTGGTTTCCCCCTTCAAGCTAGACAAGTGTCGTTTTTTGTAGTTTTTTGTTTGACGCTTATTTCGTGAGATATTTGGCCCGGTCACGATCTCTGGACCACCCTCTAAATAGCGGAGACAATTAAATCGACGTTGTCGAATACACGTTGACAGCTTGTAACATATAGGGCAGACTCTTCACTGTGGTAGATATTTGACAGTGCCCGTTGCCGAGATTCTTAATTAATAGCTCATTTAACACCTGCAAGTAACTATTTACTTCATAAACGGGAAATAACTCCACTGTATAAACACGAATTTAGTGAAGCTATTTGGTCTCCTCACGTGAGAGGACTGGACAGGATGTGTCGGGAACGTGTAGTTCGTCTTCAAAATGAAATGCGAACAGCGCTTGTAGCGCGGGAATTTTCCTTTCCCGGAAGAACGCTACAGCTGCCGTACAGGATGACTAAGAATGAATTTCCCCTCTGGCAGCGTAGAACAGTAGAACAGTGTGCAGAGGTTTACGTAAATTCTGTCCGTATGCGTTTCTTGTGATAGTGTTATCAGTAACTCCTGTCTGTATTCCATGTAGTGAAAACTCACTTCTTCCCCGGCATGTCTGCGCACTGCGTAGCCAGTGATTTACAAGGCACGCTACGGAAGAGTTGGCACAACTTCCCGAAACACACTGTAGTTGCTTCTAGTGACGTAGTATGGCAGGGTAAGTGAAAAACTGCCAACTTGCTCTTCTGTTTGCAGACGTATGAAAGACCACACTCCGGCCACCTACCTTCCTTCTTGCTTCTATCCTATACCATTACACTGTCCGCCTTGTTTCACCTCCAAAACACAATTTATCAATTAACACGTCTCTGCTGAACGCAGACGTGGACACACATCTTTTACTATTAGTTATTAATCCACATCATTTAACAATAAAAACTAATTGTATACTATTTTTAACAATATACGAGTCTTCCATTTCCTGCAACGTGGAAACTGTTCTCCTAGTGAAAACATAAATTGTTTCATTTTTATAGGAAATATAATGAAGCCTAATTTTGTACTGTAAAAAATTTACGTTAGCAGTCGCGAATTTTGAGTTGTTCCAGAAAAACGTAATAAAGTGGCCTATAAACGCCCCCCCTCCCCAACCCCAGTTCCCCACGGTTACAATCCTAGTTCGCGTCAAAACGAATTTTGTCCCCTAATTTTCCTTCGTTGACTGAACTATCATTGGAACAGTCACATGCTTACCGAGGGATTTGAAATGGAACGACCACATACAACTAATCGCAGGAAAGGCAATTTTGGAATTTTAAACATTTTCATTGGCAAACTCCAGCAACCGCGCGTTAACTTATTTACAGGATGTATGTATAGCCACCTCCGTTGCACAAAATTATTGTCAGATTGACCATGGTTTCGACACCACTAAGGTGGTCTTCATCAGAATAAAAATTGCAAAGAATTACCTAGAAAATATAATGACATGGCTTGAAATACAATATACTTAATATGGTAACTTCCATCAAATGTACAGACAGTGTACTTACATGTAATCACACCATGGGTGAAAAACATCTGAGCAAAACTGCTGTCGTCAAATAGAAATTGTCACAAGAATAAAAATTAAAATTTAAAAATGTAACATGTTTGTCAAGTGGAATAAAATATTCCATCGAAATACAATGGCAGCTTCGAGGTCGCTTAGGACCAAGAACTGCATCAAACAGCCGCTACTTTCACACTAGACAGCTAACAGGCCAAGGCAGCCACGAGTTGGACACGAAAACAGATTCGCTCCATCTAGTTCAAACGGCTCTGAGCACTATGGGACTTAACATCGGAGGTCATCAATCCCCTAGAACTTAGAACTACTGAAACGTAACTAACCTAAGGATATCATACACATCCATGCCTGAGGCAGGATTCGAACCTACGACCGTAGCGGTCGCGCGGTTCGAGACTGAAGCGTCTAGAACCGCTTGGTCACAACGGCCGGCGCTCCATCTAGTAAGAACTGATCGAATTACAGACAAGAGCAAATGAGGCACTGCAACGATAATTTTAACCATTACAGGGAACAACAGGAACCACTGCATCAAAGTTACAGCATACCGTAACAGTCTTATTTTACAAAAGAAATACATTTAAAATAATGCACGGAGAAAACATTAAGTACTAGGAATTTGGCCAACCTTTCAGTATAACAATTTCACTGTCACCAGGTGTAGTAAGACTGGCATTCTCTTTGAGAATGCAGGAAAATTTATAGAAGACACTGTTTATTTTGAAGGTCAATATGTTTTAAAAAATGAGGAAAACTCGTATGATTCAGTGATTACTTCAATTTAAATCATAACTAATAAAGCAGAAATCTTTTCCGCGAAGCACGTATTCACTTCCCGCGAAAAACCAGTGTTCCGCTGAACACAGTTTGGGAAACCCTGCATTGGGTATGCTTCATATGGGTTGAGAAACAGTTGCTAGTACTGTAAATATGACAATATAAAATAGGAGGTAGTTATCGATTAAACTTACGTCTATGTCAACATCTCGTATGTATCAAACCCCTTCGAAAACTTGGTTTTAGAGGTTTGTCTGTCTAGTTATGCGTATTGCAGTACCGTACGTTACGTCTCTGCTTAAAATAAATAGAGAAAATAATTGTTGGAAACTACTATCGTAATATCCATCGGTGTTTCCTACACTTCTGGAGATTTGTTCGTCAGTTATCAAACTGGATTAACAGAAAAGCTTAGTCTAGTCAGAGAATGCCTGCGCGTTTCGTCACGGATTTGCTTTTCCAGCATGAGACCACCACATAAGTATTCTACAGCCGTCAGTAGGAAGCGCATTAGCGAAGACGCACTGTATAACGTACTCTCAATATTTCGAGAGAATGCATCTCGTTGCGACTGAAGAAACGTCGTACTTGCCCCATATTCACCTAGCGCATTGTCCACGATGGGGAAATAAAACGAAATCGGACTTACAGGGAATCACATTTCCCGCAATTTATCAACGAACAGAACAACAATAGGACGAAATGACACTCATACGTTATGCAAACTGCACCACACACAGCACAGCATTTTGACGAGTGTACAGGTAGACGTGATCAAAAAAAAAAAAAAAAAAAAAATTATGGAGCACGCAGAAGAAATGGTCGGATGCCAATGTACGTGTACATATCATGAGCGGGTATGTTAGTGATTATGAGCTGCAATTCTCTGAGCAAGTAGAGTGGCCACCAGAGTAGGTTAGTGTTATTGGTGTTGTTATCGGGCTCCATAGGGCATATGAGGGGCATCAGATTCTGAGTGGTCAGAGAACACGGAGATGCTACGTACTCGTGTGAGACGTGTTATCAGCAGCTGACAGAGTTTAAAAGGCATCATTGTGGGTTTCCATTAGGGCCACTGGCCGAATCCTGGAATACCCAAATCTGTGGAGCATCTAGAGGTGACAGTGACCCGATGTTGAACCGCATAGCAACTGAGGGTAGACTTACTCGTCGTCAAGGTTCGAGTTGAAAGCGTCTGACCACCACAATGAGGGGACAGCCATTTATCCACCAAGCAGATCGAAATCTGCGCCTGCCAATAGAGAACAAGTCATGGATTCTGAGTCATCTTGCACCAGTGGTCGAAGACCAGCAGCAGTTGGTCTAGAGGACTACTGTTCCACTCAAAGGCCGCCATCATGACCACTACACAGACGGTGGCACCTGTAGTGGTGCCGTGACAGAGAAGCACGGACTACTGGTTAATGTCATCGCATTGTGTTCAGCGATGAAACGCGGTTCTGCACTAACCCGAATGCTCATCGTCGGCGTGTATGGCTGCGACCTGGGTAGAGGCTCCATTCTTCCATTGTTTTGCAGAGGCACAGCGGTGTCACTCCTGTCGTCGTGGTATGGGAACTCTGGCGCCCCAACAGTACGTCCTCATGTGATACCTCACATGCGACAATGTCGTGGTGCTATTCGACAACAGGACAATGCTCGTCCACACACGGTGCGTTTCTCTGTGACGTTTCTGCCAGATGTTGAGGTAATCACGTGGCAAACAAATACCCTACATCAGTCCCCGATAAAACTTGTATGGGACCAGCTTGGACAACTGCTTCCCCATGCCAATATCCAGCATATCAAGTACTACACTACTGGCCATTAAAATTGCTACACCACGAAGATGACAGGAAGAAAATGCTGTGATATGCAAATGAATAGCTTTTCCGAGCACTCACACAAGGTTGACCACGGTGGCGACACCTACAATGTGCTGACAAGAGGAAAGTTTCTAACCGATTTCTCATACACAAACAGCAGTTGACCGGCGTTGCTTGGTGAAACGTTGTTGTGATGCCTCGTGTAAGGAGCAGAAATGCGTACCATCACGTTTCCGACTTTGATAAAAGTAGGATTGTAGCCCATCGCGATTGCGGTTTATCGTATCGCGACATTGCTCCTCGCGTTGGTCGAGATCCACTGACTGTTAGCAGAATATGGAATCGGTGGGTTCAGGAGGGTAATAGGGAACGCCTTGCTGGATCATAACGGCCTCGTATCACTAGCAGTCGAGTTGGCAGGCATCTTATCCACATGGCTGTAACGTATCATGCAGCCACGTCTCGGTCCATGAGTCAACAGATGGTGACGTTTGCAAGACAACAACCATCTGCACGAACAGTTCGACGACGTTTGCAGCAGCATGGACTATCAGCTCGGAGACCGTGGCTGCGGTTACCCTTGACGCTGCATCACAGACAGGAGCGCCTGCGATGGTGTACTCGACGACAAACGTGGGTGCACGAATGGCAAAACGTCATTTTTTCGGATGAATCCAGGTTCTGTTTACAGCATCATGATGGTTGCATCCGTGTTTGGCGACATCGCGATGAACCTACATTGGAAGCGTGTATTCGACATGGCCATGCTGGCGTATCACACCGGCGTGATTGTATGGGGTGCGATTGGTTACACGTCTCGGTCACCTCTTGTTCACATTGACGGCACTTTGAACAGTGGACGTTACATTTCAGATGTGTTACGACCCGTGGCTCTACCCTTCATTCGACCCCTGCGAACCCCTACATTTCAGCAGGATAATGCACGACCGCATGTTGCAGGTCCTGTACGGGCCTTTCTGGATACAGAAAATGTTCGACTGCTGCCCTGGCCAGCACATTCTACAGATCTCTCCCCAATTGAAAACGTCTGGTCAATGGTGGCCGAGCAACTGGCTCGTCACAATACGCCAGTCACTACTCTTGATGAACTGTGGTATCGTGTTGGAGCTGCATGGGCAGCTGTACCTGTACACGCCATCGAAGCTCTGTTTGACTCAAGCCCCACGCGTATCAAGGCCGTTATTACGGCTGGAGTTGGTTGTTCTGGGTACTGATTTCTCAAGATCTATGCACCCAAATTGCGTGAAAATGTATTCACATGTCAGTTCTAGTATAATATATTTGTCCAATGAATACCCGTTTATCATCTGCATTTCTTCTTGGTGTAGCAATTTTAATGGCCAGTAGTGTATTTACACAACTTGTGGAGTAAGTTGCGCCAAGTGAAGATACAACGACCTTGTGACATCCTTCTCAACCGGAACAGTGCATGCATCCAGGCCGGGGGGGGGGGGGGGGGGGGGGGACTTTTACTGCCACGTTTTTTTTTTCTTTTTTTGTCAATTTGAGTCGATTTTGTAATGAGAAAGCATCACATACCCTCTCAACGAGTGAAGTTTCATTTCGTTTCCTCCTCCACTTTTCGGTGCCCTACATTTTTCCTGGCACTGAATGTTAAAACATATAAGCAACTTACATTAGTTAATTTAGAGGCAAATAAAGTAACTGATGCAGAAACATAATCACAAAAAAGTAACACTCCACAATTTTGATGGCCACGGCGTGCAAAGAAGTGCTAAAATTTAAAGCAAAGAAACGCAGACCGAAGAAAATTCGAAGATCGGAAAACGAGATACACTTATGGAGGAAAAAAAAGAAAACAGGTCCAGCAAAGACGAAACGTGCAAATGAAGAGAGAAAATCTGAATTTTTATTATCAGAATCTGAATCAGAGATGGATTTCGTCAACTTGTGTGGCAACAGTGAAGCAAATTATAAGGATGCTGATTCGAAACAGACGTTTGTTTAATGTGTGTGTATGATATTTGAGAAAACATGGAAAAATTTATTATAGATACGTATCTTCCTCGCACTGGAGTCATTCAGGGTGTAGTGGTTGAGATAGTAAGTATAATTATTTGTTCGATGTGTGTTAACGCAGCCGGCCGAAGTGGCCGTGCGGTTCTAGGCGCTGCAGTCTGGAACCGCGAGACCGCTACGGTCGCAGGTTCGAATCATGCCTCGGGCATGGATGTTTGTGGTGTCCTTAGGTTAGTTAGGTTTAGCTAGTTCTAAGTTCTAGGGGACTAATGACCTCAGAAGTTGAGTCCCATAGTGCTCAGAGCCATTTGAACCCTTGTTATGTTAACGCAAACAGTGAATTTCTAAATTTTTAATTGAACTTGTTCACTGCTGGAACTTACGCTTCATTTAGATAGTTTATACTGATATGTTATATTTTTAGAGTAAGTCTAATTTAAATCATTTAGCACCACGCTAAAGCAAAATTAAATTCTAAAGGAAACTTCATGAAACAGAAAATTAAACGTGTTACGATGCTTTATTTTAGCCCATTTGATGCGTCATATTTCCGCCATGTTCAGGTAGAATGTCACATGCAAAAACTAGGGTAGATGTGGTGACATAAAAATTACGCATCCAAATGTCAGTTTAACTTAGTGCTGATTGTAAGTATTGGGTGCCTGGATGAAAGTTTACGAACAAACTCCATGACGAACTAATATAATCTTATGACTAATAATGGATGTTTCTTAAGCATGCTACATTTCTCCATCCTTCACTATGCTTAATCAAATATTATTTTTTTAATACGTCTGTCAGTTCAAAATTTTTTTGTATAACACGAGAATACGTTCTCCTACACTGGTCAGCCAGTTCATTATGACCACCGACATGTCATCGATATAAACCGGTCCAGGCGACAGCAATGTCACCTGGCGAGGAATGACTGCTAGTCAGACACACGCACGGCGCAGTACGAGTACTATCAACGAGTGTGCTGCCCGTCTGTAGAATGGAGAAGGCGCGCGTTCTATCAGGCGTTCTATCGGACGCCGTATTCTGAGCAGACTGGTAAAACAGGACAGGCGGAGAACTGTGGCGTAACTAACATCAGACTTTCATACTGTGCTGAGTACAAGTGTGTCTGAACACGCGGTGCATAGAACACTCCGCCGGGTGGAGTGGCCGAGAGGTTCTAGGCGCTACAGTCTGGAACCGCGCGACCGCTACGGTCGCAGGTTCGAATCCTGCCTCTGGCATGGATGTGTGTGATGTCCTTAGGTTAGTTAGGATTAAGTAGTTCTAAGTTCTTGGTGACTGATGACCTCAGAAGTTAAGTCCCATACTGCTCAGAGCCATTTTGAACCGAACACTCCAAGTAACGGGCCTCCGCAACCGACGACCCACGCATGTGCCAATGTTAACGCCACGACATCGGTAACTACGACTGAAATGGGCATGTGACCATCGGCGCAGTGGCACAGTGTTGCATAGTCTGCTGAATTCCTATACCTTCTTCATCATGCAGATGGGAGGGCGCGAATCCGTCGTCTTCCAGGGAACACCTGTACTGCGGGACAGAGACAAGCTCAAGGTGAACATTCACGTGGACACCCATGGTTCCAGTGGAGCTTGTAGAAGGCTTGTGACTTCCCTTAAGAAATCGTGTGGTAAAAGGACATCGATTACTGGAGCACATTACAAAAATTAGACATGTTGCTGAAGTCACGTAATAGTATTAAGTTTATTTGCTAACATACTTGGGTTAAACAATGGGTCAACGTGATCTTAGAAGTTTGTAAATATGTTACGATGACTTCTTAACACCTTCCCTTCCTCAGAAGTATGAGGCCTAATCAAAAGCCGTTTTTACTACTCTGTACTGCCAAATTTCCAGTCACGAGGTAAGAAAGAGTGCTATTATTTAAGATATCAGTGCAAAATTTTGCGAAATCTTCCGGTAACTGCAAAGCTACACCCCTTAGGTGTCGAGCAGGTGGTAGATGGTCAGTACCTACACGGACAGTTTTGCCACAATTGTGAAGCGGACTGCGTTACGCCGCAAGTGACCTCTATGTACGGACATAGGTCCGCTTCCAGGTGCACGTCACCTTCATCCAAGATCCAATTAAGCACATGACTCACCTAATTTTTGCCCAAACCAAGTGTATATACAGGGTGGTCCACTGATAGCGACCGAGCCAAATATCTCACGAAATAGGCATCAAACGAAAAAAACTACAAAGAACGAAACTCGCCTGCTTGAAGGGGGAAACCAGATGGCGCTATGGTTGGCCCGCTAGATGACGCTGCCATAGGTCAAACGGATATCAACTGCGTTTTTTTAAAATAGGAACCCCCATTTTTATTACATATTCGTGTAGTACGTAAAGAAAGATGAATGTTTTAGTTGGACCACTTTTTTCGCCTTGTGACAGATAGCGCTGTAATAGTCACAAACGTATAAGTACGTGGTATCACGTAACATTCCGCCAGTGCGGTCGGTATTTGCTTCCAGATACATTATCAGAATTAAAATGGAGAGTTTACCAATTGCGGAAAAGGTCGATATCGTGTTTATGTATGGCTATTGCGATCAAAATGCCCAACGGGCGTGTGCTATGTATGCTGCACGGTATCCTCGACGACATCATCCAAGTGTCCGGACCGTTCGCCGGATAGTTACGTTATTTAAGGAAACAGGAAATATTCAACCGCATGTGAAACGTCAACCACGACCTGCAACAAATGATGATGCCCAAGTAGGTGTTTTAGCTGCTATCGCGGCTAATCCGCACATCAGTAGCAGACAAATTGTGCGAGAATCGGGAATCTCAAAAACTTCGGTGTTGAGAATGCTACATCAACATCGATTCCTCCCGTACTATACCTCTATGCACCAGGAATTGCATGGCGACGACTTTGAACGTCGTGTACGGATCTGACACTGGGCACAAGAGAAATTACGGGACGATGACAGATTTTTTGCACGCGTTATATTTAGTGGCCAAGCGTCATTCACCAACAGCGGTAACGTAAAACGGCATAATATGCACTATTGGCCAACGGAAAATCCACGATGGCTGCGACAAGTGGAACATCAGCGACCTTGGCGGGTTAATGTATGGTGTGGCATTATGGGAGGAAGGATAATTGGCCCCATTTTATCGATGGCAATCTAAATGGTGCAATGTATGCTGATTTCCTACATAATGTTCTACCGATGTTACTACAAGGTATTTCAGTGCATGACAGAATGGCGATGTACTTCCAACATGATGGATGTCCGGCACATAGCTCGCGTGCAGTTGTGGCGGTATTGAATAGCATATTTCATGACAGGTGGATTGGTCGTCGAAGCACCGTACCATGGCCCACACGTTCATCGGATCTGACGTCCCCGGATTTCTTTCTGTGGGGAAAGCTGAAGGATATTTGCTATCGTGATCCTCCGCCAAGGCCTGAGATGCGTCAGCGCATTGTCAATGCACGTGCGAACATTACGGAAGGCGAACTACTCGCTGTTGAGAGGAATGTCGTTACACGTATTGCCAAATGCATTGAGGTTGACGGACATCATTTTGAGCATTTATATCATTAATGTGGTATTTATAGGTAATCACGCTGTAACAGCATGCGTTTTCAGAAATGATAAGTTCACAAAGGTACATGTATCACATTGGAACAACCGAAATAAAATGTTCAAACGTACCTACGTTCTGTATTTTAATTTAAAAAACCTACCAGTTACCGACTGTTCGTCTAAAATTGTGAGCCATGTGTTTGTGACTATTACAGCGCCAACTTTCACAAAGCGGTCCAACTAAAACATTAATATTTCTTTACGTCCTACACGAATATGTAATAAGAAATGGGGGTTCCTATCTAAAAAAACGCAGTTGATATCCGTTTGACCTATGGCAGCGCCATCTAGCGGGCCAACCATAGCGCCATCTGGTTTCCGCCTTCAAGGTAGACAAGTTTAGTTGTTTGTAGTTTTTTCGTTTGATGCCTATTTCGTGAGATATTTGTCTCGGTGACTATCAATGGACCACCCTGTATATATATCACTCTTTGATGTGGAGAAGGATATACGAAGGGCGTTCAGTAAGTAATGCAAGGCACTTTTCTCCTCACCCAGTATCGGTTGAAAAATATGCAGTATTTGTTGTGGGACATAACAGAATATTCCAGCTTCAGTCCCTATATTTCCCGAATAGGTGCTGGCGTTACATGTAGCCTTCAAAATGGCGTCTGTAATGGGGTACGGTCGAAACAGAGAGCTGTCACGGAGTTTCTTTTGGAGGAAAACCAGAGCATGGGAGATATTCGTTGGCGGTTGCAGAGTGTCTACGAAGACCTGGCACTGAACAAAAGCACTGCGAGTCCTTGGGCGAGGTGTCATCATCACAACAAGGCGGCGCAAACTTGGCCGATCTCCCGTGTGCCAGTCAGCAGCAGAGAGCTATGATTCCTGCGATGTTGGATAGTACGGATACTCTCATTAGAGGTGACTGAAGGATCACAGTCAAACACCTCGCTGCTCAATTGGGCGTGTCTCTTGTAGTGCTGATACACTCGTCCACTAGTTGGGGTAATCAACCGCGTGTGCCCGCTAGGTTCCTCGCCGCGTAACGGAAGGTCATAAAGAGCAACGAAGGACCATCTTTGAGGAATTGCTTGCGCATTACGAGTCTGATCGTGACAACATTTTTTTTTCTAACATTTTCACAGGTGATGATACATGGGTTCATCACTTTGAATCGGAATTGGCGCTACACCCTCTCCTCCACAGAAAGAGCTCCAAACCGTATTCTCAGCTGATAAAGTCAAGGACTCTGAACGTGGTATTCTGTTTGATTTCCTCCCTGATGGTGCACCGATCAACATTGAAGGAAAATGAATGAACGGCTTCAGCGTGTTTGTCGCCACAAAAATGCAAACAAGCTTCTCCTTGTCCATGACAACGCAAGGCTTCACACAAGTGTGAACTGTTCTTCCTTATTCACCCTACAGCCCGGATCTCGCACCTTCCGACTTCCATCTGTTTTGTCCAATGAGGAATGCACTCCGTGTGAAGCAGTACATAGATGATGGGGAGGTTAGTGATGCAGCAAGGCATTGGCTCCGACGTTAACCAGTAGAGTGGTACTCAGTGAGCACACATGTCCTTCTGGTGATGAGGCGTTAGGCAGTCGCATTGGACGGAGATTATGTTGAAAAATATGGTTTTGTAGCCGAAAGAGTGGATAACGATATGGTGTGTTGCAATCCTGAATAAGACCAACCTGCTTTCAGAAAAAAAAGTGTTGCATTACTTATTGAACACCCCTCGTAAGTGCAATTTCTACAACTTATATCCTTCCGCCTGAAGGCTTTTTATATTTGGACATATTTATCCCAAGTGAAAAATGAAGTAATCTGCAACTTAAAGTATTCGAAATCGGCTATCGCTGAAATAAATTTGTCAGTGTTCACCGTAAGACAGCCTAAATCTCCCATTTTCCCCGTATTTTGATTATTTTTGACCAAAAATGAGCGATAAATTCTATGAATAAAACAGTCCTGATCACATTTTTCTTTAACTGTTCTAAAGGAATTCGACCGAAATTTCGTGCCTAAAAATTATCTGATGATGGCCTGGTAGGCAGGAACCGATAGTACGTTAAACAATAATGTGATCAAGACCTTTTAAAATTTTATCCGTAAAAAATGTTTGGTGAAACACTGTGACTTTAAAACATTGGGTTAATTTATAAAATAACTTTACCTTCTACCAGTCACTATTTTATTTTTATTTATATTTTCATGACAGCTTTTTAGGAAATGATTAGTATTTTCAAGTGCTTTTTTCATGTATTACCCTATTATTCGTCATGTTTTAGATGTGTTAGGCGCTTCACTGTTCTGTTGTCTTTACTATAATATACATAAAATCGTGCAGTTCTGTAAATAATGACTGGCGAATTTCATAAAGAAATGTTATTTGTGTAAAATGACGAGGCAGTACACCTGGAAGGGTTTGAGTGAAACTGACACCCTCTGCGGAAGCCTACGTATTTAGACGGGTATACGTCAACCACTTTGGACAGTGGTTAAGAAACAGCGGCTGTTTATGACGTAAAGTGTACAATTATCTTTATTAGTCACTTTTATTTTCTTCCACGACACTTTCCTGAGTCTTACACCTTCATCTTATGATGGATCATTAGACTACATTACAAATTTGTAATGTAGGCAGGAACCGATAGTACGTTAAACAATAATGTGATCAAGACTTTTTAAAATTTTATCCGTAAAAAATGTTTGGTGAAAGACGGCGACTTTAAAACATTGGGTTAATTTATAAAATAACTTTACCTTCCACCAGTCACTATTTTATTTTTATTTATATTTTCCATGACAGCTTTTTAGGAAATGATTACAAATTTGCTAAATCCAGAGAGCTGTCTGTTCTGAAGTTCATTTCGAGAATATTCTAGCAAAAAGCACTCGGAGGATCGTTATAAATATAGACTGTCGTCGTTACATGGCACCCAGACACGAAACAATGGCACAAGATGTGTATAGACTAAGTTCTTATTTCATGTCTGGGTGTCCCATGATAACTTACGAGGGGACCTGAAATACTAAGCTACACATGTCGTTGCAAGCTAAGATCATAGCGCAAAAAGAAAGCAGCATTGTCAGCAGAGGGTACATTCTGTGTTTCCTGCAGACGCAGTTATGCTGTGGTACAGATAGCAGATGCATCACGGTGTAAGGGTCAAATGGCGCACCAAGTGGAAACCCGCTCCAAAGTTGAAGTACACGGGAAAGTGCGATTCTTTGGGCAAAACGTCTAAACTGCACATAGATTCACCGTGAAACTCTGCTGGTATATTGAACAATTGCAGCGTCGTGTCCAGTTGTAGTGAAATCGTGCAAAGTGTAAATAAAAAGAAAATCGTGACTGGTAGCAGAAGACGTTATTTTACAGCTAAACCCACTGCTTTTACGGTGGTATTTACAGTCCATTTGTAATGGGTAAAATTAAAAAAGCTCTTGATTATATTTTTATATAATTGCTACTATCTCTTTCCGTGACGAGAACAACTACTCCACTGTGAAATTCCTAAATACTTTTGGGTGAAGATGGATCGTCCCCTCACATTCAAAGCCCACTGTGAAGAAACGAGCCTCAGTAAAAGCGCGGAACAACATCATACGCAAATTCACGGGAACCACCTGGGGTGCCCAGCCAAAAGTGCTTAGAACATCTGCCTTGGCACTATGTTCTCCGCTGCAGAATACGCAGAACCCGTCTGACAAAACTCTGCACATGCTAAAAATGTAGATACAGCCCTGAACGAGACAGGACGCATTGTTACAGGCTGCTTACGACCTACTCCTGTCAATAAACTGTACCAAAGAAATCGACCATAGACATCCTTTGTTCGGACATGACCCTCAACAGAAAACTATGACAATTCGTTCTTCTCCCAGAACTCGCAGAGAGGAGCTTTGGCGAGCCTCCCAATCACACAACGGTCAAGGAGGAAATAGCCGAAGGTTCACACCTTCATACGTGAGCTGGAAGACTTTGAACAGACTGGGGGTTGGGGTGTCAAGGTGCAAAGCCAACCTCAGGAAGTGGGGCTTCAGTAATAAGAGGGAAACTTGTCAGTGTGGTGACGTACAGGACGAACAACATCTGCTAGTCTGCAGGAACCTACCGGTTGCATGCACTATCTGTGATCTTGCTGCAGCCAGCGAAACGCTGTGATAACCGCCGAATACTGGGCCCTTCAAAAAATATAATCATCTTGCTGCTCGTTTATCTGCTGCTTCTTTGTATATATTATTGAATCTGTGTCATAAATACTACTGTACATATTTAATTTTGCAAATTTGTTATTTGAATCAATACTTATTAGTTTTTGTAATTATTTTATGTCCTGGACTCGAAAAATAAATAAAAAATAAAATATCTTTCCGTGTAACTAGGTTATCCTCAGATAATTTTCAGGCAGGAAATTTCGGTCGAACTCGGCTATAGCTGTCCAATACAAACGTGATCAGGATTGTTTTGTTCATGAAATATATCGCTCTCTTTCGGTCAAAAAGAGTCCAAATTTAGGGAAAATGAGGCAGTTAGGCTCACTTAACAATGAATAGTTACAACTTTATTTGAACGAAAGCCAATTTCGAACATTTGACCAAGGTCCCAAAGGTGGAGGAACTTCTATCGACGAGGAACTGAACGATTGGTACGACGTTCGGATTGTTGTTTACAGATACCTGGTGACTGTAGTGAAAAACAGTATCTGAATCTGTGTCATTTTGATGTGTATGCAGCTTTCAATAAAATTTATTTGGCCTGGCATAATAATGTGTAACTTGCGTTTTGAAGTCCTGTCGTATATTTACATCGACCCACAAGTTTATTTTGATGGAATACCTGCGAAATAAAGTTCGAAAAAGACAAGTGTATGCTTTCGCCAAATGAAACTGTAGTTAATTCACTTACCTACGTGGATAGTGAAAGTGTAGAACCGCATAATGAAGGAAAATAAAAGTGACTGGCCAAGTTATTTGTTTAATTTATCATTTTAGTTTATCATTTAAATAAACAGGTGTTTGCAAGTAATCGTACCTTCCGTGGATAAATGCACACAAGCTTCGTTCTCGTACTGATAAGATCAATTATTGTACGCAATGCACACCATAGATCATTTCCGACCACAACAAACATGACTGGATGCCATACAACGTCCTTCAATTCTAGCCCTCTGAAGACAGGCATAGTTACGCGAAACCACAGATTTCTGGAATTTCAAAATGAAGTTCGAAGCAGACAGCTGGCTAAATTGGTGAAATAAAATTGTAATATAATCCACTGACTCAGTTGGAAATAACTGTGTAAGCCCTAGAACGATGCAGTGAAGGAAAATAAAAGTGACTGATGAATATATTTATTTCATTATCATTTATGTGCATACATAATTGCAAATAATCGTATCTTCTGTGAATAAATACACACAAGCTTCATTCTTGTACAAAAAGATGCAGAATAATACTGTACGCTACGCACATTGTATACCACAACAAACTTGACAGGTTTTCGTACCGCTTCTGAAGATAGGCACAGTTGCCCGAAACAGGTATCGGCAATGAACAACGTGCATTACGTATAGGTTAAGAGGAGGAGGGAGGGGAGTCTGGCCGTGTGGCTACCTTGTTGACGTCCGCTCGTGGCTGCTGCGGCGGCGGAGGCGGCGGCGGCTGGGGCGCTGTCGCGTGTTCTGCGTCGACCATGGCCCGTAGCGCAGGGCCGGCTGTTGCGCGGCTACTGGCCGCTGCCCGCGCGGCCCGGCGCTGGCCGCGCTCCACACTCCCCCCACCCCCACCCCCACCCCCTCCCTAAATCAATGCGCGCGTGCGTACGGTACGCCAGGGCCGACGCCCCGCCTCCCGGCCACCCGTGCCGGCTGCGCACCTCTCCGGATAACGATATCAAACAGCGGGCCGCAGCCGCTGCAGCCGCGACAGGTGTTTGGGCTAGCAGCGCCGCATGGCCCGGCCTGGTGCGCCGTGTTCCAGTTTATACTCACCCGCTTCCGGCAACACGCCGCCCGCCCGCACTTCCCCACTGCCCGCAACTACGGTTCTTTGCTCTCTTGTCCGATCTCTGACAAAAAAAAAAAGAAAACCACCCAGAAGACGAGGACGAAACGAAATGAACTTTCACGGGTGACAGGGTATGTGGTACTACAATCTAAGACAAAAAGAAAAAGGCCAGGTGCGAGTCTTACTCCTCAGTGAAATTAATTACGTAGAGGTAGGGGTGTAAATGTGGAAGCGTGTGGGTAATGTGGAAACGTCTAGTATCTGGCCTGCAGAGTGCTGCACTGTAGCGGGGCAGCCAGAAATTGTTGCAATAGTTCCTATTTGTCACGGTAGAGGGTTAGCAGTCAGTTGAGCAACAGACACCGTGACAATGATGCAGTTTATGTTCGCGCATTTTCTAAATCTTTTTCGAGGTAAGTTTTGGTATTACATTTATCTACATACTTTGCAGTTATATTTCCTTTACGTCTGATAGCTTATAAAGGGAGGTGCATAGAAGGTTTTAGCATTCGTTTGTCTACCTTAAATGGATAGTTGCTTAATGTAATCTACCGAAATTTAAAATGGCCATTGTGTAGGTAATGTGGAAGCATACATACGATGGCATTGTGGAAACGTTTCCACAATACCAACATCAAAAACATTACTTCCAATACGTTTTGCGTCTGTTTCTAGATGCCACGAAAGCTAGCTGATCGGAAACCAAGAGCTATTGTGAAGAAGTGGGATACTGGAATCATGATTAAGGCTATAATAGCCTTAAAGGAAAAGCAGATGGAGCTAAGAAGAGCAGTAAAAGCTTTCAGTGTACCTCAGACGACACTTCACAGGGTTGTGCATAGTGATATGTCACCTGAAGAACGTGTTTCATTGAGACTTGGACGTAAGCCTGTACTACCTGATGCTATTGAGAAACAGTTGGTACAGTATCTCATTGAAATGGATAATCACTTCTATAGCCTTACCAGATTAGATGTCAAGACAGAGGCATATCAGCTTGCGGAAAGAAATAATATTAATCATCCTTTTACTTCAAATGCTGCAGGTAGAGCTTTGTTTGACCATTTTCTTAGACGACACAGAAATAAACTCACAATCCACAAACCTATGTGGACCTCATTCTCGAGAGCAAACGGGTTCAACAAAGAAGCTGTAGACAAGTTTTTCATATTTTGGAAGCTGAGTACAGTAAACACTCCTTAAGTTACCTGAGGATTCAGATGAAGAGCCCAATGCACCAACTGGCTCTTCAGGCGAGTCAGATTTGGATCTCCCAGTTGGGGAAGGAAAACCTACTGAAGAAGATGCCATTTGTATTTTTTGTGGAGGCGCATTTTCCAAAGACGTTCGGGGAGAATTGTGGATTAAGTGTGTGGTGTGCGTGAGTAGTGGAGTCACTCTTTGTGAGCCATAAATGAAGGAGATATTTACATATGCGATTTTTGCAAGTGAACTTCGCTTATGAAGCACTTTTCTATTACAGTTGCGTTTAAAAATATTTTTGTGTAATTTAGATTTTGTATAAAATAAAGTAGTTCCCAAAATTTTTAATAGTTTTCGTTTGAAGTAGTCAGTTTCCCACAAATTTAAGGCGTTTCCACATTATCCGCACTTCTTGAAAAAGTATGAGTTGTTGTGCAAGCAGAAAATGTTTTTTAATTTTTAACATATTTAGTTTTTGTGTTTCATAGTATTACATTCATTGCTAAAACATTATGAATTAGCTTTGGCTAATTTTGGAAGCTGAAAGAGACGTAATCATTTCTTTTATACAGCAAAAACTAACTGGGTTTCCACATTTGGACCCCTACCTCTATATAGAAACTTCATCATTTCCGCGGATCGAGAATCTCGAGCATTTTCTCCTGTTATCGACACTGATACTGGCAAGATATCGGTCCCTGGAATTCCAAACCTTCAGAGGACATTTTAATTTTAATGTTGGAAATCGGATAACAAATGAAAAAAGAAATATTTTTCCCTGTGATATAATTACAATTTTACAATTTTCGGATTTTTCTCCTTTAGTTGTACTGTGAAACCTCGATTCTTCCCAAATTTCATGATACTGTGCCAACGAGAAATACCCCTTAGGTTTCCATGAGTGAGTTTGCGATTATCAAAATACAGAGAGACAATTATTGAACTATATGAAAAAAAACGTAAATTTGTTACAAACTACGGCGTGCACACGCTTAACTCAATATGAAAACGTGACTACAGATATTCGGATTTAGGTTACGGCATGTTCGATATGCCTGCCATCATTGGCGATGACGTGGCAGAGACGAGCAGCGAATTTCTGCAAGACCCGTCGAAACATCGACGCTGTCGATGACCTCCTGAATGGCTGTTTTCAGCTCGGAAATAGTTTTTGGCGTTACTTCTATAAACCTCGTCTTTAATATGGCGCCACAAAAAAAGTCGCATGTGTTCAGATCCGGAGAAAATGACGGCCAATCGAGTCCCATGCCAGTGATCTCTTGTTACCTCAGAGCCAGAATGCGGTCCCCAAAGTGCTCCTCCAAGACATCAAACACTCTCCTGCTTCGATGGGGTCGATCTCGGTCTTGCCTGAACACATCTTCTCCAAATCAGGGTCACTTTGGACAATGGGGATGAAATCCTCTTCCAAAATCTTCACGTACCGTTCTGTAGTCACCGTGTCATCAAGGAATATCGCACCGATTATTCCGTCACTGGACACTGCACACCACACGGTCACCCGTTGAGCGTGAAGAGGCTTCTCGATCGCCAAATGCGGTTTCTCATTTCCCCAAATGCGCCAATTTTGTTTATTAGCGCACCCGTCCAAATGAAAGTCGGCTTCGTAGCTAAACCATGAATGCATGCGCATACTAATTGCTATCATTCCCCGCGGCCAACTGCGCAGTTTGAACGTGCTAACGCAAACCGTTCAGAAGTTATGACGAGTTTATTTCATACAGTTCAACAATTATCACTCTGTATGTGACCTAAATGGGCGTATCTTTTGACCGCACTGACTTACAAGCTTCAACTTTTTTTACACCGCCACGAATTGAGCAAGTCAGTAACAAGTCAGTACACCTCTGGAGTTATTCGGCTTGGCATTCACTGTAGGAGTTGTTGAATGTCCTCCTGAGGAATGTCGTGCCAGATTCTGTCCAACAGGCGCGATCCACCGTCAAAATTCCGAGATTGTTGCGGAGTCCTGCCCATAACGCTTCAAACGTTTTCAATTGGGCAGAGATTCGGCGAACTTTCTGCCCAAGGTGAGGGTTACCAAGCACGGAGGCAAGCAGTAGAAACTCTTGCTGTTTGTGGGCGGGCATTATCTTGCTGAAATGTAGCGCCAGGATGTCTTGCCGTGAAGCACAGCAAAACGAGGCATAGAATATCGTCGACGGGCCGCTGTGCTGTAATGATGCCTCGGATGACCCCAAAGGTGTCCTGCTATGAAAAGAAATGCCACCCTAGGCCATCACCCCGGGTTGTATGGCAGACGACACTCACGTTGCTATCCCACCACTGTCGGGGACGTCTCCAAACACGTCTTCGGCCTGGAATCTCTTTGAATTGTCTTCAGTGACTCTAATGTCCTTCGAATTAATATAGAAGTGACACATTACAACAAGAAAAACATTTTTCTCAATCTAGGAAATTGTTCCCTACAATATAGCCAAATGTAAATATTGACAAATTACGACCAGTTCCCACAACGATGTTGTACCACAAATGTAAACAATGTTTCTAACATAATTAAACCGTACTGTATTACAGAAATTAATCTCCTACTTGCAGTTAATGTGCTATGTTTACGAAAAAGGAAATAGACAATAGAGTTAAAAAATGAAAACTAGAGTACACGGCTAAAACAACAGCCATAACGGAAGAATATAAACCGTAATTAGAAAAAGAAGAAACCATTGTGGGCTTCAAGCACGTTGTATGGAAAAATTGGCTACGACTGGAGAATAACAATACAGATTGGCAATGCAAGTTTGTGATGGCTTAGAGTCTCATGGAAGTTTTCTGTATTAAAAGATACAAGAAATTTTTTTCTGAAACTCCATTTACGTTTGAATCTGCTTAAAAAAGATGATTACATTCTGTATAAATATGACGGACTTGATAGAGTGCACCTAGCAACAGAACTGCCATTTGCGGAGTTTAAAACAACTATAACGGGAATCCGTTTGAAAAAGTTGTAAACCTTAAGTTCTAGGGTATACAGAGATTTGGAGCAAGAATTTGGAGCAGAAGAGTTGCCAGTACACACCTAAGGTGATTTGTAGAGCTTTAACAATAGTATTATGCAGGAAATAAAATTTACAAATGCTCTCAGCTAGAGAAATTGCGGGAAAGAACAGAGCTAATTGTTAAAGCAATAAAAGACACATATTTCAGGAAAAAAGCAGGTATGTTTTAGAAGTCGAGAATATGCCATCTATTGATCAATTTACCGGTTCAGACGTAGATTTTTTAAAAATTGAGCTGGATGTTTTAAATCTACACGAAACAAAAATAGAGAATGCGTTTTCTTTCAGAGTGCAAATGAATATGCAAAGTTAATAATAAAACTTCTTGCACGAGAATATTTGCTGTCTTATTCCCTGCCCTACCCAGAGAACCCTAAATATTCGCGTATTTACGATGATCTACATCTGTTTCTTTTGGATTGGGGAAGTGGGTAGCTGAGTGAGCTTGACAAGTAGTTGGAAGTATGTCGTTCCTTACCTATATGAACAGAAAGTGAATGATGATGCTCATGCAATTGCGCTTATAATAAGAAAAAAAGTTGGATAGAGAGCCTGATTCCTATTAGTCCTGGGTATGTGTGATCTTGTCTTAGATCGTCGTGTGTCCCAACACTGGCATACTAGTGCGGCGACTTTACCGCACGTGCGGATATACTTGAGATAAGAAGAAAAAGGGGCTCTGTCGCAGTAAGGCCTTGTGTATCAGTGGCTTTGATTTTGGCACCCGTACTGGCTCTGTTACGCTGCTAAGTCTGATGCTGCTTCCTTGCTTCCTTTTACTAATTATGATTGGTCGATTGAGGAATCATAACTGTAGAAGGGAAACTGGACACAGGAGAAAGAGCTATGTAGCACTCTTGCTAACACTGAATGATCGAACCTTGTGTCACCGACCTCTCGACAAGTCAGTACATAGCAGATCAATAAGTGTGTATAACATACGGGATGATAGAGATAAGCAGTTTTCCTCTGTAACTCATAAAATAGTAAATGGAAGAAATATTTATTTAGAGAGGTAAATGCAAGAAACATTACTTTTACTGCGGAGTTACGATCGTAGTTTATTGATTTACCAGTAATCCCTAGTTACTATTCTTCAGCCAATCGAACTCATACGTGTAGAAGAGCTTCTAACGTCTAATTGCTTTAAAAATGACAATGCGTGAAATATTTGACATTAAACAATGTAAGTTCTTCATGGTTGTTGAAGCAATACAGTTACGTTGGTTTTATGAAATTCATATTATTTCACCAACAGACAAAATAAAAAGTGAAAACCAGAACTGGTATACCAAAGAAGTTTGAATGTATACGGAATTTAAAATTTGTTAGCAGTCGCTAAGAGTTATCATTCTCATGTAATGGGTGAATAGCAGCACCAAGAATGAGTTGTGCGACATAAACAAAGTTGGTTATACCAGATCGGGATGATGGAGGAGATAGAGAAGATCCAAAGAAGAGTGGCGCGTTTCGTCACAGGGTTATTTGGTAACCGTGATAGCGTTACGGAGATGTTTAGCAAACTCAAGTGGCAGACTCTGCAAGAGAGGCGCTCTGCATGGCGGTGTAGCTTGCTGTCCAGGTTTCGAGAGGGTGCGTTTCTGGATGAGGTATCGAATATATTGCGTACCCCTACTTATACCTTGCGAGGAGATCACGAATGTAAAATTAGAGAGATTCGAGTGCTTACGGAGGCTCTCAGACAGTCGTTCTTCCCGCGAACCATACGCGACTGGAACAGAAAAGGGAGGTAATGACCGTGGCACGTAAAGTGCCCTCCGCCACACACCGTTAGGTGGCTTGCGGAGTATAAATGTAGATGTAGATGTAGGTCGGCGTGTTTCTACATCTGAAAGATTATGTCTAAGCAGATTTTGCGCCTGTCGCATACGATGGTTCAAATGGGTCTGAGCACTATGGGACTTACCTTCTGAGGTCATCAGTCCCCTAGAACTTAGAACTACTTAAATCTAACTAACCTAAGGACATCACACACATCCATGCCCGTGGCAGGACTCGAACCTGCGACCGTAGCGGTCGCGCGGTTCCAGACTGTAGCGCCTAGAACCGCTCGGCCACTCCGGCCGGCGTCGCATATGAGTTGCACTAGTAGCACCACGAGGAGGATGCAAATTAGGCTTTCTTTAAACACACGTTGTAACGATTGTTAGCGTTAGTTACCTTTGAGACTGGACGTGGTAAGTTGACGTCAGTCTAGATGCCTTTAAGGCGACAAAGACGCCATTATCAACCTCTCACTGAATTTGAAAGAGGTCGTGTAACAGGACTACCAGAAGGTGAAAGTTCCTTCTGCGATACTGCAGGAAGACTTGGCAGAAATGTAGCCACTGTACATAGATAGCTGTGTGGTCAGCGCGACAGAATTTCAATCTCAAGGGCCCGGGTTCGATTCCCGGCTGGGTCGGAGATTTTCTCCGCTCAGGGACTGGGTGTTGTGTTGTCCTAATCATCGTCAATTCATTTCATTCCCATGGACGCGCAAGTAGCCGAAGTGGCGTCAAATAGTAAGACTTGGACCACGTGAACGGTCTACCCGACGGGAGGCCCTCGTCACACGACTATTTTTTTTTTTTTTTTTTTTTTGACACGATTGCTGGCAGCGGTAGTCACAATAACGTGCAGTCGCAAGAAGACTGGGCTACGGAAGACGGGGGAGGGGGGGGGGGGGGCGGGAGGGGGGGGGGGGCACGTACCACATCCGTGAGGGAAGACAATTGTGTTCGTCCTATGGCTCTGACGATCGTACTGCATCTGCAGTAGCATTTTCAACGACAATTGGCACCACAGTGACACAATGAATTGTTACAAATCGATTACTTAATGCATGGTTTCGAGCCAGACGCCCTGTAGCTTGCATTCCACTGACACCAGGCCAGCGCCATTTGTGACTTGAGTGGTGTCAAGCGCGAACTCATTTGGGGGGGGGGGGCTGGGTGGAGGTCTGTTGTGTTTTCTGATGAAAGCCGATTCTGCCTCGGTGCCAGTGACGGCCATGTGTTGGTTAGGAGGAGGCCAATTGATGGCCTGCAACCAAACCGTCTGCGTGCTAAACACACTGGACCTACACCGGGAGTTATGGTCCAGGGTGCTATTTCGTAAGACTGCAGGGGCAGTCTCGTGGTTATTCGACGCAACCTGACTGCAAATTTTTCATCAGTCTGGTGATTCGACCTCTCGTGCTGCCATTCATGAATAGCATTCCAGGGGGTCCAGAATGAGATATTCACTCTGCAGCGGACAGTGCGCTGATACGGAACCTCCTGGCAGATTAAAATTGTGTGCCGGACCGAGACTCGAACTCGGGACCTTTGCCTTTCACGGGCCGTTTTAATCTGCCAGGAAGTTTCATATCAGCGCACAATCCGCTGCAGAGTGAATATCTCATTCTGGAAACATCCCCCAGGCTGTGGCTAAGCCGTGTGTCCACAATAGCCTCTCTTTCAGGAGTGCCAGTTCTGCTAGGTTCGCAGGAGAGCTTCTGTAAAGTTTGGAAGGTAAGAGACGAGGTACTGGCAGAAGTAGAGCTGTGAGGACTGGGCGTGAGTCGTGCTTCGATAGCTCAGTTGGTAGAGCACTTTCCTGCGAAAGGCACAGGTTCCGAGTTCGAGTCTCGGTCCGCCACACAGTTTTAATCTATCAGGAAGTTTCATTTCAGGGGATGTTTTCCAACAGGATAACGCTCACCCATCCACTGCTGTTGTAACCCAATTTGTTCTACAGAGCGATGACATACCTGGTATTGCCTTGGCCTGCTCGATCACCAGATGTCACTCCAATCGAGCACATATGGGACATCATCGGGCGACAAATCCAGCGTCATCCACAAACAGCATTATTCGTCCGTGTACTGGCCGACCAAGTGAAACATGCATGGAACTCTGTACCACAAACCGACATCCGGCACCTGTGCAACACAACGCATGCGCGTTGCATTCCTGGATTCGACATTCTGGCGGTTACACCGGTTGTTAATGCACTATCATTTCACGTTTGCATTGGCTTACATTGCATTGTAACCTGTCATCATACAGTGCTGATCACTTACATATGTTACTTATACAAACATGTTCAAGAAATTTCATTACTCTACATTAATTTTATTTTTATTTATTTATTTTCTTTTTTTGTAACTGCGACTTTTTTCGTCAGTGTATGTTTTCCAGAGAAGTTCAGCAGCGCGTTATGACCTTAAAACTAATTTTTTTTCTATCGTGTGGCTGATGTATTTGAACCAAATGTACACAAATATCCATAAAATTTTCACCAGTTTTAGCCAGCCCTTTCAGAGCCTTTGGCTACAATTGTGTAAATTAACATTTACTGTGACTTAGCTGCAACAGAAGTATTTTTTTCCCAGTGGAAACATGAGGTACACGTTTGTGGAAGTTCAACCTTTTCATCATATATGTTGTGTCTAGACAAGATAGCCTTGACACAATGAGAGGAAGCCGAAAGGCACGCGCTTAAACTCACGCAGGCTGGCGTGAGGTCTGAAACAGGATACGTAATGAATGCTATAAAGAAAAGTACGTAGCTTCTGGAATACTTAACTTTAATCCATAATTGTGTAACATCGCTCTTGATGATACACGCTTCATATAATAAATATCAATTGAATACGGCGCCTTGCTAGGTCGTAGCAAATGACGTAGCTGAAGGCTATGCTAACTATCGTCTCGGCAAATGAGAGCGTAATTTGTCAGTGAACCATCGCTAGCAAAGTCGGCTGTACAACTGGGGCGAGTGTTAGTACGTCTCTCTAGACCTGCCGTGTGGTGGCGCTCGGTCTGCAATCACTGATAGTGGCGACATGCGGGTCCAACGTATACTACCGGACCGCGGCCTAGCAAGTGTGGTGTCTGGCGGTGACACCACAATATACAAGTGCTGCCAACTGTTGGGCATCACTATGAAAATATCAGCAAGTCAGTGTAGCGGTGCGCAGCATCTCGTGACCATCAGAATACACGGATGTGTTTGGTTCGGTACATTCCACTGTATAATTGAATATTGTTCTTGTTATCGTCATTAGTTTGGCACGGTAAGTATTGGATGACCATTCTACTGTTTATTACAATATAGGGGTCTTCGTAAATAAGCTATTTTCGTCCATAACATGAAGCAAAGTGTACAAGGTTTGGTCTGAAAACGGGTACATATTTCTGTATAAATCTTGCATCTTAAAAACCATTTTACAACCACTTAACAGCATTGCCACATAAAGAAAAAAATTCCTTCCTCCAGAAAAAATTCGAGTCTGAAAGGGTAAGTTCAAACTTTTAGGGGTGGATGCAACATGCTGTACATAACTGGCTGTGTTTAGATGAACGTTCTGGTGGTGAAATGTTACTTTATTTAATGTGTGCTAACGACTGCCCTTTTTCCTTTATGCACAACTCGAAACGACCTGCGGACGAGGTGGGAGATTGCTGGTGTCATAGAGCGACAAGCTTACGCGATGCGCTGTTTAAAGTCAGCAGGGACTGCGGATACGCTGACGTAAACAGGATTATGTAGAGATACCAATAAAAAGGAATCTACATCTACCTCTAGATGACTAGTATTCACACTGAACTGCCTAGTAGAGAGTTCCTCGAACCACCTTTTCTTCGAACCACCTTCAGACTACTATTCTACCGTTGCACGGAAACAGCGCGTGGGAAAAATGAACATTTCAATCTTTCCGTATGAGCTCTGATTCCTCTTTTCCTCTCGGGTTCGTTTCCCGTTTGGGTCATCTAAGGACCACGCGCCAATTTTAGTGCTTCCTCATTTGTTCTGCTTTCTTCTTCCTCAAATATTCTTTCATCTTCTTGCTATGAGTCCTTTTTCTCTCCTCAGACAATTTTGACGCTGTCTTCTCACACCTGCCTACGAATTCTTCCATTGTTAACACTTTCTTCTCAAAAATCTCTCTTTCTGCTGTGTCTTTTTCACTTACGTTGTTTCTTTCCAGATCTTTCGTAACTTTTTGAATCCAGTCTGTTGTTGACTTCTTGTCCCAAAGATATTTAACAATTGAAAATCTTGTTTGGTCAACCTGCTGCCGTTCATTGTGTATAGATGTCCTAAAAATAGCAGTCGCCTCTCCCGTAGCTTCTCAGTTATGTCTTCTACGTTGCGATATATTTTTCTATTACTTCTTAATTTACATACCTGTGTATTTCTTAGCAGAACAAGAATTTTTCGAATGTTTCTTCTTTGTAGGACTTCAAGTTTGCGCAGTTTGTAATCTCTAGGACGTAGTTGAAGAGGAATGGAGACAGACTGTCACTTTGCCTTTCATTTGTGTTTGTTTTGAGTGCCTTAGGTGTTTCATCATAAAACTTTGCTTTCGACTTGATGTCTTTGAGCTTTACACGAATAAGCCTTGCTAGTTTAGATCTATCACCAAATTTAGGGATTACTTTATCTATTGTTTCCCTATCAACTGAATCGAATGCCCTTTTGAAACCTACAAATCTTTGTAAGACTGTGACGGATTATGGACTTTAGGCTGAAAATCTGTTCAGGGCAAGATCTACCCTTCCTAAACTCACTCTGATATTCTAGCAAATTTCTATCAAGTGTTGCTTCTACCTTGTTCAGTAATATTGTTGAAAATATTTTTTAACCCTCTGGCAGCAGAGACATACATCTTACTTTATTACGATAATCATTTCTCCCTATGTAAGTTGGCGACAGTAAAATATTTTGACACTATGGGGAGAAAGTCGGCGATTGAAATTTCGCGAAAAGATCTCACCGCAACGAAAAGTGTCCGTTTTAACGATTGCCACCCCAACTCACTTTTCATACCCGTGACACTCTCCCCTTTATTTCGCGAAAATACGAAACGAGCTGCCCTTATTTGGAATTTTTCGATTTCCTCTGTCAGTCCTGTCCAGTAGAGAGCGGACAAGGATAGTGGCGGTAGTCTCTTTAGTGGACCTGTTGCGTCTTTTAAGTGTTCTTCCTACAAAAAGCACTCTTTGGTTTGACTTCCCTGCAACGTTATATACGTGATCGTTCCAAAAACAGCCTTTAGATATGTGTGATTTATCGTGCAATCGAAATTTAACGGGTTCCTTTTCGTACTCGTGTGGATGATCTCACAGTTTTCCGTATTCAGAGACAATCATCATGTTTCGCACCATACAGGTATCGTGTCTAAGTTATTTTGCAATTGGTTTTGATCTTCGGATGACTTTATCGGACAGTAAATGACAGAATAATCTGCAAACAATATAAGAGTGCTGCTCCTATTGTCTCCTAAATCATTTATATAGATTAAGAATAACAAAGAGGAACAGGTCCTTGGGGAACGTCGGATATCACTTCCATTTTACACGATGAATTTCCGTCGATTAATACGTACTGTGACTTTTTTGCTAGGAAATCACGAAACCAGTCGCACAACTGAAACGATGTTCCTTAGGCATGCAGCTTGAATAGAACTTTAATATGAGGAATTATGCCAAAAGCCTGCCGGAAATCTAGAACTGTGGAATCAATTTTAGATCCCCTGCCGGTAGCACTCATTACTCCGTGCCAGAAAAGAGCAAATTGGGTTTCAGAAAAACGCTATTTTCTTAATCCGTGCTATGTGACAATAGACCGTTTCTTTCGAGCTAATTCATAATGTTCTAACACCGTATAAGTTCTAAATGTCTGCTGTAAATTGACGTCAGTGACCTGTAATTCATCGGTTTACTCCTATTCCTTTTCTAGCGTAATGGCGTGACTTGTGCGACTTCCCACTTTTTTTTTTTTTTTTTTTTTTTTTTTTTTATACGGATATTTCGTCATGCGATTGGTTGTATATGATTGCTAAGGAAGGGGCTATTATATCAGCATACTCTGAAAGGAATTTAAATGTATGCAATCTGGACCAAAGGCGTGCCTTTATTAAGTGATTTAGCTACTTCGCTACACCGAGGATACCTACTTCTAATTTACTCATGGTGGCAGATATTTTTAATTCGAATTCTGACTGTTTACTTCATCGTTTTTGGAGAAGGAGTTTCAGAAAACTTTGTTTAATGATTCCGCTTTTGTGGCGCTGTCATTAGTGGGGTAAATGCGGGAGAGATGGCGCACATTGTGAAACTCATAGATCTGACCATCCATGGTGCACTTTTTGTAAAAAAAAATTTGCGTACAATGAAAGACACCCGTTGTCTATGATACACGGCTTTTTTGGTTTTTCAATGTAACATTTAAACAATATGTAACCATGGAAACATCTTTACATTGTGCCATCAACCCCTTATGCTATGCGTGATGTGCCGCACACCAAAAAACAGCAAAACTTCCCTGTTCTTTACGTCAAACTCTATCTACTTAAAAATATGTTTTTCATTATAAATATGTTATGGGATGAAGAAAAAACGAAGACGTGTTAACAATAGCTTTTTTACTGATATTTATGTATGTAAGTAGTTCTCTGTTTTAGATAACTAGTTTACTTATTGATGGTTGAAAACATTGCAACTACGACATATCACGCATCTGTATTCTCGCAGTTGCCTCCTTCAATCTTTTTTGGTCCCAGAGATCACGAGGTTCGACCCCTTTGTTTTCCTTTGTAAAAGGTACGCATTATTAGTAAGCCTAAACTAAACCACATAATTATTAATTGCATTAGATGTTTTACTCTAAAAATTAAAAATATAATTATATTTACAAACTGGGTATACTTATTTTGTCAGTACCCGACGCAAAAATTTTAAGCAATTGGCTAATATGCATATTCGGGAGTACTGAATAATACTGTGCGCTGATCTTCATGAGACCCTGTGAACACCCTAAAATACACGCTTAGTCTTTTACACGAAAATACCAACGAAACAGAAACGTTTTCACTAATTTAAAACTGTAATTTGATTTTTGCATCAAGTATCCCTAACGAAAAAATTTGTGCGTCATATGTACCGAATTTTATTGCGGCATATATCCCGACCCACAAGGGACAGACGCGAAACGTTACAAATTCATGACATTGATAGCCAAGATGGCCGCACGAAATTCAAAACACGCCCAACAGAACTTGCTGTTAATACAACTACTCAAACATATGGAATTGTTTGACTGTATGGCATAGACTAAGAACTAATCGTTATGCTGAAAATGTTGTGAAGGGATATTTATAGACTTACCTCAGTTATTTCCCCAGAGCTTATGGGAAACTTTCTCGATCAAAATGTAAATCCGTTTATTATGGCCCGGCGTCCGTTGAGCAACTGCAGTGCCGATACGCCCACGCTGTGTCTGTGTTTGCCAAAACTATGATGGGTGTGCAGTCTACACCGCATGCGGTGCCTCTCTAGGGGTTTACCCTAATGGTACTACTGGCAGCACACAGTGGAGTGTTGGTTGTGTTTTGCCGCTGGTGTACTTCACATATAACGAGGATCTCTTTGGATTTTCTATCAGATTGCGAGAAAGAGTTCCGTTGTGGATCTAGTGGTGTTAGATCTTGAGAGTCGACTTGAGGATCATCATTTTTCTGGTATACCAGTGCTTTTCGACACGCTTTCGAAGTCAGTTCAGTGAAGAAATACGTTAAAGCAGATTTGTTCCTAAGTCCATATTACGGATTCATCACTTTTTTAAAAACGAAAAAAAAGTTCTCAACCGACCTGGGCAGGCAGGAAATCGGAGACAAGCGCACACTCAGATTCAGCCGCAAGGAATGCCGTATCCGCCATTATTTCAGGCGTTCCTTCAGAAATTGCAACGGCGATATCGCATGGCATATTTCCAGAATATGTTGGCAAAATTAGGGCCATCCGAATATCTGGCGGTGCACTCCGTTATCGGAAATCCATATATCGGAGGGCAGAGGTGGGCTACCCATCCAAAAGCCGTTAAATTATTTCGATATATAATGTGGCACGTAATTCATGCTTTTGGTCGTGCTACTGATTGTAGCTCGGTAATGAAAACAAACACAGCGACACGGGCCTCGTGAGAATCTCTGGAACTCAGTGGCCTGTAAAAGTGGAAATGGTGGGCTCTGTCTCTCTCTCCCTCCCTACATGCGCGCGCGCGTGCGTGTGTGTGTGTGTGTGTGTGTGTGTGTGTGTGTGTGAGTGTGTGGACGTGTTAATTTTTTTCCACTGATACTGAAGGCCTGCCTTATACTGCCCACTGGAGCATAAATAGTTCCGTGTAACAGGAAAAATAATAGAATCAAACAACTAGTATGAATTACCACTTTACCTGGGATTCAAAAGTTCTGAAAAGCTTTTTAAAGATATAACCGCCATTTGACTGTGCGCCAGGTTTTATTCCACAATTTAGATATCGGCCTTACGCCATTATGAAGTGTTTCAACTGCAACAGATTGAGGCACAATACACGTACAAGTATAAGAAAAATACCAGGGCAACAGTTAAATGAACGATTTGTTCTCTTCCTTACGTATTAAAAATCATTAGACTGGAGTAAATTTCCTTATAAAAATCTGTGTAAATAAAATTGCAGTATAGGTCTATATATATGTAACACTGTAAACACTGTGCACATTGGCTCTTCCCCTTCTCTTCCTCCCCCCCCCCCCCCCCTCCTTCCACACCACTTCCCTTTCACTTCATCCACTTCATGTGACTATCGCATCTTTCCTCCCGTCCCACATTAATAAATCGCCACCCCTTATTTAATACCTCTGATCCATTCCTGTTAATCCTGATATGCATCATTCTCTTACTCACTACGGACCCGCCCCCCTCCCCACTCCCGCCGAATTTTGTACCATCGTACGCGTTGTCTTTTATAACAATTGTTGATGCTTTCTTGTAAAGGATTTTAAATTCCAACGATGTTTATGGCCATTTATTTTATATAATTGACAAATTTTTAAACATGATTGTAATTCGTAATAATGTATAGCTGCTTATTTTATAACTGACCATGTGTCAAATATTTCACTATCTTGCAAGATTGTACTTCTATGTATCTTTAATTACGATGCTGTAAGTAGCATATTTACATACACACTGGGAAGTTGGCTCTTCCCCATGTTATTTAAACACTGGATTTTCTGCCCACTTCAAAGATAATGTAACCAACTTGTATAATGACGAATCCTACTACCTTTTCCCATGACATACCACAGATCACATGGTGCAAACTGGGAAGCCTTTATGATGGTCTTTGACGATCGTTTCATTTTTGTTCAGTCAGTGACTGCTTAGACACAGTGTAGCAAAGTTTAAAACCTATGATCTGATCATCTTTTTTATTCTCCAACCACATTAAGTGAAGAAGTCATGCTAATTGTCAGTAAATTTCTACAAAATTGGTTCATATAACGGAAGATAGAAGTTTTGACTCAAATCTAATGATTTTTAATACGTAAGTAAGAGAATAAACCATGCATTTAACTGTGTGCCCTGCTATTTTTCTGATACTTGTAGTTTTGTGTGTGTCAATCCGTTGCAGTTGTAAAACTTGATAATGGCCTAAGGCCGAAATCTAGACTGTGGAATAAAACCTGCTGTACAGCAAATGGCGGTTATATCTTGCGAAAAGTTTTATATGGCTGTGGCTCCACACAAAAATAAAATCATTAATCCTGAAAAGTCTTTTGACTCAAATTCAACAAAATTAACACAGGGCTTGAGAACCAGAAGACTGTTTCTATGTATGTCGGTATTCTGAAAAACACGCTCTCTGGGCAAAAAAATTGAGAACCTACCGTAGCCATAAGTCTAATGTCACATAACACGCCGAGGAAACGAGCCCACAAGTTTCTTCAGGTATGCCAGGTACAGCTCAAGCCGTACAGCTAAAAGAAAAAAGAAATTTCTGGGGATGTTGACTGCAGCATTGTTCCAAATACTCCCAGACATGTTATGTGAGACTGACAAGGGAGCTGTCCAATCCAGCATGCCAAAACATGCCATGACTTTTTTTTTCTTAATGCGGGAGGTATACATTGAAAGAAACACAACGTCAAAATCTTACCTGTTAAACACACTGCAAGTATTTGAAAAAATGTTTAAATCTGCCAAATCCCTAGTTCGCCAGGTGGCTTGAGGAAAGTACACCACTTTCGTAGCTGTAGCAGATAGCGCATGCGCATTATGATGGGCACATGTCTTTGATTGCACATCGGTAAACAGATAACATGGCACATCGCGGTCGTTCGATCGTAATTTGTCAAACGAATTTCAGTTTCCGTTGGTAGTTTCTCCAACACAGTTGTTCATGGATACTATTCGCTCGATATTACAACTCATTTAATATCCATAAAAATTAGCAGTTGCCTTTGTCCTATCACTATGTTTTTGTCAATTTAGATAAAACTGAATTTATTTTCTTTGGATTTCTTGGCATATGCTTGCTAATAGCATCTGTCTATGTGCTGGTTCCAGAGTCTCACAGTAATGTGGAAGGCAGTTAATGTTTCCAGCCTTGCAAAGATAAAATATGAAGAACTTTGTATGCAATGGATATCATCTACTTCTCTTGAAGACCTATATGTGTGTTATCATTCATTCCAATGATGTCGACGTTTCATTAGAAATTGTGATAACGTTAGAGGAACCTCGAAATAACACGGGTAATTCCGTGAATTGTGGTTCGAACGATGATCTTTGTGCTAATTAAACTCTAGATAAAAACGAAATACCTCCCAAGAAGCCCAAAGAAAAAATGTGCAGTAATAGCTTTCAGTGACAAAGAGAAGGCTGTAAATTTTTTAGTTAAACGAAAGGGGGAGAAAATGCTTAAGATTAAAGCAGTGTCGATGGTGACTTTCGTTTCGTAAATCTGAACATGAATTGTAGAAACTGAAGAATGATATACAAAACATGTGCCAAAATGGAACTAGCCAAAGTGTGAAAGAAAAACTATGTTAAAGATTTAGAACTTCTCGTCAGAGTCAATGCACAATTACTGAGCACGATGTGCTCCATTGCATGTGAGATAAACATTACTGATTTTCAATCTTCTTCGACTTGGTTAAACAGATACAGGAAATTACAGAAAAAGGAAATCGCAAAA
The DNA here is from genome assembly GCF_023864345.2 of Schistocerca serialis cubense. Lineage (NCBI taxonomy): Eukaryota > Metazoa > Arthropoda > Insecta > Orthoptera > Acrididae > Schistocerca > Schistocerca serialis. The sequence goes on along the minus strand of NC_064639.1, from coordinate 219,544,485 downwards.
TTACGAAGTTTATCTCAAGTAAATGAGTAAAAGAGGAGTCATTACTATGTGATACTATAGAGAATTTCGCAGCTGATATGAAAACGATGTTTTCTTGCCATTTGCAGAGAATAATTCATTGCTTTCTCTTAACTCTTGCCTGGGCATAACGACACCTCTGTCTTTAAGAGGACGACGAACAGGTTGTTAATATAATTACGCCCGGAACTAATAGCGTGATTCAGCCTTTTGATAAAAAAAAATTTCAACGGCCTAAAGCATATTTCAGATAGCTGTCGGACAGTATAACTGCATATACCTCTTCGTCATTTAATGTTTATCAGCGGAACAGAATTGTTAAACTTAAGTCATTTCTTCAAAGTCAGTTTACAACACCATATTTTTCGTATTCGATCAAACGAAAAGTATCCAGAACAATGGCCACGACCATTTCTTCCTCCATTACAGTTCTATCTAAATAAAACTAGTAATTACTGTCAGGTGCCTGAATGCAAAAAATTTTCTGCTCTCAGGTGTGTGTGGTGTGATCCAATAGACACTTCGTATTTTTGTGATGGCTGCACGAAATGATGAAGGAACTCTTTCTCTGTTAGTATAGTATACATTATTCAAAATTAAGAGAACTGCACCACAGAAACTGAAATATTTAATGTCACAATGTTGAAGTCCCGATTGATGTTAATCGTCTGCAATGTAACATTATATATTGCCTTGACTTTCTTTCCTCCGCTACTCTCTTGTGTAACAACAACATCTGCAACAGCCCAATTCCCGATATGGACTGCAAGTTATCCAATAACTTGATGAAGTGAACCATTTTTGGTATGGTTTAAGTGCTTAAAATTCAGTTGGGTTTCGCGGTACGTGGCGCTGCATCCTCTTACCATGGCTACGTGTGCTTAGCCGCCGAATCGAGCGCTAAGCAGGAAGGGCTGTACAAACAGCTGTCATAAGCGGTTCTTCGTGCGGCAAATATGATTAACTTTAAAATTATTTCTTTTTAAATGCTTCCGCTGCGTGTCAGCAGCTAAAATTTTGCCAATGGATTTCTTTCGGTTATTTTCTATCTGCGCGAAATTCGACATGTCGCATTTGACCATTCCCTTGTGAGATCGGATGATTTAGGGGACCAGCCTGGGTGTGATAGGGTGCTTGAGTGTTTGTAAAACCTGAAACGTATACATGCATTCCTGTCAGTTCGCTTCTTGACGTCTGGGAAGGAGTGTCCACAACATACTCATAACGAACATTTAGAAGTGCAACTCTTGGTCACCGAGTATGGTGTAATAGACATCGTGGTTCTTGTTCACGGTAGCATGACAGTGTGGGCTCAGATCTTGGCAAGCAAAACACCACGGAAAAGTTACACAACCACCTCGAACCTGAATTAAGAATACACCCTCCACACACAGATTTAAACGCCTCGAAGCCTTGCAACATTTGAAAAGAGGGGAACTGCTACTCGCGGACCATATTTTCCTTTAGTTGCCTTTGTTATTTGTTCAGTGAACAGATAACACTGGTTACAACCCTGTCTCACGCCCTTCTCACCTACTGCCATGTTTAATGTCCTTCGACTGATTTCTGTACTAGCTGTATATAGCTATTTGCACCCTGTATCCCATCCATATTACCTCCAGAATTCCAGAGAGTGTTCTCCAGTCAACATTATCAAACGCTTAATTAGTAGGCTACAAACATGCATACATGATTTAACCTTATGCTACCTGCGCCCCTTTTTGACGAAGCTGAAAAAGACTGGTAACAACTTCGAAACTGAAACTTCGTCACAGATTAAAACTGTGTACCGGTAGAGCAATTGCCCACGAAAGGCAAGGATCCCGAGTTCGAGTATTGGTCAGGCACACAGTTTCGATCCACCAGGAAGTTTCATACCAGCGCACACTTCGTTCCAGAGTGAATAATTCAATCATATTGCAAACTGTTCATTGTTATTAGCCAACACAGCATTGATCAGAAGAAGCCTTCTCAGGAACCAAGAAAACGATACCTCGACAAAAATAAATGTCCATTACCAAAAAGAAATAATTACCAACGCATTCAGTGAGTGGCTCGTTAATCGCTTGCTAGCAAATGTCACTGCAGGTAATGTTTCCTTAACGAATAACGCCATTCCCTGTAGTTATATAAGGTACGGACTGCTTCTTAAAAGAAATGCGATATTTTGAAGAAGAATAACACAGCTTTTGAAGAGAGCTGTAAAGACAAAAATCGGAACAGTAACAATAAGTAAAACGAAACAAACTAAGCAAAACGTAGTACGTGAATGGTTCATTACCAATGTCTCATAGTTACAAATTTATTCTGCCGTACCAACGCCGCTCTACTTGTCTGGGCTTGTATTGAAGAAGCTGACAGCTAGCAACAGCCCTCGCCATATACAGGCTGTTACAAAAAGGTACGGCCAAACTTTCAGGAAACATTCCTCACACACAAAGAAAGAAAATATGTTATGTGGACACGTGTCCGGAAACGCTTACTTTCCATGTTAGAGCTCATTTTATTACTTTTCTTCAGATCACATTAATCATGGAATGGAAACACACAGCAACAGAATGTACCAGCGTGACTTCCAACACTTTGTTACAGGAAATGTTCAAAATGTCCTCCGTTAGCGAGGATACATGCATCCACCCTCCGTCGCATGGAATCCCTGATGCGCTGATGCAGCCCTGGAGAATGGCGTATTGTATCACAGCCGTCCACAATACGAGCACGAAGAGTCTCTACATTTAGTACCGGGGTTGCGTAGACAAGAGCTTTCAAATGCCCCCAGAAATTAAAGTCAAGAGGGTTGAGGTCAGGAGAGCGTGGAGGCCATGGAATTAGTCCGCCTCTACCAATCCATCGGTCACCGGATCTGTTGTTGAGAAGCGTATGAACACTTCGACTGAAATGTGCACGAGCTCCATGGTGCATGAACTACATGTTGTGTCGTACTTGTAAAGACACATGTTCTAGCAGCACAGGTAGAGTATCCCGTATGAAATCATGATAACGTGCCCCATTGAGCGTAGGTGGAAGAACATGGGGCCCAATCAAGACATCACCAACAATGCCTGCCAAAACGTTCACAGAAAATCTGTGTTGATGACGTGATTGCACTATTGCGTGCGGATTCTCGTCAGCCCACACGTGTTGATTGTGAAAATTTACAATTTGATCACGTTGGAATGAAGCCTCGTCTGTAAAGAGAACATTTGCACTGAAATGAGGATTGACACATTGTTGGATGAACCATTCGCAGAAGTGTACCCGTGGAGGCCAATCAGCTGCTGATAGTGCCTGCACACGCTGTACATGGTGCGGAAACAACTGGTTCTCCCGTAGCACTCTCCATACAGTGACGTGGTCAACGTTATCTCGTACAGCAGCAACTTCTCTGACGCTGACATTCGGGTTATCGTCAACTGCACAAACAATTGCCTCGTCCATTGCAGGTGTCCTCGTCGTTCTAGGTCTTCCCCAGCCGCGAGTCATAGGCTGGAATGTTCCGCACTCCCTAAGACACCGATCACGTGCTTCGAATGTCTTCCTGTCGGGACACCTTCGTTCTGGAAATGTCTCGATACAAACGTACCGCGCCACGGCTATTGCCCGTGCTAATCCATACATCAAATGGGCATCTGCCAACTCCGCATTTGTAAACATTGCACTGACTGCAAAACCACGTTCGTAATGAACACTAACCTATTGATGCTACGTACTGATGTACTTGATGCTAGTACTGTAGAGCAATGAGTCGCATGTGAACACAAGCACCGAAGTCAACATTACCTTCCTTCAATTGGGCCAACTGGCGGTGAATCGAGGAAGTACAGTACATACTGACGAAACTAAAATGAGGACTAACATGGAAATTAAGCGTTTCCGGACACATGTCCACATAACATCTTTTCTTTATTTATGTGTGAGGAATGATTCCTAAAAGTTTGGCCGTACCTTTTAGTAACACCCTGTAGAGTCTAATAACTCGTGATGACGTCGTAGCGGATAGATGGACGATACGAATTTCAGCAGGGAGTGTGTACTAGTCAAGAAGAAGCCTAACCTATAGTGAAAATGTATGCTGCTGAGCAATACACACATTTCTGGAATCATAGTATGCCGTACAACCCTAGAACAAATAAAAACTGGCCGGCTGCGACTAGGACTCTAGCTCTGTGGGTTCCTTAATATCTTAATTATGCATTCAGAAAGTTCATCGAACCGATGAATCGACAATTCGACGATTTTTGCCTGTTATCGGCACTCATACTGACAATTTATCCGTCCCGGCAATTCCAAGACTTTCGACAGTGTTTTAGTTTGATCTCGGATAACAAATGACAGCAGAAATATATTTATCGTGTGGTATGGTTCAAATGGCTCTGAGCACTATGGGACTTAGCATCTGAGGTCATCCGTCCCCTAGAACTTAGAACCACTTAAACCTAACTAACCTAAGGAAATCACACACATCCATGCCCGAGGCAGTTTTGGTCATATGTAAAATCGGTAAGCGGATCTAAATCCCCTATTCAGTCACTCGTTGACCACGATGGCACCGAAACAGAGGACGACCGAAGAAAGGCAGAAATACTGAATTCAGTGTTCCGAAACTGTTTCACTGCGGAAAATCGTAACACGGTCCCTGACTTCAGCCGTCGCACGGACGCCAAAATGGAAAATATTGAAATAAACGATATCGGAATTGAAAAACAACTGCTATCACTTAGTAGCGGAAAAGCATCCGGACCAGACGAGATACCCTTAAGATTCTACAGTGATTATGCTAAAGAACTTGCCCCCTTTCTATCAGCAATTTATCGTAGATCGCTGGAAGAACGTAAAGTACCTAGCGACTGGAAGAAAGCGCAGGTCGTTCCCATTTTCAAGAAGGGTCATAAATCAGATGCGAATAATTATAGGCCTATTTCGCTTACGTCAATCTGTTGTAGAATAATGGAACATGTTTTGTGTTCTCGTATTATGACGTTCTTAGATAATACAAATCTCCTTCATCATAACCAACAAGGATTCCGCAAACAGAGATCATGTGAAACTCAGCTCGCCCTATTTGCCCAAGAAATTCACAGTGCCGTAGACACTGGCGAGCAGATTGATGCCGTATTCCTGGACTTCAGGAAGGCATTTGATACGGTTCCGCACTTACGTTTAGTGAAAAAAATACGAGCTTACGGAATATCGGACCAGGTTTGTGATTGGATTCAGGATTTCCTAGAAGAAAGAACACAACATGTCATTCTTAACGGTTCAAAATCTGCAGATGTAGAGGTAATTTCGGGAGTACCGCAGGGAAGCGTGATAGGACCTTTATTGTTTACAATATACATAAATGACTTAGTTGACAACATCGGTAGCTCCGTGAGGCTATTTGCAGATGACACGGTTGTCTACAAGAAAGTCGCAACATCAGAAGACTCGTACGTACTCCAGGAGGACCTGCAGAGGATTAATGCATGGTGCGACAGCTGGCAGCTTTCCCTAAACGTAGATAAATGTAATATAATGCGCATACATAGGGGCAGAAATCCATTCCAGTACGATTATGCCATAGGTGGTAAATCATTGGAAGCGGTAACGACCGTAAAATACTTAGGAGTTACTATCCGGAGCGATCTGAAGTGGAATGATCACATAAAACAAATAGTGGGAAAAGCAGGCGCCAGGTTGAGATTCATAGGAAGAATTCTAAGAAAGTGTGACTCATCGACGAAAGAAGTAGCTTACAAAACGCTTGTTCGTCCGATTCTTGAGTATTGCTCATCAGTATGGGACCCTTACCAGGTTGGATTAATAGAAGAGATAGACAAGATCCAGCGAAAAGCAGCGCGATTCGTCATGGGGACATTTAGTCAGCGCGAGAGCGTTACGGAGATGCTGAACAAGCTCCAGTGGCGGACACTTCAAGAAAGGCGTTACGCAATACGGAGAGGTTTATTATCGAAATTACGAGAGAGCACATTCCGGGAAGAGATGGGCAACATATTACTACCGCCCACATATATCTCGCGTAATGATCACAACGAAAAGATCCGAGAAATTAGAGCAAATACGGAGACTTACAAGCAGTCGTTCTTCCCACGCACAATTCGTGAATGGAACAGGGAAGGGGGGATGAGATAGAGGTACAATAAGTACCCTCCGCCACACACCGTAAGGTGGCTCGCGGAGTATAGATGTAGATGTAGATTCGAACCTGCGACCGTAGCAGCATCGCGGTTCCGGACTGAAGTGCCTAGAACCGCTCGGCCACAACGGCCGGCTCGTGTGATATAATCACAAATTAACAATATTCTGAATTGTCTTTTACTTGTGCCATGAAATTTGCTTCTTGGCAAATTTCAAGATTCTGGATCAACGGGGAATAATGTTGAATGAGTTTGCGAAGATCAAAATTTGTGACATAAATGGCAATATCTTTTGACTGCATTGACTTACGGCATTACATTTATTAAACTGCAAAGGTACCAAAAACCTTAGCATGTGACACAAATCTCAACTTGATACGTTTACCTGTTCCTGAAGAAAAGGGGTCTTCACAGACAGGTGGAAAGGCTGACAGTTGGATAAAAGAAATGATAAATAATTTTTTTCGTGTGCTCTAATGATAAATAAAAATTTTTGGGTTTTTTACTTTAGTTTTACTGTGAAACATTGCTCCGTGCAAAATTTCGTGAGTCTAGATCAACGGAAAGTACATGATAGGTTTTGACGAGTGCATTTGCGAGTATCAAAATATGTGACAAGTAACTGTATCTTTTGAACGCATTGTAAGGTGGCGTCGTCTCCTGACCTTCATTTCTTAGATATTCCGTCCTCACAGTCGTACTCTGCACATTAAGACGCTTCATTCCAACCTAAACCTGATAAGGTAGAGTCAATTTTGAATGAATTCATGTAAGTGATATGCAAATCTAATAAGTAAATCGGAAGTGCGCACCAAGGTTGAAAAAAGGCGAGGCTGGCATACACAACATGACGGCCACAGGAATTTTCGTTCTAAAGAGGAAACCACCCCGCTGGGAAGACTGTCCCTTCAGAGCGACTAGAAATACTCTCGTAACCAAGTATTCCACTAGTTATGTAAGAATATAGAATATTTTTGTGTCTTTTCCTTACAGCGGACGACTTTAGAAGATATTTGTTGCTAAATGTTTTTCAAGCAGTTTTTCTTGATACATTAGAAGAGTCTGTCTGACTTCTGTAGTAGTGTGAGGTGGAAATTGTTTCTTGCGGGAGCCAAAGGGTACTTGTTGGATCAATCCTTTGCGCAACTTGACAGAATAAAACCCACACACTCACAACATTGACTTTGAAGCTTGAATTTTCTACGCCGCCAAGAGACCTTAGGCCTTAGTATGCGACATGAATCTCAGTTTGATTCCTCCGTCCATTCCTAAGAGAAAGGGTTTTTAATAATCGGATCGACAGACCGGCAGACAGAGACAGACAAATGGAAAACGAAGTGATACTGTAAGGGTTGTGTTTTTATCGACTGAGGTATAGAACCATAAAAACTGTGCTCAGTGAATGGAAGAAAGCAAAGATCACAACTGTTTACAAGAAGGGTAGCAGAAGTGATCCACATAACTATCTTCCAATATCCTTGACACCCATTTCTTTTAGAATCGTAAAGCACATTCTCAGCTCAAACGTAATGAGGTTCATCGACCGGAATGATTTACTCCACCCCACCCAGCACGAATTCCGGGAAAAGAGAAACGATTACGAGAAACTCGAGTCGGATTTCCTCACATGATGTCCTGAAGCTAATGGATCAGCACAGTCAGGTAGGTGCAGTATTTCTTGATTTCCGAAAAACATTTGACTCAGTACCACACCTGCGCTTGTTATCGAAAGTACAATCGTATGGGGTATCTAGCGAAATTTGTGACTTGATTATTTTTTGATAGGGAGAGACATCGACGGATACAGACAGAAAAAACTTCACGTGTGCCCCAGGGAAGTATGTTGGGAGCCTTGGCGTTCGCCGTCCATTTTGTATAGAAATTAACAGCAACTCAAGCTTTCCGCAGATGATGCAATTAGCTCCAATGAAAAAAAAGAAACAGCACAGATGTTCGGTCGGATCTTGATTAGAGTGATGCTGAAATTGGGAACCTGCTTTAAATTTTTAGAAATATATAACTGTACACCTCACAGAAAGAAGAAGCGTAGTGTCCTACGACTACAGTATCAACGTGTCATTAATGAAAACCGTGAACTCACACAAATACCTATATAACAATTTGTGGTAATATGAAGAGGAACGCCGGCCGCGGTGGTCTCGCGGTTCTAGGCGCGCAGTCCGGAACCGCGCGACTGCTACGGCCGCAGGTTCGAATCCTGCCTCGGGCATGGATGTGTGTGATGTCCTTAGGTTAGTTAGGTTTAAGTAGTTCTAAGTTCTAGGGGACTGATGACCACAGCTGTTAAGTCCCACAGTGCTCAGAGCCATTTGAACCATTTTTATGAAGAGGAACTACCGCATAGGCTCAGTCATAGGTAAAGCAGGTGACACAGTTTGGTTGACTGGTGGAATATTAGGGAAATACAGTTAACCTACGAAGGACATTGAATACAAAATACTCGTATGATCTATCCTAGAATACTGCTCAAGCGTGTAGCACACGTACTAAGCAGGACCAACATGGAATATTGAACGTATACAGAGAAGGCTGCACGATTTGTCACAGATTTGTTTGAACCATGGCTGAACGTCAGGTCGGTGCTGGAAAATCTGAATTGGTAGACGCTTGAAGGAAGAAGCTAACTATCCCGAGAAAGCCTACTTACAATGTTTCAAGAAGAATCTTTAAATCAGGAATGTAGGTGTATAATACTACCCCATACGTATCGATCTCATAGCTATCGCGAGGACAGGATTAGACGAAATGCAGCACCCACAGAGGCGTTTAAGCAATAGTTCTTCCCACGCTTGTGGACATACAGAGTGATGTATGATCACAATTATGGGCTCTGTTGTTACCTATGACATTATTTTACACTCGGTTGTATAGTAACTCATATGGTTTTATCAACCTAATGATGATACAGCTTTGTAACCACCAGTGTTTGTTCTCTTCTACTGTAAATAATTGCAAATTAGCTTAAAACAGCTCACGTGTAATTTTGCTAAAAGCATACGATAACGTCCACTTTGATTGCCTTGGCTCATTTACATTTTCAAAGACAATGTATGACGTGAAACAACGTTACTAATTACTTATGTATTGCTTCTGTTACATGAAAATTACCGCTCCATATATATTTTGCATAATTATTCTGCAGTTGTCCTTTAAGATTGTTGGCTTACTTTTATAGCTGTCAAATGATACAGTTATCTGTAAGCAATTACACCTGTTCCATTCTTATTGTCCATAATTGTGTTGTTAACTTTTGTTCGGTTCTACTTTTCAGTTGTTTCCAGTAATTGTGCACTCTTCAGTATTAGTTCTGTACTTAAGGTTTCGTCATTGCTAGTAACGATTATGATAGCACGCAGCATGCCACGTCTGCTCACCACACTTCCTCCAAGCCGTTGGCAGAATCTTTACGATTCTTGGATTTGGTTCTTGAATTTGGCCTTGAACATTACGTATGACAACCAGACCATTTATGTCTTGCCTTCAGCACACATCGGTGCGGATTTATTACGAGTTTGTTACCAGTGCGAATCACCTACTTTATTCGTTAAGACGCTGTAGCTGTAGCCTAATTTCTTGTTCTGTTTAGCTGCAGGCAACCTGAAGATATTCAAAGAAATGGAAACGGTCGTAACACAATAAATGTTTAATAACTCAGCCGAGATTGTTTTCATTGATCATTAATATTAGCGTCAGCTGTGGGCTCGACATGATCAAGATCTATTAAAGCAAGTGTGTTTTATTATTTTTTTAATGTTTTCGTTTAAACTTCTCGCAAAAGACGTGGTGATCGGAATCAGTGACTACGGTTAAACACCGCTAAGCGGGGTTCACTGACCTTTGTATTCCATTTAGTTACGTTTTCAAGTAGTATCTGTTGTCACAGTTATCCGACAAAATGTATTTTATCTTTAAGAGGCCTTCGGGCACTGATACATCAGATAGTCTTTTCGTAAACTCCGAGTTGAATACTGCAGTCCCTATTTTCCATGGACAGAGCCCTTTTACGTTACTGAGAGCGAACGGACGACGTTTCCATTCCATCGGTGACAGGTAATGAGTCACGATGCAGAATTAAATGCAAAACTGCGTGACAAATACACTTCAGTTCCACGAAAGCTGTTCACTTAAACGAGAGTACAAAAACACATTTTATGTAGTTGTCATGAACTCAGTTTGATACGCCAGTTAACGTCAGCATAGAGTTCCATTTAAAAAAAAAAAAAAAAAAGCTTGTAGTCGACCTCATAAATATACTGTATGAAATACGACGAAGAAGAAATACGTTTTATTTTGGTTGAGTAGGTCCATCTTCCTGCTGCATATAACAACAGAGCCTGGAATAAAACCCTTTCTTGGATATGTTCCACCACAATAACCAATTCCGGTCCCTTTTGTATTTCAATTTTAGTACACTTCACAGATGTTTATCTGGGAAGTTTTAACGTCATAAGGTTTCTCATCTTTAACACTTTCTTAAAGAAAATGGGGAATTAATTTTAATTCACTAAATATTTTGGTATGTTAGACGATGAAAAAAGAATAGTACAAAAATTCTTTCACTTAAAATATATTGGAAAAAGCAGTAGCACGATCGTGGTGGTTTTCTATCAGTTTGACTGTCATGTGACTTACTGCAAAGTGTTTGTTATTATGAGGAACAATAAGTTTATTCGAGATAAAGGCTGGGAAAACGTTACACGGCTGACAGCTCCTGTTGTTGGGCCTAAAACATAATAATCACGACAAATTTATAACTTTTGTAATACAAGGGCAGAGAGCGCAGGGCTACCACTCTTCGTGAATGTTCTGTCTCACTGGATTTTTTTTTTTCACTTTAGTTCTATTACTGTAGTTGTCATATTGTGTTCGTGATGACAAAATGTCATTCAGCCTGCACAAGTGATCACAAACGTCGTACCGCTTGTCATCATCCGCTTAATCGATGATGTTTCTATATTTTTGCCTTTTTTGAGGTGTCTATATAAGCCTTAAACACTGCCTCACACTCTTCTGCCTTCCTGTTTCCGTCCAGACAAGCCAAATGAGCCTCTGCCATAACAAGCCTAAATATAAGATCAATAATGTACTTTCCGCAGTCTAGTTTTCGCGGTAGTGCTGTCGTTACAAAAGTCTAGAAAAAAAAAAAAAAAAAAAGGTACAAATGGCTGTGAGCGCTATGGGACTTAACATCTGAGGTCATCAGCCCCTAGAACTTAGAACTACTTAAACCTAACTAACCTAAGGCCATCACACACCCATGCCCGAGGCAGGATTCGAATCTGCGACCGTAGCAGCCGCGCGGTTCCGGACTGAAGCGCCTAGAACCGCTTGGCCACCGAACCGGCAAAGACCAGCAGTTGACAACTGTAAGATCTATGAAGTGCAGTAAACATTGGCAAAATGCCACTCACATCAGAAGGAATCTGATCTTCTGCATAAAATGAATATAACAAAGATAATATGGATCAAAGCTTCCCCACAAAAAAATATACAAAAACCACCGACAGAGGGATCACAGCGCCTTTCTGTAACATCACATCTCAAACTCTTAGACTCTCCCATCGGTTTTCCCACGGTCCTTTATTCACATGCATAGAACGCTGCAGTCCATGTGGGAAAATTTTCACTGTCAGAATTTGGCCGGCAATGAGAGGTTCATAATCTTAAGACTTTGCGCCAATGTCCTCGTTTGGATACCAAACCTCTCCGCAGTGTCTCATGAAGTGAGAGATGTGTCACTGTTGATAGTGTACCGTCCATCGGATGCGGGCGTTAAGCTTGGCTACTCTCCTGGTATTAGTCGTGAGTAGTAGGCTATGTGACGGGGCCGGGTTTCAACCTTCTGCCATCATCATCATCATCATCACCATCATCATCCATACACACACACAGACTCCACTACACACACACACACACACACACACACACACACACACGCACGCACACACACACACACACACACACACACACACACACACACACACACACACATTACACATACATTTAGTATAACAAACATTTTAATGGAGCGTGTTTTAAATTAATAAATGCCGTACTCCATATGTACATTATCAGAAACGTTTCTGAAGTTAAGACTTGTATTTGGTATCAGCATGTTTCGTTTGTAGAAGTAAGTTTTTTTTTACCTCTGCTTGTCTGCCTCTCATACCTTCCTTGCTTCGTCCGCCATGTGTTAATACGTTTGATCGTATCACATCTTCCAAAACGTGGTCCTCGCTTTTATTGGGGTAACTTTATCTCAGTCTTTCTACAGCCTACGTTCTGAGCACCTTAGACTGTCCATTCCGTTCAGCAGTTCGTGAGGTCGTGAATTGTCTCTCACTTTGGTTTAGGACAACGAAGTCACCAGAAGAACTCCTCGTCGGTATCCTTTCACCCCGAATACTAAATCCCAATTCTGAACCTTAATTTTATTTCGTTCATTGCTTCTTCGCAGAATAGAGAGCCTGAATCACAGCCCAAAGCTCTTTTTCATTTGCATTTCCTTATTATTCCCTCCTACAGATACGACAAACAAAAGACAACGGTATCAAGTAGTGAATAGTTCGTAATGAATAGGTTGCTCAACAATTCCGAATTTATAGGGTTCGAGGTCTGGAAGTCATTTCTTTACAGAAGTCATTTCATTTTTTCACCCCGGGAATCTAGGTCAGGCTTTTGAAGGAGGTCACTGCTGATGGCCAGGTGGACGTAATGAATGCCCCGCCCACGCCTGCAGCACGCGAAAGCTGAGGGCGCGTGTGAGTTTTGCCGCGGGTGCGTGACTCCGGACACTTTAGACTTGGTTTTCCCCTCTCCCAGCCCACTACACCGCCTTATAAATAGCGGTGGAAACAGCGCACCCCTCCGTGATGGAGTGGGGGGTTTGTTCGCTGGCCACTTCCTGACAGAGGGCAGGTTATCTCCGGACTGCCGTCGTAAGTCCGGAGCTCCCTTTCGCCTACATCTACTTTGCTTTGGAAATATGGAATAACCAACAATATTAAAGAAAAAGAAAATGGTTATGATGCCTATTTACACACACGGACAAACGAAGTCCGGGAAATGTATAAACAGAAAGAAATAAAACGGAAAAGTTAATAAATAGATAACACAGTTAATCTGGGAAAGATTCATTGCTGGTGTTGCACATGACATTCACAGAGGACAGGATATAGCGTTTCCCCTTTTGAAGCTTCTGAATAAAACAGAGAAAAATACAACCGTTAATAGTATAATAACGGCTACAACATTACAGCAATTTTTGGCATGATGAAGATAGGGATGAAAAGTTATTATATAAAAAGTGATTACAACTCTGGAGATCAAAAAATGCTTCAAATGGCTCTGAGCACTATGGGACTCAACTTCTGAGGTCATTAGTCCCCTAGAACTTAGAACTAGTTAAACCTAACTAACCTAAGGACATCACACACATCCATGCCCGAGGCAGGATTCAAACCTGCGACCTTAGCGGTCTCGCGGTTCCAGACTGCAGCGCCTTAAACCGCACGGCCACTTCGGCCGGCCTCTGGAGATCAAACAGGGATTAAAAGCTGCCCTAAACGTAAAAAAGTTAATAATGGAAAAGGTTATGGCCTAGCTGGAATAAATGTTGAATTAATAAAATACGGAGGAATCATTTTAAAATTTAGCTTTTCTCTTTTTTTTAAATGTGTTGGCAACACCGTTCTGTACGTGAAGAATGAAACACAGCTAAAGTTATTTCTATATTTAAAAATGGCAATAGCAAAGAGACTGGAAATTACTGACGAATAAGGGTACTAAATGCAGCATACAGAATTCACGTGGAAATTCTTAATCAAACATGGCAAACTAATTCTGATTCAGTAATATTGGAGCATTAATCAGGCTTCTGAAAGGAACGTTCGTGTCATAACAATACATTTATAATGTGACACCTTACTGAAAAACGTCGTGAATTTAGCTCTAGCATTTATGGATTACGAGAAAGCCTTTGATAAGGTAAAAAGGCCTAGCTTGTGAAAAATATTAGAAATAAATCGTTTTCTAAGTATCTTATTAATATCGTCAAGAGTCTTCATGTAAATACAAAACTTCAGATGAAATTTTAATAACAATGTTGGTAGACAAGGTGGAGTCTGTCACCCACATTATGTACTGACGACCTAGACATGAACTGTAAAGATGAAATAAATTTTTTGAATTGAAACATGATTTGACTTATCATTAAATACTATGTTTCATGCTGATGACCAATTAAGAGAGAGAAGATATATTATAAAGAGCTGTGCATGTATAGACTGGGTAAAAACGCAATGTACTTCAGTTTAACTACATAAGACAAAGGTCTATGGCTTAAAGTCAGATCGAAAATAATAATAATAATAATAATAATAATAATAATAATAAATGGGAAATTTTTAGAAGAAATATCCCAATTGAGTTATTTATTATGTGGTATTATTTGTAACTATGACAAAAAATGGTTCTAAGAACTATGGGACTTAACATCTGAGGTCATCAGTCCCCTAGACTTAGAACTACTTAAACCTAACTAACCTAAGGACATCACACACATCCATGCCCGAGGCAGGATTCGAACCTGCGACTGTAGCAGCAGCGCGGTTCCGGACGGAAGCGCTTAGAACCGCTCGGCCACAGTGGCCAGCTAACTATGACAAAGGCATTGGTTAATAAATTTCAAGCTATCTGTGTGATAATTGGAAGATCTTTGGGAAGAAAAACAAGAAAGGTAACAGAAATAAAATTCTGTAAATTATGGGTTACATACTCTTGTATATCGTTTCGAATCAAGGACAATAAAAAACAAGAAAAAACACATATACCTGCAACAGAGATGGAGTCATGAGATAAGGAAGAGGCTGCCGTGAAATAGGCAAAAAACGAATGAAACAATAAGATCAGATTTAAAAATCTTTTCAGTCAACGGCAAGATGACGAAACAGAAGAGAATAGAATGAAAAGGAAGAATATAATAACAGAATAATGGAAAAAGGTTACTAAAAATAGTGAATTGTCAGTCGACAAGAAAGATAGAACTAGGAAAACGTCGTAAGAATGGTCGTAATTGTAATCCCTAAGTAGAAGCAGGCCGAAATGAAAGCTCCACTATTTCAGGCGTTGACCCCTATCAAGAAAGACAACAGCTTCTTAAAAAAACGGTACAAGGAAGGTGCCTATTTTATCTTTATTGTCTTTCTTATCAAGAATGATTCCATCTCCGTCGCAGTAGCACATCCTCGCAAAGACTGGCGATCGCCTTCGACATCGGTGGGAACGAAAATGCGGCATGGTGGTGACACATCAGTAGATCGATGGACGTCTTCTCGGAGGTGTGCATGACTAACCATTGACGGAACCGAATCTGTGAAATGGGAGAACAGACATACGTTAGCTGCTCCTTGCATGGAACCATTAGACCCTGAGTTGCGGGCAACTGTGTTTTCGTAACTCGGCTTTAGCGGCCATTACTATCGCACAGTGAGATACGGATTTTGTCTTGCCGATTTTCTGCTAGAATTCGAGAGAGTTTTCGTTGTGGAAACTACTAAAAGCATCGCATGGTGGCGGGGTGGCTGCGAGCAAATAACACGCTGCGCTAATAGCCGACTGCGGAAGTGATGCTGGTAGTAATTTCGAAGTGGGACTTCTCCTATAACAAAAATGTCGGATTCTCGATACCACCAGATAATTTGCTTCAAATTCGTTATATTTCCTATCCTGTGGCAAACTTCATTTCAGAGTAGCACTTGCACGCAATGTCTTGCTCCACGGCAGCCTTCGTCGATTCTTCGGAGAACTCATTGCCTCCCTTGTCAGGCCTCCTAGTTTTGAACATCCTTCTATAGCACCACATCTCAAATGTATCGATTCTTCTCTCCTCCGTTTCACTTACTATCCATGAAATGAAACGTGAAATGAAATGTGCATGTGGCTAGGACCCCCGTCAGGTAGATCAGTCTCCTGGTGCTGGTCTTATTCGTTGACGCGACTTCGGGAACTTGTTCCTCGTTGAGGATGAGCTGATGATGAAGAAAACCTCTGACGCTCCGACCCGCCGAGAACCGAACCTGGGCCTCTCTCAAGGCAGTCTGACACGCTGACCACTCAGCTGTGGAGGCGGATTCAATCCTCGTTTCACTGCTATACACAGTGCGCTACAAATTTTATTACTTTCAGTTTGATCATTCGCATCATATTTATAGTACTCCTGTATTTTCACTGTGATGCAAAAAAATGTTTCAAATGGCTCTGAGCACTATGGGACATCTGAGGTCCCCTAGAGCTTAAAACTACTTAAACCTAACAAACCTAAGGACATCACACACATCCATGCCCGAGGCAGGATTCGAACCTGCGACCGTAGCAGTCGCGCAGTTCCGGACTGAAGCGCCTAGAACCGCTCGGCCACCGTGGCCGGCTCACTGTGATGCAGTTCAGGCGTTGTGGCGTATAGTTTTTTCTGAGTTAAAGTGTAGTTGTAATTCTTTGGAGAGCGAACAACTGCTACAGTAAACAATACATTCAGCGGTCCGTAACCACTTGTTCTCAGTTACAGCCTTTACTAGCTGTCCTTAATCTGGTTTTTAAGGAACTAGTAAATCATAAATTTTTTGGAAAGAGTTTCTACATCTACGTCTACATATATATTCCGCTAGTTACCAAGCGGTGTGTGGCGGAGAGCACAATTCGCGCCAAAGTCATATTCCCCCACCCCCCTCTGTTCCACTCGCGGATCCCGGTAGGGAAAAACGGCTGTCTGAACGCCTCAGTATGAGCTCTAATTTCCCTTATCTTTGAATGGTGACCATTGCACGATTTGAATGTTGGTGGTAATAATATATGCTCTACATCCTCGGGGAAGATCGGATTTCGGAATTTAGTGAGCAGCCCCTTCCGTTTAGAGCGTCGTCTATCTGCAAGTGTGTCCCACTTCAAACTTTCTGTGAGAGTTGTAACGCTCTCGCGATGGCTAAATGTACCAGTAATTACGCCTACGAACGTAAAAACTGTTCATTCGTAAACTACAGTATTGCAGTTTTGGCAGTTAATCTGTTCTTTTTCATGTGGAATGACTCTGTGCTGAACTAAATTAATAAACTTGGTGCTTTAACTAATTATGGTTGTCCATTTGGGGTTTCATAATCAAGAAGCAGAAGGTAGACCGAACAGGACGCCCACTGTTCCGTAGTTGTGAATATTCAGTGGAAGGCGTTACAAATCACTAACAACAGTCAACAAACATATTTTTTGACAAGGTGGTAAGTAGAAGGTTAATAACTGGGCGTGAAATACGGGGTGATTAGAATAGAGTATTTTTCTTTTAAACTTACAAAATAACCTGTGAAAGAAATATTTATTTAGATAGGTGAATCTAAGAAAGTTTACTCTTTCATTCAAGTTATGAACATAGTTTACATAGAAATTTTCGACAGAATTGCGTCAACGAGCAATAATTTTTAAATAGAGTGTGATTTTTTTCGTGTCATGTAGCTGGTGTTTTTACACCAACTGTGTACAAATCAGTTTCAATCTAAATTCTGTCAGCTTCAATTACAAAAATAGATACGTTCGGAGTTTTAGGGGTGTTTTCAAAAGGCTTTAGATAACTGGCTGTGTGCAAATTGATGTTGTGGTGGCGGAGTGTTTATTTATGTGGAATTCTCAAAAAAGTACCCACTGTGCTGGATGCACAACACAGTGTATCTTCTAAAGGACCTAAGGGTGAGGTTGAAAGTTGAAGCTGGAAAGCAATTTGCATTCTTCCGCAGCACAAGATTTTCTTCTTACCTGGACTGTTTGTCGTCCTCGTTTCATTATCGTTAAAAGGACACTCCCAAATACCTTCGGGAACATATTCCGTGTTAACCAGTTTTTGTTTTAAGAAAGAAAACTTGGTCCATACGAGCTGTAATATATTTATTGTCCTTGCTACTGGCTAATTACGACTGTTACTCATTTTCAAGCATTTACCACAAGCCTCCGGAATCATATCACATTTGACTAAATAGCCAATACATATGGAAAGGAACATATCGCTTTCATCCATTACTAATGGATGTAATCTAGTGCACTATTGGACTGTATTTGTGCCACACACGCACTTGAAAGCAGTATGTGCCTTTACAAATACTGGTTATTTACGCAAATGAGATGTGATGCTTGAGGCTTGTGATGAGTGCTTGAAAACGACTGCCAGTCGTAATCAGCTGATATTACGGATTGTAAATGTATTACAGCCTGTTTGGAACATTTTTTTTTTCTTAAAACGTATTGAGTCTGTGGACCCCCAAAAGAACAATATTCTAGTTTGTGTTTATCATAAATCCATTTCTTGCTGTTGCCAGTCCACTGTCTGTTCCTCTCTACTTCATTCTTCATTAATTATTGTAAAGTCCAAGTAACAAACCTCGTCGATCACGTTCAGTAACCTTTGTTCTACTCTAATCCACTCAGCCTCACCCGATTTTATTGAACTACATTTCGCTATCCTCGTTTTACTTTTGTTCATATTCACCTTGCAACCACTTTTCAAGATACTACCCGGTCAATTCAACGGCTCTTCCAGGTCCTTGTCATCTCTGACGGAATTAAAATGTTTTCAGCTAACTCCGAAGTTTCCATTTTTTTCTCCGTGAACTTTAATTACCTTGTCAAATTTCTAATTACCTTGTCAGTTTCCCCGAGTTTTCTTTGCTGCTTACTCAGTGGACAGATTGAATGACATCGGGCGTAGGCTACAATCCTATCTCCCTCCTTTGTCAACTGGTGCTTCCTTTCGACTCGTATAGCATCATTTTAGTTTCTATACAGTCTATAAATCAATCTTCGCTCCTTGCATTTTATCACTGCTATCTTCAGAGTTTCAAAGAGCGTATTCCAGCCAACACTGTCAAAACCTTTCTCTACATCTACAAATGCTGTAAACTTACGTTTGCCTCTTCTAAGATAAGTCGTTGGGTCAGGATTAATCCGAAAAAAAAAATGGTTTAAATGGCTCTGAGCACTATGGGACTTAACATCTGTGGTCATCAGTCCCCTAGAACTTAGAACTACTTAAACCTAACTAACCTAAGGACATCACACACATCCATGCCCGAGGCAGGATTCGAACCTGCGACCGTAGCAGTCGCGCGGTTCCGGACTGAGCGCCTAGAACCGTTAGACCACCGCGGCCGGCTTTTCCGGAAACATCGGTGTACTACTGATAAGCTAGGAATTGCACAGGTATTCATTTTGCCAGTCATCTACTAGAAACGAAAACAAAAATGAACTGCATTTGTAGTGAAGTATCGAAAAAATTTCATTTCCATACTTTCGTGAAAACTCATTTCAAATCACGAAAAAGTCGTGCAAAGAAATATACATAATGTGGAACAGTAGAATAACAGTATCCAAATTAGTTTCTGTTCGCTGGGCGCGGCTGATCAGAGGTTTTCTTAAGCTGACTCGACTGTGGGAGTGTGTTAGTAATAAAGAATAAATGTATCAAAACTTCACGCATGATGCGGCATTTTTTCACGTATCTCAGTGTTGATGAGTTCATACCCCTTGAATTATGTGGCATATACTGATACGGAGGCTGAACATTTATAAAGCCGACAAACTGCAGGAACGGGTTCGTGATTGGAAATGGAGGTAGAAAGGTCTTATGAACAGAATGGGCGTGTGTGCAACGACAACAAATCCTCCCGAAATACAGATGCTGAAAGTGGCCTCCAAAGGGATGTAATGCCATGCAGGATCTACATCATCGTACTTTGGCTTACACCATCGTCTCAGTATCCCGTAGAACTTGCTTTCTTTCTTTCCATCACTTACGCGATAGTCTCGCAGCGATCGCAGGGTAGGCGTGGTTAGAATGGATTTGGCAAGGTTAGTTTTAAGGGTGGCCGGATGCCCTTCCTGCCGCCACCCCGTACCCCCAGGGATGGAATCAGTTTACCCTAGCTGTCTGCATCCAATGTAAATCGTGAAATAGTGGGAACGTGTAAATGAGGCGGAACGTGGGGACCAGCCCGGTATTCACCAAGCGGGATGTGGAGAACCGCCTAAAAACCACATCCAGGCTGGCTGGCACACCGGCCCGCGTCGTTAATCCGTCGGTCGGATTCGACGGGGAGCCGGCGCGCCTACCCGAGTCCAGGAAGCAGCGCGTTTGCGCTCTTGGCTACCCTGGCGGGTGTCTCAGTGTCCTGTAGAACCCGGTCCTCTAAATGTGGTGTACACACAAACGCCCAGATAGGGCTCTAAATGTTGTGTGGTATAGCTGGTGTCTGTAAAGGTAGTTGTTTGGGTATAGCCGTACTGCCTCACGACCGTTTCCACCTGATTGGCCGTACACAAACACCATCTCGGCGTGTTCCCGACATCAATACTCCCCACTCTGCTGCTTATAGTTCAAATGGCTCCAAGCACTATGGGACTCAGCAACTGAGGTCATCAGTCCCCTAGACTTAGAAATATTTAATCCTAACCAAACTAAGGATAACACACACATCCATGCCCGAGGCAGGATTCGAACCTGCGACCGTAGCAGCAGCGCGGTTCCGGACTGAGGCGTCTAAAACCGCTCCGCCACAGCGGCCGGCCTGCTTACACTACGCTGCGTCAATCACATATCCTGCAACAGACGAAGAACACGCGGCACGTAGCACGAGGAACAGTCATTCGTCAGCGTCAGCTACCGTAGCAACGATGAATTTCCGGACACATTTCATATGCCCTTTTTTCTCCATTTCTATTCAGTAATCTGTCACTACAGTTTGTCGGTTTTATAAACGTTCACCCTGTAGGTATATTCACCGTCATGTGTGCATACTGGTAGCGAAGTACGTTGCGAATAGAGTTGGTAGCAGACGAATAATAAATTTAAACGTCAAGTATGATGCAGCAGTTTTTCACGAATCTCACTGTTTATGATTTCATATCTCGTGAACTATGTATGGTACCGAGATATACTTCTGTAAACGCATTTACAAACACATGTGCCTGCGAAACTTATTGCGAATATGGTTAGTAGCTCAGAAGTAATGCATTTAAAGGGCGTGCAAGATGCGGCAGTATTTCAAGCATCTCAGTGTTTATGACGTCCTACCTCCTGAACTCTGATAGGTAGGTGGTTCTTCTTCCCATAGCGATTGTTGCCTGACCGTAAGGGATATGTACACCAAGTTTGGTTGAAACTGGTTCAGTGTTTTAGGGGGAGATGTGGAACACACAGACAGACACACACACCACCCACCCACCCACCCACCCACCCACACACACACACACACACACACACACACACACACATTTTTATAATTTGTATGGATAAGAAACCAGAAGCGTCTACGTCCTCCACGAACGCTAACGTGCTATGGCCGAAATTTAGCTCGGATCTTAATTTCGTTTATACGTAGCTTAAGGGACCAACTGAGTGTGTATCAACTGTATACTCCGCTTTCACTGCTTCATAGCATGGAGCCGTGCCAACGGAGTTCCCGTCATTAACGAAGCGCGCCCGTTCTGCTTTTCAGATACAGCGCTTCATGCTTCACGAATCAAGAGCGGACGTAATTAACGGCGTACCAGCGAATCAAAAAATGTAACAGGAAAAGAAAAACAGAAAAAACGTTCACGGGGTATGGGACGGCAGTTGGGACTAGCGCTCTAGGGACGCTACCCAAGCACGACCGAGCTCGTTTGCTGTGTGCGAGTTGACGGCGAAATGAGGAAACCAAAGGAAATTAACGCCGACCTCGAGTCGCGAGTTCCGCAGCGTAAAGTGACTGAGAAGCGCTGCGCTCAGTATCTGTGGCCCGGCATCGCATTTCCGCCTGTAAATTTCGAGCTTGTTACATCGACACGGGCTCCATTCATTTATGCAGCTATAGTATGAGAGGGCAAAGTCCGCGGCCGAAGTGCTCGGATTAAAAAGAAGAAGCACTGACGGAAATATAAGAAGGGTTCAAGAGTGAGATTGAAATTGTATTTGAAAGGATATCAATTACAAGATTCGACGACGACATTGCTATCCTCGGTGAAAATGAAGAAGAATAACAGAATGTGCTGAATGGAATGAGCAGTCTAATGATTACAGAACACTGACTAAGAGTAAATCTAATAAAGATGAAAGTAATGAGAAGAAGCAGAAATGAAAACAGCTAGAAACTTAATATCAGAATTGGTGATCACGACGTAGATGAAGTCAAGGAATTATGTTGCTAACCCATGACGGACGGAGCAAGAAGGACATAAACAGCAGACTAGCACTCGCAAAAAGGCACTCCTGGCCAAGAGAAGTCTACCAGTATAAAACATGGGTCTTAATTTGAGCAAGAAATTTCTGAGAATGTACGTTTGGAGCACAGAATTGTACGGTAGTGAGAAAGTCTGTGGGAAAACCAGACCAGAAGAGAATCGAATTCTCTGAGATACGGTGCTACAGAAGAATTTTGGAAATTAGGTGGACTGATATGGTAATTAATCAGTAGGTTCTCCGTAGAATTGGCGAGGAAAGGAATATGTGGGAAACACAAACAAGACGAAGGGACAGGATGGTAATAAATATGTTAAGACATCAGGAAATAAGTTTCATGGTACTAGAGGGAGCTACTGAAAGGAAAAACTTTAGACAACAGAGATTGGAATACATCCAGCAAATAATTGAGTACGTAGTTTGCAAGCACTACTCTGAGATGGAAAATATCAGCTCAGGAGAGCAATTCGTGGCAGGACACATCAAACGAGTCAGAAGAATGATGACTAAAAAAAGGAAGGCATGAGATAATCAGATTGTAGATAATAGGGTGAACAATCATATTTTGACGTCTGATGAATGTTTCTCGAGATAGTGTGAACAATTCTATTTTGACGTCTGTTGTAAGTTCCTGGAAATAGTGTAGTATGGCCAAATGGCGAGGATTTAAATTGTAAACGCGTCATTTGACAGCTTTTTTTCACATCCTTGTACCGCTTGACATGAAAATATTGCGACAGTCTAGCTGGAACATGCTGCCCAGCCACCACAAATTGATTGAGGCAGAACACTCTGCCGCACTCCCTGACACTGAGTGGATTAAAATCTACTTCTGTGTTTCTTTCACTACCTCGCAGATTCAGCCGTGCAGCAATTTTAAAACACTTGTGATGAAGTTTCACTGTGCAGCTGATCTGAAACTTCCTGGCAGATTAATAAGCTATTTCTCCGCAATATCTATTGTCCTAGGAGTGCTAGTCCTGCTAAGTACGTAGAGGAACTTCTGTAAAGTTCGGAAGATAGGAGAGAGTTACTGGCATAAGTAAGTTCTGTGCAGGTGGGGCGTGAGTCACGCTGGTACCTCATTCGATATGAGTTACACTATTAATTTGTAAGTGTAGAAGGATGGCAAGCCAGACCAGAGAATTTATCAGTTCCTGTCAGGCGGAGCAGGCTGGAGTGGCCGTGAAGTTCTAGGCGCGACAGTCTGTAGCCGACGACCGCTACGGTCGCAAGTTCGAATCCTGCTTCGGGCATGGATGTCTGTGATGTTCTTAGGTTAGTTGGGTTTAATTAGTTCTAAGTTCTAGGCGACTGATGAACTCAGAAGTTAATTCGCATAGTGCTCAGAGCCATTTGAACCATTTGTCAGGCGGAAGAAGATAAAAGATTTGCAGATAACGTTTGAGAAGAGCGGCAAGAAAAGCATCCAGATTGAGCATTCTTAAGAAGCAGCACAAGAGAAAATTGAGAAATATAGACCGGAAAGGGAGAGGGAGGCAAAGGAGATCGGCGAAAATCAAATGTGATTACGAGAAGATAGCGCTGCACAGCTTAAACAAAAGTATAGACAGCAAAAAAAAAAAAAAAATAAATAAATAAATAAATAAATCACATAAAGAAAATGCTAGGTGAAAGTATTTTCGAACTGATATATGGTGTCAAGCCTGAACTCCGTATCTGCAAAATGGGCTCTATATTTGATGGAAATTATATTCAAAATTTTTAAATTTCCAGCGAAGATAGTAAACTTAGCCAAATTTTATACAGTAGAAATACAAGCATTTATTCATGGCGTGTTAAAGAAATAGTGAAGAAAAAATTACATTCTTTCTTCATTAATAAATAAGGGATGGTTAAATGTTTCCGTTTGAGGGCGTTGCTGCAGCGTATACGCAACATAGTGCAACTCCGAAGCGGATATATAAACGCAAGACACGCAGCATGGGACGTGCGTATGGTAAATGCGGAAACATGAACTATGGCAACTTTATTACTATATGTCTTCTAACAGGACCAACGTGCTATTATTTTTTTCTTGGTACTGAAGGACAAACACTAGTAGACATCCATCGAAGAATGAAGAACGTGTATGGGGCAATATGTCTATCGAAAACCATCGTTGTGGAATGGTGCAACAAGGGGTACTGCTCCTTCACGACAACGCACGTGTCTGTATCGCAAATGTCGTAAACCAAAAGTTACGTCAACTCAAGCGGGAGACGCTCGAGCACCCGCCCTATGGTCCTCACCTCTCCCCATTTTTTCTTCGTAATTGCTTCAATGCTCACTGAGATTTGGAGCGATTAGCATATCTATTGTGGACTGTTCGGCTTTCGAAAGGAAACTTTTTGATCGCTATTTATATCTGTGCATTTATCCACTACACAAGAGGGAATGTTCACATGTAGAACTTAATAACGTTTAAAATATTTTTAGTTGTGAGGTTTTATCATTTCCAATTGTACGAAAGGTCAGCATTAATTCAGATAGAAATATTACGTGACATTTTACTAAAACGTAATTGCTGAGTACCTCATTATGGTCATTGTAACTATGAGGAGTAATAACGTATTCTTTCAACGAAAGATGTATACAGCCGATCGGTTGCACAAAGTTATTATTATTGAAAGTTTATTTACGGTTGCTGCTGTCAGAAATGTTTACGATTATGAGTAATGTATTCTTTAACAAAATTCTCTAGCACACATTTCATTGCATTTCATATTTACTTTTTTATGGGATTTTGGAGTAACACTGTGGTGTATAACTTGTTATTACGCCACCCCCGTTTCGTTAATGGTGGTAGATGTGTGACAAAGCAGTGTACTGTGTATAGTGAGTGTGGAGAGATTAGAAACATGCAAATAAATATACAACCGTTAAGCTATTCATCATTTCAAATTGTACAAAATGATCAGTTATTGTGTTTTAGTTGACAGTGAAAGTGAACTTATTTGTGTATGTGAGTGCTGACAAATTTTGGTAACGTAGGTTGTAGCATAATTACTCTACAATGCTTAACGTAACAGATAAAAAATCTTTCTAGAACTTCCTAGGAAATGTTGGAATAAATATGAAATACGTAAATTTCCTTTAGCAAAATAGTCGGTAGAGCCACAAACCAAGAAAAGCAAAGGTTACGGGTTGAGTCCTGGTCTAGCACACAGTTTTCAGCGGCCAGAAAGTTTCAATTTTCAAGCGATTCCCCCAGGGGAAAGTTCAGTCCCCCAGGAAACTCACACCTAGTGAGTACGTGGCTGGCGACTACGGGGCCCCGAGCTTCTACTAACTTATGCCAGGGTCCTCATTTTTATCTTTCATATCTGGCTATCTTCGGCCAACTCTTGTTCTTTTCGGGCCCTGACGCTATTAAGTTTCGAGGGCTAGGGGTTCATTTTCCAACCTGTACATCTCATGCACAGGCGGCGTCTGTACTCCAGAGGAGCGGCCTGCCAAAGGCGTCTGTACCCCATGTTAGGGGCGGCCTGGAAAGTTATATCGCCAATCCGTTCTGAAGCAAGGGTGGAGATTATGCTTCTCACCTTTGAGTGATGATGTGTGACAGTAAGGTAAAATGATCCGGAGTTAAAACAGCCCCACGTTCGGATCTCCGGGTGGGAGCTGCTTTAGTGTCACAAAATCCTAAATCTACAAAACGAGAGAAGCAATACCTTCAAATAAGTGCGTACTGTTGTCGTACGCTAGAGGGAGATGACAGATTAACGGAAATAGAAGAGGAACTAGAGAAAATTAACTGGGACATCGCTGGTTTCAGTGAAGTGCGCCGTAAAGGCCAAATAACTGACGGGAATATTAAATCCTTATGTTGGTAAATGCCCTCATCACATCCGTAATTCCGTAAATTTTGTTAAACGCCTTGATAGCTTCAAGTTGGATGAGTCAGATATCATGGTGAGTTTTGGCGTCGTTTCCTTGTTTACGAGGGTACCCCTGCGAGAGTCACAAGAATTGATTAGTCAGAAGTTTGACGAGAAGACCACTGAACATTTTAGGCATGTCTTGACTTCCACGTATTTTCTTTTTAAAGGAGAATACTGCGAACAAACGGAGGGAGTCGCCATGAGTAACCCACTCTCACCGGTGGTAGCGAATTTGTACATGGAGAACTTCGAGGAGGAAGCCCTGTCGTCATCCGAATGGAAACCTACTTGCTTTTTCCGTTACGTGGACGACACGTTCGTCATCTGGCCACATGGTATGGATAAACTCCTTGACTTCCTTACACATCTAAACTCCATACACCCCAACATCAAATTCACAATGGAGACTGAAACGGAGGGTAAATTACCTTTCCTTGACGTCTTGGTCAAGAGAAGGGCTGACGGCACCCTAGGTCATGGGGTGTATCGGAAGACAACGCACACTGATCTGTATTTGCACGCAGACAGCTGCCACCACCCTTCACAGAGGAATGGGGCACTTAAAACTCTAGTACATAGGGCGCGCACTATCTCTGACGCAGAGAGTCTACCCCAGGAATTGGAACATCTGAGAACTGTAATTCGAAAAAATGGGTACACTGAGTGGCAGATTCAACGTGCTCTCCGCCCAACCACTACAGCACAACATGTGGAGATGGATGAAATCACGAGGGAGGAGGTAGGCACTGCGTTTATTCCATATACAGGCGCACTCTCTGGGAAAATCGCCAGCATTTTGAAGAAACACCGGGTCGGAACTGTGTTTTGTCCTCCGAATAAAACTCGTGCACTGGTGGGGAGCGCCAAAGATGACCTCGGTCTGAGGAAGGCCGGCGTGTACCAGATTCCGTGTCAATGTGGCAAGTCGTATATTGGTCAGACGACGTGTACAGTCGAGGATCGATGCCGTGAACACCAGAGGCACACTCGACAGATGTATCCGAACAAGTCGGCGGTCGCTGAACATTGTTCGCCGGAAAATCACGCCATGGAGTATGAACGCACGAGGATTCTGGTACAGACGTCGAGATAATGGGACAGCGTTGTTAGAGAGACCATCGAAATTCGCACCAATGACGACCTCATATACCATGACTGTGGCTATAATCTTAGCAAGGCTTGGGAACCAGCGATTGGGTTAATCAAGAGTAAATCGAGCAAACGTATAGTTGTGACGACCACGGCGGCGAGAGCCATCACTCCGACGTCATCTCAGACGCCGTCGCAATCTGTTCGAACGCGCGACCGTGGCGCGGAGCGCAGACAGCGGAGGGAGCGCGCCACGGGCGGAGGGTATTTAAATCGGCCGCCGCCGCGACCGAACCCAGTTCCCTCTGAGCAGCCATAGCGTACGGATCTCCGTGCCGGCACGTTCACAAGAGCTCAGTTCGTCAGTTCACCTGATGATGGCGACATGTATGATCGCCGAAATATTGTGCCCGTTGGACACTGTAGACCGGCAGTACACTCGTGGATACTTTGATTATCAAATACGCCGGGAGAAACTCAAGAATCACAGTATTAGAAGGAATTTCAAGCAGAATTGCACACTTGGTCCTAAAAATATCAGACAGGTATAAGATCCAAATAGTTCAAGCATATGCACCTACGTCTGCTCACTCAGATGAAGAGATAGAATCTTTCTACGAATGTCCGAGGGAAACCTATGAAAAAGGCAGAGATTGTTTTTATAAATTCATAACTGGAGATTTTAATACCAAAGTTGGAACATACAAAGAAGGCGATTCAGTTGTTGGCAAATATGGAATAGACGAAAGAAATGATTGAGGTGAGAGATTTATACAATTTGCAGAATGCATGAAAACACCTATTATGAATACTTTTTTCATGAAGCACCCAAGTCGCAAATGGACTTGGAGGAGTTGTAACTTCGAAATGAAAAACGAGATAGACTTCATTCTTACCAATAGGCCTCAACTGTGTTAAACAGGTTCAAGACAAGCATGAATCATCGATTAGTAAGAGCAAGATTTGAATTTAATACAAAATATGAAAGATTAAAACTAATCAAACGAAAAAGTAAAATTTTAAATGTCAAAAATCTTGAAGAACGAAAAGTGGAATTTCAAGAAAGAATTCATAGAATCTTAAAAGAATGTGAAGCAGAAAATTATAAATACTAATCACGACAGCTGAATAAGTGGGTGGCTTATGCAAATCTCAAAGCCAACCCAAGAAACTGACAAATAAAACAACAGGTTTGATGGAAAAGAGAAGTAGAATGAAAGCTGATATAGACAAAGATCAGACAGAATAGGCAGAGATGTGCAAAGCTCTGAGAAAGTGCATGAAAGACGACATCATGAAGTATGAACAAGACACACTAAAAGCCAGTCTTCAGAATAAATCTAGTTTAAGGAAAGCCAAGCGAATGCTTATGATTGGAAGGAATCAGCTAATAGCATTAGACACAGATCAAGGCCGGTTTACAGACAAGAAAAAATAATATTTGAATGTACTGGAAATTTTTATGCTAACCTATAAAGTGAAATCAATGATGATACCTTGACTCTAGACGAATTGGCTGCTTCTGTCTTCCAAATTCCAGAAATACTCCCATCAGAAGTCAAACATGCAATAGACAATATGAAAAAAGAGACTGCTCCAGATAGTGATAACCTCCCAGTCGATGTTCTAAGGCTGATGGATGAGGAATCCATAAAGCACATAGCTAAGATATTTTCGGGTTGTTTGCACAGAGGAACATTACCAAGAGACTGGGATAAATCCAAAATAATTCTGATACATAATAAAGGTAGTACTAAAGATATAAAGAACTATCGCCCTATCAGCTTACTATCCAGAGTGTTCAAACTTTTCACCAGGATCTTGACTACCAGATTGAGCACCACGCTCGACCAGGCTCAGCCCATTGAGTAAGCCGGTTTCCGATCAGGATTTAACACAGTTGACCATATCTTCACGATATGGGAAATAATTAATAGAACAAATGAGTAACATCTACCCCTTTGCCTTGCTTATATAGATTTTGAAAAGGCCTTTGATTCGATCAGTCATCCAGCTATGTTTGCGGCTCTAAAGGAGCAAGGAGTAGAACAGGGCTGTATCAAAATCCTACATAAAATTTACAAAACCTCCACAGCATTTGTGAGCGTTGCCGAAGATACTGCTGAATTCCCCATTAAAAAGGGTCTAAAGCAAGGTGATTCTATATCTCCCAAACTATTTTCAGCAGCCTTAGAAAAAGCATTGAAAAGGGTATAAAGCAAGGTGATTCGGTATCTCCCAAACTATTTTCAGCAGTCTTAGAAAAAGCCACGTCTAAACTGAATTGGGTAGAAAAGAGACTTCAGGTTCTCGGAAAAAGACTGAACAACTTGAGGTTTGCGGATGATATTGTCCTATTTGCAAATCACATAGAAGAACTTCACGGTATTAGTTAACGAACTTCAATTAGTGTGCTCTGAAATTGGACTAAAAATGAACATTGCTAAAACCAAGATAATGATCAATGAATGGACACCTGGGGGAAGTATATTAGTTGGAAGTACATAACTCCAAAGGGTCAAAGAATATATCTATCTAGGTCAACTGATATACATGAAAGCAGATTTAAAATCAGAAATATTACGACGAAGTAAATTGGGCTGGCAAGCTTATGGGAGGCACTCTTCAATTTTGAAAGGTAAGATGTCTGCTGAGCTGAAGAAATCAATTTTTGACCAATGTATATTGCCAGTAATAATTTATGGCAACGAAGCATGAACATTAAATGAGTTCATTATTAGAAAACTAACAGTAGCCCAAGAGATATGGAAAGATCAATGTTGGGTTACACGAAAAAGGAAGAGAGCAGTTGAAATAAGACGAACAACGAAGGTCACCGACGTAATGGGAAGAGTGAATATATGGAAATGGCAGTGGACTAGTCATGTTATTCGAACAAAAGATGGTAGATGGTCTAAAGGACAGAGATATAAGGAAGACAGTGGGCTTCGATTGGCAACGGGAAGCTCTGGATCGGAAGAAATGGAAGCTCTTACTGGAATGCTTTGTTACACGCATACTCAAACAGGCCACATCGTTAAGTTATAGAACTGGCTGATGATTATGATGATGATCTGAAACGTTAATTTATCCATGATAATATGGATTAAATTATTTTAAGATATAAAGAAATGCAGCAACCAGCCAGTTTTTACATACTTCTTATACGAAAGACGGGTTCCAGTTTTTCACCCATCTTTATTTGGTGCAATACATTTATATCTTCAATACTGGGTTTTTGTACACTGCACACTGAATGTTGCAACTGAAATATCAAAAGTAACATTTCCCTGCAGAGCACCCAGAATCTGCAAATCGTACAGCTGAGTTCTGATCTGCCCCACCAGACACCAGATCCTTCCTCATTCCATCCGTGTTTTTTGCTCCACCAAACTTAACACCTCGAAGCTGACTGCACTCAAGGATACGGTCTCGCAAAAGGTTTTTCACTTCCATGGTAAGTGTTTTCCAGTTCTTGTTCCATGCATGCTGCAAACGAATACCAACGATTAGGTAATCTGAGTATCTAAATTGACACCATTGATGAACACGAGAAGTTGTGACGTATTCGAAAGACCAGTAGACTCATCCAGCGCCAGCGAAAACCACAAGAAGTTCCTAGTTTTCTTGCGGATCTGCAGTACTATGTTCTCTCCAGTTTCCTCTCTTCTCAGAACAGCAACTTCGTCTCTTCCAAGTGCCACACCAAAATGGTTCAAATGGCTCTGAGCACTATGGGACTTACCATCTGAGATCATCAATCCCCTAGAACTTAGAACTACTTAAACCTAACTAACATAAGGACATCACACACATCCACGCCCGAGGCAGGATTCGAACCTGCGACCGTAGCGGTCGCGCGGTTCAAGACTGAAGCCTCTCGAACCGCTCGGCCACACCGGCCGGCTGCCACACCAAGCTCACCCGTGTTTTCGAATTTCATTATCATCTTTTTTAAAGCATTTAATGACATAGGGTCTCTCCTCAGACCATTCATTCAACGATACTCATTCTTTGCAGCAATGTAATTGCTACCGTTCACATAAAACACTTTCACTAATAACGCACGATCTCTCTTATCGACGTTGTGGCTTGTCTGATGACTGCGTGGATGTCATACCCTCATAAAGGGCACAGCGCCAGATTTGAACCTGGTGGCCAAAAAAGGAACTAACTTGTTTTCGAGCGTAAATCTGGACAGCAATAATGCATTAGCATACCTACAGTTTCGGTGTCATATGATAATTACAGCCCACAATGTACCTCTGCGAGTAGTTGCACTTTAATTATAACCAACCTGTAGCACAAAATTTGACGAATTCGGTGATTTTGAGTAGGCGTGGTCCACTTGTAAGTCGTGAGCGAGTGCGTGAAACAGTTGTGCTGGACCATCCGACTCGACACTGTGACGCATCTGAGGAGTGCTTAGCGCAGTCTGTGCTGGCTGCCCGATGCGGTCTACCCAGAGCCGTTGCCGCCTCTGCTCGATGCCGCCCGACGTCGCCTGCCGCCTCCACCGCCCCCACACAAGGCCACGCAGCGGGTACGATGACCCAGCGCCGGGAGCCGCCACTCTGTCGCTGCCCGACGCTGCCATGCTATTCGTCGGTCAACAAACGTCAGTCACGAGCTTCACTTTTAGGGAGAAAAGGCTCCCTGGGCTGATGCTGATAAAGACGTCGATATGCAGCAGGATTTTAGAACATATATTGTGTTCGAACATTATGAATTACCTCGAGGAAACGGCCATGACACACAGTCAACATGGGTTTAGAAAACATCGTTCCTGTGAAACACAACAAGCTCTTTATTCACATGAAGTGCTGAGTGCTATTGACAACGGATTCCAGATCGATTCCGTATTCCTGGATTTCCGGAAGGCTTTTGACACTGTACCACACAAGCGGCCCGTAGTAAAATTGCATGCTAATGGAATATCGTCTCAGTTATGTGACTGGATTTGCGATTTCCTATTAGAGAGGTCACAGTTCGTAGTAACTGATGGAAAGTCATCGAGTAAAACAGAAGTAATTTCAGGCGTACCCCAAGGTAGTGTTATAGGCCCTTTGCTGTTCCCTATCTATATAAACGATTTGGGAGACAATCTGAGCAGCTGTCTTCGGTTTTTTGCAGATGACACTGTCGTTTATCGACTAATAAAGTCATCAGAAGATCAAAACAAACTGCAAAACGATTTAGAAAAAAATATCTGAATGGTGCGAAAAGTGGCAGTTTACCCACATAACGAAATGTGTGAGGTCATCCACATAAGTGCGAAAAGGAACTCGTTAAACTTCGGTTACACGATAAATCAGTCTAATCTAAAAGCCGTAAATTCAACTAAACACTATTACAATTACGAACAACTTAAATTGGAAAGAAAGCACAGAAAATGTTGTGGGGAAGGCTAACAAAAGGCTGCGTTTTATTGGCAGGACACTTAGAAAATGTAACAGACCCACTAAGTAGACTGACTACACTACACTTGTCCGTCCTCTTTTAGAATACTGCTGCGCGGTGTGGGATCATTACCAGGTAGGACTGACGGAGTACATCGAAAAAGCTCAAAGAAAGGCAGCACGTTTTGTATTATCGCGAAATATGGGAGAGTGTGTCACAGAAATGATACAGGATTTGTGCTGGAAATCATTAAAAGAAAGGCGTTTTTCGTTGCGACGGAATCTTCTCACGAAATCCAATCACCAACTTTCTCCTCCGAATGCGAAAACATTTTGTTGACACCAACCTACATAGGGCGGAACGATCACCACGATAAAATAAGGGAAATCAGAGCTCGTACGGAAAGATATAGGTGTTCATTCTCTCCGCGCGCTATACGAGATTGGAATAATAGAGAATTGTGAAGGTGGTTCGATGAACCCTCTGCCAGGCACTTAAATGTGATTTTCAGAGTATCCTTGCAGATGTAGATGTAGAGAACTACCGCCGAAGATTTCTTGTTTGTTTTGATTTGTCTGGTTTAAAGGGATTCCCATGACCACGTAACAGGGACAGCTGGAGATGGATCCAGAAATGGAAGCAGCGCTGGAGCAACTGCGGCTGGAGAATGAAGATCTACAAAGGCACCTTAATGAGGCACAAGCAGTACTTTGCCGGTACTTAGTCACACTTCCCAATGTCGCGGGTTGCCCACAGCTGGTTCCGTCCTGGCCCGTAACTGATGTTGCAGTGAGTTCACTGGTTGCCACCTTCGCGGGCAAACCGGGGGAAAAGGACCACACTTACGTACTAAACTTAACGAACGCAGGGAAACTGTCCATATGGAGTAATGAACTGTTGGCAAGCATCGCCATTCTTAAGTTGCCAGGAGAGGCTCGTTCTTATGCAAATGCCTTGGAAGGGCTGAGAGATACCATGGTATTTGACGTCCGTGCAAACTTTAGTGGATAAATATAGAGATAGGCAGTAATTGAGACGACAGTGAGACAGTGTTGTAGCTTATCCCCGACGTTATTCAATCTGTACATTGAGTTAACGATAAAAGAAACCAAAAAAGAATTTGGAGCACGAAGTGAAGTCCGGGGGAAGAAATAAAACCTTTGAAATTTGCAGGTGACACTGTAATTCTGTCAGAGCAAACGGCTTGGATGAGAAGTGGAACGGTGTCTAGAAAGGAGAATATAAGATCAAAATCAACGAAAGCAAAACGAGGATAATGGGATTCCGGCCCACGCATTAACACCTGTTAGCTGTTGATAAACATGAGGTCGAATACCTCGTGGATTCACTTGTGTCCAAACATTTCTGAATCTCAGTACACATTCCCAATCGAACGACAGCAATGCTCCACACACCTTGTCAATCCAGCAACGTTCCACGTGCCTTCTCTAGAACTTGGCGACACAATTCAGCGTCTGTTGTAGACTCCATCTCTTTTTGGAAAATACTGAATACAGTTTCTCATACGCAACAAATTCGACTGGTCCCCCAACTGATAGTTAAAGTAACACAACCTTTGTTCCATAGCATAAGAACCAGATAGTTATTCGCCGCCCCATACCCCATCCTGTTTTCACTTGTGTCATGTCTGTGCAAAGCATCTTGAACCTGAATTTCGGTTCTCCGCACACCTGAAAGAAACATTGAATGCCACTGTCTCATCAACTCTTCCTGATACCAACATTACTAAATTGTTCAAGTCCTTGGATCTGTTGATGACACAGCAACATATCATACTAGATCCGAATTTTGCCCATATTATGGCATTCTACCAGCATTATATTTTACTGAACGTAACGGTGCCCGGGGTGACTTCGGCTATGCTAGCTATTCTGATAATGAACGTGAATATATACTGCTGTTTCACACACCAATTATGTAGTAGTACCTATACGGCCACCACAACTGATTGCGTGATTCAGCCTAGATCCGGTACCCGAGGGGAAGTGAAGAAGTTAATAACGACTTATTTTCCTATTGCCAGGAAATGTAATTTTGTAATCTCTTCTAGGACGGTTTTCTTTAATTAAAACTATTATTATTTTGTATTTGTCTTGTGTATTGCTTACTTCTGTGACTGTGTCGAACGATAGTCTTTTTATTCTGCGTATTTGTTTATTTAATGTTACATTGTCACGAGAAAAACTGTCTTTTCAGTTTAACTGAACTTAATTAGTTTCCTTTTGTGATCACATAAATATGGGCAAAAGGAATCATCTTTCAGGTGTTTATTGGAAATGATAATTTATTAGTAAAAGGCACTGATACAATGAGAAGCGTCACGTTTCCAATTGTCATTTTATATTTTTGTTAATCAAATCTGTTTAATTTCATAAGTCATTTTGGTTGATGCTCAGACAGATTTAATCAAGTAGTTGACTTGGTGGCTTCTGTAGTTTTGAAACTTTTCTTTAATCATTTAAATAGTTCCAACGTTAGTGAGAGAAAGTAATCGTGGTGTTAACGACTTCGAAATAAATTTTACTACAATGTTTCCATTCCCTGACTCCAGCTAAAATATCTCTTGTGTTTCAAAATTCTGTTCTGTTATTTCGATCTGCGTTATCGTCAGATTGGCAACCAACTGGTGCCACCCTGGTCAGCGTAACGACGATGGCCACTGTGTGCTCATGTTTACCATAAGGACGATGGACAGTGAGTGCTCACGCCGTTCTAAACACAACCGACGAGACCCTTCAACGTTACATACGCCTGGTTCTGTTATATATCATACGTAGCCCGTTGCCTCCTCCACTAACGCTGAAAGTCAATCATTCGCTTCCTTTATTAATCTTAAAAAACAACCTGTAAACATATATTGATTATTTTTACGTTTGTGCGCCTCCCCCCCCCCCTCCCCCCCCCCCCACCGAGTCACTGACCGTCCTGTGCCACCACCAGCAATCGCCACACGGTGATTGCACTCACGTTCCAAGATTTCAGTTGTTGTTGCTGTGGTCTGCAGTCCTGAGACTGGTTTGATGCAGCTCTCCATGCTACTCTATCCTGTGCAAGCCTCTTCATCTCCCAGTACCTACTGCAGCCTACATCCTTCTGAATCTGCTTAGTGTATTCATCTCTTGGTCTCCCTCTACGATTTTTACCCTCCACGCTGCCCTCCAGTACTAAATTGGTGATCCCTTGATGCCTCAGTACATGTCCTACCAACCGATCCCTTCTCCTAGTCAAGTTGTGCCACAAACTCCTCTTCTCCCCAATTCTATTCCATACTTCCTCATTAGTTATGTGATCTACCCATTCTTCTGTAGCACCACATTTCGAAAGCTTCTATTCTCTTCTCGTCTAAACTATTTGTCGTCCATGTTTCACTTCCATACATGGCTACACTCCATATAAATACTTTCAGAAACGACTTCCTGACACTTAAATCAATACTGAATGTTAACAAACTTCTCTTCTTCAGAAACGCTTTCCTTGCCATTGCCAGTCTACATTTTATATCCTCTCTACTTCGACCATCACCAGTTATTTTGCTCCCCAAATAGCAAAACTCCTTTACTACTTTAAGTGTCTCATTTCCCATTCTAATTCCCTCAGCATCACCCGATTTAATTCGACTACATTCCATTATCCTCGTTTTGCTTTTGTTGATCTTCACCTTATACCCTCCTTTCAAGACACTGTCCATTCCGTTCAACTGCTCTTCCAAGTCCTTTGCTGTCTCTGACAGAATTACAATGTCATCGGCGAACCTCAAAGTTTTTATTTCTTCTCCATGGATTTTAATACCTACTCCGAACTTTTCTTTCGTTTCCTTTACTGCTTGCTCAATATACAGATTGAATAACATCGGGGAGAGGCTACAACCCTGTCTCACTCCCTTCCCAACCACTGCTTCCCTTTCATGTCCCTCGACTCTTATAACTGCCATCTGATTTCTGTACAAATTGTAAATAGCCTTTCGCTCCCTGTATTTTACCCCTGCCGCCTTTAGAATTTGAAAGAGAGTATTCCAGTCAACATTGTCAAAAGCTTTCTCTAAGACTACAAACGCTAGAAACGTAGGTTTGCCTTTCCTTAATCTAGCTTATAAGATAAGTCGTAGGGTCAGTATTGCCTCACGTGTTCCAACATTTCTACGGAATCCAAACTGATTTTCCCCGAGGTCGGCTTCTACCAGTTTTTCCATTCGCCTGTAAAGAATTCGCGTTAGTATTTTTCAGCTGTGACTTATTAAACTGATAGTTCGGTAATTTTCACATCTGTCAACACCTGCTTTCTTTGGGATTGGAATTATTATATTCTTCTTGAAGTCTGAGGAAATTTCGCCTGTCTCATACATCTTGATCACCAGATGGTCTAGTTTTGTCAGGACTGGCTCTCCCAAGGCTGTCAGTAGTTCTAATGGAATGTTATCTACTCCCGGGGCCTTGTTTCGGCCTAGAAATAAAATTAAAATATTGTTATCCATAGATTTAAGGCCCCATTGATATCATCGATTTCACCTGTGGGCAATTTTTTCAGGAAGAGGGAAACATACGTACAAAATGCACACAGGCATTTCGGTTACACGAAAAATCAAATGTATTTAGGATGTCACTTCAACTAAATACCTAGGTATCACAATCACAGTTTAAACTGGAACCATCACTTACAAAACGTTGGAGGAAGGCGAAACGAAGAGTGTTTTTTATGGGCAAAACACCTGAAAGATGCAAAAAGTCTACTGAAGAGAGAGCCTGCTTTGTGTTCGTCCGGCCTCTTCTGCAGTACTGCGGCAGGCGCCATCGGAAAAGTTCAAAGGCAGGCAGCTCGTTTTGTATTACCACGAAATAGGTCAGAGTGTGCACGCGAATGAAACGCGAGTTGGGGTGGCGATCATTAAAACAAAGGCGGTTTTCATTTGCGCGAGATATTTTCTCGAAATTTCAATCGCCATCTTTCTTCTCCGAATATTTGTTTGATTATCACTTACATACAAAAATGTCATAGTGACAAAATAAATCGCAGCCCGCTCATAAAGATTTAGATGCTCGTTTTTCCCACGTGCTATTCGCGAATGGAACGATCCAGAAGTATTCTGGAAGTGATTCTGTGAACCATCTGGCAAACATTTAAATGTGAACTGCAGAGTAGTCATATATGTAGATATATCACAGAAAAAGTTCTTGACATCTGTCCTAGCTCGAATCACGCCACCTAGTATAAGACGTGAAGTGGCCTCACATGCAGAGTGGTATAGTGTCACTAAACGAAGACAGATCCATTTTGTAGACTTACGTAATAAAATAGAGCGCCTACAGCCGTTCTTACGACGTTATTTATTATAGTGCTACCAGTTCCGGTGCTTATTACACCATCTTTAGGCCTTAACTGACGCTGGGGGAGTTAACTCCAGTCTTATACACGATTCCATTAGTAGCCAACATCTGTGACTGCCTTTCATAGGCTACCTGTAATAACGATGTGTCTCCAACCATGCCAACTTGAGTCAGTTGGTAGTTGATGGTTGGAGAAACAACATTTTTGTTGCGGGTAGTCTGCGAAAACTAGTTCATAGTTGTTGGCCACTAACGGAATCGTGTATATGATTGGAGTGAACCACCTCTCAGTCAGTTAAGGCCTGAAAATGGTGTGCTGAAGCACCGAAACTGGTAGCCACACAATAAATAACATCGTAAGGTCGGCTGTAGGTGTTCCGTTTTATTGCGTAAGTAAACGGCTGAAGTCCCTCGAACCTATAATCAGGAGGATCGAAATACAAAAATTTTGTAGACTGGTCGGAAGGAGCTTGTATTGTCTACAGTATCGGCTGGCAAATACAGTTCAATGTTAACGATGGCAGCCATAAAAGCATTCACGTAAATACACAGGTCTTTTTTGAACGTAGGAAATTCAGTTACTGATATAATGAGAGAACGCCGGAACCCACTAATACTCGCAAAACGTCCCATTTGATAAATCTGTTTGGCGCTATCTGCAACCATTAGGGCCCCGGCGACTGTGCTGCCCAATTAATTAACCCAGATGCTCATTCTCAATAAATCATTTACCAGTTAATTCGCATGCCATTATACGATTCGTGTTGCTCTTCCTGCCGGATACACAGCGTGAGCCCTTAATCCGTATCGAAATAGAGTGGTCAGGAGAGATTAAAGGGCATAATAAGCTGCAATGAGTTTATAAAGAACGTTTCTGCAATACTGACCGCTGTTTACGTTTCTCAATACATCTGGAAAAGCAAAACATGGCAGAAATCTGAGATTCTGTAGTAATTCACGGAAGAAATAAAATAAAAGTGAGTTTTCAGATGGAAATAAATCACTGTTGTTGTTTTGTTATTGTTATGGTCTTCAGTCACAAAACTGGTTTGTTACAGCTCCCTGAACTAGTCTATCCTGCGCAAATTTCATCATCTCTGTATAACAGGCTGCTACGTACATCCATCTGAACCTTCTTTCTGCAATAATTCATAGGTCACGCTCTATAATGTTCACCACCCACACTTCTCCAAGTTAGCCGCGAGGGGTAGCCGCGCGGTTTGAGGCATCTTATCACGGTCCGCGCGGCTGCCCCCGTCGGAGGTTCGAGTCCGCCCTTGGGCATGGATGTGGGTGTTGTCCTTAGTGTAAGTTAGTTATGTTAGATTACGTAGTGTGTAAGCTTAGGGACCGATACCTCACCAGTTTGGTCCCATAAGACCTTACCACAAATTTCCAAAAAAACCTTCCCCCAAGTTACCAAATTGACTTTTACCTGACGCCTGAGGTTGTGTCCTGTAAGCCGATCCCTTCTTTTAGTCTAGTTGTGCCATAAATTTCTTTTTTCCACCCAATTGGTTCAATACCAGTGCGTTAGTTATTCAGTCTATCTATCTAATCTTCAACATTCTTCTGCAACACCACAATTATAAATCTCATATTCTCTTCTTTTCAGAACTGTATATCGTCCAAGAAAAAATTCAGAAAATACTTGTTAACAATTAAATTCTTTATTAGATGTTACCAAATTCTTCTTTTTAAGAGATGGATTTCTTCATATTTCTCAGTCTAATTCGGTCAGTATTGCCTGATTCAACTTCATTCCATTCAATTAGCTTTGTTTTACTTTTTTTATGCTCGTCTTACACTTTTATTTCAAGTCATTATCTAGTCTGTTCAACTGATCTTCCAAGTCGTTTGCCGCCCTTGGCAGAATCATGTCATCAGCAAATCTTGAAGTTCTTACATAATTCGGCAGTACCACGTCCAGTCAATTGACGTGGCTTTCTATGGTAGCGCGTAACAACGTAAAATATTCCTGAACTTGCCGACAATATTAATAATAACCTTAGACTTTTTTTCAGCTGATGCAGTTATCTATAATGAAGCACTGTCTGAAAGAAGCTGCATGAATATTCAGTCAGATCTTCATAAAATTTCAGAGTGTTGCAACAACTGTCGACTTGTTTTAAAAGTTCAGAAATGTAAAATTGTGCACTTCACAAAATGAAAGAATGTAGTAACCTATGTAGTAACATGTCGGCATATGGGGCAATGAACAGGCCGATCGGGCTGCCAAGGAGGCCTGCAGAGAGCAGGATGTGGTCCAGTGTCCTATCCCCTTGCAGTCGGTCACTGCTGCACTCCACAGGAAGTGCATGGAGTTGTGGGAGGACGAATGGCTGGCTGTGACGGCCAACAAACTGCGTTTGGTAAAGTCAACCACTCGGCCGTGGCGTTCCTCCTGCCGGCTGCTCAGGCGGGAAGAGGTGGCCCTCCCACGTCTTCAGATCGGGCACTGTCCTCTCACACATAGCTTTTTATTACGGCGGGAGGATCCTCCGTTTTGTGATGCTTGTGGTGTGCACATCTCTGTCCGGCACATTTTAACAGACTGCATTTTATACCGTGATGCAAGGGCAGAAGCACAAGTTGATGGGGATCTGCCTTCTGTTTTAGCTAACGATGAGACGAGTGTGTCTAGGGTTTTTAAGTTTTGTGATGTGTCTGGACTCTGGCCTAAACTTTTAGGCTGGAGGTTTTAGTGTATTGCAGAGTGGCTGCCTCCTCCCCTTTTTTCCTTGTGGTCAGCCAGCCACTTCCATCTGCTACATTGTTTTAGCTCCCTCTATCATTTTCTTCCTGTGTTGTCCATGTTTTACTGCTGACACCCTGCTTCATCCCACGCTTCGGTGTGGGTGAGCACATATTTTTCAACGATTATTACCCGTGTTTTATGTTTCGTTTTATATTCCTGTTCTGGGCATTTTCTTGACACCCGTCTCCCTCTGT
Source organism: Schistocerca serialis cubense (assembly GCF_023864345.2). NCBI lineage: Eukaryota > Metazoa > Arthropoda > Insecta > Orthoptera > Acrididae > Schistocerca > Schistocerca serialis. The sequence continues at coordinate 219,503,393 of NC_064639.1, read as the reverse complement.
TACTGAACGGGCGCTGAAGACCTTGCTGTCGTGCGCCCAAAACCCCTCTACTACTACTACTACTACTACTACTACTACTGTAGTAACCTATTACTATAGTGTCAACGAGTAACAGTTGGAATCGACTAATTCAAAATGGCTCAAATGGCTCTGAGCACTATGGGACTTAACTGCTGAGGTCATCAGTTCGCTAGAACTTAGAACTACTTAAACCTAACTAACCTAAGGACATGACACACATCCATGCCCGAGGCATGATTCGAACCTGCGACCGGAGCGGTCGCGCGGTTCCAGCCTGTAGCGCCTAGAACCGCTCGGCCTCCACAGGCCGGCTCGACTGATTCCTACAAATACTTGGGTATAACGCTTTGTACGGATATGAAATGGAATTATCACACAGGCTCAGTCGTAAATAAAGCAAATGGTAGACTTCAGTTTATTGGAAGAATGCCGGTAAACTCAATCAGTCTACAAAGGAAATTGGTTAAAAATCCCTCGTGCGACCTATCCTAGAATATTGTCAAAGTGTGTAGGACCCGTACCACATAGGACTAACAGGTTTTTGTTTAACGTAGGGAAGTTGGGGTATAATCGGGTAGCTAAGGAGAAAGCTAGATAACAATTATAATTTTCTTTATTAAGACTCAAATTTATTTAAGTGAAAGATTGCTACTCACCATACAACGGAGATGATGAGTTGCACAACAAAAAGACTGTCAAACAAGTAAGCTTTTGGCCAAAAAAAGCCTTCATCCGAATCAGACAACATACACACACTCACGGAAACGCAATTCACACACACACGTGACCACGGTCTCGTCCGCAGCTCGTGGTCGTGCGGTAGCGTTCTCGCTTCCCACGCCCGGGTTCCCTGGTTCGATTCCTGGCGGGGTCAGGGATTTTCTCTGCCTCGTGATGACTGGGTGTTGTGTGCTGTCCTTAGGTTAGTTAGGTTTACGTAGTTCTAAGTTCTAGGGGACTGATGACCATAGATGTTAAGTCCCATAGCGCTCAGAGCCATTTGAACCATTTTTTTGACCATGGTCTCTGGCTACCGAGTCCAGACTCATTAGCATCATTATATCCTGAATTTCCTATTGTTTTATTTCAGTGAAAGATAAACAAGGCGTGAACAACACATCTGAACTATGAGGATTTCGTTTTGATGGTTTAAATTGTATTTAATGTACACTAAACACTGGTCAATATACGGTTATGCCCCATACCTAGGCGTAAAAGAAGACACTCTGTGGGGGCACAAACGGGCAAACTTATATTTTCTGACTGAGGCATCGGACACACAGATGCTCATGCAAGTCATCTTCAGTCCAACCTATAAAATCCTTACGGGCCTACTTCTCACTTTAAGTACTTCACAACCATCTGATTTTCTTGTTGACGAGTAGGTATCTTTGCAAAGAAAACAAGGCGATTCATTCTTATCTTCAGAAGACGGTCTCTCATAATGGGAAACGGACTTCACATTCTCCGGTAATACAGTGAATGCACATCAATCGACGGACCAGGATGTGGAGAAGAAGCGGTAACTGACTCTTTTGTGTTCTGGGAATATGGCCTTATTCTTTCTGTTGTATCTGATTGTGCAAATTCCTCTTCGCCAGATACATCTTCGTTAAGCGGGAAAAATACCCGTCTTTTTCAACCAAGATAGGTCCTTCTGCATAGTTGTTCTAGAACACACAAGTACAAACAACTGAGTTATTTCGTGCTGGATTGCCACTCTTCTCGGATGGCTGTTAAGCCACGTCTTAATTTCCTGACCGTATATAGCGCTTAATGGTACCATCTCAAATGAAACTATCTCTTCAATAAAGAGTAATTAATCAAATTATTAGTGACAAAATAATCTAAAGACTAGCGGAAAGTAATTGTAAATTACATATGTAATTATTATATTGTAGTTATTAAAACGTGTACACGCAAGTAGCGTACCGTTAAAACCATATACTTCTTACATCACACATAAAAATTGTATGTAAGTAAGTCATGAGGTAGTATTAGGTAGTTCCGATCTTACCCCACTGCCTTACCCAGTTTTACCCCAACTGTACCATATCTCTAAAATTTCTTCTTCCTAATAAGAGAGAAAGTGAAGAATCGTTTAACATGGCACTTGTTCATAAAGCCTGTTAAAAGTATTATACATTGTATTGGCAGTTTCACTTTTAACAGGACGATGTAAGTTCCCTATTTAACATAAAAATTCGGAAAGTAAGCTACTCAACCACATAAATGTAACAAATTATTATGCTCAACAACAACGCGTCTGTACTAGCTAGCATCATGGAGGTACTGAAGTTGCCTGTTGTCTTCGTGATCTAACGGCCAAGAAACAATGTTGCCAACACAACCTCATACTCAGTTATACCCCAACTTTCCATATTCAGAGAAGAGCAGCACGAATGGTCTCGGGTTGGTTTGACACGTGGGAGAACGTCACAGAGATGATGAAGAAACTGAACTGGCAGATTCTTCAAGATAGACGTAAACTAAAAAGAGAAAGCCTGCTTAAAAACTTCAAGAACCGGCTCTAAATGATGACTCTAGGAATATACTGCAACCACTTACTTTTCGCTCATATTAGGATCGTGAGGAAGAGGTTAGATGAATTATAGCACTCGCAGAGACATGTAAACAATCATTCTTCCTGCGCTCCATACGTGAATGGAACGGGAAGAAAAGCTAATAACTGGTACACTGGGACGTACCCTCTGCCATGCACTTCACAGTTATAGATGTAGATGTAGAGCTGTTAATCGAGAAACCAACGTTCTGGTCACCGTTACAATAGCCTTCTTCTGGGTCTACTGGCGTACCCAGAAGTAACAATGGCCGAAACGTTGGTTTCCGAGCAGCCATTTTTTAACTTATAACGCGATACAACACTTAGAAAAATTTCAGGTCTCCTTACAGTTCCTATTTCCTCTTCCTGTTTTTCAATTCCTTTTGCAAATTACTCATTATTTTATTTCACAGTTTGCTCAACATACAGACTGAATTACATATGGGATAGACTATAACTCTAACTCATTCCTCAACTATGACCTCCGTTTCACGTCTAGTTCTGCACAAACTGCAAATAACTTTTCATTGTCTGCATTTTATGTCTTCCAGCTTCAAAATTTCTTTAGCCCAGTCAGCATTGCAAAAACTTCCTTAAAATCTACGAATGCTATAGACATAGGTTTGCATTTCTTCGACCTACATTCTAGGATGCGTCGTACGTCGTGAAAACAGCACTGTCTAGCGTGTTCCTACATTTCTTCGGAAACCAAACTGATCTCCCTCGAGGTCGGAAGATACCAGTTTTTCCATTCTTCTGTAAATAATTTGAGTCAATATTTTGTAACCATGATTTAGTAAAATGTCAGCATCTACCTTCTTTGAATTTGAAATTATTACATTTTTGCTGAAGCCTAATGCTTTTTCGTGTGTCTCGTATACCATTCGCGGCAGGTGGAACAATTTTTTCATGACTGGGTCTCCCAACGATCTCAGTACAATAGTGTGAAGCACAATCAGTCTCTTATTCGTGTTGTTCAACACGATAAACACAATTCACCTAAGAGGAAGGAATGTGAGTGAACCCGAGGAAATACTTAGCCTGTTTCAAACGTAAAAAGTGTATGCTCCGTTTTCAAACCTAAAAAAAAATTGAACTATTGTCCACAACTTTTTTATACTTCTTATCCACAACGAATTAGAAGTTTTCTCAAGCTTCTGATGGAACTGCATGGCGACATTTGCTACAAATAAGTATGAAATTTGTATAGAAATATATGATATTTGTAAAATATATCGTTGTAGAGCGGAAGCGATGTAACTGATAAGTCTGACAAGGCCGCGCACAGAAGCGCGGAGGGGGGGGGGGGGATGAGTGGGGGGGGGAGGGGGGAGAAAGGGGGGGGAGAAAGTTTGCGCTCGGTTCCAATTTCAGCTAGGAACATGGCGGGAATAGATTCTCGTTTAGTCCGGTCCCGACGGCCATTTGTGTAGACATTCTAACCTCTTTCTTACTGTAGCTATGTTGTAGTATGCATATTAATCAACGTCTGAACGACGAACCGGAGGTGGCACCCCAATAAATTGTGCGAATCGATTAATTCCTTATTCAAAAGATTTGAAATGGGCTGAAGTAAATGCTCAACTAATAGCACCCTTTGTACATGCACCGTTCGGATTTTACGAGCAGAAACAGACATTCTCAAATAACTCTGACTGGAGCGAGACTGATGGTTCAAAAATGGCTCTGAGTACTATGGGACTTAACATCTGAGGTCATCAGTCCCCTAGAACTTAGAACTACTTAAACCTAACTAACCTAAGGACATCACACACATCCATTCCCGTGGCAGGATTCGAACCTGCGACCGTAGCAGTCGCGCGGTTCCAGCCTGTAGCGCCCAGAACCGCTCGGCCACATCGGCCGGCACTGACGGTTCAACTTTGGTCACTAGCGTATCGGATATTGGTCTAAGTAAGTTTTAACCGTTTGAAAAATCTTGCTTCGTTTTGATTTTAGTGCAAAAAACAAGTTTTTATGTAAGGTTTCTGAAGCGCGCCACTTCTATACCTCAAACTTGTATGAATCGGTTCAAACTTTGCTAGGAGGTAGATAAATGGATAAAGTCGAAACTATACTTTTAAATCCAATACCCTTTATCCGATGTCGCGATACGATGCTTTAAAGTCGAGCTAAATGTAGCATGTAAACTTCGTTCTTACGTAAACCGAATGTGCATAAACGGTTTAAAGTCAATCAAATAAAAAAATGCATTCTTACGATAATACTGAAATCTCACTTTCAGACATCTAGCTTCACTCGGATTCTAGTGGTAAAACACGTTTGTGTGTTTTTTACGCGCTCCATTGGTATGTTTCACACTTTTGCGAATCGGTTCAAAATTTGTAAGAACGTAGACAAATACGTGTAGTAGTTGATGGTCATCCTGTTTTGTGAAAGATTTATTCCTTGCCACGATGTAAGCAACATGGTTCTAAAGGAAATAAAAAAAACGTAACCCGGATCAGTTGTCGCCTGCGTCAACAAAAATTTACATCTGTTGCTGAGCTATGGCGGTCTAATGTAAAAACTATGGTAGAGCACAGGGTGGGAATCAGAATGAAAATTGCTTGTATCACAGCACGGAAAAGGCGAATATGTCCTGGGCAGAGTTAGGGATGTAAATGAAGGGAGCTAATTTGCTTTGCAGACATTTAAATCAAAATCTCTTGCTTTATTCGCACTTTTTTTGCTAGTTAACACTTCTTCCCCAGCGCAGTGAGCTCTCTTAGCTGCAAGATGTTGGTACACCTGCACACTGCAATCTATACAGTAAGGTCCATGATCATGTGACTAAAATCCAGAAGATTCGCCAGCCATAGCAAACAATATACACTGAAGCACCAAAGAAATTGGTACAGGCATGCTAATTCAAATACAGAGATATGTAAAGAGGAAGAATACAGCGCTCCGGTCGGCAACGCCTATATAAGACGACAAGTGGCTGGCACAGTTGTTAGATCTGTTACTGCTGCTACAATGGCAGGTTATCAAGATTTAAGCGAGTTTAAACGTGGTGTTAAAGTCGGTTCGAGCTTGGTGAGCATCTGCACTGAATGGACCTTTAGCCGTCGTCACCATTATCATACAGCGGCGACCGTTGTAATATCCACGCTCATATTTTATTCAAAATAATATTCACGACAGCATTGTATGTGGAACGTGACTGAAATTTGATACTATTCTCGTAATACTAATAAAAATGACTTCACCGTTAATAAAATTATAAATAATTATTGTCAACGACATAATTTAATATTTTGTAAAAAAAATTGTATCTCAGACAATACCCATGTATAATATAATGAAAATCTTAATCTTTTGTTATTTATAATTTTGTAGAAAAATCCTTCTTGTTCGAACTATTGTACTCAAAGGTCATGCTTGATGTCTCATATCACAGAGGTTTGTAAAAAACTGTACTAAAATATTGTTATGTTTATGAATTATTGAAATGAGTCTTCTTTATTTGGACTTTTATTTCATGGTAATTCTCGTCCTATGTAAGTGTTAAGTTTTCTGCTCAGCTACCAAAGAGCGCAGGCATTAGCGCTATGATGTACAGCGCAGTTTACTGGTAAACGGTGAATATTAATGTCTCTTGTAACATTGAAAAATATTTTCAAATGTTAATGCATATACTGAAGGTGAGAAAGGATTTAATATACATTACTTTTTGCGAGTAAAACACAGTCTGAAGCAGAATCGGTAAGTCTTATGTTAGCCACCATGTTAGTGAAATATTTCAGCGGCAGTTTTAAAATAGTTTTCTACGCAGATTTAAATGCTGTTGGTTATAATTGCAAAAATAATTGTGTACTAGTGGCCGAGGACCCAATCTGAGGTAATAAATTCCAGTTAGACTGAATACATCGAGCTTCTAAAAAGGCAAATAGCATCCTCCGTGATATAACTTCTTATCTGATGATATAAGAAGCCTGGTAATTTCGTAACAACTTTCATGAAATATTTTGACAGGAAAATTCATTAGTGTTGCGTACGTGTGGTACTGTGTGGCAAAACTGTCCATCTTGCTTAAAGAAAAGTGTTGGCGCCTCGAGATAACAGCAGCGTTAATCTTCATAAATGATCTGCAACTAGCAAAGAGTCTTTTAAACAACAGCACTGAAAATACTAAAAATCATTAATCTTGTTTAGTTCAGTTTACTTATCATACATTCACTTGTTTGGTGGTTATAAATGATTACTTTTGTGAATGAACATTGTGACATTTACACGGGTTGATAACAACATTGCTACACGTCCCCACGTGGAGATTTCTTTAACAAAATAACGTTCGTTAGCCGGGAAAATCAGTGATTAAATAGAACCTCATGTTACATTAATAATAAGTAACTAATTCTATTGTAACCTTGCTGAACTTGTGCAACACAACACATGCACAATTACACCACAAATTGCGCGGCCCCTCCCTCAGGAGGTTAAAAAAAAAGAGGTTCAAATGGCTCTGACCACTATGGGACTTAACATCTGAGGTCATTGAGGTCATCAGTCCCCTAGAATGTAGAACTACTTAAACCTACCTAACCTAAGGACATCACACACATCCATGCCCGAGGCAGGATTCGAACCTGTGACCGTAGCAGTCTCGTGGTTCCGGACTGAAGCGTCTAGAACCGCTCGGCCACCGCGGAAGGCGCCGGAGGTTCGAGTCCCTCGGGCATGTGTGTGTGTGTGTGTGTGTGTGTGTGTGTGTGTGTGTGTGTGTGTGTGTGCGTTGTCCTTAGGGTAAGTTAATTTAAATAGTGTGTAAGTCTAGGGACCGATGACCTCAGTAGTTTGGTCCCTTAGGAATTCACACACATTTGAACATCTGAATTACACCACGCATCACACCGTTTTTTCGGACATGTCCGAAACAGACAGCACATACACAATTACAACGATGATTGCTTTTTGTTGGTTGAGCCAGTACGGTACCAACACTGATTTAGGATATGCTGCAACCAGACAGTGTTCCCGTGGCGTATCTGAAGCGAGTAAACAGAAGAACCAACTTTTCGCGGTCTACCGGCCACTCAAGCCATGCCGGACGTAACAGAAACAGACACCACATGTATAATTACAGCGATGATGGCTAACAATCCCTCCAGTGCAGACGCACACTAAGCTTTAACTCTTACGATAGTCAGCGAGGAGCTCTGACTAATGAAGTTAATGAAGAGAGACAACATCAGCACTGTGTGATACAGGTTGAGAATTTGAGTTTCACAGGAGGTGTGCTAGGATAATCCGTGCGGTTGTGGTGACCACTGAGTCCGGAGAGCATAAGAGATCAGCGTATGTGCCTAGTCAGCAGGAGACCCTGGTTCGAATACCGCTCCGGCATAAATTTTTATCTCCCCCATTTATATAAATTAATGTTCACTGGCAGCTAATGTCTTTAATTTCTTTGCGTCTCAATGGTTGAGCGCTCCCGTGCGTCGGCAGAAACTGCTCGGCAGGTGCCGCTCAAGCAAAGGTGTGCTGCTGCACCTGTTGTTGCATCCAGACTCTCAGCCGCCGCCGCCGCCGCCGCCGCCGCCGCCGCCGCGACACTGAAATCCTTCCAGCTGCCAGCACTGGACACGAAATCACACTTTAATTACAGCAGGTCCAGCGGCTTTGTCCCTCAAAACTGGCTGAGTTCTCGTCACGAATGAACAATGGCGACCATTAAAATTTAAACAGCAGTATGGTGACAAGCAACAAACGAAAGTGCTATGAAGTGTACTACATGCTTGGATGTGCAAGTGATTTGCTTTTCGTCGCAATACCACAAAGCTGTCCAAGTTTTATTAGGAAGCCCCTACACACCCTCCATACAGTCCCGACCTCTCCCCAATCGATTTCCGTATTTTTGGAGCCCTGAAGGAAGTCGTTTATGGTTGTGATTTGCTTCGGACGAAGAGACGCACCCCTGGGTACAATCCTGGTTTCGCAGACAACCGCAAATATTTTTCCATGAGGGCTTTGACCATTTTCTCTCACAATTGGATAAATGTATTACCAGTTACGGCGATTACTTTTCAGGTAGTAAACACTTCACTACTGTTTGGGTTTCAGTACCTCAATCGGTAAAAGCGAAACCCTTATAGGATCAGTTTGTTGTCCGTCTGATTGTCTGTCTATCTGCCCGACCGTCTATTTTTCCATCTGTTAAGACTCCTTTTACTCAGGACGGGTAGATGTATCAAGTTGAAGTCTGTAGGTTCTTGGCGGTGTAATAAATGTAAGCTTCTAAGTCAATGCAACCAAAAGATACGGTTATTTGGGTCATATGTTTTGATACTCGCAAATTCAGTCATCAGAACGAATGGGATACTTCCCATTGACATAGAGTTTTCAGAGCACAAGTGAAGGAAAAAAAAATCCGAAAATTGTTAATGTGTAATTATATCAAACGAAAAATATTTCTTTTGCCATTTGTTATCCGGTGACAAACTTGAAATTAAAACTATCAGTAGTTCAGCATTCAGGCAGACTGGTTTGCAATGGTAAAAGTCAAACATCAGGAAAGGAATGACTTTATTACTCGTGTGACGCGATTCGGATTACTGCGGTAGGTATGGTGTTTCGAGACATTCTCATACTGGTCTGCGTGCAGTAATCGTTCCTGGATATCTGATGCTGGATAAATTCCGAAACGCCTCATATGAGCGATAAACTCATTCGTTGCCTGATGTTTGACTTTTACCATTGCGATCCATGCAGACTGAATGGAGAACTAGTGATTATTATAATAATGGTTCCCTGCCTCCAGCATGAATTATCTCACATTCATACTATTGAAATTAAAATATTCTCGAAAATCTTGTAGTCCCTGGAACCGACGTCTTGCCAGCATCAATGTCTACAAGCGGCAAAAATAGTAGAAGTTTTCGAGTCGCTAAATGAATGAACTGTCTATATACATAATTAAGTTTGTTATGAACTCCCAGTGCGCGAGTCCTACTCGCATCAGACCAATTTATTTTCCATTTCTCTTGTTTTCATTTGGTTGCCCTTTATACATTCGCCTAACAGACGACCAAAACTGCAGGCCTATATCACTGGCATCAGTATGTTGTAAGATTCAGGAACATGTTTTGCGTTCAAATATAACGACATGTATAAAGAAAGGTGACGTGCTCTGTAGGATTCAACACGTCTACCAGATCCAGAAAGCAATAGATATCGGCACCTAAGTTGATGCAGTTTTCTTCGATTTACCGTAGGTGTTCAGTAAAGTTCTGCACTGCCGTCTAGTGACAAAATACGATCGTATTTAATATCAAACCAGCTGTATCTTTAGTCTGGAGTGTTCCCAGTAGAAAGAACAGAAATGTGCAGACATAAAAGTAGCTTCGGCGTACCGTAACATAGTGTTAAAGCATCTTTTCTTTTCGCAGTATACATAATAAGTTTGTTTGCATGACTACCTTCCGCAGCAGCTGTTAAAATGAATTATTATTGGTTTATCTGTCTTCAGCTTACAGGAATTAATTAAAGGAAAATTTACACCAGCAGAGTATTATAGTGAGTGCTGAGTGAGAAACAGACCTTCAGTTCTATTTCCAAGAGGGAGCTGAAGTGTACATAACGCAAATAGACCGCAAGAAAAAGTTCAAAAAGGGTAAAGCTGCCAAGTGCATGTGTGTACTGAGGGCTCTTTCGACTTCAGCAACTGCTAACGAAGAAGGAAGAAGCAGTGGTTAGAACGTTATGCAAACAAGATGCAGAAACACCGTACGTAAACTGCACACCCACTTTAGAAACAAAAAGTTGTTTTTAATCTAAAATAACCAAAAATATACAAACATATGTATCCAATTTGCAGAATGACCACAGAAGATACTTTGAAATATGAGCAAAACGCGTATGCTGTAAAATTCCCTTTAATTCGTTGCAGTAAGCTTAAGACGGAGAAACCAATAACAATTGACTCTACACTGATCACCCACCACCAACCTACTACCGATATAAATCCTTCCACGTGATAGCAACGTCACCTGGCGAGGAATGACTGCTAGTAAGACACACGCAATGTCCTTGTAGTTTCAGTGTGTCTCGAACGGGGAAGGTGCGCCAACTATCTGAGTCTCACTGAGGGCAGATTGTGATGGTCCGGAGTCTTGGCATGAGCATTTATCAAACTACACAACTTTTCGGGTGTTCGAGGAGTGCTGTGCTGAGAGTTTTCAGCACGTGGCGAAACCAAGGTGAATCAACATTCAGATGTCGTGAGGTTGGGCCGCCACGTCTCATTACGGATGTCGGACTTTGTAGGCTGAGCAGACTGGTGAAACAGGATAGGCGGCGAACTGTGGCGGAACTAACATCGTACTTTAAACTTCGATAGAGTAAAAGTGGATCTGAACGCACAGTGCACCGAAAACTCCTAACGATAGGCCTCCGCAGCCCACAGCCCATGAATATGACGGTGTTAACACCACAACAACGACAACTACGACTGAAATGGGCACATGTCCATCGGTTCACAATGGTTCAAATGTCTCTGAGCACTATGGGACTTAACTTCTGAGGTCATCAGTCCCCTAGAACGTAGAACTACTTAAACCTAACTAACCTAAGGACATCACACACATCCATGCCCGAGGCAGGATTCGAACCTGGGACCGTAGCGGTCGCGCGTTTCCAGACTGTAGCGCCTAGAACCACTCGGCCACTCCGGCCGGCTCATGTCCATCGGCATTGAATGTTGTCGCAGTGACAGAGCGTTGCATGGTCTGAATAACCCAATACCTTTTCCATCATGCCGATGGGGGAGGGGGGGGGGGGGGACGCGTCCGCTGTCTTCCGGGGGAATAGCTCCTTGGCACCCCTTACTGCAGGACGGAGAGAAGCTGGCGGCCTCCATTATACTCTGGGGAACATTCACATGGACATCCATACGACCAGTGGAGCTCGTGCAAGGTACCAGGAAGGCCAAGGAGTATCGTACACTGGCTGCAGACCACGTATACCGTCTTCATAACGACCGCGTTTCCCGACGCCAGTGGCAATTTTGAGCAAGATAATTTGCCTTGTCACAAGGCCAAGAGTGTGGTGGAATGGTTCGAGGAACAGCGAGTTCTGTTTGATGTGCTGCCTCCCCCCCCCCCCAACTCACCAGATCTGAACCCGATCGAACACATCTGGGATGTGACTGAACGTGGCGTCAGAGCTCAACACCCCCTCCCCAGAATTTAAGGGAATTAGGTGACGTGTGTGCAGGAGTGGTGCCGACCCCCTCCAGCGAGCTACAGGAGTCTCATTCCTTCCATGCCACGACGCGTCGCACCTGTTACTTGTAGCAAAGATAGACACACCGGCTATTGGTTAGTGGTCGTAATGTCCTGGCTCGTCGGTGTATATACAAACGACCTGCTGCGTAATGCCTGAAGTTCCATGAAGCGTTTCGCGGATGATGCTGTCGTGTACAAAGAAGTAACAACTTCCGAAAGTTCTAGTGAAATGCAGGAAGAAATTCACAGAATCGACGCTTGGTGCAGAGATTGGCAATTGACCTTCAACATAAACTAAACTAGTAAAATCTTCTCGAGTTATTAGCCGAGTACTGGCGACGTCTTTTCACAACGTTTCATTGAGTATCGTACGCATCGTCTTCAGGGGAAAATTATGGGTACGAAACTCGCTGAAATGCTGCAACAAGACGACGCCGACATTCGACTGATCAATCACCTAAGAACATGTTACAATTGTAATACGACGAGAATGGCTTCAATCAGATAAATTTGATGTACTGAGCATAAGTAGGCGGAAAGACATTTAGTTCTGCGATTACATAACTACAGGACAATTACTGGGAGCATCCATTAAATATCTAGGAGTATGACCACGGAGCAATTGAAAATGGAAAGACCACACAGCGGAGGTACCTTACAAAACCATCGTTCGACCAATACTTAACATATTGATCGGCGGTCTTGCACCTGTACCGGATAGGAACAACAGAATAAATTGAGAATATCCAAAGAAGAGCAGCCTGTTTCGTTACAGGTTCATCTGGTAACAGTAAAAGCGTCAGTAAGATGCTCACGCAACTCAAAAGAGGCATTCTGCATAGCCGTGTGGTTTACTGTTAATTCCTTGAAGAGGTAACTATTATATTTCTTCTTCCTACGTATACAGGGAGGTCCACTGGTAGTGACTGGGCCAAATATCTCACGAAATAACATCAAACGAAAAAACTACAAAGAACGAAACTCGTCTAGCTTGAAGGGGGAAACCAGATGGCGCTATGGTTGTCCCGCTAGATGGAGCTGCCATAGGTCAAACTGATATCAACTGCGTTTTTTAAAAATAGGAACCCCCGTTTGTTTTACATATTCGTGTAGTACGTAAAGAAATATGAATGTTTTAGTTGGACCGCTTTTCTCGCTTTGTGGTAGATGGCGCTGTAATAACCACAAACGTATACGTACGTGGTATCACGTAACATTCCGCCAGTGCGGACGATATTTGCTTCGTGATACATTACCCGTGTTGAAATGGACTGTTTACCAATTGCGGAAAAGGTCAATATCGTGTTGATGTACGGCTATTGTGATCAAAATGCCCAACGGGAGAGTGCTATGTATGCTGCTCGGTATCCTGGACGATATCATCCAACTGTCCAGACCGTTCGCCGGATACTTACGCTGTTTGAGGAAACAGGAAGTGTTCAGCCACATGTGAAACGTCATCCACGACCAGCAACAAATGATGATGCCCAAGTAGGTGTTTTAGCTGCTGTCGCGGCTAATCCGCACATCAGTAGCACACAAATTGTGCGAGAATCGCGAATCTCAAAAACGTCGGTGTTGAGAATGCTACATCAACATTGATTGCACCCGTACCATATTTCTATGCACCAGGAATTGCTTGGCGACGACTTTGAACGTCATGTAGAGTTCCGCCACTGGGCACAAGAGAAATTACGGGACGATGCCAGATTTTCTGCACGCGTTCTATTTAGCGACGAAGCGTCATTCACCATAGTGGTAACGTAAACCGGCATAATATGCAGTACTAGGCACCGGAAAATCCACGATGGCTGCTATAAGTGGAACATCAGCGACCTTGGCGGGTTAATGTATGGTGCGGCATTATGGGAGGAAGGATAATTGGCCACCGTTTTATCGATGGCAATCTAAATGGTGCAATGTACGCTGATTTCCTACGTAATGTTCCACCGATGTTACTACAATATGTTTCACAGACAGAATGGCGATGTACTTCCAACATGATGGATGTCCGGCACATAGCTCGCGTGCAGTTGAAGCGATATTGAATAGCATATTTCATGACAGGGGGATTGGTCGTCGAAGCACCATACCATGACCCGCACGTTCACCGGATCTGACGTCCCCGAATTTCTTTCTGTGGGGAAAGTTCAAGGATATTTGCTATAATGATGCACCGACAACGCCCGACAACATGCGTCAGCGCATTGTCGATGCATGCGCGAACATTACAGAAGGCGAACTACTCGTTGTTGAGAGGAATGTCGTTACACGTATTGCCAAATGCACTGAGGTTGACGGCCATCATTTGAGCATTTATTGCATTAATGTGGTTTTATAGGTAAGCACGCTGTAACAGCATGCGTTTTCAGAAATGGTAAGTTCACAAAGGTACATGTATCACATTGGAACAACCGAAATAAAATGTTCAAACGTTCCTACGTTCTGTATTTTAATTTTAAAAAACCTACCTGTTACCAACTGTTCGTCTAAAATTGTGAGCCATATGTTTGTGAGTATTATAGCGGCATCTATCACAAAGCGAAAAATGTGGTCCAACTAAAACATTCGTATTTCTGTACGTACTACACGAATATGTAATAAAAAATGGGGGTTCCTATTTTAAAAAAATGCTGTTGATATCCGTTTGACCTATGGCAGCGCCATCTAGCGGCCCAAACATAGTGCCATCTGGTTTCCCCCTTCAAGCTAGACAAGTTTCGTTCTTAGTAGTTTTTTCGTTTGGCGCTTAATTCGTGAGGTATTTGGCTCGGTCACGATCAGTGGACCACCCTGTATGTCTTTGTGTGTGTGTGTGTGTGTGTGTGTGTGTGTGTGTGTGTGTGTGTAATATGCCAATATACATCTATATAAATATATGTATAAAAAGAACAATGTTGACTGCTAACCGATCAGCCATTATATTAGTATACGAGTACAATAATCGTCATGCCCAATGGTTGTTTATGTCATTTAGGTAGGTCGGATACTTCGTGACATTTCAGCTTCCACTTGAGAATGGTTGTAAAGTTGAAATCATGACCATATAATCAAATGAATAGCAATTTACAGAGTAATGGCATAATTTCTTACAGAAAGGTTTTGCATGTGATGTTAATGACAAATGTTGAAAATTAGATGGACTGATGAGGTAAGGAATGAGGAGGTTATGCGCAGAATCGGAGAGGAGAGGAATATGTGGGAAACACAAGGATAAGCGACAGTATGATAGGACATCTGTTAAGACATCAAGGAATGACTTCCATGCTACTAGAGGAAGGTATAGATGACAGAAAATTGTAGAGGAAGGCAGAGACTGGAATACATCCAGCAAATAGTCGAGGACATAGGTTGCAAGTGTTGCTCTGAGATGAAGGGGTTGGCACAGGAGAGGAATTGGTGGCGGGCAGCAAAGAACCAGTCACAAGACAGATGACTCAAAAAAATTGTGGTGATAATGCTTGGCTGTTTTACTTGGGAACTAGTGTACTCCCTCTCCTTTCTGAGCAAATCGAGTCCTCTTATACCCGAAAACAGACTCAGGTGGCCAGTAGGCAACCGTGGAGACTCAAGGATCGACTCTATGGGCACACGGATACGGCAAATTCAGAGATGGCCTCTTAGGACTCGCTAGTGAGTTAAGCCGAAAGGCTGCACCCCGGTCTTTTATCCTTTTTAATCCGAGCACTTTTTCTCGTTCTTCCTTTCTTACAGTAATGGAGGAAGACAAGTAAATCAGTGAAGTCTTTCAGGAGCGAGGCGGTGTAATGTGCTTTACGAGATTTTATCTCGTCGCGTAGCTCAGGTAACATCACGACAGAAATTGGGTTGCGCGTGCATGCACGCGGCCCCGCTTTGCGTCAGACTCCCTTTTTTCTCGGCGCGCGCCTCTCCGAAGGGAAGAAGCGGCGGACCTGGTGCGGAAAGGAGCGCGTGGAGGCGGTGGGGGAGGCGGCGAAACAAGCCGCGCCGGCGCCGGCGCCGGAGGCAGGTAACGACCTCGTCCCGCGCCCTCCCAAGACAAACGACGCCGCCCGCCGTGCCACGGGAACAGCCGCGAGCTGCTCCAGCGGAAAGGGCCGAGGCGGCCGCCTAAAAGCCAAAAGGTGTACATCACACTTCCCGCCCGCCGAGCTCCCGCTAATGGTCTGTGGAAGAAGCCACCACGCAAATCTTGCGTTTGCCATCTCACCCATCGCGGCAACCCGCAAAGAAGGTGTTTTTAATACGATGGGGGCGCTACATCTTTCAGCAGTGTTGCAAATCCACACCACGTAAGAATATCCACGAGCCGTTGGGAATCAACGAGTGTAATCCCCCCATGAACCATGTACCTTGCCGTTGGTGGGGAGGCTTGCGTGCCTCAGCTATACAGATGGCCGTACCATAGGTGCAACCACAACAGAGGGGTATCTGTTGAGAGGCCAGACAAACGTGTGGTTCCTGAAGAGGGGCAGCAGCCTTTTCAGTAGTTGCACGGGCAGCAGTCTGGATGATTGACTGATCTGGCCTTGTAACACTAACCAAAACGGCCTTGCTGTGCTGCTACTGTGAACGGCTGAAAGCAAGGGGAAACTACAGCCGTAATTTTTCCCTAGGGCATGCAGCTTTACTGTATAGTTAAATGATCTTGGCGTCCTCTTGGGTAAAATATTCCGGAGGTAAAATAGTCCACCATTCGGATCTCCGGGCGAGGACTACTCAAGAGGACGTCGTTATCAGGAGAAAGAAAACTGGCGTTCTACGGATCGGAGCGTGGAATGTCAGATCCCTTAATCGGGCAGGTGGGTTAGAAAATTTAAAAATGGAAATGGATAGGTTAAAGTTAGATATAGTGGGAATTTGTGAAGTTCGGTGGCAGGAGGAACAAGACTTTTGGTCAGGTGAATACAGGGTTATAAATACAAAATCAAATAGGGGTAATACAGGAGTAGGTTTAATAATAAATAAAAAAACAGGAGTGCGGGTAAGTTACTACAAACACAATAGTGAACACATTATTGTGGCCAAGATAGACACGAAGCCCACGCCTACTACAGTAGTACAAGTTTATATGCCAACTAGCTCTGCAGATGATGAAGAAATTGATGAAATGTATGATGAGATAAAAGAAATTATTCAGGTAGTGAAGGGAGACGAAAATTTAATAGTCATGGGTGACTGGAATTCGTCAGTAGGAAAAGGGAGAGAACGAAACATAGTAGGTGAATATCAATTGGGGTAAGAAATGAAAGAGGAAGCTGTGGGGTAGAATTTTGCACAGAGCATAACCTAATCATAGCTAACACTTGTTTTAAGAATCATAAATTGAAGGTTGTATACATGGAAGAATCCTGGAGATACTGGAAGGTATCAGATAGATTATATAATGGTAAGACAGAGATTTAGGAACCAGGTTTTAAATTGTAAGACATTTCCAGGGGCAGATGTGGACTCTGACCACAATCTATTGGTTTTGAACTGTAGATTAAAACTGAAGAAACTGCAAAAAGGTGGGAATTTAACGAGATGGGACCTGAATAAACTGACTAAACCAGAGGTTGTACAGAGTTTCAGGGAGAGCATAAGGGAACAATTGACAGTAATGTGGGAAAGAAGTACAGAAGAAGAAGAATGGGTAAGTCTGAGGGATGAAGTAGTGAAGGCAGCGGAGCATCAAGTAGGTAAAAAAACGAGGGCTAGTAGAAATCCTTGGGTAACAGAAGAAATATTGAATTTAATTGATGAAAGGAGAGAATATAAAAATGCAGTAAATGGAAGCAGGCAAAAAGGAATACAAACGACTCAAAAATGAGATCGATAGGAAGTGCAAAATGGCTAAGAGGGGATGGCTAGAGGACAAATGTAAGGATGTAGAGGCTTATCTCACTAGCGGTAAGATAGATACTGCCTACAGGAAAATTAAAGAGACCTTTGCAGAAAAGAGAACCACTTGTATGAATGTCAAGAGCTCAGATGGAAACCCAGTTCTAAGCAAAGAAGGGAAAGCAGAAAGGTGGAAGGAGTATATACAGGGTCTACACAAGGGCGGTGTACTTGCGGACAATATTATGGAAATGGAAGAGGATTAGATGAAGATGAAATGGGAGATACGATACTTCGTGAAGAGTTTGAGAGAGCACTGAAACACCTGAGGCTATTTACAATTTGTACAGAAACCAGATGGCAGTTATAAGACTCGAGGGTCATGAAAGGGAAGCAGTGGTTGGGAAGGGAGTGAGACAGGGTTGTAGCCTCTCCCCGATGTTATTCAATCTGTATACTGAGCAAGCAGTGAAGGAAACAAAAGAAAAATTCGGAGTAGATATTAAAATCCATGGAGAAGAAATAAAAACTTTGAGGTTCGCCGATGACATTGTAATTCTGTCAGAGCCAGCAGAGAACTTGGAAGAGCAGTTGAACGAAATGGACAGTGTCTTGAAAGGAGGATATAAGATGAACATCAACAAAAGCAAAACGAGGATAATGGAATGTAGTCGAATTAAGTCCGGTTAAAAAAATGGTTCAAATGGCTCTGAGGACTATGGGACTTACCAGCTGAAGTCATCAGTCCCCTAGAACTTAGAACTACTTAAACCTAACTACCCAAAGGACATCACACACACCCAAGCCCGAGGCAGGATTCGAACCTGCGACCGTAGCGGTAGCGTGGTTCCAGACTGAAGCGCCTAGGACCGCTCGGCCATACCGGCCGGCTAAGTCGGGTTTTGCTGAGGGAATTAGATTAAGTAATGAGACACTTAGAGTAGTAAAGGAGTTTTGCTATTTATGGAGCAAAATAACTGATGATGGTCGACGTAGAGAGGATATAAAATGTAGACTGGCAATGGCAAGGAAAGCGTTTCTGAAGAAGAGAAATGTGTTAACACCGAGTACAGATTTAAGTGTCAGGAAGTATTTGTATGGTGTGTAGCCATGTATGGATGTGAAAGATGGACGATAAATAGTTTGGACAAGAAGAGAATAGAAGCCTTCGAAATGTGGTGCTACAGAAGAATGCTGAAGATTAAGTGGGTAGATCACATAACTAATGAGGAGGTATTGAATAGAATTGGGGAGAAGAGGAGTTTGTGGCACAACTTGACAAGAAGAAGGGACCGGCTGGTAGGACATCTTCTGAGGCATCAATGGATCACAAATTTAGCATTGTAGGGCAGCGTGGATGGTAAAAATCGTAGAGGAAGGCTAAGAGGTGAATACACTAAGCAGATTTAGAAGGATGTAGGCTGCAGTAGGTACTGGGAGATGAAGAAGCTTGCACAGGATAGAGTAGCATGGAGAGCTGCATCAAACCAGTCTCAGGACTGAAGACCACAACAACAACAATCCTAGCGGTCTAATAGTGTGCCCGAGTATGACTCTGTTCGAACAGTTGACGTGTCACGCTTTGTTCAAGCTTCCGATTGCCGCACTATCTTACGGAGTTCTTCATAACCATTCTTAGAGCATTAACCCTGAGTGCAATCACAATTAGCTAGTACCCCCTTCCTCCCCCTCACCCATATTATGACCAACTTTAGCACCTATCTAAACTGTAGAATACAATACTGTTCTTGGATTACTTTTACGTAATGATGAAAGTTGTGGAATATGAATGATATTTGTGTGTGTGTGTGTGTGTGTGTGTGTGTGTGTGTGTGTCTGTGTGGAGCAAGGAAGCATGGGGGACGATATTGTTATGGGTGGGTCGTATCTTCTTTCTGCAATAGAAATTCTTTTGTTTTTTCTTTTGCTTGTGCCTTTTTCCCGCGGATACGCAGGGTCGCCATTGTTAATCGGATGTGGCAATGTTAGTTGAAGGGATGGCCGGATGCCCTTCCTGCCACCACCCCGTACCCGCCGGGACGGAATTAGTGTACCCCAACTGTCTGCGACTAGCCTAATCCATGGAATAGTGCGAAAGTGTTCAGATGTCTGCGAGCCGTGTAACTGAGGCGGGACGTGGGGACCAGCTTGGTGTACATCTAGGGGGACGTGGAAAACCGCCTAAAAATCACATTCAGGCTGGCCGGTACACCGGCCGTCGTCTTTAATCCGCCGGTTGGATTCGATCCGGGGCCGGCGCGCCTACCCGAGTCCAGGAAGCAGCGCGTTAGTGCTCTCGGCTAACCTGGCGGGTTTCTGCAACACAAATGCACACGTGAATTCATACGGTTCTTTATTTACATTTAACTGGAATAGAGTCCATGTGTTGTGGTACAAGTTCATCAGTAACAGTCCTCTCGCAGACAATATAGGTAATCCTGCTACAGCCGCTGATCTGGTCACTATGTACTGTCATAGCTTGTGACGTGAACTGAGCCCACTCAGCAATATACTGACAGACACGCCAACTGGGATGAGTCAGTCACTGACGCCCTCCAGTCAGCGGTGGCGGCCTAATTACGTGCTGTCGAGAGGGCGTTGGCGGCATAGTGCTTGTCGGTTTGTCTCTGGCCATTCTTGTGGTATATGAAGATGGTATCTGTTCTTTGGGACATGTCAAAAATAACAGATACCATCTTCATATAGTTAAGGCTACCCAGCCGTTGGCCTTCTTCTGTGCTGGATACACACGCATTTACCGAACTCTTATGCGACTCGATAAGATTGTCTGCCGCGTGTAATGAGTGTAGTGGGCAGGGGCATAATGAATGTAGTGTGTGGACATTAAGTTGGGAATGTGGGAGCGTGCAAGGGATAAATCCCTGCAGTCGCACTATCCTCTGTGCCCTCAGTGGGTCAGATGGACGCCGGCACGGTAGCTCAGCGTGTTCGGTCAGAGAGCCGGTTGGCCTCTGTAATAAAAAACTGAGTGGAAGGATCAACCACCGAACTTGAACAGGATGTCTTGCGACGTCCGCAACGACCAAACAAACGATCAAAAAAAAAATGGATAGAGCGTCTGCCATGTAACCCGGAGATCCCGGGTTCAAGTCCAGGTCGGGGCACACATTTTCAAGTGTCCCCATTGATTTATATCAACACCTGTCGACAGCTTAGGGTCTTGATTTAATTATCATTTCATTCTTGTGATAGGCGCGCTTGATCCAGCGCCCACTGTCGATCTTTGCGCTACGTCTTTGCCGACAGTGTGCTGGCGACAGCTTACACTAACACAGTGTGTGTGTGTGTGTGTGTGTGTGTGTGTGTGTGTGTGTGTGTGTGTGTGTGTGCGCGCGCGTGTGCGTGTTCGACAATGAATGATCGAGCAATTTGCAGTGCATCGCAAGTGCTACCCACAACTCCTTCTCAGATACGAAAGCTAACATTCCACAGAGTGGGTAGACACATGCTACAAAACATACTTCACTTGCATTACTCCTCTCCACTGCGGCACTTGCTAGACTGCACAGTGCTACCCCACGTAAAATAAAAAAAGTTCGGATGTGTGCGCTATACTTACTGTTTGCGAACCACTTGATTGCTGAACCCCTTGCTTCTGAACTATCACACATTGAGCGATTTGAGGTTGTTAATGCTGTCTAACCAGTCTAATAATAATAATAATAATAATAGTATTGTGTATTGCCTTACATAGTTACTGCTGTGTCCTGCTATCAATTAAATCATTTACCTGTTTCAAAGCGAGTAATGAAGCAATTTCCGGACGACTACAGTTACTACCTACAACTTGCAGAAGACATTTTCTTGAGATTTTCAGCATTTCTTAATATATGTGTCACTTTTATCATCAGCAATGTACAGGACAAAGCACAACATGTATGTAGTTGGTGGACTATGTGAGGAACCTGTAACCTCCACTGCATTAATGCTACTAATTGAGAAAAATTAATTACTGATAACTTATATAAACAATAAAAGAGTCTTACATAATTATGATACAATCCTGACTCGATCTACTTCTATAATCTGACCATGTCCTGTGATATAGTGAATTTGGTAGTACTACCTCCACGACGTGTCTTTCAACAGCTATATTTTACTCTCGCAATCGCAGTTGCATTCATTTTTATATGATTTATATCCTGTATTACGTATTCAATTCCGAACGTATTCTCTTCCTTGTTTCATCCGAATATTAGCATCTTCTTATAAAACTGATTAAGAGTGATAACTTATTTACGTGTTGACCTAATATTTAAACATAGATCGAAATACTTACTTGCAGTCCCACTGGTAAATTATTATAGTCTCTAATAACCAAGTAAAATGTTGTATTGGGCTCACAGTCCAGCGATGTTTTCCAGGTAACACTAATTTTGCCCTTGCTGATAACTTTACAGCAAATATCACTTAAAAAGTTATATGCGGTATCCACAAATACCGTATGATACTCATACTGTAAACTAGTTTAAACGTAACAGGAGTTTCTATGGCGGTAGGTTTTATTGCCACTTCCCCCTGAGCTTCAAGAAACTGTCACATTTCAAGCACAGCTATTGATTATTGTGAAAATTTTTTAGCTTCTCGTGATCGTTTACTCTTGCGGTTGCGTGTGTGTCTAATGTCACCTGATTGTTGAGCGGCATCCAACACTGTATCGAACTCTGTGGCGTATATGAAATCTGGAGCACCTCCGAAAATGAGTATCGTCTGCGCCTTCTGCAGGTGCCGAGCGGTTCCAGACGCTACAGTCTGGCACCGCGAGACCGCTACGGTCGCAGGTTCGAATCCTGCCTCGGGCATGAATGTATGTGATGTCCTTAGGTTAGTTAGGTTTAAGTAGTTCTAAGTCTAGGGGACTGATGACCTCAGAAGTTAAGTCCCATAGTGCTCAGAGCCATTTGAACCGTTTGGGTATCGTCTGCGCAGCCTTACAGCGGTCCGCAGGGCTGCACTTCAACGGACGTCCTCACTCACCTGGCATTGATTTAATAATATGTAAGACACCGCGGCACCTGCTGCGCTCGTACGATGGTTTAAGGGTGCTCGACAAAGCTGGCTTGTGTACAGAGGTCGGGGCGGAAGTGGGAACAGCTTAATATATTGCCAGTCAATGTTAGCAGCATGATAGCTTGTAAGATGCGTTGCAGTACTACATGTTGTTTCTGTAAGTGTCCAAATACATTACTGGCCGTTAAAATTGCTACACCAAGAAGAAATGCAGATGATAAACGGGTATTCATTGGACAAATATATTATACTGGAACTAACATGTGATTATATTTCAAGCAGTTTGGGTGCACAGATCCTGAGAAATCAGTTCCCAGAACGACCACTTCTGTTGAGGCAAACAGACCTTGGATGGCGTGTACAGGTACAGCTGCCCATGCAGCTTCAACACGATACCACAGTTCATCAAGATTAGTGACTGGCGTATTGTGACGAGCCAGCTCATCGGCCATCATTGACCAGACGTCTTCAGTTGGTGAGAGATCTGGAGAACGTGATGACCAGGGCCGCAGTCGAACATTTCTGCATCCAGAAAGGCCCGTACAGGACCTGCAACATGCAGTCGTGCATTGTTGTTGTTGTTGTGGTTTTCAGTCCTGAGACTGGTTTGATGCTCTCCATGCTACTCTATCCTGTGCCAGCTTCTTCATCTCCCAGTACTTACTGCACATACATCCTTCTGAATCTGCTTAATGTATTCATCTCTTGGTCTCCCTCTACGATTTTTACCCTCCACACTGCCCTCCAATGCTAAATTTGTGATCCCTTGATGCCTCTAGAACATGTCCTACCAACCGTTCCCTTCTTCTTGTCAAGTTGTGCCACAAACTCCTCTTCTCCCCAATTCTATTCAATGCCTCCTCATTAGTTTTGTGATCTACCCATCTAATCTTCAGCATTCTTCCGTAGCACCACATTTCGAAAGCTTCTATTCTCTTCTTGTCCAAACTATTTATCGTCCACATTCCACTTCCATACATGGCTACACTCCATACAAATACTTTCAGAAACGACTTCCTGACACTTAAATCTATACTCGATGTTAACAAATTTCTCTTCTTCAGAAACGCTTTCCTTGCCACTGCCAGTCGACATTTTATATCCTCTCTACTTCAACCATCATCAGTTATTTTGCTCCCCAAATAGCAAAACTTCTTTACTACTTTAAGTTTCTCATTTCCTAATCTAATTCCCTCAGCATCACCCGACTTAATTCGACTACATTCCATTATCCTCGTTTTGCTTTTGTTTATGGTCATCTTATATCCTCCTTTCAAGACACTGTCCATTCCGTTCAAATGCTCTTCCAAGTCCTTTGCTGTCTCTGACAGAATTACAATGTCATCGGCGAACCTCAAAGTTTTTATTTCTTCTCCATGGCTTTTAATACCTACTCCGAATTTTCCTTTTGTTTCCTTTACTGCTTGCTCAATAGACAGATTGAATAACATCGGGGAGAGGCTACAACCCTGTCTCCCTCCCTTCCCAACCGCTGCTGCCCTATCATGTCCCTCGACTGTTATAACTGCCATCTGGTTTCTGTAAAAATTGTAAATAACCTTTCGCTCCCTGTATTCTACCCCACCCACATTTAGAATTTCAAAGAGAGTATTCCAGTCAACATTGTAGACTGAAGGCTTTCACGACCGGGTGACATGGCTGTTGATATACTTTCCGGGATGCGAGGTCGTGGTCCAAGAACTTTTCTGCTCCTTACGTTTCGTCCAGGACTGCGCTGGACTTCCTCAGAGGTGCTTCTCCGCTGAGTCAGTAGGCAAGACTCAGCGGAGCAGCGCCTCTGAGGAAGTCCAGCGCAGTCCTGGACGAAACGTAAGGAGCAGAAAAGTTCTTGGACCACGACCTCGCATCCCGGAAAGTATATCAACAGCCCAGTCAACATTGTCAAAAGCTTTCTCTAAGTCTACAAATGCTAGAAACGTAGGTTTGCCTTTCCTTAATCTTTCTTCTAAGATAAGTCGAAGGGTCAGTATTGCCTCACGTGTTCCAATATTTCTACGGAATCCAAACTGATCTTCCCCAAGGTTGGCTTCTACTAGTTTTTCCATTCGTCTGTAAAGAATTCGCGTTAGTATTTTGCAGCTGTGGCTTACGAAACTAATTGTTCGGTAATATTCACATCTGTCAACACCTGCTTTCTTTGGGATTGGAATTATTATATTCTTCTTGAAGTCTGAGGGAATTTCGCCTGTCTCATACATCTTGCTCACCAGATGGTAGAGTTTTGTCAGGACTGGTTCCCTCAAGGCAGTCAGTAGTTCTAAAGGAATGTGCTCTGTCAAACTCTTCACGCATTATTGTATCTCCCATTTCGTCTTCATCTACATTCTCTTCCATTTCCAGAATATTGTCCTCAAGTACGTCGCCCTTGTATAGATTCTCTATATACTCCTTCCACCTTTATTCTTTCCCTTCTTTGCTTAGAACTGGGTTTCCATCTGAGCTCTTGATATTCATACAAGTGGTTCTCTTTTCTCCAAAGGTCTCTTTAATTTTCCTGTAGGCAGTATCTATCTTACCGCTAGTGAGATAAGCCTCTACATCCTTACATTTGTCCTCTAGCCATCCCTGCTTAGCCATTTTGCACTTCCTGTAATCTCATTTTTGAGTCGTTTGTATTCCTTTTTGCCTGCTTCCATTTACTGCATTTTTATATTTTCTCGTTTCATCAATTAAATTCAATATTTCTTCTGTTACCCAAGGATTTCTACTAGCCCTCGTCTTTCTACCTACTTGATCCTCTGCTGCCTTCACTACTTCATCCCTCAGAGCTACCCATTCTTCTTCTGCTGTATTTTTCCCCAATTTCTGTCAACTGTTCCCTTATGCTCTCCCTGAAACTCTGTACAACCTCTGGTTTTATCAGTTTGTTCAGGTCCCATCTCCTTAAATTCCCACCTTTTTGCAGTTTCTTCAGTTTTAATCTACAGCTCATAACCAATAGATTGTGGTCAGAGTCCATATCTGCCTCCGGAAATGTCTTACAATTTAATACCTGGTTCCTAAATCTCTGTCTTACCATTATATAATCTATCTGATAAATTCTAGTATTTCCAGGATTCTTCCATGTGTAGAACCTTCTTTTATGATTCCTGAACCAAGTGTGAGCTATGATTAAGTTATGCTCTGTGGAAAATTCTATCCGACGGCTTCCTCTTTCATTTCTTTCCCCCAATCCATATTCACTTTCTATGTTTCCTTCTTTCCCTTTTCCTACTCTCGAATTCCAGTCACCCATGACTATTAAATTTTCGTCTCCCTTCACTAGCTGAATAATTTCTTTTATCTCATCATGCATTTCATCAATTTCTTCGTCACCTGGAGAGCTAGTTGGGATATAAACTTGTACTACTGTAGTAGGCGTGGGCTTCGTGCCTATCTTGGTCACAATAATGTGTTCACTATTGTGTTTGTAGTAAATTACCCGCACTCCTGTTTTTTTTAATTCATTATTAAACCTACTCCTCCATTACCCCTATTTGATTTTGTATTTATAACCCTGTATTCACCTGACCAAAAGTCTTGTTCCTCGTGCCACCTAACTTCACTAATTCGTGCATTATCCTTCTGAAATGTAGGGTTTCGCAGGGATCGAATGAAGGGTAGAGCCACGGGTCGTAATACATCTGAAATTTAACGTACACTGTCCAAAATGCCGTCAATACGAACAAGAGGTGACCGAGACGTGTAACCAAAAGCACCCCATACCATCTCACGCCGGGTGATACTCCAGTATGGCTATGTCGAATACACGCTCCCAATGTGAGTTCACCGCGATGTCGCCAAACACGGATGCGACCATCATGCTGCTGTAAACAGAAGCTGGATTCATCCGAAAAAATGACGTTTTGCCATTCGTACAACCAGGTTTGTCGTTGAGTACACCATCGCAGGTGCTCCTGTCTTTGATGCAGCGTCAAGGGTAACCGCAGTCATGGTCTCCGAGCTGAAAGTCCATGCTGCTGCAAACGTCGTCGAACTGTTCGTGCAGATGGTTGTTGTCTTGCAAACGTCCCCATCTGTTGACTCATGGATCGAGATGTGGCTGATCGATCCGTTACAGTCATGCGGATAAGATGCCTGTCATCTCGACTGCTAGTGATACGAGGCCGTTGGTATCTAGCATGGCGTTCTGCATTACTCTCCTAAACCCACCGATTCCATATTCTGCTAACAGTCATTAGATCTCGACCAACGCGAGCAGAAATGTCGCGATACGATAAACCGCAATCGCGATAGGCCTCCTTACACGAGGCATCACAACGACTTTTCACCAGGCAACGCCGGTCAACTGCTGTTTGTGTATGAGAAATCGGTTGGAAACTTTCCTCATGTGAGCACGTTGTAGGTGTCGCCAACGGCACCAACCTTGTGTGAATGCTCTGAAAAGCTAATCATTTGCACATCACAGCATCTTCTTCCTGTCGGTTAAATTTCGCGTCTGTAGCACGGCATCTTCGTGGTGTAGCAATTTTAATGGTTCAAATGGCTCTGAGCACTATGGGACTCAACATCTGTGGTCATAAGTCCCCTAGAACTTAGAACTACTTAAACCGAACTAACCTAAGGACATCACACACAGCCATGCCCGAGGCAGGATTCGAACCTGCGACCGTAGCAGTCGCGCGGTTCTTGATTGAGCGCCTAGAACCGCTAGACCAGTAGTGTAGCTCAGTGCATCACATTATCAGAAGGCTGCTCGTCAAGGTGTTGTTCCAAGCTAGCCGTCGCACTACCAACAGATGTTACTCGAATAACACCGGGCACCGTTGGAATCGTCACCGGCGTTCTGTTCAGTACGTTCAACTGGTTCCCCCTTTCTTCTTAACGGTGCAGTTGATCAAGCAGTCTCTTAACGACAAGAAATACGCGGACTACGTGATGTCTCAAAAGCAAGTTAAACATAGAACAAGGTTATGATTGGTCAAAAATCGCCTTATAACTTTAAAAGTTTATTTTACGTGTTTGCCTTCAAAAGCTTTCAATCACGAGCTCTTGAATTTTAAAACTTGTTTTACACTTGCAATTTACGTTTGTACTTTTAAAAAGAAAATTAAAATTGTTGAACTCGAAAACTTCGGCTTACGCATATTTTTAAACGTCGTAAGTTGAAACTTTAAATCTGATGTTAGAGAAATATTTATTTAAAGCTCTGTTTTTTTTTTTAAAAAAAAAGAGATTAGAGTCGGGAATAGTTATTGCAAATGCTTTTCCGGCAACTTCTACTTATTGTTGTAATACGCTCTAAGACAACAAACGAAGTACCACAAAGGAATTATCCGAATGAGACGGAAATCGGTAGATGCGACTTACACGTACAGACAAACAAATAACTACAATTTCAGAAAAATTGGATGATTTATTCGAGAGAAAGTGATTCACAAAATGAGCAAGTCAATAACGCGTTGCTCCACCTCTGGCACTTACGCAAGCAGCTATTCGGTTTTCATTGAGTGACATAGTTGTTGGATGCTCTCTTGACTGATATCGTGATTAATTCTCTCCAACTGGCAGGCTAGATCGCCAAAATCTCAAGATGGTTGGAGGGCACTGCCCATAATGCTGCAAACGTTCTCTGTTGGGGAGAGATCCGGCGACCTTGCAGCCCAAGGCAGGGTTTGGCAAGCACGAAAACAAGCAGTAGAAAATCACGCCGTATGCGATGGGGCATTATCTTGCTGAAATGGAAATCCAGGTTTCTTTTTTTTTGCCATGATTGGTGTCAAACATATCGCCTAAGCGCCACAGTGTTGTGGGGGTGCTGCAGATGACAACCCAAGGGGTCCTGCTGTGAAATGAATCCTGGCTGTCGTATTGTACAGCGAGTGACTATCACGTTGGTATCCCAGCACGGTCCGGGAGTCTGCAGACACGGGTTTGCTGGTCATCAGGGCCTGGAATCTCAGTGACTGGAGTGCCGTACCGCTTCGAACTGAGCCCCGATAACCAGCAAAGTCATGTCTGGAGGCGTCCCGGATCGCGGTGGGATACCAATCTGACTGACCTCCATCCGCAATACGGCCCGACAGCCAGGAATTATGGTCTGCATTGCCATTTCATTTCATAGTGGGACCGCTTTGGCCGTCATCCACGGCACCCTTACAGCTCAGTGGTACGTTAGGTTAGGTTAGGTTAGTGTTGTTTTAACGTCCCGTCGACAACGAGGTCATTAGAGACGGAGCGCAAGCTCGGGTTAGGGAAGGATGGGGAAGGAAATCGGCCGTGCCCTTTCAAAGGAACCATCCCGGCATTTGCCTGAAACGATTTAGGGAAATCACGGAAAACCTAAATCAGGATGGCTGGAGACGGGATTGAACCGTCGTCCTCCCGAATGCGAGTCCAGTGTGCTAACCACTGCGCCACCTCGCTCGGTTCAGTGGTACGTCGACGATTTTCTACACCCTTCGCGGTAAGCACTCCTGGGCATAAATTTCAGCAAGGTAATGCCCGACCCCATACAGCGAGAGTTTCTACTGTTTCTCTTCGCGCTTGCTAAATCGTACTTTGCCAGCAAGGTCGCCAGATCTCTCGCCAGTTGAGGTTTGGAGCATTATGGGCAGGGATCTCCAAGAAGCTCGGGGTTTTGACAATCTAACGCACCAATTGGACAGAATTTGTCACGACATCCCTGAGGAAGACATCCAAAAACTCTATCAATCAGTATTAAGACAAATAACTGCTTGCATTAGGGTCAGAGGTGGACCAAGGCGTTATTGACCTGCTCAACTTGTAAAGTTCTTTCTTTCTTTCTTTCGCTTACGCCATAGTCCCACAGCGATCGCAGGGTCAGCGTGGTTAGAACGGATTTGGCAAGGTTTGCGTTAGGGGTGGCCAGATGTCCTTCCTGCCGCCACCCTGTACCCCCCAGTGATGGAATCAGTGTACCCCATCTGTCTGCATCTAGTGTAAATCGTGAAATAGTGCGAACGTGTTTCAAATTTCTGCGACGCGTGTAACTGAGGCGGAACGTGGGGACCAGCCCGGTATTCACCTAGCGGGATGTGGAAAACCGCCTAAAAACCACATCCAGGCTTACCGGCACACCGGCCCTCGTCGTTAATCCGCCCGGCGGATTCGATCCTGGGCCAGAGCGCCTACCTGAGTCCAGGAGGCAGCGCGTTAGCGCTCTCGGCTATCCTGGTGGGTCAACTTGTGAAGTTCTTTCCCTTGAATAAATCATACAATTTTTCTGTAATAGTACCCATTTGTTTGTCTGTACATGTTCCTCACATCTATCGACTTCCACCCCATTCGGTTAATTCCTTCGTGGTACTTCGTTTTTTCCTAAAGTTTAAACACCTAATAGTAACTTTTATTTAAATATTGTAAGGGAATTGCCGTCTCATTCATAGGCTGCCGTTACCACCACAGCACAAACGGATGTCTCTTGATAGGTGCCGTGACCGAAGAGTGTGCAATGCTGTTGAATGGCGTCGCATTGTGTTCGGCGAAGAATCGTGGTTCTGCAGCACCCTGAATGACATTGCGTGGCGATATGGAGAGAGGTGGCGTGGCGTGAGTCGTGCTTGGGTAGCTCAGTTGGTAGAGCACTTACCAGCGAAATGCAAAGGTCCCGAGTTCGAGTCTCGGTCCGGCACACAGTTTTAATCTGCCAGGAAGTTTCAGGACAATGCTTGTCCACAAATGGCATGTGTCTTTATCAACTGTCTTCGCTGGGTATCTCCCTTGGCCTGCAAGATACCTAGCTCTTTCCCAACAGATCATGGGCGGGAGCTGCCCGGACGTCAACTCCGCCGC
Source organism: Schistocerca serialis cubense (assembly GCF_023864345.2). NCBI lineage: Eukaryota > Metazoa > Arthropoda > Insecta > Orthoptera > Acrididae > Schistocerca > Schistocerca serialis. The sequence goes on along the minus strand of NC_064639.1, from coordinate 219,472,970 downwards.
AGTGCCAGTATCCAAATATCAAGGACCAGTTACAACTGTTGTTGGACAGCTTGCCTCAGGAGGGGATACAACTGCTTTCTGACTCCCTTACCAAAAGAACCATTTCATGCATCCAGGGCAGAGACAACGTCATGCTGATAAGTTGGGTCATAAGACGAAGGCTGTTCAATAAAGAATGGTAATAATTTTTTCACGGTCATATTTTCTCGCGGTAGAATTTAATCTTAACGATATTCTCTTGGCATAGTGTGTAACAAACACGCTGTACTGGTTTGACTCTTCACACTCCTGGTTCCCACCTGAGAGAGGCGGACAAGCTGAGGCATGGTCAGTATCGCCTACCGCAACAGTGGAGGTGACGGCCAGTGGACAATAGGCGGATTTGAAATGCTGTTTGCTACTCAGCAAATCATCAGCTGAGTCCCATGCTATGTTACAGGAGGTCTACGAAGAGTCTGAACTTGCCTGTAGAAGCTCGAAGGTGCTTTAAAATTTTAAGGAGAAGAGACAACCAATTTTGGAAGAAGGTGGAGACGGCGCGCGACTTACTGCTCTTACGGAAGAAAACATAAACACCGCTGCTGTCCTCTTGACAAACAGCCGACAAATCACCCCAAAAATAATTTCGGAAATTTTGAAAATTTCATTGATTGGCATCCAAACGTTGGTGACATATTCCCAAACAAAAGTACTTCGTCTTCCCGTACTCTGCATGCAGTTAAAGTTGATGTTAGAGGAAGATCCTGAATTTCTTTCAAAGGTAATCTGCTGATGAAACATGGCTACATCATTTTGATCCTTGGAGCGAACAGCAAAGCTCAGTGAGGAAATCTTCATCACCAAACCCGCAGGGCACTTAGAAAGTATAACAAATCTACTAAAGAGACAGCCTACATTACGCTTGTCCGCCCTGTTTTAGAATACTGCTGCGCGGTGTGGGATCCTTAGCAGACAGAACTGACGGCGTACGTGGATAAAGTTCAAAGAAGGGCAACATGTTTTGTATCATCACGGATTTGGGGACAGAATGTCATTGAAATTATACAGGATTTGGGGTGGACATAATTAAAACAAAAGCGTTTTTCGTTGCGCCGGAATTTTCTCGCGAAAATTCAATCACCAACTTTCTCCTGCGAATGCGAAAATATTTTGTTGGCGACGAACTACACAGGCAGAAACGACAATCATAATAAAATAAGCTAAATCACAGCTCTCACGGCAAGAGCTCTTCTGCTTTTATGTCCTCCTTGCTACCTCCGCCATGGTCGCAGAATTCCTTAAATTCATCTACTTCATGATCACCAATCCTGATGTAAGTTCGTCGGTATTCTCATTTCTGCTACTTCTCATTACTTTCACCTTTCTTCGATTTATTCTCGATTTATATTCTGTACTCATTAGAGTGTTCGTTCCATTTGTAAAGTGGGCACGTCATATTGATATTTGTAACTTATCGATGTGCACGTCAGAAGGAGAGAGAGAGAGCACGTTATGTTACTGCTAAACAACCTTTGACCTTGTTGTGGCACCGTCTTTGCCTCTGCGCAGTTCGTTACATTCTTAGTTGAAGTGTGGTAGGTAATGGACACATTCAGTAGTGTTGCGTTCACTTTTGATGGTACCTGTTAGACAAAGAAAGATTTATTGTAAAGGACAGCAAGGATGAATATGTTGTACATATTAAAAGGCGAAAAGATTTTTTAAATTTTTTTTCGTAGTTTGTAGGAGTGATTATTGTCGGCTAGTTAACTTTGTTCACTTGCTCAGAGCTGGTTTTTACAGAAATTGTCTGTTAACATTGTATCCTTTTTACATCATTGCTCACTTTGTGAAACATAGTATTGTTCATATTAATGTTATGTGTGAAGATCACGCGAAGTTTAACTCTGTCTTTTTCAATGCATACTTCATTCTAAATTCGTTTCCTTGTAATACCATTTCATAGGAATAGTTACTCTCCCCACTGTGTATAGAAGATTTATCGCTATGAGAGCCGTGGCTGGCTCATGTTAAGCGTTGGATTAAACCTTGATTGCTATTCTATGTTTAGTCTCCCGCGGTTGTCGCGATTATGCTGTTATTCTCTCTCTCCGCGAGTGGCAGCAGCGGTGTGTATCGATATTCGCAAATTGTACTATCTTTGGCCTGGCGCTTATAGTTTCTGGCTGTGCTGTGTGCGAGCAGTTGGTCGGTAGGCGTGGAGCAGCGAGGGAATCTCCGCGGTGCGTAGTTTGGCCGAGGAGTCTGGCGGAGTCCACGCGCGGTCGGAGTGTCTGGTGCTGTTCCCATTGCTACGAGATCCGCGGCTCACCGATCCGGGACACGAAAGTTGATTTCTGACTTAATCTACCAGCAAGTCACGACTGTCGTTTGGATTTCGTTGTCGGCTGTTGGGACACCCCGGGAGCAACAACGTGTGTTTTCAAGTTGGTAAATTTTAGCCACCCTCGGGTGGAGTTTAACTGTGCTTGGTTATTTTGAATTGAAGTGCACCAGCGAAATCTTCTGCCTTGTGGCCGTTAACGTTCCGGTTACCTGCCCTGGCCGTTGACGTAAATTCAGGCAGCGTATTTTCCTCATCGTGTTGTCGCTGTCAAAAAAATGGCTCTGAGCACTATGGGACTTAACATCTGTGGTCATCAGTCCCCTAGAACTTAGAACTACTTAAACCTAACTAACCTATGGACATCACACACATCCACGCCCGAGGCAGGATTCGAACCTGCGACCTAGTAGTCGCGCGGTTCCGGACTGAGCGCCTGAACCGCTAGACCACCGCGGCCGGCGTTGTCGCTGTCCAGCACGGTGTGTAGTTTGACAGCTCAATGTATAATTGGTTGTGGGCGCCAATACCTTCTACGTTGTTCGATTGAACTCACTGTTGTTTGCTGGTCGGGTGGAGCGGAAGTTATCTTGTCGGTGGGTCCGTTGACTGTCTGTCGGTTGCGTTGTAGTTGGATCGAGAATGGTTGGGCCGACTGCATGTCTCACCTAATCGACCGTTAGTGTTTGAGTTCCAGGCCGATCCTCCGAAACTTCTGGGCGCCGTTGGGTGTACTGCATTTTCTTATTTGTTCTTGTTGCTTGTATTTGTATGGCTTCTAGCCGATTTTTAAATTAAGGTTGTTTTGCCCTTAAGGTGTTGTCGCTGTCAAAAAAATGGCTCTGAGCACTATGGGACTTAACATCTGTGGTCATCAGTCCCCTAGAACTTAGAACTACTTAAACCTAACTAACCTATGGACATCACACACATCCACGCCCGAGGCAGGATTCGAACCTGCGACCTAGTAGTTGTTTGGGCCTTCAGTTTAATTTAAAGAACTGTTTTGAGGTAAGGCCTTGGCCTCTTAAAAATTTATTTTGGTTTGAGTCTTAAGTGTTGGGCCTTCAGTCGATTTTTAAATTAAATTTGTTTTGCTCTTAAGATGTCAGATTGTTTCGGCCTTCAGCCTAATTAAAGAACTGTTTTAAGATAAGGCCTTTTGCCTTTTAGAAATTTAATTTTGGTTTGAGTCTTAAGAAATGGGCCTAGAGCCGTTTTTTTTTTTTAAATTAAAGTTGTTTTGCTCGTAAGGTGTGAGATTGTTTGGGTCTTCAGCCTAACTGAAAGAGCTAATTTAAGATAAGGCCTTCTGCCTTTTAAATTTCTGATTTTGGTTTGAGTCTTAAGTTATTGGCTTTAAGCCGATTTTAAATTAAGGTGGTCTTGCCCTTAAGGCATGAGATTGTATGGCGCATCAGCTGGTAAATTAATGGCGTGTATTTTTAAAACTTTTATTGGCTCTTGTAATGTTTGGTCAAATAAATAAAGATGTATGTTCGAGTGTAACTGACAGCCGCTTATTTTGGCCCCTTTCCACAATTTAAACTACCTGTCCTCTCCTGCGGGTTTAGCAGGGCGTCTCACTATGCATTATCGCATTGCGCCATATGGTATGCAAATCTCTGAATGTTGTTTGGAAATTTTATTTAAAAAATAGAAGCTAGCTTAACCGCTGCCTGCTTGCCTTTGATGCAGTGCTTCCGAGAAATCTGCCAAAATATTGCCAGGACACGAGGCAAGCGTAAATTTTGATTACGGCCGGATAAATGTTTTACTTCCGTTGCACATTTAATATAAAGACAAGTTGTAGTCAAACCAGTTACAGTTCAATTCGGATTAGGTTCCGTTTACGTGAAAGGTTAAGTCGGATAACAGTTTGTGGTAATAAGTAGACTTTTGTAGAGTGGGGGATAGATTTGGGCAAAATTTCATACAGGAACACATTGAGGGCAACTTACACGTTAAAAAGAGCCTGTAACTTCAGTTTCACTCAGAATAGCAATGTCATCAGCGACAATATAAAACTATGTAAGCACGCCTAAAATTTTCAAACTAGATTTTCTAGAAAACGGTTGGGAGTCGTGTCTTCCCGTTAACAATGCTGAAGTCCTAATCGTGCCCTGCGCACCCTTGCAATATGAATCAGTCCGATGAGGTGAAGTTCGTACCGTCCCCTTGTGAATAAGGTAGGTTGGGTTGTTTGGGGGAGGAGACCAGACATTGAGGTCATTGGTCTCATCGGATTAGGGAAGGACGGGGAAGGAAGTAGGCCGTGGCCTTTCAAAAGAACTATCCCGGCATTTGCCTGGAGCGATTTAGGGAAATCACGGAAAACCTAAATCGGGATGGCCGGACGCGGGATTGAACCGTCGTCCTCCCGAATGCGAGTCCAGTGTCCTGGCCACTGCGCCGCCTCGCTCGGTGAATCAGGTAGGATTATGACGGGAACGTGGCGACCTGGCCAGATAATAGCAGGATTGCGCGAAGTGTCCGGAGCCATAAGTATTCCGAGAGGAGTGGTGGAGCACGCAAAATCGTACCTGTCACTAACACGAACAACCTTTTCGAGCCGTCAGGGCAGGATAGCGCCTCTCCCAGGTGAGGCATCCCACAGAAGCGGCTGAGGAACAAAAGGCCGCTTATACTACACGCTTCGCCGAACACTCAGGCCAGACAGAGCGCGCAGAGGTGCGGCGGAACGGCCAGCGCTGGATGCGCCCCCACTCGGCGCGCGCGGTACTAATTAAAACCCGCCCGGCCTGCTTTTGTGGCTGCGGGCTAGCACCGCGTCGATCCGTTTGCCCACAGAGCCAACCGGATCCGCACGAGATGAGCCTTATGACGTCAGCCGTCACACCGTGCAGGTGAAAATTCTGCCTGGTGGTGCAGAGTCTGGACCTTCGGATTTCGGCTGTACATCACTGCTGCAGGAACTGCTTTTATCTACACTGAAGCCCCAAAGAAACTGGTATAGGCATGTGTATTCAAATGCAGAGATATGGTAACAAACAGAATACGGCACTGCGGTCGGCAACGATTACATAATACAAGTGTCTGGTGCAGTTGTTAGATCAGTTACCGCTGCTACAATGGCAGGTTATCAAGATTGAAGTGAAGCTGAACGTGGTGTTACAGTACGCGCACGAGCGATGGGACACAGCATCTCCGAAGTAGCGATGAAGTGGGGTTTTCTCGTACGACCATTTCATGACTATCAGGAATCCGGTAAAACATAAAATCTCCGACATCGCGGCCGAGAAAAGATCCTGCAAGAACAGGACTAACGACGACTGAAGAGAATCGTTGATCGTCACAGAAGTGTAACACTTCTTCAAATTTCTGAAGTTTTCAATGCTGGGCCATCAGAACGTGTCATCGAGCGAACCGTTCAACGAAACATCATAGATATGGGCTTTGGGAGCAGAAGGCCCACTCCTGTCCTATTGATGACAGCACGACACAAAGCTTTACGCCTCGCCTGGGCCAGTCAACAAAAAAATGGCTTTGAGCACTATGGGACTTATCTTCTAAGGTCATCAGCCTCCTAGATCTTAGAACTACTTAAATCTAACTAACCTAAGGACATCACACACATCCATGCCCGAGGCAGGATTCGAACCTGCGACCGTAGCGGTCGCGCGGTGCCAGACTGTAGCACCTAGAACCGCTCGGCCACCACGGCCGGCGCCAGTCAACACCGACACTGGGCTGTTAATGAATAGAAACGTGTTGCCTGGTCGGACGAGTCTCGTTTCAAATTGTATTGAGCGGATAGACAAGTACGGATAGGGAAACAACCTCATGAATCCATGGATCCTACATGTCAGCAGGGGACTGTTCAAGCTGGTGGGGACTCTGTAATGATGTGAGGCGTGTTCAGTTGGAGAGGTATGGGTCTCCTGATACGTCTAGATACGACTCTGATAGGTGACACGTATGTAAGCATCCTGTCTGATCACCTGCATCCATTCGTGTCCATTGTGCATTCCGACGGACTTGGACAATCCCATCAGGACAATTCGACACCCCACACGTCCAGAATTGCTACAGAGTGGCTCCAGGAACACCCTTCCCAGTTTAAAATGTTCCGGTGGCCCCCAAGCTCCCCATACATGAACATTACTGAGCTTATCTGGGATGCCTTGCAACGTGCTGTTGAGAAGAGATCTCCATCCCTCGTTCTGTTACGGATTTATGGACAGCCCTGCACGATTTATGGTGTCAGTTCTCTCCAGAACTACTTCAGACATTAGTCGAGTCCATGCCACGTCGTGTTGCGGCGCTTCTGCGTGCTCGCAGGGGCCATACACGATATTAGGCATGTGTACCAGTATCTTTGTCTCTTTAATATTTCGGTACTGGGTGGTCCAGGGGCATGGGCCCTCCCTAATAAAGCAAAAAACAGCTGGAGAAGAAGAAAGTTATAGTTAAATAATGGGAAAAAGGAGAAATGCTGTGGCGCCGTCACACATGTGAAATCAAACCTTGTAATTTTGTACACTGGAAGAATAGACTGAAAGAAATGCAGTGTCGAAATTTTAACTGCTAAGACGCGCTCGAACAATTTTTTAAAAATGTTACAGGAACTCACAGTTCGCCGTGTGAAACCTACTTATAACAACGATTTGTACAACCCTTCCTGCCTAGCGCGCGACTCGGTGAATGAGACGAAACTGCCTTGACAAGAGAGGGTACCGTAGCGCAAAAATCCAGGGTGCACACTTGCGAATTTTAATCAACTGAAGGATATACCAAAAAATGTCACATATCATAAATTTTTTGATTACTTGTAGATTCACATCGATAGGTAAACTGTTTCGGACGTAATTTCCACGAAGGTGATTAGTATCGGCGAATGAGCCGAAACTGCTTCAACAAGACAGCATAGAGTCTACGCAAAAGTCCAGGGTGCACGCTTGCATATTTTAAACAACTGAAGGACAGCAAAAATGTCACATATCATAAATTTTTTTTGAATAAATTGTAGACAATATCAATAAGTAAATGGTTTCCGATGTAATTCTTATAAAGGTGATTAGGAGAGAAAAAATTACGTCCGTGTTTATGTTACATCAGTCGAAACTTTGATTTGTGAACTGAAATATTTCGAACATATACATAATTTTATAACAATTCGTTTATCACAGTTCTTACGGTAATTTTTGACCAATGTGTATTTCAAATGATTCAAATGGCTCTGAGCACTATGGGACTTAACATCTATGGTCATCAGTCCCCTAGAACTTAGAACTACTTAAACCTAACTAACCTAAGGACAGCACACAACACCCAGTCATCACGTGGCAGAGAAAAAATGCGTATTTCAATAACAATTAAACAGTTCGTTGTTTGTTTCTTAATGTTATCACAAAAATGTAAAATCTCTACTGAAACGTGAAAACAAACATATTCCTTAGACCAGAAACATCTGATTAAAGAAAATTTAATTTATTCAGGCACAGAATTACTCGTTTTATTTACACAGATTCCAGACGGTGCCGCTGTTTTGCATATCGGACTGTGTTTCAGGCTTAATTGATCAAATATGTAGGACGTAGTGATAGAAACTGGTAATTCCTAAATTACTCAAGTCTGATAATACATTTCTGATGATAAACCAGAAATGACAAAGAGCTATCGGGTATTATACTGTCCAAAACTTTCCAGAAAATTGTTTTTCATTGTCGAAAAACTTATTTACTTAGAGGTTCTCTCAAATTACTTGTTCCGTTTGGAATCTGAATTATATCAACCATCTTCTCGTAGTCCTCCTCAGACACAGAGGTGTCATATCCACACCAAACTTCCAACGAAAGTAATCATTCTTTCTCAATTTTCTCGATTTTTGTCATGCCCATTACTATATTTTTGTAACTAAAGAGTCATTTATTTTTATTTGTGGTCCTTACGGTAGGTATAAAGCTGCAGAAAAAGTAATTCTATCATATTTCTCATTGGCATTATTGTATACGAATGTGTCGTAGCGTTCATCGATCGCACGGCCGTCTCTATCTTTTCTTCCCCTCCCCGAAATAATACAGTACACTTGCGTGCAGTTCTTTCGCGAAATTTGATTGACTGACTTATACCCGACAAATGCGGGAGTAAGAGCAAGCTTCGTGTTCACGTCAGCTAAGAATTTCTCTATAGTACTGCCTGTTAAGTGCATCCCCTCTACAAGCTGATCCAAAGTAAACTCCGTAATTTTGCGATTTCCTATTCTGTGTGATTTGTTGAATGAAAGTAGTCAGGTTGAAAAAGCATGGAAACCAATTAATTTTCATCTCCCTTGCAATACGGAGGGCGTTATCTCATAGATCCCCCTCGGTAACTACGCCCTATCTCTCACAAGGAATTCTAAATCATTGGAATAAGTATTTCTTTCACATTTTTGCTATTTTCATTTTGATTCATATTTCTTACTTCGTGTATGTCGTCTTCCATTTATACAGTACACTTTCAGATTTTACGAAATGAAGCTGGCCTTGCGCACTGTTTAATTTTAGGCGTCTTCTCCCTCATTCGCTTAACTAAAAATTCACAGTCTGTTCTTTGTCACTGATAGCTATTTTTTGCATATATTTTCTAGGTAGGTATTCTTGTTCCAGACTCAATCATCGTTTGAATCACCGCTCATGGGATTGTCAGAGTTATTACAAGTTTTTAAGTCTCCAAAGTTTCTAACGAAAGATTGATGTCCTTCGAATGAAAGTGCAAGAAATTAACGAACAAGTAACACACATGTTGCTCTTCAGGAGAATATGGTGGTTTCGACCGCATACCACATTCTTCATATGTCATCTTTGAAAGACTGACAACGTTAATTGTATTTCGCGTTGCTGTGAAACTCTGGAACTGTACAGACAAATGCTATTAGCACGCACATATGAAGAAAACACAACGAATATTCAGCTTCATTTACATTGTTAACATTTATCGAAAATCCCTTTTCGATTACGATCGCGTTGTGTCGTATTATCTTTTAACAGATGTGCCGTAAATCAAGTACACTACTGGCCATTAAAATTGCTACACCAAGAAGAAATGCAGATGATAAACGGGTATTCATTGCACAAATATATTATACTAGAACTGACATGTGATTACATTTTCACGCAATTTGTGCCATAGATCCTGAGAAATCAGTATCCAGAACAACCACCTCTGGCCGTAATAACGACCTTCATACACCTGGGCATTGAGACAAACAGAGCTTGGATGCGTGTACAGGTACAGCTGCCCATGCAGCTTCACCACGATACCACAGTTCATCAAGAGTAGTGACTGGCGTATTGTGACGAGCCAGTTGCTCAGCCAGCATTGCCCAGACGTTTTCAATTGGTGAGAGATCTGGAGAATGTGCTGGCCAGGGCAGCAGTCGAACATTTCCTGTATCCAGGAAGGACCGTACCGGATCTGCAACATGCTGTCGTGCATTATCCTGCGGAAATGTAGGGTTTCGCAGTGATCAAATGAAGGGTAGCGCCACGGGTCGTAACAGATCTGAAATGTAACGTCCAATGGTCAAAGTGCCGTCAATGCGAACAAGAGGTTACCGAGAAGTGTAACCAATGGCACCCCATTCCATCACGCCGGGTGATACGCCAGTATGGCGATGACGAATACACGCTTCCAATGTGCGTTCACCACAATGTCGCCAAACACGGATGCGACCATCATGATGCTGTAAACAGAACCTGGATTCATCCGAAAAAATGACGGTTTGCCATTCGTGCACCCAGGTTCGTCGTTGAGTACACCTTCGCAGGCGCTCCTGTCTGTGATGCAGCGTCAAGGGTAACCGCAGCCATGGTCTCCGAGCTCATAGTCCATGCTGCTGCAAACGTCGTCCAACTGTTCGTGCAGATGGTTGTTGTCTTGCAAACGTCCCCATCTGTTGACTCAGGGATCGAGACGTGGCTGCACGAGCCGTTACAGACATGCGGGTAAGATGCCTGTCATCTCGACTGCTAGTGATACGAGGCCGTTGGGATCCAGCACGGCGTTCCGTATTACGCTCCTGAACCCGCCGATTCCATATTCTGCTAACAGTCATTGGATCTCGACCAAAGCTAGCAGCAATGTCGCGATACGATAAATCGCAATCGCGATAGGCTACAATCCGACCTTATCAAAGTCAGAAACGTGATGGTACGCATTTCTCCTCCTTACACGAGGTATTACAACAACGTTTCACCAGGCAACGCTGGTCAACTGCTGTTTGTGTATGAAAAATCGGTTGGAAACTTTCCTCATGTCAGCACGTTGTAGGTGTCGCCACCGGCGCCAACCTCGTGTGAATGCTCTGAAAAGCTAATCATTTGCATATCACAGCATCTTCTTCCTGTCGGTTAAATTTCGCGTCTGTAGCACGTCACCTTCGTGGTGTAGCAGTTTTAATGGCCAGTAGTGTACATGCCCCGGCCGTGTTGCGCCTGTGCAGTACGCCGGAGCTGTGGTAGAGGTGTACGCTTCTCCAGCCATTTGGCCGTCCCAGGATTTGTCAATTTTTTTTTTAGACACTTATAGTACGTCCTACCTGCTACAATTCTTACAGCATGTTTCTTTAGTTTTATTCTTCCCGTATAAAAGATTCCAGGAAGGACTTCGACATATCGGACTGGAACATTCCTTTGTTAGACCGCAGATGAAACAGACCGCCTGGCGTCATTATACTGAAACCGGGGCCAACGATATATACGGCCCTGCAGTGAACTTATGACGTTACACTAGTCGTATTGTCCGCCACACTTCGCGAGCGCTCGGTCCCGTGTATTTTACTTTTTAAAGGGTACTCAGTTTAACAGTATCTTCAAAATGGACCATTTAACCTGTAATATTCTATAGTTCAAGCATTTATTGTGCTTAACATTATCCTTTGTGTAAAGTGTAATTTCAACGCTAAGAAACAAGTGTCATGGTTGGCTGGTTAATTTTGGGGAGGGGACCAAACAGCGAAGTCATCGGTTTCATCGCCTTGGGGAAGGAAGTCGGCCGGCCCTTTCTAAGGAGAATCTAAATCAGGATGACCGGTTGCGAGTTGGAAGCGAGTCCAGTGTGCTACGAGTGTGATGCACAGCACTCTATTAAATTGATAGCAATCTTCGCCAATAATGTTTGATTACCTAAGAACCAGTGTCCCTTCCAGAAACTAGTTTCTTGTTGAAGAAGGGCCAAATAAGTCGAAAACCAGTTCGAAATAAACAAAAATCAGTAGAACATAAATAACGAGTTTCAGTTCATGACTTGTGTTACGATTACATGGTCAAACAAACGTGTGGAAGCAAACAGAGATCGGGGTGCCGCAGCAAGATCGATAACACAAACATCAGCGATGGTTCGCTGCAGTCCACAACGACGTATGAGAGACGCTCCAGAAGACCACGCCTCCCTCTCGGCAACAGCAGCGTCCTCACGCTATGTTGAGCGTGCAACACTTCAGCCCAGTTCGACATCTCAGGTACAGCATTCAGCTTCGTCCTCTAGGATCAACGAGTAGTCGAAGTTTCAGATATACTCGTTGTGTGGTTATGTCGAACATTGTACCTCTTGAGAACAGTTCGTTGATTAGTGCATCAAGCGATGCTTTGCTAGTCCATGGCAGTTGTAGATTATCCAGTAGTCCTGTGTCAAAGAAATGTGTCGAAGTTACGTAAATCTTTTATTCATTTCTGTAAAAAAATTAACTCATATTTCATGTATAATTTTACCTGGTCTCAATAAAACAAATCATTCATGTGCAAGCATTGGCAAGAAGTGCTAAGCTACGTAAATTACTGGCATCCATTCAATGAATTTGCATACTCGTTACTGGAAAAGCAGACCTGCACTTTCTCCCATAATAGTTTTAGTGCCATACTATGAAAGGAACCATGGCCGCGCGTGATTTTCGGCGAGAGGGAAATCAGCTTTAGCAGACGCGAGGTGAGCTACTAAGAGTGTTGTCCGGAAAGTAATGCACCGCATTTCTTTTTCTCAGCCGAAAACAATGATAGTAATGCGAAATGTTACGTATGTATTATTTGAAGTCTCCTGGGTGAGCGTGCCAAGTTTCGGTCGCTTGCGACCGATAGCGAAGCTGGAGGGCAGTTTCAAAATGGCGTCTGTAGGTGATGTAAGTTACAAGCAACGTGCCGTCACTGAATTTCTCACTGCAGAGAGAAAATTCACAAACGCTTGAGCAAAGTCTATGGAGCATCTGCTGTCGACAAAAGTACAGTTAGTCGCTGAACAAGGAGCGTGAGGTCATCAGAAGGCTGCTCGGCAGAGCTCCACAATTTGCAGCGGTCGGGGAGACCATCCACGGCTGTCACACCTGAGAGCCCTAACCTAGCCCCCTCGGACTTCCATTTTTTTTGGGCTGTTAAAGGATGTCAATCGTGGAAGACATTTTGAGGACGATGAGGAGGTGATTCACACAGTGAACCACTAGCTGGCTCCTGAACCGTGAATTTACCTTCGAAACTTTTTCTTAAGAATTTTCCTTATTTACTAGCGATTCATCAAGAACATTAACACATTTAATCACACTGTGTGAGCGTGGAAGTAGTTGCCAGGGAGTAACTGATGAAATCAAAATGAAATTGCTTTTAATAAATGTGAATTTTATTCCTAAAAGCCTTTTTTATTTGAGAAACAGATTTAAAATTATAAGCAGAAAGCACCCTCTAAATATCAAGTTACAATTTATTCAGAGGCAGAAAGAAACAAATTTTTGAGGGTATGAGCTTTCGGGCTGAGAACCTTGCCCCTCCGTTTTGACACGGCCGTAGTCACTACACAGGTGCAAATCTGCAACACACCAGATTGCCTTAAAGTAAAAGTTTTAACAATTCAAACAAGCACACAAACTATGCACCCCGTAGGAGGGATGGAAATGATACAAAACACTAAAATTCAAAGATTAACTTGCACCGTAGGTGCAACTTGATTTTAACTTCTAAGAAAAATCTTACAGTGGAAGGGTGGCAACTTTATATCTAAAATGACCATTTAAATCAAAGCCCATAAAATGCAATCTTATATAAAATTATACAAGGTTAGCCAGACATGCTCTACAGTACATATATACCGTCTCTCAAGATGATAGGCAAGATAAAAACATATTTCAGGAATTAGGCCATTACATTTCAAGCAATAAATTCGCTAACACACCGAATCCGACAAACATGACAGAGGCAGCTATTAACTTACGGCAGATTGATAGGGAGATTACCAAACAACCCGAACCGCAGGTTGCTCTAACCCGCCCCTACTCCACAAGGGAAAAACGAACCACCCAGTTCACATATAACCACCTCCCCGCGGGTGGGCAAAAGGAGAAGAATGGTGGGACGACCCCAAAACAAAGCGGCTGGTGACCTTACCAAGAAACAAGTAGAATTTAACAAGTAAATGAAACAACATATCACCAATCACTTGACTTCTAATAAACTGCGATTTCTGGCGAAGACCTGGCGCAGCACCCCCAAATCGCTCTCCCGAACCGTCCGCTGCCAGCCGCTTCAACGGACGCAGGAAGGCGCGCCGATCTCCCGTCTCACGGCGTCGTAGCTCGCACCGACCAGACCGATGTCGTGGGTTGACTCCTGTTGCTCTCGTGTCGGCCGCGAAGCCACTACCCCTCGCTATACAGCGCGGCCCACTGGACTCACGTGGCGACCTCACATGCGCCGACTCTCAAGGCAGACAAGTCATCTTGTGTCTCAGTGCGCGACCGACCAACCGATCGATCCAACCGCCAATGACCGTTGCCTGAGCAACTCGAGCAGACTGGAGGCCTAGCGTTCAGACTCAGATGCAGGGACTAAGCACCCGACCTGGCGACTACTCGTTGAGTTCTCCCACTGCGCCACAAATTCGGACGAGAGACAAACTAGCAAGCTGGGGACGAGAGACTGACCCCAGACTCACCCAGACTGACCGACTGGCGACCTCATAGCGCCCCTTAAATGCGCGTGAACAAGCAACCTTTCCCCTTTCCAACCAGAGGGAGACACCAAAGCTGCGATTGCCACAGCGGCGCCACCGCCAGAAACGGAGGGCGACTACTTCACACAATGCGCTGCGGCGCGCTCTTCAAAACAGCAATTTTCGGCTCAACTCCACCACCAAGTCAAGGATTGATACCGACACGGTACACACGCCCTTATTTCGCCCTGGAGGAAGGCCATTGAACGGGATGGAGATTACGTGGAAAAATAAGTTGTGTAGATAAAACACCATTCTTTCGTGTGTGTGTTTCTCATTACGTCCAATAAAGAATTATTGAAGAAATAATAAGCGGTGCATTACTTTCTGAGCAACCGTCGTAAATTCTGGCGACTTGTGCGTAAAGTTTTACACGTCCGCAGGTAACTGTCACGCAAACTTTAAGGCTGTTCACCATCAACACACTGACGGCTGTTAAAGTAGAGATGCTGCACCCGGTATTGGTTTCAGGCGGAACTGTGAAGCATAACACGGCACTGGTGGGTGTAGGTGTAGTGGCGCCAGCCTTGTGTCTCCTTATCTGGCGGGCGCTGGTTCGCCGCGGTTGACGGCGCGCCGTTGTTTGGCGCCAGTTTCCCGCCACCGGCCGCTGTTGTGTACGCACTTGGCGCAAGTTCTGCGCGGGCGGCGGGCCGAGGCAAGCGGGCGAAACGCGCCGGCTGGAACGCTGCCACGACTCTCGTAGGCTACGGGAAAACAGAAGAACACGGACAGTCCCATCCCTCTTCACGTCTCCTCATAACACGCGTATTTTTCTGTCAGCCGCTGAGAAAACGCGCGGCATTAATGCGCACTGTCCTACAAACATTTTCGTAGATACAAGTACATCAACATTGTAGCTGTGACGTCTATCGGTTGTAGAATCCTGGAACATCTGTTGTTCAGAATGAGATTTTCAATCTGCAGCGGAGTGTGCGCTGATATGAAACTTCCTGGCAGATTAAAAGTGTGTGCCGGACCGAGACACGAACTCGGGACCTTTGCCTTTCGCGTGCAAGTGCTTTCTTCCAGGAGTGCTAGTTCTGCAACGTTCGCAGGAGAGCTTCTGTGAAGTTTGGAAAGTAGGAGGCGAGATACTGGCGAAAGTAAAGCTGTGAGGACGGGGCGTGAGTCGTGCTTATGTACCTCAGATGATAGAGCTCTTGCCCGCGAACGGCAAAGGTCCCGAGTTCGAGTCTCGGTCCGGCGCATAGTTTTAATCTGCCAGGAAGTTTCAACTCTTGTTGTTGTTGTGGTCTTCATTTCGAAGACAGACTGATGCGGCTCTCCATGCTACTCTACCCTGTACAAGCCCCTTCATCTCTGAATAACTGCTGCAACCTACATCTTCCTGAATATGGTTACTGTATTTATATCTCAGTCTCCATCTACCATTTTTACTCCCTCACACATTTTTGTATCGCTTTCTTCTTAGATTGTTGGGAAAGCAAACAATGGACACGTTTGGCGACACAGTCTCCGGTGGACCGTTTGAATTAGCGCGAGCTGCTGCTTCACTGGCTAAGTTCAATGCTAATTAACTCGGAAACGGGACAACGGTTCGAATTTTTTCTGAACAATTATTTCTCAGCACAACCTTCCCGGCAGCACAAGCTTTTCACATTGTTTCTGACCACCCTTCTAACCATCCTCTATAAATGGCCTAGTGGAAAACGTCGGAAGTGCCATGAGACTTTTCGTGGATGATGCTGTTATCTACAAAGAACTGTGGAAAAATACGGCGAAATATATGGAAACGTGTGGAGGATCGCTATTTGGTGAAGAAATTGGCAAATCACCCCCAGCATTAACAAATACAACGTACCGAGCATAAATAGGCAAAAGACCCATCACTGTATAACTACACGATTGAAACATTGGAACCAGTCACATTCATCCGCCATCCAAGAGTATGGGTACGGAGCGATTTAAAGTGGAACGACTGCACAAAATTAATTGCAGGTAAACCAAATGCCAGACTGACATAAATTTAAAAAATCCTAAGGAAATATTGTCTATCCAGACAGGTGGTAGCTTACAAATTCAACGTTCGACCAACACTTGAATAATGCTTGGTAATCTGTGATCCGTACCAGATAGGATTTATAGAGGAAAACGAGAAGATCCCAGGAAAAGCAGCGCGTGTCGCTGCATGTTCACTTAATAAGCACGAAGGAGTCAAGAGGATGGTTAGGTGTCTCCAGTGGCAGACGTTGCAAGAGAGGCGTTGGCCATCACTATGTGTTGTACTGCTGTAGTTCCGAGAGCGTACGTTCCTAGAAGATTCAAGCAGTATACTGTTTGCTCCTACGTATCTCGCAAAAAGACCACGAACATTTACATCTACATCCATATTCCGCTAGCCAAGTGACGGTGTGTGGCGGACGGTACCTTGAGTACCTCTATCGGTTCTCCCTTCTATTCCAGTCTCGTATTTTTCGTGGAAAGAAAGATTGTCGGTATGGCTTTGTGTGGGCTCTAATCCCCACTCTGATTTTATCCTCACGGACTCTTCGGGAGATATACGTAGGAGGGAGCAATATACTGCCTGACTACTCGATGAAGGTATGTTCTCGAAACTTCAACAAAAGCCCATACCTAGCTACTGAGCGTCTCTCCTGCAGAGTCTTCCACTGGAGTTTATCTGTCATCTCCGCAACACTTTCGCGATTACTAAATGATCCTGTAACGAAGCGCGCTGCACTCCGTTGGATCTTCTCTGTCTCTTCTATCAACCCTATCTGGTACGGATACCACACTAGTGAGCAGTATTCAAGCAGTGGGCGAACAAGTGTACTGTAACCTACTTCCTTTGTTTTTGGATTGCATTTCCTTAGGATTCTTCCAATGAACCTCAGTCTGGTATCTGCTTTACCGACGATCAACTTTACATATGATCATTCCATTTTAAATCACTCCTAATGCCTACTCCCAGATAATTTATAGAATTAACTGCTTCCAGTTGCTGACCTGCTATATTGTAGTAAATGATAAAGGATCTTTCTTTCTATGTAATCGCAGCACATTACACCTGTCTACATTGATATTCAATTGCCATTCCGTGCACCATGCGTCAATTCGTTGTAGATCCTCCTTCATTTCAGTACAATTTTCCATTGTTACAACCTCTCGATATATTACAGCATCATCCGCAAAAAGCCTCAGTGAACTTCCTATGTTACCCACAAGGTCATTTATGTATATTGTGGATAGTAATGGTCCTACGACACTCCCCTGCGGCACACCTGAAATCACTCTTACTTCGGAAGACTTCTCAAAAATGGCTCAAATGGCTCTGACCACTATGGGACTTAACATCGATGGTCATTAGTCCCCTAGAACTTAGAACTACTTAATCCTAACTAACCTAAGGACATCACACAACACCCAGTCATCACGAGGCAGAGAAAGAAGACTTCTCTCCATTGAGAATGACATACTGCGTTCCGTTATCTAGGAACTCTTCGATCAAGTCACACAATTGGTCTGATAGTCCATATGCTCTTACTTTGTTCATTAAACGACTGTGGGGAACTGTATCGCTCGCCTTGCGGAAGTCAATAAACACGGCATCTACTTGGGAATCCGTGTCTATGGCCCTCTGAGTCTCGTGGACGAATAGCGCGAGCTGGATTTCACGCGATCGTCTTTTTCGAAACCCATGCTGATTTCTAGTCTCCAGAAAAGTCATTATACTCGAACATAATACGTGTTCCAACATTCTACAACTGATCGACGTTAGAGATATAGGTCTATAGTTCTGCACATCTGTTCGACGTCCCTTCTTGAAAACGGGGATGACCTGTGTCCTTTTCCAATCCATTGGAACGCTACGCTCTTCTAGAGACCTACGGTACACCGCTGCAAGAGAAGCAAGTTCCTTCGCGTACTCTGTGTAAAATCGAACTGGTATTCCATTAAGTCCAGCGGCCTTTCCTCTTTTGAGCGATTTTAATTTTTTTTGTATCCCTCTGTCATCTATTTCCATATCTACCATTTTGTCATCTGTGCGACAATCTAGAGAAGGAACTAGAGTGCAGTCTTCCTCTGTGAAACAGCTTTGGAAAAAG
Organism: Schistocerca serialis cubense; assembly: GCF_023864345.2. Taxonomy (NCBI): domain Eukaryota; kingdom Metazoa; phylum Arthropoda; class Insecta; order Orthoptera; family Acrididae; genus Schistocerca; species Schistocerca serialis. The sequence continues at coordinate 219,454,604 of NC_064639.1, read as the reverse complement.
ACATTTAGTATTTCGGCCTTTAGTCTGTCATCTTCTGTGTCAGTACCATTTTGGTCACAGTGTCTGGACATTTTCTTTTTATCCCCCTACCACTTTGACCTAAGACCAACGTTTCTTAGGATTTTCTGCCAAGTCAGTGCATAGAACTTTCCTTTCGAATTCATTGAACGCCTCTCGCATAGCCCTCCTCACACTACATTTTGCTTCGCGTAATTTCTGTTGGTCTGCAAGGCTTTGGCTATGTTTATGTTTGCTGTGAAGTTCCGTTTGCTTCCGCAGCAGTTTTCTAACTCGGCTGTTGTACCACGGTGGCTCTTTTCCATCTCTTACGATCTTGCTTGGCACATACCCATCTAATGCATATTGCATGAGGGTTTTGAACTTTGTCCACTGATTCTCAACACTGTCTGTACTTGAGACAAAACTTTGGTGTTGAGCTGTCAAGTACTCTGAAATCTGCTTTTTGTCACTTTTTCTAAACAGAAAAATCTTCCTATCTTTTTTAATATTTCTATTTACGGCTGAAATCATCGATGCAGTAACCGCTTTATGATCGCTGACTCCCTGTTTGCGTTAACTGTTTCAAATAGTTCGGGTCTGTTTGTCACCAGAAGGTCTAATATGTTATCGCCACGAGTCGGTTCTCTGTTTAACTGCTCAAGGTAGTTTTCAGATAATGCACTTAAAAAAATTTCACTGGATTCTTCGTCCCTGCCACCCGTTATAAACGTTTGAGTCTCCCAGTCTATATCCCGCAAATTAAAATCTCCACCGAGAACTATAACATGGCCGGGAAATCTACTCGAAATACTTTCCAAATTTTCCTTCAGGTGCTCTGCCACAACAGCTGCTGAGCCAGGGGGCCTATAGAGACATCCAATTACCATGTTTGAGCCTGCTATAACCGTGACCTCCACCTAAATTATTTCACATTTCGGATGTCCGTCAATTTTCTTCGATACTATTGCACTTTTTATCGCTATAAACACGCCTCCCCGTACACTGTCCAGCCTGTCTCTGCGGTATACATTCGAATCTGATTTTAGAATTTCACTACTGTTTACATCTGGTTTCAGCAAACTTTCTGTCCCTAGTACTATGTGGGCATTATGTCCGTTTATTAATGAGAGCAGTTCTGGGACCTTTCTATAGACGCTGCTGCAGTTTACTATTACCACATTAATATTGTTATTCTCTATTGTGTTTTGCCTACTACTACCTTGTCGCGTCTCAGGAGGCGTCTTGTCGGGCCTAGGGAGGGAATTCTCTAACCTAAAAGACCCACATGTGCACTCCAGACGTAATCCGCTACCCTTGTAGCCGCTTCCTGCATGTAGTGCACGCCTGACCTATTCAGGGGGACCCTACATTTCTCCACCCGATAGCGGAGGTCGAGAAATTTGCACTCCAGATCTCCGCAGAATCGTCTGAGCCTCTGGTTTAAGCCTTCCACTCGACTCCAAACCAGAGGACCGCCATCGGTTCTGGGAACGATACTACAAATAAATTCCACCCCGCGAGCGAGGCTTTCCGCCTTCACCAATGCCGCCAACCGCCTGTATGAACTGAGGATGACCTCTGAACCCAGCCGGCAGGAGTCATTGGTGCCGACATGAGCAACAATTTGTAGTCGGGTGCACCCAGTGCTCTCTATCGTCGCCGGCAGGGCCTCCTCCACATCTCGGATGAGACCCCCCGGCAAGCAGACAGAGTGAACGCTGGCCTTCTTCCCCGACCTTTCCGCTATTTTCCTAAGGGGCTCCGTCACCCGCCTAACATTGGAGCTCCCAATCACTAATAAACCCGTCCCCCCGTGTGCCTGCTCGGACCTTGCTGAAGGAGCGGCCACATGTCCAATCACAGGCAGAGCGGGCGATGACACACGGCCAGCCTCCACATTGACCCTCCGCCTCGTGCGCCGCGAACGTCGCTGAATCCGCCACTCCCCTTGGGGAGAGGGTGGCCCAACCGCGCCCGGTACCCGCGAAGATGTCTCGACAGCAGGGACAGTGGGTGAAGCATGTAACACCTGGGGTGTACCTTGTGACGCACCAGACTCCCCACTACCGATACACTCCGAGGCAGCAACCTGAAGACGGCTGACCGCGCCCATCAACATGAAGGTAAAATGAGAGAGATTAGAGGTCACACAGTGGCTTAGTAGCAATGGTTCTTCTTGCGACTCATTCGTGACTGGAACAAGAAATGAGGGAAGTGATAGTGGTACACTAAGTACGTTCCACCCCACTCCACCTGGTGGTTCGCGGGGTAAATGTTACTAAGCACAATAGAAAACTAGTCACCCTTAGGAGACATCACGCTAACATCACGCACAACCGCTTCTATCCATAATAATGGCGTTAGTTCAGAGAGGAAGATCATCCCCATGTTTCCTCAGGTATTCCATATCCGTCCTGGAGTCCCACTGACAGGAGTAGAATTGTCGTCAGTAGTGAGTCCCTGTTCTAAGCGAACCCCGATAACCAGGAATGACGTGTCGGGAAACGCTCCGGACAGCAGTCGGATACTAACCCGACCGTCGCCCATCATGTGGCCCTACAACCGGTGGTGATGTTCTGACGTGCCAATTCTTTTCATAGCACGGCCCGTTTGGACGTCATCCGCGGCACCCTTACACCACAGCGAAACGTCGAGGATACTCTAGGCCCCGTTTTGTGAAACTTCATGCCGAGCTGTCCTGGCCTTACATTTCAGCAAGACGATGCCCGCCCGCACACGGCGAGGGTTTCTACTGATTGTTATGTTCCTTGCCAAACTCTACGTTGGCCAGCAATTTCGTTGGATCTCTTTGCAATGGAGAACGTTTGGAGTATTATGGGCAGGGACCTACAACCATCTCGAGAGTTTGATGATCTGACGCGCCATTTGTACAGAATTTGGTATGATATCGCTCAGGAGGACATCCAACAATTCTATCAATTTATGCCAAGCCGAATAACTGCTTGCATAAAGGCCAGAGTTGGACTAACCAGTTACCGACTTAAGCTCAATGGATGGCTCTAAGCACTGTGGGACTTAACATCTGAGGTCATCAGCCCCCTAGACTTAGAACTAATCTAAGGACATCACACACATCCATGCCCGAGGCAGGATTCGAACCTGCGACCGTAGCAGCAGCGCGGTTCCGGACTGAAGCGCCTAGAACCGCTCGGCCACAATGGCCGGCCCGACTTGCTCAATTTCTGAAGATCTTTCTCTTGAATAAATCGTCCCATTTTTCTGAAAATGTAGCGATTTGTTTGCCTGTACATGTACATCACATTTATCGATTTCCGTCCCTTTCGGATAATTCTTTCGTAGTACTTGTTTTCGAAAAAAAGGATGTAACTCAATCGAGTGAGCGCTTGGCTACAACCACGCGGATGTCGCATGCTCACGTTCACTTGCACATAGGCCGTGCATTCACAGCGTTCTGCGCGATGCGCTTCACTCACCACCAGATTTGGGCAACATTCTTTTCAAATGACGAATGCAGACTAAATATTATTATTTGTTATACGTGAATAACAAATGAAAACTTCTACGATATATTATTCATCTACACAACTAAAAACATTTATTCGTCAGTTGTGAATAAAAATCTTTATGAAGACTAGATAAATTTGAAATCCGGAGACATTTATATTTCCTGTTCTTTGCCACGTATTAAACAAGTGACATTTTCGTTCCTTTTAATTAGTTTCTCATTTTGGCACACTAAAAAAAACACGTACTACACATGTAAAGAGGATATCACTGCTTTATGTCTCCTGAAATCGTCTTTATTTCGTGATAACGATACAACACTTACAAACCATAATTGTCTTCAAAAAAATTGAGAAATCGTCAATTCTTTGGTTACTGATATAACACGTTGTGATTCCCTGTTAGACTTGCCTGCCAAATCATGCTCGAAATAAAATTTTCTTTCCATGACATAACTTCATGATACGTCTCTAGTTTGTTGTTAGGTTCCATTAGTCCTGGATACCGATACAGGTGAAATATCTGTTTCTAAATCGTCGGTGGCATGGCTGTTATAATCGCAGTTGGTGTAGAAAGGCGAAAACACTCTTCCAATCGTCTCCTGACACTTGCCCGGTAAAAGAGTTGTCAGCAGGTTGCAACATTATGAGTTTATAATGAGGAATGTTTCAATCTAAAAGGTCTATGTAACGGCAGAGACGCACGTTGCACTGAATAACTATTCCATCTTACAACGAAAAAGCACGTCGTAGTTAATACTAAATAATTTTCGAATGACTTTGGACGTTCAGCGGCATTCCACAAACGTTTTAGGGGACTTTATATTAAAAGACCGTTGATGTTAGTCGTCAGCAACCACTGAATTCTTTCTCGGTTCACTCAATTTGTAGCACTACACACACGAACTATTTGTGTAATTATAACAGGGAAACACCCATATCCGATAGTGTTAGCAATCTGAGGACGGTGTGGAAGATTAAGAATTTTTGTCGGCTGCGTTCTCGTCTTTTGCTGCTTACGTAGAGTACCTGCGTATATTAACAGTGGAAGTAGTGGCAGGTACAGGGACAACTGAACGGGGCCACGTAGGTAGTGTAACTGCTGTGCGTTTGTTAGTATGTGAAGCTGTGCTCAACTCGAAGGTTACTTTGAACACTCCAGTGTTTTACTGACAAGGGGACCTTAAGAAATTCCCGTTACGGAGTTGATTCACATTGACAGGATATGTAGGACACAACTAGGACTTCAAAGTGTGTGAAAGGGAAGACGCAACTATAAAGTGTTTTCGATAAAATCGAGTTTAAAAGTTATAAGCGTGCCATATGCTTCGTACGGTCGTTGGCATTCAAGAATTCTGGAGCCGACCGAGTACGTGCTGAATTTCATGAGTGCTAGGTCTGTGGATCCAATCTCATTGCTCCTTTTTTTTCCTTCCTACGTCATTCTATCAACAGATACCCGTGGTACTCCAGGAAATTATGTGATGATCGAGACGCGTTTCTGAACGTAAAAGAAGTTTGTTTTGTGATGGACACACGTAAAAAATCATGGACATGCAAAAATACGGCGTTCATTATAAGTGCTGTATGTTGCATTAATTATTGTTTCCCATGTTTTTATGCCCAATATTATCCTGACATGTGCATAGGTTACATAGTATATTTGTCACAGTTGTAGATACAATCCATATAAATAAAAATGTAAATGTTCGTTTGCTCAAAATCGTGTCTCCCCGAAAGTTTGTGTGTGTGTGTGTGTGTGTGTGTGTGTGTGTGTGTGTGAAATATATCACATATATTAAAAAATACCATATAAAAACACAAGCGTGTTTCAATGCAATGTTGTGTCAAAATTTCGGTCAAAGACGTGATTAGGAACGTTTAGAGTTTCTATAGTGATACAAACGTAGGTATTTGTTTCTTCAAAATCTCTGATCTCCGTAAGTTGATCAAGGATTGCTTTGAAAACTGTTGATTGAAATTTCATGAGAAGATCCCGTCGCAACGAAAAACGTCTTTGTTTTAATGACTGCCAATCCAATCCGCGTATCACGTCTGTGACACTATCTCCCCTATTTCGCGAAAATACAAACCGAGCTGCCCTTCTTTGAACTTTTTCGATGCCATCCATCAGTCCCACCTGATGCGGATCCCATACCGCACAGAAGTACTCCAGAATATGGCGGAGAAGCGTGGTGCAAGCAGTCTCTTTAGTAGACCTGTGGCACCTTTTAACTGTTCTGCCAATGAATCGCGGTCTTTAGTTTGCTCTACTCACAACACTGTGTGACAGTTCCAACTTAGGTTCTTTGTAATTGTAATCCCTAAGTATTTAGTTGAATTTACAGCCTTCAGGTGTGTAAGACTTATCGCGTAATCGAAATTTAGCGGATTTCTTTTAGTACTTATGTGACTAGCTTCACACTTTTCTTTATACAAATTCAATTGCCACTTTTCGCACCATACAGATATCGTACCTAAATCATTTTGCAATTTGTTTTGATTATACTATGACCTTACAAGGCGATAAATGACAGCATCATCTGCAAACAATCTAAGAGTGCCTGTAACACTTCCTTGGGGATCGCCGGATGTTACTTCTGTTTTACTCGATAGTTTTCCGTCTATTACTGCGAACTGTGACCTTTCTGACAGGAAATCACCAATCCAGTCGCACAACTGAGGTGATATTCCATAGGCACACAGTTTGGTTAGAAGACGCTTGTGGGAACGGTGTCGAAAGCCTTCTGGAAATCTAAAAATATGGAATCAATTTGACATCATCTGTCGATAGCAATCATTACTTCATGAGTATAAAGAGCTGGGTGTGTTTCACAAGAACATTATTTTCAGAACCCCTGCTGACTATGTGTCAATAAAGCGTTTTCTTCGAGGTAATTGATAATGTTCGAACACAGTATATGTCCCAAAACCCTATTGCAAATAGACTTCAGTGATATGGGCCCTTAATTCAGCGGGTTACTCTTATTTTCCTTTTTGTGTATTGGTGTGACTTGAGTAATTTTCCATTTTTTAGGTACAGATCTTTCTGTGAGCGATCGGTTGTATATAATTGCTAAATATGGACCTATTGTATCAGTTTGCTCTGAAAGCAACCTGACTGGTATACAGTCTGGGCCAGAGGCTTTGCTACACCGAGGATATATACTTCTATGATTCTCATGTTGGTAGTTGTTCTTGATTCGAATTCAGAGTTTAATAACACTGCTTCTGTGGTACTGTCATCAGTGACTTCACCGTTGCTATCGCGCAGTGAAGGTATTGATTGCGTCTTGTATCACCAGAATCTCTTTGGATTTTCTGCCAGATTTAGAGACAGAGTTTCGTTGTAGAAATTATTATAAGCATCTCGCATTGAAGTACGCGCTATCTTTCGAACTTCTGCAAAACTTTGCCAATCTTGGAGATTTTGCGTTCGTTTAAATTTGACTTGCTTCTTTCGTTGGTTCTGCAACAGCGATCTGACACGTTTTGTGTACCATGGGGGATCAGTACCATCACTTATCAATTTATGTGGTATATATCTCTTAATTGCCGTCGATACTATCACTTTGAAGTCATTCCACATCTTTTCTACGCTTACATGATCAGAACGGAAGGAGTGGAGACAGTCTCTTAAAAAGACATTTTTATCAGCTTTTTAAAATAGATATATTTTGTGTGTCTCTGATGGTTGTAGGCCTTACGGTATTCAGCCTCGCAGCAACTGCTTTGTGGTCGCTAATACCTGTATTCGTCATGATAGTTCCTATTTGTCCAATATTATTTGTTGCTAAGAGGTCAAGTATGCTTTCGCAAACCATTTACGCTTAGAGTGGGCTCATGCACTAATTGTTCAAAATAATTTTCTGAGAAAGCATTCAGTACAATTTAGGATGACATTTTATGCCTGCCGCCGGCCTTAAACGTATAATTTTTCCAGCCTATCGAGGGTAGATTGAAGTCAACACAGACTATAGTTGTATGATTGGGGTACCTATTTGAAATGATACTCATGTTTTCTTTGAACTGTTCAGCAACTATATCTTCCGATAATTTTCGGAATGCTAGCGGAGAAACAACTCGTGGTACAAGACGAAGTAATTGCCCACCACGACATCGATGAAGTGGGTGTGTCTGAAGAAACTGAAGAAGTCGGTTCATCTCCATCGGACGATTACGAGGCCGAAGAGAAGCAATCGGAAATGACAGCAACTACGTTCCGCAGTTTTACAAGATGAGAGTCGTCAATCTAGCGGGAGAGCATCCAGGATGGAGTTTCGCCGTTCTCCATAGAAGTTGAAATTCACGCCTCAAAAGCATGAAAGGTTTGAAAAAATGGGAAGAACATATAAAACAAGGTTGAAAAAGGCATGAACATGTTAAAAACAATTTATTGGCTGATCTACGAGCGTTTCATAGAAACTCGAGAATGTAATCAGCAGGTGACGACGAGAAACCTGCGTCAGTGGAATCTTGCTACTGCTAGCCAAGTTCCTGATTTAAATTTTCAACCTTCTGACTCATTCTCTTCAAACTAAGTCACAAGATTCGTCATAGAGAATCATCAGATTTGCATCCTAGTGGGAGAGCGCTTTACTGCAGCAAGTCCTTGACGCAGCAGCAAATTTCTCAATGTAGATTCGAGTCCTCATACCAAAGTACGACAGTGATTTTGTTATTACCAATTGTCAAACAAGTATCACATATAAAAGTACCTGTTTCACTTACATTAATTGCAATACTATTTTTATAGACGATACGGTGTTAGTTTGTGAACTTCTGTTCTAGGGTGCCAGTATCCATCAACTTACGACCAAACTATCTCCGAAAACGGAACAAAGATGGTTCTCGTGCAGCTAAAGGGCATACACCGGATGATATATTCGTACAATGCACGATGTTCTGTAATCGTATCTGGAAAATTACTAACAACGCAGTGCGGAAAACTAAGAACAGTACTACACAGGAAATTTCTAATTGGCGTCTTGAAGCCGTACATGAGAGAAGAACAATTTCTTTTACTCCTCGATTCATGGGCAGGCCAAACGAACCCGGGTTTGTACGACGAAAGTTTTCAAGATAAAGAGGGCATGCCAACGGGCAATATTGAAGAAATTCTCCCAAATGTACCCAGCGGGTGCAGCCCTACGACGTTTATTTTTAGTGGCAGGTGAAAAACCTTGTAAACAGACTACAAAATTGCTCGTACATCATCGAATACAACAGAGAGATGACTGCATAAAAATTCTATCAATCGTACACCATCAGTAGTCTGGACCAATATTCGATTATACGACCAGATATGCGTAGTACGCCGCGGGACTCTGTGATGACCAAAAACCGTTTGTGAACGCAAATCAAGTTTATTTTTTTAGTAGAAACATTGGAAAAATTTTGCTCTTGCAAAAACTTGGCGTTCATAAAGTGCGCTGTATGCCACAATAATTATTGTTTTACATGTTTCTACGATCAGTGTCATCCTGATTCGTGTATTGCTCCATACACGCCAAAAATGCGGGTTCAGTAATGTCAGTGAAAAGACTATTCTGATTTGATTCAAAATGGTCATGCATCCTCTTGTATTTCCAACGTCCTTACAAAAATATTTTGTTTTCCTATTTTCCAGGATAATATTATGCAAATAATAAATGAAACGTTAAATACTGATAATTTGGTCATTCATAATAAATCTGTTGTTAGAGTTTCGTGGGAATAAAGGGCACTTCATCACTTGGCTACCGACTCCCTGCTTATTAGCGACCACACAAAAATATACCCAAGCACGCCTAAAAGTTTCAAATACGTTTTTCTTTAAAACGGTTAAGAGTTACGCCTTCCTAGCCATGCTCTACACACCCTGTCAACACGAATCAAGTCAGTGAAGGCAAGTGCGTGCGGTTCTCCTGTAAGTATAATATTTCACCAGTAAGGGAATGTGAATCAATGAATAATATATCTTCAAATAAAATGTAAATTATATCTCGTCTTTATAAAACTACCATTTTGCATGTGCTTTCATCCATGTGGCAAAAAAATAATTGCAAAAACTCAGAAAATTTCAAAGTCTTTTTCTGTTCGATAGTTCAGACTTGTATATGGATAATGCTCAGTCCATTATTTTCCACAACATTTAGACATGATATATGTCTATCTTTGAAAGATAGTCTGACTAAAATGCAACGATAAGTTGAATATTCGGGCGCGATCGGACTGAATCACAAAAATATTATGTACTCACCAATTGAAGCGTTCTTCAAGAAAAATCAGACGGCTGCTCACTCACCTGAAAAATAAATTATTAAATAATTATTTGGTACAACTAATTTTACTGCACAGTTCTTAAGAATTAAACTACTAGTACTTCCTAATGTCTAAAGAAGTATACCAATATACGTGAAAATTAGAAGACCTACAAATAATCCAAAACGGCGGATCAATCAGAAACAAATATGACTAGTTGACGGAAACCGGTATCTTGCGATTTTTTGGTTATGATAGTTACAAATTTGATGTTCCAATTGTGAAAGTCGTCATTATGGGGCCAATATGACCGATAAAATCCAAAAAAATACCATTTTTTTCCGCAGTAAAGCCACATCGTCTTTGCCGTTATTTTTCTCTTCTGAAATTAAACCCTTTCCATCCTTTGGTGCTTTGAATAAGTTTGCAAATGAAATGTCTTTTAGAATGTTTTAGGCATTCAGTACCCCTGAAGCTTGGACACTCAATTGTGCAGCGTATGATTGTTCAGCTGCACTCTAATCTGACAAAGATTCTCGATTCTCTCTTTTTGACTTGTCGTACAGTGCTCAAAATTCTTTTTGAGGTTGACCTGAAGACTTATTTCCCGTTTTTGTAAGAAAAAGAAAGAGTGTCTTACTGTTCAACCAGCTGTCGATGTTTAAAAGACAAGCTGTTTCTCGATTCTCTGATTCCCGATATTTGGTCCCCAGTATGCTAAATAGCTATGAATTAATTTGCGTCATATTATTCGTCACTCTAGTGGAACGTCCTTCTTTCCTGTCCACGACTTTTTCAGGTTGCTAGGAACAATTTATTGGACGGGTAATGTACTAGCAACGCCAAAGTGTTTCTCGTCGTAGCTTCGACTGCGTTAATATACGGTAGTTAGTGTACATTATACTGATGTCATTTACCTTGTATTAATTTTTGAACGTCATTCCTTCCACTATTTATTTATTTACTCACTCTTATTTCTATCACGCATAACAAAACACAAAACAAAAATGTTCGTGTTCACATATGTATGGTGTAAATATCAGCTAAAGCCTTATTTGTATACATTTCGACTACATTTAAATATTTTAATCTACTTTCAGGAAATTCTCAAATGACAGCTTACATAGATGAACAGAAATTATGGGATACCTCCTAATATCGTTCATTTACCCGGCATGGTGCTGCAACACGACGTGGCAGGGGCTCAACAAGTCATTCGAAGTTGCCTGCAGAAATACTGAGCTATGCTGCCTCTATAGCCGTTCATAATAGCGAAACTTTTACCAATGAATGATTGTGTGCACGAACTGACCTCTCGATCATGTCCCATAAATGTTCGATGAGATTCTGTCGGGCGATCTGGGTGGCCAAAATATTCGCTCGAATTGTCTAGCATGTTCTTCCAACCAATAGCGTACAGCAGTGGTCCGGTGAAATGGCGTATTGTCATTCACAAAAATTCCATCGTTCGTTCATGGAAGTATGTTCCGTCTATGCACTTAATTAAAGGGGTTTTGTTTATTGTCATACGCGTTCCGCTTCTTTTATTTGTGAAGCATCTTCAGTGGCGATTTTTAGCGCTGTTAGCTCATGCGTGTGGTCCTGGGGATATATTCGTTAGTTTACACGCTCCAGTTGTCCGATTTCCGGCGTTCTTTGACCCTCACTTGATTCAGCACATCGCATACTTAAATTGCACTTTCCATAGAAAGTGTTTTCTATTGTATCTTGTGTTAACTGCGCGGTTATCTGGTGTGCAGTTTTGTTGTGTGATGGTTTTTGGATATTTTGCGATAGCTCATCTATCATGAGAGGGATGCATCCTCTGTTTGAGGGTACGCCTTTAAAAATATTGGTTTCTTTTTCTTTTTGAACTGGTTCAAGTGGAATTTTTTGTACGTGATTCAATGTCGATCTAGAACATGTCATCTTATACTGGTTTGGATGACGAGCTGCTGATACACATTGTTGGTTGTCTATAAATCTCGACATGATTTTTGTTGGTGATTTTTACTTCTAAGAAATTGATGCTGCTGTTGGTCTCATGTTCAAGAGTGCACTTAATGCTTTTGTGCATGCTGCTCAGATTAGGTGCTAATGTGTCAATTTCCTCATCAAAAAGTTTAACTGTGTCATCCATATACCTTTTGTAGTACATGATTGTGCTGTTGATGTGACTGTTAGCTTCAAGAAATGTCTGCTCTAAGTTACTCATGTAAATATCTGCTAACATTCCTGCTAGGCTGCTACCCATTGACAACTCATCTTTCTGTTTGTATATTTTGTTGCTAAAACTGAAGTAATTGTATGACAGTATCACGGGATGTAACTCAGTGTGCTCACAGATCTCTACCATACCTACTTTCTTATGTTTGAGTGGACTGTTCCTGATAATTCTTAGTGTCCTCTATATGGATGTTAGTATAAACGTTTACTATGTCAAGTGATGCAAATGTTGCTGTCGGTGAAAAGTACACATTTTTAAGTTTGTCAATGAGTTAATACGTGTTCTTAATGGAAAATTTGTTTTCGAAAGTATAGTGGGTATTAAGCACAACAAGCAGTTGTTATTTAACCTGTACGAACGGCTGTTCCTAGAGTTAACATTCGGCCTGACGGGACAGTTTCCTTTATGGGCCTTAGGCCGTGATTAAAGGAGAGGTGCAATGGGGCTCATGGAAATGCAGTCACACACTTCTCACTTAGTTAGGAGGAAATTACAATTCTTATTTTTTTTTTTAATTTTGTCCTAAATTTGGAAGTAGGATCAGATTTTGATCCGGTTATGTTGTTACTATCGAAGAATTCCATGGTTTTGACAACATTATGTCTACACAGTTACTTTCACCACCTTTGACTATTAAAGCTTTACTCTTAGAAAGTTTGGAGTTGATACAGTTTAGAACGTTTATGTCACTGTTCCTGTGTGGACTGTTGTTTTTGAAGTGTCTTGTTATTATTGGCTTTGAGGGCTAAAGTATTGGTTTCCCTGGAATATGATTTTGCAGCTTCGCATGCAACCCTAGTATATGCAATAAGGCTCTTCAAGTTGTAGGTACTGGGCTCTATGTTGTGCTATAAGCCTATGTTTATGAGAACTTGTAAGACCGGTAGTAGCTGAATTAATAATTCTTTCATTAATTCTTTCTTAATGAGCGTATCCTATAAAATAAGCACGCTATTGAAAGACACAAACGTTAAGATAAGCTTCCATACAAACAACAAACTTCAGCTGACAGCAATTCACAATTTATAGAATAACCCCTCATACCAAAAAAAAAAAAAAAAAAAAAAAAAATCAGGCATATAAAAACTCAGCTGTCAAAATTGCCGCTCGTACTGTATAGGACAAACTGGGAGAAGCTTTGAGACTCAAATAAAATTATTTGAAATAGTTTTCGGTGAAATTCCTGTAGTGTATCCTGATTCATAATCCATTGCAAGCACAAACAAGTAAAATAAATAAAACAATAGTCGGGTTATGAACATGGGACGCAAAAGTGAGAGTTCGCGACGCTGGCTCTTTGACGGCCATTTGCTCAGAAACAGTCGAGTATCCATGGATAGGCCAAGACACGTGTTTGGCTCCACGGAGCGATGTTTCTGGGAAATCGGGTTATGGCACTTGCCGTGTTCTGCTCATCAGCATAGTGCTGCTGGTCACGGTTCTGACTTCCCAGAGCCGGAGATTCCGCCCCATTACACACAAATGCGCCGAGTTTCTCCCGCCACACCGGAAGCTCTCCAGTTATACCGGAAGCAAGGGGAGCTGAAGCATCTACAGGAAGAACCTGTCGTCAGATGTTCCTGACACCCACTGATACAAAAATCATCAAAAATTATTGTTGCATAGCGTAACTTTCCCCCCCATGAACCATGGACCTTGCCGTTGGTGGGGAGGCTTGCGTGCCTCAGCGATACAGATAGCCGTACCGTAGGTGCAACCACAACGGAGGGGTATCTGTTGAGAGGCCAGACAAACGTGTGGTTCCTGAAGAGGGGCAGCAGCCTTTTCAGTAGTTGCAAGGGCAACAGTCTGGATGATTGACTGATCTGGCCTTGTAACAATAACCAAAACGGCCTTGCTGTGCTGGTACTACGAACGGCTGAAAGCAAGGGGAAACTACGGCCGTAATTTTTCCCGAGGGCATGCAGCTTTACTGTTTGATTAAATGATGATGGCGTCCTCTTGGGTAAAATATTCCGGAGGTAAAATAGTCCCCCATTCGGATCTCCGGGCGGGGACTACTCAAGAGGATGTCGTTATCAGGAGAAAGAAAACTGGCGTTCTACGGATCGGAGCGTGGAATGTCAGATCCCTTAATCGGGCAGGTAGGTTAGAAAATTTAAAAAGGGAAATGGATAGGTTAAAGTTAGATATTGTGGGAATTAGTGAATTTCGGTGGCAGGAGGAACAAGACTTCTGGTCAGGTGACTACAGGGTTATAAACACAAAGTCAAATAGGGGTAATGCAGGAGTAGGTTTAATAATGAACAGGAAAATAGGAATTCGGGTAAGCTACTACAAACAGCATAGTGAACGCATTATTGTGGCCAAGATAGATACGAAGCCCACACCTACTACAGTAGTACAAGTTTATATGCCAACTAGCTCTGCAGATGACGAAGGAATTGAAGAAATGTATGATGAAATAAAAGAAATTATTCAGATAGTGAAGGGAGACGAAAATTTAATAGTCATGGGTGACTGGAATTCGAGTGTAGAAAAAGGGAGAGAAGGAAACGTAGTAGGTGAATATGGATTGGGGCTAAGAAATGAAAGAGGAAGCCGCCTGATAGAATTTTGCACAGAGCACAACTTAATCATAGCTAACACTTGGTTTAAGAATCATGATAGAAGGTTGTATACATGGAAGAACCCTGGAGATACTAAAAGGTATCAGATAGATTATATAATGGTAAGACAGAGATGTAGGAACCAGGTTTTAAATTGTAAGACATTTCCAGGGGCAGATGTGGACTCTGACCACAATCTATTGGTTATGACCTGTAGATTAAAACTGAAGAAACTGCAAAAAGGTGGGAATTTAAGGAGATGGGACCTGGATAAACTGAAAGAACCAGAGGTTGTACAGAGTTTCAGGGAGAGCATGAGGGAACAATTGAAAGGAATGGGGGAAAGAAATACAGTAGAAGAAGAATGGGTAGCTCTGAGGGATGAAGTAGTGAAGGCAGCAGACGATCAAGTAGGTAAAAAGAACAGGGTTAGTAGAAATCCTTGGGTAACAGAAGAAATATTGAATTTAATTGATGAAAGGAGAAAATATAAAAATGCAGTAAATGAAGCAGGCAAAAAGGAATACAAACGTCTCAAAAATGAGATCGACAGGAAGTGCAAAATGGCTAAGCAGGGATGGCTAGAGGACAAATGTAAAGATGTAGAGGCTTCTCTCACTAGGGGTAAGATAGATACTGCCTACAGGAAAATTAAAGAGACCTTTGGAGATAAGAGAACCACATGTATGAACATCAAGAGCTCAGATGGAAACCCAGTTCTAAGCAAAGAAGGGAAAGCAGAAAGGTAGAAGGAGTATATAGAGGGTCTATACAAGGGCGATGCACTTGAGGACAATATTATGGAAATGGAAGAGGATGTAGATGAAGATGAAATGGGAGATACGATACTGCGTGAAGAGTTTGACAGAGCACTGAAGGACCTGAGTCGAAACAAGGCCCCCGGAGTAGACAACATTCCATTGGAACTACTGACGGCCTTGGGAAAGCCAGTCCTGACAAAACTCTACCATCTGGTGAGCAAGATGTATGAAACAGGCGAAATACCCTCAGACTTCAAGAAGAATATAATAATTCCAATCCCAAAGAAAGCAGGTGTTGACAGATGTGAAAATTACCGAACAATCAGTTTAATAAGCCACAGCTGCAAAGTACTAACACGAATTCTTTACAGACGAATGGAAAAACTAGTAGAAGCTGACCTCGGGGAAGATCAGTTTGGATTCCGTAGAAATACTGGAACACGTGAGGCAATACTGACCTTACGACTTATCTTAGAAGAAAGATTAAGGAAAGGCAAACCTACGTTTCTAGCATTTGTAGACTTAGAGAAAGCTTTTGACAATGTTGACTGGAATACTCTCCTTCAAATTCTGAAGGTGGCAGGGGTAAAATACAGGGAGCGAAAGGCTATTTACAACTTGTACAGAAACCAGATGGCAGTTGTAAGAGTTGAGGGACATGAAAGGGAAGCAGTGGTTGGGAAGGGAGTAAGACAGGGTTGTAGCCTCTCCCCGATGTTATTCAATCTCTATATTGAGCAAGCAGTAAAGGAAACAAAAGAAAAATTCGGAGTAGGTATTAAAATCCATGGAGAAGAAATAAAAACTTTGAGGTTCGCCGATGACATTGTAATTCTGTCAGAGACAGCAAAGGACTTGGAAGAGCAGTTGAACGGAATGGACAGTGTCTTGAAAGGAGGGTATAAGATGAACATCAACAAAAGCAAAACGAGGATAATGGAATGTAGTCGAGTTAAGTCGGGTGATGCTGAGGGTATTAGATTAGGAAATGAGACACTTAAAGTAGTAAAAGAGTTTTGCTATTTGGGGAGCAAAATAACTGATGATGGACGAAGTAGAGAGGATATAAAATGTAGACTGGCAATGGCAAGGAAAGCGTTTCTGAAGAAGAGAAATTTGTTAACATCGAGTATAGATTTAAGTGTCAGGAAGTTATTTCTGAAAGTATTTGTATGGAGTGTAGCCATGTATGGAAGTGAAACATGGACGGTAAATAGTTTGGACAAGAAGAGAATAGAAGCTTTTGAAATGTGGTGCTACAGAAGAATGCTGAAGATTAGATGGGTAGATCACATAACTAATGAGGAAGTATTGAATAGGATTGGTGAGAAGAGAAGTTTGTGGCACAACTTGACCAGAAGAAGGGATCGGTTGGTAGGACATGTTCTGAGGCATCAAGGGATCACCAATTTAGTATCTGAGGGCAGCGTGGAGGGTAAAAATCATAGGGGAAGACCAAGAGATGAATACACTAAGCAGATTCAGAAGGATGTAGGTTGCAGTAGGTACTGGGAGATGAAGAAGCTTGCACAGGATAGAGTAGCATGGAGAGCTGCATCAAACCAGTCTCAGGACTGAAGACCACAACAACAACAACAACAACAGCGTAACTTTTACTCTCCTTATTATGAAATGATTTCCAAAGACCTGTATTTTATTATGTTCATTTACTACGGTCTTACTCGGAATTCTGATGGCTTCATCAGACACACCCTGTGACAACGCGCAAATTACAAGGGACGATCAAATGAAAACGAGATGGACGGAAAGAACGTAAGTAAACTGGTTATTATTTCAAAAGTAATCGCTACAATTGGTAAAACATTAATCCCGCCGAAGGACAAGACAGTCAATGTCTTCATGGTAAATAGTTTGCTGTTGCCTATGGACCAGTGACTGTATCCAGTCGTGCACTTTTCCGCCTGAAGGAAATCGATGGCTACGGATGTCTGTCTTCCGGGCTCCAAAAATATGACTGTATGGAGAATATGTAAGGGCTCCCCAGCAAAACTTCTGCGGCGCACTCGGTACAGGCTGCAAACAAAATATCCGCCCTCATGCTGCCAAGTTTGTTTCGAGTATGCTACAGAAAATTCGCTGGGAAGCCTTAACACATCCTCCATACAGTCCCGATCGCTCCCCGTACGACTTCCTTATTTTTGGAGCCCTGGAAAATGACATCCTTATGAATGGTTTGTTACAAGATAAAAGAAAAAATACGAATGTGGGAAGCGGCGTCACAACAAACTGTACATTGTACATTTTCTTCTGTGTTTATACATTCCTTATAGAAGAAAGTGCGAAAATAACTAACACATCTAATTTAGATTATCACAGTATTCCGTGTGTTAAAATACAACCTGAAGAGCTTGCATTCATTTAAAAACAAATTCTCAGGAAACTGTACTTAATTTGAGATAAAAATGGAGAAAGGAATGTGGCTACAACTTCTAGCAAATAATGTTACTACATTTTAACAATGGACTTTTAAGATATGTGTGCGGAAACAGACTGGTCACTAGGGTGCCTCTCTTTTTACCAGATCGCGAACTCAAATATTGTAAATGAGATATGTTTGCTAATTTCACACTTTCGGCCTTACGGAATGTATCAGTACACATGAAAATGTATAATGTACAATATACAGTGGGGCTGTTTCCTACATTTGTATTTTCAATTTTATCTTCTAACTGATGATACACGGTGATTCAGGTGTCCCTACCGTTGTCGTTTTATGCAACCCGTGTTTCATGCCTAACCTTCAAAAACCACGAATGAGATTTCTATAATCTCTAGCTCGCTAAGCGGAGACTGTTAGTCATACAGAAAAAATGAACAGGATCATTTTAAAACTTCCTGGCAGATTAAAACTGTATGCCGGACCGGGGCTCGAACTCGGGACCTTTGCCTTTCTCGGGTAAGCGCTCTACCAACTTTTTTTTTTCTTTTCTAATGAACCGCTGCAGGAGCAGGACGACGGGTAGGGCAGGGGTCGACTCCCGAAGCCTGGCCATCTCGCCGCCACGCCCAAGCAACGTGTTCGAGTTCGAGGATCGAAGGATCAGGAAGAGGATGTAGTGGGTTTGTCGATGTTGTTTTATTTATTTAATTTTTATAAGATTGTTTTTTTGTATTATAGATTTATTTTTGTTTTATTACAAAGAAAGATCCTACAACTGCCGTAGCCGGGCGTCCGAGTCGTCTTCTCGTCTGTTGGGAGGGGTTCACCCCTATTCCGTCCGTAGGGGATCAATATGCTCCAGGATTCTTCTTCACTTTCAGCGTCTGATACCCGGAACGCCCCAGTGAGCAGGAGGATCCGCAAATAATGAACCTAAATAATTTGCGAAACGCGTTCTGTACTTCGGGTGGCGGCTGAAAGCTGCATGTGTCGTCATCAATAGGGGCCAAAAGTCGAGTGTGCCTTTGGAAGCATCGCAAAATATGTAGTAAACGGCCATGCCTCTTAGCCAGTTAACGGCGTTCGTTCTGGTTGATGGAAAGTATACGCCGTCGGGGCGTAATACGTCATCAGGGGAGATAGACTCCGGCAATCGCCGCAAGAGTAACGCCAGCATGCGCTGCGTCAGTAGCCAGCACTCGCTGGTCGCGGCACGCGTCAGACGGTGTGCATCCGAGTCAGCGACTGAGCATGTCGGACACAAGGGGTCGTCCGTCAGATGTATGGAATGTAGCCTCTGACGAGTCCCATTCACAACCACGTACCAAAATGAACGCACCGTCGTAGGTAGAAAAGGCGTGTGTACCGCTCGCCACACCGTGTTCCAGGCAACTTCAGGATGTCTGTGGGTGACCGTATTTACAGGTTGCTGCTGTTGATAGAGGCGATAATAGTCTTTTGTGCTGGGCTTCCGTGTCGTCGGAAGTTCTGACCGTAAGTAGCTGAAGTCAGTCAAGAACTCTATGATGTGGGTGAGTGCCGATAAAATGTGTCCTACAGAAACAAGGGGATGCAGAGAGTGTGGTGCCACTTCCGCTATCAGGGTGCCCGTCAGAGTGGCGTGGGCAGAGGTCTACTTGCGACGCATATTGTTGAGATAAAGCGATCGCGCACGGTTATATACGTGAATTAAACCGATACCGCCCGCCCGCTGCGGCAGTGTCAGGGTGGCGTATCGGACTTTAAAAACCAGACCGGTGCTTACGAAATGTCCATATGCTGCTTGAAATCTGTCGGCCATCGTAGCCGTCAAGGGAAAAATATGCGCAAAATAGTTCAGTTCTGAGACAAGATAGGTGTTCACATAACGTGTTCTGAGGAGCATATCCAAGCGACGCAGTTTGTTGTCCTGCAGCAGAGCACGTGTCTGGTGTAGGAGCCGACGGTACGTAGCCGCCGCCGTGCGGCGGACATTGCTATAGAATTGCACTCCTAAACACTTGAGTACGGGCACCTTGTCAAAGGGCACCGCCGTTGTGTGGGAAAGCCCCCCTCCGACATCCATGTATTTTGTCTTCTTCACGTTGATGACGCTCCCAGCGACCGCCCCGTACTGACGTAGCCACTGTAGCGCCATATGCATTTCATCCTCTGATCTGGCCAGGAACACCATGTCATCGGCGAATGCACCACAACGAAAGGTCACGTCCCGCAAGGAGATACCAGTTAATCGCTGCCGTAGACCATGTAAAGCTGGTTCAAGCGCTGCAGCAAATAATATACCCGACAGGGGGCACCCTTGTCTCACTGACCGTCCAACAAAAATTTGACCAGACTGATAACCGTTGACCATCATGCGGGAGCGCGCTCCGTGGACCAGTCGAAGGACCACCTGTGCAGTCTGCGGAGAGAGGCCCATGTGTTGCAAAACTGCGCGTAAGAAGCCGTGGTCGACGCGGTCGAATGCGTGGTCAAAATCTACGGCGACAAGGGCGCCTCGTATTTTGCAGGCCGCCGTCAAAGCAGTTACGTCGTTGTATGCTGTATAAATGTTGCTGACACCACCTAAACGTGTCTGATAGGTGTGGATGGCTTTCCCGATAGCCGTGTGGAGACGCGTGCGGAGGATACCGGCGAAGATCTTGTAGTCGTTGTTGAGGAGTGTGAGTGGGCGAAAATCCTGCCACCTATAACCACCATTCGGTTTCGGTACTGGGATCAAGATGCCTTCTGTGAATTCTGTGGGGACAGTGAAATCAGGGCGGATCAGGTATTGAAGCATTTGGACCCACTTGTCACCCATAAGGTGGTAAAAAGTGCGGTAGAATTCCAGAGGTAAACCGTCCGGTCCAGGCGACTTGTTCGGTGCTCCACGTGCCAAGACCGATGTCAGCTCGTCGGGTGTAATGGGCAACAGAAGACTATCATCTGGTGCCACGTCCCGAGGGGCGGGAAAATCGTGCAACAGCTCGTCATAATCACGTACATTTCACGGATCTTCCATGTACAAGGTCCCATAGTGTCTGGCGAACGTGTCCGCGATGTCCGTTTGTGTCACTGCGCGGCCGCCCTCCTCCGTGTTTACCGCCGTAATGAGCTGACGTTTGCGGTGGCGCCTCTCGCGCACAATGTGATACACTGACGCTGTTTCGTTGGGGATACAGTCTTGCACTCGCGCACGGATGCGGACACCTTCTAGCTGCTTTGTCCTGATGTGAAGTAGACGAGGTTTGATTCGTTGTACGGACATCTGACGTTCGGGAGACGGCGGTTGCGTCGCCAGCTCACGTAACGCTGTACAGTAAAATTCCGATGTTTCCCTTTGCCAGTTCGATCTGTCACGCCCGTAGGCCATCAAGGTCTTTCGGAGTGCAGGTTTGACACATCCCAGCCACCACAGCAACGTGGAAGCATACATGGGCAGGCGCCTGATACATCGACGTCACGTGTCAGTGACTGCTCGCCGACACGCTTCCTCGCGAAGGAGGGAGACGTTCAGCGTCCACGGGCCCCTGCTGCGTCATGTGAGTTGTCGGGGCAAGGTGACAGTGCAGATGTACGCAAGATGGTCCGTGAAGGCCGTCGGCCAGAGTTCTGCATTACGGGTTGCTGTGCGGAGGGCACGCGAGACATATATCCGGTCCAGACGACTGGCAGAATGGCTGGTAAAGTGCGTATATCCACTCTGGGCCCCATGATGTAATAGCCATGTGTCGTGGAGCGCGAGGTCACGTATCAATGCTTGTAGAGCTGTGCATGGGACGTAATGCGGTATCTGGTCCTCGGGCCGCAGAACACTGTTAAAATCGCTATGTAATGGTCCATATTTCCTTGCAAAAGTGGGGCTACCTCCGCCGAATAGAAGACATGCCTGTCACCACGGTGCGAATTACCGGAGGGAGCGTAGACGTTAATGAGGCGGACTGCGCCAAGTGTGAGTGCGATGCCTCGTCCGTTCGGCAAGTACGTCACGTCCGTCGCGTCTGTGCCATCTCGGAGAAGGATGGCCGTTCCTCCTGCGCCATCATCTACGGGTAGGCTGTACGTGGTGTAGCCATATAGGTCTAAACGCAGCTCGGGACGGCAATGTCCAAGTCTGCCGCTCTGATCATGTCGTGTAACATGCGGGTCTTGACAGTGGAGTGGACACCATTTACATTGACTGTTCCCACACGGTATGACTGAGACGTATCAAGTGGCGGAGGCAGTGTGCCGGTGCAAGCCCACAGTGATCTCACACACCACACAGCCATCCATTTGCATGCTGTGCATTACTGTGCCGTATGAGTCCCTGACTGGCAGAGCCCTCCGGGCTCAATGTCAGCCATGGGCTCTGGTGGAGATATCGATGTTTTCTGTGCATCATCTGCCTCCATATCGTCTGCCCAATCACCAAGAGACGATTGTGATGTCATTGGGGGCTGGTCGCTTTCACAGGAGCCCACATTTTGGGAGTCGACGCAATGCGCCTCGTTTTCTGGGCCACCAGATTTAGGAGAGTGTTCCTTGTCTTCAGGCACCTTCTGGTGAATGGTGCCACTGGAGTCCGTTGCAATTGTGGACGAGTCAACGAAGTCGATGTCTTCCGCCAGCTTCACATCCCTGCCCTGTTCTTCAGCTGACAATCGCCTCTTCTTGTGTCGCTTGGGTGATTTTTGCTTTTGGGTCCGAGATTCGACATCCACTGGAGGGCGGGGTTCGACACAGTCTCGGTCGCTAGGAACCCCTGCGTCCGATCCCGACAGTGACGATGGCTGGGTGCCCACGACGCTGCAGTGGGCAGAGGCTGTAGGAACCTCTGCACCGCTGGTTTGCGGCGGCGTCGACGGCGCTGACTCTCCAGCGGAGCTGGCAGCGGCTTGAGGAGGTCACATCATGTCGTGCCACCTCCACATATGTTAGCGGGAGAGAGGTCATAGTGGATCGTTGGGGAAGTTCATTGCGGGGCACCTGAACGAGGCGGCGCTGCAGACACTCAGTTCTAACATGGCCCTCCTGACCGCAGCCCGAGCAGGTCCTCGGTTGTCCATCATATATAACAATTGCGCGGCAGCCACCAACGAAAACACATTATGGAACGTGCTTCTTAAGTTCTATGCGCACTTGTCGCACCCCATTAAGGACAGGGTATGTTTCGAATGTGTTTCATTTCTCCTCTGTGTGGCTCAGAACTGTGCCGTATGGCCGCAGCGCATCAACGACTAGGTTGGCAGGAACTTCCAACGGTAGTTCAAAGATGCGCACGGTACGCACACCCAGACCAGCATGGTCAACTCCTACCACGCTCACGTTACCGTCTGCGTGACAGAAGCGAAAGCCGTTTGCAGATCGTTGGACTAATCTGTCGCAGGCCGCTTCGTCAATCAGTTTGAGGTACGCGGTGGTGGTTACAATAGACAGATGAATTCCTATCAGTTCTTGTGGTTCTATGTGCATGATATCTCGTAGAAATCGTTCAATTTCATGGGCCTTCGGTTTCGTGTACGATGCGTTGAACGTTAGTTTGATTGTAACTTTTCGATATGAGAACGCCATGTCGGGTCGGTACATGTACTACACGGCAATACAACGACGCGACCGCGCGCTAGCGGGTAAACAACAACACCTGCGGAGCACTGCCCGGCGCGCCGAGCCCGTCCGCACGGTATCACGGCTGAATGCCGACTGCGTTTCACTCTACAGCGGAGCGTGCGCTGATATGAAACTTCCTGGCAGATTAAAACTGTGTGCCGGACCGAGACTCGAACTCGGGACCTTTGCCTTTCGCGGGCAAGCTCTCCTGCGAACCTTGCAGAACTAGCACTCTTTTCTTTCAGGAGTGCTAGTTCTGCAAGGTTCGCAGGAGAGCTTCTGTAAAGTTTGGAAGGTAGGAGACGAGGTACTGGCAGAAGTAAAACTGTGAGGACGGGGCGTGAGTCGTGCTTGGGTAGCTCAGTTGGTAGAGCGCTTGCCCGCGAAAGGCAAAGGTCCCGAATTCGAGTCTCGGTCCGGTACATAGTTTTAATCTGCGAGGAAGTTTCATATCAGCGCAAGCTCCGCTGTAGAGTGAAAATTTCATTCTAGGATCATTTTGTAGGAAATTTAATATTTTGTACTGGGATACATTTTCGCTAGAGGTCACATTTTGCAAGTTATTCACGAAAATCTTACACGAAGTGACCTTCGAACGCATCCCCACTCCTGCGCTCAGCCTGTACCACTCAGAATTTCTAATATGTTGTTCGTGGCACTCCCTCCCACCAATGTACAATATTTGCAAATGCTCTAATTATTTCCCACATTCGTACATTCTTGGTCTTCATTGACTGGCCTTCTTAAGCCACCGGCTTAGTCGAGAACTTACAAATTGTAAAACTGACGTTTGTGTAAATTTTGCCTAATAATTTTATGAAGTTTAACAGCGTAGTTTTTTTTGTCTGGTCTTCTGTCTACGATTCTGCTGTGTTAGTATGATTAAGCTTGATTCGAATTGTCAGTGTAGTTAATTTTAATGTTTACATGAAGTTTCCGTCGTCTTTCGCTCATAACCCTCATGGGCACGTTTAAATAAATATTAAATTAAAACGAAGGTCAGCGTTCGCCGTAATAGTGATGTTTTATTGATGGCAGAATCGATTTTCGATCGCGTAGTGATCATCTTCGGTGCTGATATGTTCAAATTAAACTCAGACACAGGTATCCAGTTATCAATAACCAAAACTGAGAAGCGATCTCAATTATTGTGATCGCTTCTCAGTTTTGGTGACTGATAACTGGATACCAGTGTCTGAGTTTAATCTGTACATATCAAAACTGAAGATGATCACTATGTGATCGAAAATCGATTCTGCCATCAATAAAACATCAATATTACGGCCAACGCTGACCTTCCTTTTAATTTAACACATATGGTCGTTGTGCACACAGCACTCCATGGAGTCGCCAATCAATAAATAAATATTGTTAACGAAGTAGCCAACTATGCTGACGTTATAACAGCCCAATCAATTGAGACCAAAAAAGTTTTAATGTAGGCAATAGTTCGCGTAGTCGGAAATATTTGTACAGTGTTAGGGGGGGAATGCCACGAACAACTTAATAGAAATCCTGATTGGTGAGGAATGAGTGTGGGGTGGAGGTGCGTTTGCTCATTGCCTTTTAGTAGGATTCACGCTTGACTAAGCAAGCTGGCGTGACCAACACAATGTAATTGTGGCTCGTTCGTACCGTGTACGTTTTTGCAGAAAACTAGAAAACCGTGGCCTCACCGCAAACGTATCCCAGCATAAATTTTAAATAGATAAAATTTTCTACGAAAACGTCCCGCTCAATTTTTCTGTAGGATTAACAGTTTACGCGTACCGAGCGAAATAATACGAAAATGTCGCACGTGGTTTATGAAGGCCATTGCGAGTTGCATAAAACGACACTGAAATGTATTAAATTAACGTATTTCTATTATATGATGGAGGAATCGTCTTCACTCCCGTAATGGTAAATGACTTGTTCACATGTAGCATGACTGACAACGTAAATTTCCCCATTGCATCCTCCGTACTTTTTACGCAGACGTTGCAGTATTAAGTATTACGATCATGATGTTTTAATGTCACCTGTAGTGCCATTGTCAGTAGTATTTACAGTGTTACACTTACCTAATTTCTACTATCGGATCTCATTCATCCTTTCCACACCCTCGATCTGAACATTATCTACTATTCAGATCAAAACAACTCGTCATTAATATGAAATAGTGATCCATGTCATCGAAAGTCGCAGTTTCCACAGACATGAAGTAAATTATTAAACGTTATCTCTTGTTAAACTCAACGGCGGCCGTTCTTCTGTAAAGACACTTCAAAGGCGCAATCTACTACACCTCCAGCGTTCGCCAAATTCCTTCCAGGCATAAATCGCGACCCCTGCTAGACCAAAGTTCCTGCGAAGAACCCGGTATGGGTTTCCTTAAATAACGTAACTATCCGGCGAACGGTCCGGACACTTGTCCGATGTCGTCCAGGATACCAAGCAGCATACATAACACACGCCCGTTGGGCATTTTAATCACAATAGCCATACATCAACACGATATCGAACTCTTCCGCTATTGGTAAACGGTCCATTTTAACACGGGTAATGTATCACGAAGCAAATACCGTCCGCACTGGCGGAACGTTACGTAATACCACGTACTTACGTGTTTGTGACTATTACAGCGTCATCTATCACAAAGCGAATAAAGTGGTCCAACTAAATTCATATTTCTTTACGAACTACACGAATATGTAATAAAAATGGAGGTTCCAATTTAAAAAACGCATTTGATAATCGTTGGACCTATGGAGGGGGGCATCTAGCCGGCCTACCAAAGCGCCATCTGGTTTCCCCCTTCAAGCTAGACGAATTTCGTTCTTTTTAGTTTTTCCGTTTGATGTTTATTTCGTGAGGTATTTGGCCCGGTCACTATCAATAGACCACCCTGTATACATATCGACTTAAGTACCTTAGGGATGCTACGATTTCCAGTACTTTATCGGTAACAGTGTAACATTGATCAGACGGTAAAGCACATAGGATAATTATGCACAAAATGTCGAAAGACGTTGAAATTATGAACGTCACATATATATCGAAGGCAGGCGTTACCATCAACTACAAGGACCTGAGAAAGACCTCTCTCTAACCATCAGTTATGAGTAAGAGCGGTTGTACACCTTTCTTTTTCTGGCCCAAACGGTAGACAGCTTTATGTATTCGTAGTGCCTGGAGACATGTGGTAATTTGCATAAGCTTTGCACAAAAAATCCATTACATATCATCAAACAGCATAGCAAGTAGGAAGGAACGTTGGACACGTAGCGGAAAGGATGGCTTCCCAGTTATTGTGGGTGATCAAATCATTTGGGTTACTAAAACACTCGAATCCAGAGGCGAGGCAAAGGGTTCGTCGCTGTTTACACGGCGGCCCGGGAGGAGGCGGGCAGTTACATCAGTTGTCGATACGTTCTGCATTTTACGACGGTACTGCGCAGCTCACATTTCCTATATTTACGACTCCAAAATATCCTGTCCCGCAACAGCTAACACCGTCAAACAAACATGTTATGTCTGCTGCTTAGTGAGGCCACCGCGCAACGTTATTTCGCCCCTTGTGATGCAAGATTCTGCGTAACGACGCTTATTTTCGTGCTGGTAGCTGACGTGGGAATTCTTAATATGCTCCGGAAATACACACAGTCCAATTCGATTCAATGTATTGCCATAAATTCTAGATCCATTCCACGCTCTAACTCAATTCATGCGAATTAGTGCCCCCAATTCCTTCATACTGCTTACATAAGTTTGTTATAGACTGTACAGTCACATTCATGTTCGATGTCAACTTGCAATAACCACTAATAGACGCCAGGTGGCAGCACTAGCGGTGGTGAGTATATACACTGAAACGCCAAAGAAACTGGTATAGGCGTGCGTATTCAATTACAGAGATACACTACTGGCCATCAAAATTACTACGACACCAAGACGACGTGTTACAGACGCGAAATTTAACCGACAGGAAGAAGATGCTGTGATATGCAAATGATTAGCTTTTCAGAGCATTCACACAAGGTCGACGCAAGAGGCGACACCTACAACGTGCTGACATGAGGAAAGTTTCCAACCGAATTCTCATACACAAAAAGCAGTTGACCGGCGTTGCCTGGTGAAACGTTGTTGTGATAGCTCGTGTAAGGAGGAGAAATGCGTACCACCACGTTTCCGATTTTGATTCAGGTGGGATTGTAGCATATCGCGATGCGGTTTATCGTATCGCTACGTTGCGGCTCGCGTTGGTCGAGATCCAGTGACTGTTAGCAGAATATGGAATCGGTGGGTTCAGGAGGGTAATACGGAACGCCGTGCTGGATCCCAACGGCCTCGTATCACTAGCAGTCGAGATGACAGGTATCTTATCCGCATGGCTGTAACGGATCGTGCAGCCACGTCTCGATCCCTGAGTCAACAGATGGGGACGTTTGCAAGACAACAACCAACTGCACGAATAGTTCTACGACGTTTGCAGCAGCATGGACTATCAGCTCGGGGAGCATGACTGCGTTTACCCCGACGCTGTATCACCTCTTGTTCGCATTGACGGCACTTTGTACAGTGGACATTACATTTCAGATGAAAAATAAAAATATGGCATTTCAATCTTTGACACCTATTTTTTATTTTCAATGACCGGTTTCAGGCTAGCTGCCCATCTTCAGATCATATATTGCAGATACAGAGTAACTTGTCAGTACAGCTAGTTCTGTACTGACAAATTACTCTGTATAAGTTACAGAGTAACTTGTCAGTACAGATAGTTCTGTACTAATAAGTTACTCTGTAACTGCAATATATGATCTGAAGATGGGCAGCTAGCCTGAACAAATCATTGAAAATAAAAAATAGTCGTCAAAGACTGAAATGCCACATTTTTATTTAATAAACGATAGCGGCAATCCCATTAAGACAATCATGTCTACCCTTCATTCGATTCCTGCGAAACCCTACATTACAGCAGGATAATGCACGACCGCATGTTGCAGGTCCTGTATGGGCCTTTCTGGATACAGAAAATGTTCGACTGCTGCCCTGCCCAGCACAGTCTCGAGATCTCTCTCCAGTTGAAAACGTCTGGTCAATGGTGGCCGAGCAAATGGCTCGTCACAATACGCCAGTCACTACTCTTGATGAACTGTGGTATCGTGTTGAAGCTGCATGGGCAGCTGTACCTGTACACGCCATCCAAGCTCTGTTTGACTCAATGCCCAGGCGTATCAAGGCCGTTATTACGGCTAGAGGTGGTTGTTGTGGGTACTGATCTCTCAGGATCTATGCACCCAAATTGCGTGAAAATGTAATCAGATATCAGTTCTAGTACAATATATTTGTCCAATGAATACCCGTTTATCATCTGCATTTCTTCTTGGTGTAGCAATTTTAATGGTCAATAGTGTATGTAAACACGCAGAATACGGCGCTGCTGACGTCAACGCCTATACGACAACAGATGTATGCCGCAGTTGTTAGATCGGTTGCTGCTGCTACAATGGCAGGTTATCAAGATTTAAGTGAGTTTTAACGTCATGTTATACCAGTGCAAGAGCGCTGGGACAGCATTTCCGAGATGGGGATGAAGTGGGGAATTTCCCATACGACCATTTCACGAGTATACCGTGAATATCAGGATTCCGGTAAAACACCAAATCTCCGACATCAAAGCGGGCGGGAAAAGATCCTGCAAGAACGGGACCAACGACGGCAGAAGAGAATCGTTCAACATGTCAGAAGTGCAACCCTTACGCAAATTGGTTCCATTTCAATGCTAGGCCATCAGCAAGTGTCAGCTTGCGAAGCATCATCGATATGGGCTTTCGGAGTCGAAGGCCCACTCATTTTCCCTTGATTGCACGACATAAAGCTTTACAACTCGCTTGGGTCCGTCAACACCGATATTGGACTGTTGATGACTGGAAACATGTTGCCTGGTCGGACGAGTTTTCGTTTCAAATAATATCGTTCGGATGGACGTGTACGGGTATGGAGACAACCTCATGAATCCATGGACCTGTGTGTCAGCAGGGGACTGTTCAAGATGTTAGAGGTTCTGTAGTGGTGGTACGAGGTGCAGTTGGAGTGATATGGGACCCCTGATACGTCTAGATCCGACTCTGACAAGTGACACGTGCATAAGAATCCTGTGTGGTCACCTGCATCCATTCATGTCCATTGTGCATTCCTACGAACTTCGGCAATCCCAGCAGGACAATGCGACAACCGAAAAGTCCAGAATTGCTACAGAATGGCTCCAGGAACACTCTTCTGAGTTTAAGCACTTCCGCCTTCCAGCAAACTCGCCAAATGTGAATATTATTGAGCATCTCTGGGATGTCTTCCAACGTGCTGTTCGGAAGAAATCTTCACCCGCTCACACTCTCACGGATTGATGGACAGCCCTGCAGGTTTCATGGTGCCATTTCCCTCCAGCAGTACATCAGACATTAGTCGACCATGCCACGTTCTGTTGCGGCACTCCTGCTCGAGGAGGCCCTACGCGGTGTTAGGCAGGTGTACCAGTTTCTTTGGCTCTTCAGTGTAAATCTTGTGGGGTTGGGGGAGGGAGACGCGGAAAACAGTGGAGTCGTCGTCGTAATGCACCACGAGCCGGAGATGACAGGGGTGAATGACAGCTGTAGAGATGTGTACGGGAGAATACACGTGGAACAGTTGCCGACCTGCCCACCCAAATGAAACAATGGGCCACCAATAGCATCAAGGACCGTTCACCGAGCGTTGCTACGTATAGGACTCCGTAGCAGGCGCCTGGTTCATATGCCCGAGCTGACTGCTGTTCTTCATCGACGAAGGCTGGAATATACACACCAGTACCGCAACTGGACGTCCACAGAGTACGACAGGTGGCGTTTTCAGATGAATGGCGTTTTATGCTTCATCGGACAAACGGCCGTTGCCATGTACGGCCTGAAACATTGGAAAGCAAACACAGGTGGCAGCGTCATTGTCTGGGGAATGTTTTCATTACATTCCCTGAATGATCTCGTCATTTTGGAAGGTACAATGGATCAACACAAGGATACATTTATCCTCGGGGACGATGCCCACTGCTAGCAGTTTGTTTGTCCTCAGCACGATGACATCTACCATTAAAACAATGGATCGGTCACACAGCTGGTAATGTACGTGAGTGATTCGAAGATGAGTTTTCCGTACTTCCCTGGGCTTAAACTCAATCGAGAAGCTTTGGGACCCCCTCGATCGGGCTGTTCGCACCACGGATCCCGAACCGAGAAACCCAGCGCCCCTGGCCGTGGCATTGGACTCGTTATAGCTCCACATCACTATTGGTGCCTTCCGGAACCTCAGTGGCTGCCTTCCTGCACGACTATACAGTGTATGAACAGAAAAGTCTGCAAACGTCAAAAATAGGGAAATTATTCGATAATAAATATTCCAAGTAAATTATCTAACTCATTAAATTGCACTATCATGCACCGAGTTACAAGATTCCTCTTGTAATGGATTCAACCGCCAGTCACTCTGTTCACCGCTTTGCAGCACCTCTTCACGGATCCCGTCTTCCCACCTCTTATTTGGTCTATCTAGCACTGATTAAAGTCCAGGATATTTGTCTATCCGAGCGTCGAGACCTGCCCACGCAAGTCATTTGGCTCTCATCAGGCTTCCTACACTACTGACCATTAAAATTGCTACACCAAGGAGAAATGCACTAGAACTGACATGTGATTGATTACATTTTCACGCAATTTGGGTGCATAGATCCTGAGAAATCTGTACCAAGAACAACCACCTCTCGCCGTAATAACGGGCTTGATACGCCTGTACATTGAGTCAAACAGAGCTTCGATGGCGTGTATAGGTACAGATGCCCATGCAGCTTCAACACGATACCACAGTTCATCAAGAGTAGTGACTGGCGTATTGTGACGAGCCAGTTGCTCGGCCACCATTGACCAGACGTTTTCAATTGGTGAGAGATCTGGAGAATGTGCTGGCCAGGGTAGCAGTCGAACATTTCCTGTATCCAGAAAGGCCCGTACAGGACCTGCAACATGCGGTCGTGCATTATCCTCCGGAAATATAGGGTTTCACTGGTATCGAATGAAGGGTAGAGCCACGGGTCGTAACACATCTGAAATATAACGTCCATTGTTCAAAGTGCCGTCAATGCGAACAAGAGGTGACCGAGACGTGTAACCAATGGCACCCCGTACCATCAATCCGGGTGATACGCCAGTATGGCGATGAATACACGCTTCCAATGTGCGTTCACCGCGATGTCGCCAAACACGGATGCGACCATCATGGTGCTGTAAACAGAACCTGGTTTCATCCGAAAAAAATGACGTTTTGCCATTCGTGCACCCAGGTTCGTCGTTGACTACACCATTGCAGGCGCTGCTGTCTGTGATGCACCGTCAAGGGTAACCGCAGCCATGGTCTCCGAGCAGATAGTCCATGCTGCTGCAAACGTCGTCCAACTGTTCGTGCAGATGGTTGTTGTCTTGCAAACGTCCCCATCTGTTGACTCAGGGATCGAGACGTGGCTGCACGATCCGTTACAGCCATGCGGATAAGATGCCTGTCATCTTGACTGCTAGTGATACGAGGCCGTTGGGATCCAGCACGGCGTTCTGTATTACCCTCCTGAACCCACCGATTCCATATTCTGCTAACAGTCATTGGATCTCGACCAACGCGAGCCGCAACGTGGCGATACGGTAAACCGCATCGCGATAGGCTACAATCCGCCTTTATCAAAGTCGGAAACGTGATGGTACGCATTTCTCCTCCTTACATGAGCCATCACAACAAAGTTTCACCAGACAATGTCAATCAGCTGCTGTTTGTGTATGAGAAATCGGTTGGAAACTTTCCTCATCAGGTTGTAGGTGTCCCCACCGGCGCCAACCTTGTGTGAATGCTCTGAAAAGCTAATTATTTGCATATCACAGCATCTTCTTCCTGTCGGTTAAATTTCGCGTTTGTAGCACGTCATCCTGGTGGTTTAGCAATTTTAATGGCTAGTACTGTATATGTTGTAGTTTTCATACAGCTCACTGTTGTGCCAAGGACATTTAAATAGTGTGGCCAGTGAAAGCCTATTATAGTCAGACGACTACATAATTGGGAGGACATACGGCATGTGAAGATGTTCACACAGAAGGCAACTGGGAGCGATTACGTATTACTGCTGCAAGGGCCCCAAGCGCACTTCAATGCTGTACGCTGATTCTAGCGACCCACATGGAAATTCTCGTTTTCTTCAAGCAGCCGCTTACCTAACAGCGCCTACTTTTTCAGACTTGATTTGATCGCTTTGAGACCTTTGGCCGTCAGTTATGTTGTTTTTTATTTCACTTTAATTTTTCTTTATATTAAACAGAATACACTGAGATGACAAATAGTCGTGGGATAGCGATATGCACATATACAGACAGCGGTAGTATCGCGTATGCGACGTATAAAAGGATAGTGTGTTGGCGGAGCCGTCATTTGTACTTACGCGATACATGTGACGCAGTTTCCGACGTGATTAAGGCCGCACGACGGGTTAAACAGACTACGCGGAATGTTAATTAGGGTTAGAAGTATGAGACATTCCATTTCGAATATCGCTAGGGAATTCAGTATTCCGAGATCCACAGTGCGAAGAGCGTGCCGAGAATGCCATATTTCAGGCATTGCCTCTCTCTACGGACAGCGCAATGGCAGATGGCATTCACTTAACGACCGAGGGCAGCGGCGTTGTTGTACAGTTGTCAGTACTAACAGACAAACAACACTGCCGGAAATAACCGCAGAAATCAACTTGGGACGTACGAGGAACGTCTCCGTCAGGAAAGTGCGGCGAAATTTGGTTTTATGAATCTATCGGAGCAGACGACCGACGCGAGTGCCATTGCTAACCGCACATCGTCTGCAGCGCCTATGCTGGGCTTGTGGGCCCTTGACGACTGGAAAACTGTGGCCTGGTCGAATGAGTCACGAATTAAGTTGGCAAGAGCTGACAGTAGGTTTCGAGTGTAGCGCAGACCCCCCGAAGCCATGAACCCAAGTTGTCAACACGGCAGTGTGCAAGATTGCGGTGGCTCCATAACGGTGTTGGCCGTTCTTACATGGAATGGATTGAGTCTTTGGTCCAAATGAAAAGCTCATTTTATGGAAATGATTATGTTCCACTATTTGAAGACCATTTCCAGCTATTCATGGTCATCGTGTTCCCAATCAACGATGGGATTTTTATGGATGACAATGCACCCTGTCATCGGACCACAGTTGTTCGTGAATGGTTTGAAGAACATTATTGACAGTTTGAATCAATGACTTGGCCTCCCTGATCGCCCTACATTTATGAAACATAATCGGGGCACAAAATCTTGCACCGGCAGCACTTTCGCAACTATGGAAGGCTTTAGAGGCAGCATTGTTCAATATTTCTGCAGGGGACTTCCAACGACATGTTGAGTTCTTGCCATGTCGAAAGGTTGCACTACGCCGAGCAAAAGGATGTCCGACACGATTCGAGAAGGTATGCCATTACTTTTACTTTTGCTTCATTCAGATCTGCATTGTAACGTATGCGTTTCGACTAAGTGTTCCAACGTCTATGAGTGAAGATGACGCTAACTTCTGCCAGGATATAACTTATAGAACAATGCAAAAACATTCCTCGATTTGACAATACTGGATGTTCTACTAGTATGACTATAGGAACTTGGTATATATTTTAGCTTCCGCACCTAGCTGCCAGTCTTCTTTTCAAATGGTTGTCGGTAGATGTCTCTCTTGGGCGGCTATATCGCTCGCTTACGACCAAATGGTGACGGCTTGCGTTCTGCGCGCAGTTCACCTACAGCTGTGTGTCCCCTTCTTCATCGAGAGTACGGCACTGCAGCGCCTACAGTATTCGACAGTGGCGGTAGCAGGGATGACGCACTGATTGTTCATGTAATGGGAAATAAACAGGTTGGTCCCTTGTGCTTGTTCACGACGCAGAGCCCATTCAACCGAAATGTTTTCCACCGTTTCCCGAGAAAATATTTGCGGCCCGTTCTTTTCCGCGGAAAAGACGGCTACAGGAGCCACGTACCTGAAAATAATTGAGAAGTGCCGAAAATTGATATTTCAACAGGTCGGAGCACCGCTGCACTGTCGCCTGCATATAAAAACATTTCTCTGCAGTGCGCTGCGTCAATTGTGGATCGACCGTAAGTTGCGTAAGGATCTCGCATTGCACCCTAGTCCGTTAGAAATGGCTCTGAGCACTATGGGTCTCAACATCTGAGGTCATCAGTCCCCTAGAACTTAGAAATACTTAAACCTAACTAACCTAAGGACATCACACACATCCATGCCCGAGGCAGGATTCGAACCTGCGACCGTAGCGGTCACGCGGTTCCAGACTGAAGCGCCTAGAACCGCACGACCAACCCGGCCGGCTCTCAATGTCTCACCTTCGCTAAGTACTGTACTTCTCTGTACACTCGATAAGTCTATTACTCGATACATTTTGTGTTTTTAGTTATGATGAAATAAGTTGGAGAGGATTATCTTTCTTCTGCAAAGCGCCTAATAATAAATTATTTCAAAACAAGGATAAAACCACTGAAAGGTTTGTTGAAATATTTTGCTTTAATTTTGCGGAAAAAAACCTGCAATTGTTATTTATACAATTTTTTTATTATAATTGGAAAAGCACATGTAATGTAAATTTTATAAAGTATTAATGACATAAAACTTTTACCTTTGGATATAAGATCGATATATAAATACCAATATCTTTGCATTGAGAGTTGAACATCGCAAAATATCATTGCACTGCGGGTTGAGCATCGCTGGCGACTTTGGTCTATCTTTTTCTGGTGGATCGTAACTTAATAGTTGCTTTCTTTGTTGACGTTAGTGTTTGCTTGATAAATAGTGATAAACAGCGAATATAAACTTTTTCAACTTTTATTCCGAATATTAATCCACAGAATGAAACGAATCGGAAGAACCGTCTGAGCCACGTAGGAACAATTCATATCTCAAAATGACTGTGGGAGTACTATGAAGAAGATATAATAGAGATAAGTTCAAATAATTATTTACTGCTTTGACTGAAATTTAGTATCAAGTTCTCATTAGTCTCGTTATACCTTCAGCTCCTTAAGCACTTGAAGAACAATGAGCCTCACTGCTTGGTTTGCAACAAACATTATAATTTTATATTGTTTACAAAGTTTACTAATATTACAAACTCAAGTAATCCCACAAAGTAGAGCAGTAGCTTAATTGTCCTCAGGATGTTTGTCTTGCGTCTATTGTAATTAACATTGAACATCTGTGATTGGCAAATAACTTAGATCCCAAACGTAACGGTCAAAGTATCCAAGGTTGTATGTGCATTCATGTAATAGAGAGATATCCTTTTAAAATAGGATGCCTGTTTAAAAAATGTAAACTTTGTACTCCATATGTATAAGTTAAAATTCGCCCCCAAGTTGATGTCTTCTTTTATGTATAAGATACAGTCTTGTGAAGTACGGTGAATCTTTTCAGAGTACCTTGTTTTCTAAGACTAAACCAGTTTTGACTTGCCATTAATTTCCAGTACCTCAGTGGTAGTTCTTGGCTTAATATTGTTTCAAAATATGTTGAGAGTCGCCATTCGTGGGCCGCTTCTACTAGAAGTCTGGGCGTACAGATAGGAGCTTCACGCCGACGACTTGACATTTTTTGACGCAGCCTTAGACCAAGATTTTTCCCGACCTACTGGAAATTCCTAATAAGTCTTTACAATCGAGCCGCGCGTAGTGGCCGCGCGGTTTGAGGCGCCATGTCACAGATTGCGCGGCCCCTCCCGCCGGAGGTTCGAGTCCTTCCTCGGCATTGGTGTGTGTATCGTTTTTAGCGTAAGTTAGTTTAAGTTAGTTTTAGTAGTGCGTAAGTCGAGGAACCGATGACTTCAGCAGTTTGGTCACTTAGGAATTCACACACATTTGAACATTTAACCGCCCACTGAGACGTTTAACGCCAGTAGCTGACTGAAATAAACTTTAGTGTTAAATGAAATTTCCTCGCTGGTGTATCTCCACTAAAAACATGACAAATACTAACAAAGTACGCATAGTAGATTAAATATAGTAAAAACGTAAATCGATGTCACCTGCTGGCTGTCGCTGCCGTATGAGATTTCATGGACTTCTATACTCAGAAACGTAGCTCACTTCGTTTGTAACGTGCATTCCTAGTGTCTCTCATAATGTCTTCATGTTCACATACAATGATGTCACAAAAGTCATGGGACAGCTCATAATATCGTGATGGAGGTCATTTTCCCTGCTTAGTGCACCGACTAGACGTGGCATAAACTCAACAAATCGTTGGAAGTCCCCTACAGAAATACTGAGCTGTGCTATCTCTACAGCCGTCCATTGCTGCGAAAATGTTGCCGATGCAGGAATTCGTGCACGAACTGACCTATCAATTATGTCCCATAAATGTTCGATGGGACTGATGTCGGTCGGTCTGGGTCATCAAATCATTCGATGAAATGGTCCAGAATATTCCTCAAACCAGTCGCTAACAATTGTGGCCCAGTGACATGTTTGGGAACGTGAAGTCTATGAATGACTGCAAATGAAGTAACCGAACATAACCATTTCCTTCCTGGAAGATTAAAACTGTGTGCCGGACCGAGACTCGAACTCGGGACCTTTGCCTTTCGCAGGCAAGTGCTCTACCAACTGAGCTACCCAAGCACGACTCACGCCCCGTCCTCATAGCTCTAATTCCGCCAGTACCTCGTCTCCTACCTTCCAGAAGCTCTCCTGCGAACCTTAGCCTTAGAGACAGGTTCCTTACACCAAAAGGAGAACAAAATGTCTGGTAAACATGGGCTCTTCTGTACTATTAGAGACATCTCTTCTAAACCCCAAGTTTACTGAACTTTTTTTTGTTTTGGTCCATAATATCTCCCCCCAAAATATTGAAAGCAAGTCCATGAAGTAGAACAAATGTGTTTCATGGTATATAATATGAACAAGTTCTCATAGCTCTTAAGGTATGCATTTTAGGGCCTAAGTTTACTCGACATTTTTTCTTGTTTTGGAGTGAAGAACCTGTCCTTAAAGCTCGTACTTTGTGTACATTCCAAACAACTTTACTCTCTGTTTCAAAACTTTCCGATACCTCCCCCTCCCCCTCACCCCTAAATAAAACAAAAAATATTGACACGAAAACAGTCTGTCACTCACTACATTTTCGCTCGTCATGCAGTAAAACTTCAGTCTCAGGCGTGACGTTTCAATTTATTATTTCTTCACTGTTAATTCTATTTGCGGCACATTTTGCGGATAGTACTCACATACACCGCTAAATGTACATGCTCAGAAAATTATGTACATTACAGAGATACTACGTCTTAAAGATAGACAGGCGTGAAAAACTTACACATTAACTCATTCGCAAAGTAATGAGACGTTTGAAACATGTTTTAATGTGGCAGTTGGACTCGTTAAAGAATCGGAGCTTTGGGGATTTACTCGTGGTATTATTATTATACTGCTTGGTCATTATGCCCCTCGGCTAGCGTTAACGTTTCGCAGAGCGGGTGATGCTGCCTTCTCGAGCACTTCTGTTGGTGGCACTAAGGAGTCACCCGTCCAAGGGCGTTCAGCGGCGCTAGAACAGATCCGACGGTGAATTCGAGGGAGTACTCCGACTCAGACTACTCCCTGTTCTAGCACCCGCAGCTGACGGGTAGTGGAAATGAGCGTCTGGAGTCATTGCCCGGGAGGTCCCTTGCGGGGCAGGTGCGGCCGCCTTTTTACATTCGACGCCACATTGGGCGACCTGCGCGCCGGATGAGGATGAAATGATGATGAAGACAACACAACACCTAGTCCCTGAGCGGAGAAAATCTCCAACCCAGCCCGGAATCGAACCCGGGTCCATAGGACAGCAATCCGTCACGCTGACAACTCAGCTATCTCTTATATATATATATATATATATATATATATATATATATATATATATATATATATTAAAGAAACAATATTACACATTCCAAATATATACTAAGTACATATACTAACCATGTACACATGTTATATATGAAACGATTTAAACAAAAAAAATTTGATCATTCCGACATCAAGCAATGCGACACCGGATCAATGAGATTCTTCCCGTCTCTCAAACTTTCATTAACTTCGATGCGACACTTGCTCTTCCAGCGACTTCTATATATAGCACGGGATTCATGTCCATTATATCTTCTTCATAGTTTTGGCAGACATGTTAAGGTATAAATTGTTCCTAGGTGGAGCAGATGGTTCTTTCGATTCATTTCATTCTGTGTATCAACATTAGCAATGGAAGATGCAGAAGCTTATATTTGCTATTTATCACTTTCATTGGACGTTTCCCACCGACATAATTCTACTAAACAGGCAGTCCACCCCGACAGCTGAATGGTGAGCGTGACTGACTGCCGTCCTAAGGGGTCCGCGTTCGATTCCCGGCTGGATCGGGGATTTTCTCCGCTCAGGGACTGAGCGTTGTCTTTGTCATCATTTCATCTCCATCCGGCGCGCAGGTCGCCCAGTGTAGCGTCGAATGTAATAAGACCTGCACCAAGGCGGCCGGTCCTGCCCCGTAAGGGGCCTCCCAGCCAATGACGCCAAACACTCATCCATTTACCAAACAGGCACATTAATAACGCAACATGTGCAATACAAAAACTGGCTTCTATCTTTCACATCACGATTACAACCATTAATTTCCGAGCTGACTGACAATCAGCTCACAACACAAAATATTCATTTGAGCGTCCTGTTTAAATCAGTTACTATTTGGCAGCTAGAGGACCAGAGTGCTCCTGCCAGCAACACGCCAATGGGAGCTGTACACTATTCGCACTGTCGATCCCCACTGTGTTGGAATATCCATGTGCAAACAAGGCACTTGTGGGATGGGTCGAGGACTGCTATGGGTTCTGAAGGACCCTTATGGTTCATGCCCTTTGCCTGCATCTGGAGGTAAAAAAATGATGGCGTTTTGTTACGTAATGATTGTGTAAATGCAGGACGATGGAAGATTTTTTTTAGATTTGATATTGTCTTGTGTGGATTTGGTTGTTGTGTGGTCGGGGTGGTGCGTACGTTTCGAATTAATAAGTGGTGGATTTTGTGAACGAGTTTTTAATTTGAATTCAACTATCTCAGGGATTTTTTTTTCGAAATTTGATTCTGTACGTAAAATGTCTGTTAGGCGCATTTCTCGCTAAACCTATTTTATGCTGAAAGAACTTTTCTCACATTTACATCCGACACTGAAGACCGTAGTTCGTCCGTAACCATGTAAAACAGCTGGTATAATTACTGTTTTATACACTGAGGTGACAAAAGTTATGCGATAGCGAGACGCACATATACAGATGGCAGTAGTATCGTGTACATTAGATATAACAGGGAAGTGTACAGGAGGAACTGTCATCTCTACACAGGAAATACACGTGAAAATATTCATGAGTGATTATGGCCACATCTGACATTTCAATTCGGAAATCATCAGGGAGTTCAGAATTACGAGATACCCAGTCTGAAGAGTGTGCTGTGAGTACCAAATTTCAGATATTACCTCTCACCACGGGCAATGCAGTGGCTGACTGCCTTCACTTAACGACCGAGAGCAGCGGCGCTCGCGTAGAGTTGTCAGTGCTAATACACGAACAAAATTCCCTCAAATTGACGGAGAAATGTGGGGCGTACGACGATCGTATCCATTAGGACAGTGCAGCCAAATGCGGCATTAATGGGCTGTGGCAAAATACAAACGACGTGAGTGCCGTTGCTAACAGCACGACATCGCCTACAGTGCCTCTCCTGGACTCGTCACCATATCGGTTGGACCCTACACGACTAGGAAACCGTGGCATGGTCGGATGAGTCCAGATATCAGTTGGTGAGATCTGATTGCAGGAGCCGACTCTGATACAGAGCCCACGAAACCATGGACTCAGTTTGTCAACATGGCGTTATGCAACCTGGCGGAGGCTCCATAATGTTGTGGGCTGTGTTTACATGGAATGGACTGGGTCCATCGGTCCAACTGCACCGATGGTTGAGTGGAAATTGTTGTGTCCCGGTACTTGGGGTCCATCTGCAGTCATTCATAGACTTCATGTTCCAAACAACGATCGAATTTTTATGGATGACAATGCGCCACTGGGCCGCAATTCTTCGCGATTGGTTTGAAGAACCTTTCGGACATTTCAAGCGGACGATTTGGCCAACCAAATCGCCCGACATGAATCTGACAGAACATTTATGGGACACAATCGAGAGGTCAGTTCCTGCATACAATGCTGCACCGGCAACACTTTCGCAGTTGTTTACGGTGTAGAGACAACATGGCTCAACATTTCTGATGCGGACTTCCAACGACTTGTTGAGTTCATGCGACGTCGTGTTACTGTACTAATCCCGTAAAAAAGAGGTCCGACACGATATTACGAGATATCCCATGACCTTTGTCAGCTCAGAGTATACCTTAAGTTTGCTTTTTACAGTTAATACATTACTATTTAGCAGTAAGTGTATTGAGACACTTTGTTGCATGTCTGGACTATACGATCTTTGAAACTCTCTTGTCGGAAACTATTCCTGGGTATTTATCGTTATCATTCCAATGTAAATATACTTCATTAAAACTAATACGGACATTGGGACTGCTTGAGTGAACATGATATCCTGTGTTTTATTGCCGGTATTGTAAATAAATTTCGAGGAAGGGATTATAAGGCGCTCACGAGAAGTTTGTACATAAAATTAGATACGTTTATTATTTTTCAGTTGAGGATTTACACGTGCTGCGGTGATATTCATCGTAAACACAGGGGACGCAGTAATTTTCTTGGCATCTTGCAGAGTTATAACACCGAATTTTTACAATTACAGTGTTATCTTAAAGTCTCTATACAAAAGCGAGCTTGGTTTTTATGTATGAGAGGTTATCTCTTATCGCAAGTTTTGGCAGTAAAACACACGTAATGCATCATTTCAGGATAGCTTGTGATACATATGAAGATAGTAACTGTTCTCGAAAGACCAGATACCATTGATGACCATGCAGATTCTCTAGAATAAATGATAATTAACCGCAACCTTCAGCTGCCAACAGGTGTTGTTGATATACCTCAATGGGGTCACCTGAAAATGTGTGCCCCGACCGGGACTCGAACCCGGGATCGCCTGCTTACATGGCAGACGCTCTACCCGTGTGAGTCGCCGAGGACACAGATGAATACCGCGACTGCAGGGACTTATCCCTTGCACACTTCCCGTGAGACTCACATTTCCAACTGTCCACAATCTACATTCGTAATGTTCCTAAAAGTGTAAGAGGTCCATGACTAAAGAATTTACTGCTAGCGCATTCGATGTAATTTCGATAGATTGCTCACGCGCTGCCTGCGATATGTGTGCTACAATAGAATCGCAGACCAGAGAGCAGTGTCGGCTGCAGCAGGAGCAGTGTCGGCAGCACTGTTGCCATGGTCATCCCTATTATCGTAAAGAAAAATCAGTTGTTTCTTTTTGTACACAACAAATCTAGTGGCCAGCAATGCACTGGGCTGTGCCAGTAAAATTTCTTATAGAAGCAGATATATACGCGTCATCTGGCGACTTCATTGATGTAAGATTTTTCAATTTACTCAGAATGAATTTTCAGGGCCATGACGCAGCATTTCTGACGTCCAGATTTACCAGTTTAGGTTCACAGTCAGTTAATTATTGAAAGGTTATATGTGAGCCACAATTTTATTGAGAGATTAGTCACATTTTATTATTGCGAGGTTACGTTTAACTATATATGAAGATGTTACTGTTCTCGAAAGACCAGATACCATTGATGACCGTGCAGCTTTTCTAGAATAAATGATAATTAATCGTAACCCTCAGCTGCCGACAGGTGTTGTCGATATACCTCAATGGGAACAGGTGAAAATGTGTGCGTGACGGGGACTCGAACCCGGGATCCGTGGATGGGCAAATACCTATTAGGAACATTACGAATGTAGATTGTGGACAGTTGTAAATGTGGGTCTCACGGGAAGCGTGCACGGGATAAATCCCTGCAGTCGCGCTATTCATCTGTGTCCTCGGTGGCTCAGATGGATAGAGCGTCTGCCATGTAAGCAGGAGATCCCGGGTTCGAGTACCGGTCGGGACAATTATTTTCAGCTGTCGCCATTGAGATATATCAAAAACACCTGTCGGCAGCTGAGGGTTTCGATTAGTTATCATAGCTCGTGATGTTCAGTGGAGGGCATTTTAATGGAGTCTTCTCGGGATGTGATTTCTTTTTCTGAATCTACAAGGTAAGAGCAGTTTTGAAGCTTTTTGATCAAATTCTTTGGCTGCCGATAAAAATAGACTTCTCATGTTTGCGAAAACGATGTGCGTCACTTTAATGCTGCACCATGGCAATCCTTCTTCATTCTGAAAAATCTCGTCATATAATAGTAGATTTGTTTGTACTCCCCACATGTCATCTAGCAGAAGAAATTTGTTACCCAGCACGTAGGGTTTTATCACATTCACTAAAATACATTGAGCACTATCTCGATTTATAGGAAATAAAGTTTCCATTTAGAGACTTGATCCCACGACCCTCAGATCACCCTTTTGTACTCTTTCCGCTGCGCCAAACGCCGTCTGGAAACTACGCTAACATAAATGTCTGGTGCATCTTCCGACCCACGCCAAAAACCTCTTTTTTTCCCAAACGCTTGGCAACCTGTAACTCCCATTTCTGCCATTTTCATTTCTGACCAAGCCCTTGATACACCATGAATTCAGACGAAATCGGTACCACGATTAGGCGAGGTTCTCCCGTCAAATCGCATGAGCCAGACTCAACATCTCTTGACTTTTATCTGCGGGGAAAATTATAATAACAGATCTAAAAGGAAACACCCAAGGATTCCGAATTTCATGAAATACTGAAATATGTAATACGGCCTTACGCTGCTGTAAGTCCAGATAAAGTTCACTGTGCCATATTGGTTTTCCGGAATAGCTTTACAGCGTCCCCTAAGGTGACATTTTGAGCACCTGATATGGGATTCCATAATAATAAACCGATGAACTACATCTCAGTTGCGTGTTTACCTTTCGTTTGTCACAGCTTGACGCGAAAAAGTTGTCTGCCTATCTCATCAAGTTCCCCTCCTACTACAATGTTTAAGTCTTCTTCGAAGCCTCTTTCGAATTATTAAAACAAAAAAATAGTTTTACTTAAGAAAACAAATTCGGTGTCATAATTCGCCTGCTACGTAAGTCAAAACTACCTGTGTATTTCAAAAACCTCGGCACATTGTCCGTAATGGCTTACTGAAAACCTATCTTCGATATACACTCCTGGAAATGGAAAAAAGAACACATTGACACCGGTGTGTCAGACCCACCATACTTGCTCCGGACACTGCGAGAGGGCTGTACAAGCAATGATCACACGCACGGCACAGCGGACACACCAGGAACCGCGGTGTTGTGCACCGCCGCCGTCAGTGTCAGCCAGTTTTCCGTGGCATACGGAGCTCCATCGCAGTCTTTAACACTGGTAGCATGCCGCGACAGCGTGGACGTGAACCGTATGTGCAGTTGACGGACTTTGAGCGAGGGCGTATAGTGGGCATGCGGGAGGCCGGGTGGACGTACCGCCGAATTGCTCAACACGTGGGGCGTGAGGTCTCCACAGTACATCGATGTTGTCGCCAGTGGTCGACGGAAGGTGCACGTGCCCGTCGACCTGGGACCGGACCGCAGCGACGCACGGATGCACGCCAAGACCGTAGGATCCTACGCAGTGCCGTAGGGGACCGTACCGCCACTTCCCAGCAAATTAGGGACACTGTTGCTCCTGGGGTATCGGCGAGGACCATTCGCAACCGTCTCCATGAAGCTGGGCTACGGTCCCGCACACCGTTAGGC
This sequence comes from Schistocerca serialis cubense, assembly GCF_023864345.2. Taxonomy (NCBI): domain Eukaryota; kingdom Metazoa; phylum Arthropoda; class Insecta; order Orthoptera; family Acrididae; genus Schistocerca; species Schistocerca serialis. Next base: position 219,410,377 of record NC_064639.1, on the reverse strand, counting down.
CGTCTTCCGCTCACGCCCCAACATCGTGCAGCCCGCCTCCAGTGGTGTCGCGACAGGCGTGAATGGAGGGACGAATGGAGACGTGTCGTCTTCAGCGATGAGAGTCGCTTCTGCCTTGGTGCCAATGATGGTCGTATGCGTGTTTGGCGCCGTGCAGGTGAGCGCCACAATCAGGACTGCATACAACCGAGGCACACAGGGCCAACACCCGGCATCATGGTGTGGGGAGCGATCTCCTACACTGGCCGTACACCACTGGTGATCGTCGAGGGGACACTGAATAGTGCACGGTACATCCAAACCGTCATCGAACCCATCGTTCTACCATTCCTAGACCGGCAAGGGAACTTGCTGTTCCAACAGGACAATGCACGTCCGCATGTATCCCGTGCCACCCAACGTGCTCTAGAAGGTGTAAGTCAACTACCCTGGCCAGCAAGATCTCCGGATCTGTCCCCCATTGAGCATGTTTGGGACTGGATGAAGCGTCGTCTCACGCGGTCTGCACGTCCAGCACGAACGCTGGTCCAACTGAGGCGCCAGGTGGAAATGGCATGGCAAGCCGTTCCACAGGACTACATCCAGCATCTCTACGATCGTCTCCATGGGAGAATAGCAGCCTGCATTGCTGCGAAAGGTGGATATACACTGTACTAGTGCCGACATTGTGCATGCTCTGTTGCCTGTGTCTATGTGCCTGTGGTTCTGTCAGTGTGATCATGTGATGTATCTGACCCCAGGAATGTGTCAATAAAGTTTCCCCTTCCTGGGACAATGAATTCACGGTGTTCTTATTTCAATTTCCAGGAGTGTATTTACTCGTCCTCCTATATTTGAGATAGCCTATGTCAGCTGCCCCATCCTGTATATTCATTCGTATTAGCGTCTTCTCTGCATTTGAGGTAACTGACAAGTTCATATAGTGCACGTTAAGGCTGCAGTCACGGTGGCACTGACATCGGTGGATTCCGCCGCCGACCGACATCGGCCGAAAACGACTGGTGTTTTGAAATTACTGCGCCATTGCGCGGTCACAATGCAGCCGATCTCACTGTCCGAACGTACAGCCTTTGGGTGACAATTGGTGAAATTTAAATCAGTCTGTTTTCTTCAGTCGAACTGGCCGACGTTCTCACACAAAAAATATGAGTTGTGAGGAACTGGTAAGTTTAATCTAAGAAAAGGGTTTGTGGCATCCTGAGGATTGAAAATCTGATAACTTGAAATCTATGGTCTAAAATCGCAGCTTTATTGGAATCCACAAGTATACAAAATCCTTACGGGAATTTTAGTCTTAAACTATAGTCTCCAAAAAGTAATTTGTTCAAGCAAGAAGGGTGGCGCAGCTTATGCTTAAAGTAACTGTAGAGAATGTTTTTTGGGTTGCGGTAGGTTATCGTTAGCTATATACGAATTATTATTACTGCTTACTTGCTCTTTATGCAAGTAAAATAATGATTCTGTTGCATGATGTGGTTTGAAAACGTGGATATGTGTTCTCACTTCACAGTGCGTTAGATGATCGGGGTGTCTTACTCTAAAATCTATGTTATCTTTCACATGTATACTGGATGACAGTCATTGGAGATTAATTGACATATGTCTGTTTTTAAGAGTTTATTTGAATTTGTGCCGAGTGTTCGTAACCTTGTTTCTCAACGACGCCTCGAATGATTTATGTAATAAAACTTTCCTCTTCACCTCATATATTCGTAAAACTTGTCTGGTTATTTCACTAACTGAGGAAAGGAGGTACAGTATTTGTCACGTTCTTTACGAAACCACATGCATTCGGTATTTTTTTTTTAATCAGCGAAAGCCGCAATGCAGCACTCGTCCCAAGGAAGTTAAAATATATTCAAACCAGTTTTATACGGAAGATCTTAACCTAACTTAATTCATTCTGCTAAGAAGTGACGAAGGAGATCGGACGCCACTGTTGTCGGGCAACCTCTGGCAATCTTTGTCGGGGCCACTGTGAACGCAGTCTAAGTCGGTTTTTACATTTCGAGCTTGACTTTTCCTGTGTGCTACGCCGTAGCTTCGTTCCATTGTGCAAAAGAATGACTTGTATGAAATTTGGGCTACATAGGACAAGGAGATGGATTGCCCCTATATCTGGAAGAAGAAATGAATTATCGCATAAGAACCTTATCTCAAAAATGTTCTTCAGAAATAGGTAATCAAGCAATAAATTTATTACGTTTATATCAATTATTAATATTGTTTATTAACTTTAAAAATACGATGTATAAGGCAACTATGTGCAATGTTAGTTCAGGCATTATGACGAGAAAGACACGTTTTATTTCAAAAATTCCTATTCTTTGATAACATATACTTTTATGCCCTGCAGACTTATGGTGATACTCCGACACAAACTGGATCACATACTGATTCTGTTCCCTAATTTTTGTAAATTATTTATTGTGGTCCTTCAGTAGTCACACCGGGTCCCGTCAGATCACCGAAGTTAAGGGCTATTAGGCTTAGCTAGCTGTTGAGCAGATCACCGTCCGGGTCTGCCGAGAGCTGTTGGCACGCAGGGCCCCCTCAGCCCTTGTGACGAGAACTGAGGAGCTGCTTGACTGAGAAGTAGCGGCTCTTGTCACGAATACTGACTCTTGTCACGAATACTGACAACGGCGGGGAGAACGGTGTCTTGATCACATGCCCCTCCATAACCGCATCCGGTGACGAGTACGAGATGAGGATGATGCGGCGGCCGGTCGGTACGTTGGGCCTTCACGGCATTTTGGGATGGAGTTTCAATTACGAGTCCTCCATTAGCTTGGCACCTTTCTCAAACGGATTGTTCTCGACTTTAAGTTTAGTAACTAGCGTTGACGAAATCATCTTTCTCGTGCCAGCCTGAAAGATTTCTTTTAACGACCTTGTCACTCAAATTAAATTTAATAAAATATTTCTATTTTATAAGAAAGAAAAATTCCGTTCCAGCAGTGATAAATTTTGGGATCTGATCGATTCTTACTCGAATTCTTTTAATACTTTAGTGAAACGGTTCTTCCTCACGTCCGTTGCCTCCTTCTTTGACACACATGTCCGAAAGAACAGACGCCATTCACTCATATAGTTCATTCGCCTCGATGGGCAATGAATCCACAACCTTGAGTGTGAATGTTATGTTAAATTTATGTCAAAAGAAGCAAATGAATAAGTGAAAATCTCATTATACATTGTGCTCAAGAGTGTTGTGGGAACCACTAGCTATTTCAGTCGAACAGTAAAGAGAACTAAGGAGGAGGGAGGAAAATAGAGAAACAACGTGTTCGCAAAGGTTTCACTACGTCATGAAAGATGCGTAAGACGAAGAAGAACGCCTTTCTTTTAGTCTATAGTTGCAATCTTTTATTCTGCCTATTGGCTACCAGGTTCGGTACACATTACCGTCCTCAGGCTGTCCCCTAGGCGAGCAGCTTCTCAAGTAGGACAGTCAAGTAGAGGCACTCCTACTTGGGAGGCGAACGTGACGACTGCGTGCCAGGGGATAGTCCGAGGACGCTACTCTGAACGGAGGACGGTAGCCAGTAGGCACAATAAAAAAACTGCGACTAGAGGCTAAAACAATCACTTTTTCCTGCGTTGATCACTCTTCCAACAGTCTGTATGTCGGGAATATGGAGAAATAAAAGAAATAGGTTTATGAGATATTAAAGAACAGGTACTTTAAGGGACTGACACACAGTTTTCGCATGACACGATTTCTTTATTTTATATTACCAGTGCCATAGCATGTGGCGTCGTCTGCTATGCTGCTTTATCACACTTTTTTTGTTTTATAGAATTTCTTTCTGGCAGTGCATGGTTGGAACTGTTCGCTTTGCCTGGCCCCTTGTTTAAGCAACATTTTTTTTTTCGGTACTCTAGTGACAAACTATCGAATTTCAACGTCTGTATTTGTGGAATTATTGTGATACTGACACAACCTGCAGACTCGCTAGCTAGATATACAGGGTGACAAATACAGAACTGTATGATAAAACGTAAATTAGTTACAAACTACGGCGTGCACACACTTTATTCAGCATGTAAACGTCGCTACAGATATTTGTATTTAGGTCATGACATTTTTAATGTGTCTGCCATCATACGGCGGTGGTGTGGCGCAGACGAATAGCGAAATTCTGCATGACTCGCTGAAGTGTCGGAACATTGACGCTGTCGAGACCTCCTGAATGGCTGTTTTCAGCTCAGCAATGGTTTTGAGGTTATTGCTGTACACCTTGTCTTCTATGTAGCTCCACAAAAAGGAGTCCGGAGAATATGGCGGCTAATCGAGACATATGCCAGTGGCCTCCGGGTACCCCAGAGCCAGAATCCGGTCCCCAAAGTGCTCCTCCAGTTCATCAAACACTCCCCTGCTTCGATGGGGTCGAGCTCTGTCTTGTACGGACCACATCTTGCCGAAATCACGGTCACTTTGGATAATGGGGATGAAATCGTCTTCCAAAACCTTCACTTACTATTCGGTAATCATTGTGCCATCGAGGAATATCGCATCGATTATTCAAGAAGAATATAATAATTCCAATCCCAAAGAAAGCAGGTGTTGACAGATGTGAAAATTACCGAACTATCAGTTTAATAAGTCACGGCTGCAAAATACTAACACGAATTCTTTACAGAAGAATGGAACAACTGGCAGAAGCCGACCTCGGGGAAGATCAGTTTGGATTCCGTAGAAATATTTGAACACGTGAGGCAATACTGACCTTACAAATTATCTTAGAAAATAGATTAAGGAAAGGCAAACCTAAGTTTGTAACATATGTAGACTTAGAGAAAGCTTTTGACAATGTTGCCTGGAATACTCTCCTTCAAATTCTGAAGGTGGCAGGGGTAAAATACAGGGAGCGAAAGACTATTTACAATTTGTACAGAAACCAGATGGCAGCTATAAGAGTCGAGGAACATGAAAGGGAAGCAGTGGTTGGGAAGGGAGTGAGACAGGGTTGTAGCCTCTCCCCGATGTTATTCAATCTGTATATTGAGCAAGCAGTAAAGGAAACAAAAGAAAAATTTGGAGTAGGTATTAAAATCCATGGAGAAGAAATAAAAACTTTGAAGTTTGCAGATGACATTGTAATTCTGTGAGACACATCAAAGGACTTGGAAGAGTAGTTGAACGGAATGGACAATATCTTGAAAGGAGGATATAAGATGAACATCAACAAAAGCAAAACGAGGATAATGGAATGTAGTCGAATTAATTCGGGTGATGCTGAGGGGAGGAAGCAAAATAACTGATGATGGTCGAAGTAGAGAGGATATAAAATGTAGACTGGCAATGGTAAGGAAAGCGTTTCTGAAGAAGAGAAATTTGTTAACACAGAGTATAGGCTTAAGTGTCAGGAAGTCGTTTCTAAAAGTATTTGTATGTAGTGTAGTCATGTATGGAAGCGAAATATGGACGATAAATGCTTTGGACAAGAAAAGAATAGAAGCTTTCGAAATGTGGTGCTACAGAAGAATGCTGAAGATTAGATGGGTAGATCAAATAACTAATGAGGAGGTATTGAATAGAATTGGGTAGGACCTTATGGCACAACTTGACTAGAAGAAGGGATCGGTGGGTAGGACATGTTCGGGGGCATCAAGGGATCACCAATTTAGTATTGGAAGGCAGCGTGGAGGATAAAAATCGTAGAGGGAGACCAATAGATGAATACACTAAGCAGATTAAGAAGGATGTAGGTTGCAGTAGGAACTGGAAAATGAAGAAGTTTGCACAGGATAGAGTAGCATGGAGAGCTGCATCAAACCAGTCTCTGGACTGAAGACCACAACAACAAGAATTCCTTGACTGGACATTGTACACTGACAGTTACCTGTTGAGGGTGAAAAGACTTCTCGATCGCGAAATATGGATTCTCAGTCGCCCAAATGCCCCAATTTTGCGTCTGGACGAACCCATCCAAATGATTGTGGGCTTCGTCACTAAACCAAACCATGCATGCGTATACTAATTCCCGTCATGTCCCATGGCCAAACGCGCACTTTGAACGTCCTAACGCAAACCCTTCAGAAGTTATGGTTTTATTTCACATAACTAAATAATTGTCGACCTGTAAGTTTAGTGTAGGCTGCATACGTCGAGCTGCACCTCCCCGATGGCACAGAGGCCTTTCACAGCGGAGCCCTCCCCACCACTGCCGTTCTCCCCTCCCCTACTGCGTCGTCTGCATAGCTTTGGCCAAGCTGTTTTGTGCGGACCATGTCTTGAAATATACTGCATTTGTACTCTGCTCTAAGCTCCTGCCACATTCCCAGAGAAAATCCCACTATCCTCAGTCCCAACACACCGGCGACTACGTGCCTCGCTTACACGTGATTTTCGTTCTGCTCTCTTGCGGCTACTGCCTCAGTCTGCTTGCTTGCAGCTATTGCGTAAGTCCGCTGCTGACCTGATCCCACTCAGCACAAAGAATCCCCGGAATGAGCCTTTCATCTTTCATGGGTTGGCAAGCCTGGTATGTAGGGGTTAGACCCCACAGGCAGCTACTTTCAGGAACGACATCCATTATCTCTTTTTCATCATAAAAAAGAGGGAATTCTTAGCCACCAGAACGCTGAAGCTTCTTCGCTCTAGCGACTGCATGCACGCATGTATAATGGATGGTGCGCCTCTGCAGTGTGGCTGTAACGCTGTCCTAGCATTGCAGTGACAATTTTTTATTTTTTTGATATTTTGAGTCATCAGTATTCTGACTAGTTTTATGCTGCCCACCATGAATTCCTCCCCTGTGCCAACCTCTTCTCGGAGCTGTACTTCAAACCAACGTCCTCAATTATTTGCTGAATGCATTTAAATCTCTGTCTTCCTCCAAGTCTCCCTCTAGTACCGTGGAAGTATCCTAACGTAAATCGAGATATGTGGGAAGTGCTAATATTTCGACTAACGCCTTGTTCCAATCTGGGTTGAATAATGTTAGGAAACGGACGAAAGTATTTTTAGTTATTTTATTCACACAAGTTTCATAGCACCAAACTGAGGACCAAGTCTCCAAGGTCATGGAACGTGTCAGTACATGAAATTACAACATAAAAGTAACAACAGATAAAATTAAATGTTTATGAGTCCAAAAAAGTCAAGCAATAAGTTTAAGTAAACGCAATCAACAACACTCTTCGACAGAGTAGAAGGAGTGACCCATGAGGAAACTCTTCAGTTTCGATTTCAAAACGCGTGGATTACTGCTAAGAGTTTTGAATTCTTGTGGTAGCTTACTGAAAATGGCTGCAGCAGTATACTGCACACCTTTCTGCACAAGAATTACGGAAGTGCGATCCAAACGCAGATTGGATTTCTGCCTAGTATTAACTGAATGAAAACTGCTAACTCTTGAGAATAAGCTGATATTGTTAACAATAAACGACAGCAAAGAATATATATCCGAACTGCCCGTTTCTCAGCCAAAAATATCCTTTGAGAATGGTAAGAGTTACCCCCAACTAAAAAAACTGTGTGACATACGAGATTGAAAATAAGAAAAGTAAACTAATTTTCGTGTCGAGCGATCACTTACTTTAGATACCGTTCAAACAGTAAAAATGGCAGCATGAAGTCTTTGAAGAAGATCCTAATCGTGGGCTTTCCACGATAGTTTACTATCTATCCGAACACCTAGAAATTTTAACTGTTCATTTTCACTAATCATCTGCCCAGTCTATGAAATTAAATCGTCGGGTTTTGATGAATTGTGTCTTATAAACAGTAAAAACTGAGCCGTACTGTGATTTAGCGTTATTTTATTTTCTACAAGCCATGAACTTATGTCATGAACTGCACTATTTGAAACAGAACCAATGTTGCAGGCAACATCCTTTACTACCACGCTAGAGTCATCAGCAAACAGAAATGTTTTAGAATTACATCTACATCTACATTTATACTCCGCAAGCCACCCAACGGTGTGTGGCGGAGGGCACTTTACGTGCCACGGTCATTACCTCCCTTTTCTGTTCCAGTCGCGTATGGTTCGCGGGAAGAACGACTGTCTGAAAGCCTCCGTACGCGCTCGAATCTCTCTAATTTTACATTCGTGATCTCCTCGGGATGTATAAGTAGGGGGAAGCAATATATTCGATACCTCATCCAGAAACGCACCCTCTCGAAACCTGGTGAGCAAGCTACACCACAATGCAGAGCGCCTCTCTTGCAGAGTCTGCCACTTGAGTTTGCTAAACATCTCCGTAACGCTATCACGGTTACCAAATAACCCTCTGACGAAACGCGCCGCTCTTCTTTGGTTCTTCTCTATCTCCTCCATCAACCCGATCTGGTCCGGATCCCACACTGATGAGCAATACTCAAGTATAGGTCGAACGAGTGTTTTGTAAGCCACCTCCTTTGTTGATGAACTACATGTTCTAAGGACTCTCCCAATGAATCTCAACCTGGCACCCGCCTTACCAACAATTAATTTTATATGATCATTCCACTTCAAATCGTTCCGCACGCATACTCCCAGATATTTTACAGAAGTAACTGCTACCAGTGTTTGTTCCGCTATCATATAATCATACAATAAAGGATCCTTCTTTCTATGTACTCGCAATACATTACATTTGTCTATGTTAAGGGTCAGTTGCCACTCCCTGCACCAAGTGCCTATCCGCTGCAGATCTTCCTGCATTTCGCTACAATTTTCTAATGCTGCAACATCTCTGTATACTACAGCATCATCCGCGAAAAGTCGCATGGAACTTCCGACACTATCTACTAGGTCATTTATATATATTGTGAAAAGCAATGGTCCCATAACACTCTCCTGTGGCACGCCAGAGGTTACTTTAACGTCTGTAAACGTCTCCCAATTGATAACAACATGCTGTGTTCTGTTTGCTAAAAACTCTTCAATCCAGCCACACAGCTGGTCTGATATTCCGTAGGCTCTTACTTTGTTTATCAGGCGACAGTGCGGAACTGTATCGAACGCCTTCCGGAAGTCAAGGAAAATAGCATCTACCTGGGAGGCTGTATCTAATATTTTCTGGGTCTCATGAACAAATAAAGCGAGTTGGGTCTCACACGATCGCTGTTTCCGGAATCCATGTTGGTTCCTACAGAGTAGATTCTGGGTTTCCAAAAACGACATGATACGCGAGCTAAAAACATGTTCTAAAATTCTACAACAGATCGACGTCAGAGATATAGGTCTATAGTTTTGCGCATCTGCTCGACGACCCTTCTTCAAGACTGGGACCACCTGTGCTCTTTTCCAATCATTTGGAACCTTCCGTTCCTCTAGAGACTTGCGGTACACGGCTGTTAGAAGGGGGGCAAGTTCTTTCGCGTACTCTGTGTAGAATCGAATTGGTATCCCGTCAGGTCCAGTGGACTTTCCTCTGTTGAGTGATTCCAGTTGCTTTTCTATTCCTTGAACACTTATTTCGATGTCAGCCATTTTTTCGTTTGTGCGAGGATTTAGAGAAGAAACTGCAGTGCGGTCTTCCTCTGTGAAACAGCTTTGGAAGAAGATGTTTAGTATTTCAGCTTTACGCGTGTCATCCTCTGTTTCAATGCCATCATCATCCCGGAGTGTCTGGATATGCTGTTTCGAGCCACTTACTGATTTAACGTAAGACCAGAACTTCCTAGGATTTTCTGTCAAGTCGGTACATAGAATTTTACTTTCGAATTCACTGAACGCTTCACGCATAGCCCTCCTTACGCTAACTTTGACATCGTTTAGCTTCTGTTTGTCTGAGAGGTTCTGGCTGCGTTTACATTTGGAGTGAAGCTCTCTTTGCTTTCGCAGTAGTTTCCTAACTTTGTTGTTGAACCACGGTGGGTTTTTCCCGTCCCTCACAGGTTTACTCGGCACGTACCTGTCTAAAACGCATTTTACGATTGCCTTGAACTTTTTCCATAAACACTCAACATTGTCAGTGTCGGAACAGAAATTTTCGTTTTGATCTGTTAGGTAGTCTGAAATCTGCCTTCTATTACTCTTGCTAAACAGATAAACCTTCCTCCCTTTTTTTATAATCCTATTAACTTCCATATTCAGGGATGCTGCAACGGCCTTGTGATAACTGATTCCCTGTTCTGTACATACAGAGTCGAAAAGTTCGGTTCTGTTTGTTATCAGTAGGTCCAAGATGTTATCCCCACGAGTCGGTTCTCTGTTTAATTGCTCGAGGTAATTTTCGGATAGTGCACTCAGTATAATGTCACTCGATGGTCTGTCCCTACCATCCGTCCTAAACATTTGAGTGTCCCAGTCTATATCTGGTAAATTGAAATCTCCACCTAAGACTATAACATGCTGAGAAAATTTAAGTGAAATGTATTCCAAATTTTCTCTCAGTTGTTCTGCCACTAATGCTGCTGAGTCGGGAGGTCGGTAAAAGGAGCCAGTTAGTAACCTAGCTCGGTTGTTGAGTGTAACCTCCACCCATAATAATTCACAGGAACTATCCACTTCTACTGCACTACAGGATAAACTACTACTAACAGCGACAAACACGCCACCACTAGTTGCATGCAATCTATCCTTTCTAAACACCGTATGTGCCTTTGTGAAAATTTCAGCAGATTTATCTCTGGTTTCAGCCAGCTTTCTTTACCGATAACGATTTCAGCTTCGGTGCTTTCCATCAGCGCTTGTAGTTCCAGTACTTTACCACTGCAGCTTTGACAGTTTACAATTACAATACCGATTGCTGCTTGTTCCCCGCATGTCCTGACTTTGCCCCGCACCCTTTGAGGCTGCTGCCCTTTCTGTACTTGCCCGAGGCCATCTAACCTAAAAAACCGCCCAGTCCACGCCACACAACCCCTGCTACCCGTGTAGCCGCTTGCTGCGTGTAGTGGACTCCTGACCTATCCAGCGGAACCCGAAACCCCACCACCCTATGGCGCAAGTCGAGGAATCTGCAGCCCACACGGTCGCAGAACCGTCTCAGCCTCTGATTCAGACCCTCCACTCGGCTCTGTACCAAAGGTCCGCATCCAGTCCTGTCGACGATGCTGCAGATGGTGAGCTCTGCTTTCATCCCGCTAGCGAGACTGGCAGTCTTCACCAAATCAGATAGCCGCCGGAAGCCAGAGAGGATTTCCTCCGATCCATAGCGACACACATCATTGGTGCCGACATGAGCGACCACCTGCAGATGGGTGCATCCTGTACCCTTCATGGCATCCGGAAGGACCCTTTCCACATCTGGAATGACTCCCCCCGGTATGCACACGGAGTGCACATTGGTTTTCTTCCCCTCTCTTGCTGCCATATCCCTAAGGGTCCGCATTACGCGCCTGACGTTGGAGCTCCCAACTACCAGTAAGCCCACCCTCTGCGACCGCCCGGATCTTGCAGACTGAGGGGCAACCTTTGGAACAGGACAAGCAGCCATGTCCGGCTGAAGATCAGTATCAGCCTGAGACAGAGCCTGAAACCGGTTCGTCAGACAAACTGGAGAGACCTTCCGTTCAGCCCTCCGGAAAATGTCTTTCGCCCCCTGCCCACCTCGAGACGACCTCTCACTCTACCACAGGTGAGGGATCAGCCTCAATGTGGGCAGTATCCCGGGCAGCCACAGTCGTAGTCCGATCGAGGGATGCGTGGGACGAGCTGGCCGTCCCCGACAAACCCCCATCCGGACCCCCACAGTGATGCCCATTGGCAACAGCCTCAAGCTGTGTGACTGAAGCCAACACTGCCTGAAGCTGGGAGCGAAGGGATGCCAACTCAGCCTGCATCCGAACACAGCAGTTGCAGTCCTATCCACGCTAAAAACTGTTGTGCAAAGAACGTCTAAACTAATCTACAGAGAGCACAAACAATTCGACACAAAATTTAAACGGTTATTAGAATACAAGATTGCCTAGTAAATGCAGTAATGCTGCTACTTGCGAACTGCTGACACACTGATCGGCGGCGGAAGGGGACTACGCGATTTTACACTATTCAGGTACTAAAACGCGATGCTGCAACTCTCAAATACTACAATACGCCCGAAATTTATGAATTAAACAACACAAATATCAAAAAAAAACGCAAAGAAATTAAGAATTAAACTACGAAACAAATAAGTGAGCTAAGAGTATACGACTTGCTGCTGCAGCTGCTTATCCAATGGCGGCAGGGAGCACATTATTACCTGTAATACTAGAGGGCATTCGTTTATATAAATAAGGAACAGGAGTGGCCCCAACACTGATACCTGGGGCACCCCAAATTAGACTGTGCCCCACTCAGCCCCCACATCACAGCCGTTCTCAACACTGTGAATAATGTACTTTTGCTGTCTGTATTAAAGTAGGAGGTGAACCAATTGTCAGCTGCTCCCCGCTTTCAATAATGGTTCAACTTCTGGAGCAATATTTTGTGTTCAGCACCATCAAATGGCTAAGTTAAATTTAAAAAAATTTGCCTAGTGTTCGAAACCTTTTGTTTAATCCATCTAGTACCTCACAGAGAAAAGAGAATATAGCATTTTCAGTTGTTAATCCACTTCTAAAACCGAACTGTGCATTTGATAGCAAATTATGTGATGTAAAATGACCAATTATCCTTACTTAAACAACCTTTTCAATAACTTAAGCAAACACTGATGACATAGAAATAGGTCTAAAATTGTCTGTATCATCCCTTGCTCCCTTTTTATAAAGCGGCTTTACTACTGAGTACTTTAATCGTTCAGGAAACTAACCATTCTTAAAGGAAAAATTACAAATATGGCTAAGTACAGGGCTAACATGTGTAGCACACTACTTTAATATTCTGCTAGACAGTCGTTGGTCTTCAATGATTTAATTATTGACTCTATCTCCCACTTGCCAATATCAGAGAGGAGTATTTTAACATCAATCTCGGAAAGGCATTTTCCAATAGAGTTATATGATTCCCTGTAGAAACTAAGTTTTTATTAATTCACCAGCAATGCTCAGAAAATGATTGTTAAATACTGTACATATATCTGATTTATCAGTAAAAGAAATAATTTTACAACGAATTGAGTTTTACATCGTCTACCTTGTGCTGCTGACCATATGGTTTCAATTTTATCCCATGAATTAGCTATTCTATTTGCGTACCACATACTCTTTACCTCCCTAATAACATTTTAAGTACCTTACAATACTATCTGTAATGGACTACTGTAGCCTGATTGTGACTACTTCTAATATTTCGATGTAATTGCCACTTATTCTACATGATATCCTTATCCCCCTAGCAACCCAGGTTTCCTTTTACTATTAGTATCCTGTTTAGAACGTTCAAATGGAAAGCAACTCTCAGAGCATGAGAAATGTATGAAGGAAAGCATTATATTTTTCATCTATGTTATCGGCACTATAAACATGCTGTCACTCTTCTCCCTTAAGGAGGTTTAAAAAACTCTCTATTGCCGTTGGATTAGCTTTACTACATAGTTTCTCATTGTATGTAGCATTTGCTTCGGTACAAAAGCCTTTTAGTGCTAAAATTTGTGCAGCATGGTCAGAAAGGCCGTTCACCCTTTTACCAACAGAATGCCCATCTAGTAATGAAGGCTGAATAAAAATATTGCCTATGGCTGTGCTACAGTTCCCCTACATTCTGGTTGGTAAAAACACGGTCTGCATCATATCAAATGAGTTTAAGAGATGTAGCAACATCCTTTTTCTTGCACAATCATACACAAAATTAATATTGAAATCGCCACATATAACTAATTCGTGGTACTTCCTAAGAAGGAATCAAGAAACCTCTCGTGCCTGAGCAGAAATGCTCTGAAGTCAGAGTTAGGATACCTATAAACAACAACAATTACAAGTTTAGGTTTACTAAATTCCACTGCCCCTTCACAACATTCAAATATCCGTTCAGTGAAGTGCCATGATACGTCTACAGACTCAAACGGAACATTGTTTTTTTACGCACATGGCCATTCCCCGACTCCACAAGGAACTCTTTGAAAAACAGGCAATTTGTATCCTGGAAAAGGAAGCCTCTGCCAAATTATTTACGTGGTGCTCCAATATACCAACAATGTCAGAGTCAACATCTATAAGCAGTTCACTTTATCTCTAATACCTCTGTTATTTTGACGAAATATGCTAATTCCTTTTTTACTTGGATACCTGACCTCTTCTGAAGGTGATTCCTTTGTTAGAGAGACTTCCTTTAAGCGGGTATGTCTGTCAGCTGACTTCAATCTAAATAAGGTGCAGCTCTAATCCAACTACTACAGAAATTTTTCCATGAGTCATCCCACCACTAGCACCACCACCACCACCACCACCACCACCACCCACTACACTGTCACCTATAAGCTTTCCCATCCTCCCCTTCCCATACCTATTTTTACAGTATTCGCTAACGAATGGACAGTGTCATTTCCTCTCTGTGTTTATGTACACACGAAGATGAATCACTACCAACATACTTGTGACTGCATTGCTGAGAAACTTCAGTAACATTACTAAATTCAACTGGGGTCTTCGTTTATAAACGTGTTTACCGACATTATGATGCCACTAAACTTTATTTCAGTACTAGGTTGCAAAAATATTTTGGACTTTCTCGTACGATAATGAACAATCAATATTTAGTGCAAGGCACACAGATATGATTAACATTTATCAAAAGTAAAGGATAATTGGTTATTTTCAAGGATTTTCAGAATACACTCGAGTGTGTTTTTGAGTTTATGGTACGTTATTCGGAACTAGCCTTCCTACACAGGGAGTTGACACTTTCAGGTACGAAGTGTTGGGTGTGAACAGAGAACGGTTGCAGCCTGTGTATCGACTAAAGGTGAGTGGCTGACACAAACTGCCTCGTACTCTGGCTGGAATTCATGAAAACACAGATGTATCACGCCAATTTTGTTTCGTAATGTGCCTTGTACACATGTAAGTAATTTTGTCAAATATAATAACGAACACAGTACGAATATATCAACAAAAGGTGAGGAACACTTACGCAGTTACAAGATAAGATTACAGACAGTACAGATAGAGAATATAATGGAAGAAGTGAAGGCAGAATAGCTATAATTGCCGTACTCTTCCCATGGCATAGCAGCTACGGACACGGACTTGCAGAATCACTGGACACAGTTGCTGGATAATATTATAGATAATACAGATTTAGAATGTAAGAGAAGTAAGTCCAGAAGAGATTCAAACATTTGATTGCCGTCTTTTTCGCTTATTAGTTAAACAATGAAATAAAAACTTTTTTGGTACAAAGCGATTTTTTGTTTCATCGAATATTCGCCATTATAATTTACATACGGCTGTATGCATTCGAACCAAGTATGAAAACGTTTTTACGACTCTGACTTTGGCACAACTCAAACAAAGTTAGCAAAGGACTGTACAGCTTTTGCAGGCGACGAAGATCATTGCCTAACCTCGTTTTGACATAAAGGAACGAAAAGAAGTCGTTATATGATAAATAAGGGGGATAAGTGCAATAAGATATTAATTGCATGCGTTGCTCCGTCAAAAAATCAATTGTCTAGCATGCTGGTGCCAGCTGTCATTTTCATGCGGCAGAGTGATGCAACATATTTGGTTGTTTTCGCTGATTTCGTCGACTACTACTGACAGAAAAAATGTTGTATACAATTCAAGGTCGACAGATCTTCGATCGCTAAAGCAGTGTTTCTTAATCTGTATTTCGCGAAACTTTCGTGCCTTCTTGGATGCCAGTCAAGAAAATAACTAAAAACCAATAAAAATTAACATTTCTTCGAAATTAAAAAAAAAAAATAGAATAACAACTCTCCCGCCACCTACCGCCTCCTCTATAACTGACCGGCTTGAAGTTGCCGTCATTGCCACGCGACGTCAATCGAAACGTCAATTAAATTTGGAACAGATAAGAATACATATATTATACACCTATCTCTACTACACTCATACATTACACAGACAAAAATGACTCGTGAATCGGTTTATCTATGAGCGACAAACGTATAAATATCCCAACAGCAGTTCGTGTGATTAGTCTGAGCATACAGACAGAAACCCACAGCGGGGGCCTTTTGTTATAATATGTACAGATGTTGAAGATTAACATCTAAAGTGGCCCTATTGCAACACACATGCAATTACGTTTCCGATTTGAAAGCCTTAAAAATGTTCCATGTTCTATTTTGTTACTTGGAATCATTATAGAACAGTTACTTCAAACGTGAAAATACTTCCGCTGAAAGTGAAAGGTTCTAATATTCCACTTGGTACGGGGCATTTACTAGTATGAGATTATTTTGCAAGTCATTTACTTTCCAGTTCTAAAATTATCACTCGAAAGAATCAATTTCTTAAACTTCTGTAAATTATTCTATAAAATATTCACATTACCACGTCCATGAAATTATGTCTACCAGAAACAGGCGCCCTATGTGTGTGATTATATCTAGCGACAGCTTATCAGCAACTGATCATTGATACTGCTTGCCATACACTAATCGACGGCTCCAGGAAGCGTTGAATAACTTCTGTGGTCACGGACGTCTGAGAGAATGCTCAAGATTCTCGCACCTGGCACCGTTGTAGAGGCTAGGAAACGACCGTTGCGTTGTACAAAAATCTAAGTAGCTCTCACAATCGGGAATTTAAATCAATTACAAATTTTTCCGTAGTACAGTGAGGCTTTCTTGTTACGAAAGCTATAATTTTTTAAATAAAATTTCTGCTTTCGAAAGTATCGGTTCGGAACTCTGTATACCTTGTCCAATTATAGTTACAAAATTGGAAGAACGTTATTGTATTAAATAAGTATGGTGCTTCATTTTCCACTCTATACATTAAGCGAAAATGGTCGATAATCTGCAAGGTTTTACTGTTTTTTCATCGCACTTTACTTAATAACTTTGGAGAATTATTCCTTACTCAAATGCACGTGCTATTGAAAATTCAGGCTTGTAGATTTTGTATTCTGGCGGAATTCAAAAGATGAAAGAACTCTGTTTTTTCGTATTCGATTAACTGTAAATGCTTCAGACTTCGTATACTTCGCATTTATGTACATCTGCACAGATGTCATTACTTTTTTAAGCAGGTTGGCCAGCAAGGCACAAGAAAAAGAAGAAGCAGAAGAACATTAGCCCGACTAAACCATTGGGGAAAACCATTGGTTTCCGGACCTATATTCATTACGATTATTCGCTGGTTTCACTATCCTCCATGAGCCTTTCTTTTGTACTTGTGTCAAGATGACGAAAGTCATGGTATAGCAATATGCACATATACAGACGGCGGTGGTATCTCGTACACAAGACATAAAAGGGTCGTGCATTGGCGGAGCAGTCACTTGCGCAGAGGTGATTCATGTGAAAAGGTTTCCTAAGTCATAATGGCCACACTACTTTGAACGCAGAATTGCAGTTGGAGATACACGCATGGGATATTCCATTTCGGAAATCGTCAGGAAATTTTCCGAGATCCGCAGACTGAAGAGTGTGCCGAAAATACCAAATCTCAAGCATTACCTTTCACTACGGACAACACAGTGGGCGACGGCATGCACTCTACGACCGAGAGAGCAGCGGCGTTTGAATTGTAAGTGCTAACAGAGTAGCACACGAGACTCAGAGGGCCATAGACACGGGTTCACAGGTAGATGCCGTGTTTCTTGACTTCCGCAAGGCGTTCGATACAGTTCCCCACAGTCGTTTAATGAACAAAGTAAGAGCATATGGACTATCAGACCAATTGTGTGATTGGATTGAGGAGTTCCTAGATAACAGGACGCAGCATGTCATTCTCAATGGAGAGAAGTCTTCCGAAGTAAGAGTGATTTCAGGTGTGCCGCAGGGGAGTGTCATAGGACCGTTGCTATTCACAGTATACATAAATGACCTTGTGGGTGACATCGGAAGTTCACTGAGGCTTTTTGCGGATGATGCTGTGGTGTATCGAGAGGTTGTAACAATGGAAGATTGTACTGAAATGCAGGAGGATCTGCAGCGAATGGACGCATGGTGCAGGGAATGGCAATTGAATCTCAATGTAGACAAATGTAATGTGCTGCGAATACACAGAAAGATAGATCCTTTATCATTTAGCTACAAAATAGCAGGTCAGCAACTGGAAGCAGTTAATATCATAAATTATCTGGGAGTACGCATTAGGAGTGATTTAAAATGGAATGATCATACAATGTTGATCGTCGGTAAAGCAGATGCCAGACTGAGATTCATTGGAAGAATCCTAAGGAAATGCAATCCGAAAACAAAGGAAGTAGGTTACAGTACGCTTGTTCGCCCACTGCTTGAATACTGCTCAGCAGTGTGGGATCCGTACCAGATAGGGTTGATACACTCCTGGAAATGGAAAAAAGAACACATTGACACCGGTGTGTCAGACCCACCATACTTGCTCCGGACACTGCGAGAGGGCTGTACAAGCAATGATCACACGCACGGCACAGCGGACACACCAGGAACCGCGGTGTTGGCCGTCGAATGGCGCTAGCTGCGCAGCATTTGTGCACCGCCGCCGTCAGCGTCAGCCAGTTTGCCGTGGCATACGGAGCTCCATCGCAGTCTTTAACACTGGTAGCATGCCGCGATAGCGTGGACGTGAACCGTATGTGCAGTTGACGGACTTTGAGCGAGGGCGTATAGTGGGCATGCGGGAGGCCGGGTGGACGTACCGCCGAATTGCTCAACACGTGGGGCGTGAGGTCTCCACAGTACATCGATGTTGTCGCCAGTGGTCGGCGGAAGGTGCACGTGCCCGTCGACCTGGGACCGGACCGCAGCGACGCACGGATGCACGCCGAGACCGTAGGATCCTACGCAGTGCCGTAGGGGACCGCACCGCCACTTCCCAGCAAATTAGGGACACTGTTGCTCCTGGGGTATCGGCGAGGACCATTCGCAACCGTCTCCATGAAGCTGGGCTACGGTCCCGCACACCGTTAGGCCGTCTTCCGCTCACGCCCCAACATCGTGCAGCCCGCCTCCAGTGGTGTCGCGACAGGCGTGAATGGAGGGACGAATGGAGACGTGTCGTCTTCAGCGATGAGAGTCGCTTCTACCTTGGTGCCAATGATGGTCGTATGCGTGTTTGGCGCCGTGCAGGTGAGCGCCACAATCAGGACTGCATACGACCGAGGCACACAGGGCCAACACCCGGCATCATGGTGTGGGGAGCGATCTCCTACACTGGCCGTACACCACTGGTGATCGTCGAGGGGACGATGAATAGTGCACGGTACATCCAAACCGTCATCGAACCCATCGTTCTACCATTCCTAGACCGGCAAGGGAACTTGCTGTTCCAACAGGACAATGCACGTCCGCATGTATCCCGTGCCACCCAACGTGCTCTAGAAGGTGTAAGTCAACTACCCTGGCCAGCAAGATCTCCGGATCTGTCCCCCATTGAGCAGGTTTGGGACTGGATGAAGCGTCGTCTCACGCGGTCTGCACGTCCAGCACGAACGCTGGTCCAACTGAGGCGCCAGGTGGAAATGGCATGGCAAGCCGTTCCACAGGACTACATCCAGCATCTCTACGATCGTCTCCATGGGAGAATAGCAGCCTGCATTGCTGCGAAAGGTGGATATACACTGTACTAGTGCCGACACTGTGCATGCTCTGTTGCATGTGTCTATGTGCCTGTGGTTCTGTCAGTGTGATCATGTAATGTATCTGACCCCAGGAATGTGTCAATAAAGTTTCCCCTTCCTGGGACAATGAATTCACGGTGTTCTTATTTCAATTTCCAGGAGTGTAGAAGATATAGAGAAGATCCAACGGAGAGCAGCGCGCTTCGTTACAGGATCATTTAGTAATCGCGAAAGCGTTACGGAGATGATAGATAAACTCCAGTGGAAGACTCTGCAGGAGAAACGCTCAGTAGCTCGGTACGGGCTTTTGTCAAAGTTTCGAGAACATACCTTCACCGAAGAGTCAAGCAGTATATTGCTCCCTCCTACGTATATCTCGCGAAGAGACCATGAGGATAAAATCAGAGAGATTAGAGCCCACACAGAGGCATACCGACAATCGTTCTTTCCACGAACAATACGAGACTTGAATAGAAGGGAGAACCGATAGAGGTACTCAAGGTACCCTCCGCCACACACCGTCAGGTGGCTTGCGGAGTATGGGTGTAGATGTAGATGTAGATGTAGATGTGAAATAACCGTAGTAAGCAATGCGGGACGTACAACGAACGTATCTATTAGGACAGTGCGACGAAATGTCGCGTTAGTGGGCTGTGGCAGCAGTCGGCCGACACGAGTGCCTTCGTTAAGAGCACGACACCGTCTGCAGCGCCTCTCCTAGGTTCGTGAGCATATCGTTTGGAACCTAGATGACTGGAAAACCGAGGCCTGGTCGGATTTGTCCCGATTTCAGTGGCTATGAGCTGATGATAGAGTTCGAGTGCGTCAGAAAGCCCAGGAAGCCATGGACGCAAGTTGTCAACAAGGCCCTGTGAAAGCTGGTGGTGGCTCCATAAAGGTGTGGGCTGTTTTTACATGAAAAGGTCTGGATACTGCGGTCCAACTGAACAGATCACTGACTGCAAATGGTTATGTTTGGATACTTGGAGACCATTTGCAGCCATTCAAGGACTTCACGTACCGAAATAAATGGCTCTGAGCACTATGGGACTTAACATCTATGGTCATCAGTCCCCTAGAACTTAGAACTACTTAAACCTAACTAACCTAAGGACAGCACACAACACCCAGTCATCACGACCGAAATAAAAATGGAGATTTGTGTGTGTGTGTGTTTTTAGGTTTTCGGGCGCTAAACAGATGGAGATTTCGTGGATGATATAGCGCTATGTCACCGGACCACAACTGTTCGCTATTGGTTTTGAAGGACATTCTGGACAATTCGTGCGAATCATTTGGTCAGCCATATCGCCCGACGTGAAAGCTCTCGCGCATTTATGGGGCATAATCGACAGGTCACTTCATGCACAAAATCTTGCATCGGTAAGAGTTCTATATCTACCTACATCTACATGGATACTCTGCAAATAACATTCAAGTGCCTGGCAGAGGGTTCATCGAACCAGCTTCACAATTCTCTATTATTCCAATCTCGTATAGCGCACGGAGTGAATGAACACCTATATCTTTCCGTACGAGCTCTGATTTCCTTTATTTGATCGTGGCGATCTTTCCTCCCTTTGTAGGTCGGTGTCAACAAAATATTTTCGGATTCGGAGGAGAAAGTTGGTGACAGGAATTTCGTGAGAAGATTCCGTCGCAACGAAAAACGCCTTTCTTTTAATAATTTCCAGCCCACATACTGTATCATTTCTGTGACACTCTCTCCCATATTTCGCGATAATACAAAACGTGCTGTCTTTCTTGGAACTTTTTCGATGTACTCCGCCAGTCCTAACTGTTACATTTTCTAAGTGTCCTGCCAATAAAATGCGGTCTTTGGTTAGCCTTCCCCACAACATTTTCTATGGGTTCCTTCCAATTTAAGTTGTTCGTAATTGTAATACCTAGGTATTTAGTTGAATTTACGGCTTTTAGATTAATTTATCGTGCAACCGAAATTTAACGAGTTCCTTTTAGCACTCATGTCGATGACCTCATACTTTTCGTTATTTAGGGTCAAACTGCCACTTTTCGCGCCATTCAGATATCTTTTCTAAGTCGTTTTGCAGTTTATTTTGATCTTCTGATGACTTTAGTAGTCGATAAACGACAGTCATCTGCAAACAACCTAAGACGGCTGCTCAGATTGTCTCCAAAATCGTTTATATAGATAAGGAACAGCAAAGTGCCTATAACACTACCTTGGGGAACGCCAGAAATCACTTCTGTTGCACTCGATGACTTTCCGTCGATTACTACCAACTGTAACATCTCTGACAGGAAATCAAAAATCAAGTCACATAACTGAGACGATATTCCATAAGCACGCAATTTCAATCTGAGTCGCTTGTGTGGTACAGTGTCAAAAGCCTTACGGAAATCCAGAAATGCGGAATCGATATGAAATCCCTTGTCAATAACACTGAGCACTTCATGCGAATAAAGAGCCAGTTGTGTTTCACAGGAACGATGTTTCCTAAATCCATATTGACTGTGTGTCAATAGACCGTTTTCTTCGAGGTAATTCATAATGTTCGAACACAATATATGTTCTAAAATCCTGCTGCACATCAACGTTAACGATATGGGCCTGTAGTTTAGTGGATTACTCCTACCACCTTTCTTGAATATTGGTGTGACCTGTGCAACTTTCGTCTTTTGGTACGGATCTTTCGTCGAGCGAACGATTGTAGATTATGGATGGCTATGGAGGCAATACTGATCTGACGATTTATCTTAGAAGAAAGATTAAGGAAAGGCAAACCTACGTTTCTAGCATTTGTAGACAGTGTTGACTGGAATACTCTCTTTCAAATTCTAAAGGTGGCAGGGGTAAAATACAGGGAACGAAAGGCTATTTACAATTTGTACAGAAACCAGATGGCAGTTATAAGAGTCGAGGAACATGAAAGGGAAGCAGTGGTTGGGAAAGGAGTCAGACAGGGTTGTAGCCTCTCCCCGATGTTATTCAGTCTGTATATTCAGCAAGCAGTAAAGGAAACAAAAGAAAAATTCGAAGTAGGTATTAAAATCCATGGAGAATAAATAAAAACTTTGAGTTTCGCCGATGACATTGTAATTCTGTCAGAGACAGCAAAGAACTTGGAAGAGCAGTTGAACGGAATGGACAATGTCTTGAAAGGTGGATATAAGATGAACATCAACAAAAGCAAAAGGAGGACAATGGAATGTAGTCGAATTAAGTCGGGTGATGCTGAGGGAATTAGATTAGGAAATGAGACACTTAACGTAGTAAAGGAGTTTTGCTATTTGGGGACCAAAGTAACCGATGATGGTCGAAGTAGAGAGGATATAAAATGTAGACTGGCAATGGTAAGGAAAGCGTTTCTGAAGAAGAGAAATTTGTTAACATCGAGTATAGACTTAAGTGTCAGGAAGTCGTTTCTGAAAGTATTTGTATGGAATGTAGTCATGTATGAAAGTGAAACATGGACGATAAATAGTTTGGACAAGAAGAGAATAGAGGCTTTCGAAATGCGGTGCTACAGAAGAATGCTGAAGATAAGGTGGGTAGATCACGTAACTAATGAGGAGGTATTGAATAGAATTGGGGAGAAGAAGAGTTTGTGGCACAACTTGACAAGAAGAAGAGACCGGTTGGTAGGACATGTTCTGAGGCCTCAAGGGATCACAAATTTAGCATTGGAGGGCAGTGTGGAAGGTAAAAATTGTAGAGGGAGAGCAAAAGATGAATACACTAAGCAGATTCAGAAGGATGTAGGTTGCAGTAGGTACTGGGCGATGAAGAAGCTTGCACAGGATAGAGTAGCATGGAGAGCTGCATCAAACTAGTCTCAGGACTGAAGACCACAACAACGACAACATGAAGGCAGCACGGCTGAATCTTTCTGCAGGGGACTTCCGACGAGTTTTTGAATCCGTGCCAAGAGCTGCTGCATTTCGCTGGGCAAAAGGAGATGTGACACGATATTAAGAATTGTCCCATGAATTTTGTCCCCTCAGTGTATACGTGATGTGTCGGGTGAGCTACGCAGGTTTACGGCGAGGGCGTTGCTCCTGACGCCTCACGGGCTGACGGGGAGAGAAGGGAGGAGGGACTGCGCGATCCTGCCGCAGTAGCGACAGGATGTTTGTCTGCAAACGACCGCCGGGTGCGGGAAGGGGTGGCAGCCCTGTCCGAGCGAGATCGCGCCCCCGCCGCTGCCACAGGGACTGCCTAGTGCCCATTGACTTACAATCGCCGGCCGTCGAGCCTGGCATGCATTATGTATCGGGGACGAGAAAGCTCTCGCACGCAGTCCGCGGCTGTCCCATCCGGCGCCGGACGGCTGCCGCACCGCTTATTCCGCCGCAGTGGATTGCGGACCGGAGGGACACGTCCACCTCCTGCTAATCTGCGAGACGTAGCGCCGCCGACAATAAGCGTAATGCGTCACGGCCGCACAATGCGTGCCTAATCCCGGCAAGTTATCACCGCTGCGCAACAGCGGAACACTCGGACGGCGCTCTCCGGGGACAAGCTGGTGACGTCTGCTATGTGACGTCAGCAGTACTCCGAGGTGCGGCGCTCCCACCTGCCACGAGATCAGTAGCCGCGGCTGCGTAGCAGCGATCCTCTCCCACATAGCCTGCTGCACGTGAGGGTCAGTAAACGGAAAACAGTGAACACTAAGTTTTAAAGTTCCTTTCTGCACCTTCACTCACAGTTACTATAGTCCGATTAAAACACTTCACGGCCTGGTTTCCTCAAATCAGAGCGCTTGATGTCACGCCTGAACCGTTTGTCTTTGCCAAACTGCGACAATAACCGATCAGTTTGGATCACGAATCCTGGGTATAGCCCGTTATTTCGTGTTTCATCACACATGATAACCACAAAACACACACACACACAACAATGTTAACGATATACACTCATTTCAACAGCATTAAACAAACACCACTGCATCCTTCCATTCTAGACGCGATTCAGCGTTGCATATAGAGTTATTATAAACACAGAGGTCGGGTTACATCAAAAAACTTTCGCACGAGTGACGCCAAATTTTTGAAGGCTGCAATTAATCGTTGCTACTGGAATGTCAGAATCAGATTTTAGTGTCGTAGCTCATCTATTAACACATTAGACTGTCATGAAAAAGATCGTAGGTTCGAAACGAGAATTACAGCGATTTTTTTAATTTTTAAATCTAATCAAAAGACTTCCATTATAATTTTTTTTCAGTTAATGGATTTGAATGTAATTCTTTTTAGTTCCTAATACTTTGCTGCGTCATTTTCATTACGGTATTGGATTTTCTAACTGCCCGACTTTTACTTCCTAACATTCCTTTTTTCTTCATTTAGAACATGCAAGTATCATCTGTAATCTGCCCGCCCGCTTAGCCGTGCAACCTTCCGTGCGGGAAGGCGTTCCGGTCCCCGGCACGAATCCGCCCGGCGAATTAGTGTCGAGGTCCGGTGTGCCGGCCAGCCTGTGGATGGTTTTTAAGGCGGTTTTCCATCTGCCTCGGCGAATGCGGCCTTCTTCCCCTTATTCCGCCTCAGTTACACTATGTCGGCGATTGCTGCGTAAACACTTTCTCCACGTACGCGTACGCCATAATTATTCTACCACGCCAACGTTTGGGGTTACACTCGTTTGGAAAGAGACGTTCCCGGAGGGGTGGAGGGGGGAGGGGGGGAGAGTGGAGGTCCACTGGGCGCCGAACCGCACAATAACCCTGGGTTCGGTGAGGGGCGGCGGTGGGGTGAGTGGACCTCTGTAGCCTATTGTGGGGTTGTGTACCACTGAGGGCTACGGCGGGGACGCAGCCTCCCCGTCATTTCTGGATCCCTAGTTCCATACAATACAATACAATCGTCTCTAATCTACCAAGTACCAGCTTGGACTGCTTCGCAGCAGTTCGTGAAGCCTGTGTGAGGATAGTTTCAGGTAATCAATGAATGATGGCAAGAAATTACAGTTTAGTTTTTAGTGCTGAAACTGTTCCTTTTTTTTTTTTTTTGGTCTTTCGTTTGCTCTTAAATGTTAGTTTCAATCGCCGTAAACAAGACAATCGTGATTTTAGTTCTGCTGATGATTGTTGGCCACCGTTTTCTAGGATACATTACACTTCATGAGGTTGTAATTAGGTTAGGGTTACGAAACGCGTCCTCTCGCTGTTGAGTCATGGGCCACTTGAAATCAACTGTCGGCAGGGCATCTCACATGTCCGTCATACATGGCGGCGGCCGCTTGCAACATTGCTTCGTTTCACATAAACAGCATTTGTCAAGGGATCGGCCGTGTTTGTGTGTCACCTATAACCGGGCGCTAGCTGTCGACCGATGTGGCCACATTGTAGCAGCAAGTGACACACGTCAACTATCAAGTAATTTTAATCGGACTATAGACTGGACGGTAGGGACCACGAAGCTTGTGCACAGTATCGAGATGCGCCGCTGACGTCACAGATGACCCTGCCACCACTCAGCAGCCCACCAACGACATAACCTGTTGTGTTCTCATCGCGTTAATGAGTCGACCGCGGACTTTTAGGTTAAAACCTATTCTTTTCCTGAGTTCCCAGTTGAAAATAAACTTGTTATTAGGCGTTTTATGTCTAATTAAACTCGAAACCGTTAATTTCATAAAGTATGTCCCATAAAAAACACAGTTTTTAATTGAGCACTACTTTCTGTTCGTTAGTTTGCTAGACCTGAAATTTAAGCGGCTGACGAGTGTTGATATTGTGATTACCTACTGTTTGTTATCTGGCACTGTGCGCATTGTTATCAGCTAACATGGATACACGATGGATCAACGCATACAGGTTTTGAAAGTGCATTTGAAGCACAGTGAAAGATACGCAGAGAACATTCCAAGACTTCGTGTACTTTTTGGTAGGCGAAATGAGCAGAGACTGGTAAGGAAATCTGAAGATACTGGATCGATGGTGAACACCAAATCGACTGGACGTCCTCGTTCTCGTGGATCGGTAGAAGTGTGTGCTTCTCGTCAATGAGAGCTTCGCTACGAGTCCAGTGAAGCAGACTCGCTTCCGTTCTCAATAGTTGACCATTCCGAGAAACAGTTTGCATTGAGTTTTAACAAAAAAATATCAATTTCCATCCTTGTATGTTCGGACAGACACAAGAGCTCAAGAGCTAAAGCCGATGAACAATGTAAAGAGTCAGTCATTTGCCGATTGGGTATTCACAGAACAAGAGTAGAATAACATAATGTTAATTGCCGAGGCATACTTCCAGCTTAATAGTTATGTGAAGCCGGCCGGTGTGACCGAACGGTTCTAGGCGTTTCAGTCTGCAACCGCGCGACCGCTACGGTAGCAGGTTCGAATCGTGCCTCGGGCATGGATGTGTGTTCTTAGGTTAGTTAGGTTTAAGTAGTTCTACGTTCTAGGAGACTGATGACCTCTGATGTTAAGTCCCATAGTGCTCAGAGCCATTTGAACCAAGTTATGTGAATAAACAAAATTGCCGGATTTGGGGCCCAGAGAAGCCTCGCATGGTCCATGAGAAGTGTCTTTATCCAGAACGAATCACTGTTCGGCGCGGAATATGGGCTGGTGGACTAACTGGACCATACTGTTTTGAGACTGACTGGAAAAACAGTGACAGTGACTGTAAACATTATGGCCATAGGATTATACTCTTTTTACGCCAGCAATTGCAAGAACTGAAGTGGAACACATGTGGTTCCAATAGGGTGGGGCAGCCTACCGAACTGCCGTTGAAATAACAAGGTTGGTGAGAGAATAATTCGCTGCTCGTCCCATCTCCCTCAGCGTCGATCAGAACTGGGCACCGAGGTCGTGTGATTTGACACGATGTAATTTTTTTTGTGGGTTTATGTTAACAATCCACGAACAAGGCCTCAACGCAAGGCAGAAATTAGATATCATGGGTCAAATTCAAGGGGAACTTTGCTCTAGAGTCGTCAAAAATTTCGTCCAGAGAATGGATGTGTGCAGACGAAGCCGCGGAGGGAAATTGCATGATGTTTTGTTTCAAGTTCAACGGCACTCTTTTTGTCATGTTGATTAATCGGGTTTCTGCCGGTTATTCGCGTGTTTCCTGCACGATACTTCAACTGCGTGGATGGACGACTCCGGTATTTATGCCTACGTTGTGCTAGGCGTTCCCTCTGCGGTCCGCGCAACATCCGGCGCTCTGTCCATGGTGTGCTCCGACCAATAGCAACGGCCGTAGCGTTTTATTCTAGTCGTGGCTGTTCCGAGCGCTGAGTGTGTACTTAGTGGTTATTATCCGTTGTCAATATAGAGCTGAATTAAGTTCTGAATGGCGTCCAAGCTGTGCTAGACGTTTTATCTTCCGATTGTCGTCATTTGAGTCCTTCTGTGAAGCGGGACGTTCTGTTACCGTGGTGTGCCGTGTTAGGCGTTCCGTCTCAAGTTCTTGTCCCCCAAGAACGGCTGCAGAGTTATTTTCAGACAGATTGTGTTCATATCGTCGTTCTTGGTGCATGTCGACAGGCTGTAATACGTCTCCGC
This sequence comes from Schistocerca serialis cubense, assembly GCF_023864345.2. Taxonomy (NCBI): domain Eukaryota; kingdom Metazoa; phylum Arthropoda; class Insecta; order Orthoptera; family Acrididae; genus Schistocerca; species Schistocerca serialis. The sequence continues at coordinate 219,382,335 of NC_064639.1, read as the reverse complement.
AGGGTTTCTCACAAGTGCTTGGTGGGATTTAAGTTGGGGAACCGGGCAGACCAGTCCATTTGCCGAATATCCTCTCATTCCAAATGCTACTCAATATGCGCCGTTCGATGCGGACGCGCATTGTCGTGCATACAAATGGAGTCAGAGCCGAAAAGACGCACACGGGCAGGGAGCACTGTGACACAGTAACTTTGACCGGTAAGTGTACTGCATTCAAAGATTTTGACGTCGGTACGCCCTTGCAATATTATGCTTCACCACATGATAGTACCTGGACTTGCAAAACGATCATGTCGACAGTATTCATTGGTGCATTACTTGTTCCTACCTTTCGCCATATTTGGACACTTAGACTGTATCTGCTGTCATAGGAGAAGAGCATGCGACCCCAACCTCGTTGGTCCAGTCACTACGCTCTTGGCACCATCACAAATGGTACCGCCGATGTGCGGGTGTCAACGGTTCACAACGTATCGGTCGTCGGGGAAGGAGACCACTCCCATGCAGTCCGTGTACCACTGTGGTACGCGGGACTGCTTGCCTTGCAATTCTGTTAAATGTAGTTGCAAGTTCATCCGCTTTTTAACATGGAACCCTTCTTGCTGTTGCACGATGTAGAGTTCATCTTCTGCTGTAACAGACCGTGGTCGATCACCTCCACTCCATCGGGCAGCAGTGCCTGTGGATCGGAATGCTCCCCATGCACGTGAAACAAAGCAGTGAGCAATACCGAGCTTCTGGGCTACAATCGCTATACTTCGTCCCCTTTTAGCTTCCCGATTGTTTTCACCCGTGTGAAGTCATCTAAATGTTGTCATCAAAGTTTTCTAAGTATGGTAACGTCTCATATTGTAAGAAACTATACTGGAGCAAACCAACATTTTGGCCACGGTTATAGTCTAATGAAGTAACATAGGTTATTTGTCACTAAGAGAGTTGGCAAACCATGTTATTCTACATGTGTAACCTAAAAGGACGAAACACTGTTTTCTGCAGAATAGTTTTTACATTATGACGCGGGACCATACTCACAAAAGTGTCAAATAACCCTGGCCACAGTAGCCCACGCAGTTACATCCAAATGTTGCCTCCAGGCCATATTGCAACGAAGAACACCACCACACTACCCTGTAGCTGGTTACTAGTCGACACAGTCTGTCTTTTCCCGCTCCTTCAACTGCCTCATGCGGTGACGTCAGCACATCTGCGCTTGATACCTAGTGTAGTAACCGCAATTCACCGTACGGCGTTTGGAGGAGGGTCCATAATATAACAATATCATTTTCTCCTTCAAAATATTTCCACTCGCAGACATTATGTTGGGATAAAAACTGTAGGTAATCACTGTGCTGTTGTGGTCTTCAGTCCAAAGACTGGTTTGATGCGGTTCTCAACGCTACTGAAACGTGTGTAAGTAGTGATGGGAACAACCGAATGAAAACAATGGATTTAGTTGGTTGTCGGAAAAGAATCGACTTATTTGGTTGTATCTTTACATACTGGTTGAATAATTCACTCATTTCTTTCGAGTGAAACCGGTCTATGGAAGCTACCTTATCAAAACCATCGATCCCACCCGGTTCATTCAGTTCTAAGTGGAAACATTCGTTGGTTTTCCCTTTGATAAATCCCATTATTGTTGACTGCACTCAGTTGTCGCATGTCGTCACTGTTACTGACGCTTAAATAGTTTCTTTTTATTGCGTGGCAGCAGGTAGCTTTATTTTTGATTTCACTTTACATTTATGAATAGGCTTTCTCTTAATAATGAATTTTATGTGTGGATCAGAATTCGCAAAAGCTCAGTGGCGTACGAATGGAGAAAATCATAGGACTGGATCAAATGTGACCCTCAAGATAAAGTCGATGCGATACACCGGGATTCATATTATGAAACTACACGCATGAAAAAAAAGTTCTGCATCACTCCACTTCCCAGAAGTCTTGAAGATAGACGTTGACTGTGGACACTGTATCACAGACACAGTCCATTTGACTGTTCAGAGATGTCACTAAACTCGCCCAAAGATGTAAACAACCATGCATGAGCAGCGCCTATTAAACGGAGGGGGTCCGACAGCCGTTCCAGTCATTTCACCAGAAACGAGATACACGGCTCGTGTTGTCTGTAGTTCAATCATGCCTAGACGGTCAATACCGCGGTTCGATCGCGTCCGCATTGTTACTCTGCGCCAAAAAGGGCTCTCAACAAGGGAAGTGTCCAGGCGTCTCGGAGTGAACCACAGCGATGTTGTCCGGACATGAAGGAGATACAGAGAAACAATCGATGACATGCCTCGCTCAAGCCGCCCAAGGGCTACTCCTGCAGTTAGGCACACTGTCCAGCGAGTGCAGCAAGGTGGAGATTCCCTGCTGTTTTGGGGTGGCATTATGTGGGGCCGATGTACGCCGCTGGTGGTGATGGAAGGCACCGTAACAGCTGTGCGATACATGAATGCCATCCTCCGACCGATAGTGCAACTATATCGGCAGCATATTGGCTACGCATACGCCTTCATTGACGACAATTCGCGTCCCAATCGTACACATCTTGTGAATGACTTCCTTCAGGTTAACGACATCAAATGTTTCAAATGGCTCTGAGCACTATGAGACTTAACTTCTGAGGTCATCAGTCCCCTATAACTTAGAACTACTTAAACCTAACTAACCTAAGGACATCACACAAATCCATGCCCGAGGCAGGATTCGAACCTACGATCATAGCGGTCGAGCGATTCCAGACTGTAGCGCCTAGAACCGCTCAGCCACTCCGGCCGGCCGTTAACGACATAGCTCGACTAGAGTGACCAGCATGTTCTCCAGACATGAACCCTGTCGAACAGGGCTGTGATAGATTAAAAGGGCTGTTTATGGACGACGTGACCCACCAACCACTCTGAGGGATTTACACCGAATCGCCGTTGAGGAGACGGACAATCTGGACCTACCTTACCTTGAAGAACTTGTGGATAGTATGCCACGACGAATACAGGCATGCATCAATGCAAGAGGACTTGCTACGTGGTACAACATAAAAAGTGTGGTTTTCATGAGCAGTAAAAAGGGCAGAACTGATGTTTATGTTGATCTCTATTCCAATTTTCTGTACAGATTCCGGAACTCTCGAAACCGAGGGGATGCGAAAGTTTTTTTTTTTAATGTGTGTATATTAATTATGCTCAAGTGACAGAAGTCATGGACAACCTCCCATCCTTTGGCCCGACGTAGTGCAGGAACTCCACGTGGCGTGGACTCAACAAGTCGTTGCAAGTCCGCTGCAGAAATATTGAACCACGCTGCCTCTATAGCTGTCCATAATTGCAAAAGTGTTGTTCGTGTAGGATTTTATGCAAGAACTGACCTCTTCATTATGCTCCATAAAGGTTCGATAGGATTCATATTGGGCGATCTCAGTGGCCACATCATTCTCTCCAACTGCCCAGAATGTTCTTCAAACCAATCGCAAACCAATGTGGCAAGGTGACATGGTGCATTGTCATCCATAAAAATTCCATCGTTGTTTGGGAACATGGAGTCCATGAATGGCCGCAAATGATCTCCAAGTAGCCGAATACCCAGGCGACCCAGTCCATTCTATGTCAACACAACTCGCAAAATTATAGAGCTTCCACCAACTTGCACAGTGTCTTGTTAGATATACGGCTTCGCGGCGTCTGCGCCGTACTCGAAACCTACAGTCACCTCTTACCAACTGAAATTGGGGTTCATGCGGCCAGGCCACGGTTTTCCAGTCGTCGTTGGTCCCATCTAATCAATACGAGCCCAGGAGAAGTGTTGCAAGCGATGTTGTGCTTTCAACAAAGGCATTCGGGTCGGCCGTCTGCCAAATTTCGGCGCACTGTCCTAACGGATACGATCGCCGTCCCATACTGATTTCTGCGGTTCTTTCACGCAGTGTTACTTGTCTGTTAGCAGTGACAACTCTACGCAAACGCCTCTGCTCTCGGTCGTGAAGTGAGGGCCGTCGACCACAGCGTTGTTCGAAGTTGGCGGTACTGCCTGAAAGGTGGTATTCTCGGCACACTCACGACACTGTGGATCTCGGAATACTGAATTCCCTAACGATCTTCGAAATGGAATGTCCCATGCGCAAGCCAGTATTAGACTTTCTTCCCGTTTAACGCTCCATTTTCTTATAATTAAACAACATTCCTCATAACCTTCAAATGTCCAACTTTCAATAAATCTTCACATCATGAATTTAGATCATCATATAAAAATGATTTACAAAAATACCATACTTATACAAAAGTGTGTGACTACACCCCAAACAAAATCCCATGCGTATAGCTACAAATACCATTTTGCATTAATTCCCGCCGTGCGGCCATAGTCACGCCAGAAACCGTATTATAAGAATCACCTGAGTACAAATGACAGCTCCACCAAATGCACCGCTCAGTTACACCTTGTGTACGCGATACTACCGCCATACTATGGTTTTTGTGTACGAGACGAAATGCAGTCAGATTTACCACTAAACCATAAATTCATGCAGCACCAAAGCAGTTCAATTGGAAAGCAACACTTGCTGCAGAAATTTCCGCGTTCTACCGTGTCGCTATTTCATTCAGCTGGCCATTATCTGATTTTATTTAAATGGTTACAAAATGAGGCCTTGGATAGCCAAGGGAGTGAATACCGATGCAGACGACCAAGGGGATGAATGTTCTGAACAGGCTGAACCAGTCTCCAGGGAATCATTATTCTCATCTAGTGTGGAGCATCCTTCTGTTAACATGATACTAAGTTTGTATGCTTAAGTTCTTTGTTTGATTCATACGTCAGGTAACCATTTTTAGCAAGCAATAACAGATCCTCTTCACCCCTGGTAACGACGTACGGTTGCACTATGGTTCGAAATCCAAATTAAGCACTATGTCCCTTCGTTACCCACGGTATATGTTGGACCAAGACGAAGGCGAAGTCGCGGAAAGTTGAAACTATGTCACCAATGAGCTTTCTTTCACCAGAAATTTTATTTGATTAATGAGTCAACCGTCGTGTAAGGTTACAGTGCATCTATTTATTAGTAAATTTGAACTTCAGATGTTGAAAATATTGTTGTTAGATTAGGATTCGAACTCAGATCTCGTTTTTCCCGTGATTGGACCCCTTTGCGACGATAAAAATCCGGCTTTTCGTTACGATTCCAAAATCCTCGAGTCTCCAAGAAAGTGAGGTTTCTGGGTTCGAATCCTGGTGAGGCACAAAAAGTTTCATCGTGTCATTTTATTTTGTAGCATATTCACACAAAACTATAAGTGGGAAAAATTACAATTTAATGTCTCTTCGTGCGTTTTCACATAAAAATTGGTGGCGCTTTCGACTGCCCAGACGGAGAACATTTCGTCATTTTACTTCCTGCTCAGACATTTGCACATCTCAGTACTGTTGAAATAAACCGATACATTACTTCTATTCGTGGGTAGAAAATACAACGATAGTTTCTAGGTTCGAAGAATCCGAGTAAAGCAAAACTTTGTCGTCCTGTCATATTAGTTTCTATCATTTCTGGATTTCCGGAAAGCTTTTGACACCGTTCCTCACAAGCGACTTCTAATAAAGCTGCGGGCCTATGGGGTATCGTCTCAGTTGTGCGATTGGATTCGTGATTTCCTGTCAGGAAGGTCGCAGTTCGTAGTAATAGACGGCAAATCATCGAGTAAAACTGAAGTGATATCAGGTGTTCCCCAGGGAAGCGTCCTGGGACCTCTGCTGTTCCTGTCCTATATAAATGACCTGGGTGACAATCTGAGCAGTTCTCTTAGCTTGTTCGCAGATGGTGCTGTAATTTACCGTCTAGTAAGGTCATCCGAAGACCAGTATCAGTTGCAAAGCGATTTAGAAAAGATTGCTGTATGGTGTGGCAGGTGGCAGTTGACGCTAAATAACGAAAAGTGTGAGATGATCCACATGAGTTCCAAAAGAAGACCGTTGGACTTCGATTACTCGATAAATAGTACAATTCTCAAGGCTGTCAATTCAAACAAGTACCTGGGTGTTAAAATCACGGACAACTTCAGTTGGAAAGACCACATAGATAATATTGTGGGGAAGGCGAGCCAAAGGTTGCGTTTCATTGGCAGGACACTTAGAAGATGCAACAAGTCCACTAAAGAGACAGCTTACACTACACTCGTTCGTCCTCTGTTAGAATATTGCTGCGCGGTGTGGGATCCTTACCAGGTGGGATTGACGGAGGACATCGAAAGGGTGCAAAAAAGGGCAGCTCGTTTTTTATTATCACGTAATAGGGGAGAGAGTGTGGCAGAGATGATACGCGATTTGGGATGGAAGTCATTAAAGCAAAGACGTTTTTCGTCGCGGCGAGATCTATTTACGAAATTTCAGTCACCAACTTTCTCTTCCGAATGCGAAAATATTTTGTCGAGCCCAACCTACATAGGTAGGAATGATCATCAAAATAAAATAAGAGAAATCAGAGCTCGAACAGAAAGGTTTAGGTGTTCGTTTTTCCCGCGCGCTGTTCGGGAGTGGAATGGTAGAGAGATAGTATGATTGTGGTTCGATGAACCCTCTGCCAAGCACTTAAATGTGAATTGCGGAGTAGTCATGTAGATGTAGATGTAGATCTCACTACTGGTGAAAAATTTCGATATCTAACATCCGATTAGGTGCTGGGTTAAAATCCTCATCCAACACAAAACCTACACCACGTCATTTCAGATTTAAACATGCACACACATTTTACTTGTCATTAAAACCAAATTTAAGTTTAGACCTGAGTTTCTCCTGGCGCATACAATTTTCCAACTACTTACGGGAATTCAGCCAGGTAAAATTTACAGCGACCGCCGATATTTCGGTGGGGTTGTGCCTTGAAAATGGCGGGGTGTATATCGGCGGCCGCTGTAAATTTTACCTGGCTGAATTCCCGTAATTTGTTTGAAAATATTTAAGGTCATTTGTGGTTAGTTCAGAGGGGCAATAGTTACTTGGATGGGATCCCAAGTTCCAGTAGATTACAAAACGTTTAGTCGTGTAACTTCAGGTGGAGATTTGCTTTTTGAAATTTTGTTTATCGTCCTTAATACCGGTTGACAACTGACTAAGTGTGTGTCATCTCTAATAACGTGTTATCTTATATTTGTATTACCATGGTACTACTTTGCACCTGGACTGATAGTCATGCAGAACAGTTTCCTCTAGCAGTAACCATTTTGCGTAGTCAAACGACCGTACCGAAAAAAGAGCAGAGGATCAGCACAACAGTTAGCTTAAGTGGTTGAGTACAAATGAGGCGGAATGTAATTCAGGTCCCTGGCACACTTTCGAGCATGATGGTACACGTGTCCACAACTACATGTATCCTGTGAATTCTACTTTTTCCGGCGTTTCATTAAAGGTTCATCAAGTGAGCGCGAGAGTGCCACTGAGGTGCTCAGTCAACTCCTGTGGCACACGCTGCGGGAGAGGCGTTCTGCGTTACGGCGTGGTTTATTGCTGATGTTCCGAGATCACACGTTCCTAGAAGACTCACGCAATATATTGCTTCCTCCGAAGTATATCTCGCGAAAATGCCGTGAAGGTAAGGTTGGAGAGATTGGAGCTAACACGGAGGCACACCAGCAATCGTTCTTCCAGCGGACCATTCGCAACTGGGAGAGGAAAAGGGAGAAATGGCAGGGGTACTCCGCCACACACCGTAAGTGGAGTATAGATGGAGATGCAGATATAACATGAACGATTATTAGGAGACAAGAGTTTTAAGAAGAAATTATATCGCCAGGCCGTTGTGCAGTTCTGTCTGAGAGAATAAGTTAAAAGGAATTCTGAGGCAGATATCGTTCTACATTTTCCGGCTTTCGAGAGCTGCTGCTGTCCGCGTTAGGAGCTGACGCGCCACGGTGCTTCCGGGTATCATCTTTTTCCGGCTACACAATTCAGAGTTAGTAAAGACTACTTCCAACGAATTATGAATTCCCTTGGACTTAGGTGTTTTCTGCTTATGGCAAATTGTATAGGGCTTATCCCGAAACAGCGTAGATTAGTCTCATCCCTCCTGCCTCATATTCTGTGTCGAGTGTCGACATACCTGTACATTAGTAAGAACTTGGTTTCTCTGTTGAAGCCAGTGTCAGAATAGAGGGTGGTATGACGTACAAGAATTATCTCTCTCTTTCAAAATGTCAGTGGAAATGGTCCAGGTATCAGTAGGGACCTTGTAGGATTAATCACCCTGGCCCTGTCTTCGAATAACCTACGGTCATCGAGGACAATCTAAACAACAATTGTAAATTCCTCATTAGTATTCCATTCATCCACATCCGAGATCAACTGAAATTCTAAATTGGCGATGTTTCTTATATCCCGAGCTCCTTATTAGTATTAAAATTTGAGGTTCAGGTTATCGTACGACCCTATTTAATGCCTTGCTTCCGGCACTAGCTGCAGGGCAGGTTCACACATCCTTACACTAGACATTGTAATGTAACTGCCGACAATGTTGAATTAGCAGTGACGGTTTAACAGTCTAGTACGTTTGCATATTAAAACTTTATTATAGAAACTATGATAGTAGTTCTTACAAACCGTAGTCGAAGGTATGAATTTATAAGAATCAATAATAACTATTTATTCAGCCAGCCAGCCGAAACTGTGTATCTGTACGAATCAATTAAACTGTTTATTTTGTCAATCAGTCCCATATTAATGAACAGGGTATTGCAATGCAAAAGTAACTCAGCGGTTAGGACGCTATTCAATCAAATCCCATCAGATTCTTTCAAATGTTCCAATAAATCTCAATTATCACAAAAATGTCTGAGCAGGTTTCCCAAAATCATTCAAATGGTTCAAATGGCTCTGAGGACTATGTGACTTAACTTCTGAGGTCATCAGTCCCCTAGAACGTAGAACTACTTAAACGTAACTAACCTAAGGACATCACAAACATCCATGCCCGAGGCAGGATTCGAACCTGCGACCGTAGCGGTCGCGCGGTTCCAGACTGTAGCGCCTAGAACCGCTCGGCCACTCCGGCCGGCCCAAAATCAGTCAATTCCTGGACCCTAATGGGCCTTTACTCAGCGAAAGCTGTCACCAAAGTGATCTCAAATATATCCAAGTCCTCACTGCTGTATACGAGTAGTCAGAAGTGAAAAACTAAAGTGAGAGACTATATCACCAACGTGACAACATTTTCACGTCCTCATCGCAACACTGAAATAGCTACTTGCTAGTTACGAATTTACAATCTTTGTCCAAGACTGTCAGTAGAAGGCAACTAGCAAAATACCACCGGCTACAGTCCTGAGTGAAAGGAAGGATCTAAAAGACGTTCACGCACGAACTCTGACCAACAGTGCAGCTGCGTAACCCTTCATGAAGAGTTACCCCAAATTATGATGGCATACAAACTAGTGAGTGAAAACACGAAAAGTAAATGTACTTTTTCACATTTTCCTCTCCAAAATATACAATTATCGGTAATGTAAAATTTGCAAATTTTACACGTTCAAGAATATTTATCACTTGTAGCTTCCAGCTCACGTGCTTTTCAACATTATCATCAACAAATTTAGAATATTCAACTATACTTATTGATTAGTCCTTCATACATTATTTTCAGCGGTGTGGCCAGGCAATGTAGGTATCTAGTGCTTTATCCGAGTTCATTGACAGTTCACTTGCAGAGAAACATTTAATAATTTCCAAGAACGATTTATTTACATTTTCAACTATTACAAAATGGTTCAAATGGCTCTGAGCACTATGGGAGTTAACATCTGAGGTCATCAGTCCCCTAGAACTTAGAACCACTTAAACCTAACTAACCTAAGGACATCACACACATCCATGCCCGAGGCAGGATTCGAACCTGCGACCGTAGCGGTCGTGCGGTTCCAGACTGTAGCGCCTAGAACCGCTCGGCCACATCGGCCGGCCAACTATTACTCTTTCCAGTTAGGCTTATTTACAAAGAAGATTGTTCCAGTTTGTTAACTGTAAGGTGGTATACTAGGGTTGGATAACATTGCCATAATATGAAGGATTTGCGTCTGTAGCTGACAGTTGAAAATCGGCTGAAATAGTGGAGTGGCAACGGCTGTTCAGGAGTCAGTTACAGTGTGTACTGCCAAAGTGCGGAGAGGCCAGTTGAAGCGCCGTAACAGTATGTTTAGGAAACAAGAAAAACGTGCTTGGATCAAGAATGAAGTGAAGCGTGGTCGATGCCCACAACAATGTTTTCAGAGACTGCGTGAGGCGTATAGCGATGCAGCGTTGCCATGCTCTATGGTGGTGACATGGGTGAAGTGTTTCGGGACGGCTGGGATGTCATTAAAGATAGGCCCAATGAGCGGAAACGCACTGGTATTCCTCGCCCACAGAACGTGCCAATTGGTACAAAAGTGATGGTTACAGACATCTATTAGTTATTCCTGCATCACGTTGTGCCGTAGGGGCAGACGGTCACTGCGACTTGCTACTGCTATTTTTTGCGACATCACCTACGTTCTGCATTGAGAAGAAAGTGACCGCACCTTCTGGCACTGCGTCCCGTTATGCTTCATTACACTGCATGTCGTCGCAGGAGCTCCTGTGTACTTGGCTGCGGCAGATACTGGAACACAAACCATATTCACCACGTATGAGTCTGCGCGACTACCATTCGTTCACTTAAATGAAGGAATCTCATCGTGGCACGTTCTACAACAGTAAGAGAAGACATCATCCGTGCCATATGGCGGTCCTTGCGAGACACTGACGGAGGTGGACGCGCTAACGGTGTAATACGCCTTCAATCACTATGGGGGAAGGTGATCGAGATGTGGGGCGATTATATTGAGGGCATCTGTCAAAGTATGGTATGAATTACAACAGTGTTGATACTACTTTTTACCCAAGCCATACACACTGCCTGACAAAAAAGTGGTGCACCCAGATGATGTTTGATATTTTTATCAGGCCTGGTAGGGTATAAAAGGAGAGTAAATAGCGCCAGATCATTGTTAATGACACGTAAACGCCACGTACTCGTATGAGGCAACGTTATCAGCACCTGACAGAGTTTGAGAGTGGTCTCATTGTGCGACTCCATTCAGATGTTCGTGAAATATCCAGATTTGTGGGGCCCACTGTTGGACTGCATGGGAACATGATGTCGGGCATAGTCTACGTCAAGGTTCTGTCGACCACGACCGACCATCACATGGGAGGATCGCAGTATGGTGCACCAAGCACATCATAGCCCTTTCAAATCTGTGCTTGCCATCCGAGAACAAGTAAGACTCCATGAAACATTCCGTGAGATTTTGCACAGTTAGACGGAGACTACCAGCATCTGGACACTGAAATTATTATCCTATACACAGGCTTCCACAGACACCACAACACAAACGGCTGCTTTTGCAAATGGTGCCCTGACTGAGAAGCATAGACTTCTGATGAATGGCGTCGCATTGTGTACGGCGACTAACCACGGTTCTGCACTACCGCGGATGACCACCGTTGGTGAGTACGGTTGCGACTTTCCAATGTTTTGGTGAGCCACAGCTGTGTTACTCTTGACGTCGCGCAGTCTGGTACGACTTCAGGTCGCGGCTTTGGTGCAAAGTGGAACATCACGGACTCATGCGGCCTCGTTTGTTACCTTTCATGCGACAGTATCGTGATGCCATTTTACAACAGGACAATGACCGTCGACACACGGTACGTTTCTCTGGACTGTCTGTGTGATGTTGAGGTACAGGGATGGCTAGCAAGATCCCAAGATCTGTCCTCTACGGGATATGTGAGGGACTACCTCTGACAGAAACTCCGCCTCAATGTCAGTAGTCAAAATATCAAGGACCAGATACAGCACTACAACATTTGTGGGTCTGAGGAGAGGATACAACACCTTTGCGACACTCTTACTAATCGAATCAGTGCGTGTATCCAGGGTACAGGGGGTGCAACGTCATACTGATACTGACGCGTTCTTTTTAAATCTGACTCGTTTCTGTAATTATAAATGACGTCACGTACCCTTCAGACAGTGAAGTTTCATTTAGTTTACTCCACCCCTTGTGGGCGCTTCACTTTCTTTGTCCGGAAGTGACTATCCCGCATGTCCCAGGAGGAATAGTCACTATGTAGGCATGTTACAAGCACGATCATTCAAAGGAGGAAAGTGTAGTAAACACAGGCTCTAAAACGCATACGCTAACAGTTATGAGTACTTGTTCAGTAGAGGAGGCGTGTTTCACAGTAGCTCCTAAGGTATGCACTTAGAACCCATGTTTACTGGACTTTTCTTCCGTTTTGGCCCATACTACCACCTTTCAAAATATGAAAAGCAAAGACCTTGCAGTAGAAGACGTTTGTTTCACAGTATCGATGAATAAGTGCTTACAGCTCTTAAGGTATGCAGTTTAGAGCGTATGTTTACTAGCCTTCTTCGCTTCGAATGATCCATTCCACCATATGCCTGAACACTGGCCATTCCTCCAGGGACAACCTGTAATATATAGATATATATTTGTACATATAAGGTGTTTCAAAGTCTTTGCATCAAACGTCTAGGAGTTTTAGATCACATCATGTGGAACAACGTTTGTTTGAGACAAAATGTTCGTCGACTCTTGCCCCTGAGAGGCGACAGAATGCAGGCACTCTGTGGTATTCTCATGCAATGTGTGTTGCTTGTAATCCTGTCCTCTGTTCCATGTGGGACGTTAGGCCGGGCGTAATTGAAGTTGCTGAAACGCTTATGAAATACATTCTAAAAAGAAAAAGAAAAAAAAATGTTTGTTAGAAACCGTTTAAAATCCAATATCGCACAAAATATTTTTTATTCGAGACAACCGATTTCAACAGTCTTAGCTGTCATCTTCAGGACTCAAACACTTTTTTGTTGTAAAATATGCTCATTTTACTCTGAACCTCATTCACAAGACATCAAGTGCATAAAACTCAGCATATTATAAACGTTTGTCGCCCTAAAATAATCGAAAACACACAGCACCTAGTCCAAAAGGCCATGTCCATATACGTATTTCTCATAGACGCTCGTTACATGATACAAATACGATACACAATATCACATCTGCTTACATATGCTGGACAGATACTAAACAGTGCGAGTCGACTTTAAATGGCATTGTTTAGTATGTGTCCAACGTATGTAAACAGATGTACTATTCTCTACCACATATGTATCATGTAACAAGTATTCTGTGAGAAAAATGTATATAGACATTGGCATCTGTGAGCAATATTTATATAGACATAGCCTTTTTGACAAGATGCTGCGTGTTTTTCAATATTTTAGCGATGGCAAACGTTTATAATGTGCTGAGTTTTATGGGCTTGACGTCTTGTGCGTGAAGTTCAACGAAAAATAAACATGTTTCACAACATCAAAAATTTAAGCTCTGAAGCTGACAGCTAAGATTTTTGAAACCGGCTGTCTTGAACAAAAATATTTTGTATGATCTTCGCTTTCGAATGGTTTTTAACAATTAAAACAGATCGCTCTTCAGTACTCTTATAATGAGAGAATTCAATAAAATAAAATAAGAAACGACGGGCCAAGAAGAAATTATCCAAATGGGACGGAAATCGGTTTATGTGGTGTACATGTACAGACAAAAAAAAAATTATCACAGTTTCGGAAAATTTGAGTGGTTTATTCAAGAGAAAGAGCTTCACAAAACCAGTAACGCTTTCGTACAAATGGTTCAAATGGCTCTGAGCACTATGGGACTCAACTGCTGAGGTCATTAGTCCCCTAGAACTTAGAACTAGTTAAACCTAACTAACCTAAGGACATCACAAACACCCATGCCCGAGGCAGGATTCGAACCTGCGACCGTAGCGGTCTTGCGGTTCCAGACTGCAGCGCCTTTAACCGCACGGCCACTTCGGCCGGCGTTTTGTCCACCTGCGGCCCCTATGCAAGCAGTTATTCGAGTTGGCATTGATTGACCGAGTTGACAGATGTCCTCCTGAGCGATATCGTGACAAATTCTGTCCAATTAAAACATTAGATCGTCTCACTCCCGAGCTGGTTGAAAGGCCCTGCCCATAATTCTCCAATTGTTCTCAATCTGGGAGAGATCCGGCGACCTTGCTGCCCAAGGTAGGGTCAGGCAAGCAGGAAGACAAGCAGTAGAAACTCTCGCTGTGTACGGGACGGCAATATCTTGCTGAAATGAGAGCCCAGGATGGCTTGCCGTGAATCGCTGTTCGGGGCTTCCCCAAACACGTCTTCGGCCTGGAAATTCTTTGACGAGTTCCGCTTCAAACTGATCCCCGATGACCAGCGACGCCGTGTTGAAGGCACCCCAGAGGGCGGTGGGGCACCAACGTGACTGTCACTCCCAATACGGTTTGACAACCAGGAGTGATGGTCTGGGCAGCCACTTCCTGTCATACAAGTACCCCTTTTGTTGTCACCCGCAGCACCCTTACAGCACAGAGGTACGTCGACGATATTCTACACCTTGTTTCGTTGTCACTCATTGCAAGCCAGTCTGGCCACACATTTCACCAAGATACTGTCCACCCCTACACGGTGAGACGTTCTGTTGGCTGTCTTCGTGCTTGCCAGACCCTACCTTGTCCAGCAAGGTCGACATATCTCTACCCAGTTGAGCACGTTTGGAGCATTATGGACAGGGCCCTCCAATCAGGTCGGAATTATAACTATCTAACGCGCCCCTTTGACAGAGTATGGTACGATTACAGTCAAGAGGACATGCAAAAATTTTATCAATCGATGCCAAGCCGAACAACTGCTTGCACAAGTGCCAGAGGTACACCAACACAATACTGACTTGCTTTTTCTTTTCAACAAATCTTCCAATTTTTCTAAAATTGTAATCATTTGTTTGTCTGTAAATGCACAACATATCTACTCGGATAATTCCTTCGCGGTGCGTCGCTTTATTATTATTGAAACTCCTGGTTAAACCCGCAGGACAGAACAGGTAGCTGGAATAGTGGAAAGGGCAAAAATGTGCGGCTGTCAGTTACACTCGAATACATATAACTTTATTCAATAGCCCAAACATTACAGAGCAAATTTCCGAGCTTATCTATCGACTGAATATGCCACACAATCTTACAGCTTAAGGGCACAACCTCTTTAATTTTCAAAACGGCTGGAGGCTCATGATTTAAAACACAACTACAATAAATTTTCACAAGGCAGAAGGCCCAAAGCTTTATCCTTAAATAATTTTTCAAAAGGGAGGCTGAAGGCCTACAACAATCTTAGACTTAACAATAGGGAATTTTACTTTTAAAACGACTGAAAGCCCATGATTCAAAACACAACTACAATAAATTTTTATAACGCAGAAAGCCCAAGGTTTTATCCTTAAATAATTTTTTTTAAATGAGGCTGAAGGCCCAAACAATCTAAGGTTTAACAAGTAAGGAATTTTAATTTTAAGATGACTGAAGGCCCATGATTGAAAAACACAACTACAATAAATTTTCAAAAGGCAGAAGGCCCAAAGCTTTACCCAAAAAAAAAAAAAAGAAAATTTAAATGAGGCTCAAACAATGCAAGACTTGACAAGTAAGGAACCTTCAATTTTAAAACGGCTGAAGGCCCATTATTTAAAACTCAACTAAAAGCATACAAATTCAAAACATCGGCTATGAGCCATTAAAATACACAATCAAACACCCATAAGAAAAGGCAGTACAGCCAGCGGCGCTCAGAAGTTTCCGGGGGTCGGTCTGCACTTGAAATATTAACGTTCGCGACAGGAAGTCGGCCCAACTATATCCAATCCGCCGGCAGCCCAACCAAGAGACAGTCAACGGACCCACCGACAAGACGACTTGCTTTCCACCCAACCAGTACACAAGGAACTCCAATGCCAAAACGTAAAAGGCGTAGCTGCCCACAACCAAGTATGAATAAGTTGTCAAAACTACACACACGTGTTGGACCGCGACAACACGGTGAGGAAAGGACACTGCCTAAATTTTACGTCAGCAGCCAGGGCAGGTAACCGGAACGCTAAAGGCCACAAGGCAGAAAATTCCGCTGGTGCACTTGGACTTTAAATTACCAAAATACAGTTAAACTCCACCGGATGGTGGCCAAACTTTCGCCAACTCGAACACTCGCTGTTGCTAACGGGAATACCCCCAACAGCCAACCATGAAAACCAACGGCACAATGTGAACAGACTGGCTTCGGTAATTAAATCACCACTCAACTTCGATGTCCTGGGTCGGTGAGCCACGAACTTCGTAGCAATCTGAATAGCTCCCACATACTCCGACAATGCGTAGAGACCGCCAGTGGGCCCGGCCCACTGCGTCGCGCGGAGATTTCCTGGCTGATCCACACCAACCGACCGACTGCCGCACACCAGCTAGCCGGAAATTATAAGCACCAGACCAAAGATAGTACAAGGTGCGAATATCGATACACAACACTGCTGCCACACGTAGAAGGAGGAAGAACCGTGGCATAACCGCAATAACCGTGGGAAACCAAACGCAGAGTAACAGTTAAGGTTTAAACCAACGCATACGCCGGGGCCAGCACGGCTCAATTATTATTATTGTAGAGTATCTGTCTCGGTTTAGTCACAGTCTTCCAATTTTCTTATTGAACTTAACTTTGTGTTCTGCCTTACGGCAGGTCTTCTCATGGGGGAAGACTCGTCGGAGAATTCCACCGCATGAGCGTCTAGGGAAGTGATTCCAGTGGTGGTTTCCCGTTGCCTCCCACTGACGATGATGAAATGATAATCAGGACAACACAACACCCAGTCCCTCAGCGGAGAAAATCTCCGACCCAGCCGGGAATCGAACCCGGGCCTTTTGGCATGACAGACTGCCGCGCTGACCACTCAGCTATCGTGGTGGACTTTCTTATTGAAAATCACAATCAGTTTATAAGGGTAGGTAGTAAGCTGCACAATTGGTTAGCAGACCCTGCTAGTTCGGTTTAATCTCGTCGTCCCAAGGCCAGCGAATACTAAAGGACATCTAGCGCAACTGGAAAGCATCATCGAACTTGTTCCCTATGAAGTGATCTTTCACCCCTGGACGTTTGTCGCAAGGAGTTGCACCTGCCTTAAATCAGAAGTTGACGTGTGTATCGAGCTGTTTGATGGTGAATACTGTATTGGTATTTTAAATGTTAGCGTGTTTTGTAAACAACACAAAAGATTTTAATCGGAACGGCGGTCGGCAACTCGGTATGGAAATCGCAGACTAGGCAACACATGCAGTTTGTTTGTTGTCTTATGTATCTTCGGCAGCAAATTAACAGTACATGGAAAATGCTGCAGCTGTGGACCTCTTGGTTTTACTTGAGTGACGGTATAGGGATTGCAATGAGTGAGCTTCTCCAGCCGCATACCTCGGTTTCTGAAAGCGTGGCTGACACTTGTCCTTGTAATAGCTTCTCAGTCGCCCTCAGCACGTTGTGGTCATGTCAGTCCCCCACCTAGTAATCACCGTGATATTATGAGTGACTGCAGCAATGTCCTCTCTATGGATGATGTGGATATGTAGAGGGATACTATGTTTGCATTTAGGTTGTTCTCATTCCTCATGATAAAGCTGTTTCTGCCAGAGAGCGCCAGAAAACACGTGTTACTGCGCGTGGGCAGCTACGATGATGTAGGAAGCCCATATGTTCGTACATATATAGTATTAAGAGATCTTACATGATATCATAAAAGAAATAGTATACTCCAGGAGCATCGGAATTTTGTAAACCACACTAAACTGCATTTTACCCACACGTCTACACTGTGCAACAAAATTAAAGGATTATTTTTTGAACCCGATAACTGTCTCCCATTGCAATCTTTCACATACAATACTGGTCTTTTTCTGGGTGTGTTACACTTTCGGATACATCACACAAATGTGCCAGTAAAATTTTAAATAATGACAATGTCTGGTCTTCAGTACTTGAAATTCTTATAAATGGCTAGTTCTCAGTGTGTTGAGTTTTAAATGAGAGCCAAATGCTGTTTGATTTAAGAAAGTCATTGCACATTTGCACATGTAATGTAATTCATCTTGTGTAAAAGGAATTTACTTTGAACTGATGCTTTTCAAAGTACCATATGCAATATTTCCCTGTGACCTGTTAGAAATAGCTTCATTTCACTATCTGCCAGAGAGCGCCAGAAAACACGTGTTACTGCGCGTGGGCAGCTACGATGATGTAGGAAGCCCATATGTTCGTACATATATAGTATTAAGAGATCTTACATGATATCATAAAAGAAATAGTATACTCCAAGAGCATCGGAATTTTGTAAACCACACTAAACTGCATTTTACCCACACGTCTACACTGCTCAACAAAATTAAAGGATCATTTTTTTGAACCCGATAACTGTCTCCCATTGAAAAGCATAAGTTTCAAATTTGGTTCAAAACATTCCTCTCTCATGGTACAAAAGCGTGGTGCTCTGCGACTTCACCGTCGGACTCGGTGAGGCTTCAAAAATGAAGGTGTCAACACCTAGGGAAAAAAAGTCTACAGCTCAGAAGTTTATGCACCAAACCGCAACCAAGGGCGACGAAGCGGCTGCCCATACCTCAGGCGCTAGAGCAGCCGCCAGGTTGGATTGGTGCCAAAATATCTGAGAAGTACATTTCTAACGTGCTCAACAAAATAGCGTGAGTGGCGTCGAGGAGTTGCCGGATCGGGGCCTCTTAGAGCGACCCTTTGCCGTTTTATTCATGCATAGGTGAATGTTGCACTCCCATATGATCACGCCACAGAAGTCCGGAAAACGAGAGGGCTGAAAAAGCGTAAGTACCCTTTACTGCTTCGAATAACGTTCAAATTTCGTAGAATGGTTTTGAGCAGTCCCTAGTGGTTTCAATCTGTACACGACATCAAAAACTGCGGTCGCGTTGCACTCTAAAGGTGTGCGATGACGCCCAGTGGGTATGCATCCCCACAGTGTCCTTACAGAAGAGTTGAAACATCCGAGATTGTCATCAGCGTCAAAGGATATCAAGATCATCACCTTGTTACTCACCGCACTGCCAAATGTCGTTTTCGACCGCGAAATGTGTGGGAATCAACGCCCCAGGAAAATGGGTGGTTTCATTGACGCCCTTTATGCCACCCCTGAAGTAAACCCACAAGACAGCCGCGTAATTTCAACGCTGGGTATCGCGATTCTGACCACCATCAATGGCTCTGAGCACTGTGGGACTTAACATCTGTGGTCATCAGTCCCCTAGAACTTAGAACGTCTTAAACCTAACTAACCTAAGGACATCACACACATCCATGCCCGAGGCAGGATTCGAACCTGCGACCGTAGCAGTCGCGCGGTTCCGGACTGAGCGCCTAGAACCGCAAGACCACCGCGGCCGGCTGACCACCATCGCAGAGGCGTCAAAAGAAGGTGTGAAATGTGGGTAAGAGGGCTTGTGGTGACCTTCTCATCGAGTGACTCGTCCAAGGTGGCCTTGGGCAGAATTATGGCGAAATTTGGTGCTAATGTGAAGCCACTATCGCACTTTACAGCTCACATAAACTTGTCAGATCTGGCCTTATTTTTCACCTGTACCAGTATCAACACCTTGAAGCTTCGCCGAGCCGGAGGACCACCCTTTTGCACCATTAAAGAGGAAGGTGTGGAAGGCAACTATTGGGTTTCGAAAAACATGACCCTTTAATGCTGTTCCGCAGTGTAGCTATTCAGAGTCAGATAATGGTGAAATATTGGCCTATAGGTGATGATTTAGCTTGTGAACTAAGCACGTAGGGTGTATACCATAAGTTTAAATATTACTTATACGTAATGGTAACTGTTACATTTAAAAATTGCTATTATTTCTTGAGAACACGAATTTCATCTTCTTCTTTACTAGTTGCCGTGCTGTATGAAATATCAAAGGACTGAAAACCTTAAGTGAATCGTGTGTATTGCTGGCCACACTGGATTTAATTAAAATATAGGAGCAACTAGTGGATCACACAAATTTGTTATTAAAGTAATTAGAAAAACATTTTAGATTAACTCATCAGGCAATGCAAATACGTAACATAATCAAATAAGCTTTTATTACCGCTGCAATCGTCCCCATGTCCATCTGAACGAAATTAGTTTTGCAGAATTTACATACAAACAAACTGTCCCTCGCATTCATTTACGACGCAGAAACTCCATTAACGTAAAAGCAGGCAGGCAGGGCATATCATCCTCATATGTTTACACGCGTCCGAGAGTAAGCTAGAGGAGCAGCAACCATCGGTTAGCTGTATGGAATGTTTCCAAAAGACCAGAAAAGTAACAAAATCGTTTCTTTGTTTTTAACTCCAGAATACACTATTTAAGAAGAATAAAAGAAGCGGACATAAATCAGGAAGTAGAGCAGGATGGTGGTACATGCAGATGTCGCGAACCGCGTGCCGGCAATCAGTTTTCAAATTACTAAGATGGCAACGCAATTACGCCGACAGCTAACGCACCTATAACATAACTTTATACTGGGTGCTCTAAAATTCCCCTTACAAACTTCTAGGTCTGGTAGACGGAACTGAGTAGATAATATTTTGAATGGGAACCACTGTCCAGGGACGCACCGTTTTCGTGCTCAACCATTCGAAAACACATTGATAACGCGACTACTTTTTCAAGTAATGTATTAGGCGTGACCCAATACACCACTTATTTTACAATATCACTCATTAATAACCACACAAAAATGCAAACTTTATCACTTTTCACAAACAATGTTGATTAGAGATAAAATTAACCGTGCTTGTCCTTTTCGAAGGATTCTGATCCAGTACGAGTAAGGTTCGATGGGCGACCACCATGTTCGGTGCACACATTGTACCTACAAAAGACGATGTGTTACATATAGGTGACGAGCAGCTCTTCCATTACCGTGAGCTTCGCTATACGGAAAGAACATGTCGGTGTATTCTGCAAATGTGTACTCATCCATGTTGCTCTGACACTTACAGACACATGAATGAGGCTCCAACCAGGTCAGATAGGTAGGATAGAAGACTATGATGTTTGGTTTGTGGGGCGCTCAACTGCGCGGTTATCAGCACCCGTACAAACTCCCAACCTTTGCTCAGTCCAATCTCACCACTTTCATGAATGATGATGAAATGATAAGGACAACACAAACACCCAGTCATCTCGAGACAGGTGAAAATCCCTGACCCCACTGGCAATCGAAGCCAAGACCCCGTGCTCGGGAAGCGAGAATGCGACCGCGAGACCATGAGCTACGGACAGGTAGGATAAAACGTCAAACGTCATCAGGGAATCCGACATAAGGACTCCCCGCCGTGATTATCCCCTTGCACACTTACCTAGAAGACACGTTTTCAAATAGCTGTAGCACGGAAACTGTACGTTTTCGGGCATGGATTCCAACTCAAAATATTTTCTACTCAGTCCCCTCTACAAATCCTAGAAGTTTGTTAAAGGAATTTTAGAGCACCCTGTATTTGTTTTGGCGGAGTTCTTTTTATTTGTCTAATACCATTTAGTCTATTTATCTAGTCCATATGATTCGGATATCAGAAGAAATATTTCAACTGATCGACGAACGTAGGAAGTGCAAAACTGTTCAGGGAAAGATAGGAATACAGCAGTAAAAATCACATAGGAACGAAATAAGTAGGAAGTGCTGCGAAACCATGTCGAATCGTTTCAGGCAAAAGTGAATTCGTAAGGACTCTCGCCTCATCCTTATGATGAACTGCGCAGCTTTACTGTTTCTGATACAGCATAACATATAAGGAGAAAAGTGTACAGGTATGGATTCCAAAACTGTCCACAGTCAGACTGTTGTAGATAACGTGGGAGACAATATTGCTGCTGATATTTTCTCTTATATTTACCTGTTGTGTTCATATAGTAACTAAAAACCGCTATTTAATATGCACTGTATTAATACAAACGAATTACGACTTATCATAATAGAGTTACGAAAAAGCTGTTTTTCAAAGTATTCCAAAATGTCACGAATTAGTAGTGTAATATGCGCTTTCGCCTTCGACATGGTCTGTGCGTACGTTCCGTCCACAGACCGACTGAAGTGGCCTTACAGGAACGACTGCCATAAAAGTATGCAAATACAGCTATAAGAGTAGATACTTAACGAAATCCAGTTAAAAAATCATTCAGTACCAAATAAAATCAAAATGATTGACAGAAGTAGAAAAATCAGCCACTAAAAAGTGTGCAGTTCACCTGCTGAGGCCCATAAGCAGGAACGTTGAGAAGACAATGTTGATAGCCTAACCTTTGGTTCATTGGGCGGTCAGTTGCTGAGCCGAGTTGCACGTCTGTTTGCCCGTATACATTTCCTTAGTCACCGTTCAAACCTGTCATCCAAGGCCCGTAGTACACCACAGTTGCATCGGCGCCGGTTCTGGACAGCGCCATTTGTCCTTGCACTGTCCACCTTAGCCACGGCGGCAAGCGGACGGTTCACTGACTCAGCCGTTTCAGAAATGCTTCCACACTTGGCCCGAAAGCCAAATGCCGGCCGGAGTGGCCGTGCGGTTCTAGTCGCTACAGTCTGGAGCCGCGTGACCGCCACGGTCGCAGGTTCGAATCCTGCCTCGGGCAAGGATGTGTGTGTTGTCCTTAGGTTAGTTAGGTTTAAGTAGTTCTAAGTTCTAGGGGACTGATGACCTCAGCAGTTAAGTCCCATAGTGCTCAGAGCCATTTGAACCATTTGAACCGAAAGCCAATGATAATTCCTCTTTGGACGTCAGGTAAATCCTTCCGTTTCCAAATTACGACAACGACTGCACTGTTTTTCCGTGTACCCCAGATATGCTTCGTATACTCTCCGATGCTAGTGCTGCCACCTGTCGTCTGTGAGTGGTTATTGCACGTTGATGTCGAACATAAGTGATGGTCACATTAATGTGACAGCACCGTATAATATAGTATTTCAGGCGTCACACTACAAGATAGTTGGGGAAGGAACTAGGCTCGCATTCCGGAGTGGAAATGCCTGGTGCAATTCTTTCGAGGTGACGCCACTTCGGCGACTTGCGTGTCGATGGGGATGAAATGATAATGATGATGATAAGGACAACACAACACCCATTGCCTGAGCGGAGAAAACCTCCGACCCAGCCGGGAATCGAACCCGGGCCGTTAGGTATGACATTCCGTCGCGCTGACCACTCAGCTACAAGGGGCTGACATTCAGGAGTGACACCAACCAGATCACCGCATAACCTTTCAGCTTTACGTTTCCCTCGTTTTCTCTAAATCAATTAAGCAGAATGCTGGAACTGTTACTCTGAAAAGGGCGCCCCTGGGTTTCTTCCCCGTGCTTGCTCTATCCGAACTTGTCCTCTATCTGTCATGTTCTCATCGTCGATGAGGAGTTGAAAGCTATCTGTCTGGCTTGCTTCGTCCCTTCAGTATGTTTCATGTATAGAGGCAGTTGTGGAGCGTTTGCGCCCGAGAGGCTTTTGCCAACCCATTGCTCTTATTTATCTGAATGAGCTCCAAAAGTCGCTGTCTCTCCTACGCGCGGCGAACGATGTAGCCAAGGGGACGTCTTTGATGGTTCAAATGGCTCTGAGCACTATGGGACTCAACATCTGAGGTCATCAGTCCCCTAGAACTTAGAACTACTTAAACCTAACTAACCTAAGGACATCACTCACATCCATGCCCGAGGCAGTATTCGAACCTGCGACCGTAGCAGTCACGTGGTTCCGGGCTGAAGTGCCTAGAACCGCAAGGCCACCGCGGCCGGCGGACGTCTTTGATTCTCTGCAAGCTTTCAAGGTTAGCGCTCTTATATCAAGCTCCTATAACAGTACGATAATTCCGAAGGAAAATATCCCCTTTGAACAAAAGAAGTTTTTCGATCGCAATTATGTATAAAACATTGCTCACATAGTAGCTGATAGCTGAGAGCGTGTCGTTGAAGTCTGCATCTATATCGACGACTGCTCTGTGGTCCCACTTAACTTCCTGGCAGACGGTTCTTCGAACCACCTTCAGACTATTTCCCTGCCTTTCCACTCTCTAACAGCGCATGGGAAAAACGAAAACTTAAATCTTTGGGCATGAGCTGTGACTTATCTTATTTTATTACGATGATTATTTCTCCTGTACAGCTTGGTGACGATAAAATATTTTGGTATTCACAGGAGAAAAACGGTGATACAAATTTCGTGAAACGTTCTCGACGCAGCGCAAAACGCCTTTGTTTTAATGATTGCCATCCCAATTAGCTTGTCATAGCCGTGAAATTCATTCCTGTATTTCGCGATAATACAAAACGAGCTGCCCTTCTCTAAACCTTTTCGATGACCTCTATCAATTCTATTTGAGAGGGATCCCACAAAGCACAGCATTATTCTAACAAGCCGGCCGAGGTGGCCGTGCGGTTCTAGGCGCTACAGTCTGGAACCGCGGGACCGTTACGGTCGCAGGTTCGAATCCTGCCTCGGGCATGGATGTGTGTGATGTCCTTAGGTTAGTTAGGTTTAAGTAGTTCTAAGTTCTAGGGGACTGATGACCTCAGAAGTTAAGTCCCATAGTGCTCAGAGCCAGCCATTATTCTAGCAGAGAGCGGACAAGAGTAGTATAGTCAGTTTTTTTCTTTAGACCTATTGCATCTTGTAAGTGTTCTGCCAAGAAAGCGCAGTCTTCGGTTTGCGTTCCCCACAACATTGTCCATGTGATCGATCCAATTTAAGTTGTTCGTAATTTTAATTCCTAGCTATTTAATAGTATTGACAGCCATTAGATTTGCGTCATTTACCGAACAATCGAAATTCAAATGTTTTCTTTTTGTACTCACGTGGATGACATCACGCTTTCCCTTACTGAGAGATAATTATAACTTATCGCACCATACAGTTGTGTTGTGTAAGTCATTTTGTAACTGGTTTTGATCCATGACATTACTAGACGGTATATGACAGAATCATCTACAAAAAATTTAGGAGGGCTGCTCAAATTATTTCCTAAATCGTTTATGTGGATTAGAAACAGCAGATGACCTATAACACTTCCTTAGCGAACACCAGATATCACTTCCATTTTGCTCGATGATTTTCTGTCGATTAATACGTACTGTAACCTTTCTGAGAGGAAACCAAGGATACAGTAGCACAACTGAAGCGATACCCGTACACACTCAATTTAATTACAAGTTTCTTGTGAGGAATGGTGTCAAAAACGTTTTGGAAATTTAAAAGTATAGAATCAATTTGAGATCCCCTATCGATAGCACTCATTACTGCGTGCAAATAAAGAGCTATTTGTGTTTCACAAGAACGATATTTTCCGAATCCGTGCTGACTGTGTGTTAATAGACCATTACCTTCGATGTGATTCGCAAAGTTGAAACACAGTATGTATTTCGTAAATCCTACCCCAAATCGATGTTACTTATATGAGTCTGTAATTCAGTGGATTGCTCCCATTTCCTTTCTTGAGTACAGGTGTCACTTGTGCAACTTTCCAGTCTTTATGTACCGATATTTCGTCGAGCGAGGGGTTGTTAATGATTGCTAAGTATGGAGCTATGGTATCAGCATACTTTAAAAGAAACCTTCTTGGTGTGTTAGCGGGACGGGAAAACTTGTTTTTTTATTAAATGCTTTGAGCTGCTTTACTGTACCGAACATATCTACACTAAAGAGCCAAAGAAACTCGTACCCCTCCCTAATATCGTGCAGGGCACACGCGAGCAAGCAGAAGTGCCTCAACACGACGTGACATGGACTCGACTAATGTCTGAAGTAATACTGGAGGAAACTGACACCATGTATCCTGCAGGGCTGTCCATAAATCCGTAAGAGTACGAAAGAGTGCTGATCTCCTCGGAACAGCACGTTGCAAGGCATCTCAGATATGCTCAATAATGTTCATGTCTGGAGAGCCTGGTGGCCAGCGGAATACTTTAAATTCAGTAGAGTGTTCCTGGAGTCACTCTGTAGCAATTCTGGACGTGTGGGATGTCGCATTGTCCTGCTGGAATTGCCAAAGTGAGTCGGAGTGCAAAATGGACATGAATGGATGCAGATGATCTGGCAGTATACTCACGTACATGTCACCTGTCAGAGTCGTATCTAGACATATCAACTGTGCCCTCTGTGGCTCATATGGATAGAGCGTCTGCCATGTAAGCAGGAGATCCCGGGTTCGAGGCCGGCCAAGGTGGCCGAGCGGTTCTAGGCGCTTCAGTCTGGAACCGCGCTGCTGCTACGGTCGCAGGTTCGAATCCTGCCAAGGGCATCGATGTGTGTGATGTCCTTAGGTTAGTTAGGTTTAGTTAGTTCTAAGTCTAGGGGATTGATGACCTCAGATGTTAAATCCCATAGTGCTTAGAGCCATTTGAACCATTTGAACCGGGTTCGAGTCCCGGTCGGGGCGCACATTATCAGCTGTCCACCTTGAGTTACATCAACAACACCTGTTTGCAACTGAGCGTTTCGATTAATTAGCATTTCTTTCTAGAGAAGCTGTATGGTCATCATTGGTATCTGTTCTTTCGGAACAGTTACTATCTTCAGATAAATAAAGAATTTTGCTACTGGCAATATCATAGATATAAAACTTTAGCGTCAAATATGTTACTAAGGTATGCATGTTTTGTATTTAACGGCTCTCGGATATCTTCTAATCCTTAAAGGCAACTTGTTCACGCTTTCTTGAGAAGTGCGTCGTACCGCTTTAATAAACTGTTTCCCAGCCACAAACCTTAAAATCCAACGATGAAAATCGATGAGAGCGCCTTATCAGTAACGAAAGGCTACTAAAAATTGATTGCATGGGGTATGACTATGGACTACACTGTATTCCCTGCTAATCTGCCTTACTTTTATCCGGCACATCAGGTCTAAGTTCACTAACAAAGTAAGGACAATATTTTGATAAATGACTGCGCCGTATTTTCAGAGGCAAAACTCACAAACACACTGGTGTGTAGAATTTAAGGACGAAAGTAACTTCCTTATAAAGTGTCCCTGCCAAGGAACATAGCTCGATGAATCTTAGACCATACACAAAATAAACCGCTACAGAATAATACAGAATATAACTGAAAGAAATACGAAATCAGACGAACAGAAGTTTCCCGTTTATTAAAACAAAAATTACACTGAATCATCTGTATTTATGATTGTCCCCTGGACACTGCAGAAGGCTGGGCATGGATAGGTTTTGTGATCACCACGGACTGCAATGCATGCCATGCGACATACTCCCATGCTGGCGACAAGGTTGTTAATGAGTTGTTGTGGTAGGGCGCTCCATTCCTCCACCAGTGCGGGTGTCGACTGCTGGGAGGTCACTGGTGCACGCCGACGTACTGCGATACGTCTTCCCAGCGCATCCCACACGTCGGTACTAGTGGACCATCCACTTCACTGCTGTTGTTCTGGTCGCGGAGAAAACACTAGTACAGGCAGAACATTCTCACTTGTCTGGTGTGTTCATACGTGTGTTTCAATCACTGAAACATGCATTACCAAAAAACTGTTATTTCCACTTTCGAGTAGGTATACATCCCTTGGAAAGCATGTCTGGTCATATGTCCACACGACACTTTCTTTTCTCTTTATTCTGTCACGGGTCGTTTCCTGCAGTCTGACACCATTTAGCAAAATGTCCTTGTACACTACTGGCCATTAAAATTGCTACACCAAGAAGAAATGCAGATGTAATCAGGTATTCATTGGAAAAAATATATTTTACTAGAACTGACATGTGATTACATTTTCCGCAATTTGTGTGCTTAGATCCTGAGAAGTCAGTAGCCACAACAACCACCTATGGCCGTAATAACGGCCTTGATAAGGCTGGGCATTGAGTCAAATAGAGCTGGGATGGCGTGTACAGGTACAGCTGCCCATGCAGCTTCAACACGATACCACAGTTCAGTGACTGGCGTATTGTGACGAGCCAGATGCTCGGCCACCATTGACCATACGTTTTCAGTTGGTGAGAGATCTGGAGAATGTGCTGGCCAAGGCAGCAGTCGAACATTTTCCGTATCCAGAAAGGCCCGTGCAGGACTTGCAACATGCGGTCGTGCATTATCCTGCTGAAATGTAGGGTTTCGCAGGGATCGAATGAAGGGTAGAGCCACGGGTCGAAACACTTCTGAAATGTAACGTCCACTGTTCAAAGTGACGTCAGTGCGAACAAGAGGTGACCGAGACGTGTAACCAATGGCACCCCATACCATCACACCGGGTGATATACTAGTTTGGCGATGACGAATAAACGTTTGCAAGATGCGTTCACCGCGATGTCGCCAAACACGGATGCGACCATCTTGATGCTGTAAACAGAACCTGGATTCATCCGAAAAAGTGACGGTTTGCCATTCGTGCACTCAGGTTCGTCGTTGAGTACACCATCGTAGGCGCTCCTGTCTGCGATACAGCGTCAAGGGTAACCCCAGCCATGGTCTCCGAGCTGATAGTCCATGCTGCTGCAAACGTCGTCGAACTATTCTTGCAGATGGTTGCTGTCTTGCAAACGTCCCCATCTGTTGACTCAGGGATCGAGACGTGGCTGCACGATCCGTTACAGCCATGCGGATGAGATGCCTATCTCGACTGCTAGTGATACGAGGTCGTTGGGATCCAGCACGGCATTCCGTATTACCCTCCTGAACCCACCGATCCCAATTCTTCTAACAGTCATTGGATCTCGACCAACGCGAGCAGCAATGTGGCGATACGATAAACCGCAATCGCGATAGGCTACAATCCGACCTTTATCAAAGTCGGAAACGGGATGGTACGCATTTCTCCTCCTTACACGAGGCTTCAAAATAACGTTTCACCAGGCAACGCCGGTCAACTGCTGTTTATGTATGAGATATCGGTTGGAAACTTTCCTCATGCCAACCTTGTGTGAATGCTCTGAAAAGCTAATCATTTGCATATCACAGCATCTTCTTCCTGTCGGTTAAATTTCGCGTCTGTAGCACGTCATCTTCGTGGTGTAGCAATTTTAATGGCCAGTAGTGTATATGAGAGCGTGCAGAAAGGTAATGCCTCCCAATTTCTTATTCAGTCGTCAACATCGGTTGAGGTATTACATGTCCTGCAAATTACTCCTTCGACTTTCCGGTTTCGCTGGCGCAAACTACAACTGTCTGTCGTTAGAATTGTACCGCGTAAGGTGGCTGTGTGTAACGCAGTTATGTCGGGAGTATATTCGCCGAATATACTCAGATGTCAAGGGCTCCTCCACTTGCACTTTTCGATGCGGTCGCGCTTTTTCATTCACAAAAATGCAGTCAGGGCCGAATGCACTCCTGAAAAGACGCAAAAGGGCAAGGAGTACAGCGTCACAGTGAAACAGACCGGTGGGGGTACCGCGGTCAAAGACGTGGAGGTCAGTACGTCATAACCCCGGGAACAGCAAAACGATCACGTTCGGCAATGTTCCTGGGTGCTCCTTTCGTGTTGAAACCTCTCACCATATGAGGGTACATCCAGCAATGTGCCACGGCCCTTCTTACTGTCTTCCGCCTTCCTGGCCTACCTTTTAAATTTATTGTATATATTTTGATAAAAAATATGAAACTCTTTATACTTTTTAATACCGTGAAACACGTCGACTATTGGCGCCAACTTGCTTCATAAGCGAGGAGCGAGCGCAATTTGCCATTCTGTTGTTTTTATAAAGAAGTGACAACTTCTGACACGCTGTAATCCTCTCGCCGGCTGCTGCATAATCTCTGAGGAGTCGTGCTTGGTGTAGCTTGTGCAGTTCAGGACCGTAGGTTTATGACAGCCAATCTAATTCTATTCCACCAACTTCACACCTTTGTGACTGGTTCAAACATGTGCTTGGTAATCTCTCTCTCTCTCTCTCTCTCTCTCTCTCTCTCTCTCTCTCTCTCTCTCTCTCTCTCTCTCTCTCTCTCAGTCATCCGTAAGAAAACTGTTTCTGTTACTTTTTTCTGTATGTATTGCAAAGTAGTAATTTGATGGCTCCGAATTGTATAGGAGTAGGACAAGGATGCTGTTTATCACCTACTCTTTTCAACCTCTACTTGGAAAATATGATTGACCAATTCTCATTAGATGACAAAGGAGTAGAAATTGGAGGAAGAAGAGTAGGGTGTTTGAGATTTGCTGATGGCATGGTCCTTCTAGCCACAGGGGAAAAAGAATTACAGGATTTGGTGGACACCATTGCAACTGACGGAAAAAAATATGGAGTGAAAATTAACACAAATAAAACAAAAGTATTGGCACTAGGAGGAAATAAGGAAATAAAAATTATGTTGAATGGAGAAACACTAGAACAGGTGCAAAATTTTAAGTATTCTGGAAGCAGGATAGACACCGACTGGAAGTGCACCACAGAAATTAAAACAAGGATAGCAATGGCAAAAGAGCCGTTTTATAAGAAAAGGAGAATCTTCTGCAGCGGCCTGGACAGAGAACTCAGAAAGAGACTCATAAAATGTCTTGAATGGAGTGTTCTTCTATATGGCACTGAAACATGGACTATGAGGAAAAAAGACAGAGAAAGGCTGGAGGCTTCTGAGGTCTGGACATGGCGGAAGATGGAAAGAATAAGTTGGATGAACAGAGTAAAAAATGAAGAGGTACTGAGAAGAGTGGGAGAGAAAAGACAGTTACTACATGTAATAAAGAGAAGAAAAAGAATTGGATTGGGCATATATTAAGAAAGAATGACGGACTGATAAAAACAGTTTTAGAAGGTTATGTAGAAGGGAAAAGGAAGCGAGGAAGGAAGAGATTCCAGATACTGGATGACATGATGGACGGTACAACATACAGCAGCCTTAAGAAGGAAGCAATGGATCGCAGAAAATGGAGGGGCAAAAGACCTGCTAATTTAGCAGATAACTGATGATGATGATGAATTTGATGGCCTGGGACGGTTTACAAGTACCTAGGCGTCGCCCTTGACCGTGCATTAACATATAAGAGGCACTGTCTAAATACCAAGCAAAAAGTGGCAGCCAGGAACAATATCATCTGAAAGCTAACAGGCACAACGTGGGGAGCACACGCCAACACTGTGAGAACCTCTTCCCTTGCATTGTGTTACTCTGTCGGAGAATACGGAAGCCCAGTGTGGTTCAATTCTTGCCGTGCCAAAACTGTAGGTGTCGCTCTTAATGATACTTGTCGTACCATCAACGGGTGCCTGAAGCCTACTCATCTGGATAAACTGTATAGCCTCGCGGGAATTGCCGCCCTCCCCCGCCCCCCTCCCCCGACATCCACCGAGAGGTAGCAGCAAAAAGTGAGAAGAAAAAATCAGAAACTTCTGAAGCTCACCCCCTATATGGCTATCAACCAGCAAATCCAAGACTAAAATCCAGAAAGAGCTTCCTCAGTTCTACCGAGGCTCTAGTTGGGGCAGCACAGCAATGCCGAATCGAACTACAACGCGCAAGGCTTACCAGTACTGTGGGATGGATTACACCAAGCGAAAGACTGCCACCCGGCTACGCAAAGAATTGCAGTACATGGAGATCCCTCAACAGACTACGCTCGGGTGTCACGAAATGTAAGAGCAATCTGACTAAGTGGGGTTTCCCAGAGGAGCCGCCACTGTGTGAGTGTGGGGCGGCGCGGACGACCATCCACCTGCTCCAGTGTATCCAATGTCCAGCAACATGCACAACAGAAGACCTGCTACATGCAACGCCAAATGCAGTAGAGGGCGCTAACTTATGGGCGGCAAAAGTGTAAATAATTGTGTTGTAAATATACAGGGTGGCCCATTGATAGTGACCGGGCCAAATATCTCACGAAATAAGCGTGAAACGAAAAATCTACGAAGAACGAAACTCGTCTAGCTTGAAGGGGGAAACCAGACGGCGCTGTGGTTGGCCCGCTAGATGGCGTTTCTATAGGTCAAACGGATATCAGCTGCGTTTTTTAATAGGAACCCCCATTATTATTACATATTCGTGTAGTACGTGAAGAAATATGAATGTTTTAGTTGGACCACTTTTTTCGCTTTCTGAGATGGCGCTGTAATAGTCACAAACGTATAAGTACGTGGTATCACGTAACATTCCGCCAGTGCAGACGGTATTTGCTTCGTGATGCATTACCCGTGTTAAAATGGACCGTTTACCAATTGCGGAAAAGGTCGATATCGTGTTGATGTATGGCTATTGTGATCAAAATGCCCAACAGGCGTGTGCTACGTATGCTGCTCAGTATCCTGGACATCATCCAAGTGTCCGGACCGTTCGCCGGATAGTTATGTTATTTAAGGAAACAGGAGTGTTCAGCCACATGTGAAACATCAACCACGACCTGCAACAAATGATGATACCCAGTAGGTGTTTTAGCTGCTGTCGCGGATAATCCGCACATCAGTAGCAGGCAAATTGCACGAGAATCTGGAATCTCAAAAATGTCGGTGTTGAGAATGCTATATCAATACCGATTGCACCCGTACCATATTTGCATGCACCAGGAATTGCATGGCGACGACTTTGAACGTCGTGTACAGTTCTGCCATTGGGCACAAGAGAAATTACGCGACGATGACAGGTTTTTTGCACGCGTTCTGTTTAGCGACGAAGCGTCATTCACCAACAGCGGTAACGTAAACCGGCATAATATGCACTATTGGGCAACAGAAACTCCAAGTGGAACATCAGCGACCTTGGCGGGTTAATGTATGGTGCGGCATTATGGGAGGAAGGACAATTGGCCCCCATTTTATCGATGGCAATCTAAATGGTGTGCTGATTTCCTACGTAATATTCTACCGATGTTACTACAACATGTTTCACTGCATGACAGAACGGCGACGTACTTCCAACATGATGGATGTCCAGAACATAGCTCACGTGCGGTTGAAGCGGTATTGAATAGCATATTTCATGACAGGTGGATTGGTCGTCGAAGCACTATACCATGGCCCACACGTTCACCGGATCTGACGTCCTCGGATTTCTTTCTGTGGGGAAAGTTGAAAGATATTTGCTATCGTGATCCACCGACAACGCCTGACAACATGCGTCAGCGTATTGTCAATGCGTGTGCGAACATTACGGAAGGCGAACTATCCGCTGTTGAGAGGAATGTCGTTACACGTACTGCTAAATGCATTGAGGTTGACGGACATCATTTTGAGCAATTATTGCATTAATGTGGTATTTACAGGTAATCACGCTGTAACAGCATGCGTTTTCAGAAATGATAAGTTCACAAAGGTACATGCATCACATTGGAACAACCGAAATAAAATGTTGAAACGTACCTACGTTGTGTATTTTCATTTTAAAAACCTACCTGCTTCCAACTGTTCGTCTAAAATTGTGAGCCATATGTTTGTGACTATTACAGCGCCATCTCTCACAAAGCGAAAAAAGTGGTCCAACTAAAACATTCGTATTTCTTTACGCACTACACGAATATGTAATAACAAATGTGGGTTCCTATTTAAGTAAACGCAGTTGATATCTGTTGGACCTATGGCAGCGCCATCTAGCAGGCCAACCATAGCGCCATATGGTTTCCCCCTTCAAGCTAGAGAAGTTTCGTTCTTTCTAGTTTTTTTTCGTTTGACGCTTATTTCGTGAGATATTTGGTCCGGTCACGATCAATGGACCATCCTGTATATAAACACGACATGTAAATATTGTACATTATTTTATACATCGTAAAAGCTTCTGACACGAATAAATAAATAAATAGTGAAATTACATTTGTGTGTTCATGAAATCGTGTAGTTCCGCATATTTCGCGAGTAGTACTGACCTTATCTACAAAATTTTTCCCGTTTAACGGCTCTGTTCTATAATTAATGCACTCGTTTTGTTCTGGCTCGCATTATTCTCTTATCCAACGTAATACACTCAGCTCCACTGCAAGTATGGGTGTTGTAAAATGGACGATCAAAAAGTTTTCGTTTGAGAGCGTTTCTGCCGTGTATATGCGTCCAGCGTGTCTCCGATGCGGGTCTAGAAGCACCGACATATAGGTAAGGGATTAGTGTGCCATTCGTGTCTTTCCAACTTGCCTGCGTTAAATGCGGAAACGTGAAATGTAGCGACGTCATTACCACATGCACCCAAAGAGGACTAACGCACTGTCGTTATTTCCTAGGCTGCCGAAGGACCTACACCCGGTAGACAACCATCGGAGAATGAAGAATGCGCATGGGGAAGCATGTTCTGTGGATAACCACCGGTGGAAAATGATGCGCCGAGTTCCGTACTGGTCGTGATTCCACGCAAGACGTCGGCCGATCTGAGAGTTACGCAGAAGTTCCATCAACCCAAGTGGCATACACTCGAGCGCACATCCTATAGCCCTCTCCCCATGGGGTTACTACGCCTTCGACCCCTTACATATGCCTTGAAGTATCAACAGTTCCTGTCGGATGAGGATGTGTAGCAGGCTATTACGGACTTCTTCATGCAGCAGTTCACGGTGTCTTACCAAACAGGCGTCTTCAGCCTGGTCCATACGCGCTATGATTGCCTCAGTGCTCATGGTGATTTCGCCTGACTGGCATACCGATTCTGGACTGTACAGCCTTCGAACGGAAACTATTTGATCGCCCCTTATAGTCTGTGGCTGAACTAATTTCCGCTCACAGCAATGTCTTCAAATCAGTCTTCATTGAAATTCCGTCGAAAAGCAGTTAAAAAGTTCATTTTATTCGATATTTAGTTTCGGATCATACAGACGACAAATGCAATTCGTCTAGAAGATGGGCCTCATTGCACTAAGTATTTATTAGCTTCTCAGAATTCTGTGCTAACATTCACCAATCTGTTTCCTTCACAAGCATATGAAAGAAATTTGTACTGCGCTCGCCTAAGTTTAAACGTTGTGAGTGAATATTTCAAGTCAGAAACCGCTACCAGAGGGCTTTGACTGAAGAAGTGTCTGTAAAGTTACAGTTATCACGAGGAAATGGTTAGTTTTCAAATTCCAATGAAAGTCATTACATGAAACTTCCTGGCAGATTAAAACTGTGTGCCGGGCCGAGACTCGAACTCGGGACCCTTGCCTTTCGCGGGCAAGTACTCTGGTCGGCACACAGTTTTAATCTGACAGGAAGTTTCATATCAGCGCACACTCCGCTGCAGAGTGAAAATCTCATTCTGGAAACATCCCCCCGGTTGTGGCTAAGCCATGTCTCAACAGTATCCTTTCTTTCAGGAGTGCTAGTTCTTCAAGGTTTGCCGGAGAGCTTCTGTAAAGTAGTCTGAAAGGTACGAGACGAGGTACTGGCAGAAGTGAAGCTGTGAGGACGGACTGTGAGTCGTTCTTCGGTACCCCGTTGGTAGAGCACTTGCCCGCGAAAGGCAAAGGTCCTGAATCGAGTCTCATTCCGGCGCACAGTTTTAATCTGCCAGGAAGTTTCATATCAGCGCACACTCCGCTGCAGATTGAAAATCTCATTCTGGAAGCATCCCCCAGGCTGTGGCTAAGCCATGTCTCAACAATAGCGTCTCTTTCAGGAGTGCTAGTTCTGCTAGGTTCGCAGTAGAGCTTCTGTGAATGTTGGAAGGTAGGAGATGAGGTACTGGCAGAAGTAAAGCTGTGAGGACGGGGCGTGAGTCGTGCTTGGGTACCCCACCCCCTTGGTACAGCACTTTCCCGCGAAAGACAAAGGTCCCGAGTTCGAGTCTCGGTGCGGCACACAGTTTTAATCTGCCAGGAAGTTTCATATCAGCGCACACTCCGCTGCAGAGTGAAAATCTCATTCTGGAAGTCATCACATTGTTCCAGATTGTT
Organism: Schistocerca serialis cubense; assembly: GCF_023864345.2. Lineage (NCBI taxonomy): Eukaryota > Metazoa > Arthropoda > Insecta > Orthoptera > Acrididae > Schistocerca > Schistocerca serialis. The sequence continues at coordinate 219,346,610 of NC_064639.1, read as the reverse complement.
TCTTTTTCCCCCCCTTCGAGATCATATGACTGAAGTGCTGTTTGTACCGCAGGCGGTCCTCATTCGTTCCCAACCCCCAACCTCCCTGTCCCCCTCCCAAACCCCTCTCCGGGACGAAGGGTGTGAGCGAAGACACTTTCATTGGAAGACAAAAAGCAGCTGGTGATCCCTTAATCAACTTTACTACTGGGAGGAGCTTCAGAGTCACAGAGTAAGGAAGCGAAGAAGTGGCCGAACCGCTTGCGAAGAGGCGCCTTGAAAGTAATCTGGAAAATGGATCTCATTCTGCGCCCGGTTCTCGGAGACCTTTCGACTCCAGTGTCAATAGGTGTGGACGGTGGGTCACTGGGCGGAGTGATTTCACAGAGGCGGGTAATGAGGCCGCCTCAAGCCAGCGATCTTTGAGAGCTGCGCGGCGCCCACTCCACTCTGCGCTAATTGTGACGGCGGTAACGAGGCCAATTGTCGCGAGGCGCGGCCCAGCGCGGTGCGAGAGGTTCGCGCGACTCGGAAAAAGAACTCGCGGGCCGTCTGATTATGACAGCTCATTAAGGGCGCCGGGAGGCGCCGCTGCAGCCTGGAGCACTGTGCAGGGCGAAATACGGGAAAGGCGAAAATGGTGGCGACTACAAGAGGGGGGGGGTCATAAAGTGGAAGGCCGTGTGACGCATCAGCGAACAAGCGACGCCGCCGGAGTCCAGGGCTGCCGAAGTAAGGCGATCGATCTCTGCCAAAATTCATCCGCTCGCGAAGGGGGGTGGCGGAAATTGGGGCTCCATTGCGCGGCATCTCGCTCTGTAGCAGCGAATTTGGTGTACCCTGCTGCGGAACAAACATTGTTTCCCAAAATGATGCGTCCGATTCCACGACATTATCTATACAGAGTGTTCAGATGAAAAGGTATGAAACGTAATAACAAACAAACCTGTTGAAATCTGGATTTGCCGCTTAGGGACTACGTAATGAGATAGCTGGGGACGTGAATGTAGTGTCTGGAGTAATTGTGTCAGCGCCCCATGTTCTCTACTACACTCATACTCATAAATTAAGGATAATTGCAGAATGTGGTGCCACACAACGAGGCACTACACACAAATGGCGCTTATAGCATAGGCACATAGGGAACACACTCGACGCAGATCTGTAGCTCCTCGGTATTGGTGATAAGTTGAGAAAACCGTCCCGAAACACATGTGCTACAAAACGCCACTGTTTCCTGCGCGTATACCCCGACATCAGTATGAAATATGATCACCATGTACACGTACACAGGCCGCATAATGGGTTGGCATACTCTCAAATGTTCGAATGTGTGTGAAATCGTATGGGACTTAACTGCTAAGGTCATCAGTCCCTAAGCTTACACACTACTGAACCTAAATTATCCTAAGGACAAACACACACACCCATGCCCGAGGGAGGACTCGAACCTCCGCCGGGATCAGCCGCACAGTCTATGACTGCAGCGTCTGAGACCGCTCGGCTAATCCCGCGCGGCTGGCATGCTCTGGGTTAGCTGCTGGGGTATAGGCTCCCATTCTAGCACCAGTGCCTGTCGGAGCTCCAGAAGTGTTCTAGGGGTTTGAAGACGTGTAGCGATACGTCGACCGAGAGCATCCCTGATGTGCTCGATGCGGTTTAGGTCTGGAGAACTGGCAGGCCACTCCATTCGCCTGATATCTTCTGTTTCAAGGTACTCCTCCACGAAGGCAGCTCGGTGGGGCCGTGCGTTATCATCCATCAGGAGGAAGGTGGGACCCACTGCACCCCTGAAAAGCGGACATACTGGTGCAAAATGACATCCTGAAAAACCTGACCTGTTACAGTTCATCTGTCAAAGACATGCAGGGCTGTACGTGCAACCGACTGTCGTTAGAGGGCTCCGAATTGCAGCGAGTAACGTGGCTGCGTGTAACGCAGTTATGTCGGTGCGTGAGACACCATCAGAAAACTGAAATCACCAATTTAAAGACATTGTCCACACGTAGAGCATCCTCGCCTTCAGTATGACAATGACCAGACCATCCACGAGCGCTGCGACATCATCAAAAATCGGACTTCTTACGTTCACCGTCGTCCATCATCCTCCATATAGCCACGATTTGGCCCCATCCAATTTTCATCTGTTCCCAAAACTTAAAAAACACCTCTGATTGTTTCACTTTGATAGTGATGAAGCGGTGCAAGTACAGGTGAGGTTGTGGCTCTGTCAACAAAGTCAAACTTTCTGCAGTGACGTTATCAATAAAGTGGTCTCTCATGGATCCATCAACACTGTCAAACTTCCTACAGTGATGGTATCAATAAAGTGGTATCTCGTGGTTCCGTCAACAAAATCAAAATTTCTACATTGATGTTGTCACAAAGCGGTTTCTCATTGGGTTAAATGTGTTCATCTCCAGTTGAGAAATAAATATGTGACAGGAAGAATGCAGATGTAGAATGTTAATCAAGATCGTTTTATTTAAAATGCTTTTAAAGTTTTCACACAAAAAATTCGGTGCATCACTTTTCAGTACAGCTTCGTAATTTGATGTCCCTAGCCATTAAAGTTAATCTCAGGAACTACTGCAACGATTTTGATACCGTTTTCACTAATAGACAGACTGATTCACCAGGAAAGTCCGTATGTGTAGTTTATTACTACCAAGTAATGGCTACTATGTAATTTAAGTGTTGATGGCTGCTCCTTATTTAATTGGCTTTTCGACTGACATCCGTGTCAATCATGGGAACCATGAGCTGGTCAGCTACAGAGGGGGCGTTATCTGGAAGGAAAAGCAGCAAACAGTCGTCGCAACTCGAGAGAGAAACGAAGCTTAACCAGAATCTATACATATCTACACACATTGTAAATTAGTCTCTTCCCCCTTGTGTTTTTCTGTTCTCTGTGTTCTGGCTAATATGAGAAATCAATGTGGGGATCTTGATTCGATTTTCAGTAATACATAGACTGACTCACAAGGAATGTTTATATGTTGTTGTTGTGGTCTTCAGTCCTGAGACTGGTTTGATGCAGCTCTCCATGCTACTCTATCCTGTGCAAGCTTCGTCATTTCCCAGTACCTACTGCAACCTACATCCTTCTGAATCTGCTTAGTGTATTCATCTCTTGGTCTCCCTCTACGAGTTTTACCCTCCACGCTGCCCTCCAATCTAAATTGATGATCCCGTGATGCCTCAGAACATGTCCTACCAACCGATCCCTTCTTCTAGTCAAGTTGTCAAGTTGTATCATAAACTCTTCTTCTCCCCAATTCTATTCGATACTTCATCATTAGTTATGTGATCTGCACATCTAATCTTGAAGGTTTATATATATATATATATATATATATATATATATATATATATATATATATATATAAAATTTATAATCAGTACAGCACACAAATAGTTCAGCTGTAGATGGTGCTACCAGTGTGAATCTGGGGAGAGTCTCTAGTTATTGTTAAAAATTACTTAAATATTGATGAAAAATAGAGCACACAACAAATTAAAAGTATCGTTGTAGTGTCAATAAATAACAAGTTGTATATATTTACTAAAAAGTTGGAAGTAAAACAAAAGGTAGGTCTCATTGTTTATGGCAGCTATTGCACATTGGTTTTAGTGTGAGGTGCCAGGAGCGTTTAATAGATAATGCAGCACTTTTTTCTGAATGCAGGTTGGTTTTATTCAGGCTACCAATAAACAATATAATTCCTCACTCTGCTTGCTACAAAATCCTATTTTTTTAAAAATAATCTCCATTCAATGTGACGGCCTTAGCCACCTTTCTAGGAGGGCCTCCACGCCCACATGGCACCACTCTATTGGTCGACGCTGGAAGCGTGTTGCTGTATCAATAACTTTCCCATGATCCAAGTACTGCTTCTAGCGGAGTGCATCATTCTTTGCGCCAAACGGATGGAAGCGGAAGGTGTGAGATCGTGGCTGTAGAGTGGAAGAGGAAGAACAGAACAATGAAATTCGCGCAGACTTCTGTGAGGCCTTACGTTGTCACGGAAAAGGAGAAGTTCGTTTGTATTTTATGGCGACGAGCACGTTGAAGTCTTTTCTTCAGTTTTGAGGGTAGCACAACACGCTTCAGAGTTGATCGTTGCACCATGAAGGAGGACATCAGAATAACCCCTACCAGAGGATCGTCGCCATAACTTAACTGGCTGAGAGTGCAGCTCTGGACTTTTTCTTCAGGGGAGAATTGGTGTGGCGCCAGTTCATGGATTGCCATTCTGTTTCCGTTTCGAAGTGATGCATCCATGTTTCATCGCTTGTGACGACGTTAAACAAAAACTTGTCACGATCAGCCTCATAATGGGAGAAAAATTCTACACAGATGGTCCTTCGTTGCTCTTTATGGTGTTCTGTAAGGCGGACATATCCGAAAGAGCAGACACCGCGCTGAGTCAGCAGCTGTGATACATCATTTATAAATTGAAGATGGAGGAGGGGGGAGAAAGGAAAGAAAAGGGGTTACTGATGTCAGCTGCATCGGGACATTGCAAGGAATCAGCGGCGACTCTCTGGTACACATTTTCACTCGTCGCCGCTGATTCCGCGTAATTTCCCGATGCAGCTGACATCAGTAATCCCCTTCGTTTCCCCCTCCCTCCGCCTTCAATTTACATAACACGTCATTGAGGTCCCTAACTCGTGGACGAGTGTGTCAGCACCGCCAACAGACACGTCCAGTTGAGCAACGAGGTGTTTGTTTGTGACCCGTCGATCACCTAGAAGAGTGTGTCTGCGTGCTCCAGCATTGCAGGGGCCATAGCTGCGTGCAGCCGCTCGTACACCACGCCCAACGCCTCGCCGTGCTTTCGTTCACTGCCAGGTCTCCGTAGACATTCTGCAAGCGCCTGTAAATATCTGCTATGCCGTGATTTTCCTTCAAAAGAAACTCAATGACAGTTAACCGCTTGGAGCACTTCTCCGCTACAGACGTCATTCTGCAGGCTGCTTATAGCGCGCCACCTATCGGAACTTCATGACATTACAGGCGCTCAAGCGGGAATGTTCCACGATCTCCCACACAAAAAACCGGAATTTTTCAGCTGAACTAGCTGAGAAAAAAAAGTGCTGCGTTACTTATAGAATGACCTTCGTATAATGGAGGTCAGAATTTATCTACTTTCATGAATGTTTAATGGTATGTAAATTGTTAATTAGAAATAAGGGAAAAAGAACTGTAATTAAGAGTTTAGAATATATCCCTTTCCATAAATTATAATTTTTTATTTCCATTTCATTTTGCGTTTCCTTGCTTTGAGCGTAGCAAACTGATTGATTACATCTCTGAAGTCAAGTATAGTAGCTGTGTCTTATTCTATTGACAAGGTATGGCAACTAAATTTGACTGTCTCCCATGATCGAGTTAAATAGCTTTTCATCTACATCTACATCGATACTCCGCGAATCACACTTACGTGCCTGGCAGCGAGTTCATAGAACCATCTTCACAATAATTCTCTATTATTCCAATATCGAATGGCGGGCTAATAAAACGAACACTTATATCTTTCTGTACAAGCTTTGATTTCCCTTATTTTATTGTGATGATCGTTTGCCCCTATGTACGTTGGTGTGAAAAAATATTTCCGCATTCGGAGGAAAAAGTTGGTGATTGAAATTTCGTGAGAAGACTCCGCTGCAACGAAAAACGCCTTTGTTTTACTGGTGTCCACCAAAAATCCTGTATCATGTCAGTGACACTCTCTCTCCCATTTCGCGATAACACAAAACGTGCTGCTTTTCTTTGAACTTTCTCGACGTGCTGCGTTAATCATATCTGGTATGGATCCCAGACCACCCAGCAGTACTCTAAAAAGGACGGAGAAGCGTAGTGTAGGCGGGCTCTTTAGTAAATCTGTTACATTTTCATCTTTCATATGCTGTAACTGCGTTCACTATGAGTCGCAGTCATTAATACTGTTACCTTCTGTACTATACTGTAGGAGTTCTTTCTTTCTACTTTTCATCGAGCTATGTTACTTCACGAAAACAATTTTTCGAATGTTACTTTTGTCCTTAAGTTTTGCCACCGGTGTATTATGCCGTGGTCAAATAACCTCAAAGATGTTTCGACGTGTGGATAAACGTATCTTTTTGGAAAAAGCCTCAAAACATCCAGATGGAAAGCCGTGATAACACTCTTCATCAGCTCTTTCACTTGGAACTTGAAAGAAGGTATTTCCTCAAAGAGCTCCGTTCTACGTTATTCAAAGACCATCATCACACTGAAGTCACCGCCTTTCATACATACTACATTCATTACAATTATTATCACTGTTATTCCTGCTATTATTATTATTATTATCATGTACTACACATTGTTGTTGTTGTTATGGTCTTCAGTCCTGAGACTGGTTTGATGCAGCTCTCCATGCCATTCTATCCTGTGCAAGCTTCTTCATCTCCCAGTACTTACTGCAACCTACATCCTTCTGAATCTGTTTAGTGTATTTATCTCTTGGTCTCCCTCTACGATTTTTACCCTCCACGCTGCCCTCAAATGCTAAATTTGTGATCCCCTGTTGCCTCAGAAATTGTCCTACCAACCGGTCCCTTCTTCTTGCCAAGTTGTGCCACAAACTCGTCTTCTCCCCAGTTCTATTCAATACCTCCTCATTAGTTATGTGATCTATCCATCTGATCTTCAGCATTCTTCTGTAGCACCACATTTAGAAAGCTTCTATTCTCTTCTTGTCCAAACTATTTATCGTCCATGTTTCACTTCCATACATGGCTACACTCCATACAAATACTCTCAGAAACGACTTCCTGACACTTAAATCTATACTCGATGTTAACAAATTTCTCTTCTTCAGAAACGCTTTCCTTGCCATTTCCAGTCTACGTTTTATATCATCCCTACTTCGACCATCATCAGTTATTTTGCTCCCCAAATAGCAAAACTCCTTTACTACTTTAAGTGTCTCATTTCCTAATCTAATTCCCTCAGCATCACCCGACTTAATTCGACTACATTCCTTTATACTCGTTTTGCTTTTGTTGATGTTCATCTTACATCCTCCTTTCAAGACACTGTTTGCTTTTGTTGATGTTCATTTTATATCCTCCTTTCAAGACACTGTTCATTCCGTTCAACTGCTCTTCCAAGTCCTTTGCCGTCTCTGACAGAATGACAATGTCATCGGCGAACCTCAAAGTTTTTATTTCTCCTCCATGGATTTTAATACCCACTCTGAATTTTTCTTTTGTTTTCTTTACTGCTTCCTTAGTACTACACATACTTTGTCGATAATTTACAGGGTGGGCAAATAAAATAGGCCCGGAGAACACAGTTCAGGGCACAAAGGAACATAGCAGAGGAAAGGAAATACAGTACTAACATTGCTATAGCAGATGTTGAAACTGACCACCGTTAATCTCTTGGCGCTTTTGGGCCCTGGTCAGCAAGTTGCTGAAGGCAGATCGAAGCTTGGCAGCTGGAATTGCTGTAATCTCATCCGAAATGTTCTGCTGTAGTTCTTGAAGACTATGAGGGTTGATGCGATACACCTTATACTTCAGGGCTCCCCATGTAAAGAAATCGTACACTGACAGACCAGGTGACCTGGGTCGCCAGCTAGGGCCGCGATGAAACTGCAGGTCCAGCTGGAGTAATCGTCCGCCTGGTCGCCGTGATATACCGATCTCTTGCGAAAGGCGTCGGTTTGATTTGGCATGACTCTGAAGCATTTCCTGGTGAACACACAGCCACATTTTAGGTGTGCGGGCACGTTTCGGAATGTTTTTTGACTGGTTCAAGACAGGTCCATCTGACGCCACTTTTGTCGTTTTGTCACCAGTAAACTTCTCAGCAACCTACTGACCACACCGTATCCACGACTTTGTCGTCACGTAACGTTCCACAACGAACACCAGCTGCTCCTGTGTGAGGGCATCGTACCCTTTGCACTGCTCCACTCACACTGACACAGCCCGCAATACGCTTGTTTTGCCAGATAAGGGATATAAATAAAATAAATCCTTCATTTGCGTGACCATAGTGTTTGTAGTTGCTTTAAATTCTTGAGACTATTTTTGTTCTGTCGTTGCAACTACAAAAATGCTTGATTTTTTCACCAGACGAATTTCCCTTTATTGAGGTAAAGCATCATCAGTGGTCTGTAATTAAATTATTTAGATTTTGGTTTTCTTTAGATCCAAAAACGGTTCGTTAAGAATATGTTGATTTGTACTTACCGTGATTTTTCGGCTGATTTCTCGCTTACATCGGGAAATGCCGTCTGCTAGCACATCGCTCACGGTACATAAATACACAGAAACATAATTAAATAGAATTACACACATACAATGATCTAATTCAAAAAAAGAAAAGAAAATGTTGTAGGTCAAAGACAAAGTAGTGGAAAGGTTATGTTGGCAACAATACAAAACACAAATCACAACACATACTTGAACAACAAAAACAAACAGAATACGAGTACAGTGGTGTGCATAAAAGTGTGTTGTGAAAAACAAGAAATGCATAGTGCTGCGGAACATCTAAAAATTAGACCAAAATTATCAGCGTCTAACACAGAAAAATGACGATGTGCTAGCAGACGGCATTTCCCGATGTAAGCGAGAAATCAGCCGAAAAATCACAGTGAGTACAAGTCAACCTATTCTTAACGAACTGTTTTTCGATCTAAAAGCAAATCACAATATAAATAATTGCATACCACTGCTGATGCTTTACCTCAATAAATCGAAAAGCGTCTCGTGAAAAAAAAACCGCATTTTTGTAGTTGCAACGACAGAATAAAAACATCCTCAAAAATAAATAAAATGATTCATGCTTGAAATTAATCAGTTACGAAACGTTCGTCACAGCAATTCTTGGGTAGTGGTTATCGGTCTGGGAGCGTTACCAAATTGGTATAACTGAGCAGACAGGAAAGACTCACACACCATCAGGACGATTTGCCACAAACTTGTTTAACAAGTGTGAGTGTGTCACGGATACGATAAACGAGCTTCAGCGAAAGATGTCACAAAGAAAGCGTTCATCGTGCAGAGCCCTGCAGACAAAACTCTGAATCTCCACGTTCCAAAGTCATTCAAGAAACCCACTACTTTCTACAACTGCCATCTCGTGTAATGACTACCCTGCTGAAGTGTAGAGGCGGTAATCTTCATTCCTGCGAACCATCAGCGAAAGCAGATGGTTAAATGGGGTAGTTGGGGGAAGAGGGGGCGAGAGACTAGCACAGTGCGTACACCACGCGACGTACAGCTCACTGGCGCAACTCTGTCTGTACAGACAGTGATCTTTACTTGACGAGCCCTAAGTTCAGGAATAAATTATCACCGTGAAACAACAATATTGCGTATCTATATTGTATTCAATAAAAATAAAAATAAGGACGCTAACATTAAGAGTGCAATGGTAATTCCACTGTTAAAAACAGAGGAGAGAGTGGGCAGGTGGAAAGAGTACATTGAGGACCTCTATGAGAGGGAGGACTTACCAGATGACGCCATAGAAGAAGAAATTGGAATCGACAGGGAAGAGCTAGTGGATCGCGTATTAAGATCACAATTTAGAAGACCTTTGAAAGACTTAAACTCAAATAATGCAAAATTTATTGATAAAATCCCATCGAAATCTTTAAGTTATTGGGGTAGGTTGCAGCAAAAGGGTTATTCACGTTGGTGTGTAGAATGTATGCCTTTCGGAAAAACATCATCCTCACAATTCCAAAGTTGCAAGAGTCAAGAAGTGCGAAAATTATCGCATCATCTACTTGTCAGCTCATGTTTCCAAGTTGCTGACAAGTATAACACATGTAAGAATGGAGAAGTAAATTGTGCATCTGTTAGATGACGATCAGTTTGGTTTTAGGAAAGGTAAAGGCAACAGAGAGGCTGTTCTGTCGTTGCGATTGATAATGGAAGCAAAATTAAAGAAACATCAAGAAACGTTCATAGGATTTGTCGACCTGGAAAAAGCGTTCGACAGCGTCAAATGGTGAGCAAAATAGAGGTAATCTATAGAGAAAGACGGGTAATACACAATATGCACAAGAACCAATGCGGGAAAAATATGAGTGTAAGATCAAGAACGAAGTGCATGGATTAAACAGGGTCTAAGACAGGTATGTAGCCTTTCGCACCTGCTATTCAATCTATACGTCGAAATAATTATGACGGACATAAAAGTTCTACAGTGGGATTAAAATTCAAGGTGAAAGCATATCAATAACAAGATTCGCTGAAGACGTTCCTATCCTCAGTAAAAGTGAAAAAGAATTAAAGTATCTGTTGAATGGAATGAACAGTCTAATGAGTACAGAATATAGATTGAGAGTAACTGTTCGTGTAGTAAATCTTCAGACTGAGGCACCACGTTTATCTATTGCTAACTCTATTCGCAACACATTTTGTAAACACCATTCAAGTATATCAGTTAACGCAATTGCAAAATTACATCATTTTATGACTTATAATTCAATAGATAAGGTGTCATAAACACTGAGACGCGTGAAAGACAAGCTTCTCTTAAAACGGAGCACAAATTACATGGACTTTACTCATTCAGTGCTTGATAATGAGAGCATTTAACAACTTACAACCAACTTCGAAACATAATTTAAAATGTTATATAAGTTTTTTATCGCTTACAGCCCCACAAAATAATAAAAGGAAATCAGTTTATCGCTTATTAAACGTTCATTGTTCCTGCAGTAAAACCAGAGCTTTGAGTCTTCACTTATGAAAGTTTTATATGCTTAACGTCAAATATATAAAAACTAACACATTCGTGAAGTAATCACACCTTTCAACCTGTTTATTCACAGGAGTTCGATTCTTTAACTAATCGGCGGTTGTTGATATGCACGTCGTTATTAGTAGTAATTTTTAAAATCTAGATCGTTCACTGTTACACAGTTGACTTAATATTATTAAGCGATCCCCTGACGTAAGAAACAAACGTTTTAAAGGTAGCATATCTCCTTCTGGCAATACGTCAGATTTAAAAAATAACATTCCGTGTCTAAAATTTTGTTTATTTGTACGTAAATGTCTTCAGGCCTGGTGAATATTGAAATCTCGGTGATACAACACCGTAGGACACAGCTAGAGGTTATAATTAAAATGTTATGACTGGCCACCTCGTACTTACCTGGTTGAATTCTCTGAGCTACACTAGAGCCACCAACGGCGTTAGCTGAAAGGTAGAATAACATTCTACAGCCCTAGGTTCTTTATTTCATTCAAGAAGAAATATTATACCCGCGTGTGGTGCATCCGTTTCATATCTCATCTACATAAGAAATTCTGGAATACGAAGTCGCCCTCCCCCCTAACCTCTTTCCCACAAGAAGCCAAGAAGAGTTTTGTCATCAGAAATCTGCATCGTAATGAAGCGCTGAGGATTCAGGAAACCCTCAAATCTAGAGCGAAAACACAGTGGAGAAATTGCTTGTTCTTATCTGAATAACAAAGCCCTATCTGCCCCTCTACGACCATATTCCCGCTCGCCTTTTTTATTCTCTCTTCCTTGATTCGACGTCAAGTTTATACGGGTACAGCCGACGTCTTATCGAAGAAGAAAAAAGACTGAAGCTGATAGAAATCTGACGAATATTGTCGCGAGGAGAGCCGGCCCCTTTATTCAGTCTGTTGACACATAACGTAAATACAACGTTAAAAAAAAAACGGCGTAAAGAGTGGACCTCCAAAGCGAGAAGCTTTCTTAACACATTGTCTTGGCAAGAATACTCTTTGACAAACTGAGACTGATATTATTCGCCAATTCAAAATAGTATTCGTATCGTCTTCGAGTGTATTGTTTAACCTGGAGATGAATTATAATTATTTCAAATGATTCTGGTGTCGCAGATATTAGAATACCAGTGAATTTTAATCACACTTTCAGTAAAATATTATTTATATGAAATTGTTGGGCTAAATCACCTTGGACTGTTCCTACTACGCGAATCAGCAGACCGAACTCTGTAAGGCAATCGTCAATCTGAGAATTCCCGTAATCTCAATCGTCAATTGGCCGATAGTCAAAAATCTGAATACACTTTGCAAGATATTTTCAATAGATGGATATTCATCATTGAATCCAAAATGTGAAGAGGCCGAGCCACAACAGCCGCAGTTCACTGATTCCAAAGGTGCAAACCAGCCAACCGATGACCGAAAAAGAAATCTTCTGCATTAATTTTTTTAATTGGTTACTTATTTACAGTGTTAATCCCTACACTTACTAGTTGTTTATCTCACATGATTAATCCATAATTCTTACTGCAGATAAAATACGATAGACAATTATTAACATTCTCAGCTTAAGCATGGTTAGTTGTTTGACTGGGGTGAAGGGACCGAATAGCAAGGTCATTGGTCTCATGATCTAGGATGGCAGAAAGCAAGTAAAGAAGAGCACGAACAGCACAGTCCAGTCAACGTGCAAACAAAGAGGGAAATGGGACGCGGAAATGGGGCACCAGGGAAGCAGGAAGAGGAAAGAACAGGAGGGGGGTGGTTGGAAATAGAGAGAGCAGGTGTGTTCCAGAAACGCTACGCGCGGTTGGGTACCTGCACCACCACCGACCTGTCCTGACACCCATACCATAGCATTATCACGATACAATGGGGACAACCTCGCCGGCCGAAGTGGCCGTGCGGTTAAACGCGCTGCAGTCTGGAACCGCAAGACCGCTACGGTCGCAGGTTCGAATCCTGCCTCGGGCATGGATGTTTGTGATGTCCTTAGGTTAGTTAGGTTTAACTAGTTCTAAGTTCTAGGGGACTAATGGCCTCAGCAGTTGAGTCCCATAGCGCTCAGAGCCATTTGAACCATTTTTGGGACAACATCAGAGGAAGAAGACACAAGAAAAGGAGAAAGAAAACGGCACACCAGACCAGACAAAAATTTGGGGAAAGGCGGGGAGAAGATGGCTGATGTGGAGGCAAGGTCAAGGCCCCCATATCCAATGCTTACGTTGACTGAGGGACTAATTCCAGAAGCCGGCCGCTGTGGCCGAGTTGTTCTGGGCGCTTCAGTCTGGAACCGCGCTGCTGCTACGGTCGCAGGTTCGAATCCTGCCTCGGGCATGGATGTGTGTGATGTCCTTAGGTTAGTTAGGTTTAAGTAGTTCTAAGTTCTAGGGGACTGATGACCTCAGAAGTTAAGTCCGTAGTGCTCAGAGCCATCTGAACCATTTTGAACTAATTCCAGAGGAAGATTCAAGGACTTACATCTAAGAGTACAAACCAGTGTCACGAAGTAAACCAAGAACAGATATGACCACGCAAGGATCGTCCGCTAACACCTCAGACGTGGGAGGACATATTTAGTGCAAAGGGATAAAAGACAGGGCCAGTCCAGCGAATTATGGTTCACTATGAGTGGAGCCTCGCAACTACAAAGGCGGCAGCGGCTCATTTTGGAGTAAAAAACCTTGGTTCAACCTACTGTGGCCAGGATAAAGTGGGCAGAGGATGGCAAATTCCCGCCAGAAGAGGCAGAGGTAAGAACGGCACATGGTGGCAGTCCCATTGATGGCGCAAAGTTTAAGGGGGTAGCTTCCCTAGATGGAGCCCACGACTGAGAAAAAAGGAATCTGATGTAAAGCCAAAAATCGGGCGCCAGAAGGGTCAAGGGGTAGGTGGTAGCGTTGTGATCTTTACGCAGTCCATATAGGGTGATTTAAAATTCCTATTACAGGCTTCTAGGGATTGTAGAGGGGACTTAGGTGAAGTTTTGGTAAGGAACCCGTGTCCGGAAATGTACCGTTTGGATAGAAAATAAGTTTGAAGATCGGGCGACATTGAAGAGGGCGTCCTTCGCTACGTAGAAGAGACCCCGAGGACAAGAACTCGAATATTTTCCCATGTTATGTTTTCTTACAGCACACAGGTCAGAGCTTGTCGTCTCGGCTGTGTGTGTACGGTGAAGCGGGAGATTTGAAAGTGGTCCGATCTTCAAACCGATTTTACATCGAAACGATACAGTTCCAGACGACGCTACCTTGTCAGAACTTCAACTACTAAGCCCCCTCTACAACCCCTAAAAGCCTGTAATAGGAATTTTGAATCACCGTATAAAAGACACTCAACAAGAAATAAGCTGCAGACTATAAAATGAAACCCTCCGACTGGATCTTAATGTCATTGGCTAAGGAAGGTGTGGTCCCTGTAAGAGCGCTAGGTCTATTTCAATTTCACTTCGCAGTTTCGTTCAGAAACTGGTTAATATCTTCTTGCGTTCACTGATAGCAGCAGGATGTAACACGAAACCGATCATGTGATTGCCTACGCCTGTAGGGCAGGTTTGAAACTGATTGTTGTTGACAAGGCGTAACACTCGTTTGCTGTCCCTGTATGTTATCAACTTTTTACGGCCGCTATTGTTACACCGTGTTACAAGGCTGCAAACGGTAGTTACACCGTTTCTTGCAGACATGTTGGATACTAGTGCAACTTTATTCACGGTGTGGTCATAGACATCTCCTTGCTGCCATTCCGTTACGTCTTCACGCCGACCCATCTTCCTGCTTCCTGACAACCGACTGTAGTATCCACATCACTTCGCTGCCACAACCTACGTCACAGTTGGAGGACCACATGGCCACCGGGTAGCAATTGTGCAGCTGCTGAGGCTGTTCTCCGCTACCTTAAAAACTGCAGTATGAGTTTGTTAGTGCTTATTTAAGGCGTTCAAGGTGTAACACCTTCCACTTCCTTCAGTGTACAAAGCAACTTATCTAATGGTCATTGCCATTTTGATAAAAATTATTAATAACAGGCTATTAAAATACCCCAAAAACGCACATAGCGAATGACACTACGTAATTTCTGTCTGCGTTTCGTCTCGGGAACACAGAGAAAACGGAAATGGAAAGATTTACACAGATTAGTAATTAACATATTTGCTAAACGGAACAGCACTCTTCGAATTTATCACACTGCGTGGCGAACTCATGGGACCGCAACGGCACACGTGGCTGAAGCTTATGCGATACATTTGCGTCCGTACAGTCCTGACAGAAATGCTCTCCTGACGCCCCACATTCAAATCTTCCGCCATCTGACTGAAGGTGGAAACCCAGTATAGCTGTCGGCGTGATGTCATTTCGTCAAACACTTGCCATGAACATTAAATATCGTATGGCTTCGTTGGCTGAGATATACCACGGGCTGGGTTCAGCCACCTATCGTTGTACTTCTTCCGTGTACACTGTCCACATTCTTTGCAAGAATGTGAGAGTTGCGTCATATGTGTATTTATAGAGTGCAGGTGAGTGTAATGGATGCGTGTACAATGTAGTTCAACTGAAGGGCCAAAGAAACTGGAATAGGCATGCGTATTCAGATACAGAGATATGCAAACAGGCAGATTACAGCGCTGCGGTCGGCAACGCCTATATAACACAACAACAGTCTGGCACAGTTATTAGATCGGTTACTGCTGCTACAATGGCAGCTTATCAAGATTTAAATGAGTCCGAACATGGTGCTATAGTCGGCGCATGAGCGATGGAACACAGCATCTCCGAGGTAGCGATGAAGTGGGGATTTTCCCGTGCGACCATTTGACGAGTGTACCGTGAATATCAGGAATCCAGATTTCCGACATCGCATCGGCCGGAAAAAGATCCTGCACGAACGGGACCAACGACGACTGAAGAGAATCGTTCAGAGTGACTGAAGTGCAACCCTTCCGCAAATTGCTGCAGATTTCAATGCTGGGTCATCAACAAGAGTCAACGTGAGAACCATTCAACGATACACAGCCGGTATGGGCTTTCGGAACAGAAGACCCACTCGTGTACCCTTCATGACTGCACAACACAAGGCTTTACTCCTCGCCTGGGAACGTCAACACCGATAGTGGACTGTTGACGGCTGGAAAAATGTTGCCTGGTCGGACGAGTCTCATTTCAAATTATATTGAGCGGATAGACGAGTACGGATATGGAGACAACCTCACGAATCCATGGACCCTGCGTGTCAGCAGGGGACTGTTCAAGCCTGTAGAGGCTCTGTAATGGTGGTGGATCGTATGTAGTTGGAGTGATATGGGACCCCTGATATGTCCAGTTACGACTCTGACAGGTGACACGTACGTAAACATCCCGTCTGATAACCTGCATCCATTCATGTCCATTGTGCATTCCGACGGACTTGGACAATACCAGCAAGACAATGCGACACCCCACACGCCCAGAATCGCTTCAGAGTGGCTCCAGGAACACTCTTCTGAGTTTTAACACTTCCGCTGGCCACCAAATTCCCCAGATATGAACATTACTGAGCATATATGGGATGCCTTGCAACGTGTTGTTCAGGAGAAATCCCCACCCCCTCGTACTCTTACGGATTTATGGAAAGTGGATTCAAGGTGCGAGTTCCCTCCAGCACTTCTGCGTGCTCGCGGGAGCCCTACTCGATATTAGGCAGGTGTACCAGTTTCTTTGGCTCATCAGTGTATGATGATCGTGAGAGAAGAGAGAGGATGAAAGTCGGTGCCGGCACATAGCCTGCTTCACTCGAATAGCACCGAGGCCGCCGCCAAGCTTAATTTCCGCATCTGACGGACGGATCTCCATCAACGGTGTCACGTGCATTCACTTAATGAGACAATGCGGAGAAGTTCGGAATTTAATGCAGGTTATTTGAGCAATGATCAGCAACTTCACGCCGCGACCTTTCGTCCCCTTGCCAGTCAGGAAAAATTTTGGACCACCAATATTCGAAGCGGCTTACTTCCGAGTGGATCGCGACGTCACTGACACTCATTAGTGACCCCGACTACGAAGGCGGATTAACGCCTGTGACTCGTTAAGCGAGTGTAAACATTGTTTTGCAATCCTGAAGATCAAAAATAGGCACTGTTGGCCTCTGAAAGCGGAATTCTAGTGCAATCTTGTACTATGAGCCATGCGTCTTTCACCGACTATCGTCCCACGTTCAAAGAGAGTTAGCTCGCAACGTGCTTCCATGTCCACAACACACATGACTGTAAGAAACTGTTGTTCAGGCCATATGCGACCTAGCGGCGACGTTTCGGCGTCACATACTAACCATCTTCAAATGGAGCAAACTTCCTGTGACTTTTCACCACTCTGTTCACTGATACTAAAATACTGAGTACCTGCCATGGCCCAGGTATCTATATATTACATTCTTCTATTAGTCCATCTCGCCCACCCTCCTCTCTCTGACCGTCTCCTCCTTCTTCGTTTCTCTGTCCATCTCCTACTCCCTCTCTCCCTGACTATCTTCTCTTCTCTCCTCTGTACATCTCGTCCTCTTTATTTTTTCTTTCCATCTCTTCCTGCTCCCTTTCTCTGTCCATTTTATCCTCCCCAGTCCCTGTCCATCTCATTCCCACCCATATCTGTGCCCATATTCCCCTTATACCTCTCTGTCTGTCCGTTTCCTCTTTCCCCCCTTATCCCTCCACTTTATCACTACCACCCCAATACCAGGCTGGTGGTTCTTACCACCACAATGTATCTTTCCAGATCGTAACTAATACGTGTTTCAAATTTGGCTGAAATTGTTCGAGGGTTTTAGGATGAGCATTTTTCACGTGGCTTTGCCCCCACACCCACGTGTTGAATATATTTTACATATTTTTAAAATATGTCACACCTGACTGTATACGTATTTCACTTGTATCACTTGCGAATTTGGCCCTGCAGTTTCAGTTTCACATACCTCAGTGTTTATGACGTCGTATCTCCCGAACTACATGTCGTACTATGACATAATTTTTGCAGGTAGATCAATTTGTGCATCCAGGTAATGCCTGCAAAATGTTTTGTCAATAGAGTTAGTACTGAAGAAGTAATAGATTAAAACATCGTACACACATCAAAAATGTTTTGCATCACCCCGGTTCGCAGAACTCCTGAAAATAGACGTTGACTGTGGATATTCTATCACAGACACAGTCCCCTTCACTGTTGTGAGATGTCACTAAACCCTCCCAAAGATGTAAACATGAGCAGCGCCTATTAGACGGAGGGGGCCGACAGTCGATCAGTTCCAGTCAATCCACCAGGAGGGAGGTACACACCTCGTGTTGTCTGTAGTTCAACCATGCCTAGACGGTCAATGCCGCGGTTCCATTGCGTCCCCATTTTTACTTTGTGACGGGAAGGGCTCTCAACAACGGAAGTGTCCAGCGTCTCGGAGGTGAACCAAACCAATGTTGTTCGGACATGGAGGAGATGCAGAGAGACAGGAACTGTCGCTGATATGCCTCGCTCAGGCCGCCCAATGGCTACTACTGCAGTGGGTGACCGCTACCTACGGATCATGGCTCGGAGGAACCCTGACAGGAACGCCACCATGTTGAATAATACTTTTCGTGCAGCCACAGGACGTCGTGTTACGACTCAAACTGTGCGCAATAGGCTGCATGATGCGCAACTTCACTCCCGACGTCCATGGCGTGTTCAACCTTTGCCACCATGACACCATGCAGCGTGGTACAGATGGGCCCAACAACATGCCGAACGGACAGCTCAGGATTGGCATCACGTTCTCTTCACCAATGAGTGTCGCATATACCTTCAACCAGACAGTCGTCGGAGACGTGTTTGGAAACAACCCGGTCAGGCTGAACGCCATAGGCACACTGTCCAGCGAGTGCAGCAAGGTGGAGGTTCCCTGCTGTTTTAGGGTGGCATTACGTGGGGCCGACGTACACCGCTGGTGGTCACGGAAGGGGCCGTAACGGGTGTACGACGCGTGAATGCCATCCTCCGACCGATAGTGCAACCATATCAGCAGCGTATTGGCGAGGCATTCGTCTTCATGGACGAAAACTCGCGCCGTGATCGTGCACATCTTGTGAATGACTTCCTTCAGGATAACGATATCGCTCGACTAGAGTGACCAGCATGTTCTCCAGACGTGAACCCTATCGCACATGCTTAGGATAGATTGAAAAGAGCTGTTTATGGACGACGTGACCAACCAACCACTCTGAGGTATCTACGCCGAATCGCCGTTGATGAGTGGGACAATCTGGACCAACAGTGCCTTGATGAACTTGTGGATAGTATGCCACGACGATTGAAAGCATACATCAATGCAAGAGGACGTGCTACTAGGTATTAGAGGTACCAGTGTGTACAGCAATCTGGACCACCACCTCTGAAGGTCTGGCTGTATGGTGGTACAATATGCAATGTGTGGTTTTCATGAGCAATAAAAAGGGCGGAAATAATGTTTGTGTTATCTCTAGTCCAATTTCCCGTACAGGTTCCGGAATTCTTGGAACCGAGGAGATGCAAAACTTTTTTTGATGTGTGTAAATGCTGCGGCAGTTTATCACGCGTCTCAGTGTCTGTAACATCATATCTCCTGAACTAATATGTGTCGTACAATGAAACGTTTTGGTGCATTCAGTGATGTGTGTGAATACTGTCTGCATAATTTTTCTCGAATACAGTTAGCAATCAAAAAAAAATTAAAACGTCACGCTTCATGCTGCAGTTTTACTGCGTGAACAGCGAAAATGTAGTAAACGATAAACTTTTTTCTTTTTATCATTCTGTGGGGGTCGTCAGCGAGAAAAAATTTCGTAAAGGTTTGAAATTATGTATAAAGTTAGTTAAGTTCACTAAGCGCTCTGACTCCCATATAGTGGTTGACTAAAGTAATATTCACGCATGGTGAACTGCGCTGCTTTTTTACTCCCATTCCTTTAATAGGTAGGTGGTTCTTAACCCCAGGGCGATTCGTTCCGGACAGTAAATGATGAGTATATCAAGTTCGGTTGAAATCGGTCTAGCGGTTTAGAAGATGTGGTGGTATATACTGACGATAAAGAAATCTCAGCACCAAGAAGGAATTGTGCGACATAAACGAAAATTGGTAGGCATTATTCTCACATACGAATCTATTCAGATTTCGTGTCACTCACATAGCTGTGGCGCTAGTAGCACATTGAGTATGAAAATACGATTGCTGTAAATACACGTAATGGTCGTCAGCGTCAGTTACCTTTGAGAACGGGCGTGGTGAGTTGATGTTTGATTGAGTTTGAACAGGGTCGTGTAATAGGGCTACGCCAAGCTATACGTTCTTTCTGCGATACTGCATAAAGACGACACAAACACAGCCACTGTACATTATTGCTACCAGTTGTGCTCACAAGAGTGTACAGTCCCAAGAAGACCGGGCTCCCGATTGCCACGTAGCACTACCGGGGGGAAGATCATAGTGTTCGATGCATGGCTCTGCATCTGTAGCAGCAATGTGAGCAACAGATGGAGCCACAATGACGCAACGAACTGTTACAAATTGGTTACTTCAACGACATCTCCAAGCCCAACGCCATTTAGCATGCACCCACTAACCCCAAACCACCATCCTTTGCGGCTTCAATGGCGGCAAGGGAGAGCTAGTTGAAGGGCTGGGTGGAGGTCTGTTGTGTTTTCTGATGACAGCTGGTTCTGCTTCGGTGCCAGTGATGGCCGTGTGTTGGTCATAAGGAGGCCAGTTTACCAGCAACCAACCTGTCTGCGTGCTAGACACACTGTACCTACAACTGGAATTATGTCTCAGCTGCGATTTCGTGTGACAGCAGAAACACTCTCATGCTTATCCCACGCACCCTGACTGCAAATTTTTATGTCAGTCTGTTGATTCGACCTATTGCGCTGCCATTCACGAACAGCACTCCAGGGGGTATTTCCCAATCGGATAACGCTCGCCCATATATCGCTGCTGTAATCCAACATGCTCTAAAGAGTATCGACATGTTGCCTTGGCCTGCTCGATCGCCAGATCTGTCTACAACCGAGCACGTAGGGGACGTCATCGAACGACAACTTCAGCGTCATCCACAACCAGTATTATATGTCGCTGTATTGACCGACCAAGTGCAACAGGCATGGAACTGATATTTCCAATGGCTTATGTCATGCTACATTAACCTGTAATATTGTTATGTTAATCACATGAATATGTTACCTCAACAATGGATTCCCGAAATTTCATTGTTGTTGTTGTTGTGGTCTTCAGTCCTGAGACTGGTTTGATGCAGCTCTCCACGCTACTCTATCCTACGCAAGCTTCTTCATCTCCCAGTACGTACTGCAGTTTACATCCTTCTGAATCTGCTTAGTGTATTCATCTCTTGGTCTCCCTCTACGATTTTTACCCTCCACTCTGCCCTCTAATACTAAATTGGTAATCCCTTGATGCCTCAGAACATGTCCTACCAACCTATCCCTTCTTCTAGTCAAGTTGTGCCACAAACTCCTCTTCTCCCCAATTCTATTCAGTACCTCCTCATTAGTTATGTGATCTATCCATCTAATCTTCAGCATTCTTCTGTAGCACCACATTTCCAAAGCTTCTATTCTCTTCTTGTCCAAACTATTTATCGTCCATGTTTCACTTCCATACATGGCTACACTCCATACAAATACTTTCAGAAACGACTTCCTGACACTTAAATCTATACTTGAAGTTAACAAATTTCTCTTCTTCAGAAACGCTTTCCTTGCCATTGCCAGTCTTCATTTGATATCCTCTCTACTTCGACCATCATCAGTTATTTTGCTCCCCAAATAGCAAAACTCCTTTACTACTTTAAGTGTCTCATTTCCTAATCTAATTCCCTCAGCATCACCCGACTAAATTCGACTACATTCCATTATCCTCGTTTTGCTTTTGTTGATGTTCATCTTATATTCTCCTTTCAAGACACTGTCCATTCCTTTCAACTGCTCTTCCAAGTCCTTTGCTGTCTCTGACAGAATTACAATGTCATCGGCGAACCTTAAAGTTTTTATTTCTTCTCCGTGGATTTTAATACCTACTCCGAATTTCTCTTTTGTTTCTTTTACTGCTTGCTCAATATACAGATTGAACAACATCGGGGAGAGGCTACAACCCTGTCTCACTCCCTTCCCAACCACTGCTTCCCTTTCATGTCCCTCGACTCTTATAACTGCCATCTGGTTTCTGTACAAATTGTAAATAGCCTTTCGCTCTCTATATTTTACACCTGCCACTTGCAGAATTTGAAAGAGAGTATTTCAGTCAACATTGTCAAAAGATTTCTCGAAGTCCACAAATGCTAGAAACGTAGGTTTGCCTTATCTTAATCTAGCTTCTAAAATAAGTCGTAGGGTCAGTATTGCCTCACGTGTTCCCGTATTTCTACGGAATTCAAACTGATCTTCCCCGAGGTCGGCTTCTACCAGTTTTTCCATTCGTCTGTAAAGAATTCGCGTTGGTATTTTGCAGCCGTGACTTATTAAACTGATAGTTCGGTAATTTTCACATCTGTCAACGCCTGCTTTCTTTGGGATTGGAAATTTCAATATTTTACATTAATTTTTTTTTGTTGCCATTTTTTACGTTAGTATATATACGCTCATCCATTTTTATAATGTGTATGGATATCTACCCATTGGGGTGTCACAATACTTGCTTTTCGATGTAAATTAATGATGACTACCACGTTTGGCGCCACCAAAATGCATGAGATCAGAAGCATTACAGCTGCACACGAAATATCTTCCAGACGCTCCAAACTACCTCTTTGAACTAGGCAGTAGAAGCCAGAAGATACGTCATACGTACACGAGCTCTAAAAGGAAAACGCCAATGAAATATTAATAACGCCACAAAAAGTGTTCACAGAAATGTACTCGGACACGAACTAGAAAAGACCGGTAGCGGGGCTTAATGGACGCATTCAGCGTCTAGTTAGTTAGCCGAGCCTCAGCGGGCGGCTTCAGGCTGCTCAATTACGGATAACTGCATCAGCAGAGACGCGCGGCAGCTGAGCGTTGACGAAAGTTCCCAAATTGGGACCTCCTGCTGTCGTGCGTGCTTCATACAACTCGCAGAAGGGCCACCAAAGCTCCATGTTTAGCCACAGACGAGAGCAAATACAGCTACATAAACTTCTGGAGTGCCGACTTTAGTGATGGTTTTGACGTTCTGTCGCAGCATATATTGCTCCGTTACAACGTTAAGAGACGTTACTATAGTGCGACGCAATACCCTAGGAATTACTATATGAAAAGCCAAATTACATCATCATACAGGATGTACTATAATTATAGTGCAAACTGAATTGGGTGAAAGTATACTATAAGAGAAGCAACGACATTTCAGTAAAGATGGATCAGCAAACGAGCCCCTTAGTCGGTAATTTCTGCTGCTGAATTCAGTGTGAAATATTGTCAGAGTTAGTACAGATCTATTTGGGATGTAAATTTTTCGAATAAGTTCCCATCTAATTGGGCTCAATTTCATCATGCCCTACTTTAGCAACAAATACAATAGTAAAATTGAAAGCTTCTGGGTTATGATAGCGTGTTACATCTCTTCTAAAAGATCGACGTTTCGACCCCTCTGCTGGGATATTCTTCAGGATTCTGTAGTTTTCGCCGGCCGGGGTGGTCGAGCGGTTCTAGGCGCTACAGTCTGGAACCGCGCGACCGCTACGGTCGCAGGTTCGAATCCTGCCTCGGTCATGGATGTGTGTGATGTCCTTAGGTGTTTAAGTAGTTCTAAGTTCTAGGGGACTGATGACCTCAGAAGTTAAGCCCCATAGTGCTCAGAGGCATTTGAACCATTCTGTGGTGTTCACTGTTGACTGAACAATGTCAGAGACCAGCTTTCTGTTATAAGGGGGATTTTTCCTACGCTTGTGCTGGAGAAGTGGGTACATTTCTTGTGGCTACTATTAGTGGGCCATCGTCATTCATTAGAAAGGGGCTTTTTCCCTTCCAAATCCCTTCCCTCTCCCTCCCCCCTTTCTAACCAATGACGATGGCTAAGCAGTGGTAGACAAAGAGATTTAGCCAATAATTCGCTTCTTCGACATCAGTGCGAGAATGCTTCACTCACTACAACGTAATCTCAATTCAACGCGACGGCCGTACACCACCTTACTGGGTTAGCCTGTACGGCCAAAGGTATCACTCTACTGGTCGGAAACAATGTTTTGCTGCATGAATAATCTCCCCATCATCCACGTACTGCTTCCGCATAGATGGTCCTTCGTTTCTCTTCGTGGTCTTCTGTTAGTTGGCAAGGAAGCCGGCGGACACACACTTTTGATTACCCTAATTGGTAGACGAGTGTATCAGCAGGATCAACAGAGACGCCCAGTCGTGCAGCGAGGTGTTTCATTGTGATCCGCCGAATGAGAGTGTCCGCACGTTCCAACATTACGAGAGTCACAGCTGTGTGCGGCCAGCCGGCACGCGGGAGATCGGACTTTTCGTTTAACGACTCACGACTCGATAACGGCTCGTTTGCAGACCGGTTTTTACGTGGACAATACTTTCACCCGCGTCACTTTTCTCTGTCTGTATTCAGGGTGAACATTAATGTGACTGACAAACTACAGGGACCAATTCCTGAGTGGAAGTGGAGGAAAAAAGGTCCTATGAACATCTGTCTTGTAAATGCATTGTTGCCGCGGTAGATGGCGCTGACGAATGGAAGTTCCTCTGACGACGTGCCATGTGTCTGCTGTGTCCTGCAGGCGTGCGATTGATGCAGCAGAATGGTTCGGTATTTATGTTGGTAACAAGCCGGAATGGTGATTTTGTTCGGCCAAGAAGATGAAAATCGTCGAGATGCAGCATGGCTGCAACAACACAAGTACCTTCGCAGACACCAACGACATCAGACAACATTTCAGGCCCTTTTTGGGCGTTTGTGCGACCATGGGTCCTTGCAGACATAAGAATGTGTAGGGAGGAGGCAGACCGTGCGTACACCAGTATTGCAAGACCAGTTTCTTCAGAACATTCAGCGAGTCCTAGAACAAGCTCCCGGCGAGTGTCCCGCCAACATGGCGTAGACCAGAGTATGATTATGTGACAACTACTATTCCTATCACCTGCAACGAGAGCAAGGATCATAAGCAGTGGATTTTCCTCTACAGGAAACTCTTTGTCTTTGGTTTTTGCGACAGACCATCACAACTATGGAACTTCTGTCATCAGGCCTCTTTAGCTACGAAGCAAATTTAGCAGAACTGGCATCATCAGTTCGCATAATCGTCACCTGAGGGGAGGGGCCCAATTTTATATCAACACCCATTTTCATTTTTTGGGCACCCATAGGTTTACATTTTAATTTTGCCAGAATTTGATATTATCTCACATATTGTATGTCAAGAAAAAGGGAAAATCGACTCATTTGGAACATTAGGTATAATTTACGCCATCCTCGGGGAATGGTAAGGCGTCTCATCAGCATCGATTCAGCATCAGGGTGTGGCCAGGCATTCTTGGCGACCACATACTTGGACCCGTTATCATTCTACAACGCCTCGACGGAGTAATGTCCTGAACTACACTACTGGCCATCGAAATTGGTACACCAAGAAGAAATGCAAATGATAAATGGGTATTCATTGGACAAATATAATATACTAGAACTTACAAGTGACTACATTTTCACGCAATTTGGGTGCATAGATCCTGAGAAATCACTACCCAGAACAACCACCTCTGGCCGTAATAACGGCCTTAATACGCCTGGGCATTGAGTCAAACAGAGCTTGGATGGCGTGTACAGATACAGCTGCTCATGCAGCTTCAACACGACACCACAGTTCATCAAGAGTAGTGACTGGCGTATTGTGACGAGCCAGTTGCCTGCCACCATTGACCAGGCGTTTTCAATTGATGAGAGATCTGTAGAATGTGCTGGCTAGGGTAGCATTCGAACATTTTCTGTATCCAGAAAGGCCCGTGCAAGACCTGCAACATGCGGTCGTGCATTATCCTGCTGAAATGTAGGGTTTCGCAGGGATCGAATGAAGGGTAGAGCCACGGGTCGTAACACATCTGAAATGTAACGTCCACTTTTCAAAGTGCCGTCAGTGCGAACAAGAGGTGACCGAGACGTGTAACCAATGGCACCCCATACCATCACGCCGGGTGATACGCCAGTACGGCGATCACGAATACACGCTTCCAATGTGCGTTCACCGCGATGTCTGCAAACACGGATGCGACCATCATGATGCCGTAAACAGAACCTGGATCGTTCCAGAAAATGACGTTTTGCCATTCCTGCACCCAGGTTCGTCGTTGAGTACACCATCGCAGACGCTCCCATCTGTGATGCAGCGTCAAGGGTAACCGCAGCCATGGTCTCCGAACTGATAGTCCATCCTGCTGCAAACGTCGTCGAACTGTTCGTGCAGATGGTTGTTGTCTTGCAAACGACCCCATCTGTTGACTAAGGTATCAAGACGTGGCTGCACGATCCGTTTCAGCCATGCGGATAAGATGCCTGTCATCTCGACTGCTAGTGATACGAGGCCGCTGGGATCCAGCACGGCGTTCCGTATTAACCTCCTGAACCCACCGATTCCATATTCTGCTAACAGTCTTTGGATCTCGACCAACTCGAGCAGCAATGTTGCGATGCGATAAACCGCAATCGCTATAGGCTAAAATCCGACCTTTATCAAAGTCGGAAACGTGATGGTACGCATTTCTCCTACTTACACGAGGCATGACAATAACGTTTCACCAGGCAACGCCAGTCAACTGCTGTTTGTGTATGAGGAATCGGTTGAAAACTTTCCTCATGTCAGCACGTTGTATGTGTCGCCACCGGTGCCAACCTTGTGTGAATGCTCTGAAAAGCTAATCATTTGCATATCACAGCATCTTCTTCTTGTCGGTTAAATTTCGCGTCTGTAGCACGTCATCTTCGTGGTGTAGTAATTTTAATGGCCGGTAGTGTATCTCCGCCGGCCGCTGTGACCGAGCGATTCTAGGCGCTTCAGTCTGGAAATGCGCGACCGCTACGGTCGCAGGTTCGAATCCTGCCTCCGGCATGTATGTCTGTGATGCTCTTAGGTTAGGTGGATTTAAGTAGTTCTAAGTTCTAGGGGACTGGTGACATCACATGTAAGTCCCATAGTGCTCAGAGCCATTTGCACCATTTGAACTATCTCCGGAATACTCTTGGCTGTTTGAGACTGTGCCTTTGGCAATAAGGTTATGTGATTTCTGCATGACGGAGCACTACCTCGATTCCGCAATACAGTTCACCGACACCTCAACAACATCGTACCCAGACATTGAACAGGACGCAGAGGCCATGTACCATGGCCTTCCAGATTACCAGACTTAAAAGCCCGGAATTTTTACCTCTGGGCGCATCTGAAAAGCGTTGTGTATGCTGAACCAGTTCCTGACATGCAGACCCTTCAACAGCGTATTCACGACGCCTGCGACGCTACTCGGACAGAGGTTGGAACGGGCGAAAGAGTGCGGCAATCCATAATGCTGCGAGGTGAGAACGCGTGCACTGCATCCGATGGAGGTCACTTTGCACAGCTGTCGTGACATGGAGGCGACGAAGCTCTGTACTATGTTTCGGGACCATTTTTTATTACATGCTCACCGTCCATTTCCGTATACATGTTCACAGGATCATTTTTTCTCGATTTCCAGTCAGGAAACGGTGCCTGCAGTTTATCGGTTTTATTAATGTTCACTCTGTGTATTATGAAGTTTCTCGACAATTTTTTTTCTTTCTGTTCGCATTCTGATACGTTTTTCACTATCAGATACATTGATTAGCGAGGAAGATTTAATGTATTACCGTTACGCCAGACAGGTCGTTCGGCCATAGATGACATACTGCTACTCGAGCGAAGATGGAGTGGGGTGGTGTCACTATTAATGATAACACTGTGTATGTTCACAACATTTTCCTGTTCATTCACTATTAGTAGAAATGAAGTTTGATACGCATCTGTGAACGCTCAACATTACGATGAAGCAAAGTTTTCCAAAAGAGTAAATTTTTTCCTTAATTTACGTTATATTCTTTAAGTAGCCTACATAAATGAAGATTTTGTAAAGCAACTGCACTTCTTCCTCAGCGTTCAAGCTGTCTCCATTCCAAACTTTATCAAAGTCGCTTCAGTGGTTTAGTCGTGAAAGCGTAGCAAACGAGTTATTTTCGCGTTTATAATACTAATAGGTGTCATGTATAGCTTTGGTATCTGAATCGATTGTGAGCGAGCAGTGATGTTGTAAAGCTGTATCGCAGAAGTGAGGTTACTATCTTTGGTGTGCGCGAGGACGCAGTGTACAGATAATGTTGTGTTAGAGTAAGGAAGCAATGGTAATGTTATGTTTCAAATGTAAATTCTCAGTTTAACAATGTGTTTAATGAACATTATTAAATCAAGATTGCAACAGAAAGTGATTTGTGAAGGAAAAAATTTAATGGAACTAAGTGTATACCAGAAGTGGAATGTCAGAGGTAAATATTATATTCATGTTACTTTTTTTCCATTATTGCTGCGCCATTGGACTAACTTGGTTATTATACTGAGAGTTGCTAGATTTGAAGGATAGGAAAGTGTATTGTTTGGATGTTAAGACATTCATTAAATTTAAAATCATCCTTGAGCAGTTCTTCACAGTGTGCAAAAAGAGTTAGTGTTGTCATTTAGCCGCGCGGGATTAGCCGAGTAGCCGGCACGGTAACTCAGCGTGTTCGGTCAGAGGGTTAGCTAC
The DNA here is from genome assembly GCF_023864345.2 of Schistocerca serialis cubense. Classification (NCBI taxonomy): domain Eukaryota; kingdom Metazoa; phylum Arthropoda; class Insecta; order Orthoptera; family Acrididae; genus Schistocerca; species Schistocerca serialis. The sequence goes on along the minus strand of NC_064639.1, from coordinate 219,318,087 downwards.
CCTCTGTAATAAAAAAAACTGAGTTAATGGATCAACGAAGAACTGAAACGGGTGTCTAGCGACGTCCGCCCCGAGCACATACAACGAACGAAAACGAACAAAATGAGATTAAAAAAAAAAGCGGTCTAAGGCACTGCAGTCATAGACTGTACGGCTGATCCCGGCGGAGGTTCGAGTCCTCCCTCGGGGATGGGTGTGTGTGTTTGTCCTTAGGATAATTTAGGTTAAGTAGTGTGTAAGTTTAGGGACTGATGACCTTAGCAGTTAAGTCCCATAAGATTTCACACACATTTGAACACTTTTGTTGTCATTTATGCCCATATTTCAGTTTTCACTTACCTTCGTATTAAAATTTTTAATTGATCATGGTTTTTCCAAAAGTATACTTCCATTTGCAGCTAACAGAGAACTCATTCCGCCCCACGAGCATCACTGTGTAGATACAGTAATTTGCAGCTTTAGTATAGCGGCGCGCAAGACAGAGCAATACTGCAACGTTTTATCCAGATTTGCGCAGAATGGAGGTAAGGACTAAATATTTAGATTTTTTTATTAAATCAGAGCCAACTTATGTCATTCAGAGACAGTTAGATTTTCTGTGTTGTTTATCGTTTTAATTCTAAGATCAGTGATCTTTTTTGCAAAACTAATTATCGTAGTTTTTACGTCAAAGTTCTTTATTCAGGCAGTTTATACTGTTCAGAATTGCTGTAGTCAGATTGTTAACTTCTACAGTATGAAAGACTTCCCTTCACATTACGACAATTATTTTTACAGTGCAGCTTTCCTTTAGTATTACAATAGTACAAGTTTCATTACGACAGTTCATTAATTATTAAGCTCAGATCTATCAGAAATAGAACTTCCAGTCTTATTTTTATTTATTTACATAACTTTCAATATTGATATTGCTATTATTCGTTTATACCGCTTAAATGGAAACAAATAACACTGCAAGTGATCTTGATGTACCAAAAGCCTGATGGAAACGAATATGCACTGACTATTGAGTAAATATATGTATAAATGAACCAGAGTAATGTACGTGAACGGAAAGATTCATATGACTAAGGCGTAATCATCAAGATAAATTCAAAGCGATAAACAGTATGTGCAAGGATGAACCATATTTTGAAACTGTATTAAGCAAAGAAATTCAAAGGAAATTAACGAATGATGGAAAATATTTTTCGCGAAAAAATACTTCCCACAAGTGGCAGTACATAATTAAAATGGAACTGATCATGTCACCAACTGAAAAAATTGTATCGTATGGGGTTTGTCTCCACGTCCCCGGAAAGTATTTATCGATGCTGGGTGCTAATCGGCGGGAAAAGAGAAACAGACCTTCAATAAATTTAAATTAAAAATAATTATTTAAGTAAAAACCTTCTTAATATGCCACGTTTTCAAAATGACTAAAATGTATTAAATAATTTCTCCTAGTCCCAATTCCATACAGATAGTTCTGAAAATCTGTGCTTGTGAATTTTTAAGTGCTGTGACTGTACCTGTAAAATTTAAAACGAAAAACGTGGAACGCTTGCAATAGGTAAATGATATATGAATAGTTCACTTAAGTGGCTAACAGATTTATTGCACTTGAAATGATATTAACTGTTCTGTGATTTTTCTTAACGGAAGTTACTCTCTACACTCCTTACTATTATCTATTGCTTGCGCCACACATTTTCCGTTTTCAGTTTTACAAGTATTGTCGTAGGTATTAAAAATTCAAAAGCACAAATTTTGAGGACTATCTTCATGTCATTAGGAACCTGTATGGCGCTAGGAGAGATTATTTAATACTTTTTAGTCCGTTTTAGAAAAGTGTTATATTAGAAAGTCTTTTGTTGAAAGAGCTATTGTCTGCTTTTTAGTCTTCCGTGTGTGTGACATTTTTCACTTGATTTAAAATATTTTATAAGATTACAGTAGAGACATGTGGTAAATTTCATGCTTATTTCAGGTCCTCTTCAACTGAGTTAAGCAATATACTGCTTCCTCGCGAAAAGAAAGCGAATGCAAGGAACCGATCTCACACCGAAGTTAGCAGAATCGTTCTTAACTGTGCAACATTCGCTGCAGGAAAAGGAAAACAGTGGAACAGCAGTGATACAACAAGTACTCTCCCCTATATACCAGAAAAGAAAGTGAGTTAATATTGTATTGTCATTCAGTTTTGATCTAAGTTGAAAGTTTCAAGTCATAAGCTTATCGGGAAGTTAGTTTAAAATCAGTTGTAAAGTTTCTACCGAACAGACAGACAGACAAACCCAAAAACAAAATACCCCCCGCCACACACCAGACTCGAATGCGAATTAATATTGTAGTTTTCATCCAGTTCTTAGCTATGTTGAAAGTTTCAAGACCCTAGCTCAGCGGGAAGTTAGTTTAAATCGATTGCGACATTTGCACCGGATCAACACACAAGAAATCGATTTGTAAAAAACGTGTCAGAAAGCGACTGTTCATTTACATATACAGGGTGTTACAAAAAGTTACGGCCAAACTTTCAGGAAACATTTCTCACACACAAATAAAGAAAAGATGTTATGTGGACATGTGTCCGGAAACGCTTAATTTCCATGTTAGAGCTCATTTTAGTTTGTTCTTCCACCTACGCTCAATGGAGCACGTTATCATGATTTCATACGAGATACTCTACCTGTGCTGCTAGGACATGCGCTTTTACAAGTACGACACAACATGTGGTTCATGCACGATGGAGCTCCTGCACATTTCAGTCGAAGTGTTCGTACGCTTCTCAACAACAGATTCGGTGACCGATGGATTGGTAGAGGCGGACCAATTCCGTGGCCTCCACACTCTCCTGGCCTCAACCCTCTTGACTTTCATTTACGGGGGCATTTGAAAGCTCTTGTCTACGCAACCCCGGTACCAAATGTAGAGACTCTTCGTGCTCGTTCTGTGGACGGCTGTGATACAATACTCCATTCTCCAGGGCTGCATCAGCGCATCAGGGATTCCACGCGACGGAGGGTGGATGCACGTATCCTCGCTAACTGAGGACATTTTGAACATTTCCTGTAACAAAGTGTTTGAAATCACGCTGGTACGTTCTGTTGCTGTGTGTTTCCATTCCATGATTAATGTGATTTGAAGAGAAGTAATAAAATGAGCTCTAACATGGAAAGTACGCGTTTCCGGACACATGTCCACATAACATATTTTCTTTCTTTGTGTGTGAGGAATGTTTCCTGAAGGTTTGGCCGTACCTTTTGTAACACCCTGTATATAAATTTACAACGCAGCACCAGGCATTAAGTTCTTAAAACCAACCAGAAATTGATATTTAATGCCACAAGTACGAAAATCTGTATTTACGTAAGTAAATACATGCGTAATACTTTATTTTTAGAAATATACGTTTTGTTCACATCTCCTTAAAATAAGGTACTAATGCTTAATTTGTCTGGAAAAAATCGTCATCCCTAGACATGGCTTGTGTACAGGGTGGTCCACTGATATGACCGGGCCAAATATCTCACGAAATAAGCTTCAACGAAAAAACTCGTCTAGCTTGAAGGGGGAAACCAGATGGCGCTATGGTTGGCCCGCTAGATGGCGCTGCCATATCAACTGCCTTTTTTTTTAATTGGAACCCCCATTTTGTATTACATATTCGTGAAGTATGTAAAGAAATATGAATGTTTTAGTTGGAACACTTTCTTCGCTTTGTGATAGATGGCGCTGTAATATCAAAAAAACGTATAATTACGTGGTATCGCGTAAGATTCTGACAGTGCGGACGGTATTTGCTTCGTGATACATTACCCGTGTTAAAATGGACCGTTTATCTATTGCGGAAAAGGTCGATATCGTATTGACGTATGGCTATTATGATCAAAATGCCCAACGGGCATGTGCTATGTATGCTGCTCGGTATCCTGGACGACATCATCCAAGTGTCCGGACCGTTTGCCAGATAGTTAACGTTATTTAAAGAAACAGGAAGTGTTCAGCCACATGTGAAACGTCAGCCACGAACTGCAACAAATGATGACGCTCAAGTAGGTGTTTTAGCTGCTGTCGCGGCTAATCCGCACATCAGTAGCAGGCAAATTGCGCGAGAGTCTGGAATCTCAAAAACGTCGGTGTTGAGAATGCTACATCAACATCGATTGCACCCGTACCATATTTCTATGCACCAGGAATTGCATGGCGACGACTCTGAACGTCGTGTACGGTTCTGCCACTGGGCATAAGAGAAATTACGGGACGATGACAGATTTTTTGCACGCGTTCTATTTAGCGACGAAGCGTCATCCACCAACAGCGATAACGTAAACCGGCATAATATGCACTATTGGGCAACAGAAAATCCACCATGGCTGCGACAAGTGGAACATCAGCGACCTTGGCGGGTCAATGTATGGTGCGGCATTATGAGAGGAAGGATAATTGGCCCCCATTTTATCGATGGCTATCTAAATGGTGCAATGTATGCTGATTTACTACCAAATGTTCTACCGATGTTACTACAAGATGTTTCACCGCATGACAGAATGGCCATGTACTCCCAACATGATGGATGTCCGGCACATAGCTCACGTGCGATTGAAGCGGTATTGAATAGCATATTTCATGACAGGTGGATTGATCGTCGAAGCACCATAACATGGCCCGCACGTTCACCGGATCTGACGTCCCCGGATTCCTTTCTGTGGGGAAAGTTGAAATATATTTGGTATTGCGATCCACTGACAACGCCTGACAACATGCGTCAGCGCATTGTCAATGCGTGTGCGAACATTACGGAAGGCGAACTACTCGCTGTTGAGAGGAATGTCGTTACACGTATTGCCAAATGCATTGAGGTTGACGGACATCATTTTGAGCATTTATTGCATTAATGTGGTATTTACAGGTAATCACGCTGTAACAGCATGCGTTCTCAGAAATGATTAGTTCACAGAGGTACATGTATCACATTGGAACAACCGAAATAAAATGTTCAAACGTTCCTACATTCTGTATTTTAATTTAAAAAACCAACCTGTTACCAACTGTTCGTCTAAAATTGTGAGCCATGTGTTTGTGACTATTACAGCGCCATCTATCGCAAAGAGAAAAAGTGGTCCGACTAAAACATTCATATTTCTTTACGCACTACACGAATATGTAATAAAAGATGCGGGTTCCTATTTTAAAAAAACGCAGTCGATATCCGTTTGACCTATGGCAGCGGCATCTAGCGGGCTAACCATAGCGTCATCTGGTTTCCCCCTTCAAGCTAGACAAGTTCCGATCTTTGTAGTTTTTTCGTTTGACGCTTATTTCGTGAGATATTTGGCCCGGTCACGATCAATGGACCACCATGTTTATTCGAAAAAGCTGAAAAAGTAGACACAGTGAAAACGGCCGAAAGCGACTGAGCCACTCAAACCACTTGAATGACAACATTCATATAAAACCCGCAACGGATATGGCTTGTCTTGGTCAGTTGTCTCGCATTGAGTGAAACTACTTAGAAAAAGTGAAAACATTCATATAGCTGACTTGGCTACAGAGACTACTTTCATTCGGTTGTTCCACTCGACTGAAAAAACTGACTGAACGAAGAAATAAACGACTGACCAATAGATAGTTAAAAACAGTTGGTTGTACCACTATATTTAGCCATAGGAGTCGAGTGTTGACGCGCACCGTTTTGACAACAACTAAATTTTCAGTTACGTGTAGAATTTGTACTCCTTTCCGGAAGTAAATGTGAAAATAATATTGCTACCTCTGTAAGTATTTTTGTTTATTACTGAGCCGGAAAACTACGCTCTTAAGAATCTCTTACCGTTAGTTGACGTTTTTGGATTCGGCTGGTAGTTGCGAGATTTATATTACGATATAAAACAGCTGAGAACGGCGGGAGGCAAGAATATTTAATTCCAGCCGCATGCGGCACACGGGACACAGTTTGAGGACTCTGAGTGTTTAAACGTGTGTGTTACGCTCCTATGTGGGTGCTGTACATGCCTGTGGAGGTGCAGGGAGAGCGTTATCGTGGGGCGCACTGGTAGAGACGCCCGAGTGCGAGTAAGCCTGCTCGGCCCCTGGGGATATCTGGGCAGAGCGCACCCGAAGCCATCTGTAAAGGCGAGGGCGCCGCCCAGTTGTGGCTCCGCTCACAGGAGTAATCAGCGTCGCCGGCCTCTGGACGTCTCGACGTCTCATCGCTCAAACGCGCTCGCCCCGGCTTACTGCGCCCGACGTCTCCTGATGAACAATATCGCAGCTCCTCTCACCCTTGTCTCATCAGTTGTCAGCCGCTGTAATTCTGCTCTACCCTCTGCCACAAGCAGGCGTTCGCAGAGTACTAAGCGTTTTTTTAGCAAGTTTCTAGTACTTCATCAGTTGATTTCCAACACAGCTACGCCATACAGAGGCAGCGTTAGCACACTGAGCCTATGCAGGGGTACATTCCATTACTTAACATTATTATTAAAGAAAATGAATTTTCTGTGTTAGTCCGCGATCATTGTGAATATTTTCTGAATAAAACAGTCTAGATTGCTTTTTAAAAATTTTCTTTCTTTATTACGGCGTTTCGGCTGCTGACATAGTCAGATAAAATCTTAAAACTTAAAAAAGAAGGTTCTGTGCCAGTATTAACAAGGTGTAGTTTTTAGTAGTGACGCAGAACCTCGTTTTATGTGTTGTAAGCACAAATGAAAAATTTTAATAAGCGATCTAGACGGTTTTATTCACAAAATTTCAATGCATTGCCCTATGGACCCTGTTGAATCACTCAGTGCTTTTATATTCCTTTTTATGACCTTCCATACGGCTCTCATTCTCTCTCCTTGGGCTATTTTTCTTTCTTCAGTCCACTTCGTTCCCAGTTTTATTTTCATTTTTCTTCTCTGTCTCTACTACCAAATAGTTTACCTTTTGAATGAACAGTTACCTGTCTACCGCTTTCACTATCTCTGTCTGGCTCTCTCGAGGTCCTTTTTAACTCGTTAGATCCAGGGGAAATTTATTTAAAGGAAAAAAATCAGTCATGATGGCAAAAATGTTTTTTTAATATTTTATTTTAATGGTAATCGGTTTCAGTCATGATGGGCATTAGGAGATCATTGCATGTCCATATGTGGTGCGCAGAGACAACGAGCAGAGCACCAAAACGTCAAGAGACACATTCGTCGAATCCTCAATGTAATGGTGCGATCAAAATCCTCAAGATTGAAACTGGTTACCACTAAAATAAAATATTTAAAAAATGCCTTAGTGATCAAGTCTAGTATTTCTCTTTTAAATCACAACATAGATCGCTGCATTTCAAATAACGTTATCAAAAATCATTAACGATAATCTCTAACCAGCAGGTTAGGCCAGAGCGCTAATGCGCTGCTTCCTGGAATTAGGTAGGCGCGCTGGCCCGGGTCGAATCCGTCCAGCGACTTAACGACGAGGACCGGTGTGTTGGCCAGCCTGAATGTGGTTTTTAGGCGATTTTCCACATCTCACTAGGTGAATACTGGGCTGGTCCCCACGTCCCGTCTCAGTTACACGACTCACAGGCATTTGAAAGACGTTCACACTATTTCACGGTTCACACTACACACATACAACTGGGGTACACTCTGTCCCAGGGGGTACAGGGTGGCGACAGCAAGGGCATCCGGCCACCCCTTCAATTAACCTTTGTAGTGGGACGCGAAATTGAAGCGTCACCCATCCACCAGTGTCAGCACAGTTTGCAGGTGAATATAAGTTTAATTTAGTGTTTTGTTTATGTATTTTTGTAATATTTGTAATGTTTGTGAATTATCTAAAGTTTTGTATTTATTTTTATGTTTCATGTACGGAGAGGGCGGCGCAACGAACGGAGACAGCATCTTCACTGCTGGGACCAGAGAGAAAATTGCTGGCCACTATAAGTCGCGGGTCGACAGCCAAAGAGCACCAGAAGATCCTGACACCGAGTGGTTACGTCGTGCTTCTAGAAACTGAAAGAATAGGAATGTGTAATGTTTCTACAACAATGACGTCATAGCAAGTTTAATCATGTTGTAAATGTTCAGTCCTATCTTGTCAAGGCTCATGTTCACGTCTATATGTAGTATATATATGAAGATAATAAACTAGTGTATACTACAAAAGTTTAAATACGTGTTCCGAGGATTTATTTATGAAGAATTATATTAAGGAAGCAGTATTACTGATTTATTTGACAAGATTATTAATTTTTGACAACGTTCATCGCGAGTTTGAGTCTTGAAAGTTTATTCAATGTGGTTCTAATATTTATTAAAGCAGATAACTTGCATTAATATAATTTCTGAGAAGAAACAAACGACATCTAAATTGAAAAAAGTTTGCGCAAACCAATTGGACGGAGTCACGTAATTCTGCGCATACGACTCAAATGATGATGTTTTAATTACAGTTTCGTTCAAGAACCATTCAGAGACAACTTTAAAAAGAATTTAAATAATTTTGAAGTGTTTTGTAATTGACGTAGGTGACGAAGTCTGCACATCGTCATATGTCAAAAGAAAATCATTTATACAAAACTTACGTCGTTACACTACACTATGCCAAATGCGACCGTAACCATGCCGACCGTGCGAAAACTGCGGGACAAAGGCACAAGCAAAAGAAGAAGAAGAAGAAGATTAAAGATATTATGAAATTTTCCTGTACAGGATGAGCCAGAACACCACAGACAAACTTTCATAGGAAAACAACGAGAGAAAAGTCGAATAAACATTGCATGTAGAATGCATAGCTTAAGAGCTAGGAGGAAATATTCATCTTCGATAGTGACAGACACGTTTACTGAAACGTCTTTGCTTTTTATATTTTGAGAAGAAACAACATGGACCACAAACAAGAAAAGAAGCCGCGCGGGATTAGCCGAGCGGTCTTTGGCGCTGCAGTCATGGACTGTGCGGCTGGCCCCGGCGGAGGTTCGAGTCTTCCGTCGGGCATGGGTGTGTGTGTTTGTCCTTAGGATAATTTAGGTTAAGTAGTGTGTAAGCTTAGGGAATGATGAGCTTAGCAGTTAAGTCCCATAAGATTTCACACACATTTGAACATTTTTTTGAGCAAGAAAAGAATTTCCAGTAAACGTCGGCTGTAAAGTACATACCTTAAGAGTTATGAGCACTTGCTCAGTAGAAGAGATGTGATTCATTGTAGCGAAGATGAACAAGTGCTCATAGGTTTTTAGATATGTACTTTAGAACCCACATTTTCTGATTTGGTCCATATTTTCGCTTCTCAAAATATGGAAAGCAAAGAGGTTTCAGTATCGATGATGAGCAAGTGTTCATAGGTCTTAATGTATGCATACAAGAGCCCGTGTCTACCAGACTTTTTTCTTGTTTTGTTCCATACGATTTCCTCTGACAGTTTGTTGGTAGGCTTTCACCCTGTATATATCATAATTTTGTGTGTAAGCCTATTTGTTGGGAGTTTTTGAACATATCCGTAAAATTTCAGTCTTCGTTATCTTCGTAATCTAATATCCGCCGCGAGATTTGATAATGTCTCCATCACTTTACGGGTTTCCAGTCTGTATCCGTTCTCCATTCTTTCTGGGCCAAGCATTTTCCTCACAATCCTTAGTTCGTTCTTAAAGATGTTTTCCACATAGCTTTTTATGATGAGAAGTTTTGCTTGGGTACAGAGCTTCAGGTTTGATAACAGTGTTGTAGTGTCTAGCATCTGTAGGAGTGGGCATGCACTTCTTATTGAGACTATAGCGTCCCCGCACAAGCTCTCTGAGTTTCCGTAATCGACATTTCACGAGCTGAAGATGAAGAAATAGAGAAAGTATATGAGGTTATTAAAAGGGTCATACAGTACATAAAGAGAGACGAAAATCTAATATTCATGGGGTACTAGAATGTAGTCGTAGGGGCAAGATTAGAAGAAAAGGTTACAGGAGAATATGGGCTTGGGACAAGCAATGGGAGAGGAGAAAGACTGATTGAGTTCTGTAATAAATTTCAGCTAGTAATACCGAATACTCTGTTCAGGAATCACAAGAGGAGGAGGTATACTTGGAAAAGGCCGGGTGATACGGGAAGATTTCAGTTATATTACATTATGGTCAGACAGAGATTCGTAAATCAGATACCGGATTGTAAGGCGCACCCAGGAGCAGACATAGACTCAGATCGCAATGTAGTAGTGACGAAGAGTAGGCTGAAGTTTAAGAGATTAGCCAGGAAGACTCAATATGCAAAGAATTTGGATACGGATGCACTAAGGAATGAAGACGTACGCTTGAAAAGGATACAGCAATAAGGAATAGCTCAGGAGGCAATACAGTCGAAGAGAAATGGACATCTTTAACAAGGACAATCACAGAAGTTGGAAAGAAATACATAGTTACAAAGAAGATAACTGCGAAGAAACCATAGGTTACAGAGGAAATACTTGATCGATGACAGAAGAAACTACAAAAATGTTCACGGAAATTCAGGAATACAGAAATACAAGTTGGTGAGGAATGAAATAAACAGGAAGTGCAGGGGAGATAAGACAAAATAGCTACATGAAAAATGTGAAGAAATCAAAAACGAAACGATTGTTGGAAGGACTGACTCACCATATAGAAAAGATAAAAGACCTTCGGTGGTAACATTAGAGAAATTCCACTCTTAAAAGCAGAAAAGAGGGCGGATGGATGGAAAGACTACATTGAAGGCCTCTATGAGGGGAAAGATAGGTCTAATGTGACAGAAGAAGAAACAGGAACCTTTTTAGAAGAGATTAGGGATCCAGTATTATAATTAGAATTTAAGAGAGCTTTGTAGGACTTAAGATCAAATAAGGCAGAAGGGATTGATAACATTGCAACAAAATTTCTAAAATCTTCGGTGAAAGTGGCAACCAAATGACTATTCATGTTGGTGGATCTGGTGAGATACCATCTGACTTTCGGAAAAAATATCATCCACTTAATTCCGAAGAATGCAAGAGCTGACAAGTCGATAATTTTTGCACAGTCAGCTTAACAGCTCATGCATCAAGTTGCTTACAAGAATAATATAAAGAAGAATGGAAAAGAAAATTAAGGATGTGTTACGTGACGATCAGTTTGGCTTTAGGAAAGGCAAAGGCACCAGAAATACAGTTCTGACGTTGCAGTTGATAATGGAGGCAAGATTGAAGAAAAATCATGACGCGTTCATAGGACTTGTCGACCTGGAAAAAGCGTTCGACCGTGTAAAATGGTGCAAGATGTTCGAAATTCTCAGAAAAATAGGGATGAGCTATAGGGAGAGACGGGTAATATGCAGTATGTACAATAGCCAAGAGGTAATAATAAGAGTGGACGACCAAGAACGAAGATTCAAAAGTGGGGTTAAAATTCAAAGAGAAAGGATAAAAATGATTCGATTCGCTAATGACATTGGTATCCTGCGTGAAAGTGAAGAAGAATTACAAGATGTACTGAATGGAATGAACACGCAAAAGAGTATATAATAAGGATTGAGAGTAAATCTAAGATAGACGAAAGCAGTGAGAAATAGCAGAAATGAGAAGAGCGAGAAACTTAAGAGGAAGATTGACGGTCACGAAGTAGATGATATTAAGGAATTCTGCTACCTAGGCAGCAAAATAACCAATGACGAACGGAGCGAGAAGGACATCAAAAGAAAAAAGGCATTCCTGGTCAAGAGAAGTCTACTTGTATCAAAGATAGACCTTAATCTGAAAAAGAAATTTCTAAGAATGTGCATTTGGAGCACAGCATTCTATGGTAGTGAAACATGGATTTTGGGAAAACCGGAACAGAAGAGAATCGAAGCATTTGAGATGTGGTGCTACAGACTAACGTTGAAAATTAGGTGGACTGATAAGGTAAGGAATGATTAGGTTCTGCGCAGAATCAGAGAAGTAAGGAATATGTGGAATACGCTGACAAGGAAAAATGACAGGATGATAGGACATCTATGAAGACATCAGGGAATGACTTCCGTGATACTAGAGGGAGCTATATAGAGTGAAAGCTGTAGAGGAAGACAGAGATTGGAATATATCCAGCAAATAATTAAGGACGTAGACTGCAAGTGCTACTCTGAGATGAAGAGGTTGGCACAGGAGAGGAACTTGTAGCGGGCCGCATCAAAACAGTCAGAAGACTGAAAAAAAAGTCGACATCTCTGTGCCTCCTTTCCTAGTCCGGTTGCTTCTGTGGCCTCACCGAAATACTTTCTGTGACTGACTCTCTCGATTTGCCCGTATTTCGTGTTTAATGTTAGAAAAATTTAGTGCAAATGAACTTGTTGTTGTTGTTGTTGTTGTTGTTGTTACTGTGGTCTTCAGTCCAGGGACTGGTTTGATGCAGCTCTCCACGCTACTCTATCCCGTGCAAGCTTCTTCATCTCCCAGTACCTACTGCAACCTACATCCTTCTGAATCTGTTTAGTGTATTCATCTCTTGGTCTCCCTCTACGATTTTTACCCCCCACGCTGCCCTCCAATACTAAACTGGTGATCCCTTGATGCCTCAGAATATGTCCTACCAAGTGATCCCTTCTTCTAGTCAAGTTGTGCCACAAATTTATCTTCTTCCCAGTTCTGTTCAATACCTCCTCATTAGTTATGTGATCTACCCATTTAATCTTCAGCAGTCTTCTGTAGCACCACATTTCGAAAGCTTCTATTCTCTTCTTGTTCAAACTATTTATCGTCCATGTTTCACTTCCGCACATGGCTACATTCCATACAAATACTTTTAGAAACGACTTCCTGACACTTAAATCTATACTCGATGTTTACAAATTTCTCTCCTTCAGAAACACTTTCCTTGCCATTGCCAGTCTACATTTTATATCCTCTCTACTTCGACCATCGTCAGTTATTTTGCTCCCCAAATAGCAAAACTCTTTTACTACTTTAAGCGTCTAATTTCCTAATCTAACCGATTTAACTGGATTACATTCTGTTATCCTCGTTTTGCTTTTGTTGATGTTCATCTTATATCCTCCTTTCAAGACACTGTCCATTCCGTTCAGTTGCTCTTCCACGTCCTTTGCTGTCTCTGACAGAATTACAATGTCATCGGCAAAACTCAAAGTTTTTCCAAGAGAGACAAGTTTATACAGCGTATTTGTTGGGACTTTATCTCATTGCTTTGTTTTCGTTGTCCGCTAGCATCGTCTGCGAAAACTAAGCAACCGGTCGTAATGCCATCTTTAGTCTGTCTTTTTCTATTATTTAGTATTAAATTTTATTCTCTCGGCTTATCCTCAACTCTCGATAAGCGTGCTACGTATGTTGCCTTACTAAGGATAAAGGCATAGGAAGAGGGCAAAATTCTGGACACACTGTTATAAAATCTGAAACGTCCCCTCAGAAAAATTTATGAATGACTGTACTGATAAACCTCTTACATTATTTGATTTTCAAACAGCTGAACAGAACTAACTGAACGTACTCAGACATTTCGTTCTTTACCTATTCTGATCAGCACTAAACTGACACACAATATTTTTAGCGCAACGCAGTCTGACTTTCAAAAATCCCTACAAAAGAATGGCCCTGACTAACAATAATCTATACCTTTCATGAATTTTTACCTCACAAAAATCTTCGTTACTCGAACTACTGCAAAACAGCGAGCGCTAATACTATCAGCTAAATAAAAGATTCTAACTACTGAAGGCACTAACTACTGATAGGCATAGTTAGCAAACGAAATATTTTGATAGAGGACAAACAATGTATTTGCCTTAATAGTGTTCAAAAGTAATAATATATATATCAGTTCATGACATCCAGTCTTACAAATTTACTGTCTCTGATTGACACACGTCCGGATGATCCGCCCTCAAAACTCCGCCATCTCTTTCCCCACATCCACCACTGATGGCGGCTCACCTCCAACTGCGCAACGCTACGCGCTGTTAACAGCCAACTGCCCAAAACTACAATAGCAAATTCCAACAATGCAAACCAGCCACAGACTGCACACAACACAGTCAGCGATTTTCATACAGAGCGCTACGTGGTGTTACCAACATAAAAACGTAAACAGCCTACTTACAAATCCATAAAAATTCGGACACCCTATCACTAAAAAATGGAAATTAATAAAATTTCATTTTTTTTTCTTTCAATTGAAGGTGAAGGGGGAGAAAGGAAAGGAACTATTTTTATGTCAGCTGCACGGGGACTTTATACAGAATCAGTTAGAACGAGTCGAAAAGTGGGCCAGACGGATTCCAACCCAGAATATCCTGCTTACTAATGAATTATGTTAATCACTGCGCCTTTCGGACACAGTATTTATTTTAACAGCTTGGAGTATCTTGGCACGCCTCTCGGCCGACCCACATTTCCAGCTAGCGCCACCTATCTGCAGTCCCTGTCCATGTCTTCCATGCATGCTGCATTGAGAATGCCTCAGGATGTCGAACGCAATTGTGCATCCCCGCTAAAGGCTATGGATGCATTGCCCATCGAGGCGCTGTCAGTGGGGATGCACAATTGCGTTCAACTTCCTGAGGCATTCTCAATGCAGCATGCATGGAAGACATGGACAGGGACTGCAGATAGGTGGCGCTAGCTGGAAATGTGGGTCGTTCGAGACAGTCTGCGCAGTTGCGATGAACATTCTGTTCGGGTGGCGCAGCGCAGAAGTAAACGCAACTGCCTAGTAAGCTCGAGATCCCGCATGCGAATCCCGGTGCGCCCCACATTTTCAGTCGTCGTCGCCGATTCCGCGTGGAGTCCCGATGCACTGACATTAATAATTCCTTCCCTTTCCTTTCCTTTCCACACTCCGCCATCCACCTTCATTTTACGTAATATGTATCACGATTGCGGATTCCGTGTGGTTTCCACTCTTTCGGACATGTTCGAAAGACCAAACACCACGCATTTATAAAATATCATAAAATGTTTGTACGTATTAGAACACCAGCGCTCACAAATGTCCGAAATGAGTTAGTTCTGCCTCGTAATTTTTGTAGTACGGAAAGGAATGCATGACTGGTACATACAAACAGGACTAATTAAAATTTCAGCCACGACTCGACTGAAGTGTTCAAATACAGAGTCCAGCACAACCGTCAAAGTTGGCCGGCCTAGTACGCACTACTGAATTATCCTCTCCACTCGATGCAACTCTCGAGAAACAGAATCCGAAACACGGCGTAAAATTTTCAAATTATTTTTACAACACGTTTCTGCTTCGTTGAAAACAGTCTACGTCCGTAACTTTATACCCTTCCGTGGATCAGAGAATCGAGCGACTCCACACGGCGCATAGCTTCACTGCCGACAAACTCCTCTGCTCGGATTCCGCGCCTTATATGTACACAGGGTGTAGCAAAACGGAATGACCAAACTTTCAGGAAACATTCCTCACAAACAGAGGGCTAAAATGCGTTATGCGGAAGTCGCTCCGGAAACGTTTTATTCCCATGATTAAACAGACAGAAACAGAACGTACCAGCATTACATGAAACGTTTACTTACATCTGGTTAAAATATCCAGTAAGTTGTAATTCTTACGAATAAACGAAGGTAATACTGACATGTGATTCACTTCAGTACTTGTGATGACATGCGACTAACTTCATTGCCCTATTAGGATCTCACACGCAGCCTCAACTGTTCAGTGTTCATCACGGTCTTGGTTACCGGTACAGTGCAGTGGATACGTATTCAAAGGAGGAATTGGCAAATGTCCGCTTGGTGCACGGACTAACAGATAGTAATGGCCGTGGAGCTCGACGTCTGCATCGAAAGAGATTTCCAGAACTACGATGTTCCGACAGGAGGACGTTTCTAGCAACTGATCGTCTTCTTACGGGGCCACTGACATTTAAACCTACTGTAACGTTACCACCGACCACCTCGTACGGCAATCGATGCTGACGTTATACCTCTACGAGGAATTTTTGAGAAAGTTGACTTAATGGAAACAGAACAATGAAACTGGGATTCGTTTCCGTCCAGCAGAGTATAACTAACAGTGAATAGGTGGGTCAGGAACAAACGTTCTCCCAGCACAAAAGCAAGTAGTAACATTACGTATTAAAACAGGTCACCAGCCTAATTAGGCATTTTTGTGTCAAGCATAATAAGACAGAAGGCAGTGCTAAGCCTAACCTAACCTTCCTTGACACACACACTAAACTCTTTCCTTATATCTGTTCACACTACAACACAGTAACCCAACCTCGCGGATAAATGTGCTACTAACTAGTAAG
Organism: Schistocerca serialis cubense; assembly: GCF_023864345.2. NCBI lineage: Eukaryota > Metazoa > Arthropoda > Insecta > Orthoptera > Acrididae > Schistocerca > Schistocerca serialis. The sequence continues at coordinate 219,301,885 of NC_064639.1, read as the reverse complement.
TCAGATGGCCGTCCGGTGCGGTCGAGCGGTTCTGGGCGCTTCAGTCCGGAACCGCGCTGCTGCTACGGTTGCAGGTTCGAATCCTGTTTCGGGCATGGCTGTGTGTGATGTCCTTAGGTTAGTTAGGTTTAAGTAGTTCTAAGTCTAGGGGACTGATGACCTCAGATGTTAAGTCCCATTGTGTTTAGAGCCATTTGAACCATTTTTTTTTAGTAAGACAGATAAAAAATGGCCAATGAGATAGTAAACAGCAACATATGCCTCTCAACAACACGTACCTTACACGAACTAGGTGCAACAGTTTATGAAACTGATTACCGACACACATGAAACTGGTAGGAATACTGAAACAGGGACAAGCTTGAAATTATTCCGAATTTAAATCAGGGGACCTGCTAACGCTCATACTCTGTTACTTCACTGCTTATTACAGAGTCTCTATGCCTGTTTATCAACCAGCTTGCATTAGAATAGATAACGCAGTAAGTAATTCTTTCTTAAACTCGATTTCAAGCGACTAAACGGAATGAAAATCACTGGCTCTGAAGGAGCCTTTGTATTGCTTCATTAACTACCTAGCCCACTACATGAGAACGCTTAAACTTTCGTGGTTTGAAGAACCATGTTCAGTAACAAAACTACTCTAGTATGTTTGAGAAATGGTAAGTATTCTTATCAAATGTTCAAATGTGTGTGAAATCTTATGACACTTAACTGCTAAGGTCATCAGTCCCTAAGCTTACATACTACTTAACCTAAATTGTTCTAAGAACAAACACACACACCCATGCCCGAGGGAGGACTCGAACATCAGCCGGGACCAGCCGATTCTTATCATTAATTATTAATTAAGTAAAGCACAACAAACTATTTAAACTCTTTAAATAACAAATGTGTTTTCATAAACAACTTATGACCTAATCAAAAATATAACTGGCTGTGCAACTGACAACACAACATTAAATTCGAGTTCAACCATTTTATCAAAATCAATGAGGACATTCGGAATTAAATTCACTAGATAGGATTCCTGTCCAGGTTTATGATTTGGGATAATCACGGGTGTAAGATGGAGTTTTTAGCAACACCACGATTATTATTAAAATCAATCAAATTTCACAAATATCTGGTCCATTTACACAATGCCAAATATAAACAATTTAGGGGAAGGCTGGTGTCACTGGTGGCGCAATTTGTAGTGTCTGTTAACCTGGAGGCGATGCAGCCATAGCAATACTGTTGGCCTCGCCCTGTTACATATCTTCTCGGCATCGGAATTATACATTTATAGGGCCAAATACCATGCCATGATAACAGTATTACCAGATGCAGCATCCGAGGCCCATAAATACTGCCCTTAAGCTCTTCTGGCCTCAAAACTGCAGGAGTATGAGCTACAATAATCCTCTACTGCTAGCAACATGTTAACCACGCACTGCTCAGCCCAGACTCCTTACCTGTCACAAAGTACGAGTTGCCACTTGCATGCCAACCACACCTTTTCCACTCAGCCAGGCTACTTCCGTAGCTGCGAGGCTTCCCCACATCTTTTACATTCAACCCTACGTTCTCTGACTATGGACCACGTCATTTACAGTACACTACATAACGATCATTTCAGCAGTTATTTAAATTCACAAGAATAATTTGAACAACGTCGTTCAAAACTTCAAATAACTGAAATGCTTATACATAGTCAAAAAATTTCCATGACAGATACAACTTTATGCATAAGCAATACTACAAATTCACATAGAAATATCGATACAGATCCAAAATAAGTCGAAAATACATGTTACACTACTACTTTCGACTGTTGGAGGACTGGGACGAGGACACAACAGCTGGAGGAAGATCTTCGTGCAGTTGACGGCAATACTAGTGTCAACGTAAGACAATCACCTGCAACAAGTAATGTTGACCACATGTCTGTCTGGAGAGTGCTACATGAGAACCGACAGTACCCGTACCATGTACAGCGGCTGCTGGCACGCTCAATTTTATCAGTTTGCAGTGAAATCAGTGCAGTGTTATTTTCTGTATTGTATTACTGTGTGTTTTTATATATTGTAGAAGTCAGTAGTGTATAATTCATTTACTTTCATTAAATGATTATAGTTAAATAATGAGCATGAAACCAGGTTTTGCTTAGTTTAGGGCTCCGTAAAATATTTAGAATTTCAAAAGGGCTGCACTTGCACAGATCTCGTAATGGAAAAGCGTTCGCGTGATGAAGCACTGCACCGAATCACTTCCCCGCTACACGTTTTGAGCATCTACCTACCCCCAGAATTTTTCTTTAAATCGCGATAACTTGCTTTCTCCTCAGTGCTAAGCTCATCTTTTATCACTAACTGATTCTTCTTTTTAATGCGAACTTTTTGATTAGGGGACCAACGGCCTAGGCGTAGTGGTAACACCGGTTCCGGTCAGATCACCGAAGTCAAGCGCTGTAGGGTTTGGCTAGCACTTGGATGAGTGATCGTTTGGATCTACCGAGCGCTGTTGGCAACCGGGGTGCACCCAGCCCTTGTGAGGCAGACTGAGGACCTACTTGACCGAGAAGTAGTGGCACCAGTAACGAAAACTGACAACGGACGGAGAGCAGCTTGGTGACCACATGGCCCTTCATATCCGCATCCTGTGACGCCTATCGGTTGCGGATGACACGGCGATCGGTTGGCGCCGTTGGACCTTCCAAGGTCAGTTCGGAGGGTGTGTCTTGATTAGGATTTGGCGTGACTATTACCTACATCAAATTACATTACATTACTGACATCAAATTGCATTAAAAAGGTGTTGCATTATCTAAAAATTGCCCTTTGGTATAGATTTTATAGTATCCGCATCAAAACACGATTCTTTCGTCAAACTGTTAATGCTATCTGGTTCATCCAGAAACTGTTTAATCTATAAGTGGATCAACTCACAGTAGATGAACGACTGTATGAATATTTTCAGCAAGACGGAGCAACAACAGACACCACTTTGTCACCCTTGTCATGAATGTATGAGGAGTTTGGTGAGAAGAGTGAAACGTCCCCTTTGAAGAATTATACACGACTGTCCTTAACCTGACACACAATATTTTTAGCGCAACGTAATCTGACTTTCAAAATCCCTACAAAAGAGTGGCCCTGACTAACATTAAATCCCTTTCAGAAATCACTTACCTCACAAAAATCTTCATTACTCGAACTACTGCAATACAGCGAGCGCCACTACTGCCAGCTAAATAAAAGATTCAAACTACGGAAGGCACTAACTACTGATAGGGATAGTTAGCAAATGAAAGATATTAATAGAGAACAAACAATGTATTTACCTTAATAGTCATAATATATATAGCAGTTCATGACAAATTACAAAACTCCGCCATCTCTCTCCCCACATCCACCACTGCTGGCGGCTCACCTCCAACTGCGCAACGCTACATGCTGTTCACATCCAGCTGCCCAACACTACAATGGCGAGTATTACAACAATGCAAAGAAGCCACAGACTGCACACAGCACAGCCAGTGATTTTCATACAGAGGTGGCGTTACCAATAAAAAACCTAAACAGCCTACTTACATAGCCCCCATGCTCCCCACAAAAAATTTTACAAATTGGTTTGGGCAGTGGCCAATACAGATTTGAAAAAATTTTTCATAATTACAATAACAAAGAAATCAAAGGCACACACTTATTGATACAATGTTGGTCAAAAGCTAAAATTTTCTCACAGTCCATAATGACAGTCCTCATCATTCATCACAGTAAAATTGCAGTGTTTTTCTCAAAGTCTGAGCAGTAAAAGAAAATGCACACAGAAGTAGTGGATTTCCATGCAGTCTTGAAGAAGTAGTGTTGTTCTTCCAATGGAAAGAGAGTGCTGACTCTCGACGTGCAGACAGGTAATGGGCCACAACAGAGGAAACCCACAGCAGAGTCATTCGACGTTTTGAAGAATACTGGTAGGTAGGTCATCACAGAGTAGACCCACTGTAGTCCTGGTAGAGATTACAGTATAGGGGTGCAGACCCACTGCAATCCTTGTAGAAATAATGGTATTGGTGAGTCATCAAAGGTGTAGACCCACTGTAGTCCTTGTAGAGATAGCCAGCAGCCATCTGTTGTGACTGTGCAGGTGCACAATCACCATTGAAGAGTCTTGCGGATAATATAGCAAGTCCATAACCACCACTTGTGCACTCACAAAGTTTTTTGGAATTGTCCTTAGAACCAGCAATGCTGTTATCCAGTCCCTTGCTGAATTGTTAACACACGTGCAAACACTAACAGTCCCTACTTCTCACATATTGTCCATATACTATGACCAACAGAAACGTGTGCAGTGAAATGTAACTTACAAGTTAATAATATGATGAACTGGTGTCAATTACAATTTTATAACATGAGAATACAATTACAATGATACAGAAAACATCATTAAAGAACATAACAATACAGATAACATTTGTAGTACAGGCTTTACAACTGAATAGAAATAAACATATACATCAATGTTACAGGAATTATGAGATAAGTAGATACATAAAAGATCAGAATAACTTTTGGAACATCAACTTTACACATGGGCATTAAAACAAAACAGAATAAATAATGTCTAAGCATATTTACAAGGTAAATAACATATTATTAATGCCAATTATATTTGAGGATAACAGTATTCCTCATCATAGTGAATGTAGCTTAGTATTAGAAGAAGAAAAAATCCTATGAAACTACACAGAGACAGGAAGAAAACAAATACACAAGGGTACACAAACATATAGTGGGATAATACAAAAGGAAAGGACAGGGTTTGTTGTACTGCAGTATTTTGCAATCAAAACTTTCTTTACTTCTTGGAGATCTCCCTTCATTCATCATTATTCCCAAAAAGTCCTATCTATACCTGCTTTCTGTATTCTATTCATATTTCTTTCAATATAATTATTTCTCAGTGTACAATACTCATTTTGGCTCAAATCTTTTTCATATAACTTCGCAACGCATTCTTTACCTACTCTCCATAGTCAGTTTCTTATATAGTCTACCCCTCTTAAGCTAACTTAAATCTACTGAGCTCAGATGCTTAACTAAGGGACGAGGCAATGCAGCAGCACAAGACAATTAATACAAACAGCAATAAAAAAATAGAAATTTGCAAAGCAAGCTACAGTAAATCTAAATTACCAAGCAATTCAACATTACAACTAATATGAGGCAATGCGCAGCAAACAAGAAAAATAAATCTGGCTTAGCAGAGCAACACAAATTAAAATTCAGTAGCACGAAAATGAAATAACTTATATCTAAACATGACATAGCTCAAGCAGAAAAATATTACACTAAAAATGGCAATGCCTAATACCTATGTCACATCTTAACACTAGAGTGATGCATCACAAAAACTTACTCTGCAAGAAAGTTACCAAGTCAATAAAAAAATTATTCATGCAATTCCTGTGAAAGGAAATGTCTATTTGTGCTCTCTTTTCTAAGAAAGTATATCATAAACGTATTCTTTACTGGGTCTGTAGACAGAAAATAGTGATATTAGTACATATATTAAATTTTATAATAACCAATGCTGCAGTGCAGCTAGGAACTAAATATTAAACAAAATAGGCAAAGCAAGGTGTCAAACGTCATTCACTAGCCATATGGCATTTCATAATGCAGTAAACAATCTTTCAACTAGCAAGACAATAGACATAAAATGTTTCTCATCATTTCATTTCAGTAAATATCATAAATTAAGAACTCTACAGTGTAATCATGTTTTCAAGTTTGAGGGTGTCGTATTTACGATGCTTTCTACAAAGGAATGTCGATAGCGAGGATGATGGGCTCCCCCTTTTTTTTTTTTTTTTTTTTAACACCTAATGGCTTTTTCTCAAGGCGGCTGGCACACCTGGCCACTCACGACACATTACGTGCAGGTGGTCACTTAACTTTCTTACCGAAATATTTACGACACCAGTTTCCGCTACAGTGACAGTCTCTTATAAAAAAATTCACAGGTTAAGAATTTGCGTTACAAATCTGTAGAAACAAAATCCTGTAAATATAACAGAGTCCAAAAAATTTTCGCCAGCATTGTGATACATTCACGCAATTACACACATTTCATAACTCTTAAAGTACGATTCTTGGTTTCCAACAACCTTTTCCACAAATCAGAGTCCCTAAACACTACTCATTATTCCTTACCTTATTCGTCGTCACTTCTTCAATATTTCATCATAACAGCTACGTGGCTTAATCAAATAACTCATATAGCATCAGCCTATTAATCATAAACATACCTCAGCAGCATAATACACATCGTCGTCGTAATAATAACATCATAACACCTCAGTCAAATCTCAAAAATGTCGTAGCTTTCTGCAATAATTTCAAACCCTAAAAAATATTCTCTGCTCATTTCAATAATGTCATCTACCTCAAACGTACTTTAAAAATCATGATCTCATACCAAATACATCATTCAAAGCTCCCATAGTATCACAATGGTTCCAAAAAATATGAGCATTTCACAAAGTATAGACAAAATACAATTTCATAAGTGTGAAGTTATCCAACTGTGTAATTACATAAACATCTGTCGCTGATGTAGTAATAAAAATGTTTATCTCTCAGTTAAATGATCAGATAGCCGTGTAATTTGTGTGTTAGAGGAATATGGTACCGATGTGTAAAGTTGTATAAGCAAATACCATATTAGCTAGGGCTCCTTGTGCTTGCCAAACACATGGTACACAAAGTAGACGTGTACCCCCCTGAGGATCAATGTAATTATACCCTCAGGTGCTACAGATTACAGCAAAGGAATGAAATGTATCACGGAAAAACTTCGTATCATTGTACTTCAAATATCTTTAAAAATAAATGTTTTAAGTACAAAATTAATCACTCATGCGTGTCCTGTAGCGCTAAATGTGCGTCTTGCTGTAAGATAATTCTGTGGAAGTGTCGTAATTATCGTCCTCCGAAAGCTAAGTTCCGCAGAAGTCAATGTACTTACCCCATCATAAACGAAAGTGAAATGCTTTGTGTATAGATATCGTAGTTATTACGTACATTACTTTGATCAAGAAAGTACTATACTGTAAAGTATTGTTGTGCTACAAAAAAGGCTCTCACATTGTAGCTTACTACTAAAACATGTTTTGCTTTCCAGAAGAATTCAGAAAAACTGTGCGGATATAAAACAGATACACCGCAAAAACAACATTGTAAATTGTCACTCATTAGTAGCGTCGTGATATAATCGTGTAGCTGTCAAAGAAACCAAATGCTAAGTCATCATTAATTCCACAGAAAGTACTTTAAATCCAGAATGTATTTTCAAGTAAACCAAAATGTTGCATTAAAATCTCATTAGCAGTACTGGTAAATGTTCTAAGTATGTGAGCCTTATAGTCATTACGTAAACATGCAACTAACAAGCAAGAATGTACACACACAATAACACTGTGTCGTCTGTTCACAATAACAATGCATTCGTAATTTCTGTTTAAATAAGTTCTCTTGGTTCTTGACTGGATATTTAACTTCAAACATTGTTGCATATTAACAGATTCTAAGTCTGACAAAGCATTCTAGTAATGTAAAGTGAAAAGTTATATGACAAAGTTAAAAAGCAGATTATCTTTCAATAAACGGTTTTACATGTGAAATGTGGTGTAAACCTTTACTCTTCCTAGTACACAGAGTTTCAACTTCAACACAATTATCATGTGGTATACGTCGGATTCTGTAAGGTCCATTGTAAACTAGAAAGAATTTGTGACTCAAGTGTTTCTTCTTATGTGACAATGAATGAGCTTTAATGGGAACTTTCTGACCAATATACAATTTCTTTGCATTTGCTTTACCGTGTAGTTTTCTCCTTTTGTCTGCTGCAGATTTTATATTTTTAAGAGCCAAATCAATTATGTCTTTGTGTCGAAGTTTACGTGTATTCAGGAAAGGTACAAGCTCTCTGATTCTGTTCGGTGGTTCTTCATTCTTTAGTACAAGAGTAGGTGGTAAAGCAGTGGAATCATGAGGCATTTCATTCAGCACGTTTCGAAATAAGTGTAAATATCTGTCCCAATGCTGATGCTTTCTGTGACAATAAATTCTGCAAAGCTTATTGATTTCTTTCATAATCCGTTCGGAGGGGTTACAATGTGGTGAGTGCAATGAAATAAAAACAGGTTTGATTTTATGGTTGCGAAGCATGCGTGACCAAACAGCAGATCTGAATTGCGGTCCGTTATCTGAATTGCGGTCCGTTATCTGAAATGACTTTACTAACGTGTCCAACTTCACGTAAGAAATTTTTAACAAAGGCGTTGGATACAGACCGTCCAGTGGCTTTACGTAACGGTGTGAAAGAAACAAATTTTGAAGTAAGTTCAACAGCGACTAGAACGTACGAAAATCCATTAGATGTTCTGACAAGCGGTCCCAAGAGATCAACAGCAGCAAATTCTTTTAATTTATAAGGAATAATAGGAAACAACGAAGCACGATGTGAGACAGTAGATGGTTTCGCCTTTTGACAAAGTTTACAAATAGACAAGACTCTTCGAATTCTCTTTTCCATATTGTTAAAATAACAAGTCGTTCGAAGAATATGATAACATTTTCGTGGACCAAAATGTGCGTAGCTGAAATGAATGTACCAAATGAGCTTATTAACAAAATCGTCTGGAATGCAAAGTACCCATAGCTTGTCATCAACAGTGCAGCGTTTGAAGAGTATGTTGTTTCTAACCAGGTAATAATGCCGAATCTGTGTGTGTCTTTTCATACCATTTGCTCTTGATGTCTTTCCAAATCGGATCTTTATCTTGTTCATGAGCAATGTCCTTTAAAGATGTGGTGATGAAGTTTTCAAAGGCGACTTTCTGAATGTAAAGAATACTGAAATTTTTCTCGAGGTTGCCTTCTGTGTTACTTTTCTCAAGCCCAACCGGTGCGCGTGACAGTGCGTCCGCAACAATGTTCTCCTTGCCGGGAATGTAGACTATTGTGAAGCGGAATTCTTGCAGAAACAATGCCCAACGTTTTAACCTCTCATGATTTAATTTTGAAGACATAAGAAATTGTAATGCACGATGATCACTGTATACTTTTACGTGCTTACCAGAAAGAAAGAAACGGAATTTGTTAAATGCCCAAACGATAGCTAAAGCTTCTAATTCAGTAACGGAATAATTTTTTTCAGATTTTGTTAGCACTCGGCTAGCAAAAGCAATGGTTTTCTGAACAGTAGTGTCATTTTCTGTGGCTTCTTGAAATAAATGGGCACCAAGACCGACTTTAGAAGAATCCGTGCTAAGGCAGAAATCTTGTGACAGATCTGGATGAGCTAGTATTGGCGCGTTAAGTAGCGATTCTTTCAAAGAATTGAATTCCAACTGTGCTTGTTCGTCCCAGTTCCAAATAGTATTTTTTCCAGTGAGAGAACAAAGTTTTGGTGTAACAAGAATTTGCATATTCAGAAAACGACGGTAGAAATTTACGAGACCTAGAAAACTGCGGACTTGTCTTTTTGTGGATGGAACTGGAATGGCTCTGATTGCTTCTAACTTTTCAGGATCCGGCTGAATGCCTTCAGAAGAAATAATATGTCCCAAAAACCTCACCTTTGACCTACCGAATTCAGACTTTTCCAAGTTAACTGTAATTCCAGATTCTGCAAAAATATGTAACAAACTGTTGAGGATGCGATTATGTTGTTCCCATGAAGCTTCTGCTATTAGAATGTCGTCCACATATAAGGTGATGTGACGTTTTAAGAACTCAGGTAATATGGAATTTAGCCCGCGAATGAATGCTGCTGAAGAAATGTTCAAACCAAAAGGAAGTTTCCGAAACTGATAACAAACGCCGAAACAAAGGAAAGCTGTGTATTTTCTACATTCTGGATGAAGTTCGATCTGATAAAAGCTGGATCTGAGATCAATGGAAGACAACACTTTTACACCATTAAAATTTTGAAGAAGTTCTTCCAAAGTTTGCGGCCTGTCTGTTTCAGGAATAATGATAGTATTGATTTGTCTCGAATCTAAGACAAGCCTGATCGATCCATTTTTTTTCTCAACAACATGTAATGGATTGTTGTATGAGCTTACTGCAGGCTCAATAATGCCCTCGTCAAGCATAGATTGTATTTCTGTTCTAACACGGTCCCTATAATGTGCTGGAATTACATATGGTCTAACACAAAATTTAGTATGCTCACGAACACGAAATTGGTATTGAAATCCCTTGATTGTTCCTGTTTTATGAGTAAAAACTGTGGAATGTGCTTGTAAAATCTCAAAAAGCTCCTGCCTATCAATGTCATTACAGTTCTCAATTGTTTGAATTTTATTCTGAATTAACTCATTAATTTCAAATATGCCGTCGATATCATCCCTGTCAGTACTTGCAGAGTGATTGTTAGTGTCTAGTTCCGTAGAAAATTCCGAACTGTTGTCCAACAGAAGGTAAAGCCGATTAATTTCTTCGTCATGGTTTGAGAGCCAATCTTCAAATTTCAAAGCTATTGACTTACCTTCCTTCTCTAAACTTATTTCAGCATCGTGAAAGTTTAAGATTGCTTTGTATTCATTCAAAAAGTCTACTCCCAATATAATTTCCGTCGACAATAATGGAACAATAAGAAAGCTCATAGAGAAGCTGTGGCTTTGACAAAAGAATTCTAAGTTGGTTTGTTGGCGTACATCTACACTTTTTCCAAAGATTGCACCTGGTAATTTAATCTTACGTAACGGAAGTGTGGGACAATCGTTCGATTTGTTGCATTTGCTAAAGGCTGTTTCACTAATTACTGAAATGGGACTGCCAGAGTCAAGTACTGCCGTAAATTTTACGTCATTTACTGTAATGTGAATCACAGGATATGCAATGTTGTTATGTTTTATGTCGTGTTCCTGGAGTAAGATGTCCCTAATGTCTTCCATTTTTACGTAATTACTAGCTACGGTAGCTGCGTCGTCAGTTTCATAAGTATGTTTTGTGGCTGCCAGCGGTATGAGTCATTGCCTATTGTGTCTTTGTTGGCACGCGTCGCTATTGGGGTTTGGAGACCTAACTTCTACAAATTCACTTTGTCGACAGGGCTCTGCTCTGTTTGAATCCCGCCAGTTCTGATGCAATTCAGGTCTGTCGTTACGATCATATCGTCTGTCGTCATGTCGGTAGATTCCATAGTTCCTTTCTTGTCGGTCACGTGGTGGAGAATTTCTCCCTGAATCGTAACTGCGCGCTGGACCGTTGCATCTGAAGTTATTCTGTCTCCCTTGATAATAATTATTTTGGTTCCCATATTGCCTGTTTCTCTGATTGTCTCTGTGATAGTCATTACCGCGGAGAGGTGATCTTTCCCTGTAATTATTACTACTCTGCCAACGGTTGTCATACGGGTGGTGTCTGTTTTGGTCACGATTGGCGTTGTAAGAATAGACTTTTCGTGTCCAGTTATTGTTTCTGTCGTCACGGAATTGTGACGGATGTGACCTGTAGTGATTGTTTTCCTGTTTTCGCATCCCGCGACTGTCTGTGTCAATTTCTAATTCTTGTAACAGTCCCTGAAAAGCTTCAATGTCGTCTTTGCAACGTCCTGCTAAAATAATATGTCGCAAATGTTCAGGCAGTTTGATTAAGCAAATGCGGATGATTTCTGAGGGGCTGTATGGGTTTGACAGGTACTGATTCATGTGCAACATGTCTTCAAAATATTTTACAAGACTGGAGAATTCAGATTGTTCGAAATGTTTCGTTATTATGATGCTATGTTTTACTCGGTCTTGTGTAGCTTGAGACCAATATGCTGAGAGGAAGGCATGATAAAAGTCTCCTTCACTGTGACAATCGTGTATGACCGATCGCATTCTTTCAGCTGGTTCATTCTCTAAGTAGCCACACATAAATTCTAATCTGTGCTCTAACGACCAGTTGGGAGGAAAACAATGAGAGAATTGGTGGAGCCAAGCTTGTGGATGAATGTCATTGCCAGAATTCTTAAATGTTTTGAAATTACGTGTAGTAATGAACAGCTTATAGTCAAAATCATCGTGTCGGCGAGTCGCATATCGGTCATTGTTACGTTGTTTCGGTGGTTCCATCTCAAAATTCGGTGCACATTGCCAATTTCTTTCATAATTTCCGAAATGCGCTGTGTTATTATTTTGTGGCTGTTCCGTATTTCTATGTCCCTCTTCCCGTATTGGGGTGCGAGTGTCCTCTGAAATACGTAATTCTTGTATTACCTGTGTCAGCTGATCTTGTACTTCCCGGATTTCTCTTTTGTGTTGCATATTAATTTGATTCTGATTTTGTTTGAATTTCCTAATTTGTTCACACTCTTCTGTGTCATTAAAGACTACCGGTTTTGTGTCATTCAGATTATCATCTACCTTTGTAGATAAGTTAGTGACCTGATCCGAAAGTTCAACTACTTTCTCTGATAATGTACTAATTTCCTCCATGTGTCTTTCTACTGTGTCCTTTAAGTTTTCCTGAGTTTTTGAAAGTTGCGTAACCGAATCGGTAGATGCAACTGAGTCAATTTTAGCTTGCAAGGTCTCATGATTTTCATGAACAATAATTTGCAGTTCTTTTATGGCTGCTTCGTGATTCTGTATTGCATTTTCATGCCTCGAAAAAATAGGTTGAAAATGCTCACAAATTTGTGTTTTTACGTCGTTACAGACTTTTTGACATTTCGATTCGATTTTATGTAACTCAGTAGTCAAATCTTCACGTGTTTGTTCAAGCGTGGTGTGAAGATTTTGTTCCATTGCGTCTAATTTTTTAAGATTTTGTTCCACTGTGTCTAACTTTTTAAGATTTTGTTCCACTGTGTCTAACGTTTGAAGCTTATGCTGTGTTTGTCTCTGATTCTGTTCCATCGTGTCTAACTTTTGAAGATTTTGTTCCATTGTGTCTAGCTTTTGCTGTGTTTGTCTCTGATTTTGTTCCATTTGTTGCATTAGCTGTAATAACAATGCATTAGTGTCTGGAATCTGTTCCTCTACGCTTTTCGACAGTGCATTTGCACCGGCAACATTCACATTTTGACAAGCAGAAAATGTCTCTTGACTTATTTGAGAAAACGGTGAGGACGCAAAACCTGAATCTACAGTATTTGCAAAATTGTGTCCTGTCATTTCGGATTCCTGAGGCGAGCTGTTGCCAAGCGATCGATTGGTAATGCTTCCCTGTTCACTAACTGTTTCACTGCCTACGCCATTGTTTGCAGCCCACTCCATTTCCCTATGCACAGTTACCAAATTACTACATTGAACATTAGTTAATTCATTACTCGGTGGCGCTAACACACTGCTTTCGTCTTCACTGTCATTTCTCAGTTTACTTTGGAGCCTAGTATTACGTTTTTCACACGCCATTATTGTCACAATATTTCACACGATAACACAGAAAACACAATCTGAAGAGCAACAATAAGAGAACACATTAACATATCACTGAAAATAATATCTCGTTAATTGCAAGCGCAGCAGCGAAATACTTGGTGCACATTAACATGCATGCCACAACAACAATGAAAGACTGCAACTACAAAGCAGATCCTCTCTACAATTACACACTAGCAATAAACAAAAGCTACACTAATTACACAAACTACAAGAAAAAATCAGAAGATTCCAGTGAGGTATCCTCGGCTAAGGGTCGACATATGAAACGTCCCCTTTGAAGAATTATACACGACTGTCCTTAACCTGACACACAATATTTTTAGCGCAACGCAATCTGACTTTCAAAATCCCTACAAAAGAATGGCCCTGACTAACATTAAACTATACCTTTCAGAAATCACTTACCTCACAAAAATCTTCATTACTCGAACTACTGCAATACAGCGAGCGCCACTACTGCCAGCTAAATAAAAGATTCAAACTACGGAAGGCACTAACTACTGATAGGGATAGTTAGCAAATGAAAGATATTAATAGAGAACAAACAATGTATTTACCTTAATAGTCATAATATATACAGCAGTTCATGACAAATTACAAAACTCCGCCATCTCTCTCCCCACATCCACCACTGCTGGCGGCTCACCTCCAGCTGCGCAACGCTGCGTGCTGTTCACATCCAGCTGCCCAACACTACAATGGCGAGTATTACAACAATGCAAAGCAGCCACAGACTGCACACAGCACAGCCAGTGATTTTCATACAGAGGTGGCGTTACCAATAAAAAACCTAAACAGCCTACTTACAAGAGGACGATTAGCCGAGGTGGTGTAACGTCCTGGCCAACGTGGACTGTCTGATCTCTCTCCGCCGGCCAGGGTGGCCGAGTATTTCTAGGCGCTTCAGTCCGGAACCGCGCGGCCGCTACGTTCGCAGGTTCGAATCCTGCCTCGGGCATGGATGTGTGTGATGTCCTTAGGTTAGTTAGGTTTAAGTAGTTCTAAGTTCTAGGGGACTGATGACCTCAGATGTAAAGTCCCATAGTATTCAGAGCCATTTGAACCATTTGATCTCTCTCCTTGCGATTTTTACCTGTGCGAGTAAATTGAAGTGTCAAGTGTACTCACACTCATCACACCTTGATAGATCTATGTCAGAACACTGAAAGAGGTATTGCTGCTGTCCCTTAAGCAGAGCTGCTGCGCACGTCACACATTTTGATAAACCGAGGATAGTTTTCCATCGATGTCATAAGCGGCCATTTCCAACATCTTCTGCGACGTTCATTAACGAGGGTCGATCCTGCGTCGGTCTTCTTGTATTATCCGGGCCGGCTGTATTTGCCCACTCTGAGCAATTAAACATCGATGTCGAAAGTCCATGGATACACCGATAGGTTACGAGCCTCGCAACAGCCTTCCATAAAAGTTAAAAATTTGAGAAAAAAGACAGAGAAACATCTAAAAAGTAAAAAACAATATGTATTGCCCCTTTAACATAAATTGTAATATTCTTATCCAAGCGTAGTCGCGTCAGAGGACCGCTAAGTAAATTTAAAAAAAATGTTAATGGTAGCATACTTGCTGGATATAAGCTCTCCTGTTTGGAGCCGTCTCACGCAGTCCTGCGCATCCCACATCAAAACCTCAAAATAGCTAGTGTAATTACACTACTGGCAATTAAAATTGCTACATCACGAATATGACGTGCTACAGACGCGATATTTTGCCGACAGTAAAAAGATGCTGTGATATGCAAATGATTAGCTTTTCAGAGCATTCACACAAGGTTGGCGCCGGTGGCGACACCTACAACGTGCTGACATGAGGAAAGTTTCCAACCGATTTCTCGTACACAAACAGCAGTTGACCGGCGTTACCTGGTGAAACGTTGCTGTGATGCCTCGTGTAAGGAGGAGAAATGCGTACCATCACCTATCGTGAATGCGGTTTATCGTATCGCGACATTGCTGCTCGCGTTGGTCGAGATCCAAATACTGTTAGCAGAATATGGAATCGGTGGGTTAAGGAGGATAATACGAAACGCCGTGCTGGATCCCAACGGTCTCGTATCGCTAGCAGTCGAGATGACAGGCATCTTACCCGCATGGCTGTAACGGATCGTGCAGCCACGTCTCGATCCCTGAGTCAACAGATGGGGACGTATGCAAGACAACAACCATATGCAAGAACAGTTCGACGACGTTTGCAGCAGCATGGACTATCAGCTCGGAGACCGTGGCTGCGGGTACCCTTGACGGTGCGTCACAGACAGGAGCGCATGGGATGGTGTACTCAACGACGAACCTGGGTGCATGAATGGCTAAACGTCATTTTTTCTGTTTACAGCATCATGATTGTCACATCCGTGTTTGGCGACATCGCGGTGAACGCACATTGGAAGCGTGTAATCTTCATCGCCATACTGGCATATCACCTGGCGTGACGGTAAGGGGTGCCATTGGTTACACGTCTCGGTCACCTCTAGTTCACATTGACAGCACTTTGAACAGTGGGTGTTACATTTCAGACCCGTGGCTCTACCCTTCATTCGATCCCTGCGAAACCGTACATTTGAGCAGGATAATGCACGACCGCATGTTGCAGGTTGCAGGTCCTGTACGGTCCTTTCTGGATACAGAAAATGTTCGACTGCTGCCCTGGCCAGCACGTTCTCCAGATCTCTCACCAACTGAAAGCGTTTGGTCACTGGTGGCCGAGTAACTGGCTCCTCACAATATGCCAGTCACTACTCTTGATGAAATGTGGTATCGTGTTGAAGCTGCATGGGCAGCTGTACCTGTACACGCCATCCAAGCTCTGTTTGACTCAATGCCCAGGCATTTCAAGGGCCGTTATTACGGCCAGAGGTGGTTGTTCTTGGTACTGATTTCTCAGGATCTATGCACCCAAATTGCGTGAAAATGTAATCACATGTCAGCTCTAGTATAATATATTTGTCCAATGAATACCCGTTTATCATCAGCATTTCTTCTTGGTGTAGCAATTTTAATGGTCAGTAGTGTATAATAACATATTATATAAAGTATGAAGTCCAATCCCTCTTTAATTACCATAACTATTTTAAATAATAGACTTACTTGTTTATTTTATATGACTTTTTTCATAGTTACGTAACAACTTAGACCCATGCATTAATCTGTCCCACAAGGCCCATGTCCTGCAGTGGTTAGATGATAGGGAACTAATGGTTCATAAAACCGGAAGCGCGAGTCGCGCCGTCGCGATAGGCGGTGGCAGGGTGTGACCAAGTGCAGCGTCCAGAATGTGCAGTCATGTGGAGACAAGGTGTCGTTGATGGTTGTGTGTATACTGCGAATTTTTAGGAGTAAATTAAGATCTGGGCACTACGATTTGATAGTGTTTTCTAGTTATTATTATTATGTGCTTTATTTATGCCAATTCATGTGCAAAATTCGGTCTGTTCATTTATACAGATAACAGACAAATAGAAAATAGCAAATAAATAAGTAAATATTGTTCTTTAGATATTGATCTACGTTTCCTAGGTAGCTTCCTTGTATTTAAATTTCATACTTTATCATTTTCAGATTATTGAGTTTTTATTTTATTTATTTAGCGATCCCCCAACGCGGCGACGCTTTGACCAAAATACCCTGAAGAGCCAAAGAAAGTGGTTCGCCTGCCTAATATCGTGTAGGGCCCCCGCGAGCATGCAAAAGTCCCGTAGCACGGCGTGGCATGCTCTCGACTAATGTCTGAAGTAGTGCTGGAGGGAAATGACATCATGAATCCTGTAGGGCTGATCATAAATCTTAATCAGCACGTTGCAAGGCATCCGAAACATGCTCAGTAATATTCTTGACAGCAGTTTGTTGGTCATCGTAAATGTTTAAAATCAGGAAGGGCGTTCCTGGAGCCACTCTGTAACAATTCTGCGTGTGTGGGGTGCTGCATTGTCCTGCTGGAGTTGCCCAAGTACGTCGGAATGCACAATGGACATGAATGGATGCAGGTGATCACGCAGGATTCTTACGCACGTGTCACCTGTCAGAGTCGTATCTAGGACGTATCAGGGGTCCCATATCACCCCAACTGCACATGCACCACACCATTCCAGAGCCTCCACCAGCTTCAACCCTCCCATGTTGACAAGCATGGTCCATGGATTCATGAGGTTGTATCCCTACCCGTATACGTCCACCGCTCGATACAGTTTTAAATGAGACTTGTCCGACCAGGCAACAGGTTTCCAGTCATCAATAGTCTAATGTCAGAGTTGACAGGCCCAGAAGAGGAGTAAAGCTTTGTGCAGTGCAATCATCAAGAGTACACGAGTGGGCCTTCGGCACCAAAACCACTTTTGATGAACTTTCGTTGAATAGTTTGCACGTTGACGCTTGTTGATGGCCCAGCATTGAAATCTGGAGCAAATTTGCGGAAGGGTTGCACTTGTCACGTTGAACGGTTCTCTTCAGTCGTCGTTGGTCCTGTTCGTGCAGGATCTTTTTCGGCCGCAGCGATGTCGCAGATTTGATGTTTTACCGTATTCTTGATATTCATGGTACACTCGTGAAACGTTCGAACGGGAAAATCCCCACTTCATCGCAACCTCGGAGATGCTGTGTCCAATCGCTCATGCACCGACTATAACACCACGTTCAAACTCACATAAATCTTGATAACTTGTCATGTAGCAGCACTAACCGATCTAACTACTGCGACAGACACTTGTCTTATATAGGCGTTGCGACGACTACAGCGCCATATTCTGTCTGTTTACATATCCCTGTACTTGAAGACGCATGCCTATATCAGTTTCTTTGGCGTTTCAGTGTATTACTAATTATTTTAATCTTAAAATGGCAGTACATGTTTATTATTTACTTTTTGTAGGTGTTTTGTGTCAGGATTTTTTAAAATTTTTAATTCAAATTTTATTTCATATTTTCATCATCACATTTTACTAGTAAACACGATAAGATCGACACACTATATCCACATTCACACAAATACTTTCAGCACAACACACGAAATTGCGACGCGAAATCTTTTTCACTCATGCTATTTGCGTGTTTAATTCAAGGTGGAAGAAAGTTGGCTGCTCTTGCACTCTGTTCCAATAGGCTGCCTAAACTATTAGGACAAAGTCGTTTGATTTAGTACTGAATTGTAGACCTCAAAAAGAACTACGAAAAAGTCTGCGAGAGCGTATGTTTATCGGTTGAGTCACAATCACCCTCTCTCTGCTTTGTAGCTTCTGAAACGGGCGACTTCCAAAGACAAAAATCATCATTGTTGGTCAACCGTGAAAAGTAAACATATGTCTTGGCGGTCTTTTATTTAAAACATTTTGAGGTCCACAGTCTGGTACCACGTAACTTGATGCAGCTCTAATGTGTTATTAAGAGAACACGCTGCCTGGAAAAAGATTTACTTACTTTAGCTAATGAAATTTAAACGCCGGCCGTTGTGGCTGACTTGCAGTATTTCGCAGTTTCCATGCCTTGCATAAATACTGCCACTGTGGTGTTATTACACGTTACGTGGCGTCTCTTCTTTTTGGCCATGTAATGTACCGAGACAACTAAAATTTCTTTACGTATTTAATTTCTTTTGAATGGAATATCATTAATTCAGAAACAGTTTGCATATTCGTCTCTTTTTGAGACAGAATAGGGCGATAAAGGAAAAATATTTTTTGTTATAATCTCCATCAGAGGTCATCGTAATTTAATTGTCGATGTGGTTCGTTGCTAAGACAACCAGAGATAATGTTTACGCTATTCAACCGGTGGCTCCAGCTGTCAGTCACAGTGTACGATCGTGATATCGCGTGAAAAACCGAGGAGCCGGCAGCGCCAGCCATAGGGGCCAAAACATCTGAGGATGGCTTTAACACAGCCGGAACCGATAATAATAAACAAATGTTATTGTGATCTCGACTGTTGTTTTAACCAAGTTAGCACCAGATCGTTGCGCTCCACAAACAGTGTTGTCTAAACTTATGATAATATTTAGTCTGGCACCCAGTTCAAGTCAGTGAATTGCTGGTTTTAGCATTATCAGTCAAATATGAAATTAAGTATTTCTCCATGTTAATGAACTTTGTGATTACTCCCATTTAATCAGAGTAAAATATTTTTTCATCCGCATTCAGTTAATAACTCACTCTGTTTTTTTTTATTTTAATTTTTTTAACATGAAATACTGTTATGCAAAAATACTTCGGCGAATTATTTCAAAAGCAGCGATATCACTTTTTACTTTTCGAACTACTGATTATTTAAATACCTTTTTATATATGTATTAAGTTGATTAAACTTTGATAAGCTGTGTTTATGTTCACCTGGATGTTGCACAACTCTGATTCTGCTTTTGCTGAGCATGTACTGAGTGAGTGTCACAACTACCAGCCATAATCCCATGTCCTTCACTTAGCAAACAAAGGACATAAACTCACCCTGCTGGAAGCCCTGGAAATTAACGAACATGTAGCTCACAGTTCAGATCTAATCTTAAACAACCAGACATAGCTCAACACTCACTTTCTCCTAAGGTTCACATAATCCTCTGTTTCATTACTTCCCACACTGCCTGTTCCTACTTATTCTCATTTCCTGTATTCATTAAGTTCTTTTATTTTATTGAAATTGTCTGTGTAATCCATATAGTCTGTAGTTTCAATTTTTAGGCATTCTTTTAACTAGTATTGTATTACTTTCCATGTTTAATACCTCTTATAGTTGGCTCGTCAGGTATTGTTTTTATTTTACTTGGTTCATTTATTTAATGCAAAGTATTGCACTGTCACAGTTTTGAGTATAATGTTAACGTTTTTCCTGTTTGCTACTTTTGTATTTGTGTATTTTTCAGCCTTTTTTACCTTTTAAAATGCAGTACCACCACACTTTCAAAGATCGCATTTACTGTATGTTCCCTCACACTCCTCTATTCTTCTACATTTATTCATTTCTGTTTATCTTATTGATATTGCGTAAGTTCTTTACGTATTCTGTATTTACATTGATAATACTTTCTTCTGTTAATTGGTTTGTGTATCACTCTCCATGTTTTATACCTCCTGAAGTAGCCTTGTCAAGTACTAATTTCATTTTATATTGATTTTGTTTACTGATATAAACTTATGTAGGCTTGCTGTTCCTGTTTTGTGTTAAAGTTTTTTTTCCTGTTTGCTCCATTTTTATTTATTTACTGTTCAATTTTTCCCTTTTTACATTGCATTACCACCACATTGTCAAGAGTGTTATCTACTGTACGTTTCTGCTTCAATCTAGATGTGTAACTTTTCTTCCAATGTTGTTCACAAACACTGTAAGTTCTTTGTTGACAATGCTCAGTAAATGTCTGAAGATATCCTTGTAGGCTGAAAACCGGTTAACACAATAAAAGTAAATACTGTTGAACAAAATCAAACTATCGCTCTTCATTTATTAAGTAATATATTGTACGCAAATCATGAGTGATGTGTGTCTGACTGATTCAGTTTGTATCGGAGGCTGGCTGAGATGGTACAAATGAAGCAAAAAAATTTAAGAAAAACACGCATATTAAAAAATATATTAGGTCATGTTACAGCACACTTTTTGTGAGGCGTAGTACACACAGTGATGCATTGTTGAGATTCACTGTAGCAGTTCTGTATCGTTGACTCCTTGTGGCAGACTTGTTCACAGTGCTACGCACAGAATTGTGGGCACATCTAGGTTTGAGTCATAAAAGCCAGACAGCTGAAAGCTGAGTCATCTGCTGCGCTGCTGGAAGAACGCACTGTATGTAATCGAAGCATAGTTACTGGAGTAGCTTTCCGAAAAACCTTTTACATGTAGCTTAAAAAATAAAACACATAGTACTTCCGATTAGCATGTTTTTTCGTCATGGAACTGTTCTCAAACGATTGCGTTGAAGTTACTGGATGTGTATATTTGACTTTTTCAAATTCTCACATTACAACCTGATTCTGAGGTATGAAATTTGCTAAGATGCGTCAAAGTTGAGTAACTCACTGCCCGTTGTTCGAAGAATTTTCAGTGAATTAAGACTGCCGATTGCGACTGGTAATCTGAGGGAAATAGAAACAGGCAGTATGAAGTTGTCGTCATATTTCGAAATGGGAATCTCCACGTCATTGAGAGGTGAGTGCTGAGGTAAAAGGCAAGA
The DNA here is from genome assembly GCF_023864345.2 of Schistocerca serialis cubense. Classification (NCBI taxonomy): domain Eukaryota; kingdom Metazoa; phylum Arthropoda; class Insecta; order Orthoptera; family Acrididae; genus Schistocerca; species Schistocerca serialis. Next base: position 219,280,290 of record NC_064639.1, on the reverse strand, counting down.
GTGACCCAACTGGGATTCGATACCGCAACCTTTCATTTGCAGGCAGTCACTCTACCGCTTTTTTAAAAATCTCATTTTGTTGGTTTTCGTTCGTTGCATCTGCTCGTGGTGGACTTCGCAAGACATCAGTTTCAGTTCGTCGTTGATTCATTAACTCAGCTTTTTTAATAACAGAGAGCAGCTAACCCTCTGGCCGAACACGCTGAGTTACCGTGCCGGCACCACTAGAACACTATACTAGTCACTAATTAGATATTGCTTGCTCTATTCTCGAGGTACTACTGCTCTCTTGAGTTTTGGCGACCGCTCGCTAGGTGTAGGGTGACGTCCGGATTAATCCGGACATCTCCTCCTTTTTAGCTCTTTGTCCGGAGTCCGGGCGGATTTTTACAGTGTCCGGCTTTTTTGCAAAGTTGAGCGTAATACAGTTAAATTTACAATTCGTCCCGTTCTAATGCTCTTTTCTTAAATACTTCAACTATTGGCACAGCCTTCATGACAAACACGCACGAAGGCGGTGTTAGTAGGTGGCACCAGGATCGTCGATGTTATCGTTGATCGACCTATAAGTGAATGCAAATATCGATTATTTGAAATTTTCGTTTCGTATCTTCGCTTTGTATTGGCTTGGCTTCCTGTAGTGCACGTATGATTTGTGAATGTAATTTTTAACCTAGTGAGTTACGTAAAATATTTGGCTGTTTCTAAACGAAAGTGCACATTTTCTGATGTCCTTTCCTGCAAATATCCGGCTTTCAAGAAAGAGAGAAATGAATTTGAAGCGGAATGAAAGATATGTGGAGCTGGAACGTACGTCTCATTGGCCAATAAAGGTAAGAAATAACTCGACAGATTAACTGTCATGGTTTTATTTCATTGTTTCATAGTCATTCAATTTATTTGTATTCGGAAGGGTAAAGTGCAGTTTACATGTCGTAAACTGCTGCTTGAGTTGTAGATGTTGGTAGGGGTGCGTCGAATGAAGGGAGGTGAATGGTCTTACGTTTCTCGCTTCGTAAACCATTCGGTGTTGCTGACATAACAAAACAATTGACGACACACTGTCACCACAATCAATGTTTATAATTTTTTTATATTGCTCAGTTAACCATCATCTGACCATCAGTAATAATTGACAACTAGTTTTAATTCCCGGCAGAAACACGCAATCTTATTGGCTGCCTGAACACTATAAAGCGAAATGCATGTTGCCTTGTTACTGAAATGTTAAATTTCTTGCACAAGTGGCCAAGATCTTGAGCATCACATTGATGTGTCCTCTTTTTTCTTCCTTTGTCCTCATTTCTGAAGCTGTTTATCCTTCTTTTTAAACAATTGCAAAAATGGTTCAAATGGCTCTGAGCACTATGGGACTCAACTGCTGAGGTCATTAGTCCCCTAGAACTTAGAACTAGTTAAACCTAACTAACCTAAGGACATCACAAACATCCATGCCCGAGGCAGGATTCGAACCTGCGACCGTAGCGGTCTTGCGGTTCCAGACTGCAGCGCCTTTAACCGCACGGCCACTTCGGCCGGCTAAACAATTGCATCTGGTCACCCCAGCTAGGTGAAAATGACATTGTTTTCACAACTTAACTTTAATTCGTCATAATTTACAGAATTTGTATTAATATTTATAAATTATACATTTAAATCAGTGTATCCATTAGTCAAAACGAGGTAAAAGTTCTTACAGCCGTTGTTGAGATTAACCTGTTTATATAGACCGATGTGGGCATGTGACTTAGTGACTTCAGAGAGCGAGTGAGTGAGTGAGTGAGAGAGAGAGAGAGAGAGAGAGAGAGAGAGAGAGAGAGAGAGTTGTTGTACTTCCCCGTACATTTGTATTCAAACAGCACCGAAAGCATAACTCGTGTTTTTGTTCAAATGAAGGGAACAGAAGCAAAGTTCCAACAAAAATGTGACGCAACGTTTCTTGCCACGAGGCACAGAGCAGGGCAGTACGAGGTTATGTGGAACCGTGACGTACTTCTTTTCAGCAGTGATAGATGTCATTGGTAACAATATTTAGGACGCCAGTTTTTCGAACTTCCTGTGGCAGAGAAAGACTAAAACGGGACGGAAAGATGAGGTGCTGGCGTGGCCTTTAATCCCGCGACGGCCTGCCCTCCGGTTGCGGGGTTTCGTTTGTGAGCGCCAGACAGCTGAAACCGTGGGTCCCGTGTCCCGTGTGTACTGGGCGACTTTCTAGCGGCACGTGTGGTCTGCCCACCTGAGCGCCCTTGTCTGCCACCAGCAGGCCACATCAAAGCCCCGCGCTTTACGGTTTCATTTATTGTTCGCGGCGCCCTCGTATTTATGACCCTGTTTGTTCCCTCGACTTGGCGGCTATTTCGGTCTTGCATCTTGCATCAGACGGCAACTGGACGCGCGGTCACGCAGCTGTGGCTGGAAGCGCTCTGTTTTCCGTAACACACAGGCCGAGGCTATTTTTGGTAATGCTTTATTCGCGCAGTATTGCATTCGCCCTGAAAATAACGGATTTTCTCACACTGCTGTTTACTAAACGCCGCCTCCGCCGTGGAGATCCAGGTTTATCAGTGAAATAAAACTATGTTTTTATTTTATTTATTTATTTATTTTTAATTTTTTTTTTGCGATTTGTGAAATGCTCACGTGATTATATTCCTCTCCCCTCCAAGTCGCTTCTTTCAGCCTATTTCATAATCGGTTCTGTTATTTTTAACCCCCTACGCAAATCAAGGGGTGCGATCAGTTTGACATACGTATCTGTCTGTGACATCGTAGCTCCCAAACGAAATGTCCGATTTTAATGCAGTTTTTTATTTGAAAGCTGGTTTAATCAGGATAGTTATTAACTGTGTTCCACGAAAGTCTGTTTGCCCGTTTAAATTTCAAATGGTTCAAATGGCTCTGAGCACTATGGGACTTAACATTAGAAGTCATCAGTCCCCTAGACTTAGAACTAGTTAAACATAACTAACCTAAGGACATCACAAGCATCCATGCCCGAGGCAGGATTCGAACCTGCGACCGTAGCAGCAGCGCGGTTCCGGACTGAAGCGTCTCAAAAAGAGACGAATATGCAAACTGTTTCTGAATTAATGATATTCCATTCCAAAGAAATTAAATACGTAAAGAAATTTTAGTTGTCTCGGGACATTACATGTCCAAAAAGAAGAGACGCCACGTAAAGTGTAATAATACCACAGTGGCAGTATTTATGCAAGGCATGGAAACTGCGAAATACTGCAAGTCAGTGAGTAATGCACAAGTGCGTTATACGGATATGAGAAACCCAGCCAAACACCAAACATAGTCCAAGCTTGGAGCATAGGTCGTCTTTAGAGTGCTGCCGGCGGCATTTGTTGTAAAGATGTAAATCAAATACGACACTGCCTTGTTGTTGCTGCGCAGGCGGCTTTATTCCGCTCCAGAGATTAGCGGCACGACTCCACGTTACGTGACGTGGTGATAAATGGCGTCTCTCAAGCCAATTGCATGCTTGCTGCCTGCTGGAGCGTATGTGGAGCCGGTTGTAAGTATCTCCGCTATCTGAGTCGCTGGTTAATTGCTGTTGTGCTTATAATTAATAAACGAATGACACTCCCTTCTCTGGCGTGATAACTGAATCTGACTTGAGTACTGCTTGCATAGACACGTTACAATCTCAGTGGAAGTCGACAAACATTTATAGTGACACCCATATTTTCTTTCATGGAGACAGCGCACGAAGCACTTTAAATCAGAATTTCGGTTCAAATGGTTCAAATGGCTCTGAGCACTATGGGACTTAACATCTGAGGTCATCAGTCCCCTATAACTTAGAACTACTTAAACCTAACAAACCTAAGGACATCACACACATCCATGTCCGAGGCAGGATTCGAACCTGCGACCGTAGCGGTCGCGCGGCAGAATTTCATGATATAAACGAATTACAAGGTACGGGTAACAAGCATGCGTCTTGTATCGTCAGTGAAAAGTCGCATACAACGGAGGAAATTCCAGAAAGACAGGATCGTCTTACTCCACCTTGTATTGAGTACTTAAGTTCTGCATTTACCTTCCACTGCCTGATTTTGAAGAACTATTAAATACAACACATTTGAATACTGAGAAGCAAACAACGACTAATTTAAAAAGCAACCCAAGACAAGAAAGGATGTTATTAGCTCTCAGGTGAAAACAGTAAATGTGGTGGCAATAATTGGCTGTATTAGTAACCCAATATGTCTGACTATTATTGACTCCTAAAAGTAAACGTAAGTCCGTAGGTGTTGTTAATATTCATTATGATTAACTTGGTATGAATGAAATTCATGGCATTCAGTCAACAAATATAGTATGACATGCAGTGGTTTTGTCGAGCTGGCGGTATGGCATTTCCCTAGAAGCAGAAGCAAATACAGCCTACCTTCTAAATCTAAAATTATTTTTAAACGGTAGCTACTTTCTATAGGCATCAATGAATAATGACGTGAAAAAAGTCATGGAATACCTCCTAATATCGTGTCGGTCATCCTTTTTCCCGGCGTAGTGCAGGCACTCGACAGGGCTTAGACTCAACAAGTCGTTGAAGTTCCCTGCAGAAATATTGAACCATGCTGCCTCTATAGTCGTCCATTATTGCGGAAGTGTTGCCGGTGCACGACTTTGTGCACGAAATGACCTTTCAATTATGCGCCATACATGTTCGATGGGCTTCATGTCGGGAAATCTGGGTGGTCAAATCATTCGCTCGAATTGTCCAGAATGTTCCTCAAACCAATAGCAAACAATTGTGGTCCGGTGACATGGCGCATTGCCATTCGTATAAATTCCATAGTTGTTTGGGAGTGTGAAGCCCATTAATGGGTGCAAATGGGCCCCAAGAAGCCGAACATAACCATTTCCGTTCAATGATCAGTTCAATTGGACCAGAGGACCCATTCCATGGCCGGCCCTTGTGGCCGATCGGTTCTAGGCGCTTCAGTCTCTAATCACGCTGCTGCTACGGTCGCAGGTTCGAATCCTGCCTCGGGCTTGGATATGTGTGATGTCCTTGGGTTAGTTAGGTTTAAGTAGTTCTAAGTCTAGGGGACTGATGACCTCAGATGTGAAGTCCTGCCGGCCGCGGTGGTCTTGCGGTTCTAGGCGCTGCAGTCCGGAACGGCGGGACTGCTACGGTCGCAGGTTCGAATCCTGCCTCGGGCATGGATGTGTGTGATGTCTTTAGGTTAGTTAGGTTTAAGTAGTTCTAAGTTCTAGGGGACTGATGACCTAAGATGTTAAGTCCCATGGTGCTCATAGCCATTTGAACCATTTTTTTTGTGAAGTCCCATAGCGCTCGGAGCGATTTGAACCATTTGAACCCAGTCCATTCCACGTAAACACAGCCCTCATATTTGGAGCCCCCACTAGCTTGCACAGTGCCTTGTTGAAAACTTGCATCCATGGCGTCGAAGGGTCTACGGCACACTCGAAACCTGCCATCAGCTCTTACCAATTGAGATCTGGACTCATCCGACCAGGCCATGGCTTTCCAGTCGTCTAGTGTTTAATCGAAATGGTCACGAGCCCAGGAGATGCGCTGCAGGCGATGTCGTGCCGTTAGCAAAGGCACTCGTGTCGGTCGCCTGCCGCTATAGCCCATTAACGCCAAATTTCGCTATACTGTCCAGGCGAATACGTTCGTCGCACGTCCCACATTGACTTCTGCGATTATTTAACGCGATGTTGACTGTCTGTTGGCACTGACAACTTTACCAAATCGCTGCTTATGTCGGTTGTTAACTGAAGACCGCCAGTCACTGCGTTGGCCAGAGTGAGAGGTAATGCCTGAAATGTTGTACTCTCGGCACCCTCTTGACACTGTGTGTCACGGAGTACTGAATTACCTAACGATTTCAGAAATGGATTGTCCGATGCGTCTAGCTCCAACTACAACTCCGTGCTCAAAGTCTGTTAGTTCCAGTCGTGCGGCCATAACCACGTCGGACAGCTCTTCACGTGATTCCCGTACAGGTCCGCCAATGAACTACCCTTTTATACCCTTTGTACGATACTACCGCAGACGAGAGATCATCCTTTACCAGATTAACTTATCTTCTTTCGGGCGGCGTCCACGTCTTCAAAAATCTCCTTCATTTCAACGTGAAAAAATCTGCTCCGAAATCTTGCAATAGTCCAGGGATCACTAATTTATACCAATTAAAATCATCTTGATACTGTATGCAATTTAATTCACTTTGCTACTTCCATCCACCGAATTTCTTAATAACTTCCACAATGTCTACACATTACAATCAGATCAAGATTAGCCATTAAGTTTTTACGTCAGCATCCGATCACGCCTGCCTTAAGCTACGGCTATCAAGAGACAATTGAAACACGGATAGAAAACAAAAAAGGTTACAATTTTGGTATTTTCTCTGCCGTCGAGAGCTCATACCGCTGCGACGGGATATTTTTATCTGAGGGAACGAGTGTAGCGCGGCGAAATTCAAAGTCCCGCTACACTACCGCACACGTGTATGTGCATATCGCTATCACATGACCTTTATCAGTTCAGCGTATGATCCAAAGTCCACCAATAGCACAGCATATAGTGAGGACATTTCACACCACACGCGCGACCGCTACGGTCGCAGGTTCGAATCCTGCCTCGGGCATGGATGTGTGTGATGTCCTTAGGTTAGTTAGGTTTAAGTAGTTCTAAGTTCTAGGGGACTGATGACCTGAGATGTTAAGTCCCATAGTGCTCAGAGCCATTTGAACCATTTTTTTCACACCACAAAATACCGTCCTGTTGATTGGTCAGTTACTTTAGTCATCAAGAACACTATGAAAGTAACATAGACATAATAGGTTCATCCTGCAGCTATGAGAGGTAGTGATAAACTTCGAAATAGCACCTTGAAGAAATCAAGTTGTTACCATGAATACTGGTGATGTGTAAGTCCTCGTCTACATATAAACTCCTTAATGCGAGGCACACTGCCTAACAATGGTTAACTTGGGGGGGAGGTCTTGGTTGTAGAACTCTGCATTTTGGCTGTTCATAAAGCCTTCGACCCGGAAATCACCTCGTCAGCTTTCTAGAAATGGCTGCCACGCAGTGGTTTCTTCATCCAGGGAAAGAAAAAGTAAGTTGGCGCCATGTCAGGAGAATAGAGGTATGAGGCTAAATGATTGGGGAGTTGTGAAGCAAAAACAACTCCTTGGACATGAAACTTCCTGGCAGATTAAAACTTTGTGCCGGACCGAGATTCGAACTCGGGACCTTTGCCTTTCGCGGGCAAGTGCTCTACCAACTGAGCAACCCAAGCACGACTCACGCCCCGTCCTCACAGCTTTACTTATGCCACTATCTCGTCTCCTACCTCCCAAACTTTACAGAAGCTGTCCTGCGAATCCTGCAGAACTAGCACTCCTGAAAGAAAGGCCCCGAGTTCGAGTCTCGGTCCGACACACAGTTTTAATCTGCCAGGAAGATTCATATCACCGCACACTCCTCTGCAGAGTGAAAATCTCATTCTGGAAACATCCTCCAGGCTGTGGCTAAACCATGTCTCCGCAATATCTTTTCTTTCAGGAGTGCTAGTTCTGCAGGGTTCGCAGGAGAGCTTCTGTAAAGCTTGGAAGGTAGGAGACGAGATACTGACAGAAGTAAAGCTGTGAGAACGGGGCGTGAGTCGTGCTTGGGTAGCTCAGTCGTCTGCTTTCGGCGGTGGCGCGGCACGGACCTGCTGTCCCGGCCGCGGGCGCGCGTGGGCGAGGAAGTGTTTACACCGCCGGTACTCGCGCGTGTTGTTGCCTGACTCGATCGCCATGGCACACAATTTTCGAAAGACTACGATCCAGTTTACGTTCGACAACGAATATGACAGACCCAAAGCTTTCGAAATAGAGCGTTTTTTGAGGGAATAAGTTCGTTTACCTGCCGCAGACATAACTGGAATACACCTGTCCATTGTAAGCAGTACAATGTACGTAAAGATGACCGATGAAGCTGCGTGTGAAAGAACTCTCTCCGCTGCTCAAATTGGATTTAAATTTCGACACTCCGATGGCCATATCAGCGATGTAACAGTAGCTCCTTCAGGACTGGGTGTGAGGGTCATTCGGATCTTTGAATTGCCGTTTGAGGTGCCAGAATCGATGGTTACTGAATCGCTGCGACCATATGGAACGGTACTCAGTCATACGCCTGAGCGCTGGGCGAGTTTTAGCACCTATCCTGTGCTAAACGGCGTCCGACAGGTGCGGATCGTCTTTACTAAACATATCCCTTCTTATTTATACATTGGAGGCTGTCGAGCTATTGTGATTTACGATGGCCAGCCACGCACCTGTTCTGGCTGTGGTGGAAAAGGACATATCCGCTCGGAGTGCATACAAGGCCGCGTCGTGCAACTGCCACACGTAGAAGCGTCACAGCGAGAAGTTCCCACGCCACTGTCGATGACGTACGTGTCGGTGGCCCGCCGGGAGGTGTTGCCAAGTTCGGAGCGTGAGAAGGACGTGTTTCTGCAAGAGCAGACCGAGTTACGGGAACATGGAGGTGACTCTGAGAATGTCCCTAGACCCACGTCACGTCAGATGAGGGAGGAACCCTCCGAAAACTCACATGTAGCACGTGGCGTGGAAGTAGAGGTCGAGACAGTGGCGCCAGCAACGGACCGACGAACGATTGACGAACACAGTGAGACAACAGAGGGTAGGGCACGCAAACAGTGATCGCCGAAGCGTCGCAAAAAGCATCGCCATAGTTCGGGTGACGCGGAAGTTATCCTAGGAGAAGAACTGTCTGACACGGAACACGTGCCTTTAGAGGACGCTGGCAGGATTCCGTCAGATGGTGACCGAATGTCCTGCCTTTCAGACGGTCCCTCTTCATTGACACCGACTGATCTAGTGCTGCCGACGAAGGAGTCAGGGACGCCAATGTCCCGGCAGCCACATCGAAACACATCAGAGGACGTTTCTCGGATTGATGACCACTGCGACTGGGCGGAACCAGTCGAAGACATACAGGAATTGCCACCCCCAAATGATGACAACTCATTTACACAACGCACACCACGGAACGACAACAACGGAGGGCAGCCCGTTGGCGGGCACCCCTATGAGCACGAATAGTGGACATAAGCCCTTGGAGCTCTCAATGACATGACACGAGCATGACAACGACAACGGACCAAGCATATAAGGTGGGCACAGTGAACATTAACACCGCACGTTCGCTTGCAAAGATGCAACTTCTCCGGGACATGATTTACGCCACAGACGTTGATATTCTGCTGATACAGGAAACATGCAAGGCTGCTTTTCCAGACGTGCATGGATACAACACTTATCTAGCGCCGACTCCAGATGGAGGACGTGGCACAGCGATACTAATCCTGGAAGGGATTCCGATGTGTGACCTCGATTACCTTCCTTCGGCTCGGGGTTTGACTATGACCGTGAACGCCATTCGTATCGTCAAAATCTATGCACCCTCCGGATCTGACAATCGACAGGCGCGTGTACGATTCTACTCGGAGGAGATTGCCCCCTTATTCCATGGGAGATATGACCACATCTTGGTAGGGGGAGATTTCAACTGTGTACTCGCACCGAAGGATCAAACTCCTAATTTCAACTCCTGCCACGCTCTGAACACGATCTACCGGGACATGGCCCTAATGGACACGTGGGAAAAGATCCATGGGCAGCGAAAGGGCTACACGTACTTTACTAGCCACTCGGCGAGCAGGCTAGATCGGATTTATGTTTCTGACAGATTACGGGATCACGGCTGCTGAACGTTGGCCCACAGGTTTTACGGATCACCTTGCATATATGCACGTTGACCCTCCCACGGCAGCGGGTCTGGCGGAGTCGTAGTTCCTGGAAACTTAATTCATCCTTATTGGTGGATCTCGAATGTCGCCAGCGGATCGAAGAAACATGGCAGACATGCACTCGCTGTCTGCCGCTGCACCGTACAGTTCTTTCATGGTGGCTACAATGTGCAAAACCGGCGATACGCAGAGCTCTCATAACGTATGGTAAGGAAAAAGCGAAATGGCTCCGAGATACACTTGATTATTACTACATGGTGGTCCGCGACCTGTCCTCCAAGGCCCCATCGCCCGAGCATCAAGCGGAAGTCCATCGCATTCAGGCCTGCATTTTATCGATCACGAGACGTCGACTGGAGGGACTTTCGATCCGTGCTCAGTGCTTGGACAACGTCGACGGAGAACGTATTAGCATGCATCATGTGTCCAAGGGACATGCACGTAATCGCCTATCCCTGATCACAGCGTTCCATGATGACGATGGTCGGCCCTTGGCGTCACAACAGGACATTGCTGCTGAGTTTCTGGAGCATTACCGCCTCCTTTTCACTTGGACGCCGACGGACAATCGAACAGGAGAAGAAAGTTTGCGACAGATGCAAACGGTGGTGGATGGTCCGGATGCAGAGGCGCTATTGGAACCCTTAACGGAAGATGACATCCGGGGCGCACTCGCGAAGGGTGCGGTGCATAAATCCCCTCGGCCAGATGGGTTGACACTCGAATTTTATCGCGCATTTGCGGATTTAATGATGTCCCAGTTGGTATTGATGTATAATGAGTTATTGAGCCCTGACACGGGCGTTCCGTCGCAGTTCACGGCGGGACTGCTTATACTAATACCGAAATCGACATCGAGTGTCAGCGCCCATCAATTTAGACCGCTCACGATGCTCAATACTGACTACAAGATCTTTGTGCGAATGTTGGCGGCAAGGCTCAAGACTGTAATATCCAAGACAATACCACCAGACCAGGCTTGTCTAGGGGTTCGGAGCAACATACATTCTATCCTAGGCGAATACCGTGACGTAATTTCCCTGACGGAAGCTTCTAGCATGCGAGCGTCGTTCGTATCGGTGGATTTTGATCGTGCCTTTGACAGGATCAACCATGCTTTCCTTGACTCGACCATGCGACGCATGGCGATACCACAGGATTTTATTACCGTCCTCATGCGCCTCCTTCGCGGTGCTTCTTCCACGGTGAGAGTCAATGGCAGGGAGGTAGGAACGATTCCTATTTGCAGCTCAGTTAGGCAAGGATGTCCCTTGTCGATGATACTGTTTACAATAGCACTCGAACCATTGATGCAGACTCTTCGACGGACTCTAACAGGCGTCCGACTCCGTGCGAGCTCCTTCACGTGTCGTGCATATGCCGACGACTTGATGATACTCGTCCGGTCGGAGAACGAAGTAAGTCAGGTGGTTACCCTTCTTACTACGTACGGAGTAGCTGCGAGAAGCAGGGTCAACATGAATAAAACCAAGATCATGCACATCGGTCGAGGGCTGGACGCTCTGCACAGTCCGTTTACGACGGTGGACATCTTGAGATGCTTAGGTGTATTATTCACCCGATCGCTACGGCAATCAGCGGCGGCGAGCTATCGACGTCTCCTCCAGCACGTCCGACTGCACATACGCAACAATTTACTCCGGACGCACGACCTGCTCCAAAGGGTGGACTACACTAATGTTCACCTGGCCTCGCGACTGCCGCACCTGGCACATGTACTGCCAATGCCACATGGTATTGCTGACAGATTAATGGCGGCTTTTGGATACTATATCAACCATAGAATGTTGTTTAAGATCAAATACGAGACTTTAACTCTCCCACACCATTCTGGAGGACTTAACCTCACGGATGTGCGGAAAAAAAGCTCTCGCTCTATACCTGCGTGCGACGCTACGAACTTGGAACCAACGGCAACACGCCATCACATCGGCCATCCTGGATGTGCTTCTTCCCACGTCCTTTGAACCGCCGGTGGCGGTAGGCATAATTTCGCCCTCTTTTTCTCACGTCGCGAGATTCTTTGTTGATTTTAGTTATGTTCAGTTCCAGATACCTTCTACAAGACTCCCCACCACCCGTGAGATATATCGATACTTGCGGCGTCATCATGGCAGCAATGTTGTCGAACTTAAATACCCAACGCGAGACTGGCAACAGATTTGGCGAGCTGTCCATACACCTCTCCTCACCACGGCAGCGAGATCGTCATAGTATACATTCATCAACCGCAAGACAGTCAACCGCCAACGGTTGTACGACATTCGCATGGTAGATTCCCCACTCTGCCTTATATGTGGCATCCAGGACACCGACGAACATTCTCTGCATTGCGGTGAGGCAAAGGATGTTTGGCAGCTGACGCAACGCATCATGGCCCTCCTCAGACGCACCGACGAATCTGCGATCACGACGGACGCTTTATTTTTCCCTGACGCTGTCTTTTTCCCCTCACAAAAAACATCGGCAATCCGATGGATTGGAGGACACGCATCGCACTACGTGTTCTCGCGGACCTTGATATCGGGCATGGACTATTGGCATTATCTACTACAACAACACGAAATCATCCGACGCCACTCAAAATATAAAACGCATTTTGCGAACTTTCTAGGCAGCTTGTTTCACAACCCCCCGGAGCGGTGGGGAGTCCCAGGTTCACGTTGTTTCGAGGGATAGGATTTACTCCCAGTGAAGTGTCGAGGATGTCACTTCGTCCCTATATTTCTTTCCCTTCTTTTTCATATATGATTTTCTTTTGGGACATTAAAATTAAATGACTAAATAAAATATTATTGTTACTAATAAAAACAATTACATAAATGTACAATGTTTCTTTCCCGCTGCCTCTCCCTTATCCCGTCAGGAGACGGGGACACGGTGGCCAGGCCACTAAGTACGACCCCTGCCCACTCTGCCCCCTGACCTACTAAACCTTTTTTTTAAAAAAAATCTTTAAAAAAAAGAAAGAAAAAATGAAAAAATAATAAAAAAAAGTTGGTAGAGCACTTTCCCGCTAAAAGCAAAGGTCCAGAGTTCGAATCTCGGTCCGGCACACAGTTTTAATCTGCCAGGAAGTTTCATATCAGCGCACACTCCGCTGCAGAGTGAAAATCTCATTCTGGTAACTCCATGGACACCTTTGTGCAACGTTTCATCATGACAGCTTCAGGATTTCCTTTTGGAGAATTCGCTAGTATGTTGCTATGACTGTTCATCACTCAGCATGAGAAGACTCTCTTAGCACCACATGACGGCAATTCCAACGAACACTCGGCCTCACCTTATATCTTCGTCTTTCCCGCAGTTGTGAATCCACGAGTTTCCATGGGTTACTCTGTTCCTTTGTCTTGATCAGGCGACTAAGAAAATCATCTTCATTGGCCTGACATAGCTACAGTTCTTCCGCTATTGTCTACGTTTGATGTGCTTTTTGAATGGGTGCGTGCAGTAGTGTTAAGATAGGCCATCGGTGAAATTTGAGCCCAGTTACATGGGGACTTAATTGAAAAATTTGCATTTCATATAATTTGTATTAACTAGAACAATATCTCTTACTGTAGTCAGAGACGGTTTGTCATCACACATCCGTAATTATCTCGAAAAATCTGTTGTAGACCCCTGTTTGCTGGAAAGGTTTTTCCGCCATATCGTATACATACACTCTAATCGTTTCTTGCTATTAAATGTGATACAGCCTGTATGTACAAAGGCTATTTTTTCTTTCAAGCCCCAGTCGGTCTAAAGAGGCATTCTAGCGACCCATCATCACAAACCGTTACAAATAAATGGGAATGACGGAAGAGGGGGATAAGAATTTTCTACATCAGTTATGCGATATACAGTCGTATAATCGATGGGTACCACAGATTTACTATGGAATGATATTACAGTACCATGCAGATAGCATTTAAAGATTTAGTTCACGACAGAAGAACAAAACGTTTTACCGATCGCTAGGCATGATTCATTGTTCTGTACATCAGGAAACACTTGGCGCTAAATTTTCAGGCATGGATCACGTGATGAAATTAGCGATGCGAAAAGGAAATTTTCTGAAGTCACACACATTACTCCATTCTCAGCTGCAAATTTTCGACGGAAGTGAAAGAACAGTATGAAGACTTTATACAGGGTGTCTCTCCAATGGGTCGTCAGGAGCATTTTCTCTGGCGTTTCAGCAAATATTTTCAATTTTGTTCTTGCAGTTTGTATCTGGAGTCAGCCCAAACCAATACTGCTTATTACGACCCTCATGCGATGCTGTTTCGGCGGTAAGCGTCGGTCTGTTTCCCGTTACAAACAAAACGATTTTTAAATCGCAATTTTACGTGCCCATTCGACAAAGCGTTGCCAAATTAGTCTATTGCGATGTTCCTTTTATCCATATATACTGAAAGGGGTAGTAAAACACAAAGAGTAACCTGGTAATTCAGCAGTGACCGAGCAGCGCTTCCGCACGGCGGTAGCGGTCACTGTGCAGCAGGGCGGCGTTGTCGCTGCTAGTGTACTGGTTATTCTTCGTGCTTACTGTGCCTGTTAATATGTAGCCACCAAACGAATACCGCATTTGGCTAATAATGGATCGCTCTGTCGAATGGACTCGTAAAATTTCTACTTAAAAATCGTTTTCTATGTAACAGCAAACAAACCGACGCGTTTACTCGACGCTGAGCGTCGCGAGAAAGACATGATGAGCAGTATTTGTCTGAGTTGACTCCAACTACAATGCGCAGAAAATAAACTGCAAATATCTGGTGAAGCATCGGAGGAAAGGCGCCTGACGACTTTTAGGAGACACACCCTGTATGTTACTGCAAAGTACTTTTGTTCAGTCAAGGGGCTGCCTGGAACGATTTTTCGATTTGAAACCTGCAGTTGTTGAAGTTATGAATGAAAAAGGAGAGCAGAAACGACAATTAGAACTTTCGGAATGTATTGCAGACCTCGTATTTTAAGTGGACTTGACTGCACACTGCTCACAGTTAAGACTGCAACGTGAAGAGCAATTTATTTAAAAGCAGCTACACGCCCGTGTAAGTTAAAGAAGGGCCTTTACATACCGTCGTTTTTTAAAGTTCTGTATCTCGCTAAAAAAGGAACCCTTATAGGGGCACTTCGTCAATAAATTCTTTTCCACTAGCCAGGAAGTCAAATATAAATCAAACCTATCGAATTAAGCAGAGCAATTTCATTATGTTTTTTAATACACATAAATCCGTATATAGTAGCCAAATAAATTCAATGTTAGTTTGTATTCGTAAAGATAAGATTGCGGCGCTTTATTCTTTCTGTTATGTCTCTAACCTGTGTGCACTATCAAACTGGACGGATGATACAGGGTTAAAGCTGAATCCATCCAAAACCCAAGCGGTACTGGTTGATCATTCTAGGTTCATTAGCTGGAATTATCGGAAATCCCTATCTTCTATACCTCTAAATGGAACGAAAATGAACTTTTCCCCTTCACCAAAGAGTCTAGGAGTAATAATCGATGAAAATTTAAATTGGCCTGAACACGTAACTGCAAAGCGCAAGAAGAGATTCGTACAAACATTGTACTACCAATTCTTGATTAAAGCGATGATATCCTGCAGTGCCTTAGGAAAGCTCACAGGGCCTGGAACTGGTGGTGATGATGATGATGATGATGTCTGGTTTGTGGGGCGCTCAACTGCGCGGTTATCAGCGCCCGTACAAATTCCCAACCTTTCCTCAGTCCAATCTCACCACTTAATGATGATAAAATGATTAGGACAACACGAACACCCACTCATATCCAGGCATGTGAAAATCCCTGACCACGCCGGGAATCAAAACCGGGACCCCGTGCTCGGGAAGCGAGAACGCGACCTCGAGACCACGAGCTTCAGACTAACTGGTTATGAGTGCCTGTGTTCGTCATATCTGTGATGTTCGACTCTTTAATCATAATTCAGCGTCATGTGCATAGTTACCCTGCCTGAGGCAAACGCAGAGATTTCCGTATCCTCTTTCTGCTCTCCTATCTGATCTACGTTCACTGTCCCCCATATTTCTCGTCCAAGTCAACGCCATTACCTGAACAACATTTCAGAAACACCCATTCCCATCCACTCCATCGTTCAGACACTTTTTCGACGTGCTTCATACTAGCAGAAATCAACTTTAGAATAACCTCCCACATTATATTAGAGATTTGAATAACATCTCCAGCTTCAGAAGACAGGTAATGACATATGTACTGAAGCAACAAAAAGGATTGCCATTGCCCCTGCACGCACTCATTACTCTGATGCGTCCTTTCCTTTATTGTTATTTCATCCCCTTTCTCCCGTACGGACGGGAGGTGGGCTGTCAGTAGACGTGGGCTGTCACCACTCTTCAGCCACATGATAGTAAAAATTATGAAACATATCATAAAATTGGACATAGCGGTTGACAAAAATGAACGTTTTGACACAATGAAAAGATAGATCGCCAGTTGCATAAGTTAAAACATAAAAGGCTTATTTGTTGATTAATTCAAATATTGACACAGATGTAATGATAAATGGGTATTCACAAAATATAAAGGACAGATGAAAAGTAAAAGATAAAATGCCGGTGTGTTAATTGATTAAGTGAGAGATATAGACGAGTAAAGTGGTTGGTGGATGTAGACTGCCAGGTGTAGGAGTATAACGGAACGTAGCAGTCGGGGACAGTGCATAACAGGATGTTTATGTAGGCGGATGCTTGGAGGACAGATTTGGGAGAATCCCCATGAAAAAAACCACGAAACCCCGTGAATATTCGTCTAGTAGTTTTGGAGACTTACTTGTTCAAGCAGACACACACGATGGTTTTACTGTTATATTATTAGTGTAGATTTTACGGGGCAAAATTCAAAAAGAAGTTCTGACCGAAAACACGGTACCTTTTCTTAAGCTCACTCGCGTTACAAAAAAGGCAAAATTTCAGGAAGTCATTGTGGCTCTGAAAAAATTACAAGTACTGTTTTCTAAACGTTTTAGGGCAATGGCAATCTTACATCTGTTTTCGATCCGTTTTCGAGACCGTTTGACGTTTCAGTTGAAAGCGTCGATGTGCACGTGCAGATGGAACTGTTTGATCTGCAGCCCAATTCCCATTTGTAAGACAAATTCTTGTACATTAAAAGTGGCCATCATCTGTACGTTGTTTTCCTCCAGATTTTCCATGTCTGCGAATGAGATTGCAAATTTCATAAAATTATTTCCGTCAAGAAGTGTGTGTGAAAGGCTTTCTTTAATAATGCAACTACAAGCGAAAATCTGTGAAACTGTCTCTGTCTGCCCGTACGCTGGCAGTTCGTACCAGATAAAAATTACATTTGTCTTCAGCGCTCCAAAAATAATTAAACAATAGTTAATATTTATTTTGTTTGTGTTCTAAGTTGTTAAGAAAAATGAAATACGAAACCAAACAGCATGCAGTGCGACTGAATTGCCACTTAAATATGGCACATTCACAGTTTCATCCCCTGTCCCCTCCTCACACTCGGACACTATGCTGTAGCGGTGGAGGATGCATACATACAGGCGAAAAAATGGTTCAAATGGCTCTGAGCACTATGGGACTCAACTGCTGAGGTCATTAGTCCCCTAGAACTTAGAACTAGTTAAACCTAACTAACCTAAGGACATCACAAACATCCATGCCCGAGGCAGGATTCGAACCTGCGACCGTAGCGGTCTTACGGTTCCAGACTGCAGCGCCTTTAACCGCACGGCCACTTCGGCCGGCAAACTGTAACACCCACGAGATAAATTTTAGTTACAGCGCAACGAGAGGAAATTATGCCTCTAACAGTTATAAACATTATCTATCCGACATATGAAGAAACAGTGAAATAAAACTATGATAAATGTTAATTATTTATATAATATTTTATGATGTAATTGATCATATCGATGTGTATCATACACAGACAATGATAATTGTAAATTCCTTTTATGATCTGCGTTTGTCTTCCTTTGTTTTTACCTTTTGTTGGTTGGCTTTTGTGGGTTGCGGACGCGAGACGTATATTGGGCTGAGGGAGCGCGGCCATTGGTGATAGCGATCTGTATCGCGGTTTTATCTGTGTTTCTTACAAAGTATCAAAGGTTTGCTTGATGAAAATTAGTCTAAATAGTGCACAATATGAAAGCAAAGTTTAATAAGAATTTCAAATACTTACATTGTTAAAAGGAAATTTGCTCTAACAATAGAAAGTCTCTATCAATTGTCTGCCGCCATCTTGACAATTATCCCAGCGGAAAATTCAAATTACGCACATCTGCAGACATAAATGCCGAAGGTAATAAAAATATGTAAAAATAAATGTGCACCAGTGGTCCCGAACTCATTTTAATGGAAATAATTCGAATCAGATTGGTTCTTTAAAAAACAGTGCTCATAGCACAATCCATATAACAAACTTTTGTAACTGATGTATGGAGCCGAAATTAATTACGCACGAGTTGCGAAGAATATTGTTTCAGGTAACATACGTCAGTGTTGTGCGCGGCTGATATTCGGTGGTTTTAATGATCATTTTGCTGAAAATAACTGTTTCCATCATCATCAACAGTTGTATAGAATCTGTTGTATGAACTGTGATTTAGTGACACTTACACTACTTACAGACAACACTTTAACACAACGTTAACTTGGAGTTCTTTAGCAACTTGGCCAAATCTTTAGCCGGGAGAAAACTTATTTAGTAATTACTCACTATATTAAAATAAGATTATCATTTTCATTTACAAATTAGTTAAATACCAAACCACTGAATAACACAGCGAACGCCACAAAACGCAGTTGGTGATTTGGAACGGCCCATGATCAAGAAACAAGTCTCGCACACCTTACTACGGATACTGTAGGGACGAAGTCCACAGACCGTGTAAACTCCCGACCGACATCGCGCTGATGGGCAGAAGGGTGTGAGAAAAGAAAAAGAAATGGGGCGCCAATTACCGAGGGGGCTGCGGCCAATGAATGGATGGGGTGTGGCTGAGGGGCAGGAAAGAGAAGCAGACCTATTACGCCCAGGACCCATTACGGACAGGACAGCCCCACCTGATGAAATAACGCAGCAGCGGCCGCGGCGAGAGCAGAGAAATTAATTTCCACCGGCAGCCCAGGGCGTGGCACCTCGACAACCGAGAATAGATGGTGTCGGAGTACCACTCAGATGCAGCTCTCAGTGCCGTGCGATGGAGGGCGAGTGGTTGCGGGAGGCAGGCAAATCTGTGCCCAATCTGTGCCTCTCCCGCTCTTTCACGACGGTTCTCGGCATCTCAGTGAAAATGAGAAGGTATATCTTCAGAGACCTTTTATTTTTCAACATAATCTCATTAATGAATTTCATTCTGCGGTGTTCCTGTCAAACTTGTCACTCTCTGTAGTACTCCTTTGAAATTGCTGAAAAATACTCGTCAACAGGTACAATCGCTTCTTAACTGGTCGAAAAACCTTGGCAACAAAATGGATATTTTGAGTTTTGCGAAAGATTGAAGTCTAAGAGAACCAAATACGGGAAATTGCGCGGATGTTCCAATACTTCATTGTACTGATCCTTCAAAGACATTTTTGTAGGCAGATGCATCGTCTTGTAAAATTTTGTCTTTTCCAGACCTTGTCTCTTTTCTTCAGTTTTTGCAAGCACCTCCTGTTTTACCTCTTCAAAGGAATTCAATTAAAGGAATTCTTTTTGCACGTCATAAGGCGGATGCCATGACCTCTCCTATTGATGCCACCGATTTCGACTTCTCGGACGCTGAAGCACTGGCTACTATCCAATGATGTGATGATGATGATGATGTTGGGGTTGTGGGGCGCTCAACGGCGTGGTTATCAGCGCCCGTACAATTATCCAATCCAATTTCGCCACTTTCCTGGATGATGATGAAATGATGAGGACAACACAAACACCCAGTCATCTCGAGGCAGGTGAAAATCCCTGACCCCGCCGGGAATCGAACCCGGGACCCCGTGCTCGGGAAGCGAGAACGCTACCGCGAGACCACGAGCGGCGGACGGCTACTATCCAATGTTTTTGTTGTTGTTTCGATTATGATGTATAGTAGTGAATCCTCGGCGTACGTATTCGTTTCTGATCCGCCGTGAGAAGGCGGGGTACTCATCTAGCACAAAGCTATCTCATGTGCTAATTTCCGAGAAAAATTTGGTCGAGGCGTTCTTTTAGAATTCTTATAATCCTGGCAGTCTCTCACACTTTCCTACTGTGCTCTTCCTCGACTATTTCTGGTGTGGTTTTAGTTTTCGAATTCCCTTTGCGTGAGTCTTCATCGATACTTTCACGGTCTACTTTAAATTCAGCAGATCATTTATTCTTGGCAGAAACTGAAGAAGAGTCGCCATATACATTTATGATCTAAAACCAACTTCTGTTATCACTGCACAGTGCTCAATTTTCTCCATTTTCGAGAACTCACTCCGCGTCTTGTTCTGGCAGCTGCATACAGCTAATTATTGGATACAAAGCCTGCAATTTCACAAGGAGCTGGTTGAAAATTGCACCAACCTCTAGAGAAGAAATTCACGCAAACTTTGCGAGAGTTTGGAAACTTTCCTGACCACTCTCGTAAGTAACACCAATCCTTTAGCCGGCCGGGGTGGCCGAGCGGATCTAGGCGCTACAGTCTGGAGCCGCGCGACCGCTACGGTCGCAGGTTCGAATCCTGCCCCGGGCATGGGTGTGTGATGTCCTTAGATTAGTTAGGTTTAAGCAGTTCTAAGTTCTAGGGGACTGATGACCTCAGAAGTTAAGTCCCATAGTGCTCAGAGCTATTTGAACCATTTGAACAAATCCTTTCCAAGAGTTCAGTGCTGTGCAGTCAGTGTCGTGACATGGGTCGCATGAAGGTGATGTCATCGGATCAGAATGCGGAATGTAATTTAAGTACAAGCCATAAGTGAGATTAGCTTACCCCTCTCACGATCACCTATATCACACAATGGAGTTTCATCATTCTCTGTTATTGACAAATAACAAACTGGCAGGAATTAAACAGCAGTGAAACCTCATCGTAATCTTTGTACATGTGATAGACGTATAATTTTACGAGAAAGAAAAAGCCGAACTACTTCCATTGATTGATGTATCCCTGGTAAAGGAGGATCACTTCTTCTGTGTAGGTAGCTGTAATGAGCAAATGTGGAATTTTAGTGCCGTGTCCTGAACTGCATTAGTATCCTGTAATTGTCACTTATGTGTTTCATTGTATTTGAGGACTTGCCACTTTTCGCTCCATGCCGACACTCTGGATAAATCGTTTTGGAATGCGGTTAGGTCTCGTAATAAGTATACTAAGCGGGGTAAACTGGGGTAAACTACAGCATCATCCGCAAACAATCTAACAGTGCTGCTCATATTGTCTCCAACACCGCATGTACACTTCTGGAAATGGAAAAAAGAACACATTGACACCGGTGTGTCAGACCCACCATACTTGCTCCGGACAGTGCGAGAGGGCTGTACAAGCAATGATCACACGCACGGCACAGCGGACACACCAGGATCCGCGGTGTTGGCCGTCGAATGGCGCTATCTGCGCAGTATTTGTGCACCGCCGCCGTCAGTATCAGCCAGTTTGCCGTGGCATACGGAGCTCCATCGCAGTCTTTAACACTGGTAGCATGCCGCGACAGCGTGGACGTGAACCGTATGTGCAGTTGACGGACTTTGAGCGAGGGCGTATAGTGGGCATGCGGGAGGCCGGGTGGACGTACCGCCGAATTGCTCAACACGTGGGGCGTGAGGTCTCCACAGTACATCGATGTTGTCGCCAGTGGTCGGCGGAAGGTGCACGTGCCCGTCGACCTGGGACCGGAACGCAGCGACGCACGGATGCACGCCAAGACCGTAGGATCCTACGCAGTGCCGTAGGGGACCGCACAGCCACTTCCCAGCAAATTAGGGACACTGTTGCTCCTGGGGTATCGGCGAGGACCATTCGCAACCGTCTCCATGAAGCTGGGCTACGGTCCCGCACACCGTTAGGCCGTCTTCCGCTCACGCCCCAACATCGTGCAGCCCGCCTCTAGTGGTGTCGCGACAGGCGTGAATATAGGGACGAATGCAGACGTGTCGTCTTCAGCGATGAGAGTCGCTTCTGCCTTGGTGCCAATGATGGTCGTATGCGTGTTTGGCGCCGTGCAGGTGAGCGCCACAATCAGGACTGCATACGACCGAGGCACACAGGGCCAACACCCGGCATCATGGTGTGGGGAGCGATCTCCTACACTGGCCGTACACCACTGGTGATCGTCGAGGGGACACTGAATAGTGCACGGTACATCCAAACCGTCATCGAACCCATCGTTCTACCATTCCTAGACCGGCAAGGGAACTTGCTGTTCCAACAGGACAATGCACGTCCGCATGTATCCCGTGCCACCCAACGTGCTCTAGAAGGTGTAAGTCAACTACCCTGGCCAGCAAGATCTCCGGATCTGTCCCCCATTGAGCATGTTTGGGACTGGATGAAGCGTCGTCTCACGCGGTCTGCACGTCCAGCACGAACGCTGGTCCAACTGAGGCGCCAGGTGGAAATGGCATGGCAAGCCGTTCCACAAGACTACATCCAGCATCTCTACGATTGTCTCCATGGGAGAATAGCAGCCTGCATTGCTGCGAAAGGTGGATATACACTGTACTAGTGCCGACATTGTGCATGCTCTGTTGCCTGTGTCTATGTGCCTGTGGTTCTGTCAGTGTGATCATGTGATGTATCTGACCCCAGGAATGTGTCAATAAAGTTTCCCCTTCCTGGGACAATGAATTCACGGTGTTCTTATTTCAATTTCCAGGAGTGTATATACACATATTATAAAATTTTTTGCATCACCCCAGTTCCCAGAACTCCTGGAGACAGACGTTGACTGTGGATATTGTAACACAGACACAGTGCCTTTCAGTGTTCAGAGATGTCACTAAACATGCTCCAACATGTAAACAACCATGCATGAGCAGCGCCTATTAGACAGAGGGTGTCCGACAGTCGATCAGTTCCAGTCATTCCAGGAGGAAGGAGGGACACGGCTCGTGTTGTCTATAGTTCAACCAAGCCTAGCTGGTCAATACCGCGGTTCGATCGCGTCCGCATTGTTACTTTGTGCCAGGAAGGGATCTCAACAAGGGAAGTGTCCAGGCGTAAGCGACGTTGTTCGGACATGGAGGAGGTACAGAGAGACAGGAGCTGTCGGTGATATGACCCGCTCAGGCCGCCCAAGGGCTACTACTGCAGTGGATGACCGCTAGCTACGGATTCTGGCTCCGAGGAACCCTGACAGCAACGCCAACATGGTGAATAATGCTTTTCGTGCAGCCACAGGACGTTGTGTTACGACTCAAACTGTGCGCAGTAGGCTGCATGATGCGCAACTTCACTTCCATGGTGAAATCCATCTTTGCAATCACGAGACCATGCAGCGCGGTACAGATGGGCCCAACAACATGCCGAACGGACAGCTCAGGATTGGCATCACGTTCTCTTCACCAATGAGTGTCGCATATGCCTTCAACCAGACAGTCGTCGGGGACGTGTTTGGAAACAACCCGGTCAGGCTGAACGCCATAGGCACACTGTCCAGCGAGTGCAGCAAGGTGGAGGTTCCCTGCTGTTTTAGGGTGGCATTACGTGGGGCCGACGTACGCCGCTGGTGGTCACGGAAGACGCCGTAATGGCTGTACGATACATGAATGCCATCCTCCGATCGATAGTGCAACCGTATCGGCAGCACATTGGCGAGGTATTCATCTTCATGGACAAAAATTCGCGCCCCCATCGTGCACATCTTGTGAATGACTTTCTTCAGAATAACGACATTGGTCCACTAGAGTGGCCAGCATGTTCTCCAGTCGTGAACCCTATCGAACATGCCTGGGATAGATTGAAAAGGGCTGTTTATGGACGACGTGACCCACCAACCACTCTGAGGGATCTACGCCGAATCGCCGTTGAGGAGTGGACAGTCTGGACCAACAGTGCCACGACGAATACAGGTATGCATCAATGCAACAGGACGTGCTACTGGGTATTAGTCGTACCAGTGTGTACAGCAGTCTGGACCACCACCTCTGAAGGTCTCGCAGCATGGTGGTACAACACGCAATGTGTGGTTTTCATGAGCAATAAAAAGGGCAAAAATGATGTTTATGCTGATCTCTATTCCAATTTTCTGTACAGGTTCCGGAACTCTCGGAACCAAGGTGATGCAAGATGTTCAAATGTGTGTGAAATCTTATGGGACTTAACTGCTAAGGTCATCAGTCCCTAAGCTTACACACTACTTAATCTAAATTATCCTAAGGACAAACATACACACCCATGCCCGAAGGAGGACTCGAACCTCCGCCGGGACCAGCCGCACAGTCCAGGACTGCAGCGCCTGAGACCGCTCGGCTAATCCCGCGCGCCCCTAGGTGATGCAGAACTTTTTTTAATGTGTGCATTAAGGAGAGCAGAGGGTCTGTAAAATTTCCTTTGGGAACCTAATATCACTTCGGTCTCACCAGATGACATGCCATCGTGTATACCAAGCTGTGACCTTTCTGAATGGAAGTCATAAATCAAGTCATACAACTGAGACGTTAATCCATAGGCACGCAATTTTATTGGAAGCTTTGGTGCACTGTGAGACACTACATTGACATGTCATGTTCAATTAAGAATGAACTCACGAATTGCGATTATTGCCCAGCATCAGCTGTAGAATATTTCAGCGTTGTGTATAAATGTTTGTGGTTTTGATGATGATGATGATGATGATGAAGATGAAGATGAAAATGATGAGACAGATTTATAGAGAGACGGCGGGAGGAAGGTTGGAGGGGAGGGAGAGACAGAGAGGGAGAGAGAGAGAGAGAAATTGGTGCAGTCCATTAGTGGCACATATACTACTCCTCTAGAATGGAAAACCGGTGAGGAAGGCGGGGGGAGGGGGGTATACAGTTAAGGGGACTGTCGAGTGTAAGATTCCCCTGAGATGGTGGAATCCCCATCTACAACACAGGCAGCCAAAAATACGGCACATGAGCACATGAGCACATGAGCCATGCTCCGACACGAGTGCCTGGCTGCATACTCCCCTCACCATCACTTCATGCTGTCTGAGTGTGAGGAGTAGGCAACTGCAAACGCACTTCATTTATATGGCAATGCAGTCGCACAGCATACTATTTGGTTTCATATTTCTCAACGACATAGGTCGGAGACAAAACACATTTTCAGTGTTACGTACTTATTCCCAGCACACTGGACACATAATATTGTATCTGGTACAAGCTGTTGGCAAACGGATAGACGCAGAGAATATCACAAATTTTCGCACTCAATTTTCCAAGTAATCATGACTTATTTAGTTCCATAATAAAAAATCCCATTTACATACATATACTGATAGAAATATTTTATCACATTTGCCACCTCATTATGGAGACATGGAAACCCTTCATGAGGAAAACGTCATAGACCTTCTGGACAGTTTTAACATAAAACAGTTTGTCTTTTAAATGGTAATTACAATAAAGGTCGATCAGCCCCATCTGCACATGCACAAGGCCGCTTTAAGGCTACAGTGCCAAAAGTTCCGAAAACAGGTCGAAAACATGTAAGATCGTCAGCGTCCGCAAAACGTTTAGAGAACTATCCTTGTAATTATTTCAAGAACACAATTAATTCCTCGGGCCTCACATTTTCCTTAACGCCAGTGATCTTAGGGAAGTGGTCTATGTTTGTCAGAATTTGCTCCTCCCACAATGCGGTTTTCTTTTTAAACGCATCTCCATCAAATCGGAAATAATTGTTCTTCAACTTCCAGTGTCTTATTGTGAGCAGTCTACAGTCAAGTTCACTTGAAATGCGAGGTCTACAATCCATTCCATGTGTTCTAATTTTCGTTCCCGCTCTCCTTTTTCCTTCATAAATTTAACTGCGGGTTTTAAATAGAAAAATCGTTTCAGGTCTGCTCCTTGACTTCACCAACGCACTTTGCAGTAATATATTACAATTTCCATACTCATCGTTCAATTCCATCGAAAGCTGTTGCAACCGACAGGGGAATAATGCGTGAAACTTCAGAAAATTTGCTATTTGTACAAGCAATTCAATCATGTGCTCCACGTCTGAAAATTTAGCACAAAGTGCTTCTTGATTTACAGAACAACGAATCTCATTGGTCGATCATTCCAATTTTTTGCTCTTTCAGCATTTTTAAATTCTTTCTGAATGGTATTGTAATGTCGTTCCTCAGCCAATTTGCAGTACCGGACTGTATAATAGATATTGTGAATTCTCACGCCTGTCATCTGTTATACCCCATTCATTTTTAAAGCTTGTGACGATAGATCGCTAGACTGCCTCTTTTTCTGGAAACAGCCATTGGGCCTGTGAATATCTTTTATACCACAAACAAATAGCGAAGGGTAAACAACGCTTGCAACACTGATTCCGCCGCACCATAGGAAGTCGTGCAGACCGGAAAATGCCGAACCGAAATGTTAAATTAAATCTCGCGCTCTATCGAATACTGCCGATTATTACCGAGCAAAGCCGAGACTTGCCGAGTCTCGACCAACACATCGCGTTCGCAAGCAGTTTGGCATGCGGTGGCTGACCGTGATCCATAGTGTCACATGCTTTCATTCCATGAGCCGCTATTGAAAGAGTTCAAATTTAATGCAAGACACTGGCGGAAAGTCTTGTCAAATGGATCAAATGGCTGTGAGCACTAAGGGGCTTAACTTCTGAGGTCATCAGTCCCCTAGAACTTAGAACTACTTAAACCTAACTAACCTAAGGACATCACACACATCCATGTCCGAGGCAGGATTCGAACCTGCAACCGTAGAGGTCGCGCGGTTCCCGAATGTAGCGCCTAGAACGCTCGGCCACTCCGGCCGGCAAGGCTTGTCATCAGGAACTTTATCCCACCACCCCTCTTTCCCTCGCCAGCCAAATACCGGTGGTGAAAATTTCTTCCACTGTCAGGAATCGAACTGGGTACCTCCGAGTGAAGCGCCACATCATAGGTATACTGACATGACCTCTGTTATGGAGACGGGTATCATCAAAGGAAAATGCGTTTGGAGTATCGTTATTAGGCAGGGTTTGTCTGTAGCTTTGAAGAAATTCATTCCATGCAGTTTTTTTCTGTGAAGCGTCACAGATCTCCTATAAATTCAGTCCATAAATACCGAACAGTAAATATGTAAGAAGCCTCACTGATTTTATGCGTGGGTACTTATTGTAACATAAACTGATGCTATAACGGATGGGCAATACAGTTACGATATCTTTCATCGTTACAGAAACGCAACTAATCTTGCTATAGCATTTTTTACCAGATTCCACACAAGAGAATAATTCGAATAAAACATTTAATATATTCTAAGATGTGTCCACTTTTTATTGGTTTCATAATACAGCTGGTAGCGGTTTAAGTTTTCATACTGCACGCTGGTACTCTAATTGCTTTGGGTTTGTTTATTTATTATTATTTTCATTTTGAAATTAAAATTTGTGGAGCTGTACTTCAGTTTACATAACTGATTCTTTGAACTGTGACAGATTTGTTGGGCAGTTCTATTGTACCCTATCCGAAATGATCAGTTTGTGTACGGATTTTGTAGTGCAAAAGCTGCTGCTGTTTTTTAAGAACTGGGTAAACGATTTTTTAGCTTCAGAGTAGCACATTCAAGAATACCGAGAGACTGCGCAGTGTCTAGCAGTCATATTTTATCTGAACGGACAAACAAATAGGATGAAGATGAAATAGATAATATTAGTCAGTTGATAGGACATAATCCTAGAGCAAGAGCATTCAGAATTCCTACACACATCCGTCTTCCACATACAATAATATGGCTAGCATTACGTGAGCATGGAATCTCTTCACGTCATTTACAGCAGATTCTACACTTTCTAGAGGAAGCTGAAGGTAGACGATTGCCGCGCGGGATTAGCCCACCGGTCTAGGGCGCTGCAGTCGTGGACTGTGCGGCTGGTCCCGGTGGAGGTTCGAGTCCTCCCTCGGGCATCGGTGTTTGTGTTTGTCCTTAGGATAATTTAGGTTAAGTAGTGTGTAACCTTAGGGACTGATGACCTTAGCAGTTAAGTCCCATAAGGTTTCACACTCATTTGAACATTTTTTGGTAGACGATTGGAACTTCGTCGTTCGATAATTGTAAAAATCTGGTAAACTCAGACAGATGATGATGATGTTGATGATGATGATGATGTCCCATACTCCGAGGATCGTAGGGGACGATGCGGGAGACCCGCACCGCTGTACCAGGCAATGTCCTAGTGGAGGTGGTTTGCCATTGCTTTCCTCCGGCCGTAAAAGGGATGAATGATGATGATGATGATGATGATGACACAACAACACCCAGCCATCACGAGGCAGTAAAAATCCCTGACTCCGCCGGGAATCGAACCTGGGACCCGGTGCGCGGGAAGCGAAATGCTACCGCATGACCACCAGCTGCCAGCCAGAGCCTGGACGAATTCAGAGATGGAGTGTGCCTTGTATTGAACATCCACGGTCTGGTTGCGAGCGAATATACCATTAAAAGTGCAACGTCAAAGAGGGTCACCAGTAAGAAACTCTATTCATTGTGCATACACATAGGAATGGTACAAGCATAAATTTCTAGATAATAAGGGGGTTATGAGATGTAAAGTTTAGTGGTCAGAGTTGCCACCTCTAGCACAAACGACTGGCCTGACTGGGCATCGAGTCAAACTGAGTTTGGATGACAGATACGAGTATATCAGTCGATGCTGCTTCTACTGTACATCGGAGTTAATCAGTCGTTGTATCTGGTAAGTAGTGCCGAGAAAGTCTTTCGGCAAAGTGAGATACATAAAGAACGTGCTAGTCAGGGCAACAGTGAAACACCCTCTACATCGAAATAGGTCAGTAAAGGTTTGAAAGTATGGGATCTTCTGTTATCATGTTGAAAGATGACGTCACAGAGATCTCGAAAGTAGGGCATAACAACTGGCCTTCACACGACAGAAATGGGACGTCATACTACCATATCATTTGCTGTGCAATTATGACAAGGACGAATTCAATGTTATGACGTTGATTCTTCTCGGATCCTCTGCACATGGATAAGTCCATAGCGATGTTGTACGCAGAATCGGAACTTGTCTGAAAAAGCTATGTCTGGCGCACTACTCGACAAACCTCTCTCTTCTGCCGCGTCAAGGGAAGCCGTCATGTTGACAGTCTGTGCTGCTCCAGACGGTGCCACACAATCCTTGCGGGTTCCTCTCTTCTTACAAACATGCCCATACCTCTAGGTACAACTACGCATATCAGATCGAACAACGTGTCTATCCTCTCGGGCGCTATTCACGTGCGGCCGCTGACCTTCTGCATGGTGTCGGGTATGGCCTTCTTGAACTCATGGATCACAGATTTGATTACCAGTCATAGTATCCCTGCTAATGAAAGAAGCAATGTTTCTCACAAACAAACAACATTCAAATGAGATTTCTGGAAGAGAAACCTGCTGTGTAATGTTTCAGTATATACAGAATAAAAATGATGTTACTCCTATCTACTTCGTACAGTTGAGCTGAAATGCTAAGCAGTACATTTCATCCCAGTCTGACGTTTTTCGCATGCCACCTTCGCGGTATTGCAAATTTACTGGCCAGCAATAAGCAGACAGCGAGACAAACGCTGTAATTTAAAGCACCAGATTCGATAGCTGCGCACGCGCACTTCTCGTTACCCGCCGTCCACGTCACTGGCGTACCAAAGGCAGCACGTTGAGTCACATCAAAGCTGTGAAGCTCCTCGGCCTTAAATGGGGTCGGCCCAGGCGGCCTTTGCCGGCTTTTATTGCATCGGACCCATCCCGCAGACACGCAAATGCCAGCCGGTAAGGGCCATTAATTTAAAATGTCACGGCCTTTCGTTGCAGAACGCCTAAGGGCTAAACGAGAAAATAATGTGATCAGTTTACGGCCCTTACCGTTAAAGAGTTACGTACGCCTCGTAAAAGTTTCTCAGTCCGTCGACGGCGACACAGTCACTTGGCACACTAATTAATAATTGTTAAAAATATCAAAAGTTCTTATGTACTAAACAATAGAACTTGACCACAAGCATAACAACACTCTGACTGTAATGACATTCCATACCAAATGGTTCAAATGGCTCTGAGCACTATGGGACTTAACATCTGAGGTCATCAGTCCTCTAGAACTTAGAACTACTTAAATCTAACTAACCTAAGGACATCACACATATCTATCCCCGAGGCAGGATTCAAACTTGCGACCGTAGCGGTCGCACGGTTCCAGACTGAAGCGCCTAGAACCGCTTTTCCACACCGGCCGGCCCATTCCATACCAGTCATGATGATGTTTGGTTTGTGGGCGCTCAAATGCGAGGTCATCAGCTCTCGTGAGAAGTCCCAGTATGCTACGGTCGCAGGTTCGAATCCTGCCTCGGGCATGGGTGTGTGTGATGTCCTTAGGTTAGTTAGGTTTAAGTAGTTCTAAGTTCTAGGGGACTTATGACCTAAGATGTTGAGTCCCATAGTGCTCAGAGCCATTTGAACCATTTGAAGTCCCAGTATTTTCACAGTCCAATTTTTTTTCACAGTCCAGTCTAGCCACTGTCACAAATGATTTGGATGGTGATGAAATGATAAGGAGAACACAAACACCCAGTTCCCGGTCAGAGAAAATCCCAGCCCGGCCAGGAATCGCACCCAGGACCCCGTGATCCTAAAGTAGCAACGCCAACCACTAGACCACGAGCTGCGGACGATATCAATCATGACGAACAAAAATTTGGCCATCCCTAGAAAACGATTCGCTGATAGAGCGTACCATCGTTTCTAGCCCAGATAATGGCCCCACTTTAGCGAAATAGGCAGTCCGAAAGTTTTTTCATATATGTCATATCCATATATGTCCATGAAATTAAGTCGGAACTCATCAAATACAATGGAATGTCAGGTCTTAAATGGCTACACAGGATAATTGAAACGGCGTGGGAGTCGGGACAGGTTCCATCAGACTGGACGAAAGCAGTAATGACACCAATCTTTAAACATGGAAACAGAAAAGAATGTAACAACTACAGAGGTATCTCTTTAATCAGCGTTGTGGGTAATATTCTCAGATATTGTTGAAAGGAAAGTGAGGCTATTAGTTGAGGATAAATTGGATGAAAATCAGTGTGGGTTCAGGCCTCTTAGAGGTTGTCAGGACCAGATCTTTAGCTTACGGCAAATAATGGAGAAGTGTTACGACTGGAACAGGGAATTGTATCTATGCTTTATAGATCTAGAAAAGGCATATGACCAGGTTCCTAGAAGGAAGTTATTGTCTGCTCTACGAGATTATGGAATAGGAGGAAAACTTTTGCAAGCAATTAAAGGTCTTTACATGGATAGTCAGGCAGCAGCTAGAGTTGACGGTAAATTGAGTTCATGGTTCAGAGTAGTTTCAGGGGTAAGACAACGCTGAAACCTGTCTCCACTGTTGTTCATACTATCTATGGATCATATGTTGAAAACAATAGACTGGCTGGGTGAGATTAAGATATGTGAACACAAAATAAGCAGTCTTGCATATGAGGATGACTTAGTTGTGATGGCGGATTCGATTGAAAGTTTGCAAAGTAATATTTCAGAGCTAGATCAGAAATGTAAGGACTATGGTATGAAGATTAGCATCTCCAAAACGAAAGTAATGTCAGTGGGACAGAAATATAAACGGATTGAGTGCCAAATAGGAGGAACAAATTTAGAACAGGTGGACGGTTTCAAGTACTTAGGATGCATATTCTCACAGGATAGTAACATAGTGAAAGAACTGGAAGCGAGGTATAGCAAAGCTAATGCAGTGAGCGCTCACCTACGATCTACTCTCTTCTGCAAGAAGGAAGTCAGTACCAAGACTAAGTTATCTGTGCACCGTTCAATCTTTCGACCAACTTCGTTGTATGGGAGCGAAAGCTGGGTGGATTCAGGTTACCTTATCAATAAGGTTGAGGTTACGGATATGAAAGTAGCTAGGATGATTGCAGGTACTAGTAGATGGGAACAATGGCAGGAGGGTGTCCACGATGAGGAAATCAAAGAAAAACTGGGAATGAACTCTATTGATGTAGCAGTCAGGTCGAACAGGCTTAGATGGTGGGGTCATGTTACACGCATGGGAGAAGTAAGTTACGCAAGAGACTCATGGGCTCAGCAGTAGAAGGTAGAAGGAGTCGCGGTAGACCAAGGAGAAAGTACCTGGATTCGGTTAAGAATGATTTTGAAGTAATAGGTTTAACATTAGAAGAGGCACAAATGTTAGCACTGAATAGGGGATCATGGAGGAATTTTATAAGGGGGACTATGCTCCAGACTGAAAGCTGAAAGTCATAATCAGTCTTAAACGATGATGATGATGATGGTGATGTCATATCCAGTTGAAGCTACTCATTGATGATTAGATCCCGCATAATTACAAATTTAGGGGGATATTAACTGCTATGCCCACTCGCTGTTCCAAATACAGACATTTTCTACAGGTTTAAGACAGGGTCATTTAGCGGGTCAGTCGAGGTGCGATGAGTGCCTGCGTTTCCGTCAAACGTGGAAGTCCAGAGGTTGAACAAAAATATGGGAACACCTTGAGAAATGTGTGCTTGAACACAAATGCAGATGTTAGCCAAACCTGCAGGCGCTGCTGTTGTATCTGATCACGAACGGCACCTGCGTGACGCCCTCATATATTAAAAGTGTCAGTCGTGGTCAGATCAGTGTTCTGTGTAATTGTGAGGGCATTATGTCGGAGCTAAGTGAATTCAAACGCCCTCAAATTGTGGGTGCTCGTAAGGTGGATGCTTCCGCAATCAAGCTAGCCCGAGCGTCTTCTGTTTCAAGAGAGCTCCAGAAGCATCAGTGATGCACATGCCTGCAACAGGAAAAAGTAGTTTCAAAATTTTGACTGTGGACCAATGAATAATGTGTTTTGGTCGGATGCACACTGTTTCCAACGTCTGGCGGAATTTATATCCCAAGACTGAAACATGGTGAGGGTTCGGTGATGATTTGGGCAACCATGTCGTGGTATTCCATGGACCCTATGGTTCTTCAGCAAGGCCGCATTACTGCCAACGATTATGTGATCAGATTCGCTGATCAAATCCGTCCCATGGTACAACATTTGTTCCCCTCTACGACGACTGGGGTTCTGTGCACAAAGCTCGCATCTGCCAGGACTGGGTTTGTCAGCATGAGGATGAACTGTCGCTTCTCCCCTGTTCACCAAAGTCACCAGACACTGCTATTGAGCCGCTGTAGTCTACTTTATACAGATGAATGCGTGATCGCTCTCCATTTCCATCATCGTTACCGGAACTTGCCATTATTTTTCAGGAAGAATGGTGTAAGATTCCCTTGAAAATCATCCTGGACCTGTATTTAGCCATTATGCATGCCACAGGTTTTCCTACGCCGTATGAGGCATGGAAATGTGTAGCATTTGTGGTAGTTCGATATGTTTCCCAGCCCCTGTATATTTACTAGGAGCAGATCGTGTATTATCTCCGTAATATGTCTGCCATTTTCGTGTATGGATTGTGCTTAGCATAATATGCTCACCTTATACATTATTGTACACCTGCACTTCTTTCCCATATTCATGATAACATAGTTTCAATAGGGGATGGCGATTTTATCTGAACCACCTCTCGAAGCATATCTACACTAATGGCCATTAAAATTGCTACATCAAGAAGAAATGCAGATGATAAATGGGTATTCATTGGACAAATATATTATACTAGAATTCACATGTGATTACCTTTTCACGCAATTTGGGTGCATAGATCCTGAGAAATCAGTAACCAGAACAACCACCTGTGGCCGTAATAACGGCCTTGATACGCCTGGCCATTGAGTCAAACAGAGCTTGGATGGCGTGTGAAGGTACAGCTGCCCACGCAACTTCAACACGATACCACACTTCATCAAGAGTAGTGACTGGCGTTTTGTGACGAGCCCGTTGCTCGGCCACCATTGACCAGACGTTTTCAATTGGTGAGAGATTTGGGGAATGTGCTGGCCAGGGCAGCAGTCGACCATTTTCTGTATCCAGAAAGGCCCGTACAGGACCTGCAACATGCGGTCGTGCATTATCCTGCTGAAATGTAGGGATCGAATGAAGCGTAGAGCCATGGGTCGTAACACATCTGAAATGTAACGTCCTCTGTTCAAATTGCTGTCAATGTGAACAAGAGGTGACCGAGACGTGTAACCAGTGGCACCCCATACCATCACGCCGGTTATACGACAGTATGGCGATGACGAATACACGTTTCCAATGTGCGTTCACCGCGATGTCGCCAAACACGAATGCTGTCATGATGCTGTAAACAGAACCTGGATTCTAAATCTAAATCGAGCAAACTTCAGTTTTTTTCCATAGCGTCACCTTGATAGCTGTTTTCAACTGAGAAGTGGTAAAACTTGCTGTTTTGAAGAACGCGCCGCAGCGCGTAGTGTGACGCAGTCGCCCTCCGTTTCTGCCGGTGGCGCCGCCGTGGCAATCGCAGCTTTGGTGTCCCCCTCTGGTGAGAAAGGGGAAAGGTTGCCTGTTCACGTGCATTTAAGGCGCACTTTGAGCTCGATGGGGTGAGTCTGGTCAGTTGGTCAGCTGGGTCAGTGTGGGGCAGTGAGTGTCTGTCCGTCGTTCGGAGTGCTAGTATGTCTGTCGTTTGGATCAAACTGTAAAGCCGGCAAAATGAGAGTCTTGCCACTCCGCCAGTAACAAAACTCCGCTACTATAACTCCATTCGCCGAAACAAGACACATACTGTAAACACGGCAAGGCGCGTGACCACAGCGCTGCTGTCGAGGGGTGTACAAGGCAGGAGTGTCAGAAATTAAAAAATGAAAGTCGTGTTTTTTATAATTTGGCACCTGAACATGATAAAGTGATCCGAGAACTACCTTCCGACACCTTTTTTTCATTACATTAAAATTTATTGTCACTTAAAAAGAGAAATACTTAAGCTTTCAGGAAAAGTTGTTTTTCGCGTTACTCTATATTTATCGCGCCATAACTCCTAAACTGTGTGTCGCACAGCAAAATGATTTTATAATTGCCTTCAGTACTATATGTTGATGACGTCTGCAAATTTTCTGCCCAATAGAGTCTGTAATAGTGAAGTAATAAATTAAAATCTCACGTCTGATGCAGAACTTTTACCAAATCATCATCCGAAATATAGTAAGCGACAAACTTTTCCCCTTTAAATTTTTTTGTTGGAGTATACGCGAGAAAAGTTTCAGAAAGGTTTGAATTTAATTTAGTAGTTTGTTCGAATGCGATGGGTGCAACCGTTTGTCCTTTATGAGGGATGCATTGTGCGGTTCGCAGGCGCGGCGCTCAGTCAGTGTGGCCGTCTCAGTTGCAGGTGTGAGCTCGTTAGCGGGTGTTGTATAGCGGCGATTTCACGATATCTTAAGTTAATCTGTAAAGACGCTTGAAAGACTAGCTGTTGATTATTAGAGTAAGTATATGTGTTTGTAGTTACGCTGAGCATTCACTGTTTATGTGCGCATCCAATAGCATCGCATGGTTTCTTATTTTATATATTCACTTATTTCATTAGCATCACATACAGCTGTCCTCGTTATGTCAGCCACGGATTCAGCGAGCGAGGTCGACGTGTCAGTTCTGAGTCCACCAAAGAAGCGAGCAAAGAAGAAATCATTAAGTTCTTCTGAGAAGCACATGGTGCTTAATGTGTATAAAACGGAACTGTTACATCCAGAGCAGTCGATGAGTGACATTGTTTCGAAAACAGCTGCAGCTACAGGTGTTGGACGTTGTTCAGTGTATCGTGTGATAAGTGAGTACAAGGCCACACACTCTTTGAAGTCTCCCAAGAAAGGAATATTACGACAGAAACTGTTTGAAAGTGTTGATGACTTCGATAAAAATGCGATACGAAGGAAAGTACGCGAAGTTTTTTTTTTTTCGTAATTGCCAACAATTGACAAAGTGCTTACAGTCGTGAACGAAGATGCAGATCTTGGCAATTTTCGTAGAACTACATTTTATAAGTTATTGAGAGAAATGAATTTCAAATATGTCCGGCGTGGGCGCGATAGCACAGGGATGACGTCATTTTATGGAGGCGGCGTTATCCTCGAACCGTTAAACGGTTGAGGGATGAAGGCCGACCCATTTACTATTTGGACGAGACGTGGGTGAACGCGGGACATACCCGAAGTTACGTCTGGGTAAATGGCTATAAATTCCTCAAAACAAGCGTTTCTGTCCGGATTATCCACCGGAAGCAAGGGCCCATCAGGTAAAGGGAAACGTCTGATTATCGCACACATTCGCAGCAAAGCAGGGTTCGTTGAAGGATGTTTGTGGACTTTCGAATCCAAGAAAAGTGGAGATTATCATGAGGAGATGTGCGCCGAAACCTTCGAGAAGTGGTTTCAACATGTTCTTCCTCGGCTTCAGGAAAGTGCAGTTATTGTTCTTGATAACGCGCCGTACCATTCTCCGAGAAAAGAAAAAGTTCCCAATGCGAATTCCAAGAAGCACGAAATGTCAGAGTGGCTAAAATTTAAAAACATTGATTTCGAGGACGGTATGTCGAAGAAAGAACTTTAAGATATAGTTAAAACTCACAGAACAGCGCACAACGAATAAGCAGTATCAAAGGCTATGTTGCAGCGAAAAACAAAACATACAAAATGCCGGAAGTACTGCTAGAAGAAGCAGTAAGAACAGTGACTGCAGAGCACTGGAACAAGTGCATCCTCCACGTCGTAGAAAAAGTGGAAACTCATATGTGGAAATTAGGCTGCATTATTGAGGAGAGAGAGAAGCGGTTTGTTATAAACCTCAATGAAAACAGTTCAAATTCGACAGAGTGAACCTTGTTTCGTCCTTTATCATTATTATTACTGGTATTATTATTAAAATGAACAATTAATTATGTTTGGATGGAGCGTTTTGTTAGCAACCTGAATGAAAGAAATCTGCTTCGACGGAATGAACTCAGTTTAACATTATTTTAACATTATTGTTAAATTTATTTCGTACATTGTTGCCCAGGTTTCTCACGGTCCGCTGTGACAGCTCGGCAGCCAGCCGAACGCCGCCAGCTGCAAAGCGTGCGCCAAAGGATTTTCCACACCCCTACGTAGCACGTGAACACCGAATGCTTTCTCTGGAAACGAGCGTAGCCACACGTGACACTGTTTATGTTTCGTCCCAGCTCTCGGTGAATAGACTACAGTCGCCCGGTCGGGGCTAAATTCCTGCATCTGAGTCTGCGCGTTAGGGCTGCTCGAGTTGCTCAGGCAACGGTCATTGGCGGTTGGATCGATGGGTTGGTTGGTCGCGCACTGAGACACAAGATGACTTGTCCGCCTTGAGCGTCGGCGCATGTGAGGTTGCCACGTGAGTCCAGTGGGCCGCGCCGTATAGCGAGGGGTAGTGGCTTCGCGGCCGACACCAGAGCAAAAGGAGTCAACCCACATCGGTCTGGCCGGTGCGAGCTGCGACGCCGTGAGGCGGGAGATCAGCGCGCCTTCGTGCGTCCGTTGAAGCGGCTGGCAGCGGTCGGTTCGGGATAGCGTTTTGGGTGTGCTGCGCCAGGTCTTAGCCGGAAATCGCAGTTTATTACAAGTTAAGTGATTCGTGATATGTTGTTTCATTTACTTGTTAAATTCTATTTGTTTTCTTGATCAGTCTCTCGTCCCCAGCTTGCTCGTCTGTCTCTCGTCCGCATTTCTTAGGCAGTTAGTGTCTGTCTGTCTGTCTGTCGGTCTGCCGTACGTTAATAGCTGCCTCTGTCATGTTTGTCGGATTCAGTGTTAACGAACTTATTGCTTGAAGTGTAACGGCCGAATTCCTGAAATATGTTTTTATCTTGCCTATCATCTTGAGAGGCGGTATATGTGCATGTTTGGTCAACCTTGTATATTTTATGTAAGACTGCATTTCATGGGTTTTTATTTAGTGGTCATTTTAGTATATAAAGCTGCCACCCTTCCACCGTAAGAGTTATTTTTTTTTAATCAAGTTGCATCTTCGGTGGCAAGTTAATCTTTTAATGTTAGTGTTTTGTACCATTTCCATCCCTCCTACAGGGTGCATAGTTTATGTGCTTGTGTGAGTTGTTAAAATTTTTAGTTTAAAGTAATCTGGTGTGTTGAAGATTTGCACCAGTGTAGTCTTTCAGAGGTTGTTGTGAGTGGTCGTGACTACGGCCGTGTCGAAAGGGAGCGGCAAGGTTCTCAGCCCGAAAGCTCATACAGAAAAAAAAAAAAAAAGTTCTTTCTGCCTCTGAATAAATTGTAACTTGATATTTAGATGGTGCTTTCTGATTATAATTTTAAAACCGATTCCAAAAAAAGTAAATTAACGGTTCATCAACATTAAAACTGCTTGAGCAGCATTTTTACCGAGTAGAAAACAAAACCCCACAGTTGGACGTTGTTCGCTTGAACTTGCTATGATAAAAACGAAACAAGAACAAAACAGCGCTAACAAAAAACTATCACTGCAGATGAACAGAACAAACCAGGCGGCGCTGAACTGTCAGTGAGTTGCGCTGTACACGCCTAGCGGCAGAAATGGGTACTACACAAGCTCCGGCAAGGGAAATGTCATTCCGGTTTTTTTTTATTTTTATTTTAGTACCGTCGTATAGCGAAAAGCGCCGAAATTAATCGCGATCGCAACCATATACTGCGTCCTCCTGAATGTACGCCGCGTCGGGGAACATGGTTTTGGTGGGGGGGGGGGGGGGGGGGAGCGGGTAACAAACATAGTGGAACAAAAACGTGTATCACATTAGCCATACAGAAATACTTTCTTTCACCACTCTTCCATCAAACCACTTTGTCCTAGCTGCCATCGACAGAACTGAAGATGCAACACTTTTAAATCCTTTGATGGTAGAATCTAGTGATACTCAGCTCCATGAAGACAGAATCCAGTCCACATAAGGCTGACTGACGTCTTTTTTTCATTTTTGTCAGATAGGATGAGAGTGTGATTTTCGTTATTCCTTATGTTTACCTTCGGTTTTCATCCGTAGCGCTTCCGGTTGCTTCAAACACTGCTTTTAAGTGTAGAAGTTCATCCCGCAGACTTTCTCGTCAGCAATAACATATACTCCGTGAACCAAAATTCTGAGAACAGTCATCGTCTGCGAAGGGTGGTGACAGCCATTTGTAAGTAAATACACAAGTCGCTACGTGACGATATCCGATAATCTGCTTATTACAAGGTGCCATCATTTTCGCGGTGAACTAAAACATCTAAGAATGAAAGGTAACGTTTCTTTTTAGCAGCCTTGTTTTTCAGAAGGCAGCATCCATTGCGCCGCGAAAACTTCGAGATGCACTTTACCGCTAATGTTTGGAGATTAACCGTTTATGAGATAACAGGAAAACCGTCTTCGATTGTTGACGTTTCTCTTAGGTGGTGACTATTCTCGTACTCACAGCTTTGTTAGTTTACACGGCATGACACGCACAGTTTTTCTATAATCAAGTCTTTCTCAACAAGTGGTAACGTCGAAAGAAAATAATCAACAAACTTGGGAATTCAACTCGCAGTTATTCATTGTGCAACCAAAGAAGTACGGTTTGGACGCATCTAGTGCTTCCAACTGGATCCCATCGGAAAATAATCTGCAAACCGCTGTTTCATGTAGAATATTCTGCAGATAACGAAACGCTGGGACTTTCTAAAGGCCACTCATATTAGTGTTTGTGGAGACATATTCTTAAATGGCTTTTTACGACGGCACCAAATTTTGAAATCGTACTTCCATGTATAGCAGGTGTATCCGTCTTTAATGCTGCAACTTCGTTCTTTACTTCAGGTGCTGGGAGACATTTAAAGACTTCCAACACTAGCATCCTACTCTCTTTGAACAGCGTACTAGGTCTGTGATTCCAAACAGTAGCTAGCCAGCCTGTCATTAAATCAGTAATTATCCTGCCCATTTCTTGGCAAAGAAATTTTCCTTGCACAAAGTTTTACGT
This sequence comes from Schistocerca serialis cubense, assembly GCF_023864345.2. Lineage (NCBI taxonomy): Eukaryota > Metazoa > Arthropoda > Insecta > Orthoptera > Acrididae > Schistocerca > Schistocerca serialis. The sequence continues at coordinate 219,240,384 of NC_064639.1, read as the reverse complement.
TTCGAAATAACTTCACAGTGTCTGCTAAGATCATGGTATTTCTTTGTTTTCCGATTCTTTACAGGTTCGAAATCCCATGTATAAAATTTTTTCACGCATCTTCATGTTCACGACATCATATATCCCGAGCTATGTGGCGTACAATTATATAATTTTGCAGGTACATTAAGTGATATATGTGGATACTGTCATCAATGTAGGTAGTAGCAGAGAAGTAATAGAATTATTACGTCATGTCTGATGCTAAAGTTTTACTGCATGTACCGCGAAAATGGAGTAGCAGGTAAAATGTTTTCATTATCTTGTAGAAGGGGTCGGCGGGAAAAAGTTTCGAAAAGGCTTGAAATTGTGTAAAGCTTGTCGGAAGTCGCTAAATGAATTCATTCTTAAGTACTGGATGAATATACTTTAGGTAATTTGAGCGCCGTGAGTTACGCTGCCTAAAGACGTATATACAGTTTCTAATTTTAATACTTGACTTATTTTGTTATACCTTTTACGTAAGATCATACTCTGTCCAGTCACATTTATGTGGCCGCCTGTCAAACGACTGAAGAACCACCTTCTGCAGCGCGCACCGCTGCGAGACGTGCAAGAAGAGACTCAGTGGGGTTCCGGACGGTGCTGGCAGGGGTGTGGAACTATACCGACGCCAATGCCGTGGGCACCTGCGGTAGGTTCCTTGCTTGAGGATCTAAGGTCGGAACCGACCGATCGAGGTGGTCGGACACATTCTCTATTGGGCTTAAATCCAGGGAGTTTGGTGGCCAAAGGGGAAGGAAAACTCATCCTGGTACTCTTCAAACCACGCGCGGACATTGCGAGCTGTGTGACACGTTGCGTTGTCCTGCTGGTAGATGCCGAGACAAAACAAACACCATGTAGGGATGTAAATGAATCACAAGGACAGAAGCATACTTGTGTTGATCCACTGTGTCTCTCAGAACAACGAGATCACTTCCGGCCCTGACCCTTCTGACGACTATTGCAGGATGTTTGCTTTAAGACTTTTCACCGTACACGTCAACGACCATGTATCCGATGGAGCATAAAACATGGTTAAGCCCAAAAAGCCACCTGTCGCCATTCATTGTTCGTCCAGTGCCAACTTCAAAATTCGTTGCTGATGAACAGCAATGAACATGGATGCATGAACCAGGTACCTGCTACAGACGCCCATACACAGCAACGTTCGCTGAACGGTTGTTGAGGACACAGTATTGTTAGCACCATGGTTGCCTTGACGGCCAGCTGCTCAACAGTTCCACTTGTACACTGCTGGCCATTAAAATTGCTACACCAAGAAGAAATGCAGATGATAAACTGGTATTCACTGGACAAATATATTATACTAGAACTGACATGTGATTACATTTTCACGCAATTTGGGTGCATAGATCCTGAGAAATCAGTACCCAGAACAACCACCTCTGGCCGTAATAACGGCCTTGATACGCCTGGCCATTGAGTGAAACAGAGCTTGGATGGCGTGTACAGGTACAGCTACCCATGTAGCTTCAACACGATACCACACTTCATCAAGAGTAGTGACTACCGTATTATGACGAGCCAGTTGTTCGGCCACCATTGACCAGACGTTTTCAATTGGTGAGAGATCTTGAGAATGTGCTGGCCAGGGGAGCAGTTCTGTATCCAGAAAGGCCCGTACAGGACCTGCAACATGCAGTCGTGCATTATCCTGCTGAAATGTAGGGTTTCGCAGGGATCAAATGAAGGGTAGAGCCACGGGTCGTAACACATATGAAATGTAACGTTCACTGTTCAAAGTGCCGTCAATGCGAAGAAGAGGTGACCGAGACGTGTAACCAGTGGCACCTCATACCATCACGCCGGTTGATACGCCAGTATGACGATGACGAATACACGCTTCCAATGTGCGTTCAACGCGATGTCGCCAAACACGGATGCGACCATCATGATGCTCTAAACAGAACCTGGATTCATCCGAAAAAATGACGTTTTGCCATTTGTGCACCCAGGTTCGTCGTTGAGTATACCATCGCAGCCGGCCGGGGTTTCCGAGCGGTTCTAGGCGCTACAGTCTGGACCCGCGCGACCGCTACGGTCGCAGATGCGAGTCCTCCCTCGGGCATGGATGTGTGTGGTGTCCTTAGCTTAGTTAGGTTTAAGTAGTTCTAAGTTCTAGGGGACTGATGACCTCAGTAGTTAAGTCACATAATGCTCGGAGCCATTTGAACACCATCGCAGGCACTCCTGTCTGTGATGCAGCGTCAAGGGTAACCGCAGCCATGGTCTCCGAGCTGATAGTCCATGCTGCTGCAAACGTCGTCGAACTGTTCGTGCAGATGGTTTTTGTCTTGCAAACGTCCCCATCTGTTGACTCAGGGATCGAGACGTGGCTGCACGATCCGTTACAGCCATGCGGCGGATAAGATGCCTGTTATCTAGACTGCTAGTGATACGTGGCCGTTGGGATCCAGCACGGCGTTCCGGATTATCCTCTTGAACCCACCGAATCCATATTCTGCTAACAGTCATTGGATCTCCACCAACGCGAGCATCAATGTCGCGATACGATAAACCGCAATCGCGATAGGCTACAATCCGACCTTTATCAAAGTCGGAAACGTGACGGTACGCGTTTCTCCTCCTTACACGAGGCATCACAACAACGCTTCACCAGGCAACGCCGGTCAACTGCGGTTTGTGTATGAGGAATGAGTTGGAAACTTTCCACATGTCAGTACGTTGTAGGTGTCGCCAACCTTTTGTGAATGCTCTGAAAAGCTAATCATTTGCATATCACAGCATCTTCTTCCTGTCGGTTAAATTGCGCGTCTGTAGCACGTCATCTTCGTGGTGTAGCAATTTCAATGGCCAGTAGTGTTTTCGCCCGTACACATCTCCACAGCCATCGTTCACCCCTTTCATCTACGGTCCGTGGGCATCACAGTTCCTCGGCGCCAATTTTGGAGATCACCATGTTATCGAGCACGACATACTTTAACCATGACGGCAGACGAACAGTTCACAAACGTAGTCGTTTCGGAAATTCTTCCACCCTTAGCCCTAAAGACAATGATCGTGCGCTTTTGAACATCGGATAAATCGCTCCCTCCTCGCATTACAAGGACTCCCTCCCATCCCCTGACCCCTCGCTCCGACACGCTTTATATACCCTCCATTCCTAGTGTTGCCACCTGCCTTCTGTGGGAGGTTATTGCACGTTGACGTTGAATATAGGCTGTCGTCACGTTAAAGTGACTAGACCGTGAACTCCTTACCGACTACATTGTGAGAGCATTTTAAATTTTTAAATTCGGTAGTTAATTGTATGAAATACTAAAAATCAATTTTTGTTGGCTCTGGAAAAGCAATCTGCAACCGGAACTTTGTGACCGTTTTAACTGTTTGTTAACATATATGCTAAGAGTGCGACTGTCGCATTTGTATTATGTACCTCTGGGAGTAGGTGAGTTTCTCAGTAACATCTTGTTGCAGTCTCTGTGCTAGTGAAGTACTTCAGTGGACAGAGAAGCCACATCTATGCATAAACCTGCGGCACCAACCGTTCACCCAATGGGAGTCTGTCTGTGACGTAAATGATAATTAATTGAAACCCTCAGCTGCCGACAGCTGTCGTTGATATACCTCGATGGGGACAGCTGAAAATGTGTGCCCCGACCGAGACTCGAACCCGGGATCTCCTGCTTACATGGCAGACGCTGTATCCATGTGAGCCACCGAGGACACAGATGAATAGCGTGACTGCACTGACTTATCTCTTGCACGCTTCCCGTGAAGCGTTCGAGTCCCGGTCGGGGCACGCTTTTTCAGCTGGCCTCAATTGAGGTATATCAACAACACCTGTCGGCAGCTGAGGGTTTGAACTAATTATCATTTATTCTAGAGAAGCTGCACGGTCATCAATGGTATCTGTTGTTTCGAGAACAGTTACTTTCTTCATATATATGTCTGTGACATGTTTAAGGTCTTCGCAATTCCCAAAGCCGTTAACTGGATTATTTCTTGCGAAACAGGTACTTCATCTCGCATTTCAACCGCATATCTTTCGGAGATCTTCCGAGTAACCCTACAGACTGAAGCTACACTACTCGATCCGTCCTTTTAAATGTAGGGTCGCCTTCCATTCTTGGATGTTTTGGATCCTCACAAGTATAGTGACATCTTGGAACACGCGGTTTCTCGGAAGCTTACCCATACTGACTAGAGTTTACATGCAAATAACTGCCACCACCTCTTTTCGCAGACAGTGCGTGTTCTTAGAACTTTGCTTCATGCAGCACATAGCATCGCTGACGAGAACAGTCTGCAGGATGAGTTTCTAAATTAAAAAGGAAATTTTCAAACACATGGGCACGCTACACAACAGATGCGCAAAGCGATACGGATAAAATTGAAAGTGGACTTAAAGAAGAAAATGAAACAATGTTAATCCAATCCTTGCCTTTTCTGTCATGTGTGCCAAATCTGTTGCAACTAGCATAAAATGGCTCAAATGGCTCTAAGCACTATGCAACTTAACATCTGAGGTCATCAGTCCCCTAGGCTTACAACTACTTAAACCTAACTAACCTAAGGACATCACACACATCCATGTCCGAGGCAGGATTCGAACCTGAGACCGTAGCAGCAGCGCGGTTCCGGTCTGAAGCGCCTAGAACCGCTCGGTCACAACGGCCGGCCGCAAATAGCATGAAGTTAAGTGATTTTTCGCCCTCTACAGAAGAAGCAGCACTAATGGGTTACGACAATTATGACTTGATGTTCCTCAAGACAGGGGTTTACATGATCCCCTGCGTGTGTCGCTCTTCCTACAACGTGCAGGCGAATGCTGTAGGACAATGACGAGTTTCTACAACATCTTCATAGTTTTTGGCAGTCGGTGGAAATTTAAGGTATAGAAATTTTGTTTGTGGAAAAATTTAATTAACATAGGTAACAGTTTCAGCTTGGACAAAAGTTGGAATTCGGCGCTTTCTTTAATGAACTCGCAAAGACGTCGCTAGAATGCGGTTCCCGACGCTACATCCATGGCCCATCATAGATCGACCAGAAAACTACTTTGAAGCGCCAAAGAAACTGGTATATGCATGCGTATTCAAATGCAGAGATGTATAAACAGGCAGAATACGGAGCTGCGTATACAAGGCAACAAGAGTCTGGCGCAGATGTTAGATCGGTCACTGTTGCTACAATGGCAGGTTAAGAAAGATTAAGTAGTTTGAACGTGGTGTTATAGTCGGCGCACGAACGATGGGACTCAGCATCTCACAGGTAGCGATGGGTTGGCGATTTTCCCGTACGGGCATTTCACGAGTGTACCGTGAATATCAGGAATCCGGTAAAACATCAAATCTCCAACATCGCTACGGCCGGTAAAGATCCTGCAAGAACGGGACCAACGACGACTGAAGAGGATCGTTCAATATGACAGAAGTGCAACCCTTCCGCAAATCCCTGCAGGTTTCGATGTCAGCGGGCGAACCAATCAAAGAAACATCATCGATATGGGCTTTCGAGCCGAAGGCCTACTCGTGTACCCTTGATGACTCCACGACGCATAGTCTTACGCCTCACCTGGGCTCTTCAGGACCGACATTGGAGTGTTGATGACTGACAACATGTTGTCTGGTCGGACGAGTCTCGTTTCAAACTGTATCGAGCAGATGGACGTGTACGGGTATGGAGACAACCTCACGAATCCATGGACTCTGCAAGTCAGCAGGGGCTGTTCAAGCTGTTGAAGGCTCTGTAACGGTGTGGAGCGTATGTGCAGTTGGATGATGATGTTTGGTTTCTGGGGCGCTCAACTGGGGGGTTATCAGCGCCCGTACAAATTCTCAACCTTTGTTCAGCCCAGCCTCTCCACTTTCATGAACGATGATGAAATATAAAATGATGAGGACAACACAAACACCCAGTCGTTTCGAGGCAGTTGAAAATCCCTGACTCCGCCGGGAATCCTCTGTGTTTAAAAACTTCCGCTAACCATCAAACTCCCCAGATATGAACGTTACTGAGCATATCTGGGATGCTTTGCAGCGTGGTGTTCAGAAAAGATACCCACCCCGTCGTGTTCTTACGGATTTATGGACAGCCCTGCCAGATTCATTGTGTTAGTTCCCTCCAGAACAACTTCAGACATTAATTGAGTCCATGCTACGTCGTGTTGAGGCACTTCTGCGTGCTCTCGGGGGCCCTACACGATATTAGGAAGTTGTACGAGTTTCTTTGGCTCTTCAGTGTATATCTTCAATGTATGTATAGTTTGTAACGTCTTCTGTTGATTTTTATCTTAGAATTTCATTGTCCTTTTTACGTCAGACCACAGCTGACACTAACGTTTAATAAACATTTTGTCACATAAGAATAGGACTCATGCGCTGAGAGTTCCGCACAAACTTAATTATGTATATGGACAGTTCATTCATTCCGGGAATCGAAAATCTCGACGATTTTTGCCTGTTATCGATATTGATACTGGTAAGATACCGGTCACGTTGAGTTCAAGACTTTCAACATTGTTTTAATTTCAAGTTTGAAGTCCGCAACAAATGAGAACAGAAGTAATTTTTTTCGTGTTATATAATTACAAATTAAAAATATTCGGATTTTTTCGATTACTTGTAGTCAGAAACATTTCTTCGTGAAAAAGTATCATGATTCTACGTCAATGGGGAGTACTCTCTAGGTTTAAATGTGTGAGTTTGCGAGTACCAAAATATGTGAGCTAAATGGCCGCATCTTGTGACCATATTGAGTTAGAAGCTAACGTTTACTATATAGATCTTACTTTGTGACGTAAATTTCAAGTTGATACGTTGACCCGCACCTGAAAAAGGGGTCTTAACAGACAGACGGATAGTCAGACAATCTGACTAAAAAATTTCTTTTTATTGATATAACTACGAATTAACATTTTTCGGATTTGTTTCCTGAATTTTTTCTGAAGGAAGGAAAATTATTCTTTATGTTTTAATGCTCTTGGGTGATTTTCTAATGATATTAGATGCAAACTTTATGCAAAAACGTATACACGTTTTCAAAATATGCTTGTACACTTGGCTTCTTTTATGGACTAAAATAAGTAACTTTGAAATATTCACTGTCATAATAAATAAACCCTCGGGAGAGCCTGTAACTCCTAGAGGGCGCGTCCCCAGGTGGCGGATCGGGGAACGCCTCCCAGATATGGGTGGTAGGAGGGAAATCAAATACCTCCCGCGGACCAACAGGCCGGGCAGAGCAAGTTCGTTAGCTGAAGTGAAAGCAACTGCTCTAGGGGTAGGCATCCCCGAAATCAAGACCCTGGTCCTCCAGGTTGGGGGTTGTGCTTAGGGCCAGCGACCCTATCACAGGATCCTGTAGGAGAAAATGGATTGCTACGAATCAGAATGACAAGAATGCTGGGCCACCAAACTTGATGACGAACTTGCAAAATTTAAAGGTTATGAATATGGGAACATGGAATGTATTAAGTCTCTATAGATCAGGATCACTGATAAATGTCATACAGGAACTTGAAAGGTATAAAATGGATTTAGTTGCAGTACAAGAAACCAGATGGACGGGTAATGGAAGTATAAACAAAAATAAGTATACAATAATGTATGGGGGAAATGATACACAAATACATGCACTAGGGACATAAACAAACATGGGCTTCAAGAGATGGCATCACAAAAAATCAAATTGATCATGTATTAATCGAAAAACAACATCATAAATGCATACATGATATCAGAAGTCAAAGGGGAGCAGACTGTGATTCGGATCACTTTCTTGTAAAAGCCAAGTTCAAGATCTCACTCTCAAGACATAAATGGTCTAAATTAAATGGTGTTCCTAGGTTTAATACAATGAAACTGAAAAACCCAAACATTCTCAACCAGTACATTAGAGAATTAGAAACACACAAACCTGAAGTGGAAAGTAAAATTAACAATGATGATACTAATCAAGCCTGGAACGCTCTGAAAGAAAATATCACACGAGCAACTACCTCAGTTTTGGGACATTTTACTACAACTAAGAACCCCTGGTTTGATGCCGAGTGCTCGAACGCTATCGAAGATAGAAAATTAGCAAGGGAAAAATTCCTACAAAAACCAATAACACAAAACAAACTTATTTTTGAAGAGAGACAGAAACTTGCCAGGAAACTCATTAGGAAAAAGAAAAGGGATTTTATGAATTACAAATTAAAAAGAGCTGAGAATGACCGTACCACAGACTCCAGAGGATTTTTCAAGAGCATAAATATGTTTAAAAGTGGGAATATAAAAAATTATGGACAGTTCATAACAGACCCAGATGGCTCCTTGCTAACAGAAAGAAGTGACATTGCTAACAGATGGAAGGAATATTTTAATGAGTTACTAAATGCTCCAACTATAAGCGTCTCTCAGGAAGATGACAATGAATATCTTACTGCTGACCCATCGGACGAAGAGCCCAGCTTAGCAGAAATTAAAGAAAGCATCAAGAAGCTGAAGAGACATAAAGCTCCTGGAAGTGATGGTATAGACACAGATATATGGAAGCTCAGTAAATTTCCTTTTGTAAACTGCTTACACAAAATCATCACCAACATCTGGAAGCAGGAACAGGTCCCACATGATTGGAAAGAAGTAGTTGTGTGCCCTATATACAAGAAGGGGGACCCAACAAATTGTTCAAACTACAGAGGAATTGCGTTACTAAACACAACATATAAAATTCTGACAAATATACTGTTAGCAAGGATAAGCCCTTACGTTGAAGACTCCCTAGATGATGCCCAATGTGGATTTAGACCTAACAGATCGACTATTGACAATATATATGTCCTAAGGATGTTGGGTGAAAAGAAATATGAATTCAATCAAAATGTACATATGCTTTTCATTGATTTTAAAAAAGCTTTTGACAGTATCAACAGGGAATATTTATGGAAGTGCATGAGGCAGATTGGCATCCCTAACAAATTGATAAATTTAATAAAATCTTGCACTTTAAACTCAAAATACAAAATAAAAGTAGCTAGCAAACTTTCTGAAGACTTTGAGGTTAAAACTGGAGTCAAACAAGGGGATTCACTCTCACCAGTTCTTTTTAACATAGTAATCAATAGAATAATCCAAAAAGTAAAGCTACTACAAATTGGAGCACAACTGGAAAGCAAAATTAACATTGTAGCATACGCTGATGACATTGCATTATTATCTGACAGTGAGAATGATTTGAAGCTTCTTACAGCACAATTAATTAAAGCCACAAATGGCACAGGCCTCCAGCTGAATACAGACAAAACAATGTACTTTATCTTATCCCGCTATCCATCAAATAATAATGTACTGCAAATTAATAACACAGCTTTCACAAAGACAAATGAATTTAATTACCTTGGTACAATAGTAACCTCTGACAACTCCATAAAAATTGAAATAGAATCACGAATTCAGAAGGCTAACAAATGCTACTATAGTCTCTTGACAGTTTTCAAAAGCAAGTTAATTTCTAGGAACACCAAACTACAAGTATACAAATCATTGATTATACCAGTACTCACCTATGGATCTGAAACCTGGACTCTCACAAAAAAAGAGGAAAACAGATTAAGAGTATTTGAACGAAAAATTTTGAGAAAAATATTTGGACCCATAAGAGATAGGATCAGTGATGAATGGAGATTGCTAAATAACAATGAAATTTACAAATTATATAAAGACTCCGATATAGTGGCCAAAATTAAAGCCAAAAGACTGAAATGGATAGGGCATGTCATCAGAGCACCACCAAACAGGACCATCAAGAAAGTGACTGAAGAGATTCCCACCGGAAGACGACCTCTTGGACGCCCACGCATGAGATACTTGGACAATATTCAAGACGATCTCAGAAAACTAGGACATGACAGACAGTGGCAAATTACTTGTAAAGACAGAGCAAAGTGGTTCAACATTGTCCATTCTGCAGCAAAAAGCCTTCATGGATTGTAATGCTTAATAATAATAATAATAATAAATAAACTGACATTTAGTAATTACCATGCAAAGTAACAGTAATAATATTCATTGATATAGTGAAATATAGCTAAACAGGCACTTCCGTGTTTTCTGATGCCTCACTGAACTATAACTGTTAACTTCTTATATCACTTCCTACTTACTTAGCATCCTTTAGTAGCACCACAAATGGTTCAAAAGGCTCTGAGCACTATGGGACTTAACTTCTGAGGTCATTAGTGCCCTAGAACTTAGAACTACTTAAACCTAACTAACCTAAGGACATCACACACACCCATGCCCGAGGCAGGATTCGAACCTGCGACCGTAGCGGTCGCGCGGTTCCAGGCTGTAGCGCCTAGAACCATTCGGCCACCCCGGCCGGCTAATAGCGCCACACTTTTGTGGTAGTTCATTATGCACATGCTCAGACAGAGCATGGTACTTACTATTAGATAATCCATTTTATTAGGTAATACATTTTTGAGACAGGTATAGAAACTCTTTATTGACAAGTTAAAGTTAAAAAATGGTTCAAAAGGCTCTGAGCACTATGGGACTTAACTTCTGAGGTCATTAGTGCCCTAGAACTTAGAACTACTTAAACCTAACTAACCTAAGGACATCACACACACCCATGCCCGAGGCAGGATTCGAACCTGCGACCCTAGCAGTCGCGCGGTTCCGGACTGCAGCGCCTAGAACCGCGTGGCCACCATGGTCGGCCAGTTAAAGCTGTCTTGAATCTGAAAGATGTTTTCTGAATGAAATTTAGTGAAAACAGAAACACTTCGTTTACTACCAGTATAAATTACAAATCTTTAGCCGTATGTATCGGACTCAAGTCCTTATACGTCATTGATTTTACTTAAGGTATCAGAACAATGGATGCCTTCAGGCTGTTAACGGTTTGCTCACTTAATCAGAGCAATAAAATTACCAACTCTAGCAGCTCACACTAAACTTCATAACTCTGAAACTACACTGGTAATTTTTCAGTTCTCTGTACTGTTAGTGAATGAAAAGTTTAATGCGTCAGTTCGCTCCGGAATACGAAAGTGTGAACATCGGTGCGCTCCGACTGTGTAAACACTTGTTACCGGCTAGTGCTCGCACAGTGTCAACAGTGATAATTCGTTCCAGTTTTCGATAAACTTTCATAGGTTCTGCGAAATCGTTCAAACTTCCGCTGCGCTGCGGCGACCATCATCATGGACGGGTGGCGATTGCAGGCCCCCCTTTCCAGAAACTTCGCAAAGCCAGCCGCACGGTGTCGCTAAGCACACTGATCCTCTTCACGCACCCATCAGTTATGTGATTAGCGACGCAATCATCGCGTCCCACAGCGCAGATACGCACCAACATTTTCCATCTGCCGATGCAGCTACAGCAAGAGACGTGAATTCTTCGCAGAAACGACAACGGGACCGCACTGAGGAGGAAGGAGATGACAACGAGACAAAATGGAGATCGTGCTTTGTGTCGACGTCACACGAGAAGTTAGCATCACACTTAACAACATTGAAACCTTCCAGTCTCCTCTATATATATATTTATATTTTTACGCAACTTTCCCTTATACAGTAACCTATGAAACCTTTCCTTAGGAATTCTCTCTCTTGCTTAATAATAACAAATGAAATCTTCCCTTTGAAATTTATTCTCTTTCTCAATCTTCGCATGCAAATTTCAAAATGGTTCAAATGGCTCTGAGCACTATGGGACTTAACTACTGAGGTCATCAGTCCCCTAGAACTTAGAACTACTTAAACCTAACTAACCTAAGGACATCACACACATCCATGCCCGAGGCAGGATTCGAACCTGCGACCTAGCGGTCACCATGCAATAACCCAAAACTGTTCCTTACCTTTTTCACTGTTACCGGATCGCCGTCTGACTGCTACATCGAACTGCGACATGAATATACTTACTCTGTTTCACTATACTCTATTAACTGCTGGTGGGCTGTCATAGTAAGTGGCTGTATTTATTACCAAAGCTGACGTTATTCTTTAATAGCAAAGCTGACGTTATTCCTTAATTAATTTCACTGAAGTTGCGTAATTCATAGTTACACTTTTTCTTGACAACAATAAAATTTTTGCAAAGTTTTACGTTGATGGTTTTTGGGATGGATTATAATCAGTAATATAACATTGCTGGCAAAAATTAATTATATTCTGAAAACGTTTCTTCAAATATTTACTGCTGGTAATGAAATGATTTTACAGACGTTCAAATGGGACTTACTTTTTACAACAATCTTACAACTAGCATTGCGCAAACGTAGCTTCAGTAGTCTTGAGTTTCGCAAAGAAAATAATTCAAATAATATTAGTTCCTCTTATGATAATAGTTGGCTGATGTCTCTGTACATCCGTTTATAAACTCTTGTAAATCATAGCTGGTGGCTGGCAGGCACACCGCTCCTCTCAACCTCTCGCTTCAGACCTGTTACCGACTCACTTCACTTCTTGCTTACTACTGACTTCCTACGAATGCTTAAGTGCGGTCTCTCCTGCCAACAATGCTTTCTGGTGCAGTCAATCCCTGCTACCATTACAAAATCTATCAATGCGCGGTCTTACCCGCTCTTTTCTTAAAACGTATGCATACACGGTCTCTCCCGCCCTTTTTAAAATTATATCAATGTGCGGTCTCTCTTGTCAACAATACTTTGGTGCATACATTCCCTGCCACCACAATTATTTCCAACATGGCAAATATTAATTATACCTACTTAATCCTATAAATAAAATATAAACATCTTTGATACGTTGTGGTTTGACAATGTTGTTGTTGTTGTGGTCTTCAGTCCTGAGAATGGTTTGATGCAGCTTTCCATGCTACTCTATCCTGTGCAAGCTTCTTCATCTCCTAGTACCTACTGCAACCTACATCCTTCTGAATCTGCTTAGTGTATTCATCTCTTGGTCTCCCTCTACGATTTTTACCCTCCACGCTGCCCTCCAACGCTAAACTAGTGATCCCTTGATGCCTCAAAACAGTTCCTACCAACCGATCCCTTCTTCTAGTCAAGTTGTGCCTCAAACTTCTCTTCTCCCCAATCCTATTCAATACCTCCTCATTAGTTACGTGATCTACCCACCTTATCTTCAGCATTCTTCTGTAGCACCACATTTCGAAAGCTTCTATTCTCTTCTTGTCCAAACTAGTTATCGTCCATGTTTCACTTCCATACATGGCTACGCTCCATACAAATACTTTCAGAAACGACTTCCTGACACTTAAATCTATACTCGATGTTAACAAATTTCTCTTCGTCAGAAAAGATTTCCTTGCCATTGCCAGTCTACATTTTATATCCTCTCTACTTCGACCATCATCAGTTATTTTACTTCCTAAATAGCAAAACTCCTTTACTACTTTAAGTGTCTCATTTCCTAGTCTAATTCCCTCAGCATCACCCGATTTAATTTGACTACATTCCATTATCCTCGTTTTGCTTTTGTTGATGTTCATCTTATATCCTCCTTTAAAGACACTGCCCATTCCGTTCAACTGCTCTTCCAAGTCCTTTGCTGTCTCTGACAGAATTACAATGTCATCGGCGAACCTCAAAGTTTTTACTTCTTCTCCATGAATTTTAATACCTACTCCGAATTTTTCTTTTGTTTCCTTTACTGCTTGCTCAATATACAGATTGAATAACATCGGGGAGAGGCTACAACCCTGTCTCACTCCTTTCCCAACCACTGCTTCCCTTTCATGCCCCTCGACTCTTATAACTGCCATCTGGTTTCTGTACAAATTGTAAATAGCATTTCGCTCCCTGTATTTTACCCCAGCCACCTTCAGAATTTGAAAGAGAGTATTCCAGTTAACATTGTCAAAAGCCTTCTCTAAGTCTACAAATGCTAGAAACGTAGGTTTGCCTTTTCTTAATCTTTCTTCTAAGATAAGTCGTAAGGTTAGTATTGCCTCACGTGTTCCAACATTTCTACGGAATCCAAACTGATCTTCCCCGAGGTCCGCTTCTACCAGTTTTTCCATTCGTCTGTAAAGAATTCGCGTTAGTATTTTGCAGCTGTGACTTATTAAACTGATAGTTCGGTAATTTTCACATCTGTCAACACCTGCTTTCTTCGGGATTGGAATTATTATATTCTTCTTGAAGTCTGAAGGTATTTCGCCTGTCTCATACATCTTGCTCACCAGATGGTAGAGTTTTGTCAGGACTGGCTCTCCCAAGGCCATCAGTAGTTCTAATTGAATGTTGTCTATTCCCGGGGCCTTGTTTCGACTCAGGTCTTTCAGTGCTCTGTCAAACTCTTCACGCAGTATCTTATCTCCCATTTCGTCTTCATCTACATCCTCTTCCATTTCCATAATGTTGTCCTTAACTACATCGCCCTTGTATAAACCCTCTATATACTCCTTCCACATTTCTGCCTTCCCTTCTTTGCTTAGAACTGGGTTGCCATCTGAGCTCTTGATATTCATACAAGTGGTTCTCTTCTCTCCAAAGGTCTCTTTAATTTTCCTGTAGGCTGTATCTATCTTACCCCTAGTGAGACAAACCTCTACATCCTTACATTTGTCCTCTAACCATCCCTGCTTAGCCATTTTGCACTTCCTGTCGATCTCATTTTTGAGACGTTTGTATTCCTTTTTGCCTGCTTCATTTACTGCATTTTTATATTTTCTCCTTTCATCAATTAAATTCAATATTTCTTCTCTTACCCAAGGATTTCTATTAGCCCTCGTCTTTTTACCTACTTGATCGTCTGCTGACTTCACTACTTCATCCCTCAGAGCTACCCATTCTTCTTCTACCGTTTTTCTTTCCCCCATTCCTGTCAATTCTTCCCTTATGATCTCCCTGAAACTCTCTACAACCTCTGGTTCTTTCAGTTTATCCAGGTCCCATTTCCTTAAATTCCCACCTTTTTGCAGTTTCTTCAGTTTCAATCTGCAGTTCATAACCAATAGATTGTGGTCAGAATCCACATCTGCCCCTGGAAAGGTCTTACAATTTAATACCTGGTTCCTAAATCTCTGTCTTACCATTATATAATCTATCTATACCTTTTAGTATCTCCAGAATTCTTCCAGGTATAAAACCTTTTTTTATGATTCTTGAACCAAGTGTTAGCTATGATTAAGTTATGCTCTGTGCAAAATTCTACAAGACGGCTTCCTCTTTCATTTCTTCCCCCCAATCCATATTCACCTACTATGT
Source organism: Schistocerca serialis cubense (assembly GCF_023864345.2). Lineage (NCBI taxonomy): Eukaryota > Metazoa > Arthropoda > Insecta > Orthoptera > Acrididae > Schistocerca > Schistocerca serialis. Next base: position 219,225,186 of record NC_064639.1, on the reverse strand, counting down.
TTCCTTCTCTCCCTTTTCCTACTGACGACTTCCAGTCACCCATGACTATTAAATTTTCGTCTCCCTTCACTACCTGAATAATATCTTTTATCTCCTCATACATTTCATCAATTTCTTCGTCATCTGCGGAGCTAGTTGGCATATAAACTTGTACTACTGTAGTAGGCATGGGCTTTGTGTCTATCTTGGCCACAATAATGCGTTCACTATGCTGTTTGTAGTAGCTAACCCGCACTCCTATTTTTTATTCATTATTAAACCTACTCCTGCATTACCCCTATTTGATTTTGTATTTATAACCCTGTAATCACCTGACCAAAAGTCTTGTTCCTCCTGCCACCGAACTTCACTAATTCCCACTATATCTAACTTCAACCTATCCATTTCCCTTTTTAAATTTCCTAACCTACCTGCCCGATTAAGGGATCTGACATTCCACGCTCCGATCCGTAGAACGCCAGTTTTCTTTCTCCTGATAACGACGTCCTCTTGAGTAGTCCCCGCCCGGAGATCCGAATGGGGGACTATTTTATCTCCGGAATATTTTACCCAAGAGGACCCCATCATCATTTAATCATACAGTAAAGCTGCATGTCCTCGGGAAAAAATACGGCTATAGTTTCCCCTTGCTTTCAGCCGTTCGCAGTACCAGCACAGCAAGGCCGTTTTGGTTAATGTTACAAGGCCAGATCAGTCAATCATCCAGACTGTTGCCCCTGCAACTACTGAAAAGGCTGCTGCCCCTTTTCAGGAACCACACGTTTGTCTGGCCTCTCAACAGATACCCCTCCGTTGTGGTTGCATCTGTATCGCTGAGGCACGCAAGCCTCCCCGCCAACGGCAAGGTCCATGGTTCATGGATTTGACAATAGACAATAGAAATATACACGTCTTACAACATGAAAGTTTCATTGATCACCTAACACGCAACTACTGACATGGGGCCTTTCCTCTTATTTTTTGCAATTAGAGACAGAAATATAGATAGGCCCCACCCTATGGCACCAGGAAAAATTATTAGACTGGAATGTGTGTCGCTTTTCATGTACATAATCAATATTACGGCGGCAGGGGAAAACCGTGTGAAAAATTAGAATCTGTCAGGATTAACTGCCAATGCCTTAATTCTACGATAGGGCAAATCTGGAGGCCTAAGTTCTTCAATACTAAACAAGGAATCATGAATAATATTGAAACTTCCCATACGGAGGACGAATTAGTAACGGAAATTACGTACTGGTGCGATGTTATTGCCATCAGGACATGCAGTAAAATTATAATTCTGAATGGGCAAAAGCTAAAAAAAACGACTCCAGTTTGCGTTGTGACATTTAGGTCACAGCGGCTCCTACAGTTTGTTTACATTCATGTAGTTTGCTGTCCAGTGGGCGTGTATGTATCCTCCGTCCTGTAATCCTATAACTGTTTGCGATTTGGACATGACAGCAAACACTGTTGAAGTAACACAGTATGTGCGTACTCTGATGCCTGTGGGAGGGCCAATCAACCCAAATGCATTCATTGAACCGGTAGTCACAGTGCCCTACCTCGAATCTGCCTAATGTACACTGAAGCGCCAAAGAAACTGCACTCAAATACAGAGATATGCAAACAGGCGGAATACGGCACGGCGGTCGACAACGCCTATATGAGACAACACGTGTCTGGCGCAATTGTTAGATCGATTACTGCTGCTAGAATGGCAGGTTATCAAGATTTAAGTGAGTTTGAACGTGGTGTTACAGTCGGCGCACGAACGATGGGAGACAGCGTCTCAGAGGTAGCGATGAAGTGGGTTTTTCCCGTAAGACCATTTCACGAGTGTACCGTGAATATCAGCAGTTCAGTAACTCATCAAATCTTCGACGTCATTGCGGCCTGAAAAAGATCCTGCAAGAACGGGGCCAACGACGTCTGAACAGGATCGTTCAACGTGACAGAAGTGCAACCCTTCCGCAAATTGGCGCAGATTTCAATGCTGGGTCGTCAACAACTGTCAGCGTGCGAACCATTCAACGATAATCGATATGGGCTTTCGGAGCCGAACGTCCACTCCTGTACCCTTGATGACTGCACGACACAAACCTATACGTCTCACCTGGGCCAGTTCTTTCACGAAACCATGGGCAGTGCATATCAGCAGGGGGCTGTTCAAGCTGGTGGAGGTTCTCCAAAGGCGTGGGGCGTGTGCAGTTGGAGTGATATATGACCTCTGATACGTCTAGATATGACTGACAGGTGATATGTACAAAAGCATCCTGTGTGATTAACTGCATCCGTTCATGTTCATTGTGCATTCCGAAGGACTTGGGCATTTCCCGTAGGACAATGCGACACTCCGCACGTCCAGAATTGCTACAAAGTGGCTCCAGGAACACTCTTCTGAGTTTAAACACTTCCGATGACCAACAAACTCCCCAGATATGAACATTATTAGGCACATCTGGAATGCCTTGCAACGTGCTGTTCAGTAGAGATCTCAACCCCCTCGTACTCTTACGGATTTATGGACAGCCTTGCAAGATTCATTGTGTCAGTTCCCTCGAGAACTACTTCAGACATCAGTTGAGTCCATGCCACATCGTGTTGCGGGACTTCTGCGTGCTCTCGAGGGCCCTACACGATATTAGGTAGGTGCACCAGTTTCTTTGGCTCTTCAGTGTATCCCAGACACAGGGAAGTTAGCAAAGCTATGTCTTTCAGTAATATTACCTTCCGAGAAGCAGCAGTGTGTTTGAAAACATGTCTTATGCGAATGCAGTTACTTCTCCCCCCAAAATTAAGAGTCAGGGTAAAGAATTCGCGCCTTTTCCAACTCAGTGTAAATGTCAACAGCGTCACCTACGATCCGCAACAACCAGCCCATCCCACGACGAAAATGCCGCAGACGTCAGTAACAGTGGCTCCAGTGGATCGTGACCACCGCCCCCTCGTACAGGTCAACTACACCATCAGCAGGGCCTCACCAAAGCATGGTTCCAAAGGACCCATTGTACCAGCCAGAACCCTGACTCCCTCTCGCTCCAGTGAGTGGGTCCCACCCCCACCCACCACAATTTCACAGACTCGCCCAACAGAGTGATGTTGGGAACTACCTCGTTAACAACATTTTAAGTATAATTATGACCTCGGTCAACGACGTATCCTACCAGTAGGCTACTAATGGGCCCACTCCAGTACTGCAAACCGATTCGACCCGGTTGTCAACACAAAATATTTTGGCCATACTCCTTACGCCTCAAAATGCCCTATAAAATCACCCAGTGGAACGCAAAACCGCTCAAGGCAAACAAAGACAGCATTCGACATTTACCGCCCAAAACTAGCATAGACATTTGTGCAGTTAAAACCGATCAAAGCATTCACACTCCCGCGCTGCTCTGTCATTAGAGAAGATAAGAGATTAGGCTACGGCGGTGTTGGTAATATCCACCTGCGGATCAAGGACCTGTATCTAAATTTGGTTTCAGATTACAAAGCACCTAACGACAGACTTTACAAACAACAGTCATTGCCTCTATCGGGAAAACAACTTCTGCTACTAGGTGACTTTAACGGCCACCATACACTGAGGTGCTGCATAAATGCCAAAGAAATGGGAAAAATACTAGTGGATTCACTAGAGTCAGCAAACTTCATAGAACTAAATAAAGCTAACCCACACGAATAGTCCGACCAAATGAAGCCCCGATGGCAGTGAACTTTAGTATATCATCTCCTGCATTGTCTACCGCAGCGACATGGGAAGTGATACCGGATACTTTAGCTGCGGATCACTTGCCAATTAACATCATAATAAGCTCACAACCTAGGGACACTGTCAAAGACGCAATCAGCCGGAAATAAAACACAAACAAAGTTCATTGGAACCTATACGTAATATTACTGGAAGAAAACTGGAATTGATCATTGAAACTGAGGATTCCGAAAAATAATATGGGGTCTCGGTATCCCTTGTCAGTGAAACAACGTAAGTCTCAATACCTAAAAAAGGACGTAAGAGGACTATTACTCATCGGCCATCACCGTATTGATGGGATCAGAATGTGACGCAGTGCTCAAAGAACGAAGGTAGGCATTGAGAAAATACAAAAATTGCTCTAATGATACGAACTTTCTTGCTATTAATGAAGCATAAGCTACAGCCAAGAAAATATAGAAGCATAAAAAAAAATTGTCAAAATTTCTGCACTGCTGACTGTAAAGAAACGCAAATAACCAGGGTCTGTACTTTGATAATCACTTTAAGAAACGGTCTGACTACGCATACACCTCCTCCACCCGACGAAGTTTTAGAGTGGCTCTTGTTTATGATAGCCCACCTGGCGCAATGTACAAGAAAGACGAAGCGGAATTTGAGGACAACAGTGCCGTTACGCAACCCTTTTCGGAGGAAGAACTCCAAACTGCGCTCTCCCAAGGGAAGGATACTGCACCTTGCCCCGGCTATACTGAATACTCGTTCTTACGACTCATCCCACACGAAGAGGAACTGTTGATGCTCAGAATTTACGATGCAGTATGGTCACGAAAGATCAAGATGGACTCGGTAAAAACATGCCGCGTTGTCTCCATCCACAAATCAGAAAAAAGATGTGATAAACCCGAGTCTTGTCGGCCTGTCACCTTACTATCCTGTTTAGCGAAGGTACTGAAAGGCATTATTATACGGCATTTAGATGGTGGGGTGAAAACAAGAAAATATTACTGGAAAAAAACTTAGGTTTCTAAAAGGAAAAAGGACAACTCAAATTCTTTTAAGGTTGGTTACTGACATACAGCTAATTTTTTCTCGAAATAATTATACAACAGTTGCGTTCAAAGACTATATTAAAGCATACGACAACGTCGTCTTGCCTATCTTAGAGAAAAAACAAATTGGAGTAACTCCAGATTTTGAAACTACTAGTGTGCAACATTGTAATCCTTCTGAGCAATCGGAAGACAGTAATTTTGCAACACGGTACTACATTGTAACACAGACAAACTAGCAGAGGACTCCGGCAGGAATCGTTCTTGACTCCATTATTACTGAGTCTCCGTACTGCGGACCTTCACGGAGTCTTTGCTAGTGACATCCAAATATTACAATAAGTAGACAACGTATGCATATATTGTGAAGACAGTAATCTTCAGTCCTTTCATCTGAAAATGCACAGCGCCCTCACAGCCCTGCAGGAACGGTGTATAGAAAGCGGCTTCAAAATCTCTGATGCTGGTCTACTCTTATGAACTTCACTCCCCATAGGATTCCACTTACCCGAACAATGCAACTGGGACAACATACTGGTCCAACTGCGAAAACAATTCAATATCTTTGGATGATTATCAATGATGAACAAAAACGGGCTCCTCATATCCGATATATCATTACCAGATATGAAAAATCCTGCAATCTCGTCGGAGCTACGACTAGAGTATGGTGGGGTCTGATCGGCAGACAGCGAAGACCTTTTACCGGTCCCTACTAAGGACACACTGATGACGCTCAGCCGACCGCTGTAGCCGAGCGGTTCTAGGCCCATCAGTCTGGAACCGCGCGACCACTACTGTCGCAGTTTCAAATCCTGCCTCAGGCATGGATGTGTGTGATGTCCTTAGGTAAGCTACGTTTACGTAGTTCTAAGTTCTAGGGGACTGATGACGTCAGATGTAAGGTCCCATAGTGCTCAGAGCCATTTGAACCATTTTTTTTTTTTTTTATTGCGGTCACCCGTGCTATGGATCAGCATTAGACAGCACACTCCCAAAACTCAATACTTTTCAGAACAAAGCCTTGCGTATAGTTACAGGGGTGTTCATGTCAAAGACAACCAGCGCATTACTGACTGAAACGAGCGAACCACCGTTAAAGTTGTGACGATTATCCTCTGCAAGAAAACTCCACTTGCGCCTCTGTTTCGACGAATATGAACCCCTTGACGAAAAACTCTGGAAATTAACGCTCTACGTAAGATTTTTGATAAAATAACAACGTCTACCCCTCGCGGCTGAATACAGGGTGTTACAAAAAGGTACGGCCAAACTTTCAGGAAACATTCCTCACACACAAATAAAGAAAAGATGTTATGTGGACATGTGTCCGGAAACGCTTAATTTCCATGTTAGAGCTCATTTTAGTTTCGTAAGTATGTACTGTACTTCCTCGATTCGCCGCCAGTTGGCCCAATTGAAGGAAGGTAATATTGACTTCGGTGCTTGTGTTGACATGCGACTCATTGCTCTACAGTACTAGCATCAAGCACATCAGTACGTAGCATCAACAGGTTAGTGTTCATCACAAACGTGGTTTTGCAGCCAGTGCTATGTTTACAAATGCGGAGTAGGCAGATGCCCATTTGATGTATGGATTAGCACGGGGCAATAGCCGTGGCGCGGTGCGTTTGTATCGAGACAGATTTCCAGAACGAAGGTGTCCCGTCAGGAAGACGTTCGAAGCAATTGATCGGCGTCTTAGGGAGCACGGAACATTCCAGCCTATTACTTGCGACTGGGAAGACCTAGAATGACGAGGACACGTGCAACGGAGAGGCAATTCTTCGTGCAGTTGACGATAACCCTAATGTCAGCGTCAGAGAAGTTGCTGCTGTACAAGGTAACGTTGACCACGTCTCTGTATGGAGAGTGCTACGGGAGAACCAGTTGTTTCCGTACCATGTACAGCGTGTGCAGGCACTATCAGCAGCTGATTGGCCTCCACGGGTACACTTCTGCGAATGGTTCATCCAACAATGTGTCAATCCTCATTTCAGTGCAAATGTTCTCTTTACGGATGAGGCTTCATTCCAACGTGATCAAATTGTAAATTTTCACAGTCATCATGTGTGGGCTGACAAGAATCCTCACGCAATTGTGCAATCACGTCATCAACACAGATTTTCTGTGAACGTTTGGGTAGGCATTGTTGGTGATGTCTTGATTGGGCCCAATGTTCTTCCGCCAACGCTCAATGGAGCACGTTATCATGATTTCATACGGGATACTCTACCTGTGCTGCTACAACATGTGCCTTTACAAGTACAACACAACATGTGGTTCATGCACGATGGAGCTCCTACACATTTCAGTCAAAGTGTTCGTACGCTTCTCAACAACAAATTCGGTGACCGATGGATTGGTAGAGGCGGACCAATTCCATGGCCTCCACGCTCTCCTGACCTCAACCCTCTTGACTTTCATTTATGGGGGCATTTGAAAGCTCTTGTCTACGCAACCCCGGTACCAAATGTAGAGACTCTTCGTGCTCGTATTGTGGACGGCTGTGATACAATACGCCATTCTTCAGGACTGCATCAGCGCATCAGGGATTCCATACGATGGAGGGTGGACGCATGTATCCTTGCTAACAGAGGACATTTTGAACATTTCCTGTGACAAAGTGTTTGAAGTCACGCTGGTACGTTCTGTTGCTGTGTGTTTCCATTCCATGATTAAGGTGATTTGAAGAGAAGTAATAAAATGAACTCTAACATGGAAAGTAAGCGTTTCCGGACACATGTCCACATAACATATTTTCTTTCTTTGTGTATGAGGAATGTTTCCTGAAAGTTTGGCCCTACCTTTTTGTAACACCCTGTATATGAAGACGCAGGCATTAAGGCGCCAAGTGTGGAAAAGTCTTCCTCTAACGCGTTACAATAAACCATACGAAACGTCGACTTTGCAGACTGACGTCAGGACGAATTTAATGTTTCAGAATAAGGACCCCCCTGTCCATCACGATGCGTGTGTTTTGTCGAAGTTTAGTCAAGGCGCTGGTATTACTTATTGGGTGCCCCAAAGCAAACAACAAGGCTATAAAACTGGATATACACCATAGTATTACGAATATGACAGCCGAGCTGACTGCCATTTTGGAAAACCTTTTTGCAGACGACCACAGCACACACAACACTCATCATCTCTGATAATGTGTCACTCGTACAACTGATTAGAAACCATCATAATAGCTGTACCAACAGCACAGCTGCAGCAGTTGTCAATGCTGTGTTTCGGATGCAGAGGAACTGTTGGAACATCCTTTTCGTATGGATTAAAGGCCACGTTAGGGTACGTGAAAATCAACAAACTGTTGGCCAATCAAAGGAGGCATCTCTGCATGAAGCTATTAAATATGAAACACCCCTTCAAAGATATTACCCCCACTCTCAGAAAGCGATTGTCCTCTGGCTGGCAAGAGGAATGGTCACGGACATAGAAAATCAAAGGCAGTCACTATACAGTAATTCATCCCACGATTACAAGAGTACATTGTATATTAACGCACAAACTTCAAGAAGCTTCACGACAGTTAATGACTGGAAGTTCAGCGCGCACGTCTATCGCCACAACCTAAGCGTCACCCCTCTATGAGTTTACGGAGATGAAGAAGATCCAAACCAAATATTTCTACAATGTCCTCGGAAGACGGCTCACATAAACTAACTTACTAGAAATCTTTGCGCTCTTGTTCATCAGTTCCCAAGCAGTCTTCAAACCTTGTCAGCATCCAACGATATAGCAAAGTATTAACTACTGTACACGTTCGTCAACAGCGCCGACATCAAGATATGGTTCCGAGGGCTGCTAACCTAATGCTGTTGGTAATAAGATAGCTCAGTTAACTGACTATATACCCACGTGCTACAAAGCGGAATATGGAACGCTCAGCCTCTAAATGTAATTCACAATGTTCCTCCTTTACGTATGTATCTGAATACTGGTGTGAATATACGTATGGCTGTGTTACCCAAATCTGGTCCTTGTAAACTGTTCTTCTCTTCTGTCTAGATGGTAATTATAGACCTGCACAAATATTCAATTCGCTATCGGCAGCATTTGAAGCAATTCTTGGAGGACATCCAAAAGAACATTTTACTGTTAATTTAGAAACGAAGTCATTAATATGGATTGATTTGGGAACGTCAGGACCGTGCACCAACGGTGATTTATTATTTTTTATTGTGTTACCAGCAGTGTTTTTGTAGCATACTGCGTCTGTGTATTCTGTGTTACAGTTTCGTCTCGTTTACTCATTTCAGTATGATGCGGTTGCAAAACTTGTTTTATGTCGTAATCAGTCCTTTGACAAGAGTATGTAATTTCCGTACGACTTAAACTAACGTTAAAACTAACTTATCAACGCCAAAGCGAACTGTAACATGTAATATACAATTTCCAGTGTTGAGATGGCCGTAAAGGCACGTTCCGAAAGCCAATAAATTAAAAAAGAAAAAAGTTTAGTGATTTTGTTCAAACAGACAGTACGATATAAACTGTAAGTTGGATAACAGGGTTGTTTGCAGTCAACACTTCGAACTTATTACGCGATACACTGTCAAACTTTAGAGAAAGGAAAATCGCGCCCTGTTACAAAAATAATTTGAAACAAATTATAGCTATTGCCTTTCGTGCTTGATGATGGCGAGGTTTACGTTCAGTTAGATGGTGCTAAAATATTTTGCGTCGTACTGCACAGCTCACATACCATTTGCACGTTCTTCTTTCTTGCATACCTTTTCACATGCAGTTATTATTCCAGCAACTGAACTTATTTCATGACATCTATTTGAGGTTAACAACCACTGTCTTGAGCAGAATCCACCCACGGTTCGTCAGCTGTAAGATTTCTTCTTGTCTCCAAGCAGCGCAAAACAGCAGTGTCTTTCGAGAGGAACGCATACCCACAAACTGTGCGGAGTGCCATCACTTCACAGGGGGTTCCCAACTTGTCACGTCCATACACATCCAAGAGTTACAAACTATCTAACCAGGATGAGATTACACGATGCTTTTGACAATTAGCCTACTATTTCTTTGATGTATTTACTGCACATTTCTAATGATTCAATTTACGTACAAAAGTAATAAAGCAATAAGTTATAATAATCATAGATTATCAATACAATAGTCGGAATTCGACAAATATAAAGAGATGAGACAGAACAAATATTAAGCAGCATTAGATGCTTTCAAGTTGGCGGTGCAGTCCCGTTACAAGTTCTTTGCCGTCGAACAACATCTCTGGTGCATGTATATCTGCGGCCGCATGCGCAGTGGCTTGGTCCGCGAGTTTAAAAGGACGGACCTCAGCAGTTCAACTGTCCGCCACACTTGGTCCGTATCACCCATTCCTTCGTAAACCGCAGGAAATTTTATGTCTCCACTCTCGGTGCCACCAGTCAGCTACGCCCAATCGAAGCATGGTCCCCCAGAATTCCGTTATGGGTCCACTCCTCTATTCCGTTTATAAGAACGACGTATCACAGGAAGCAGGAGGTCAATCTCGTTGTTCGCGGATGGTATTGCCATCCATCGCAGCAGCTCCCATCTCCACATCATAGTTCGGAAATTTAACAACACTTGGACGACATCCAGCACCGGGCGCTACTTTGGAAAGTCACGATAAACGCAGCCAGAGCACTACCCGTCCTGTTCACACCAGTGGAAGATGCAGATCAAATATCTTGGCCTCATCCTGAACTCTCATTTAACATTCAAACGTCACGTCGAGTACCTCCGCAACAAAGCGAACCACCTTGTGTTGCAGCTGTACCCTCTCGTCAAGCGAAACCTCTGACGACTAGAAGCACGTTGAAGATGATTAAAATACTTCTTTTGCTAATGCTGACTTGGGAATCGGAGATCTAGGCACTGACTTCCGACACTGACTTCAAGATAGTGCAGGTCATTCACAACAAGTTCCTTCACATTGCCTGTGACGTGCACCGCTATCCGACAAGCTCAGTTATCTACACCGACCTTCAGGTACCGCTACTACTCGACATAATCAGATGTCAGGCCAGGGAATTTTAGGCTGCTATCTACGATGGTAGAAGTACTTCCCCCCTATTTTTTTACCAGCCGAAATAAGATAGATACATATAATCACAAATATACGTACTATTTTACGTACCTTACAATACTTTTCCACTTACAAGGGGAGGCCGCCAATTGTGAAATTCAGATTCGATTCATACTGCGCATAATAAAAGCTCATGGCCAGAGGTGTAATGTGGCAAAGCACCAAGATGCACTTCTCAGCCGTTGTCGAGAAAATCGACAGTTAAAAGAAACCGTTGCGGTGAAATACTCTCTACGATTAATAATTTTCTACAGCGTCATGGCGCAGTGGTAAGCGCTCGGGTTCGTAATCCGAAGGCCGCCGGATCGAATCTCGCGCCATGCAACCTTTTTTTTAGTATTTGTTTTTTGTAATTCAAATGTGTATATATATATATATATATATATATATATATATATATATATATATATAAATAATTCTCGGCAATCAGTTGCAACAATTATGCATATAATAAGTTGTTGAAAGTCGTTTGCCGTGGAAAAACTGCCGACTTCGAACATCATTATGTTTTCCGCAAACAAAGTTGTATTTCACAAATGTTGTTAATTGTCTTCATAATGTTTACCACGTATAGTTAACGGAAGACGTAGAAACGATATTCCGAAACGAATACGTATAGTGTAAGTGAAACGTTCGAATTAGAATAGAGACCCCACGAACACAAATTTGCTGTGGCAGATATGTAATATAAACTCCGTTACTCGCTCGTTACACTTGAAGGACAGATGTTGAATGGGCCGAAACGTGCCGCCGCATAACAGCGTAGTTGCCTGCTAACTTCGGAAAAAGGTAGATGCGGTCCCTAGCGCAACTTCTAACATCGTCGAAAATCAGTGCGTACGTGAGAACTTTGGTACACCCTGTTAAACAAACGGAAAAATGGAGGCAGTAAAACTGGAGAGCGATCCGGGCCCTTCGTATGAAAGTGATGTGATCGAAGAAGATTCTATACACAGTGAAGTGGCGAAACAACAATTGAAAGATGCGTTGGTGTATTTTGAAAGCCTCCTTCGTAACAGTAATCGCATCGCAGCAGGACCGTCATCATCAATCAACGAAGAAGCCATGGTAATTGGGGAAGAAGTGTTCCAGAATACGCTGCAAATACTCGCCGAAAAAACCCTCGTTCATGATGAGGAACTGATAGACATTAATGAAATGGACGATAATAATGCCTACGAAGACGTTGAAACGAGTCCCATTGCCAACGAATCATCAGACGAATACGAGCCGGAAGAGAAGAAAAAAAGGGTACGACTATATTTCTCTGGATTACAAAATTAGAGCTGTCAATCTGGCCAAAGAATATCCAGGCTGGAGTCTAAAAACTCTACAAAAAAAGGGGTCCTCTCGTTTGACAAATATGGGCTATTTATCCAGGTGGGAAGAGAAAATCAAACGTGGCGGTAGCAAATTTGAGAAATATTGTACCATCGATTCATGTGTGCATGATCGCTTCGTAAAAGCTCGACAAAACTTCCAGCAAGTTACTACTAGAAACCTGCAGCAGTGGGCCTTGGGCGTTGCAAGTCAGTTCCCAGATTTCAACTTCAAAGCTTCAAAAACATGGGTCACCGAATTTAAAAAGAAGCAAGGGATTCGGCAACGGAAAATCACAAAATTTGTTTCCCGGAAAGAGACGGCTACCCAAGACGAAATTTTGGCCGCAGCGGACACATTTCGGATCCAGACGCGAACGTTGATAACTAACTTCGACAAAGACTTCATAATTTATACTGATCAAACAGGTACAGAAAGAGCTGTTCACAAATGTCATATGACATGATGATAGAATATGATAATCTGATATATGATAGACAACACAGATTTCGTATATTTGTTATATAAACGATATTTTTATATTTTGTTTGTCAGGGTGCCGGTACCAGTCCACGTTCAACAGAACTCTCGCCGAAAAAGGTTCAAAGGCTGTCCTGGTAACCCGACACGACATGAACAAGGTGACGCATTCGTATACGGCACATTATTCAATCACGATGTCTGGACGAGTCTTGCCTCTTGTTTTCGTATGCCTCCAAGAGTCCACAGGTACGTTTGGACCCAGAGTACAGAAGACAGTCGACGAGTACGCCAAGAAGTATACCAACGTTGTTACTACTTCCTCCAAATCCGGTAAACTAACAACGGGTTTGTTCATGGACTTCTTGCGTAATGCTTTGCAACCATACGCACAATCGACTCTTGGAGTGGGCAAACGAACCCGGCGGTATACGATGAGATGTTCCAGGACGATAAGAAGTTACCAACGTGCACTATAAAAGTCATTCCTCCAAAGTGTACTCCTCTCGTCCAACCGTGTGGCGTGTATTTTTACCGGCAGGTAAAAAATTTGATCAAGCGCCTTCAAAATTGTGCTTTTTTAATCGAGCGAAACCGTGACATCAACTCCAGAGACGATTGTATAAAAATCCAATCCAACGTCCACCACCAATTGTTTTCTCCGATTTTTGCCGATATGATACGATACGCGTGGTATGCATCAAACCTGACGAACGATATAACAATTTTTCAGAATGTCAATCAGATGTGTTTCCCAACAGATATTTTAAAGAACTATTGTTCTTGTAAAGACGCATCGTTTATCAGATGTGCTCGATGTCGTGCTGTTTTCTGCTTTCCATGTTTCTATGATGACTATCACTCTGGTTAGTGCGATACTCCAGCGACTTCTGGTCACTAATTGTTAATTATGTGAGAGTGTATACCGAACTTTTCAATAAATTGTATCCACTTGAATATTATTTGTGATACTGTGTTTTATTTCAAGTATTATTTTTCCACGACAAACGACTTTCAACAACTTATTATATGCATAATTGTTGCAACTGATTGCCGGGAACGCAGGGTAACGATGTATAACAAAAAATTGATGGCGACGTTTAAACCTGCTAGCATAATATTTGTTGATATATAAAGTTGTTTTTAATTTTCTAATATATATATATATATATATATATATATATATATATATATATATATTTGAATTACAAAAAACAAATAATAAAGAAAGTTGCATGGTGCGAGATTCGATCCGGGGACCTTCAGATTACGAACCCGAGCGCTTACCACTGCGCCATGACGCTGTAGAAAATTATTAATCGTAGAGAGTATTTCACCGTAACGGTTTATTTTAAGTGTCGATTTTCTCGACAACGGCTGAGAAGTGCATTTTGGTGCTTTGCCACATTACACCTCTGGCCATGAGCTTTTATTATGCGCAGTATGAATCGAATCTGAATTTCACAATTGGCGGCCTCCCCTTGTTAGTCTCAAGATTTGTCCTATCGCAGCTCTAAATTTGATATGCCTTATGGTAGAATTCGTCCGGCTGACTCTGGTACAACCGTCGGATTGCTGTCTTTGCTTCATCGTTCCACGTGAATTGCTGTCCTGCTAGGAACTTCTTCGGTGGGCGGAAAACACGTAAATCGCCAGGGGCAGGTCCAGATTTTACCGTGAGTGGTCCAGACTCACCCAATTAAATGAACAGAGTTTATCTGCGGTTCTGATTGACACATATGGTCCCATACTGTTGTGGAGCATAGCCACGTTGTCCACATAAAGAATCCCTTTGCGCTTCTTCCTGGTGGCAGCCCGCAGACGTGACAGTGTGGAACAATAACTGTCGGCATTGATGGTTGCACCTAGATCGTCAAATCCAGCAGGAGCGGTCCACCGCGAACACAGAAAAATATTAATAATCACTTTCTCATCAGAAGGCACTGAACGGTGAACTCGGAAGTTCCCACAGCATGCTTTGCTGCTTCGATTCCAGAGTGAGATGCAGTATCCACATTTCATCGCCAGTAACGATGCGGTTCAAGAAACTCAACCTCCTAGGCATACCGTTGCAGACGATTCAGTGAAGCAATCATTGGCTTACCTTTCATCATATCATCCAACAGCTTAGGCACCCACCGACATGAAACTTTCAGGTACAACTTTGTAAACACTACCATACGAAACGCCAAATTCAAGGGGTATGCCCTTAAGGTACAAACGCCAGTTCGCTTTCATCACTGAATCCACGCGGAGAATGTTATCGTAAAAGTCAGCGACGAATGCGACCTCCCCAAACTCTCATTGTCATGCAAGTCTTCATGGCCTTTTGCGAACTCTCAACAGCCCCTCCCGCCACCGCCCCCCCTTCCCCCCCCCCCCCCCCCAGACACACACATACTCATTCACATATACATACACACACTTCTCAAAGTGAAACACTTTTCCTCTTACGTGGGCTGCATTTCTCAGTGGACTGAGTGAGATGCGCGCTCGTCCCTTTCTCCATAGAAAACGAATCACACTTCGTAGCTCGTGTGCCGCAGACCTGTGAAGCACAATCGCCATCTTCAGCAACTGACAGCAGTGCCGTGCCACGATGAGGACGGGTCCGCTCCAAGAAAGTTCCACCGCTGGGAATGGATACATTGAATTCTCATTTGCAACTGTAATTTGCTAAGAAATAGGGGAAAATACATTATGGTTCAAATGGCTCTGAGCACTATGGGACTTAACATCTGAGGTCATCAATTCCCTAGAACTTAGAACTACTTAAACCTAACTAACCTAAGAACATCACACACATCCATGCCCGAGGCAGGATTCGAACCTACGACCGTAGCGGTCGCGCGGTTCCAGACTGAAGCGCCTAGAACCGCTCGGCCACACTGGCCGGCAAAAGACATTATGATTCTCCCTCGTACATCCGACTCTTAACCAAATACTTCTGCTGATTTTATTCCCTCATTTCGTACCCCTACTTCAGACAAAAGGCATGAGACCTTCCTGTCCCGCACTTTTGACGCACTAGGTCTTGAATCCCTAATGTTGCAGCCCACGCGTAGCTTCAGTATGCCGACTTGCGGCGCGGCACGTTACTTTTTAACGCCCTGTCAGTGTCCAGCAATGTTAA
This sequence comes from Schistocerca serialis cubense, assembly GCF_023864345.2. Lineage (NCBI taxonomy): Eukaryota > Metazoa > Arthropoda > Insecta > Orthoptera > Acrididae > Schistocerca > Schistocerca serialis. The sequence continues at coordinate 219,209,410 of NC_064639.1, read as the reverse complement.
TTTGTCTAGCTAAGAGCTGTAGTAGAAAATACTAGACCACTACTGTCTACTGCAGGTCGCAATATACCTAGAATTATCCGGTAAACAGGATGTGGCTAGTACTGAAATAAAAGTTTTAACTTGGCAATGTAAATTTTCAGGTGTATTTTTACGATAAAGATCACAGTTAATACTGGCAAGTCCGTACTAAGTATCTACACAATGTAATGCTCCTACACACACCACAATCACACACGTAGCCAGTTTATGGTATTTCCCCCTTTACCGAAGCTAACAGAGTTCACTGGATCGTTTAGTTATGAAAATGCTCGCTCAAATGTTGTGCATTCTGCTCTACACGTAATACCAGTTCCAGTCTTAGATCGCACAACGCGCCACGCGGTTTTAACTAACAGTCAAAAGCAATAATTTTGATATTCCGTCTGAAATTCCACACGACTTCCACAATACCGTTCACTTAAATACACTTTGTACTACTCCACGAACTCGTAATTAGCATTTCTCCGTGATTTTACAGTACTTTCGTCGGAGCTGCTTTCAATGACATGTTACTAGTTCGAACCCTCATCCCCGACTAACTTAGATCACACCAAAGGCTTTGTTCCCAGCACAGATTGGCGCGAGCCTGCATTTTTCTGATTGGCTGATATCACAAACAGCAAATCAGGTTGCAGTATTATCCCGCGCTAACCCGCGCTTTACTTCAATGACCAATCATAGTAAAACATTTCTTTCTATGGCAATTGCTAAATAAATAAATTTAGAAAAGTATCAAATATAAAATTACTCCTTCTGAAATTACCGATTAATTTGCGTTCTACTCACTATTCATTAGTACCATAAACTGACTGCACATTTAATTATAGTAAATCCCCTGTATAGTTTAACTGGTACTTCGTGAATAAACAAAACAATTTTCATTTGCTTCTGTTCTTCTTCACTCATACAACACTCACACTGCAAAATACTACACATATAAAACAATTATAATTATGCAAATACATTAAATATGAGTCAAACATATCTTTACAACATTGTTTTGACTACAACTGCTAGCACTGTCCGTCAACTGCTAACCTCTGCCGCCTACTAGTACATCTACGTGCCGGCCGCGGTCGCTCGCGGTTCTAGGCGCGCAGTCCGGAACCGTGCGACTGCTGCGGTCGCAGGTTCGAATCCTGCCTCGGGCATGGATGTGTGTGATGTCCTTAGGTTAGTTAGGTTTAAGTAGTTCTAAGTTCTAGGGGACTGATGACCACAGCAGTTGAGTCCCATAGTGCTCAGAGCCATTCGAACCATCTTTTTTACATCTACGTGTAGCTCTGCAACTCAGGTCCATTTCACCTGGTGACATCTGTCGATGACTCATGCCTATAACGATATCGTCCTAACAAGTGACAGGAGCGATGCGAAGGCGCTACGCCTCAGACTCACTCCAAAGATGGCCGACATATGATGTGAAGAAATTAGGTTTTATGTAGTTGCACACCTGGAATCTAACCGATCACTAGCGGCATCGTTTTTCCATTCCAATCGGAGCAACGAGCAGCACTGTTGACATTTCTGTGATGCAGAGATACACTGGTAATTGTAGGGTCCTGTAGAAAAGACGTACCCTAATTCACCCTATTCGATTTTTGGAGAAAGAGTGCGGATTATGTTCGTGCCAATTCGTCATTACAACCATAAGGCGCTTCGTGGAGACAGTAATCATCTCGTGGAGACAGCAAAAACTTTAGCTGCTAGAAGCTCGGGTGGAGCTCGAGATTATCCGGACTGTGACGCAAATTCTTTGGGCTGTTCGAGTAGTTCTCAGTCACAGCTCGTGCGCTGGTTGGTTCCCTGCAGCCGCGCCGAAAGATAGCGGCAACTGGCTGGCCCGTTCCTCTCCAGCCTCTCCCCCCGTGGTGTAGGAATAATTCCCGCCAAGCGCCGGCCAACCAGACCTAACAATTTACTCTGCAGAAATTGGAGTGCTTCACCGCCACCAGCATCCCACCGGCTGCCGGCTCTGTGTTTACATTTTAAGGGAAACGCGGGGAAATTACTGCTGCTCGCGGGCAGCTCAGATCGATGGCCTGCTACATCCGACGCTCTCTGTGTCTACAGATTCGCTAGGCTCGCCCAAACCGCTTACCGCACCGTGCTGTTGCCATTCCGCGAACGCATTGCGGGATTGCCAATGAGTTACCTCATTCCATTAAGAGGAGAAAAGTCGTCGACTCTTTCAAATGCGGTTGTTTGTAAATCGTACAGCCACTGCAGTTGGTGAAATATCTTCACAATTATTGAGAACCTTGGGAGGCCAGCCTCGACAAAACTATTCCACCTGGTGTACAAAATACTTGACAAAGGCGAAATATTTCGAGAAGAACGTAATAAATCCAATTCCAATTAACCGAAATCTGGTAGCTGTGAACATCACCAGTTTAATGAGTCAAGATTGCAAAATAATGGCTATTTAGAGAAGAATGGGAAAATTGGTACGTGCCAACCTCGGGGAAGATTTTCCTTGGTTCCGGAGAAATGTAGGAGCACGTAAGACAATACTGACCCTAAGGCTTATTTTAGAAGATGGGTGGATCTTTAAGAAAGTCAAAATTACATTTACAGCACTTTTACATTTAGAGAAACTTTCTGACAATATTTATGGGCCAGACTCTCTGAAATTTTAGGGGTAACAGGGATAAAACACGGGCAGGAAAACTTTATTTAAAACATATACAGAAACTAGGTTGCAGTTAGGACACAGTAGGCGACAAAGAGTGAAAGGTAGTTGTTGACAATTCCTAATTTTAGTCAATCTGTACATATGGCTAGCAGCAAAGGAAACCAACGTGAACTTTTAAAAGGGAATTATAGTTCATGGAGTAGAAATTAAAACTTTGAGGTTTGCAAATGACACTGTAATCCTGTCAGATATGGCAAAGGACTTGGAAGAGAAGTTGAACGAAAAGAATAGGATGATGATGATGATGATGATAATGATGATGATGTTTGGTTTGTGGGGCGCTCAACTGCGCGGTTAGCAGCGCCCGTACAAATTTCCAACCTCTGCTCAGTCCAGTCTCGCCACTTTCATGAATGATGACGAAATGATGAGGACAACACAAACACCCAGTCATCTCGAGGCAGGGTATAAGCCCAGACCCCGTCGGGAAACAAACCCGGGACCCCGGGAAACGAGAAGGCGACTGCGAGACCACGATCTACGGACGGAAAGAATAGGAGATTATAAGATGAACATCAACACTAAGTCAGTGGTAATTAAATGTAGTAGCATAAAATCAGGAGTTGCTGAAGGATTTGCGATAGCAAACGAGACTCTAAAATAGTAAATGAGATCAGCAAAATATCTGATGATGAAGTGGACAGGATATAAAACTCATGCAGTCAATATGAAAAAAAAACATTTTTGAAAAAGAGAAATCCACTGACTTCGAATATAAATCCAAGTGTTTGGAATTCTTTAGTGAAGTTATTTGTCTACAATACAGCCCTATACGGAAGCGAAATGTGGACGATAAGTAGCTCAGACAAGAAGAGAACAGAAGCTTTTGAAATGTGATTCTACACAATAATGCTGGGGATCAAATGGTTAGATCGACTAAATAATGAGGAGGTACTGAATCTAACTGCGAAAAAAAGAAATTTATGGCAGAATTTGTCGGAAAGAAGGGATCGCTTGATAGGAGATACTCTGAGGTACCAAAGGGTAGTCGGAACGGTAACGGAAGGGAGCGTGGGGCTAGAAATCGTAGAGAGGTTCCTAGGCCTGTATACAGTAAGGAGGTCGAGATGGTTGTAGGCTGTCCTAGATATTCAGAGATGAAGAGGTCTGCAGGGAATGGAAAGCAGTGTGAATAGATGCATCAAACCAGTCCCTGGACTCAATCACACAATGACAACAGTCTCAATGTTTTCGTGGGAAATGTCACAGTGGCGTCATGCAAAAAAATTCTGAAGCACAGTTTTAATGTTTTCCTCAGTGGCCTAATGGAATCTTACGTTCGCAACGCCAAAACAAGCGGAAGTATTACCTCCAACAACCATCAACGGCGCCCTAGTGACTGCCTGTGATTCTTATTTAGTAGCTACCCGTTTTCCTCGTTGTGTAGTGGTACTTTATATTAATTATGAAAACATTTCTCATTTGCAGAAGTGCTTTTCTTGGAAATATATGTCTGGAAAATTTAAAAATGGGATACTGAAATGAAAACCAAATAAAGGTATTTGAAAAAAAATCGTGACAGAAGGGATGAGAAATCGACTCACCTTTTCCGTTATGTTTTATGGGAAGTTGTTTGCGTGTGAGGTCGAGAGAAGCTTCTGCCAGTTAATGAAATCTAATGTAACAAGAGAATAGATGATTGTAGGTAAGGCCAAAAGCACCTGAGACAGCAAAAATTAAGTTTTGTAATTTTATACTCTACACAGACCAACCTTCTGCCTGAGAACATGTATTTAGAAGTGATAGTTTGTGATATAACAATTATAAGTATGTAATTACTGTTGTTTTATCTTGGGTCTCTGATGTGTGTTTAGAAAATGAACACTGCACGTGAACGGAAAATAATAATTGACAATAGCAAAAAAATTAAATACTACTATGTGTCCATATTATTGAAGTTTAATCTGATACAAAAAATATGTACTCCCTAGTTTTTTTACTTAAATGAGAATGTTATAATAATGTATCTTTCGTATTATACTGTGCGGCAGTGAAAATGTAAATTGCATCAAATTAGCTGACTTTTATCCTTTTTTTTGTACTGATGGACAAAGGGAACTGAGACTTATGCCTGGTTTTAGTTTTACAGCAGTTTTCCACAAAGGTAGATAGAAAAGGTAGAATGTAAGTACTTCCCCATACTGGTAGTGACCATCCTAGAGTTCCAACTGGTCATGCTGCGTACATGGAAGAGACTTTCGTAAATATGAAATGCTTACATGCAGACGAGATGTACAGTGAAACTAGGTTGCAGAGTTTTGGTGACCTTTAGACTGTTGTACTTTTATTAGGCATGCAGTTAGGTAACAGTAAATATTATTGTTTCATTTTTGAACAGAGCAGTAGGGCTTGTGCATCTCACTGTACCAAAACTGACTGGCCTAGAAGAAGGTGAGACGAATGTGTTAGATGAGCCACTATTTAATGTCACAAAGGTGTTACACAAAAAATGTCGTAAAGAAAATGACCCACGAAGACAACGCCTATTACACCTGAGGGAAAAATTCCTTCGATTCAGTCTGATAGGATATCATTGTTAGTTCACAGATTAGAAAGCTTATCAGAGACAAACAGTTTGATGAACTGTTATATGACGATGAGTAGGCTGCCTGGGAAAAGCGTTAAAAAGTTTTGTTTCAGATTCTAAAGAAATAAGGAAGTACAAAATCACGAGTAGCCTGTAGGTGAACTGTTTCTTCGTTACGAAAACCTTGGCTGTTGCATGTCTCTGCAAGAAACATTCTTCATGCCCACCTAGGCTTCTTCCCTGAAAATTGCGGAGTAGTTCCTGGTGGACATGGCGAGCGATTTCATTGTAATATAGCAGTCATGGAGAAGAGGTATGCAGGAAACTGGAGTCCTAGTTTTTTTCTTTTTCTTTTTTTTAACTGCTCCTGGACCGCTGGAAGGGATACGGAAACACGCAAGACCATTTATAGTTTGGTCAAAAATCGTTCAAAATGTCGAGTCACAACACTCATGATGATAAAAGTGTTAACAGCACTGTGTATCATGTGCTCTAGTGGCACAGTTGTCTCTGTCCGTTGTAAATTAATGGATTATTTGTATGTTTTAGTAATTTCTATAAGAAACTGTAAATAACCCGGAAATTTTGTTTTGGTTTAATTTAGTAATTCTGTAACCACGTTTTATCAGTAAACGTGATATCACATTATTTGAGTGACTTATCACCTTAGGAATTCACAATTATTACTAACCAATTTCTTAATGAAAATGTTTCTGCGGAGTATTGCTATAGGTATAAATATGTATGTTAATGGTATAAAAGACGAGTCCTTCTGGAGTTGAAGCTGTTTCTTTTAATTGCTATTTTTCATATATTATGTCTAAATAGATGTATATAAATGACAAATCTTCAATGAAAAACTGATGCACAGCGTTATTAATGACTGTGTAATGTTATATCAAGCTTTGATTTGATACAGTTGTGCAAGCAAATTGAAGTATTACACATATTTGTTACTTATCGAAGCATTTAGTGTCCTCTATTACCGCATATGTAGTCTGACGAAGTATAGTTAGTGCTGTTCAAGTCACTTCGACGCTGTGCAGCTGGCTGTGAGGAATACTTTACAACGGGATCGATTCACATTGCACCTTACTAGTCGGACTACAAAGTAAAGCTGTAATGAATAAAACATCAGATATCAATTACACTAAGATCGGCTAAGGAGAAAAGGGGCCCACTTGCAATGTCTGGAATATATCGCATACCATGTACATGCGGAAAAATTAATGTCGGAATGACTGGACGACCAATCGACACCAGAATCAAAGAAGCGTCATTGCAGGTTGGGGCAGCTGGAGAAATCGGCCGTGGCAGAGCACGCACTATTATTGAGACCGACCACGTAGTAAAATATGCCGACACGGAAGCTCTGGCTGTAGAGAATCACTGTCACCCCCGCTTGTTCAGTGAGGCGATTTCAATACAAAAACACGGAACAGGAAGAAGAAAGCCTTAAGGTAAACGGATTGTGGCTTCCTGTGCTGCAGCGAACGACCGTCGCTAGTAGTAAGAGGAGAACCGCACCGGAAGTGACCGCGGAGAAGCCCTCGGACGTTGGCGCGCCAGGTACATATAGTCTGCGGCCGCGAGCTCGGCTCCAGTTCACCACCAGCAATGGAGGGGTGAAGCTCTGAAAATACCAGCCACTCATACTGCCGAATCGTCAGTAAAATAATGAGACAAGCGTCGGCCGAAGAACCGGAGACAGAAGCCAAGAAAGTCTTAAGAATTATGAATTACACTAAGACTACGCTTTCCTTATTCATGGGTTTACAGTGATGGAGATCTGATGCTGAGCTGCTGAACTATGATATGCACCTTACGTATTACCGTGTTGGCAACTTGGGATCACATTTAGCAGTCATTTTACGGAACGTCTGTTACGAGAAGTATGTTTCCACAAAGATCACTAGTGCCGCTGTAAATATGAACACCACATATTCTAATAGTGACTGTGCTGACTTGGTTTATACGTTTAGCGTCGAGTACCGCTAAGTTCTATTGACACTGTTTCCTTAGCTTGTATGGAAGTGAAGCGTTGACAATGAACGACAATGACAAGAAGAGAATAGAAGCTTTTTAAATGAGGTATTACAAAAAAATTTCCAAGAATAGATGGGTATATCGTACAGGTACTGAAGAGGTAGTGATTCGAATCGGGAGGAAGAGAATTTTATGCCACAAGTTGACTGAAAATTGGGTCCAGTTGATAGGACATATCCTCAGACACCAAAGAATCGTCAGTTTGGAATCGAGGAGTGTGTGGTGTGTAAAACTTGCAGGAGGAGACCACAGCTTCGGTACAGGTGCACATCGATGCAGGATGCAGTATTCTTGCCAAGATGAAAGAGCTTGCACTTCCTTCAATACAACAGCGGATATTTGACAATGTCTATTATTTCCGCTGGCACGGACACGTTGTTTCCACCACCTTATGATGAGGTTTGTATTTCTTCAGAATATCTACACGGTTGTCATTCCAGACTGTCTATCACGTCATCACTAATAGCGTTCATCATTACTATCCTAGGTCTGGAAAAAGAAACAAGGGCTATGAACTGAGGCTTGTGGTTGTCTGTGATCATTACGGTTGGTAGCCTAGTTTGAAGGTGCAACTCATGGCACTCCACTATCATCTTTACCTCTCACTGAAGTACATTACTGGCCATCAAAATAACTACACCAAGAAGAAATCCAGATGATAAACGGGTATTCATTGGAAAAATGTATTATACTAGAACTGACATGTGATTACATTTTCAACCAATTTCGGTTCATAGATCCTGAGAAATCAGTACCCAGAACAGGCACCTCTGCCCGTAATAACGGCCTTGATACGCCTAGGCATTGAGTCACACAGAGCTTGGAGGGCATGTACAGGTACAGCTGTCCATGCAGCTTCAACACGATACCACAGTTCATCAGGAGCAGTGACTGGAGTATTGTGACGAGCCAGTTGCTCGGCCACCATTGACCAGACGTTTTCAGTTGGTGAGAGATCTGGAGAATGTGCTGGTCAGGGCAGCAGTCGAACATTTTCTGTATCCAGAAAGGCCCGTACAGGACCTTCAATATGCGTTCGTGCATTATCCTGCTGAAATGTAGGGTTTCGCAGGGATCGAATGAAGGGTAGAGCCACGGGTCGTAACACATCTGAAATGTAACGTCCACTGTTCAAAGTGCCGTCAATGCGAACAAGAGATGACCGACACGTGTAACCAATGGCACCTCATACCATCACGCCGAGTGATACGCCAGTATGGCGATGACGAGTACACGCTTCCAATGTGCGTTAACCGCGATGTCGCCTAACACGGATGTGACCATCATGATGCTGTAAACAGAACCTGGATTCATCCGAAAAAAATGACGTTTTGCCATTCGTGCACCCAGGTTCGTCGTTGAGTACACCATCGCAGGCGCTCCTGTCTGTGATGCAGCGTCAAGGGTAACCGCAACCATGGTCTCCGAGCTGATAGTCCATGCTGCTGCAAACGTCGTCGAACTGTTTGTGCTGATGGTTGTTGTCTTGCAAACGTCCCCATCTGTTGACTCATGGATCGAGACGTGGCTGCACGATCCGTTACAGCCATGCGGATAAGATGCCTGTCATCTCGACTGCTAGTGATACGAGGCCGTTGAGATCCACCACGGCGTTCCGTATTACCCTCCTGAACCCACCGATTCCATATCCTGCTAACAGTCACTGGATCTCGACCAACGCGAGCAGCAATGTTGCAATACGATAAACCGCAATCGCAATAGGCTACCGACCTTTATCAAAGTCGGAAACGTGATGGTACGCATTTCTCCTCCTTACACGAGGCATCACACCAACGTTTCACGAGGCAACACCGGTCAACTGCTGTTTGTGTATGGCAAATCGCTTGGAAACTTTCCTCATGTCGGCACGTTGTAGGTGTCGCCACCGGCGTCATCCTTGTGTGAATCCTCTGAAAAGCTAATCATTTGCATATCACAGCATCTTCTTCTGTCGGTTAAATTTCGCGTCTGTACTAGGTCATCTTCTTGGTGTAGCAGTTTTAATGGCCAGTAGCGTATTTGTCTTCAGATTTCTCAACGGTTTGCTAGTTTCATCATAACACGATGTACTTTCCCATAGCAAAGAATCCATCTCCAGACCATTCCCACTTGGAACAGGGGTACAAGTTTTATGCGCCGATGTCACATTTCCCGGCATTCGATGCGTCCATGTCATAGGTTACTTATAAGGCAACACGTTAGCTGTAAATGGGTCATCAGATTGAATACTCAATTTGGATACACATTTGGGTATTCAGTCTAACTAACCATGTGCGGCAGATGGGTTGTCTTGTAAGTTAGCTTTGACATGGACGCTTCGACCTCGTATTTACAGATGCAACTGAAGATGGGGTAAGTCCCTGAAACGTGGCAGTGTAAAGACTACAGTCAACAAGCAGCTGCACAACTGTAACGGATGTTTCAACAATGAACGATAACTTTAGAAGAATTGAAATATCACCGATGGAATTGTTATTCAGGTGACATCCAACGACTTATCCACTTTTGAATTCACTGACCTCTCCTGATTGGCCCATTCCGCTGTTACTACTTCTAACAACACAATACTCCACACGTCCTTTTATACTTGTGGGTCCACCTCTCAAGACACCTAGTGGTCAGTTCTACATTATACAGCAGTGTACGGATCTTTTGATCAGATAGTACATTTAAGTGAAAGAACAGCGTGGAGGACCACCAATCGGAACATTTCCCGATGCGGCAGAGTTGTGGAAGAGATGATCGAGAAGGGTTTTTGTCGGAAGAAGGTTGAAGACAATCTGAGTGGGTTTACGCATCACGCATCTACGACAGTCAACAGCTGGGAAGCCGACCCGCCGAAGCAGACGAGCAACGCAGAAAAGCGGCCAAACGCTGACATCGACACGCCAGGTCCTGCTCTCGGAGACTCTACCAAGTTATTCCAGTGCGTAATACTTTCGGTTGCTGTAATCAGACGGCTGCTAGTGTCAGACAGACGATGGCTGACATTCGATACGTTGCATAAAGGAAGGGGACCAGCACAATCTTGAAAAAGTACTCATAGAAATTTAAAGATTTTAGAGGGCTTTCTGACTGCTCGAAGCATTGTAGCGACGTTTCAGAGTTCCATTTCAATGCTTTTCTTTGCATATTTTCGCTGCAAATGCCTGAGACATTAATTTACTAACGTACTCTCTCCATTGCCATGTCTAATATCTGTAATTCCAATCCCTTTCAGACTTTCTTTCTTTCTTTCACATACGTCATAGTCCCGCAGCGATTGCAGGGCCGGTGTGATTAGAACGGAATTGGCAAGGTCAGTTTTAGGGGTGGCCGGATGCCCTTCCTGCCGCCACCCCGTACCCCCAGGGAGGGAATCAGTGTACCCCAGCTGTCTGCATCTAGTGCAAATTGTGAAATAGTGCGAACATGTTTCAGATGTCTGCGACGCGTGTAACTGAGGCGGAACGTGGGGACCAGCCCAGTATGCACCTAGTGGGATGTGGAGAACCGCCTAAAACCCACATCCAGGCTGGCTGGCACACCGGCCCTCGTCGTTAATCCGCTGTGCGGGTTCGATCCGGGGCCGGCGCGCCTACCTGAGTCCAGGAAGCAGCGCGCTAGCGTTCTCGGCTGCCCTGCCGGGCCTTTCAGACTTTCTTACCTTATACTTAACGTTGGAGAATTACAGCACGGAGTCGACTTGCCGAACTTAGAGCCATGAAGACTTCGAATAGTAAGTTCTAAAATGAAGTGTACCCACCTACAACAGTAAAGTACTACATCATCAACTGCCTGATGTTCTTTTTATTTAATTAACTCATTTCAATTACATTTAATATTGCTCAGACACAGATGAATTTTCATAACCTTTCTCTTAATTACCAACCTCAGTAAACAACAAATGCCAATTAGGCTTGACTTCCTCCCATAAGTTGAAAGTCGTCGTTCAGTACTGCTTTTGAAAGTAACACGATCCGTGTACAGGTTAATCTGGAGTTGTAGTGCGTAAGATGTGACAAGTTTTACTTTGCGACGTATCATTCTTCTACGACACAGAAAATGCGAGGCTCAGGAGGAATCATAAAATCATAAAGGAAAGTAATGATGGTTGCAGCCTTTCTTCTTGCAAGGAGGGCGGAGAGTTTTCTAAGAGCGTTTACGACCCTCGGTCTAGCAGAAACACTGAAACGCCAGCTTCTTAAGTGGAACGACTTTTGGTTTTATCTACGAAAATCTAATCTGGCTCAGTACCATTCTTATAACGAAGTCCGATTGCTGAACAGCTATTGCGGTCATTACAGAAATAAAACAGTTCAGTAATATTTTGTGGCTTGGGTTAAATCGAAAATTGACAGTAACATTATCTGGTGTGAACCGTCGTTGCTGTACAGCGGTAGTGTTGCAGGAACGATGGTTAATTTTTTTTAAAGGGTCGAATGTTTTGTGCACTGATTTGACTTAAAGTAAGAAATAAAATAGACTCTGAACGGCGTTCGAAACCATGTACAGCAGGTAAGTGGATCAAATATTTCTCCAACATTTTCTATTTCTTACTTTTAGAACAATCATTTCACAAACATTTGATCGATGTTTTTTCAAAATCTTATCTACTTTCAAATTCTTTTCAGAATGCATGAAATATAATATATTCTAATATTGATCGGTATTTTATTATTATTATTATTATTATTAAGAGCGTATAGATCTAGAGAAAGCAGAGAAGTTTCAGTCTATGCTAGAATTTCATATTAATTTTTTCAACATAAAGAAAAGGATTCCACAATTGCTACACCAATGTGGCTTTATGAGGAAAATAGCTGGGACTAACTATCCTAGCCGGCTGGGGTGGCCGAGCAGTTCTAGGCGCTACAGTCTGGAACCTCGCGACCGCTACGGTCGCAGGTTCGAATCCTGCCTTGGGCATGGATGTGTGTGATGTTCTTAGTTAGGTTTAAGTAGTTCTAAGTTCTAGGGGACTGATGGCCACAGCAGTTAAGTCCCATAGTGCACAGAGCCATTTGAACCATTTTTTGACTAATTATACTGATTATTTTCAAGCAATTAAATCTTTTTTTACAATATTAGACCACATGCGGATCAGTTTCATACCCCATTTTTCCATTCCGACTCTCGGCTACGAAAATTCCAACAAAAATTCACTGTTTTATTGCTATGGTTCTTCCTATCTTTCCACTCAAACATTTGGCCAAAAGGTTAGAAAGTCACTATAACAAATTTCAACTTACGTTTCAACAATAAAGTACTGTTTACTTCCAGTCAAATGAACCTGTCCAAGTCCAAATCGATTCTTCATCTTATTCTGAACCATACAGGTAACGTAGGACACCACCAAAAAAGGAATGCATACAATATGGAATATTCGTGTGCTCCCACCAACAGAGCAGCGCATTATTTGGCTAAATCTAAAACCTGAACTTCCAGTAGCCTATTCGTCACTCTCTGTCCTTGAGAAGAATAGGTGCAGTGACTTCCCTATACTCGCTTCGCACTCAAACCTTAAATCTGCCAATCCCGTCGCTTTCGAAATCAGCGGCCCGTAAAAGCTAATATCGTCACTCCACGCTCGACTGGAAGCCAATCCATTACTTCGTGGACCATAAGCAGCTTGCGAAAATTGTATTGTTCAAGATATAGCCTTTAGCCAATTCGCTCTGCAATTACAGAGAGACTGTCTATCGCCTCAGTAAAAAACACTTTTATCGGTGAGCCCCCAAAACAAATACGTTAACTGCAAGCAATAAATTCGTTACAGACGAATCGAACGGGTGAGGGAAGCGGAATCCCTCAGCAAGAACATGGCCTAAGTATCTGTTGCCTGTCATCCTTGTTTCGCTGCTAAAGTTCCTCATTCGCTTGAACGTTAAGCCTTCCTCTTAATTTTATCCAGATAAAATTCAAAGAGGAAACTGGGTCATGAAAGCAAAGCATTTCCAGAGGATAATCGGCGTCTGACATTAGTTGACATTTTTCCTACATCATACAATGTAGAAAAACATATATTGCTACTTACCGTACATACCGGATTTCCTGGCCGAGGTGCTGGAGTTGGCGGTCGTGTGTGCGTGAGGTGTACTGTATTGTATGTTAACCGGGAGCCTAGAAACGACGGAGAGGCTCCGTCCCCGCCGCAGCGGTCCACAACCCCACGACGACTGCCGCGGTCCACTTCACCCCTCCGCCGCCCCACACCGAACCCAGGGGTACTGAGCGGTTCGGCCCCCGGTGGATCCCCCAGGGAACGTCTCACACCAGACGTGTGTAACCCCTATGTTTACGTGGTAGAGTAATGGTGGTGTACGCGTACGTGGAGAACTTGTTTGCGCAGCAATCGCCTACACAGTGTAAATGAGGCGGAATAAGGGGAACCAGCCCGCATTCGCCGAGGCATATCGAAAACCGCCTAAAAACCATCCACAGACTGGCCGGTTCACCGGACCTCGACACAAATCCGCCGGTCGATTTCGTGCCGGGGACCAGGCGCTCCTTCCCGCCCGGGAAGCCGTGCGTTAGACCGCACGGCCAACCGGGCTGGCGCGTGAGGTGTGCTTGCTTGTGTGTGTTGATGGTGTGCTTTTCTCTCTCTTGGTGATGAAGGTTGTGGCCGAAAGCTTCATGTAGGTGTCTTTTAATTGTGCCTGTTTGCAGCTTAACGTGTCTTCTTTACAGTAAGTAGCACTCTGTCTTTCCTAAATTGCTGCTATTCCTACACGGTGTTCCCATTATTGTAGACGAAAACTAAACGGAGGAAAGTCGCCGATTGGCCCATGATTAAATCACTGTTTCACGAACTCAGAAATATTCTATAATCTACCAGCAACTTTTACCTCATGAAGGTTGTGTGGATAAAATTAAGAGGAAGGCTTAACGTTTCGTCGATTGGAGAACATTAGTGACGAAGCAAGGATAGCAGAGGATCACCAGGCGACATTCAGAACACACACACACACACACACACACACACACACACACACACACACACACACGTGATACAGCTGCCCCTATCAAAGTGTTTTATGCAACCTATGACACTTTCAAACACCACGCGCGAGATTTCATATTCTCTAGCTCGCTACGTGCAAAGTACTAGTCCCACAGTAAGATCTTTTTGTAGAAAATTTAGTGTAGTTAAATTTTATATTGGGATCCGTTTTCGCTAGAGGCCGTAGTTTTCCTGTTATTCAAGAAACATTCAAACACGTTAAGCTCTCCATATCCGCATCCATTGACGCCCATGGGCAGAGGATGACGGGCCGTCGTTTAGTACTATTTGTCCTTGCGAGGCCTGTTCGAGCGGAGTATATAAAGGTGTTCCGTATTTTGAGAGGTGTTAGTACGGAACAAAAGAAGACCAATATGTGCAGTAATCATGGTCTCTAAAACGCATATCTTAAGAGCTATGAGAATTTATTAGATGATGGCACATTCGTCTGTTCCTGTCCATAGAGGAAGCACTCAGTAAACATTTGTTAGTTAGTGTTGTACTGTAAACCATATTCACAGTTCTGGGTAAGTGGAGTGCATACATTAGTTCTAATGGAATCAGTTTGTGTTTCGATTTTACTTTGGAGTTTTATCTTTGCACTTGCCAGCATAACGGAAGCCTATTATTCCAAAGTCGGCAGATGTAATTACTCTTACGGTATGGCAATCGAAAGCAAGCAGATTGCATTAGAAGTTTTGCAGTTTCATAGTAACAGAATAATGTGTTCTCACTTATTTAGTGCATTCTGTAAGTCGTTCGTAATAGCAAATAGCTTACAATAGGCGAGATGTGTATCACAGTAATGAAGACGAACAAGTACTCATAACTCCTAAGGTATTCATTTTAGAGCCCATGTTTACTGAACATCGTTTTCTTGTTTTGGTCCATACCACGACCTCTCAAAATATGAAACACGTCTTTTGAATGTTGCCTAGTGGTGGCGTTCGAATGTATGTGGCAAGGTAAGAAATTATAAAGCGGAGGAGAGACAAATGGTGGACCATTCCACCGACAAAGCGAGCCGCAAATGCGAAAATCGACTGACGAGAGTGACTTTGATGAAACCACATTTAGGCGACAAATTGTTGGACGTCCACAGCCCATCATGGAACTCTTTCTGTAAAGCGAGATAGGTGGTGATCTATGGCAGATCTGACGACAGAGTACAATGCTGGAGCAGACAAAGGGTTTCGGAGCACGCTATTCAGGGCACATTGTTGACCATGAGGATCGCAACAGACAACCCCTCTGGATCACTGAGACAAGACGTGGATAAACGCAAACGTGTCGCGTAGTCGAATAAACCACATTCACTTGGGCGTCCATGGGACCTGTGGTGGTAATCTAAAGTGGCATGACAACTTCGTACTACTTGAACAGTATTTCAGTCCATCTGCATCCCTTGGCTAGGCGTATTCCTCGATGGCGGCTGCGCCTCCAGCAGGATAAATGCCCGTCTGACAAGGCCAGACACGTGCTATAGTAGTTTCAGGAGCAAGTTTGTGACGCTAATATCTCCGCCACCAAATTCGCGCTTGATGTGACACTATAGACCGTAATCCCCTGGCCCGCAAACCACTGGCCCGTAATTTATGGGGACATGTTCGCAAGAATCTGGAGCCACATACCTTCTCAACCTTACGAAGGACTTTTCCAATACTTGCCACGCAGAATCGCCGCTTTATTGCGTTTCACAGGTGGACCAACATACTGCTAACTACGTTCTTTTCAGCCAGATTTTCCAATAGCCTTGCAATGGGACAGAGGATTCCCGAATAGGTAATAATTGACAGAGGATTACCTGTTCCAGCATTCACTTGCTAACCATGCGAAGCCTCCCGAAAACCTTGGTCAGAACTGTGGATTGAAACTATTTTTAATTTAATGCTGGGACGATATATCCCAGTCGTAAAATGAACGCCTTGTGTATTTGAAAGGTACTACCATCTGAGGCACTGGATAGCGACTACCGGTTACTGGTGGTGAGTATGAAAATCATGAAGGAATGGAAGAATACAGAGAACCAGGAAAGGAGAATTAGAGATGGAAACTGAAGGAAATGGAAATCAAGGAAGAATATGACGAGGTTATAAGGGAAAGGTTACCATAAGATGAATCATAAACGGGAGAAGAGGAATGGGAACTATTTAAAAGTAGTATGGTAGAAGGTGCATTAGCTGTATATGGAAAGAAAAAGGCAGAAAATGGTGGAAGGAAACATCATGGTGGAATGAAAGCAGGTAGTGCGAAGGAAGAATAAGGCCATCAGACTGTGGTTCCAGGAAAGGACCAAATCAGCAAGAGGGGAGGATGAGAAAAAGAAGAAAGAGAGAAATGAAGATGTAGCTGGGAACAGAAGAAAGTGGATGGAAGAATTAGACAAATATGATGGACGAAGATAGCAGAGGTAGTACGAAAGTACTATATGGAATGGTCAGAAGTAAGAGGAGAGGTTTGAGAGATGATGCACCAATGACAGACAGAAATGAGAATGATGTTAATAACAAGGAGACACTGAAGATAGTGTGGAAGGAGTACTTTCAACATTTGCTAAATCCGAATGGACTTGGAGATCAGGATAACAGGCTAAAGGAGGTAGAAGTAAACTCTGGGGTGGGAAAAGAACCTGACATGGAAAGAAATGGAAAAGGCACTGGACAAGAAGAAAGGAGGAAAGGCGCCAGGTATGGACGAAGTAAGCGTTGAAATGGAGAAGGCAGCAGGGGAGCTTGGGAAACGGCGTTTGTATCATGAGAATGGTGTGGAAAGAAAAGGCGACTCCAGAACATTGGAAGAGGGCACCAATTGTCCCTATTTTCAAAAAAGGGAGTAGGAAACAGTATAGAAACTACAGGGAAGTCACACTGATACCACACTATGCCGTGGTTTATGAAAATATCCTTGGGAGCACAATCCGAAAAAGGGTCGAAAGCAAACAGAGAAACAGCATGGCTTCAGATGTGGGAGGTCAACTATTGACCTCATACTTGCAGTTTGACTGCTCCAGGAATACCACTATAAATTTAGAGAAAACCTTGTGACGGCCTTTCTTGATATAGAATAGGCAGTTGATAGCATCTATCGACTAAAGATCATATAAGCACTAGAAAAGAGGGAGTGGAAAAACAGACACAAGCGGCGTGGAGGAGACGTGCTGTGGAAGTCTGAAATGTGTGAAAGTAGGAAATGAAAGGACGAACTGGTTACAGCAAACAAGTGGAGCTAAACAAGTGCATTGTTACCTCTCCTCTTCGTCGTAACCTTCGGTGGGATAATGACTAAGGTGGCAGAAAAAACTGGAGAAGACAAAAGAAAGCAATGGAGTTCACAGATAACTTGATGATCTGGGGATACAGAGAGAAGGAGTTGCAGGAACAGCTGAATGCTTGGGAAGAAACTATAAGATACTATGTGATGAAATTTAACGTAAACAGATGTGAGATCTTGGTTAGAGCTAGAAAGAAAGATAGGCCAACTAGCAGAATCAAGATTGAAGGTGAACAATGGAAGAACATGGAATGGGCCACGTACTTGGAAAGTGTGGCAGAGGAAATCGGAAGAAATGAGATAGAGATCAGTGAACGTGACAAACAGGCAGAAGCATTCCTGCGAAGTGTTAGAGGCATGGTCTGGGACAAAAGCTTGACATTAAAAAGCAAAGAAGTGATATATAACATGGTTACTAAAGAAGTGATATTTAACATGGTTACTAAAGAAAAGAAATTTAAGCAGGTTACAGGTATTTGAAATGAAGTTCCCCAGACGTAGGATAGGAATAAGAAGGAGAAATGCGATGAGGAATGATAGGGTAAGGGAAATAGCAAAAGAGGTACAATTGCAGAGCAGGATAGAATCATGAAGGCTAAGACGGATGGATACTTAAAGGGGAAATAATAGGATTGCCAAGAAGGTACACGAAATGGTGATGCGAAGGAAACGACCAAGAAATACACCAAGGTATAGATGACTGAAATTGTGTTGAGAAAAGAGGCGAGGACCAGAGTGAACATAGGAAGGTGATGGGGAAAGAGGACTAGATGGGAGGCTGATGTTCCCCACTGACCCAGCCTGTTGCTGGAAAGTGTTCAAGATGATGTTGTTGATGATTATGATGATGATATTGGATTATGAGGATACAGAGTAAAATCGGTGACTTGCTCTACATGCGCACTGTACCTATGTTGCTGTAAATCGCAGCCCATGCGAACCGAAGTTAACTCTTTTCCATTTACTTTTCATCGTCCTCCGAGGAGAAGAGCAGGCTGTTTTCAGCCGATTACCAGCGGAGGAAGAAATTGACCCAGTCTGGAATCTACACTATCTAATCAAAAGTATCCGGACACCCCCAAAAACATACGTTTTCCATATTAGGCGCATTGTGCTGCCATCTACTGCCAGGTAATCAGCGACCTCAGTATTCATTAGACATCGTAAGAGAGCAGAATGGGGCACTCTGGGGAACTCACGGACTTCGAACGTGGTCAGGTGATTGGGTGTCAGTTGTGTCCACATTCCTAAACATCCCGAGGTCCACCGTTTCCGATGTGATAGTGAAGTGGAAACGTGAAGGAGCACATACAGTACAAATGTGTACAGGCCGAGCTTATCTCTTGACTGAAAAACTTGGATTTCATGGTCGAGCGGCTACTCATTAGCCACACATCACGCCGGTGAATGCCAAACGACTCTTCGATTGGGGTAAGGGGCATAAACATCGGACAACGTTGTGTGGAGTGGCGAATCACGGTAGACAATGTGGCGATCCGATGGCGGGGTGTGGGGATGGCGAATGCCCGGTGAACGTCATCTGCCAGCGTGTGTAGTGCCAACAGTAAAATTCGGAGGTGGTGGCGTTATGGTGTGGTCGTGTTTTTCATGGAGGGCGCTTGCACCCTTGTTATTTTGCATGGCAATATCACAGCACAGGCCTACATCGATGTTATAAGCACCTTCTTGGTTCCCACCACTGTTGGAGAGCAATTCGGGGATGGCGACTGCATCTTTCAACACGATCGAGCACCTGTTCATAATGCACGGCCTGTGGCGGAGTGGTTACAGACAGTAACATCCCTGTAATGGACTGGCCTGCACAGAGTCCTTACCTGAATACTATAGAACACCTTTGGGATGTTTTGGAACACTGACTTCGTGCCAGGCCACACGGACCGACATCGATACCTCTCCTCAGTGCAGCACTCCGTGAAGAATGGGCTGCCATTCCGCAAGAAACCTTCCAGCTCCTGATTGAACGTATGCCTGCGAGAGTGGAAGCTATCATGAAGGCTAAGGGTGTGCCAACGCCATACTGAATTCCAGCATTACCGATGGAGGGCGCCATGAACTTGTAAGTCATTTTCAGCCAGGTGTCGGGATACTTTTGATCACATAGTGTATGAATAGCGGAACAGTAGATTTTTAAGACAAAACCCATTTTTTTAACTGCGCGTCATGGCCCAAATGCAACTAAGTGGTTAAATACAAAGAGAGTATGACTAAGAAACAGCGACAACCGGTCTGCCGAGTGAGGGCAGAACCACAGAAACCAGCGTCAGCCCCTGGACAGCCGCCACGGACTTAAGGCTAACCACATCTGCTTTGTGGGCTGTGCGGTCACGTTCTGCTACACAGGCACCACACACCCTGCTGAATCTCGCGCCGCCCTTCACCTTGCGTTTGCGTCAGCGCTGCTATAGAGAACATGGTAATATAAGCGCCGCAACATTCCTGGCCGAAAATCTGGAGCAGAGCTTCTGAAACTTCCCGCCAGACGTAAACAGTGTTCCGGATCGGAACTCCTCGGCAATGTTCTTACCAACTACAAGGGGCCTTCCCGTAGCGGTAACAGCGGTTCCCGTCATATCACCGAAGTTTAGCGCTATCGAGCTCAGCTAGCACTTGGATAGATGACCGGCCGGATTTGCCGAGCGCTGTTGGCGAACGGGATGCATTCAGCCCTTGAGAGGCGAACTGAGGAGCCACTTGACTGAGAAGTTGCGGCTCTGATCGCAAAAGCTGACAACAGCCGGCTGAGCGGTGTTCGGGGCACGTGCTCGTTCATATCCGCATCTAGTGACACCCATGAGCTGAGGATGACACGGTGGAAGGCATGTACAATTGAGCTTCCCGAGGCCTGTTAGGGCGAATTTTGAGTTTTACAGCCACCTATATCGCGTGGTAGGTCAGAGTCCCAGGTATCACGCACTACAGCCATTCTTCTTGGTGGACGCCTGCTTTCGAACAATCGACGAAAAAGAATTTCTGGTGATCCACCCGTGCATTGACAGCAATACTGATTTTCTAGACGGCGTGCTTAAATCATTTAGCAAGTGCGTTCCAGTCCCATCAGGTGTCACCTATCCCCTTTCACCTTTACCTCACTGAATGTGATCATTATGTTTTCATTTAACTGGTTTAGATATAATATTTTTCATTTCTAATCTTTTCTCACTTCAGTTTAATTATCGTATTAACTATTTTATTTCCTCCCACGAACCTGTTACGGTGACGTAACGGGAAGAGAGGTGTACTCCCAGGTGGCGCGTCCCAGGTGGCGGATAGGGGGTCCTCACCAACTAGCTGGTGGACTTGAGCGAAATAAAATAGCTCTGCGGACCAAACACACACCCCATCAATCTCATTTTTCACCATCCATAATTCACCCATCACCTATCCAGTTCACATCTGGAATTGTAAACCCTGACCTTGGTCAGACACTTGATCATTGATCAGATAATCAGACAAATATGAGGAGTCTTCTACTGAAAGAATCCACCGGTTTGGACAGTCACGACGAGATTACCCAGGCAAAGACACCATTCTGGTACGGTGGGGTGTCACACAGAAGACAAAGGCGAGTCGGAGCGCCTAGTGATGCACTGGATGAACAAACAAACATACAACATATTCCACATACGAAGTTGCTAAAATTTAACAAACCAGGAAGATTTTCGCATTTTGCAACAGTAAATATTAATTCTGTAAGGAAAGTTAGTAAATTGAAACATTTAACAGATGTCTTAGCTCAAGAGAACGTAGTTATCACTGCTCTTCAAGAGTTACTCAATACTGACTAGGACACGATCGAATCAGGAGGATATCGGCTTTATAAGGGACCACCGGGAGTAAGGGTAACAGAAAATCTTCCCCAATTCGATGTGGGTTTCTTGGTACACAATAAAATATTGGATTCCATTGACGATTTTTCATCCAGTTCCTCAAGAATGGCATTGTTAACAATTAAGGTGGAAAACGAAAGATACACATTAATAAATATTCATGCTCCAAATAATGTTAAAACAGAACTTGCAAGAATGGAACGGGAAAATTCTGGGATGAACTCGACCAGCTAGTAAGGACCATACCGGAAACTAACATTAAAATTCTGCTTGGAGACTGTAATGCGAAGATTGGACGAGAGAAGAAATTTGAGGTGTGGTGGGGCTATGGCCAGCGCATTAACTTACAAACAAGAATGGAGAACGGTTAATTGAATTTTGTACTACAAATGGATTGGTTTTGAAGACAACAAGGATTAAAAGAAGACCACATAAGTTAATGACATGGAAATGTCCTAACGTCAAGCTAGGAGAGTTCCAGATAGATCATGTGGCCATGGATCAGAAATTCCATAAGGAAATCTATAATGTTACAGTTCTGCGTGGCGTCGCTGTTGATTCAGATCACTGCATTTCAAAAATTAAAATCAAACTGACACCTAAAAGAAAAAACAGACCTCCAAAGTTAGATACAAAGAGAACATATGACCCTAGTTATATTAATAACAATCAGATATATTACTAGAGATCAATAATACCTTTAAGTGGCAATCGAGAAGCCACTGTCAATCGATTAAAAGCCTTGGCTGAAGAAGTAGGTCCTGTACGGAAACGCAAGAAACATGCTTGGTGGAATGGGGAATGCGATGTAGCGATTCAACGAAGACATAAGGCCTGGTTAAATGACCAAAAAAAGAGAACTGAAAGCTCCAGGTAGGAATTAATAGATGTTAGACGATCAACCGCCAAAGAAATTAGAAGGGTCAAAAGGCACTTTCATAAGGACTCCCTAAAATCTATTGAGGATGCTTTCAATCGCCAGAAGACAAGAGATTGCTATCAGACATTCAAACAGTACCCGTCGAAGTACACTCAACCTACTCTTATGGTGAAGGATACAAACGGAAAGGTAGCACATAAGAATTACGAAAATTCGATGATATTGGCTAAATATTTTAAACAGTTACTAAATAGCGCGGAACCTGAACATCATATGGAATTTGACCCCTATCCAAGAAACAAAACCCATTTAGAAAAAGTTATACCACCAAATTCAGATGAAGAACAAGCTGTGATTAACTCACTTCGGAATTATAAAGCAGCATGTGAGAACCAACTAGTGGCAGAACTTTGGAGATATGCAAATGTACAAATTATTCTGAACTTACACAAACATCTTACTGACATTCAGAATACTGAGAAGTTGCCAGAGGAATGGAATGTTTCAATAATCCACCCACTACACAAAAAAGGAGATAGATTGGATCCAAATAATTATAGGGGTATATCCCTGCTGGATATTACTTATAAAAAATTTTACAAGGTTCTGTATTTCAGAATTCATGAACTACGCGAATATCAAGGAGGTTTTCGTCCAGGACGAAGCTGTCCTGATCAAATTATTAGTCTCAAATGGACAATTAAACATCAAAGGATCAGGGACAAGAAACTAGTGATCACGTTTGTCGATTTTAAAAAAGCCTACGATAGTATCCATCGTGAATCTCTACTGTCAATCCTTAAAGAATTTGGTTTACATCAGAAACCTGTCAACCTCGCTGCAGTCATCCCTCGAAATACTAAAGCTAGAGTAAGGTTCAGAAATGAATTCTCCGAACCTTTTGAGATTCATACTGGCCTTTGACAAGGCGATGGATTGTCTCTATTATTGTTCAGTTGTGCGCTGGAGAAAATCATGCGTGAATGGGACAAGATATGCCCACCACCTGTTAAGACTGGAATAAAGATTCGACTTAACTGCCTTGCATTTGCAGATGATTTGGCGCTGTTAGCAAACAATATTGATGAAGCAAAGGTTCAAATAGAAGAACTAGAACGATTGGCGGCAAAGGTCGGATTGCAAATTTTGTTTGAGAAAACAGAAATGATACCCAGCTTCCCAGTTGACACATCCCATATCATACTCCATAATGATCAAAAAATTAAAGTAATAAAAAAGTTGAAATATCTTGGTGAGATCATTACTTGGAATGTTAATGGAAGAGCATCAGTAGATAGAAGAACATTAAAACTTCAGCGAGCGCAGAGAATCACGTGACCAACTTACAAAAAAACGATCTCACTCAATAAATGCTAAATTTCGACATTACTCCTCCGTCGTGAAACCAGAAGCAACATATGCAAGTGAAACACTATTCAGACTAAATACTCAAGCAACAACTGACAAATTGCAGAAAGTAGATAGAAGAATACTCCGAACAGTTATCAGTAAGAAACATCAAGTTAATGTGCAGTGGAGACTTTTTCCCGATTCAGTTGTGTATAAAGAAAGTGAACCCATTATTGATACAATGCGGAAAAGAAGGATTGCATTTTTCGCCCACATATCTCGTCTACCAAATACTAGAATCCTGAAGCAACTTTTTGACTACTTCTGGAACAGTAAAACCAAAAACATCTGGTTTAAAGAAGTACAAACTGATCTGAATGAACTGAACATCACCACACACCAAATTCAACACAGAGAAGAGAAACTGCTTCTGAAGAACAAAAACACACGGCTGACTTTCAAACCATCAGAACGGAGGAAGTATGTCATATCTGCAGAAGAACGAGCAGCCAGATCACAGCTGATGAAGAAGTTTTGGGAAATGAATAAATTGCTGACTGCTAAGACCTAAACTTTATCATTGTAGACTCTACTGTATTATGTTTGATTTTAGAGCTCCAATGTGGGCGTAAACTATGTAAATAAATAAATAAATTTTATTTGTCTCTCTTTTTCTTCTTCCTTTTATTCCCTTTTATTTGGAACCTTTGCCTAAGTAATTTTAATTATTTTTATGAATTTACTTCGATTTAATTTCTTACTTTTTTTATTTTCGTTCATAACAGGAAGAAAAAGTGAGAACAAATAAAAGAGTTAATACGATGATTAAAACGAAATGATGAAAATGACGCGGCGAAGGATTAGAAATAAAAACAAATATTTAAACAAATTCATTCCAATTAAAATTATGATCAGAGTCATTTTCATATAGATTTCCTGTCGCTCTCCAGTTTTTTTGAGTTCTCGGCTTGTTGTCCACTGCCATTTTCAAAAAATGGTTCAAATGGCTCTGAGCACTATGGGACTTAACGTCTTAGGTCATCAGTCCCGTAGAACTTAGAACTACTGAAACCTAACTAACCTAAGGACATCACACACATCCATGCCCGAGGCAGGATTCGAACCTGCGACCGTAGCAGTCCCGCGGTTCTGGACTGCAGCGCCTAGAACCGCACGGCCACCGCGGCCGGCTCACTGCCATTTTCCTGAAGCTACTCAGGCACAACTCACCAATCGCCATCACAGCTTCGTTTTACATCAGAGCACCTCTACTTCCTTCCGAACTTCGTAGGAGACTGAAGGATTCATTCAAGACTAACTTTTTGTTTAGCTAAAGCGCAGCATAGTCCTTGCCGACTGATCAAAGCGTCCTCAACAATTCTCCTTCATCTACACTTGCATCATCCGTCTACTCGCAGCTCGCATTCATCTTCTAAACATCGTCTGCACAACGTCGTTAATTTCTGGTAGCAAATGTCCCGGCTACTCACGGAAGTCCAGTAAGCGCTGTAAATACTGCATGCAGCGGAACTTGGTAGACATGCTATTACGTAAATGTGGAACCAGTTTACGCTAGAAAAACAATTAGTTCCAGTTGTGGCCACCAGGTGCAAATCTGTCGCTCTACAGTTTTTGTATCACGATATGACAACCAGGCTGTCATTTTTCAAGTCGTAACTTGAGTGAACGGTGTGGCTCTCGAGAAGAGAGACAGTGCGCGGTTGGTGAAACTGTTTTATGCGATTGACAGAAATTACAGTGCTGCAGTGAGAGAGTATCGCCTACTGAAATATCTGAGGAGATTCCCGATGTCATTAATTGGTAAAGAAAATGGTAACGTAATTCGAAAACACGGGTGAGTTTTGTGTGCCATCTGGGAGAGGAAGGCGTAACATTTCGGTGGAAGAAGCTATTGACGAGGTTGCTGTTGTGGTAATTGACGATCAAAAATGCCCCAGGTACTGCTAGTGTTCGTGCACCGCCACGAAAATTTTCTATCCCATGGTCAACAGCACGGGAAGTCTATTTTCTAAATGAGGCAGACAGTGCAGCAACTGAAACCTTCACAGCAACATTCTGAATTTGTTCTTCCGTCTCTGGACAGATCGAAGTGGATGACATGTGGCCGAGCAGTATTCTGTGGAGTGACGAGGTACATTTTACACTACATGGTGCAGTGAATACACAGAACCACCGCAATTTCTCGGTCCGTTCATCTTTGAAGAGAATATACGCAGAAGCCCTTACAAGTGTACCGTGACGACTGCACGTTATCGAGGTCTCCTTGTACAGCATTCCTGCTTTGGAACAGCGCAGTTGTGTGGAAATTCATGCAAGATGCGGCAACACGTTACGTAGCAAGGCTGTGAAATACCTGCTTAATGCAAACTTGCACCATCGTGTTGTCTCTCGAGGTTTTGCAGATGCATGACCTACAACATCATCCGATCTGAATCCATGGCTTTCGAATCTGGGAATATCTAAAAGAATGCATTACTAGGGATACGTTCGGTCTCTATCCAATCTAAAGGCCAGTATACAGGAATACGTTGTTCAGATTAAACCAGACGTGCTGCGAGCAAATGTTGATCATGTCGTTTCACGGATGCAGCATCTCGGCGACATCTCCGGTGCACATCTTGAGTTAACTGTGTAAATAGTGGTAAATAATAAAATAAGCATAAATTTCTTACTTTTTTGACCTTTTATGCCCACGCCCCGTTCCTAAAACATTACATATACACAACTGGCCATTAAAATTGCTACACCACGAAGATGACGTGGTACAGACGTGAAATTTAATCGACAGGAAGAAGATGCTGTGATATGTAAATGATTAGCTTTTCAGAGAATCCACACAAGGTTGGCGCCGGTGGCGAACCCTACAATGTGCTGACATGAGGAAAGTTTCCAACCGATTTCTCATACACAAACAGCAGTAGACCGGCGCTGCCTGGTGAAATGTTGTTGTGATGCCTCGTGTAAGGGTCCGCAGCTCGTGGTCGTGCGGTAGCGTTCTCGCTTCCCGCGCCCGGGTTCCCGAGTTCGATTCCCGGCGGGGTTAGGAATTTTCTCTGCCTCGTGATGACTGGGTGTTGTGTGATGTCCTTAGGTTAGTTAGGATTAAGTAGTTCTAAGTTCTAAGGGACTGATGACCATAGATGTTAAGTCCCATAGTGCTCAGAGCCTCGGGTAAGGAGAATTGCGTACCATCATGATTCAGACTTTGATAAAGGTCCGATTGTACCCTGTCGGGATTGCGGTTTATCGTATCGCGACATTGCTGCTCGCGTTGTTCGAGATCCATTGACTGTTTGCAGAATATGGAATCGGTGGGTTCAGGAGGGTAATACGGAACGCCGTGCTGGATCCCAACGGCCTCGTATCACTAGCAGTCGAGATGACAGGCATCTTACGCGCATGGCTGTAACGGATCGTGCCGCCACGTCTCGATCCCTGAGTCAACAGATGGGGACATTTGCAAGACAACAACCATCTGCACGAACAGTTCGACGGCGTTTGCAGCAGCATGGGCTATCAGCTCGGACACCATGGCTGCGATTACCCTTGACGCTGCATCACACACGGAGCGCCTGCGATGGTGTACTCAACGACGAACCTGGGTGCACGAATAGCAAAACGTAATTTTTTCGGATGACTCCAGGTTCTGTTTACAGCATCATGATGGTCGCATCCGTGTTTAGCGACACCGCGGTGATAGCGCATTGGAAGCGTGTATTCGTCATCGCCGTACTGGCGTATCACCCGGCTTGATGGTATGGGGTGACATTGGTTACATGTCTCGGTCACCTCTTGTTCGCATTGATAGCACTTTGAACAGTGGAAGTTACATTTCAGATGTGTTACGACCCGTGGCTCTACCTTTCATTCGATCCCCGCGAAACCCTAAATTTCAGCAGGATAATGCACGACCGCATGTTGCACGTCCTGTACGTGCCTTTCTGGATACAGAAAATGTTCGACTGCTGCCCTGGCCAGGACATTCTCCATATCTCTCACCAACTGAAAACGTCTGGTCAATGGTGGCCGAGCAACTGACTCGTCACAGTACGCCAGTCACCACTCTTGATGAACTGTGGTATCGTGTTGAAGCTGCATGGGCAGCTGTATCTGTACCCACCACCCAAGCTCTGTTTGACTCAATGTCCAGGTATATCAAGGCCGTTATTACGGCCAGAGGTGGTTGTTCTGGGTACTGATTTCTCAGGACCTATGCACCCAAATTGTGTGAAAATGTTATCCCATGTCAAGCAATTTTAATGGCCAGTAGTGTATAAAGATATCTATACGTCTTGCTGCATTTAAAGCACCAGGTTTGCACCTGGTGGCTAAAATTGTAACAATTTTTTCCAGTGTAAATCGGTTCCGCATTAACGCATTAGAGTATCTAGCAAGATTGTCTGTCATTCGGTTATTCAGTCCACATTGGATCTACGTGGGAAGCTGCACTTCAGTTACATCCACCCGGTATCTGTATCCATTGCTTTGAGAGAACGATACGTATCTGAATTCGTTAGTCTAGAGTGCTCGAAGACGACAAATCTGGACAATATTGTACAGCGTGGAAAAACAAAACTCGCAGAATATATTTCGTACACGTAAGTCGTTTGCTTGCTTCTCGTGATTAGAATGTGGCCTCTACATTGCGCTTCAGAAAACGCTAAACGAGGAAGTATAAGAACACATTCTACAACATTCTGTACTGCTCACAGCAGAGGAACAGTTCGAAGCCGATGACTGTTTCGTCAGCAAGACATTAACCCCTGCCATAAAGCAGCATCTTTGAGGCACTAGTTTGTGGACAATAACATTCCGGGAAAGGGCTGCCCTGCCCATTGTCCTGACTGAATACGCTTTTGGGATGAGTTAGAACGTCGGCTTCGCTCCATATCTCAGTGAACAAAATCACTTCTTTGGTTTCGGCTCTTGAGGAAGAATGGGTGCCATTCCTCCACAGACATTCAGACACCTCACTGAAAATTTCCGCAGCATTGAAGACGGCATAAAGAAGATGTCCACTAATAAGAGTCAGGATAGTTTTGATCACATACCGCACTTCGAACTTTTTCGCATGTAGTTTAAGTACCACGTTTCGCTCCAGGGTGAAAATTGCTCCTTTCTGGGCACAAAAAAGGCGAATATGGTTCTTTTTAAAGGACTCTATCTTAATAATGGGGCACCAACTGCCGCATTTTTTTCCCCCTCAGCACATTATAAAAAGTTTTCCAAACGCTATATGTCCTCTTTTTAATATACAGCTCACGTCGCACTCCCACAAGCTCTCCTATGTACAACTCGCTCACATCCTCTGTGTCGCTCATACCAATCCACCATCACTTGCCCAATCTCAATCACGCATTCAGCCCAACTCATTGCCATCGTCTCTTTGTGTCTCTCTAATTGTCACTGTCTCCTGTCGCCAGCCACGGTCTCTTTCGTTCTGTCCTGCTATTACTGTCTCCTCTCTGTTTCATTATCTCCCTCTTGGTCTCTCCTATTGCTAATATCTCCTACTGCTGCTGCTGTCTCTTCTTAGCGTCACTGTCTCTCTATTCCTTGTTGCTCTTGTCATACAGTCTGTTTCTCATTGTTATCACTGTCTCTCATCCACTTCAATTTCTGCGCCTCTTTAATCGCCTCCCACTGGCACCGTCTTCTTCGCTCTTTCCCTAGCACTGTTCTCTCACTATCAACTATGTTCCAGTGCCATTGTTTCCCTCTCTTTCTCTCAAACTGCCATTGTCACCTTCGCTCTTTTTATACCGCAACCACTGTCTACTGTCGTCCACTATTTATTACTTTTCCATGTCTTTCCCACGACCGCTGTTTCCTTGTCTCTCTCAAAAAAGGACGAATGTGTTCGCACAAAAAAAGTTCTTAGAAATTTTTTAAAGGAGCTAAGGAAGGTAGAATGAAGCACTTTTCAGTCATTGTCTTTTAAACAGGAACATATTTGCTTTTTCCCGCTGCTTCCCTTATTCTCCCTGCCACAGAAGAGCATGTCTCTCATATGAAAAGAATTTCATGGCTCAGTAAAATTATGGTAGTTTACTTACGTGAAACTGAAATTACGCTAAACTAATTTCACGCCTGAAATTGGATTTTACATGCACAAAAATTTTGCATGTGCTTCAGTTCCACAACATCGCGTTCCCAGAATCCTTCTGATGATAACGGAGACACTTTACAGCATATCTCTTCTCCCTACGTCACTTTATAAACTATTTTTTCGCCTCACATGGGATCCTACGTTTACATTTTACGTATACATGTTAAGTAATTGTGACTTCTGTGTCTCGGAAACGGATGAAGACATCAAGAAAATTGTCAATGTTGTTCGAGATCGGGATCTTAGGAATATATTGTAAAAATTTCAGCCATTTTCTGTGTACAGCCCTCTTGGAGTCTGCGGCTCGGTTTTGGTACGAAAAAATGGCAAAAAATGCTTTTTGGGGGGTTTGTAAGAAACTGGCCACGAACTTATGGTGCTTCCACAAGCCCCTTACGGACCAGAAGCAACAGATTTCCTTCATTTACCTAAAGAGGAAGAAGTGTATAACATTGATACTTTGAGCCGGTACTGTAGGATAGAGTCAGTAAGACGATCGTTCTACTGGTTATAGAAACGGTCCGTAGCCCAATGGCTATCCGAAACACTTAACCTTACATAGAACCCGAGTATGAACCCCGGAAGAATCCCATTTTATGCGCGGCGTTTGGAACATATTAGGTGGCGCATGCTGTCACATGCGTACCGACTGACTACAGAACATTATTCAGCTAGATTCTCGCAGTTTTTATGTCTTCAGATCTCCAGGTGTGGTAGTCAGAGAACGCTAAGGATCACACAAATGATATTTACTGGCGGACACAACTGACGAGGTATCATTGACATACAAGAAAGACAATTGTGAGCACAGGATAGATCACTCGTGTGAAACTCAGCTTGCGCTCTTCTCGCGCGATAAGCTGTGAACCATGGACAAAGGACAACACACATATCGTGCATTCTTCGATTTTCGGAAAGCGTTTGACATTGTGCCCCAATGCAGCCTGTTAACGCAGGTCCGAGCACGCGGAATGGGTTCTAAAATACAAGATGCAACAAAAATGTACGGCACAAATTTCAGAACACATTCCTCACACACAGACGAAGAAATTATGTTGTAAGAAAATGGGTCTGGAAAAGCTTTGTTTCCATGTTACATCTCATTTCCTCAAGGAGTTTCAACGAGATTAGAGTGTAAATTTTCACAATCGGCATGCATGGGCAGACGTCAATCCTAATGCAACTGCTGATGCAAGTCATCAGCAAAGATTTTCTGTTATCCTTTCGGCCGGCATTGTCGGTACTATTTGGTACGGCCTCACTTTCTTCCACCTAGGCCCAACGGACGAAGTTATATTAATTTTGTAGAAAACGTTGTACGTGATCTGTTGCCAGGTATGCCTTTAGCTGTGCGACAAAACATATATTTCATGCACGATGGAGCGGCTCCTCATTTTAGCGTTCGTTTCTGTCGGTTTCTAAATAACAGATTCGGTGACAGATGGATAGGTACAGATGGACCAGTTGCCTGGCCTCCACGCTCTCCGGACATAAATTTGCGGGGACGTTCGAAAGCTCATCTGTATGGAACCCCAGTACAAGATGTTCACAGTCTCCGTGTCCGTATTATGGAAGACGGCGAAATCATGCGCAACACTCCAGGGATACTCAGCGCATCCGAGATTATCTACGCCGACGGGTTGATGCGTTTATCAATGCCCAATGATGGCATGTTGAACGTCTCCAGGGGGAAGGAATTGCATGCGTTCTGTTCGTGTGTCTTTTCCAGGATTAATGAGTTGGAGAAAATGAGAAACAAAACCTCTCCAGACCCATGTTCATGTAACGTAACTTCTTTGGTTACGTGTCAGGAGCGCCTCCTGCAGTTTGTGCCGTACATTTTCGTTACACCCTGTATGTGAGGAGCTCGAGGGTTTTTTCAGGACAGTGAATTGTTCATCGGAGAGAAGGGCATAGTTACGAATGTCCCAGGAAAGTGCGATAAGACAGCCCTTGTTCTCTGTGCACAAAAATTATGTGACGGATAGGGTGAGAAGCTATCTGCGACTGTTTAGTGGTGACGTTGTAGTATACGGGAAAATATCCTCTTGAAGCAATTGTAAGAGGGTACAGCAACACTTCCACAGAATTTCTATCTGCTGTGAAGAGGTGGAGCTTGCTCTGAATGTGGAAAAATTTGAGCTAATGTGCCGATAAATAGGAAAAAAATCCTGTAATGTTTGATTTTACGGTTTGGGCATCCGCAGCTTAGATACATGATCGAAATATTTTAAAAATTTTCTGAAAAATTATTAAAATATTTTAGGAACTTTTGGTAGTCGTATTAGCTGTTAAAAGTTCCTTTATTATAGGATCATACACAACCGGTTTCGCCATGAGTTAATCGCATCCTCAGGTATATATGAATAACTAATTTAACATTGGTTCGTCAAAAATACAAGGTATCCAAAGGTTCCGATGGCGTTAGATTTGCCAGAAACACCGAAATTGGATGGTTACAAGATGAATTTTTTATGTTTAATCTTTTAACCATTCTACACACATCAAAAAAAGTTTGCATCACCCCGGTTCCCACAACTCCTGAAGATAGACGATGACTGTGTATATTGTCACAGACACAGTCCCTTAGACTGTTCAAAGATGTCACTAAACACGCTCAAAGATGTAAACAACCATGCATGAGCAGCGCCTATTAGACGGAGGGGTCCGACTGCCGATCAGTTCCAGTGATTCCATCAGGAAGGAAGTACACGGCTCTTGTTGTCTGTAGTTCAGCCATGCCTAGACGGTCAATACCACGGTTCCATCGCGTCCGCATTGTTACTTTGTGCCAGGAAGGGCTCTCAACAAGGGAAGTATCCAGGTGTCTCGGAGTGGACCAAAGCGATATTGTTCGGACATGGAGGAGATACAGAGAGACAGGAACCGTCGCTGACATGCCTCGCTCAGGCCGCCCAAGGGCTACTACTGCAGTGGCTGATCGCTACCAATGGATTATGGCTTGGATGAACCCTGACAGCAACGGCCACCATGTTGAATAATGCCTTTCGTGTAGCCAAAGGACGTCGTGTTACGACTCAAACTGTGCGCAACAGGCTGCATGATGCGCAACTTCACTCCCGACGTCCATGGCGAGGTCCATCATTGTAACCACGACTCCATGCAGCATGGTACATATGGGTCCAACAACATGCCGAATGGACCGCTTAGGATTGGCATCACGTTCTTTTCACCGATGAGTGTCTCATATGCCTTCAATCAGAGAATCGTCGGAGACGTGTTTGGAGGCAGCCCGGTCATGCTGAATGCCTTAGACACACTATCCAGCGAGTGCAGCAAGATGGAGGTTCGCTGATGTTTTGGGGTGCCATTAGGTGGAGCCGTCGTACGCCGCTGGTGGTCATGGAAGGCGCCGTAACGGCTGTACGATACGTGAATGCCATCCTCCGACCGATAGTGAAACCATATCGGCAGCATATTGGTGAGGCATTCGTCTTCATGGATGACAAAACTCGCCCCATCGTGCACATCTTGTGAATGACTTCCTTCAGGATAACGACATAGCTCGAGTAGAGTGGCCAGCATGTTCTCCACACATGAACCCTATCGAACATGCCTGGGATAGATTGAAAAGGGCTGTTTATGGACGACGTGATCCATCAACCACTCTGAGTGATCTACGCCGAATCGCTGTTAAGGAGTGGGAGAATGTGGACCAACAGTGGCTTGATGAACTTGTGGATGGTGTGCCACGAAGAATACAGGCATGCATCAATGTAAGAGGACGTGGTACTGGGTATTAGAGATATTGGTGTGTACAGCAATCTGGACCACCACCTCTGATAGTTTCTCTGTATGGTGGAACAACATGCAAAGCGTGGTTTCCATAAGCAATGAAAAGGGTGGAAATGATGTTTATGTTGATCTCTGTTCCAATTTTCTGTACAGGTTCCGGAGCTCTCGGAATCGATGTGTGTATTTAGGTGATACTGACAATTCGAGCGCCATCCGAACGTTGGGAGACCGTGTTTTTTTAACGAACCAATGTTAAATTTGTTATATTTATACAGCTGAGAATGCGATTAACGTATCGAAATACCGTTTGTGTGTGGTCCTATAATAAAGGAAGCATTAACAGCTAATGCGGCTACCGAAACTTTGTAGAAGATTATAATAGTTTTCTTTTTTATTTTAAAATATTTTGTCATGTAATGGCTGAATAGAGTATTAGAGGAGCACTGCTTGACACTGTCACATAGATGAAATATCTAGGCATAACGCTGCAGAGCGGAGTGAAATCCAATGAGCATATAACGTCCGTTGTAGGGAAGGCGAAGGACCCAGTTGGGTTCATTCGAAGAATTCTAGGAAAGTATAACTCGCTTATATGGGAGACCCCATACTGAACACTTGTATTTCTTGAGTATTTAGTACCCCAACCAGCAACTCAGAGGCGTGCTGCTAGATTTGTTACCTGTTCGAGCAACACGAGAATTTTACGGAAATGCTCTTTGACCTGAAATGGGGATTTATGGACGGAAGAGGGCGTTATGTTCGCTAAACACTGTTCAGAAAGTTTAGAGGACCGGCATTTGCGACAAAATGTAGAACGAGTCTACTGCCACCAACGTACATGTCTGGCAAGCATCGTAAACACAAGAAAATAGAAATCAGAGCTCGTATGGAAGCATACAGACAGTCACGTTCCTTCCAGCGTATGCTGATACATTAGACCCATACTTAGCAATCATATACAACGGCTCGCTATGCGAAAGATCCGTAATGTAATAAAAGTGATTATAGTGAGATAAATGTACTAACCGATCCTGGAACATACGAAGTGAACGACATCGCACGGAAGGCATAAAAACCAAAATGTTTAAATGTCAATGTTTATAAATACTTAATGTAAATTACAAGACGATTATGGTCTTCTCAAAAAAGACAGACAATTAATTTTATTTTATTTATGAAATTTATGTTCCAAATATTGTTGCGCATAAATAGATCGTTATACGTTAGTAATTTCTTGTCAGAGAGAAATCTTTGTTCTTTTGTGCCGTTGGTTCCACGAATTTGAAGTGCGAGGATGCAGAACGAGTTATGTGTGTTTTATTGATCTGTATTGTGAAGTGAAATGACTGAAAATATATGTGCAACTCTGAAGAAAGTCCACCAGAATTCATATTATTATTGAAACATCAACCCGATCATCCTCCAGACGATTATAGAAAGATAAACCACAGAAAGCAAACGCACAACGAGCCATCAGTACAAAACAAAAAAATATGAGTATTTTTATTATTAACAGAATTGGTTATTTAAATTCGACTACCCCTCTCAGTCGCAGCGTGGCCAGTGCTGTGAAAATGTGATCGGCTGCCCAAGTTACTTTCTCCAAACAGTAAAGGGTAAGAAGAGGTTGGGGGCAATCAGAGCATCTAAAGATTGGAAATCTGCATACATCACACCAATACCCAAGAAAGGAAACACGAGTAAACCGCCGAATTACAGATCCACTAACGTCGATATGCAGTAGGATTTTGGAACATACGCCGCGTTCGAACATTGTTAATTACCTCCAAGAAAACGATTTATTGACAAAGAGTACGTAGGAATTTAGAAAACACTGATCTTGTGAAACACAACTAGCTCTTTAATTGCACCAAGTCATGAGTGTTAGCCGGCTTGGGTGGCCGAGCGGTTCTAGGCGCTATAGTCTGGAACCGCGCGACCTCTACGGTCGCAGGTACGAATCCTGCCTCGGGCATGGATGTGTGTGATGCCCATAGATTAGAATAACTATAATGTTGCGAGGAAAGCAAACTTAAGACTGCGATTTACAGCCAGAACACTTAGAAAATGCAGCATGTGTACCACGCTTGTCCGCCCTCTTCTGGATTATTGCTGGACGGTGTTGGACCCGCATTAGATGGGACTGACGGAGGACATCAAAAAGTTCAAAGAAGGGCTGCTCGTTTGGTACCATAGCGAAATAGGAGAGAGAATGCCAAAGAAATAATATGTCAATTGGGGTGGCAATCATTGAAACAACGGCGTTTTTCGTAGTGAAATTTTCAATGACCGACTTTCTCTTCCGCTTGCGAAAATATTCTGTTGTCGCCCACCTACATAGGAAGAAACGATCATTATGATACGATAAGAGAAATCAGAGCTCGCGCAGAAAAATTCAAGTGTCCTTCTTTCTAGCGCGCTGTTGTAGAGTAGAACCCTCTGCCAGGCACTTCACTGTGAATTACAGAGTAATCACATAGGTGCACATGTAATTTGTGCCTCGGACCATTTGCAAGCGGAACAGGAAAGTAACGACTAGCCACGTATCAAATGCGGAGTATGCATGTAAGTCTACATCTACATCTACATACATGGATACTCCGCAAATCACACCTAAGTGCCTGACAGGGTGCGAAACAAGCCTAACAGGGTTCATCGAACCACCTTCACAATTCTCTATTATTCCAATCTCGGACAGCTCGCGGGAAGAAGGGACACCTATACCTCTCCGTACGAACTCTGATATCCCTTATTTTACCATGGTGATCGTTTCTCCCTATGTAGCTCGGTGTCAACAAAATAATTTTGCATCCGGAGGAGAAAGTTGGTGATAGAAATTTTGTGAAAAGATTCCTCCGCAAGGAGAAAAGCCTTTGTTGTAATGCTGTCCATCCCACATCCTATATCATTTCAGTGACACTCTCTCCCCTATTTCACTATAATAGAAAACGTGCTGCCTTTCTTTGAACTTTTCGATGTACTCCGTCAACCAAATTGTTCAAATGGCTTTGAGCACTATGGGACTTAACTTCTGAGGTCATCAGTCCCCTAGAACTTAGAACTACTTAAACCTAACTGACCTAAGGACACCACACACATCCATACCCGAGGCAGGATAAGAACCTGCGACCGTAGCGGGCGAGCGGTTCCAGACTGTAGCGTCTAGAACCCCTCGGCCATACCAGCCGGCACTCCGTCAACCCTATCTGGTAAGGATCCCACACCTTGCAGCAGTATTCTAGACGAGGACGGAAAAGCATAGTATAGGCAGTCTCCTTAGTATGTCTGTTTACATTTTCTAAGTGTCCTGCCAATAAAACGGAGTCTTTGGTTAGCCTTCCACCCAACATTTTCTATGTGTTCCCTCCAATTTAAGTTGTTCGTGATTGTACTTACTAGGTATTTAGTTGAATTTACGGCCTTTAGATTTAACTGATTTGTCATGTAACCGAAGTTTAACGGATTCCTTTCAGCACTCGTGTGGATGATCTCACACGTTTCGTTATTTAGGGTCAACTGCCAATTTTCGCACCATAGACATATCTTTTCTAAATCATTTTGCAATTCGTTTTGATTTTATGATGACTGTACTAGTCGGTCAACAACAGCGGCCGGCCAGAGTGGCCGAGCGGTTCTAAGCGCTACAGTCTGGAACCGCGCAACCGCTACGGTCGCAGGTTCGAATCCTGCCTCGGGCATGGATGTGTGTGATGTCCTTAGGTTAGTTAGGCTTAAGTAGTTCTAAGTTCTAGGGGACTGATGACCTCAGAAGTTAAGTCCCATAGTGCTCAGAGCCATTTGAACCAAACAGCAGCGTTATCTCCAAACAACCTAAGACGGCTGCTCAGATTGTCTCCTAAATCGTTTATATAGATATGGAACAGCAAAGGGCCTATAACACTACCTTGGGGAACGCAAGAAATCGCTTCTGTTTTACTCGATAACTTTCCGTCAATTACTACGAACTTTGACCTCTCTGGAAATCACAAATCCAGTCACATAACTAAGACGATATTCCATAAGCACGCAATTTCATTACTAGCCGCTTGTGTGGTACAGTGTCAAAAGCCTTCCGGAAATCCAGAAATACGGAATCTATCTGAAATCCCTTGTCAACAGCACTCAACACTTCGTGCGAATAAAGAGCTAGTTGTATTTCACAAGAACGATGTTTTCTAAATCCGTGTTGACTGTGTGTCAATAGTCCGTTTTCTTCGAGGTAATTCATGATGCTCGAACACACACACTGTTGCATATCGACATTAATGATATGGGCCTGTAATTTAGTGGATTACTCCTACCATCTTTCTTGAATATTAGTGTGACCTGTGTAGCTGTCCAGTCTTTGGGTAGGGATCTTTCGTCGAGCGACCGATTGTATATGATTGTTAAGTATGGAGCTAATGCATCAGCATACTCCGAAAGGAACCTAACTGCTATACAGTCTGGACCACAAGACTTGCTTTTATTAAGTGACTTAAGTTGCTTCACTACTCTGAGGATATTTACTTCTACGTTACTCATGTTGGCAGCTGTTCTCGATTCGAATTCTGGAATATTTACTTCGTCTTCTTTTGTGAAGGCATTTCGGAAGGTTGTGTTTAGTAACTCTGCCTTGGCAGCACTCTCTGCGATAGTATCTCCATTGCTATCGCGCAGAGAAGGCATTGTGTATTGCCGCTAGCATACTTCACATACGACCCGAATCTCTTTGGATTTTCTGCCAGGCTTCGAGAGAAAGCTTCGTTGTGGAAACTATTATAAGCATATAGCATTGAAGTCCGCGCTAAATTTCGAGCTTCTGTAGAATATCGCCAATCTTGGGGATTTTGAGTCTATTTCAATTTGGTATGTTTGTTTCGTTATTTTTGCAACAGTGTTCTGACCCCTTTTGTTTACCAAGGAGAATCAGATCCGTCGTTTGTTAACTTATTTGCTAGATGTAGATTATGTTGGTACAAATCAGATAAAGACCCGCCACCTTGAATTACGCTCCAGTCCATAAGCCAGAAAGCCACAGGAGATACAAGAAGTAGGTGCAAACGCAGTACTTTCGTTCCCGCCTACGAGTAACGGATGGACTCTTATTTCTGACCATAAGGACAGCTACTAGAATCCGTTCCTCGTTTTCCTTTTTAAGGGTACGCAATAGGCAAACATAACTTTCCCTCTCGCGTTTGCCTCTGCCGTCTGCCTCGTGCGACAGAGAAAGAACATCGCCGAGGAGAGCGACAGCGGAGTAGAGCACACCTGGAAAAATACGGACAAGACACACACACACACACACACACACACACACACACACACAGGGGGACGGCGGACGTAGTTTCAGAGGCGAGATGAAAAGTGGACGGGGGCCGACGGCGCGGCACGTGTGTTCGCGGCACAATGCTCTGGCGCCCTGTGGTTCCGCCCCACAGCGGGGGGAGAGCCGGCTAAAATACGACACACTCAGCGGCGGCGCGGTTTTACGCGGGAAACCCGTTAGCTCCGTCATAAAGCTGCACAGTTTCCCGCCGCCACCCACTGGCTCCAGCATTAACGGTCATCCCTTTGCCTCCTTCCCTCTCCCACCCCACACGTACAGCCTCCCTCCACACAGCTTCTAATTTACCCAAAGATCGCCGGAAAACGCGAACTGCACTCAGAAAACACCAAATTAAAAGCAGTGTAAGATCCGTGTTAAGATACAAACTCAGAGAACGACAGTAGCTCTTCTAGTGGCCTGGCAGTGAACTTCGAATATAGGAAAATATTGCGCGGAAATCTGTATTCTTGCTTTGCGAAATACAAGTGTTTGATGATAAAATTCTTAATTTATTCTTTATGGTTCTGTCTCGTAGCCTGGTAGTAAAGCGTTCAATTGGAAACGTTTTTGTGACCTTATAAAATGATATACTGGGTCGTTATACTACTGGCCATTAAAACTGCTGCACCACGAAGATGACGTGCTACAGACGCGAAATTTAACCGACAAGAAGAAGATGCTGTGATATGCAAATGATTAGCTTTTCAGAGCATTCACACAAGGTTGGCGCCGGTGGCGACACCTACAACGTGCTGACATGAGGAAAGTTTCCAACCGACTTCTCAGACACAAACAGCAGTTGACCGGCGTTTCCTGGTGAAACGTTGTTGTGATGCCCCGTGTAAGGAGGAGAAATGCGTACCATCACGTTTCCGACTTTGATAAAGGTCGGATTGCAGCCTATCGCGATTGCGGTGTATCGCACCGCGACATTCCTGCTCGCGCTGGTCGAGATCCAATGACTGTTAGCAGAATATGGAATCGCTAGCTTCAGGAGGGTAATATGGAACGCCGTGCTGGATGCCATCGGCCTCATATCACTAGCAGTCGAGATGACAGGCATGCAATCCGCATGGGTGTAACGGATCGTGCAGCCACGTCTCGATCCCTGAGTCAACAGATGGGGACGTTTGCATCTGCACGAACAGTTCGACGACGTTTGCAGCAGCATGGACTATCAGCTCGGAGACCATGGCTGCGGTTACCCTTGACGCTGCATCACAGACAGGAGCGCCTGCGATGGTGTACTCAACGACGAACCTGGATGCACGAATGGCAAAACGTCATTTTTTCGGATGAATCCAGGATCCGTTTACAGCATCATGATGGTCGCATCCGTGTTTGGCGTCGTCGTGGTGAACGCACATTGGAAGCGCGTATTCGTCATCGCCATACTGGCGTATCACACGGCGTGATGGTATGGGGTGCCATTGGTTACACGTCTCGCTCTCCTCTTGTTCGCATTGACGGCACTTTGAACAGTGCACGGTACATTTCAGATGTGTTACGACCCGTGGCTCTACCCTTCATTCGATCCCTGCGAAACCCTACATTTCAGTAGGATAATGCACGACCGAATGTTGCACGCCGTGTACGGGCCTTTCTGGATACAAAAAACATTCGACTGCTGCCCTGGCCAGCACATTCTCCAGATCTCTCACCAATTGAAAACGTCTGGTCAATGGTGGCCGAGCAACTGGTTCGTCACAATACGCCAGTCACTACTCTTGATGAACTGTGGCATCGTGTTGAAGCTGCATGGGCAGCTGTACCGGTACACGCCATCCAAGCTTTGTTTGACTCAATGCCCAGGCGTATCAAGGCCGTTATTACGGCCAGAGGAGGATCTATGCACCCAAATTGCGTGAAAATGTAATCACATGTCAGTTTTAGTATAATATATTTGTCCTATGAATACCCGTTTATCATCTGCATCTCTTGTCGGTGTAGCAATTTTAATGGCCAGTAGTGTATTTAAACTTTCCCTATTTAACACGTTATAACTCGGAAACTAATTACTGTACGAGTACCAAACTTGGTAGCATTAATGTCCAGAGTGTGGGGTCCACGATTTCGATGTGTCACAGCGCCACCGTCCATTTTCAGTTATGGTCACCAGGTTCCTTGATCAGTCATCGTAATTTATAGTCTCACACATCTGACGAGTCGCAGTGCACTTGTTGACGAGTCAACCTGAGCTTGGATAAACGGATTAGGGCATTATCGGCGAAACTCTAATATCAAACCAACTGCAATGCTGCATGATGAAGTTCGAATCAACTGGAGAACTGGGCGTCGCTCCGGCAAGAGGCCGACGGCCGGTTGCACCACTTGTGGTTGCTAAAATCGCTGTTGCTATGGCAGACAATGCTGATCGCAATTCGCGATTGTCAGGCAGTGCGCGTGTTGTGTCACGACAGTTGAACATCCCTGTGGTTCACTGTACGGAAGGTGCTTCGAACCATCCTCAAATGGTATCCGTACAAAATCGACATTGTACAGCAGCTTGCCGCACAGGACGTAGAACGACGTGTTGACTTCGCTCTCCACTTTCTCGCAAGAATTGAAGTTGACGAGGACTGCCCTGGACCGTCTATGGACAGACGAAACAGTTTTCAAGCAAGATGGGGTCCCATCGCACATCGCTCGTGACGTTCACCTCCTTCTCCAAAAAAACATTTACGAACGATCGAATTATCAATCGATAGTTTCCAAATGCTTGGCCGGCACTATCACCTAATCTCATACTTTGTGATATCTGGTTGTGGGGCTACCTGAAGGACAGAATTTACCAGGGGAATATCCACACATGTGCTGATTTGAAGCGCAGCACATCAAGAGAGGTAGCCAGCATGCTAAGGACATGCTCCGTTCTGCTGTGCAGAATGGAATCCTGCGCTTTCAGACTCATCTGGACACTGATGGGCGCCATATTGAGCCCCTTTTGTAGCAGTAATGGTGCCGGTATGTAATGGTATGATGTACCGTAGCACCACATTAGAAGTGTTTCAATTGAACTGATTCTGCATTATTTCTCTTCCCCCATGTCCTTGACATTAATGATACCACCTTTGGTACTCGTGTGGTGATTGGTTTCCGTGCAGATATGTAGACATGAAAAGTAAAGGTGTAGAATGTTAATAACATTTGTTTTATTTAAAAAGATTTAAGAGTTTTCTCATAAAAAATTCGGACGCATTAGTTTTCAGCACACCCTTGTACATTGCTCGTATTCCGCTTTATTTTTGTTCGCATCTGTTTTTCGCACTTTCTTGAATTTAAAGGAGAATTCTGAAATTTTCATCGGAGAGCATGATTTAGTAGACTGATTTCTGTTAAAATGTATTGTTTGTTGTATCTGTTAATGACATGTCAACACATTTGAGCAGCTACTGTTGTATTTTTTGCATCTGCAAGGAAGAATGCTCTAGTCACTGAAACTGCAGAGCATACGCATCTTCAATTACGTCTACATGCATACGCTGCGGATATCTGTGAAATGCACGGTGATCATAAGTAAAT
The DNA here is from genome assembly GCF_023864345.2 of Schistocerca serialis cubense. NCBI lineage: Eukaryota > Metazoa > Arthropoda > Insecta > Orthoptera > Acrididae > Schistocerca > Schistocerca serialis. The sequence goes on along the minus strand of NC_064639.1, from coordinate 219,167,057 downwards.
ATATCCAAGGGATACATTTGGTTTTGATTGGCTTTAGATCTGTTGTAGTGTAGAGTAAAATAAGAGACACTTTTTTATACGAGCCCATATGGCTGTCAAGGTAGTTAAACACGCCCCTTAAAAAAATTATTTAATATTTCTGAATGAAAACCGCCGGAACGGTAACAGACGCAAAACAATACTTGAAATAAAAATTCTATAGGTTTTAATGTGTGTTTCAGCGGTGCATCCAGATTCGCCCAAAAAGTAATTTTTTTCGAAATCCCTGTGCGTGTTGCACAGAATCAAAGCGCATTCAGCATTTTTTTGACCCAAACATTTACAATTACTCATTATTGTATAGATTTACAATAACGTTACAACAATAACGTACAAACAATTTCAAATATAAAATAATTAAATCTGTTGCAACTTGAAAACAAAAAAGTCAAATGTGAAAAGATAACACAGATACAACACAAGATTAAAAAATAAATAAAATTAAAAGAATATACACAGAATACATAGTTAGAACATATTTATCTGGGAAATATTTATTGAACAACCCAACATGAAAACTGACATTGAAGCGGATATATACTAGGCGCTTGTACAGCGATATGAGGATAGTTCTAGCTTATTTCAGTGCGTCTTTGGAACTGAATTTCGCATTAACGATGCTACACGTTTTGCTATTCGTCAGATGTTAAAATGAAAACAAAATAGTGGAAGGGGGGAGGGGGCGAAGGAAATTTCGAAAGAAATAGCTTTTTCGGCAAATCAGGGTGCATCGTTATAACGTACATTAAAAAAGAATTTTCATCTGAAGCGTTGTTTTGTGCATCTTACCGTTTCAATAGTATTCATTCAGAAAGATTAAACTCAGTTTTTTACAAGCGGTTCTTTCATTCGCTTAACGGCTGTATGAGCACGTATAAAAAATATATGTCACTTATTTTGCCCTACACTACAACATATTCAAAACCGATCAAAACTGAAGTGTATCCTTTGAGAAGGTTTACTTTGTCGGTGTCAAGAAGCAAGTCATTCCGATGGATGATTAGAAGTAAGATGTAATGATTAGAAGTAAGATGTAATAAAGTTGAATACGAATTCTATGAACAGCTGCTAATATGGAGTTATTCATTAAATGCAACAAACTACGGAAAAAGAAACGCAAATAGCATATAATATAGAATAAAAACAACATACTTACAATGCACTTAAATTGAGTGCTCCACACACGGATACTTAAGTAGTAACAAATGTATCTAAGCCGTACAACTGCACGCGACGAAGCAAGGGATCATTTACTCCGGACTATATTACGGAGCCGGCCACGGTGGCCGAGCGTTTCTAGGCTAATCTGGAACCGCGCGACCGCTACGGACGCAGGTTCGAATCCTGCCTCGGGCATGGATGTGTGTGATGTCAGGTTAGTTAGGTTTAAGTAGTTCTAAGTTCTCGGGGACTGATGACCTCAGAAGTTAAGTCCCATAGTGCTCAGAGCCATTATATTACGGATGCGAGCAGAAATGAAGCAGAATACGAGCAAAATATTTACAATGCAATACAGAGTGCAATACACACAAGAAGCTATAATCAGAATCACAATACGATGAAACAAAAACGAATATGGACGACTTTAGATCACCTAGTAATAAAACGAGATAAAGGATTGATAAACTTGCAGCGCTCCATGTGGCCTGGCAGTAAACCGAGGTCGTGTCCCTACATGAGTTTCATCCCTGCTGGCCATTAAAATTTTTAACGGCGCGAATGTGGCTTGCTGCATACGTCGTGTACTACATACTTTGATATTCACATGATTAGGATTTCAGCGCAGTCGCAAAAGCTGTTAGACGTAAAGTCGTCTACATTGAAAGAGTACAGTGCCGCCCGACATTGAAAATAGGTACAACATTCTTCATTATTCGTGTCAGAACAACATATTTTTTGTAATAATAACTCAATTTCACTTAATACACCGAAGCCGGATACCAGTGTAGGAAACAATGATAATTTATTTATGTAATTGATCACATGAGCACTCCCACAAAATAAATCCCTACATCCAATTTGGTGAGATCTGCGAAATGAATGAATGTATGGCCGTCTGCTAACCGCAGATAGTGAATGTTCAATATATGATCATCTTTGAGACGGTCCTTTGGTCACCTTTGGTAGAACCAAGGAGTTGAAATTTACCTGAGCTTTGAGCGCCTGAAATGTGGCTAACCAATGGGTAGCATGGTCTTCCCCCACCTCGACGGAGGTGCGAGATGACCTGAAGAACGGCCATGTTTTCAGCATTCTGGCGCTGGATCTTGTGTTGGTTACACCTGTCTTAGGTGTGCTCCGTAAAAACAAAAGGGTGGATAGAATGGTATGCATGTGGAATACTTAAGAGTAGTTTGGAATAATAATTTCTCTATTTCAGGAACTTTTGTGGGGAGAATTAAATGTCAGGCAGGTAATATTAAGGGGATCGTAGTAATCTTCGGAAGTGACCAACGGTCACAATGAAACCATGTGTAGCAATAAGTTGAAATACTTCCGAGTGCTTAAGTTAAGCTGGATTACTGGAGTGTGTACTGTAAGTTGGAAATATTTAAGAAATGGCGTGTGCAGGACTTGAAATTAGAGACGAGTACTTCCACGTGGTGAGTACTGTGTGAGTCTCAATCTGTGTGTGAGACAAAGGATAAAGAGAAGTACTCGTCCATGGTATCAGTTGAGAACTCGCGTGTGTAATGAATATGTTCTTAATATTACTTTGCGTGTTATGTTTCCGTGTGATGCTTGATTCAAACTTTAATACTCTGAGAGTGAAGCAAGGTGAGTCAGCCGTCTATCCAGCAACGCCACTTGGCTTGCATTGCACAGGAAGACGTGCATATATCCTCCAGAGTACATAGTAGGAAAGAAAAGCTACGAAGTTGGGCAGTGTCGTGTGAAACTGGGATGAATACTAATTGAAGTGGGAAAGCTGAAAGTGATGTAATTATAACGTTGTGACTATTCCTTGTGTTGTATTCCATGTTGTCAGTGTGGTGTATTGCATGTAATTGCCGGCCGCAGTCGCCGAGCGGTTCTAGGCGCTACAGTCTGGAACCGCGCGACCGCTACGGTCGCAGGTTCGAATCCTGCCTCGGGCATGGATGTGTGTGATGTCCTTAGGTTAGTTAGGTTTAAGTAGTTCTAAGTTCTATGGCATTAATGACCTTAATGACCTTAGCAGTTAAGTTCCATAGTGCTCAGAGCCATTTGAACCATGTAATTTAAGTGTGTATGGTTTGCATGGAAGAGTAGCAAGATAGCTTCAGGGGAGTGGGTTATGCATGTTCCTTTTTGTACCCCTCGGTCTGGAGGAAATTTTCGTGATGATGGGTGTGAGAGTCGCAGTGTGAGATATAGCAAAAGATCCATCATCCTATCCAGAAAGTGCACTGTAGCGTTAAATAATTACGAGACCATAAGATAGAGAATCACCAATGTAAAGCCATGCCCACTGGGCGGAATTTCTCATGTGTTATTGTTGTAGGTTATAGAATTTGTGTGTTTAGGTTATAGAATTTACCGGAATAAATAAGACAGTGAAAAGTAAAAGATTGGTGGCCTTTTCCATCGAATAGTATGTTATCATGATACCCAGAATTTATAATGTGTGCGCCATTCATATTCAGTGCGATGGCCAAGTGTTGAACAAAGCCGTTGGGTAAGAAAGAAATGTGGTATTGCCAGTGCATAGTGAACAGTCAGAGTTGTGTAAAGTACTGATAGTCAGAAGTGCGTTATCCGTTGCGTAATATTCAAACAGGAGAATAATTTGTAACTTAATTGTGAGTACTAGAGCTCATGTTACTTTATAAATAAGAATGAATGCACTCGCTTGGCAGACCACTCATTTGCAGGCCTGACTGCTTGATGCCACAGTATGAGCAAGGCATGTGGATGCCTCTCAACACCTATGAGGTCTGTTCAAAAAATTCCGAGACTTCGTTTACGAAACTTTTCTACGGTTACCTTTTGTTTATTGTGCATGGTCTCCTTTGAAATACTCTCCTCCACAATTGATCGCCCCCTCCCCGCGCTGTTTCCATTTCTTGCTGAATCGCGCGAAGCGCCGTCTGCGAATTTTCTTTTATCTCGTCTATCGTTCCAGATCTTCATCCTTTCAACGGGATTTTCGACTCTGGAAATAAAAAAAGCCGACAGGGGCTAGATCTGGAGAGTAAGGAAGACGAGGCAGCACAGTGATTTCGTTTTTTGTGCTCTTCATAGATTGCGAGACAAAACTCTTCCTGGTCTTGATTATTGAGCCGTGGGACGAACCTGACGGCAACATGATGCATTCCAAGATGCTGTATCAGGATTTCGTGACAGAATCCAACTAAAATGTTACGTTCTTCTGCAGTCTCTTGGACAGTCAGTCTTCGATCGACACGAACAATTTCGTTGGCGATCCTGACATGAGCGTCGTCGGTAGACGTCGAATGGCATCCTGAACGAGGGTGAACTTTAAGTTCCATCCAGCCATTTTCAAACCGCGTGAACCACTAGTAACACCGAATGCGGCTTAAGCACTCATTACCGTAGGCTTCCTGCATCATTTGGTGTGCTTCTTGAGTTTCAGGCAAAATTAATGCAGACGCGTTGCTCCTCTAACTCTGCCATCTCGAAATTCACAAACTGTGCGACACAACGTTCTACTCAAAACATCACTGGACAGTAACTAACAGACATACAACAATGAAACTTCCGGCAGTTACACAGTAGACACAGACGTGTACAAGGACGCTAATCGCGCTTCGCTCCAAAACACCACTGGCGCGAAATTACGAGTATTCTGGAATATTTTGAACAGACCTCCTATATTACAAGACGCCTGAAACTAGCACCTGTTCATCCAGTCCGAGGTCCATATTGAGCATTATGGCTAACAGATGGGAAAAAGCCTGTTACATGGTATCCAGCATTTAACGGGTCTCTCATATGATACTCATTTACTACTTCCTCGCCTAGGGCATTAATATTAAGCTTTATCAGCGTTTCCATCAGGATTGGAGATATAGCAGACTCTGTCTCATCCCTTAGCCATAATACTAAATATGGACCTCGAATTCAGCCCAGATACTTGACTTTCGTTATTGTTAATTGCTTAAATGCCCCCACTTACTGTAGTTCTCGACGCACAGCACCGATTACAGACATCCTCTACGCGCAGTATGACCTTTCCACGTATGTCGTATGACGATCATTTATACCTTTAGTTTTATCGTAGCCGTCTACGTTACTTTTTATAGTACACAGGTTTTTCGAAAATTCCCGTTAACAGTTTTAGGACTTGTAAAGGGGAGTGAGTACATAATACGAGTACACTACTGGCCATTAAAATTGCTACACCACGAAGATGACGTGCTACAGACGCGAAATTTAACCGACAGGAAGAAGATGCTGTGATATGCAAATGATTAGCTTTACAGAGCATTCATAAAGTTTGCCGCCGGTGGCGACACCTACAACGTGCTGACATGAGGAAAGTTTCCAACCGATTTCTCATACACAAACATCAGTTGACCGGCGTTGCCTGGACAACGTTGTTGTGATGCGTCGTGTAAGGAGGAGAAATGCGTACCATCTCGCTTCTGACTTCGGATTGTAGCCTATCGTGAATGCGGTTTATCGTATCGCGGCATTGCTGCTCGCGTTGGTCGAGATCCAATGACTGGGTTCAGGAGGGTAATACGGAACGCCATGCTGGATCCCAACGGTCTCACTAGCAGTCGAGATGACAGGCATCTTATCCGCATGGCTGTAACGGATCGTGCAGCCACGTCTCCATCCCTGAGTCAACAGATGGGGACGTTTGCAAGACAACAAACATATGCACGAACAGTTCGACGACGTTTGCAGCAGCTTGGACTATCAGCTCAGAGACCATGGCTGCGGTTACCCTTGACGCTGCATCACAGACAGGAGCGCCTGCGATGGTGTACTCAACGACGAACCTGGGTGCACAAATGGCAAAACGTCATTTTTTCGGATGAATCCAGATTCTGTTTACAGCATCATGATGGTCGCATCCGTGTTTGGCGACATCGCGGTAAACGCACATTGGAAGTGTGTATTTGTCATCGCCATACTGGCGTATCACCCGGCGTGATGGTATGAGATACCATTGGTTACACGTCTCGGTCATCTCTTGTTCGCATTGACGGCACTTTGAACAGTGGACGTTACATTTCAGATGTGTTACGACCCGTGGCTCTACCCTTCATTCGATCCCTGCGAAACCCTACATTTCAGTAGGATAATGCACGACCGAAAGTTGCACGCCGTGTACGGGCCTTTCTGGATACAAAAAATGTTCGACTGCTGCCCTGCCCAGCACATTCTCCAGATCTCTCACCAATTGAAAACGTCTGGTCAATGGTGGCCGGGAAACTGGCTCGTCACAATACGCCAGTCACTACTCTTGATGAACTGTGGTATCGTGTTGAAGTTGCATTGGCAGCTGTACCTGTACATGCCATCCAAGTTCTGTTTGCTCAATGGCCAGGCGTATGAAGGCCGTTATTACGGCCAGATGTGGTTGCTCTGGGTACTGACTTCACAGAATCTATGCACCCATATTGCGTGAAAATGTAATCACATGTCAGTTCTAGTATAACATATTTGTCCAATGAATACCCGTTTATCATCTGCATTTCTTCTTGGTATAGCAATTTTAATGGCCAGTAGAGTATTTTGAGTAGGGACCCACGTCCGGAAACCTACGGCTTCTGTTCTATGACGCTTTCAATGCGGATGCGTAGTGCGAAAGAGAAGCGTCTGAGAGCTACTTTTCCTGGTATGCAACTGGGTAGACAGGATGGCGTGTACACGTCAGACGGCCAGCAGATGTCACGTAACGTCCGCCTTGCTGCTGGACGATCATGTGATTGGGCCGTATCTCCTTCCACTCAAGCTAACTGGTCCTGCATCCTTGATTTTCCTACATAACCTATTGGACCAGTTCTTGGAAACAGTGCCTCTGAATATCAGACAGGAAATAAGGTTTCAACACTTCTCGCGTGCGGTTCGAAGACATCTCAATAGACGATATTGTGAAAGATGGGTAGGCCGTGGTAGTCCAGCCGCGTGGCCGCCGCGATCGCATGTTTAACTCCTATGGACTACTTCTTGTGGCTTGATGCAACAAGGTTGAGTTACGAGACTCCTGAAGAGACACAGAAAGATATGCTGGAAAGAGTTCTGGGCACTTCACTAGAAACTGAAGGGACAACAAGTGGGGTGGAGAGTGTTTACCAGAACATGCTTCGTAGGCACAAAGTCTGTAACGACGCTGGTGGTCGCCATTTCGAGCTGCTGCTGTTATGCGTCAGTAATGTTCTGTATGTACAGTATAGTGTGGCCTTTTATCTCCTGAAATAAAATAAACACGTAATATTTAAGGGTTAACAAAAACAAATGTGCGTAAGTGATACATAGATGTTTCGTTATGTTTCCTTTGGAACTGTTACCTAGTAATTGTACCGCGTCACGGATAATTCAGTTCCTCACGCAGAAGTGGATGAGTTAAACTTCTTAAGTGAAACTGTCGTAGAACGGAAATGGTACGTCTTCGGGCATGGGTTCCTATTCATAGCATTATGTACTCACCCCTCTACAAGTCCCAGAAGTTTGTAATGGGAATTTAAATCACTCTGTTGAAAGGGCCCTATAGTCCCCTTTCATTATCATTTTACTTGCTTTTCAGTGCACTTTGCATCCTACAGAACACGTCGGGTGTTTTCGTTGCTAAACTTCGTACCAGAGAAGACTGATCTATGATTTACTCTAGCCGTACCGTATTTCTTTCTACGATTGGCAAGCATCAAATGGTTGTTATGTTGGTTCTTTTCAGACTTGCAAATGCGTCTATAACGCTATTGTAAGTCTTCCATTTTTTTTATATGTAACCCAACTCACGACTATGATTCCATAAAATGTTTATCCCTTGTTCTCCTGTTCCAAAACTCTCTGGCATGCGTGAGTGGATGAATGTGAGTGTGTTTGATTTTGCTTCACGGTGCTGAAGAGAATCAGTGGTAGTCTTACGGAATGGACAACCATTGTAGTTTTCAGGTAGGCAAAGAGGTTTGTTCCCTTTTGTGTGAAAGTTACCGGTGTCAGGTTTGTGGCGGAAGCCTCGTCTCTGAGCTTTCCTGGCCACGGAGTCGTGTGAGGGAAGTTTAGTGTGAGATAGGCAGTCTGCTTCCAGCTCTCCGAGGGTCTACAGCTGAGGTCTCTTCGTAGAACTATGAGTCGATTTAACCGCGCAGGACGTTGTCTCATAGCGAGAGGGGAGCTTTTAGTTTTTAACCTCGCGTTTTGTTTTATAAAGATTGTTTTGCTGCGGCCTCGCGTTTTGTTTTATAAAGATTGTTTTCCTGGGCCCCAACAAGGAATGCAAGGCTTTTGCAGACTTTCAGTTTAACTCCTAATGCAAACTTCGGTGCGTAAGAAAAACGTAGCACAGAGGTGTTGCATATGTTGAAGCGATCCGACGTAGGAAGTGCGTCCTTAGTTCAGTGTGAATGTTTTTGTGCCTGCGATTGCGTGTGTACACATTCTAATAATTTCCGAATCTTGATAATTTTTGCCTCTTTGGGAATTTTCTTTGTTCATTACTATATGTCTGATGGGAACCATCCACGTGGACTAATTATAGAGTTTGTTGGCCCTCTGCCATTATCCATTGTCCATTCATATATGTCCTCTATAAAATGTTAATTGTTCGCAGGTGCGTGGTTTAATGTAGCTAAAATTTGGGCACAGTACGTAGAAATTGTGTTTCCGCGTACCACGTGGCCACACGAGTTAACTGTGAGCCTAACTTTCCCGTGGCCCATTGTTTCTGTCCAACCGTTTACTTATTGCTCTGACTTTGGAATGTTAAATATATCCTGTCCGGATTATACAGTTGTATTTGCGGTTTGTGATTTCATGTTAAGTGCGTAAGCATGTCTATGCGTCCCTCGATGAGACTGTTTCTCCAAATCGGGGTTCAACTTTAAATGCCACCGTGATATTCAGATTTACTCTTTTATTTAATCATTTCTCAACACAGCGGAACAAACCTTCTAGCTTCGTTGCATGTTGGTGTTGCGGCCGTCCTTGCTGTTCTTTCAGTGAATGTGGGTCTGAATGCGAGTATTAAACCTTTCCCGTCCCCCTCTAATTACGACCGCGATTGTAAATTAAGAGATTCTGTTGTGAATTGTATAGCGTTTCGCAAGCAATAGTACACAGTTAGCAGGAAACAGCAGTTATACAGCTGACTTAAATCAATGTCTTCAGAAATAAGTAACTTTGTATCAAGTCTTATCCAGTTTACTGATGTTACGTCTCCTTTACCTTGTAGTTTCCTTGTTAGCCCATCCATAGCGTTTCCATGCGCACGGGTCCAATAATTATTGTTCCCTTTTTATTTAAAACAAATTCTGTAGAATAGATCTTGTTTTCAGGAATGTTGCCGCAAGCTGCTCTTATTCACAGTGTTCACACACTTTATACTTCATTGCAATATTTGATTCATGTGAACAACCGCTGGATCATATTAATAATTACATCCGATTTTTTAATGAGTGACACTACAATGAATTTTCTTTCATGAGTTTTTTTTCTTATAACTAAATTAATTAAACTTCCTGTTTGTCGAGTGGCTAGAGTTGGTGTCGACTCAATCTTTTACTTTGATTTTAATGTCAGCTAGCATTTCCATTGGCATGTGGCTTTTTTAACCATCTGGATATAGCTCAGGGCTCCACTCATCCCATAAACGATACATAAGTGTACGTCACTTACACTGCAATAGACATCTCTCACCCAGTAATGCTTGCATCTGGATTAGATGACTTCTGAAGTAACTTCAACCTCGCATGTTTTTCCGTAGCTCCAACCCCTCCCCCTTTCATTGGTGCTACTTTCGCGGGTCCTCTCCAAGTCTCGCCTGTTTAGCATTCGCTCTCCCACTAGCACAATTTTCTTTTCACGTCCCGTTGCTTTGTTAATTAAAGATATTTTTTATTTTTTGATTATTATTTTTTTTCTCACTGTCAATAAGCACCTAATATGTAATTACTGCTAGTAATTTTACAATGATGAGCCAGAACAGTATAACCACCTACCTAATAGTCGGTATGTCCATCTTTGGCATGGATAACAATGGCCACGCGTAGTAGCATGGAAGCAATGAGGCCTTGGTAGGCCGCTGGAGGAAGTTAGCATCACATCTGCACACGCAAGTCACCCAATTCCCGTAAATTCCGGGGAAAACGGCGACGAGCTCTGACGCCACGTTCAGTCACATCCCAGAAGTGCTCGATCGGTTTCGGATCTGGCGAATTAGGGTGAAGGGGGAGGGGAGGGGGGGCAGCACATCAATTGGCACTCCCCATGACGTCTGGACGTCGTTTCGCCTCGGTTTCGCAACTCATTGAACACACTACGCCACTCCTCGAACACCCGACAGGTCATGCAATTTCCGAAATGCTCGTCCCGAGCCTCCGGGTCATTACAATCTGCCCTCGCTCAAACTCTGATAGGTCGCGCGCCTTCACCATTCTACGCACACACGGCAGCACGCCCACTGATACTACATGCTCCGTGAGTGAGTCTGACTAGCAGCCATTCCTCTCGAAATGACGCTGCTATCGCCTGGACAGTTTTATATCGGCAGTCGAGTGATGGTCGCTATGATCCGGCTGATCAGTTTTTTGTACGGTCAGGTGGCATTCCTAATTGTGATATCGGGCATTTTGAAAAATTCACCTTGATTTCTGGCGCAATGCTATTCACTGCTTGTAGCCACAAAATGTGGTCCTTTAGCTTGTACTACATGCGCAATCCAGCGGAGAAACAAGTAACTTTATAACGGATCTGCCGCCTCCCTGTTAACATTCTGCCTGCAGCGTAGTGCTGAGCGGCAAGCTGGAGAGAGTTATGGTCGCCACAGGTATTTATGGATGGCACGAGGATTTTATCAACTGCGTGCATTTTATCAACTGGGTTTTTATCAAGATATGTGCACTTGTCGAGAGCCTTTTGTGCTTTGACTTTATGTAACACAACAGGGGAATTCGATAACGTACGTGGAATTCTGTATTTTATATAGTCGATGAAATTAACTGTACTCTTCTTCTCCCCCTCCCCTCATTACCTTCACCTTTTCTCCTTAGATTAGATGATGACAACATAAGGGCGTTGAAACCTGTCAACCTGGAACAATAGAACTGTCTACACTGCGATCGCAGTGTACGAAGTGAGTTCTTCATTTCTGATTATCTAATATTCTCAGCAGCCTACATGAATTAATAGATAAAGTTTTTCCGTATATTGTTCAAAATTAGCCAAATTGGTTATTCGAAGGAACCATTTTAGCGGTAATAAATGAAGTAGTTTACGACGTTAATTTAAAAAATCGAAACAAGAAATCGCCGTGATCACTTATCAAACAATATAATTGAAGCAAAAATAATATCAGGAAACGCTAAAGGAAAAAGAATTATTCCGAAGACTCCGCTCATATCTACCGAACTGCCGTTTCAGTTCAAAAGTATGCAATTTCCAGTAAGACTGGCATTTAGTATCCTTATAAATTAGGGTGCCCCAAACTTTATTCTGTGGTAAGTGAGCAACTGCTCTGAAAAACATCAATAACGTGGTTTTTTTTTCAGCATTCTGCAGATGCTAATTTTTTTAAAATTTTATTTCGTGTTATTTATGATTTAAAACGGAAGTAATCATTGAACAAAACAAGTTTATCTCATTTTTTAAACTTTCATTGACGCTCAAAACAAAGTGTGTTCCGATTTTCTCTGCCTCGTGATGACTGGGTGTTGTGTGATGTCCTTAGGTTAGTTAGGTTTAAGTAGTTCTAAGTTCTAGGGGACTGATGACCATAGATATTAAGTCCCATAGTGCTCAGAGCCATTTGAACCAAAGTGTGTTCCGTCAGAGGAGACATCTGGGAAGCTCTGTTATAAATAAGACACAAAGACAAACGTTAAGATGATGTGCAATTAATCTGGAAGAATCATACGTTTCTCACTGTCATGTAACTAGCTCTAGGAACAGGAAACCCAAAGAATTTATGGATCTGTTCACCAAATAACAGGACGACAAATATAGTTCGTAAGCGAGCATAGCGATAGCATAATTAAGTACGAAGTATATTGGAAACAATGAAAAAGCGGTTCTAGGCGCCACAATCTGGAACTGCGCGACCGCCTCCGGCATGGATGTGTGTGATGTCCTTAGGTTAGTTAGGTTTAAGTAGTTCTAAGTTCTAGGGGACTGATGACCTCATAAGTTATGTCCCGTAGTGCTCAGAGCCATTTGAACAAAGAAAAAATTATTTCACTAAATTGAGAATATGATGGTTTACTATAGGTTTATAATTACTTCTGGAGGTATGAGTGTTTAAAGTGGTCGCTATCACATTGTGGTTTTCACCACGACATCTTCCGTCTATGCTCCGCATAAATGCACATTTTAATGGAAAAAGTTCGAGATTTATCTACGATGTCGAGCTTCTATGAATGTTTCCGAATGATAACGAATGTTTTCGAATGTTCTAAAATATTTTCGAATGTTCTAAAATATTTTCGAATGTTCTAGATTTCATAATGATCTAGAAAGTCCTTGATTTTTTTAACGCGCTCGAATGTTTTTGAATGTTCCTGGAGTTCTATAAAGAACTGATTAGCAGAGTACTTTATTACACACCAGGGCACTGTTGAACACTTCAGTGGATTTAAGAGTACTGGAACGTATTTTCGAAGACTGTAGAGCAATTTTTAGCTTGGTGTACTAACATTTTTACTATTTTTGAGTGCTCGTTCTTACTCTGTTCTCGAACGCTCTCGAGTGATCTAGAATGTTCGCAGAAAACCAATGAAAATAAAAGCCATGCGAAGCGGGTCTTTTACAGCTACTGCGTAAATTAAAATTTGTAGCTGGAAAACAGTTGTGTCCATAGTGTGGGACCGCCACCGTTGGCCGTTTTCCAAGAAGTTCCCAGCACGGTACACTGGCGTCCGTCCCTTTCCATTGCCGTCCAACGAGCTGGTTAGGCAGCCCTTTTACGAGAGACAATTGAGGTTTACTCCCTTCCGTACAGTAAACTCGTTCCTCCTTTAAGAGCTTAATTACGGTGTATTATACAAAGGACGGGCAGCTTTAATAGGCTTCTCCTTCCTTCTCAAATGAAGCCTGTAATACAGTGAGCCGTTTCGCTACCCAGCACAGTTCAGAAACCTACAAGCTAGTCATCTCAGCTTGGAAATTGTCCTGCAAAAAGCTCTGGTTACATGCAAATTAGGTCAACTAAGAACGAAAAATCTCTTAGAAAATTTGTGCATACAGGAACGTACACGGCGATGAAAGTCTTCTTTGTACAAGAATTACTCTTGCAGAACACTGAGCTAACCAACTATTTATTCCTTTGGTGATTTTTTCTTTTATGGGCTAATGCAAGATCCTGTGTCAAACATTTCGTCTTCTAACACTGGAGTCATCACATTTTATGAAGACACAGATGGAATTTACAAACTTGAAGAAGATCAGCAAGCCATGTGTTTGTACATATGCGCACATGTGCATTTTGTGAGCAACGTGCACTGGCTAGACGAAGCAGGTCAATGAACATTTGAATATTATAACGTATGAGGTACTTCATTTTTAAAAACAAACTTGTACACTGTGAGCAACAGAAAACTGCTGACGGGTCCTTAAATACAGGGCAAAACAGAACTGGCACGGAAAATTGAAAGGGTCCTGTAGCCACCTTTCATTAGTCCGGTTGCCCATTTTCACTACTATTTCTCTTTCTTTTCCTTGTTTCTCTTTTCTCATAACTCTCATAGTGGTGTGATTGAATGAATGTAGTTGTGTGTAACGTTGCTAGACGGTGTAGTCTGCTGCAGAAAGTCTGCGATAGTCATACAGAATTCAGCACCAGTTGTACAGAATAGCCAACTCTGGTAGTGGTCAAGTAGGCAAAGAGGTTTCCGCTACTTGTGAGAAATCCATCTGCGTTAGGTTGGTGGCGGAAATGGCATCTTTGGGTTTTCCGGGCCCCGCGGAGCGTGGAGGACGCTGGAGATGAAAAAGGGAGTCAGTCTGCCGCCAGTACGGGAAGCGTCCACAGCTGTGCTCCAGTCGAAGAAGGGCGAGTTAGACTGACCGCATGGCGCGTTGTTACTTGGCGAGGGGTGAGCTGTTAGCTTTTGGTCTCGCTTTTCAACTCGGAAAGATTTCTTTGCCTTGTCGCAGCAAGGAATGCATAACTTTGGCGAATTTTTCTTTTAGAAAATTTCTATAGCAGACTTGGATCCGCCGGAAGAGCGCCACACAAAGGTGTCGATAAGAAGTGATCACTCGCTCCTGTATGAACGTCTGTTTGCCTTCAGCTGTGCCTGTATAAGCTTTTATTTTCCTAAATATCAATAGCTTTGCCTTCTCGTAAATTTTTCTTGCTTTATGTATCTTTCGTCCGTGGGAAGCCAACCACGTGGTTGAACATTAGAGTTTGTTGGGCTACCGGCCTCACTAACTGTCCGATCTCATGTTTGTTTTAAAGAATGTTAACTGTTCATGATTGTGTGATGTGATATTGTTGCAACTTGGCCACGATACCTAGAAATTGCGTCTCCACAAACCACGTGGGCACGCGGGTGTACTGCGAAACGTGTACCGTTTCACGAGTTATTGCGATCAGTGATCAGGCAACAGCAGTTGTATGGATGATTCACACCAAAGATTTTAGGTGTAGATTATAACGGTGTATGTTTCAATGCTTTTATTTAATGTTTTAGGAATTACTGTTATCAGGAATTGTGTACATGCCTCACATCCATATCTTAGGAATAAATGATTTTATACACAATTTTCTCTTGCATTCCTAGGTTACGTTTTTGCACCTAAGCCACTCACCTCGTAGCTTTCCCGTTAGCACATCCAACGCCTTTCCTTACGCACAGGTCCAGTGATTAGTTTCCCCTTTTATTTTAAAACAAATGCTTTAGATGAAGTCCTATTTTCAGGTGTGTTGCTGGGAGCTGATCTTCTGCACAGTGTTCATGCATGTACTATTTTATTTTAAATAGTTGATTCCCATGGACAGTGCACAGGAAATACTATTAATTACATCGCATCCCCTATGAGCGATATCACGACGTACGTATTTTTATTAGTTTTTGGTCTGTGACCAAATTAAATTATTTTCTGACTCGGCCAAACTTTTGATAAGTTGTATGGTTAGAGTCGGTGGCGACCCTAATCTTCTCACGTTAATTTCACAATCAATAAGCATTTCCATTCCCACTCTTAACGTAATAACCCGTAGAAACAGGTTAGTTACAAAATATTTCATGCAACTTAAGATAGATCACCCTCCATTTAGATTATGTAAGAGAGGTTGCCTATTTTAAAGTGCTCGAAGTATCATCCGAGCCAGTATTGTTCTTCACATTCTGTATCAGTTTGCATAAAAATGGCACATAACTTTTCTGTTCCTTTCGGCATCAGTACTTCGTTTTATTTCCAGTACATATCAACACGGCACCCTGCATAACGCTTGAAAGCTCCATCAAATTCGATTAGTGCCCCAACGAAAACTGTTCTTGTAACGTATTTTAAGTTGCCAAAATATTTTTAACATAAATTTGATACTGTCTGCGAATATTCTTCCTTTAGAAACCCCGTAATTGCCTCCCATTGCGTGGTATAAGCTTGAAATTTGGGTCGACGGTGCGTACAACCTTCCTCTGAATTGGTGCAAAAGCGTGGCTCCCAAGGTTTCGGCGACGCTACAGACAACAAGGCGTCGACACACACGGAAAATGCCATAGCGCGGAAGTTCAGGTGAGCCTTAAGGTTGGTTAATGATGTCACATTAGCAGAAAATTTCACCACAATTCTGCCAAACGCTACTGTGGATGAGTCATACGATGAGGTGGTCCTGACAGCCTCTCTTATCCACATTTAAAAGCGACATCGAGCGTTGGAATCACGCGGTTTTCTTATGGGTGGCCGAGGAACACATTTCTGACACAACACCACTCATAACCGACACAAAGAGGCCTCAGATAGTGCCATAAAGAGCGTCAATGAAACCATCCTTTTCTGGGGCGTTGAATACCGAACATTTCCCGGTTGAAAACGACAGTTAGTAGTGCTGACGAGCAACTGCAGGACGTTCTTGACAACTTGTGTCACTGCTGATATCCTCGAACATTTAAACCCTTTTTAAGGACATTGTGAGACTGCATCCCCATTAAATGTGTTCGCATCCCGTTGGAGTAGAGCGAGACCGCAATTCTTGCTCTCGTGTACGGGTTGGAAACAATAAGAATTGTTCAAAACCATTCAACGAAATTTGAACGCGCAAAGGGTACTTATGCTTTTCCAGCCCTCCTATTTTCGACCCTACTGTAGCATGATCACATGGGACTGCAGCATTAACGTTCGCATAATTAAACGGCAGAGTGTACCTATAAGGTTCCCCATTTCGACAACATCCTTGCTGCCACCCACACTTTTGTCGAGCACGTTGGAAACGTACCTTCAAAAACTTTCATACCAAACCAGTTTGACAGCTTCTCTGGCGGCTGAGGGTTAGACAACCCCTTCGATAACCCATCGGTGGGGTTTGCCTACCGTCAGGCGCTAGAGCAGCCACCAGGCTGGATTGGTGTCAAAGTTTCTGACAGCTACCTTTATAACCTACAGCTTTCGAAGTTATACATTGAATTTACTGAAAAATACATCCTCAATGTAAATACACTTCTAAATTTACATATACACACCTCAAGCCGAAATACAGTCTAAGTTGCAGGATACTTTGTAACACAGCTATCAATTCCATTTCCCTTTCCACTCGCAAATGGAGGGAGAGATAAATATCTATATGCATCAATACGAGCCCTGGTTTATGAATCTTTCTTTTTTGCCCATCATTAAGGAGATGTAAATTCCTCGCAACGGAATCGTTCTGCAGTCTGTCACCGATGCTGCTTCTCTAAATTTTCACAATAGGATTTCATGGAAAAAAACGTCTTCTTTCCTCCAGGGCTTCCCATAAGAGTTTACGCAGCATTTCCCTAATACTAGTGTGTTGATCGAACCTAGAGGTAACAAATCTAGCAGCACGGTTGTGAATTGGTTCTATGTCCCGGTCGCGATCCCAAACAGTCGAGCAGTACTCAAGAATGGAACGCAGATTAGATTTGATTTGATTAGTGCTTGTTCCATAGATCATGAATACGACATTTCGTAATAATGTGGAATGTGTCAAGTTAATAAAAGGTTATACAAGATAATACATTACACAAAATATTACATGACTCTTGATATTTTTTTTGGGTGGGGGGTGGGGAAATTACCCACTTAGTATATCCAAAAATTCATCTAATGAGTAGAAGGAATTGCCATTCAGAAATTCTTTCCATTTCCTTTTAAACGCTATATGGCTATCCGTCAGACTTTTGAAGCTATTAGGTAAGTGACCAAAGACTTTTGTGGCAGCATAATTTACCCCCTTGAGCCAAAGTTAGATTTATCCTTGAGTAGTGAAGATCATCCTTTCTCCTAGTGTTGTAGCCATGTACACTGCTATTACTTTTGATTTCGATCGGATTGTTAATAACAAATTTCATATATATAGGGAGGCTACAGTGAAGATCTCTAGCTCTTTAAATAAGTGTCTGCAGGATGATCTTGGATGAGCTCCAGCAATTATTCTGATTACACGCTTTTGTGCAATGAATACTCTTTTACCCAATGATGAGTTACCCCAGACCATGATGCCATACTAAAGCAGAGAATGAAAATAGGCGTGGTAAGCTAATTTACTGAGATGTATATCGCCAAAATTTACAATGACCCTAATAGCATAAGTAGCTGAACTCAAATGTTTCAGCAGATCCTCAGTGTGTTTTTTTCCAGTTCAACCCCTCATCAATGCATACACCCAGAAATTTTGAAAATTCTACCTTAGCTACCGATTTCTCATCGAAGTCTATATTTATCAATGGTGTCATTCCATTTACTATGTGGAACTGTATAAACTGTGTTTTGTCAAAGTTTAATGAGAACTCATTTGCAGAGAACCACTTAATGATTTTCTGAAAAACATCGTTTACAATTTTATCAGTTAATTCTTGTCTGTTGGGTGTGATAGCTATACTGGTATCATCGGCAAAAAGTACTAGCTTTGCATCTTCGTGAATATAGAACGGCAAGTCATTAATATATATTAAGAACAGCAGAGGACACAAGACCGAACCTTGCGGCACCCCATTTTTCATTGTTCCCCAGTTTGAGAAATCGCCAGTTTTTTGCATAAAGTAGTGTGCTGTAGGTGGTCTCCTTTATAGACCAGCTACACATTCCTAAAATTCTGCCAAGAAACCGAAGTCGAGCATTCATCTTTCCTGCAGCCGCTTTACTTGCTCTTTCGCTTTCATGTCGCTTTCCAACATTATGACTAGACATTTAAAAAACGTGACTGTGTCATGCATACGACGTGTAATAGTGTACTCGTACATTACAGGCTGCTTTCCCTACTTATCTGCATTAACTTAGGTTTTTCCACATTTAGAGCAAGCTGCCATTCATCACGCAAAATGGAAATTGTATCCAAATCATCTTGCAGCCCCTACAGTCGCTTAACGCTGACACTTTTCTCTAAACTGCAGCGTTGTCAGCAACGTTGCAGAGTGCTGCTCATCCTAGCCGTCAGATCGTTTATGAATACACAGAACAAGGGCGGACTTCTCATACTGCAGCATTCCTGACGATATATTTTTCTGTTAAGATGGTTGGATAAAAATCCTGAGGCAAGATTGTAAAATTCATTTACTGATAGCTCCAGCTTGAAGTCTTCCAATCAATGAAAATTATTACTTAATTCATTGTGTATCAACCATTAGTCATTATACAGCGCCTAATCGCCTAATGGCTGATACACACTGAATTAAGAAAAACTGATCTGGAGATGGCTGGTCAATCAGGTGAAACTAGTTGTTGTTGTTGTTGTGGTCTTCAGTCATGAGACTGGTTTGATGCAGCTCTCCGTGCTACCCTATCCTGTGCAAGTTTCTTCATCTCCCAGTACCTACTGCAACCTACATCCTTCTGAATCTGCTTAGTGTATTCATCTCTTGGTCTCCCTCTACGATTTTTACCCTCCACGCTGCCCTCCAACGCTAAATTTGTGATCCCTTGATGCCTCAGAACATGTCTTACTAACCGGTCCCTTCTTCTCGTCAAGTTGTGCCACAAACTCCTCTTCTCCCCAATTCTATTCAATACCTCCTCATTAGTTATGTGATCTACCCATCTAATCTTCAGCATTCTTCTGTAGCACCACATTTCGAAAGCTTCTATTCTCTTCTTGTCCAAACTATTTATCGTCCATGTTTCACTTCCATACATGGCTACACTCCAAACAAATACTTTCAGAAACGACTCCCTGACACTTAAATCTATACTCGATGTTAACAAATTTCTCTTCTTCAGAAACGCTTTCCTTGCCATTGCCAGTCTACATATTATATCTTCTCTACTTCGACCATCATCAGTTATTTTGCTCCCCTAATAGCAAAACTCCTTTACTACTTTAAGTGTCTCACTTCCTAATCTAATTCCCTCAGCATCACCCAACCACTGCTTCCCATTCATGTCCCTCGACTCTTATAACTGCCATCTGGTTTCTGTGCAAATTGTAAATAGCCTTTCGCTCCCTGTATTTTACCCCTGCCGCCTTTAGAATTTGAAAGAGAGTATTGCCAAAAGCTTTCTCTAAGTCTACATATGCTAGAAACGTAGGTTTGCCTTTCCCTAATCTTTCTTCTAAGATAAGCCGTAGGGTCAGTATTGCCTCACGTGTTCCAATATTTCTACGGAATCCAAACTGATCTTCGCCGAGGTCGGTTTCTACCAGTTTTTCCATTCGCCTGTAAAGCATTCGTGTTAGTATTTTGCAGCTGTGACTTATTAAACTGATAGTTCGGTAATTTTCACATCTGTCAACACCTGATTTCTTTGGGATTGGAATTATTATATTCTTCTTGAAGTCTGAGGGTATTTCGCCTGTCTCATACATCTTGCTCACCAGATGGTAGAGTTTTGTCAGGACTGGCTCTCCCAAGGCCGTCAGTAGTTCTAATGGAATGTTGTCTACCCCCAGGGCCTTGTTTCGGCTCAGGTCTTTCAGTGCTCTGTCAAACTCTTCACGCAGTATAATATCTCCCATTTCATCTTCATCTACATTCTCTTCCATTTCTATAATATTGTCCTTAAGTACATCGCCCTTGCATAGACCCTCTATATACTTCTTCCATCGTTCTGCTTTCCCTTCTTTGCTTAGAACTGGGTTTCCATCTGAGCTCTTGATATTCATACAAGTGGTTCTCTTTTCTCCAAAGGTCTCTTTAATTTTCCTGTAGGCAGTATCTATCTTACCCCTAGTGAGATAAGCCTCTACATCCTTACATTTGTCCTCTAGCCATCCCTGCTTAGCCATTTTGCACTTCCTGTCGATCTCATTTTTGAGACGTTTGTATTCCTTTTTGCCTGCTTCATTTACTGCATTTTTATATTTTCTCCTTTGATCAATTAAGTTCAATATTTCTTCTGTTACCCAAGGAATTCTACTAGCCCTCGTCTTTTTACCTACTTGATCCTCTGCTTCCTTCACTACTTCATCCCTCAGAGCTACCCATTCTTCTTCTATTGTACTTCTTTCCCCGATTTCTGTCAATTGTTCTCTTATGCTCTCCCTGAACCTCTGTCAGTTTATCTAGGTCCCATCTCCTTAAATTCCCACCTTTTTGCAGTTTCTTCAATTTTAATCTGCAGTTCATAACCAATAGATTGTGGTCAGAGTCCACATCCGCCCCTGGAAATGTCTTACAATTTAAAACCTGGTTCCTAAATCTCTGTCTTACCATTATATAATATATCTGATACCTTTTAGTATCTCCGGGATTCTTCCATGTATACAACCTTCTTTTATGATTCTTGAACCAAGTGTTAGCTATGATTAAGTTATGCTCTGTGCAAAATTCTACCAGACGGCTTCCTCTTTCATTTCTTAGCCCCAATCCATATTCACCTATTATGTTTCCTTCTCTCCCTTTTCCTACACTCGAATTCCAGTCACCCATGACTATTAAATTTTCGTCTCCCTTCACTATCTGAATAATTTCTTTTATCTCATCATACATTTCATCAATTTCTTCATCATTTGGCATAAAAACTTGTACTACTGTAGTAGGCGTGGGCTTCGTGTCTATCTTGGCCACAATAATGCGTTCACTATGCTGTTTTTAGTAGCTTACCCGCACTCCTATTATTTTATTCATTATTAAACCTACTCCTGCATTACCCCTATTTGATTTTGTATTTATAATCCTGTATTCACCTGACCAAAAGTCTTGTTCCTCCTGCCACCGAACTTCACTAATTCTCACTATATCTAACTTTAACCTATACATTTCCCTTTTTAAATTTTCTAACCTACCTGCCCGATTAAGGGATCTGACGTTCCACGCTCCGATCCGTAGAACGCTAGTTTTCTTTCTCCTGATAACAACGTCCTCTTGAGTAGTCCCCGCCCGCAGATCCGAATGGGGGACTATTTTACCTCCGGAATATTTTACCCAAGAGGACGCCATCATCATTTTACCATACAGTAAAGCTGCATGCCCTCGGGAAAAATGACGGCTGTAGTTTCCCCTTGCTTTCAGCCGTTCGCAGTACCAGAACAGCAAGGCCGTTTTGGTTGTTGTTACAAGGCCAGTTCAGTCAATCATCCAGACTGTTGCCCCTGCAACTACTGAAAAGGCTGCTGCCCCTCTTCAGGAACCACACGTTTGTCTGTCCTCTCAACAGATACCCCTCCGTTGTGGTTGCACCTATGGTACGGCCATCTGTATTGCTGAGGCACGCAAGCCTCCCCACCAACGGCAAGGTCCATGGTTCATGGGGGGGGGGGGGGGGCTGAAACTAGTTATCAATAAAGAAATTTTGCTATCTTGAAAGAGCATTTTTATCCACACATTTTAACGTGACAGATGCTCCCTGTTTGATCATGTCAGAAACAACTTTTTGCTGCAAAGAACACTTGCTGTCCAGTATACCTTACTTGATCTTTATTACTTAAAATGTCTTCGAGCCACTCATGTAGCTGAAAACCCATTCCATATCTGTGGTCTTCCGTTAACAGTCTCCAGTGTGGCTCCATGTGAAACCCTTACAGCAGACCTATGTTACTGCTTACAACCTAGAGCTGTGTGCAATGGTTGAAGTTTCGTCAGCCTGTTAGTCTTCCATTGGCATCGAAAGTCTCCCACTACATCCTTGGGCTCACTGTCTGTCTCTTCCGGCCTTGTTCAGCTGCGGATCAGGCTGTTGCATCGTTGCTCCGTCGGGCAAGGCCGCTCCTGGATGCCCATCAGCTCGCTCGCGAGCAGGCACAGGAAGTGTAGGCTACCCGCTAGCCGCCAGTTGCACTAGTTCTGTGACCCAATTCTGTATCCTTAATACCGATCGGTGTAGTAGGTTAGTCTCGGTAGTGACGTCATTTTCGGTTCTTTATAGAAATATCCTATTCAGTAAGCTTCTGAGACTTGTTACCGAACGGTCCTCCCACCGATTTTACGACAATTACCGAGAGGATTTGGATTTCGGTCTGGCCCTGTCGATCGGTGAGCTGTGGTTTATGTACACCTACAATTTGTTATTTTAAATATATTTAGCGGTTTTAGCTTTGGATTGAGTGATTGTGTTACTAAAGAATCACCAGAGAACGCATCCAGTTGGAAAGTGAGTTCATAATAGACTATTTTCCGTTGTTAGAAATATGGTTAGATTAGGTTGTTACTGTGAATGATTACATCCAACAAAGAAAACGTTTTCGGTCAATATTCTCTGAAAATACGTGTTATTTTTATGCAAATAAGAGTTTAAAGATCATTAAATATGAAGACATTGGCTCTGCTTACTTATGTTACATGAGTGTGAACTGACGTTACTAGTGCCTTTGTGTACTTTTTCCCACAAATGGTCTAGTTACTAACTATCTAAACGTCTTTACAACTTTAAAGTAACAATGGCAAGCAATTATGTGAAGCCTGATATTGAAAACCTTCCAAACTATCACGCATTTATGACTTACGCAGCACTGTTTGGCAACGAAGTCAGCCTACGTTCCTCTACCTCAATACTACAAGAATTGAGCAATGCGTGTCTGTTGTTTGGTGGGGCCAAGTGGTTCGCTCGCCGGAATGCGGTAGAAAAGGACACGGGTTCACGCATGGATAAATGCAATTTTTTTTTCCCTCTTCATATATGCAACACGTTCTGAGACATTTTTATTCGTGTAAATTAAGATTTTTCTGCAATATTCGTTATTACTTACATGTAAGAGCGTACTTCCTCAGTAATGATTTCGCGATTTCTGTGTGTTTAAAATACGAAATATGAAATTGTTTGAGGTGAAATTGCTGTGAGTGAAACAACCGACAGTGACGTTTATATTTTTTCTTTTCGGAAATAATTCACCATTTTTTCCGAATATGTAGCGATTTCCGAGTATGCGGTTTGACACGAATCTAAGAGCACAACTTAAATTACTGGGAATGTAACTAGCAGCAGTCATCTTCATAATCTTGCTTGTCGTAAGTGTTTATCTGCGATCGAATCCTCAATCACAGTAGATAGATCTCTGCCGTGATATTTTTAGACTGTAGCACCATATACGAAACATTTTCATTCATGAGATGCATGTTATAAACTTCGACGAACTGCAGGAGCTCTCGCAAATGCGGTTTTTTTTCAATTTTTTTAAGACCCAAATCATTGACATATCATATAGGGAAGTGGGCTACTGAATCATTTGGATCTCTAGCAGCGAGTTGTAACCACATTCTGTTTATCTTCGTATTCTTTGAAACTCTCAGAATCAATTTTTCGGGTGTTTTTATAGATGTATTAATACAATGTGGTACTATACACTATTCCTAACTCATTTTCCGAAACGTAAAATCCAAACACGATGTCAGTGTGAATGAGAATACGATGACAAAATGCGGCATTTACGACACTCTGCAGAATGCAGTGAAATACGCTATCGTTATTATATATGCATGGAAACATTCGGTCAGGGAAACTGTAAAAAATTTTATCCATTTCAGCTGAGAATCATGGAAATAGATATACTGCGCCTGATACTGTTAAAGAGCACTGTTAAGCAGGCACGTCAGCTCGATAGAATGCGGCGTCATGCGTTATGGCAACGTAAACGCAATTTTCGGTACTTTGAAGAATAGCGCGCCTGTGTCGTCTGCTAGCCGTTTTGCGTTCGTGGCGCTGTGCGCGCTGCAGTGCGCATGCGCGGATCTGCGGCCGCTTGCTTTTGATTGGTTTGCGCGACACGAACCGACAACAGCGCTTCGGTTCTGTAGATCCAAACGGTATCGCTACCGAAATGCATACTAAATAATGCAGGGACTCTAATTCGAGTGCTAGACCGTTCGGTGTTCTTGAGTATCGAAACGACCAGCACAATGGCGGAAAGATACAGAATAGGCACTCTGTGGATGCGCCTACCCTTGCCCGAGTGTGTTCGCTGCTGCAGTACGATCCCATAGGCTGCATGGCGGGCCACGCGCTAGCTGTTTGCCGACCCCTGCCCACCTGTATCCGTGGACGCTCTGCTGCCTGCTGGCGGAAACTCGAGCTTTAACAGCCTGCTGCAGATGATGGGTAAAAAAAATGGCTCTGAGCACTACGGGACTTAACATCTCAGGTCATCAATCCCCTAGAACTTCGATCTACTTAAACCTAACTAACCTAAGGACATCACACACGTCCATGCCCGAGGCAGGATTCGAACCTGCTACCGTAGCGGTCGCGCGGTTCCAGACTGAAACGCCTAGAACTGCTCGGCCACACCAGCCGGCATGATGGCACAGGAGTTCTGTAATAGTTCTAAATGAGTTATGAGTGGGGCCTAATATACCCACGTAACGGTTTGTGACTTTTCACGACTGCACTTGTTTTCCAGCCTCTCACTTCTTGGAAAGAAACTTGGGATGATTGCGACAGGCAGCTGCACTTTCAAGAGAAGTGCTATTAGCGGGAGCACGAAATGACAAATTAGCATTTAGTATCACGATAAATTAGGGTTTCCCAAACTTTACTCCGCAGGAAATGAGTAAGTCCTCTGCAAAACATTATTAATTAAATGATTTTTTCAACATTCTGTCTATGCTAATTTTATTATTATTATTAGTAGTAGTAGTAGCAGTATTATATTCTGCTTCTGTGCGCGATGCGTTGAATAGCACAGAAGTTGCAATAATTTCGTGAAGCGGTTTGAGACTGGCGGAATGAGGAGCCAGTGGACAGTCCCCAAATCTGCAGGAAAGGAGTTGTTGGCGCTGTGGGCAGAGATGATGTTTCAAAATTGTGGAGTAAATCAAGTTAACTTTTAATGGCCGTAAGTAATCAATACATGACGACTATAAAGCCCATGTCACCTTTTAGGAAATCAGTATGGGCAATCGCTGACAACAATCCGACACATGATGCAGTACATAACAGCAAACTCTTGAAGTATTTTCTTATCTAAGACCTACATTTTAGTTTCTTAAAGTGGAGACGAACGAGGTAGAGAAAGCAATATCTGTGCGAGAATTTGCCAATATACCGGTAGCGAGTATACGAAGTGTTCCGTGGCGAGTTTTAGAAGACGCCACCACTTTACAACCGCATAATAAGTAGTATAAGAAATTCGATGAGGATGGTTGTTGGTGGGCTGCAAAAAGTTTAGGCACCTGAGCGTGTAAGAATAGGCAGTGGCCTGTATATGGGACACGATGTTGCGAAGTCCCGCAAAGGCTGCATTTCGAGCTAGTGCGATATAGAACATCCTGTATGGAAAATCCTGAGTAACCGATTAAGAGAGAAGCCGTATAAACCGCAGCTCCAGTAAGGTATAAGCCATGACGACAATCAAGTAGGCTGTGGAACAATGATTTTAGATTTCATGGGGTATAATGTCCACGTTATATGTCATACGAACTATGTTAATTACTCATTTTATTTTTATCTAGAGACCTGGAGATGGTTCAATGAACTGTAACCCCTCACATTTAAAATAAAATTAAAGTAACCCATATAAATAATAAAAAATTTAAAAATATTTTTGTTGTTTTGTTGATACATAAAAAAACACAACGTCAGACATATACTATTTACAAATAATATTTAGTCATGTAGAGGTAGAAATATGTATGTACCTTTCATTGTTAACAAAATATGGAAGTATTGCTTATATTTTTACTACAATTTTCAGACGACCTTTACACCTGAAATTTTCCTGTATGTATGACGTGCGTACAACAGCTGTTGGATAATGGTTATTTACTAAAAACAGGTAGCACAATAAAGAATAAGTTGAACACTTTCACATTTAAAAAATCTGTTTTGTAACAACTGACTGTGTATCTTCTCCGAGGACATTATGCTAATTTTTGCAATCACTTTCTTTGCATGACAAGCATTCAGAGAAAACTCCTCACACGGACCACTGGTATTGATGAAAGACGGACCGCTAGCCACAGAAATGCGCTTCTATGGGTTCACGCATTCACAAATTTTCCATCAAACTCACACTCTTGTCATGTGCGGAATAAAAACAACTGGCAAGTTCTGCACGCAACTCCCTCCTGTCTTTCTTAGTGCAATTTGAGGATCTTTACTGAAACCGAGGTACTTACCTTAGTGTCTTTTGCGTAGTAAAGTTTGCGGCCCTTGAGCTTGAAGTAGCGCCTCCGCCACCGCTGGAAGGACCACGTCTGTTTCATCAGGAAGCCTTCTTTCGTTGCCGCCTGCAACAGGGAAGAGAGAGCGCCGTCAGGTTACCACATCAACGAGCGGTCGCCAGGCAAGGCCAGCTCAGCGAAACAGCGCAGCTACGTTCTTCAACTCGAGCGCTTACTCACGTGCTTGCCGACAGAAATCGTTGAAATAAAAAGGCCGAATCCTCAAGTTTATTTCAAAGAGCCACACATGCGGTCCCTATTGCTTATGACTTCTCTGTAATTTATATTATTTTGAGGAGGAGGAGGAAGAGATTAGTGTTTAACGTCCCGTCGGCAACGAGGTCATTAGAGACGGAGCGCAAAATCGGGTGAGGGAAGGAGGGGGAAGGAAATCGGCCGTGCCCTTTCAAAGGAACCATTTGCCTGAAGCGATTTAGGGAAATCACGGAAAACCTAAATCAGGATGGCCGGAGTCGGGATTGAACCGTCGTCCTCCCGAATGCGAGTCCAGTGTGCTAACCACTGCGCCACCTCGCTCGGTCTATATTATTTTGAACTAGATAAAAAAATCACAATGGGAATCAGAGTGGTGGACAAATTGTAAAACTGATGCAACATGGTAATAACATAACGAAACTCTTTTCTCTTAATTACGTGCCCTGTACGATTGCTAGAGGTTTTAACTCGCTCTTCACGAAGAAATACGTTTAAGCGATTACCTCTCTGTTCCTTTGATGGTACATATAGTCAGTTTCGTTACACGTTGAGGTCTCCGCGCCATATTACCCTAACAGGCCGCTACAGTATACAAAAACTAATGGCAAAGGTCATTTTTTTCTTTCGTCTACTGTAGCAATTAGCTGATGCTGGAGCTTTTATTTTTGCAGTTTCTTCCGATAGAATACTAAGAGTAAGCTGCGATAGTGGGGTTTCGAGTGTCAGTTGGTACTATCTGCTGTCTGAAGAAAAGAGAATTGAAAAATCAGCCTTCTGCGACTGACTGACAATACCACGGTATTTGTTCGTTTTTATGCCTACAGACGACTACATTTTGATTATTTGGAATTCGCAGACGAGGAAAAATGAAAAGTGAAAATAATATGTGAACTGTGACAGGGGGAAAGGAATTAAAGGGGAACTTGCCTTGTAGAATTACGCGCAGATCATACGTTAATCATCGATAACACTTGGTTTAAGAACCAGGCAGCCTGTATACGTGAAAGAGACCAGCCACACTTGTAAGGCTACAGATCGATATACAATGGTAAGAGAAAGATTTCCAAATCAGATTTTAAAATGCAAGCTATTTCCAGCGAAAGATGTGGGGCCTGACCATGATTTACTGTCTATCAACTGCAGATTAAAAGCGAAGAAATTGCAAAACGGTGTAACATAGAGCAGACGGGACCTGAATAAACAGAAGGAACCAGAGATTGTTGAGAGTTTCAGAGGATGCATTAGGCAACATAAACCTAAACTGGAAAGGGATACAACAGAGAATGAATGGGCAGATCTGAGATATGAAATAGGGCAGACGGCAGAATATCACATAGATAAAAAAGAAGAGACCTAGTAGAAACCATGGGTAACACAGGAGACATTGAATATAACTCACTAAAGAAGAAAATAAAGGCTACGGTTGAACACAAACGTGGGAAAGAATGAAACTGACAAAAAGAGCGAAGTAGCTAAGCAGGAACTGCTAGACGACAAGAGCAAACCAGTAGAAACATGTATAACTAAACGAAAGATAGACGCCGACTGCTGGAAAATGAGAGATATCTCTAGAAAAAAAGAGAAACAGCTGCGTGACTATCAAGACCTCCGAGGTCAATACACAGAGAATGGAAAGCTGGAAGCTGGAAGGAATATGTAAAGGGGCTATTCAAAGGAAATTAACTCTAGTACAATGTTGTGGCAATGGAAGAGGAAATTCATGAAGATCAGTTGAGAGACATGATACTGCGACAAGAATGTGCAAGAGCACGGAAGACCTAAGTAAAAACAAGGACTCAGGAGTAGACGACATTCCCCCAGAGTTACTGAAATCCTTGGGAGAAACAGCCATGATAAAACCACTCCAAATGGTGTGCAATGTGTATGAGACCGGTCAAATACCCTCCGACTTCAGGAAGAATAGTAATTCCAGTTCAAGAGAAAGCACATGCTGACATTTGTTAATACAACCAAACCATCAGTTTAATAAGCCAAAGTTGCAAAATACTGACACTAATTATTTACAGAAGAATGAAAAAACACAGCCGACTTTAGGGAAGACCAGCTTTGGTTCTGGAGGAATGTTGACACATGTGAGGCAATACTGATCTTACAGCTTATCCTACAATTTAGGTTTACAGCATTTGTAGATTCAGAGAGAACTCTTGACGAAGTTGACGGAACTACATTCTGTCAAATTTGGAGGCAGCAGAGATAGGAGTGTCTAGGGCCACTATGCACTAGCATCCGCCTACAAGGACGAAGACAGGTGTCTGGACACTTCGGAATCAATTTAAGCCACTTTTCACCCTCACAAAAAATGTATTTTCCTTGACTTGAGGTTCTAAGCACCCATAGAGTGGCCAAGAATGCTCCTAACATGTAATAATTGTAAATAAAGCTAAAATACCCTTGCTTAACTTACATTCAACAGGAGTAAACTTTCAAAGAGAGTCAGTCTTGAATACCTAACACCCCGCCTCTGGGCGGATGCTACTCATCCCATCGTCTTAGGACACTTTCGAAACAAATAGTGGGGACCGACGCCCTTCATAGTTGTTCCCTCGGCGCAATCAGACTGTATCCAGGATAGGCTTTTCTGCTGATAGGCTGGTGCTATTCAGGACAGTTTATTCGGGCTTAGAATATTTTCCTTACAATGTATTTGTCTGTGAATTTCAAATGGTTCAAATGGCTCTGAGCACTATGCGACTTAACTTCTGAGGTCATCAGTCGCCTAGAACTTAGAACTAATTAAACTTAACTAACCTAAGGACATCACACACATCCATGCCCGAGGCAGGATTCGAACCTGCGACCGTAGCGGTCACTCGGTTCCAGATTGAAGCGCCTAGAACCGCACGGCCACACCGGCCGGCTCTGTGAATATCCTAATTGTGTAATTTTGTCAGACTCTGGAATCATCATACTGTCAAGTCTTTATACCTGTGAGAAGCTGTAATTGTGATTTTGTTATTATCGTCGAAGCAGACGTTTCTTTCTTTGTTCAATAAACTTCTGTAGGCTTTTATCACTGTTTTCCCTGTATCGGCACGAGCGACACATCAGTACTGACACACAGCTCCCACACCAGGCTTCATGGTGTGGTGATGTGGGGAGCCATCAGTTACAGCCTGCAGTCATATTTGGTGTTTCTGGAGGGTAAAGTAACCAGCACTGGGTACATTCCAAAGGCTGTCATGCTCGTTCTACTTTCACGCTTCTTCGACGGGAAGGTGATGTGCTTTTTAGCAGAACAATGCATGTCAACGTAAGCCTGATGTGACGCAAGAAGCTCTTCGTGGTGTCAAACAACTGCCCTGGCTTGCAAGACCACCAGATCTCTCGCCAACTGAACACGTGTTGGACATGATGAAGAGGGAACTTACTCGCTCTCCATAGCATGCAACAACCATTGCCGAATTGCAACAAAAGACGCAAGATGCATGGAACAAGCTATCGCAGGATGCCATTCGGCACCTTTATTATCTTTCGCGTGTAACAATATATGCCATGGGTAATACACTGTGTATTGAGGCAACTGCCTGGACACCCTTTACTGTGACATGTGTGTTTCATTTGATCCGGATTTGTTATCATAGATTCCTACAATGATGATTTACCAGTCACATTACATCTCAAAGAAATGGCCTTGTACTTGAGGGTCTTGCATTTTTCTGGCAGTGGATAAACACCTCGCAACAGCAATTACAAACCATATGTTTCACAAGCTAAACCAGTAAATGGAATTTCAGGCTAGAACGCTTCTCCACGACGTCGGTCAATAATCGTTTCATGAATGACCAGCCTGCAAAACGGACATCAAGAGAGTGTGCACTGTGTAGTAGAATGGAACACCCCCACTATAGCACGTGTTTGTACCTGATTTGTGGTATTGGACTTCGCATGATTAAAGAATAACTGTTTCGCAGATTACCACACAAAGGAAACACCTCTACTTTGCCATTCCGCTGTGAAACTACAGGCAACAAAAATTGCATAAAACACTTTTTTTCGGAATATACTTGTACTTGTGTTAATTTTTCATGTACTTGATTGTTCCTATACTAAGAAAATGGTAATTGTAACAGTGATTCAATTTGTATACATCTGCGCATGCTGCGTTGTTATGTCACAGAAGGACATTAATACATTATGCCGCTTGTCCAGATACGATGCTGTGTTTGATTATATTTCGGCGTAATTGCCAGCTTCATGTTGTCTGTGAAAAGTACATAGTTTGGTACAATATTTCAAACTTTAAGTAGATAATTTGACCTATTAAAGAATCATAGTTTGCTCCATACATCAGATGATCTTGATAACCATACGACATCGATGTTCCAGTTGCTGTCACGCTGTAGCGTCAGTGTAACTGTCGAATTATGGAAGTTTATTTCATAATGACGTTTACTGACAACTGTATTGACAGTTGAGTCAGTGGCATTACAAGGTTACATGCTGTTTACTTCTATGTTATTGTCTAGGTCAAATCTGTGCTCTTGTCAGCTATATTATATTGCTTGTATGGTTCGTATTTATGTGATTCTACGCTCATATGTAATTTATTCCTATCGTTTTTTTATAGAATTGGTTATGTGCAAGGTTTGTAATAATTTCTTGATGTTGTTTTCGTAAAAGCCTGATTTCCTGTGGTTACTATTAATTTCGTGGTAACACGATCTCTGATGTGTTTGTAGATTTTGTTTTTCTACTCGTCTCTTGTTCGGAAGAACAATTTCAATAAAATTTACTGTGCAATGTTTGTGTTTCAATTTGATCTGTTCATTTAGGATCTCTTGATGGTAATTCTGTGTGTGAATGTATTTTGATTCCTTCAAGAATACTCATTTATGGTCCTTTTTGTGTATTGCTATGATTAAACGATTAATAAATCTGCATTTGGAGCATGACACCATACAAAAAGAAATACAAATCCTAAAATGTATTTCAGGACGAAATGATTTTGATCAAACAATGTCACAGACTTATATTACAAACGCACAAAACCTATACAATCCACCACAGATAAGGAAATAGCGCTGACAAGAGAATTACCCCTAAAACACCCGCTACCTATTTGGGAACGAGATCTCACACATTAACGCATTACTAGTCTACACTAACATAAAATTTGCATACCAGACACGACCCAATATTTGAACAATACTATACTCCGGACTAACAAAACCAGCCATATATTCAGATCTGGGATTATATAAAGTAACATATAATAAATAATATGTAGATCAAACTGGACGAAATTTTAATACTCGATGACGATAAGACGTTAGAGATAGCGACAGTAACCCATCAACTTCCTTCCACCTTTTCCAAACAGAACGACATACTGCGAACGATATACAACGGGCCGTCGAGGTTTTACACACAATCCTCAAAAACGGCCACTAATGAATGTTCTTGAAGAAATCGAAATATATTTACACATAGAAACATTACATAGAAAATGTTACTGAAATTATCCTCCCAAACGAGAGATGAGTACAAAAAACAAAATCTACGAACATATCAGAGCTCATGTCATCATGAAAATAAAACAACATCGTGAAATTGTCACAAGCCTTGCGCACCACGAATATCTGGCATAATCAGTTTCAAAAATAAATAAATAAATAATTAAAAAAAGGATTAAATTACATAAGACCGCAGACCCACATGAACACAGATCATACCAACTCCACACCTAGGTAATGATGATCATACAAGCATATCATACAGCTGATAAAAACAAAAGTGTGACCTAGAGAATACCAAAAACGCAAACAGCCTGTAACGATGCAACGTTGCTGACTCAACTGTCAATATAGCTGCCACGAACCGTCATTATGAAATAAACTTTCATAATTCGACAACTACATAAATAAGTGCTCGAACAAAAAATTTAACATCTACTATAGCTCCAACAGCATCAAAGGAGCAAATATATGCAATCGTGTGACAGAAACTGAGACACTGATGCCATATGGATATCAAGACCACCTGATGTACGTTGTTGTTGTTGTTGTTGTTGTCTTCAGTCCAGAGACAGGTTTGATGTAGCTCTCCATGCTACTCTATCCTGTGCAAGGTTCTTCATCTCCCAGTACTTACTGCAACCTACATCCTTCTGAATCTACTTAGTGTATTCATCTCTTGGTCTCCCTCTGCGATTTTTACCCTCCACGTTGCCCTCCAATACTAAATTGGTGATCCCTTGATGCCTCAGAACATGTCCTACCAACCGATCTCTTCTTCTAGTCAACTTGTGCCACAAATTTCTCCTCTCTCCAATTCCAATCATTACCTCCCCATTAGTTATGTGATCTACCCATCGAATCTTCAGCATTCTTCTGTAGCACCACATTTCGAAAGCTTCTATTCTCTTCTTGTCTAAACTATTTATCGTCCATGTTTCACTTCCGTACATGGCTACATTCCACACAAATACTTTCACTAACGACTTCCTGACACTTAAATCTATACTCAGTGTTAACAAATTGCCGGCCGCTGTGGCCGTGCGCTTCTAGGCGCTTCAGTCTGGAACCGCGTGACCGCTTCGCTGTGGCCGTGCGCTTCTAGGCGCTTCAGTCTGGAACCGCGTGACCGCTACGGTCGCAGGTTCGAATCCTGCCTCGGGCATGTATCTGTGTGATGTCCTTAGGTTAGTTAGGTCTAAGTAGTTCTAGGGGACTGATGACCACAGACGTTAAGTCCCATAGTGCTCAGAGCCATTTTTTGTTAACAAATTTCTCTTATTCAGTAATGCTTTCGTTGCCATTGCCAGTCTGCATTTTATATCCTCCCTACTTCGACCATCATCAATTATTTTGCTCCCCAAATAGCAATACTCATTTACTACTTTAATCGTCAGATTTCCTACTCTAATTCCCGCAGCATCACCCGATTTAATTCGACTGCATTCCATTATTCTCGATTTGCTTTTGTTGATGTTCATCTTATATCCTCCTTTCAAGACCATGTCCATTCCGTTCAGCTGCTCGTCCAGGTCCTTTGCTGTCTCTGAGGTTCGCCGATGACATTGTAATTCTGTCAAAGTTTTTATTTCTTCTCCGTGGATCTTAATTCCTACTCCGAATTTTTCTTTTGTTTCCTTTACTGCTTGCTCAATATACAGATTGAATAACATCGGGGATAGGCTACAACCCTTTCTCACTCCCTTCCCAACCACTGCTTTCCTTTCATGCCCCTCGACTCTTACAAATTCCATCTGGTTTCTGTACAAATTGTAAATAGCCTTTCGCTCCCTGTATTTTACCCCTGCCACATTCAGGATTTGAAAGAGTGTTTTACAGTCAACATTGTCAAAAGCTTTCTCTAAGTCTACATATTCTAGAAACGTGGGTTTGCCTTTCCTTAATCTATTTTCTAAGATAAGTCGTAGGGACAGTATTGCCTCACGTGTTCCAAAATTTCTACGGAATCCAAACTGATGTACGTAGAAAACTATAATTCTGTAATAGGTTAAATAATCTATTTAAAAATTTGAAATGTAATACTGTATATAATACAGTGATGGTTCTATTATTGGTAAACTGACAACTGGCAAATACATCCCATGGGCACTCCCCCCTACACCCTCTCTCTCTCTCTCTCTCTCTCTCTCTCTCTCTCTCTCTCTCTCTCTCTTTCTTCCTCTCTGACACACACACACACACACACACACACACACACACAGCGCGAAGATGGGGTCACATAGAGAGAGAGAAGCTGTGCACGGCTGCCAAGATACAGGAGACCTGCGGCCATACACATGCAAGAGCGTAAGATGTGAGGAGAGAAATGGGGGAAGCGCTTCAACAAAAGCGCCCTTAAGCCGCGTGGAAGATAACGAAAGCCGCGACGGCCAGGAATCAGTAAAGAAGAGGATAAGCTCGCACTTTAGAGACAGAGGGCCGTCCCAGGAGACTTCCTTATCTCTGACCGCCCGCATTGTGGACCGAAGAGCGATCGCCCTTTCTCTCTCCTCGGAAGGAATCGCAGCTGCTGGCGGATGACGCGGGACGGATAAGAGGAAACTTCAGTTCTGGGCGCCGCGCACCCGAAGAAGATTGGCACACTCTTGGAGAATCTTCCTCCACCCAGTGTGGGAAAAACTAAATACACGAGGACTATTAAATGACTATTTTTTGTTATATTACCATTCATCTTGAAACGTCCCCTTTAGAAATTTATAAATGACATTTCTCTCTTTATTTATTCTGATCATCACTAAACTGACAGACAATAATTTTTTAGCGCAACGCAATCTGTCTTTCTACAGTCCCTACAAAAGAATGGCCCTGACTAACAATAACCTATACCTTTCATGAATCACTTACCTCACTACAATCTTCCTTACTCGAACTACTGCAATACAGTGAGCGCCAATACTGCCAGATAAATAACAGACTCTTACAACTGAAGGCACTAACTACTGATAGGCATAGTTAGCAAATGAAAGATTTTGATAGAGAACAAATAATGTATTTACCTTAATAATGTTCAAAAGTCATCGTATACATATCTATCAATTCATGACATCCAGTTTTAGAAATTTCCTTTTTCTGGCGGACAAACGTCCAGATCGTCCGTTCTCAAAACTCTGGCATCTCTCTCTCCACATCCATCACTGCTGGCCGCTCACCTCCAACTGCACAACGCTACGCGCGGTTCACACCCAACTGCCCAACACCACAATAGCGAATATTTCAACAATGCCAACCAGCCACAGACTGCACGCAGCACAGTGATTTTCATACAGAGCACTACGTGGCGTTACCAACATAAAAACATAAGCAGTCTACTTACAATCTTATAATGGCACGTCCAGGCTTGTCGTGTCTAAACTAGTCCGAGTTTCTTGCCACTCGTTAATGACACTCCACAGACGTGATTTCAGCTGCTGAATCGCACTGCAAGTTGTCTAAAAAGTTCTCCAAATCGGGTATTTTCTAAGAGGGAACTTCAAAATGTAAGTTACACATTATTATGGCGGGCCAGGTAAATCTTACTGAATGCTGATCTACACTTCAAAATGATCCAGGTGCATGACACTATTCTTGAGGATAGTATCTGTTAACAAAGGATGGAACTTTATAGCAATCGTTCGATTCCTCGACGACAGAAATCCGTTCCTTGGTCGCGGAACCATTCGGGAACCACGGTATGCACGTCCTCAGTGTCGGAAAATCAGCGGCTACTACGAATCAGTTCCTCGACTGTCTGCGTGTGTTTCTCTGAATTACGATGCAAAGTTCCTTCGGAATTGTATACATGCCCAAACGAACAGGCACTGTAGCGTCTATAGCCGGTATGAGATCCATGAAATGTATTCGATATTGCGAATATGGACAAGCATCAGTTGTAGAATGGAATGTCGTCAATGAAAATTTGTGCCGGACCGGGACTCGAACACGTATTTCAAGCTTACCGCGAGCGGTCGCCTTACCATTTTTTTTTTTAACCATTTGGCTACTCGTGCACCACTCATGGTCAGACCCAACCTTCCGCAGGTCGTCAACTAAGTGTCTACAGCCTGTACTCGCACATCCATTGTGTATATTCCCGCTCACGTGAGACATTTTACCTGAAAGTCGCTCGCACGGTAAAGGCGGATAAATACCATATCACACGCGTGTCACCGAGCGAGGTGGCGCAGTGGTTAGACACTGGACTCGCATTCGGGAGGACGACGGTTCAATTCCGCGTCCGGCCATCCTGATTTAGGTTTTCCGTGATTTCCCTAAATCGCTCCAGGCAAATGCCGGGATGGTTCCTTTCAAAGGGCACGGCCGACTTCCTTCCCCGTCCTTCCCTAATCCGATGAGACCGATGACCTCGCTGTCTGGTCTCCTTCCCCGAAACAACCAACCAACCACACGCGTGTCCAAAGGAATCAAATTCTTGTCAAGTCTTCAGCCTGATCAAACTGTTATCCGTACAGAATACTTCCGCTATCCACCTGGCCGCCATCATCAGGTGAGAAAACCTAAGCCGCTCTCGCCGATAACTGATTCAAACGAACGACAGAACCTTGTATGAAGTGAAAATACAAAAGCGCATGCTCTGAGATAATGTTCAAGCACTCAAACGTTGCTGCTGCCACCGCGCAAGAGGAGCTGCGTTGCCTCCAGTGGTGGATACTGTAGAAAAACGATACCTCGTTAAAAATTATTACTCGTAGCCGACCGATTCAGATGCCGTCGTTTCTTCGTATGTGATGAAACGTAATTCCAAGTTTTACTTAGCAGGTATCCACTATAAAACTTAGCAGGTATCCACTATCACGGTTAGTACGGGAATAACCCCAAAAGTAAGGTACCCTATTTTTTTATAAGTACATAGACCTGTTTATTTCTACATCAGTTTACAGCTTGAACTTTTAGCTATTTTTCGACACAATCACCATTTCTGTCGATGCATTTTTGTAGACGCTGTGGCAGTTTTTGTATACCCACGTCATACCAGCTCGCCGCCATGCTGTTCAGAAAGTTATGAACCTCTTCTTTCACCTCGTCGTCGGAACTGAATCGCTTTCCGGCCACATGTTCTTTTAACTTAGGGAACAGGTGATAGTCACTGGGCGCCAAGACAGGAATATAGGGTGAGTGGGTGATTATGTTCCACTGACACTGTTGCAGGAGAGCAACGGTCTGCCGAGCGATGTGTGGGCGAGCGTTGTCATGGAGAATGTGTACTGAATCGCTTTCCGGCCACATGTTCTTTTAACTTAGGGAACAGGTGATAGTCACTGGGCGCCAAGACAGGAATATAGGGTGAGTGGGTGATTATGTTCCACTGACACTGTTGCAGGAGAGCAACGGTCTGCCGAGCGATGTGTGGACGAGCGTTGTCATGGAGAATGTGTACGCCCTTGCTCAACATTCCTCTTCTACGGTTCTAAATTGCCCGTTTGAATTTTTTCAGAGTCTCACAGTACCTGTCAGCGTTAATTGTAGTCCCAGTGGGCACAAAGTCGACCAACAATACCCCTTTCCGATCCCAAAAAAGGGTTGTTATGACTTTACCGGCAGACTGTGTTTGTTTGAATTTCCGTGGCTTTGCGAAGAAGGATGCCGCCACTGGCGTGATTGTTGCTTGGTCTCAGGTGTAAAGTGGTATGACCAGGTTTCGTCAACCGTGACAACTGAGTCCAGAAAGTTGTCCTGTTCGGCTGCAAGGCGGTGAAGAAATGCGCGGGAGGCATCAACTCGTTGGCGCATGTGGTCCTCAGTCAGCACGTGTGGCACCCATCTTGCGCACAGCTTCCGGTAGTTCAATGTTTCCGCTAAAATTCTGTGAGCGGTGCTTCGGGAAATCTCAGGAAGCAACGTGCAGAGATAATTCAGGGTGATCCACCGATCTTGACGCATGCTTTGCTCAAGCTTCAACACTGTCCAACACTGTCTCCTCAGAAACTGACCGTCTCCCGCTCCTTTGTTCGTCGTGAATTTCGGTCTGACCAGCTGCAAACTCTCTACACCACTTAAGAGCCGGCCGGAGTGGCCGAGCAGTTTTAGGCGCTACAGTCTGGAACCGCGCGACCGCTACGGTCACAGGTTCGAATCCTGCCTCGGGCATTGATGTGTGAGATGTCCTTAGTTAGGTTTCAGTAGTTCTAAGTTCTAGGGGACTGATGACCTCAGAAGTTAAGTCCCATAGTGCTCAGAGCCATTTGAACCATTTTGAACCACTTACGAACACTTACGAACAGTTTTGACATCCATGCACGACTCACCATACACTTCCGTCAAGTGGCGATGGATTTCAATCGGCGCAGTGCCCTTTGCGTTGAAAAACCGAATAACTGCTCGCAATTCGCACTTGGTGGTAACATCCAACGGGAGCTCCATTGTCAACTGCTGCCAAGCCAAGACTGAGCGCCTCAGCGCGGAATGCCCATGTTTACACATAGCGCGTGAATCACTATTCATGACAGTGTAACCAACTGCCACATAAACAGAGTTCTGTAGTTATACAAAATAGGAGACCTTACTTTTGGGATTACCCTCGTAATATTATTTGTTAGTCTGATTTCGATGGATTCTATTAAAACACAAGCGCAGAAACGCGAGGCGTTTGCAACCACTTGTGACGCATTGTATAGCATACTGTGTCTCTATGAAGAAACAACCGGCAGGCTATAAGTATTAATTTTTAGCGATATATCGTTTTTCGGCAGTATTCACCACTGGAGGCGCTCCAACTTTTCTTGCGCCAGCGGCAGCAGCAACGTTTGAGCGCTTGCGCATCATCTCAGCGCATGTGCTTTTGTATTTTCGCTCCATGTAATTTTCGGTCGTTCACGGTTTGAATCAATTACCAGCGAGAGCGCCTTAGCTTTTCTCACCTGATGATGGTGGTCAGGTGGACCGCAGAAATATTGTGTACATATGACAGTTTGATCCGGCTGAAGACCCGACGAGAACTTGATATGTTAATACGCCGGGAAAGTCTACATAGTCACATGTCGAAATGAACTTTGCATCATATTTGCGGAATAACACAGGCACTGCAATGTAGTATTTACCCGCCGACATCAGGTTCAAAATGGTTCAAACGGCTCTAGCACTATCGGACTTAATATCTGAGGTCATTAATCCCCTAGACTTAGAACTACTTTAACCTAATTAACCTAAGGACATCACACACATCCATGCCCGAGGTGGGATTCGAACCTGCGACCGTAGCAGCAGTGCGGTTCCGGACTAAAGCACCTAGAACCGCTCGACTACAGCGGCCGGCGCCGACACGAGGCAAGCGCTATTCAAGTAAAATGTCTCCCTTTATGGAATGTACATAATGGATGTACGAGTACCGATTGTAGACGCATGGTTGACGACATATGGAAGTTTTGGATCTGGCCGTAAGAAGCACACGGGTAGCCAAATGGTAAGGCTACCGCTAGCGCGATAAGCGGGAAATCCGGTTCATTGCCATCATTCCAGTCCACAACTGATGGTAGTCCATATTCGCAACTGCGAATACGTTTAATGTATTACCAGCTGTGGTCAATGTCGATGACCGTCCCTCCCGGTCAGCATCATCCACGACTGTGCGGCCTCGAACAAATTGTAGGCACCAACAATGCAGCTCGACGCAGCATTGCATTTGGTCCAACACTCACAAAATGAATGGTACTGTACTGTTTACTTCAGTTCTGGTGTCCGTTTCCAGACGCCGTGCCATTTGTGTCGCAAGCTGTCACGCACCTGCCAAAGACACAGCAGCAGAGCTGCGTCTGCAGGAAATTGGGAACTGTCTTCTGACAATATGCCACACCAGTTGCGCCATGATCTTAACGGGGGAGGAGACGTGTTGACTTGCCTTATGAATTCCCCCCCGTAGCTTAGCACTGTCAAATAAGTAATGATGCTAGCTGTAGCCACGGCCAGCGTATTAGCCACAATCGTCCGATCCCGTAGCTGGACGGGGAGTTGCGAGAACGAGCACCAACACCATAGACTCAAACATCATTCACACCATCTGGAGTGGCACATACTCCGAGAGACAAGGCATCTGTCGTATTCTTGCCACGTGGCTCATTTCACTCAGTGCTCGACAACCACAGCCACTCTGGACATACTGGACTTTCAATCTTATCTACAATGGCAACACAATATGGTGCAGCAGAAATTGCGTTAAGCGGTTCGAAAAGTTTATAATCGACTCGCTTGATTTGCATTAAGGAGAAATGGAAGAGTAATCAAGTGAGGAACGCTAGTGATATTGACTGCCTCAGTAAGAATATTGCAATCGCGGAGCACGGAGTCCTTTTTCTTACTTTCTTTTTAAGCGTGAAGAATTTTAATTTCAAGAATTACAATCTTTTGTTTAAAAAATAAAGAAAAAACACAACCAGAGCCCTTTAGGGAAGAGAAAGACGGAAATTAAAAGAAAAGGCAAAACTACCGACAGACGGAAGCTACATCTACGCACAGTATAATTTTACAAAGAGTTCTTTTGCCGCAACCGGAACTGTACGAGTCTATTTTGTAAAATGAAGGAAACCACACAAAAGTTGCTGAGTCAACAAACTTTTATTGTATTTGCGAGCAGTTTCCGAACTATTGAAGTCCCCTCATCTGGTGCAAACTGTTATAATGAAAATATTGTGTCACAAGATAATGGGAGGAGATCCTCAAGTGATTTAAAAGAATTTCAGATACAGAACTGTAGAGTTAAAACTCCCAAAATGAAATAAAAGGGAGAACAGGAATTTACTTGCAAATAAAATCACTTAGTCATCTGAGGTCTCCTCAACCCAATGTTGTGACGAATCAAAAGTTCCTTCTCTAAAGCGTAAAAAGAGGGGACCTAGAAAGATCGCAGAAATCGACATCACGACCGGATACCGAAACTCACCAGAATGATAAAAGATGCGAGATAAACTGAAAGGAACCACATTTTGACGGGAATTACATGCATGAATTCCATAACAACGGTGCCCCGCGCCGCATCGGAAGGGAACACAAACAGAACAGCCATGTAATGGTAAATATTTGCTAGCCGTGAGCTTTGAGGGCGCACTCAGCCCATAGAGCAGGCGCGGTATGAAACAGATATGTCATTGTAAGCTGTTTACACCGGAAAAGCGGAATGAGATTTAAACCGGAAAAGCAAGAAGTGGCAGCAGAAAGGAGACGGAACCATTACAACAATAAGATAGAACAGAACCTTTACTTCTAAAAAACAAAAAAAAAACAAGGAAAAACATTACGTTACATAGATACTTTAACTTGGATGAATAATGTAAAGAACTAAAACATTTCTGTGAAACAGGTCAGTGCATTCGCTAATGGTGTCCATTTCTTTCAGGACGCTGAGTATCCAACCTTTGTCCGCGGTGTTTAACACAGTTAAGTATTCGCTAACCTGCTACGGCTGATGTTGGTTGTCACTCAGGCGCATTGTCAAATGTAACTTGTATTGGCCAGGTCTTTTTGTTCGTTAAAGCTCGTATGAAAATTCCTACCAGCTTGGCTGATTTACACTGATCAGCCAGGACACTATGACCACCTACCTAATAGCCAGTATGTCCACCCTTGGCTCGGAGAACAGCGGCGACGCGTCGTTGCATGGAAACAATGAGGCCTTAACAGGTCGCTGAAGGAAGATGGCACCACATCTGTACACACAAGTTAGCTAATTCCTGTAATTTACGCAATATATTCACTCACATCCGAGATGTGTTCAAGCGGGTTCAGATCTGACGAGTTGTGGGATCAGCACACCAATTGGAACTCGCCACTGTGTTCCTCGAAGAACTTTATCACACTCCTGGCTCTGTGATATGGCGCATTACCTTTTTGAAAACTGCCACTGCTGTTGGGGAACATGACCGTCAACAATGTTCCCCAGAGTATAATGGAGCCGGGGCCAGATTTACACTTTAAGAACACTCTCACAAACTACTATATATATATATATATATATATATATATATATATATATACTCCTGGAAATTGAAATAAGAACACCGTGAATTCATTGTCCCAGGAAGGGGAAACTTTATTGACACATTCCTGGGGTCAGATACATCACATGATCACACTGACAGAACCACAGGCACATAGACACAGGCAACAGAGCATGCACAATGTCGGCACTAGTACAGTGTATATCCACCTTTCGCAGCAATGCAGGCTGCTATTCTCCCATGGAGACGATCGTAGAGATGCTGGATGTAGTCCTGTGGAACGGCTTGCCATGCCATTTCCACCTGGCGCCTCAGTTGGACCAGCGTTCGTGCTGGACGTGCAGACCGCGTGAGACGACGCTTCATCCAGTCCCAAACATGCTCAATGGGGGACAGATCCGGAGATCTTGCTGGCCAGGGTAGTTGACTTACACCTTCTAGACCACGTTGGGTGGCACGGGATACATGCGGACGTGCATTGTCCTGTTGGAACAGCAAGTTCCCTTGCCGGTCTAGGAATGGTAGAACGATGGGTTCGATGACGGTTTGGATGTACCGTGCACTATTCAGTGTCCCCTCGACGATCACCAGTGGTGTACGGCCAGTGTAGGAGATCGCTCCCCACACCATGATGCCGGGTGTTGGCCCTGTGTGCCTCGGTCGTATGCAGTCCTGATTGTGGCGCTCACCTGCACGGTGCCAAACACGCATACGACCATCATTGGCACCAAGGCAGAAGCGACTCTCATCGCTGAAGACGACACGTCTCCATTCGTCCCTCCATTCACGCCTGTCGCGACACCACTGGAGGCGGGCTGCACGATGTTGGGGCGTGAGCGGAAGACGGCCTAACGGTGTGCGGGACCGTAGCCCAGCTTCAACGAGACGGTTGCGAATGGTCCTCGCCGATACCCCAGGAGCAACAGTGTCCCTAATTTGCTGGGAAGTGGCGGTGCGGTCCCCTACGGCACTGCGTAGGATCCTACGGTCTTGGCGTGCATCCGTGCGTCGCTGCGGTCCGGTCCCAGGTCGACGGGCACGTGCACCTTCCGCCGACCACTGGCGACAACATCGATGTACTGTGGAGACCTCACGCCCCACGTGTTGAGCAATTCGGCGGTACGTCCACCCGGCCTCCCGCATGCCCACTATACGCCCTCGCTCAAAGTCCGTCAACTGCACATACGGTTCACGTCCACGCTGTCGCGGCATGCTACCAGTGTTAAAGACTGCGATGGAGCTCCGTATGCCACGGCAAACTGGCTGACACTGACGGCGGCGGTGCACAAATGCTGCGCAGCTAGCGCCATTCGACGGCCAACACCGCGGTTCCTGGTGTGTCCGCTGTGCCGTGCGTGTGATCATTGCTTGTACAGCCCTCTCGCAGTGTCCGGAGCAAGTATGGTGGGTCTGACACACCGGTGTCAATGTGCTCTTTTTTCCATTTCTAGGAGTATATATATATATATATATATATATATATATATATATATATATATATATATATATATTGACTGATTTCTGATGGTACGCCGTACCGGTCTCTCTGACAAAAAAGCAAAACGTTAAAATAACGTTTTAAGACGCCCAGATTTCAGAAAAGCACACCCAGGGAGGTCGCATAAGCGGAACCTCATTTTTTAAAGATAATACCATATAAATCGTGCTCTGCAGAAGTATGTACCGAGGAAAGAGATTAAGAACGAAAACGAGCCACCGTGATTTAATCACGAAATTCTGACAGTGTTGAGGAAGCAAAGACTGTTGCACTCTCCCTTGCAACAGACCGCGCAAATGACGACAGGCAAAAGTTATCAGAAATTCGTGTGTCTCAAAACGTCAATGCAAGAAGCGTACAACAACGTTCACCGTAATACCTTAGCAAAAGCTCTAGCCGAGAACCCGAGCAAATTCTGGTCCAACATAAAATCGCTAAGCGGATCCAGTTACTCATTCCTAAGTCTGATGTGGCGACAGAAATCAGCAAAAGGAAAGCTTAAGTTTTAATTTTTGCGTTTAAGAAATCATTCACGCAGAAGCATCGTACAAATATATCGTCGTTTCAGCGTTACGGCAGAATCCTGTAAGGAACTGTAAGTGCTGAAAATAAATAAGTCGCCAGGTCTGGATGGAATCCTAGTTCGGTTTTACCGAGAGTCCTCTACGGCATTGGCTCCTTATTTACTTTGCATTTATCGCGAATCTCTCGCTCAGCGGAAAGTTGCAAGCGAATGGAAAAAGGTGCAGGTGACTCTTGTATATAAAATCTGTATTCGGGTACAACAAATTACCTTGAGATGGAGAAACTCCTGTAACACAAATCAACACGAATTTAGAAAGCATCGCTCGTGCGAAACTCAGCATGCTGTTTCCCCACATGCTCTCCGGCTAACCATGAATTAAGGGGAACAGGAAGTTTCCGGCGCCCCACTGCAAAGAGTTAACGATGGTCCGAGCATACGGATTAGGTTCTCAGATTGTAAGTGCCCTG
This sequence comes from Schistocerca serialis cubense, assembly GCF_023864345.2. Classification (NCBI taxonomy): domain Eukaryota; kingdom Metazoa; phylum Arthropoda; class Insecta; order Orthoptera; family Acrididae; genus Schistocerca; species Schistocerca serialis. Next base: position 219,122,071 of record NC_064639.1, on the reverse strand, counting down.
AAGACTTTTTATATAATAGAACCGAAAACGGTGTGTCTTCCTCGACAGCGACTGTCGTCAGAGAAAATGGGTATCTTCTGGCGTATCCCAGGGAAGTGTGATAGGAGCGCTGTTATTCTCTCACACATAAATGATCTGCCAGACAGAGTAAGCAGCAATCTGAGGTTGTTTGCTGATGATGCTGTGGTGTACGGAAAGGTCCTAAGTTGAGTGACTGCAGGAGGATTCAAGATCACCTAGACAAAATTTCTCGTTGGCGTCAAGAATGGTAGCTATCGCTAGATATAGAAGAATATATAGGTGAATGCAGATGAACAAGAAAAGCAATTCCGTAATGTTCGAATATGGCATTAGTAATGCGCTGCTCAAGAGTCACTTCGATTAAATACGTAGGCATAACGCTGCAAAGCGATAGGAAACGCAACTAGCACGATTGATAGTAACCAAGGCGAATGGTCTATTTCGGTTAACTGGGATAATTCCGGGAAAGTGTAGTGCATCTCCAAAGGACACCTGGCACAGAACACTAGTCCGACCCATTCTTGAGTACTGCTCGAGTGTTTGAGATCCCCAGTAGTCGGATTAAAGGAAGACATCGAATCAGTTCAGAAGCGAGCCGCCAGATTTGTTACTAGCACTTTCGACCAACACGCGAGTGTTACGTAAATCCTTCGTGAACTCAAATGGGAATCCCTGGAGGGAATACGACATTCTTTTCGCAAATCACTATTGAGAAAATTTAGAGAACCGGCATTTGAAGTTGACTTAAGAATGATTCCACTGTTACCAATGAACATTCCGCTTGACGAACACGAACATAAGAGAAATTAGGGCTCCTACGGTGTCCATGAACCATGGACCTTGGCGTTGGTGGGGAGGCTTGCGTGCCTCAGCGATACAGATAGCCGTACCGTAGGTGCAACCACAACGGAGGGGTATCTGTTGAGAGGCCAGACAAACGTGTGGTTCCTGAAGAGGGGCAGCAGCCTTTTCAGTAGTTGCAAGGGCAACAGTCTGGATGATTGACTGATCTGGCCTTGTAACAATAACCAAAACGGCCTTGCTGTGCTGGTACTGCGAACGGCTGAAAGCAAGGGGAAACTACAGCCGTAATTTTTCCCGAGGACATGCAGCTTTACTGTATGATTAAATGATGATGGCGTCCTCTTGGGTAAAATATTCCGGAGGTAAAATAGTCCCCCATTCGGATCTCCGGGCGGGGACTACTCAGGAGGACGTCGTTATCAGGAGAAAGAAAACTGGCGTTCTACGGATCGGAGCGTGGAATGTCAGATCCCTTAATCGGGCAGGTAGGTTAGAAAATTTAAAAAGGGAAATGGATAGGTTGAATTTAGATATAGTGGGAATTAGTGAAGTTCGGTGGCAGGAGGAACAAGACTTCCGGTCAGGTGACTACAGGGTTATAAACACAAAATCAAATAGGGGTAATGCAGGAGTAGGTTTAATAATGAATAGGCAAATAGGAATGCGGGTAAGCTACTACAAACAGCATAGTGAACGCATTATTGTGGCCAAGATACATACGAAGCCCACACCTACTACAGTAGTACAAGTTTATATGCCAACTAGCTCTGCAGATGACGAAGAAATTGAAGAAATGTATGATGAAATAAAAGAAATTATTCAGATTGTGAAGGGAGACGAAAATTTAATAGTCATGGGTGACTGGAATTCGAGTGTAGGAAAAGGGAGAGAAGGAAACATAGTAGGTGAATATGGATTGGGGGACAGATATGAAAGAGGAAGCCGTCTTGTAGAATTTTGCACAGAGCACAATATAATCATAACTAACACTTGGTTTAAGAATCATGAAAGAAGGTTGTATACATGGAAGAACCCTGGAGATACTAAAAGGTATCAGATAGATTATATAATGGTAAGACAGAGATTTAGGAACCAGGTTTTAAATTGTAAGACATTTCCAGGGGCAGATGTGGACGCTGACCACAATCTATTGGTTATGACCTGTAGATTAAAACTGAAGAAACTGCAAAAAGGTGGGAATTTAAGGAGATGGGACCTGGATAAACTAAAAGAACCAGAGGTTGTACAGAGATTCAGGGAGAGCATAAGGGAGCAATTGACAGGAATGGGGGAAATAAATACAGTAGAAGAAGAATGGGTAGCTTTGAGGGATGAAGTAGTGAAGGCAGCAGAGGATCAAGTAGGTAAAAAGACGAGGGCTAGTAGAAATCCTTGGGTAACAGAAGAAATACTGAATTTAATTGATGAAAGGAGAAAATATAAAAATGCAGTAAGTGAAACAGGCAAAAAGGAATACAAACGTCTCAAAAATGAGATCGACAGGAAGTGCAAAATGGCTAAGCAGTGATGGCTAGAGGACAAATGTAAGGATGTAGAGGCCTATCTCGCTAGCGGTAAGATAGATACCGCCTACAGGAAAATTAAAGAGACCTTTGGAGATAAGAGAACGACTTGTATGAATATCAAGAGCTCAGATGGAAACCCAGTTCTAAGCAAAGAAGGGAAAGCAGAAAGGTGGAAGGAGTATATAGAGGGTCTATACAAGGGCGATGTACTTGAGGACAATATTATGGAAATGGAAGAGGATGTAGATGAAGATGAAATGGGAGATATGATACTGCGTGAAGAGTTTGACAGAGCACTGAAAGACCTGAGTCGAAACAAGGCCCCCGGAGTAGACAATATTCCATTGGAACTACTGACGGCCATGGGAGAGCCAGTCCTGACAAAACTCTACCATCTGGTGAGCAAGATGTATGAAACAGGCGAAATACCCTCAGACTTCAAGAAGAATATAATAATTCCAATCCCAAAGAAAGCAGGTGTTGACAGATGTGAAAATTACCGAACTATCAGCTTAATAAGTCACAGCTGCAAAATACTAACACGAATTCTTTACAGACGAATGGAAAAACTAGTAGATGCCAACCTCGGGGAAGATCAGTTTGGATTCCGTAGAAACACTGGAACACGTGAGGCAATACTGACCTTACGGCTTATCTTAGAAGAAAGATTAAGGAAAGGCAAACCTACGTTTCTAGCATTTGTAGACTTAGAGAAAGCTTTTGACAATGTTGACTGGAATACTCTCTTTCAAATTCTAAAGGTGGCAGGGGTAAAATACAGGGAGCGAAAGGCTATTTACAATTTGTACAGAAACCAGATGGCAGTTATAAGAGTCGAGGGACATGAAAGGGAAGCAGTGGTTGGGAAGGTGTAAGACAGGGTTGTAGCCTCTCCCCGATGTTGTTCAATCTGTATATTGAGCAAGCAGTAAAGGAAACAAAAGAAAAATTAGGAGTAGGCATTAAAATTCACGGAGAAGAAATAAAAACTTTGAGGTTCGCCGATGACATTGTAATTCTGTCAGAGACAGCAAAGGACTTGGAAGAGCAATTGAATGGAATGGACAGTGTCTTGAAAGGAGGATATAAGATGAACATCAACAAAACCAAAACAAGGATAATGGAATGTAGTCTAATTAAGTCGGGTGATGCTGAGGGAATTAGATTAGGAAATGAGGCACTTAAAGTAGTAAAGGAGTTTTGCTATTTAGGGAGCAAAATAACTGATGATGGTCGAAGTAGAGAGGATATAAAATGTAGGCTGGCAATGGCAAGGAAAGCGTTTCTAAACAAGAGAAATTTGTTAACATCCAGTATTGATTTAAGTGTCAGGAAGTCATTTCTGAAAGTATTCGTATGGAGTGTAGCCATGTATGGAAGTGAAACATGGACGATAAATAGTTTGGACAAGAAGAGAATAGAAGCTTTCGAAATGCGCTGCTACAGAAGAATGCTGAAGATTAGATGGGTAGATCACATAACTAATGAGGAAGTATTGAATAGGATTGGGGAGAAGAGAAGTTTGTGGCACAACTTGACCAGAAGAAGGGATCGGTTGGTAGGACATGTTCTGAGGCATCAAGGGATCACCAATTTAGCATTGGAGGGCAGCGTGGAGGGTAAAAATCGTAGAGGGAGACCAAGAGATGAATACACTAAGCAGATTCAGAAGGATGTAGGTTGCAGTAGGTACTGGGAGATGAAAAAGCTTGCACAGGATAGAGTAGCATGGAGAGCTGCATCAAACCAGTCTCAGGACTGAAGACCACAACAACAACAACAACAACAACGGTGTCTTTGAACGGAATGGACAGTGTCTTGAAAGGAGGATATAAGATGAACATCAACAAAAGAAAAACGAGGATAATGGAATGTAGTCGAATTAAGTCGGGTGATGCTGAGGGAATTAGATTAGGAAATGAGACACTTAAAGTAGTAAAGGAGTTTTGGTATTTGGGGAGCAAAATAACTGATGATGGTCGAAGTAGAGAGGATGTACAAAGTAGACTGGCAATTGCAAGAAAAGCGTTTCTTAAGAAGAGAAACTTGTCAACATCGAGTATAGATTTAAGTGTCAGGAAGTCGTTTCTGAAAGTATTTGTATGGAGTGTAGCCATGTATGGAGGTGGGGTTCAAATGGTTCTGAGCACTATGGGACTTAACATCTGTGGTCATCAGTCCCCTAGAACTTAGAACTACTTAAACCTAACTAACCTAAGGATATCACACACATCCATGCCCGAGGCAGGATTCGAACCTGCGACCGTAGCAGTCACGCGGTTCCGGACTGTGCGCCATGTATGGAAGTGAAACATGGGCGATAAGTAGTTTGGACAAGAAGAGAATAGAAGCTTTCGAAATGTGATGCTACAGAAGTATGTTGAAGATTAGGTGGGTAGATCACATAACTAATGAGGAGGTATTGAATAGGATTGGGGAGAAGAGAAGTTTGTGGCACAACTTGACTAGAAGAAGGGATCGGTTGGTAGGACATGTTCTGAGGCATCAAGGGATCACCAATTTAGTATTGGAGGGCAGCGTGGAGGGTAAAAATCGTAGAGGGAGACCAAGAGATGAATACACTAAGCAGGTTCAGAAGGATGTAGGTTGCAGTAGGTACTGGGAGATGATGGAGCTTGCACAGGATAGAGTAGCATGGAGAGCTGCATCAAACCTGTCTCAGGACTGAGGACCACAACAACAACAACAACGGTGTCTTATAGTCAGTCATTTTTCCCTCGTTCTATTTCGAGTGGAACGGGAGGAATATGGCTTGTAGCGGTACAAGTGCCCTCCGCAACGGACCATGTGGTCGATTACGGAAGTCAAATGGAGATGATCGCCCGCAGCCCGTGGTCGTGCGGTAGCGTTCTCGCTTCCCGCGCCCGGGTTCCCGGGTTCGATTCCCGGCGGGGTCAGGGATTTTCTCTGCCTCGTGATGACTGGGTGTTGTGTGATGTCCTTAGGTTAGTTAGGTTTAAGTAGTTCTAAGTTCTAGGGGACTGATGACCATAGATGTTAAATCCCATAGTGGTCAGAGCCATTTGAACCATTTTGAAGCAGAAAATGATATAATGGATGTTGGATTCGTTATGAATAGGAAGATAGGGCAGAGAATGTGTTACTGTGAACAGTTGAGTGATAGAGTTGTAATTATCAGAATCGACAGAAAACCAACAACGACAACGATAGTTGTTGCAGACGCAATTTTGAAGGCTACGTAAAGCGCCGCCACTCATTGGAACTTCGCGAAACTACAGGGGATAAACGTGAATATTCCGCGATGTCCCACAACAGATTTCGCACTTCTTGAATCGAAACTGGCCGATAAAAAGAATGTGTTGCATTACCTGTGGAACGCCCCTTATAGTAATAAGCCCTTGTCTGTGACGTCTCGACTCAAAACTACTTTTGGATTTCGCCCAGACTGCTCCAGCTACAGTTTCTGATGCAAATGTCGTATTGTTTGTTATATAGCGACGGTAACTGCGGCACCCGCCTACCGACAATATTTTAATGCGCAGCTTATGGCTTAAAATATTAATTGCCGTTGCCCCTAAGCGACTTCACGTACTCTCTTTCGACGATTGCAGAGGATCATGTCATGATTCTTTTCAATAATTTTGGTAAGAGCATTTGTCGCGCGTCTTGCGTGGTTCTCATCATTAACAGGCAATCGATCTACTGTAAATTCATTGATTCAAAATCTACCTGTTGGCATTGATGTGGAGGGTCACCATAAATAATTGCAAATTTCGCTTTTACCTCGTCACACCATTTCCGATTGTAATGGTACAATGTACTGCATAATATCTCCTATAAAAAGCTTTCGCTATTTTTTGTCATTTTTTTCAAAGGCATGCGGTTTGCAGCCAGAAAGTGCACTATCACGCCATCTGTAAGCGGCAGGAACGACTGGGCTGTCACAAGCTGCTTGAAAGCATCTATTTGCGATCTGCTGGTATTCAGATTAACAGCGTCTGTAATATTAACGTTTCTTTAAAGCTTTATTTTGTATCGACTTTAAGTTCAGAAAAAATGTAACATTTTTAATGTTTTGTGCTAAACCATTGCAGTTCCTGCTAAAAATCATTTTACTGCCGATACTATTGTATAAGCTGAGTGTACATTGTAGACCATAAGTACGAGAACTTGTGATTTGGACAACAAAACTTTATGCCTCGTCTGAAGTACGGACGGACTCTAAATGATGACTGACAGTAAAGTATGGAACTTTCCAAATGTTGTATGAAGAGATGTTTAAGAACTTGCCGATTTGACTGCGAATGTATTCGTGCGTTTATGTTTCACTTTGACGGATGGACACGATTGAAACATGGGCCACCAATACCAATGTACTGTTTCCCCGTCACCTTACATTAGTTTTATTTTACTGTGATTATTTATTTACTCCTAATTGTTAACTTGGCAGGGCTGTTTCGTCAATATTTTTCCACGCAAGCGACTTATCATTTGGTTCCGCTCCCCCACTTTTCCGGTATACTTTTACCCGTGTCAGTATTCGTTACTAATTGCGATATGCACTGTATACAAACCTTGCATTTGGGCGCTCCTTGGACCCATCTCAGCTTGGTGCTCATAGCGAAGGCTTGTGCTGCTTGAGCCTTAAAACGGGCTGTATAAGTAGGGTACTAGATTGTTTTATTCAAGCACACATTGTCTTCTGTTCGGTGTAAATACTGAATCCTCTCCCAATGTTTAATGTTCTCCTCACCCTCTTTCGACTCATTTTCGAAAGCGCGCGCGCGCTCACACACACACACACACACACACACACACACACACACACACACAATTCTTTCTATGTAGCGTTTCTCTTGTTTTCTCCCTTTACTTTTATTTACTGTTTTACTCTTAATTGTTTCAGTTACGTTACCGTAGCACTATCAGGGATGAAATTTGCTCTGTTCATACAATGTAGGGTTTCACGGCCGGTATTAACTTCACTTAAGACTTGCGGGCTGAAAGCCCGTGCTATACTTGTAAAACTATTTTCCTAACGTTTCGTCCTCGGTTACGGAAGACATGCTCGGAGGTGAAGCGTCGAACTGCCAGTTTTCGTCTCTGGCTGCGGGAGACGAAAAATTATGGAGAAGTTTGCTCTATGTTACAACTTCACGCTCAACGTGTAGTATCTTTTGCAATGCTGTGCAGCAGCATAGTACCCTCTTTGGTGACGTTAGTTAAAGTCTGATCATAGCCTTGTAAGCCTAAAGTCGATTAATGAAATAAATTTACACTGTAGAACATCCATATTTTAGTGGTTTTAATTTCTTATTCTACCGTTGAAAGCCTTCTAGGGACCCTGTTCCAACATCTATTGTTAATCCTTTGTTGTTCGTCACTTTTTTCAGTATTCCTTCATTGTTTCAATGAGTTTCTTTTTCTTGACTTCAGACTTCTTTGTATAAGTTTTCTTTCCCCTGCTGCTTAGAATTCCTGGTTTAAAATATTTTCCATAATAATCTACTTCCAACAAATTCTCTTCTCTTATGTCACTGCTTTCCAAGTCGTTGCTAACGTCTTAAATATAGACGATACTTAATTTTTCCCTAACATATCTTAAGATCTGCTTGGCGAGTCAGTTGTCATCCATTCTGTAATCATGCAGAAAAGTAGTAATCTCTCCTTCCTCATCGTTTTGATATGTTTTTTATGTTCTGATAAATTTCTTAGTTACTTCATAATTTCCAAAATGATGCATTTTCTGAGGATGTGATATTTTCTTTATATCCTTTTTAATATTTCTGACTTACCAAGCTTCCAGTTTAATACCATACATTCTGTAATATACAAGCGTTCTGGTTTAACTACTGTGTTGTAGTGCCTTTCTTTAAGTTTTTAGATAAGCATTTAAGTTGTTGGTATTCTTAGTCAGACTATATGCCTTTTCCATCATGTGTGTCCCCTTCCCTAAAGCAGATTTCCATGAACAGTCTCTACCAAATACAGTAACGAAAAAATATCCCAGCACCAAAAATGAATTGTGCGAGATGAACGAAAGTTGGTAGACGTGTTTGTACATCTAGAATACGTCTATTCAAATTTCGGTCCAGTCGAGTAAGAGTGGCGCCAGCAACGTCAACATCAGGATGCAAATGAGCTCTCCTTTACATACCCGCTGTAACGAACATATGCGTTGCTTACCTTTAACATTGGCCGCAGCGGGTTGATGTTAGTCTAGAATGCCTTTAAGACGACTGAGTTTGAACGAGAGCATGCAATAGGCCTACGAGAAGCTGAATCTTCTTTACGAAATATTACAGAATTTTGGCAAGACTGTAGCCACTGTACATCATTGCTGGGAGCGGTCGTCAAGAGAATGTACGGCCACAAGTAGACCGGGCTCAGGACGGCCAAGTTGCTCTACCGAAATGTCGTCGTGTTTGGCGAATGGCGCATCGTACTGAGTCTGCACCTGCGGTTCCAGCAGCTGTTGGCACAGCGGTGACACAATTAACCGTTACAAATCGGTTACTTCAAGGTCAGCTCCGACCCAGCCGCCCTGTAGCGTACTTTCCATTAACCCCAAGCCACTGCCATTTGCGATTTAAGTGGTGTCAAATGAGAACTCACTGAGGAGCAGGGTGGAGTTCTGTTGTGTTTTCTGATGACCGCTGGTTCTGCCTCGGTTCCAGTTATGGTCATGTGTTGGATAGGAGGAGGCCAGTTTAGGGCCTGCAGCCAACCTGTCTGCATGCTAGACACATTCGACCAACACATGGAGTTATGATCTGGAGTGAGATTTCGTACGGCAGCAGGAGCACTCTCATAGTTATCCCATGCACCCTGACTGCAAATTTGTACGTTCTCTAACAGGATAATACTCTCCAATATACAGCTGATGTAACCCAACATGCTCTACGTAGTGTCGACGTGTCGCCTTGGCCTGCTCGATCGCCACATCTGTCCTCAATCGAGTACGTATGAGACACCATCGGACGAGAACTCCAGCGTCATCCACAACCAACAGTAACCGTTCCTGTATTGACCGAGAAAACGCAACAGGTATGGCACTCCATCTCACAAACTGACATCCGGCACTTATGCGACCCAGTGTATGCACGCTTGCATGCTTGTATTCAACATTCTGGCGGTTACACCGGTCATTAATGTACGACAATTTCACATTTACTACGGCTTTTCTGGCGCTTGCGTTGACCTGTGATCTTGCAATGGTAATTACTGACAAGGGAACCTCCCCATCGCACCCCCCTCAGATTTAGTTATAAGTTGGCACAGTGGATAGGCCTTGAAAAACTGAACACAGATCAATTGAGAAAACAGGAAGAAGTTGTGTGGAACTGTGAAAAAATAAGCAAAATATACAAACTGAGTAGTTCATCGGAAGATATACAACATCAAGGACACTGGAAGCGCAGGAGCGCCGTGGTCTCGTGGTAACGTGAGCAGCTGCGGAACGAAAGGACCTTGGTTCAAATCTTCCATCGAGTGAAAAGTTTAATTTTTTATTTTCAGTTTATGTGACAAACTCTTATGTTTTCATCACTTTTTTTGGGAGTGGTCTCGTGGTAACGTGAGCAGCTGCGGAACGAAAGGACCTTGGTTCAAATCTTCCATCGAGTGAAAAGTTTAATTTTTTATTTTCAGTTTATGTGACAAACTCTTATGTTTTCATCACTTTTTTGGGAGTGGTTATAACATTCACAAGAAAACGTAAATCGGGCAAGGTAGAAGAATCTTTTTACCCATTCGCCAAGTGTACAAGTTAGGTTGGTCGACAACATATTCCTGTCATGTGACGCACGTGCCGTCACCAGTGTCGTATAGAATATATCAGATGTGTTTTCCTGTGGAGGAATCGGTTGACCTATGACCTTGCGATCAAATGTTCTCGGTTCCCATTGGAGAGGCACGTCCTTTCGTCTACTAATCGCACAGTTTTGCGATGCGGTCGCAAAACACAGACACTAAACTTATTACAGTGAACAGAGACGTCAATGAACGAACGGACACATAATAACTATGCAAAAATAAAGAAAGTAAAATTTTCACTCGAGGGAAGACTTGAACCAAGGACATTTTCTTCTGCAGCTGCTCACGCTACCACAGGACCACGGCGCTCCTGAGCTGCCAGTCTCCTATATGTTGCTTATCTGGCCCATGGACTACTCGGTTTGCGTATTTTGCTTATTTTTTCACAGTTCCACACAACTTCTTCCTGTTTTCTCAATTGATCTGTGTTCAGTTTATCAAGGCTTATCCACTGTGCCAACTTATAACTAAATCTGAGGGGGGTGCGATGGGGAGGTTCCCTTGCGAGATATGTTACCTAGACAAAAACAGTGGTGAAATTTCATTACTCAACAAGAATTATTTCCTGGTGTTGAGAATTTTTTCCATCAGCATATGTGAACGTTTTAATCTTTTCTTTTTGCACAGTAGCTGTTATTAAACATTTTGAAGCACTTTTTTTATATGTGATAAATTTTGTATTCTCTGGAGAGGTTCTTAAGCCTGTCATGTTGGCTGTACTGCTGCACCTATCAGGCTGTCAGAAAATATGGAAAAAGTCATTCCGGTTTGAGGCGTCATGTCACGGACTGTGCGGCCCCTCCCACAGGAGATTCGAGTCCTCCCTCGGGCATGGGCGTGTGTGTTGTTATTAGCATAGCTTAGTTTAAGATAGTTTAAGTAGTGTGTAAGTCTAGGGACCGGTGACCTAACCAGTTTGGTCCCTTAGGAATTCACACACATTTGAACAAAGTCATCCGCAAATGCTAGGCAATTTATTGCAACACGTTTTTTCTACAAATGGCGATATTTTGGGGTCTTTCGGTTTTTCATTTATAATTATAATCTGTAATAATAATTGATAATTTCGTGCTGCTGAGTGGTCCGATGGAAGTCTTTAATTGGACGTTACTTCGGCGACTTGCGTGTCCCTAACCTACCCCAGTTATCCAACCAGGGAAAGGGGATATAGAGTTTAATGAGGAATTCGAACCACGTGTCGTTTCTAGCGACTCCTCACGTCGTTGAGAGGTGAAGGCTAGGTTAAAACGAAAACTGAATAATCCAAGGTCCAACGGAGATTCGATCCCGCGACCTCTTGGCAGTCAAGCCCATTATCACCTATTTTTCCGTTTTGGCATTTCAGATTTTTATTTTAACAACTGAATCATTGTTTAAGGCAATTCTCTACTCGAACATGGGATCTCCATCACCATATAACTGCATTTATCTGACAGGTTCTTTTTAGCTAAAACCAATGAGGAACAAGAGAGAAACGTATTTACACTACATTATAAGGGAAGGAGGGGGGGAGGAGAACGATCGGGAGTATGCATCCTACCACTGGGGAAGCGCGAGAGCAGGAAGGGCACGGTGCCCACGGGTCTCTCCAAAGTCGGAGGCATAGAAGGGGAATGGGGAATGCATGTGGTATTCAGTGCAGGGTGGGCCAGGCTTCCTTTACTTCAACCACAATTCGGTTGACATGGGGGAGGGGGGGAGGGAAGTGAGGGTTATTTGTCCAAGATTGGGTGGAGTGTCCAAAGTTAAAGCAACAAATGGAAATTCTGCAAGGTTGCATTTACTGTATGTTGCCACAAAACAGTATAAGCACGTAATAGTAAAGCAGAAGCAATATGAGGAGTAAAGAATGTGAACAACTGCAACATGGGGTTGGGTTGGGTTGTTTGAGGGAAGAGACCAAACAGCGAGGTCATCGGTCTCATCGGATTAGGGAAGGATCGGGACGGAAGTCGGCCGTGCCCTTTCAAAGGAACCATCCCAGCATTTGCCTGAAGCGATGTAGGGAAATCACGGAAACCCTAAATCGGGATGGCCGGACGCGGGATTGAACCGCCGTCCTCCCGAATGCGAGTCCAGTGAGCTACCACTGCGCCACCTCGCTCGGTAACTGCAACATATACAACGGTAGAAAAAAAAGGTTTTTCGGTTTTTTCCAACTTAATGAATTTGCACATACATTCCAACAACTGGTTAATGTGCTCAGTGTGGGTTGTGACCACCTCTGGCAGCAGGACAGGTCTTACAATGATGGGACATGTTGTGAATGAGGTCATCAATCTCATGTGGAAACAACAGTGCCCATTCTTCCGCTCGCAAGTCTTCGAGAGTGGTGCAGAGCGAGATGACGCGGTGGTTAGGACACTGGACTCGCATTCAGGAGAACGATGATTCAAACCCTCGTCTTTCCATCTAGATTTCGGTTTCCCGTGATTCCTTTAAATCGCTCTAGGCAAATGCCGGAATGGTCCTTTAAAAGGCCACGGTCAATTTCCTCCGCCACCCTTCACACAATCCGAGCTTGTGCTCCGTCTCTAATGACCTCGATGTCGACCATACGTTAAACCCAGACTTACTTCCTTCCTTCCTTCCTTCCTTGGAAAGTGGTTGGTGGATGCTAAAGACATGCAGTCCATCTGTCTAATGCCTCTCACAGATGCTCTATGGCATTAAAATCGGGAAAGCTAGTAGGCCACGTCATGCATGCAGTATGTTCCGTTTCCAAGAAAACATCAACAACCTGTGATCCGTAACGTCGAGCATTATCGTCCATCAGTAGGAAGTCTGGGCCCACAGCACCTTGCAACAACCGCACATTAGGATAGAAGATCTCGTCACCATACCTCACATCGCCGCGCGGGTATAGCCGAGCGGTCTAGGGAGCTGCAGTCATGAATTGTGCGGCTGGTCCCGGCGGAGGTTCGAGTCTTGCCTCGAGCATGGGTGTGTGTGTTTGCCCTTAGGATAATTTAGGTTAAGTAGTGTGTAAGCTTATGGACTGATGACCTTAGCAGTTAAGTCCCACAAGATTTCACACACATTTGAACATTTTTGAACCTTACATCAGTTAAACCTTGCCGATTCACCAGTAAAATTTCATGAATAGGTGTTAAAGTAGTCAACACAAAAAAATGGCTCTGAGCACTATGGGACTTAACATCTGAGGTCATCAGCCCCCTACAACTTAGAACTACTTAAACCTAACTAACCTAAGGACATCACACACATCCATGCCCGAGGTAGGATTCGAACCTGCGACCGCAGTGGTCGCGCGGTTCCACACTGTAGTGCCTAGAACCGCTCGGCCACATAGGTCGGCAATCAACATAATCCCTGCCCACACTATCAGGGATCATCCTCGGTATCGGACACTTTCCACAACGTTTGGATACAGAAATCGTGTTCCACGCTCCATCTAGACGCGAATCCATCGAGAATACCTCTCCAGGCAAAATCGGTACTCATGTCTGAAAAGAACATTGGCGCAGCGCCACGCTGGCGACTCCACTCTAGACCTCCCTTCTGTGAAGACGCATCAGAGGTATACAATCAGCAGGTCTCCGACAATAAAGTACACTGTGCGAAAACCTTCTGTACACTGCTTGCTTCGATACGACACGTCCGCAGAATGCTGCGAGGTCAGATGTCTTTACAGGCAAATAACGGCGCTCTGTTTCTGATGTCACACGTGGTCGACTCTGCCCCGTGTTCGAGATACAGTTTTGGTCTCTGTAAACTTTTGCCACATCCAAGAAACAACAGAACGACTCACATTAAGCAAACTGGCCACACCAGTTTGCAACTGTCCTGCTTCTGTTCTTCCTATGGCTCTCCACCGCAGAGATTGTGGTAGTTGCCTTTTCTGTGCCATACAGCATCGCCCATGACTATACACACAGCGACGATGTCGGACTACCTGGCAAACACTGCCCCGTTTGATAGATGCCCTGACGCATCGTTGCCGTGGTTGCCCGTTGATCGGAATGCCGTCTTCCGTGCAGAACGTCATCGTACGGGCCTGTGTTGCAGTTTGTATGATTAATCCTAAATTAGACACAGTACGGGGAAACTGTGGTTTGTTGCATCAATATTGGGATCCAGTGTATATTACACTACTGGCCATTAAAATTGCTACACCACGAAGATGACGTTCTACAGACGCGAAATTTAACCGACAGGAAGAAGATGCTTTGATTTGCAAATGATTAGCTTTTCAGAGCATTCACGCAAAGTTGGCGACGGTGGTGGCACCTACAGCGTGCTGATGTGAGGAAGGTTTCCAACCGATTTCTCATACATACACAGCAGTTGACTGGCGTTGCCTGGTGAAACGTTGTTGTGATGCCTCCTGTAAGGAGGAGAAATGCGTAACATCACGTTCCCGACTTTGATAATGGTCGGATTGTAGCCTATCGCGATTGCGGTTTATATTATCGCGACATTGCTGCTCGCGTTGCCCGAGATCCAATGACTGTTAGCAGAATATGAAATCGGTGGGTTCAGGAGGGTAATACGGAACGCCGTGCTGGATCCCAACGGCCTCGTGGCACTAGCAGTCGAGATGACACGCATCTTATCCGCATAGCTGTAACGGATCGTGCAGCCACGTCTCGATCCCTGAGTCAACAGATGGGGATGTTTGCAAGAGAACAACCATCTGCACGAACAGTTCGACGACGTTTGCAGAAGCATGGACTATCAGCTCGGAGACCATTGCTGCGGTTGCCCTTGACGCTGCATCACAGACAGGAGCGCCTGTGATGGTGTACTCAACGATGAACCTGGATGCACGAATGGCAAAACGTCATTTTTTCGGATGAATCTAGGTTCTGTTTACAGCATCATGACGGTCGCAACCGTGTTTGGCGACATCGCTGTGAACGCACATTGGAAGCGTGTATTCGTCATCGTCGTACTGGCATATTCACCTGGCGTGATGGTATGGGGTGCCATTGGTTACACGTCTCGGTCACCTTTCGTTCGCATTGACAGCACTTTGAGCAGTGGACGTTACATTTCAGATGTGTTACGACCTGTGGCTCTACTCTTCATTCGATTCCTGCGAAGCCCTACATTTCAGCAGGATAATGCACGACCTCATGTTGCAGGTCCTGTACGGGCCTTTCTGGATACAGAAAATGTTCGACTGCTGCCCTGGCCAGCACATTCTCCAGATCTCTCACTAACTGAAAACATCTGGTCAATGGTGGTCTAGCAACTGGCTCGTCACTATACGCCAGTAACTACCCTTGATCAAGTGTGGTATCGTGTTGAAGCTGCATGGGCAGCTGTACTTACACACGCCATCCAAGCTCTCTATGACTCAATGCCCAGGCGTATGAAGGCCGTTATTACTGCCAGAGGTGGATGTTCTGGGTACTGATTTCTCAGGATCTATACACGCAAATTACGTGAAAATGTAATCACATGTCAGTTCTAGTATAATATATCTGTCCAATGAACACCTGTTTATCATCTGCATTTCTTCTTGGTGTAGCAATTTTAATGGCCAGTAGTGTAATTTGCGAGAGGAACGATCCCCATGGAGGCGTACGGCGGAGGAAGTGTTGCGATACTACTGTAGTAGCTGACGGGATGTGTCGCCCGAAAGACGCATCATTCAGGTGGCATCGCAATCCAACTGGCCTGCTCATCAGGAAGGAGGGTGGGGAGGAAAGGATAGGAGGGGGTGGGGGTGGCACGGAGGGAGAAGCGGAGTCCCGCTGATTGATGGCGCCGGCGTATTTATTAGCGGCGTCCCGGCTGCGCGCAATTCATCACTCTGGCGTGAGGGAGTGGGCTGTGGGTGGGGTTTGGGTGGGGGGGGGGGGGGTAGGGGTGAGAGGTGGCCACCGCGAGCATCCCCTCTCAGCCCACTCTCCCAGGGCGGCGGTGTCGCCGACTCCGGCGCTCACTTACCGAGTTGTCGTGTCACGCAGATCGCGTTTTCTCTAATTACAGCCTACCGAGCTCCCCATTCACCGCGCTGAGGCACTAGACTTCGTCCATCAGCAGCCGAGTACGAGGCATCTACACGAAAAAAAAAGGGGTCCGTACTGGGAACGCGGTGTTGCAAAAAAACGGGTGAATCACCAACTGTCAGAGAGGTTCGATGAACATTCACAAGAAGCCTACATCCGCTGATCAACACTATGTTACTCTACTGGCCATTAAAATTGCTACACTAAGAAGAAATGTAGATGATAAACGGGTATTCATTGGACCAATATATTATACTAGAACTCACATGTGATTACATTTTCACGCAATTTGGGTGCATAGATTCTGAGAAATAAGTACCCAGAAAAACCACCTCTGGCCGTAATAAGGGCCTTGATACACCTGTGCATTGAGTAAAACAGAGCTTGGATGGCGTGTACAGGTACAGCTGCCGATGCAGCTTCAACACGATACCACAGTTCATCAAGAGTAGTGACTGGCATATTGTGAAGAGCCAGTTGGTCGGCCACCATTGACCAGACGTTGTCAGTTAGTGAGAGATCTGGAGAATGTGCTGGCCAGGGAAGCAGTCGAACATTTTCTGAATCCAGAAAGGCCCGTACACGACGTGCCACATACGGTCGTGCATTATCCTGCTGAAATGTAGGGTTTCGCAGGGATCGAATTAATGTTAGAGCCAGGGTCATAACACATCTGAAATGTAACGTCCACTGTTGAAAGTGCCGTCAATGCGAACGAGAGGTGACCGAGACGTGAAACCAATGGCACCCCATACCATCACGCCGGGTGATACACCAGTATGGCGATGACGAATACACGCTTCCAATGTGCGTTCTCCGCGATGTCGCCAAACACGGATGCGATCATCACGATGTTGTAAACAGAACCTGCATTCATCCGAAAGAATGACGTTTTGCCATTCGTGCACCCAGGTTCGTCGTTGAGTACACCATCGCAGGCGCTCCTGTCTGTGATGCAGCGTCAAGAGTAACCGCAGCCATGGTCTCCGAGCTGATAGTCCATGCTGCTGCAAACGTCGTCCAACTGTTCGTGCAGATGGTTGTTGTCTTGCAAACGTCCCCTTCTGTTGACCTCAGGGATCGAGACGTGGCTGCACGATCCGTTACAGCTATGCGGATAAGATGCCTGTCATCTCGACTGCTAGTGATACGAGGCCGTTGGGATCCAGCACGGCGTTCCGTATTACCCTCCTGAACCCACCGATTCCATATTCTGCTAACAGTCATTGTATCTCGACCAACGCGAGCAGCGATGTCGTGATACGATAAACCGCAATCGCGATAGGGTACAATCCGACCATTATCAAAGTCGGGAACGTGATGTTACGCATTTCTCCTCCTTACACGAGGCATCACAACAACGTTTCACCAGGCAACGCCGGTCAACTTCTGTTTGTGTATGAGGAACGGGTTGGAAACTTTCCTCGTGTCAGCACGTTTGCAGGTGTCGCCACCGGCGCCAATCTTGCGTGATTGCTCTGAAAAGATAATCATTTGCATATCACAGCATCTTCTTCCTGTCGGTTAAATTTCGCGTCTGTGGCACGTCATCTTCGTGGTGTAGCAATTTTAATGGCCAGTAGTGTATTGTTATAATTAGGTTGATACGAAAGTTCTCAGCGTTTTTGTTTTGTATGTTGGTATCCTGGTTGCTATGGGTTTAAAAATCTATTGTCAGTTTTTATTTGCAGTTCACTATTGCTATTTGAGTCTACATATTGTCATTTTGTCAATTAGAGATAGTGAGTGGAGCCGTGGATGCTAGAAAATGGAGTGACAAGTGATAAATCGGAACATTTCCCACATATTCGTCTGTCTGAGTTCAGTGGATGGGTGACAGCACTGGAACAGCCAGAAACGTTTGCGCCGTGCTACTGGACAGAGCACGGCAAGAAAATGGTTTTGTGTTTGTTTTAAGAAGGATCGTTTTGCCATTAGTGGCTCTTCATGTTCAGGAATAGATTCGGAGTTTGATAAACGCAGCTTAAACTCATCAATCCACAATGATCCATGTCAGTGTACTCGAGAACTGAGAATTGTGATGAACCGTGATCATTCCACCATCGTGCGACATTTCTGTTCAGTGGGGAAAGTTCAAAAATCGACTGTGTGGGAACCGCACGCTCTAAGCCAAAATCACAAAATCATCAGGTGGTGACATGTGCATCTTTGCTTGGTCGTCATCAGTTGGCTCGTGAACAACAGAATTACCATCCTGTATCGCTACAGGGACGAGAAATGATGTCTTTATGCTAAAATAAGGAATATAAAGGTTTAGTTGAGCCCGAAAAAAGCAGAAACTCCCTTTATGAAGACCTGGATGCAACCAAAAAAGGTAATGTTATGTATCTGGTGGAACAGCTACATTGTGGTCTACTACGAATTGATTCCCTGAAGTGTTATCATCACCACTGGCATTTACTCTCAACAACTGAGACGTCTTGCAGACGCAACTCAGGAACGACGACCAGAAAGACTGCTATTCGACGATAAGGCCCGTTCGCATTCTGCTAGGGTCACAGAAGACGCTATGTGGGAGTGGGTTGGAAAGTCATTGCGCTCCCACCTTACTCACCTGATCTTGAGCCCTCAGTTTTTCACCTTTTCCGCTCTCTATCGAACAACCTTCAAGGATCTTCCTTTCCGGATTAAAATGCTCGTCGTGTTCTTCGCCTCAGAACCACGTGATTCCTATACCAAGCGTAGAAGTATGAAACTGGAATTTCCCTGTAGATGGTGCTGCCCGTTTTTGTAGGGCCCGTAAGACCGCGTTCTGCAGCGCCATCGAGTTTTCTGCCTACGAACTACGATTTGCGGACAGCATAGGTTTTCTGTCATAATTTGAGGAAAACTGCTCCAGAATCGCATCGAATGCTTGTCTAGGCGTGCGGCAAACATGCTCTTGGTAAAATACAGTATTTCGAGTGGTTCAAAAAATTCAAAAGTGCTGATTTTCACGTGATAAATGACAAGCGCGGGAAATCACCGAAAATGTTCGAAGACAACGAATTGCAGGCCTTATTGGATGAAGATGATACTAAGACTCAACAGGAACTCGCGAAACAATGGAATGTGACGCAGAAAGCCGTTCCTCTTCGGTTGAACGCTATGGGAAAGGTGCATAATGTGGGAAAATGGGTTCTGCATGAACTTAATGAGAGACAGCAAGGAAATGGAAAGAGCACTTGTGAAATGCTGCTCCCCTGATACAAAAGAAAGTCGTTTCTCCATTAAATAGTGATAGGTGATAAGAAATTGATATTTTTTGAGAATTCGAAGAGTCGTAAATCATGGATGAATCCAGGCAAACCATCGACATCCACTGCAAGACTGAATCACTTTTGAAAGAAGACAATGCTCTGCGTTTGGTGGGATCAGAAGGGTGTCATATATTATGAGCTGCTAAAAATCTGGTGAAACCGTTGACACTGATCGCTTCCAACACCAAATGATCGATTTAAATGACCGTAATATGGAAAAAGGCAACACAAAGTCATATTGCTCCATGGTAAAGCCCCATCACACACAGCAAGACGTGTCAGGGAAACGATCGAGGCGTTCAGTTGGGAAATATTAGGGCATGCGTCTTATTCTCCGTCCGTTTATCATCTATTTGCATCACTGTGTCACGCTGTCGCTGAATAACGCTTCAGTTCACATGAAAATGTACGAAAATGGCTCGCTAACTGGTTCGGTTCAAAAGAATAACTTTTTTTTGTGTGGCATTCATAGCCTGCCGTGGAGGCCGGAGAATGTATAAGTAGCAATGGATATTATTTTGAATAAAATATTTTTATCCGTTTCAAACAACAGGCCTGTAATTATTGCAACCAAATTCCGGTTTCATGCTTCTGCATCTGGTAGTCACGGAATTGAAAAGTTATCCCAACGCTGGCAGACATAGATATTAAAGGAGTATACATTATTGATAATTAAAGTCTCTATTATTTGAATCTATTGCGTTTATTAAATTTATGGAAGAACGAAATGGTTCAAATGGCTCTGAGCACTATGGGACTTAACTTCTGAAATCATCAGTCTCCCAGAACTACTTAAACCTAACTAACCTAAGTACATCACACACATCCATGCCCGAGGCAGTATTCGAACCTGCGACCTGTAGCGCCTAGAACCGCTCGGCCACTCCGGCCGGCTTTATGGAAGAACGCTTCGAACTTAATACACTAATCCATTATTATTATAATTATTGCAGCTCTTTTAGTACTAAACTACTCGTGACGACTAAAGGCAGGATACCGTCACTGGGAGTTCCACCGTACGACAGACAGTCATTATGTGCCCTCACTGATACACTTGTCATGACATGCGACTCACCCCTAGATCTATGGTAGGAGGGCCAATGACAGCACGGCCTTACCACAAGACCCACCACATAATGCGCCGATGATAGCATACCCTCACAGACACACTTGTGATATGACAATGATAGACTCCTCCCACTACAAGACACGTCATACATCAATGATAATATGCTCTTATTACAAGGCCTGTCAAATAGTGCCCCCACCTCACAACATGTCCTATCATATGATGAATAATGATAGATAGTCGCCATTGCAAGACCCACCATGTGACATGCCAGTCGTTCAGTAGCCTCACTATAAGACCCATCCCATAATTCGTCAATGAACATAAACCCTCACAACCCTCACAAAAAGGCGTCTTACACACTGTCTGATCGAAAGTATCGGTGGACATTAATATCGGGTGTTCCCAACCTTCGCCTTTACGGGGGCTTGAACGTTGCTGAGGACATTTTCAATGTGGTGTCTGAATACCTGTAAAAGAATAGCAGCCCATCCTTACTCAACAGCCGAAAGCAAAGAAGATAGTGACGCTGGGTTCTGGGATGAGGTCGATGTTCTGACTGATCCCAAAGGTGTTTCGTTGGGTTCAGATGGGGAATCTGGGCAGGCCAGTTCATTTCAGGAATGTTACTGTCCACAAACCATTACCTCACAGATGTTGCTTTGTGACCGGATTTATAATCATGCTGACACAAACATCGTTTGCCAATTGTTTCTCTAGTGTCCGAAGTACACAATGCTGTAAGACGTGCCCATATCCTTCCGCATTTAACATTTTCTTAAGTGCGATAAGAGGATCTCACTTCGTCCTTACCTCACTGTTAGCACAGCACATGATGCCAGATATTCTCCAGGCATTCATCACACCCAAACAATTCCACCGCACTGTCACAGGGTATAGCGTCATTCATCACACTAAAAACACTCGTTTCCAGTCGTCCACTAGCCAGTGGCGTCGCTCTTTACGTCGCCCCATTCATTTTAATTCTGTACATACAGTCATTGAGCTAGCTGGAATACTGGTAGGACTTTGGAACTCACGTGCAATTTCTTCTGCTTATTTCACGTGGTATTTTACAACCATCCTCCTCGATGTTTGACGGTCACTGTCCCTCTGCGTGAGGTCTGTATAGGTCTCTGCGTTTCTTATTGGTGTAACAATTTTAGTGGTCAGTAGTGTACTTGTGGGTCAGTCTCTCGTCACATCTAGTGGCCAGTTCCCCATTACATAGTGAAGTCCGAATAATATTGATCACAAAGTGTATACGGAATGTTCCAGAAGTGATGGCCAATAATTCACACATGGAAAGTACAGCCCAAAAGCAGATAGAAAGCTCCAGTAAACATGGGTCCGCAAATCAACCGTCCCCTAGGTATACCATTAATTCGAGCTAGGAACCAACTGCAAACGCCCCTGGATACCGCGGTATTTACGCTGGTATCTCAAGGTCTGGGTTCGACTATCTGCTCGTTTACGCATGCGCAATTATTTCCGTTTCCCCCTCCGTGCATTGTGTCGTACCGGCCTCATAATCAGTTACGAACGTGAAGGCACGACGGATCGAGGGTACATCAATGAAGGGTAGGCTGACATGAACTCCACGTGTGGAAAAGCGAATGGCAGTGCCCTTGAGGCTTGCGAATGGCAGTGCCCTTGAGGCTTCACGACTGTATGAAAAAGCTTGGTTTAGCCGGTTGCATCAACGCCTTTGAGAAACCGGGAATTTCGCACTCCAGATACGAGAAGGTCAGCCCAGATCCATAACACCCGATGTCGAGAAAACTGTGTTACGCATTGTACACGAACGTCCGAGTACATCAACGAGGAGGATCGCCACCCAATAGAGTGTCCTGAGCCATAGCAGTGCGTGGCGGATTTTACGTCGGCAAGTAGTATATCCATATCATCTCCAGCGAGTGAAAGCCCTTAACAATGCAGACTTTCCTCCTTAGACAGAATTTCTGCCAATGGGAGCAACAACAGTGTACCCTGAATCCCCTATTTGTAAGCAGTATTCTCTTCACGGTTGAGGCTGGATTTACCCATGACGGTATTTTTAACCACCATAACTGCCACACTGGGGCCCATGTCAATCCTAGCGCAATAGACGCAGCGTTATTCGTTGAACGTCTGGGCAGAACTGCTCGGAGACAGCATAATCGGATCACACTTCCTACCACAGAGACACAACAGACAGCAGTACATGCGCTTTCTGCGGACTGCACTTCCAGATGTACATGATGATGTCCCACTGAACCAACCCTGAACATGTGGTTCATGCATGACGGTGCTCCAGTACATTTTCATTTACAAGGGCGCTGGCTTCAAACTCGGACATACGATCAACATTGGATAGGTAGAGGAGGGCCTGTGCTATGGCCTCCAAGGTCTCCGGATTTACATCCCATGGATTTCTGTTTGTAATGTCATATCAAAAGCATTATCTACGCTACCGAGATCAACTCACTTTAGGAAATACGCTTATAGATTGAAGCAGCCTTCCAGCATTTACAGAATTCCCCAGGGCTGCCTGACAGGATTCGCAACTCATTTCAAAGATGGGTTCAATGTTGCATTCAGACGCGTAGACAATATTTCGAACACTTACATCAACATTTAGATATGCCATGTGTTCCTAGGCACAACGTGTTGTATCTCGACGAAGGTTGATTTGTGAACCCATGTTTATTGGAGGATTTTAGCTACTTTTGGACTTGGTTTCCATGTGTGAATTAGTGATTATTGCTTCTGAAACACCCTGTATATTCATTGTTTACGAGATACAGAGTGTCCAGCAGTTATGGTTTTCCATTTCCTAGCAAATCTGAAGGTGGTCAAAAAAAATGGTTCAAATGGCTCTGAGCACTATGGGACTTAACGTCTATGGTTATCAGTCCCCTAGAACTTGAACTACTTAAACCTAACTAACCTAAGGCATCACACAACACCCAGTCATGAAGGTGATCATTAAGCACCAAAATCTGGCGATAATCCTTTTGTAGTCCTCGATTGGATTTAAAGAAATAAATTCATTAGTACTGTTGTAATCACATACTATCGGATTCTTTCCCTTCTTTGTAGACATTCTCTTGGACCTATTCATATTTAAAGAGAGATGCCATTTACTACACAAATGTTGGTCCAAGTCTTTTCAACGACGACACTTTGTACTCCAGCTGCTGTGGTCGTAAGCTTCTGCGGATGCAGCCTCGCTGTTCTCCGTGCGTGACACGGGAATGGATCTTGAGAATGGAATTCCGGGAAAGCGTGAATTTTTTCCGGAGTCCCGGACTTTCTTCCTCCCGGCCTGCCACTCGCTCGTCTCGGTCGATGACAGGTGACAGCTGATAGAAATGGCATCCGGCGAGAGGCGGCGTCGTGGTGGCGGCAAGCAGCGGAAAGCGCGTTTCCACAAGAAAATGTCTCGGATTTCTCGCTGCTAGTCGTCAGTTTCTCAGCAGGCCTGCGAGGGGTAAAGGTCGCGCGTTTAACTTGCTTATAGACGTGTGCATTCGGCGTTTCAAGCTCCTAACGTTGTTTCTTCACTTGTAATGAAAGTGCAGCAGAAAATTCAAGGAAGCCAAGGCGAAACTGCTGCAAGAAAAATGTAATGAAATCGAGAAAGAAATGATCGTCTGAAGGACTGACACAGGGTACAGAGAAGTCAAAAGAACCTTCTGTAAAAATAAAAACTAGAACACAATATTAAGACTGCACTGTGAATTCCACTGTTAAATACAGAGGAGAGAGCGGATAAGTGGGAAAGATTACACTGAAGGCCTCTATGACCAAAAGTAATTGTCTGATGACGCGGCAGAAGATGAAATCGGGGTCGATATTCAAGAGATATCGGATCCAGGCATAAAATAAGGCAGAATCTATAGGTAACATGTGGTGTCACCGCCAGACACCACACTTGCTAGGTGGTAGCTTTTAAATCGGCCGCGGTCCGGTAGTATACGTCGGACCCGCGTGTCGCCACTGTCAGTGATAGCAGACCGAGCGCCACCACACGGCAGGTCTAGAGAGACGTACTAGCACTCGCCCCAGTTGTACAGCCGACGTTGCTAGGAAAGGTTCACTGAGAATTACGCTCTCATTTGCCGAGACGATAGTTAGCATAGCCTTCAGCTAAGTCAATTGCTACGACCTAGCAAGGCGCCATTTATCCTTTGCTATGTATCTAATGAAGCATGTACAGTAACAAGACCAATGTTCACCAACTGTGGATTAAAGTTAAGTATTCCAGAAGCTACGTACTTTTCTTTATAGCATTCATTAAGTATCCTGTTTCAGACCTCACGCCATCCTGCGTGAGCTTATAGCGTGCATTTCGGCTTCCTCAAACAACACGGTGTTGCCACTTCTGGCGACACTTCATATTGGCGACGAGGCTTAAAAGAGGATTTCGCGTTCGTATTGCTCTAATTTATTTGTGTCATGGCTTCGTCACAATCTCCAGATGTACTGTCCGAATTTTATAGCTTGCAGAATCAGCAGACGCAGGCGTTATTGGATGCCCTTGGACAGCTCGTCCAGGGTCAACGTGCAATGCAAAACGATGCGGCAGCCGCAGCTCCACCGCTACCGCGCCCACAACATGCAGTTGCACCACCGTTTCGACACTTCAATGAGGCGATGGAAAGCTGGATGGAGTGGTCATGCCAATTTGGATTTCATCTCGCCGCCTACAGAATTCAAGGTAACGAGCGGCAGCCTCACTTATTGTCTTGTGTCGGCGTGCACACGTACCGTGTGATAGTGAAATTATTTCCCCGACGCGACGTAGCAACTCTGTCCTACGAAGAAATTTTGTCTGCTTTAGATGCCTATTTCAAGGAATCAGTTAATGTAGTTGCAAAACGGTATACGTTCTTTCGTACCAAACGTTCGGCCGGTCAAACTAATCGGGAGTGGGTTGCAACTTTGCAAGGCCTTACTAGGGATTGTGCTTTTGAGTGTGAATGTGGACTCCCTTATTCAGATACTATGGTGCGTGATGCAATTGCACAGAACGTTTCTGATGTTCGTATACGGGAGCCAATTTTGAAACTAGTCAAGCCCTCCCTTCGACAAGTGATAGACATATTGGATAGGCAAGACACACTTGACTTTGCTCAGGAATCATTTGAAACTTCACCAGCTGTGTGTCACATTAACCGGCCCGCCGGGCGAGCTGCACGGGACGGTAAACAGCCCTCGCACACGTCCGCGCAGCCCCGTGTCCCACGCCAGCATGCAACTGCAGTACTAAAGTCATGCCCGCGGTGTGCTACTAGACATTCGCGTGAGAATTGCCGTCACGCCAAGCTATTTGCTTTTTCTGTAATAAAAAAGGACATGTTCAGAGTGTTTGCCAGAGAAAGCTCAGATCGGACACTCAAAACCATTCCAGGCCCTTTGCTTCGCGCCGGAATCGAACCAAGAATACTCAGGCTCGTGAACCTTCGCCCATGGAAATTCATGTAATTAATTCCACTCCGCCCAGTGCCACTCCTTCTAACAGTGACTGTGTTCGTCCCACAAAAAGTGTGCGTCGACATCGACGGAAATCACGTCAAGTCGCAAGTGATTCAGTACCAGTGTCTGTTCACGTTGCACAAAACAGTCGCTCTTGTCGTCAGCAGGACAATAAACTTTTTGTAGACTTGGACATTAATGGCAACGTGATCCCATTCCAGCTCGATACAGGAGCTGCAGTTTCATTGATCAATAAAGACACGTACAAACAACTGGGCACACCTCCGTTGCGTGCCGCAAATGTTAAGTTACATAGTTATTCCGGACAGCATATCCCTGTATTAGGACAGTGCAGCCTTCTTGCAACATACAAGGGACAATCAAAACATGTGTCATTTTACGTCCTTCGTTCTTCTTCTGCAGTGAACTTGTTTGGTTTAGATTTATTTCAGTTGTTTAACTTGTCTATAGTAAATCAGGTCCTATCAGTGAACCAGACTGTGCCTTCAGCCAGTGTTTCTCGTCTACGTGAAGAATTTGCAGACATTTTTGCACCGGGCCTTGGTTGCGCTAAGAACTATAAAGCACATTTGGAACTGAAAGTCAACGTGTAACCGAAATTTTTCAGAGCGCGCAATGTTCCCCACGCATTGTGTGATGAGGTCGCAAGAACATTACACGATTTAGAATCACAAGGTGTAATTGAACGTGTGCAGGCTTCTCTCTGGGCCTCGCCCTTAGTAATTTTGTCAAAACCTTCCGGAAAATTGAGACTTTGCGTGGACTTCAAGGCAACAGTGGATCCACAACTAGTGATTGCAACTTATCCTTTACCCCGCCCGGAAGATCTTCTTGACAAACTGTGCCCGGGCAAATATTTTTCGAAGTTGGACCTGGCAGATGCGTCCTTGCAAATACCTGTGGACGACGAATCTCAGCGCGTCTTGGTGGTTAACACGCATCTTGGTTTGTATCGATTCAAAAGACTGCCATTCGGGTGTGCATCCGCCCCTGCATTGTTTCAGCAGTATCTGCAAACTGTTTGTGCGTCGGTCCCTACTGCAGCAAACTATCTGGACGATATTGTGATCTCCGGAAAGACAGAAGAAGAACATTTAGCCAACCTCCGAACATTATTTCAGGTCTTGCGACAAAATGGTCTTCGCTTGCGGAAGGACA
Organism: Schistocerca serialis cubense; assembly: GCF_023864345.2. Classification (NCBI taxonomy): domain Eukaryota; kingdom Metazoa; phylum Arthropoda; class Insecta; order Orthoptera; family Acrididae; genus Schistocerca; species Schistocerca serialis. The sequence continues at coordinate 219,094,974 of NC_064639.1, read as the reverse complement.
AATGAGTGTTTTTTGCTCGTGACTTACCATATTTGGGACATGTAATGAATGCCCAAGGCATACATCCGAGTCCAGAGCACGTCCGTGCCATACAAGACTTGCCTTCGCCGCAGAATTTGAAGCAGCTACAGAGTGTGCTGGGAAAACTTAATTATTATAATGAATTTGTTCCACATGCCTCTTCCATTTCAGCTCCGCTTCATCGCTTACGCCGTAAAGGTGTTCCGTTCGTCTGGTCGATGGAATGCGAACGCGCCTTTCGCCAGTTGAAATCGGCGTTGCTTTCTAATACTTGCCTTACGCCATTCGATCCCCAGAAACCCCTTTTGTTGATGGTAGATGCGTCGGATTTGGGGATCGGTGCTGTGCTTGCGCACAAAGATGGTTCGCTTGATCGCCCTATTGCCTTTGCGTCCAAATTGCTCTCGTCTGCGCATAGAAATTATTCACTGATCGAGAAGGAAGCTTTGGCTCTCGTCTTTGGTGTTACTAAGTTTCACGATTTCTTGTATGGTCGTCACTTTACCATCATCACAGACCACAAACCTTTGACATCGCTTTTTCATCCGAACAAGCCTGTACCTCCACGTACAGCGCAGAAATTCATTCGCTGGTCTATTTTCCTCTCGCAGTACCGCTACGATATCTTGTATCGGTCCACAGCTAAGCACGGAAACGCCGATGCGTTGTCCCGTTTGCCTGTTGCTGAGGATAGAGCATTCGATTCCTCCGAACTTGCTTGCATGTTCATTGATGCGGAAACCGATGACGTAGTCGAATCGTTTCCGATTGATTTTCGTCGTGTAGCTACAGCCACAGCTGCTGACCCTGTCCTTGCTACCGTTTTGCGTTTTGTTGCTACGCAATGGCCTTTGCCAAAGTCACGGATCGAGGATCCGTTGGTTCGCCGATTTTTTGCTCACAAGGAGAGACTTTTTGTACGACGTGGTGTTTTGCTGTTGCGCTCTGATAATGATCAGTCCAGAGTCGTGGTCTCACGTTCGTTACAGTCCTCTGTCTTACGGCTTCTCCACCAAGGACATTGGGGTATAGTGCGAACGAAACAACTTGCTCGTCAGCACTGTACTTGGTTCGGAATCGATGCTGCAATTACGAATATGTGCTCTTCTTGCATGGCGTGTGCCGAACAACAATCCGCACCGCCGCGGAAATTCTTTGCATGGCCGAAAGCCACTTCCCCTTGGCAACGCTTGCACATCGATTTTGCTGGTCCATTCTGGAATGCTCGATGGTTGGTTGTCGTCGATTCCTTCAGTAATTTTCCGTTTGTTGTCAGGATGTCTTCCACGACGTCATCTGCCACCATCCAAGTGTTATCCGCTGTCTTTTGCATTGAAGGTCTTCCACAGACTATTGTTTCCGACAATGGCCCACAATTCATGTCCGCAGAATTTCAGTCATTCTGCAAGGCCAATGGTATTCAACATCTGACATCCGCGCCGTTTTCGCCTCAATCCAACGGTGCCGCTGAACGATTGGTCCGGACTTTCAAGTCACAGATGTTGAAGCTGAAAGAGTCGCATTCTCGGGAGGACGCGTTATCGCTCTTCTTGTCCGCGTGTCGCTCTCAGCCCCGAGATGGTCGCTCGCTGGCTGAGTTGTTGCACGGTCGTCCTCATCGAACCTTGATGTCTTTGTTGCATCCGCCACATCAGGTTCCTGTGCAGCGGCAGACGCCTGCTTTTGCTCCAGGCGACGTTGTATATAATCGCAACTATCGAGGTTCACTGCGTTGGCTCGCAGGGCGCATTCTTCGCTGCCTCGGCCGCGCTATGTATTTGATTTTGGGGGCCTCTCGTGAGGTGCGTCGGCATCTCAATCAGCTGCGCCTCAGTCGTCGCTCGGGTTCTGCCGCTCCCCGTCTGCTTTCAGCGACGGTGCCGTCCGGTCAGCGCCCTGGGGACCCATCTACTGGCTCGTCTCATCCCCAGGTGTTACCGACGCTGCCTTCCATTTTGCCCCATGGCGACGCCGCCGCCGCCGCCGCCGCCGCCGCCGCCGCCGCTGCCGCCTGTTCTCCCGCCAAGCGCCTCCCTGGGTCACGCGCCGCCGATCGCTTCCCGTGACCAGCTGTCCTCCGACATGGACCTCTTGCCCGCTCCGGACCAGATGTCGTCTTCGCCCGTCGGGTACCCCGACGCGATGGAGGTCGACCCTTCGGCCCCTCCTGTCTCTCTACGGGCGCATAAACCGCATGTTGGTGTGCACCCTGGACTAGGTTTTCAAGCGTTTCCTAGCTCCCCTCGGACCGAATGGCCGGGTGCGGGTGGCACAGCCTCGCCTGTTGTTAGGCTCCCCACCTCGTCGCATACGTCAACATGGGGTCCTCCCCACGGCGGACGGAAGCCTTATAACACAACCGTTCGCAGATTTGCGGGGGAGGAATGTGGTGTCACCGCCAGACACCACACTTGCTAGGTGGTAGCTTTAAATCGGCCGCGGTCCGGTAGTAAACGCCGGACCCGCGTGTCGCCACTGTCAGTGATAGCAGACCGAGCGCCACCACACGGCAGGTCTAGAGAGACGTACTAGCACTCGCCCCAGTTGTACAGCCGACGTTGCTAGGAAAGGTTCACTGAGAATTACGCTCTCATTTGCCGAGACGATAGTTAGCATAGCCTTCAGCTAAGTCACTTGCTACGACCTAGCAAGGCGCCATTTATCCTTTGCTATGTATCTAATGAAGCATGTACAGTAACAAGACCAATGTTCACCAATTGTGGATTAAAGTTAAGTATTCCAGAAGCTACGTACTTTTCTTTATAGCATTCATTAAGTATCCTGTTTCAGACCTCACGCCATCCTGCGTGAGCTTATAGCGTGCATTTCGGCTTCCTCAAACAACACGGTGTTGGCACTTCTGCCGACACTTCATAACATTCCACAGGAATTTCTAAAACTACTTGGGAAAGTGACAATAAAAAGACTATTGAAGCTGGTATGTAGAATTTATGAGGCTGGAGGAATACCATCAGACGTTGAGAAAAATATCATCCACACTATTCCCTAAGTAGAAAGAGCCGAAAAGTGCGAGAATTATCGTACAATCTGCGTAATAGCTCATGCACACTGATGGTTGACAATAAAACTAGTAATGTACAGAAGAATTGTGTATAAGATGAAGATCAGTTTATCTTTATGATAGATAAAGGCACCAGTGAGGCAGTTCCAACTTCGCACTTAATAAAAATCAAGATATGTTCGTAGGATTTGTCGACCCGGAAAAAGCGTTGGGCAACATAAAACGTGGCAAGGTGTTAAGATTTTGAGAAAAAATGTGAATAAGCGACAGGGAAACACGGGTGATATACACTCCTGGAAATGGAAAAAAGAACACATGGACACCGGTGTGTCAGACCCACCATACTTGCTCCGGACACTGCGAGAGGGCTGTACAAGCAATGATCACACGCACGGCACAGCGGACACACCAGGAACCGCGGTGTTGGCCGTCGAATGGCGCTAGCTGCGCAGCATTTGTGCACCGCCGCCGTCAGTGTCAGCCAGTTTGCCGTGGCATAAGGAGCTCCATCGCAGTCTTTAACACTGGTAGCATGCCGCGACAGCGTGGACGTGAACCGTATGTGCAGTTGACGGACTTTGAGCGAGGGCGTATAGTGGGCATGCGGGAGGCCGGGTGGACGTACCGCCGAATTGCTCAACACGTGGGGCGTGAGGTCTCCACAGTACATCGATGTTGTCGCCAGTGGTCGGCGGAAGGTGCACGTGCCCGTCGACCTGGGACCGGACCGCAGCGACGCACGGATGCACGCCAAGACCGTAGGATCCTACGCAGTGCCGTAGGGGACCGCATCGCCACTTCCCAGCAAATTAGGGACACTGTTGCTCCTGGGGTATCGGCGAGGACCATTCGCAAGCGTCTCCATGAAGCTGGGCTACGGTCCCGCACACCGTTAGGCCGTCTTCCGCTCACGCCCCAACATCGTGCAGCCCGCCTCCAGTGGTGTCGCGACAGGCGTGAATGGAGGGACGAATGGAGACGTGTCGTCTTCAGCGATGAGAGTCGCTTCTGCCTTGGTGCCAATGATGGTCGTATGCGTGTTTGGCGCCGTGCAGGTGAGCGCCACAATCAGGGCTGCATACGACCGAGGCACACAGGGCCAACACCCGGCATCATGGTGTGGGGAGCGATCTCCTACACTGGCCGTACACCACTGGTGATCGTCGAGGGGACACTGAATAGTGCACGGTACATCCAAACCGTCATCGAACCCATCGTTCTACCATTTCTAGACCGGCAAGGGAACTTGCTGTTCCAACAGGACAATGCACGTCCGCATGTATCCCGTGCCACCCAACGTGCTCTAGAAGGTGTAAGTCAACTACCCTGGCCAGCAAGATCTCCGGATCTGTCCCCCATTGAGCATGTTTGGGACTGGATGAAGCGTCGTCTCACGCGGTCTGCACGTCCAGCACGAACGCTGGTCCAACTGAGGCGCCAGGTGGAAATGGCATGGCAAGCCGTTCCACAGGACTACATCCAGCATCTCTACGATCGTCTCCATGGGAGAATAGCAGCCTGCATTGCTGCGAAAGGTGGATATACACTGTACTAGTGCCGACATTGTGCATGCTCTGTTGCCTGTGTCTATGTGCCTGTGGTTCTGTCAGTGTGATCATGTGATGTATCTGACCCCAGGAATGTGTCAATAAAGTTTCCCCTTCCTGGGACAATGAATTCACGGTGTTCTTATTTCAATTTCCAGGAGTGTACAATATGTACGAGAACCAAGAGGATACAATGCGACTGGAAGACCAAGAACGAAGTGCTCGGAGTAAAACGGGTGTAAGATAGGTATACAATCTTTCACTCCTAATGTTCAATCTACACATCGAAGCAGCAAAGACGGAAATAAAAGAAAGATTCAAGAGTGGGATTAAAGTTCAGAGATAAGATTCGCTGATGACATAGCTATCCTCAGTGAAAACTTGGAAGAATTGAAGAATTCACTGAATGGGACCAAATGAATATGGAGTGAGGGTCAACCAAATAAAGACTGAAGTAGCGACAAGTAACAGAAATAAGATTAGCGAGAAGTTTATTATCAAACCTGTTAATCACAAAGTAGATGAAGTTAATGAGTTCTACATTCATGGAAGCAAGATAATCCACCACGGACGAAGCAAGGAGGACATAAAAAGTAGACCAGCACAGGCAAAGATGAATTTCTACGCCAAAAGATGTCTACTTGTATCAAACATAACTAGTCTGAGAAAGAAATTTCTGAGAATGTTAGTTTGGAGCACAGCATTGTATCGTAGTGAATCACAGACTATGGGATAGCGGGAACATGGAATCGTTTGACGTGAAATGGTACAGGAGTATGTTTAAAATTACGAGGTCTGATTAGGTAAGGAATGAGGAGGTTCTCTGCAGAATTGGCGCGGAAGGGAATACATGAGAAACACTGACAACAAGAAAGACGAAGATAATAAAATATCTGTTGAGACAGGGAATAACATCCATGGTACTTGGGGATGCTGTAGAGGATAAAAATTGTGAGGGAAGGCAGAGATTGGAATACATTGAGCAAATAAATGTGGTCGCTGATTGCTTTGAGACGCAGATGTTCGTGGTTGGCCGCAACAAATTTCCAAGACTGAAAAAAAAATCGCTATTTCCACGTGTATTTGCATTTATTCTAAAATGTATCTTTTTAAAACACGGCGCACATTTTTCTCTTAAATAGATTATTGTAATCTGAAACCTAATGTAAAATTTTGTTTTTATACTAGATAACTGACCCAGTTCGGAATACAGCGAGCAGTAGTACGCCGCTTCAGTAAATCAGGGTCCGAGATCGAAATTGTAAAACAAAGTAAAGCACGATTTATTTCGTTGTTATTCTAGTGAAGCCAATAAAACATGTCCCAGGCGTGTATCTGCAGTAGTTTTCCAGAACATCCAGAAGAGCTAAGATTATTATTACAAATAAGTCTGATTACTTTCTATTAAGAATGTAGACTTCCCCCTATGAACCATGGATTCTGCCGTTGGTGGGGAGGCTTGCGTGCCTCAACGATACAGATAGCCGTACCGTAGGTGCAACCACAACGGAGGGGTATCTGTTGAGAGGCCAGACAAAATTGTGGTTCCTGAAGAGGGGCATCAGTCTTTTCAGTAGTTGCACGGGCAACAGTCTGGATTATTGACTTATCTGGCCTTGTAACGCTAACCAAAACGACCTTGGTATTGTGGTGCTGCGAACGGCTGAAAGCAAGGGGAAACTACAGTCGTAATTTTTCCCGAGGGCATGCAGCTTTACTGTATGATCAATTGATGATGGCGTCCTCTTGGGTAAAATATTCCGGAGGTAAAATAGTCCCCCATTCGGATCTCCGGGCGGGGACTACGCAAGAGGAAGAAGTTATCAGGAGAAAGAAAACTGGCGTTCTACGGATCGGAGCGTGGAATGTCAGATCCCCTAATCGGGCAGGTAGGTTAGAAAATTTAAAAAGGGAAATGAATAGGTTAAAGTTAGATATAGTGGGAATTAGTGAAGTTCGGTGGCAGGAGGAACAAGACTTTTGGTCTGGTGAATACAGGGTTGTAAATACAAAATCAAACAGGGGTAATGCAGGAGTAGGTTTAATAATGAATAAAAAAACAGGAGTGCGGGTAAGCTACTACAAACAGCATAGTGAATGCATTATTGTGGCCAAGATAGACACGAAGCCCACGCCTACTACAGTAGCTCTGCAGATGATGAAGACCATGATGAAATGTATGATGAGATAAAAGAAATTATTCAGGTAGTGAAGGGAGACGAAAATTTAATAGTCATGGGTGAATGGAATTCAACAGTAGGAAAAGGAAGATAAGGAAACGTAGTAGGTGAATATGGATTAGGGCTAAGAAATGAAAGAGGAAGCCGCCAGGTAGAATTTTGCACAGAGCAGAACTTAATCATAGCTAACACTTGGTTCAAGAATAATGGAAGAAGGTTGTACACATGGAAGAACCCTGGAGATACTAAAAGGTATCAGATAGATTATATAATGGTAAGACAGAGATTTAGGAACCAGGTTTTAAATTGTAAGACATTTCCAGGGGCAGATTGGTTATGAACTGAAGATTAAAACTGAAGAAACTGCGAAAAGGTGGGAATTTAAGGAGATGGGACCTGGATAAACTGAAAGAACCAGAGGTTGTACAGAGTTTCAGGGAGAGCGTAAGGGAACAATTGACAGGAATGGGGGAAAGAAATACAGTAGAAGAAAAATGGGTAGCTTTGAGGGATGAAATAGTGAAGGCAGCAGAGGATCAAATAGGTAAAAAGACGAGGGCTAGTAGAAATCTTTGGGTAACCGAAGAGATACTGAATTTAATTGACGAAAGAAGAAATACAAAAATGCAGTAAATGAAGCAGGCAAAAAGGAATACAAACGTCTCAAAAATGAGATCGACAGGAAGTGCAAAATGGCTAAGCAGGGATGGCTAGAGGACAAATGTAAGGAGGTAGAGGCTTATCTCACGAGGGGTAAGATAGATACTGCCTACAGGAAAATTAAAGAGACCTTTGGAGAAAAGAGAACCACTTGCATGAACATCAAGAGCTCAAATGGAAACCCAGTTCTAAGCAAAGAGGGGAAAGCAGAAAGGTGGAAGGAGTATACTGAGGGTCTATTCAAGGGCGATATACTTGAGGACAATATTATGGAAATGGAACAGGATGTAGATGAAGATGAAATGGGAGATATGATACTGCGTGAAGAGTTTGACAGAGCACTGAAAGACATGAGTCGAAACAAGGCCCCGGGAATTGAAAACATTCCATTGGAACTACTGACGGCCTTGGGAGAGCCATTCCTGACAGAACTCTACCATCTGGTGAGCAAGATGTATGAGACAGGCGAAATCCCCTCAGATCTCAAGAAGAGTATAATAATTCCAATCCCAAAGAAAGCAGGTGTTGACAGATGTGAAAATTACCGAACTATCAGTTTAATAAGTCACGGCTGCAAAATACTAACACTAATTCTTTACAGACGAATGGAAAAACTGGTAGAAGCCGACCTCGGGGAAGATCAGTTTGGACTCCGTAGAAATATTGGAACACGTGAGGCAATACTGACCCTACGCCTCATCTTAGAAGCTAGATTAAGGAAAGGCAAACCTACGTTTCTAGCATTTGTAGACTTAGAGAATACTTTTGACAATGTTGACTGGAATACTCTCTTTCAAGTTTTGAAGGTGGCAGGGGTAAAATACAGGGAGCGAAAGGCTATTTACAATTTGTGCAGAAACCAGATGGTAGTTATAAGAGTCGAGGGGCATGAAAGGGAAGCAGTGGTTGGGAAGGGAGTGAGACAGGGTTGTCGCCTCTCCCCGATGTTATTCCATCTGTATATTGAGCAAGCAGTAAAGGAAACAAAAGAAAAATTTGGAGTAGGAATTAAAATCCATGGAGAAGAAATAAAAACTTTGAGGTTCACCGATGACATTATAATTCTGTCAGAGACAGCAAAGGACCTGGAAGAGCAGTTGAACGGAATGGACAGTGGCTTGAAAGGAGGATGTAAGATGAACATCAACAAAAGCAAAACGAGGATAATGGAATGTAGTCGAATTAAGTCGGGTGATGCTGAGGGAATTAGATTAGGAAATGAGACACTTAAAGTGGTAAAGGAGTTTTGCTATTTGGGGAGCAAAATAACTGATGATGGTCGAAGTAGAGAGGATATAAAATATAGACTGGCAATGGGAAGGAAAGCGTTTCTGAAGAAGAGCAATTTGTTAACATCGAAGATTGATTTAAGTGTCAGGAAGTCGTTTCTGAAAGTGTTTGTATGGAGTGTAGCCATCTATGAAAGGGAAACAAGGACGATAAATAGTTTAGACAAGAAGAGAATAGAAGCTTCCGAAATGTGGTGCTACAGAAGAATGCTGAAGATTAGATGGGTAGATCGCATAACTAATGAGGAGGTATTGAATAGAATTGGGGAGAAGAGGAGTTTGTGGCACAACTTGACTAGAAGAAAGGACCGGTTGGTAGGATATGTTCTGAGGCATCAAAGGATCGCCAATTAATACTGGAGGGCAGCGCGGAGGGTAAAAATCGTAGAGGGAGACCAAGAGATGAATACACTACGCAGATTCAGAAGGATGTAGGCTGCAGTAGGTACTGGGAGATGAAGAAGCTTGCAGAGGATAGAGTAGCATGGAGAGCTGCATCAAACCAGTCTCAAGACTGAAGACCGCAACAACAACAAAACAACAACAAACAACAAGAATGTAGAAACGTTTATGTCGTTGTTGGTAACCGCTAGTGAGTTGTTCCGGTCGTTTCCTAGCCTTGAAACGAGTTAGTTTTTTATATTGTTAAGTGAACGAACACCATAACAACAGTGTAGTGAAACGACATAGCAACTGATGTAGTTTGTAGATTATTATGAAATAGGGATTCCTTTCAAATTTACGACAGAGGAATACGCCAATATGGTATTTATTTATGCCAAATGATATAGTAATGCTACGGCTGCAGTTAACGAATATCGCGTATGTTATCCTACTCGGAGGATTCCGAATGCACGAACCATTGGCGGAGTATTTCGAATGTTACGGGAGACAGCTTCTCTACAGCATTAATAAAAGCAGATTATCTGATTCGTTCATACAGTTTCAGTTAACGTTATTACCATCATTTTTCCAAAATTAAATTCTCTACAGCTTTCGTTGAAAACTTTGTACAATTGTCTCGAATTTAAAAAACAAACTGGACCAAGTATTTAATAAATTAAAGATTTTACGAAATTACGTCTTTGCTTCTCTGGATGTTCTGGAAAACTACTGCAGATATACGTCTTGGACATGTTTTTTTTTTAGATTCACCAGATGAATAACAACGAAATTAATGGAAACCGTCCTTTACTTTACATCGTACAGTTTTGCGATTGTTTCATACTAGCGAAGTTGCTAAATTTCAGGAAAAATCTTTTATTAACCGTAACTCAGTAACTAACCATTTGTGGACCTATGTTTGTATGAACTTTCTTTTCTTTAGTTTTACTTGTAGAATAACATATTAAAATATTTGCTTATCTTCGTCAACCACCCTGTATATGTGCCTGATCCATATGTACATCCGAAATCAACATAAATAAATAAGTGTAACAATAATTTACTTTTTTTGCAGTTGCCAGACATGCGAATTTACGTTCACGGCGGACTAAGTTGTAAACTTGAAAGTAAATATTTTTAAAGGTTTCTGTTCCACAATTGGTGGCGGCTAGGTATGAGGTTCTTAGGAGGAGCGGGTGATCAACATTCGAACACGTCTTAGTTACTTTACATACTTGGTTCATACCACGACACATACATACACTCTAGCTGTAACGCCCCTGTAGTCAACCAACTCTAACGCGATTCAGAAACCCGACTATTGATGATGGCACGACGCCTGGTGACCAGAAAGACAGAATTTTATTCCGCGTTTCCAGCAATAATCGCGGGCGACGACACGCACGTGCGGGTGCAACGGAGACGGGAATTTGTGATGTAATACGTAAATCGAAAATAAAGAATGCAATTTTCAAACGCATTAAATCGTCTTTTATTCATTCCCCCTTCATAATGAGCCTACAATTGCATAACGTCGTAGTAATTCTATTTTAGGCTAAATTCATATCACATAATATAAATGCAAAATTTTTGTAACTAATTTACACTTTTCGTATGTACATAGTGTTAAAAAGGTAATTATACATCAATTACTTTGAAAAAAATCAAAACTGGCCGAAACGAAAAAATACTACTTGTTTGTAAATTTTAAAAATTTTTGGCTCAAAACATTTTTGTGAATGCATTCCATGATAACCAACAACTCCACCCATGGGTTTGAAAAAATATTGATTTTGTAAACAATCGAAAATTCAAAAGTGATGAACAAAATTTATTTAGCAAATTGGATTTACCACTGAATACAGCACGCTAAGTCATGTTATGAACTAATTTTTCAGCCTCCTGCGATGTTCTTGCGACCGGAAGAAAATTTCGCAGGTACCTCCCCGTAACTGGCCAACTGTGATAGTGGTTTTAGTTTGGACATGGCATGGAATCCGGCCACGTTGTTGACACCATCACAGACACATCGATGAAGGATTTGCCCACTCGAGTGTTTTCTCCAGTTGCCATGGCAGGCGCGCATCCGTTTTGCCGACGACCAGTACTTGGGGCGCGGACTCGGATGCACCGCGCTGGAGCATATAAAGGCCGCCCTTTGCCTCGTGTCGATGTACATATCCCACGTTATGCACCTCCACGCCTTGTCCATCCTCTCATGCTCTCCCGCCGGAACTTCAGCCAACGTCCACTGCACGTCCTTACGACATCCGTGCCGAGTTACACACTCCCTTCCAGACCTAATCAACAACTCCCTCTTCCATGCTCCCCTTCGATAACCGTCAGAAGCATGAAAACGAAAAGTCTCAGAAATGCCATGGAAATCTAGAAATTACAAGTTGTGTTTAACACACGATACATTTCAGTTGCTTGCCTGATGGCTGATCTGCGTGGATGGCTATGTTCGCGTGAGTCCACAGCTATAAGCAGCAAACAGAAAGTTTAGAAAGGTAAGGCAGAACGGAGAAGAACCTCCAGGAAGAAAAACAAATAACAGAATGGCTGACTTCCGAAAGGCAGGCAGCAAGGAAAGAAAGATACATACTTACGCCATTTCTCTCATTCACATGATCCTACTACATCCCTAGCAGCAGATCTATGTTTATAACCGTAGAGCTTAGAAAAATAATGGTCAGTGCTCACTTTGATTTTATACCGTATAAATTATGAGGTTTAATGTTTGGAGTTTACGTTACCATGGTTCTTAAAACACTTGCATTGCACATGTAATTCTCAAATTTTTGTACGAATGCTTTTCAAACGCTGTATTTCTCTGAATTCCAATGTGTCGGAATTTGGACTGAAGCGATGTACTATGCACTCACGTTATTATTAATAATTTTGCTTTAAAATGTTTTACCCAATTCATCGTTGTTAAACAGTTTATTATCATCATCATGACCATCATCATTATTATTCTTCAAAAAATGTGTGTGAAATCTTATGGGACTTAACTGCTAAGATCATCAGTCCCTAAGCTTACACACTACTTAACCTAAATTATCCTATGGACAAACACACACACACACACACACACACACACATGCCCGAGGGAGGACTCAAACCTCCGCCGGGATCAGCCGCACAGTCCATGACTGCAGCGCCTAGACCACTCGGCTAATCCCGCGCGGCATCATTATTATTATTGTTATATTAAAACATTTATGTATTTTATTGTTATTACCTTTATTAAAATGCTACGGACCTCTGGCGTGCTAAAAGTGTTGGTAACATTTATTTATATTTGTAGGGCGGTAAGACATTGCCCTCAATCCCCCACAGACTAACCTTGAAAACGCAACTGCACAAGGACCCATCTTCAGCATCATTTAAACCTAAATGTTCAAAGGCGACCTTCAGCGTCATTTAAACCTGCTTGCTCAAAGGTTGTTACATTATGAGAAGTGGCAGTTCTCTCTGTGATATCGGTAAGAAGGTTAGAATAAGGGCAGATGGTGCTGCCTATGCCGAGCACAGCCATCAGCTGAAGACAGGGGCACCATCCTGGTGAGCCCAGGAAGCTAATTTCTCAGTTAAATACGGTGCGACGCTTGCGGCCTTAGCTTTTGTACATCTGATTGGCAGTCATTTCTGAGTATGTATTTCGATACAGTGTAAGGTAGGACTCCACTGCAATATGAATACACACTCGACACCAAGTTTTATGCACAAACCAATATGGCGGTGGTGGGTTCACTCTCGCGGCGTAAGGGCATCTCCCCTTATTCTAACCTCCTTGGATATTGGCCACAGCAAACTCTTTCCCTGAGTAAATGCGTAAAGGAGACTCACTGGATTCTGAAGTTTATACTGTTGTCAAGTAATCACACAGACATACTTTATTAGATTGCCAAAGGCGCATCTTTTACTGAAATATGAGGTTTCCTGAAGTAAGATGGTGGCGTCAGGTTTTTCTGAAAAGAAATGATGTGATAAGCTTTACGAGGTGGTCTAAAACCAGTTCTATAGGTGAGTTAATATTTGTGTGCTTTATCAGTAAATAAACAGCTGTTTACACGTCCTTGCAATCGCCGCCATATTGTGATTCTAAAGTGACAGTAATAATGCTCTATACGGTATTGTCAGTCTAGTAATGTATGTCTGTGAGTAATCAGTCCGCGGGAGACCTCGGCGTAGAGCGTAGGCTGAAGGAGACGTTGTTCAAATCGCTCTAAGCACAATGGGACTCAACATCTGAGGTCATCAGTCCCCTAGACTTAGAACTACTTAAACCTAACTAACCTAAGGACATTGCACACATCCATGCCCGAGGCAGGATTCGAACCTGCGACCATAGCGGTCGCGTGGTTCCAGACTGTAGCGCCTAGAACCGCTCGGCCAGCCCGGCCGGCAAACCGCATGTCCATCCGTTGTCGCACGGGTAAGCCAAGTGATTATCAGGGCTAGAATTAAACATTGTTCTTTGCACTTATGTAACAGTGATTGTCTTTTGTGGTTACATTCGGTGGAACAATAATTGGTTTCACATATATTGGCCGCGAGGGGTAGCCGTGCGGTCTTGGGCGCCTTGCCACGGTTCGCGCGGCTCTCCGTCGAAGGTTCGAGTCCTACCTTGGGCATGGGTGTGTGTGTTGTAGCTAGCGTTAAGTTAGTTTAAGTTAGATTAAGTAGTGCGTAAGCCTAGGGACCGATGACCTTAGCAGTTTGGTCCCATACTACTTACCACAAATAATTTAATTTAATTCAAATGGTTCAAATGGCTCTGAGCACTATGGGACGTAACATCTGAGGTAGCCAGTCCCCCAGAACCTAGAACTACTTAAACCTAACTAACCTAAGGACATCACACACATCCATGCCCTAGGCAGGATTCTAACCTGCGACCGTTGCAGCAGCGCGGTTCCAGACTGACGCGCCTAGAACCGATCGGCCACACCGGCCGGCTTAATTTAATTAAATTCACATACATTCTGATGTTATTTAGTTCAGTGGCTCTGTAACTGTTTTGCATTAGAGATCCAGATATTGAGATTATTCACGGGTGGTAAGTCAGATGGGCTGTGTTCATAAGGACTGCACATAATGTACGTAATACCGTACGTCGGTACTTTAAACACACATGTTTCATATGCAGCATAATTAATGGTTACAAGCGAGCATAATGTTACATCACGTACTCAGTCAGGTAGAAGCCCAAAAGTTTCACTGAGAAGCAAAAGCCAGAAACTCTCTTTTGAAAAGTTAAGCTGAGTACAGAAAGCGTAAAAGCTTTGTTTCTTTTGTGTATGGGTGTTTGCGGTTTATGAGCGCTCAGAGTCACGATTATCAGCCCCATTACTAAATAAGTAGAAACGAGTGTTGTTAAAACATATAAAATATTACCTAGAGACTACAGACAATATATATTTAAAATTGCAAAGACGCTCCGCCATTCACACACGGTCACCCGTATACAGTCACACTATCATGCATTCATAAAAATATGGCAAATTTCGTCAAAATTTCTGTTAAGAAACACAGAAAATACAAGAACGAAAATTTAATAGCAAATGAGCTGCTGTCCCTTGTTTGACAATAAAACACAGTCATCTGAAATGTGGCGCAATGTCATGTGCATGTCACGAGCACCACGCGTTGGAGGCTACTTACACTGGAACAAGAGGCCATTTGCCATAGGGCAGTATCCGAAGCAAAGTCAACTAAAGAAGGACGTTATCCCATATGCGTGCCTGGAAGGAGATACGCCACGGCCGGGTTGTCAACTTTATGACTCCATACCATAACAGCGCGGTGACAGCGTGTAGAAAGACCGGACATAGCACCATCACAATATCATAACACGCCTCCTAAGCTGGTACGTGTGCTAATTCGTTCCCCTGAATTCAATTGTGGTCTGGTGCACAGCGGAACTGTCACGTCTGTGATTTCCTGCGAGCGAATGAGGAACGAGGCAGCTTGATGTTAAGTTTCCATAAGTAAAGTGGGCTCTTCCACCTCGTAGTTCTCTGGGGTTAGAGCTGCAAGTTGCAAAGGTTCCAGACCAGGGAACTCGGTGTGTAAAAGAAATATGTCTCAAAAAGGAAGTACGAAGGAAGGATTATGAGTATTGCAAACTTACGAGATACTAGGAACATAGCTGAGAAACTGAGAAAATGGGGAAAGGGGTCGCTACCCAGTGCGAGTAGGTGCCGCAAAAATCCAAGTCTCGCCCCAAGGGCAGAGCAGCCCGGAGACAACGTCGGAGATGGAGCCTGAACGGAATCCCTATTTCCGGTTAAATCGTCGTTTGTATACGCTAGTGTGGCGTTACCACACCCTCTGCAGAAACTCCTATTAATTAGAAGCGCGATTTTAGGAAATTTACTGGTCTCGTAGACCAGTTTTGCATCATCTCGGTTCCGAGAGTCCCGGAACCTGTACAGAAAATTGGATAGAGATCAACATAAACATCATTTCCGCTCTTTTTATTGTTCATGAAAACCACACATTGCATGTTGTACCGCCATGCAGCGAGACCTTCAAAGGTGGTGGTGATCCAGACTGCAGCACACAATAGTACCTCTAATACCCACTAGCACTGATGCATGCCTGTATTCGTCACGGCATACTATCCACAACTTCATCAAGGCACTGTTGGTCCAGATTATTCCACTCCTCGACGATTCGGCGTAGATCCCTCAGAGTGGTTGGTGGGTCACGTCGTCCATAAACAGCCCTTATCAATCATTTTCGAAAGGGTTCATGTCTGGAGAACATGCTGGCCACTCTAGTCGAGCGATTTCGCTATCCTGAAGGAAGTCATTCACAAGATGTGCATGATGGGGGCGAAAAATGTCGTCAATGAAGACGAATGCCTCGCCAATATCCTGCCGATATGGCATTCATGTATCGTACAGCCGTTACGGTGCCCCTTCCTTGACCACCAGCGGAGTACGGTTGCACCACATAATGCGCCCCCCCACCCAACCCCCACCCGAAAAAAAAAAACAGCAGGGAATCTCCACCTTGCTGCACTCGCTGGACATTGTATCTAAAGCGTTCAGTCTGACCGGTTTGCCTCCAAACACGTCTCCGACGATTTTCTGGTTGAAGGTATATGTGACTCTCATCGGTGAAGAGAACCTGATGCCAATTCTGAGCGGTCCATTCGGCATGTTGTTGGGCCCATCTGTACCGCGCTGCATGGTGTCGTGGTTGCAAAGATGGAATTCACCATGGACGTCGGAAGTGAAGCTGCGCATCATGCAGCCTATTGTGCACAGTTTGAGTCGTAACACGACGTCCAGTGGCTGTACAGAAAGCATTATTCAACATGTTGGCGTTGCTGTCAGGGTTCCTCCGAGCCATAATCCGTAGGTAGCGGTCATCCACTGCAGTAGTGGCCCCTGGGCGGCCTGAGCGAAGCATGTCATCGACAGTGTCTGTCTCTCTGTATCTCCTCCATGTCCGAACGCCGGCCGGAGTGGCCGAGCGGTTCTAGGCGCTACAGTCGCAGGTTCGGATCCTACCTCGGGCATGGATGTGTGTGATGTCCTTGGTCAGTTAGATTTACGTAGTTCTAAGTTCTAGGGGACTGATGACCACAGCAGTTAAGTCCCACAGTGCTCAGAACCATTTGAACCATGTCCGAACAATATCGCGTTGGTTCACTCCGAGACGCCTGGACACTTCCCTTGTTGAGAGTCCTTCATGGCACGAAGAAACAATGCGACACGATCGAATCGCGGTATTGGCCGTCTAGGCATGGTTAACTACGGACAACACGAGCCGTGTCCCTCCTTCCTGGTGGAATGACTGCAACTGATCGGCTGTCTGATCCCTTCGTCTAATGGGCGCTGCTCATGCATGGTTGTTTACATCTTTGGGCGGGTTTAGTGACATCTCTGAACAGTCAAAAGGACTATGTCTGTGATACAATATCCACAGTCGACGTCCATCTTCAGGAATTCTGGGAACCGGGGCGATGCATAACTTTTTTTTGATGTGTGTAGATTGAAGCGGCGAGTGAAACTATATCTGCACGAGACCAATAAAGTCTCTGAAATTGTGTCATTTCATCTATATAAATTCCTGCACCAGGGTCTCACACTGGATCCCCCATTTACGTTCGATGCTGAGCTGCTATTCCAGAACATAGAAGCCCTTGGCAAATCTGTTCATGTGCAAGAGGGAATTTTATGTACAATAGGATGGCGGTGAGGATTTTGATCGAGGAGGGAGGCGTACCAGGGTAATCCGTGCTGTTGAGTGAACCGCTGTGCTAGGTGGTCTAGTGGCTAACGCACCTGCCTAATAAGCAGGAGACCGGGTATGACTGCCGCCCTTGGTACTTTATTAATCTGTATGCCTGCCACCCCTTATCCTGTCACGTAGTTTCTCGGTGTGGAAGCTTTCCTCTTATCACATGCTACGGAACTCTTGTTTCTTCCATACCGTTATTTGTATAACAGACCTGTGTGTGGATGATTTACGGGTCTCTGAAAGACATTAACCAATCCAGCGGCAACTTCCACCGTTATGTCACAATATCACAGCTCTCTGAAGCACAACGACTGTTTAATCCATACCTTAATGCAATTTAATCGTGACAGAATGACACCTGTCTCCCCAGTCTTTTTAGGTGGAGAAGGTAAGGTCACGTTCCGCGTTATGGCCCTAGACGGGCCAATCGGGTCCAACCGACTAAAGTGCCGTCCTCTGCCACTGGGGTCGCTGGCTACGGTACGGCGGGCCATGCGCTCACCACGCAGCTCTCTCGGTAGTTGTCGGCTTTCTTGACCTAGGAAGCGCTACTAATCGGTCACGTAGCTTCTCAGTTGGCCTCATGAGCCTGAGTACAGCCATTACCAGTCCCCTCACCAAAGGAAAATCCCTGACACCACCAGGAATCGATCCCGGATCCCCCCACATGGCAGTCAACCTTGCTGACCAACCAGTATGTAAGTTTATTTATTTATCATTCTAACTATAGGCAAAGTTCTTTAATGCATAAAAATTAGACAGATGGGCATTTAATTAGTGAGGCCGCTGGGATGAGCTCAGGAGGCTGCGTCATGCCCTGCAAAATCGCAGCTGCGATAAACAAGTGACTTTGGGTTTTTGTAGGGGGCCAAAGTTACCGCAATTTAATGAGACCAAGTGATTCTAAGACTTGTAGCTGAGAAACCATACGAAGCAAAATTCTCCAATAAAAAAAAAATAAAGGCAATGTTGTATACTTTGAGGTGATATTTATACGGTAAATTTAGAGTTTAATGTAGTTTTCATCATGTTCCATATTTCTTTCAGTAAAATCCAATTCTACGTGGAATAAAAATTATGCCATATTGTTCAGCATTTGATTCAAAACCAACATTAGTAAACCATGTGTACGGTATCTTCAGTGGAGTGCTGAAGAAAAAATAAAAAGGAAACGGTAACAGTAACAGTAACAGCAAAAATTGGCTCTGAGCACTATGGGACTCAACTGCTGAGGTCATAAGTCCCCTAGAACTTAGAACTACTTAAACCGAACTAACCTAAGGACAACACACACATCCATGCCCGAGGTAGGATTCGAACCTGCGACCGTAGCGGTCGCGCGGTTCCTGACTGTAGCGCCAGAACCTCTCGGCCACCAGCGGCCGGCAGTAACAGTAAAACCCGCTGACTGCGCCACGTCATATACAAAGCAACGAGGTGAGGTCTCTTCCCACGCTGAGTGGCAGAAGTCAGCCCATCGCAATTTAAGTGCGGCGCAAGTGTGAATATTTAGTCTTTACTGAAATTTTTCCTCGTCTGAGACAAGGGGCTCCTTAAAACTTGAAAAATGTAATCAGTGTATAATAAAAGGAGGTTCAAGCCTTTGTAAGTTTAATCCTTACGTAAACTGTGTTTCTGACAATTAAATTAATTATTGTTTTGTTACTGCTGTATACCTCTGTCAACAACAGGCGTTCTTGTGTGCACTGTAGACAAACTTAAGCGAATATATCTTTTTTTAATTCTAAAAACCTCCTGATTGCCAAATCAGATGTTAAAGAGTTCCTTTATTATAGGATCGTACACGACCGGTTTCACGATGAGTTAATTGCATCCTCAGATGTACACATCTAAGAAAAATTCAATGAGGTTTAGAAAGTATAATAATGGTAAAAATAAGGCAATTGAGCACGAAATATAAGGGAACACAAACTCACATAACTAATTTAACATTGGTGTTTCAACGTTCGAATGGCGTTCGAGTTGTCATAACCGCTTTAATTGTATGTTTACGAAACGAAACATCCTAAATTCCAATGGGTAGGAAGCGCAGGCAGTGTACATGAGCATTGGGAGCCGCGGACATGGACCTAAAAAGGACTTCAAATAAGACCCCGGAAGAAGACTGTATGGAGTGAACCTGCGATGGATAGACAGATGTAAAGACTCACCAGTGCTGAGAAAACAATAAATGACCGCAAAATCCACATGGGGGAGACGTGAATATGCGTGAAGGTGGGGGAAGAAACACGATTGCACACCAATTGAAGGCTGGTAATCGTTACAAAACAAATTATGGTGGAGAAAGAAAGTGAATAATATAACAAACACGTAGAGAGGAATTACATGGCGCGCCGTAAAAGCCGCTAAGATAAAAGTAAGAAATTAGCAACGTAAAACAATTACAAAGTGTAGTATAAAAATGCTTAAAACTGCTGCAAAACCCATTAGGTGAACGTGTTACGTGGAGACAAGTAACCGTTCAAAGTCATAAAGTAATACTAAACGTAGATAGTGTAAAATACTTGTACATATGTACGTGGGCTGTCAAAGGGAAAAACTTCCTGTTGTAAAACATGACAAATACAGAATTACCGAGTGACCTATAAAAATGGTTAAAACTGTAACAAAATCGATTAGGGGAACAATAAAATGGAGACAAGTCTTTCTTTGTTTCTTTTGCTGGTGCCTTGTACCGCGGTTTCGGCACGGTTAGGAACGGATTTGGCAAGGTTAGTTAGAAGGTGTGGCCGGATGCCCTTCCTGCCGCCACCCCGTACCCCCCCCCCCCCTTCGGATGGAATTAGTGTACCCCAGCTGTCTATGTCTAGTGTAATCCATGGAATAGTGCGAACGTGTTCAGATGTCTGCGAGTCAAGTAACTGAGGCGGAACGTGGGGACCAGCCCGGTATTCACCTAGCGGGATGTGGACAACCGCCTAAAAACCACGTCCAGGCTGGCCGACACATCGCCCGACGTCGGTAATCCGCCGGGCAGATTCGATCCGAGGCCGGCGCGTCTACCAGAGTCAAGGGAGCAGCGCATTAGCGCTCTCGGCTAACCTGGCGGGTTAATTAAATGGAGACAAGTAACCGCTCCATATTCATAACATGCAAGAGATAGGGTTATGAAAGTTGTTTTCTTTTGCAGTAACTGACACATGTAGAAATTATTTTTTTTTAAAAAAAAAGAAAAACAAGGGATCAATTTTCTCACTTTTTTGTCCGATCTGAAATGGAATAACCCGTACGCGAGCTGCCGTTTACAGCGGACCAGGAAGTGGAGGACGCTAACTGTGTCGCCCACAAATAATGCTCTTATCTTTGAAAACAATAGATCGCTGGTGTTATAGAGCTGACGGCTGGATATTCCGGACTACTTTATCTGCAGGGGGGGCAAGCGTCGTAGAGAGTGAAAGGAGTCGGAGACGATGGGAATGTAGCAGGAAAATGGGAAACGCTGCACGATTTTGCGTGTCATCCTACCGCTGGAGCCATGCTAAACTCCTACGTATCGTTACAGTTTTAGTATATACAGTGTACCGTCGAAGCGACAACTCTGTCTTTTAGAGTACAACAGAGAAACAGTAATGCTCGGAAATTTCGCCGGAGCGACTAGGACTCGAGCAGCAGCCGGGTACGGTTGTTGTCACTGCGAAAGCAAACGGCACGCGGAGGACAAAGTGCGGTGTCAGAGAAAGCCAAACGCCTGCCACGTGCCGCGAGAGGCCGCTAAGTGTCCTGCAAACAATCGAACGTCTATCGCAGCTCGCGGCCTCAGAGCGACGGCCGACACGCGGCGGTCTGTGTGTACGGGAGCGACAGGCGCGCTGAGAGAAGGCCGGCGAACGTCCCAGCGCCGCGGGCACTGGGCAAGCGGCCAGCAGGAGCTGAATGCGGCGGCACGTAGCGGCTCCTTATCGCAGACGAGCGCTGCGTGGACACTTCCCTGTCCTCAACTCTGCGGCTCTCGTATAGATTAACGGTAAACACGGGATGCTGCTGGCAAAACTATGAGTTATTCCCCTCACACAAGCCGTGGGCGACATAAACACACTGTACAAATGCCCCCAGGAGACCTCCCGCTAGAACCACTTAACGCCGTCAGCGCAAGGATCGTGCTTTCGAACGTCAACGTTGAGCGTGCCGAGTTTCTGGCGTCATATCTACATCTACATCTGCATCTATACTCCGCAAGCTACCTGACGGTGTGTCGCGCAGGGTACCTTGAGTACCTCTATCGGTTCTCCCTTCTATTCCAGTCTCGTATTGTTCGTGGAAAGAAAGATTGTCGGTATGCCTCTGTGTGAGCTCTAATCTCTGTGATTTTATCCTCATGGTCTCTTCGCGAGATATACGTAGGAAGGAGCAATTTACTGCGTGACGCCTCGGTGAAGGTATGTTCTCGAAACTTCAACAAAAGCCCGTACCGAGCTACTGAGCGTCTCTCCTGCAGATTCTTCCACTGGAGTTTATCATCTCCGTAACGCTTTCGCGATTACTAAATGATCCTGTTACGAAGCGCGCTGCTCTCCGTTGGATCTTCTCTCTCTCTTCTACCAACCCTGTCTCGTACGGATCCCACACTGGTGAGCAGTATTCAAGCAGTGGGCGAACAAGTGTACTGTAACCCACTTCCTTTGTTTTCGGACTGCATTTCCTTAGGATTCTTCCAATGAATCTCAGTCTGACATCTGCTTTATCGACGATTAATTTTATATGGTCTTTCCTTTTGAAATCAGTCCTAATGCCCACTCCCAGATAATTTACGGAATTAACTGCTTCCAGTTGCTGGCCTGCTATATCCTAGCTAAATGATAAAGCATCTTCCTTTCTATGTATTCGCAGCACATTACACTTGTCTACATTGAGATTCAGTTGCCATTCCCTCCATCATGCGTCAATTCGTTGCACATCCTCCTGCATTTCAGTACAATTTTCCATTGTTACAACCTCTCGATATACTACAGCATCATCCGCAAAAAGCCTCAGTGAATTTCAGATGCTATCCACAAGGTCATTTATATATATTATGAGTAGCAACAGTCCTACGGCACTCTCCTGCGGCACACCTGAAATCACTCTTACTTCGGAAGATTTCTCTCCATTGAGAATGACATGCTGCGCTCTGTTATCTAGGAACTCTTCAATCCAATCATACAATTGGTCTGATGGTCCATAGGCTCTTACTTTGTTCATTAAACGACTGTGAGGAACTGTATCAAACACCTTGCGGAAGTCAAGAAACACGGCATCTACCTGGGAACCCGTGTCTATGGCCCTTTGAGTCTCGTGGACGAATAGCGCGAGATGGGTTTCACACGATCGTCTTTTTCGAAACCCACGCTGATTCCTACAGAGTAGATTTCTAGTCTCCAGAAAAGTTATTATACTCGAACATAATACGTGTTCCAAAATTCTACAACTGATCGACGTTAGAGATATAGGTCTACAGTTCTGCACATCTGTTCGACGTCCCTTCTTGGAAACGGTGTGGCCTGTGCCCTCGTCCAATCTTACGAACGCTACGCTCTTCTAGAGACCTACGGTACACCGCTGCAAGAAAGGGGCAAGTTCCTTCGCGTACTCTGTGTAAAATCGAACTGATATCCCATCAGGTACAGCGGCCTTTCCACTTTTGAGCGATTTTAATTGTTTTTATTTCCCTCTGCCATCTATTTCGATATCTACCATTTTGTCATCTGTGCGACAATCTAGAGAAGGAACTACAGTGCGGTCTTCCTATGTGAAACAGCTTTGGAAAGGAAAGAAGAGAAATACAACTCAGATTTCGAACACGAGGCAAAAAAGTAAAAATCACTGAGAGACCATTTTTGTCTCTTCATTTCATTTGTATTTGTTCACGTCATTTGGTGTGGGCGGACGTGGGATAACGTGGATACAGAACGTTGGGGAATATTTCCGAACGAGTAGAGCACGCCGATCTGCTCGTGCGAGGCGGTTGCGCTCAGATCCCATGAGGAGAAGATAGCAATTGCCATAACACAATGTCTCAGAAATTTCGCTCATTGGAAGAGCGAACACGAGTCTCGGCTTATCCGTAGGTACTCGAACATTTCTGGGAAAACCACGGCCAAAGTTTTCGAGGTATTTTGTTTGCCTATTATCGAATAAATAGTTCAGCCGAAGCGGTGGCACAATGGCTAGCCCGCGGCTTCACACTTTTGCGACCCATATTCGAAACCCGATTATTATTTTTATTTTTCATTTATGTAGAAGATTACTACGTGAATGTTTTGCGGTGTATGTTTAAATAACGTTGTCCTTGTGAGCCTACTAACTGTAGCTATGTCTGGTGACCGAATTAAAGAAAAGAACAATGAACGAATAAGAAAATTATTTGAATCTGTTTTCGGTGAAGTCCCTGAGGTGTATCTCGATTCATAATAAACTGTAAACCCCAATTTTCAGCAAAGCGATCCGTTGCCATGATATTATTGCCAATGCGTGAAATGTTCAGCAATGTTAACGACATTCCTTCCCCGAGGGACACTGATATGAAGAATTGTTACTGAGGCGATGCTCGTGGTGTTCGGAATATCTGTGTTTCGAATGTTTCTACGATCAGTACCATCCAAGGGAAACCACCAAATGTTCCTCAAGAATGAACATCAGAACAGAACAGTAGAATATAATAATTGATATAAGAATGTAATAAAATAATATAAGAATTTTAAAAGGCTGGAGACCTTGATAATACCATACACACATGTATTTTATAATAAATGTATGAAACTTCTTGTGAAAGCCAGTTGTAATGTTACAATTAATATGAAGCCCTTTCATCCCCTAACTTGATAAGAAACCTTCATGTAGTTACGTTCTACGGACATGAGTAGATAAATGAAAAGCAAGAAAAGAAAAGACAAAGCAAGGAAAGAAGACAAAGACAAGTCAGGTTTCGAACACGAGGCAAAAAAGTAAACATCACTGTGAGGCCATTTTTTTTCTCTTCATTTTATTTGTATTTGTTCCCGTCATTTGGTCTGGGCGGACGTCACATGGCACCCCTTCAAGTTCATCGTTGAACATTTCATTAAGTCTTTTTTTTTTTTTTCCAGAGTGCAGCCAGCCCTCTGTCCGAACACACTGATCTACAATGTCGTGCACTTACGGGTAACTATATTACGCCGCAAACTTTGACTGTCGTTTTCTCACAAACTGTCGGCTATCTATACATAAGTTGAGAAACGTGTTCGCTTCTTTTGACTCTTCTTGCACTGAGCGAATGTACTGTACCTCCTGAGGTGGTCATGAATTTGAAGTTTGTAAATGCCATCTATTGATAATTATTGTATGAATAGCTGGCGATGTATGCCAAAGAATAAACAAATGCATTATGTTGCAAAATAGGCCTTAATGAATATTCCATGAACATTCGAGATTCTGTGATTAAACATTGTATTCTTTTGTCTCATTCTGTTCTTGGACTCGAAGAGTCTGAGGTTCATCTTGCTGTAACAGTCTATGTAAGCTGTAAACGAAACCAAAATATAGTTGTTCATGACTTCAAACTTGTGTACGGTACACAATTATTTGTAAACCGAAACGTTGCTTGTCCTGAGTAGACGTGGATTTAACGGAACACTGACCATTGTTGGGCGCCATACTAGAAAACAATTAGTAATTTTCTTTCAGCTCAAATTCGAGACGTGCCGCCGGTTAGGACACTAAACTTTCTTTCAGATTCCACGAGCTATGCGGCCGCTGCGAATAATTTAATATATTTCACTTTCAGATTTTCTCAAGATTGCGAGATAACGTCCCAGGCAGAAAGGCCTGGTCACAGGATTCTAGTTCTAGTATAAGAATTCATCTCCTAAAGGTTATGCTTGTTATCTTATATTGGTATTTGAGACGAAAAACCATGACCTGAAGTTACGGGTTTTATTACTTTGCATTTAACTGACCTACGAGATATTATCTCGTGCTATAAGCACATGAGTTTTAACTATATTTTTCATACATATAGAGGAATATCTGTGATAATTCAGGAGAGAGACAATTAATTATTTGCAATCCCGAAACCACCATGAGTACTGAGCTAGTTTGCTGATTGCTGATCAGCATCGGACTAACAATAATGTTGCGTTATTGATCATTGAGAGACAGAGTGGGTAATTATCTAACACAACTGTAATCATAGTATTATTAGCCTTATTTCTCTTTTGTATTTGCGTCACTTTATTAAACGCTATCAAAGCATGGGTTTCTGGCAAATCAGGTGGTGGCACTTGCCATGTACTCGTCAGCAGTGAGCAATGGAAGCGGCAGAGGTAGGGGAGGAGTGAATCGAAACAAGGCAGCTCCACACGAGAAATAGTTGTCAACGAGTCTATTCTAAGTAGATGTATCGCTTCACGTTAGCTAACTAAAGCCTTTTTTAAAACTGTAGCACTGATAAGAATTTGCAAGGAAATGAAGCATACATTTCTTTCAGCTGATGCAGCACATGGAAACTTAGTACGAAACTTCACATTTTTGACGATTGATACAGCCTTATTATGACTGTCGTTTTCCAAATTTAACTTGATACCAACTTCTATTTCGTGACTTTATGGTGACATGTTAAAAATACACTGATGATTCAAAACATTATGACCACCTATTGAATAGATTGTTTGTCCATCTTTCGAACGAAATACATAATTGATGCTGCATATCAGGGATCCGACAGTTTGTCGGTAGGTTTGTGGAGGTATGTGGCATTAGATGTCTACGCACAGGTCATGTAATTTGAGTAAATAACGAGCCTCTGATTTGCGTACACTGTGATGCGCCCTATAGCGACTCAGACGGGTTCCATAGGATGTACATTAGGCCAGTTTGATCGCCAAGACATCAACGTGAGTTCACTATCATGCTCTTAAAACCACTTTAGAACGGTTCTGGCTCCTAGACATTCGCCTTCGGGGAAGACATCAAGCATAAAACGATGCAGATGGTTCGCAGCTGTCAGCGTGTCTTGAATTACTACCAAAAGTCCCAGTCAAGAGCAAGGAGAATGTCTCCCACAGTATGATACTGCTCCCACCAGCCTGCGTTCATGGTGCGCTGCACGTTTTGAACGCCGCTAATTTCGATAACGGAATTTCTGGCGACGACTATCGACCTAGTGTAGCGAAAATGCGATTCACCCGAAGAGCCGACACGTTTCCGGTCATCGACTGTCGAATCCCGAAGGTCCTGTGCCGACTGAAATCGTAATTGACGATATCCTTGGACCAACATCTGAACATTGTAACACCTCAAGAAACCCGAAAACCCAAATACGAATGTCATGATAACTTAAAGTTGGGAACAGTGTTATCCTGACAGGTACGAAAACTTTGACAATAATATAACACCTTAAAGTTTTGGTGAACACCAATTTCAATAATTACTGAGTATGCCATGATACAAAGGCACAAAGAAAGAAAGGTTATTTTTAATTAGCTATCAAACATCTCAGTAATAACTGCAAATCAGTACGACGAAAGTTAAGTCCAAAGTAATATGTCGGTCAGAGATAACATTTATTGTGAAAGAGAGTTGTAAACGCGGCGAAAAGGAAACTCAATGCGTCTACAATGCTCGATCATGGAAATGTTAGTCGGTTGCTAGCTGGTTTGCTATCAAGTCGTGGGAGAGCACCGTTTGTTATAGTACTACAAACGAAACTCTACGAGATTGTTTCTATCCAAAAAAAGTACTACTTCGTGATAGAGATGTGCGGACTTTGTTCTCAGTTATTCTGACTTGAGAACTTGAACTCAAGTGATTTTCTGATAGTGTACGAGGAGTTAATGAACTTCAATTATTGGAGATATTATTGGTGGACTCAACCTTCATCAAAGTGAACCTGTTACAACGAAGAATGGACATAGTATCGAAGACTGCAATACCTGATTGGCCTTGAGTAGGAAACATCAGTACGACCACACGAAGATAATACAAATACGCCGATTGTGAAAGTTGTCGTAATAGTCACGATCACGGAACTGAAAAGAATCGTAATTGATCTGATCCATCGGTGTGCGTGTGGTGTGATGATTATAACAAACTGCTAAGATGGAACAATAAAAATTGTTCGTCAGTAATGGAAATCTCACGTGCTGGCTCCATCATTAATTCAACTGTGTGGTAGTTGACGATCAAAATTAATTAGCTGTGAACATTTTAATTGAAATAGAGACTTTATGAACACTGAGCATTGAAAGGAGTGTTTTGCCGAAATAATATTACAACGCACGAAAGTAAGATAGCATTATAGATTATCTCTGGATTTGCGTCGTGCCGTAGTGAACAATTCTGCCTAGCAACGTAACAACTACTGATACTGAACCGCAAATGAATTTTTCCTCGCTTCAGTGGTGTGAAACGACGCTGGTGATGAATGATTCACTCAGTACTGCAATAACTAACTAACCGGGCATAGCAGATCATCATAAAACCATAACAGACAATTAAAATTAGCACTTCGCATCGCTGAGAATATTGTGCGGTTTCGCAAACCGATTTTCATACATTACGCGAGCAACAATTTTCTTTAGAGAATTTCAGGTACTGTTCCACATTATGCGACGGGGACAACCACCACTGCGCCTCGCGTCTCCAATCCACCGACAGAGCTGTAGCAGTAGCGGCTCAACATCAACAGCAACAACAGAAGGGGAGAGGGGACGTCACAACATGTAGAGGTTGTCTACTGCGGAGCTCCATGTTGAACAACTACGGGGAGCGGTATGGCCCCAAACACTTGCGTGCACCAGCATTGTGGCCTGGCGGCAGAGATCCCACAGGTCACAATGTATCCGACCTCACAGAAAAGACGAGCCTCCGAATCCCAAGTCCTGTGGAGATCCTTGGACGTCCATCCATTTAGCTCCAAGTGGTAGTTTGAATGTCGTTCTACTTCTTTCCGTAGATGCTCAGGACAGTAGCACGTGAACATTCGACCACGTTCGCCTTTTTCGAAATATTCGTTCACCGCCTCTTCGTAATAACTCTGCCCTTTGTCAAAGTCGCTTGTCTCAATGGAATTCTCCATTTCCAGCCCATATCTTCGCTAGGGAGATCCATCGTCCGCATCTGCTCCGCTTACACACTTCTGTTGCCCCGTCATGTGCCCACAACGCCAGCAGGCGGCACAATCGTAGCGGTGAGCAGCGGATGATCAGTGTACAGACGCTGCATGCCAATGAATACTACTTGCTTTGCTTTTTCACTAAAGCGTCAACGGCTGGCGGCACTATTCGAGCACTGCTAACTCGAGGCCAGCTTTTAAATGAAGTTTTCAGTGAGCATCTGGGGGTGAATTTCGTTCTCTTCATTGTGGTAAAAGGTCGCTCACATAAACACACTACTGGCCATTAAAATTGCTACACCAAGAAGGAATGCAGATGATAAACGGGTATTCATTAGACAAATATATTATACTAGAACTGACAACGGAGGGGTATCTGTTGAGAGGCCAGACAAACGTGTGGTTCCTGAAGAAGGGCAGCAGCCTTTTCAGTAGTTGCAGGGGCAACAGTCTGGATGATTGACTGATCTGGCCTTGTAACAATAACCAAAACGGCCTTGCTTTGCTGGTACTGCGAACGGCTGAAAGCAAGGGGAAACTACAGCCGTAATTTTTCCCGAGGGCATGCAGCTTTACTGTATGGTTAAATGATGATGGCGTCCTCTTGGGTAAAATATTCCGGAGGTAAAATAGTTTCCCATTCGGATCTCCGGGCGGGGACTACTCAGGAGGACGTCGTTATCAGGAGAAAGAAAACTGGCGTTCTACGGATCGGAGCGTGGAATGTCAGATCCCTTAATCGGGCAGGTAGGTTAGAAAATTTAAAAAGGGAAATGGATAAGTTAAAGTTAGATATAGTGGGAATTAGTGAAGTTCGGTGGCAGGAGGAACAAGACTTTTGGTCAGGCGAATACAGGGTTATAAATACAAAATCAAAACGGGGGAATGCAGGAGTACGTTTAATAATGAATAAAAAAAATAGGAGTGCGGGTAAGGTACTACAAACAGCATAGTGAACGCATCATTGTGGCCAAGATAGACACGAAGCCCACGCCTATCACAGTGGTACAAGTTTATATGCCGACTAGCTCTGCAGATGACGAAGAAATTGAAGAAATGTATGATGAAATGAAAGAAATTATTCAGATAGTGAAGGGAGACGAAAATTTAATAGTCATGGGTAACTGGAATTCGGTAGTAGGAAAAGGAAGAGAAGGAAACGTAGTAGGTGAATATGGATTGAGGTGAAGAAATGAAAGAGGAAGCCGCCTCGTAGAATTTTGCACAGAGAAAAACTTAATCATAGCTAACACTTGGTTCAAGAATCATAAAAGAAGGTTGTATACATGGCAGAAGCCTGGAGATACTGACAGGTTTCAGATAGATTATATAATGGTAACACAGAGATTTAGGAACCAGGTTTTAAATTGAAGCACATTTCCAGGGGCGGATGTGGACTATGACCACAATCTATTGGTTATGAAATGTAGATTAAAACTGAAGAAACTGCAAAAAGGTGGGAATTTAGGGAGATGGGACCTGGATAAACTGACTAAACCAGAGGTTGTACAGAGATTCAGGGAGAGTATAAGGGAACAATTGACAAGAACGGGGGAAAGAAATATAGTAGAAGAAGAATGGGTAGCTTTGAGGGATGAAGTAGTGAAGACAGCAGAGGATCAAGTAGGTAAAAAGACGAGGGCTAGTAGAAATCCTTGGGTAACAGAAGAAATATTGAACTTAACTGATCAAAGGAGAAAATATAAAAATGTAGTAAATGCAGCAGGCACAAAGGAATACAAACGTCTCAAAAATGAGATCGACAGGAAGTGCAAAATGGCTAAGCAGGGATGGCTAGAGGACAAATGTAAGGATGTAGAGGCTTATCTCACGAGGGGTAAGATGGATACTGCCTACAGGAAAATTAGAGAGACCTTTGGAGAAAAGAGAACCACTTGTATGAATATCAAGAGCTCAGATGGAAACCCAGTCCTAACCAAAGAAGGGAAAGCAGAAAGATGGAAGGAGTATATAGAGGGTCTATACAAGGGCGATGTACATGAGGACAATACTATGGAAATGAAAGAGGTTGTAGATGAAGATGAAATGGGAGATATGATATTGCGTGAAGAGTTTGACAGAGCACTGAAAGACCTGAGTCGAAACAAAGCCCCTGGAGTAGACAACATTCCACTAGAACTACTGACAGCCTTGGGAGAGCCAGTCCTGACAAAACTCTACCATCTGGTGAGCAAGATATATGAGACAGGCGAAATACCCTCAGACTTCAAGAAGAATATAATAATTCCAATCCCAAAGAAAGCAGGTGTTGACAGATGTGAAAATTACCGTACTATCAGTTTAATAAGTCACGGCTGCAAAATACTAACACGAATTCTTTACAGACGAATGGAAAAACTAGTAGAAGCCGACCTCGGGGAAGATCAGCTTGGATTCCGTAGAAATATAGGAACACGTGTGGCAATATTGACCCTACGACTTATCTCAGAAGCTAGATTACGGAAAGGCAAACCTACGTTTCTAGCATTTGTAGACTTAGAGAAAGCCTTTGACAATGTTGACTGGAATACTCTCTTTCAAATTCTGAAGGTGGCAGGGGTAAAATACAGGGAGCGAAAGGCTATTTGCAACTTGTACAGAAACCAGATGGCAGTTATATGAGTCGAGGGACATGAAAGGCAAGCAGTGATTGGGAAGGGAGTGTGGCAGGGTTGTAGCCTCTCCCCGATGTTATTCAATCTGTATATTGAGCAAGCAGTAAAGGAAACAAAAGAAAAATTCGGAGTAGGTATTAAAATCCAGGGAGAAGAAATAGAAACTTTGAGGTTTGCCGATGACATTTGTAGCGTTGCTCTTGGGGGACAAAAAATAAAAAGAATTGTTACTTTTTTTTTTAATGTCGAAAAAGTGAATATTTTGGTGGGCCACTTGGCAACAGAATCAGGGATTTATTACGCTATTATAATAACATACGTTGACCATTAAATACCTGAATAAGAGCAGCATATTGATATATATATTTGAGATCGCTCGGAAGAAACATTATCATTTCTGTGCATTTTTATAGTCGCGATGTAGTCATACCCGGATCAACACTAAGGGACCAGAAGATTTATAGACTTTAAAAGAAATGCAACACTACACAATTAAAAAAAAAAGTTGGTTCAGAAATAATAGGAAAACGATAATGTTCCTTCTGCCTCATGCTGCGTTCGGCCCATCAGCGTGATCGTAATTTCTGATGATGAAGTAACACAAAATAATTAACAGTTAAGTAAATAAGGAGATGGACTCATCAAGGTTAATTTACGAAAATAAGCACACTTATCTTTAACACACGTTTTTTTAATGCTACGTACCTTTTCATATTAAATTACAATAGATGACCATTGTGGTTAAATACTTTATACATAACAGTCAAAATGTTCTCTTGATTCTGTCTGTTCGATATCAGTTACAAGAAACTACATCTTTTCTGATTAAAAAAAAATAACAATTAGCATATTCACTCAATATTTTCACATCAAATATAAAATACATTTGTGGAACGCAGCAAGTCCGCGTCCGCCTCTCATGGAAAACAAACAGTAAAAGGTGAGGCGCGAAAAGCCTCATTTGTCTTGAAACAACAGAATTCTTTTTTTTATACCATTAATCGATACATGTACATAGAGATTTACTGGCACCGCGCAAGAAGGGCAAAGATAAAGAATAATAGATTCTGTCGCTGCTATGCGATGATTCATTTCTTTTACTTTACAATTTTTCGATAACTTTAGGCCATCAGGCGTTTACTATTGAGCGTATATTAATGTTTGTGAGGCGAAAATTACTAATATTACACATTGTAATTCTGTCAGACACAGCAAAGGACTTGGAAGAGCAGTTGAACGGAATGGATAGTGTCTTGAAAGGAGGATATAAGATGAACATCAACAAAAGTAAAACGAGGATAATGGAATGTTGTCGAATTAAGTCGGGTGATGCTGAGGGAATTAGATTAGGAAATGAGACACTTAAAGTAGTAAAGAAGTTTTGCTATTTGGGGAGCAAAATAACTGATGATGGTCGAAGTAGAGAGGATATAAAATGTATACTGGCAATGGGAAGGAAAGAGTTTCTGAAGAGGAGAAATTTGTTAACATCGATAATAGATTTAAATGTCAGGAAGTCGTTTGTGAAAGTATTTGTATGGAGTGTAGCCATGTATGGAAGTGAAACATGGACGATAAATAGTTTGGACAAGAAGAGAATAGAGGCTTTTGAAATGTGGTGCTACAGAAGAATGCTGAAGATTAGATGGGTAGATCACGTAACTAATGAGGAGGTATTGAATAGGATTGGGGAGAAGAGAAATTTGTGGCACAACTTGACTAGAAGAAGGGATCGGTTGGTAGGACTTGTTCTGAGGCATCAAGGGATCACCAATTTAGTATTGGAGGGCACCGTGGAGGGTAAAAATCGTAGAGGGAGACCAAGAGATGAATAGACTAAGCAGATTCAGAAGGAATTAGGTTGCAGTTGTTACTGGGAGATGAAGCAGCTTGCACAGGATAGTGTAGCATGGAGAGCTGCATCAAACCAGTCTCAGGACTGAAGACCACAACAACAACAACAACAACAGAACTCACATGTGATTACATTTTCACGCAATTTCGGTGCATAGATCTTGAGAAATCAGTGCCCAGAACAACCACCTCTGGCCGTAATAACGGCCTTGATACGCCTGGGCACTGAGTGAAGCAGAGCTTGGACGGCGTGCACAGGTACAGCTGTCCATGCAGCTTCAACACGACACCATAGTTCATCAAGAGTAGTGAGTGTCGTATTGTGACGAGCCAGTTGCTCGGCCACCATTGACCAGACGTTTTCAGTTGTTGAGAGATCTGGAGAATGTGCTGGCCAGGACAGCAGTCGAACATTTTCTGTATCCAGAAAGGCCCGTACAGGACCTGCAACATGCGGTCGTGCATTATCGTGCTGAAATGTAGCGTTTTGCAGGGATCGAATGAAGAGTAGAGCCACGGGTCGTAACACATCTGAAACTTAACGTCGACTGTTCAAAGTGCCGTTACTGGAAACAAGAGGTGACCGAGACGAGTAACCAATGGCACCCCATACCATCACGCCAGGTGATATCCCAGTATGGCGATGACGAATACACGCTTCCAATGTGCGTTCACCGCGATGTCGCCAAACACGGATCCGACCATCGTGATGCTGTAAACAGAACCTGGATTCATCCGAAAAAATGACGTTTTGCTATTCGTTCACCCAGGTTCACCGTTTGAGTACACCATCGCAGGCGCTCCTGTCCGTGATGCAGCGTCAAGGGTAACTGCAGCCATGGTCTCCGAGCTGATAGTTCAACTGCTGCAAACGTCGTCGAACTGTTCGTGCAGATGGTTGTTGTCTTGCAAACGTTCCCATCTGTTGACTCTGTGATCGAGACGTGGCTGTACGATCCGTTACAGTCATGCGGATAAGATGCCCGTCATCTCGACTGCTAGTGATACGAGGCCGTTGGGATCCAGCACAGCGTTCCGTATTACCCTCCTGAATCCACCGAGTCCATATTCTGCTAACAGTCATTGGATCTCGACCAACGCGAGCAGCAATGTAACGATAGGATAAACCGCAATCGCTATAGGCTACACCCCGACGTTTATCAAAGTGGGTAACGTGATGGTACGCATTTCTCGTCCTTACACGAGGCATCACAACAACGTTTCCCCAGGCAACGCCGGTCAACAGCTGTTTGTGTGTGAGAATTCGGTTGGAAACTTTCCTCATGTAAGCATATTGTAGGTATAGCCAACGGCGCCAACCTTGT
This sequence comes from Schistocerca serialis cubense, assembly GCF_023864345.2. Lineage (NCBI taxonomy): Eukaryota > Metazoa > Arthropoda > Insecta > Orthoptera > Acrididae > Schistocerca > Schistocerca serialis. The sequence goes on along the minus strand of NC_064639.1, from coordinate 219,060,729 downwards.
GTGACTGCTCTGAAAAGCTAATCATTTGCATATCACAGCACCTTCTTCCTGTCGGTTAAATTTCGGGTCTGTAGCACGTCATCTTCGTAGTGTAGCAATTTTAATGGCCAATAGTGTATATACGTCCAAATATCGACTTAATCGTAGGGTCTAACTTCTGAGGTTATCGAAATGCACGTTGTAGATAAATTATGTACGAATCTACAAGATTTATTTTATTATGAAACTTATCACTCAACTGTCTCTCACCTGTAACCACGCACCCTGCCTCACGAGTTATAAATTGATACTAGTGTGTCTGCCGTTCCTCTGACGTTCATAACACGACCATAATGCTGTTTTTAATCGATTTTAAAAGGCATACTCTCCTCATTACGCGCTGCGCCATTATTTGTATACGCTCGCGTTTAAAACTACGGTGAACTTAACATACTGTCATTCCTATGAAGACAGCGAACAGTATGCGTTTCTCCTGCGCTTCATAATGACGTCTGACAGCGTCATTGTTCAAACCCGCGTCTGGCCATCCCGATTTGATTTTCCGTTATTTCCCTAAATCGCTTCAGATATATGTCGGAATGGTTCGTTTGAAAGCGCTCGCTACGCAGGCAGCGTGCAAGCGTGAGCGCTCGTGCTCCCTAACCGCCTCCTGAATAGGTCCGGTGTAGAGCAATATCAAGCAAGGTAAACATTCTGAACCTGCGTTTGAGCGTGGATCAATGAGATGGAAGAACGCCACGTTTTTTTTAGTTACCTTCGCGTTGCCTAACAGGTTCTGAGACTTCCTTATTATTTACACAAGTATATTCTATAATGGTTGGTTGGTTTGTGGGATTTAAGGGACCAGACTGCTACGGTCATCGGTCCCTATTCTATAATGTTCGACATTATATAAATACAGGTGTGCTCTCTCTCTGAAGTTGGTATGTGTATGTCCGGTTGGCTTTATCTAAAAGACAACCTGCACTGCTTGCACTAACATATTTTGCACTGTCTTGGTTGACCTTGTATTTTAAATGTTCCAAAGATTCTTCTACCGAATAGAAACAGCTGTCAAATAAGAATGCACTTATGATTTTATTAAAAAAATGAGAATGATGAAATTTTTTTTTATCTTTTTGGAAAGCTACTGTAAATTTGTATTGCATTATTTGTAATGGAATAGATGTAAGCTGATGTTTTTACTGGCTGTGTAAGGAACTTTCCTTTTTGCCTTACAACATGTTTGTGAATATTGATGTGTATAGTACATAAAGAACAATGTGATTATCATATGGACACAGAAGAAAATGTGCCTTTTAGTAGAGATGATGTAGGAATTATACACCTACCCATTTGATGAGCAAACTGTGTAACTGGTGAGCCAGATACAGCTAACAACTAGCGCTGGAGTGTGCTGCGATCACATATACTACACTGAGAAATGCGTACCATATGCATAAGCTGTATTGTTTCTGAGGGTTCAGCAGCATGTTCAGTTCAGCAAGCCCATTGTTGATGATCAAATGCACAGTCCGTTGCCGTCGGCTTAACACCAGCTTTAGCCTCGATAATAGATCTGCTGCAAATCGTGTGTATTCTTTACTGACTAATGAATATTCAATGAGATTAACAACCAATTCAGTATTCACTAAAAAGTTTCCTTACTCGATTGTGTTTTACCGCATGCAAATTCGTGCCATGCTTGTTCCCATCCCATCAGTTCATCTCAGTGCAACGAGTGGGTAATGAGTAACGATTAAAGATCAGAAACGGGGAGTACGAGTCCTGTGTTGAGTGTTGCATACATTAGAAATCTAGGCGCTGCTGTTATGTCCCTGCTGCTCCCGCTTGCTTCCTACCCGCTGCAGCTCCGCGTGTGTACAGACGATTTCTGCCACTTGTGAAAAGTCTCTGCTCGTTTCTAAGCGACAGGGAGGTTAGCCCCTTGCAAGAGAGCACAGAATCGCTCACAGTGTTAACTTAACCGCATGCGTCCTCCTTCAGGGCTCTATGTTTGCCTGCTGTTCTGCAGAGAAACTGGGGGTCTTCCACCGAGGACTGAGGTCTGAACAGCCGTGTTATCGGGGGCTACTGAAACGATGTGCATACGACAGTTGGATTATTGCTACCCGTCGTCCTTCATGGACGCGGTTTTGTGTCTTCAGAGTCGGCACGTTCATCATTTAGGCTGCCTAGGTTGTGGTTGCTTTTCTGCCGGTTTTACTTACAGAAAACACAGGCGTGCCAAGTAAAGGGCGAGCACCTTTGTTACGTGTAACTACAGGGCAACAAAGAGCCGTTAGCATCTGCTAATTCCCTTGTTCATTCAGCGAAATTAAGTTTGGGATCTCGTGTGTACCGCAGGTTAGCTTTGGACACTGCCACGTATAGCTGCCTTAGGCATCTAGTTCAGAATTTATTGTTAATACTACAAGCCAGAGCTATTTTAAGCTTACTGGAAAAAGACAAACATTATATTTTAATGTTGATTGTTTTGTGTAAGTCTTATGTCTCTATCTGCTCATTAACAAGATTTTTTTATTTTAGTATATGCTTTTCATGTAACGGCCCGTGTGGTAAAGGCGGCAATCGTTTTGCAGTTTTTTGTCCCTTTTAAGTTACTACATTACTTTTTTAACTAAAAGTTACTGTACCGAGTAATGCAAACTTTTACAGTTTAGTTAAAGTTGTAAGATTTGAGGTTATGTCATTTGAATATTTACGCTGCGCGCGCGCGTGTGTGTGTGTGTGTGTGTGTGTGTGTGTGTGTGTGTGTGTGTGTGCGCGCGTGTGTTTGTTTTAGATTTGGAGGGAACGTGTGATGTGGAAACTAGCTCTAGATAGTAGCCTGATGTTAAAATACCCTTTGTTTTTACGTCTTTTGTTACTCATTTTCTTGAAACTTGTGATCAAGTTGACTTTGCTTCTGTTATCCTCTAAATGCCGAGTGTCGCGAATTGCAATCATACCAATGCTGTGCTAATAACTGGATGTTTAACTGTTTTTGAGCGCCAGTGCCGGTAGTTGCTGATTCTGTACGAAGCTACCAGCGCTTCTGACAAGCGCTGCAGTCTCCTGAATGTTTCGGATATCTTTAAAGCGCCACAGTTTTTGATTTATATCTTTCATCTAAAAATTTATTCAGGCATTAAGGGGTTAATGTCGCATGTGAATGTTATGTGCAGTCTTTAAAGTTTTTGTTTGATAAATGTTCTTATTTTCATGGTTCCAATTATTAACTACTTTATAGTGGCTGTTGTAACGCGTTTTGCGACATTTTTTTGTCAATCTTAAAATGCCATTCAGGAAAATACATGTTATTAAAAACTTTTTTTCTGATTTTCACTCACCATCTTACTACTCCCAGATCCAAGATTCCTTCTATTTCTGTTTGTTCATTGTAGAACTGCATTCAACTTTCCGATTCACAGATATTTGTTTAATATAATTACTACTTCTTGAAGACATGTCCATGCTGAAGAGTTCTGACGTTCATGGCTCTGTTGCAACATCAGAGTCAGGGAAATAGTTTTGCTGCTTCTGTTGTTTTATTGTCATGCCTTTGTGGTAGCTTTCTCTTCAGGCATAGCTATAGTGCCTTATCGGATATGATAAATAATGTAGGTACTGCTTTCCATACCAGTTCTTATTTTACGCTCTCATAAATGCATGGCGTGATTCTGCAATTACCGTATCATGGGTTGTTTACTACTTCTTGTTCTTCAAAATAAAAGTCTTTCTTCAGTAACTGTCTGTAGTTTACAAGAAGATCGTCACCAGACAGTCGCTCAAAGTGCTGTTACCAAGGGCTCTTGTGGTAAACCTATACAATGACAAGTCTGGGATCTACTTTTTGTTTTTGCTACAATTTATTGCGCAACCGTAGCTCCCTTTTGTACAACTCATGAATGTAAACGACAGTGCACGCATTCAGTCGGAAACCGTATTCGACAGTGTAACTTAAAAGAGTCCGCTACTCGCGCAGTGTAAGTAGGCTGTTTAGGTTTTTTTTATTGGTAACGCCACGTAGCGCTCTGTATGAAAATCACTGACTGTGCTGTGTGCAGTCTGTGGCTGGTATGCATTGTTGTTGGCTATTATAGTGTTGGGCAGTTGGCTGTTAACAGCACGTAGCGTTGCGCAGTTGGAGGCGAGCCGCCAGCAGTGGTGGATGTGGGGAGAGAAATAGCGGAATTTTGAGAGCGGATGATCTGGACGTGTGTCCATCGGAAACAGTACATTTGTAAGAATGGATGTCATGAACTGCTATATATATTATGACTTTTGAACACTATTAAGGTAAATACATTGTTTGTTCTGTATCAAAATATTTCATTTGCTAAGTATGTCTATCAGTAGTTAGTGCCTTCAGTAGTTTGAATCTTTTATTTAGCTGGCAGTAGTGGCGCTCGCTGTATTGCAGTAGTTCGAGTAATGAACATTTTTGTGAGGTAAGTGATTCATGAAAGGTATAGGTTAATGTTAGTCAGGGCCATTCATTTGTATGTATTACTGAAAGTCAGATTGCGTTGCGCTAAAAATGAAAAAACACATTGTGTATCAGTTTAAGCACAGTCATGTATAATTTTTCTAAGGGGACATTTCAGCAGCTATCGCAGTGTACAACAAAGATTAGCAGCAGCATCACGATTGCATAAAACTGTGATATTAGCGCGATGTCTGCTGTGAGTGCTCTTGCAGACGCAGTAATGCCTGGAGGAATGCTGTAAGCCAGGAGTTACAGCCTGCTACTCGCCTTTGTTTCGGTTGAGAGTGGCGCAAGCGACTCGTCCGCGTTGCACATTAATTTGTGCCTCGCCAGCTCTCGGCGTGGCCGCGCCGCTTGGGCGGTTACCCGTGGCTCGCATCGGTAAGCAGGGCTGTCTGCTCGCAGGGGCCACGGCAAAGCTGCGCGCTGCGCGCTGCGCAGACTCCCGCAGCGCCGCGTCGCTTTCAAACTCTTAAGCGACGTCGGCGGCGCTCTCTTAAGAGGCTTTGCGGTCTCAACTGCGAAATCGGTGAACGTGGCGAAAGTCTGCTGGCTGCTGTTCCACTGCGACGGCGCCGCTGCATTCTCAACAGCTTTCTGACGCACTTACTTCCAAATGTCGAGACCTACACCGAACGAGCTCACATCATCACGGAAAGTTACAGCTTCAGTGCTTTTCAGCTTCTGAAAAAAATATTGAACAGCCAACGTAATTTCGAGGATAAAAGTACTTTTTAATAAAACTTATATCCTTTGATCTTACCGTTAGAAATGTTTGGTAAAAGCCTGCAACTCTAAACAGTGGGTCTATTTATAAAATAAGGCTTCTACCAGTCACGGTATTCTTTTTATCTTTTTCACGAAACGTTTCGGGAAATGATTCCCATTTTCAAGTGTGTTTTTCGTGTATTAGCTGTTTATTCGTAATGTTTCCAATGTGTGAGGTGCTACACAGTTCTGTTGTATTTACACAATTCTGTAATTAATGATAGATCTTTACGTAGAGTTAACGGCGAATCTTGTAAAAGAAACTTCTACTTACTGTTTTCCTGTAGTAGATGTACGCAGAAACTCAGAAATATTAAACATTACACACAAGTATCTACGCACAGTACAAGGTGAAACCATCAAACGAACAAAAACGAAACAGTCGCATACATATTTCTACATATGATAACAGCGTTAACGATTTACATCGTGCACAGACTATGGTATACCATTCTTTCGTATTCTTTATAATCTGGATCATTCTCTTCTTCTATATATTCACAAAACTGCTTATTTCTGAATACTGTAGATTTTTATTGAAACATTTATTTGGCAAAATCGCAATTTAGAGAACAGTGATTAGTAATTTCAAACCCTTAAACGGTTATCTTCATATCAGGACAGATACATGAATATCTACATCAAGAGACTAAACAACATACTTAAGTCATTTCAGTGTTAAGAAAATGTCAACTTACAATCGTATTTACAATACATACATGTGAAACATACTGTGCAAACTTGAATATGACAAAAGGTAGGTCATCCTGCCTGGCCACAGTGTCAGTGAAAGTATGATTTAGCTTTACGCAGTCAAATTTTTAAACTGTGGCCGGCCGGGATGGCTTACTTTATGCCATACTTAGTTTGCCACAACGATGTTTACAATGCTCACAGTTCTCGTACAATAAATACTTCTGACATACCTGCAGCGAAGCAACTCACATCGCATAGCTAACAAGAAATAAAGTATGGAAACAGGAAAGCCAAAAAGATGTCAGAGCCAATAAGTGCCGAATTTTCGAATGTCAAGTGTAAGTGTGACCTTTAACCTGTGACCAGATGAGACGAAACACAGATCGTGGACGGACATACGAGTAACTGTAATACTGTATTCGTGTAAATAATATGTGCACCACCTCCACCCAATTCAAACTGCGTACAAATTCAGATATCTAAATTCACTTTTCCTAAGTCATTTCGCTTACTTAGTAAAAAACCGTTCGCTCACCATCTATACTACCAATAAAACTGTAGAACAGTCGTGCCTGTCTGTTTGAATACGCTAATCGCCAAAACTACTAGACGAATTTTCATGGGATTTTTAAAGTAACTTAAGCGTAGCTTGGGGCTACACAATAGCTTTATTTCACCAAAATCTGATAATGCAAAAAAATACCGTAATTGAAAGTATTGTAAAAGCGAAAGTGCATTTGTCTCTTACCTTTCCACGCCTAAACTTCTGAAACGATTTTGACGAAATCTGGTACGGAGATAGCTTGAACGCTGATAAAGAATAAAGGCTACATTGTAAATTGTGTAGTACACCGTATGCATCGATTTGAAGACTATTACGCGAATTAGGGAAAATGTCTGCTCTTTGGAAAAGCCATTTAGCCTATTCTTTCACATTTCAACTTTATCATATTTGTGAAAATGTTTTTATTGACTGAAATATTCTACATAATACAATATTTACACAATACTGAACGTATGAAACCCACACTTCTGTAATACAATGTAACATGTGACAAAGTAGCTCTGTTATATTTTCATGACTAAACTGCTGAATTAATTCAAATTAATTTCGGTATGGATATGGCTTGAACCTTGAGGAAGGACTCAGGCTAGTTCAGAAAATGAAAAAAAAGTTGACACCTAAAAATGTGAAGTGTGGTGTCACCGCCAGACACCACACTTGCTAGGTGGTAGCTTAAATCGGCCGCGGTCCATTTAGTACATGTCGGACCCGCGTGTCGCCACTGTGTGATCGCAGACCGAGCGCCACCACAAGGCAGGTCGGGAGATACGGAATAGCACTCGCCCAGTTGTACGACGACTTTGCTAGCGACTACACTTACGAAGCCTTTCTCTCATTTGCCGAGAGACTGTTAGAATAGCCTTCAGCTAAGTCCATGGCTACGACCTAGCAAGGCGCCATTAGCCTTACATAGTTTGATAGCTATCGTATGAAATGTCTCATCAAGAATGCTGTATTCACATCAAAGAATAAAAGATAAGTATTCGAGGAGCTGCATACTTTTCTTATTAGAATTCACTACTTATCCTGTTCCAGAATTCACGCCCGTCTGCGTTAGATTTAGGCCTCCTCTATCTACAAGGTGTTGGCACATTTACCAACACATCATGAAGCATGGGTGGAACATCCTTTTCTACATCAGTGAACATAAAAAATTATTAAATTTTTGCATCCTGTGTACATTGCATAATGTATAGCTACTTCAAAAGCACGATGCATAGACGTGTGCTCCTGCCCATGTCCGTCAGCAAGCACCGCATGGTAGCAACGCTGTGTGCGTGGTGCGTCGTCGTGCGTTGGGGTAGTTGGGGGTTGGGGTAGCGGCGCACATCACGAGCTACGCTTACCCAAGAGGCAGACACGTGAGGGCTGCGGATGTTGCACATACAATAGCTTACTTATTCACTGTCAGTCATTACAAAAAAATCACAGCTATGTGAGCACAGTCGCGGTTAATAGCTAGTGGAAAATATACGATCGAGTCACATTAATGTGACCGCTGCCTGTGCTCGATGTCAATGTGCGACAGCCACCAACAGACAACAATTGTCAGTACTACGCGTGGAGTTTATATAAAACAAGTCGGGTGAATGCTGTAAACGGTGCAGTCATTGTCGTAATGCGGTAATGGAGTGATTTATCTGTCGTCCAAATAGGACTGATCATTGGCTTTCGGACCAAGGGTGGAAGCATATCCGAAACGGCTACGTTTATAAACTGATCACGTGGCGTCATGGTTACAGTATATGGTCCATGGCAGAATGATGCTATCAAGAAATGAGGCTGAAGCAACTGAGACAACAGATGGCAGCGATGAACGACGGCTGTAAAAATGTGTACAGGCGAACAGATGTGTAAATGTTGAGCAACTGACGGCCCAGATGAACCAAGGGCTACCGACAGTGCCTCCGCCGTCCGGAGTGGCCGAGCGGTTCTAGGCACTTCAGTCTGGAACCGTGCTACCGCTACGGTCGCAGGTTCGAATCCTGCCTCGGGCATGGATGTGTGTGATGTCCTTAGGTTGGTTAGGTTTAAGTTGTTCTAATTTCTAGGGGACTGATGACCGCAGATGTTAAGCCTCATAGTGCTCAGAGCCATTTGAACCATTTTTGAACAGTGCCTCCCCAACGACCGTTAAGTAAATACTGCTGCGTATGGGTCTCCACCTGCGTGGCGACAGGTGGCCGTTTCAGATGACTCACGTTTTATATGCCGTCGGACAGTTGGCAAACACAATGCAACAATTGTTGGAAGAGTCCATGCCGGAAAAGCGAGCGTTATGGTCTGAGAAATATTTTCTTGACATTCCCTGAGTGAACTCGTTATTGTGGCAGTCGCCTTGGATCAACAAAAGTAGTTATCTATCCTAGTGGACAATGTCCACCCCTTACATGCAGTTTGCTTTTTCTTGGCACAATGGCATCTACCACCAAGACACGGCAATGTGTCACACTACGTGCGTAGTTCGAAGAGCAGTTGGATGAGTTTGCCATACTCCCCTGGCAACTAAACTCCTTGGATAATAATCGAATCGAGAATAAGTGAGACCACATAAATTGAGCTGTTCGCGCCGTAGATCCTCAACTGAGCTACCTACAGAAACTGGGCAGTGCACTAGAGTCGACATTGCTCCACATCGCTCACTCACTCTCTTCTGCACATTTCGCAGCAGTCAGTGCTACATACTGTGGTTATTTAGGGTTTTGACGGATGATCGCATTAATGTGGCTAAAAAGTGTAATCCTTCTGAATATCAAAGTTTTGCATTATGGCTCTAATTATGGGTGCAGCGTCCTGTGTATCGCTTGTTGTTGCTGTTGTGGTCTTCAGTCCTGAGACTGTCCATGCTACTCTATCCTGTGCAAGCTTCTTCATCTCCCAGTACTTACTGCAACCTACATCCTTCTGAATCTGCTTAGTGTATTCATCTCTTGGTATCCCTCTATGGTTTTTACCCTCCACGCTGCCCTCCAACGCTAAATTTGCGATCCCTTGATGCCTCAGAACATGTCCTACCAACTGGTCCCTTCTTCTTGTCAAGTTGTGCCACAAACTCCTCTTATCCCCAATCCTATTCAATACGTCCTCGCTAGTAATGTGATCTACCCATCTAATCTTCAGCATTCTTCTGTAGCACCACATTTCGAAAGCTTCTATTCTCTTCTTGTCCAAACTATTTATTGTCAATGTATCACTACCATACATGGCTACACTCCATACAAATACTTTCAGAAACGACTTCCTGACACTTAAATCTATACTCGATGTTAACAAATTTCTCTTCTTCAGAAACGCTTTCCTTGCCATTGCCAGTCTATATTGTATATCCTCTCTACTTAGACCATCATCAGTTATTTTGCTCCCCAAATAGCAAAATCATTTACTACTTTAAGCGTCTCATTTCCTAATCTAATTCCCGCAGCATCACCCGATTTAATTCGACTACATTCCATTATCTTCGTTTTGCTTTTGTTGATGTTCATCTTATATCCTCCTTTCAAGACACTGTCCATTCCGTTCAACTGCTCTTCCAAGTCCTTTGCTGTCTCTGACAGAATTACAATGTCACCGGCGAACTATTTCTTCTCCATGGATTTTAAAACCTACGCCGAATTTTTCTTTTGTTTCCTTTACTGCTTGCTGAATATACAGATTGAATAACATTGGGGAGAGGCTACAATCCTGTCTCACTCCCTTCCCAGGCACTGCTTCCCTTTCGCTTATTAGCGCCAAATAAGATTAACGCAGCGTTCAGAGACTATTCCCGTTACTTACTGCCCCGCCCCCCCCCCCCCCCCCCCCCAGATACAAGCCAACTGCAGTGAAAACTGACGAAATGTCTGCGAAAGCTCGTTCAGTTGCGTTTGCTTCCATTCGCTCTGGTGTAAACGACGCTTGATCTATATTTGGTGACGAATGCGTTCTATAACGCAGAGGACGATGCGCAGTGTTCTCGGAGGAGGCGTTTTACGTTGGATCAAAGGTCTCGGAAGTTGAGTGGGGCGCGACAGATTAGGCGGCGACGCGGCGGCAGAAGACGCTTTAAGCCGGCGCTGGCTCCGGCGCTGGCGCTTGGCAGCGCCTCAAGCCCGTGACCTTTCCGTCAAGCGCACTCCTGCCAGAAGGGCGCCGCCGCTGCCGCCGTCGCTGCTGCCGATGCACTGCCGTCTATCTTCTCGTGTCTACAGTCGCAGTCAGCGGTTCTACTGATCGCACAGATTGGAGGTCTGCTCCGATGCAGATATCCTCGGATACTCGCCGTAAAACGAGGGCATTCAGTGACGAATATAACACTTTTGTTTCCAACAATTTCAGTTGAAAAAACACGGAATTTGTTGTGGGATATCGAGGAGCACTCCTGTTTCCGCCCACAGTTTCATGGTGTTCCGATAGGTGGTGGCGCTATATGTAGCGTTCGAAATGGCGACTGTAACAGAGGCTCGTTCCAAGCAGGGAGCTGTCACTGTGTTTCTTTTGGCGGAAAATCAGAACTTCGCAGATACTTATAGGCGCTCGAAGAATGTCCACAGAGACCTGACAGTGAACAAAAGCACAGTGAGCCGTTGGGCGAGGAGTCATCGCAGCAAGGTCGCGCGAACATGTCCGTACTGCCGCGCGCCGGCTGGCCAGACATAGCTGTTACTTGTGCAATGTTGGAACGTGCAGACACTCTCATTCGAGGTGATCGGTGGATCATAAAGACCTCGCTGCAAAACTGGACGTCTCTGATGGTAGCAAAAAAATGTTCAAATGTGTGTGAAATCTTATGGGACTTAACTGCTAAGGTCATCAGTCCCTAATCTTACACACTATTTAACCTACATTATCCTAAGGACAAACACACACATCCATGCCCGAGGGAGGACTCGAACCTCGCCGGGACCAGCCTCACAGTCCATGACTGCAGCGCCTAAGACCGCTCGGCTAATCCCGCGCGGCTCCGATGGTAGCGCTGACGCACTCGTCCACCAGTTGGGATACTCAAAGGTGTGTACACGATGGATTCCTCGTCGCCTAACCGAAGACCGTAAACAACAACGAACCACCGTGTGTGCGGAAGTGCTTGCGTGCTGCAATGCTGATCGTGACAATTTTTTTCTCAAATATCGTCACAGGCGGTAAAACGTGGGTTCATCACATCGAACTGCAAACAAAATGGCAATCCACAGAGTGGCGCCACACCACCTCTCATTTGAAGGAACAGCTGCGCCCCCTGGGAGTCTGAAGGGGTTATTCCTCCTTCATGGTGCAATGATCAACGCCGGAGTCTATTGTGCTACTGTCAGGGAACAAAAGAATCGACTTCAGTATGTTCGTCATCACAATAACGTAAAAGAACTTCTCCATGACAACGCAAGGCCTGATAAGTCTGTGAATCCGAGAGGAGGTTACGAAACTTCGTTGGCCTGGTCTTCCTCATCCACCGTACACCCCGAATCTCGCACGTTCGCCGCGCGGGATTAGCCGAGCGGCCTCAGTCGCTGCAGTCATGGACTGTGCTGCTGGTCCCGGCGGAAGTTCGAGTCCCCCCTCGGTCATGGGTGGGTATGTTTGTCCTTAGGATATTTTAGGTTAAGTAGTGTGTAAGCTTAAGGACTGATCACCTTAGCAGTTAAGTCCCATAAGATTTGACACACATTAGAACATTTTTCTCACCTGTTCCGACTTCCATCTGTTTGGGCCAATGAAGTCTGCATTTAGCGGGAGGCAGCACGTGCATGATGGGGGTTACTGATGCAGCAAGATGTTGGGTTCGACGTCGACCAGTAGAGTGGTACCATGCTGGCATGTAGGCCCTCTGAGTAAGGTGGCGTAAGGCGGTCGCACTGAACGGAGATTATGTTGAAAAACAGGGTTTTGTAGCCAATAGAGTGGGTAATAATATGACGTAGTGGAATCCTTAATGATGGGGGTTACTGATGCAGCAAGATGTTGGGTTCGACGTCGACCAGTAGAGTGGTACCATGCTGGCATGTAGGCCCTCTGAGTAAGGTGGCGTAAGGCGGTCGCACTGAACGGAGATTATGTTGAAAAACAGGGTTTTGTAGCCAATAGAGTGGGTAATATTATGACGTAGTGGAATTCTTAATGATGGGGGTTACTGATGCAGCAAGATGTTGAGTTCGACGTCGACCAGTAGAGTGGTACCATGCTGGCATGTAGGCCCTCTGAGTAAGGTGGCGTAAAGCGGTCGCACTGAATGGAGATTATGTTGAAAAACAGGGTTTTATAGCCAATAGAGTGGGTAATAATATGACGTAGTGGAATCCTTAATGATGAGGGTTACTGATGCAGCAAGATGTTGGGTTCGACGTCGACCAGTAGAGTGGTACCATGCTGGCATGTAGGCCCTCTGAGTAAGGTGGCGTAAAGCGGTCGCACTGAACGGAGATTATGTTGAAAAACAGGGTTTTGTAGCCAATAGAGTGGGTAATAATATGACGTAGTGGAATCCTTAATGATGGGGGTTACTGATGCAGCAAGATGTTGGGTTCGACGTCGACCAGTAGAGTGGTACCATGCTGGCATGTAGGCCCTCTGAGTAAGGTGGCGTAAAGCGGTCGCACTGAACGGAGATTATGTTGAAAAACAGGGTTTTGTAGCCAATAGAGTGGGTAATAATATGACGTAGTGGAATCCTTAAGGATGGGGGTTACTGATGCAGCAAGTTGTTGGGTTCGACGTCGACCAGTAGAGTGGTACCATGCTGGCATGTAGGCCCTCTGAGTAAGGTGGCGTAAAGCGGTCGCACTGAACGGAGATTATGTTGAAAAACAGGGTTTTGTAGCCAGTAGAGTGGGTAATAATATGACGTAGTGGAATCCTTAATGATGGGGGTTACTGATGCAGCAAGATGTTGGGTTCGACGTCGACCAGTAGAGTGGTACCATGCTGGCATGTAGCCCCTCTGAGTAAGGTGGCGTAAAGCGGTCGCACTGAACGGAGATTATGTTGAAAAACAGGGTTTTGTAGCCAATAGAGTGGGTAATAATATGACGTAGTGGAATCCTTAATACAACTAACCAGCTTTCAGAAAAAAATGTGTTGCATTACCTACTGAACACCCCATGTCAATAATTTGGTGATAAAAGCATCCGACATGGCGGATATCCGCAGTAATAATTACTTTGTAGCTAAAGGTTAAGTCATGAAGCCCCAGTGGTTTCTGCCTTAAATTACCAGTTTATTTTTTTAAGAACCAATGCCTTCGCGTATAACTACCGATGCTATTGTAAGGCAGGGACTCCAACCGGTACACTGAGGTACTTCTACGAATGTAGTGCAGCACTGCAGAGTTCAAACCAACAAATGGCACTGAGTACCGGGTGGCTATAATTAAAGTACTGCTACCCACAGAGGTCTAGTGTGGGCTGCAATTATCATATGGCAGCGAAACTTGGTAGATACTATAACGCGGTGACCGATTTACGCTGCTGCTGCGAATGGAAGAAAGACGTATAGACATGTTTCCGGAAGTAGTGGATTCGCAACGGGACGGGGGCAGAAAAAGTCAAACATGTGAGAAAGGCATAAGCTTGATTTTATTACTAACCACCACTTACACAATTTGTTCAATGTGAGCAGCAGAGACGTCGAAGAGATGCTGTACAGTGAGATATTTCCACCTGGTGGCCCAATCTCGAACTAATTTTCGTGACATGGCTCTAAGCACTGTGGGACTTAACATCTGAGGTCGTCAGTCCCCTAGACATAGAACTACTTAAACCTAACTATCATAAGGACATCATACACATCCATGCCCGAGGCAGGATCCGAACCTACGACTGTAGCAGCAGCGTGATTCCGGACTGAAGCGCCTAGAACCGCTCGGCCACAACGGCCGGCGAACTAATTTTTTTCCAGCGTAAATCGGATCTACATTGACGCATTAGCGTATCTACCAAGTTTCGCTGCCATACGATAATCACAGCCCACAATGAACCTCACTGAATAGCTGCACTTCAATTATGACCACCCAGTAGAAGATTTTTGTTACATAATTTACTGGACGTGTGGTTTCTGCTTACTGGGCAGATAACTGACAGTGGAAATAAGTATATATAAAGTAGTTTTAACGTAATGTAGAGCCTGCACTACAGCTTTTATAAATGGTTTTTCTTACAGGAAACTCGTCTGACTGTATGTACTTTTATAAGCAATATTGTAATTGGATGTAAATTTATTAAATTTTGGGCCTATTTTTTGCTTATAATTTAGGACTATAATTTCTTTTAGGCGTTATGTGTTCATGGAAATTTCAAGACCTAACCCCTGATCTGTACGAACGTCTTTTAGAGAAGAAATTCCGAGTGATTGGAATGCAGTACTGTCTGACGTAGAAAGTGGCCCTGAGGATGCTACTGTGAATGTTCTCCATGAAGCAAGTACTTCAAGGAACTGCAACTCTTTTGCCAGGTCCCGAACAACTCAATGAAAATTCAGTTCATGACGATGTTGATGACGACAGTGAAGATGACCGTGTCATTAAACATTCACAAATAAAATGGTATACATCGCACAAATTAGCAGCAGGGCATAACTTCTCTGAAGAGGTCGGACCAAATGTTGTAAGCTGTGAATCTCTCGTGCAATTGTTTCTGATCTTTTTGCCACAGGAATCGATGGGGATTCGGTAAATATAAGCGCCAGTAGTTCCAAAGTGAAACAGCGTCCATAGAATAGTCGGTTGTTTACTTTTTGATAATTTCTTGCTGTAATCGTTGCTTGCGATGACAGTAGTAGTAAATTTGGTGAAAAAAATTAAAATTATATTTTTTTCCATATTGTTGGGACTCAAAAGGTTAAACGACGCTATCAACATTACCTTTCTATTCTTAACATTGGGCAACACAGCAATCTATCTTACTCAAACGCTAAAACGGTGTCGCGATGGTCTCATCAATCATTCTTGTACTTGCTTCGGGAGCAGTATTTGTGTCCAGCGTCCGACGTACTTGTAACCTGAGGGCTCTAGATGTAATTACCGCCTCAAGGGGAACCCTCACAAATCAGGGGCTAAACAACAAAAACGTAATCCCCTGCACATAAACGATATTTTGCTAATCGACTCTGACTAATTATAAGAAGTCGATTATACGACAATCCTGTCTTAAGTACACGTGACAAAAATTCACAGAGGTCAGGGATTTATTCGCTTTCTTACAATACATCATACGAGGTCTGTCTAAAAAGTATCCGACCTTTGATTTTCCCGCGCAAAATAGGGATGATAGCGCGTTGCCACTGTACACAGTAAAGGAAGGTGAATTTTGTCTCCGCCTTCCAGCGCGTCAGTCGCTGCCTGTCGGTCGCTGAGTGAGGTGCAACACAACGTGTTCGTCGGATTACCGATTCTCTCAAGATGACTGAACGTGCTGAGCAAAGATAATGCATCACATTTTGTCAAAAGGTTGGTGATTCCCAAAGCGAAACAATTCAAAAGATTCAGCATATGTTTGGAGAAGATGCGATGGGTGTAACACAAATTAAGGAGTGGTTCAACAGACTCAAAAACGGCCGCACATCAGCGGAGAGTGACCAGCGATCTGGCAGGCCCCAAACTGCTCGGAGTGCTGCTGTTGTTGAGAGGGCGCCAAATTTGGTGGTGGCAGATCGTCATTTGACCTTGTGGGAGATTGCCTAAGAGGTTGGAGTGAGTAAAGATTCTGCACATGCAATTTGGCGTGATGATTGAAACACGCTCCGAGAGGCTGAGATATTGGTGCCCAAGTTGTTGTCGCCGGAACAAAATGATCTCCGTTTTGACGTTGCACCAACGCTGATCATGGGTTTCTGAACACCGTGATAACCCACTAAATACCTAGGTATTACAATAAGAAACAACTTAAATTGGAAGGAACACACACAAAATGTTGTGGTGAATGCAAACCAAAGACTGCGTTTTATTGGCAGGACACTTACAAATGTAACAGACCTACTAAGGAGACTGCCCACGCTACGCTTGTCCGTCCTCTTTTAGAATACTGCTGTGCAGTGGGGAATCCTTACCAAATACGCTGACGGAGTACGTCGAAAAAGTTCAAAGAAAGGCAGCACGTTTTGTATTATCGCGAAATATGGGAGAGAGTGTCACAGAAATGATACAGAATTTGGTATGCAAATCATTAAAAGAAAGGCGTTTTTCGTTGCGACGGAATCTTCTCACGAAATTTTAATCACCAATTTCCTCCTCCGAATGCAAAAATATTTTGTTGACACCGACTTACATAGGGAGGACAGATCACGAAGACAAATAAGGGAAATCAGAGCTCGTACGGAAAGATATAGGTGTTCATTCTTTCCGCGCGCTATACGAGTATGGAATAATAGAGAATTGTGAAGGTGGTTGGATGAACCCTCTGCGAGGCACTTAAATGTGATTTGCAGAGTATCCATGTAGATGTAGATGTAGAAACAAAAGGACAGTCGTCGCAATGGAAGCATCCCGAATCTCAAAGGCCGAAGAAAGTGCGGCAGGTGCGAAGCAAAATCAAGGTGATGTAGACTGTCTTCTCTGATGTCCGTGGAATGGTGCATCACAAATACGCACTGGAAGGAGAAACGGTGACAAAGGAGTTCTATCAAGATGTTCTCCGACGACTCCGTGACGCAGTTTGGGGCGAAAGACCAGACATGAAGACGGCGAAAAACTGGCAACTGCATCACGACAACGCCCCCGCACATTCATCGCACATGATCCAAAATTTCTTGGCCAAACAAGGAATTACAGCCGTTCGTCAACCTCCCTATACTCCAGAAATGGCTCCTTGTTTCTTCTGGTTGTTTCCAAAACTGAAGACGCCACTGGAAAGATCCCGTTTTGAGAGTAGAGAAGAGATAATGCGGGACACGACGACGGAGCTGAACACCAATACAAAAGAAGACTTCAAAGAAGACTTCAAGAGGTGTTTCCAGCAGTGCAAGGATCGGTGGGCTAAGTGTGTGCAAGCACAAGGGGCCTAATTTGATGGGGATTAGGGACCCAACACTGTCAGATATTCGAAATATTTTTTTCTGGCGAAAGATCGGATTCTTTTTAGACAGGCCTCGTATATACACTACGGGCCACTAAAATTGCTACACCACGAAGATGACGTGCTGCAGAGGTTGGCGCCGGTGGCGACACCTACAACCGATTTCTCAAATGTTCAAATGGCCCTGAGCACTATGGAACTTAACTTCTAAGGTCATCAGTCCTCTAGAACTTAGAACTACTTAAACCTGACTAACCTAAGGACATCACACACATCCATGCCCGAGGCAGGATTCGAACCTGCGACCGTAGTGGTCTCGCGGTTCCAGACTGTAGCGCCTAGAACCACTCGGCCACCCCGGCCGGCCCGATTTCTCATACACAAACAGCTGTTGACCGCCGTTGCCTGGTGAAAAGTTGTTGTGATGCCTCGTGTAAGGAGGAGAAATGCGTACCATCACGTTTCAGACTTTGATAAAGGTTGGATTGTAGCCTATCGCGATAGCGATTTATCGTATCGCGACATTGCTGCTCGCGTTGGTCGAGATCCAATGACTGTTAGCAGAATATGGAATCGGTGCGTTCAGGAGGCTAATACGGAACGCCGTGCTGGATTCCAACGGCCTCGTATCACTAGCTGTCTAGATGACAGGCATCTTATCCGCATGGCTGTAACGGATCGTGAAGCCACGTCTCAATCCCTGAGTCAACAGATGGGGATGTTTGCAAGACAACAAACATCGGCACGAACAATTCGACGACGTTTGCAGCAGCGTGGACCGTCAGCTCGGAGACCATGGCTGCGGTTACCCTTAACGCTGCATCACAGACAGGAGCGCCTGTGATGGTGTACTCAACCACGAACCTGGGTGCACGAATGGCAAAACGTCATTTTTTCGGATGAATCAAAGTTCCGTTTACAGCATCATGATGGTCGCATCAGTGTTTAGCGACATCGCGGTGAACGCACATTGGAAGCGTGTATTCGTCATCGCCATACTGGCGTATCATCCGGCGTGATGGTACGGGGTGCCATTGGTTACACGTCTGGGTCACCTCTAGTTCGCACTGACGACACTTTGAATAGTGGACGTTACATTTCAGATGTGTTACGACCCGTGGATCTACCCTTCATTTGATCCCTGCGAAACCCTACATTTCAGCAGGATAATGCACAACCGCATGTTGCGGGTCCTGTACGGGCCTTTCTGGATACGGAAAATGTTCGACTGCTGCCCTGGCCAGCACATTCTCCAGATCTCTCACCAATTGAAAACATCCGGTCAATGGTGGCCGAGCAACTGACTCGTCTCAATACGCCAGTCACTACTCTTGATGAACTGTGGTACTGTGTTGAAGCTTCATGTACACGCAATCCAAGCTCTGTTTGACTCAATGCCCAGGCGTATCAAGGCCGTTATTACGGCCATAGGTGGTTGTTTTGGGTACTGATTTCACAGGATCTATGCACCCAAACTGCGTGAAAATGTAATCACATGTCAGTTCTAGTATAATATATTTGTCCAATGAATACCCTTTTATCATCTGCATTTCTTTTTGGTGTAGTAATTTTAATGGCCAGTATTGTAATCTAAAAACTAATCACTAACTCAGTTGCCATAGTTAAATTCATCAGAATCGCACAGAAAAATCATAACGTAACTCATCACGCCACACGTCCACTCCAGTCAGTACTGTTTAGACTACTATATCGCGTCCAGTTACACTAACGTGACCACCTGTCAAATGCCTTTATAAACATTTTTGAAGCGCGGACCACAGTGAGACGTACAGGAAGAGAATCAGTGAGGTGGAGGAAGGTACCCACAGGGATGTGGAGCTATGCTGTCTCCAGTGCCGTGGCCAGATGCCCTAGGTTTCTCGGTTGAGGACTCAAGGTGCGAACAGCCCGATCGAGATGGTCCCACAGATCTTCGATTAAGTTTAAGTTCGGATAGTTTGATGGCCTGGGGAGTGCGGTAACTCATCCTGGTGCTCTTTCAGCGATGCGCTTACATTGCGAGCTGTGTGACACGTTGCATTGTCCTGCTGGTAGATGTCATTGTGGCGAAGAAACTGCATGTATGGTTGGACATGGTCCCCAAGGAAAGATGCATATCTCTGTTGATCCATTGTGCCTTCCAGAATGACAGGATCATATAGAAAATGCCACAAAAACATTACCAGGCCATAACGCCCCATTCTCCGACCTGGGCCCTTCTGACGATTGTTGCAGGCGTTAACGGCTATCCGTCTGATAGAGCGTAAAACATGATTCATCTGACAAAGCCACCCGTCACCATTCAGTGGACGTTCAGTTGCAGTATTGGCGTGCAGATTCCAGCCTTCTTGGACGCCTAGAACCGCTCGGTCACAACGGCCGGCAGTGGTTACGTTTTTTAATTGTGAAGTTAGTTCTCTGTAGCAGTAATACTGTTTTTATTAATGTTTGGGCCGTAAGAGTGTTTGTCTTTCACACGTTTAAGGATTGTTTGCTTAAATGTGTGGTAATTTTTTAAAATTTCCTTTTAATTAATTATGCAACCACGAGGGTACCTCGGGTTTTTTATGATAGTATTATTGTGTGAGTGTACTGTTACCAGTGTTTGCATCTTGGTTTCGCCAAGTAAGTCTCTTTTCTTTTTTTGAAACGTATCCTCAAATTGTGGTTCAGCATTCCACTCCAGCAGCCATGTGACATGCTCCCTACCTTGTCACTTATCTTTGCTTTTCAGTATTTCATGTAATTATAGACGGAATTAAAAAATTTTAAATGTTGACCTAATATACTGATTAAGAGCTATAAACTTACGTTAAAGGTTTAACACATTAAGTCAAGTATTGAAGTCAGAAATTGTGTACATGCCTTGAGGCATTGTAACTCAAGGCACGCAAATTACCCAGACTATACTCCTCCAGTATTCGAGAGTGAGAGCACTTAGTGACTTACAACAAACATTACACACAACTCGAAAGCTTTCTAAAACATGTCCTCGGTGATACCGCCCACAAAATAGTGAAAGAAAAAATCGTTTAATGCTTATTACATTTAAGCTGGTCACTCACTAGAACCTCAGCAGCAGTCATTAGGTCCTAATTTATTACCTCTTTGCTACTATATTCGCAACGCATTTTGTAGACAGTATCCACATAAAGGATGATTCCGTGAATCTATTACACGCTTTCAGGGATGATTCAGAACGGTGAAAGTATCAGTTTGAGATAAGGGACGTTGTTCTATAAACGACCGAGTCAAAAGTTATATAGGGGAAAATCGTTCTGATATCTCTGACAGTGGAATACATCGACTGCTACTGTTGGTGCTAATATTGGAACGCAGGCAACTTTCAGAGGTGATAACACGGACCAAAACAAGAAAAAAATGACTGATACACATGGGCTCGAAAATGCATATCTTAAGACCAAAAGTATCCGGAAACCGCCAAAAAAATATGTTTTTCATATTAGGTGCATTGTGGTGCCACCGCCGGCCGGGGTGGCCGAGCGCTTGTAGGTGCTACAGTCTGGAACCGCGCGACCGCTACGGTCGCAGGTTCGAATCCTGCCTCGGGCATGGATGTGTATGATGTCCTTAGGTTAGTTAGGTTTAAGTAGTTCTAAGTTGTAGGGGACTGATGACCTCAGAAGTTAAGTCCCATAGTGCTCAGAGCCATTTGAACCATTAGTGGTGCAAACTATTGCCAGGTACTCCATATCAGTGACCTCAGTAGTCATTAGACATCGTGAGAGAGCAGAGTGGGGCACTCCGCGGAACTCACGCTCTTCGAACGTGGTCAGGTGATTGGGTGTCACTTGTATCATACGTCTGTACGCGAGATTTCCACACTCCTAAAAATCCCCAGGTCCACTGTTTCCGATGTGATAGAGGAGTGGAGACGTGAAGGGACGCGTGCAGCAAAAAAGCGTACTGATCGAGCAAGTCTGTTGACTGACAGAGTCCGCCGACAGTTGAAGAGAGTCGTAATGTGTAATAAGCAGACATCTATCCAGACCATTGCACAGGAATTCCAAACTGAATCAGGATTCACTGCAAGTACTATGACAGTTATGCAGGAGGTAAGAAAACTTGGATTTCTTGGTCAAGCGGTTGCTCATAAGCCACACATCACGCCGGTAAATGACAAACGGCGCCTCGCTTAGTGTAAGGAACTTGTTCGTTGGACGATTGAACAGTGGAAAAACGTTGAGTGGAGTGACGAATCACGGTATACAATGTAACAATCCGATGGCAGGGTGTGGGTATGGCGAATGCCCAGTGATCGTCATCTGCTAGCGCGTGTAGTGCCAACAGTAAAATTCGAAGGCGGTGGTGTTATGATGTGGTAGTGTTTTTCATGGAGGAGTCTTGCACCCCTAGTTGTTTTGCGTGGCACTGTCACAGCACAGACTTACATTAATGTTTTAAGCATCTTCTTCCTTCCCACTGTTGAAGAGAAGTTTGGGGATGGAGATTGCATCTTTCAACACGATAGATCATAATGTATGGCCTGTGGCGGAGTAGTTACACAACAATAACATCCCTGTAATGGACTGGCCTGCAAAGAGTCCTGACCTGAATCCAATAGAGCATCTTTGGGATTTTTTGGAAAGCCGACTTCGTGCCAGGCCTCACCGATCGACATCGATACCTCTCCTCAGTGCAGCACTCCGTGAAGATTGGGCTGCCATTCCCCAAGAAACCTTCCAGCACCTGATTGAACGTATGCCTGCGAGAGTGGAAGCTGTCATCAAGTCAAAGGGTGGGCCAACACCATATTGAATTCCATTATTACCGAAGGAGGGCGCCACGAACTTTTAAGTCATTTTCAGTCAGCTGTCCGGATACTTTTGATCACATAGTGTATATGTAGAAGAACAGCATTGAGGAATGAATCACCAGAAATGCTACAGTCAATGCAGAGGACATTAAAGTTCTGAATATTTACTGTATTTCTGCTGTCTTTAAGGTTTCCTTTTTTGTGTTATTTCCCAATATGCTGTGAGTATATTACCACCCAGCTAAAAATCAAACTGTAAATTACTCCACATCTTGCATTGTTTGAGAGTTTGGTTATAACTGATGTTCAATCTCACACTGATTCTTTTCTTTCTCTTCTCATCATCTCAGTCATTCTTGATGTTGTATGACTCCCTCCCTCAACGTGGCGGAATAAAAGTCGTCGAAGTTATAAGCTACATGTTTTAGAGTAATTCTGTTCAAAATTTCCATATCGCATATCTGATTAAACAGTAGTTATTGTTTCTAACATTGTATATGTAATTGTAGGTAAATAAGTCGAACAAATGAATTTCGTGTGAATGATTCAGTAAATCTGTCGCAGTGTTGAAGACAGAAGTTATAACGGAGATTTTACGACACAGGCTAAACGTTAGATCATGCTCGTTGCCATCCATTGTAGCAGTCTCAGTAAGTGCTACGAGACTTGTTAATTTATCTAAAGTTCAGAAACATTAAACTAAGAGGACCACACCTCTCACTTTCAGGCAATTGAAACGTGTTATAGTCATATTTTATCGTATAACTATTGAAATACGTCACCATTTCTGGAGAAGATAGTAAATTGTCCCAAGTTATCAAAGTAGTATACAACATTACCCTTCTTCTTGTAAGGCATACAATGTGAACCTGGTTCACTTTCCGTATGGAGGTTAAAAATCACTTTCTCATATCTTTTGGGCGTTGTGGGTAAAGAATCTCTCATAAACACGCCTCGAAAATGTTGTCTTTCCAGTTATTTAGCGAAATATTGTAAGTCAATATTAGTAAGCGCTCTTGTCTCAAGACTGTTTAAGGAGATTTTTTTCCCCGATACACACCAAGTCCATTTTTCCTATATAACCCTAATGTCAAGCTATTCCCTTCCCGAGCTGCTATTGATTCCATTGTATGGTTATATGTTTGCATCCCAATTAACTGTTTGCGGTCAGCATTTGCATCATTAGCGGCCTTAGCAATGCCTGCAGCTCCACCAGCTAATCCTCCAAGTACTGATAACGCAGCAAATAGTGGAACGTGAGGTAGAACTCCACCTGTTTTGAGAATGGGTATTATGCGCTCTCTGCAGAGCGATTTCGCGTTTGAAGCAATTTGATGAGTTATTTTCACGACTGTCACGAGATGACTGCCTGGCTTCAGACACTTTAGTCTACGTCAGACGGTCTTAATTATTCTGTTCATTAAATTTTCAGCACTCTTCTTTTTCATACCTATGCCCATTTTAACTTTAGCTCTCCTTACACCAGTCACTGCTAAAGCAGCTAATTCCTCACTGAGCGTAGCATCTTTCGCCTTCGCTCTAGGCCACGCCCTTTCTGCCAGAATCCGGTTTGCTCGTTGTCCGTCTGACAAACTGTCCGCGTGCATTGCATAAGCTATGTCATATTCTTTGCACTGCCTCTAACGTCACCTCTCTTCAGCCTTTCCATAATCTCTGTTCCCGCTCCACCGTATCAGCAGCAGAGTTCCAGGGCACAAAGAAACATAGCAGAGGAAAGGAAATACAGGGCTATTACAAATGATTGAAGCGATTTCATAAATTCACTGCAGCTCCATTCATTGACATATGGTCACGACTCACTACAGATACGTAGAAAAACTCATAAAGTTTTGTTCGGCTGAAGCCGCACTTCAGGTTTCTGCCGCCAGAGCGCTCGAGAGCGCAGTGAGACAAAATGGCGACAGGAGCCGAGAAAGCGTATGTCGTGCTTGAAATGCACTCACATCAGTCAGTCATAACAGGGCAACGACACTTCAGGACGAAGTTCAACAAAGTGTCCACCAACTGATAACTCCATTCGGCGATGGTATGGGCAGTTTAAAGCTTCTGGATGCCTCTGTAAGGGGAAATCAACGGGTCGGCCTGCAGTGAGCGAAGAAACGGTTGAACGCGTGCGGGCAAGTTTCACGCGTAGCCCGCGGAAGTCGACGAATAAAGCAAGCAGGGAGCTAAATGTACCACAGCCGACGGTTTGGAAAATCTTACGGAAAAGGCTAAAGCAGAAGCCTTACCGTTTCGAATTCATTGATGGGGACATGCTGCCCCGAGTGTGGGAGGAACTTGATTATCGGCTTGATGTCTGCCGAATCACAAAAGGGGCACATATCGAATATTTGTGAATGCCTTAAAAAACTTTTTGAGTTTTTGTATGTGTGTGCAAAGCATTGTGTAAATATCTCAAATAATAAAGTTATTGTAGAGCTGTGAAATCGCTTCAATCATTTGTAATAACCCTTTACAGTTATAACCTGACTAAAGCAGACGTTGAAAGTAACCGACATTCATCTCTAAGCACATTTGGGCTCTGGCCAGCAAGTTACTGATGGCAGATCGAAGCTGAACTCTGGAATTTTGCAGTCTCATTCGAAATGTTCTGCCGCAGTTCTTGAAGATTATGGAGTGTTGTTGCGGTACACCTTAGTCTTGTGGGCTCCCCACACAAAATAATCGCACCTGACAGACCAGGTGACCTGGGTGGCCATCTAGGACCGCGACCAGACTGATCTTTGCTAACAACGTACTCAAAGGTTCGGCTGGCTGTATGGGCAATTGCTCCATCCTGTTGGAAGTAACGGGGTGTAGTTATATGCAAACATTCACAGCGGATCGTATCCACTCGTCCGGACCACTTTTATGTGTCCCACCCTGTATACAAAACAAATGGGTAATTTCTTAATAACACAATTAAGCAAAGATCCACCTTGCTTCTCCATCTTCTCCTTCTTCACGGTGTTCATTGTTCGAATTCCACCATACGACTGACTTGCCACAATCTGTGCACGTAAGAAGAATCCTTAGTGTGTTTGAAGATGCAATTCAAGGAGCATGCACTTGAACTCCTATTGAGTCCTATTCCTGACGGAAGTGGGCTGCAACCACAGAATTGTAAACATGTCGGTTTATTTCAAATGCACTTACATGCATTATGTATATCTGGTCCTTCCAACTGTAGAGAAACGAATTTGATTATTAACGTTCTCCTTCACGAAAACTGCTTCAAATTTATCAGTCTGCATGTATACTCCAAATCGCCTTTTTTAGGCATAAATTTGTAGCACAAGTGCTTGAAAACTCGAAAGATATTGGATATTTCACATTTTGAAGTAACGAGTATGTGATATCGCCCGATGAAGCGCTATTGCTTTCTATTTTAATTTTCGACTATATTAATTGTGATAAGCAAGATCATATTAAGAATACGTTCTGTGTGCCTTCACTATGGAATACACACCTTTTATCTACGCCAGACACGTAGCAAAATTCAGAATCAATTAATTATAGATAATGCTAAAGTAACTACTCTATTGAAACAAGAACAACTACTTGTATTGCCTTACCATGCCATAAGACATGCTGCTGTGTGGATTTATTATAACAGTCATCATAAACTCTTTTACCGAAATTTTTTAATGCAAACTTGTGGTGTGGAGTTGAGAGCACTGTCTATCGGTTTCCCCAAGAGACACAATGCTAACATCCATTAGAGATTCAATTTCCAAGTTATCTCTATCACAGGAAGGTGGTGTTCCTGTGGGAGAAAACTCGGAAACATTGACAAGACAGCAAAGTAGAAATACTGGAAGACTCAACAGGAAGGTTGCATTTGATGCTGAACCATCAGAGAGGACTCTATCATCAACACAGACACCACCTTCACAAAAACTTAAGTACAACGTGTACTGCTACTTATAAGACTCTAGATACACACATCAAAGAAAGTTGTGCATCACCCCGGTTCCCAGAACTCCTGAACATAGACGTTGACTGTGGATATTGGATCAAAGACACAGCCTCTCTGACTGTTCAGGGATGTCACAAAACCCGCCCAAAGATGTAAACAACCATGCATGAACAGCGCCTATTAGAAGGAGGGGGTCCGACAGCCGATCAGTTCCAGTCATTTCACCAGGAAGGAGGTACACGGCTCATGTTGTCTGTAGTTCAGCCATGCCTACACGGTCAATTCCGCGGTTCAATCTCGTCTGCATTGTTACTTTGTGCTAGGAAGGGCTCTCAACAAGGGAAGTGTCCAGGCGTCTCGGAGTGAACCAAAGCGATGTTGTTCGGACACGGAGGAGGTACAGAGAGACAGGAGCTGTCGATGATATGACTCGCTCAGGCCACCCAAGGGCTACTACTGCAGAGGATGACTGCTAGCTACGGATTATGGATCGTAGGAACCCTGACAGCAACGCCAACATGTTGAATAATGCTTTTCGTGCAGCCACTGGACGTCGTGTTACGACTCAAACTGTGCGCAATAGGCACAACTTCACTCGCGACTGGCGAGGTCTATCTTTGCAACCACGACACCATGTAGCGCCGTAGAGATGGGTCCAACAACATGTCGAATGAATCGCTCAGGACTCTTCCGCGATGAGTTCGCATATGTCTTCAACCAGACAGTCGTCAGAGACGTGTTTGGAGGCAACCCAGACAGGCTGAACGCCTTAGACACACTGTCCAGCGAGTGCAGCAAGGTGGAGGTTCCCAGTTGTTCTGTGGTGGCATTATGTGGGGCCGACGTACGCCATTGTGGAAGGCGCCGTAACGGCTGTACGATACGTGAATGCTATCCTCTGACCGATAGTGCAACCATATCGGCAGCATAATGGCGAGGCATTCGCCTTCATGGACGACAATTGGCACCCCCATCGTGCACATCTTGTGAATGACTTCCTTTATGATAACGACATCGCTCGACTAGAGTGGCCAGCTTGTTGTTCTACAGACATGAACCCTATCGAAAATGCCTGATTCAAAAGGGCTGTTTATGGACAACGTGAACCATCAGCCACTCTGAGGGATCTACGCCGAATCGTTAAGGAGTGGGAGAATATGGACCAACAGTGACTTGATGAACTTGTGGATCATATGCCACGACGAATACAGGCATGCATCAATTCAAGAGGACGTGCTACTGGTACTAGAAGTACCGGTGAGTGCAGCAATCTGGAACAGCACCTCTGAAGGTCTCACTATATGGTGGTACAACGTACAATGTGTGGTTTTCATGAGCAATAAGAAGGGCGGAAATGTTGTTTATGTTGATCTCTATTCCTATCCGGGACTCTCAGAACCGAGGTGATGCAAAGCTTTTTTCGATGTGTGTGTATTTAGCTTATAAATTACTTTCTGTTATACATGAAAGCAGTGACTCTGGGTAACAGAACTGAATAATCTGCTGATCACAGTAAACACTGTAAGCCTATCAGCAATGGATAAGGAGTGGCAGCATCTGATGCAGAGCGCAAAACGCGTCACCACCGAATTTGGAGTGGCGGTCAAGGTCTCCCCGAAGGACTGCAAGATATACTCGTAATTGCCATCAGTATTCTAGACAATCTGTCCCACTGAACTGTTTTCTCAACACTGGTAACATGTGCATAATACGAGGTCTGTTCAAACAATTCCGAAACTTTGTCCACAAAACTTTTCTACCCTTACATTTTACTTATTGCGCATGGTCTCCTTCGAAATACTCTCTTCCACAATTGATACTCCGCTCCCAACGCCATTTCCACTTCCGGAAGCAGTCTTGGTACGCCTCTTGCTCGACCGAGCGAAGCACCGTCTGCGAATTTTCTTTTATCTCGTCTACCGTTGCAAATCTTCGCCATTTCAACAGGGTTTTCAACTTTGGAAATTAAGAATGGTCCACAGGGGCCAGGTTTGGAGAGGATGGAGGATGAGGCAGCACAGTGATCTCGTTTTTTGTGCAATAGATGCCGCGCGGGATTAGCCGAGCGGTCTCAGGCGCTGCAGTCATGGACTGGGCGGCTGATCCCGGCGGAGGTTCGAGTCCTCCCTCGGGCATGGCTGTGTGTGCGTCCTTAAGATAATTTAGGTTAAGTAGTGTGTAAGCTTAGGGACTGATGACCTTAGCAGTTAAATCCCATAAGATTTCACACACGTTCGAACATTTTGTAATAGTCACGCACCAACAGGGATGAATGTGCGGGTGCGTTATCGTAATGCAAGAGCCATGAATTGTTTCATCACATTCACGGCCGTTTCTTTCTAACGTATTCTCGCAGGCGTCGGAACACCTCCCTATAGTACCCTCGATTAACAATTTGGCCCTGTGACACGAATTCAAGGTTAACTAACCCGTCAAAGACGAAGAAAACTATCAACGTGCGTTTGACATTTAATTTGGCCTGAGGAGCTTTTCTTGGTCCTCGAGAACCTTTCCCGACCGATTGCGAAAACTAAGCCTTGGTCTCAGCGTCGTAGCCGTAGACCCACGTCTCATCACCACTTACGATTCTCTTAAGGAACGTCTCGTTCTCATATGCACGACCCAAAACCTCCTCACAAATTGCGAGGTGAAGGTCTTTGTGTTCTTGACTCGGGAGCCGTGGGACGAACTTGGAGGCAACACGATGCATTCCAAGATGGTATGTGAGGATTTCATGACATGATCCAACTGAAATGTTACATTCTTCAGCAGTCTCTTGGGCAATCAGTCTTCGATTGGCACGCACAGTTTCGTTGACTTTCCTGATATGAGCATCGTCGGTAGACCTCGAAGGGCATACTGATCGAGGGTCATTTCAACTTTCGTCCGGCCGTTTTTAAATCGTCTGTATCATTCGTATCATCGAGTACGGCTTAAGTACTAACCACCGTAGGCTTCCTGCATCATTTCGTGCGTTTCTGAAAAGATTTTCGCGTGTTTCACGCAAAATTTAATACAGGCGCGTTCTCATCTGGCTCTGCCATCTCGAAATTCGAAAACTGTGCGGCACAACGTTCTACTCATTACAGCACTGAATAATAACCAACAGACATACAATAATGAACCTTCCGGCAGTTACACATTAAACACAAGCATGTGCAGGGATGCCAACCGCATTTCACTCTAACACACAACTGGCGCGAAATTTCGAATGTTCCGGAAGTTTTTGAACAGACCTCGTATATCGCAGAGGACTGAGTGACATGGATACGCAGTTGTATGGGAAAAAAGGACAGTTTCTATTCACAAAGTATCATGCAGTGGCAGAACAAGAGGTATTAATATTAGGTCTCTAAAAGAGGATTGTTGCGACTCCTTGTTTATTCGCATGAGTGTTTAGTTCTCACACATAAAGTCAGTGGCCTTCTACGAGCTTTTAAAGAGGTGAATCAAAGAATAATACACTCGCTTGAGAGAGAGCGTTTTACCGATTCTCAGCACTTCGTTATTTTTGAAGTGCAACATAGGTATGTTTGTATTTATTACGTAGAACTGCATCTGCTCCCTTATAAGCAGCTGGTCCATTGCTACATTGAAGACGTATTGTTAACATTTTATGCTGTTTGCACACAAAAAACAACTCAGTGCCGCTTCCATTTCATTAAGGCAGATACAGCAGTCAAAACTTGGTCGTATAGAGGAGTTGTCTCAAATACATATTCAAATTGCAAAACTGTACCGTTTTCAACGAATGATGTTCTAAACAGTGTCGAGGACGAAGTAGAATGTGCACTACATTCGTGTATTTCCGCTGTGTGGCAGCATAAACTGTGAAAGTTCTCTGTGAAATTATTTTATGTACGCTGTTTGTTTGCCCTACCTTTTCTCAGTAACATATTATAACGATGAGATAAATGTGTGTGTGTGTGTGTGTGTGTGTGTGTGTGTGTGTGTGTGTGTCTGTCTGAGTGAGTGAGTGATAGAGAGAGAGAGAGAGAGAGAGAGAAGAGAGAGAGAGAGAGAGAGAGAGAGAGAGAGAGAGAGACAGACAGACAGAGAGGGAGGGAAGAACTGATGTATCAGAGAGAGATCACATGTGTAATGAGGACAGAATTTCACACATAAAATACAAAAAGAGAGAGAGTTTGCATGCATAAGGAGTAAAGATTTGTGTATTCAGTGGACAATGATGGTCAGTGAAAAAGAATGGTCAGATGGTCAGTGGTCGTTGACGGTCAGTCGCCAATGATTGACAAAGTGTGTGTGTGTGTGTGTGTGTGTGTGTGTGTGTGTGTGTGTGTGTGTGCGTGCAATAAAGTACACCGCTTTATGCAAACAGCAAATTTGTATTAGGTCGGTGCATAAGTTGGTAGTGTTTCTGTTTTGCATATTGGTATTCCGGTTGCTATGGGTTTATTTATCGATTGTCATTTTTTGTTTGTCGTTGACTGTTGCTGTCTGAGTTTACATATTGTCATTTCATCATTTTGAGATAGGAGTGGAACTGTGGGCGCTAAAAAATGGAGAGCCAAGTGAAGCAATCGGAACATTTTCGGCGTATTCTTCTGTTTGAGTTCAATAGAGGGGTGACAGCAGCAGGATCAGTCAGAAAGTTTTTCGTCATCTATGGTGATCATGGCATTGGACAGAGCACGGCAGTAAAATGGTTTTCTCGTTTTAAGGTGGATCGCTTTGACGTTAGTGGTTCTCCACATTCAGGAAGACCTTCGAGGCTTGATGGAGATCGCTTTAATCCACAATGATCCACATCATTGTAGTCGATAACCGGCATATGTGATGAAACTTGATCATTCCACAATCGTTGCGACATTTTCACGCAGTGGGGAAGGTTCAAAAATCGAATGTGTGCGTACCGGATGCTCTAAGTCAAAATCACATAAATCAGCGCGTCGTCGTATGTACGTTTTTGCTTGCTCGTCATCAACTGGCTCCTGGACAACGCCGATCATTTCTATTCTATATTATTACTGCTGACAAGAAATGGTGTCTTTATGCGAACATAAGAAAAAGAAAGAGATGGTTGAGATCAAAAAAAGCAGTAATTCCCTGGACAAAAACCTGTACGCATCCACAAAAGGTATTGTTATGCATCTGGTGGAACAGCAATGGTGTGATGTGCTATGAATAGCTTCCCTGAGTTGTAAATATCACTGCTGACATTTCTGGACAAGTGGGGCGTTTTGCAGAAGCAGTCCAAGAACAACTTAAGGAACTTCTCTTCCAGATCAAAATGCGCTCCGAACGTGGCTCGAAGAGTTCTTCGCCTCAAAACCACGAGATTTCTATAGTCTTGTAATCGTAAAGTAATCCCAGCGTTGGCAGACTGCTGTAAGTAGTGAAGGAGAATATATTATTGATGAGTAAAGTCTCTGTTATGTGCACTTGTTGTGTTTATTAAACTTAAGGAAAAATGCTACACCCCTATGCATCAACCCAATGTTACGCCAGAGGTATGTGTGTGGACACAATTTTTATGTAAATAATGAATATCTTTGAGCTTGAGATCACTTTAACATTATGCCAGAGGTACGTATGTGCCTGTAAATAATGTAACTTGACATCATTTTATCTATTATTTTAATATAACAACAAAGGTACACAATTATGTTTCTCATTTTTTACACATCATTTTAATATTACACTAGAGGTGAGTATGTGGGAATAATGTAACATGACACCCCCTTTACATATTTTAATATAATAATAGTGATATGCAATTATCTTCCCTACTCTTGGGCAAATATTTTTCGGAAGTAATGGAACATAACAAAATTTTTACTCATGTTTCTATATTTCACTGTAATTGGCTGTGAGAAAAAGGGGGAGAGGGGGTTTTAAATTTCCTGCTAACACAATTGGGCTATCTCCGCCACCTTCCATTTTTGATTGGCTGTTTCACTTTTAAAATTCTCTGTTGTGATTAGTTGGAGACAGGAATGGGGCAGGAAGGAAAGCATGACAGGGAAGGGAGGAGGGGGAGGGGTGTGGCTTAATGATGTTACTGATAAGGAGGGGTAGGTCCTATCAAATGATAGATAAGAGCGGCGTGGATTGTGACATTTCCACTGCGCCTGCGAGTAGGCAATCACACTGCAAAGGTCAATGTGAGCTGGAATCGGCATGGATATACTACTACCATGCATCAATGTCTTTCATTCGGACAAAAATGGCAATAAAAGGGTTAAGAGAAAAAACATTACTGCTTTAAAGAAATAGAAACTCCTTTAGCACTTGCTTCCTGTTTCTAAAACCCAGCACGGCGGCATCGCAACGCGACATTAGAGCGGAACACGTGGAAACTGGAAGTGTGGGGACGACGCATAGCGAAGAGACGCAAAGGCATCTCATTAAGCCCTTAAAAAGCAAGAGTTAAAAAGCTCGCGTTAAAAAGCTTCGTGCAGCTATTAGTACGGCCACGGGTACAGAAGAAACAGCCATGAAAATTCGTAACCCTTTTACACAAAAAAAGGGAAAAATAAGTTACGCTTTTCACCTGTATCGCCAGGAAGCAGATTATTAATGAGAACTCCGACTCCCAGGGAAGCATGAATCCGTGTGTTTGCTTCCGCGAGAGGTTCCCTTCACGAAATGGTACGCTCACATGCTATACAAAGAAAATAGATGTCATACACGGTGCACTTTTCATTAGGCTCCATCTGCGCCTGTTTATCTATACATGCAATAACAGCAGCAGCAGACGCTAGAATACTTTCGCATGACGACCATTAAAGCTTTGTGGAGCATGACACAAATTTGTATCGTCTGAATGCATTACTGACTCGAACAATCAGTTCATCACTGGCGAAAACTGGAGTAGTGTACACCACGCCTCTGACATATCCAATCGCGCCGGAGGTTCGGGTCCTCCCTCGGGCATGTGTGTGTGTGTGTGTGTGTGTGTGTGTGTGTGTGTGTGTGTGTTGTTCTTAGCATAGGTTAGGTTAAGTAGTGGGTAAGGCTAGGGACCGATCACCTAAGCAGTTTGGTTCCTTAGCAGTTCACACTCATCAGAACATCTGACATACCTGGAAAGAGAAAAACCAAGGGACGTTAATTAGATTTCCGCACTGAAAATTCGAGGGGTCATGCCCGACCAATCCAATGTTCCCCATCGTCGAAAGTCCGCTGCAGTCGATCATCGACACTAAAATGTGCTGGCGTTCAGTCATGTTGGAACTAGAAGTTGCTGCACACAGCAGCTGGTACAGAGTCCAGCGTAAATGCTGTTTGCAGAAACTAACGGTAAGCTGTTCCGCCATACGTGCTAGCAGAAGTATTGGAAACAGAGGAGGATTACCAGCCACTGCAGTCTGATTGACAGCAGAAAACCTTTGTTGTTAACACAGGTGTCCGCAGATATTTATTCAAGAAGGTGCAAGATTCTAACGTTGCTATTTCTGATACAACCGATTCGGGGAGCTAGAACGTTTTTGTACGAAAGAACTAAATTTGACAGGAAGTACACAAAACGTATAGAGCATCAGATGAATGATAGCCATCCATTCGATGGGATTAAGGTGGATTTCTTTGCCACCTAAGTGGTAGATATGTTACATTAATACTGTGTATGATAAATACATGTTTCAATGTTAATACGAATATGAATGCCGTCTTTCTGATTCACCAATCCTAAATCACATTCTCACGTGATTGAATCCAGGTTATCTAACAAGTTATTCACAACAAATATGAGTAGTGTTGGATTGACATTGTTATTGTCTTTGTGATCAGTCCGGAGACTCGTATACTGCATATTTCCACGTAACTTTATCTTGCACGAGCCTCCTCATCTCCGCAAAATTACAGCAACCAACAGTTGGTTGAGCCTACTAACTGTATTCGCCTCTCCGTCTCACTCTAAAATGTTTACTTCCCACACTTCCCTCCAGAACTAAATTGAACATTCCATGATGTCTCGTAATATGTCCTATCAATCGATTCCTCCTTTTGGTCAAGTTGTTTCATAATTTCTTTTCTCCACAATTCTTTTCAACACTTCCTCGTTAATTATGCGCTCTACCCACCGAATTTTCAGCGTTCTTCTTCAAAAGCTTCTATATTCTTCTTGTCTCAACTGCTTGTTAACTACGTTTCACTTTTGCACATGGCTACTCTCCAGACATACACCTTCAGAAAAGACTACCTACACTTTAATTCATATTCGTTGTCAAATTTCTCTTCTTCAGAAACGCTTTTCTTCCCCTTGTCGGTCTACATTTCTTATTCTCTTCTTAGGCCACCATCAGTTAAATTACTTCACGTATAGCAAAAGCTAATGTGATTCACTCAGCATCGCCTGATTTAATGCGCCTACTTTCCGCTACCGTTGTTTTGCTTTTAATAATGATTATCTTACATTCTCTTTTCAAGACATTGTTCATTCTGTTCAACTGCAGTCCCAAATCATTTGCCTTCCCTCTGACAGAATTGCAAAGTCGTTGGCAAAGCGCAAAGTTTTTGTTTCTTCTCCCTGAAGTTTCATTCCATTTCCAAATTTTTCTTCGACTACCTTTACTGTTTGCTCATTGTACGGATTGGATAACATTGAGGATAGGCTACAACCCTGTCTCACTCCCTTCTCAACCGCTTTTTCCCTTTCATGTCCTTCGACTCTTACAACTGCTGTCTGGTTTTCCTACAAGTTGTAAAAAGGGTTGACATTAAAAATTAAAATTCTGAAGTTTTAAATGCAATCTGACTCATCAAAGGATCTATTACAAAGTAATAAAAATAACGATCAAAATGCTATATTAACACACTGCCGTCCGGCAACACCACAGTAGTGTCGTGCGCGAAATCGCGGTCAACGGCCGGCGACACCACAGTGGTGTTGTGCTGCATAGTATCGCTCAGTGGCTGGCGACACCACAGTGGTGTCCTGAGCATAGTATCGTGCAGTGGCCGGTGACAACACTTTAGTATCCTATTCATTCTGTTGTTGTTTTGTTCACGTAAAATAAGTTATTCACGTCAACAAGTTTTTTGTTTTTATAAGTACTTGTGCACCTTCATCATAGCAGACGAAAGAGACAATAGGGTTATTTACAATGAATGCGCGGACGTCTTGTGTGACGTTCCGGACGACTTGGCCGATTGGTAAGGAGACATTGGATATCAAAAAAGTGAAAGTGAAGCAGAATCGTCGGAAGATAGTGAAATACGTCCAAGACGAATTCGGCGAACGCAAAGGTTGCCAACTGATTCGGTTGGATCAGACGAAGAAGACAGACTATGATTTACCGAGAACCAAAAATAAATTTGAAGGATCTCCAGGTCCACACATATTTCCCAAAGATACACAGAGCATCGTGGATATCGTAGAGTTATATACTGGGAACGATCTATTTGCCTATATTAGCAACGAAACCAACAAGTATTACACTCAAAATTGCAGTAGAAGGAAACT
The DNA here is from genome assembly GCF_023864345.2 of Schistocerca serialis cubense. Lineage (NCBI taxonomy): Eukaryota > Metazoa > Arthropoda > Insecta > Orthoptera > Acrididae > Schistocerca > Schistocerca serialis. The sequence goes on along the minus strand of NC_064639.1, from coordinate 219,025,130 downwards.
GAACCAAAAAAAAAATGTCAGATTTGTCGACGTTACGGGACCCGAACTTAGAAAACGGTTTGGGTTTGCTATCATTATGGGAACTGTAAAAAAAGCAAGGATCGATGATTATTTATCAATGAATCCCTTGACAGACACACCGATATTTCGCAAAACGATGTCCTGCAACCGATTCAGACAAATATTATCATTTTTACATTTTTCCGACAACAACAATAAACCGGATAATGACACCCGGCTTTTCAAAGTGCAATTCGTAACTGACTATTTTTCCAAAAAGTTTAAAGAAACGTCTAATCTAAGTCAGCATCTCAAGTGATAAAGGAATGATACCGTGGCGTGGACAGTTAAATTTTAAAGTTTACAATCCGTCGAAAATTACGAAATATGGCATACTCATTCGGATGCTGTGTGATTCGAGTACGAGATACATTTCCTCATTCAAGATATATTCCGGCGCGGGACAACCTTTAGAAAAAACAGTGACGAAACTATTGATACCTTCTTATAGAAATTGACATCACCTCTACATGGATAATTATTATAACAGTGTAGAACTTGCAGAGAAGTTACTTGAAAAGAAAATTCGACTTTGTGGAACGATACGGCAAAATACAGGACTTCCGGAAAAATTAAAGCGCGCAAAACTTAATGTGTTTGAAGCTTGTCATCAACGGAAAGGTGACAAGCGACCGGCGACAAGCCAAGTAATCGGAATTAGCGCTGCCGGCGCCAAGCGAATAAATTTGTACGAGACGTGCGGACGGCAAAGTGTTAATATTCCTCAAAGTGGAGGAACAGGAAATGAAACTTATAAAACTCCTAGTTAACTTTGAAGACGTCTATAACAATTTGTACACAGAACTTCGTATTTGAACCTGTTAATGGATTTATTGCATTACTTTCATGCCTTATATTAACCTGTGCTGACTGAGAAGATTGCGACATACTTTTCACTGAAGCTTTATGAGACGTGGTGGTCATATGATGCTCTTCTAATAAATCTCTTGTCTTGACGACAGATATATATTTTATTTACTTCTTCCCGAAGCGTTTCGGCATTACGACATTGTCAATGCTACAAAATTCTGTTGATACAAAGTAGGCATCCATCTTATTCTTACTAAGCGTAAGTGCAAATACTTAAGAGAAGTTGGACGCGATACTTACTAAGCAAGAGCGCAAATATTTAGGACAGGTTGGACGGGATACTTTGTAGCAACAGGATTTTGTACATTTTACGTACATTTTACGTAATGCTGAAACGCGTAAGGGAGAAATAAACAAACTAATTATTAAGTAAATTGAAGGTGGAAAGGGGAGAAAGAAAAGGAAAGGGAAGGAACTTGCCATATCAGCTGCATCGGAATTTATGCGGAATGAGCGGCGACGAGTGTGAAAACGTGTGCCGGAATGGGACTCGATTACAGGATGTCTTGCTTACTTGTTTTTCTTTTTTTTTTCACTTGTTGTACCTACCTTTTTAAAGCTATTTTCAAGTGACAAACTAATTACAGTTTCTCAGTGTTTATAAAAAAGGGGAACATGTGTCTTTTTAAGGCCTTTCACCTCCCATCGCTATGCTGCCCCCTCACACTACTTATTTTTATTTTACATTTTTATTTATTTATTTATTGCTCATATATACAGTGGAAAAACAAATTAAAAACTAGTCCACCCATCCGGAACCCTGGAAACCTCGCAAGGTGAGAAAGGATGGCAGGCGGATCGAGTCCAAAGCGTTGGCACGTCATGTTTTGTTACGAATCGGGCGGGCGCCTGCCACGCCAGGAATACGCTAGCTTAGCGGGGGCGTGGTAAAAACGCTGGTAAGATAATTGGCAAAACACGCACCATAACGGGAACAGAGCTCAACTTCGCCATGTGCAGTCTGAAAGTACTGCCAAAAATCAAGGCTAGACTGATGAGAATCTCCATAGAGATACGTCAAGGTCCAACACTTTATCCAGAGAACTGCCAGAGACTTTGTTGCAGGAACACATTCCATCGATGGGTAAAGAAAGGACTGTGGGTCAATAATATGCGGCGGCACTCGTAGAAAACACAGACTATTTCTCGCCCCAACAACAAGACATCCGCAACGCCTGCATAGTTGAATCGATGGTGATCATCGTCGACATTACGACAGACGGGACAAACGGGAGAGTCCGCCAGTCCTATGGCATGGAGCCGCTGATTGGTTGGATACTTCCCACAGCCGCACAGTACCAAGTCGATCTGATCTGTGTCCGAAAGAAATTGTGGCAAATGTGCCGTCACATCACAGTTCACCGCAACATTGGGAACTCGCATTCTACGACGTTAGAGGCGACGCTACGCAAGAAAAGTACATAGAGATCCTTTTCACGTGGACGGCGCGTACGTGGGAGTTCGGCGCGAGCATAACTGAGTTCCACAATGAACGCCGCGATGTGTGCCAACGCGGGCCTGATGCTACCAACCCGGTCCGTCAGAGAGAGGGACAGTGGCACAAGGGTGGCAAGTAAAGGGTGCATAATGGAGGCCTCAAAACTGCGCCATTGTCTATACATCGTGGCCATGTATAGTGCCGCTTCAAGATAGCGTACGTTCGTAAGACCAAGCCCTCTTGCACGCGGGGGTGAATAAGTATGTTACAGCGTACTTCGAAGATGGACCCAGCCATTGGAAAAGAGCCGAATGCCCATATTGTAATCGGGATCGGTAGCACCTGCACAATATGAACCATTCTGGATGCCACACAGGCATCGGTTAGGCAACACGCTGCAAAGGATCGAGGGAGTGTAGGGAGTTGTGACTGATCATCATACGGGTAAGTCTCAGAACTTGAAAGTTGACCGCCACTCTACGGTGAGTTGACGACGTAAAGGTGATCCCAAGAAAGCGGAGACGTTGACGTACGACAGGGGCGTCAGATTTTCCTGGGGCGGCCCGCGACCAATCGATAGCGCTGTGAATTTTCGCACATTCATCGGACTTCCAGTCGCCTTCCCATGAGCCATAATGGTGTCCAGAATCTGTGAGATTTCCTCCCGAGAACGAACCAGCAGGAGGTTATCTGCAAATGCGCGCATCGGAAGGTGCAGCCACGTAAAGAGAGACCAGACAAGCGCGTCGTCAGCAGGCCTAAGAGAACAGGTATATGCCTTGGCGGACCGACTGTTGAATCGGTATCGGACCTGCCACACGACCAATGGCCTAGACCAACGAACAGACGCCGCTAAAGAACCACCGTAGGAAGCTTTGAACAGGGCATGGAAGCCTATCTATTTTAAGACAGAATAGTGAACTACGTGGCGCACCCCATCAAACGCGCCGTTAAAATCTACGGCAACAATCGCCGCACCAAGTCTGCCAGTGCAGTCACGTCACGACACACTCCAGTGGCTACTCCAGTGGCTACCTGACCGTTAGTTTACTACTTGGCGTAGTTTACTCGCTGGAGAGGGCACGTGAGAAAGAGGGGACTGCAGCGCGCCGCCAGTAACTGCGCAAAAATCTTGTAATCAGTGCTTATTAAGGAATTTGGGCGGTAGTGGGCCCTAGTAATTCCACGTGTCGTTTTATGAACGGAAACAATAATGCCCTCGATAAAACTGTGAGGAATCTCAGCTGCAGATGTGATCAGTTCATTACACATCTCCGTCCATCGTGTAGACAGGAGACCACAAAACGTACGATAAAATTCAGTGGGGAGTCCATAGATGCCTGGCGACTTGCACACCGCGCCCGTGAAGATAGCGGTAGTGATCTCCCCTGAGGTGAAAGGTTTCATTACGAGGTGCATTCAAGTTCTAAGGCCTCCGATTTTTTTTCTCCGGACTGGAAAGAGATAGAAACATGTGCATTGTTTTAAAATGAGGCCGCGTTCATTGTCAATACATCCCAGAGATGGCAGCACCGTACGGCAGATGGAATTTTACCGCCAGCGGCGAGAATGAGAACTGTTTTAAATACTTAAAATGGCGACGTTTTCCTTACTTGAACAGCGTGCAATCATTCGTTTTCTGAATTTGCGTGGTGTGACACTAATTGAAATTCATCGACAGTTGAAGGAGACATGTGGTGATGGAGTTATGGATGTGTTGAAAGTGCGTTCGTGGGTGCAACAGTTTAATGAAGGCAGAACATCGTGTGACAACAAACCGAAACAACCTCGGGCTCGCACAAGCTGGTCTGACGACATGATCGAGAAAGTGGAGAGAATTGTTTTGGGGGATCGCCGAATGACTGTTGAACAGATCGCCTCCAGAGTTGGCATTTCTGTGGGTTCTGTGCACACAATCCTGCATGACGACCTGAAAATGCGAAAAGTGTCATCCAGGTGGGTGCCACGAATGCTGACGGACGACCACACGGCTGCCCGTGTGGCGTGTTACCAAGCAATGTTGACGCGCAACGACAGCATGAATGGGACTTTCTTTTCGTCGGTTGTGACAATGGATGACACGTGGATGCCATTTTTCAATCCAGAAACAAAGCGCCAGTCAGCTCAATGGAAGCACACAGATTCACCGCCACCAAAAATATTTCGGGTAACCGCCAGTGCTGAAAAAATAATGGTGTCCATGTTCTGGGACAGCGAGGGCGTAATCCTTACCCATTGGGTTCCAAAGGGCACTACGGTAACAGGGTCATTCTACGAAAATGTTTTGAAGAACAAATTCCTTCCTGCACTGCAACAAAAACGTCCGGGAAGGGCTGCACGTGTGCTGTTTCACCAAGACAACGCACCCGCACATCGAGCTAACGTTACGCAACAGTTTCTTCGTGATAACAACTTTGAAGTGATTCCTCATGCTCCCTACTCACCTGACATGACTCCTAGTGACTTTTGGCTTTTTCCAACAATGAAAGACACTCTCTGTGGCCGCACATTCACCAGCCGTGCTGCTATTGCCTCAGTGATTTTCCAGTGGTCAAAACAGACTCCTAAAGAAGCCTTCGCCGCTGCCATGGAGTCATGGCGTCAGCGTTGCGAAAAATGTGTACGTCTGCAGGGCGATTACGTCGAGATGTAACGCCAGTTTCATCGATTTCGGGTGAGTAGTTAATTAGAAAAAAAATCGGAGGCCTTAGAACTTGAATGCACCTCGTAATGTGACCCCCTCCTCAAGCGTGAGTGCGCGTGATATATCCACGGCGACAGGATCGAACTCCAGGACGGCCCCGTCATCATCGACATGGTAGACTCGGCGGTAATGTTAGACAAAGCTATCGACTATGTCCCCGTGGCAGGTGACCCGCTGCGCACGCTGATCGATGACTAAGTTTTGTCTGCGGTATCTGCGATGGTGCTCAGTATGATGCATGGAAGAATTCTCCCGCCATACCACTTCAGGTCTGCGGGCACACACTACAGCCCCATATAGTTTCCGGCGAGCAGTCGATAGTAACTGTGCGTGGCGAGGTGCGGCAGAATTGGCCATGCTTACGTCACGCACTGCTGGCTCTACACTAGCGCCAGCATACCAGTTTATCCTCCAAGAAGCATTGACAATACCATCTACAGGCCGCCGTACCAGCTGTCATCTTCTACGTACTGCGCTTCTACGAAATTAAAATCTGAGACAGAGGTGTAACAAAAGTTTACAGGACTCGTGAATTCAATAACGATACCTTCATATTTCATGATGTTCCTTGTTGCTACTACATATCAGTCCTCATACACAATTCAAAATTTTTAAAAAAGCCAGTAACAAAACTTACTGTGTTGCAATAGAAAGAGTAACTAAAATTTTGAACATCTGTTAACGTATTACCAGAGGAGCGTGAGCAGCTACGGGGCTCCTCTTCCACTGGATTCTGTTTTGAGTCTTCTGTCCTTCAGTCGTCCTCCACGCCCATCTGCAGCAAGCCTTCGTGAAATCCACAACTCCACCTTTTCGTTGGTCTTTCTAGTGGTCTTCTTCCGCAGGGAGTAAAATTTAGGGCCATCGGTTGTTTATACATCCGAGCGACATGTACTGCCCATACTAGCCGCTTGCTTCTCATCAGGCCTACAAAGTTTGGTCTTTTTTACATTTCATCCAGCTCACAATTACGCTGGATCCTCCATGTTCCAATGATCGCGTCTTGCACCGGATCGTAGATCTTCTTTAAGACTTTTCGCTCTAAAACGAGAAGATTATTTAAGCCTTTTTTTCAGACACTCCAAGTTTCGCAACCATGAGTGCTTTCTATAGCTGGAGTTCGAAATTCCTTGACAAACAGCGCGATTTAAAAAGCTGACACAGACTGAAGTATGATCGGTTTGCGGTTTGGATCCTCGCTTTGATTTCTGCATCACACGAGGCGTCCTCTGTAAAGTTTACTCAAGGATATTTAAAATGCTGAACCCTTTTGTATGATCAGGTTCCGACTACAAGAGGCTGGAATGGGTCTCTTTGAACAGCTTTGAGTCCTGCTTATCATCAGATACTCGGTCTTTGAATGATTCACAAGGAGACCGATTCCGTTCACTGCTGCCTGCACATTGTCACTCACCCTCTTCAGTTCTTCCTTAGATCTGGACAGCAGGGCCACATTGTAGCCATATGCAAGGGCGTGATTTTTTCTCCTGTTACCTCGATCCACTAGAAGTTTTTATAGAAAGATTCCCTCATTATCTTTTAGAGCAACAGGTTGAACAATATAGGTGACACACTCACTCGTTGTCTCAAACCTGTGCTTATGTAAAAGCTCTCCGAGATTTTGTTCACGAGCTTCACTTTGCATTTAGGATCAGTGAGACAAGCTCGAAATAGGCTGATGAGTTTTTTGGGTATTTCTAACTGAGTTAGGCAATCCATAAGGCTCCCCCACTGGATACAGTCATATGCCTTCTTAAAATGTACGAACAGCACCTGGAGGTCTTCGCCGCATTCCCACATTTTTTCGGTTAGCTGTCGCAGCACTTGATGTTGTCGACACAGTCGAACGCCGCTTTCTAAAAACCTCTGTTGTCGGCAGTCGAACACCCCTTTCTAAAAACCTCTTAACATTCACCAGTCACCTCTCTCAAACTGCTTGGTTCGATCCAGTATACAGCTGGACGATATCTTATTTCAGATACTCAGAAGGGTGATTCCTCTATAGCTGGTGCGGCCCATTTTGTCACCTTTCTTGTATATAGAGCAGAAAACAGCTGTCTTCCAAGCTTCTGCTGTTATTAACGTTACGTAAAGCTTAATTGCAAGCACACTTAAATCTCTCAGAATCAGTCTCATTACATTCCTCATCTGCGCATAATTCATTATCGTCTCTATGATCCGGTTCAGGAAGTCAATGATTTGGTTTATTGCGAGTCCGACAACATCATGGCGCCTTCAGAAATCTTCCAGTTGTTGGTCGTAACTGGAGCACCAGTCCTAGGGGATTCACTGTTGGTCTTACCTGTAACCGACTGTCACTTATATGTCCCATGAACCATTGTGCTCTCTAAACATGATTTTGATTTTCGCATAGGCCACTTCCACCGCACTTACAACATATTATGTCGACAGTGATAACCGTGTGATGTTTCTTTTTAGCCATTTCGTCGACCACATACTACTTTTTAGCAGGTCTATGCATTAAAGACAACAGTCCCTACTTCCTCATGCTTTTCCTGCAGGCAACACGGATCTTTCACAACCATTTCATTCTCGTTTCGGTTCCACATGGGATTCAAAAATCGACGTCGTTAAAGCAGTTCTGGTCATTTAGTGGCGCACAGGGAATTCATCTTTGTTGATTACTCGCAATGGCGGTAAATTATTACAGGGCACGATACAACATCTGGGACCCTATCCTATACAGCCCCATAAGTGTGTTCAAAAAGTCGCTCCCACCTCTGGGGACATTTTGTAAGAGAAACAGTACAATGAGTTCCTACAATAATTAACGGTTCTATTAGACACACAAACAAAATTACAATTTTACAGTAATTCAAATAAAGGGGAAGGCAGTTTCGAATCACTGCCGAACTGAAAAATCTGAATGGAAATTTACCTCTCTTTCCGATAGTTCGTGGTCATTTCCGTGGATTATACCTGCAAAAATTCCGAATTCATGTCACAGAGCTGAAGCTTGCTGCTGTGTGCGTCACTGCTAGTCCGATCGGCTGAACAAGAAATGTATTAATTTGCGTCACAACACGGCCATAAAACCACTTCGCATTGACGACATATGCTACACGGTCCAGTCGCATTAATAAGACCATCTGCCAAAAGCCTGAGTAAACACATCTAAACCTCGGACGTGCAGAAGAGAATTAGTGAGGATCTGGAAGGTACCGACAGCGATGTGGAGCCACGCCAGCTCCACTACCGCGGCACTGGGTTTCTAGGTTGAGGATCCATGACGCAAACAACCCGATCGATGTGGTCTCTCAGACGCACGAATGAATTTAAATCTGAAGAGTCTGGTGGCCAGCGGAGTACGGTAAACTCATTCTGGTGCTCTTTGAACTACGCGCGTACACTGCTAGCCTGGGACAATTGCATTGTCCTGCTGGTAGACGCCATCGTGCTGAGGAAAACACTGCATGTGAGGGCGGAGATGGTCCTCTAGGGTAGCTGCACACTTGTGTTAATCCATTGGGCCTTTCAGAGTGACGAGATCACCGAGGGAATGCCACGAAAAAACTCCCAAATTGTGCTGTCGACAGCACACCATGCGACGTAGAAGTTGCGCGAAGATTGACAGAGGCCAAAAGCAGACTCGCAGGAAACGCGCCGCAACGCCCTCTCGGACGCCCATATTTACATCGCCGCCGAGCACCGGAGGCCGAGTCTGTTGCACCGAGTGAGTTCCAGTGTCGTCAGTCGCAGCCCAGCAGGAACTGCAGCAGCAGTTAGCTCCGCCGCTAACTCAGAGACAGGCAGCACATAACAACCATAATTGTGAAGATAGCGGACTTTGTACTTCACCAGCAGGGAGGCTAGCGTGGACTATACAGAATATCTGCCGGTGGTCGCATTGTTGTGACTCGACGGTGTTCGTTCTGTATTAGATCGCTGAGGTTGGCAGCTATCGGAAACAAAATATTAGCGGGCCGAAGCCGACCGACTTCCACGAACTTCTGCCTATTCAGATCTAGGTAGCCCTCGTTCGTCACTGTGTGCGGTTGCGCTGACATGTCAATAATCGAGCATGCAGCACACTTCATGCTTGTTTGACATTTGTTGCTCGCAGCCTTTATGGTGTTGCAGTTTTAATGGCGAGCAGTGTGTCGGCTGCCAATTCTGACGTCACACGCAGAGCGCTTTATGGACTGTTTTGACTTCCGGTTAGGAAAGCCGCAACGTCGCCACGCGGGGCGGGGGCGTTACGCGCTAAATACTGCGTACAGCGGCAGGCAGCGCTGCCACGCCACGGCAGGGCGCATTCCTCCGCATATGGATTCCGGGCCGCCGGCCGGCTGGCATGTGATCAAGGCGCAGCGGCGCGGCGTGCCAGCGGCGGCGGCGGCGCCGTTATGGAGGCCTCAGACACGGTAACTGCCTGCCCGCCTGTTACCCGGCCTAACCTAATTACCCGCTCGCTCACGCTCCTACACGAGTGTTGCCTCTCTCCCTCCAAATCTCTGTGTCCGCACCATCCTCCTCCTCTTCCTCTTCCTCTCTGCCGCCTGCTTGTCTATCTCAACATGTAGCCATCAGCAAGCGAACTGTACCCTGGGAGAAGGCGGGGAGTGCAATAGCGGGCAATTGCCCCCTCATCTCATGGTATTTGGGCACAGGCTTTTCATTCGTTATAGTACATCTACATACGCACTCCGCAATCCACCATACGGTGCGTGGCGGAGGGTACCTCGTACCAAAACTAGCATCTTCTCTCCCTGTTCCACTCCCAAACAGAACGAGGGAAAAGTGACTGCCTACATGCCTCTGTACGAGCCCTAATCTCTCTTATCTTATCTTTGTGGTCTTTCCGCGAAATGTAAGTTGGCGGCAGTAAATTTGTACTGCAGTCAGCCTCAAATGCTGGTTCTCTAAATTTCCTCAGTAGCGATTCACGAAAAGAACGCCTCCTTTCCTCTAGAGACTCGCACCCGAGTTCCTGAAGCATTTCCGTAACGCTCGCGTCGTGATGATCAAACCTACCAGTAACAAATCTAGCAGCCCGCCTCTGAATTGCTTCTATATCCTCCCTCAATCCGACCTGATAGGGATCCCAAACGCTCGAGCAGTACTCAAGAATAGGTCATATTAGTGTTTTATAAGCGGTCTCTGTGGTGTCACCGCCAGACACCACACTTGCTAGGTGGTAGCCTTTAAATCGGCCGCGCTCCGTTAGTATACGTCGGACCCGCGTATCGCCACTATCAGTGATTGCAGACCGAGCGCCGCCACACGGCAGGTCTAGAGAGACTTCCTAGCACTCGCCCCAGTTGTACAACCGATTTTGCTAGCGATGGTTCACTGACAAAATACGCTCTCATTTGCCGAGACGATAGTTTAACATAGCCTTCAGCTACGTCATTTGCTACGACCTAGCAAGGCGCCATTATCAGTTACTTTTGATCTTGTGAATCATGTACCGTCAGACCGACGTTCACCATTAATGGATTAAAGTTAAGTATTCCACCAGCTACGTCCGTTTTTCTAAATTTTAATTTCCTTGTCCTGTTCCAGACCTCACGCCAGCCTGCGTGAGCTAAAACGCGTGCCTTTCGGCCTCCTCCTAGTAACACGGTGTTGGCTCTCCTGTCAACCAAAACAGTCTCCTTTACAGATGAACCACATCTTCCCAAAACTCTACCAACGGACCGAAGACGACTATCCGCCTTCCCCACAATTGCCATTCATGCTTGTCCCACTTCATATCGCTCTGCAATCTTACGCCCAAATATTTAATCGATGTGACTGTGTCAAGTGCTACACTACTAATGGAGTATTCAAACATTACGGGATTCTTTTTCCTCTTCATCTGCATTAATTTACATTTATCTATATCTAGAGTTAGCTACTATTCTTTACACCAATCACAAATCCTGTCCAAGTCATCTTGTATCCTCCTACAGTCACTCAACGACGACACCTTGCCGTACACCACAGCATCATCAGCAAACAGCCGCACATTTCTATCCACCCTATCCAAAAGATCATTCATGTAGATAGAAAACAACAGCGGACCTACCACACTTCCCTGGGGCACTCCAGATGATACCCTCGCCTCCGATGAACACTCACCATCGAGCACAACATACTGGGTTCAATTACTTAAGAAGTCTTCGAGCCACTCACATACTTGGGAACCAAGCCCATATGCTCGTGCCTTAGTTAGGAGTCTGCAGTGGGGCACCGAGTCAAACGCTTTCCGGAAGTCAAGGAATATGGCATCCGTCTGATACCCTTCATCCATGGTTCGCAAGATATCATGTGAAAAAAGGGCGAGTTGCGTTTCGCAGGAGCGATGCTTTCTAAAGCCGTGCTGATGCATGGACAGCAATTTCTCTGTCTCAAGGAAATTCATTATATTCGAACTGAGAATACGTTCGAGAATCCTGCAACAAACCGATGTTAAGGATATTGGTCTGTAATTTTGAGGATCCGTCCTTCTACCCTTGTTATATACAGGTGTCACCTGCGTTTTTTTCCAGTCGCTCGGGACTTTACGTTGGGCAGTAATATTATACATTTCGAGCACTGATTACAGTAGCCAACAGTGAAAATGTAACTGAGATGAAATAAATGTTCGTTAACTATATCGACCAAGCTGATAACGAAATCCATAATGAAAAACTCAGATTCGCTCTCGCTTCCAAGTTAAAGGGAGGGGGTGCATTTAACTACCTTTATATTTTTTAGCATGAACTGTCAATTTCTTTCCATATAGGCTTTGAAACCTCGCTGATGTTAGAGGATGACGTTCCAAGCAACAGTAACCTTGTGTATTTTGACGCTAGTTTTAGCCCGCCCACGTAGCAACAAGGGGAAAGGGATGAGGAAGGGAAGAGCGGAGCATGTTTCATTCAACCGTAGTTTCAGTCTGTTTTGTACAAGCTGTGTTCTGCTCGTGTGCTGGAAGAATGTGTTACTGAAGTGTAGTTAGTACGTTTGGTCATTGTGTCTCCTATGATTTAATATGCCTCGCAAATGAGTAAAGAGTGCTCATAATTTTTGCTACATTTGTGGACAGGCTACATTGAAGAACCAAAGAAACTGGTACACCTGCCTAATATCGTTTAGGGTCCCCGCGAGCACGCAGAAGTGCCGTAACACGACATGGCATGGACTCGACTAATGTCTGAGGTAGTGCTGGAGGGAATGGAGACCATGAATCCTGCAGGGCTGTCCATAAATCCATAACAGTACGACATGGTGGAAATCACTTCTGAACAGCACCTTGCAAAACATCCTAGATATGCTGAATAACGTTCATGTCTGGGGAGTTGGGTGGCCAGCCGAAGTGTTTGAACTCAGAAGAGTGTTCCCGCATCTACTCTGCAGCAAGTCTGCCCAAGCCCTTCGGAATGCACAATGGACATGAATGGATGTAGGTGATCAGATAGGATGCTTACGTACGTGTCAGCCGTCAGATTCGTATCTAGACATATCAGGGATACCATTACAGAGCCTCCACCAACTTCAGCTGTCCCTTGCTCACTTCTAGGGTCCATGGATTCGTGAGGTTGTCACCAGACCCGTACACGTCCATTGGCTCGATACAATTAGAAACTAGACTCGTCCGACAAGGCAACATGTTTGCAGTCATCAACAGTCCAATACCGCTTTTGGCGGGTCCAGGCGAGGTGTCAAGCTTTGTGTCGTGCTGTCATCAAGGGTACACGAGTGGGTCCTCGGCTCTGAAAGCCCATATCGAAGGCGTTTCGTTGAATGGTTCGCACGCTGACACTTGATGGCCCAGCACTGAAATCTCCAGCAATTTGCGGAAGGGTTGCACTTCTGTCGCGTTGAAAGATTCTCTTCTGTCGTCGTTGGTCCCGTTCTTGCAGGATCCTTTTCCGGCAGCAGCGATGTCGGAGCTTTGATGTTTTACCGGGTTCCTGATATTCATGGTATACTTGTGAGATGAGCGTACGTGAAAATCCCCACTTCATCGCTACCTCGGGATTACTGTGTCCCATCACTCGTGCGCCGACTACAAAACCACGTTCAAACTCACTTAAATCTTGATAACTTGCCATTGTAGCAGCAGTAACGGATCTAACAACTGTTCCAGACACTTGTTGTCTTATATAGGCGTTGCCGACCGCAGCGCCGCACTATGCCTGTTTATGTATCTCTGTATTTGAATACTAATGCCTATAACAGTTTCTTTGGCACTTCACTGTATTAGCAAGGCATATAGACTGTACTTTGGCTGTGAAATCGGGGACCAGGACAAGCCCTGCGCTTCTCTTATATGTTTCATATCTTGTGTCTCGAATCTTCATTCGATTTTCCACGGCCTTTGCTATACCCATGACCTGGCGAGAACCATCAATCCATGTGAATGACTGTTACTTCTGTATGACAACTCCATTAGTTCATAGTATTTCCAAGAAGAAAAAGTCTTCCTTGACATTCTAACATACCGTCGGCCATGCGACCAATGCCTCAAGGCCTGTTCCCGCCCCACCTGTTTGTGATAGTGAAGGGCCGGTAAATGAAGCTAGTGCTACACCATCACCTTCAAACCCCAGTTCTTCAAAAGGTACTGATTTTGTATGTAATGACGAGTGTATAGAGGTTCACAGTATGAAGTTTTGACCTAGTGAGAGATCTTGAACTGCCGAAAGGTAACGCTGAACTGCTGGCGTCTAGAACAGTGGAATTGTCTTGATAAGACGGTAAATTTAACTGCGTTCCGTAACCACCATATGCCATTCCTTACATTTTTTAAAAAGGGAAAATTTTGTAGTAATATACGGGAACAAATGGCAGCTACGGGAATTGACTACTTAAGAGCGATCAGTGGAGGTTATTCATCAACTCCTCCAAAATAAGTCTCAAGCATATTACCATAAATTCAGATTGGGTATCTCCTTATGTGAAAGAAATATAGCCTATGATAACATGAGACAATTGTTATTGCGATTTAACTATAGCAATTTTAAATGGCAGCTTTCGGGGGATCTGAAAGTCATAGGCATATTACTTGGACTTACAGGAAGGCTGCTCCAAATTCTGTTAATACAAAATTGGGTGTAATGAAAAACTTCGTTAAGGTCATGTACACAATTGGAAAGCATTTCTCTATTTGCACGAGAAATTTCCACGTCTTAGTGAAGCAAAAATAAAAGAGGGGACTTCCGTAGGGTCCCAGATCCGCAAACTGTACAGTGATGAACATTTAAATCCAATCCCGATGGATGATAAAAAGTTATCTTGGAATGTCTTTGTTCAAGTGTTAAACTTTCTATGAGATAAGAGGACAGAAAACTGTAAGGATCCTGTGCCAATCTTCCGCACTGATATAATACACTGGGGTTCAACATGTATGTAAAGTTACATTTTGTAGATTCCCACTTGGACTTCTTTCCTGACAACTTCTGTGTTGTAACCGACAAGCACGGAGAACGCTACCACCAACAAAAATTCTGACATGGAAATGAGATACCAGGGAAAGTGGAGTGCATCAATGATAGCCGATTACTGCTGGACAGTATTAAGTGAACCACCAGCAGAAAACTACAAACGCCAGGCAAAGCGATTGCCCCTTGAGTGATCTTCCTCCAAGGGATAACACCAAGGTAAATGCAAGCATAAGCTTATATTGGGAATGATATAAAGTTATCACTGTTTCTAAACAAGAGCTAATCTTACATTTTCATTAACATTTCCGTTATCAGCACACTAGTAAACATAAAGATTAGCTGTTTTCACGACAGTTACAGAACGTAAAATTTTGTTAGACAGTGACTGCACTGAACAGCAGGCTGAACACTGCTGAGCTCTATGGGAAGTCATGTGGCTTTACTTACTTACTCTTCGACCCTACAGCCGTAGTAGGGCCGTGGCCTCTCTGACGCTCTTCTACTTGTTTCATCTACACTACTGGCCATTGAAATTGCTACACCACGAAGATGACGTGCTACAGACGAGAAATTTAACCGACAGGAAGAACATGCTGTGATATGCAAATGATTAGCTTTTCAGAGCATTCACTCAAAGGTGGCGCCGGTGACGACACCTACAACGTGCTGACATGAGGAAAGTTTCCAATCCATTTCTCATACACAAACAGCAGTTGACCGTCGTTGCCTACTGAAACGTTGTTGTGATGCCTCGTGTAAAGAGGAGAAATGCGTACCATGACTTTGATAAAGGTCGGATTGCAGCCTATCGCGATTGCGTTTTATCGTATCGAGACATTGCTGCTCGCGTTGGCCGAGATCCAACGACTATTAGCAGAATATGGAATCGGTGGGTTCAGGATGGTAATACGGAACGCCGTGCTGGTTCCAAACGGCCTCGTATCACTAGCAGTCGAGATGACAGGCATCTTATCCACATGGCTGTAACGGATCGTGCAGCCACGTCTCGAACCCTGAGTCAACAGATGGGGACGTTTGCAAGACAACAACCATCTGCACGAACAGTTCGACGACGTCTGCAGCAGCATGGACTATCAGCTCGGAGACCATGGCTGCGGTTACCCATGACGCTGCATCACAGACAGGAGCGCCTGCGATGGTGTACTCAACGACGAACGTGGGTGCACGAGTGGCAAAACGTCATTTTTTCGGATGAATCCAGGTTCTGTTTACAGCATCATGATGGTCGCATCCGTGTTTGGCGACATCGCGGTGAACGAAAATTGGAAGCGTGTATTCGTCATCGCCATACTGGCGTATCACCCGGCGTGATGGTATGGGGTGCCATTGGTTACACGACCGCATGTTGCAGGTCCTGTACGGGCTTTTCTGGATATAGAAAATGTTCGACTGCTGCCCTGGCCAGCACATTCTCCACCAACTGAAAACGTCTGGTAAATGGTGGCCGAGAAACTGGCTCGTCACAATACGCCAGTCACTACTCTCGATGAACTGTGGTATCGTGTTGAAGCTGCATGGGCAGCTGTACCTGTACAGGCCATCTAAGCTCTGTTTGACTCAATGCCCAGGCGTATCAAGGCCGTTATTACGGCCAGAGGTGGTTGTTCTGGGTCCTGATTTCTCAAGATCTATGCACCCAAATTGCGTGAAAATATCATCAAATGTCAGTTCTAGTAAAATATATCTGTCCAATGAATACCCGTTTATCATCTGCCTTTCTTCTTGGTGTAGCAATTTTACTGGTCAGTAGTGTCTCTTTTGGCTTCCATCTTTGTCAAGTCATTCTCCACATCGTCCATCCATCGCTTCCGTGGTCCCTCTTTGGACCTTCTGCCACCTGGGTTTCCCCTGTAGGCCCACCTGACAGATCTGCCTCCTGACATTCGTTCTACATGGCCCAGGCACCTCAATCCGCTGCTCTTGATTTCTGAATCCAGGTCAGCGTAGCCGCATACCGTATTTTATGTACTGTAAGACACTACGGACTATAATACGCACCTTAATTTTTACTTATTTTTGCAAAAATAACACTTTTACCATTTTTATTAGTGGATTGCAATGCTAGACCAAAAAAATTCTTAGTTTATAAAACCGAACTGACATTTAAAATCCTAGAAAATCTTCATCTGAACTTTCTTCTTCGTCTTCATATATAAGATGGTCTTCACTGCCATCGAGAGCGTTACTTATGCCGCACTTCTTGAAGGATTTAACATACGTGTCTTCTCTCACTCTAGACCACCATTGTTTTCTCCACTGACACACTTGTTTGATTGTAGGTCGTTTTAAAGCTCCTTTTGGCGTGAATTCTTGTTGCGTTTCATCCGTCATCGATTTGTTCCCTTCCTTTCTCATATACGCTTCAAATGGTTTATTTATCGAAACATCGAGAGGTTGCATTGTGAAGTGAGTCCTCCCAGAATAACAGCAAGCTCTGCATTTCCTTGTCTCAGTTTTTCTTTCAGAGAATTTTTCGAGTGCCTACTAAACTTATCTAGTACAAGAAGAGAACTGTTATTCAATAAAGCACCTTTACTACTCTCCCACACTCTGTTAATCCATAATTTCTTACCAGCCGCGTCCATCCAACCCCTGTCATGTACTTGAACAACAACACTTGGCAATATTTCAGAAGGTTTTGGTATCGTTTGGCGCTTGAGAATGATCATTGGATTAAGTTTAGTACCGTCAGCACAACATAAAATGGCAGCAGCGTAGTGTATTTTTTCAAGTCCACTTGTTTTTATAGTTACAGTTCTAGCACGTATCTTGGCAACAGTTCTGTTACTCGACACATCAAATGTCAGCGGAGTTTCGTCCACATTCGCTATTTGGCTTAGTTCCACTGTGGTTATCTTTCGACGTTGAATAATAAAAAATGGGAAGGTAATATTTTCTCTTCATATTTCTTGAGGTATTCTGGTTTTGGTTCGCATGCTAAGTCCATGACGCTTCATAAACCTGTAACCCTTAAGTCTGTTAAATGCCACTATAGCGCTAGCTTATGAGCGTGTATTTCAATCATTTTTGTATTAATTCCAATGCCACCATGTCCTTGAATCACTTTCAATATGTCATCTTCTAGTTCCGGCCATTCTGCATTCAGTCCTCTACTTGCACGTTTAGTCATCTCGATTTTTTTCAGTTCTTCTCTACTAGCCCGCCATTCGCGAATCGTTTTTTTTTTCTATTGGTGGAGGGGGGGGGGGGGCAATATGCCACCCAGCTGCTCTGTTTCCATGTTATTCTGTATACGCTAATACTTTCAATTTATAGTCCGCATCATATGAATACCTTTTATTTTTTTCCATTACGAAACTAGCTACTTTTCCCCTCAAGTTCACTGGTACCATAGAGTGCAATGACGCATCGAAGCTAGACAGTGCTCTGAGTATGTGATGGCGGGGCTGGAGGGAGAGAGTGTTAGCAAGCTTGCGAATCCTCGCAACTTAGGTTCGTCGCATCGGTGCACTGCCGCTGCCTTTTGAATTCAGTGTTGCCAGATAGAGATAGGTTTCCCGTGGCATCGAATATATGGCCACTTTTAAGACTGGAGGGATTTTTAAAATCAAAGACTGGACGTTTTTATTTTAATTTCGAGTATAAGACGCATCTGAATTTTGGAGGCAATTTTGCGAAGGAAAAAGTGCGCCTTATAGTCCTTAAAATATGACAGTTCTTCCAATTCCTTGTTTTTCCGTATTGTCCACTGCCCTGCCTTCCTCACTGTTCCAAAAACCTTATTTAATATCTTCTTCTCCTATCGTCTCAAGAACTGCGGAAGTCATTTTCCATGTTTATGAACCATACATTAGCACCGGCCTTTTAACTGTACGATAATCACCTTCGATTTTCTGTTCTTGCCACGTGACTCCATAATCTTAATCAGTGCACTGTGAGACCTATTTCCTGTAGCAATCCTTGCTTTTATTTCTTTTCTTATGCTGTTACCATCTGTTATCAACGCTTCTCACATCACTCACGGTTGACATCAGCGTTTCTCCTGGAAGCGAAGAGATACTGGGTTTTGGTGTCATTTACTTAAAGCCACAACTCTTCTGCCTCCTTTTCCAGTGTGCACTTCCTTTTCTACTCTGCCAAATCCCTCTTATGGCTCTTCGAACCTTGTACACAGCATACATACATCTCTGGCATATGATAGATTATGGTTCATACGGTTACACAGAGTAGCACCCGGGTCATTGATTTCCGCTCTTCTCATCAATCTCTCGAACACTATGTTGAAAAGTAGTGTGTATAATACATCGCTCTCTCGTAACCCTTGGTTAACTTCAAATTCTTTAGTGTGTCTTCATTCTACTATTATTTGGAATTTCGTGCTGCTGAGGGTCATTTGTACCAGTCTAATTAGTTTATATGGGATTCTCATAGCGGGCCGCTGTGGCCGAGCGGTTCTAGGCGCTTCAGTCCGGAACCGCGCTGAGCCATAGTCGCAGGTACTAAGCCTGCCTCGGCCGTGGATGTGTGTGATGTCCTTAGGTTAGTTAGGTTTAAGTAGTTCTAAGTCTATGGGACTGATGACCTCAGATGTTAAGTCCCACAGTGCTTAGAGCCATTTGAACCATATTGATTCTCATATCTATTAGGGTCTCATACAGCTTTTTCCTATTAACGCTATCATAAGTGTGTTTGAAATGTACCATGTGACTTCAGCCACCATTGTTATAGTGGATTTTGTTGAATGTCATGCGGTTCACAGGAAATTATATTGATCCGAATATGATGTTTTAGTTACTGTTCAGCAGTCAAGATGGATGAGAAACTTTCCAGAACCATGTCGAGTCAGTGTCCTCAATCTCTTCTCTCTCATTTGGTCCCATAACTCTTGTCGAACTGGGAGCGGATTCCGACGGCAGTTCCCAGAATAACGTAATAATCATGGCAGCAGTGTGTGTACCCGTCATCCATCCATCGCCCCTTATAGCATTTCAGAATGAAAGCAGGTCGAGATCTCCAATAAAAATATTTTCTAAACTATTTCTTTCTGACATCCGCCATAAAATAATGAAAGAAAAAATTTTTGGTGATAACTATATTTTCATTGTTCACGCACTAACACGTCGGTATCGGGCATGACGTTTCACTGTATTAATGGTTTACAACTAACTACGTTTGCAACACATCTGTCATACAGTATCCACGTATACCACTGAATGTATCTCCAAAGTTATATCACTGTACGACACATATTTCAGGAGATATGACACTTTAAACACTGAGATGTGATCAAAGCTAGCTTTTCTTAAAATGGAGTGCAAATTACGCAGACAATACTTATTCACTGTTTGATGATGAGAGCACATGGCGACACATTTAACACATTAACTAATTTGTAATCACTTGTTTCAGCTATTTTATACGTTGGAGTTAGGAGTCTTTAAGGAATCGGGGTGGGATTTAGTGGTATATAATAAGAAAATACAAATCTTATGACTGAAAATTTAAGTTTCTTTTTCACGTCGTGACTTGTAGCTCCTTGTACCGACAACCTTTTAAACAACAGTACCTAGAATCCGATTTTTTGCAAACTGAATCTGGCAATACCAGTCATGACAATCGCTTTTACTCGATGAGTGTACCAAAACACGTGCGATTGCTTCGATATATCGAGGCTTTTCAAAAGACTGGACAATTATTTACATCTATTGACGTTCGAACTAGCAAGAATCGAATGTATTTATATTTATCGTTGCGCCCCTCTGTCGTCTTAGAACACGATAACTCTTTGCCTGTGTATTTGTTTTCGTTCCACTTTTGCTTGTCCACTTCATTGGGTCACGTTTCAAACTCGCCAGCGGGTCCGATCAGCGTCATCTCCGAATTCACCGCCTCCGTATACTCGTCACTTGAATCTGTTGTCGAGTAAAAGGGAACTGTACCAGTGTATACAGGAGAGCGAGTACACGCGTACACACGTACGAGTATAACCAACGATTCACTATAATCCCGCTACACCACATAGTCACATAGTTTGGGAATGACGGCTATCGTATACTATATATCGGCTGAACGGTTAGCAGTGAACATGTGTGTGTGTGTGTGTGTGTGTGTGTGTGTGTGTGTGTGTGTGTGTGTGTGTGTGCACGTGTGTGCGTGTTTGTATGTGGGCGCACGCGCGCGATTCAACTGCCCCTACCAATAAGTTTAATGCAATACAATGCTTTCAAAATCCACGTACGGGATCGTCATATTCCCTCGCTCTCTAAGCGCAAACCATTAGTTTTCAGAAAAAATGGATGTGTACTATGGGACATGATTTTTGAATCAACGTTTTATATAAATAAGGCGATTTTTTCCCACCGTGTACAAACTACAGGGATTGATCGGTAAAAGGATACGGAACAAAACAGGTATAATTAACATGTCCGGAAATGCATGGTTTCCATGGTAGAAACCATTTATTCAATCGTTCTTTGTTACAGAGACTGCGGTCTAATACGTACTGTACCACGCCGCCACAGTTGTAGTACGTGTAGTTTCCTCCTAGAGTGTGCTACTGTTCCTCGTACGTCATGCCATAGCGCCCTCCCTTGCCATATAACTGGTAATGTTGTGTCCGATTCACTTCTCTTGCTGACTCACCTTGTACTGGATGTGACACAGCGTTCTACACAATGGTTTCGTATTCGAATCAAGAGCTTGCCGACATAGTGTTTACTTACAGAAAGACAAATGGCAACGGGTGGAACGCAGCAAAGTTGTATCGGGAGACCTACCCCCATCGACAACAGCCACGGCATTCAAAATGCTTCGCCGTTTGTCTGAGACAGGGCATTTTAGGAAGCAGAAAATCATGAAGGATGTACCTGAAATGTTCGGACTTGGAGAAAAATGTGATTAACGCTGTGGAAGGCGACCGTCGTGTCAGTACCAGGCAGTTGTCCCGTCAGTACAGGGCAAGCCATACGACCATGTGGAACATTCTCCATTACAATTGTTACTACCTTTCTCACTTACAGCATGTGCAGGGTTTACTAGCGATAGACTTTCCACATGTGCTGCATGGTACAGCGCGTATTAGATGGCTGTCTCTGTAACAATGTATGAGTGAATAAATGGTCTCTAGCATGGAAATCTTGAATTTCGGGACATAAGTGCATTAGACCTTATTTGTTCCGTATCCTCTCATCGATCAATCCCTGAGTTTGTATACGGAGGAAAAAATCACGTTTGTTTGTATGTACATGTATAAAAAATATTCGAGCACAGACGTAGATTTATTTTAATGTTCAACTTATATTCAGAGAATGTCTATCAGATACGTTGAGAGACACACTGTTTCGTCAGTTTACCGACAACATTAGAAGAAAACAGGAAAAACTAGCGTACCAAACTTTTATATGTCGTAGCACGCCTAGAAAACAATTCAACAGGTTTTATTTCTGCAGGAGGTTAAGCAAATACTACTACAACATATAAAGAATATTGGTTCAGTTACAGTAAAACACCGTAATGCCCAGTACTTAACTTTGGGTAATATATGTGCCTGTAAGAGAGATGACAGTCAAATATCACTGTACGTTTAACTATAAACTCAGGTACACTGTTTGATTAACCACACAAGCTCACTCCTGGATCTGAACGACGATGATGCCGCCATCAGAGTGGGCTGTCAATGAATACGGCGAGCAGCGCTGTGCTGTGACGTCAGTAGACTTCCAACAGCTGCGGCTTGCCGATCCTCTTGAGAGCGTGGTGTCGTCGACATCTCACATTCGTCGCTGCATCTGGTAGCGACTGTCCTTAGCTTGTGGTTCTGTAGTGAGGTACCAATTGTAACATCGAACCTCGCTCTTCGAACGACACCACGCAAACTAATATACAAATAGCTCCAGTTTTGGTCGTAGAGGGGTAACAGTGACGTTGCCGTGTGCCCAGTTTTCGTTTGATGGAGCACATGCGATTTCTCATGGTGCACGAGAAATAAGCAAGACCACAACCATTTTCTTGGTATTGGACGAAATTTATAGGTTTTTCGTCTTAAGTGTGGACTACAGCATCGAACTCTTTTCAAACATCTCTCGTCCTTTAATGGAGCACATCTGTATACAATATATCACTTGGTTTTCGTTGTACGCCTTCTACAGTCTCACTAAACACAGCTTCATTAGAGGCTATCTGTTCCTGACAATTGATCATTTGCGCCCTGTCAGAGATACTTTAAAAGAAGAGCGTGCACTCACTATAGCCCTTAAGACGTCGGCACACGGGAGCAGGGAGCTAATACTGATGTGCACCCAGACAGGGTATCCTACGTCACGAGAGAGAGCACACTGTGCACGTATTCGAGTGGAAGACGGTTCAAACCCGCGTCCGGCCATCCTGATTTAGGTTTCCCGTGATTTCCCTAAATCGCTTCAAGCATATGTCGATATGACTCCTTCGAAAGGGCACGGCCGACTTCCTTCCCCATCCTTCCATAATTCGATGGGGACCGATGACCCCTCTGTTTGGTCTCCTTCCCCCAAACCAACCAACCAACCACGAAAAACAGCGCCATAGGCACTTGTCACGGGGTGGTTACTGTGATTTTGCGACCTCAGCGCTCTCTGGCGGCAGTTATCGGCTTTATTTGGCTCGCAAACCATACAGGCTGTTTACGAAAATGGAGGAGCGTAGAATTTCTACCTCAGCTCTATTAAAACTTTTGTGTTAGCAGAAGAGCCAACACCGTGTTACGAGTGTAGGCCTAAATGCACGCGTTTTAGCTCACGCAGGCTGGCGTGAGGAGGGAAGAACTATACTGACGTGAGGTCTGGAACATGACAAGGAATGAGAATTCAGAAAGCGGACGTAATTGGTTTGATACTTAACTTTAATCCATTAATGATGAACGTCGCTCTTGACGGTACATGATTCACAATATTATCTGTTCAGAATACATTCTTGAAGATAGTAATTATAGTAACTGAATATGGCGCCTTGCTAGGTCGTAGCAAATGACGTAGCTGAAGGCTATGCTATACTGTTGTCTCTGCAAATGAGAGCATATGTAGACAGTGAACCATCGCTAGCAAAGTCGGCTGTACAACTGGGCGAGTGCTAGGGAGTCTCTCTAGACTAGACCTGCCGTGTGGCGGCGCTCGGTCTGCAATCACTGATATTGGCGACACGCGGATCCGACGTATACTAACGGACCGCGGCCGATTTAAAGCCTACCACCTAGCAAGTGTGGTGTCTGCCGGTGACACCACAAAAACGCATATTTCCTTTCTTGACCATATGCTAGTCATGTTGTTCTGTCTGCTGTATACATAAATAAAAACGCGAATATCTTTGAACGTGTAATAAGACAAAAATGAAAGATAATATGTTCCAAGACCAGTCGCCTTAATCGACAATCGATGCTAACTTTATACTTCTGCGAGAAATTTTTGAGAAAGTTGACCGTGATACAACCTAATGGAACCAGAACAATCAAACTAGGATTCGTTTCCGAAACACGCCATCAGAGTATAACTAACAGTAAACAAATGGGTCAGGGAACAGACGTTCTCCCAGCACAAAAGCAAGTTGTAACATTACATACTAATATCTGTCGCCAGCCTAATTATGCATTCTTATGTCAAGCAATATAATAAAGCAGAAGGCAGTGCTAAGGCTAATCTAATCTTCCCTGACACACACTAAACGTTTGCTTTATATCTGTTCACACTTCAAAAACAGAAATCTAACCTTGCAAATAAATGAACTGCTAACATGGCAATCAGACAAAGAAATGGCCAATGAGATAGCAAACAGCCTCTGAACAACACAAACCTTAAGTGAACTAGAAGCAGCAGTTTACAGAACCAATCACCAACACATGAAACTAGTAGCAATACTAAACAGGGAAAATCATGAAATGATTGTGATTCTAATCAGAGGGTCCGTTAATGATCATACTCTATAACTTCATTGCTTAATACAGGGCCTCTATGCCAGTGCATTAACCAACTTGCATTATAATAGCTAATACAGAAATATTTCTTTCTTAAATTCGGTTTGAAGCAATTAATCAAAATGCAGATCTAACTACACTGGCTCTGAAGGAGCCTATGCTTTGACTCAGTAACTAACGAGCCTAGTACATGAGGCCCTTAAACTTTCATGGTTTGAATAACCATGCTCATTAACAAAGCTACACACGTATGTATGAAAAAGGGTAAGTATCTTTATCGAAAATTATTAATTACGTAAAGCACAACAAATTATAACCCTTTCAAAAACAAATGCACTTTGAGAAGCAGTCTTTTAACTATTCCCGCAGCTCGTGGTCGTGCGGGTTCGATTCCCGGCGGGGTCAGGGATTTTTTCTGCCTCGTGATAACTGGGTGTTGTGTGATGTCCTTAGGTTAGCTAGGTTTAAGTAGTTCTAAGTTCTAGGGGACTGATGACCATAGATGTTAAGTCCCATAGTGCTCAGAGCCCTTTTCTTTAACTATTCAAAATATAATTGGCTGTGCAAATACCAACACAACATTAAACTCAAGTTCAAATACTTTCTCATGAAATGAACACTGATAAAACGTCGTAATTCTGATCAAAGTGCATATATGCAACAATTAACAATCTTTCTCATTTCAATTTTTCAAGTAAGGCAAATTATTTAAAGAAATGACTGCAGATTGATTTAAAATTGCACTGGAAGTGTAGTATTTTTCAAACTATAAAACTGAACTTTAACCACGATAACTCCACACATTAGAGAGCAATTACAGCTATTTTTGCAGTTGCCAAATAGGTCTTTCCATAATAAATTAGGACACTCGGAATTAAATTCACTAGCATAGGATTCCTGTTCAAGTTTGTGAGTTGGGATAATGTCCGCCCCGATAGCTAAGTGGTCAGCGTGACGGATTGCCGTCCAACGGGCCCGGGTTCGATTCCCGGCTGGGTCAGGGATTTTCTCCGCTCAGGAACTGGGTGTTGTTCTGTCTTCATCATCATTTCATCCCCATCCGGCGCGCAGGTCGCCCAATGTGGCGCCGAATGTAATAAGGCCAGTACCAAGGCGGCCGGACCTGCCCCTCAAGGGGCCTCCCTGCCAATGACGCCAAACGCTCATTTCCGTTTCCATTTGGGATAATCACGTGTGTAAGATAGAATTTTTAGCAACAGCACGATTATTATTAAAATCAACAAATTTCACAAATATCTGGTCCATTTACACAATGCCAAACATAAACAATTTAGTGAAAGACTGGTGGCGCAATTTGCAGTGGCTGTTAACATGGCGGCGATGCAGTCATGGCAGTGCTGTTTGTCTCGCCCTGTAACAGAATTTCTTGGCGTCAGAATTATAATTTTACAGGGCCAAAAACCATGCCATGATAATAGTATCACCAAATGCAGCATCCGAAGCCCGTAAATACTGCCCTTAAGGTCTTCTGGCCTCAAAACACCAAGAATATGAGCCACAATGATCCGCTACTGCTGGCGAGGTGTTAACCACAGCACTGCTCAGCCCAGACTCCTTACCTGTCACAAAGTACGAGTTGCCACTTGCACGCCAACCACACCTTTTCCACTCTGCCAAGCTACTGACGTAGCTACGGGGATTTCCCAACATCTTTTATATTCAACCCTACGTTCCCTAATTATGGAGCAAGTTATTTACAGTACATTATATAACAATCATTCCAGTAGGTATTTCAATCCACAAGCTGAGTTTAAACAACATCGTTCAAAAAATTCACATAACTGAAATATGTATACATAGTTAAAAACTTCTATGACAGATACAACATTCTATAAAAACAACACTACTAATTGACATAGAAATATCGATACAGATACAAAACATGTCGAAAACACTTGTTACAAAGAACTTATAAAATTTCACCAAATGGAACAAACTCAGTTTTGACAGAGGGCGCCCTTATATGTAAGCAACGTAGAATATTACAGAAATTATTTCTATTAATTTCATAGCAAACTCTCACAAGCGTTTAGAAACCGCGAAGGCGGAAAAAAATTGGATACAGCGGGATGCGAATCCTCGTCCGATCCTCAGTTTCCGAGTGTGGCGCCTCAACTAACTACGCTAAGGTAAAACACCACTTCTGTCGACTGGCATATTTTATTTCACAGTTTTCTAAAGGCGTTAATCGCTGAAACGTTATTAATATTTAACTATAACAAAGCCTAACAAGAACGATACGTGTTAATGAAACTTCAACGGATCCTTGCCTCAAAACTACTTACCTTCACAACCCGTGGATTACAATGCGAAAATAGCTAAATATGAGAATTCTTTAACCACCAATATGATGTTTTCCGCCATTTTAGCTACAACAAATCGTACCAATAACGATACCTTCTCGAGACATTCAAGTGTGCTGGTGCTTAGAAACTGCACATATTCATAGGATGTAACGGATAATATAAAATCCACCGAATATGTGCTTCTGCTGAATACGACAAATATATTACGGCGTCTTGCTTTCTGCTTGTGGTGTAGGGAGACTTCTTGCTTTCCATTGGTTCTACTTTACGTGGCACATTGCCGAAGCCTCGCAGAACTAATTTTGTGTTTCGTACGACGGAATCGCTCCTCAACGAGAAACAGCAGGAAGTAGCGTCCCGAAACTCGTAGCCGACGGCTTTACTCTATACCACGCATCAATAGGAGGCAACGATTCAGCGAGTAGCAAACCACCTAGCGTCCTCGACCCCTGACACTCCATACCGCGAAACTACAGTGGGACGGAAGGAAGCCGGTATAGCATTAGCGTAACAGCGGCGCCCTCAAGAATGATGTATGCAACCCTGAACATCTCATTCGTTTCTAATCTCTGACGCGAAACCTGAGTACGTCGTCCCGTTGTCGATGTTTGGCCGCGAGTAATGTCACGTCGCTAAGGGAACATGGCGACGCGTCCTTTCTCGGTCGGAAGGCAGTGCATTTAATTTGTGGCGAGAGCTCTCAGAGGTACTCGCCAAGAAAGCCCTTCCGACACGAGGGCTCCATGGGCGCATGGCAACAGGGCCGCCGGCGCGAAAAGCGCTGCCGCTGCTGCTTCATCTCTTAAGGCGGCACGAAGAGTCACCACAATGCAAGAGAAAGTATTCTCCTGTGGCCACATTCACGTACTACGTAGGATGACGCAGATATCCGATAGTTGTATTATTTCAAAAGTCTAATGTAATACGAACATAGGAAGCCTGATTAGAAAATTTATTCTGCTCTATTTCCACTTATTGTTTACTCATTTATTTCATCCGGAGAAATTACACTACTGGCCATTAAAACTGCTACATCAAGAAGAAATGGAGATGATAAACGGCTATTCATTGGACAGATATATTATACTAGAACTGACATGTGATTCCATTTTCACGCAATTAGGGCGCATAGATCCTGAGAAATCAGTACCCAGAACAACCACCTCTGGCCGTAATAACGGCCTTCATACGCTTGGGCATTGAGTCCAACAGAGCTCGGATGGCATGTACCGGTACAGCTGCCCATGCAGCTTCAACAAGATACCACAGTTCATCAAGAGTAGTGACTAGCGTATTGTGACGACCCAGTTGCTCGGCCACCATTGACCAAACGGTTTCAATTGGTGAGAGATTTGGAGAATGTGCTGGCCAGGGCAGCAGTCGAACATTTTCTGTCTCCAGAAAGGCCCGTACAGGACCTGCAACACGCGGCCGTGCATTATCCTCCTCAAATGTAGGGTTTCGCAGGGATCGAATGAAGGTTCGAAACACATCTGAAATGTGACGTCCACTGTTCAAAGTACCGTCAATGCGAACAAGAGGTGAACGAGACGTGTAACCAATGGCACCCCATGCCATCACGCCGGGGGATACGCCAGTATGGCGACGACGAATACACGCTTCCAATGTACGTTCACAGCGATGTCGCCAAACACGGATGCGACCATCATGATGCTGTAAACAGAACCTGGATTCATCCGAAAAAATGACGTTTTGCCACTCGTGCACCCAGGATCATCGTTGAGTACACCATTGCAGGCGCTCCGGTCTGTGATGCAGCGTCAAGGGTAACCGCAGCCATGGTCTCCGAGCTGATACTCCATGCTTCTGTAAACGTCGTCGACTGTTCGTGCAGATGGTTGTTGTCTTGCTAACGTCCCCATCTGTTGACTCAGGGATCGAGACTGCTAGTGATACTAGGCCGTTGGGATCCTGCACGGCGTTCCGTATTACCCTCCTCAACCCACCGATTCCATATTCCGCTAACAGTCATTGGCTCTCGACCAACGCGAGCAGCAATGTCGCGATACGATAAAGCGCAATCGCGATAGGCTACAATCCGATCTTTATCAAAGTCGGAAACCTGATGGTACGCATTTCTCCTCCTTACACGAGGCATCACAACAACGTTTCAGCAGGTAACGCCGGTCAACTGCTGTTTGTGTATGAGATATCGGCTGGAAACTTTCACGTCAGCACGTTGTAGGTGTCGCCACCGGCGCCAACCTTGTGTGAATGCTCTGAAAAGCTAATCATTTGCATATCACAGCATCTTCTTCCTGTCGGTTAAATTTCTCGTCTGTAGCACGTCATATTCGTGGAGTAGCAATTTTAATGGCCAGTAGTGTATATTTTCGCAGTTCATGCAGTGAAGCTTCACCATCAGGTATGACATTTCAGTTTATTCCTTTTTTAATACCAACTCCATTCGTAACGCATTTTGCAAACAGTATCCACATATAACAGTGAATGTAGCTGCAAAACTATAACAAGCGGTGACCTTCATTTTTTGACGAAATTTCTGAGAACGTACGTTTCGGCACAACATTATGTGGAAGTGTGTCACTGGCTGTGGGAGATGTCGTGCTATATAAAAATGTTGTAAACTACGTGAACTGGTAATAAATGAGCTTCTCCGCAGAATCGCCGAGGAGTGGAAGAAATAGAAAATATTAATAAGAAGGGTCACAATGATACGGCCGTGTTAAAACGCTAAGGAGTAATTTTCCACTGTACTTAAGGGCTATAGAGTGTAAAAACTCTAACAGAAGACAGAGATTGGTAGATATCCAAGAAATAACTGAGCACGCAGGGTGCAAGAGGTACTCCAACATGAAGGAGCTGGCACAAGACTACAAAGCGGATCGCATCAAACCTGTGAGAAAGACTTATGACAAAAAATATATATGCCCTTTTTTATATACACTACCGGAAAAAATTAGTACACCTGAAAAGGCGACGTCGATCTTGATCCGAAGACGGAATATACAATTTGACAAATATGAGGGCAAGGTCTCCTATGTTTTTGTAAGTACATAGACCTTTTTAGTTCTACAATGGTTTACATCTGTTTACAGCTTCAACATTTAACTATTTTTCGACATGATCACCATTTCTATCGATACGTTTTTTTAGACGCTGTGGCAGTTTTTGTATGCCCATGTCATACCAGCTGGCCGCCTTCCTGTTCAAAAAGTTTTGAACCTCTTCTTTCGCCTCGTCGTCGGAGCTGAATCGCTGGGACCACAATTAACGCTGACAGGTACCGTGAGACTCTCAAAAAACTCAAACGGGGAATTCAGAACCGGAGGAGAGGAATGTTGAGCAAGGGCATACACATTCCCCATGACAACGCTCGCCCACTCATCGCTCGGCAAACCGTTGCTCTCCTGCAACAGTTTCAGTGGAACACAATCTCCCCCCCCCCCCCCCCCCCCCCCGGCCTATAGTCCTGACTTGGCACCCAGTTACTATCACCTGTTCCCTAGGTTAAAACAACATTTGGCTATAAAGCGATTCAGCTCCGACGACGAGGTGAAAGAAGAGGTCCATAACTATCTGAACAGCATGGCGGCTAGCTGGTATGACATGTTGTTGTTGTGGTCTTCAGTCCTGAGACTGGTTTGATGCAGCTCTCCATGCTACTCTATCCTGTGCAAGCTTCTTCATCGCCCAGTACCTACTGCAGCCTACATGCTTCTGAATCTTCTTAGTGTATTCATCTCTTGGTCTTCCTCTACGATTTTTACCCTCCACCCTGCCCTTCAATACTAAATTGGTGATCCCTTGACGCCTCACAACATGCCCTACCAACCGATTCCTTCTTCTAGTCAAGTTGTGCCACAAACTCCTTTTCTCCCCAATTCTATTCAATACTTTATCATTAGTTATGTGATCTACCCACCTAATCTTCAACATTCTTCTGTAGCACCACATTTCGAAAGCTTCTATTCTCTTCTTCTCCAAACTATTTATCGTCCACGTTTCACTTGCATACATGGCTACACTCTATACAAATACTTTCAGAAACTACTTCCTGACACTTAAATCTAAACTCGATGTTAACAAATGTCTCTTTTTCAGAAACTCTTTTCTTGCCATTGCCAGTCTACATTTTATATCCTCTCTACTTCGACCATCATCAGTTATTTTGCTCCCCAAATAGCAAAACCCCTTTACTACTTTAAGTGTCTCATTTCCTATTCTAATTCCCTCAGCATCACCCCACGTAATTCGACTACATTCCATTATCCTCGTTTTGCTTTTGTTGATGTTCATCTTATACCCTCCTTTCGAGACACTGTCCATTCCGTTCAACTGCTCTTCCAAGTCCTTTGCTGTTTCTGACAGAATTATAATGTCATCGGCGAACCTCAAAATTTTTATCTCTTCTCCATGGATTTTAATACCTACTCCGAACTTTTCTTTTGTTTCCTTTACTGCTTGCTCAATATACAGATTGAATAACATCGGGGTGAGGCTAGAACCCTGTTTCACTCCATTCCCAACCACTGCTTCCCTTTCGTGTCCCTCGACTCTTATAACTGCCAACTGCTTTCTGTACAAATTGTAAATATCCTTTCGCTCTCTGTATTTACCCCTGCCACCTTCAGAATTTGAAAGAGAGTGGTATGACATGGGCATACAAAAACTGCCACAGCGCCTACAAAAATGCATCTACAGAAATGGTGATTACGTCGAAAATTAGCTAAATGTTCAAGCTGTGAACTGATGTAAACCGTTGTAGAAATATACAGGTCTATGTACTTATAAAAAAAATAGGAGACCTTACTTTTGGAATTACCGTCGTAGTAGATGTACTGATAATGGTTTCAACGTCGTTCGCCAACAGATAGCGTAGTGGAATAGCTACCAGAGCGCCATCTGTGTCTACCCTTAGAGAGTGATCACAGCCAGAAGACTCAGTGAGACGCTAACGTGTGAAGCAAGCACGCAACTATGCAACAGAGGGGCGCTCGTGCTCCTACAGCCAATGAGCCAGTTTTAAAGGGGTCAAATTGTAGTCTTCCTAGTGGTGGGGTGGTCCTTTCGGAGAATTGCCAAAGAAGTTGGACGTGCTGCGTCAGTTGTGAAGAGAAACGGCCGCGACGCCAAACAAGGCGCCCGGCGTCTCAGAGGTATCCACATCCGCTCGCTCAGGCCAATACGGGCGCCGCCGTCCTTATATAGCGAACGTAAAAGGCCGGACGGGAGGGGGAGAAGCTACGCTTGACCTTATTCCGAAATCATTTCCCGACTGTCGGCAGACGTCACGGCCCCAGGAGACGGCAAATGTTTCAGATAAAAGAGAAAACGAGTCTCAGCCCCAGTCGCCGGCGGGGGGACGCGTGCGGCTGGCGGGCGAGCCTCCGCCGGCTCTCGCGATATCGGAAATTGGAACAAACAGCCGGAGATTCCGCGACCCCACGCTGCAGCGGCCGGGTCGGTCCTGTGCTGCTTGTAGTATAGCTGGCAGGGGTCGGCTTACCGACAGGCTGCGTCGTGCCTCAGGGGTTTCACTCTTCGGTTTATTGAACCATTCTGTCAATAACTTGCTACAAATAAAAAAAATCAGTATCGACTCGGACCGGCTGCACACGGGTAGCATTAAGTATCTACGGCAACACTACTTGTGTGGTGTAGCGTATTTTGTTTGTCGCACATTATGATTAAATTTAGGAGGACGACTTTAAGTAACGGAATATCATCACTTTCATATACGCTGACGCAAAAAGAACCCCCCTGCCAAAAAATAATTGATGTGGACTAATGAAATTTCGGAAATACATTTATATAGAATGTTATTCCGTAGAAATGTTGGAACACGTGAGGCAATACTGACCTTACGACTTATCTTAGAACAAAGATTAAGCAAAGGCAAACCTACGTATCTAGCATTTGTAGACTTAGAGGAAGCTTTCGACAATGTTGACTGGAATACTCTCTTTCAAATTATAAAGGTGGCAGGGGTAAAATACAGGGAGCTAAATGCTATTTACAATTTTTACAGAAACCAGATGGCAGTTATAAGAGTCGAGGGACATGAAAGGAAAGCAGTGGTTGGGAAAGGAGTAAGACAGGGTTGTAGCCTCTCCCCGATGTTATTCAATCTGTATATTGAGCAAGCAGTAAAGTAAACAAAAGAAAAATTCGGAGTAGGTATTAAAATCCATGGAGAAGAAATAAAAATTTTGAGGTTCGCCGATGACATTTTAATTCTGTCAGAGACAGCAAAGGACTTGGAAGAGCAGTTGAACGGAATGGACAGTGTCTTGAAAGGAGGATATAAGATGAGCATCAACAAAAGCAAAACGAGGATAAAGGAATGTAGTCGAATTAAATGGGGTGATGCTGAGGGAATTAGAATAGGAAATGAGACACTTAAAGTAGAAAAGGAGTTTTGCTATTTGGGGAGCAAAATAACTGATGATGGTCGAAGTAGAGAGGATGTAAAATGTAGACTGGCAATGGCAAGGAAAGCGTTTCTGAAGAAGAGAAATTTGTTAACATCGAGTGTAGATTTAAGTGTCAGGAAGTGGTTTCTGAAAGTATTTGTATAGAGTGTAGCCATGTATGGAAGTGAAACATGGACGATGAACGGTTTGGACAAGAAGAGAGTAGAAGCTTTCGAAATGTGGTGGTACAGAAGAATGTTGAAGATTAGATGGGTAGATCACATAACAAATGAGGAGGAATTGAATAGGATTGCGGAGAAAAGGAGTTTGTGGCACAACTTGACTAGAAGAAGTGACCGGTTGGTAGGACATGTTCTAAGGCATCAAGGGATCACAAATTTAGCATTGGAGGGCAGTGTGGAGGGTAAAAATCGTAGAGGGAGACCAAGAGATGAACACACTAAGCAGATTCAGAAGGATGTAGGTTGCAGTAAGTACTGGGAGATGAAGAAGCTTGCACAGGATAGAGTAGCATGGATAGCTGCATCAAACCAGTCTCAGGACTGAAGACCACAACAGCAAGAACAGAATACTGAAGTGATTAACATTGCAAAATCAGATTTTAATGAAAGTGCGATATAAGCAATCGCAACTGTGAAATGCTGGTACATTAGTAACAGGTGTAAACGCCATATTCTTGAATGCAAGCATGCATACATGCGTGCATTATGTTGCACAGGCGCAGAACGTCAGTTTGTAGGATAGAGTTCCATTCCTGTTGCACTTAGTCGGTCTACATCAACATCTACGTGATTACTCTGCTATTCAAAATAAAGTGCCTGGCAGAGGGTTCAATGAACCACCTTCATGCTGCCTCTCTACCGTTCCACTCTCGAACGGCACGCGGGAAAAACGAGCACTTAAATTTTTCTGTGCGAGCCCTGATTTCTCTTATTTTATCGTGATGATCGTTTCTGCCTTTGTATGTGGGTGCCAACAGCATGTTTTCGCGAAAATCGCCTTTGTTTTAATGGTAGCCACTCCAATTCACATATCATGTCTGTGACACTATCTCCCCTATTTCGCTATAGTACAAAACGAGATGCCCTTCTTTGTACTTTTTCGATGTCATCCGTCAGTCCCACCTGATGTGGATCCCACACCGCCCAGCAATACTCCAGAACAGGGCGGAGAAGCGTAGTGTAAGCAGTCTCTTTGGTAGACCTGTTGTACCTTCTAAGTGTTCTGCCAATGAACCGCAGTCTTTGGTATGCTCTACCCACAATATTATCTATGTGATCGTTACAATTTAGGTTATTTGCAATTGTAATCCCTAAGTGTTTAATTGAATTTACAGCCCTCAGATTTGTGTGACTTATCTCATTATCAAAATTACAGGGACGGTTAATGCTGTTTGTGGATGACGCTGGAGTTGTCGTCCGATGATGTCGCCTATGGGCTCGATTCGAGACAGACCTGGAGATCGAGCAGGTCAGAGCAACATGTTGACACTCTGTAGAGCATGGCACTTTACGTCAGCGGCATGTGCGCGAGCGTTATCATGTTGGAAAGCAACCCCTGGAGTGCTGTTCATGAATGGCAGCGCAGCAGGTCGAATCACCTGACTCAACGTACACATTTGCCGTCAGTGTGCATGAGATAACCAAGACAGCGCTCTGGCTCTGATGCGAAATCGCACCCCACACCATAGCTCCTGGTGTACGTCCATGTGTCTAGGACAACGACAGGTTGGTTCCATGCCCTCAACTGGCCTTCTCCTAACCAACATACGGCCGTCACTGGCACCGAGGCAGAACCAGCTTTCAAAAAAAAAAAACTGGCCTCCATCCTGCCCTCAGATGAGCTCTCACTTGATACCACTGAAGTCGCAAATGGCGAGGGTTTGGAATTCAGTTGAATGCACATTATATGTCGTCTGGCTTGGAGCTGTCCTTCAGTTAACCATTTGTAACAGTTCGTTGCGTCACTGTTGTGCCAACCATTGCTCAGATTGCTGCTGCAGATGCAGTACGATCAGCCAGTGCCATACGGCGGACTTTATAGTCATCTCTCTCGGTAGTGCCACGCGGCTGTCCGGAGGCCTGTCTTTTTCCAACCCTACACTCTCGTGACCACCGCTGCTAACAGTCATGTGTGGTGGCTACGTTCTTGCGAAGTGTTTCGAAAACATCGCAGAAGGAACATCCAGCTCCTCGTAGCCCTGTTACATGACTTCGTTCAAACTCAGTGAGATGTTGATAATGACGTATTTGCAGCCTTAAAAGCATTCTTGATTAACGTCAACTCCCCACCTCGAATCCGAAAGGTAACTAACGCTCACGACCGTTACACGTGACTTGCGCCATCATAGTGGCGCTATTTCCGCCACTCTTATGCGACTGGCACGCTGTATGAAGAGACGTACTTATTTCACATGTAAAAACACGCCTAACAGCTTTCGTTTGTGTCTCACAGTTCCATGTTGGTGTCGCGATTTTTTTTTCCATCAGTGTAAATTACGCGATGTAATCAACGCACGGCATGAAAGTTGTCTGGAGGCGCGAATGTTGTGTGTTACACATTGAACTGGCGTTTGAAGTGACATATCATGGCAATGACAGAAGCGCATCGCGGTGTGAGCAAGAATATGTTTATTACCAATGTAAAAATTATATGCGCATCATGGGTCGTGTGCGTGTGTGTGTGTGTGTGTGTGTGTGTGTGTGTGTGTGTGTGTGTGTGTGAGATTCAGTATGTGTCGGAGGCTGGCTGAGATGACACAAATAAGAGAAAAAATAAGAAAAAACACGCATGATGTACACTTTTAACTCG
Source organism: Schistocerca serialis cubense (assembly GCF_023864345.2). Lineage (NCBI taxonomy): Eukaryota > Metazoa > Arthropoda > Insecta > Orthoptera > Acrididae > Schistocerca > Schistocerca serialis. The sequence goes on along the minus strand of NC_064639.1, from coordinate 218,989,208 downwards.
TATGACAGCATTCTTTTTGTGAAGCTTAGCACGCACTCAGATGCATTGCTGAGATTCATTGCCGCAATTCTTTGTTTTGTCAACTCTTTATGGCAGACTTCTTCGGCATGGCACACATGGAATCATCTCCACATCTAGATTTGATTCAAGGAAGGCAGAAACCTGAAAGAATGTAGTCTATGCAAATGAAGCGAAGTTACTAAAGTTCCTGACGTAGTTTTTCGGGAAATGTTGTACCTCGAGCTTAAAAGACAAAACGCCACACATTATAGATTCTCTATGCAGTTGTTCTCAAAAGATTGCTTGGAAACTCTTTGTTAGAGATATCTGATTATTTCAACTGTAAGTTTCACATCACTGATAAGGTGATTTTCTTTTCGTTATTGGTCATATTTATTACGACACTTCAAAGTTGTGTAACTCATTCCCCTTTGTTCGAAGAATTTACAGTAAGAGAGAAGCAGAAACTGACATTCTGAAATTGCCGACGTATTTTGAGATGCATACCTGCGCACCACTGAGAAGTAAATGCTAGATTAACAGGATGAGTGAAAGTAGTTGACCGACATGGGATTCGACCGCACAACCTTTCGGTTTCCACCCACACTCTCTTCCGCTAGACTGCCGTACCAGATACGAATTAGATCATGCTTTTTGCATTCTTGAGACACTGCTGCTGTCTCGAGATACGGCAGCTGTTTCCTAGATGGCAATCGTATAATTTTCACAACTTTAATTTATCATAAATCAGACAATTTGAACAAAATATTTATAAATTGTATACAAAAACCTTCCTTGCGAATCAATGTATCCATTAGAACAAGAAATCGCAATATAAATAGTCTGAACATTGATTACAAATTATTTAAAATTTTATATATACACTATCTGATCAAAAGCATCCGGACACGCATATGTAATGCGGAACTGACCACTATATATTTCATGAGAGGCAAACCCGCCCGTATTAAAGGAGACAAGCAGTTGTGTGTTGTCAGTACAGAAGCAGTAACAGCAGAGTGGATCGGTCAAGAGAGTTCAATAACTTCGAACGTGGTCTAGTTATCCAGTGTCTCCACAGTAACAAATCCACAGGGCATTTCCTCCTCCCTAAAGCTGCCCAAGACGACTGTCGGTTATGTGATTGTGAAGTGGAAACGCGAAGGAACAGACACAACTAAACAAAGACTTCATGTACTGGCATACAAGGACCGTCGATCATTGCAGACGATTCTTGTGAAAAATCACATGAATCCAGAGAAAGCAATCACTCGTCAGTTCCAAAGTGCTACCAGCGGGCCAGCTTGCACAATGACTGTGCGTACGGAATTTAAAAAATGGGGTACAACGGTCGAACAGCTCCTTGTAAGCTACGTACAATGAGGAGACAAAAGTCATGGGATTCCACCGGGTATTGTGTGGGACCTCCTCGGGTCTCCCAACCAAGGAGACATTTGGTCATGGGTTGCCATGGCGATTGATGAAGTCTGGTATAGAGTTGAAGCTGCATGGAATGGGGCACTCGTGTCTAGTCATAAAATATCACATAGAAAAGTGTTGTTTACATGAAAATACTTTTATTCATAAGTGGTGACCGTTTTCGACCCGATGTGGATGATCTTCAGACCATACTCCAGTGATGACGTGTGGAGACAATGGCATGGAGCAGCAACTGTGGGTAACACCCACTGACGTCGACATCCATAATTCCTGCTACGTGCCATCGTCTGCCGGCCTGGGTGGCCGAGCGGTTCTAGGCGCTATAGTCTGGAACCGCGCGACCGCTACGATCGCAGGTTCGAATCCTGCCTCGGGCATGGATGTGTGTGATGTCCTTAGGTTAGTAAGGTTTAATTAGTTCTAACTTCTAGGGAACTGATGACCTTAGAAGTTAAGTCCCATAGCGCTCAGAGCCATTTGAACCGTGCCACCGTCTCCTCACATCATCACTGGAGTATGGTCCGAAGACGGTCCACATCGGATCGAAAATGGTCACCACTTGCGAGTAGAAGTGTTTTTATGCGATCAAGACTGTTCTATTGCAATCGCTGGTGTTCCCAATATGTTTACAAAGAGTACCAACGTCTGCCATTCAAACTAAGTTCGACTCTATGATCAATCGGATTATAGTCGTTATCGTTGCCACAGGTAGCGGATCTCAGGATTAAAATTTGCATCCTGTAGACCTTCAAATCATCTAGAAATTTAATAATTTGTTCTTCTTATTTTGCTGTATACGCACAGTAATAAAAATTTAGTTGTCTGCTGTCATTCCTGGTGCTGCTACATAAATGGCCAGCACTGTCGATGTAAGTGTTAGAAGCCGGCAGAGTGGTTCTAAGCGCTTCAGTCCAGAACCACGCTGCTGCTACGGTCGCAGGTTCGAATCCTGCCTCGGGCATGGATGTTTGTGATATCCTTAGGTTGGTTAGGTTTAAGTAGTTCTAAGTATAGGGGACTGATGACCTCAGATGTTAAGTCCCATAGTGCTCAGAGCCATTTGATTTTTAAGTGTTAGATAGTGTTCTGTGACAATATTTGCCGGGAGTATAGCCTTACAAGTATGTGAAACGTGGACAATAAACAGTTCAGTAAAGAAGAGAATAAAAGCTTCCGAAATGTGATACTGCAGGTATACGTTGAGGATTGGTTGAAAAAAATAGCCAATGGAGAGCATAGAATTGAATTGGCAAGAAAAGAACTTTATGGTACAAACTGACTAAAAGAAGGCTTGGCTTGATAGGTAACATCCTGAGGCATCAAGCAATCGTAACTTTGATTGTGAAAGGAGTTGTCTGGGGATTGTTGTAGAGGAAGACAACGCCTCAAAGAAAGTAAGCAGGTTCAAGCGCCGGCCGTAGTGGCCGAGCGGTTCTAGGCGCTACAGTCTGGAAGCGCACGACCGCTACGGTCGGAGGTTCGAATCGTGCCTCGGGCATGGATGTGTGTGATGTCCTTGGGTTAGTTAAGTTTAAGTAGTTCTATGTTCTAGGGGACTGATGGCCTCAGAAGTTAAGTCCCATAGTGCTCAGAGCCATTTGAACCATTACCAAACCAGGTTCAAGCGGATGTGCACTGCAACAGTTATGCAGAAATGAACTGAACTGCACATGAAAGACCACCACAGAGAGCTTCAGCAAACCAGTCTTCGAACTAAGTTCCACAAATCAGCATGAGAACTTAATGTACAATTAGTACTGTTGAATAAATGTCCGAAAATGTAACATCTGTTTTTGAGTGCTCTATTGTGGTTTTAATTACAGCGTCAATGATTCGTCTGATGCTCATGAACTGAACAACGTTCAGGGAAAGATAAGAAATTCTGTAGGCTATTTATGAAGTGCTGCGAACGAGAAACACTCTGATCCATCGAATTTTGTGTCGCTCGGTGACTGTGTGCATCCAGCCTACAAACTGGGAAGTTTAGGACCGTTCTCTGGTCGCTTCTACGACTTGTTTTTCAACTATCACACCTTTCACCATCTGATAATGATTAGCATACATAGATTGCGGAGATCGTGTTTCATGCAGCGGTAAGACTCACTCTGCATTTAACAATGATTGATACCAGGATGGGGTCACAGAATTGCATACCTGTAAACAAAGAGCAGGAAGTTATGCGTTCTTCCGCTAGGTGCCACTACCACACACAGTTTTTAATCAACCATCCGACCGTCTTCGTTGTAGACACGCCAGATGCTTTGTTTGCGTGAAGACCAATTTACGTGTTTTGTTATTTTTGTTTCACCTCCTCTGTTTACTGAAAGCGCTTCCCATTTAGGTTCGTTTTCATTCTACGGAAAGGAAAAAAATCACGGGTAGTTAGTAGAATGAGTGTGAAACTGTTGTCATTTTGATAATGACAAAAACTGCCCGACACTCTACGCTATAGGAGTAGGAGCGTTGTCGTGATAAACGGTCATGCCATTTATCGCATCTGATTTTGTTGATCGTGTCCCATTATCCTTTTTTTAAGTTCGAATTTCTAATGCTAGTTACCTACAATATTTTTGCGCATTAAGGAACACATTCAAGGTGAATACTCGTTTTCCTTTGGAAAATGTACACAAACGGGGTTTTAATGTTGGTTCGTACCTTCCTTTCTTTCTCCGGTATTAAGCAGTATTCCACTATGTTGAATTCTTTTATCTTGGCGGCTCGCGCATGCCCGCCCAGACGCGGGAGATTGCTGCGTTGCCAGTTGCACACGACGCACGCGCCAAGAGAAGCAGCGCCATAGTATAGTATAGTTCGCAAGCTTACGTTTAGGGGGGAGCGCGCAGTTTATGAAGTAAAGCCACCACGACCGCATTAACCCTTTCGCTGCTACAGATACGTGCTCCCCGCATTCCGCGCTCTGCGCGATTTTGTCACTGCACTGCTCGCCTGTGCTGACACATGGTGTTTCCAACTGCTTTGACACACTTATCATTCGATTCCACAAAAACTATTTGCCCCAAAAATTAGATTTTTTCACATCTTCTTGACTGATACCTTCCCCCCACTTCCTTTGACTGATTGAAGTGCTTTAAAATAAAGCCAAACGCGTCCGGTGTAAATAAAACTTTTATTACAGTCGCGAAAGACGGAATATTTCTCAATATTACATACGACACCTATGTGGTACTTAAATTAAATGAGATATTGTTATACAGTAAATTTTATATGAAATGTAGGTACCTTGTCCACATTTCATTCTCAACATTGTGGCAACTAAAATCGACCATACGGAAAGTATACGCTATGGACTTTTACCTCTGCAAACTTTTTCAAAATTTCGTGCAATGGTTTACTACATTTAATGCTGCACAATAACTGGGTTGAACATCGAAACAAAATTAAGTCATTTATGGGGGGAAGGTATCAGTCAAGAAGATGTGTAAAAATCAAATTTTTGAGCCAAATAGTATTTGTGAAATCGAATGATAAGTATGTCAAAGCAGTTGGAAACACCATGTGTCAGCACAGGCGAGCAGTGCAGTGATGACAAAATCGCGCACAGCGCGGAATGCGGGGAGCACGTGACTGCAGCAGCGAAAGGGTTAATGAAGAGACAAAGCACTAGAAATTTCAAAAAATTGCATTCAAACGAATAAAATTCGTGAAGTAAGACACTTCGATATTGTTTTTAAATAAAGAAAATATTTAGCAACGCACAATTGTTTTTAAATAAAGAAAATATTTAGCATCGCACAAGGTTTGAATTCTCTACCTTTTGCTTACTAACCCAACGCCTTAACCGTTACGCTAGCGCAGCTCCTAGTACAACGTTACTCCATAAGGACTATAACAGGTAATGCAAAATTCTGACAAACACTATTGGTATGCCTATGAATTACTCGCACTTCGTCGAAGTACAATAGGAAATAAACAATTACCGCTGTTCTTTATTGCGAAAAAGCGGTTCGTGAAATTGATACAAACACCTTTCCTTGCTATCGCCTGAATTAAGAGTCTTATTGCTTGTTTGGTTTAACTAATTAATAGAAAATGAAGCAATTGGTATAAAGAACGGTTTTTCCAAACTTTCAAAAAACAAAGTCTGCTATGAAGACATTGCTTTTGTTCTATTACTTTATTTATGACTGAACGTTTCTAAAACTGAAGACACTCGTCCATGCTCTGCTCTGCAGTCGAGATCTGGCAACGTCGTTCTCTGTTCATTGGCTGACTGTATTTTTTGACGTCAGATGCGCAGAACGTACGTAAACTCGGCCGCCAACATAAATGACGCGCACTTTAGCTCCATTTTCATCTGCTTTCGGGTCAATAACCACAGCAGATTTTACCAAATGCTGGTGTTAGAAGATTGATGCGTCATGTCTGTAACTGCAAAAACTTCGAATACGTGACACACCGTTTACGAAAGCAAGAACTTCGACTTCTCTTGCGTTACTGTTGCTGAACTGGTTCCGTACCATTTGTGGTCAAAGCACTAGCAAGAGAACATTTCACTACTTCCCCTCCGCCTACAAGAAAGGAACTGCGGCCACTTTTGAATCTCTTCTTGCACATGTTCCGAACAGAGTCCTTATATACACTGCACCACAGTTCTGGGAATCTTGTAATCGATGTTGAAGATGTGGAATATATGTTCAAAAAACTCAAAGAACAATATCAGCAATGACGGTCTTTCAATAAGCATTGCCAAAACTGAGTAGCTTGCACTGAGAGAAAAGTAGGCAATGGATTTGGAAACTGATATTGGCAAGATAAAAGGAAGTAAGGCTTTTAAACATCTTGGGGCAACATCATCTGTTAGTGGAAAGAACAAAGGTTAATCAAAAATAATGTTCCACAAAGGAAGAAGGCAGTCCGATAGTTAAATTCTGCCTTATGGAATAAAAAAACTGGCAAAACCAAAGAAAGTAATATATCTTAAAGTTGTAGAAGTATTGCAACTTATAGGTCATAAACATGGGTAATTAATCAAAAAGATAAACATAGATCTTTTGCAATGTAAATGGACTACTGGAGGAGAAAGAGTGGATTATCAAGTTTGGATCACATAACAAATGATGAAATAGGAGGAAAAAGGAAGTTGAGATCACTATGTGATCCGTGCGTGTGCATGTATCGATGGTCATTACGCTCGCCTACCTTTTCTCACGAGGAGAACGCGGCAAGTGCCATAACCCTAGTTATCAGAAATCTCGCTCAGTAGAAGAGCAGCCAAAGTAAGTTAACATGTGTCCCGGCTTATCTGTAAACAGCCAACCGTTTCTGAGAAAACGACCGTCCAAATTTTCGACGTAGGTCAGGTGCCTTTTAGCACGCAATCAGCACAGCTCAACAGGTGGCACAGTGTCTAGAGCCGTGCGTTTGACATTTTGCGCCCTATGTTCGAAACCTGACTATTGTTTTTATTTTATTTTTCCATTTATCTACCCATGTCTCTGGAGGGTTACTAGACGAATGTTTCTTATCCAGTTAGAGGTACAAAGCCATTATATTAATTGTAAAAGGCTTCATAACAACTGTCACACATTTATTATACAATATACACTGAGATGATAAAAGTCATGGGATACCTTCTAATATCGTATCGGACCTCCTTTTACCTGGAGTAGTGCAGCAGCTCGACGTGTCACTGACTCAACAAGTCGCTGGAAGTCCCTTACAGAAATGTTGAACTATGCTGCCTCTATAGCTGTCCATAATTGCGAAAGTGTTGCCGTTACAGGATTTTTTACACGAACTGACCTCTCCATTAAATCCCATAAATGATTGATAGGATTTATTCTGGCGATCTGGGTGGCCAAGTCATCCGTTCGAATTGTCCAGGATGTTCTTCAAAGTAACGGTGAACAATTGTGGCCCGAAGACATGGTGCATTGCCATCCGTAAAAATTCCACCGTTGTTTGGGAATATTAAGTCCATGAATGGCTGCAACCGATCTCCAAGTAGCCGAACATAACCATTTCCATTCAATGATCGGTTCAGTTGGGCCAGAAGACCTAATCCATTCCATCTAAATACAGCCTTACAATTATGGAGCCACCACCAGCTTCCACAAAGCTTGCACAAAACTTGGGTCCATGGCTCCGTGGATCTGCGTCACACTCAAACCATGCTACCAGCTCTTACCAACTAAAATCGGAACTCATCTGACCAGGCAACGGTTTTCCAGTTGACTAGAGTCCAACCGATATGGTCACTGCAGCCACTGCAGGCGTTGTCGTTCTCTTAGCAAAGGCACACCCGTCGGTCGTGTGCTTCCATAGCCCACTAACGACAAATTTCGCCGCACTGTCCTAACGAATACGTTGCAAACGGTCCCACATTGATTTCTGCGGTTATTTCACGGTGTTGCTTGTCTGTAAGCACTCACAGCTCTACGAAAACCCCGCTGTTCTCGGTCGTTAAGTGACAGGTAATGCCTGAAATTCGGTATTCTCGGCATACTTTTGACACTGTGGTCCTCGCAATATTGAATCCCCTAACGATTTTCTAAATGGAATGTCCCGTGCGTCTAGCTGCAAATACCATTCCGCGTTCAAAGTCTATTAATTTCCGTCGGGCGGCTGTAATCACGTCGGCACGCTTTTCACATGAATCACCTGACTACAAACTGCAGCTCCGCCAACGCAAAACCATTATACATCTTGTCTACGCGACACTACTGCCATCTGTATATACGAATATCGTTATACCATGGCAATTATCACTTCAGTGTATGTGTGTTTGGTATCTATATACCGGGTGATCAAAAAGTCAGTATAAATTTGAAAACTGAATAAATCACAGAATAATGTAGATAGAGAGGTACAAATTGACACACATGCTTGGAATGACATGGGGTTTTATTAGAACCAAAAAAATAAAAGTTCAAAAATGTCCGACAGATGGCGCTTCATCTGATCAGAATAGCAATAATTAGCATAACAAAGTAAGACAAAGCAAAGATGATGTCCTTTACAGGAAATGCTCAATATGTCCACCATCATTCATCAACAATAGCTGTAGTCGAGGAATAATGTTGTGAACAGCATGTCCGGAGTTACGATGAGGCATTGGCGTCGGATGTTGTCTTTCAGCATCTCTAGAGATGTGGGTCGATAACGATACACTTGCGACTTCAGGTAACCCCAAAGCCAATAATCGCACGCACTGAGGTCTGGGGACCTGGGAGGCCAAGCATGACGAAAGTGGCGTCTGATTACACGATCATCACCAAACGACGCGCGCAAGAGATCTTTCACGCGTCTAGCAATATGGGGTGGAGCGCCATCCTGCATAAACATCGTACCTTCCAGCAAGTCTTCATCAGCCAGGCTAGGGATGATGCGATTCTGCAACATATAGGCGTACCTCTCACCCGTCACGGTAGCAATTACTGACGTTTTGCTGTCCAGCGCCATCTGTCTGACATTTTGTGAACTTTTTTTGTTCTAATAAAACCCCATGTCATTCCAAGCACGTGTGTCAATTTTTACCTCTCTATCTACATTATTCCGTGGTTTATTAAGTTTTCAAATTTATACTGACTTTTTGATCACCCGGTATATACAAGAAAGTCGTGTTAGTTACACTATTTATAACTCAAGAACGGCTGGAGCGATTTGGCTGAAAATTGGTGGATAGGTAGCTTAGAACCAGGAGACGGACATAGGATACTTTTTATCCCGTTTGACCGCTATAAAACGTGGTATAACAAAAACGCATCTGGCATGGAATAACAAAACGCAAATGTCAGCTAAGCGTCTATGGTTAAGTATCAGTATATATCATTAATTAAAAATTTAAATAAATAATTTGTATTTTCTTTGAATGATCATTAACAATGCCACGACCAAGACAATCGAATATTTCTAGACAAAGCCGTAATGCAAGAAGGATACAAAACATTGCGAATGAAAGGACTGAAGAAGAACAACAAATTGCCCGTGCAGAGCTCCGCGTTAGTATGGCAAAGTGAGGCAGCCCGTGAAACGGCTCGGTTGGCAATGCGAAATCGTCGAGCGAGCAACAGAGATCAACACGTAGATAATTTTAGACGCACAAGAAAAGATTTATCACGAGATGATTTGAATTGAGCAGCGTTTAGACACGATTGCAGCACTGATTACTGCTTGCATCCTTGCGTTTGCATTGGGCCGATGGACGTTGTTTGCGAGCATTGTGGCGCACTGAAGTTTTCCAGAGAAACGCACGGATTGTGCTGCCTTAGTGGGAAAGTGAAACTGCCATTATTGACTCCGCCACTTGAGCCATTGCATTCATTGCTTTGTGGCGAAACACCCGAATCACGTAGTTTTCTTGCAAACACCCAAAAATACAATAGTTCCCAGAATGAGATTTTCACTCTGCAGCGGAGTGTGCGCTGATATGAAACTTCCTGGCAGATTAAAACTGTGTGCGCCGACCGAGACTCGAACTAGGGACCTTTGCCTTTCGCGGGCAAGTGCTCTACCATCTGAGCTACCGAAGCTCGACTCACGCCCGGTCTCACAGCTTCACTTCTGCCAGTACCTCGTCTCCTACCTTCCAAACTTTACAGAAGCTCTCCTGCGAACCTTGCAGAACTAGCACTCCTGAAAGCTCCCGAGTTCGAGTCTCGGTCGGTGCACACAGTTTTAATCTGCCAGGAAGTTTCAATACAATAGTTGTTTCGAAATGACCTCATTTGGGGCAGACAGTATGGAAGAACGAGGATATAATCCGACATTCAAGGTATTTATTTATTTATTTATTTTTGTACTTGCACACAATATAGTAGAAGAATAACTTACTAATTCGTACGTATTATGTTTGCTAATTCTAAAAAAAGTGTTTATAAATCAGTAATATTTCATTTTGTAGATACAAGGACAGATTCACTATCGAATTGGATCATTGCTACCTCTCGAAGACGCACAGCCTAAATTTTTACAAATATACTTCATGGGCAACATAGAAGAACAACTTGATCGACGTCAAGAGATCAATGCAGCAATGAAAAGAGCAACTCTTCAAGATTTGCAGCAACTACTTCACGAACATCATGAACTTAAAATCCAAAATCTGATTATTTATTGGCTTTAAGGCGGAACAGAGATCGCCGGGTCAGCTAGTTTTTCATATTCTCAAATTTCATTCTTATATCAATTATTCTTCAGGAAGATTTGGTGCATTTAGTCTGATGATACCTATCGTAGGAACTTTCGAAACATGGAAATTCCGAACACTAGGAGCATTGGGCGAAGGTATGTTTGCCACAGCGACATTTCTTCGTATGAATCGCACTCGGGAAAGAAACATTAACATTATTGAAAATTCCACGGCAAACCAATAATTTCACGGCAAACCACGCGTAACGGATCACTCTTTCGAAAACTGGCGCTCTTAGCTGATTATGTATCAAGACACATTACTGGAACATCACCGAAAACGATTACAGATAATTTTTCCATTGATTTATTATTTTCAATATTTTTAATTGATTCACCAAACATACAATTAGCACACGAATAAAGGCAAAGTAATTTAAATATATTTTGGAAAACATTCGTGCAGTCTTCTACGGACATGGGTAAGTAATTAAAAACCAAAATCAAAGGAATAATCAGATTTCGAACACGAGACGCAAAACTGTGAAGCCGCGACCCTAGCCACCGCTTCGGTCGAAATTTCTGCTTGCTAAAAGACATACACAGTACCTCGTAAACTCCGACCGTCATTTTCCCAGAAAATGTCTAGCGTCTATGAATAAGCCGCGACACATGTTCGCTCATTCTGACCCCTCTTCCACTGAGCGAAGTTTCTGGGAAATAGGGTCATGGGACTTGCCGTGTTCTCCTCGTCAGAGAATTGTGCAGTTTCTCTGGGCGGCATGAAGGCGATTTTTTGCATCTCCGCCGGTGAAGAAAGGGTACTGCCGATTGCAGCGGCTGTAGACAGCTTTCCTCGTGTCAGTTCGCTGGACGTAAAACCGGGAGTCGGCTTGACTGTGATTTGTGTGGCTGAAGCCTCCCGACGGACTTGGCTCCACAATGGCATTGATTTTCAAGCGGCACCGGTTATGTGGAAACGTCTCTCAGAAAAGAAGAAAGCCTCGATTTATTAATGATGGTCAACTTCTGTAACGAATGTGGACTGGTTGTCGCCGAGAAAAGGTTGTATGATGAACAGTTTGTGAACTTTATACACGCTGTGTCGTCGAAGGTGGTTAACGAGGCTGATTTTAACGTTCGGCATGCCAGACATTTGTAGTTGCCGTCACAGGAATAATAGTTGATTCTTCTTCAATATCGAGTTGATAAGTGGCTAAAGCAAAAATAATCCTTCGGTTGTCCTGAGAGTACTATTTTCTTCTGGGTCGAGTTAATAAACCTTATATGCATTAACTGGACACAAATCATGCCCAGATTTGTCGTCTTAATTTCATAGAGTTTAACAGCGTATGTTTTAAGTCTGTGTTCATTTCTTTGTTTTATCTGTTGTACTATTGGCACTGTTGTTCAAAATGGTTCAAATGGCTCTGAGCACTATGGGACTTAACATCTGTGGTCATCAGTCCCCTAGAACTTAGAACTACTTAAACCTAACTAACCTAAGGACATCACACACATCCATGCCCGAGGCAGGATTCGAACCTGCGACCGTAGCGGTCACGCGGTTCCAAACTGAAGCGCTTAGAACCGCACGGCCACACCGGCCGGTGGCACTGTTGTCTGGCCTGTAATTACTGTTGTTTTGAGGGCTTTGCTGGCTGGCGAACCAACCCCCATTAGCCCTAGAGCGGATAAACTCGTGGAAGGCTATTGACCGGATCTCACGTAGTTCGCCGTAAATTTTGAATTCCTCGTCGACAAGCGGAAGCAGTGCATAGTGTCTGGATTTTAGACGTCCTTGCAGTTTAATATAAAATAATTTTTGACTATTTTGGACTCAATTAAGGTATGCAACATTCAGCTCGTTGAAAATTACGATTTCCCCAGGCTTGACATTTCTGCCATTTCCTTTTTTTTTTAAAAAAAAATGGGAACAAAAAGACTATTTTTTAGTTTTCTGTTTTATTCCTTATATTCGTCACTTAATTTCTTAAAGCTGTAAGTTGGCTGCTGTGCAACTTGAATAATCCCGCAGTGTATTGTACTTTTTTGAATAATCCCGCATATCAGTCAAATTCCCTTGCATGTTTATTTTTCTTAAATAATAATTAATAGCCATAAGCTCATCAGTCTTGTGTTTACTCTTCATTTGGTTGCGTGTTATTAAACTGTTTCGTTATTATGTATCTACCTTGACTAAAAGTTTTATAAGTAATTCGCTTTCTGCGCAGTCTTGCCAAACAGTGATTGTTACGTAAGTTGCACTGCCTTCTCGTTCGTTTGATCGCCTTGTGCGACTTCAGCTATCGGAGTTTGACTTTTCTTCAGTGATTTTAAAAAGGCTTTCTACTGATTGTCTGATTAAAAATTTCTGTAATTGTATGTTAAACAATCATCAATAAAAACTTGTGCAATATTCCTAGCAAATAAATTTATTCCTGGCAGTTTCCACACCATTTCCCCTCCCCCGCTTAATCACTATTATAGACACAATTGAATCAAGAAAGCTACTTCGGTGTGGGAATCTTGAAAGGACTGATGGTACAAGGGGGCCCAAATGATGGTGGCAGTTATACCCCCTGGAAGACGAAAAGAGGTACACCAGTATGATAATGTAAACAGGGTGTAGATGATTAGATGATGCAAGGAAAAGTAGGGATTTGCAATATGGCGACTAGGTGGACATGAAGTAATGGAAAATGGGGTGCGAGCCCCCCCCCCCCCCACCCAACACACACACACACACACACACACACACACACAGTATATATATATATATTTCAATAAAAAAATGTAGACTGTACGCCGTCTTTTCCATTAGTTAATGATCCAAAAGTTCCTCGTAGTTACAAAGTAGCCCTTAACAGAACTGTCTGAACAGCTGATTATTCATAGAAGCCATTATTGTTTCTTTTAGTTTCCTCCTCCTCCTCTCTTCTTCTTCTTCTATTATTTTTTCTTGCGCTTAAGATATTTTTTCTATTTTATTTTCATATTCGTAAGTGTCGTCAGACCTTGAGCCATTATTGTGATTACCTTGTTCCACCATTTTACCTTTTACGTCAATTTTTGCATTCCTTTTCTGATCCATTCCAGTGTAAGCTGTGAGTTTCTTTCACTTCATGTAGGTATATAGCTTCAAATCGTATTCTGTACTAACGTTGCAGAAACACAGATTTTTAGTTTCACTATCGTATTCGTTTTCAATTTTATATCATTACCTCACGAAAGAATGCTTGCTACAATGGACTTCAGTATGTCTTAGTATGTACTGCAAAGCGCTGCTCGACTTACCTGATGGGATGCACTATTGAAATACAGCACTAAAAAATGTATGACTACTGATGTGCCGTTTGCTGTGGCCGAGCGGTTCTAGGCGCTTCAGTCAGGAACCGCGCGACCCCTACGGTCGCAGGTTCGAATCATGCCTCGGGCGTGGATGTGTGTTATGTCCTTAGGTTGTTTAGGTTCTAAGTTCTGGGGGACTGATGAGTAGTTCTAGGTTCTAGGGGACTGATGACCTCAGATTTTAAGTCCCATAGAGCTCAGAGCTATTTGAACCCTTTGAATTACTGATGTAATATTGCTTCATGCAGAAATTTTCTCACACATGACGATTCAGCTGCCCCTAATGATGAATTTTATGCGCCCCACAGTGTCTTCAAATACCTTGTATACGTTTTCACGTTCTCTTGCCAGCTACGTGCACTCTGTTAGTTGTACAAAAAAAATGAGCTTGACGTTTTTGTAGGAAATTTAATGTAGTTAAATTTTGAACTCTAGAGACCGTAGTTCTTGAATTGTTCAAGAAAAACATATAAAAGCGACTTTCTTACGCGTTTTTCTTCAATAACTTGAAAAAAGTGGCCTCCAGCGAAAGCGCACTGTAGTTCAAAATTTAACTACATTAAATTTCCTACAAAATGTTTTACTCATTTCTTCTGTAGAACTAATAGTTTGTGCATAGCTGGCACGAGAATATAATAATTTCTTTTTTCCTGTGGATTATTTGCACATACCGAGCGAGAGAATATGGAAATCTCCGGCTTAATTTTTGAAGGTAGGGACAGCTAAATCACCCTGTATATTTAAAATACCTACAAACTGTGCTACTGAACTACGAGTACACACCTGTACATCGGAGATAGCGCGCCACGTAATTGTGCATATCTTTGATTTGATTCCTTGCTATCGTTCTTGTAAAATAGTTGTCAGTCTCGAATTTGCTGCACCGTGAAACTTCTGAAGCGCTCCAGTTTTCATCATGACTGAAGATCAATGTTGGACTTGTTAAGGAGCGGAAGTATACTGGTCTGGAAACACGCTATTGAATCAGTGCAGCCACGCGCACCGTCATGAAACTGCAGTAAAATGCGCCGGAAGCGACGCTGGCCGCATCTGGCGGCAGGCAGCAGGCGTCCGCGGTACATCACAGCCTAATGGGGGAAATGCCGCGGAAAATGGCTGCCACAGCGGCGGCGCCCTGCCCGAGATATATGGGACGTCGCAGCACTGGCGGCGCGAAAGCTGCCTGCACTCGCTGTTGCTTACCAAAGCAAGTGAGTCCCGCACGTAGAGAGACATAGAGAGAGAGAAAGGGGGGGGACATGGAGGGGGAAAGAGAAGCAAGAAAGGAGGGAGGACGTAAAGAGAGAAGAATGAATAGGTGGGGAGAGAAGAAGGAGTACGTGGGGAGAGAAGAGGAAGAAAATGAAAGATAAAAAAACAGTGGGAGGGAAGTATAAAGATACAGAGAAGGAAAAATGAGTGATTGGGACAAAGAGCAAGAGGAACAGCGGAAGCAGGAAAGAAGAAGAAAAAGAAAACAGAACAACGCACAGCAGTATGTTGAAAGAAAGGGAAAGTGAGAGAGAGGAAGGGGGCAGAGGAGAAGGAGAAGGAAGACTACACGAAGGCGATAAAAAGGAAAACAGAGATTGATAGTCGAGGGTGGGGGGGGGGGGGGTGGTGGTCAGTGGGAAAAGCTTCTGTCCACAAATCAACGTGGTTTTAGGAAGGATCGCTCATGTAAAACTCAGCTTACCCTTTTTTAAGATGATATCCTGTGAACTATGAATGACGAGCAACAGGCGGATTCCATATTCCCAGATTTCCATAAATCATCTGACACAGTGCCACACTGGCAACTGTTAGCGAAGGTACAAACATACGGAATAGTTTCCCAGGTATGTGAGTGGCTCGAAGACTTTTTAAGTAGCAGAAGCCAATATTGTTCTCGACGGCTAGCGTTCATCAGAAACAAGGATATCGTCAGGAGTGCCCAGGGAAGTTTTTTGAAAATTTGGAAATTTGTGGTAAGTTCCTATGGGACCAAACTGCTGAAGTCATCGGTCCCTAGGCTTATACGCTACTTAATGTAACTTAAACTAGCTTGCAAAAGGACAACACACACCCATGCCCGAGGGGACTCGAACTTCTGAACGGGGTAGCGGCTCGAACCGCGGCAAGACGCCTGAGATCGCACGGCTCTCAGGGAAGTGTGATGGGACCTCTGTTATTTTCTATATACTTAATTGATCTGGTCGACAGAGTGAGCCGCAATCTGTGGTTGTTTGCTGATGATTCTGCGGTGCATGTGAAGATGCCGGCGTTGAGTGATTGTAGGAGGATAAAAGACGACTTAGACATAATTCCCAGTTGGTGAGATGAATGGCAGCTAGCTCTGAATGTAGAAAAATTTAAGTTAATGCAGACGAGTAGGATAAACACACCCGTAATTTTCGAATAAAAGATTAGTAGTGTGCTCCTTGACAAAGTCACATAAATTAAATATCTAGGTGTAACACTGCAAAGCGATACGAAATAGAATGAGCATGTAAGGATTGTAGTTGGGACAGTGCATGATCAAGTTCGATTTATTGCGAGAATTTTTTGAAAGTGTGTTTCATCTGTATATAGGACACTAGTGCAACCCATTGTCTAGTACTGTTCGATTGTTAGGGATCTATATCCCGTCAGATTATGCGAAGACATAGGAGCAATTCAGAGGCAGGCTGCTACATTCTTTCTGGTAAGTGTGAACAACATGCAACTCTTATGGAGATGCTTCATAAACTGAAATGTAAATCACAGGAGGAAAGCCGGCGATCATTTCGAGGAGCACTACTGAAAAAATTCAGAGATCGACATTTGAGACTGACAGCAGAGCTATTCTACTGCCGCCAACGTAGATTTTGCGTTAAGACCACGAAGATTAGGCTTGTATAGAAACATACACACAGTGGTTTTTTCCCTCGTTCCACTTGCGAGTGGAACACGAAAGGAAATGACTTTATGTTCCAAAGACGGGCAAACAAGCTATTAAACAGATGGTCACAATGTTTTGGCTCATCAGTCTAAAACAAGTTTTGCAGAACACTGATTGGTGATCGATTTTGCTCCTTTACTGTTGTCACTAATACAAAAAAGGCCTATGTAGCCGAGGTCTCTGACGCACGACTGCACGGAAGCGCTGGGCTCGGATGTAGGCCTCTTCGAACCCTGGTAGTGGATGAAATTATTACTGCCAGTAGAGGAGAGGTGGCTGCGTAGAGCTCTTAATCACCAGTGTTTGTGCTAATGTCCTGGATTACATTCCAAACCTCTCCTCAGTGTTCCATGAACTGAAGGTATGTGACATTACTGATGTCGTCCCGTCCATCGGACGAGGACATTAAATTAAGCGGCTACCATGGTGCTCTTCTATGAGAGTACGCTATGTGTCGACAGTGTGTTCATGCTCTCCCTTCTCTCATCATTATCATGCAAAATAAACATAACACTATACTATACACGGAACAGTCACACTCACTCACACTCTATACGTATACACACGGCTCGAGTCTCACATGAACGCAAAGAAAGGTGCCAATATTCGAGAAGGAAGAGTAATGAGAGTATCCATTCCGACAGTTTATGTTACATTATCATAATTGTTGGCGTCCACCTACAGAGGGAGAAATCACAATAAGAAAAATCAGAGCTCACACGGAAAGATACATGTTTCGGTTTTCCCGCGCGCTTTTCGGGATAGAGAAATAGCTTGAAGACAATTCGATGAACTCTCTGGTGGGTACTTAATTGTGAATTGCAGAGTAATGATGTAGATGTAGACTTTCGTGTCGTACTGTCCAGGCGGGTGCTGTGGTTGCTTGTCCTTCACTCCCATGCGTTTATATGACGTGGGTGCGATCTTCAGTGACTGACTGGCCCGACCGCCACACGTTTATGTATCCATAATTATTTGGTGGCATCTGAAGATTAAGCTTTAGGCTTCGAAACAGGTGGTGCAATAAATTAAGAAAGTATTGGTAACTGAAGCGAAATTTTAATTCTATAAATAACTAGGAGTTGCACCTCAAAGCAATTCAATAAAGCACCCCACCCCAAGATTTACTCCTGTGTTCGTACTATAAAAAGGGCATAGCAGCGTCCAGAAAAAGAACGAAAAAAGTGAACAGTGTAAAACTTGCGCTTTGCTAACAGCGCCACTTATTTGCCATCTTTGTTCGTTTCATCCCTTATAGTTTTAATGGGACTGCATCAATCCTGTGTACTACTCCTAGAACTGAATATTGAGAATAAGCTCTAGCTGTCTTACAGTCTCTTAACCTGGCTTCTGGTGCGGGGGTCTTCAGGAAGAAGAATGGTTAGACAAGCTTTCGACGCTAGTCTGTCATGCAGATGTCCTTTCTTTTCTGCATATCTACAACACTTGCAACCACTTGAACTTATTCACTGTATGCAACCTCGTTCCCTTCACAGTTTTACCATCTCCACTTCCTTTACTTACTAAATTCATTGACGCCTCAGGATGTGTCCTTAGTAGCCACCTCCACTTTTTATCAACTTGTGCTGTAAAGCTCTTTGCCGTTCTTCCTTCCTAGGAAAAGATCTTCTCTACCTTTTTTGGAGATCACTGAAGTGTCTCCGGGTGGGCGTCTCCCGTTGCAAAGAACAACATGCAAAAATTGGGTGTCTTTCTAGCTGATGGAGACGCGCCCTGCGATGAGATATACTCGTATACCATAAATTAAAAAACAGTATGATCAAATACAGGGCTATTTTTACGTACCTCCAGGGCTACGTGCAACGACTGCAACGAAAACTCAAGACGTACATGAATATGACACACATCAGTGGACAGAGCTTACTCGTCCCTTTTTTGTTGCACTAAGGGGCAGGCATGTCAGAACACGCAGACAAATCGTCCACTCCCTGCTGTAGCAACAAATTACAAGGTGGTTATAATCAAACTTTCGCTACTTGATAGGGCCCGCATAAAAAAGGACTGATGGCAGCATAATGTAACTTTATGGAAACATTTTCAAGGACTTGAGGAAAAGAAACAACAAATAAACCACTTAAAGGAACGTGTTTTAATTTGCAGATGAGAGGATAACATTTGTTAAATGCGTATCCTGTTTACGTTCCAGGTTACAAATGTTGCTCAGTATGACGACCATCTGTATCCACGACAGCCTGGAAAGGTACTTTTCGAACGGTGGTCAATAGAATGTTCATCTGTCGTGACGCAGATAGTGCACTGTTTGAAGATCGCATATTGCGCCCAGCAGTGTCAGCCATAGAATCAGCAACTTCTTCAACAATTTATGGTGCAACTGGCCGTCGATCTCTCCCAGGAACATTTCCCAAATCGTCACTTAATTCGAACTTCCAAATCATGTTCTTCATCCACGGTGCGGAAAGAGGATCTCTCCGTACGTCTTTAATGTGTCGATACTCGCGGAGAACAAAAGGATTATTGCTGTTGTTTTTCTGAATCAGATTTACGAATAAAGCCCTGCTCACCTTGTCCAGACCCCTGCTGACGGTGTGAACTCTAATGCGCAGTGAAACTTTTGTTTCAACCATACCTCACTGTACCACTAGCAGCGCCTAACGGCAAGTCATGGTACTAAAACTACCAACAACGCAAACACCACAGTGCAGTCTGATCGTCTTCCTATATAGTTGCGTACCGGTGTGATGAACAGTCTTCCGGCTACACTGACTCAAGTAGCGAAAGTTTAATGGTTCAAATGGCTCTGAGCACTATGGGACTTTACTTCTGAGGTCATCAGTCCCCTAGAACTTAGAACTACTTAAACCTAACTAACCTAAGGACATCACACACATCCAAGCCCGAGGCAGGATTCGAACCTGCGACCAGACTGTAGCGCCTAGAACCGCACGGCCACCCCGGTTTAATTATAAGCAAACTGTAATTCGCATGTGGAGACAGACAACCCGACGAACATTTCTGCAAAGCGGGCTGCTGTCGCGGTTTCCCGGACAATTTGTGTCATCAAACAGCACGCACATATTGAGGTTTGCCAAATCAAAAACGGTGCATGTCTTTTTCTGTATGTCTTGTAGTTTTGCGCAGCCGCCTTCTGAATCCCCAAAGGTACTTATAAATAACCCCGAATGTCCCACCCCTCCCTAGAGGACAACTTCAAATCCGCATCCAGCCATCCAAATTTAAGTTTTTTGTTATTCCACTAGATCCACGAAACGCAGGGATTTTTTTTCATATTGTCACTTCTATTACATGAATTAAAACAATCATACATTAATGTCTCTCAGCCTGCAAAATAAACTGGTCACCCACCAATCGTGCCAATGTGGTCTCGTTATTCGTATGTGCAGTGAACTAATAAAAAGCAGCGTGAAACAGTTCTGCTTAATTCACATTTCTTACAATTTGTGCAAAGTGTCGTTCGGAGTGTACTTTTCGCCCTTTTTCATAATTTTCACAAATCACGTTATAGAAGTGTTCTTCCAAAACTGATATCTCCCACTTTTTTCTGATGACTCTGAGTGTCCGAGTTAGATTATGACGGTATAGCACTAACTTTCGAGTCTTCCGCTAACTCCTGCTAGTTTCGCTGTGTGGCAATAGATAGCAGCAGCAGGGAGGGGGGGGGGGGGGGGGGACAGGGTGTAACAGATACATTTACTTTCAAGAAAATTTGTTGTCCTTTTCATTTTTAACAGAAACAACTACAAAGCTTGTGCTTACACATTCAGTTCTCCCCTGATGAAGGCATCTAATGGATTTAACGTCTTTCGCCAAATCCAAAGTAGGACCTTTGAATGGTTCAGGAAATTTTTACCAAACCTATTTCTTTTCCTTCGGCAGTTGAGTTGTGGATCTGTCGGATCTCAGAAGCAGATATGGTATCTACATGGGCTATTAGGAAAGTAAGGTACGATCGGTTGAAAAATGGAAACCACAGTGACAATCAATAATGTTTAGTTTGCTACACCTTCCAGCTACTTCCCTACATAGTCGCCGCTCCTGCTTAGACATCTGCCGTAGCGTTGTACCAAGCTTTCAATACCGTCGTCATAAAAGCCAGCCATTTATGCTTTGTGCCACTTCTCTACGCTAGACTGCAGTTCATTGTCTGTGCCAGAATGTTATCTTCATTGCCAGCGGTTCGCGTGAGCAGAGATGTACGTCAGAAGGAACCAGGTCTGGGCTGTATGATGGGTGATCAAATATTTCCCATCGCACACGCTGTAGGCGTAGGGGCATCCTCACTGCCCCTGCAGTGTGCGGCCGAGAAGTGTCATGAAGGAGAAAATGCATGACAGGTACGTTATTTGGGGTTGCATGAATTCAGGCGAAATCTCGCAGCGGGTACCCATACTTAGCGGGAGACACTACGGTTCTAGGTATTTTTACATGCTCACTGTGTTCTCAGAACTGAAAAGAGCGACGTGACGCGATCGACAGGCATATTAGACACTGCCCAACACATCTGTGCAAAGCTTCATTGGATCTTCACTGTCGTTTCCATTTCGCGACGTATCGGACCTTACTTTTCAAATAGCCCTCGCGTATTCTTTTATCAATAACATTACATTATTTTCGGTCCATTCCATCGTTCGTGAAACTCGTGTCAACAACAACAACAAAAATGAACAAGTTATTAGACTAAAGGTTTCTGTATTCCTAGTGGCAAAGCAGAGAGGAAGCGGATTTCCTTTCATTGTTCGCTAGAAGAACGGAAAACAGTGGAACATGAGCGAAGACAAGCGAATGCGAACCGTAAACGATCGAATGTAGTTATCTCACGCTCGCCTATCGTTAACAACAGCAGATATTCTTATTCGCTGTTGCACGTTAGTTTATGCTGGCGTCGTTGTAAAAGATGTTTCAGTAGTTATTGCTAGAGGCAGTCCACTATAAACGCATTTCTGTTACAAAGGCAACTAATTTTGATGGTTTTGTTCAAATGTTATTTAGATTCAAATGGTGTATGTTCATTAAAAATTAACGTCTAATTTAGCAAAATTAAATATTTTTCTGAGATCCTGGCACAGAACCTCTGATGCAATTTTGTAAAAGTGTCACGCTATCAGACAACTATTACAATATTCGCGATTTAATTATATTTCCCAAAATCAGGTACCTACGGCGGTTACTACAAGAAGGATGCGGAAGAGCAGTCCAGTGGCAGGTGTGATGCGCCACAAAGCTGATGTGCGACCAGCGAGGTTGCAGCACAAACCTGCCTTGATAATTGAGGGTCCGAGAGTACAAGTGGTGTAAGTGACATTTCGGATGAAACTGATCCAGGTACACATTTGTTAAGCTGAAGTGTGATCTCTTCAAAGAAAAAGATGTACAAGTCAATTCCTGTACTCTGTGGTAATAAAGTGTAAGCTCGAACACAATGCCTGGTCTTCCTTTAGAGTACAACTAGCACTAGTGAACGGAAGGAGAATTGCGCTATCTGTAATGAAGTTTCAGTTACGTATTTTTCTGAAAGTACAGAGACAGCATAATATGTCTGCTTCTGAGAGTACCGATAATAATACTTAAAGCGTGACCGAGCTAGGTGGCGCAGTGGCTAGCACAATGGAATCACATTCGGGAGTACGACGCTACAAACCCTTGTCCGGCCATCCCATTCAGGTTTAGCGTGATTTCCCTAAATCGCTTCAGACAAATGCCGGGTTGGTTGGTTTGTGAGGGCACGGTCGACGACCTTCCCCATCCTTCCCTAATATGATAGGACAGATGACCTCACTGTTTGGTCCCCTCCCCTCAAATCAACCAACAATTTAATGCGTGTTTAAACAGGCCTAATGTAACCACTGGCTGTCTGAAGTTGTAGCTTATTGCGAATTTGTATTCACACGGCATGAAGTGAGTTAACTCAGAAAAAACAGAAAACTTTCTTCTAATTGTGCCCATGCATCTCATTTCAAAGCAAAAGTTGCTACAGATACTGAAGGAAATAAAGTACAATGGAGGAAAAAAATGGTTCAAATGGCTCTAAGCACTATGGGACCTAACATCTGAGGTCATCAGTCCCCTAGACTTAGAACTACTTAAACCTAAGGACATCACACACATCCATGCCCGAGGCAGGATTCGAACCTGCGACCGTAACAGCAGCGCGGTTCCGGACTGTAGCGCCTAGAACCACTTGGCCACACCACCCGGCTCTGGATGCAAAGTAGGTAAATTCGAATCAGCGAAGCAAAATTGTACAATGCATTTAAGTAGTCATCAAATAGCGATCTTCACTTCATAGAAGCGGATTTCAGAAGGCAAAATACTGATCGCCCATCAATGTGTCTCCTACAGCCGTTACATGGAGCTGGCACTGAAATGAAATTTGAGAAGCGGGGAAAACTTCAGGAGATAAAAAACTACATCTATTTCATGAGGACGATGGTTCAATCCCGCGTCCGGATATCCTGATTTAGGTTTTCCGTGATTTCCCTAAATCGCTTCAGGCAAATGCCGGGATGGATCCTTTGAAAGGGCACGGCCGATTTCCTTCCCCATCCTTCCCTAACCCGAGCTTGCGCTCCGTCTCTAATGACCTCGTTGTCGACGGGACGTTAAACACTAAATCTCCTCCTCCTCCTATTTATCATGAGTCCTATGACAATACGTCCCATTCCCTGATAGCAGTAGGCACGGCTGCAAGATGATGATGATGATGTTTGGTTTGTGTGGCGCTCAACTGTGCGGTTATCAGCGCCCGTACAATTTCCCAACCTTTGCTCAGCCCAATTTCGCCACTTTCCTGGATGATGATGAAATGATGAGGACAACACAAACACCCAGTCATCTGGAGGCAGGTGAAAATCCCTGATCCAGCCGGGTATCGAACCCGGGACCCCGTGCTGAGGAAGCGAGAACGCAACCGCGAGTCACGAGCTGCGTACGGCTGCAAGAAGAGGGAGTGGAGAAAGAAGAGAACATGGTGGAAGAAGGAGACGAGGAAGACTCGAAAGTGCTCAACACAATGGTAGAGCATCACGAATGTAGCCCCAGAAACAACATTCTTCAAAAGATAGCGTAGAAGGAAAGGATTATGGTGTTGTAGACACTGACTGTGAGCAGATAATACAAAGTGACTATCAATAGTTTGTCATACATGCTGGAACCATACCAATATACACAGTACAGACACAATGTGGCCACCGAGTATGTTCGACGTCACCGCGCAGTAGCTACTCAAAGACAGCAGGTGGCAGCACTAGCAGTGGAGGATATATAAAACTTGTCGGGGGGAGGGGGGTGGATGAGAGGGAGGGGGGCGCAGAAACAATGAAGTCGTTTTCGTAATGCAGAAACGCAGCGATTTATCTGACGTCCAAAAGGGCGTGAGGAGGCAAAATGGCGCTATCAGAAACTGACACTGAGACAAGTGTGTTCCCGGGTTCGATTCCCGGCGGGGTCAGGGATTTTCTCTGCCTCGTGATGACTGGGCGTTCTGTGCTGTCCTTAGGTTAGTTAGGTTTAAGTAGTTCTAAGTTCTAGGTGACTGATGACCATGGATGTTAAGTCCCATAGTGCTCAGAGCCATTTGAACCATTTTTGAGACAAGTGTGATGGAACACAGTTCCTAGATGACAGGGGTGGACGGCAGCTGCGGAGATGTATAGGGACGAATAGACGTAGAACTGTTGAGCAAGTTACCACCAATATGAACTAATGGGCTACCAACGGCGTCTCCCTAACGGCCATCGGCGAGCGTTGTTGCGTTTGGGCCTATACAGCAGGCAGCTGGTTCATACACCTATGCTGACTGCTGTTCACTGGCGGCGAAGGTTGCAGTTTGCACACCAATAGCGTAACTGGACGTCCACTGAGTGGCGACAGGTGGCCTTTTCAGACAAATCTCATGCTACGATTCACCAGGCAGATGGCCACTGGCATGTACTGGGTGACTGAAAGCAAATACCCTGTATCAATCATTGGAAGAGTCCCTGCTGGAGGGCATTCCCTAGGTGATCTCGGCATTCTGTGGATCAACACAATTATGCATCTAACTTCGGGGACCTTGTCCACACCTACAAACAGT
Organism: Schistocerca serialis cubense; assembly: GCF_023864345.2. NCBI lineage: Eukaryota > Metazoa > Arthropoda > Insecta > Orthoptera > Acrididae > Schistocerca > Schistocerca serialis. Next base: position 218,964,336 of record NC_064639.1, on the reverse strand, counting down.
TTGTTTTTACTTGGAAGAATAGCATCTACCAACAGGACAATGCAACATGTCACACAGCTCGCATTGTAACGTTGTAAGGTGGCAGAATAAATGAAGGCCAATTTCGGACCTTACATAAGAGTTTTATACATCATAACGGGAAGGTGAATATGACATCTAACTTACTTTGGCAGTAATGAGCAGATTTGCCTATAAGTATGTAATGCAAAAGTGATGACAATCGACAGTACTAACACACCACACCTATATAATGCATGCCAATGAGCAGAAGGTGAAACAAGCAGCGAGAGGAAACGCTTTGTGCGGAAGCCAGTGCGGGCAGTTGCAGAGGCCACAGCCCAGGAGGCACTACACAAAGCTCTTAAGCGGGCACGTCCCGCAGCAGGTCAGCGACGAGCCGGGTGATGCATACTGCAGGGCGAAGACAGTAAGAAGCCTTAGAAAACTATGTTTTGGAATGCCAAAGGGGTACAAAGAAAACCAGTGACGCATTTGATCACGTGAGCTGCAGGTGGTACACACGTGATAGACACATGTAACTTTTTAGGCGTCTGGAGCAGGCACAAAACGTCCGATTTGTGGAAACGCACCGGGAAGGAGTAAAGTGCCGAGATTTCGACGCAGTTAAATGGTAGGACCGTTGCGATTGGTAGAGAGAGTTTCTACAAAATAAGAGGAACGCTCCTACTGGTCGAAAAAAGCTGTAACTTGGAGAACAAAAGAACCCAGGTGGGGAGACAGTTCGGCTATGAGAAAGACAAGACGGAAATTTTGGGGGACTCTTCTCTGAACTGGCGTCAAGTGTAGAATGGAGCGCATAACGCTCTGTACGACGCAGAGGAGAAATTTGTGTGAACACTGCGTTCACAGCGGCTGACCACCAGCTAGAAATTAGCTGTAGCTTCATTGAGCTCCAACTGTGGAGAAACGAACCAGCCAGTTAGTTAATTGTTCTTGCGAGAACTGAGAGGGAATTATAATATGCACGCTGCTCCAGCCATGCGCGTGTAAATCGCTATAGTCTGAGACTAGGGGTGAGTTCATGTTTTCTCGCATATTGAGAAACATAGGGAGAGTTTCTGCTGGAAAATTCAGCAAATGCTTTATTAGATTTTATAGTAAATTCAGTGGGTGAGAGCAGCCATGTAGATGACAACTCATCGCAGCTAAGGTAAATACTGCGTGCAGAGGTGTAAGCAAGTTGGTTCACCAGCTTGTGGCCAGTGTAAATTCGAGCGCCCTTGGGTAATCTTTTGCTCAATTTGTCACGAAACTAACCATCCTCCGTAGACTTGATTGTCATCCTAAATATAGTACCGAACTTTGAACCGGAATTGGATGATTTATCGTAGTACTGACCAACATCATACCGTAATCGTAAGAATAATTTTGTAAAGAAACTTCTAGTTAAAATTTAATGTTGATGTGCTTAGGATTGTATAACTTTCTGAGAGTTACAATTTAATTTTGTTGTGTTTAGGATTAGTTCACTTTCAGAGGTCGAGCTGCGTCATTTTGACAACTGTTTTAACATTGTCACATTGTAAACTATGTAAAAGTGTGTATTTCCGTGACAAAATTACAATATTAAACAATGTCATTACAGCTTACACAGTTGTGTTCAGTCACAGAATAAGAAACCACCTGACTGTAACGTTACAACATACATAGTTCGAAGTACCCCAGGACGAGTTTACGGCACTCCCCTGGCCGCCAAGTTACCCGGATTTAAACCTAATTGAGAATGTGTAGTATCACTTTGATCGGGCTGTTCAGGCCACAGCACTGAAGTCGGAAATGCTCAACATTCCTGTCGGTATATTCCAGAACTTCATCTACCCTCTTCCTGTACGTCTCGCACTGCAAAAGGTGCTTTTGTCGACTGGTCACATTAATGTGACTAGGCAGTGTATCTTCGTTTTGACGTTTCTGTGTGTGTGTGAAATCTTATGGGACTTAACTGCTAAGGTAATCAGTCCCTAATCTTACACACTACTTAACCTAAATTAGCATAAGGACAAACACACACACCCATGCCCGAGGGAGGACTCGAACCTCCGCCGGGACCAGCCGCACAGTCCATGACTGCAGCGCCTTAGTTGACGTTTCTATTTTGTTTGCTATTTACCTAGTGTGTGTTTCAGACTATTGTATCAATGTTGCATTAATTAATCAGATTTCCTTGTCTTATAATGAATATGAATTTTACTGTGTATCTCACATGCGTTGTACCAAAAAATATCATTAAAATAAAGCACAATAAATGAAACGTGTTTCTGCTTACACCTGTTTCTGAGGCGCAAGAAGTATAAGTATTTTTAACACATTATAAAAAATAATACTGTGGCACTACAATCTCTAGCTGTATCTACATAGACTAACTGACTCTTAGAAACCAGTATCTGATGTTTCGACGATATACTACTGGCCATAAAAATTGCTACACCAAGAAGAAATGCAGATGATAACCGGGTACTCATTGGACAGATATATTATGCTACAACTGACATGTGATTACATTTTCACGCAATTTGGGTCCATAGATCCTGACAAATCAGTACCTAGAACAACCACCTCTGGCCGTAATAACGGCCTTGATACGCCTGGGCATTGAGTCAAACAGAGCTTGGATGGCGTGTTCAGGTACAGCTGCCCATGCAGCTTCAAGACTATACCACAGTTCATCAAGAGTAGTGACTGGTCTATTGTGACGAGTCAGTTGCTCGGCCACCATTGACCAGACGTTTTCAATTGGTGAGAGATCTGGAGAATGTGCTGACCAGGGCAGCAGTCGAACATTTCTGTATCCAGAAAGGCCTGTACAGGATCTGCATCATGCGGTCGTGCATTATCCTGCTTAAATGTAGGGTTTCGCAGGGATCGAATGGAGGGTAGAGCCACAGGTCGTAACACATCTGAACTGTAACGTCCACTGTTCAAAGTGCCGTCAATGCGAACAAGAGGTGACCGAGACGTGTAACCAATGGCATCCCATAACACCACGCCGGGTGATACGCCAGTATGGCGACGACGAATACACGCTTCCAATGTGCGTTCACCGTGATGTCGCCAAACAAGGATGCGACCATCATGATGCTGTAAACAGAACCTGGATTCATCCAAATAAATGACGTTTTGCCATTCGTGCACCCAGATTCGTCGTTGAGTACACCATCGCAGGCGCTCCTGTCTGTGATGCAGCGTCAAGAATAACCGCAGCCACGGTCTCTGAGCTGATAGTCCATGCTGCTGCAAACGTCGTCGAACTGTTCGTGCAGATGGTTGTTGTCTTGCAAACGTCCCCCTCTGTTGACTCAGGGATCGAGACGCAGCTGCACGATCCGTTACAGCCATGCCGATAAGATGCCTGTCATCTCGACTGCTAGTGATACGAGGCCGTTGGGATCCAGCACAGCGTTCCGTATTACCCTCCTGAACCCACCGATTCCATACTCTGCTAACAGTCATTGGATCTCGTCCAACGGGAGCAGCAATGTCGCGATACGATAAACCACAATCGCGATAGGCTACAATCCGACCTTTATCAAAGTCGGAAACGTTCAAAATGGTTCAAATGGCTCTGAGCACCTATGGGACTTAACTTCTGAGGTCATCAGTCCCGTAGAACTTAGAACTACTTAAACCTAACTAACCGAAGGACAGCACACACGACCATGGCCGAGGTAGGATTCGAACCTGCGACCGTAGCGGTCACGCGGTTCCAGACTGTAGCGCCTAGAACCGCACGGCCACCCCGGCTGGTGTCGGAAACGTGATGGTACGCATTTCTCCTCCTTACACGAGGCATCACAACAACGTTTCACCAGGCAACCCCGGTCAACTGCGGTTTGTGTATGAGTAATCGGTTGGAATCTCTCCTCATGTCAGCACGTTGTAGGTGCCGCCACCCGCGCCAACCTTGTGTGAATGCTCTGAAAAGCTAATCATTTGCATATCACAGCATCTTCTTCCTGTCGGTTAAACTTCGTGTCTGTAGCACGTAATCTTCGTGGTGTAGCAATTGTAATGGCCAGTAATTAGAAAACGGTATCTGATGTTTCGATGATAACTCGTAATTGATTAATAGCTAGTTACCTTTGTTAGCCAGTTACTCAGTTTGCTGAAGAAAGCATTTGCACCACATCTGCTATCAGCTTCTCTATTATTTACGTATGAAATGGATAGGGCACGGTTGACGAGCTGCGTTAACAAGAATTCAGTGACTTAAAAACAAACGAGGAGGAAACCTGGACGCGAACAGTGAAAGTACAACCACTGCCACTCTTGCCACGCAACACATGCGGACAGTGGCTGAAAATAAAAGCGTTGAAGTTCTGCGGGACGGCCCCAGCAAATGAGTATAAATCTGATCGGTCGCTGCCGGTATCAGCAATGGCGGAGTTCCGGGGCCAGCGGGCCACAGACAGTCCGATCTGGAGAGCCACAAATTGTTTCGCGGCGCAGGAAGTGCTTCTCGCGCCCACTTCCTGCCCGTGGCCCGGCGGGCGCCGTTAATGAATTTTACGAGTGGGGCAGAGATTCGCTTTGAGTTGGCCGCTTCCCCGCCGGCGGTTCCGGCATCCGGCAGCCCGGCGGGTTCTCCGCAGTCCGCGTAAATCACTTTCCGCCGCTAATGTGAGGACCCAGCCCGGCCGCGCACTTCCGCGGCTTCCCGAGTAAAGTCGTGCCGTCGTCCTGGCGCGCACACAGACGGCGTCGGGGAGAAAACCAGGCGTCGCTGGCTGGGTTCGTGCACGGCCAGTATTGACACGGGAGGCGATCTTATTTTATTCTACAGCATAGAGAAAAACAACTCGACGAATAAAGTCAAAGTAGAGTAGGGGACGTTAAATCTAGAAAAATTTTTCACGCGGCCCCAAGGTCGGAAATCCACTTTCTGAGTTTGTTGACCTGTCGCGGAACGTCCATAGAAATGATAGTCGGCATCGAGCGCACAGAATTGTGAGTATTTAAACTAGAGATGGTGCTTATCGCTGAAACACCGGTTCTCGTTTATATCATTTTTTTTCCAACGCCAGTTTACCTTAATCCTAAAATCACTCAAAATAACCGATCTCTGACACAGCCGATTATCAGTTTCTTGTTGCTGTTGTTTCCAGTAATACACGTATAAATCTGAAAAGTTTTGACTCACTCAGTTTCAAGATACATAGAATCAAAATAGTAAATTAAACGAAAATAAAAGAAAACTTAGTCCGTCCAAGATTCTCTGCTTTTGTATAACACAAAAAAATCCCCAATAATCCCCTGCTGATTCAAATTATTTGAAACTATGCTGCAAAATCCTGTTGTAATCGGGGATCACACCACAATCTGGGCGTTATGAACAGTGAATGCTAAAGGGAGAAAACTGAGGTTGACGAACTCTTATTTTTCGTGCGAATTTCTCCGTTTTTAAGGGCTACAAGCATATTACGCAGCCACAGGCAACAGATGAGCTGTTTTCAATTTTCACTGTAAACTATGAATGAAGTGTTAAGTTTCCACCTTACGTGATGTAAAATGGTTAAAATGGATCTGAGCACCTATGGGACTCAACTTTTGAGGTCATTAGTCCCCTAGAACTACTTAAACCTAAGTAACCTAAGGACATCACACACATCCATGCCCGAGGCAGGATTCGAACCTGCGACCGCAGCGGTCGCGCGGTTCCAGACTGAAGCGCCTAGAATCGCTCGGCCACACCGGCCGGCGTTGGTTGGACACGTCGTCCATAAACAGCACTTTACAATCTATACCACGCATGTTCTATATGGTTAATGTATGGAGAACATGCTGGCCACTCTAGTCGAGCGATGTCTTTATCCTGAAGGAAGTCGTTTACAGGATGTGCACGATGGGGGCGCTAATTGTCGTTCATGAAGACGAATGCCTCGCCAATATACTGCCGATTCGGTTGCACTAGTCGGAGGATGGCATTCACGTATCGTACAGCCGTTACGCCGCCTTCTATGACCACCAGCGGCGTACGTCGGCTCCACATAACGCCACCCCAAAACATCAGGGAACCTCCACCTAGCTGCACTCGCTGGACAGTGTGTCTAAGGCGTTCAGCCTCACCGGGTTGCCTCCAAACACGTGTCCGACGATTGTCTGGTTGAAGGCACATGCGACACTCATCGGTGAAGATAACGTGATGCCAATCCTGAGCAGTCCATTCGGCATGTTGTTGGGCCCATCTGTGATGCGCTGTATGATGTCGTGGTTGCAAAGACGGACCTCGCCATGGATGTCGGGAATGAAGTTTCGCATCATGCAGCCTACTGCGCACAATTTGAGTCGTAATACAACGTCCTCTGGCTGCACGAAAAGCATTATTCACCATGTTGGCGTTGCTGTCAGGGTTCCTCGGAGCCAGAATCCGTAGCTAGCGGTCATCCACTGCAGTAGTAGCCCTTGGGCGGCCTGAGCGAGGCATGTCATCGAGAGTTCCTGTCTCTCTATATCTCCTCCATGTCCGAACAATATCGCTTTGGTTCACTCCAAGACGCGTGTACGCCTCCCTTGTTGAGAGCCCTTCCTGGCACAAAGTAACAATGCGGACGCGATTGAACCGCGGTAATGACCGCCTAGGCATGGTTGAACTACAGACAACAGAAACCGTGTACCTCCTTCCTGATGGAATGACTGGAACTGATCGGCTGTCGGACCCCCTGCGTCTAATAGGTGCTGCTCATGCATGGTTCTTTATATCTTTGGGCGGGTTTAGTGACATCTCTGAACAGTCAAAGGGACTGTGTCTGTGAACAATATCCACAGTCAAAGCCTATCTTCAAGAGTTCTGGGAACCGGGGCGATGCAAAACTTTTTTTGACGTGTGTATTTACCTCTGCCACCCATAAGAAAACCGCGTCATTTCAGAGCTGGGCGGAGCGGTTCTCACCTCCGTCGCGGAGGTGTCAAGAGAAGTAAGACGTGATTGAGGGTGGGGGGCGGGGTGGGGGGAAGGATGACGATCTTCCCATCGTGTAACAGTCCATGGCGACGTTGGGCAGAATTATGGTGAAATTTGGTGCCAATGAGACCTCGTTAACCCACCTTACATCTCACATGAACTTCTAAGGTCAGGCGATTTCCCGCATTTATCAACACCTACATGTTTGCGGCGTCGCCGAGCGCGAGGGTGACTTCACAGTGTACCGCCCATTTGCACCATTACAGAGCATCCTTTGAGCCACATTTCAAACTTCCGCGTCGCAGTGACGGAAAATTACTTACCTCATTATTATTTTGTGCAGCGCAGGTTACAATGGTTCTGGCAAAAATGGCATTATTTTCTGCCTTCGAAATAATAGTTGATTCACTGTTATGTAATAATTAGTTACGCAAAGAAACGTTGACGTTTTGAAATGTAGATAAAAATGGGAAAAGTGTTGTCCAAACCTTTCAAAACATCTCCATTTATTTCCTCGTGAAAATACACTACTAGCCATTAAAATTGCTACACCAAGAAGAAATGGAGATGATAAACGGCTATTCATTGGACAGATATATTATACTAGAACTGACATGTGATTACATTTTCACGCAATTTGGGTGCATAGATCCTAAGAAATCAGTACCCCTAACAACCACCTCTGGCCGTAATGTGGCCTTGATACGCCTGGGCATTGAGTCAAACAGAGCTTGCATGACGTGTACAGGTACAGTTGCCCATGCAGCTTCAACACGCTACCACAAATCATCAAGAGTAGTGACTGGTGTATTGTGACGAGCCAGTTGCTCGGCCACCATTGACCAGACGTTTTCATTTGCTGAGAGATCTGGAGAATGTGCTGGTCGTGCATTATCCTGCTGAAATGTAGGGTTTCGCAGGGATCGAATGAAGGGTAGACCCACGGGTCGTAACACATCTGAAATGTAACGTACACTGTTCAAAGTGCCGTCAATGCGAACAAGAGGTGAACGAGACGTGTAACCAATGGCACCCCATACCATCACGCCGGGTGATACGCCAGTATGGCGATGACGAATACACGCTTCCAATGTGCGTTCACCGCGATGTCACCAAACACGGATGTGACCATCATGATGCTGTAAACAGAACCTGGATTCATTCGAAAAAATGACGTTTTGCCATTCGAAGCACCCAGGTTCGTCGTTGAGTACACCATCACAGGCGCTCCTGTCCGTGATGCAGCGTCAAGGGTAACCGCAGCCATGGTCTCCGAGCTGATAGTCCATGCTGCTGCAAATGTCGACGAACTGTTCGTGTAGATTGTTGTTGTCTTGCAAACGTCCGCATCTGTTGACTCAGGGATCGAGACGTGTCTGCACGATCCGTTACAGCCATGCGGATAAGATGCCTGTCATCTCGACTGCTAGTGATACGAGGCCGTTGGGACCCATCTTGGCGTTCCGTATTACCCTCCTGAACCCACCGATTCCATATTCTAATAAAAGTCACTGGATCTCGACCAGCGCGAGCAGCAATGTCGCGATACGCTAAACCGCAATCGCGATAGGCTACAATCCGACCTTTATCAAAGTCGGAAACGTGATGGTACGCATTTCTCCTCCTTACACGAGGCATCATAGCAACGTTTCACCAGGCAACGCCGGTCAACTGGTGTTTATGTGTCTGAAATCGGTCGGAAACTTTGCTCATGTCAGCACGTTGTAGGTATCGCCACCGGGGCCAACCCTGTGTGAATGCTCCGAAAAGCTAGTCATTTGCATATCACAGTATCTTCTTCCTGGCGGTTAAATTTCGCGTCTGTAGCACCTCATCTTCGTGGCGTAGCAATTTTAATGGCCAGTAGTGTGTGTACTTTGAAGCCCACCATTTGAATATTATTTTCTTTCCAAGTGCCAAATAATATTGGAAATCTTTTTTTTTTTTTCTTTAATTAGATCTGATCTTTTCATTGTTAAGAATATTTTCACGTAAAAATGTTTAACGATTTACAGTCTTACACTGAAATGCCAGAGGTGCTGGGATAGCAATATGCACTTATACACAATGCGGTATTAGGGCGAACACGAGGTAAAAAAGAGCAGTGCATTGGCGGAGCTGTCTTTTGTATCAGGTGATTCGTGTGAAAAGGTATCTGACGTTGTTATGGCCGCACGGCGGGGATTAAAAGACTTTGAACGCGGAATGGTAATTGGAGAGAGACGCATTCGGCATTCCATATCGGAAACCTTAGGGAATCCGATATTCCGATCTCCACAGCGTCAAGAGTGCCGAGAATACCACATTTCAGGCATCACCTGTCACGACGGACAAGGCGATCGACGACGGCCTTCACTTAACCACCGAGAGCGGCAGCATTTGCGTGGTGTTATCATTGTTAAGAAAGAAGTAACACTGCGCGAAATAACCGCAGAAATAAAGGGGAGACTGAAGACGAACGTATCCGTTAGGACAGTTTGGCGACATTTGGCGTTATTGAGGTATGGCCGCAGACGACCGACGCGAGTGCCTTTACTAACAGCACGACATCGCCTGCAGTTCCTCTCCTGGGCTCGTGACCACATCGTTTGGACCCTAGATGACTGGTAAACCCTGGCCTGGTCAGATGAGTCCCGATTTCAGTTGGTAAGAGCTGACGGTAAGATTCGACTGTGGCGCAGATCACATGGAGCTGACTGGGTCCACTGAACGTTTGGCTACTTGGAGATCATATCTGGCCATTCGTTGACATCATGTTCCTAAACAACAACGGAATGTTTATGGGTGACAGTATACCATGTCACCCTGCCTCTGTTGTTGTTGTTGTTGTTGTTGTTGTTGCGGTCTTCAGTCCAGAGACTGGTTTGATGCAGCTCTCCATGCTACTCTATCCTGTGCAAGCTTCTTCGTCTCCCAGTACCTACTGCAACCTACATCCTTCTGAATTTGCTTAGTGTATTCATCTCTTGGTCTCTCTCTACGATTTTTACCCTCCACGCTATCTCCAATACCAAATTGTTGATCCCTTGATGCCTCAGAACATGTCTTACCAAACGATCCCTTCTTCTAGACAAGTTGTGCCAAAATTTCTCTTCTCTCCAATTCTATTCAATACCTACTCATTATTTATGTGAGCTACCCATCTGATCTTCAGCATTCTTCTGTAGCACCACATTTCGAAAGCTTCTCTTCTTGTCTAAACTATTTATCGTCCACGTTTCACTTCCAAACTTGGTTACACGCCATACAAATACTTTCGGAAACGACTTCCTGACACTTAAATCTATGCTCAATGTTAACAAATTTCTCTTCTTCAGAAACGATTTCCTTGCCATTGCCAGTCTACATTTTGTATCTTCTCTACTTCGACCATCATCAGTTATTTTGCTCCCCAAATAGCAAAACTCGTTTACTACTTTAAGTGTCTCATTTCCTAATCTAATTCCCTCAGCATCACCCGACTTAATTCGACTACATTCCATTATCCTCGTTTTGCTTTAGTTGATGTTCATCTTATATTCTCCTTTCAAGACACTGTCCATTCCGTTCAGCTGCTCTTCCAGATCCTTTGCTGCCTCTGACAGAATTACAATGTCATCGGCAAACCTCAAAGTTTTTATTTCTTCTCCATGGATTTTAATACCTACTCCGAATTTTTCTTTTGTTTCCTTTACTCGCTGCTCGATATACAGATTGATTAACATCGGGCATAGGCTACATCCCTGTCTCACTCCCTTCCCAACCACTGCTTCCCTTTCATGTCCCTGGTCTCTTATAATTGCCATATAGTGTCTGTACAAATTGTAAATAGCCTTTCGCTCCCTGTATTTTACCCCCGCCACCTTCAGAATTTGAAATAATTCCAGTCAACATTGTCGAGAGCTTTCTAAGTCTACGAATGCTAGAAATGTAGGTTTGCCTTTCCTTAATCTATGTTCTAAGACAAGTCGTAGGGTCAGTATTGCCTCACGTGTTCCACCATTTCTACGGAATCCAAACTGACGTTCCCCGAGGTCGGCTTCTACCAATTTTTCCATTCGTCTGTATAGAATCCGTGTTATTATTTTGCAGCCGTGGCTTATTAAACTGATAGTTTGGTAATTTTCACGTCTGTCAACACCTGCCTCTGTTGTTCGCAATTGGTTTGAAGAATAATCTGGATGTCTCGAACGCATGGTTTGGGCACCTAGATCGCACGACGCCAATCTTATCGCGCATTTATGGGACATACTCGAGAGGTCAATTCGTGCACAAAATCCCGCACCGGGCGACACTTCCGCAATTTTGGACGGCTACAGAGGCAGAATGGCTCGTTATTTGTGCAGGCGACTTCCGACGACTTGTTGAGCCCATGCCACAGCGAGTTGCAACACTACGCCAGGCAGAAGGAGGGCTGGCACGATATCAGGAGGCATTCCATGATTTTTGTCGCCTCATTGTATTTATGCACTGTATAGGCTGTTTTGTAAAACTGAAATTCCTCCTTGTTTTCGGATATTTCGCCTGCCTTGCGGGTGAATACCAGAACAGAAGTAGGATTATTACCGAAGCCCCGAGCAACATTTTCATTGTACGGCAAAAAAAAGAAAACAACAAAATGAAGATTAAGAAGACATGAAAGCACAAAGCCGACCGCGGTGGTCTAGCGGTTCTAGGCGCTCAGTCCGGAACCGCGCGACTGCTACGGTCGCAGGTTCGAATCCTGCCTCGGGCATGGATGTGTGTGATGTCCTTAGGTTAGTTAGGTTTAAGTAGTTCTAAGTTCTAGGGGACTGATGACCACAGATGTTAAGTCCCATAGTGCTCAGAGCCATTTGAACCTTTTTTTTTTTTTTTGAAAGCACAAAACCCATCAATGAAATTACACACGACCTAATTGCCATGTAGTCAAATTGGAAGATATTTTGATTTTCAGTCATCTGACGGGATACGCAATATCGATATTCAGCAAGGAAATTTGGAAATTTGTGGTAAGGTCTTATGGGACTAAACTGCTGAGGTCATCGGTGCCTAAGCTTACGCACTACTTAATCTAACGTAAACTAACAAGATTTTAAACATGGCTAAAACAGCAACTGTTGAAAATCTTCACGGTAAATAATAACAGCCAAACAGTTGCAGGATAAAGATTTATTGAAATCCTTGACCACGGTTTCGGTATATATGAATATACCTTTATCAGAAGCAAAAATACACTAAAATCACATCCTGCTGTGGAGATACATAAAACAATAATTACGTTGTTTAAATGGAGATGATGTTTTAACTTCTGACGACGCCTTTGGCACGATTGTTTTATGTATCTCCACCGCAGGATGTGATTTTAGTGTATTTTTGCATCTGATGAAGGTAGATTTAGATATACCGAACCCGTGTTCAAGGATTTCAATAAATCTTTATCCTGCAACTGTTTGGCTGTTATTATTTACCGTGAACTTAAACTAACTTGCGCTAAGGACGACACACACACACAAAAACACACACACACACACACACACACACACACACACACACACATGCCCGAGGGAGGACACGGACCTCCGACAGGGGTGGGGGGAGGGAGCGGGGGGGGGGGGGGGGGGGGGGGAATGCGCCAGAACCGTGCTAAAGCGCCCAGCAAAGCTATTCAGCAACGCTACGATGAATGTAAACTATCTATACAACCATAGCACTATCAGCTACCGTCCATCCTTATTTTAGCCAAGAGTAATTAATTATTGGCCTTGCTTGCGCTGAGCTGTTTTTCTGTAAATCAATTCAGTTCTTACCTGGAGTTGAATTTAATGTAAGTGCTGTCATTTATTGTTTTTGTGCTGTGCATTGCTGTGATAGCAAATTAAGGATGAGATTGTAACAAAGAAGAAGAGGAAAACCGATTTTGATTCGTCTGTTAGCATTATGGTAAGTTAAATGTATGTACGCACTACTACAATAGTCTAATTACCATGCTTCAACAGTGTAATGCTAGCAATGGAGTCGTTATTTGGAGCCTGGCAGAACTTTCGGGTTGCAGGATTTCAGTATTTCACAAGGCAGCGGAACTGTAAATATCGTGAAAATAACGTTAAATTTAAATCAGTGCATAAAAATACAAGTGGATTTATCTGCGTAGCCCAAAAATCGCAATTATCAACAAAAATATCGCCTAAACATCGATGATTGCATTTCTTTAAAAAGTTTGCTCAATATTTTATTATTAGCAGCCCAAATGGCAAAATATCTCCCAGTCCGGTCGCCCGGGCGGTACTCAATTAACTAAACCAGTTCCGATGCGAAAAGATGGGGAGAGGTTTGTGGAGAGCGGAAGGGAGATGTGATGACAGCACGTTCTCTAGTTTGTTCGTTTCTAAAATATTTTTTCAGAGGGCTGCTTTAATTCGTCCGAGCCGATTGGGCCCTGCAGCCATCCCTCCCTCCCTCTTTCGTCCAAAGTATATTTACGCTCTTATAATACTATGCCACCAATTCCATGCACAATTAGCTCTTAAAATACGCATGTATTATCAAATGATTAAACGTGCACAATTAAAGAAATGTGCAATGTCAGGATTAAAACTTTTGTTGTGAACCATTTTATTTCATTTTAAAACAACGTACAACAACCATATCTTTCCAAATTATCTGTGTGCTGAGCCGCTGAACTAGGAGTCCTTGGATTCGGCAAGCGAGATGCTTTGAACCCACCCGCCAGAAATCTTGATATTGTTTTCTGTGGTTTCCAATTTTCAGTTAAGGCACAAGCCAAGCTTGGTCCTTTGCTATAGGCCACAGCCAGTTCCTTCCGAATACTTTTCTTTCCTGGCAGATTCCAATTCCCTTAAAGATGCAGCCAGTCTGCTTAAACGAAAAGAGCTGCATGGAAGGCAAGCCGACCATCTCTTCGGAGATTCCCGGCACTAAAAGCCATACGATAAATAAATAATAATCCAAAGTTTCCTCTTTTAGGCTCGTGCATTTGTCTGGTGGGGCATTCTTTAAAGCAGAAAATGATCTTTCTTAGATTGCAAGAAGTGACAGATGCATACTTAAAAGAGGAAATTTCAGAAAGTGTAAGGTTGAGTAATTTCAGATCCTTTGCATTTTCGCCACCAAAAATTGTTCTAGCTTCTCTTTAGAACAGATATCTGTTTATTCCGAAAGCCCTATCGGTAATAAACACTGTGTACCAAAAAAATAGCGCTTGTCCATTCCTGATCACTTCCTCAGCTCAGATCCAGACTGAAAGAAGAAGGGCGTAAAATGACCTTGGAGGGTGCAGGGAGATTAGAACAAGACTGCTCCTTAGTAGTTTGCCAAAATACAGCGCTTCCAAGTAACGAGATTATACATATCCGCTCGGTGAAAGCTCCGAGATCGTTGTCGAATAAAATGGTTTACAGTTATTTATAGAAATTTTCAGAATAAATGAAAAACATGTGTCTTTTTCAGGTCTTTTACAACTCGGACAACCGTCCCCCCCCCCCCCTCCCCCCCTCTCCCTTTTGATAAAATCCCAGAAACAGTTGTCAGCTGATTTACACGCAAGTAAGTGACGCGTTCCCCTAACAAGTGGTCAATTTTGACCAGAAAATCACCCGTGTAAAACGTGCCTAAAGGGGGCTTTAATCGAAATTTTTAAACCAGCGCTCCCGCCACGCCACTCCGCTGGAGGGCAGCTGCGCTTGATGCGCGTTTTCCGTACGGTGGCGCCGCTCCGTGACCGATGCGAGAACCTCGTTCCGCTACTAGAGAAGCTCCTTCCTCATAAAGTCAATTACAGACCTGAACGACATTATTATCGTGTTCACATTAAATGACTCTGTAGCCACTGAATAAAAATGATGGTTTTCGACATTCCAATGACATCGAAATCATTGGAGATTAAGCACCAACTTAGTTGGACGATGATGACAAGAAAACGTGTTAGAAGAATGTAAAGGAAGTTGGAATGACTGTCCTCAACGTGTTTCTTTCAAGAAGGGTGTGAGTGTGGACAATTAGAGAACAGATAATAAGCTGGAATTTTAATTCAGCCACCAGATAAACAATTTATATGACAAATAAAAGGGAAGAAAACAATTATTAGAAATACGTAGTTTATCAAGTCTTTTGCGGAACTACGAAATTTTTAAAATAAGCATGCCAAAAGTTAATAAGCAGTTTCATTTTAAAATAATCAAAGTGCATTCCACGGATTTTATCGCTGCAATAAAATGTGAGGAAAAGACGAAGTATCGGCTTATAACATCGAAAATACAAATGGCGTCTTTCTATAATTCATAGTTGGAATAATTAAAGAAATGTTATGTCTTACGGGACTCAACTACATACATGTGCTTTTTCTAATAAGCAAAATAGTATTCCGTTTTATGTGTTATCACGGCACTTCACAAGAAGTAAATGAAATTGTAACAAATCATTGAAAGGCACTTGTAAAACAGATAGTACAAAAAGTGATTTCCGAGTGATAGATTGCTGTGCATGCGGCCATAAAGATGCAGCCTTGACATATTCCCGCAAATTCTTTTTTCAACGACTTCTATGAATGGGTGTCGCAGGAGCATTTGCAAGATGAAGAAACCTCTCGACACTAAAGCACTTCCAAGAAGAAAATTAAACAGCCCTGAAAGCATTGCTAGCCTCTGTGGCCGAGCGGTTCTAGGCGCTTCAGTCCGGAACCTCGCGACTGCTACGGTCGCAGGTTCGAATCCTGCCTCGGGCATGGATGTGTGTGATGTCCTTAGGTTAGTTAGGTTTAAGTAGTTCTAAGTTCTAGGGGACTGATAAGCTCAGATGTTAAATCCCATAGTGCTCAGAGCCATTTGAATTTGAACCGAAAGCATTTCTATATGACAGTTTATACTCAACGACAAATGTTTTACCATAGTTAAATTCATGCTAAAATTCCTGCCACATCCTGGTATCGACATGTTTGGTTCAAGAAAGGTCTGACGTTGATTAATAAGAGACTAGTTAATAATGTGGATTATAATTAAACTATTTAACGAATAATGAACGCAATGCATGCTTTAATGGCAATTATCTTTTGAGACTGTCCCCTTAACATTCTACAACAGTAACTGAGTATAAGCAGAAACATTCGCGCAGCAGCGGTTCGATTCGTAAATCATTCTCAAAAGCGCTACTACAATACCAGACATAAGGTTGTTAAGATTGTTATGCTTGTGAGCTGAGCTACCGAACTGTTAGTCTTCTAATTTGCATTCTAGTAACTTTCTTAGTAAGCAATAAATATTGTTTATTATCTAAAAGAAAACATGGTCCGTTATACGCTGTAGTATAAACGTTCTTTATCCTACATTACTCCATATTACATTACAGCTTACAACGAACCATGTTTTCTTATTTTAAGTACTTAGAGGTTTGGGTGGGCACAGAAACAAAGTTTTAATCAATATTGTGTAACGACATCGGCCACTCTAGTGAATGTACCGTTGTCTGACTTACGGATGACCAAAATGCCCGCAGTCGATAATATTCGGACAGCATAGACACCATTCGATAACTACATAACGGCGCAGAAGCACGTCGCCAACACATGGCGTTGCTATAGTGACGGCGTAAACACTCAACAATCTGCTGTCGTTCTGCGGCGCTCGAGTACGCCTTCGCTCGTGGCGTTGATTCAGTTATTCCCACCTCATCTACTTCTTAAAAAGTAGATAGAGCGAGTACAGAACTAAAAGTACAGTATTTTCTACTGGAGGCTTCTCTATGAGGGATGAAATATAATCTATGGTTTTTTTTTCCCAGAGACATTATATTGTAAGTCACTATAGCGCAGCATTCGCTATATTTTTCTGTTACGAAACCATGATTTCACACTAAACATTTCATTGTCACTGCAAACAGGCGATGAAGTTCGTCGATACTTCCCTACCATTTGAAATACATGAAAAGCTGTGTTCTCAATTCGGAATATGTTAACTTTCATTTTATAACTAAAATAAACGTACAGAATATTTTTAAAATAAATCTGTTGACATGCGATGCTAACCTTTTATGCAGAAATTCTACGAAGTTTTCCCGAAATCCTGAAGTTTTTTTTTTCTGATCTCGGTCAATGGTCAAATACAAAAATAAATAAACTAAAAAAGTTGAATGTGTAATCGGTATGCATGCGAGAACGTGCTTACCAATGTGTTCCACAACCCCGCACACAGAAACTGGGTTTTCTGGTGCTCATGTATAGGATTCTATCGATGGTAAAAAGGCAGAGTCTAGTGTTTTGGATGAGTATTGCGCTAAGGATCATTTGTATATCTAGGAGAAGGATCGTCTTAGTGTCACTATCCTACACTACTGGATGAAAGTATGAATATCATTCATTTCTTCCTGCTTACGCAAATTGAGCAAATAGGTTGGTTCTTTTTGCATTTCATGAGGTCTACGGTGGACTTGATGAGACTTAGAGGGGCAATTGGTTCATGGGGGTTTCCTCGGAAAACTCAAAAGAGAATTTTTTTAACTTTATTTTCGTAGTCACAAGCAGAGAAAAACCAATATCAGGGTTCCAAGACGATTCTATGCATTAAATGGTTGAAATTGTTTAGATACATTCCTAAGGTCCCGACCTCAAACTACCTTGAAAATTTTCTTGATATCTTCATCCCTTTCCGAGGTACAGGGGCTCAAAGATATACTACCCGTACACGTATAATATGCATGTAAAAGTTAAATTGATTGATTGATCACGAGTGTATTCGAAATAAACCCGTGATTTAATTAAACTGACTGGTTTACCCGTGAGTAAACAAATGGTTCAAATGGATCTGAGCACTATACGACTTAACTTCTGAGGCCATCAGTCGCCTAGAACTTAGAACTAATTAAACCTAAGGCAATCACACACATCCATTCCCGAGGCAGGATTCGAACCTGCGACCGGAGCGGTCGCTCGGTTCCAGACTGTAGCGCCTAGAACCGCACGGCCACTCCGGCCGGCCTTCTGAGGAACCCCAAAAGCGTTTTTCGCCATTTTTTCATCGTCAGCAGCTGACCAAATCGCAGCCAAGGATTCCAAGACGGATATGCACCTACTCCGGCCTTCTGAGGAACCCCAAAAGCGTTTTTCGCCATTTTTTCATCGTCAGCAGCTGACCAAACTGCAGCCAAGGATTCCAAGACGGATATGCACCTACTCGGAATTTTTTTTTGTTTCCCTTACCACTTGCTCAATATACAGATTGAGTAACATTGGGGAGAGGCTACAACCCTGTCTCACTCCCTTCCAAACTACTGCTTCCCTTTCATACCACTCGACTCTTATAACTGCCATCTGCTTTCTGTACAAATTGTAAATAGCCTTTCGTTCCCTGAATTTTACCCCTGCCACCTTCAGAATTTGAAAGAGTGTGTTCCAGTCAACATTGTCAAAAGCTTTCTCTAAGTCTACAAATGATAGAAACGTAGGTTCGCCTTTTCTTAATCTAGCTTCTAAGATAAGTCGTAGGGTCAGTATCGCCTCATGTGTTCCAACATTTCTACGGAATCCAAGCTGATCTTCCCCGAGGTCGGCTTCTACCAGTTTTTCCATTCGTCTGTAAAGAATTCGTGTTAGTAGTTTGCAGGAGTGGCTTATTAAACCGGTAATTTTCACATCTGTCAACACCTGCTTTCTTTGGGATTGGAATTATTATATTCTTCTTGAAGTCTGAGGATATTGCGCCTGTCTCATACATCTTGCTCACCAGATGGTAGAATTTCGTCAGGGCTGGCTCTCCCAAGGCTATCAGTAGTTCTAATGGAATGTTGTCTACTCCCGGGGCCTTGTTTCGGCTTAAGTCTTTCAGTGCTCTGTCAAACTCTTCACGCAGTATCATATCTCCTATTTCATCTTCATCTACATCCTCTTCCATTTCCATAATATTTTCCTCAAGTAAATCACCCTTGTACAGACCCACTATATACTTCTTCCACCTTTCTGCGGTGGTGGTGGTTAGTGTTTAACGTCCCGTCGACAACGAGGTCATTAGAGACGGAGCGCAAGCTCGGGTTAGGGAAGGACTGGGAAGGAAATCGGCCGTGCCCTTTCAAAGGAACCATCCCGGCATTTGCCTGAAACGATTTAGGGAAATCACGGAAAACCTAAATCAGGATGGCTGGAGACGGGATTGAACCGTCGTCCTCCCACCTTTCTGCTTTCTCTTCTTTGCTTAGAACTGGATTTCCATCTGAGCTCTTGATATTCATACAAGTGGTTCTCTTTTCTCCAAATGTCTCTTTAATTTTCCTGTAGACAGTATCTATCTTACACCTAGTGAGATATGCCTCTACATCCTTACATTTGTCCTCTAGCCATCCCTGCTTCGCAATTTTGCACTTCCTGTCGATCTCATTTTTGAGACGTTTGTATTCCTTTTTGCCGGCTTCATTTACTGCATTTTTATATTTTCTCCTTTTATCAATTAAATTAAATATATCTTCAGTTACCCAAGGATTTCTACTAGCCCTCGTCTTTTTACCTTCTTGACCCTCTGCTGCCCTCCCTATTTCATCCCTTAAAGCTACCCATTCTTCTTCTACTGTATTACTCAAAGTAATTTACCGTTATCCCACGAAAAAATACAAAGTTTCAAGTACCAGTATTAAGTGAGAAATCTACGAGTATGCTACAAAACCCTGTGTATGGCCATGCAGGGATCACGAAGATACGATTAAACTAATTACAGCTTGCATGGAGGCATTTAAACGCTAACTTTTTCCGCACTCGATACGAGAATAGAACCGGATGAAAACTTAATATGTGGTGCAATGGGAAGTACCCTCTTCCGCGCACTTCATAATGGTTTGCAGAGAATGGGTGCAATGGAGATTAGAAGTAGACGTATGGTGTGCAAGAAACTACGTAAACGAAGAGTAGTTACCGAAACAACGGCGCCGCTGTCACTAGAATGACCTTTACCGGAGGTAATCACAGCTCAAGTTTCAGGACGGCCAACGATAATCTCAACTGGATAGTAAATCAGCTCGCCAGGTGAGGATTTTCTTTTACACTCCTGGAAATTGAAATAAGAACACCGTGAATTCATTGTCCCAGGAAGGGGAAACTTTATTGACACATTCCTGGGGTCAGATACATCACATGATCACACTGACAGAACCACAGGCACATAGACACAGGCAACAGAGCATGCACAATGTCGGCACTAGTACAGTGTATATCCACCTTTCGCAGCAATGCAGGCTGCTATTCTCCCATGGAGACGATCGTAGAGATGCTGGATGTCGTCCTGTGGAACGGCTTGCCATGCCATTTCCACCTGGCGCCTCAGTTGGACCAGCGTTCGTGCTGGACGTGCAGACCGCGTGAGACGACGCTTCATCCAGTCCCAAACATGCTCAATGGGGGACAGATCCGGAGATCTTGCTGGACAGGGTAGTTGACTTACACCTTCTAGAGCACGTTGGGTGGCACGGGATACATGCGGACGTGCATTGTCCTGTTGGAACAGCAAGTTCCCTTGCCGGTCTAGGAATGGTAGAACGCCGGCCGAAGTGGCCGTGCGGTTAAAGGCGCTGCAGTCTGGAACCGCGGGACCGCTACGGTCGCAGGTTCGAATCCTGCCTCGGGCATGGATGTTTGTGATGTCCTTAGGTTAGTTAGGTTTAACTAGTTCTAAGTTCTAGGGGACTAATGACCTCAGCAGTTGAGTCCCACAGTGCTCAGAGCCATTTGAATTTTGAATGGTAGAACGATGGGTTCGATGACGGTTTGGATGTACCGTGCACTATTCAGTGTCCCCTCGACGATCACCAGTGGTGTACGGCCAGTGTAGGAGATCGCTCCCCACACCATGATGCCGGGTGTTGGCCCTGTGTGCCTCAGTCGTATGCAGTCCTGATTGTGGCGCTCACCTGCACGGCACCAAACACGCATACGACCATCATTGGCACCAAGGCAGAAGCGACTCTCATCGCTGAAGACGACACGTCTCCATTCGTCCCTCCATTCACGCCTGTCGCGACACCACTGGAGGCGGGCTGCACGATGTTGGGGCGTGAACGGAAGACGGCCTAACGGTGTGCGGGACCGTAGCCCAGCTTCATGGAGACGTTTGCGAATGGTCCTCGCCGATACCCCAGGAGCAACAGTGTCCCTAATTTGCTGGGAAGTGGCGGTGCGGTCCCCTACGGCACTGCGTAGGATCCTACGGTCTTGGCGTGCATCCGTGCGTCGCTGCGGTCCGGTCCCAGGTCGACGGGCACGTGCACCTTCCGCCGACCACTGGTGACAACATCGATGTACTGTGGAGACCTCACGCCCCACGTGTTGAGCAATTCGGCGGTACGTCCACCCGGCCTCCCGCATGCCCACTATACGCCCTCGCTCAAAGTCCGTCAACTGCACATACGGTTCACGTCCACGCTGTCGCGGCATGCTACCAGTGTTAAAGACTGCGATGGAGCTCCGTATGCCACGGCAAACTGGCTGACACTGACGGCGGCGGTGCACAAATGCTGCGCAGCTAGCGCCATTCGACGGCCAACACCGCGGTTCCTGGTGTGTCCGCTGTGCCGTGCGTGTGATCATTGCTTGTACAGCCCTCTCGCAGTGTCCGGAGCAAGTATGGTGGGTCTGACACACCGGTGTCAATGTGTTCTTTTTTCCATTTCCAGGAGTGTATTTTATTTAATGGCTTTCGGGACGTGCCCATACGGCCATCTCAACAGTGGAATGTCAATTATGACGATACAAACGTGAGGGCAACATAATACTAACTCCCCGAGCGGAGAAACTCTCCGACGCGGACGGGAATCGAACCCTTTCGGTTAACAATCCATCGCACTGACCGCACAGCTACTGAGGCAGACGCCAGGTGGTGATTGTAGCGAACGGCGTGGCTTGCAGTGACACACCATATTAATTGCTTCGGTAAGGCTCACGAGGAGAACACGGCAAGTGCCATAATCCGACTTCCCCAAAACTTCGCGCACTAGAAGATGGGTCGAAATAAGCGAACACGTGTCTCGGCTTATCCGTAGATGCTCTAGCGTTTCTGAGAAAATGAAAAAGTTTACGAGGTACTTTATGTGCCTTTTAGCAATTTACTCATTCAACCGTGGTGGTGACACAACGACTAGCGTCACAGATTCATACTTTTGCATCTCGTGTTTAAAACCCGACATTTTTATCTTATTTTTATTTTTTTCATTTATCACTTCATGGCCGTAGGCGATTACTGCATAAATGTCTTAAACAATAAATAAATGAGGAATATTTGAAATTGTTTAAAGTGAAGTTCCTGTTGTGTATATTGTCAATAGTATTGGTGGTGATGTGTTTTCTGTTCCCAGCAAGCTGGTTTCGGTCGTCCAGCAAGTATATCCGTTTATTTATGTAGCCTGCGAAGAGGGTCTTCTATTCAATTGATTCTGACCTGCCCAGCTGGTTTTGTCGTTTAGATGGATCCAGTAAAGGAAACACATCATTCCCAAATTGGATCTAAAAGCGAACAAACAGCAATGCATTATACACACACATATATAATATGACACTTATTGTGAAAGACAGTTGTAATTTTACAATAAATATAACGCCATCGTATCCCATTCCTTGATAAGAAACACATGTATAGTAACCTTCTCCAACCGTGGATGGATAAATGTAAAAGAAAAAAAAAAGGAACAGAAAAACAATAATCGGGTTTCGAACGCGCGGCGCAAAATTGTTAAGCTGCGACGTTATCCACTGTGCCAACTCCAACTTTCACTTGAACTTGCCGCCACATAAAAGGCATCTAAGTTGCACTGAAAACTTTCACCGTCGTTTTCTCATAAACTGTCGAGTATCTACAGATAAGCCGAGACACGTGTTCGCTTATCTTGACTCCTCTTCCACTAAGCAAAGGTTCTTTGAAATCGAGTTATGGCACTTGCCGTGTTCTCCTTGTCATCATAGGCAAGAAACGTCGCTGATGTGCTACCGCCGAGGGAGCTTTAACGCAGCCAAAAGGCTCCCCCCACGGGGCGTGAAAGCGTTTATGGACGAGAAGCTGATCGAGTTATGTGACGTCACACTGTGGAATTTCACGTCCCACTACACTGCGTAGCGTCAAAGGACGAATCTGCAAAGCCAGATTTTTGACTCGTGAAGAGAAACGTGCCCAGTGAGAAGCAACACCGATGAACCTCACAAGCAAAACTGAACTTCGAATTTAGTGGTTTTTATACCGTATGTCCTATGAATATAAGCTGCCTCAAAACATCGCCACATTAAGGGCCTCAAACTAGTCATTTTTGGTGTCATTTGTTAAAACAACATGGCATGATACTAGTATGGTTCTAACTACCAACTTTCTGAATGGCTACTACCCTGATGAGACAAAACATTACGACCGCCTCCTTAATAGTTTGTTGCCTGTCTTTGCAACGAAATACATCGCTGATTCTCCGTATCTGTGATCCGACAGTTTGTTGGTACGTTTGCAGACGTATGTGGCATTAGATGCCTATGCACGGGTCATGTAATTCACGTAAATAATGCGTCGCAAATTTGTGAATGCGATGATGGCACCCGATAGTGACCAAGATGGGGTCTATAGGATTTACATCAGACGAATTTGGTAGCCGAAACTTCAACATGAGTTGATTATAATGCTCCTCAGACCACTGTAGCATGGTTCTGGCTCCGAGACACGGACAACTATATTGCTGAAAGATGACATCGCCGTCGGGGAAGATATCAAGCATGAAGGGATGAAGGTGGCTCGCAGCTACCAGTGTGTCTTCAATTACTGCCACAGGTCCTATACAAGCGCAGGAGACTGTCTCCCATAGCATAATACTATAATACTGCTTCCACCAGAGTGTCCCCGTGGCACGTTGTGCGTTTCGAGCCGCCGTTCGCCTCGATGACGGCGTTTGTGGAGACGACCAGCGACCTAGTGTAGGAAAAATTTGATGCACCCGAAGGGCCAACACGTTTCCAATGATCGACTATCGAATCCCGATGGTCCCGTGCCCACTGAAGTCGTAACTGACGATGTCGTTGGGTCAACCTGTGAACACGTAGCAGTGGTCTTCTACGGAACTCCATGTTCAACAATGTACGATGAACGGTGTGCTCCGAAACACTTGTGCGAGTACCAGCATTGTGCTCTTTCGCAGAGATGCCAGAGACCACCATCTATTGTATTTTACAGAGCAGACAAGCCTCCGAAACTCACGCTCATCTACATCTACATCCATACTCCGCAAGCCTTTGAGTACCTCTATCGGTTCTCCCTTTTATTTTAGCCTCGTATTGTTCGTGGAAAGAAAGAGTATCGGTATGCCTCTGTGTGGGCTCTAATCTTTCTGATTTCATCCTCATGGTCTCTTCGCGAGATATGCGTATATTCACTCCTCGGTGAAGGTATGTTCTCGAAACTTCAACAAAAGCCCGTACCGAGCTACTGAGCGTCTCTCCTGCAGAGTCTTCCACTGGAGTTTATCTATCATCACCGCAACGCTTTCGCGATTACTAAATAATCCTTTAACGAAGCTCGCTGCTCTCCGTTGGATCTTCTCTATCTCTTCTATCAACCCTATCTGGTACGGATCCCACACTGGTGAGCAATATTCAAGCAGTGGGCGAACAAGTGTACTGTAACCTACTTCCTTTATTTTCGGATTGCATTTCCTTAGGATTCTTCCAATGAATCTCAGTCTGGCATCTGCTTTACCGACGATTAATTTTATATAGTCATTCCATTTTAAATTACTCCTAATGCCTACTCCCAGATAATTTATGGAATTAACTGCTTCCAGTTGCTGACCTGCTATATTGTAGCTAAATGATAAACGATCTTTCTTTCTATGTATTCGCAGCACATTACACTTGTCTACATTGAGATTCAATTGCCATTCCCTGCACCATGCGTCAATTCGTTGCAGATCCTCCTGCATTTCAGTACAATTTTCCATTGTTACAACCTCTCGATATACCACAGCATCATCCGCAAAAAGCCTCAGTGAACTTCTGATGTTATCCACAAGGTCATTTATGTATATTGTGAATAGCAACGGTCCTACGACACTCCCCTGCGGCACACCTGAAATCACTCTTACTTCGGAAGACTTCTCTCCTTTGAGAATGACATGCTGCGTTCTGTTATCTAGGAACTGTTAAATCCAATCACACAATTGGTCTGATAGTCCATATGCTCTTACTTTGTTCATTAAACGACTGTGGGGAACTGTATCAAACGCCTTGCGGAAGTCAAGGAACACGGCATCTACCTGGGAACCCGTGTCTATGGCCCTCTGAGTCTCGTGGATGAATAGCGCCTGCTGGGTTTCACACGATAGTCTTTTTCAAAACCCATGCTGATTCCTACAGAATAGATTCCTAGTCTCCAGAAAAGTCATTATACTCGAACATAATACGTGTTCAAAAATTTTACAACTTATGGACGTTAGAGACATAGGTCTACAGTTCTGCACATCTGTTCGACGTCCCTTCTTGAAAACGGGGATGACCTGTGCCCTTTTCCAATCCTTTGGAACGCTACGCTCTTCTAGAGACCTACGGTACATCGCTGCAAGAAGGGGGGCAAGTCCCTTCGCGTACTCTGTGTAAAATTGAACTGGTATCCCATCAGGTCCAGCGGCCTTTCCTCTTTTGAGCGATTTTGTTTCTCTATCCCTCTGTTGTCTACGTGGGGTGTCTAGAAAGTAAGTTCCGATCGGTCGCGAAATGGAAAGGACTATGAAAATCCGATAAAGCTTTACACAGGTGAGTTGGGCAGTGTCTCCAGTATGACCCTAGATACCATCAAGTCGCTCTTCTCATTTCTGAGCTCACAGTGAAAGCGTAAAGATGTCTAGAAAATAGTGTCTCCCGCCAAGTACGAGGGCCTGGTGAGAAATTTCGCCTGAAGCTATGCAGCCAATATTACATAACTGTCGGGCGGTGTCTTCTTCAAGACAATTTTCAGCCACATTCTGCAGGGGCAATGAAGATGCTCCTGCATCCTTTTCAATGGGAAATGTCTGATTACCCACAATACAGCCCGTAATTGTCTCCCTCTGAGTTTCATCTCTGCTCACATGAAACGCTGGCTATGAAGACAACACTTTGGCACAAAAACGAGCTTAAGGCCAGCGTAGAGAATTGGCGGAAAGCACTCGCGGCTGCCTTCTATGATGAGGATATTGGAAAGTTGGTACAATGCTATGAAAAATGTCTAAGTCAGAACGGCGATACGTAGAGAAGTAGCTGGAAGGTGTAGCTACCTTTTACTAATAAAACATTTCTGATTTTCACTGTGGTTTCCATTTCGCGATCAATCGGAATTTGCTTTCTGGACAGCCCTCGTATTTCGATATCTACCATTTTGTCATCTGTGCGACAATCTAGAGAAGGAACTACAGTGCAGTCTTCCTCTGAGAAACAGCTTTGGAAAAAGACATTTAGTATTTCGCCCTTTAGTCTGTCATCCTCTGTTTCAGTACCATTTTGGTCACAGAGTGTCTGGACTTTTGTGAAAAGTCGTGGACGTCCAACCATTTAGCGCCTAGTGGTAGTTTCATTGCCCTACCTCTCTCCGTAGATGCTCACGACATTAGCACGTGCA
The DNA here is from genome assembly GCF_023864345.2 of Schistocerca serialis cubense. Lineage (NCBI taxonomy): Eukaryota > Metazoa > Arthropoda > Insecta > Orthoptera > Acrididae > Schistocerca > Schistocerca serialis. The sequence goes on along the minus strand of NC_064639.1, from coordinate 218,937,861 downwards.
CATTCGACCAGCTTCGCCGTTTTCGAGATACTCGTTCACAGGCTCTCCGTAACAATCATCTGCCCTTTGTCAAAGTCGCTTATCTCATTGTGTTTCCCCATTTGCAGCCCACATCTTCGCTAGGATGATCCCCCATCCATGTCTGCTCCGCTTACGTACTTTTCTTACCGCGTCACGTGCCCACAATGCCACCAGGCGGCATCCAACGTCGCGGTGGTTAGTGATCACTAACTAAGACTGTTCCACAAATTTTAAAGTAGTTTGAAAATCAGGGATGTATACGAACTGAGAAGCTACTTGACCGAGTAGTAGCGTCTCCACGCCATAGAAAGTCTGCAAAACGGCCAGAAGAACGGCGTGTTCAGCACATGGCACTCCATACCGCATTCGCAAGACGCCGCAAGGCAGAAGCTGATACGGCGGCTGGTAGACATTCCTTGGACCTTCACGGCCAGGAGTGATTCACCTTAACATACAATGTCTCATTGTGGAATGAATATACCTATAAAATCTTCTGATTAGGTTTCTTATCACGTCTGGCGGGGATAGGCTAAACCATAATCCCACATCTTCCCACACACTCTTACTGATGATATGTATACAGGTAGAGAAGACAGGGCACTCCAGATATATACAAAATGGTGTGGTTTTCGCAAAATCATAACGGATAATATTGCGAATTTCCTGACGTCCGCAAGTGATTTTTATAATTTATAGTCGCCGAATTACGACACCGACTTTATTTTTTCCTAATGGAGCTAGATATGTTTTTCTGTGGCAACTGAAAGAAGCTTGTAAGAGAACATGAACGACATATATGGGACTTGACCAAATACTATCAGCACAACAGCGCCGCAGACCACTGTCCCGCCGACACGACAAGACGTTCCACAAACGCTTGCCATGTTATATCAAATATACGCAAACGTAACTCTCAAGGGAACGGTCCAGCCCGACACGCCGAAACGTAACTTGAAATTTTTCATACAGGAAGAATACATTGGAAGAGTTGTATTGTTAAAATTTTAGCTGCTAAGTCGCACTGTAAGTATTTTAAAATAAGTGTTAAAGTTAACCATTTCTGTCGCACGAAGAATTGCTTGTATGAGAAGTTGGTACAGCCCTTCCTGTTGGAAGTGCGAATCGGCGAAAAGCACGTACGGCCAGGAGAAGAGAACGTAGCGCCGCGTAGCTCTAACTGCAAAGTTCACACACGAGAATTTTAAGCATTTGAACCGTACCAAAAATGTCTCAAATCATTAATTTATTGAGTAACTTGCAGTTCATATCGTCAGCTAAACTCCTGCAAACGTAATTGTTACAGAAGCGACTAGCACAGGAAAATAAATCAAGGCAGTGTACAATGTCACATTACAGACGACCTTGGTCGATCAGGACTCTAATACATTGACATAATATATTTTATAATCGTTTCTGTAGCACAGCTCTTATGACAATTTCATAAATAATGATATTTACAGCGAAAACAGTTCCTTGATTATTTCCAGCAGTCGTCACAAAAATGCGAAGTGGGTATTGTACGACGCAAACAAAGTTTTTCTTTATACCCAGAAACGACTGAAAAAAACATTAATGCATATACGCACGTCACAGTAACTAGTAGTTTCAATCAGAGGGAATTGGGTTGGAGTAAGAAACAGTCGTGGCCGTTGCTCTGCATATTGTGCTGCGTACCAGACACACTTCATTCAGTTCGTAAAAACTGGTGATGGAAGCTGACAATGAACAAGTGACTGAAGCTCAACAATACTATTCATCTGATAAACCTGAAATGACAAAGAGGTATCAGAAATTATATAATACGACAATGTTCTGAAAAATGCTTTACAGTATCGAAAAATTACTTCATCGAGAGGCTGCAGCTATTCGTCCTCCTCCTGAAGACAGATATGAAGATAATGAAGAGGGCCTTTAGCAACCAGACCTGGTGGAAAAAGTGACTTAGGAAACGTATAAGAAGTCAGAAACACGCAGTAATGAACAGTCACAGAATCAGTAGTAATGGAGTAAGCAGAGTGTCAACAAAGACGCCGGCCACGCGCGGTAGCCACGCGGTCTAGGGCGTCTTGCTTGTCACGGTCCGCGCGGCTTCCCCCGTCGGAGGTTCAAGTTCTCCCTCGGGAGTGTGTGTGTGTGTGTGTGTGTGTGTGTGTGTGTGTGTGTGTGTGTGTGTGTGTGTGTTGTCCATAGCGTAAGTTAGTTTAAGTTAGATTAAGTAGTGTGTAAGCTTAGGGACCGATGACCTAAGCAGTTTGGTCCCATAAGATCTTACCACAAATTCACAATTTACAATCAAGTTAAATGAGAAGTCGGGTGAAGTTTTCTAACCTTTATTTGAAAACAGTTACAAAAATTGCTCGAAATTAAGCCCTCCTGCTTGAATGCACGACGTGCAACGACACTGGAGTGTTTGTAGCACTCTTTCAAACACTTCTGGAAAAGTGGAAATTGCATCAGAGGCTGCCATAATGCGCACTGTCACTCTTCATCAATCTCAATTGTTTTTTTCATAGACAACAGATTTCAGGAGGCCCCAGAAGGAAACAATCTTTGGGCGTCAAGTCGTGGAAACGCGCAGGTCATGCCACCAGCCCACCGCACAGTACCGAGTTCTTGCGTTTGATTTCATCCAAATGCATTCGCACTCCTTGTGCGGAGTGCGTAGGTGCACCATGGTGTTGGCACCACATTCGCCATCGCGCGTTGAGTGGAACTTGTCCCACAACTCTGGCGGAGTTTCTCGTAAAGAGACTAAGTATCTATTTGCGTTCAGTCGCCGGGCGAACATGTATGGACCAACCAGATTATCACCTGCCAAGCCGCGAAGCAGTGAAGCGACCACGAACAAAGGCGGCATGTGGTTTTTCCCGTGTCCAGACGTGTTCATGTGGTTGTTGAATATATCCTCTCGTGTAAAGGATGCCTCATCCATAAAAAGTATACGGTTCGGAAAGTCCAGTTGAATGGCACACCTTTGTAAAAACCACTGGCAGAACTCAATTCGACGTGGAAAATTGTCTGGGTTAAGGGCGGTAGGGGTGCAAATCATCTTCACGCCACACACGCCAAACTGTGAAATGGCTTACACGCATTTCCAATCCACATCGCGAGCTTGTTTTCCAACAGTGCAAGCGCCTCTTCTTCAACACCTGGTGTAGCACTGTGCGTTGACGACCGCGTCCGTCGGGCCTTCGCACCTGTAAAACAAAATGAATATACCAGGTTTCGGGGAGTAGGTCGAGGAGATTAGTTTTAAACGTCCGTCAACAACGAGGTCATTAGAGACGGAGCACAACCTTCGATCACGGAAGGAAATCAGGCGTGCCCTTTCAAAGGAACCATCCCGGCATTTGCTTGAAGCAAGTTAGGGAAATTACGAAAAATCTGAATCAGAGCTGCCGGACGCGGGTTTCAACCGTTGTCCTCCCGAATGCGAGTCCTGTGTTCTAACCACTGCGCCACCTCGCTTCGACTGGGCCTTAAATCCAAATGTGCCGTTACGAGAATGTGCCGGTGGAAAACGTACCTCAGATGAACGTATCTCTCGTAGGGGGCTACGAATGGCAGTAAATGATACTGGCACTCGACGGTTCGGAAACCGCCAAACGTACAAACGTTGGGCAGCGTGAGCATTTCCATCCGCCGTCCCGTAAACACACTATATGTCTGTCTACCCTTTCCTCCCAACAATAGAACTCCATTTCCTGTACGCTCCACACAGTGAGAAATACAAGAGAGTCCCCGTCTGCTGACAAACTGGCGCAGGGCGAAACAGACTCCACAATGTGCAGAGGTGCTTGTCTCTACGCAACACCCGTCAAACGGGCATTTGCACAGAATGAGATTTTCACTCTGCGCCGGAGTGTGCGCTGATATGAAACTTCCTGGCAGATTAAAACTGTGTGCCGGACCGAGACTCGAACTCGGGACCTTTGCCATTCGCGGGCAAGTGCTCTACCAACTGAGCTACCCAAGCTGTGAGGACGGGGCGTGAGTCGTGCTTGGGTAGCTCAGTTGGCAGAGCACTTGCCCGCGAAAAGCAACGGTCCCGAGATCGAGTCCCGGTCCCCCACACAGTTTTAATCTGCCAGGAAGTTTCAAGCATTTGCACTGACAAAAGCAAAGCGCCCACCTCCCAGTAAGAGACGAAAAACACGTTATGTTGTCCCGCCTGGAACGTCCGCAACTATGTCGACTACAGTGTTTACAAGTAAAGGTCATAAAACTTCAACCAGACGTCTCTTTTACCTTGGTGGCACTAATACGTTGAAAACGTTGACCTCCAGCCCTGCTACCTTGACGGCTCTGTGGCATGTTGCGTGCCTACCTTCTTGTTGGCGCGCGATGCGTTTCAACGACGCCTATCACCGTACGCTGAGGGATGCGACATAGGTTGCTATGTGAAATATGCTTACTATGACTCACTCTCACAGCCCTTTTTTTTCTACATCCATTTCACATACACCATATATATTCTGCTAGTTCAGTTGGATAAGCGTAACCGTTGCTTTTTTGTGTAGCAGCCAAACTTCTTGTTTTCTTCAGCCTACATCCATACTTGTTGCTTTCCAGGTGCCACGAACACATCAGGTAAAAGCAGTATACAGGGCCTTTTCTGGATGGCCAGAGTAATGGTTGCTGTTTGCGTAACGTTTCGTCATAAGAAAGGCAGAAAGTACGAAACGGCACCGCCTTGTGACTCTGTCTGTAAGGAGCTCTATTAAAATAAATGACGGCAGTCACCTGTTGACGACAGCCCTTAAATACAGACCTGCCTGTAAGTGTCATTTTGGAACGTCAGGTCATACAGATTGTTGAATTGGGCTTCAGTTACGTATTTTTCAGTGCTACGTTTGTTTCAGTGCTAACAGACAAGCAAAACTGCGTGAAATAACCGTAGAAATCAATGTGGGACGCGCGATGAATGTATCCTTTAGAGAGTGCGGCGGAATTTGGTGTTAATGGGCTATGGTATCAAACGACCGACGAGAGGGGCCTTTGTTAACAGCGCATCGCCTATCCTGATCTCGTGAAGTTGGACTCTAGACGACTGGAAAACCGTGGCCTGGTCAGATAAGACCCCATTGCAGTTGGTATGAGCTGACAGTAGGGTTCGAGTGTGGCGCAGATCCCACGAATCCATGGCACCAACTCGTCAACAAGGCACTGTGCAAGCCCTTAATGGTGTGGGCTGCGTTTACATGCAATGGACTAGGTCTTAGTTGTGTTCGGCTACTTGGAGACCGTTTGTAGCCATTCATGAACGTCACGTTCCCAAAAAACGGAGGAATTTTTATGGATGACATTGCGCCGTTTCACCGAGCCACAATTGTTCGCGACTGTGTTGAAGAAACTTCTGGACAATTCGAGCGAATGATTTGGCCACGTAGATCGCCCGACATGGAACATAATCAAGAGGTCACTTCGTCCACAAAATCCTGCACCGGCAACACTTTCGCAATTATTGAAAGGCTATAGACGTAGCATGGCTCAATATTTCTGCAGGGAACTTCCAACGACTTGTTGAGTCCATGCCACATTTAGCTGCTGCACTACGCCAGGAAAAGGGATGTCCGACACGATATTAGGAGGTATCCCATGACTTTTGTCAGTGTATAGCACGGACCACAAATATGCTAGCGTTTCCCCGTTGCCATTGAGTTTACGGGTTCTTCATCTTCGGAAATCTGGACGACGATATATTTGTTTGGGTGCACGTAACATACACTACTGGCCATTAAAATTGCTACACCACGAAGATGACGTGCTACAGACGCGAAATTTAACCGACAGGAAGAACATGCTGTAATATGCAAATGATTAGCTTTTCAGAGCATTCACACATGGTTGGCGCCGGTGGTGACACCTACAACCTGCTGACATGAGGAAACATTCCAACCGATTTCTCATCCAGAAACAGCAGTTGACCGTCGTTGCCTGGTGAAACGTTGTTGTGATGCCTCGTGTAAGAGGAGAAATGCGTACCATCACATTTCCGACTTTGATAAAGGTCGGATTGTGGCCTATCGTGATTGCGGTTCATCGTATCGCGACATTGCTGCTCGCGTTGGTCGAGATCCAATGACTGTTAGCAGAATATGGATCGGTGGGTTCAGGAGGGTAATACAGAACGCCGTGATGGATCCCAACGGCCTCGTATCACTAGCAGTCGAGATGACAGGCATCTTATCCGCATGGCTGTAACGGATCGTGTAGACACGTCTCGATCCCTGAGTCAACAGATGCGGACGTTTGCAAGACAACAACCATCTACACGAACAGTTCGACGACGTTAGCAGCAGCATGGACTATCAGCTCGGAGACCATGGCTGCGGTTACCCCTGACGCTGCATCACAGACAGGAGCGCCTGCGATGGAACTCAACGACGAACCTGGGTGCACGAATGGCAAAACGTCATTTTTTCGGATGAATCCAGGTTCTGTTTACAGCATCATGATGCTTGCATCCGTGTTTGGCGACATCGCGGTGAACGTTCATTGGAAGCGTGTATTCGTCATCGCCATACTGGCGTATCACCCGGCGTGATGGTATGGGATGCCATTGGTTACACGTCTCGGTCACCTCTTGTTGGCAATGACGGCACTTTGAACAGTGGACGTTACTTTTCAGATGTGTTACGACCCATGGCTCTACCATTTATTCGATTCCTGCGAAACCCTACATTTCAGCAGGCTATTGCACGACCGCATGTTGCAGGTCCTATAAGGGCCTTTCTGGATACAGAAAATGTTCGACTGCTGCCCTGGCCAGCACATTCTCCAGATCTCTCACCAACTGAAAACGTCTGGTCAATGGTGGTCGAGCAACTTGCTCTTGGTGAACTGTGGTATCGTGTTGAAGCTGCTTGGGCAGCTGTACCAGTACACGCCAACCAAGCTCTGTCTGACTCAATGCCCAGGCGTATCAAGGCCGTTATTACGACCAGAGGTGGTTGTTCTGGGTACTGATTTCTCAGGATCTATTCACCTGAATTGCGTGAAAATGTAATATCATGTCAGTTCTAGTATAATATATTTGTCCAATGAATACCCGTTTATCATCTGCATTTCTTCCTTGTTTAGCAATTTTGATAGCCAGTAGTGTATATAGTACTACCTAATAATGTAACTACAATCAGATCTTTATAGTAATTAACTGCGAATTTGCCTTTCCATACGTCTTACTAATACTACATGCAGAAAAAGGGCCAAAATATGTGTTATGCTTAAATTTCCGTCTCTGTAATGGAGTAAACAAACAGCAATATACCGGTATCATGTGCCAATCTGATCTTTCTATATGTAGTTTTTCAAAATCCAATTCATCTGTTGGTGACAATTTGATAAAAACAACTGTGTAACGAATTATTAATAGATCTAGACAATACTCGCATCACCATCTTGTAAGCCTGCTATAGATGCAAGTCGCTGATTATCAGAGAGTGCCTGATACATCTAGTAAAGTTTAATGTGGAACCGACATCTGAAATGATATATCACGAAGTTTCAGGCCTACTAATTTCTACTGACTCGTTTGAATGTAGTGTAGGAGGCCGCCAGATGCGCCGTCAAATGTGAGTGTAGGATATATGGTTCAGATGGCTCTGAGCACTATGGGACATCTGAGGTCAGCAGTCGGCTAGACTTAGAACTACTTAGACCCAACTAACCTAAGGACATCACACACATCCATACCCGAAGCAGGATTCGAACCGGAGACCGTAACAGCAGCGGGGTTCCGGACTGAAGCGCCTAGTACCGCTCGGCCACAACAGCCGGCTAGTGTAGGATAGTTGAGCGGGGATGGCGTCCTGTGGGGCGACCAAGCGCTAATGAGACATCATTAAATGAACAGTCATTTATTTCCGAGAGTCTTACAACCACTCTGTCTTCTTCCCGGTGGTGCCTGGCGGTGGCCATGCTGAGGCCGTACTGCACGGAGGCGCAGGGCAGCACGTCAGGGCTAAGAACGGAATTCGCTCGCACAGGGCGCTCGTGTTGTCTGGGGTCAGTGCTGCGACCTGTCGTAGGAGGGAGCTGCAGGTCGCTGCAGCTTGGCATAGCTGTCGACGTCTCGTTGAGTGAAGCTGTGCTCAGGCTCCACCCAAGATATCTGCATGCCGGGTGTCCCCGTGGTCGGCTGTCGAAATGGCGTGTAGTCAGTAGACCCAACAGTGACACAAAGGACAGCCGTAGAGGCCCCTCAGCATAAAAGTAGTACTTGTACTGCCCAGCAGTGCCATCTGTGCCCCGCTGCCACTTTGAACTGCTCGTGGACAGGCAGGTTGGTTCTTCATCCACAGAAGACCAGTGTGGCCCTCATCTGTGGGTAGTCACAGGTGTGACTGGCAGGAATGCGGCTTGGGGAGTTCAAGATTTTGGACGCAAAGTTGCAGAATGACACTTGCTGAACTACATGGAATAAAATCATCATAATTTGTGAACGGTTTGCATTAGGACGTTCAAACTGCACGGTCGACTGCGGGGCGTGATGGGATTTAATATATGCATGCGCACGCGCTAGTTGTCGGCTATTTGCACGTGACGGCCATTTGCACTTGAAAATGTCACGGTACAGCGAGCTTGAGCGCATAGCGCTTGTGAAAGCCTACTATGCGAGCAATAACAGCCCAGCTGCAAGCTGAAGGCAGCCGGTGCAAGAGTGCTAAAAATCAAGAATTTGATTTGCAAGTTTGAGGGAACAGGTAGTAGTGATGTCAATGTCGGTCGTCCAAAAAGGATGAAAATGCCTCAAAACATCGAGAAGACACGCGCTGTGTTTCAAACCAGCCCCAGGAAACCCAGGAAATATAGCGGACGAGCTGCACAACAGGTGGGAATCAACTGGGAGACAATGCGACAAATTATTGTTGAAGACCTGCATCTCTTCCCATACAAAATTCAAACCCATCAGCCATTAAGCCCGACGGCTATGGAAGAGCGGTTGTGCTTTGCCGACACTATTGTCCACAGAATTGACAACAGGACTTTAATGTGAATATGGTTTGGTTTAGCGACGACGCTGCTTTCGTTTGGATGGGTTCATCAATAAGCAAAATTGGCGTATTTGGAGGACTAAGAATCCGCATTTCGAGATTGAGAAGTGTCTTCACTCTCAACGGGTGACTGTGTTCTGTGCAATGTCCTGTCAAGGAATGACTGGTGCGATATCCCATGATGGCACGGTGACAACCGAACGGTACGTGAAACTTGTGGAAGACGATTTCATCTCCATTATCCAAATCTACTCTAATTTCATCAAGATGTGGTTCATGCAAGACGAACATCGATCCCCATCGAAGCAGGAGAGTGTTTGATTTCCTGGAGGAGCACTTTGTGGACCGCATTCTGGCTCTGGGGCACCCAGAGGCCACTGGCATGAGCCTCGATTGGTCGCCATATGCTCTGGATGTGAACACATCCGACTCCTTTTTGTTGGACTACCCCGCGCGACCTCACCCTGCGTATGGGACTCTTGGCATACAGAGCACCACGACCTCTTCATGATGCATAACATTTGGTGTTTTGAAAATTAGTTCCTCAGTTTTTCCTACTTCATCCTTTTCTTTATTTCCATAGTATATCAGCACGAAACTCTGTAAGTGGCAGGTGCAGCACATGAAGAGAAGTAGATAAACACTGACGAAATATCACAGAGCGAGTATGCCTACGAACCACTATTCCATAGAAATTAGGTTAATAAGGACAGGAGGGATCTTTATATCTTTAACTAATCTTGTCTGATAATATTTAAAATAAACTGGAATATTTTTATGACAACTATAACTGTCTGAATAAGAGCTGTGGACAATTTTTCAGCTATTGATGGAACAGGCGAAAGTATCTACAGCATGGACAGCCTGTATTCAAAGGCTGGTCCTTTTTTAATAATCACATTGCACGTGTGACAAATCACTGTTGCTGTTGTCAGACAATGCCGAGAATATCGTTTTGACTCGCACATTGCTGGTAATCCACTCAATCAGCGATGTCAACAGATGTACGGTACAGATTCCCGGCGAGAAGCGAGATGCCTGGGCGACTAGCTAGCAGTGATGTGCCAGCAGCAAGACTGTAGCATAATTGCACCAAACTTCTGCCGCGAAGCGAGAAATGTGACAGCAGCGAGCAGCAACTGGCAGCAGTGTGGCTGCAGCATAAACATACTCTAACTTTCTGCAATGCGGTACCGTGTCAAGTGCTTTCTGTACATCTTGGATATGGAACCTGCCCTTCAGCCATGTTTTGCGGAATATAATGTGAGAAAATAGCAATCTGAGTTTCTCACGAGTGATGCTTTATAATTCCGTGCTGATTTCTAGAAGAAGCTTTTCCGTCTCAAGGAAACTAGTACATGAACATTGCCAATACGACGTGATTAGCTCAATTCCACCAGATATCCTGAGCGGCAGATCTAAATCAGGGTCCTGTTAGCAGCGTCTCCGCAAGGACAGAGCAGTGAGCAGGTGTTCCACGGACACTACAGCCCCAGACAGACGGCAGCTGCAGCATCTGCAGCTGTGCAGCACAGGAGACAGCTGTCGCCAGGCGAGGCCAGCAGGAGGCGAGGCCGCTGGGCTGGTGGAGGAGCGGTGCGCCGCCAGGGCCCGGGCGTCGGCAGCGCGGCGCGGCCGCCGATCGATGGCTTGCTGAGAGTCGGGGGCTGAGCTGTGCTGTGCCTCGCTGCTGGGCGCTTGTTAAACGCCGCGTCGCCTGGACGCCCGCCAGCCCGTGTCGCCTGCTGGCTGCTCGTGCCGACAATTACCTCGTCCAGGGAGGCGCCCCCCCCCCCTCCCCACCCACCCGTCCCGCGCAGGGCCGTAGCAATCGGAATGGACTGAGATAGGCACAGAGACGAAGCAGAAACTGGCTGGAAAAAGACAAGAAAAACGGCTCGTGATCCTGTCTTCTGCATCCCACAACAGAGTTGCCAGGTCCAAAAATAGAAGAGCCGGTCGTGGTATTATACGCTGAAGAGCCAAAGAAACTGGTACACCTGCCTGTTGTCGTGTAGGGCCTCCGCGAGCACGCAGAAGTACCGCAACATGAAGTGACATACCATGAATCATGAACGTCTGTCCATACATCCGTAGGATTACGACGGTGTGGAGATCTCTTCTGAACAGCACGTTGCAAGGCATCCCAGTTATGCTCAAAAATGTTTATGTCTGGGGAGTTTGGAGGCCAACGGGAGTGATCAAACTCGGAAGAGCGTTCCTGGAGCCACTCCGTAGCAATTCTGGACGTGTGGGGTGTCGCACTGTCCTTCTGGAATTGCCCAAGTCGGTCGGAATGCACAATGGACATGAATGGATCCAGGAGATCAGACAGGATGCTTACGTACGTATCACCTGTCAGACTCGTATCTAGATATATCAGGGGTCCCATATCACTCCAATTGCACACGCCCCACACCTTTACGGGGCCTCCACCAGCATAAACAGTCCTCTGCTTACATGCAGGGTCCATGGGTTCAAGAGGTTTTGTCCATACCAGTACACATCCATCCGCTCGATACAATTTGAAACGAGACTCGTCCGACCAGGCAACATGTTTCCAATCATCAACAGTCCAATGTCTGTGTTGACGGGCCCAGGCGATGTGTAAAGTTTTGTGTCTTGCAGACATCAAGGGTACACGATTGGACCTTCGGCTCCGAAAGCCCATATCGACGATGTTTCGTTGAATGGTTCGCACGCTGACACTTGTTGCTGGCCCAGCATTGAAATCTGCGGCAATTTGCGGAAGGGTTGCACTCCTGTCACGTTGAACGTTTCTCTTCAGCCGTTGTTGGTCCCGTTCTTGTAGGATTTTTTTCCGGCCGCAGCGATGTTGGAGATTTCATGTTTTACCGGATTCCTGAGATTGACGGTACATTCGCCGGCCGGTGTGACCGAGCGGTTCTAGACGCTTCAGCCTGGAACCGCGCGACTGCTAGGGTCGCAGGTTCGAATACTGCCTTGGGCATGGATGTGTGTGATGTCCTTAAGTTAGTTAGGTTTAAGTAGTTCTAAGTTCTAGGGGACTGATGACCTCAGATGTTAAGTCCCATAGCGCTCAGAGCCATTTGAACCATTTGACGGTACATTCGTCAAACTGTCGTACGGGAAAGTCCCCAGTTCATCGCTACTTCGGAGATGCTGTGTCCTATGGCTCGTGTGCCGAGTATAACATCACGTTCAGACTCACTTAAATTTGATAATCTGATATTGTAGCACCAGTAACCGATCTAATAACTGCGCCAGACACTTGTTGTATAGGCGTTTCGAACCGTAGCTACTTATTCTGCCTGTTTCAATATCTCTGTATTTGAATACGCATGCCTATACCAGTTTCTTTGGCGCTTGAGTGTATTTAGATGTAAATTTTGCTCTAAAAGCCGTACAACCTATTTTAAAAGAAATAGATTCAGCTGGGTATTTCCAGTTGTTTATTAATAATCAGTTACGGCCAGTTTTTACGAGATCAACCTTAAACGTGCTTAACACGCTGCTCACAGGAAATCTCTATACCGTTGCCTACCAGTCGGGCCTCTCGGGCCCGTGTTGTTTACGTTGACATAAATTCACACTAATTTGATGGTGATGTGAACACCTTTTGAAGTATAAATACTTTTTGATGTGTGCCTCACATCGCCACATGGAAAGCAGCGATCAAAGTTTACAAAATTGACCAAGGAAAGAAACGTCTACTTCAGTAATAGAAAATTAAAATTACTGTGTCTCACAGGTATGAAGACTTGACAGTATAGTGATTCCAGTCTGACAAAGTAACACAATTTGGATTCTCGCAGACAAATACACTTGTATAGAAAATATTCTAAGTCCGACGAATCTGTCAATAATATCAGCCTATGAACAGTCTGCCCTGGATACTGTCCGATTAAACCAACGGAAACTACGATGAATGCTGAATACAGCGGCGTCGGTCCCTACAATGGACTTCGCGAGCGTACTAAGACGATGGGGTGAATAGCATCCCCCCAGAAGCTAGGAGAGGCTCCCGAAGCCGGAGCAACTGGCTAACTGGCTTCTGTAGCTTTGGCGCCGACCTTTAATGGCGGCCGGCGGTGGAATACTCGGGGCATTGTTTTCTGGTCACGTTTGTGGAGGGTGCGAAAAGGTCTCTCGCAAGTGGCGGCCTCTATTACAGCCGCCTGATGTCCGTCCGTTACTCCGAGAGGTCGAGTCCGTGACGCTATAGCCGTCGGCACACGGACCGTGTATCCGACCGTTGGGCGTTGAGCGTGCCGAGTTTCTGACGTCATAGCGTGGAATAGCACGTTCGGGAGTCTTTCCGAACGTGCAAAGCAATATCTGGCATTTCAGATATTCTGAGCGTGCGTCTGAGCGTTGACCAATGAGATGCTGCCACAACGCCACCTACGTCACACGCACGCCGTCTCCCTTCAATACAGGGTTATGAGGCGCCATATTGGGATTCATTTCAAGCCTATATGTATATAGGCCGTTTCTGCGCACCAGCAAATTGAGAATCACTGGAAAACCCGTTGTTAGTTGTGTGATTCGTTCCATTAAAATAATGAAAACGTCATATTCGTGGCAAAAGATTGCATATTATGAGAGTAGGCTATTTGAAGGCAGCGACACACTGAAGATCCACCCAAAACGCATTGTTCTTGGTATAATTTGTTATAATTAAATTTCAATTACTAACATAATTATCTACGATTAACGTTTTTAGCAAGACGTAACATAATATGACTAAGTACAATAAGTAGGTTGTTGATTTAGCGTAATGAGTACCGTCTCTGTCCCACAATGAGATTTTGTTGAGGCGGTGGTTCGCGTCTTAACATTTACAATTTTTTTTTCCTAACATTCACGTCTTTACTAGGTTCTGATACTTTATTATTAGTTTAATATAAGTATATGCTATAATATTTGATGTTATGTAAATATAAGTTCACCTTTTTTTGAGGGGTGACTTTGTTCGATTGGCTTAATCTACAGGTCAGCTTGCGCAACTTGTATAAAGATATTTTGCTCCTTTTTCTTTTACGCTTCGTGATTCACAATTTGCATGGATTCTGCTACTGGATAGGAACAGTGATCAAGTAAGACTGACTGACCTTAGGGTTTTACTAACATGTTGGAATGATGAAATAATGTTTACCATAAGCGGAGAAGTATTCCAAATTTGTACCGCACTGTCTGTAATGGAACTTTTATAAGCCTGTGTGGACGATGGAGGAAATGTGCGTTTTAATAGAGCTAACGTAGGAATTTTACGCGCGCCCGTTGAGTGAACAGTGTGATTTACGAACTAGAAACATCCTTCAAACTGCCGCTGGAGTGCGTTGCGATCGCGTATACCACGTTGGGACCCACGTACCGTATGCACAAGTCGCATCGTTTCTGAGCATTCAGCAGTACGGTGAACTTGGCACGCTCAACGTTAATGTTCGACAGCACGGTCCGTGTGCCGACGGATAAGGCGTGCAGGGGCTATGTAGGCTGCACAGGCGCTCGATGTGCCCGAACGGTTGCCGATCGCTTTTGAGAAGATGGCTGGTATAGCACTTCTAAAACAATTTTATTTATTTGTTTAAAGTTTACATTTTAAAAAACTCAAGTATACAGATTGTGTTTTTGACATGTCAACTTTAAATAAATAAGTAAAATGATTTTAAAAGTGCTACACCGGCATACTTCGCAAAAGGGATCGGCAGCCCTTCGGACACCTCGGCAGTGCGTGCAGCCTACATGGCCCCTGCGGATCGCGGACTCGCCCTGTCGCAGTGACGGACGGACACCAAGTGGCGGTAACAGAGCCAGCAGAGGCCGCCACTTTCAAGAGTCCTATTCGCGTCGGCCACAACGTGACAAGAAAACAGTGCTGGTGGCTCTTATCCTTATTGCAAATTTGCGCAGGATCTGCAGACAATAGCAGAATGTTCCGATCATACAGATTTGTTGCACTTATAACATGTAATTTGACGTTTTCTATCTTTCTGCTCTACACAATATGTCCGTCTTCTCCTTTCCTTAGCAGGTACTTTCACTGCCCTTCCTGGATAAGGTGCTGATAAAGAAGTCATTGATTCCCTTACCCCCTGCTACTTGCTTTCGCAAATTGATGATGGTACTCTGAAGTTTCATTTTGTTATTGATAGACAGTATCGTCCAAATTATGTACGCATTCATTACACTTATATTGCCATAGCGCCTTCTGGTCCACGGTGTCAACGACGCCCTTTGTGGTGTTTTATGTCATTATAACTTCAAGCTTCTTTTTTTATGATGATGACACTGTTGGTTGCCCATGAAGACAGCTAATGACAGTAGCAACATTTTTTTTCGATTTTTGGGAACTTAAGGGTGATAGAACGTCAAACGGGCCGACTTGGAGCAGGAGAGGCACCACAGGACATTTCAATTTCCACTGTCTATACTTTTACAAATAAATTTATAAAACTTTGTCAACATGACCCGGAAGGATTCATAATTCACACTCTTAACAGTGGAAGTTGTAAAACATAACGAAATAATTTTTTTTTACATGTGAAATTTCATCATTTTTTTCACTTACTAGTGGCAGCATTTGTTGCTATAGGTACACTTTTATTCTTAAATAAGAGAGATTCTTCGATGAATTTTGCACAGCATACTAACCATAATCAAAGGTGTATGAAGCTCTAGAATTTTCCAAATCTATTAAAAACTGTGGTAAAAATTGAGGTAATTAACTAAAAAATTTGTTTTTTCTAAACGTGAAGTTTAAAATACAAAAGCTCATTCGTTTTTTCATAAATTAAATAAATTCTAGAGTTTCATGCACCTGTAAGTATGGTATGTATGCTGTGCAAAATTCATCGAAGAATCTCTCTAACTTATGAAGAAAAGTGTACCTATAGCAACAAATGCAGCTATTAGCAAGTGAAAAAAATGATGAATTTTCACACGCAAAAAATATTTATTTTGTTACGTTTTCGAACTTCCACTGCAATGAGTGTGAATCCCCAATCCTTCCTGGTGATGCTGACAAAGTTTTATGAATTTATTTTTAAAAGTATAGACACTGGAAATTAAAATATCCTGTGATGCCTCTCCTGCTCCAAGTCGCCCGTTTGACGTCCTACCCCCCTTAAAAGGCTGTCATCACATCTGGTTGAAAATCAAACAATGTAAAGTATCGTTCACGTTCTCTAGGTGTAATAGAATCGACAGGCAGTTCACCTTTCTTTTTCCGGATTGTACAAACTAATGGCAGATCTTTTGACAACACATAATGAGGAAAATCGATGAAATAATTATCACACGTGATATCACGTCCACACGTTTCAAGTACAATCACTAATGTTTTCACTACATTCTGTCCAACCCACAGGGCTCTGGCTTCTACCTTCTTCCTCAGACGCACTTTCATATTAGAGCAGAAGTTTGTTCCGCTGTCACTACAGAACTTCATTTCGTATTTACCAGGTTTTGATGGGATATATTGTCGAAATGGACAGCTACCTCGAAATGTGACCAACTGTTCATCCAAGATCATGCACCATCCTGCAACGTAGGCATCCCTAAGGGTAAGTTCCCACATCCCAAAAACTTCTCTGATTGGTTCCAGTTTGTCACTTAACCTACGTTCACGTTGGCCTGCTGTAAAGTCAGAGCGCAACACCCTCAGAACTGCAGGGAATCGGCTGAGAGACATGATTACATTGAACAGTGATCGGCCGTTCTCAACACTCCATTTATTGACTTGTAAACCCCAGTAAGGATCAGAATGCGAGTAAACATTTAATTACATGCATAACTATATTCGCCCAGTCCTTGTAACGGATACTACCTGCCTTGTTGGTCCACATACACATTTTTTAATGAGGGTTACACGAAAGAACAACCTAAAACAAGATTCTTCATTATCACAGTTCCTAATCGAATAACTTGTAGGTCCCTGATCTTCTTTCAATATAACATTTTTGCGCCACCTACCAGAAATCCCAGCTTGAGGAGCTGCAGCTAATATTTCTTTTCCATTGCGAGAAAACAGTAAGTTACACTTAACAGAATTTGCACTAAATTGTTCTTCTCCATCTGCATAAAGTGATTCTTCATTATTATCACATCGTTGTGCAGTTCCTAGTTTTGAGTGACATCTGTCTCGGTACCATCGTCACTGGAAGATTTACATTCACTTGGCGGGTCTTCAGAATCAGAAGACTGCTCCAAAAATTCCCTTATCTCCACTTCTGATAGTCCTCTCATCCGTAAAATTTTTTGTTTGTAGCCGTCAGAGTGGCCGCGCGGTTAGAGGTGCCATGTCACGAATCCCGTGGCTCCTCCCGCCGGAGGTTCGAGTCCTCACTCGTGTATGTGTGTGTGTGTGTGTGTGTGTGTGTGTGTGTGTGTGTGTGCGTGTGTGTGTGCGTGTTGTCCTTAGGGTAAGCTAAGTAGCGTGTAAGTCTAGGGAACGATGACCTCAGCAGTTTGGTCCCTTAGAATTCCACACACATTTGAACATTTTTTCTGTTTGTAGAAGCGGACATTAGCAATTCTGTAAAGTTCCCGCCTTTAGATCCATACGTTGCAGAATCAAGGTAGCGTCAAAACTTATGTCAGAGAAGCTGTCTTATGATTTCTTTACTGATTGTCGATCGGCCTGCTAGTAGTTCTTTCATAGAAGGGGTAAAAAACTTGTCTCCAGCGAGATTAGAATCAAAAACGTACGCAGTCTTCCTCACAATGGGCGAACACTTTCCACTAAGCTACAGTACAACAGTAGCAGACATGATTCTTCATTTCCCCAGTGATGGCTAAGAGGGATTCGTAACGTATATGGCAAAGTAAGATGCAGTTTCTGTTGGCAGTAGCATACTGGACACAAAAACATAAATTTGCTACCTTCTACCTTACTAGACTCAAAAACATAAATTTGCTTCCACCAAGTGAGAGTCATTCAGAATATTTAATCTAACTGACAAGAAAATATTGAGTTAACTTACCAGGATAAAACATGGAAGAAACCTGGAGATACTGACAGGTTTCAGATAGATTATATAATGGTAAGACAGAGATTTAGGAACCAGATTTTGAATTGTATGACATTTCCAGGGGCGGATGTGGACTCTGACCACAATCTATTGGTTATGAACTGTAGAGTAAAACTGAAGAAACTACAAAAAGGTGGCAATTTAAGGAGATGGGACCTAGATAAACTGACTAAACCAGAGGTTGTACAGAGTTTCAGGGAGAGCATAAGGGAACAATTGACAAGAATGGGGGAAAGAAATACAGTAGAAGAAGAATGGGTAGCTTTGAGGGATGAAGTAGTGAGGGCAGCAGAGGATCAAGTAGGTAAAAAGACGAGGGCTAGTAGAAATCCTTGGGTAACAGAAGATATATTTAATTTAATTGATAAAAGGAGAAAATATAAAAATGCAGTAAATGAAGCAGGCAAAAAGGAATACAAACGTCTCAAAAATGAGATCGACAGGAAGTGCAAAATGGCTAAGCAGGGATGTCTAAAGGACAAATGTAAGGATGTGGGGGCTTATCTCACTAGGGATAAGACAGATACTGCCTACAGGAAAATTAAAGAGACCTTTCGAGAAAAGAGAACCATTTGTATGAATATCAAGAGCTCAGTTCTAAGCAAAGAAGGGAAAGCAGAAAGGTGGAAGGAGTATATAGAGGTTCTATACAAGGGCGATGTACTTGAGGATAATATTATGGAAGTGGAAGAGGATATAGATGAAGATAAAATGGGAGATATGATACTGTGTGAAGAGTTTGACAGAGCACTGAAAGACCCAAGTCGAAACAAGGCCCCGGGAGTAGACAACATTCCATTAGAACTACTGATAGCCTTGGGAGAGCCAGTCCTGACAAAACTCTACCATCTGGTGAGCAAAATGTATGAGACAGGCGACATACCCTCAGACTTCAAGAAGAATATAATAATTCCAATCCCAAAGAAAGCAGGTGTTGACAGATGTGAAAATTACCGAACTATCAGTTTAATAAGCCACAGCTGCAAAATACTAATGCGAATTCTTTACAGACGAATGGAAAACCTGGTAGAAGCTGACCTCGGGGAAGATCAGTTTGGATTCCGTAGAAATGTTGGAACACGTGAGGCAATACTGACCCTACGACGTATCTTAGAAGAAAGATTAAGGAAAGGCAAACATACTTTTCTAGCATTTGTAGACTTAGAGAAAGCTTTTGACAATGTTGACTGGAATACTCTCTTTCGAATTCTGAAGGTGGCGGGGGTAAAATACAGGGAGCGAAAGGCTATTTACAATTTGTACAGAAACAAGATGGCAATTATAAGAGTCGAGGGACATGAAAGAGAAGCAGAGGTTGGGAAGGGAGTGAGACAAGGTTGTAGCCTCTCCCCGATGTTATTCAATCTGTATATTGAGCAAGCAGTAAAGGAAACAACAGAAAAATTCGGAGCAGGTATTAAAATCCATGGAGAAGAAACAAAAACTTTGAGGTTCGTCGATGACATTGTAATTCTGTCAGAGACAGCGAAGGACCTGGAAGAGCAGTTGAACGCAATGGACAGTGTCTTGAAAGGAGGATATATGATGAACATCAACAAAAACAAAACGAGGATAATGGAATGTAGTCGAGTTACCTCGGGTGATGCTGAGGAAATTAGATTAGGGAATGAGACACTTAAAGTAGTAAAGCAGTTTTGCTATTTGGGGAGCAAAATAACTGACGATGGTGGAAGTGGAGAGGATATAAAATGTAGACTGGTAATGGCAAGGAAAGCGTTTCTGAAGAAGAGAAATTTGTTAACATCGAGTATAGATTTAAGTGTCAGGAAGTGGTTTCTGAAAGTATTTGTATAGAATGTAGCCATGTATGGAAGTGAAACATGGACGATAAATAGTTTGGACAAGAAGAGAATAGAAGCTTTCGAAATGTGGTGCTACAGAAGAATGCTGATGATTAGATGGGTAGATCACATAAATAATGAGGAGGTATTGAATAGGATTGGGGAGAAGAGAAGTTTGTGGCACAACTTGAGTAGAAGAAGGGATCGGTTGGTAGGACATGTTCTGAGGCATCAAGGGATCACCAATTTAGCACTGGAGGGCAGCGTGGAGGGTAAAAATCGTAGAGGGAGACCAAGAGATGAATTCACTAAGCAGATTCAGAAGGATGTAGTCTGCAGTAGTACTGGGAGATGAAGCAGCTTGCACAGGATAGAGTAGCATGGAGAGCTGCATCAAACCAGTCTCAGGACTGAATACCGCAACAACAACAACAACAACAACAATTCTGTACCACTGCAGGAAGTAAATCGACAGGCACATAGTTGCCAGATGTGTTCAACAATGTTCGCAATTCTCAATTACACTACTGACAGGCAGAATATGTTTGCTTGGCGGATGTATTGGAAGTTTTGTGACCTGATGTAAAACTGAAGGGTTTCTGTACATCATTGACTTGTGGGATGGGCAAAGCTATCCCTCCTTATACGATGGCCTGCTTATCGTTGACATCAGAAAATGAACATGTTCATTAAAAGTAATTTCGCCGAAGTGTTTGATGCACTGTCAGTTCAGAAATGACTCTAACCAGTATGGGACTTAATATCTGAGTCATCAGACCCCTAGAGTTAGAACTACTTAAACCTAACTAACCTAAGGACATCACACACAACCATGCCCGAAGCAGGATTCGAACCTGCAACCGTAGCAGCAGCGCGGTTCCGGACTGAAGCGCCTAGAACCGTTAGGCCACAGCGGCTGGCGCTCTGTCAGTCACAAGACGTACAATTTTACTGACTGGTAAAGACCTATGCACATTCCCCCATTCAAAAGTGCCCTTTTTTCACCCCCCAGCAAACGGAAATAACAAGTACTAGGGTAGTTCAATAAATAATACAACACTTTTTTTCTGAAAGCAGGTTGGTTTTATTCAGGATTGCAAAACACCATATTATTCCCTTCACTTTTGGATAAAAAACCCGATTTTTCAACATACCCTGCGTTCAGTGCAACGACCTTCGCTCACTGGGAAGGCCTGTATACCTGCGTGAGACCACTCTACTGATCGACATCGGAGTCAATGTCTCTCTGCGCCAATAACTTCCCCATCATTCGCGTACTGCTTCCCACGGAGTGCGTCATTCACCGTGTCAAACTAATTGCTCTTTATTGTCTTCTGTTAGGCGGCGAGGAAAACAGCAGGCACACACTTTCGAGTACCCCAACTGATGGATGAGTACGTCAGCACTATTTTACCAACAGAGACATCTGGTTGTGCTGCAGGATGTTTGATTGTGATCCGTCGCTCTCATCGAATGAGGGTGTCCGCACGTTCCAACATTGCAGGAGTAGCAGCTGTATGCGGCAAGCGACACAGGGGAGCTTCGACGGATTTGCGCTACCATGTTGCGATGATAACAGGCGCCTCGCCCGACTCACTGTGCGTTTCTTCACTGTCAGACACTTTGTAAGCGCCTATGAATATCTGCGATGCTCTGATTTTCGGCCAAAAGAAACTCAATGACAGCCGTTACAGACGCCAGCTATCGGATCTCCACGAAACTGTATGGCGCGAAACGCGAATACTCCACGATGTCCCACAACAAATTCTGCATTTTTTTCAACCGAAATTGGCCATGAAAAAAAAAGTGCTGTAATATTTACTGAACGCTCCTCCTAGAACCAATGCAACTAATACAATAAACACTTGGAATCAATCAATTGCAGGATCCAATTTCGAGAAAATGCTTTGATATGTTTGGTTTGCCGTGAAATTATCGCCAGATTGCGAGGTATTTAGTAACATTAATGAGGTTGCTTTTCCTAACGATATTCACACTAAAAACGTGACGGTGGCGTATGTACCTTCACACAATGCCTGCGCAGTGCTTCGAATTTTTATGCTTTGAATGTCTTTATGATACATATCACACTGGAGTATGCAATGGTTCTCTTGAAGTACAAAAACAAAATACCAAAGAAAAAACTGAAATACAGTAAAACCTTGGTAACTCGAGCCCCGGATATCCGAGCCTCCTTGTAATCCTTTGGTGGATGACGGATGACTAATACGTTAAAAAATCAAAAGGATATCATGAATAAAATCCGAAGTACGCAGAGAGAGAGAGAGAGAGAGAGAGAGAGAGAGAGAGAGAGAGTGTGTGTGTGTGTGTGTGTGTGTGTGTGTGTAGTCTCTGCTATGGTGGTTCAAAATGGTTCAAATGGCTCTGAGCACTATGGGACTTAACTTCTGAGGTCATCAGTCCCCTAGAACTTAGAACTACTTAAACCTAATTGACCTAAGGACATCACATACATCCATGCCCGAGGCAGGATTCGAACCTGCGACCGTAGCAGTCGCGCGGTTCCAGACTGTAGCGCCTAGAACCGCTCGGCCACTCCGGCCGGCTGCTATGGTGGAGTGTGGTGTGTATGCTTTGTTTGGTCGTGTTGCGTTATTTGTTACTGTTACTGCCATTTTTTCGTCAATATGAGCGCTGATTTCAAAAGAGAAGAGGAAATCTGTTTCTTTGAAGATGAAAGTTTTTAACACTGCAAAAATTGGTCAGTGGAAAAAAAAAAAAAAAAGAAAAAACAGGCAGCGGCAGAGTTGGCCATTGGCGAAGAAACAACAGGTGACTGGCGACGAAACAGAAACAAACTAGAGCATTGATATTCTGCCAGAGCGTAAAGTTCTGAAATCATTTTTATTAAATGATCTGTAAAATTTTAACTTTTTATGTAATTAGAGTTTCCCAAATTCTATCTCTACTCAGTCACAATTACCTCGAATTATGGAGGTTTTATTGTACTAGAATTTATATGTTTTTTCCATTTCCAATAATTATATAAGTTGTATAAGATTTGCGATGATAAAATATATTTTTAATAAGACCTGAAATGCTTATTTGTTTTGGCAATAATTCTGTTGTATTTCTCGATGTCACAAAAAGTATTGATGTCACTGACGACACAAACTTCCTTGGCAGCAAAAGAAAAACAAAAATGGAAGAAAACAATATAGGACTGTATTTGAACACGGAGCGAAAATATTTGAAACTGCCACCGATTGACTTGGTTTAATGCCGCTTGCAAACTGAAGAAGTAGCATCAAGACTTTGTCCTTTTTCTCGGAAACTATTGAAGGTGACACCTAAGTCAAACTGGTCTCTCTATTTTCATCCTTCTTTCGCCAAGCGAAATTTCAACTGTGTGATAGAGCGATCTTTGTCAAGTTCCTCTTGGTAGCCGCGCTTTCCGATAAAGTTGCAGGATGCTTTATGTGGAGACAGTAACTGCCTTATTTCTGGTTCAGAAGTACGAATTTGGAACTTACGTGAAGGTAATCCAATTGCTACAGAGACCACTGTGGTGTAGAACTAACGACTTGTTTATCTTCGCCTCGAGGGTCAGGGTGAGACTGGTGAGTCTTCCCTTAACTCCTTAGTTATTAGCAGGGCGAAAGGGGTTGATCTGGGTATGAATACAACTTTTTCCGACGATGGTAATTATAATTGCGTCACACAGTGGGATCGCATGCTGCATCCCACCGGCTCTGCTATGACGATAGTATCATAGTATCGGGTGGCGGACGCTGCCTCCTGCGACCTCAACTTATCAAAGTAAATTTCTAAAACGAGTCCAAGAGAGCTTCAGTGACACGTATTTGGTGTTTGTTAGCTGACCATACAAGAGCTGAAGGCTACTTTGAATGTCAACGGTTTCGTACACCGTATTAGACATGATAACGTGTTGTTTTTTCGGTAATTGCATATACGTTTCTGTAGTATGGTACAGCATAAATTTTGATTAATCCGTGAGTTTATAAATTCTTAAACACTGAAAGAGCGAACAGAACGTCCGAGAAGGCAGGTGTGAAATTGTGTAAGTATATTAATTTCTGAATGTATTTGGCTGATTTGTTTCCATGTTACATATTGTGAACTGAACTCATTTTCGAATATTTTTTTTTTGTCATCAGTCTTCTGACTGGTTTGATGCGGCCTGCCACGAATTACTCTCCTGTGCTAGCCTTTCCATCTCGAAGTAGCACTTGCAACCTACGTCATCGATTATTTCCTGAATGTAATCGAATATCTGTTTTCCCCTACAGTTTTTACCCTCTACAGTTCCCTATAGTACCGCGGGACTTATTCCCTGATGTCATAACAGATGTCTATCACTCTGTCCCTTCTTGTTGTCAGTGTTTTCCATACATTCCTTTCCCTTCCGAGGAGATTTTGAGAAGAATCTTCTTCTTTCTGACCTTACCAGTCCTCCTAATTTTTTATCATTCGTTCGTATTGCCACATCTCAAATGCTTATATTTTCTTCTGTTCCGGTTTTCCCACAGTCCGTGTTTCATTACTGTAGAACACTATGCTCCAAAGTACAGTCTCAGAAATTTCCTCCTCAAATCATGGCTTATGTATAATGCTAGTAAATGTTTCTTGGCCAGAAGTGCCCTTTTTGCCAGTGCTAGTCAGCTTTTTAGGTCCTTCTTGCTCCATCACAGGTTATTTTGCTATCTAGGTAGCAGAACTCCTTAAATTCGTCTACTTCGTGATCCCCAAATCCGATGTTAAGTTTCTCGCTATTCTCATTTCTGCTACTTCTCATTACTTTCGGCTTTTTTCGATTTACTCTCAGTCCACATTCTAGACTCATCAGACTGTTGATTCCGTTCAGCAATGGTTCAAATGGCTCTGAGCACTATGGGACTTAACATCTTAGGTCATCAGTCCCCTACAACTTAGAACTACTTAAACCTAACTAACCTAAAGACATCACACACAACCATGCCCGAGGCAGGATTCGAACCTGCGACCGTAGCAGTCCCGCGGTTCCGGACTGAAGCGCCTAGAACCGCACGGCCACCGCGGCCGGCCCGTTCAGCAGATCCTCTAGTTCTTCTTCACTTTCACTGACGATTGCAATCTCATCAGCGAATCTTGTCATTGAAACATACGAATACAAACAGAAAAGCAATTTCGTGCCACTTTATTCCGACGTGTCTACGTTTGAATATCAGCGAACTGTCTTTACTGTCTGAATACGGCTCGTAGAGATCTTTGCACTAAGAAGCCTTCGTGACAGTGGTGAGATCTATATCTACATACCGTATACACTTCGCAAGCTACTGTACAGTAGATGGTGGAGGGTACGTAGTAGGGGTGATTTGAAAACGAAAATACTTATGGTAGCAACGATTTTTGTTTGATCTCGAAACGCTAAATTTACTTCATCAACTTCGTTTCAACTACACTCGCTGCCCTGCCAATGTTTAACTTTTCCAGGTTATTCCATGGTGATGTAAAGAGTGAGGTGTCTAGTTTCCGAGTCTGTTTGTTTGCTTCGTCTTACTTATGTAACCCTCAACTTTTTAGTTAAGCAAGAGCTGATCAGCGAGACAAATTGACGTGCACAGGATCTACATTAAAAGCGTTACTAACCCTTTACACTCGTCTCGAGGATGAAATGAAATTACAATTAGCGCTATCCACTGATTCACATTCCATACACTACCAAAAAAAGAATATTACATCTGAAAAGACGACATCGATTTTGATCTGATGGCAATATATACCACCTGGGTGATAGTGGATGTACTGATTGTAGTTTCAGCGTTGTCCTCCAACATACAGTGTGGTGGCATAGCTAGCAGAGCACCATCTGTGTCTATCCTTTAGTAGGGAATGGTCACAGCCATAAGGCTCACTGTGGCGCAAATGCGTGAAGCAAGCAGACAACCGTGCCACAGAGAAGCACTCTTGCTTCCTACGGCCAAATGAGCGAGTTTGCAAGCGGTCAAATTTGGCCTGCCGAGTGGTGGGATGGCCCTATTGAAGAATTGCCACACAAGTTGTGGGTTATGCAACGACGCTGGTGTCAGTGGTTACATGAACAGTGGGCTTATGAGCCCAGACGTGTCAACACGAACTGCTTTTTAGCAGTGGGACTACGTTTAAGCACACCTCTACCCTATCTTCCACTCAAGCCAAAGCATTGCATTGAGGGGAACGGATCGACTGCTGCCATCACAGGATCACTTGGAAGATGGAATACCGTGCCATGGTCTTCAGCGATGCAAGCAGATTCTACTGCAGGCAAGTGATGGTCGTTTGCGCATACGACTTAGATCTGGTGAGCGCTGTCTTGTGGAGTGCTTTCGTTCAAGACACAATCGCCCCACCTCAGGCCTTACGGTCTAGTGTGCAATAAGCTACAACTCTCGTTCACCGTTAGTGTTTCTGTAGTGGACGCTAACCAGCGTTCGGTAAGTGCAGAATGCTGTCAGACACTTTCTTTTGCTATTCTTGGAACAGAAAGGTGATCTGTTGTTCCAACAGGATACCGCACGTACACGCACTGCCCGTGAAACTCGACGTGCTCTGCAAGACGTACAGCAACATCCCTGGCCAGCACGATCACCGGACTTGTCTCCAATCGAGCATGTGTGAGATATGACGGGACGAGAAGTGACTCGTGCGACTTGTCAACCAACAACTCTTATAGAACTACGTCAAAAGGTCGAGCATCTCATGACAGCATTCGACATCTGTACGATCGACTGGATGCCATCGTCAGCGCCTGCATTGCCGCCTGCAGGATTCGAACCTGCGACCGTAGCGGTCGCGCGGTTCCAGACTGTAGCGCCTTTAACCGCTTGGCCACCCCGGCCGGCAACTGATCTGTAAACGTAATCATTTTATCTACTCCATGTGCACTGTTGCAATAATAAATCTCGAGTGAATTAGAAACCTCAAAAGGCAGCATTAATTATTTTACGGCTGTGTATTTAACATAGCACTCTGTTTTAGCCATTATTCTTCGATAATTCTCGTATGAATGTTATGATAGCCTAGAAGTGTCGCTAGCATAAAACAACCGAGAAATAAAGTACAATTAAAATGTGCCGTGAGGTAATAATGAGCGTATGGCATTGGTGGCCGGGAGACCCCTCGCGGGTCGGTTCGGCCGCCACTCCACAACTTCTTTAACGCCACTACGGCGACTTGTGAGTGAATGAGGATGAAATGATGATGAAAAACTCACAACACCCAGACATCTCGAGGCAGAGAAAATCCTTGACCCGTCCGGGAATCGAACCCGGGACCCCGTGCGCGGGAAGCGAGAACGCTACCGCAAGACGAGCCGCGAACTTGCCGTGAGGTACTGCATGGGGATTCCGTCCCACGCTCTTGTATTGTAACCTCTTCTAGTTACTTAGGTTTCCCCCTATCTTAAGCTATCTGAAAATTGAAAAGCTCATTCATCAGGCGCTTTACGCTTTATTGACAAATCATCACCAGCAGTTGTATTCTAATCGTTATGAGTAGACGGTTCTTTTCATCCCTTTGGTTCTTATAGAATGGTTGACAGTTTTGATCAGGAATAACACATTCGAGAAATTTTGTTGCTCGTTTCACATTATCATCACGACTGCTTCTCTTTAATGATACCAGAAGCAGGAAAAAATACTCACACAGCAATCAATTGCTTGCTTAATTTTCTTCGCATCATTTGAGTCCTATTTTTCGGTCATTGCGAAAGGTTTCCTTACATGGTTGGATTTCCTGGTTTGAAACTGTGTGTTATTTACAGCTTTTGAAATTTCTTTCTGGATGTTCACGTTTTTTAATCAATGTTACATTGTCTTCACATGTGTTACTAAATGTTAGAGTGGTGAGAATGAAAGTATTTCTAGGTATTTCAGCATCTAGTCAATGCGGTGGCAGTCAGAGTCGCCGCGTCTTTGAAACGCGAACTTTCCCAGTGCTAGCCAGATCAAGCAAAACAACGGCTGAGCAAACGTAGTCAGCCTGGAGCTAGTCTAATGGAGAACTGGCGATATTGTAGAACATCTTTGACAGTTATATAACTGTCGATTTACTTCCTGGAGTGGTTCAGAATCATTCTGGGAAATTAACTCGATATTTTCTTGAGTGTCACTCAAGCGATGATACAGTGGTAGCAGACTTGTGTTTTTGAGTCCAGGCACTTCCCGCCTGAGGTTCGAATCCTCCCTCGGGCATGGGTGTGTGTGTTGTCCTTAGCATAGGTTAGATTAAATTAATTTAAGTAGTGTGTAAGTCTAGGGACCAAGGACCTAAGCAGTTTGGTCCCTTAGGAATTCACACACATTTGAACATTTTTTGAGTCCAGGAAGCTCGTTCCAATAGAAACAGCAGCTTACTTCGCCACATACGTTCTGAATTATCCACCTTAGCCGTCATTGGGATACCAAGGGACTTATACCTGCTACAGCTGTATGCTAGCTTACACGTAAACTGTTCGCCCTTCGTGTTTTCTGTTCCTATCTTGCTGGAGATAAAACTTTTACCTCTTCCATGAAAGAGCTTCTAAAAGGCAGATCAACAGTCAGAAAAGAAATCTGACGACAACGTCTCCCCCATACGTCTCGTAGTTACCTTGACTCTGTACGCTGAAGATCTAAAGGTGGAAAACTTGCAGAATTGTGCACTTGTTAATGCCTGCTTTTTCTGCTTCTGTTAATTTCATTTATCTAGTTGTGGCACCTACTGGTTCCTTAACTCGATTTCTTTATGTATCTACCCCTACTGCTACATTTGCATACTTTTATGTTAGTCCTTCATGTATGACTGTGAACTGAACGTCGAGACAGACCATTTCGTAGCTGAAGATGCATATTGCCGGCCACGGTGGCCGTGCGGTTCTAGGTGCTGCAGTCCGGAATCGCGGGGCTCCTACGGTCACAGGTTCAAATCCTGCCTCGGGCATGGATGTGTGTGATGTCCTTAGGTTAGTTAGGTTTAAGTAGTTCTAAGTTCTAGGGGACTGATGACCTAAGATGTTAAGTCCCATGGAGCTCAGAGCCATTTGTTTTATTAAAAATACTTTTTCCATGACGTTACCATGAGAAGCTGTAGTTCATTTGTATTAGTACAGTGCATACTAAATAGCGTTTTTTCGTTAGTTTGCCGCGCGGTATTAGCAGAGCGATCTAAGGACTGTGCGGCTGGTTCGAGTACTCCCTCGGGCATGGGTGTGTGTGTTTGTCCTTAGGATAACTTAGGTTAAGTAGTGTGTAAGCCTAGGGACTGATGACCTTAGCAGTTAAGTCCCATAAGATTTCACACACATTTTAACAGTTTTTTCGTTACTTTATTAACAAAACAGATAAAAGTATAAGGGAAATTAATTAGCAGTGATATAGTCTCACATGTTATCTAAAACGGTTTGACTATGTTCGGATGGGTTTTTGACTTCACACCTATAGACAATATGTTGGTATTCAATCAGTTATCAGATGTGGATCTGGTATATTATTAACTCTACTTTCAACTGACAACCTTTCAGCCATTCTCAACCTGTATCGCTTCCCAGATTTTTATAGCATTTTACACTGTGGAGTAAACGTGCAAGCGTCAAAGTCAACACTGTTTGTAAGATGAACGTCGGTCACGGATAAAACTTAACGCCTGTAAAAGTAAAAGAAAGTAAGCACCGAGTCAGCGAATCCACAGCGCTTACAAAGTATTTGGTTGATTAATTACGAATAGCACCTGTTGGAATGCCAGGCAGTGAAGGCCTAGAACAATATTAGTTTATTTATGGAGGATTTTGAGGAAAAAGCAATCAACTCTGTAATTTTAAAACGGACAGTGCTCTGCAGATATTTCTATGACACATTCATAGTTTTGCCCCATGACGAAGACAAATTTATCTAGTTTCTTGAACATCTGAACTCCATTCACGAAAATATTAAATTTACTATGGAACGGGAAATGAATGGTTGTCCACCGTTACTGGGTGTATTAGTTTGGTGAAAGGGAGATGAATTTTTAGGACACTGCTTTTAAAGTAAACCCACCTATACCAATTTATATTTGCAACCTTCTAGCTGTCGGCATCCTTCCCAAACTACAGGTGCAGTTAAAACTTTAATGCATAGGGCTAGTGTGGTGTCCGACACTGACAGCCTACAGACTGAACTGGTACACTTCGAAGAAATATTCCGTAAGGACAGACAAACAAAACTACAGATTAAGAGAGCTCAACAAGAGTAAACGCCAGACCAACCAAAAGAAGAGCAAGAAGAAAAGGACGTGAGGTCTACAGTTTTTCCATCGTATGTGAGAACTATTTTTTTTTTCAAAAACTGCAACAATAACGAAGAAGAATAAAGTTGGTGTGATCTTCCTTCCACCGGCTAAGACAAGCTCTTCTGGGATTTGTGAAGGTCAATCTGCATTTGCAAAAGGCGGTTATATACGAAATTCCTTGTGAGTATGGTAAACGATACATAGAACAAACAATACGCACTGTAAAAGAACGTTGCATTGATCACCAGAGGTACATTCGCCCACTACAACCCACCAAATCTGCAGTGACTGAACGTTATATGTGGAGTGTTCAAAAGGAAAGGTATGAAATAACGCTGTGGGTAAAACTGAAGTCTGTATTCAAAAGTAATCACCGTAGGCCTCAACACAACTACCCACCTGTTACATGAGCTGAAGGATTCCCTGTCCACAGAATTCCTGTGGCTGTCACCGGGGCCAACCCTCCACTGTGTCCGCCAGTTCGTCGTACCGAGTAGAAGCGCTTCCCTTTGAGATGTTTTTTAACTGACGAAACAAATGGAAGTCGCAGGGCGACATGTCAGGGCTGTAGGGCGAATGCTCAAGCTCCTCCCACTTGAACTCGGCCATTGCACTTTGTCTGACCTTCGAGACATCTGAATGCACGTTATCGTGGAGCAGAATCACTCCCTCCATGAGCAGCCCAGGTCATTTTCTCTTTGTGGATTGGCTTAAGCTACAGAGTGTTTCATAGTATGTGTCACTGTTAATGCATTTCCGTGTTTGAGGAATTCGATGAGCATCAGACTTGCAAAGTCGAAAACCGTGGTCACAATCACCTTTCCTGTTGAGCTTTGAATTTTTTATGGGGAAGTGACAACCTTTGCTTCCATTGTATACATGTCTCACTACGTTATCCAAAAGCAGCAAATGCAAAATTCTACTGGTCTGGTTGTTACGTCGTTTCGTACCTTTTCATTTGAACACTCCCTTTATTTCCACTGGCCGTTGCACGGATTATGAGAAAGTTGAGAAACTGGCCATAGCCCCATCCCACTAGAATTCCGTGGTCAAGGAAGCTGTGGAAATGCAACTAGTAGAAAACCTACTCGACCGAGAAGCGTGGTTACAGCTCGACAAATCATGAAAATCCCTCACTTCACGTCTGCGCTCTCAAAGGAAATATTACTCTAGGTCTTCACTGCCTAGCATTCCAACACATTCTATCCCTAATTGAACAACCAAATACTTCGTAAGCACTGTGGATTCGCTGAGTTCACGCTTGCTTTGTTTTACTCTTAAAGACGTAAAGTTTTATCTAAGACTGACGTTCTTGGTACTAACAGTATTACCTTCAAAGAATACCCATTTACTCCACAGTGTAGAATGCTTCAAGAAACCTGCGCGCGACACACCTTGAGAATGGCTTAAAGGTTGTTCGTCAAAATATCAATACAAGAATTAGTAATGTCCCGGATGCCCTCCCTAATAGTGATGGAATTTTCGATGCGCAGGAAAAACTTCAAAAAACATGTTGGCAGCGGTTCGTCTTCTTGTATGTAATGCTGTATAACACAGAGTAAAACAATGCGCTGGAGGATAACGATACGGCGTCGGGGTCTCGCGAATTCTGTCACCGACTGTACCTATTATCCTCATTGAAATTCTACGCCATTTTGCGTACTTCGTCAAAAATAGTGCACTCTGCATGTAAAATAATCCTGTACGAAAATTTTGCATTCTGGAGGTAACTATAGGCTATAGTTTAGCATCCCGTGTACCGATTATTAGCACAAAAAAAACAAACAATAATGCAGCCTTGATTAGCTGTGTAGTGTAATTTTAGGTCCTTTCTGGTACAAACAATTGTTCACATAGACACTGTCCAGTTACATTAATGTGACAACCGCCTGTGATCGACATCAACGTGCAGTAACCACTCACAGACGGCAGATAGCAGCACTAGCAGTGCAAGGTATAAAAGCGTGTCGGGGGATACGGAAAACAGTGCAGTCGTTGTCGTAATGCGGAAACGGAGCGATTTATCTGACGTCGAAAAAGGGATGTTCATTGTTCGGGTCAAGCTTAGAAGCATTTCCGGAACGACTGTGTCTGTAAACTGTTCGCGTGTCGTCGTGGGTAAAAAATACCATGCATGACGAAATGGCGCTATCCAAAACCAGCGCCGAGGCAACTGTGATGCAACAGGGGCCATAGATAACAGGTGTGAACGACGGCTACGGAGATTTCAATGACCATTCAGTGAATAATGTCGCGTATGGACCTCCAAGGCAGGCGCTTGGTTCATGCACCCATGCTGACTGCTGTTCACCGGCGATGAAAGCTGGAATTTGCATGCTATCACCCAAAGTGGACGTCCACTGACTGGCAACATGTAGCGTTTTCAGATAAATTATGTCCCGTCGAACTGAAAGCGAACACCCTGCAACAATTGTCGGAAGAGTCCATGCCAGGTGAGGGAGCGTTATGGTCCGGGGAATGTTTTCGCGCCACTGCATGTGTGATCTCGTCATTCTGCAAGGCTCAACGTATTAAGACAAGTATACATCTATGCTTGGGATCCCTGCATGCAGCTTGTCTTTCAACTCACAGTGAACGTGCGTGGTTCTAAGAACACCAGGATGAGTTTACCGTACTGCTCCGGTCACCAAACTCTCCGGATTAAATCCCAATCGAGAATCTATGGTGAAACCTTCCCGTCTCCTCTATACCTCTTTTGTCATTGATAACCTTCCCTTTTACAATAACCTATGTAACCTTTCCTTAGGATTTCTATCTCTTGCTTAATAATAACAAATGAAATCTTCCCTTTGAAATTTATTGTCTTTCTCAATCTTCGCATACAAATTTAATTGCTGCTTTTTAAAAGTGATTTACGGATTATTTCGACGAAACATAGAATGTGTCGTCGTCGTGTGGCCCTCAGTCGTTACCTGCAATAACCCAAAACTGTTCCTTACCTTTTTTACTGTTACTGGATCGCCATCTGACTGCTACATCGAACTGCGACATGAATGTACTCACTCTGTTTTACTATACTCTATCAGCTGCTGTTGTGCTGTCATAATATGTGGCTGTATTTATTACCAAAGCTGACATTCTTTAATAGAAAAGCTGACGTTATTCTTTAATTAATTTGACTGAAGTTCCGAAATTCATAGCAAACTTTTTCTTGACAACAATAAAATTTTGCAAAGATTTACGTTGATGGTTTTTGGGATGGATTATAATTAGAAATGCAATATTGCTGGCAAAAATTAATTATATTCTGAAAACGATTCTTCAATATTTTCTGTTGGTTATGAAATGATTTTACAAACATTCAAATGGGACTTACTTTTTATAATAATCTTACAACTAGCAATGCGCGAACATACCTTCAGTAGTCTTGAGTTTCTCAAAAAATTAATTTAATAATATTAGTTCCTCTTATGATAATAGTTAGGTGATGTCTTTGTACATCCGTTTATAATCTCTTGTAAATCATAGCTGGTGGCTGGCAGGCACACCGCTTCTCTCAACCTCTCGCTTCAGACCTGCTACCGACTCGCTTCACTTCTCGCTTACTACTGACTTCCTACGAACGCTAAAGTGCCGTTTCTCCTGCCAACAATGCTTTCTGATGCAGAGAGTCCCTGCTACCATTACAAAATGTATCTGTGCGCGGTCTTTCCCGCTCTTTTCTTAAAATGTATCCGTACGCGCTTTCTCCCGCCCTATTTAAAATTATATCAACAATACTTTGGTGCAGATATTCCCTGCTACCACAGTTATTTCCAACATGACAAATATTAATTATTCCTACTTAATCCTATTAATAAAATATAAACATCCTTCATAAATTGTGGTTTGACAATAGACAACAGAAATATACACGTCTTAGAATGGGACCTCCTCGATGAGTCTGTTCGGGTCTTGGATCCTCAACCGAGAAACCTAGCGTAGCTGGCCACGGCACTGAAGTCGGCATGACTCCACATCCTTGTCGGTACCTTGCAGAACCTCACTGACCCTCTTCCCGCACGTCTCCCAGCGGTCCTTGCTGCACGATATGGTTATTCAGGTTCTGACAGGTGGTCACTTTAATGTGACTGGATAAAAGGATGGTGGTGAATAATGGAGAGTTGCTTGGGAATGCTCGTTCGTTTCCGACCGCACCGGTGTAAACCAGATGAAGGGTCTGATGAAAAAATAATCTAAAACGACGAACATTAGTAAAATTATAGGTGGACAATGCTGGATAATCAGCTAGTGTGTAATAACGATTATAAAAGTGCATCGCCCGGTAGTGGTAGCCTGTACAGAAGAGCGAGTCGTCCTGCCCCTGCCAGCAACGAAGGCGACTCGGCTGGCGCGATGCAGTGAAGAGAGCGGCGTCCGGCAGAGTGGGAGCGAGATGCGATTAGCCAGTTAGCCGGTGAGCGGGCAGCTGCCGGCGGCCACGCTCCGTTGGTCAAACGCGGCGGCGCTACTGCCGCAACGCACGACAGACAGCAGGGAACAGCTCGACACGACACGACACTTTCCGTGTCAGCGCAGCAGCAGTGGCAGAAGCCGCGGAAATCTGCTTAGCCGTGCCTACTGAGCAGCTCCAGATAATTCGAGTTCTGCTCGATCGCAGAGCGATCTAGCGACTTGTGTTAGTACTGTAGCACTATAAGATCCAGCAACCGAAGGCAGTGTGTGTTACCTCTGGTGCAAGGGCAAATTTTGAGTTTCTCTCACAAGGGGAAGACCTGGGACACGGCCAACCGATTTGGCTCTTATGTGGCTGGTCGCTTGTGTACAACCTAAAATGAAAGACTAAGATTTTTTGGGTCAACACCCCTGCGATATTGAGAAAAACACCTCTACTTTTCAAGACGCGCAGCTGACTAAAAATTAACAAAATCGATAGATAGTTGAAAACTGAGCATTTTTTATCATCATATGTGTGGTCCACAAAGGGACAGTTTCCTAGAAATCGAGGAGAGAAACTTGCACGCCTGCTGCTTATGTGTCCATATAGTAAACGCTTTCCAAGAAAAGCGCCGCTGTCGCAGCGACCATGGCATCTGGTTGGCGCGGCTAGCGGGAAGGGGGGGGGGGGGGGGGGGGGTCAGGCAACCTGTGTTCGATTCTCAAATGCTTCCTGCAGATCATTTTACTTTTATTCTTTCCGTATCGAAATTGGTAGCAGTAGGAAGGTTGATACAGTAATGAGTACGGGAAATAACAAGGTAGGCAAATAAATTTCCTTAATGACTTAGATTGGAAAGGAATTGAAATTTGTAGCCTTGCCATATGAAAACTATTCCGGGTATTACTGCGGCGAATCCGTCACGGCAGACCACAGGCTGCAGATCGCGTGATGCTTGTTTACAGCGAGGTGCGGTACAGAACTTTATTTGGAGGTTTCAAAATTGCAATGTGCTTCTGGAAACCCAGCAGGAACTGCGCAACCGCGGGGATGCAATAACAATTCATAGCATAATAATTCATGAGCAACTGTCAGCACCGATTTTCAGGCGATTTTATCAAATGCGTGGTATGCGTCAAAATTAGTTCCTGATAAAGAAGTATCTTTGAATGTAAACGACCACCAACTTCCGCTAAACCTTCGAAAGGAACGATATAGTTCCGTAAGATTACATGTTACTGCTGCCACGTGAATACGGGTATTTTCTTGGGACGTTTACATAAGAAGTACCATCTACGATCGAGGGAAAGTGACGAATGTATCAGGATTAGTGAAAGAGACATTGTAATGCAACCAACATTAAACTTTTAATTCCTTATTAATTCAAACTACTTGACAAATTTAGTTGCATCCCTTGTTATTACTCCTTATTCATTACCTTATTAGCCCCCCTACTTCTACCATTTCGATACAGAAAAGAAACAGGAATTACAAAAGTGCAGAATCCATTTTGGAATCGAATACGGAGTCCCCTCTCCCGAGCCAGATGCCTTGGACGCTACACCAGCGTTTACCTTATGGGTACCCAAAATATCTTACCGTCTTTCATTTTAGGAAGTACTCAAGCTCAACGCCAAATGAGAGCCGAATCGTTCCCCGTGTGTCAGGTTCTCCCCTTGTCATTGTCCAGTTATCTGTATTCGTTTATGAATGTGTATCTGTGTTACTAGAAATAAAAAATAATTCCGTACGCTTCAATTCTGCGTACGTTATTTTATGTGATGTGCGGCCTTTACGCACAGTATTATCTGCAAGGCTTGTCTTAGCGGTTTTAATGTACTATCGATTTTGATCATTGAAATAACTGAAGCTCGATATGTAGTATCTCTTGCGATCTAGGATGGAAGTCAAATGTAACAATACCAACTAACAAGTAAAGAGTCTCGATCATTCACTCGTCTCTTCAAGTGGCTCCTGTTAATATTAACAGCATGACTGGTCTTGCTTTTGTAATTTATTTTCGCGATCGCAATTGGGCAGTTTAATATGATTCATTTCATTTCATATGTCTTTCAATTATTCGATACTTTCTTTGCTGTTTTGTCTTAATGTTATATTCAAGCTGATTAAAGCTGTTAATGTTGTTGCCCATAATTGTGATACATGAACATGGAAACAACGTTCATTTGCAGCCCATTTGGTAAATCATTACAGTCTCTTACAAATAAATAAAATATTGTGTTTGTTTCAGAGTTAAGTAACATTTTTTTAAAATTACAAAGTTGTTTCCTTTGAGTATATTCTTTATATAAAAGACAGCATAAATGTTTATCTGTATCCATACATATCGCTTCTGTATGACACTTCTTATTGCAAATTTGTTCCTATAGAGCAAGAATTTGTACAACGTAGGAATTACTGCTCTTTCTTCCAGTGTTTCACGAAACTGTTTTAAGCGGAGATATAACTTCTTGTTGTGGCTAGTTCGTAGTTTCACGAGTCAAATGCTCTCCCGGACTGCTCGAGTCAAATGTTACGCGATTGTTCGAGCAGTGCTCTATACGGTATGAATTCCTGAGGTGTATAAGGAAATCTCGAGCCACGAGTACCATTTGCCCAGCCGAAATTGAAAAGTAGCGACACATGTTAAGCTAATCACGAAAAAGTTTTGGCATCTCACCTCATGACTGTCGTAACTGTCATGGAGTCGCGTGAATCAAGTTGGTCTATGGTTGTTATTTTGTCCAGCATTTACCTAGCCTCGGACATGTGGCAACGGCAAATGTTGTTATCGATACTATTAAATAGAGCTCCAGTTGCAGTAAAACGTACCAATCGTCACAATCGGGTTCGGCTGCTAGACCTTTTTCCAGAGATCAGCAATTAGTTACTAGAACTGGAGTCATGTGCGTCCCGAGCACTCAAGCACTTAGAACGTGACTCCTGTTCTGATCACTTGAGAACGTCGTAGAGGCAGAATCCAGCCAGACAATAAAAACATTTTTGTGCAACCAGACTGCCACTTAATGAATAATGTATATAGATATTTAGCGTTCAGATGTAATCCATTCACCCTCTCTCAAACATGTACGCTGCGTTGTAATATTACGACACATTCCTCAGACAGGTCGCCACCAGTAGCCGATTTGACGACAGAGTACAATGCTGTAGCAGCCACAAGTGTTTCGGAGCACCCCGTTCAGAGCACATTGTTCACCAAGGGACTCCACAACAGGTGACTTATATATTTTGCCATGGTAGCACAGCGACATCGTCAATTACGATTTCAGTGGGCAAGGGATCATCGAGACTGGATCATGTATCAATGGAAACGTGTCAGATAAATGACGTTTCTTGTTATATCAGAGCGATGGTCGTGTCCGAGTACGCCGCTATCCAGGCGAACAGCTGCTCGAAAGTGCAAGGAGACAGGGACAGTATTACACTATGGGAGACACTCAACTGGGCTTCCATATACCAGTCGATAGCATCATGACAGCTTTAGACTGCGTGAACGTTGTTGTAGACCAATTGCTTACCTTCATGCTTTCCTCGCCATTGATAGCATATTCCATGTCGTAAGCCCAGAATCTTGCTATATTTAGCGCGTTCGCTGTGGTCACCAGCGCGGGCCGCTAACGCTCTAGGCGGGAGCTTGTAAGAGCACGTGAGCTGGGAGCTGAAA
This sequence comes from Schistocerca serialis cubense, assembly GCF_023864345.2. Taxonomy (NCBI): domain Eukaryota; kingdom Metazoa; phylum Arthropoda; class Insecta; order Orthoptera; family Acrididae; genus Schistocerca; species Schistocerca serialis. Next base: position 218,899,696 of record NC_064639.1, on the reverse strand, counting down.
TCATACCCTTGCGAAATCTGTAAGTTCATGTTGTGGACGTACGTAATATTGACAGCGAATATAACGTCTGCGCAAGAGGTGGTGCTGGATATAGAAATACAAGTACGCATTAGCTGCATGCCGATCATGTGATAAATTCTGCATGCTGTCTGACGCTTATAAGCGTCATATGCATTTATTGCAAACAATTCTAACAACGACTCTGATTTATTGATTTTCTTACAAACTGGAAAGAAAATGCAATTCAAACAAGCGATAAATCCCCTCCACTGAGAAAGAATTAGAGTCTGGAAACACCAAAAGACTTATCAAACGGAGAAAAAGAAACAGGACTCACCTGCGATGTGGTGCTATGGAAACTCAATCCCATATAACAAATAAGTTTGCAAATTACAAATAAGTCCACATACTGTACAGAAACCTCATGTTCTGAGCAATCAGTGTAACAACATTTTACTTGGCTATCAAATTAAACAAATACAATCACATTACAAATCAAATACGAACAGATCTTCCTCTGAAGATACGACATCCGATTACATTACGGATGTGTAATTGTGCAGCAGTTCAAACAGAATCCGAATTTGTTTGGACACGTTATGGAGACGTATGGTGTATCCGTACGCTTGCCCCGTTCCGCAAACGTTGTACATCGCTTCCTCATAACTTGCTTCTTCCTTTCTGCTGGGTCCCGCTTTTGCACAACGTGTGTGTGTGTCTTTACGATATTTGTTACAACTTTTGTAACGTCCATTGGTGGAAGTACTTCCTTTGTTGTTTGTACTCTATAGTCGTACAACGTCATTTTAAGCCCTCAGTATTTATTATATAGGTAACGTGAATTGAACATTAGCATGTCAAATACACGGAAGAATAGTTTCTTTGGCCAGCGGATAGTCTTTAGTTCACATAAACAATACAACATCTGGTCCTGCCTATCGGTCCCAGACATATTATATTTGATAACTGGCAGTGGTTTCGAGATTATTTGCTGGCGTGCATTCGGCGTTAGAAAATTCTGTGATAATATAGGAGACTTCTCGTCTATCCTTCCATTTGCTGATCATTACGCCGTCCTTATATCGTACAATAGTGTCTCCTTTCCCCAGTTTTGGGCGTACCACGTCTGTAGGGATATTTCTCCTATTTACCCTTAGTGTCCCGGTGCAATGTGCTTTTGCAATCAACAGGGTTTTAGCTAAAGCAAAGCTGTTGTAAAAATTGTCCATGTACATGTGATGGCCAACACGCAGCTTCTCTTCCAACAAATGTAATACTATCTTTTTAGCATGCGCTTTTCCCACCCATATCACAACGCATCCCCGTGTACATATCGCATTTATTTATGCAACCGTCTCCATTATTTAGCGCGTACAATTTGATGCCATATTTATTCCTTTTGTTCTTTATATATTGTCTAAATGACAATCATCCCCTCCAAAGAATCATTCATTCATCTAAAGATAGATCCTTACCTGGATAATCCACCTGACACATTCTGTTGTTAAAATAATTCAATATAGGACTACCTTATATTGTCCATCATCTGGTTTCGGGTCTCCTGACACTGGATTTTTCGCAAAATGCAGTGAGCGTAAGATGAGAAAATATCTGTCTCTGCCCATACTCATCGCTATTCCTCTATTTTCGAACAGCGGGTCTTTTTCCTGTTGTCTTGTAATCGGACATATTTGACATTACCCATAAGTAATGAAATACTCAGGAAGACTAGTATTTCTCCTATAGTTACAAGTTTCCAATCCTAGAGCCGTCTTTCGTATTTTCGCTCGCAAATATATTGTGTGCGTTACCGTTCGTTTCATCAACTACGAGGTGCAGTATGTCATCTGTAACCAGTAGCTAAAGAAACCCATTGTCGTATTGCCAGCAGGATTTATCTGCAAACATTCTGCTTTTGTAAACGGATGATACTGCATCCCACGTGGTTCTTCATGTCAAGTCGCACCTGGTTTGCTTGCTTCTGCGACCGCGGTTTCTTTATCGTCGGCGATTTCCTCAGCATCGTCGTCCGTATCGTCCGATTACGAACTGTCGCGAAACATATTCCGACAGTTCTGCTTCCACACTGTCATCACTATGGTATGTTTCTGCAGTCTTCAAATTCCAGCCACTCTCCTCTGGTTCGTCCCCTCTGAACTCGACATCACTAACTTCTAACACACTCAGTAACTCATGGTCAGTATATTATTCACTCTTACTACTCTTTTTAGGGTTAGAAGGCCCCTGTGTCAGTTGATTCGTCGCCATTGCAAAAACAATGCACAACACAGACGACTAAAGACGAAAACCTCTCCTGTTATGTAGTCTGACGGATGTCAACAACAATCTGTGACTGTTTGCTGACGACCCTGTAGTAAGCGTGAAGGTATAATCGTTGAATGATTGTACAAGCAAACAGGATAACTTGCACAAAATTTGTAGTTGCTGTGATGAACGGGAGATTGCTCCAAATGTAGATATATGCATGTTTATGCAGATGAGTAGGAAAAACAATCCTCAATGTTCGAATGAGCGTTAGTAGGGCGCTGCTTGACATAACCATGTCAATTAAATATTTATGCATAACGTCGGCAAGCGGTTTGAAACTTAACGAGCTCGTGAGGTCAGTAGTAGACCGCATATAGAATACTGGAGAGACCCATTCTTGAGCAGTGCTCGAGTGTTTGGGATCCGCACCAAATCTAATTAAAGGAAGACATGGAAGCAATTCAGAGGTGTACTGCAAGATTTGTTAGCGGTAGCCGGCCGCGGTGGCCGGCCGCGGTGGCCGTGCGGTTCTAGGCGCTTCAGTCCGGAACCGCGGGACTGCTACGGTCGCAGGTTCGAATCCTGCCTCGGGCATGGATGTGTGTGATGTCCTTAGGTTAGTTAGGTTTAAGTAGTTCTAAGTTCTAGGGGACTGATGATCTAAGATTTTAAGTCCCATAGTGCTCAGAGCCATTTGTCAGCGGTAGGTTCGATCAACACGCGAGTATTGTGCGGATGCGTCTGAACTCTAATGGGAATCCCTGGACCCTGGAGGGAAGACGACGTTCTTTCCGCAAAAAATTATTGACTAAATTTAGAGAACTGGCGTTTGCGGCTGACTGCAGTACAATTTTTCTATAAATTTCACGTAAGTACTACGAACATAACATAAGAGAAATTAGGGGTTGTACGGACGTGTATAGATGTAATTTTTCCCTTGCTCCATTTGTGAGTGGAACTGGAAAGGGAATGACTAGTAGCGGTGTAAGGAATCCTCCGCTATGCACCATGTGGTGGCTTGCAGACTATGTATGTAGATGTAATATGGTACTGAAGCTCTCTCAGTTTTGCGAGGGATTTTTCCCTATTGTGCTGGTATTTGGAACAAGCGAAGGTTAAATTATCATTATTTTCAGGTTGAAATTGTTGCAGTCAAAAGCGTCTCAATTTGTTAGTTGCATACGATAGAACTGAGGAGGGAATCTGCCATTATTGACTCTAGTCCGAGGAATTCGCAATGATAGCTTCGCGTTTTACTGACATGTCATGAAACACAGTAAGCCAGATATGTGGGGTTGAACCCAAGCATATCACACGGTCCAGTCACATTATCGTGACCACCAGCTATGTTCGACGTCCGACATCCACATACAACAACCACTCACAGGTGCACGTGGCAGCACTAGCAGTGGAGGGCATATAAAGAGTATCTGGGGGAGGGAGGGGGGACACTCCAGTCGTCGTCCTAATGGAAACGGAGCGATTTATCTGTCATCCAAAAGAAGATGGCCATTGGCTTGGGGCCAAGGGTGGAAGCATTTCCGAAGCGTTTACGTTTGTAGATTGTTCGCCCCTGTGGTTTCAGTATATACCGTGTAAGAGAAAATGGCACTACTTAGAACCGGTGTTGAGGCAACTGTGGTACACCACAGGCCATAGATGACATCGGTGAACGACGGCTGCGGTGATGGTCCTGGCGTCTGCATGGGTCCAGATTCCCGTCCGTACCTTTCCGAACATTACTGACTCTCTTCCTGCACGTCCGCGCTAAAAGTGGTGATTATTCAAACTTTTCAGAGATGTTCACACTAATGTGATTGGACGGTTTATTTTCCTTTATTTATGTTTCATGTTGCCGTTCTGGTAGCCGTAATTTTCCCCGTGGGCATGCAGCTTTACTGTATGATTAAATGGTGATGGCGTCCTCTTGGGTAAAATATTCTGGAGGTAAAATAGTCCCCCATTCGGATTTCCGGGCGGGGACTACTCAAGAGGACGTCGTTATCAGGAGAAAGAAAACTGGCGTTCTACGGATCGGAGCGTGGAATGTCAGATCCCTTAATCGGGCAGGTAGGTTAGAAAATTTAAAAAGGGAAATGGATAGGTTAAAGTTAGATATGAAATGGGAGACATGAACAGTTTGACGGAGCACTGAAAGACCTGAGTCGAAACAAGGCCCCCGGAGTAGACAACATTCCATTAGAACTACTGACAGCCTTGGGAGAGCCAGTCTTGACAAAACTCTACCGTCTGGTGAACAAGATGTATGAGACAGGCGAAATACCCTCAGACTTCAAGAAGAATATAATAATACCAAGTGTCCGGAACCGCGCAACTGCTACGGTCGCAGGTTTGAATCCTGCCTCGGGCATGGATGTGTGTGATGTCCTTAGGTTAGTTAGGTTTAAGTAGTTCTAAGTTCTAGGGGACTGATGACCACAGATGTTAAGTCCCATAGTGCTCAGAGCCAATAAATCCAATCCTAAAGAAAGCAGGTGTTGACAGATGTGAAAATTACCGAACTATCAGTTTAATAAGTCACAGCTGCAAAATACTAACGCGAATTCTTTACAGGCGAATGGAAAAACTGGTAGAAGCCGACCTCGGGGAAGATCAGTTTGGATTCCGCAGAAATGTTGGAACACGTGAGGCAATACTGACCCTACGGCTTATCTTAGAAGAAAGATTAAGGAAAGGCAATCCTACGTTTCTAGCATTTGTAGACTTAGAGAAAGCTTTTGACAATGTTGACTGGAATACTCTCTTTCAAATTCTGAAGGTGGCAGGGGTAAAATACAGCGAGTGAAAGGCTATTTACAATTTGTACAGAAACCAGATGGCAGTTATAAGAGTCGATGGGTATGAAAGGGAAACAGTGGTTGGGAAGGGAGTGAGACAGGGTTGTAGCCTATCCCCGATGTTATTCAATCTATATATTGAGCAAGCAATAAAGGAAACAAAAGAAACGTTCGGAGTAGGTATTAAAGTCCATGGAGAAGAAATAAAAACTTTGAGGTTCGCTGATGACATTGTAATTCTGTCAGAGACAGCAAGGGACTTGGAAGAGCAGTTGAACGGAATGGACAGTGTCTTGGAAGGAGGATATAAGATGAACATCAACAAAAGCAAAACGAGGATAATGGAATGTAGTCGAATTAAGTCGGGTGATGCTGCGGAAATGAAATTAGGAAATGAGACACTTAAAGTAGTAAACGAGTTTTGCTATTTGGGGAGCAAAATAACTGATGATGGTCGAAGTAGGGAGGGTATAAAATGTAGACTGGCAATGGCAAGGAAAGCGTTTCTGAAGAAGATAAATTTGTTAACATCGAGTATTGATTTAAGTATCAGGAAGTCGTTTCTGAAAGTATTTGTATGAAGTGCAGCCATGTATGCAAGTGAAACATGGACGATAAATAGTTTGGACAAGAAGAGAATAGAAGCTTTCGAAATGTGGTGCTACAGAAGAATGCTGAAGATTAGATTGGTAGATCACATAACTAATGAGGGGGTATTGAATAGGATTGGGGAGAAGAGGAGTTTGTGGCACAACTTGACTAGAAGAAGGGATCGGTTGGTAGGACGTATTCTGAGGCATTAAGCGATCACCAGTTTAGTATTGGAGGGCAGCGTGTATGGAAAAATCGCAGAGGGAGACCAAGAGATGAATACGCTAAGCAGATTCGGAAGGATGTAGGTTGCCGTAGGTACTGGGAGATGAAGAAGCTTGCACAGGATAGAGTAGCATGGAGAGCTGCATCAAACCAGTCTCAGGACTGAAGACCACAACAACAACATGTTTCATGTTTACCGTTCCTCTTGGCACTGGGACCTGAGTTAGATTTTTACTTTAGGTAAGAAGGGGGTGAATGGTAGCTGGATATCAACTATAATCGTAAGATAGTTTTTGCGCAGTTCTCGATTAAGTGCATCTAAAATTACAATCCACTTGCTGAGATGTAAGCAGCATGAGAATGGTAAACAAGTAAGTGAATCAGCTGTCAGGAGCATTGTAAGAGAAGAATACAGGGCGATGGATTGGTGGCAATAAAAAACATAAGTGAACAAAGGGAACCGAGGCAAATGGCTTCGGATTGCAAGGAACTACTTCAACAAAGGGTAAGAGTGGTAGACTGTTATTGGTTATCTTTTTCTTTGGCATTTGAAAGCATAGTCACTCTCGTAGTTAACTCCACTAAAAATTAAATTCACTAAATATTTTATATGGTTCAAATGGCTCTGAACACTATGGGACTCAACTGCTGAGGTCATTAGTCCCCTAGAACTTAGAACTAGTTAAACCTAACTGACCTAAGGACATCACAAACATCCATGCCCGAGTCAGGATTCGAACCTGCGACCGTAGCGGTCTTGCGGTTCCAGACTGCAGTGCCTTTAACCGCACCGCCACTTCGGCCGGCTAAATATTTTATATACATAATTAAGTTGAGAGAAGTAGTACTGTCATTTTGGCAGTAAATTGTAAATGTTCTCCCCGTTACGGCTTCGTTTACGTCAGAAATGATGCCTTATTTCCGAACGCATTTGGAACACTATCCCGGAATCAGCTGATTTGTTGAGCACAGTTTACTGTAACCTTCAGCAGGAAACGTTTGACTAATTTCGCGATTCGCTACAGAAGTCTGATTGATATCGATCCGACACTAACTTCACTTGCCAGAGAACATACATCAGACAGCATTCATGTCACAAGCCAGCAGTACAGCACGAGTGTCTTCAAGGAGCCCCAAGACGACAGTATCGGCACTGAAAGCGGGCGCCCATTTTGGAGATAGCGAGTTGCTACTGACGACCGCAGGAGGCCTGTACAGTACTTGGTGGAAGTGAAGCAGAGCAGAGAGTGCTGGTGTTGGCAGCAGTATGCGGGTGGCGGTCTTTCTGGAACAGGCAGCGAGACCACAGGCCCCACACGACCAGTTACCAGCAACGTTTCATTTACTACCTCGTCACCAGCCTGTGAGACCTGATAGCATCATCACAGTAGTCTGAGCATTCACGCTGCTGTAGAATTATTTACATTTACCAAACACTGCCTTTGAATCCGATCCAAAGTTTATGTCATATAGGACATTCACTATTTAGTAGCGGCCAAGTGCGGCATTGGCCGTGTATTCATTTTGCCAGTTTTCTATTAGTGTCGAAAAAAAAGTTTTTGTAGTGAAGTATCGAAAACATTTCATTTCTGTGTATTCGTGAAACACCTTTGAAATTATGAGACAGTCGTCCAAACAAATATGCATAATGAACAATGTGTAAGTACAGTATCCAAATTAAGACACATGATCCCCTACGCTGGGCGCAGCTGCTACGCGTGTCTGCAACACGATTTTGTAAACGTCCCTGTGGCAAAGCCTCTTCATACCTCTGTAGACGGCTACTGTTACCACCTACAGCCGTTTGCACTTCGCAGTTGAAAGATCTCAAAATCGCTGCCATGTGTTTATGATTACCTTAATTTGACTCGACTGTACGAGTGTCTTAGTAGTAATGAATAAATATACTAAAACTTCAGGCATGATGCGAAAATTTACAAGCATCTCAGTGCTTATGACGTCATATTTTTTGAACTACATGTTGTACAATGATGTGTCTGTGCAGGTACATTCAGTAGCATATGTGGATACCGTCTGCGAAAAAAATTGCGAATAGACTTAGTAATAATGGAGTAATAAATTTAAACGTGATGAATGATGCAGCAGTTTTCCACCTATCTCATCGTTTACTACGTCATATCTCGTGAACTACACTGAGAAGTCAAAGAAACTGGTACACCAGCCTTATATCGTGTAGGGCCCCGGCGAGCTCGCAGAAGTGCCGCAGCACGACGTGACATGGGGACTAATGTCTGAAAAGTGCTGGAGGGAACTGACACCATTAATGCTGCAGGGCTGTCCATAAATTCGTAAGAGTACGAGAGGGTGGGGATCTCTTCTGAACAGCACATTGCAAGGCATCCCGGATATCCTCAATAACTTTCATGTCGAGGGAGTTTGATGGCCAGCGGAACTGTTCCTGGAGCCACTCTGTAGCAATTGTGGACATGTGGGGTGGTGCATTGTCATGCTGGAATTGCCCAAGTCCGTCGGAATGCACAATGGACATGAATGGATGCAGGCGATCAGACAGGATGCTTACGTACGTGTCACCTGTCAGAGTCGTATCTAGACGTATCAGGGTTCCTGTATCACTCCAACTGCACACGCCCCACACCATTACAGAGCCTCCCCTGCTGACATGCAGGATTCATGGATTCAGGAGGTTGTCTCCATCCCCGTACACGTCCATCAGCCCGACAAAATTTGAAACGAAACTCGTCCGACCAGGTAACATGCTTCCAGTCATCAACAGTCCAATTTCGGTGTTTTCGGGCCCAGGCGAGGCGAAAAGCTTTGTGTCGTGCAATAATCAAGGGTGCACGAGTGGGCCTACGGCTCCGAAAGCCCATACCGAAGATGTTTCGTTGAATGGTTCGCACGCTCACACTTGTTGATGGCCCAGCATTGAAATCTCCAGCAATTTGCGGAAGGGTTGCGCTTATGTCACGTTGTATGATTCTCTTCAGTCTTCGTTGGTTACGTTCTTGCAGCGTCTTTTAGCCAACCACAGCGATGTCGGGGATTTGATAGTCACGGTACATTTGTGAAATGGACGTACGGGAAATTCCCGACTTCATCGCTACCTCAGATGCCGGGTCCCAGCCGGCCACCGTGACCGAGCGGTTCTAGGCGCTTCAGTCTAGAACCGTGCGACCGCTACGGTCGCAGGTTCGAATCCTGCCTTCGGGCATGGATGCGTGTGATGTCCTTAGGTTAGTTAGGTTTAAGTACTTCTAAGTTCTAGGGGACTGATGACCTCAGTGCTCAGAGCCATTTGCACCATTTTTTTTCTGGGTCCCGTCGCTCGTGCGCCGACTATATACACCACGTTCAGACTCAATCTTGATAACTTGCCATTATAGCAGCAGTAACCGATCTAACAACGGCGCGATACACTTTCTTATATGGGCGTTGCTGACCGCAGCGCCATATTCTACCTGTTTTCATATTTCTGTATTTAAATACGCATGCCTATACCGTTTTTCTGGTGCTTAAGTGTATATACTAAACAATAAATATTATAAAATGTATTTTCCTTAAAGTAATAAGACAGTCCAACAATCTTTAGAAAGATAAAAAAAAGCTGGTTAGAAGCACCTTTCCGTCACCATTCTACAAAATGACACGCCATTGGGAACTACGGCAAGACATAATTCTGTTTTTGTTTTTCAACTGCTGATATGTTTTTATCTCACATTTAATTATAACAAATCGTAACAACAACGACGCGTTTCCGAGAGATCCTAATGTTTGAAGCAGCATATATTTATAGGACATACTGTACGTCGTAATTTGAAACGCATCAAATATGAGATTCAACAGAGTGGCGTAAATGAATATGGTTCTCCCACATCTCAGAATCGATACGATCTCGAAAGTCGATTGATATTGTCGACGGTCGAAACCTGACATGGACACGAAACAGTGACGTCACGGAGATGTGTTGCAGAGGTGACTGTTGCTGCTCCCCTAGAGTAGAGTGGAAGAGGACAGGAGGCCAGTGGCAAAGAGTAGTTGGTGGCCGTGACGCTAGGCGAGGCGAGCAGAACCGAGAGGTGCAGCAGAGTATTGAACGACGGGACACGGCGGCCGGCGTACGCCGCGGGCCGTGCCGGCTGGCGGGATATTAGCGCGCTCGCCTCGCGCTGCCACGCGGTCGATGCGCGTATTGTGTTGTGCCCGGAGGAGGGGGGGCGGGGCTGCAGAAAGCCGCGCTCCGGTTCCAGCTCTCCAGCTGCGGGCTGATAACGAGCCGGCGCCGGCAGCGGCAACGGCCCGCCTGCGGTTCCGCAGCCCAGCGACCTGCTACCACCTGCACCCTACACCCTGCGCTGCCGCATTTACAACACCACAAAGGCGGCGTGCAACAGACTTCAAACTGACACGCACTGCACTGACGGAAAAAACTGCAACACCAAAAAATAATGAATGTAAAGTAATGAAATTGTCTGGACTACATTTGTCCAAGTAAGAAGTGATTACACTACTGGCCATTAAAATTGCTACACCAAGAAAAAATGCAGATGATAAACGGGTATCCATTGGACAAATATATTATACTAGAACTAACATGTGATTACATTTTCCCGGAATTTGGGTGCATAGATCCTGAGAAATCAGTACCCAGAACAACCACCTCTGGCCGTAATAACGGCCTTGATACACCTGGGCATTGAATCAAACAGATCTTGGATGGCGTGTATAGGTACAGCTGCCCATGCAGCTTTAACACGATACCATAGTTCATCAAGAGTACTGGCGTGTTGTGGCGAGCCAGTTGCTCGGCCACCATTGACCAGACTTTTCAATTGGTGAGAGATCTGGAGAATGTGCTGGCCAGGGCAGCAGTCGAACATTTTCTGTATCCAGAAAGGCCCGTACAGGACCTGCAACATGCGGTCGTGCATTATCCTGCTGAAATCTAGGGTTTCGCAGGGATCAAATGAAGGGTGGAGCCACCGGTCGTAACACATCTGAAATGTAACGTCCGCTGTTCAAAGTGCCGTCAATGCGAACAAGAGGTGACCGAGACGTGTAACCAATGGCACCCCATACCATCACGCCGGGTGATACGCCAGTATGGCGACGACGAATACACGCTTCCAATGTGCGTTCACCGCGATGTCGCCAAACACGGATGCGACCATCAGATGCTGTAAACAGAACCTGGATTCATCCGAAAAAATGACGTTTTGCCATTCGTGCACCCAGGTTCGTCGATGAGTACACCATCGCAGGCGCTCCTGTCCGTGATGCAGCGTCAAGGGTAACCGCAGCCACGGTCTCCGGGCTGATAGTCCATGCTGCTGCAAACGTCGTCGAACTGTTGGTGCAGATGGTTGTTGTCTTGCAAACGTCCCCATCTATTGACTCAGGGATCGAGACGTGGCTGCACGATCCGTTATAGCCATGCGGATAAGATGCCTATCATCTCGACTGCTAGTGATACGAGGCCGTTGGGATCCAGCACAGCGTTCCGTATTACCCTCCTGAACCCACCGATTCCATATTCTGCTAACAGTTATTGGATATCGACCAACGCGAGCAGCAATGTCGCGATACGATAAACCGCAATCGCGATAGGCTACAATCCGACCTTTATCAAAATCGGAAACGAGATGGTACGCATTTCTCCTCCCTACACGAGGCATCACAACAACGTTTCACCAGGCAACGCCGGTCAACTGCTGTTTGTGTATGAGAAATCGGTTGGAAACTTCCCTGATGGCAGCACGTGGTAGGTATCGCCACCGGCTCCAACCTTATGTGAATGCTCTCTAAAGCTAATCATTTGCGTATCACAGCAACTTCTTCCTGTCGGTTAAATTTCGCGTCTGTAGAACGTCTTCTTCGTGGCGTAGCAATTTTAGTATTGCAAGATCACAGGTTAATGTACATATTTAAAATGCTGGTACACTAGTAACCTGTGTAGCAGACATAATGTTGAATGCAAGCATGCAAAAGTGCATGTATTGTGTTGTACAGTAGCCGGACGTCAGTTTCTGGGATGGAGTTCCATGCCTGTTGCACTTGGTCGGTATGCGAAGAGACGGTTAATGCTATTTGTGGATGACGCTGGAGTTATCGTCCGATGATGCCCCATCTGTGCTCTACTGAAGACACATCTGGTAATCGCGCAGACCAAGGCAACATGTCGACATTCTGTAGAGCCTGTTGGGCTACAACATCGGTATGTGAGCGAGTGTTATCCTGGTGCAAAACACCCCCTGAAATACTGTTCATGAATGACAGCACAAATTTGTAGTCAGGGTGCGTGGGACAAACGCTATCATCACCGCACCCCAGACCATAACTCCAGGTGCAGGTCCAGTGTGTCTAGGCCACAGCCATGTTAATTGCAGGCACGTCAACTAAGCAACTCACAACCATCGCTGGCATCGATGCAGAACCAGCTTTCTTCCGCAACCACAACAGACTTCCACCCTACCCTCCAATGAGCTCTCGCTTCTGAACACTGAAGTCGCAAACGGTAGTGGTTTGGGGTCAGCGGAATGAACGCTACGGGGCATCTGACTCGGAGCTATCTTCGATGTAACAGATTTGTAACACTTCGCTGTGTCACTGTGATGCTCAGACTGCTGCTGCAGATACAGTGCGATGCACCAGAGCCATACTCCGAAGACGATGGTGTTTCCTAACGGTACTGCCACACGGTCGTCCGGAGCCCGATCTCCTTGTGAGCCTACATTCTCGTCAAACCGCTTCCAGCAATCATGTACAGTGGCTTCATTCCTGCCAAGTCTTTCTGTAATATCGTTTCAAGAACATCCAGCAACTCTAGCCCTGTTACACGACCGCAATGAGACCCGGTGAGGTGTTGATAAAGGCCGGCCGGAGTGACCGAGCGGTTCTAGGCGCTACAGTCTGGAACCGCGCGACCGCTACGGTCGCAAGTTCGAATCCTCCCTCGGGCATGGATGTGTGTGATGTCCTTAGGTTAATTAGGTTTAAGTAGTTCTAACTTCTAGGGGACTGATAACCTCAGATCCATAGAGCTCAGAGCCATTTGAATTATTTGTTGATAATGGAGTCTTTGCCGACTTAAAGGCACTCTTCACTAAAATCAACTCACCACGTCCAATATCAAAGCGAACTAACGCTACGACCGTTACAGCGAGTATTTAAAGCAAACCTGATTTGTATCCTCACAGTGGTGCTACTAGCGCCAATCTTATGCGATTACCGAGAAATTTGAATGGATATCATCTTTCAGATGCAGAAATACGCCTACCAGCTTTCGTTTATGTCGCACAACTCCACCTTCGTGTTGCGATTATTTTCCGTCAGTGTGTATGCTTGGACATCTAAGAGATGAGTATTTCTGCGGGACCGTACAAAGCAGGAAAGAGTGAGCATTCTGAATATAGTGTGGTTCAAGTAGAGCGTCACGTATTCCTACAGAATGCAGTGTTGCTAAAAAATAGAAGAAAGCGCGTGTAAAAATGCGATTTTTCAGCGAGTCGTATCTAGCCTTCTATTGATGACAGAGACAAGGGGTAAATTGTTTTGGACAGCCCTTGGCCTAGCGATCATTTTTATAACTACCGAAAAAACGGGCTTAATTGAGTCATCAGTCTTCTGACTGGTGTGATGCGGCCTGCCACGAGTTTCTCTACTGTGCCAACGTATCCATCTCAGAGTCAATTATTTGAATCATGTACCCTAATCTCTGTCTTTCTCTACAGTTTTTACCCTCTATAGCTCCCTCTAGACAGCGAGAGATAGTGACAGCGGAAGAGAGATGAAACAGTGCCGGTGGGACAGAAAGATGGATGAAGACAATTGTATTGTATTGAACTGGGGACCTAGAAATGACGGAGAGGCTTCGGCCCCGCCGTAGCCTCAGTGGTACACAACCCCACAAAAGGCTACAGCAGTCAACTCACCCCACCGCCGCCCCACACCGAGCCCAGGGTTATTGTGCGGTTCGGCCTCCAGTGCCCCCCCCCCCCCCCCAACCCCGTACCGTCGGAAATGTCTCACATCAGACGAGTGTAGCCCCAATGTTTGCGTGGTAAAGTAATTATGGCGTAAGCATACGGGGAGAAAGTGTTTGCGCAGCAGTCGCCGACATAATGTAACTGAGGCGGAATAAGGGGAACCAGCCCGCATTCGCCGAGGCAGATGGGAAACCGCCTTATAAACCATCCACATACTGGCCGGCTCACCGTACCTCGACACAAATCCGCCGGGCGGATACGTGCCGGGGATAGGCACGCCTTCCCGCCCGGAAAGCAGTGCGTTAGACCTCACGGTTAACCGGGCGGGCTGATGAAGACAATGGTAGTGGAAGCGAAGATAAAGTGATGGTCAGTGACAGACAGTAGCAGTAAAGGAGAAAGTGTGTGGTTGTAGATAGTAACAGTGGGAGAAAAAGAGAGAGGACACAGTGAAAATGGAAAAAAAGCTGGCCGCGGTGGCCGAGCGGTTCTAGGCGCTACAGACTGGAACCGCGCGTCCGCTACGGTCGCAGGTTCGAATTCTGGCTTGGGCATGGATGTGTGTGATGTCCTTAGGTTAGTTAGGTTTAAGTAGTTCTAAGTTCTAGGGGACTGATGACCTCAGCAGTTAAGTCCCATAGTGCTCAGAGCCATTTGAACCATTTTCACACATGCAGAATGAAAACTGTATTTTTACAAAAATAGTGTGCATTTCTTTTGGAGTGACCCTCGTAGTTTCCATAGTTGTAGAAACTGTCCGTACAGTGACATAAATTGTAATAAAAAGGTTTTCGCGCAGTTCCAGACTGTAGTGCCTAGAACCGCTCGGCCACTCGGGCCCGCGCATGTGTGAAACTTTTACAGTGTGTAGATACATCCTTCCCGCTTGTTTTCAAACTTAGTTCATCCTGTTCCCGTGAGTGGTGCCGTCACAGCATGTCTTCAAGATGGCGCTACACTTGACGTTCTTCAGAAGCAACGTGCTGTCATAGCATTCCTGTGCTGTGGAAACGAGACAGTAGGAAACATCCACAAGAGGTTGAAAAAGGTGTATGGAGATGCTGCTGTCGATTGCATTACAGTTAGTCGGTGGACAAGCAGGTTACGTGATGAAAGCGAGCACGGTAATATTGAGGATTGTCCTCGCAGCGGCAGGCCTCGTACGGCACACACTCCAGACAACGTGCAGAGAGATAAAGAATTGGTGACTGCTGACAGTCGCATCGCAGTGAACGAATTGTCACGCTAAGCTGGGATAGGGGGAGGAAGTGTTTGCAGAATACTGAAAGTGTTGGCGTTAAAAAGGTTTGTGCCAGGTGGGTTCCCAGGGTGATGACAGTGGCTCACAAAGAAACACGGAAAACGGTATGCAGCGAACTTTTGGAACAGTACGAGAATGGTGGAGATGAATTTCTTGGTAGAATTGTGACAGGTGATGAAATGTGGCTCCATCATGTTTCACCAGAGACGAAGAGGCGATCAATGGAGTGGCATCATGCAAATTCACCCAAGAAAAAAAAATTCAAAACCACACCTTCTGCTGGAAAAGTTATGGCTACAGAGATTTTCGATTCCGAAGGACTCTTGCTTGTGGACATCATGCATTCGGATGCATAAGTGACGACACTGAAGGAACTTCAAGCTCGACTCAGTCGTGTTCGACCGCATCGGCAAAAGCAGGATGTTTTGCTGTTGCGCGACAATGCACGGCCACATGTCAGTCAAAAAACCATGGAAGCGATCACAAAACTCGGATGGACAACACTGAAACAGCCGCCTTACAGTCCTGACCTGGCTCCATGTGACTATCATCTCTTTGGGAAACTGAAAGACTCTCTTCGTGGAACAAGGTCTGAAGATGATGACTCCCTTGTGCACGCTGCCAAACAGTGGCTCCAACAGGTTGGTCCAGAATTTTACAGTGTGGGTATACAGGCGCTGGTTCCAAGATGGCGTAAGGCAGTTGAGAGGGATGAAAATTACGTGGAGAATGAAAATATTGTTCCTAAAGGATGTATCTACACACTGTAAAAGTTTCAAACATGTAGAATAAAAGATGGATTTTAAAAAAATAGTGTGCATTTCTTTTGGAGTGACCCTCGTATGATCAATAATAAAAACCAAATAGCGCTCACAATTAGCAAAATGGTACAGGTATTACATCTTTCACAGCCATATATTTCGCAGGAGGAGGTTATGAACAAAACCAATATTTTACGCATAACATACAAGCAAGAGTGCAATGAAATAAAATAAAAGTTCTCTGGATCTTCTACGGACGATGGGGCCTATATGTTCCCACGTCGTAACATTTTCATGAACTGTCATTACAGGACCAAGTAGAAGAAAATAAATTGTCAAATATGTGCGTCTTCTTTCTCAGTATGAGATCGAAGTAACTTTTAAAGGTTTATTACATGTTTCGCCGTCTATCCGCTAAAATTTGGTGTAATCATCAGGTTTTAACTGCAGCATTTCCATTAGCAGGTTTTCACGTGTATATCTCTCTCTTATTTTAAAGGGGGACGTATGCAAAAGCGACCGAAACTGCGAAAATTTTTTTACTGGATCTTTATTTACTGCATGGTATTGAAATTTAAATTCCTGAATACTGCATTCCAATTCCACTTCTAAGTGTGATAAAAATAATAATTAACAAAAGCGTCCACGGGGCCACGCTCCTTTGTTGTTTTGTATTTCCTCATATTATTTATTCTTGAGATGTTTCCTCCAGTTTTATACAGTCACAATGTGGGAAATATGTCGGTGTTTAGCAGATCCAGAATTTCTACAAAACTGTGGGCATCGAAAAACTCAATGAATAAAAGTTACAAATTTCTGATAGGAAAACCATGCCACAATACAACATTTGTTTCCACAGTTGCTAATGAAGTTGCAGCTTATGAAGCTTCTTTAGTTTTTAACTGTGCTGATCTTGGCAGACTACGGACTATATAGAGGCTAGGATTTGATCCGGAAGTTGTCTCATTGTCGATACTGAAAGAAATCGATAACCGGAGAATTGATGCAGCTGACATTATTGTTACTCAGTTTGAAAGTCAGGTTAACCTAAGAGGACAAGAAAAGAGAAGGACTGAGGTTTCCCGTAACTTATATTTGGCCACTTAATGTACCTTTTCGTTGCAAACCACTGACATTAAAGTATTTAAATGTGGCACGAAATTAGTCAGTACTATAGTGAAACGTTCTGTAGAAGAAAGTTTCATTTACTGCAGCAGTAAGTTATTTATACAAGAGAGAAGCCCTACATTTTGCATTTTGCGTTTTTTTCCTCTGAAATTTGGAGAACTCTAAAAACATTGCAATAGAAAATGTCTATATTCCGTTCCAGAAGTATCAGTAATAATAGTATATCAAACTTTGCAGAAAAATTCATTAATTTCATTCTCAAAGATTTTTCAAAAAAGAGAATCATTAAGGAACATTTGTACCCACCTTATTGAAAAAATTTCAGTTGTTTATAAACTGTAAATAATTTACAAATTAAGCGTGAAACATGCAAATGCGAATAAATATTCAAGTCACGTTTACCATCTGGGAAAAAAAGTACTACTCACCACGAAAAGAAAAGACTGACCATTTGCAAAAGAATTAAAAGGTAAAAGAGTGTCAGTCATCTACAAGGTATAAAGGAAATTTACGATCTAGTCCTTATAGGACACTTCTTTTCCAGACAAGAACGTCTTCAACTGGAGTACATATTTAATCGCCAGTATTAAGTTTACCGTCATTTTATTACAACAAATTTTAACAATACCGATACATTTTTGTGAGATCCTCAATGTGCTGGTGTTTTGAAACATTTATTCACCGACATAAGATAAACGAGTTGCTGCTTTAATTCGATTTCTAGAAAGACTCTCCACCGTTGCAGGTTACAGACCAACTCCGGAAACTAGATTTCAGAGTTTCTAAAAATAAACTTCTGTTGCTGAGGACCCCTTAATGAACACTGTGAATAAATATGTTATAGCACTTTATGCTGGCTGGCTTGAGCTTGGTATTTACTTGTAAATCAGCAAGGTCTCTCACTTTCGGGGTTGATGAAAACGTATTAGAAAAAATAGTTGGCACGATTTTTTCAGTTAATTTCGGACTTAATTGGTCCAAACCCTTTGATTTCTCCCTTATCCACTGCCCAGTCCACATGAACGCAGAACTTTACACATTTATAAACAACGTAACTTCGAAGTTAACGCACCCTGTAGTAGAGAAAATGCATAATCTCTCTACTCGAGGTGAATGCTGTTCTCTTGAACGTCATGTTTGTCTCACGTGTTGCGAACCTAAAGATCCCGGAAAGTCGATAGCTCTTTTCTTCTAGGATACAGCGTGTGACGTCAAAGTCACGTCACTGTCTTGTAAACCGTGGCCAACGAGAGATGCGGGCCCTGCAACGAACTTGTGACGTCACACTAGTAGGCTTGTCCGCCACACTTTAGGGACGCTCGACTCCTTGCAAGGCCCACCGGAAATCAGTATTTAATTGAAAAGGTACCCACTAAAGGTCTTAATTCTGTCGTTTGATACCGAGAACTTGCATCCACTTAAACGTGGAGTCAAAAATTATTTAACTCGACTGAAATAGTTACTCGCTGCCAGCTGGAGACGGCTGCTGGCACTCTTAAGCCTTGCAGTGTCACGTGCTGGGACACGCACCACGGCCTGTCTTTCTCGTGGGCCTCGTTGTGAACTGTAAGTTACCCAGTTCACGCAGATACGCAGATGCAACCCTCCATGCGTCTGTTACAACACGCATCACCGAGCTCCCCCCCCCCCCCCCCTATCTCGGAAAAATTACAATGAGACTACAAAGGGACTGTGCACTGCAACAGCTAACAAGTGTTCAACATTATTGTATCAGAGACTGCGTGGAACAAATTCAAACAAGGACAGCTAAGTTACGTTAAACTCCGAATAGTGTAAAAACTATGCTCGTATTTTGTCCATTTAGTAAATGTTTGTAGTGTCTTTGCCGCCTCTCATGAACTACAGACACAACACTATGTACCACTGATTTCTGGAGAGTCAGTTACCAGCTCTCTTAGAGAACTTTACCTTCACAAAAATGCAACGATTGTGGTTTAAGCATGACAGGACACTCCATTTCCCATGGATCGTGCGGAGCACCACAATGTCTCATGAGTGACGGGTTGGTCAAGGAGGTTCGGTAGCCTGGTCTCCCCTTGCATGGACCTGAATCATTTGTGGGGACGCGTAAGGGCATAGATACATTCCCAACCAGTCGAGAATATATAAATGTTACATGAGTATGTGACCAATGCACATGATGCAATCCAAATGGAGCTAGTGTAACTGAAAGAGTGCTTGATTCCTGCGAAAAAGAGCTGAAGGATGTGTCAGGATGTGCAGTAACGACACGAAGCACTGCCTCTAGAAGGGGCGGCCAAGAATTCGGCTCGTCAGCCATGCCCTGGCGCGAGTGCCATAGTGCTCAGTCTCGCCGCACGCTTTTCCCCACTGCCACGCCACGCTGCCTGAGAGCGAGGTAGGGTAAGAGAGGGAAACTGTGAATGCACTGCATTAAATGGTAGTGCAGACACACTGCATACGACTCGGTTTTATATTCCACATTTCTCAACGTCATGGATCATAAACAAAACAAACTTACAGTATGGTTTAGTTCTTTTGTGTGCTGAATAGACAATACATTTTTCATCTCTTACAAACTGTCGGTATGTCGACAAACGTAGATAATTTTACAGATTTTCGCACTCTGGGTGTGGCATAATCTCGACTTTTGTATCGTGTGTTGAACCAGGGACCTAGAAACGATGGAAAGGCTTCGTCCCGCAGTATCCCACAGTGGTCAACAACCCCACAACAGGCCACAGCGGTCCACCCATCCCGCCGCCGCCGCACACCGAACCCAGGATTATTGTGCGGTTCGGCACCCAGTGGACCCCCCTCCGGGGACGTCTCATACCAGACGAGTATAGCCCCAAATGTTCGTGTGGTAAATTATGGTGTAGGCATACGTGGAGAAAGTGTTTGCGCAGCAATCGCCAACGTAACGTAACTGAGGCGGAATAAGGGGAACCAGCCAGCATTCGCCGAGGCAGATGGAAAACCGCCTTAAAAAACATCCACTGGCTGACCGGCACACCGGACCTCGACATTTATTCGCCGGGCGGATTCGTGCCGGGGACCGGCACGCCTTCCCGCTCGGGAAGCAGCGCGTTAGACCGCGCGGCTAGCAGGGCGGGCATCGTCACTTCCTTGGTTTCAAAATCGAAAAAAGGTCTTTCATGCACACGTATATGTTGATCTCAATATTGCACTACTTATATAATCTCATTAGCGAGACTTGAAAACTCTGCCTCAGGAAAGTAATGTAACAAATGGTTCAAATGGCTCTGAGCACTACGGGACTTAACATCTGAGGTCATCAGTCCCCTAGAACTTAGAACTACTTAAACCTAACTAACCTAAGGACATCACACACATCCCTGCCCAAGACAGGATTCGAATCTGCGACCGTAGCGGTCGCGCGGTTCCAGACTGAAGCGCCTAGTACAGCTCGGCCACACCGGCCGGCGTAATGTAACTTCCTCGACAATTTAACGTAAAAGGATTTACCGTTAGAACGGTAATTTCCTTGCAGGTCAGTCAGTTACATCTGCATATGTACAGGGACGCATTCAACTGAAACGCCAAAAACAGATGGAAGATTGGCAGCGACCTGAAAACGTTCAAGAAGCTAACCTTGTGATTCTTTATGGCCATAACGAATTCTTCAACAATGCGACACCCCAAACGTCCAGAACTGGCACAGAGTGGCTCCAGGAACACTCCTCTGAATTTAAACACTTCCACTGGCCACCAAACTCCCCAGGCATGAACATTATTGAGCATATCTGGGATGCCTTGCAACGTGCTGTTCAGAAAAGATCTCCACCCCCTTTTACGGATTTATGGACAGCCCTGCAGCATTCATGGTGTCAGTTCCCTCCAGCACCACTTCAGACATTAGTCGAGTCCATACCCCGTCGTGTTGTGGCACTTCTGCTCGCGGGGGCCCTACAGGAAATTAGGCAGATGTGCCAGTATTTTGGCTCTTCAGTGTATATTGAGAATTCTCATCCCTCTCTATAGATCTCTATACTGCATCTTTTTGTGTAAACAGCCACAGCTCGTGTGAATGTGCTTCGTACCTTGAACAAACAGCTATGGATAAACGACGCTGACACCGTGATTCTGCCGCACTGAAGACAGTTGTACCAACCAAAATATGCCACGCCACAATACTAAATGAAATGTCGCGCTGTAACGAGTAGTTTCAGGAAGGAACGAGCGAAGCTGAGACATGCTGAAACTTTGATGGTACGCGGCCCTCATTACAAGCCTGCGTGAAGTTTGGCAAACCGTGCCGCCCTGGCCTATAGCGTCCACTTCTGCGTAACAGACAGATGGAATTCAGAGAACAGGTTGGCCTGTATGTCAATAGGTATTGGTTTCCAGAATTTATAAAAGCTTTCCTTCTGCTTTTTGGCCAGTACTACGTCCTGTGGCAATATGTAAGAGTTCTTTCTTAAAAAAAAAAAAAAAAAAAAAAAAAAAAAAAAAAAAAAAACTACCTACGTAAGTAAATATTATGGAGAGGATTCTCATTCAGAAATCGAATTTTAATGTTGGTTACTTGTGAGAATACCGTATTACGTCTCGTGTAAGAAGGAAAAACGCGTAGCAGCACATGTCGGAATCCGACATATACTGCTGCAAAAGAAGTTAGTACACGTAGAGAGAGGACGATGATTTTGATCTGATGACAGCATATGTCACCTGGCGGATAGTAGATGTACTGATAATGTTTTCAACGTCGTCCGTTAACAGATAGCGTAGTGGGATAGCTCCAAGGCGCCACCTCTGTCTATTCTTCAATAGGGAATGTTCACAGTCAGAATACTCTGTGCGGAGCAAACGTATGAAGCAAGCAGACAACCACGCCACGGAGACGCATTCAAGCTCCCTACAGCCACATGAGCGAGTCAAAGAGGTTGAACTGTGGCCTTCTGAGTGGCGGGATGGCCCTTTCGGACAATTGCCACACAACTGGACGTGCTGCGCCTGCTGTGCAACGATGCTGGTATCAGCGATCATGTAAACATTCTCACACCCGTAGACGAGGTTCAAGATGTTCACGCAGGACACACTCCCCCCCCCCCCCCCCCCCCCCCCCCCCCAGGATCGTCGTATTGTAGGAGCAGCAGTGGCAGATCGTACAGGTATCATAGCACAAATAAGAGGGTTTATGAGCCGAGACGTGTCAACACGGAATGTTGTGAACCGGTTATTAGCAGTGGGACTACGGGTACGCACATGTGCACACAGCAGCGGCGTGCACGGCCCGACTAGTGCCGTCAGAGAATCACTTGGAAGGTCGAATGGCGCGCTGTGGTCTTCAGCGAAAGAAGCAGATTCTGCCAGTGATGGCCGTTTGTGCGTATGCCGTAGACCTGACAGACTGGCCCCACCCCAGGCCTTATGGTCTGGGCTGCGATAGGTTACAACTTTCTTTCACCTTTGGTGTTTGTGGAGGCGACGCTAACCAGCGCTCGGATTGTGCAAAATGTTATTAGAAATGTTATTTAGCCGATCTCGCTACAGGAAGGTGATGAGTTGCTCCAACAGGATAATGCTCGTCTGCACGCTGATTGTGAAACTCACGTGCTCTGCACGACATGCAGCGATTTCCCTGGGCACCACAATCTCTGGACATGTCTCCAATTGAGCACGTGTGCGATATGATGGGACGGTAAGTGACTAGGGCGACTCGTCAGCCAACAACTCTTACAGAAATTTGTGAACAGGTCGAGTAGACATGGTATCAAGTAGCCCAGGAGAGCATTCACCACGTGTAGGATCGACTGGATGCTGGAATCAGTGCCTGCATTGTTGCCCCTGGAGGCTACAACACGTACTAACATCGGTGTTTCAGCATGGGTGGATACATGGGGCTATTGATCTGTAAATATAACAATTTTTTGTACTCCACATACACTGCTGCAACAATAAACCTTGAGTGAATTGGAAAACTCTAGATCGGTGTACTAATTTTCTTCCTGCACTGCAAAGCAACGCCGACTCCACAGAGAAACGTGAAATGGTAAAGATGACGAAGAAGAGGAGGATCGTATCCTATTAACAGAGTTGTTGATTGTCCCACAATATTACTGCTCGTCTTGGTTGGGTTCAAATGGTTCAAATGGCTCTGAGCACTACGGGACTCAACATCGGAGGTCATCAGTCCCCTAGAACTGAGAACTACTTAAACCTAACTAACCTAAGGACATCACACACATCCATGCCCGAGGCAGGATTCGAACCTGCGACCGTAGCGGTCGCGCCGTTCCAGACTGAAGCGCCTAGAACCGCTCGGCCAACTCGGCCGGCCTCTTGGTTGGGAACCGATGACTGCCATGTGCATATGGAATTGATGGCCTTGGAATGGCCACACACTGCAGGATATCAATGATGGCGCGTGACTAACGCCTGAGAAAAATGGTTCAAATGGCTCTGAGCACTGTGGGACTTAACATCTGAGGTCATCAGTCCCTTAGAACTTAGAACATCACACACATCCATGCACAAGGCAGGATTCGAGCCTGCGACCGTAGCGGTCGCGCGATTCCAGACTGAGGCGCCTAGAATCGCTCGGCCACAGCGGCCGGCTAACGCCTGAGAGGACAGACATATTGCTCGCTCAGCCATGCAGGAATCCTGGTTCTGCATACAGTATCACTACGGCCGTTTGCATATGTTCAGGCCCTGACGAAAACGAATGTTGCCAGATTTAATTTGTCATAGAAAGAAGAACCCAGCACCTTGTGTGTGAGCCTATGGTAAGACTGGGTAAACAACACAATCACCCTTCGTTCGCATACGTTGTAATTTGTACAGCAGTCGCCACCATAAGTGATGAACTCTGACATGGAATTGAAGCTGCACGCAATGGCAACGTGCATCTCTTACAAGAGCTCGTTTCCACACGAAATTTGGAGCCCTGTATAGCCCAACCCCCAACAATTTAATCATATATTTATCCACCTACACTGCTTAGGCACAATAAGTAAAATTTTTGTTGTGTATCTTTATGTTTCCTTGGCGTAATAGTTGATCCATTAAAGTTAAGGAATTGAGTCGCATAAAATTTATTTCTTGTTCTCCTAATACTTCGCATGTATATCTTCTGGTCCTCTCCAGAGTCAGCCAACTGATACACTACTGTACCGCTGTGGTTCTCCCTGCGTGGGAATCCATTTAATAATGTTGGCGAGCAAATAGTTTGACAGTTACGTTTTATCTTTGATAAGAGTTTTCTCTGCTGATCAGGTGTAAACATCAGTCATGCCTCATTTTTCCGGTATTTAAGCTGTTCTCCGACATCTGACCCAACAGTCGGCAAGACTCAACAGAATCAGAAGCAGCTCTGAAGAAACTCCGGATGAAATACCAAGAATGAAAATGTTTCATAGATCATGATCATACAACCCAGAAGATTAACTAGTAATTAGAATGGAATTTCCAGATCATATTCGTCATCTTCATACCAGCTCAGCATCTGCTATGATGATTTGTAGTAGTGCCACTGGGTATTCAACGCACTCTCCTCTGGGTTGCGTAGCTGGTAACATGGAGAGCTGCCCACTGATCTCTAATATGTTGAGGGTGGCTGTACCCTATCATCTTGGATTTTTCTTCAGGCTTCGGAGAGGGTCTCTAGCCATCTCCAGTCTTGACAAAATGGATTTTATGCAAAGCACTCAGTTCCGATCGGCGTGCCAGCGATAAAGTAAGAATGAAATATTCATAACCTCTCCCATATCTTATAAACGGTTTGAGACATCGAAACGAGATTCCGCAAATTATAGTGCACGAAGTGGAGAGTATTTTTTTATGTGGTTCATACATGAAACTTCATTAACTACCACATTATTCAAATAACTATATATTATTTCAATGAAACAATCTAATTTATAAGGGCCATCGATAGTTCATGAAACGAAAATTGCTGTGTGTTTTGCAGCAACTTAAGTGAAGAAATTCGCTGTTTATTTTTAACTGCGGATGTGCTTTTTTGTTACTGACCTGAATTCTCCTCAGTTCCTCACGTAATAAACCACTATTTCAGGATTCAGTCACAGCTCATCTACACTACCATGTTAGTGAGCTGGTGGTGTGTAAACTCCGCTGTATTCTGGTAAAAGAAGCAAATTTTGACACCAACAAGAAAAATGCAAGTTTTTTATCAAAATATGCTGCTGATGACGTTTCTCTGGAGAATAAAATGGGCAACAAGTCAAGAACAATTAAATCACATATTTTGTTCCATTTTCAGTGGAATCCTGTAACCCACTGCGTTTTTAATAATGAACAGCTGGAACTGACACTGGCCAAATTATTTTCTTCCTACGCCTCAGGGGTTTGAGAAATATAAAAAACCACACAAAACAGCACACCATCATTTTTAACCCTATGAATGAAGGACTAAACTTATTTACACCATTATCTTTTAGTGATACTCTAAAGTGATAATCTATTTTTCCGCTTGACGAGTAGTCGACGGGATTCTGCAAGTCAGAGTGATCACAGATACAAAATGTATTTATTTTATTTTCTCTTAGGTCCGCAGCATGATAGATGTCTTGCAATGAAATAATTAAAAAAAACGGTTATGCACCAGAATACTGCTGTAATTGCTGACTGCTAGACGTTACACATCAGTAAAAGACTGACGCTGTCGCTATCTTACAATCTTATAGTTGTATAGGACGTTTCCACCTGCAGCCACATTTTTAAATATTTAACTTAATTATTTATATTAATTGCTTTTGTTTGCAAATGCAAGCTAGGTCTTTTATCGCTTGTATATACCGTTGTGGTTTGACAGCGACGATTGACAAACTCCAGATAAAAAAAAAATAGTTCCGTTCGTAAAAACGTAGTTAGTTCCTTTCATGATCCAGTTGCAACTGCTCATCAAGACGAAAATAGCTTACACAGTATATTTAACGTACCAAAATAGGTATGTGATAAAACAGTTCACAAATTAACTTTGAAAGGTGATACGAACGTAGAAATGGTGCACAGTGTACTATGAATGGCTTTCATTTTTCTCAGAGCATTAATGTGTAGAAAGAAAATACAGTACAAGTTGCTCATTATTAAAAACACATTGGGTTAAGCATTCCGTCGAAATTGCAACGGAAGCAGCGATTTTTTTTTTTCATCTGACCTGCTAACTTCACTTTCAGAGAAGCATCATCGCTGGCGAATTTTAAGTAGCATTTCTCTTGTTGTCGTATTAAGATTTGCTTCTTTTGCCAAAAGACAGCAGCGTTTACAAAGATTCATCTCGCTAACATTCTAATGTTGTTGAAACTGGACAATATCCTGAAACAGCGCAGTATAAACTAAAAACTGAAGGCAAGACATATAAACAGTTTACCAAAAAACCCATTCTCGGTGTGGAAATATGTGCATAATTTCTTGACTTATGTTGCTGCAAAACCCAAAGCAATTCTTGCTCCATCAGCTGTCGGTGGCCATTAAAGATTAGTTTCATTGAAATAATCAATAGTTTCTTGAATAACGTATCCTCCTTGTTTCACGAGTCATGCATTACCTTGCTTCCAAGGTACCAGAATTTCTTCACTTCGTCTACTTCGTGACCCCCAATTTTGATATTAAACTCATCACTAATCTCATTCATGCTACTGCTCATTATTTTCGTCTTTTTCAGTTGACTATTCTTTCCATACAGTTTGTCCTGTAATTCTTCCTTGCTTTCACTGATGTCAGCAATGTCATCAGCGAATCTTATCAGTGATATTATTTCAGGCTGAATTTTACTCCTACTCTTAACATTTCTTTTACGAGGGTCGTCCAATATATTAGTTTCCCTACTGTACTTTTCTGCAGAACGAACTGTGCCCGTGACAAGTGAGAGCCGGCAACGCTAGCACCGGCTTATGATGCACACCGCAGTATCTTGTCAGGCCGCGTGGGGTAGCCGCACGGTCTGGGGCACTTTGTCACGGTCCGCGTGGCTCCCCCCGTCGGAGGTTCGAGTCCACCCTCGGACATGGGTGTGTGTGCGTTGTCCTTAGCGTAAGTTGTTTGAGTTAGATTAAGTATTGCGTAAGCTTAGGGACCGATGACCTCAGCAGTTTGGTCCCATTTTAAGACCTTACCACAAATTTCCATTTTTTCTTGTCAGTACACTGCCACTTGCATGCGGTTACCACTACAAATAGAGTCCGCCTGTGAGCTGCGCTTTGACATTCGCTTTCTTTTTCAGCAGAAGAAGCAGCATCGAATGTATTGGACCGGAAAGTTTCTGGAAATGAATCAGAGAAAGGGAGATTTGCTCTTCAGACGGCTTTCATTGGGAATAAGACCTAGGTCAATCATTCGATTCCCGTGACGAAACGTCAGAGGTTGGTGTGGAAGCAATCTGGGGAAACGCGCCAAAAGAAGGCAAAGGTCACACAGCCGGCAGGGAAAATTTTGATAACCTTCTTTTGAAATTGCCAGGGGGTGATAATCGCTCACTAACTGTGTTGCAACACCACAATGAATGCAGAGGGGTAGTGCAATGTCTTGAGGAATCTGCGAGCTGCTATCAAAAGAAAACGTCCTTGAATTTTGTCTCGAAAAGTTCTCGTCTTTCATGACGAAGCTCGGTCTCAGGCAGCTCGAATGACCCAGGCGGAGATCTGAAGATTCAGCTGGGAGGTGTTCCTGCATGCTTCATATCCACCAGATCTCGCCACAAGTGGTTTTCACAAGTTCCCCCGACTCAAAGGTCATCTTGGAGGAGATACGTACTTCAACACCGATGATGAAGCCACATCAACAGTGGACAGCTGTTACTAGTACAGGACCAGCTGTACTATTGGAAAAGCATGGCGATCATGTAGGAAAGTGATGAAATTTCTTGTGGCTAGGTCCTCCCGTTGGGTAGACCGGTCGCATAGTGCAAGTCTTTCTAGCTCACGCCACTTCGACGACTTGCGTGTCCATGAGGATAATATGATGATGAACAGAACACAACACCCAGTCCCCGAGCGGAGAAAATCTCCGACTCAGCCGGGAATCGAACCCGGGTACCTCGCATGGCATTCTGCCGCGCTGCCTACTCAGCTATGGAGGCAGACTAGGAAAGTAATCCCAATAAAATTATTTTAACATGATAAATTACGTGTAATGTTTTCTTATGGAGTAGGTAAACTTACTTATTGGGCGCCCTCGTATTTTCGTCGTTACTTCTTCGAAGTATACATGGAAAAGCAGAGAAGAATAAGTGCTTTCCTGTCTTAAACTCTTTGTAATCCAACCACTTCTTTCTTGTCTTCCATTATCATTGTCCCTTCTTGTTTCTTATACCTATTTTCGAGAAAATTTTTAAGATCCTGCACCATTTTACATTATCGATCGTTTTTACCAGGTCATCGGAGTCTATGAAACTATCTTGATTTTTCGTTAAGTCTCTCTTCCATTTTCAAGCGCAATATCAGATTGCCTCTCTGGTATTTTTTACCTTTTCTAAGCCAAACTTGTCATCATTTAAAGAAATCATTTTTTTTCCTTTCTGCTGTTTATTATTCTTGTCGTTATCTTTCATGTATGAGTTGTTAGGCTGACTGCAGTAATTGTCGCACTCATCTGCCTACTTTATCTTCGGGACTGTGTAGATGAAATTCTTCCGAAAGTCTAACGTTATGTCTCCACTCTCATGGATTCTACATACCAACTTGTATAAGCGTTTGGTTGCTTTTCCTCCCAATGACTTAAAAAATTCCGAAGAATTGCTTTCTATGTCTCCACCATTAGTTGATCGCAATTCTTACAAAGCTCTGTCAAACTCTGACTGTACCACTGGATCAATTACGTCATCCTACTAGACTGTATATGCACAACAAGCAAAATTTCGTTATTTGTTGTAGTTCCTGGTACCGTAATTTTGATATCCAGCAGTTGAAACGCACAGACTTTTTGAGTATATATAACGCAACTGCTGTACCAAGTTGTTCACACCACAAAGAAAGATTGTAAAATAAAGTCAATTTGATAATTTCAACCACAGACTCAAGTTACCTGCAAATTTCCGAACTCATTTGTAATTATCTGAGACCATTCGGCTTATTAATAAACAATTCATCAAACTAAATCACTCACTTTACGCCTTTAGATTAATTTCCCCCAGCCATTGAGTATCGCAGAGGGATCGCCTACAAGAAGGGCTATTAAATGGAGGGGGCAGAGTTATTTTCACATCCCCCGTTGGTTTAATGTAGAACGGCTCAAAATGGCAAATTTCCTTTACATTTAAATGTTGGCTGGAGCCACGCGGTGGCGTAGGATTACCAGTTCTCCCCAGTTCGGAGAATTCCCTCTAAAAAAATGTTCAAATGTGTGTGAATTCTTATGGGACTTAACTGCTAAGGTCATCAGTCCCTATGCTTACACACTACTTAACCTAAATTATCCTAAGGACAAAACCACACTCCCATGCCCGAGGGAGGACTCGAACCTCCGCCGGGACCAGCCGCACAGTCCATGACTGCAGCGCCTGAGACCGCTCGGCTAATCCCGCGCGGCGATTCCCACTCAAACAGGTGGCCCAACCCGAGAGTCCAAGATACCCGGTCGCCCGCAGTGGCGAAGCAGCGCCTACGAATCGTTCCCTCCCCCTGGTCACGTTGGCTCAGTGGACCTACTTGTTAACTGCGGACGCACACTACGACTCAGCACACGGATTTACAAATAGGACCGGGAGCTACGCTCTGGGGTTTTTCGGTTGCTGTTCTCGAACGCCTTCAGATCGCAGAAAGTGATATTGCTGATGTTGCCGTCAGTCTGTGATAGAAGCGATGTCTCTTGTTACCTTGTGACTTTGCCTTGTCAGCGGCGTTCGGTTGGTCAGCATGGTTAGCGTTCGGAGACTTGCAGCAGTCACGTTGGTTGTAAGATTAGAGAGTACATATCAGAAAACTTGTAGCGGGTCTACATCTACATGGATACTCTGCAAATCACATTTAAGTGTATGGCAGAGGGTTCATCGAACCACCTTCACAATTCTCTATTATTCCAATCTCGGATAGCGCGCGGAAAGAATGAACACCTATATCTTTCCGTACGAGCTGTGATTTCCCTTATTTTATCGTGGTGATCGTTCCGCCCTATGTAGGTCGGTGTCAACAAAATATTTTCGCATTCGTGAGAAGATTCCGTCGCAACGAAAAACGCCTTTCTTTTAAAGATTTCCAGCCCAAATCCTACATCATTTCTGTGACACTCTCTCCCATATTCCGCGATAATACAAAACGTGCTGCCTTTCTTTGAACTTTTTCGATGTACTCCGTCAGTCCTACCTGGTAAGGATCCCACACCGCGCCGCAGTATTCTAAAAGAGGACAGACAAGCGTAGTGTAGGCAGTCTCCTTAGTAGGTCTCTTACATTTTCACCGAGCGAGGTGGCGCAGTGGCTAGCACACTAGACTCGCATTCGGGAGGACGATGGTTCAATCCCGCGTCCGGCCGTCCTGATTTAGATTTTCCGTGATTTCCCTAAATCGCTCCAGGCAAATGCCGGGATGGTTCCTTTGAAAGGGCACGGCCGACTTCCTTCCCCGTCCTTCCCTAATCCGATGAGACCGATGACCTCGCTGTCTGGTCTCCTCCCCCAAAACAACCCCCCAATGTTACATTTTCTGAGTGTCCTGGCAATAAAACGCAGTCTTTGGTTAGCCTTCCCTCACAACATTTTCTATGTGTTCTTGCCAATTTAAGTTGTTCGTAATTGTAATACCTTGGTATTTAGTTGAATTTACGGCTTTTAGATTAGACGGATTTATCCTTTTAGCACTCATGTGGATGACCTCACACATTTCGTTATTTAGGGTCAACTGCCACTTTTAGCACCATTCAGATATTTTTTCTAAATCGTTTTGCAGTTTGTTTTGGTCTTCTAACGACTTTATTAGTCGATAAACGGCAGCGTCATCTGCAAACAACCGAAGACGGCTGCTCAGGTCTACCTCCCTTTCGTGTATTTTACTGCAAAATATATGCCCAATTTACCTCATTGCAGCCTGTCATATTCTATAACTATCCCTTTGTCTCCCTGTTATTACATGAAGGTTTCAAGTAGGCTACAAAATATCTGCTGAGAGAAGACTGCGGTCCAGGGACAGCGTAACAGCAGGTAGGCATAACTTCATATCTGATAGAAAGGTGGTCGGCAGCAGAACATCGCACCGCCTTAGTGACACTGATCTGTCACAGACCAGACGGCTACACAGTGTAGATGTACCGCATCATTGTCTCCAAAGCAAGGACTGCTACGAAGACCGATGCTGGGGCAGAGGGGTCGCCACTGTACGTCTGTCCGGAGAGAAAGGCAACAAATTCAGAGCGCGCGCCAAATATGCCGGCGAGTAATGAGAGGCGTGCGAAACACGGCGAGCAGCGCCAATAAACACCGGCGGCAAGCAGTTTGTTGTCCTGGCGCCGGACCAACAAACAGGCCTGCCGCCGAACGAGAGCGCTAACGGATCGGGAGCGAGTTTTGAAGCGGCTGTCTTTCCGGTTTTTGCCCTATGATGCTCACGTCTCGCTGACAGAGGGCGCAGTTACGCACATGGAGAGCTTTTCTGGGCCCATGCTCTTTACTTACTGTAATACACCGGCCGGTGACAATGTCACAACCTGTCAATAGCCTAAATAAGCACTTTTTGCAGCGCGTACAGCTGCAAGAAGTGCATGAGGAGAGCCAGTGAGGTCATCTATCCGATCGAGCATAAAAGGTGATTCTTATGAAAAGGCCACCTGTCATACTGTACTGGCCTTTGTCGGAGACGAACAGCAATCAGTACGGATGGATGAAGCAGGCGCCTGTTGCGAAGGCCCACACGCAACAACGTCCGCTAAACGGTTGTTGAGGTGACACCGTTGGTAGCCCTTTGGTTCATCTGGGCGATCAGTTGCTCAACAGTTACACGGCGATTCATCTGTATACATATCTGCAACCATCGTTCACTCTTGCCATCTACTGCCCGTGGTTTACCACAGCTGCCTCGGCACTGATTTTGGAAAACGCCATTTTGCCATGCTCGGTGTACTTTAACTATAATGGTACAGAACAGTTTACAAACTTTGCCGTTTGAGGAATGACTCCACACTTGACTCTTGGACGTCAGATTAAGTCGCTCCGTTTCCGCATTACGACAACGACTGCACTGTTTTCCGCGTCCCCTGACATACTTTGCACACGCTCCACTGCCCACTGCTATTGCTGCCATCTGCGAGCGGTTATTGCAAGTTGAAGTAGAATCTAGGGAAGGGTCACATTAATGTGACTCGACCGTGTAGATATAGATGCCAATGCATATGCAGAAGACAATGTTCGTAAACCTCATTCAGTTTTTACCGATCTATACAGAATGTTGAATTGTTGGCATGGCAGTATAGGCGTCCGCTAGGAGACGGGAAATGGGGCGGGGGGGGGGGGGGGATGAGCTGCAAGTGGGGGCACTTGCCCTCTCCTCGAGTCTGTGCACAAGCATTCTATTACACTACTGGCCATTAAAATTGCTGCACCAAGAAGAAATGCAGATGATAAACGGGTATTCATTGCGGAAATATACAGGGTGTTACAAAAAGGTATGGCCAAACTTTCAGGAAACATTCCTCACACACAAAGAAAGAGTATGTGTTATGTGGACATGTGCCCGGAAACGCTTACTTTCCATGTTAGAGCTCATTTTATTACTTCTCTTCAAATCACATTAATCATGGAATGGAAACACACATCAACAGAACGTACCAGCGTGACTTCAAACACTTTGTTGCAGGAAATGTTCAAAATGTCCTCCGTTAGCGAGGATACATGCATCCACCCTCCGTCGCATGGAATCCCTCATGCACTGATGCAGCCCTGGAGAATGGCGTATTGTATCACAGCCGTCCACAATACGAGCACGAAGAGTCTGTACATTTGGTACCGGGGTTGCGTAGATTGGTTGGTTGGTTTGTGGGATTAAAGGGACCAGACTGCAACGGTCATCAGTCCCTTGTTCCAAAACTTAAAAACTACCACACAGAGTAAAAAAATCGGATAATACAGACAACAGACAACACAAGACAAGAAAAACTCAGACAAAGAACAGACATAACAAATTAAAATCACACGGAGTGTGGCAGTGGTTGGCCGACCATAGAATAAAAAAGGAAAAGCCAACCACCGAGAACACATTAAAAAACTCAGTTTAAAACCGTAGGCCAAAGGCCATAATCAACACAAAACAATAAAATAAAACATAAACACTCATATTAAATGATAAAAACCCCCTGCCCGAATAAAACGTAAAACTAAGCCAGCCATAGCAGGGTCATCAGTTAAAAGGGCAGGGAGCGTATCAGGCAGCGCAAATGTCTGCCTGACCACAGCTAAAACGGGGCAGGCCAACAAAATGTGGGCCACTGTCAAAGCCGCCCCGCAGCGACACAGAGGAGGGTCCTCCCGACGCAGTAAGTAACTGTGTGTCAGCCGGGAGTGGCCAATGTGGAGCCGACAAAGGACGACTGAGTCCCTGCGGTTGGCTCGCATGGATGACCGCCACACGGTCGTCGTCTCCTTAATGGCACGGAGTTTATTGGGCGTGATCCGACCGCACCATTCAGCGTCCCAAAGCGCAAAAACTTTTCGGCGGAGGACCGCTCGCAAATCAGTCTCTGGGAGGCCAACATCCAGAGATGGTTGCCTGGTGGCCTCTTTCGCCAGGCGGTCAACATGTTCATTGCCCGGGATACCGACATGACCGGGGGTCCACACAAAGACCACAGAGCGGCCGCAACGGGCAAGAGTATGCATGTACTCCTGGATAGCCATCACCAGACGAGAACGAGGGAAATACTGGCCGAGAGCTCGTAAACCTCTCAGGGAATCGCTACAGATCACGAAGGACTCACCTGAGCAGGAGCGGATATAATCTAGGGCTCGAAAGATGGCGACCAGCTCAGCAGTGCAAACGCTGCAGCCATCTGGCAAGGAACGTTGTTCGGAATGGTCCCCTAGAGTTAGCGCATAACCGACACGACCAGCAACCATCGAACCGTCAGTGTAAACAACGTCAGAGCCCTGATATGTGGCCAGGATGGAATAAAAGCGGCGGCGGAAGGCCTCTGGAGGGACTGAGTCCTTCGGGCCCTGTGCCAAGTCGAGCCGAAGGCAAGGGCGAGGAACACACCATGGGGGTGTACGCGAAGTGGCCCGAAAAGGAGGTGGAACAGTGAAAACCCTAAGCCTGGAGAGAAGCTCTTTGACGCGGACCGTGATCGTACAACCTGACCGGGGCCGACGTTCTGGCAGATGGACGACCGATCGCGGGAACAGGAGACTATAGTTTGGATGCCCGGGCAAGCTAAAAACATGGGCAGCATAAGCGGCCAGTAAATTTTGGCGCCTGAACCGCAATGGAGGAACACCTGCATCCGTAAGTATGCTGTCCACTGGGCTGGTCCGGAAAGCACTAGTGGCAAGGCGTATTCTGCTGTGTAGGATTGGGTCCAGTACCCGCAGCGCAGATGGGGATGCTGAGCCATAAGCCAGGCTCCCATAATCCAGACGAGACTGGATTAACGCCTGGTAGAGCCGTAACAGGGTAGATCGGTCGGCGCCCCAGCGGGTGTGGCTCAAGCATCTCAGAGCAGTTAGATGCCGCCAACACGCCTGTTTAAGCTGCCGAATATGAGGCAGCCAAGTCAACCGGGCATCAAAAACTACACCCAAAAACCTGTGGGTCTCCACCACAGCAAGGAGTTCGTCGGCAAGATAAAGCCGCGGCTCAGGATGGACTGTTCGGCGCCGGCAGAAATGCATAACGCGGGTCTTGGCAGCCGAAAACTGAAAACCATGCGCTACAGCCCACGACTGCGCCTTGCGGATAGCGCCCTGTAGCTGACGTTCAACAGCTGCAATGCCAGTAGAGCGGTAGTAAAGGCAGAAGTCGTCAGCATACAGGGAAGCGGAGACAGAATTTCCCACCGCCGCAGCGAGCCCGTTTATTGCGATTAAAAACAGGCAGACACTGAGGACAGATCCCTGTGGTACCCCTTTCTCCTGGACTCGGGAGGAACTATGGGAGGCCGCGAATTGCACGCGGAAGGTACTATACGACAGAAAATTTCGAATAAAGATCGGCAGAGGGCCCCGAAGACCCCATCCATGAAGCGTAGAAAGTATGTGATGACGCCATGTCGTATCGTACGCCTTCCGCATGTCGAAAAAGACAGCGACCATGTGCTGACGGCGGGTAAAGGCAGTACGGATGGCCGACTCCAGACTCACCAGATTGTCGGTGGAGGAGCGGCCTTTACGGAACCCACCCTGAGATGGAGCCAGAAGGCCCCGAGACTCCAGTACCCAATTCAAGCGCCGGCTCACCATCCGTTCGAGAAGCTTGCAAAAAACGTTGGTGAGGCTAATGGGGCGGTAGCTGTCCACCTCCAAAGGGCTCTAGCCCGGTTTCAAAACGGGAATGACAATGCTTTCCCGCCATTGCGACGGAAACTCACCCTCGACCCAGAGACGGTTGTAAAGGTCGAGGAGGCGTCGCTTACAGTCCACTGAAAGGTGTTTCAGCATCTGACAGTGGATGCGATCTGGCCCAGGAGCGGTATCAGGGCAAGCGGCAAGGGCACTGTGAAATTCCCACTCACTGAATGGAGCATTGTAAGATTCAGAATGGTGGGTGCGAAAAGAAAGGCTCCGACGTTCCATACGCTCTTTAATGGAGCGGAAGGCCAGGGGGTAATTGGAAGAAGCGGAACTCAGAGCAAAATGCTCTGCCAAGTGGTTGGCAATTTCGTCGGAGTCTGTACAAACTGCTCCATTCAGTGAGAGCGCAGGGACACTGACAGGGGTCCGATAGCCATAGAGGCGTCGGATCTTGGCCCAGACCTGCGATGGAGAGACATGAAGGCCAATGGTGGACACATACCGCTCCCAGCACTCCTGCTTGCTTTGGCGGATACGGCGGCGGGCACGCGCACGCAGACGTTTGAAGTTAATGAGGTGTTCAATGCAGGGATGTCTCTTGTGACGCTGGAGCGCCCGCCGGCGATCTTTAATCGCTTCAGCGATCTCAGGCGACCACCAAGGCACAGTCCGCCGCCGAGGGGACCCAGAAGAACTGGGAATGGAAGATTCGGCGGCAGTAACGATGCCCGTGGTGACCGATTGAACCACCGCATCAATGCCATCATTAGAGAGAGGCTCAATAGCGGCAATGGAGGAAAACAAGTCCCAGTCAGCCTTATTCATTGCCCACCTGCAAGGGCGCCCAGAAGACTGACGCTGTGGCAGTGACAGAAAGATCGGAAAGTGGTCACTACCACACAGGTCGTCATGCACTCTCCATTGGACAGATGGTAAGAGGCTAGGGCTGCAGATCGAAAGGTCAATGGCGGAGTACATGCCGTGCGCCACACTGAAGTGTGTGAAGGAACCATCATTTAAAAGCGAAAGATCGAGTTGTGTCAATAAATGCTCAATGGTGGCGCCTCGACCTGTCGCCACTGACCCACCCCACAGAGGGTTATGGGCGTTGAAGTCGCCCAGTAATAAGAAAGGTGGCGGCAATTGGGCTATCAGCGCAGCCAGGACATGCTGCGCGACATCACCATCCGGTGGAAGGTAAAGACTGCAGACGGTAACAGCCTGTGGCGTCCACACCCGAACAGCGACAGCCTCTAAAGCTGTTTGTAGAGGGATAGACTAGCTGTGAAGAGAGTTAAGGACATATATGCAGACGCCACCAGACACCCTTTCATAAGCTGCCCGGTTCTTATAACAACCCCGATAGCCACGGAGGGCGGGGGTTCGCATTGCTGGAAACCAAGTTTCCTGAAGAGCAATGCAGAAGAAAGGGTGAAGGCTGATAAGTTGTCGGAGCTCAGCTAGATGGTGGAAGAATCCGCTGCAGTTCCACTGGAGGATGGTATTGTCCATGGCTGAGAAAGGCATGACAGGACTGAGAAGGCAGATTACGCCTCTGGGTCACCTGCTGCCTCTGATGGAGCACCCGTGCAAGTGCTATCCATTGTGTCTGAGGGACCGGCGAGATCGAGGTCCTCAGCAGACGTAAGAATCTCCACCACATCCTTAGACGCAGAGCTTGTAGGTAGCGGTGGAGTAGGTGCCACCACAGATGCCTTGGTCTTACGAGTCTTCAATGTCGTTTTCTCTCGCTGTTCCTTTGGTTGTCGTTGTTGAGAGGGCTTATTGGAGTCAGCCTCCGGGACCGAAGATGATCGCGAAGCTCGACGACCAGCGACCTGAGGCTTCCTCAGCCACTGGTTGGTGTCTGCTGTGCCGCTGGTAGGAACCTGGGAAGGGAGGGACCCAAGGGATCCCTTCCGAGCGAGAGAAGCCGAATAAGACTTTCGCTTCTCCGGCTTAGAAGTGGGGACTGGTGTCCCCAGTGGTTTAGTGAGTGCTGCTCCCGAGGTAGATGGTGTGGGAGCAACAGCGAGAGAAGGGGCCCCCATCGTCAAGGGGGCAGGTGAGGTCCTCTGAGAGCTGACTGTATGTGTTGCAGCTAAAGAAGCTGGAGCAAGAGTGACAGTTGAGGCATAAGATGCCATCATGCGCACGGGATGTAGCCATTCAAATTTCCGCTTCGCATCAGTGTAAGTCAGTCGGTCCAGGGTCTTATATTCCATGATTTTGCGTTCTTTCTGTAAGATCCTGCAGTTTGGCGAGCAAGGTGAATGAGGCTCTCCACAGTTGACACAGATGGGAGGCGGAGCACATGGAGTATCGGGATGAGATGGGCGTCCGCAATCTCGACATGTGAGACTGGAAGTGCAGCGGGAAGACATATGGCCGAACTTCCAGCACTTAAAGCACCGCATCGGGGGAGGGATATAGGGCTTGACGTCACAATGGTAGACCATCACCTTGACCTTCTCCGGTAATGTATCACCCTCGAAGGCCAAGATGAAGGCACCAGTAGCAACCTGATTGTCCCTCGGACCCCGATGAACGCGCCGGACAAAATGAACACCTCTACGCTCTAAGTTAGCGCGCAGCTCGTCATCAGACTGCAAAAGTAGGTCCCTATGGAAAATAACACCCTGGACCATATTTAAACTCTTATGTGGTGTGATGGTAAC
The DNA here is from genome assembly GCF_023864345.2 of Schistocerca serialis cubense. Lineage (NCBI taxonomy): Eukaryota > Metazoa > Arthropoda > Insecta > Orthoptera > Acrididae > Schistocerca > Schistocerca serialis. The sequence goes on along the minus strand of NC_064639.1, from coordinate 218,861,628 downwards.
GTTAACATCCCCCAACTTGTCACAAGCAAGTAACCTGCGTGACTGGGCGGAGGATGCCGTTTTTATCAAAAATGAACCCAGAGCGCATTTGGACAAGCCCTCCACCTCCCCAAACTTGTCCTTTAAATGCTCTACAAAGAACTGAGGCTTCACGGATACAAAGGATTCTCCATCAGCTCTGGTACAGACGAGATACCTGGGCGAATACATGTCACTGTCATTCATTGCCTTTCGTTCCTCCCATGGTGTAGCCAGGGATGGGAACGATTTGGGGACATAAACGTTACCTTTAAAATGAGCCCTCGAACGCTTAGAGACTGCTGGTGGCTGGCCACCAGCAAGAGATGGTGTGCCACGCTTCATTGCGTGTCATCCACCCTGATGCCACCTACTCCGATTTAGGGCCCTCCCCATGGGCGCCACCCAGTCACAGCAAGGGCCACCTGGCAGGATGGCCATTGCCGGGAGTCCTGATGCCCCAGGGAGATGGGCATCTACTCCTTGGCTTACGTGGGGAGTAAACGGCGCAGGCATCAGTAGAGCGATCCCTGTGTTGTCAGGGGGCTACAACCAACAGGGTACATGGCGACCCCACCACAACGGACTGGCTACCGTGCTGGATCTTAGGTGCTAAAATATATGAGGTCGTCGTCGCAGCTAAAGGCAACACTGCACAGTGCAGAGTGGCAATCGCACCCAGGGACGTATCCTCGCCCAAGAGATGGAAAACGAGCTGGACAACATTGCAACGACGAGAAATCCGGCTAAAGGTCTCAATGCACGACAGATACAGTGCACCATGTAAGGCGCCCGTCCCCAATTGGCTCGCTCTTCGGAACAATTTAAAAAGATGGAGGTAAAACCCGAGAGGAAGGCCGAAACATTTGAGACTCCTTTTAGTCGCCTCTTACGACAGGCAGGAATACCACGGGCCTATTCTAACCGCCAAACCCGTAGGGGTGGGGGGGGGGGGGGAGGGGTTGCGTAGACAAGAACTTTCAAATGCCCCCATAAATGAAAGTCAGGAGGTCAGGAGAGCGTGGAGGCCATGGAATTGGTCCGCCTCTACCAATCCATCGGTCACCGAATCTGTTGCTGAGAAGCGTACGAACACTTCCACTGAAATGTGCAGGAGCTCCATCATGCATGAACCACATGTTGTGTCGTACTTGTAAAGGCACATGTTCTAGCAGCACAGATAGAGTATCCCGTATGAAATCATGGCGGTGAATCGAGGAAGTAAAGTACATACTGACGAAACTAAAATGAGCTCTAACATGGAAATTAAGCGTTTCCGGACACATGTCCACATAACATCTTTTCTTTATTTGTGTGTGGGGAATGTTTCCTGAAAGTTTGGCCGTACCTTTTTGTAACACCCTGTATTATACTAGAACTGACATGTGTTTACATTTTCACGCAATTTGGGGCGCACAGATCCTGAGAAATCAGTACCCAGAGCAACCACCTCTGGCCGTAATAACGGCCTTGATACGCCTGGGCATTGAGTCACACAGAGCTTGTATGACGTGTACATGTACAGCTGCCCATGCAACTTCAACACGATACCACAGTTCATCAAGAGTAGTGACTGGCGTATTGCGACGAGCCAGTTGCTGAGCCACCATTGACCAGACGTTTTCAATTGGTGAGAAATCTGGAGAATGTGCTAGTCAGGGCGGCAGTCGAACATTTTCTGTATCCAAAAGGCCCGTACAGGACCTGTAGAATGCGGTCGTGCATTATCCTGCTGAAATGTATACTTTCGCAGGGATCGAATGAAGGGTAGAGCCACGGGTCGTAACACATCTGAAATGCAACGTCCACTGTTCAAAGTGCCGTCAATGCGAACAAGAGGTGACCGAGACGTGTAACCAATGGCACCCCATACCATCACGCCGGGTGATACGCCAGTATGGCGATGACGAATACACGCTTCCAATGTGTGTTCACCGCGATGTCGCCATACACGGATGCGACCATCATGATGCTGTAAACAGAACCTCGATTCATTCGGAAAAATGACGTTTTGCCATTCTTGCATCCAGGTTCGTCGTTGAGTACACCATCGCAGGCGCTCCTGTCTGTGATGCAGCGTCAAGGGTAACCGCAGCCATGGTCTCCGAGCTGATAGTCCATGCTGCTGGAAACGTCGTCGAACTGTTCGTGCAGATGGTTGTTGTCTTGCAAATTTCTCCATCTATTGACTCAGGGATCGAGAAGTGGCTGCACGACCCGGTACAGCCTTGCGGATAAGATGCCTGTCATCTCGACTGCTAGTGATACGAGGCCGTCAAGATCGAGCACGGCGTTCCGTATTACCCTCCTGAACCCACCGATTCCATATTCTGCTAACAGTCATTGGATATCGACCAACGCGAGCAACAATGTCGCGATACGATAAACAGCAATCGTGATAGGCTACAATCCGACCTTTATCAAAGTCGGAAACGTGATGGTACGCATTTCTCCTCCTTACACGAGGCATCATAACAACGTTTCACCAGGCAACGCCGGTCAACTGCTGTTTGTGTATAAGAAATCGGTTGGAAACTTTCCTCATGTCAGCAGGTTGTGGGTGTCGCCACCGGCGCCAACCTTGTGTGAATGCTCTGAATAGCTAATCATTTGCATGTCACAGCATCTTCTTCCTGTCGGATAAATTACGCGTCTGTAGCACGTCATCTTCGTTGTGTAGCAATTTTAATGGCCAGTAGTGTGATTACACAATTACTTTATGTCGTGGATTTTTATGGTTGTCACATTGTCCTCGGAAAATTTTACCTCTTTGTTCACACGACGGTCGCTTCGGTGTTGTTCTGCAGTCAGAATGATAGCTAACCACTACAGAATCGTGCCGAAATGGTATCCTCGATCTTTTCTCTATCACTTCCTCGTACAACGCTTACCGAGATGCAGAAAAGAACACCCGAATGGAAAGGTTCCCAGCAGAAAATAAAGATTGTCTGTCAGTCGTCCCCGATTCCTATGACGCCCCGTACACTTTCTGCGCAATAGCATCACAACGCAGATGTACCTCTCTGTCTGTGGACGAAGAAGGCATGCAATAGTCCCCTGAGTCTACATTCAGTTTCGGACGGCAGAGCTATTATACCTGTCGTTGAAAAACAAGGCTAAGATACACTGAAGACCCACCAGTAAAAAAAAAAAGGACAGTATCATTTCTACGGTAGAAGAATAGAAAAATGTGAAATTTCAGGGTCAAGGTCGAAAATATTTCCTCTGCAGTTGGCATGGCTGCACAATTATGCAACAAAATGAAGATACCAACAGTGCCGCAAAATGATATTGTGCTATGACGACAGCGCACAATAATACGTAATAAACGCAACTGTCGCCTGCCAAACACTGTTACCACATTCCACTGACAGTTGACTCAATTGCAGCAGGCGCTTGCATTAAGGACACACAATGTTCCAAGTTGGACACTCGTAAATGTTTAAAAATGAAAATATTTTATTTCATTAATCATCGAGTAATGTTTCGATAATGAACGACCACGTTCGAAACTAGTCACCACTAACAAAAATCGTGAGTACAACTAATAAAGAAAAAAAACAAATAGTCTATAGTAAGCAAAAAAAGTAGTGTAGAAGGTATCAGAGTTGAATAAACCTGATTCTCCACTTGAAGGAGTATTAATGTGGCATTTTTGCTGCTTATTTTTGTTGATACCCAACGGGGTTTTCTTTGTATTTCTATTTTTGTTTGATTCTAGATTTTTAATTTTCAGTATCGACAACCTAATGTTAATTAAGTTAATAGAATAATTCTTTGTGAACATCTTCTAGCTTTATTCCAGAATTCGTTGTATATCCTGGATTTAATCACACGATGGCGTAATTTCGAACCTTTCAATCAAAAATGTGGCACCCATGTTCGTACTGATAACATAAACAAGTGTGCTTTGTATATAGATAACAACTGGGCAAATTGGCCGGCTAAGCCAGCATATTTTTTAATTTTATTAGCAATACACAAAGGCATAGAAGTGAGTCATTATAATCTGCAGCTACTGAAGTATAATATAGAGTTGTTTAATTATCTTCAAATTAAATATTTTAACCAATTTTCACAACGTGGAAAAACGACCACTTAGCCCGACATGAGCGGGCAATGTGGCCATGCCGTTTTAAACTCAGTAACGGTTAAAAAACTGTTTTAAATAGGAACTAAATATATTTTATTGTAAAATATGATTCGAATTAAGTTATTTACACTTCCCACAAATAGAGGCCCAACTGTGTTCCTCAACTCCCATATAGTTAGTGTTTGTGGACCTAGAGAGGGCACAATTGGCATTAAATCCAGTGCTCTTCTGGCCTTGAATCTGAAAATACACTCCTGGAAATTGAAATAAGAACACCGTGAATTCATTGTCCCAGGAAGGGGAAACTTTATTGACACATTCCTGGGGTCAGATACATCACATGATCACACTGACAGAACCACAGGCACATAGACACAGGCAACAGAGCATGCACAATGTCGGCACTAGTACAGTGTATATCCACCTTTCGCAGCAATGCAGGCTGCTATTCTCCCATGGAGACGATCGTAGAGATGCTGGATGTAGTCCTGTGGAACGGCTTGCCATGCCATTTCCACCTGGCGCCTCAGTTGGACCAGCGTTCGTGCTGGACGTGCAGATCGCGTGAGACGACGCTTCATCCAGACCCAAACGTGCTCAATGGGGGACAGATCCGGAGATCTTGCTGGCCAGGGTAGTTGACTTACACCTTCTAGAGCACGTTGGGTGGCACGGGATACATGCGGACGTGCATTGTCCTGTTGGAACAGCAAGTTCCCTTGCCGGTCTAGGAATGGTAGAACGATGGGTTCGATGACGGTTTGGATGTACCGTGCACTATTCAGTGTCCCCTCGACGATCACCAGTGGTGTACGGCCAGTGTAGGAGATCGCTCCCCACACCATGATGCCGGGTGTTGGCCCTGTGTGCCTCGGTCGTATGCAGTCCTGATTGTGGCGCTCACCTGCACGGCGCCAAACACGCATACGACCATCATTGGCACCAAGGCAGAAGCGACTCTCATCGCTGAAGACGAAACGTCTCCATTCGTCCCTCCATTCACGCCTGTCGCGACACCACTGGAGGCGGGCTGCACGATGTTGGGGCGTGGGCGGAAGACGGCCTAACGGTGTGCGGGACCGTAGCCCAGCTTCATGGAGACGGTTGCGAATGGTCCTCGCCGATACCCCAGGAGCAACAGTGTCCCTAATTTGCTGGGAAGTGGCGGTGCGGTCCCCTACGGCACTGCGTAGGATCCTACGGTCTTGGCGTGCATCCGTGCGTCGCTGCGGTCCGGTCCCAGGTCGACGGGCACGTGCACCTTCCGCCGACCACTGGCGACAACATCGATGTACTGTGGAGACCTCACGCCCCACGTGTTGAGCAATTCGGCGGTACGTCCACCCGGCCTCCCGCATGCCCACTATACGCCCTCGCTCAAAGTCCGTCAACTGCACATACGGTTCACGTCCACGCTGTCGCGGCATGCTACCAGTGTTAAAGACTGCGATGGAGCTCCGTATGCCACGGCAAACTGGCTGACACTGACGGTGGCGGTGCACAAATGCTGCGCAGCTAGCGCCATTCGACGGCCAACACCGCGGTTCCTGGTGTGTCCGCTGTGCCGTGCGTGTGATCATTGCTTGTACAGCCCTCTCGCAGTGTCCGGAGCAAGTATGGTGGGTCTGACACACCGGTGTCAATGTGTTCTTTTTTCCATTTCCAGGAGTGTATTTCTTCGTGGTACGTGCACTCTCTACCTTCAAAGTTGTCGTAAAAAAGAGCTCTTTCAGGATTGGGTTTCCTACTCTTTACACTCTTCTTTTCACTGCCTTTCTTCTCGTCAGTTCCTTTCCATTTTCCTTTTTTTTTTTTTTCTTTTTCTTCTCTTTCTTTATTTGCCGCTTCTGTGTCAGTGTTATAAGCACTTGGCTGTAAGTAACGCTGCGAAGCCCTTCTTTCGGTCTCTGCTTTTACGTTTTGCTCTACAAAGTCTATGACCGACGGGCAAAGCATCCACAAGCCACCGCCGAGATGGCCACTTTGCCCGCATTGACGTCATTGCACCCAAGCCGTACACGATCTCGATCTAATAGTATGACCGAAATTACAATAACTAAAGAAGGGTTGTGGGGTCAAATTACGATATTTTCAACACAGTTTCATTAAAAAGACGTACGTCGCATTCCTTCTTGACAATACATACACAGACTGACCCCTTAACTCAGGATAACTAAAACCCACAAAAATTGTTGTAACTGAGGATCGGCACAGCAAACAGATTAGACTTTATGGGGTGAGTGAACGCTCCACAGACAATAAGTTAAGGCATTTCCCCCACCATGCGGGATCCCAACAGCCACTTTGCCCAGCTCTCCTCTTTTATTGAAATATGCTTTAAGTTCAGCTATCATAGTAATTTACCTTCATGATACTAAAGGGATAATTATCAATCATTGGAGAGACAATATTACACCACAAATTTATTTCTTCGAATTTATTTCCTGAATTAGTTACATAAACGTCGCAATTGTAGAATCTTGCGGCAATTTCTGCTGACACACATGGATGGCAGCATGCTGAAATGTGGCTGGGTGTCCCGAGAAGTCCCCCCCCCCCCCCCCCCCCCCCCGCTGGGCTTCGTGGATACTGCAACCACAGAATCGTCAAAGCTGCTCTACATCGACTCGTTCCTCTGTGCTACTTTGCCTGCCGACAATGTTCCACAGCATCTTCGTAGAGCCCAAGACCTACAGCGCGTGCACCGGAATGCACAATTCATTGTTGATTTTGCCCTAAATCTCGAGTAACGTATCTGTCTGCTCGACGAGCTAAGGAATCTCATTCTTAGTCTTGCCCTGATGTTGGGGAGAAACCCATATGTTCTCTTGCCTGTCTACAACTACAGGGTACATCTACCCTCTGCAAACCAGCATGACAGAGGGTTCACTGTGAAACATCCCCTTAGAAAAATTTGTGAATGACTGTGCTGATAAACCTCTTACATTATTTGATTTTCAAACAGCTGAGCAAAACTGAACGTACTCAGACATTCACTAAAGTGACACACAATATTTTTAGCGCAACGCAACCTGACTTTCAGTAATCCCTACATAAGAATGGCCCTGACTGACAATAGCCTATACCTTTCATGAATTACTTACCTCACAAAAATCTTCGTTACTCCAACTACTGCAATACAGCGAGCGCCTATACTGTCAGCTAAATAAAAGATTCTAACTACTGAAGGCGCTAACTACTGATAGGCATAGTTAGCAAATGAAAGATTTTGATAGAGAACAAACAATGTATTTACCTTAATAGTGTTCGAAAGTTATAATATATATACACTCCTGGAAATGGAAAAAAGAACACATTGACACCGGTGTGTCAGACCCACCATACTTGCTCCGGACACTGCGAGAGGGCTGTACAAGCAATGGTCACACGCACGGCACAGCGGACACACCAGGAACCGCGGTGTTGGCCGTCGAATGGCGCTAGCTGCGCAGCATTTGTGCACCGCCACCGTCAGTGTCAGCCAGTTTGCCGTGGCATACTGAGCTCCATCGCAGTCTTTAACACTGGTAGCATGCCGCGACAGCGTGGACGTGAACCGTATGTGCAGTTGACGGACTTTGAGCGAGGGCGTATAGTGGGCATGCGGGAGGCCGGGTGGACGTACCGCCGAATTGCTCAACACGTGGGGCGTGAGGTCTCCACAGTACATCGATGTTGTCGCCAGTGGTCGGCGGAAGGTGCACGTGCCCGTCGACCTGGGACCGGACCGCAGCGACGCACGGATGCACGCCAAGACCGTAGGATCCTACACAGTGCCGTAGGGGACCGCACCGCCACTTCCCAGCAAATTAGGGACACTGTTGCTCCTGGGGTATCGGCGAGGACCATTCGCAACCGTCTCCATGAAGCTGGGCTACGGTCCCGCACACCGTTAGGCCGTCTTCCGCTCACGCCCCAACATCGTGCAGCCCGCCTCCAGTGGTGTCGCGACAGGCGTGAATGGAGGGACGAATGGAGACGTGTCGTCTTCAGCGATGAGAGTCGCTTCTGCCTTGGTGCCAATGATGGTCGTATGCGTGTTTGGCGCCGTGCAGGTGAGCGCCACAATCAGGACTGCATACGACCGAGGCACACAGGGCCAACACCCGGCATCATGGTGTGGGGAGCGATCTCCTACACTGGCCGTACACCACTGGTGATCGTCGAGGGGACACTGAATAGTGCACGGTACATCCAAACCGTCATCGAACCCATCGTTCTACCATTCCTAGACCGGCAAGGGAACTTGCTGTTCCAACAGGACAATGCACGTCCGCATGTATCCCGTGCCACCCAACGTGCTCTAGAAGGTGTAAGTCAACTACCCTGGCCAGCAAGATCTCCGGATCTGTCCCCCATTGAGCATGTTTGGGACTGGATGCAGCGTCGTCTCACGCGGTCTGCACGTCCAGCACGAACGCTGGTCCAACTGAGGCGCCAGGTGGAAATGGCATGGCAAGCCGTTCCACAGGACTACATCCAGCATCTCTACGATCGTCTCCATGGGAGAATAGCAGCCTGCATTGCTGCGAAAGGTGGATATACACTGTACTAGTGCCGACATTGTGCATGCTCTGTTGCCTGTGTACGTGCCTGTGGTTCTGTCAGTGTGATCATGTGATGTATCTGACCCCAGGAATGTGTCAATAAAGTTTCCCCTTCCTGGGACAATGAATTCACGGTGTTCTTATTTCAATTTCCAGGAGTGTATATATATCAGTTCATGACATCCAGTCTTACAAATTTACTGTCTCTGTCAAGATCATCCGCTCTCAAAACTCCGCCATCCCTCTCCCCACATCCGCCACTGCTGGCAGCTCACCTCCAACTGCGCAACGCTACGCGCTGTTCACATCCAACTGCCCAACACTACAATGGCGAATATTACTCCAACAATGCAAACCAACCACAGCCTTCACACAGCACAGTCAGTGATTTTCATATAGAGCGCTACATGGCGTTACCAACATAAAAACATAAACAGCCTACTTGCAACTGATGATTATTTGTCTCTTTGCACGCTGTACTTACTCCTATCTTCTCCTGCTGGGCTACGGGAGAATTTAGAACGAGACTGTAGGGTATTCCTAAATTTCTCACTTAATGCTGGTTCTTGAAACTTTGTAAGTACGCTCTCGCAGGGTATGTAGCATCTACCGTCAAGCATCTTTTATTCTAGCTTTTCAGCACCTCCGTAACGCACTTCAGTGTATCAAACAAAGGTGAACATTCGTGTTGCCCTTCTTTGTACACGTAAGTGCAGTATCCGCTGTTAATACTGTTTAGTACAGGTCCCACACACTTCAGCAATATTCTAGGATGGGTCCCATGACTCTCACGTAAGTAATCTCTTTTGTAGACGGATTGTCTTATTCCAATACCCTGCCAATGGACCGAAGCCTGTCATGTCACTGTCCTACTAACGCCATCGACTACAGCCCTGCAAATTGATACACCTAGATACCTAAATATGTTGACTGGTTTCAGTTGTGATCAATATTGTAATCGTAGGTTTGGTTTTTTTGTTTTTGTTTTATGGAGTACACAATTTCATAGTTCTAAACATCTAAAGATAGATGCCAAACTTTGCACCTCTCGAAATATTATCAAGAAGTAACTGTATGTTCGTGCGCTTGCTTTCAAATAGTACGCCGTTATAGATACCTCTGTCGCCTGGAAAAAGACCGAAGTTACTATTAATGCTGCCTTCGAGGTCATCATTGTGCTGCGTCCCAGTACAGTTGGTTGTGACACTCCCGACGTTACTTCCACTTCTTTCTAACCCTCTCCATCCGGCGACTCACGATAATACGCTGCGTCATCTTAACCAAGAAAAAATCCACAATCGGCTCACAAATTCCTCTGATACACCACGTGATCGAACTTCTGTTAGTAAGCATTGGCGTGATACTGAGTCAATTACCTTTCGGAAGTCAAGAAATGCTCCACCTTCCGGACGGTATTGATACATAGTTTTCAGGGAGTCGTGTGAGTAAAAATAGCGAGTGTGTTTCACGTAACATATTTTCGGAATCCATGCTGCTTAGCATGGAGGAGGTTAATCCGTTTGCGTCGCATTATTGTGTTTGACATCAGAAAACACAAAAAAGCGAGTGGGACGCAAATCGGTAGATGTGATGTCCGTGTACTGACAAATAAATGATTACAGTTTCAGAAAATCTGGTTCATTTATTCAAGAAAATGAGCGTCACAAATTGAGCAAGTCAATAACGCGTTTTTCCACCTATGTGCTTTATCCAAACTTATTCTGCTTGGCATTGCTTGAGACCAGTTTTTGGACGTTCTCCCGAGAGATATCGTACCAAATTCTGTTCAGTTGGGCACGTTAGATCGTCAAAATCGCGTGACTGTTGGAAGGCTCTGTCCATAATGCTCTAAACGTTCTCAGTTGGGGAGAGGTACAGCGAATTTGCTGGCACAAGTCAGGATTTGGCAAGCACGAAGAGAAGCAGTAGAAACTATCGCCGTGCCCGGGCAGTCATTATCTTACTGAAATATAAGACCAGGATGGTTGCTATGAAGGTCAACAATCCTTGAAAATTTTTGGAGGGGCTAAATGGTAGTATTACTCCCGGCATTATGGTGTGAGGAGCTAGCGGGTATGATTTCAAGCCATTACTGATAGTGATTAAGGAAAATCTGGTGGCACAACGATACGTCACGGACATTCTGCACCTCACGATTTACCTCTCATGAGACAGGATCGTGATGCGTTTCAACAGGACAACGCTCGTACTTCCTGCGTCCTCATGGGTTAATTCTCATGAGACAGTATCGTGGTGCCAGTTTCAACAGGATAATGCTAGTACGTCCTGTGTCCTCATGGGTTACCTCTCGTGGTTCAAATGGCTCTGAGCACTATGGGACTTAACATCTGCGGTCATCAGTCCCCTAGAACTTAGAACTACTCAAACCTAACTAACCTAAGGACATCACACACATCCATGCCCGAGGCAGAATTCGAACCTGCGAACGTAGCGGTCGCTCGGTTCCAGACTGTAGCGCCTAGAACCGCACGGCCACTCCGACCGGCTTCACATAATCCTATTATGTTTACCATACCCCCGCCCCCCTCCCGAGCTAATCCCAGTGTGCATGCCCCTGGCACTGGGCTGGCCCACGAAGCTTTACCATCGCTGCAGTGTACAACTACTTTTATTTTCATCAGTTGAACTACTTTCTACTAAAAACTAATCTAATTCTACAACTAAAACTAAGTGCTGTCGTCTTTCTCAGCTTTTGGCCCACCTTTCCCCTATTCCATAGCGTAGCGGACTGCGACCGTGACGGTAGTCGGCCAGTCGACACCCCGGCGGTATGGAATAGGTGCGAATGTACTTCTCCTTCTGTGTCCTACGGATAATTGTTCACCCTCAGAAATTCCTGTAAGATCTTGAATGATACCTCGTTAGCCAGGTTGCTAAGTATCAGAAAAATGTCTTCTTGTCGTATCAGGTTGTTAATGTGTCGAAGTTAGGTAGTTGTCGTCTGAATCCGGTTGCCACGTCATCATATATGGGACACTCATAGACCTCGTGGTCAGGAGTAGTGTCCTCCATCGCTCCATAGTCACAGAAAGGTGTAGCCCGCTCCCCAAAGCAACAGAGGTATGTCGGATATGGTCCATGTCCCGTGAGAAAGTGCAAAAATCCTCTACTTGGTTTGAAATGCTTTAACTGTAACCGCTCACCGATACTTCCCAGCAGTTGATAGCTCCTACAACCTGTTTCTTCAGCCTCCCACACGATTCCTGCCCAAACTCTTCCCCCCGCTTTTTAATCACAATTTTATTCCTGACCTGAACACTAAGAATTTCTGTCGTCATCTCAAGTTTCCCCTTTTTGACCCAATAGCACGCCGTCTGATCCCTTATCTTGATGTCCCTTTAACACCAACAAGACTCCGCCCGGACAAGCGCTGTATGCCCCCACAGAACGTATTAACGTGTTTCGTTGCACCCTTCCCACAGTCACGGCAAGCCTACCCTTGCAAGCCTATGTGCCCAGACTCCTCAAACGTAACCCACTATGGATGTAAGAATGTTATTGTGATACAATTTAAGTCTGCTGGTAGATGAAACCTCTTGTGCCCAATTCCAATGAGGTTGCTGAGCACCTCCAGTGACCTTTGGGTTACTGTTTCTATGTGCGTGGCAAAATTCCTTTTTTCGTCTATGATGACCTCCACGTATCGGGTCTCGCGACACCGAAGAACTGCGTGGGCTATCAGTCCTCAAAGTCGGGTTCCTAACTAGTTGACCTTTCAGAAGTAAGTATGTCGAATTCTTGGTGGAGTCTTCTCCCTAGCGCGCCTCTGCGGCGCGACAGCGGCGCCCCAGTAGTTAGAAGGTGGGCTCCAAACAGTAAGGGGTCGGAAGAAGCATCGCTGCATGAACGAAAGTGGCCACGGAGCGCAGCGCTGTCCCTTGAAGCCGTGAGCCTGTTGGGGGCAGGCGGATGTTTTGAACAGTTAGCGGTGTTATGCGCAGGAAACGCGACGGTAACTGAGCCGCGCCCGTTATGTGTGGCTGCCGGACTGTGTCTCGGGAAGTAAGGCACGAGCGACAGCCTGAAACGTGGATTTGCGGAAATGCCCTGTCAGGTGCGAGTGGCCGGTTCCTGTTGGAAAAAAAGAAGAAGAAAAAAAAGCCTGGTGAGCTATTTAAGACTCTGTTTTACGTAGTGAACTCTTGGTGCCTCATTGTGGACGTGAATTGAAATTTTGACCTTTGTATGAGACTTGCAGTCGTTTATTTATTTCTACTTATTGTGTGCTGGGCTGCAATGTGTTCTATCGGAATAGGTCAAAGGTGTGTCTACTCTAAATTGTACTATTCCCGAATGAATTCATGAGTTTAAATTACTATTCTGCTTGTATAAATTGATGCTACGGTACAGGCCGTAACGGCCGTCTTTTTGTGGATCATTTTTAGGAATATTTAAATTTGGAAATCTTTCCTTATTAACTGTATAAGCAGCCTTAAATAAGCATATTGACTAAGCTTTTTTGCCGCTTATTATGTCGTGGGTTCATGATTGTCAGTAAACTACTACGTGAGTATAAGCATCGTGTTACAGCTGGATTTCTAGAGGTCTTCTGTTTACCCCTGCCTAACGGTCATTAGATGCAGGCTCATTTATTCTAATTGGTTATTAGTAGTAACAGTTCCTTGAAAATTCGCCCAAGCTGTAATTATAATTTTGGTGCTACTTGGAGAAATATTAAGGCCACGTCTTGAAGCCCATCACTGTCTGGCGTTTTATAAAATGATCTCTCGAGCGCTTTGTATTTATATTTGAGGCAATTCTATTGTGGCTAATGACAAATCTTAAAAAGCCTCCTGTAGGATTAAAAATTGCTAGTTGAGTTTGACCTTCTTACTATCACGCCACTCTCTGGGCCCCCTTCTAACGCCGCATTGCTTGTGTGTTGACTGGCCTGTAACTACGTGATCTAACTTTAGTTTCATTTTTTTAATAGATTACGGCACTGCTCTGTTTGGTCTGGCCGGTTGTTAACTTGCCACGCCGCGCGGACCCGGCCGCTGTTTTCCGGTCAGTTTCGTCGGCGTCTCCTCTGACTGCAACGTTACTGCAGCTTCGTACGGAGTCTGGTCAACTAAGCAATTTGTTAACTTTAATCGTGGATACTTTTACCAATGCACTTCATTCAATTGTTTTTTAAGACTTAAAAATTTTCATTTGTTGATGCTGCTAGCAACTGATTTAAACCAAAGCTTTTAAGATTCTAATTTTTTTTTCTTTTAAATTCGTTAAATTCATTGTCTTAACAGCTGCAAACAATTTTTTTAAATTTCAAGTAGAAGCTTCTACCATTTGTGAGAAATAGTACAAATAAGATTTTCTTGCAATAATCGACACTCTAACGTAACTGACTCAAATCAAATGTTCAAATGTGTGTGAAATCTTATGGGACTTAACTGCTAAGGTCATCAGTCCCTAAGCTTACACACTACTTAACCTAAATTATCCTAAGAACAAACACACACACCCATGCCCGAGAGAGGACTCTAACCTCCCCTGGGACCAGCCGCACAGTCCATGACTGCAGCTCCTTAGGCCGGTATTACACTATCAATTTTCTTTGTCAAATATTTGATCAAAGATGTGATCAAATATTCCGTCAAATATATATGACAAAGATCTTTGACGTAGCGCTAGAAGGGGTATTACACTGTCATCATATTTTTCGTTAAAGTTCAAGATGGCTGACAACAACAACTTGTTATTAACCGCAGCAGTTGCATGTACCACAATTGCACTGTGTGCACATTCGGAAGAGAAGCGGGGGAAAAAAAGGAAACATAACTGGGTGAAGCCGTGGGTTTTACGACGACACGATAAAAGCATTCAACAAAACTTGTTACGTGAGCTTATAGTGGAGGACGTCAAGTCGTACATCAATTACTTAAGAATGGATGAGCATACATTTCTGTATGTGCTCAATGAGGTGTATCCTCATATCACAAAGCACAATATTCACTTAAGAACTGCTACATCTGCAGAAGACAGGCTCACTTTAACACTCCGATTCCTTGCTACAGGAGAGGGTTAGGTTAGGTTAGGTTAGGTTAGGTTAGGTCAGGTCTCCAATCTTCGTAATCTATTTTTGTATTCAGCGTGCCTCACGTTATAAAGCGCCTCATCAGCTTCATACATCTCTATTAATTTTGTATTTGTCGGCATACACCAATTGTATTTACCGGCAATGTTTATAAAAACACTACATACCACAGAATGCAGCGATGCTAGCGCTCCATGTGGTAACATGTCACATTGCAGTGAACAGAAGACAAGCGACTTCTTTGATCAAATCTACAGCGAGGCCCTAGATTTGATCAAATATTGGACGACATTTGACAAAGTTCCCTATTACACCATCAAATATCTTTGACAAAGATATTGGACAAAAATGTTTGACAAAGAAATTTGATAGTGTAATACCGGCCTTAGACCGCTCGGCTGTTAACTGACTCTCTAAGTTGCAGTTGATAAATGTCATGTCACACTTTGCTATATCTTTCATTAAATAAAGTGTTGTATTTGTGTGAACTGTGAAAATGATGCTGTTGTTGTTACCCTCTTGGTCCGCCATTCCACCCCACAACCGAGTGTACTGATTACTAAAGTTTTTAAAAGAATGCAATGCGTTGTCATTGTGCTTCACTTTTTTGTCAGGCCGTGCAGTTACCTAAAACTTCTCGCAGGGGAATTTTGGCATGGCTCCCGATTAGTGTGCCGAACCTCGTCGGAATCGGGAGTGTCGCTAGGTTAGGCCACTCCTTGTTGGATGCCGGACAGCTGTTCATTCAAGGTGTATGTATACGCTACAGAGTCGCTCCTCAAAGAGCAGACCGTTAGCTGCACCTGTTCAGCTAACGTCAGGCTGCGTCTTGCTGGCACCCCGCCAGCACACGGGTGGCCCAGAAGGAGCAGCTGCTGTTGTGGCTCCATTCAGCCTGGCGCTGCTTCTGGAAGCCAGCAGCTAAGAACAGCATGCCTCACTGACCCAAGGTTTCAGATCGGGAGAAAATAAACCTGTAACTCTAGTCAGGACGTACTATCCGTTCCGGCCGGTATTTTTTATTCTGTCTTACTTCCTTAGTAGCGTTCCCCCTCTTTCCTTTTTACAAAATTGGGCCGGCCGGAGTGGCCGAACGGTTCTAGGCGCTACAGTCTGGAGCTGCGCGACCGCTACGGTCGCAGGTTCGAATCCTGCCTCGAGCATGGATATGTGTGATGTCCTTAGGTTAGTTAGGTTTAAGTAGTTTTAAGTTCTAGGGGACTGATGACCTCAGCTGTTAAGTCCCATAGTGCTCAGAGCCATTTGAACCATTTTTTGACGATAAAACTGAATTCCATACATACATACATTCACAAAATCACAATAACGATACCAATGGAACTTCCTTAACTTTCGGACAGTATCTGTCATTTCTTATTCTGTTATTCGCAGTAGTCGAGTTTCTTGGTTTTTCCAAATTGCTTACAAAGCCTACGAGCCACTCCTACAACATAATTAAATAGTCGAGTTCTTCCAAATTTCTTGTACAAGCCTACGAGCTACTCCGGCTCATAATTTATCGCAGTAGTCGGGTTTCTCGGTTTTTCCAAATTGCTTACAAAGCCTTCGAGCCACTCGAGCTACTCCGGCGCATAATTTATCGCAGTAGTCAGGTTTCTTGGTTTTTCCAAATTGCTTACAAAGCCTTCGAGCCACTCGTACAACATAATTAAATCGACTCGCTATAGTCGAGTTTCTTGGTTCTTCCAAATTTCTTGTACAAGCCTACGAGCTGCTCTGTGAATATAACAACTGTTCATATAATTTCGCCGGTGAGAACAAACTTTGTTTTATAATGAAACCAGCGATAAAATGGTCCTACCGGAGCAAAAAAAAGGGAAAGTATGCTCCTGTTTAAAAGACTAACTGAAAAATGGCGTACCAACTGTTTCATTCTACCTCCCTCATAAACATTTTCCAAAAAATTTTGGCATGAGAACATTGCGCGCTCTTTTAAAAATTCAACTCATCTTTCATTCCAATCTCCCCTAACTGTAACTGAATCACATCCACTAGTCCAGCGCTGTAAGTCGCTCATTCCCGTCCACTCCCGCTTACCTATTCTCATTCACTCATTCAGCCCAACTCATTGTCATGACCTCTTTGTGCCTCTCTGTTCAAAAATGGTTCAAATGGCTCTGAGCACTATGGGACTCAACTGCTGTGGTCATAAGTCCCCTAGAACTTAGAACTACTTAAACCTAACTAACCTAAGGACAGCACTCAACACCCAGCCATCACGAGGCAGAGAAAATCCCTGACCCCGCCGGGAATCGAACCCGTGAACCCGGGCGTGGGAAGCGAGAACGCTACCGCACGACCACGAGATGCGGGCTGTGCCTCTCTGTCATTGTCTCCTATCTCACAGCTATAATTTCCTTAGTTCTGTCCTACTATTATCGTGTCCTCTCAATGTCACCGTCTCAATCTTGCTCTCTCTTGCTGCTGCTATCTCATTTACTCTTTCCCACTGGTGCTATATCTTCTCACAGGCACTATCTCTACTTCGTTGTCGTTAGCACTGGCTCTCACCCTTTCCACTTTCTCCTTCTCTTCATTCGTCTTCCTCACACTTTTCTTCGCTCTTTCTCTACCACAACCACTGTCTACTATCTTGCATGCTTACTACGTTTCCTTCTATTTCCCAGTGCCACTGTCTCCTTCTCTCTCAGCGAACATGTTCGCATCCAAAAGTTTTCGGAAAAAATTTTATAGGTTCTGAGGAAGGTACAATGAGGGAGATGATACCCCCTCTTTTCAGGCAGTGTTCTAATAAACGGGATTATATTCGACTTTTCCGCTGGCTCCTTTCTTTTCGCTGCCACAGCAGGGCATGTCACTTATATGAAAAGAACTTTATGAGTCAGCAAAATTTTGATAGTTTACTAATGTGACACTGAAACAACGCAGAACTAATATTACATCTCAGACTGGATTTTAAGTACACAAAAATTTTGCATATGCTTCAATATTACAACAAGGGGTTCACATAATTCTTCTGATGGTAACGGAGACACGTCTCAAAATGTTTCTCCGTCCTACTATTTACTAGACTACGTTTTCGCCTTACACGGCTGTGTAAGCTTTCTCAGTGGTAGCATCAAATGGTTCAAATGGCTCTGAGCACTATGGGACTTAACATCTGAGGTCATCAGTCCCCTAGAACTTAGAACTACTTAAACCTAACTAACCTAAGGACATCACACATATCCATGCCCGAGGCAGAATTTGAACCTGCGACCGTAGCAGTCGCGCGGTTCCGGACTGAAGCGCCTAGAACCGCTCGTCCACCGCGGCCGGCCAGCGGTAGCATCCGTAGAACACTTTGCTTTCTTAGGTTATATCGTAGTACTGCATCCGATTACCCCTTGTTTATCGACTTTTTTGTCATCAGTCTTCGGACTGGTTTGATCGACCCACCAGGAATTCCGCTCCTGTGCTAACCTCTTCATCTCAGAGTAGCACGTGCAACCTACGTCCTCAATTACTTGCTGCATGTATTCCAATCTCTGTCTTCCTCTACAGTTTTTGCCCTCTACAGCTCCCTCTGGTACCATGGAAGCCATTCGCTCATGTCTTAACAGATGTCCTATCATCCTGTCCCTTCTCCTTATCAGTGTTTTTCACATACTCCTTTCCTCTCCGAGTCTGCGCAGAACCTCCTCATTCCTTACCGTATTAGTCCACCTTATTTTAAACATTCGTCTGTAGCACAAATTCTCAAATGCTTCCATTTTCTTTTGTTCCCGTTTTCCCACGGTCCATCTTTCACTACCTTACACTGCTGGAAATTTCTTCCTCAAATTAAGGCCGATATTTGATACTAGTAGACTTCTCTTGGTCAGGAATGCCCTTTTTGCCATTGCTAGTCTGCTTTTGATGTTCTCCTTGCTCCGTCCGTCATTGGTTATTTTACTGCCTAGCTATCAGAATTCCTTAACTCCATCTACTTCGTGACCATCAATCCTGATGTTAAGTTTCTCGCTGTTCTCATTTCTACTGCTTCCCATTACCTTTGTCTTTCTCCGATTTACTCTCAATCCATACTCTGAACTCATTAGACTGTTCTTTCCGTTCAGCAGATCATTTAATTCTTCTTCACTTTCACTCAGGATAGCAATGTCATCAGCGAATCGTATCATTGATATCCTTTCACCTTGAATTTTAATTCCACTCCTGAACCTTTCTTTTATTTCTATCATTGCTTCCTCGATTTACGGATTGAACAGTAAGGGCGAAAGGCTACATCCTTGTCTTATACCATTTTTAATACGAGCATTTCGTTGTTGGTCATCCACTCTTATTATTCCCTCTTGGCTGTTGCACACACTGTGTATGACGCGTTTCTCCCTATAGCTTACCCCTACTTTTTTCAGAATTGCGAACATCTTGCACCATTTTACACTGTCGAACGCATTTTCCAGGTAGACAAATCCAAAGAACGTGTCTTGATTTTCCTTTAATCTTGCTTTCATTACTAACCCCAACGTCATAATTGCCTCTCTGGTGCCTTTGCCGTTCCTAAAGCCAAACTGATCGTCATTTAGCGCATCTTCAATTTTCTTTTCCATTCTTCTGTATATTATTCTTGTAAGTAACTTGGATGCATGAGCTGTTAAGCTGATTGTGCGGTTTTTCTCGCACTTGTCAGCTCTTGCAGCCTTCGGAATTGTGTGGATGATGATGTTTTTCCAAAAATCAGATGGTATGTCACCAGACTCCTACATTCTACACACCTATGTGAATAGTCGTTTTGTTGCCACTTCCCCAATGATTTTAGAAATTCTGATGGAATCTTATTTATAACTACTGCCTTATTTGATCTTAAGTCCTTCAAAGCTCTTTTAAATTCTGATTCTAATAATGGATCCCGTATCTCTTCTAAATCAACTTCTGTTTCTTCTTCTATCACACCAGACAAATCTTCCCCCTCATAGAGGCTTTCAATCTATTCTTTCCGCCTATCCGTTCGCTCCTCTGCATTTAACAGTGGAATTCCCGTGGCACTCTTAATGTTATCAGCCTTGCTTTTAATGTCACCGAAGGTTATTTTGACTTTCCTGTATGCTGAATCTGTCCTTTCGACAATCATTTCTTTCTTGATGTCTTCACATTTTTCCAGCAGCCATTTCGTCCTAGCTTCCCTGCACTTCCTATTTATTTCATTCCTCAGCGACTTGTATTTCTGTATTCCTGAGTTTCCCGGAACATTTTTGTACTTCCTCCTTTCATCGATCAATTGAAGTATTTCTTCTGTTACCCATGGTTTTTTCGCAGTTACCTTCTTTGTATCTATGTTTTCCTTGCCAAATTCTCTGATGGCCCTTTTTAGAGATGTCCATTCCTCTTCAACTGTACTGCCTACTCAGCTATTCATTATTGCTGTATCTATAGCCCTAGAGAACATCATGCGTATCTCGTCATTCCTTAGTACTTCCGTATCCCACTTCTTAGCGTATTTATTATTCCTGACTAATGTCTTAAACTACAGCTTACTCTTCATCACTACTGCACAGTGGTCTGAGTCAATGTCTGCTCCTTGGTACGCCTTACAATCCAGTAACTAATTTCGGATTCTCTGTCTGAACATGATGTAATCTAACTGAAATCTTCCCGTATCACCCGGTCTTTCCCAAGTATACCTCCTCTTGTGATTCTTGAACAGATATTCGCTATTACTAGCTGAAACTTGTTACAGAACTCAACTAGTCTTTCTTCTCTCTCATTCCTTGTCCCAACCCCAAATTCTCCTGTAACCTTTTCTTCTACTCCTTCCCCTACAACTGCATTCCAGTCCCCCATGACTGTTAGATTTTCAACCCGCTTTACCTGCTCTATTACCCTTTCAATATCCTCATACACTTTCTCTGTCTCTTCATCTTCAGCTTGCGACGTCGGCATGCATACCCAAACTATCGTTGTCGGTGTTGGTTTGCTGTCGATTCTGATAAGAACAACCCTATCACTGGGCTGTTCACAGTAACACACTCTCTACCCTACCTTCCTATTCATAACGAATCCCACTCCCATTAGACCATTTTCTGCTGCTGTTGATATTACCCTATATTCGTCTGACCAGAAATCCTTGCCTTATTTCCACTTCACTTCACTGACCCCTACTATACCTATATTGAGCCTTTGCATTTCCTTTTCAGATTTTCTAGTATCCCTACCACGTTCAAGCTTCTGGCATTCCACGCCCCGATTCGTAGAACGTTATTCTGCCATTGATTATTCCTCCCCCTTGGCAGTCCTCTCCCGGAGATCCGAACTGGGGACTATTCCGGAATCTTTTGCCAGTGGAGAGAACATCATGACACTTCTTTAATTACAGGCCACATGTCCTGTGGATACACGTTACGTGTCTTTAATGCAGTGGTTTCCATTGCCTTCTGCATCCTCATGCCGTTGATCATTGCTGATTCTTCCGCCGTTAGGGGCAGTTTCACACCCTTAGGACAAGAGTGTGTCCTGAACCTCTGTCCGCTCCTCCGCCCTCTTTGACAAGGCCGTTGGCAAAATGCGGATTACGCACTCGATATTATACAGTTCACCTGTTCTCTTTGCTTCCGCTTCTCATAGTAGAGAAGCACGATAGATTCCATGTCGTGTCGTTCGTACTAGGTTCTCGCCAACATTTCTATCAAGTGAGGACTATTTATATGTTTGGTTTACATTAATATACACGATTGTTCCTTGTACAAATTCGTGATCAATTTTGTGTTCCATTTAAAGAAAATAAAGGTAATTGAGAATATTTAGGACGGAATTTATCTGTTAAACGGTCACATTTACCAAAATCCTTTCCCATCATCACTTTTGGAGGGGATCTTTGATCAATTAATCTAATGAATAAATTATAGGAGAGGATAGCCATCCCATGTAGGATTTATGTCAGGTCCATTATAAGATCACGTTACACACATTGTGCAGATTGAATGTAAGACCACTTGGACGTGATTTGCGTAACATCGTGATTCTACACCCTAACATTCGTATCAGTTAAGGGTTTCAATATAGCAGACACTCGGCTAGTTTACAATCAGTACATCCAAACTCAAGCTGACCCAACTTTCTTCAATTAAAATTAGAAATTCCAACAAAATTATGGTCAAGGAAACCTTCAGTGAAGTAGAGAAATAGAATGCTTATTCACTATTCAAGAAAGATTACGCACTCGATATTATACATTTCACCAGTTCTCTATGCTTCCGCTTCTCATAGTAGAGAAGCACGATAGGTTCCATGTCGTGTCGTTACGTGCCAAGTCTGGAGAATGTTCCTCGTTTAAATCCATCAACTCGAGTAAGTGCCGAAGGAAGTTAGGATCTACTGCCTATGCTTGCTTACATGTATAAGAAATACCACATGTTTTACAGAAACTTTTGTTAATGAGCCAGTTTAATTGAGCAGTCAGTTGCAATTAAATATCAAAACACTTAACTTTTCCTTTGTCATATTTGTTATTTTGAAAGTTTGCCTTTTCAGTACTAGTTATATTTGCATTTGTAATCCAATAAAACCATTATTAACGGCATTTCCTGAAAAAAAGCCACCTGGTACTTACCCCCTTTTCCCACAATCACTCCTCGATTGTTTTATTTCAGGTCTGTATGTAGTGAGAGCGAACACAAGCTGCACTATTCCACAAGTCTAATTGTTGTGATATATGACACATGTTTTGGTATTCCTATAAAAATCTTTGAATACCCATTGCCAACAGCCAAGCATTTGAAGCGATCCTCATCGCGTACAAGGTGAGTGTTATCAAAGGACGTACAATCGTGCGATATCTTCCGCGTAAAGGACACAAGCTGTGTGGAAAGAACAGTCGTGATGTATACCTGAAGTGTATATGTCCACCGCAATACCTGCATGAAAGGTGTGGCTGTTGCAATCAGTCCATATCATCACACTTTCCGCAGTTATGACGAATGGAGACATTGTAGCGCATCTTTGTAGTTGATATAGCTGAAAGTACATGTCACTACACGACCGCAACATTCTTACGTCTATCCTGAAACTGCTGACACCACTTGCAGCCATATGATCCAACCTCAGGTTCAGTCCACAAGCTCTGTATAAATTTCAGTACTATGTGGCTATCATTGACGGCAAGTGCCCTTGCCGGTCTGTCGTCATCTTACACTGAGTAGTTTTGAAAAGCAGGAGATAGGTACCTCCAGAACTGAAGATTTACGGATGGGTCCGAGTCATGCCTGGATAGCTCACTCAGCTGCAAAAAACAAGGTTTCGGGTTCGAGTACAGGCCCGGCATACTGTAACATTTCTGGCAGTACTTTGCAGCCACAATTACTGTGGTGTCAAAAAGAGCATCCTAAGAGCAGTGGCAGGCAGCTGATTTCTTTAGAAAGTATTGTTCGGTGTATGCGCTATACGTCTTGTTTTGCACACAACACCACAGTTCGCTGGGCGCCTTCATTTAGCTGACGTGCACTATTGTAGTTGTTTTGTGCTATCAGCGGCTATCGTGGTCGTTATGAAATTAGGCAAATCAAGGTCATCTCACCATCTTACAGTATTGCCATTTAGTGAGAATTTCAAATATTTAGTAAAAATTTAAAAAAAAGTCATACATCTCTGTTTTTAATCTAAAATATAATGCAGTACTTTCTGAACGAAAATTATTGCCATTTACTAGGAAAAAAATAACCACTAACGACATAAGAAATTTCAAGAAAAATATTTTTTGTTATTTGAACTGTGGAAACAGCATATGTGGACTGAAAAAACGTACGAACATTTTCGAAGTTTATAGATACATACAATACGTATTTTATCGAGAAAGCAAACATATTCTGAGATAAAAAATAAAATGCCATAATGGGTGATAAATCCACAAAAAATGTCGTCCATGATGAATTTCCATTCTGGCGGACCTCGTAAGAACATCCAGCGACAAAATTGAAAACAAAAGTTATAAAATTAATGCTGGTAACATCTGACACATCGTTACTGTATCGTGTCAATTACGAACAAGATTCACTTTCGATGGTCGTGCGGTAGCGTTCTCGCTTCCCGCGCCCGGGTTCCCGGGTTAGATTCCCGGCGGGGTCAGGGATTTTCTCTGCCTCGTGATGACTGGGTGTTGTGTGATGTCCTTAAGTTAGTTAGGT
Organism: Schistocerca serialis cubense; assembly: GCF_023864345.2. Lineage (NCBI taxonomy): Eukaryota > Metazoa > Arthropoda > Insecta > Orthoptera > Acrididae > Schistocerca > Schistocerca serialis. Next base: position 218,837,775 of record NC_064639.1, on the reverse strand, counting down.
TTAAGTAGTTCTAAGTTCTAGGGGACTGATGACCATAGATGTTTTGTCCCATAGTGGTCAGAGCCATTTGAACCATTTTTTACTTTCGAGCTACTCTGTGCACGGCAGCACGCAAGATCTTTCATGCCGCTACCAGGATTCTTGTTCCAACAGCTCGCCTTAATATGACCGAGAATATATGCTGCAGTCTGAATGGATTATAGTAATAGCTATGATAAGCTCTTCATCACAACATCCATCAGCCAAAACACCGTTACAATTCGCTATGTGACAGGACTGCAGATAGTTCCGAGTAACCATTTCCGTTGGAGTTGTGCCAAATATATTTGTTCATATGGCTCTAGGAAACCCAACTTTTGTCCAGATAAATGACAGGCCTACTGTCCTCCATGTACAACAGGTGCGTAATCCGCAAAAGTGAAGCTTTCGAGATGACAACATACCTTCATTCCGTACGAAATTTGAGTCCTCGTCGCATTTTATGGGCCTAAACTCAATGCCATTTACTAGGAGAAGCCTTCATACTCATTTTTGTATTGTAGTTAGGCAGAGTCACTCGAAACAATAAATGTAAAGCAGAACGAGTTCATAGAACTAAGCGAAACACGCAGAAGTATCGATTTGTGATAACAGACTAGGCAATACTGTAGGGCCAGGGACACAGCAGTGATCGGCAACCTTGAGCAGTCTACTTTTGTGACGGCGACTATAGTCAGGTCCTGCTTGCGTACCAGAACTTGTAACTTATAACCTGATTTCTTGTTATACGCTAAATGACGTCAAATAGGAATTTACGAAATCTGTCAGATGATAGAAATTATCCATAATGTAGTTAAAAACTGTTCAAAATGCCCTGCACATTCTTTTACATAAGCATGAGCTCACAGGATCATGGAAAGCGTCACTGTTTACAAAGACAGACAGACAGACAGACACACACACACACACACACACACACACACACACACACCACTTTCGCAGGTTCCCATGGCACGCTCATTAAGCACATCTGCTTATGGAACATTCATTGTGTAAGGCAGTTATTTGAGATAACCATCGTGACAAAAATCGGCAAGACCCAGCTTATGCGAACAGTTTTCTTCCTTATGTATCCCTCTGTAATGCGTCTCCAACAATGGTACTTTACTTTATTTTGGACCTACATGTATGAAGGCACAGACTTTCCTATTACAAAAGTATTTTCTGTAGATCATTAACACTTCATCAGCAGGACAACTTTTATCGGTAATTTTACTGACAAACCCAGCGTTGCCGGATATTTATTTTCCCAATTTTCTATTAGAAATGAAAACAGAGAATAAATAGTGTTGGTGGTGTAATAATTCCATCTCTACACATTCAAGAAAACACCTTTGAAATTATAAAACAGTCGAACAAAGATATATGCACAATGTAGATCTGCAAATGTTGAGGTACCGTATCCCGGACAATTTCTTTGTGCTGGGCGCAACTGCTTGGCGTGCCTATAACGCGATTTTGTAAATCTCTACGGCAACGCCTCTTCATAGCTCTGTAGACGACTATAGTTTTCGCCTATAGACGTTTGCGCTTCGCATTTGAAAGCTATCAACAGTGCTGCCAAGTGTCAGGGATTTCCTTCAGTTAACACGACTGTAGGAGGTCTTAGTAGTTAAGAATAAAAATGCATTGAAACTTCATTCACGATACGCATTTTTTCACGCATCTCAGTGTTTATTACGTCATCTCTCTCGAACTATGTGTCGTACAAAGACATATTTCTGTAGGTACACTCAGCGGCCAATATGGACACTCTCTTTAAAATACACTACTGGCCATTAAAATTGCAACACCAAGAAGAAATGCAGATGATAAACGGGTATTCATTGCGCAAATATATTATACTGGAACTGACATGTGATTACATTTTCACGAAATTTGGGTGCATAGATCCTGAGAAATCAGTACCCAGAACAACCACCTCTGGCCGTAATAACGGCCTTGAGAAGCCTGGGGATTGAGTCAAGAAAGCTTAGAGGGCGTGTACAGGTACAGCTGCCCATGCAGCTTCAACACGATACCACAGTTCATCAAGGGTAGTGACTGGCGTATTGTGACGAGCCAATTACTCGGCCACCATTGACCAGACGTTTTCAGTTGGTGAGAGATCTGGAGAATGTGCTAGTCAGGGCGGCAGTCGAACATTTTCTGTATCCAAAAGGCCCGTACAGGACCTGTAGAATGCGGTCGTGCATTATCCTGCTGAAATGTATACTTTCGCAGGGATCGAATGAAGGGTAGAGCCACGGGTCATAACACATCTGAAATGTAACGTCCACTGTTCAAAGTGCCGTCAATGCAAGCAGGAGGTGACCGAGACCTGTAATCAATGGCACCCGATACCATCACGCTGGGTGATACGCCAGTATGGCGATGACGAATACACGCTTCCAATGTGCGTTCACCGCGATGTCGCCAAACACGGATGCGATCATCATGATGCTGTAAACAGAACCTGGATTCATCTGAAAAAATGACGTTTTGCCATTCGTGCATCCAGGTTCGTCGTTGAGTACACCATCGCAGGCGCTCCTGTCTGTGATGCAGCGTCAAGAGTAACCGCAGCCATGGTCCCCGAGCTGACAGTCCACGCTGCTGCAAACGTCGTCGAACTGTTGGAGCAGATGGTTGTCGTCTTGCAAACGTCTCCGTCTGTTGACTCAGGGATCGAGACGTGGCTGCACGATCCGTTACAGACATGCGGATAAGATGCCTGTCATCTCGACTGCTAGTGATACGAGGCCGTTAGGATCCATCACGGCGTTCCGTATTACCCTCCTGAACCCACCGACACCGATTCCATATTCTGCTAACAGTCATTTGATCTCGACCAATGCAGCAATGTCGCTGTACGATAAACCGCAATCGCGATATGCTACAATCCGAGCTTTCAAAGTCGGAAACGTGATGGTACGCATTTCTCCTCCTTACACGGGGCATCACATCAACGTTTCACCAGGAACGCCGGTCAACTGCTGTTTGTGTATGAGAAATCGGTTGGAAACTTTCCTCATGTCAGCACGTTGTAGGTGTCGCCACCGGCGCCAACCTTGTGTGAATGCTCTGAAAAGCCAATCATTTGCATATCACAGCATCTTCTTCATTGTTAAATTTCTCGTCTGTAGCACGTCATCTTCGTGGTGTTGAAATTTTAATGGCCGGTAGTGTACTTTGCGAATAGAGTTAGAACCAAACCTGTAACTTCATGCACAATGAGGCAGTTGTTCAAGCATCTCAAAGGTCATGACGTCACATCCCTCTGAACCGTATCTGTATAGAAATTCGCCCTGCAGCTCAATGTTTATGACGTCATACGTGATATAATGTTGTAGAGGCGTTTAGCAACATATGTCGCTATTGTGTGTAAAATTTATTGCGTGTAGAATTAGTAGCACAGAAGTAATAAATTTAAACGTCATGTATGATGCAGCAGCTTTTCACGCATCTCATTGCTTAGGACATCATATCTCCTGAACTACGATAGAGTGTTGGTTTTTAGCCCCACAGCGATTGTTGCCAGACAGTAAGGGATATGAGTACCAAGTTTAGCTTGAATTGGTCGAGTGGTTTAGTAGAAGTTCGTCCACGAATGTTTGATACACCCAGTAGAGATTCAAGGAACTCAGTTCAGGTATTAATCTCGTATATAAGCCTGCACGCAAAACACGGAGAAAACTACAGCCGTTGAAGATAATAAAGATAACCAAGCATGAAATCTGCAAAACCTAAATTCGAAACTCATTTCCTACAATAATCTCTTTACAGAGCAGTAAACGAAGAGAATTTAATCTTCTCCCAGGAGCAATACAAGCTTCATTAAGCTTTTTTTCTTTTAATGAGAGGATGGGGGAAAGTAGCGGACGTCATTAGCTTATCGCCACTTCCCTCTACACCTCCTGCGTACGTGTGAGAAACGGAACGAAAATCCCTCGCCTCCGTTTTTAATCTCGGGTTGTGACGCCTAAATATGGCCCCTGCCCATTCTTCTTCACTCGCGAACACCCCCCCGCCCCCCTCCCGGCCGAGATTGTACACACGGTCCAATACTCGACGGCAAAAGATCCCAGAATAGGTTTTTCAATTATTTGCTCGCGAGAAATGACGCAGGTTGCCGGCGCCATTGTGGGCTCCAGATATTCCGTATAAAGAAGACGCGGGGCAAGATGCGATTCGCAGAAGGTGAGCTGTGAAGACAAGTCTGGTGCGGCCTAACACGCGATCTGCAATTTGTACAAAGACGCGCCACACATCCACGCGCCCGCACAGTGCTCGGATGATCAAAGAAAGAACGTGGCTGAGAGCAGTGGCTGTGGCAGATTCAACGGACGTCTTCAGACGGCACAGTGCTTTGTATGAGCAGCGGATGTGACTAAGCGCAGAGGAAACGGTCGCCAAATGAAGCCATCCGTCCTGCTGTCGACATTCAGCACGCTCCGGCGGCCAACGCATGGATGACGTGCCAGCGTGCGTATCCACCCCGTTCTTCCTGTCTCCTAAACCTACACCAACAGAACACCGGACAAAAAATTATTCCCCCCCCCCGGCCACAGGAGACACATACCGTGTCACTGGAGGTTAGAACCCGTAGAGCTACCACACTATGGGGATGCTGACCACTACATTTCACCTGCTCCTAGAAATAGTCCCACACATTTTCTTTGATATTACAGCAACCCAGGACGAGTGGGGCCGCTGTGGCGTAAAGATTGTTGAGAGACGGTTTATGGAGGCGGTGGTACTGGCCAGGAATGCTTAGATAAACTCCACAACCTACGCTATATATATATATATATATATATATATATATATATATGGTGTTTCAAAAATGACCGGTATATTTGAAACGGCAATAAAAACTAAACGAGCAGCGATAGAAATACACCGTTTGTTGCAATATGCTTGGGACAACAGTACATTTTCAGGCGGACAAACTTTCGAAAGTACAGTAATTGCAATTTTCAACAACAGATGGCGCTGCAAGTGATGTAAAATATATAGAAGACAACGCAGTCTGTGGGTGCACCATTTTGTACGTCGTCTTTCTGCTGTAAGCGTGTGCTGTTCACAACGTGCAAGTGTGCTGTAGACAACGTGGTTTATTCCTTAGAACAGAGGATTTTTCTGGTGTTGGAATTCCACCGCCTAGAACACAGTGTTGTTGCAACAAGACGAAGTTTTCAACGGAGGTTTAATGTAACCAAAGGACCGAAAAGCGATACAATAAAGGATCTGCTTGAACAATTTCAACGGACTGGGAACGTGACGGATGAACGTGCTGGAAAGGTAGGGCGACCGCGTACGGCAACCACAAAGGGCAACGCGCAGCTAGTGCAGCAGGTGATCCAACAGCGGCCTCAGGTTTCCGTTCGCCGTGTTGCAGCTGCGGTCCAAATGACGCCAACGTCCACGTATCGTCTCATGCTCCAGAGTTTACACCTCTATCCATACAAAATTCAAACGCAGCAACCCCTCAGCGCCGCTACCATTGCTGCACGAGAGACATTCGCTAACGATATAGTGCACAGGATTGATGACGGTGATATGCATGTGGGCAGCATTTGGTTTACTGACGAAGCTTATTTTTACCTGGACGGCTTCGTCAATAAACAGAACTGGCGCATATGGGGAACTGAAAAGCCCCATGTTGCAGTCCCATCGTCCCTGCAACCTCAAAAAGTACTGGTCTGGGTCGTCATTTGTTCCAAAGGAATCATTGGTCCATTTTTCAGATCCGAAACGATTACTGCATCACGCTATCTGGACATTCTTCGTGAATTTGTGGCGGTACAAACTGCCTTAGACGACACTGCGAACACCTCGTGATTTATGCAAGATGGTGCGCGGCCACATCGCACCGCCAGAATCCAGAAACAATTGAACAGCTGAAGCAGTACATCTCATCTGCATGTGAAGCCATTCCGCCAGACACGTTGTCAAAGGTTTCGGGTAATTTCATTCAGAGACTACGCCATATTATTGCTACGCATGGTGGATATGTGGAAAATATCGTACTATAGAGTTTCCCAGACCGCAGCGCCATCTGTTGTTGAAAATTGTAACTACTGTAATTTCGAAAGTTTGTCTGCCTGAAAATGTACTGTTGTCCCAAGCATATTGCAACAAACGGTGTATTTCTATCGCTGCTCGTTTAGTTTTTATTGCCGTTTCAAATATACCGGTCATTTTTGAAACACCCTATATACACTCCTGGAAATGGAAAAAAGAACACATTGACACCGGTGTGTCAGACCCACCATACTTGCTCCGGACACTGCGAGAGGGCTGTACAAGCAATGATCACACGCACGGCACAGCGGACACACCAGGAACCGCGGTGTTGGCCGTCGAATGGCGCTAGCTGCGCAGCATTTGTGCACCGCCGCCGTCAGTGTCAGCCAGTTTACCGTGGCATACGGAGCTCCATCGCAGTCTTTAACACTGGTAGCATGCCGCGACAGCGTGGACGTGAACCGTATGTGCAGTTGACGGACTCTGAGTGAGGGCGTATAGTGGGCATGCGGGAGGACGGGTGGACGTACCGCCGAATTGCTCAACACGTGGGGCGTGAGGTCTCCACAGTACATCGATCTTGTCGCCAGTGGTCGGCGGAAGGTGCACGTGCCCGTCGACCTGGGACCGGACCGCAGCGACGCACGGATGCACGCCAAGACCGTAGGATCCTACGCAGTGCCGTAGGGGACCGCACCGCCACTTCCCAGCAAATTAGGGACACTGTTGCTCCTGGGGTATCGGCGAGGACCATTCGCAACCGTCTCCATGAAGCTGGGCTACGGTCCCGCACACCGTTAGGCCGTCTACCGCTCACGCCCCAACATCGTGCAGCCTGCCTCCAGTGGTGTCGCGACAGGCGTGAATGGAGGGACGAATGGAGACGTGTCGTCTTCAGCGATGAGAGTCGCTTCTGCCTTGGTGCCAATGATGGTCGTATGCGTGTTTGGCGCTGTGCAGGTGAGCGCCACAATCAGGACTGCATACGACCGAGGCACACAGGGCCAACACCCGGCATCATGGTGTGGGGAGCGATCTCCTACACTGGCCGTACACCACTGGTGATCGTCGAGGGGACACTGAATAGTGCACGGTACATCCAAACCGTCATCGAACCCATCGTTCTACCATTCCTAGACCGGCAAGGGAACTTGCTGTTCCAACAGGACAATGCTCGTCCGCATGTATCCCGTGCCACCCAACGTGCTCTAGAAGGTGTAAGTCAATTACCCTGGCCAGCAAGATCTCCGGATCTGTCCCCCATTGAGCATGTTTGGGGCTGGATGAAGCGTCGTCTCACGCGGTCTGCACATCCAGCACGAACGCTGGTCCAACTGAGGCGCCAGGTGGAAATGGCATGGCAAGCCGTTCCACAGGACTACATCCAGCATCTCTACGATCGTCTCCATGGGAGAATAGCAGCCTGCATTGCTGCGAAAGGTGGATATACACTGTACTAGTGCCGACATTGTGCATGCTCTGTTGCCTGTGTCTATGTGCCTGTGGTTCTGTCAGTGTGATCATGTGATGTATCTGAGCCCAGGAATGTGTCAATAAAGTTTCCCCTTCCTGGGACAATGAATTCACGGTGTTCTTATTTCAATTTCCAGGAGTGTATATATATATATATATATAGGACGCACCACGAAGAAATTATCCGAATGGGACGAAAACCGATAGAGTGTTACAGACGAACAAATGATGACTATTTTAGAAAATTCGGGTAATTTATTCAAGAGAAATTGAGCAATTCAGTGATGTGTTGGTCCAACACTCGTCTTATGAAATCTGTGAAAGCTGTTATTCGGCTTGGCATTGATTGATGGACTTTTTGGATGCCTTCCTGAGGAATATCGTGCCAACTTCTATCCAACTGACGAGTTGGATCGTTGAACTTCTGGGCTGGTTGGAGGGCTCCGCTAATAATGCTCCAGATGTTCTCAGATGGTGAGAGATCTAGAGACCTTTCTGGCCAGTGATGTGTTGGTCCACTACTTCTCTTATGCAAGCTGTGTTGGATTTAGAATGAGATTTTCACTCTGCAGCGGAGTGTGCGCTGATATGAAACTTCCTGGCAGATTAAAACTGTGTGCCCGACCGAGACTCGAACTCGGGACCTTTGCCTATCGCGGGCAAGTGCTCTACCAACTGAGCTACCGAAGCACGACTCACGTCCGGTACTCACAGCTTTACTTCTGCCAGTACCTCGTGTTGGATTTAGTTTGATTGACAGATTTGTTGGATTCCTCCTGAGGGATGTTATGCCAAATTCTGTCCAACTGGTACGCTATATTGTCAAAATCACAAGTTGGTTGGAAGGCCCTGCCCTTAACGCTCCAAACGTTCTCAGCTGGGGAGAGATCCGGCGACTTTTTTGGCCAAGATAGGTCTTGGCATGCACAAAGACAAGCAGTAGAAACTTTCGCTGTGTGCCGGCTGAAATTGTCTAGCTGAAATGCTAGCCCAGAATGGCTTACCATGCAGGGCAACAAAACGGGGCATGGACTATCGTCGACGTACCGCTATGATGTAAGGGTGCCACAGATGACAGCCAAATGGGTCCTAGTGTGAAATGAAATGGCACCCCAGACCACCACTCTTGCTTGTCGGGCCATTTGGCAAGCGACAGTCAGGATGGTACTCGACCACTCTCTGGGGAATCTCCAGACACCTATTCGGTCTAGAATTGCCTACAGTAGTGAGTCTCGCTTCCAACTGAGCGCTGGTGACCAGCGAAGACGTGTCTGGAGACGCTCAGAAATGCAATAGGATATCAACCTGATTCTCGCCTGCTATGCAGCGTGATAACCAGCAACGATGATGTGGGATGCCATTTCTTTTCATATAAGGACCCCCTTGGAGGTGGCACCCTTACAGCACAGTGGTACATCGACGATATTTTAAGCCCCGCTTTGTTGCCCTTAATGGAAAATCATCCTGCGCTTACATTTCAGGAAGATAATGCCTGTCCGCAAATGGCGAGAGCGTCTACTGCTTGTCTTCATGCTTGCAAACCCTACTTTGCCCAGCAAGGTCGCTGGATCTCTTCCGAATTGAGAACGTCTGGAGCATTATGGGCAGGGCACCGCAAGCAGCACAGGATTTTGACGATGGAACGCGCCAGTTTGGTAGAATTTGGCACAATACCCCTCAGGAGGACATCTCACAGCCTTATGAATCAATGCCAAGCGAAATACCTGCTTGCACCACGGTAAGAGGTAGACCAACACATTATGGACTTGCTCGATTTGTGAAGCTCTTTCTCTTGAATAAATCATCCAATTTCTGTGAAATTTGAATCATTTGTTTGCCTGTCTGCGTACATAATATCTACCAATTTCCATCCCATTTGGACGATCCCTTTGTGGTGCGCCTTTGTTTTGTATTAGCGCCCTGTGTTATATAGATGAAGTGTTTTGATGCCCCTGGATATGCGCTCTGTAGACGCGTGGTCCGGATGACATGAGTTGGTCGCGGCAGTAGGATGGCCATTTGACATCCGTTTCCTGCTTTGCTGACACTGACCCCACTCAACACCATGTGCCTGAGTTAGCACTACGTGGTCCTGAGTGATCGGTTATGTCCACTGTTATCAGTTTAGAAACTCGCCTTGGTGCGGCATGATGAAGACAGTACTGCTATGTCTGTGAACTGCTGCCCTCCAAGGCAGAATTTCGGTTCTCCCGTGGAGCCTGGGGGCAGCTCATCCATTGTGTCTTTCTAAGCCCACATGTGCAAAATTAAAACTGGAAGCCGTCACCTGCTGACGGACCCAAAGCATGATGGAGTCTTGCAAGGACCCAATGTCACGGAGGTTGATGCCAGACTGCACATGCTGCTCTAGAATCAGGGGGTATTTATCATTGTTAATAGCACATTTGTTGCGCCGATACATTTCTTCCAAGCGCATTCAAATCAACACCCCTGTGTCGAAAGACTCTGCAGGTTGGCAGCAATGTATCGACACAACAAGTGTGCTATTAAACCCTATAAATGCTCTCTTATTGTAGCACAGCTATACGCAGTCTGGCAGTACCCTCCATGACACTGGGTCCACACAAGTCTCCATCACACTATGGGTCGGCTAGCACACGACGCTCGTCTGGGCAGCCAGCTCCATATATTGCATGGCCTTTCTGCAATGCCACCATGATTGTGGCTTGGACTGGCCAGCTTGTGGTGTACTAACAGGCTCGCTTGTGAAATTACATTGCACTGCCTCTGTGTTTGCCGCCTTGTCTCATACACAGCTACAATGGGGCCACTTGTAACTCAGTAAAACCCTAAATTTAGCGCTTCTGCTACAGTATTAAGACGGGGTGACTTAGTGGAACGTTTGAGGTACGATAGAGCGCTGAATGTTCATCGAACTAGGAACGTATGTGTGGAGCACTGTGAATATGACTGTTGGCAGCTTTAAAGATGAGAGTGTCCATACCACACTCATGATGAAGATATAGCACAATGGCCAGTGCTTTGTCACCGAGAATGATGAAATAAACATCCTGGTTCATGTTCACGGTAATGTGAATAAGTCATGGTACGAAAAATACTCCCATAACGTCGTAGCAGCACTTCCAGCATGAACTACATGGTACATACACTGCGGTTTAAAGACATAGTGGTCTGTCGTTTCTTCCGAATTATTTGAAAAGGGGCAAAATCGCGGCTTGTCAGACCACACTAAATGCTTTCAGTTCGCTACTGTACAGTTTCTGTGTTGTAAGGTCCTTTGAAAATGTGCAGCCTTATTTACATATGTGAGGAAAGGCCTTTTCTAACGCACCCGACTCCAGATATCCATTGCGTATATTTCTCTTCGCAAGTTTTGCTCGGAAAATGGTTGACATGGATGTGCGTCCACTGACATCAGGAATTCCTGTCAGGTTTGAATCAGGTTGTAACCTACAAGGTATGACGGTTGCAAGGTTGCAGGCCTTCTGGCCTCTTCATACACTTATTGAGGGCCATCAGACCAGCCTATCTTCCATTTCTAAAATCTGAATTTGCATACATAAGGATTTCCTGCTTAGCACGAGCGGTCGTTTTATGATAACCACTTCAGCAATCCATGTACGCCACCCAGACCGACCCAAAACTCCTAATGTCATCGCGTCCACATCTTTTACTCTTTCACTTTCTGTGATTCCCGCACAGGAAGAGACTTTATCATCACTGTCGCGATCTGTCTAGGCTGTAATACAGTGTTGCTGTGTCTGTATTTTTCAGTACAGTTTTATGAAATGTCCTTAGGACACGCATATACTATATATCTGAAGGAGCAGTCACTTAGACTGACTGGGGTCGAACTCGAAAACGTCTGATTTTAGTCTCGCACTTCTGTCGCTTCACCACAGAGCCACGAGCCTGTGCAATATTCTGTTTGTCAGCGTGTCCTAATTTACAATACCGACTGAGGTGGTTCAAATCCCTGCTTTATCATGTAGAATTTGGTTTCCTATTACTTAGATTCATACCTTAAGGCGAATGTCAATTTGGTTCCTTTGAAAAAAGCAAATCATGTTTCTTTAACCATACTTTCCAAATTCGAGCCTTTCTTCCAATCTAATGACCCATCACTGGAGAGACGCTGAAGTTCGATTATTTGTTCTGTTTTATAGTTATTTAAAAATAGATTTTTGCTGTGGGGCTCGACTGGAGACAGATATGGTAACGAAGGAGGCCAAATCAACTGTCGACACTCTGTATGGCTTGCGTTACAATAGCGGTATGTGGACGAGAGTTGTACAGCTGGACAACATCCCTTGGAATGCTGTTCATGAATGACAGCACAGCAGGTCGAACCACCTGATCGACGTACAGATTTGCAGACAGGGTGAGTGGTATAACCACGAGAGTGCTCTTGTTGTGATATGTTATGATACGAAATCTCTCCCCAGACCATAACTCCAGTGTGTCTAGGCCGCAGACAGGTTGGATGCAGGTCCTCTACTGCCTTCCTTCAATCCAGCACCCACATCACTGGTACCGAGGCAGAACCAGCTTTCATCAGAAAACCCTCGAATGAGCTCTGGCTTGACACCACTGGAGTCGCAAATGGTGGTGGTTTGGGGTTAGTGGAATACATGCTGCAAGGTGCCCGACTCGGACCTGTCCTCGAAGTAATCGATTTGTGACGGTTTGTTGGGTCACTGTGGTGCCAACTGCTGCTCAAATTGCTGCTACAGATGCAGTAGGATGTGACGGAACCATACGCTGAACAACATGAGGGAAAAACATGTTGTTCTTCCCTCTCGGTAGTGTCACTTGGCCGTCCAGAGCCGTCTTCTTGCGACCGTACATGCTCGTGACCACCGCTTCCAGCAGTTAAGTGCAGTAGCTACATTCCTGCCAAGTCTTTCTGCAAATCGTGGAAGGAACGTCTGGCTTCTCGCAGCCCTATTACACGACCTCGATCAAACTCAGTAAGGTGTTGATAATGTCTTTGTACCCTTAGAGGCATTCTTCAGTAATACCAAGTCACCACGTCAAACTAACGCTCAGAACCGTTCAGCGTTTTATTTTTGTATGTGTATGCGGAGGGGAGGGGGCGTGGGTTGTAAAAGTAGTTCTACCACTGAATGGCTGATCTTTCTGGATGAAAAGGTAAATTCGTATAGTTCTCTTTATTTATTCATAATAAGGACTGCGAGCTCTGGATCCATGAGTCCTTCTGTGATAGTTGTTTCTCGACGTTACTGTTGATTGTTGAGGAGCTTCGATGGTGACAACATTGTGCAGCAATAGAGTCAAGTCTTCAGTGGTTGCTAGGAGCTTAAGTGTTGTTTTCGTGATGGTGTCTTGGGTAGAGCCGATGTCAAGTTCTCGGTGAAGGTTCCGCCTCTGAGCTCACTGAGGGGCTTTGAGAATGAGTTGAGGATAGTGATTTTGCAACACCTGTAGTTGTTTAATTTTTGTGTTGCTTGTGATGACCCAGGAGGAACAGTACTGCAATATGGCGGTAGGACCATTGCTCGGTATAGCTTAAATTTTGTGCTAACAGACTATGAGAGCAGGCGAGGGGAGAGTACAAGTAATATATCAACCGCAACGTTTTAGCCTTTTTACCGTAGACATGTTACTCAAAGAGTAACGTTTTACCAATTATGGCTCCCAAATAATGGACATGATCAGTCCAAAAGTCTGGAACGTTGTTTATAACCATGCTGTCACGATGGTCAGGTCGTCAACAGGAGAACAGAACTGCTCTCTGCTATATATTCCATAGTGCACAGTAGTTGAAGTTTCACCGATAACCTTGGTTGAAAGGCAAATTGATCTTGTCTAATTACGTCCTGCATGGCGATGACTTGTCGAGAGACTATCCTTTCGAGGACCTCAGGCAAAGTAGATAGTGAACTGATGGGCTGATGGTCTGCTGATAGGTTCAAGTATTTTGGTAGCATGAGAACTGGTGCAAGGCATGCTGTTTTTCAAGCAGCTGTGAAGCACCTCAATTGAAGACAACTGTTGAAGATCTTCGTGATGAGCACCAATGGCTTCCGCAGTAGTTGTTCGAGTTGTTCATTCGCGATTCTATCAGTTCCTGGGGCCAAATGTGTTCTGAAGTGGCACATGATAGAGAGGGTCATCCCTTCGTGCAGCTTATTGAATGTCCTCTGCCTGCTGGGTAACCCCATAGTTTCTTCGTCTTCCTCCATGATGTCCAGTCCATTTATTGCATGTAGGTTGAGACAAACAGTTCTGCCTGTTGTAGGGGGTCATAGATGTCACCCATTGGGCCCTGAATGGATAGGTTGGCAGGTCATGATCAACGGGGTGCTTGTACTACTTTCCACTCATTCCTGGACTGACTTGTCAGCGAAACCATTTTGTCCTTCCAGACTTCTAATGTGTTCCACCATGTGATAGTGTAGTTCTCTTGAGTGGTGTTTTAGTTCTCATCGGTCCTCCAGATTCTGGAAACGTTTTTAAGAGTCTTGGAGTAAAGGCGAGAATTCGTCATGGCGCTGATCGTGAATTTCAGTGCTATGAATGGTGGGTGATAGGCCTGCTTTATCTTCCCAGTGAGTGTAGCAATGGACTCTTCAAGAAGGTCATTCAAAAATGGTTCAAATGGCTCTGAGCACTATGGGACTTAACATCTGTGGTCATCAGTCCCCTAGAACTTAGAACTACTTAAACCTAACTGACCTAAGGACATCACACACATCCATGCCCGAGGCAGGATTCGAACCTGCGACCGTAGCAGTCACGCGGTTCCGGACTGAGCGCCTGAACCGCTAGACCACCGCGGCCGGCAAGAAGGTCATCGATAGATACGTCTGAAGTAGGGCAGACATTGTTGTTGAGAAATGCTTTGTAATGGTCCCAATTGGTGGTCGTTTTTTCTGGTGGATTACTTGATCCATTGCTTTGGTTAGTTCGCTAATTGTTGGGTGATGATCAGAAGTCATTTACTGTTTTCAGCTGGGGGTAGAGTCGAATGTTTATAAACATAGCAAGGTTTAGAATTTTGGGCTGCTGGCATGGATCTGAGGAAATATCTGTGGGGTCGTCTGGACCGAACGTTATAGAATCCAGGTGTTCCTCAAATGCACGTAGCCTGTTGCCCGTCAGGCTGATTCTTTGGGAGCTCGATGTGAAATGCTTCATGTTTAGATCTCCACTTGAATCTTCATTGCAGACTAAGGTACGCCGTAACCAAGGTGATGTTGCCGTGATAAGTAGATATTGTCGCGACCTCTGATGTTAGTTGAGGTATGACTGTAGGTGTGCTCAAATGTCAGAAAAAGACATCTGTGCCACCCCCATGACCATTAGCACGGTCTGTCCGATATCCAGTCATTTTCTTCAACATGAATTGTTGGGTAGGCTGGAGTGTGTTTCTGTCAGAAAAAGTATATCGACCTTGAATCTCGCGATAAAATCCTCCAGTTCTGGCTTCCACAGTAAGACTCCATTGCTGTTGTAGATGCAAAATGTGAGGTCATCTCTCTGTGATTGCCTTTATGCCATTTGCTGGGGCAAAACGTTTCGTGGCGACACTCAAGACGCTGAGTAGTTTGGAAAAATGGCTGGTACAGCTTTGAACTGTTGAAACGTTTCTTGAATGATGGTGAGGACGTTCTTCTGTTGTAGTGTTGCCAGGAAGCTGGTGATACTTGGGAATATCTCCTTGGGCTCTGAGAAGTCTGAGGTGGCATGGGTAGATGTAGGAGCATCAGTCGGTTGTTGGATGTATGTTGGACATGCAGCAGATGTCGTCCTCGTCGGCAGTGTGGGGAATTCGCTGATGTCGTTGAGCTAAGGTGGAGCAGGAGTAGTGGCTGGTTGTTGATTTCGGGGTCGTACTGACTGGCCCTGTGCCGTGTACATCCTTAATGCTTGCTGGAAAGTGGGGCATCCCCTCAAAAGGCACGATTTTCCTCCTCATAATTGACGTATTTTGGTTGCTACGTCTTCATGTTCTGGAAGTCCTTCGAGAGATGGTGACCAGTACATTTCACACATCTCGCTGGCCAGTTGCAATAATTTGTTGTATGAAAGTAACGCTGACAGCGTTTACATTGTGGTGCTCCTTCCTTTGGGTTGTAAGTTTCAATTTGGTCCTTGGTGTCCATCAAGTGTTTGATGTCACGAATTGATGCACTGATGCAGTCTGAAATCCAGTGGTGTGGAGTTCTTTTTCCAGTTCCTCACCTGATTTCTCAGCTGGGAAATATTTAACTACGATTTTAAGTGTCTTCTCCCTAGGTAGTTGGTGTGTATAGAAGCGGATCTTCAGTTGCCGATAGAAGGGAAGTCCTACTTCTTGATCAGACAGTGTTTCAAAATGGTATTTTATAGTTTCGCCCTTATATATGGCCATAACTGGACCGACCACATGTTTCTTCTGTTCAGCGTTCGATGACATATTTTCCCGTGTACTGAATGGTAATGGATGGTATTCTAGCCAGTGGCGTGTTGACATCATGTGAAGTGCTTGGTGTGGTAGCGGGACGTAATTCCGTAGTTCCAGATGCTGCTGTGACTTCTGTTTGTTCATCCTCCGCTTGGAGGGGGTGAATTGGTTCGAAGTCGGGAATGTTAGCTGTCTCTTGGAGGTGTCGGTTGAGTTCTTGAGAGTTCTTTCGTTTCCTTCCGGCTCGTTTGTGGCGGGCGAGTTGAAAGTCGCCATCTTATTCGTGTTTGGCTGCTGCTAAACATCTGAATCGGATTCTGAAGGCGATTCTTGCACTTTGTCATCTCCTGAGGTGCTGCCTGTGTGACGTTCGGATGTTATCTAACCGCTATGGCGGCCCTGTCTCCTTCCGATTGGTCCTTCCTTCGTCGGTCTTCACTGATGATCGGTTGGTCACGGTCCACTTCCCTGGATGCTATGTTGATAGAGGGCGTTGCTAACGCAACGGTCCTACCCGCGGTTCTGTTCCTCATCCCCGACCTCGACATTTGCCTTGGAGGACGCGGGCTTACCGGCCGCGGACGGGGCCTGGGACCTCCGTTGTTTACGTCCGTAGCGACGCCAGAGCGTGCCGTGTCCGAAGCAGTGGTCGTCATAAGCGGTTGTCCTGCCGCCATTGCCCGGGTCGTCGTACTCGGGTGTTCCTCCTCCGTTGCCGAAGACATCATAAGCGGATGCACCGTCGGACGGCGATCATCCAACTCTCGCGGCCGGCGCGGATGCCTCGACCGCGCACGCATTGCAGTCCGTCCTCCGTAGCATCGCTCACACCACTGACAGTTACAACTTGTATTTAAAGCAAACCTTATTTGCATCCTTATAATGGCGCTACTTGCACCACTTTGATGCGACTGGCGTGAACTCTGAATAGACATCATCTTTCGAATGCAGAAACACGTCTACTAACTTCCGTTTATGTCGCACAAGATCTTCTTGGTGTGGTGACTTTTTTTTTCAGTCATTGTAGCTTCAGAGCTATCAGCTGCAACGGAAGCCAAAGGCACACACATGTAATTAGGAGCAGGTTGTTTATGTGATTTTCTAAGGGCAATAGAAAGCAAATAAGTTCGGAAGTGGCGGTAACGCGAAAAATACTTTTTATAAGGGGGCCAACAGGCGTATGGCACTATAACAACACGTCCATAACTAGTTTCGCAGCACAGAAATAGGAAACTATCAGCTTTGCTATATCGGCAACAGATACGTGTAAACAGAGATACTGCAAAATTCCACGATGGTTATCGGCATATGAACATCAAACAGTAACGCGATAAAAAATTTTATGTGTATGTGGCAGGGGGGAAGGGGGGGTTGGGGGGGGGGGGTTACGTTTCCGAACATCGTTTTTATAAATGCAGCTACCCACTGAAAAAGAATGAGGGAAAGTAGATCACTGAATTAATGATATTAAGATTATCTGACAAAAGATGCAGCACTCGCGAAAGTGATTAACCAGTTCTTCGCAATAGCTATCATGAATTGTAATAGTACCTCAATAATAATGTAATCAAAAGTATCCGGACACCTGGCTGAAAATCACTTACACGTTCGTGACGACCTCCACCGGTAATGCTGGAATTCAATATGGTGTTGACCCACCCTTAGCCTTGATGAAAGCTTCCACTCTCGCAGGGATACGTTCATGCAGGTGCTGGAAGGCTTCTTGGGAATGGCAGCCCATTATTCTTCACAGAGTGCTGCACTGAGGAGAGGTATCGATGCCGATCGGTGAGGCCTGGCACGAAGTCGGCGTTCCAAAACATCCCAAACGTGTTCTATACGATTCAGGTCAGGACTCTGTGCAGGCCAGTCCATTACAGGGACGTTATTGTCGTGCAACCACTCCACCGCATTATGACCAGGTGCTCGATCGCTTTGAAAGATGCAGTTGCCATCCCCGAATTACTCTTCAACAGTGGGAAGCAAGTGGGTGCTTAAAACATCAATGTAGGCCTGTGCTGTGATAGCGCCACGCAAAACAACAAGGGGTGCAAGCTCCCTCCATCAAAAACACGACCACACCATAACACTACCACCTCCGAATTGGCAGATGACGTTCGCCGGGCATTCGCCATACCCACACCCTGCCATCGGATCGCCACATTGCGTACCGTGATTCGTCACTCCACGCAATGTGTTTTCCACTGTTCAGTCGTCCAGTGTTTGCGCTCCTTACACCAAGCGAGGCGTCGTTTGGCATTTACCGGCGTGATGTGTGGCTTATGAGCAGCCGCTCGACCATGAAAGCCCTGTCGTATGGGGTCATAAATGTGACCTGTTGGGCCCTCACCTCCCACCTAAATGTTACAGTACTTGCAGTAGATCCTGATGCAGTTTGGAATTCCTGTGTGATAGTCTGGATAGATGTCTGCCTATTACACGTTACGCCCCTCTTTTTTTATTTTTAAATCTCATTTTGTTCGTTATTGTTCGTTTGAATTGTTTGTGGCGGACGTCACCTGACGCCCGTTGAAGTTCGTTATTGATCCATTCACTCAGTTTTTTTTTTTTTTTTTAATTACAGAGGGCAGCTAACCCTCTGACCGAACACGCTGAGCTACCGTGCCGGCGCCTTTTCAACTGTCGGCGGTCATTATCAGTCAATTGACGAGGTCGGTCTGTTTGTTTTTATGCTGTATGTGTCCCTTCACGTTTCCACATCACTATCACATCGGAAACAGTGGACCAACGAATCTTTAGGAGTGTGGAAATCTCGCATACAGACGTAAGGCACAAGCGACACCCACTCACCTGACCACTTCGAAATCCGTGAGTTCAGCGGAGCGCCCCACTCTGCTCTCTCACGATGTCCAGTGACTACTGATGTCGCAGATATGGAGTATGTGACAGTAGGTGGCAGCACAATGCACTTAATATGAAAAACGTATGTTTTGGGGATATCCGGATACTTCTGATCACATAGTGTATTTTCAGGTTCAGCTCTTGGTGTACATAACGAGTTTATACTCCGCAAGCTACATACGGCGCATTGGCAAATGCACTACTATAAATCGCAGCGCCTTCTGTACTCCATTCACAAATGGTGCGTGGTAACTATGAGCTCCAATTTCCATGGTTTTTCCACCAGTCTCATATCGCGGTATCTACAGGGAAGGCTCCAATATGTTGCCTGACTTTTCTTGCAACGTCTCGTCTCGGAAACTCCTCCGTGATGAACGTGGCCTCTCTTGTAGTGTCTGACATTGGAGCTGGAGGATAACCATTTCCGAGACACCCTCACACTTAAAGCTCTTGTTGTACTTAAGCTCTTGGTGTACTTAAAGCTCGTGCAAAATGACGTACACCTCCGTAGAAACGCACTCTCGTCCTGAGCGCTGGGGGAAATAAAATGGGCTGCCGCCGCAGTTGGTGGACGCCTGCCGACCTGCGAACTTATCTTTTTTGCTTGAGTTTATTGAAGTGTATTGTCAACATTTGGAGTGTTCTAGCTGCTTGTTCCTGTCTCTTCACCACATAAGAACCGCAGTCTTGAGGCTCCTTGGAAACAGTAGAAGCTCTCTATATTCAGGCATGTGTGATTATACGCAATGCCATTAAATTTATGACAGGAGAGGCAAGCGACGAAACAGAAATCTCATTAAAAAGTGTACTTGAGAAGGTTGCAGAGACCACTAGCTATTGAAATCACACAATAATCAGAAAAAAAGAAAGAAGGGGGGAAAACAACTACCAGTGCTATCCAAGGTTTCATTATTTTGGGGAAGACACGGAAGAAGAAGATGAAAATATATGTTTAGCTAATGTTGCCAGATTGGTTGCCAGCGGACTGATACACAATATCCACATGACTTCCGTTCCAGCGACAGTATCATAATAAGTGACATTGTTTGCTACGCTACATTTTTGCACCTTTTTTATTTCACGACCTCGCAGTGCGTGGTCAGAATTTTTTATGTGACTATTTCATTTTCAGTATAATGTTTAGAAATTATTGACTTTGGGCATCTATATTTGTCGAATTATTGGTTGTACTGGTATAATCTGGTAATATGATTGTTTGCAGACTCTTTAGCTGCTACTTACAACATATTTGAGATATGTGTTTGTGTGTGTGTGTGTGTGTGTGTGTGTGTGTGTGTGTGTGTGTGTGCATAGGCTACAGCTGTCGAACTCTATCTCACTTACTGTGGTGCGAACGTTCACAACAGAGCTCCCACCTCGGTTGTTGTCCCCTTCTTACCAACTGTTTTTTTCGAGCTGATATAAGATCCAGAATAATAAGAAAAATCAAATCAGAATAATCCACCGGTGAATGCCAGTCCTTGACTAACACAGATTACAGTTTCCTATACTGTATTGTATGTTCACCTAAATAAGTAGCTTCCATGAAAGCATCTTGCACTGAGATGTAAGCAAGCGAGGGAGGCAGCCCTCAAGCCGAATTCGCAGAAAGACAACAAGCTCAAGGGCGAGGGTCCTCGCCGGATTGTCACAGTAGCCGTGCTTTGAGGAGGCGCTCTGGACACTAAACGCTAAAAGTCACAATACATATTGCATCTCCAGCTTACGCCGGGACAACAGAGTCTGTTTTCAACAAGTTTCGTGGCAGGAAGGTGCAGCGTCGCGGAAGAACGTTATTCTGAACTGGACGGTAGAAAGCCAGACTTCATCGAAATGCACAGACCGCTATAGATAACATCTGAGAGTGGAGTGCGGAACTTTCAAGAGTCTGGAACACCGCCGTCGCCACCACCGAGCTCAGGCCTTGCAAGACGGAATGTTTAACACAACGTGGAAACCGCTACGATTGGTTAATATAAATAATTTAGAAGAGAGAGAGAGAGAGAGAGAGAGAGAGAGAGAGAGAGAGAGAGAGAGAGTCACGGTTATGCTTACAGAGGTCCATCCCCATTAGGCATAGATGGAGAAAATAACAGTGTAGGGCACAGTTTTTCAGCACCAGGTGTTGTGAAGGTTGTTCTTGGTTAACCGCCTGAAATGCAAGCGAAGGAGCCATCATCCTTTACGACAATATTTCACTGGCCGACACTCGGAATATTTATCTTTCAGCCTGTCAAAGTCACGCAGAGATCCGAGCCTTCCTTGTAGGAAGCAGACGGTTCGGAATTACTCGGTAGCCAGGAGACATCTTGGGACGATCGCAACCGATGAGTGCCACCCCAGCCAGGCAGCACTTTGAGCAGACTTGTCGAGCAGACGCCCTCAGCGATTTGAACTTAAACGCAGATGCAAGTTGTTGGTACCAATCCAGTGATTGAGTCTGCAGCCACGTCAGCCTTCAGCTACAAATTAAGATGGTGAGATCTAGCCGCAACAGCGAGACGAAATGTAGGGAAAGTTGAGTCATTTTTAGCGAGATGGTGATTTCAAGCTTCATTCTCAAGACTTGCCTGTACCTAAAGGTTCAATATGCTTTCCTCTCTGGCCATAGATGCAAACGCGTACCCTTCTGTAGTACTTTCCGTCTTTAAACACTAACATTTCTGGGGCCACGGTACAACTTCAACGAATATAATAATAGCTTTACCCTGATGCACGTTCATTTTAACCATACTTCAGATCCCTTGCCCAAGATTGTCAAGGCGTTATCGTATCACTGTCAACGTCTACCAAACCATTTAACATGCATTTTAATTTAATAAACTGAGTTAACTGTGATTCTTGTTTAATTTCGTACGCAACGAATTCCTTGATGATTATTTTGGAGGATACCAATGTAACTTTCATATATCAGATTAAGACTGCAAGCATCCTCTGCCCCCGACAACTCACAGCCTCCCCTGCTGGGCCATCTGTATGGCTACGGACGGACTTATTTTGTGCCCAATCTCCTAAGTGAACCCATGATGAAATGTACCGCTCTTCTCTGGACCTACTTTGTCTTGTCTATAAACCCTACTTGGTACTGATCCTTGACTGGTAGTCAATATTTAAGAATTATCCTCAATGAGCGTTTTGTAAGTCACTTATTTTATGGATGAATTCTTCAGGGTTCTTTCAATGAATCTCAGACAGGCATCTGCTTTCACTAGAACTTGTTTTTTGTGGTTGTTCCATTCAAGGTTCTTCTAGGAGGATACCACTACACATTTTACAGTTGTTATCGTTTCCATTCATTCGCTGGCAACAGTGTTAAAGGTTTCGATTGTTGTTATGGATAATTGCATATCACCATGAATATTATTTGTCCAAAACTATCCGTACCTGTTGTGTACAACTTCGTACACAATGGTAAGATGAGATGGGCTGCAGAGTAGTGCGGAAACTGTCATCGTAGGTAAGCTGGACAGGAGCAGAAATGATTAACGAACACATTAACACAATAAACAAAAGATTTACTTAACTTGTATTTCTCCAAGCATACGAAGACTCAATACAAATAAAGCAGCAAGAAAAAGAGTCCAGCTATTAATGTCTACAAGGATGAGGTTCTCTGAACTAAGCACAAGCAATGGTGTCGGAGATGCAACTCGGTGGCGCCTGACTATCATAACGTAGCGAATACGCTCTGAGTTTGTGTGAGCCGTCTGACTCCCACAGGCCGTGCTGTACTACGGCGGTTGAGAGCGCTCATAGTCCAGAACCGCTGGAAGTGTGGCTCAGCGAGCGTGCTCCATTGGATCCATCAGATCCTGCGTGATCACTGTCGGCATCTGCCAGGAACTTGCAATTCTGTTGCCAACTTGAAGACGCCGTTAGGGTGTTATCAATATGTGAAAATGGGGTAGAAGTCATACAATGGTGTAACATTATATAATATAACCGCCTCTAATAAATCAGGCAGAGACATGTTGGTGTGGTGAGAAGCTGTAAGGTGGCATGCCTATTTATTTTTCCCATTTATATTTTTAATTAGAACATTAGAGGAGGACTAAAGGAAAGCAGTTCATGGTGTCAAGATTCATAATTACAGAGACAGGATGTACTACTTCAGAAATGACCGTTGCTTTTTCTAACCTGCTAACAGCTAGCTTATATTTGTAAGTATCTGTGTTCCCTGTGGAACACAATAAATTCAGGTTTCCACACGCAACAACAGTGATGCCACTTGGTCGTCACTTGAGTGGGCTCGTCAAAAGTTGTGTTTGGAAACACCCAAAGTCTTTTGGCGCCGCTCAAGTGACACCACTTTAAGCAATGTAATAAAAGGTAAGCTCGCTTTAATTTTGTGACACCACTTTTAGACCCCCACCACCAATTAGCATTATTTGACTGTCATCTCGAAGCTGAAGTGTGAAGCACAGTCGCAGTATTTTGGTCTTTGTGTCATCAATTTCATCATATGTGTGCTTTGTATAACCAAACAGTGTCTACAAAGTGGTCATTAGCAATAATTCTACAGCCTATACGAGGAGCAACCTAGAAACACTAAAATGAGTGCTACAATGGCAAAAGTTTAGGATTTGAGGCATTGCCTGAAAATGTGGATGGTATGGCGGAAAAGTACCCAGTTGTGATTTATGTGTTGCAAAATCTAAAGCAAGAAACATTTGCAAAGCCTACGTCAATGAAAACAACAAAGTATTAAAATCATAGAAGAGTGATGTGTGTGTGTAGATCCATCCGGATTAATTTCTGAAAGTTATGTAGCAACTGCATAGTTGCAAATAAAACACATTACAGCCGACCTAAAAAATATTTTCTTTTCTTTCATGTATATTTAGAAAAAACTCCTGTATATTTTTTTAAATGTATTAAGTGAGGTAGTGGTGAACATTTGATAAAAATCTATCACTGTACTTAAGCAAATACAAAAAAATTGGTCTTTTTATGCTATATGGTAAGTGCACCGCTATCAAGACATTAACTTTATGGATTCAAGGTTGCTGGTAGTTAAAGGTTTCGCTATTGTAATTATGAACACTTGATGATTAATTTAGATAGTGACAGTACATGATGTTTCTGTTATATGATGCATGGGTAAAATCTGTATGCTTAGAAGCAGGTATTGTTGAGTAATTAGTGGAAGACAATTTGTAATTTCACAGCAGCTCACTTAATTCCGCAAATGAAAATTAAAGCGATACTGGCAGTATATTCATATTCAAGTACTGGAAACTTCTATGCTCTGAAACTCTTGCCCAGTGGATTTTAGAAAGGGAGTAACAGGGTTACAGGTGGCAACATAATCTAAACTTGAGTGCAGCTTTTAATAAAGGAAATCACCGACTACAGACGTTTTAGTGCACTTGCACGAAAAATATTTCCAAAATTCGATATGTAACAACTTTAATATTCTGTCTTACTTAATTAATGTGGGGTAAAAGAGTGAAAATATTAGCTTTTAAATGAGTACTTTGTGAATAGTAAATTGCATCCAACGTACCACAGAATAACTTTGAAACTGCACTTTCGAGAACATGATATAATGATTGAAAAGATGATAGGTCATCACCAGATAGCAAATATCTTAGCATCACGTCTAGTTTTAATCGAGGCAGTACTGCACCTTTAATGTGAGTACCGGAGTTTTTACTGAAGCTCGAGTCACAGTTCTACATGCACTCGAAATTGGATTTTGTTATTTTTTAAGATGTTCCATGCCATTATGTTATTTCTGCCTAAAAACCGCTTCCAAAGCCAACATTTATGATTTCTCTTCTCATAACCGGTTTTCTGGCTCAGTTCTAATGCCATAACCTGAAAGACAACACCAATGTGCATACGAATAATCCCAGCTGAAACAATACTGTAAACAGCGCCACTGAATTTTGACAGGAGCATGTAGAAACAGCAGCACACCGGCCATTGCCTTATCAGGCGTCATACCGCATGCTGTGGCCGCATTTTTGTTGTATGTGGAAACCCGCCACCTTCACAATGTTCAATGGAAAACAATTCTTATGCTTATGCCACCAAAAGCTGCTGTTAATAGTAATTTATTGTGCTACGATTAGTTTCAACATCGCGTCATCATTTTCTACACGTAACACGTGATATCAGCCATGCGCCCATGATTACAGAACATCTACAATGCACTGATGGGAAAAGAAATTGCTACACCAAGAAAAAGTTGTGCGACATAAATGAAAGTTGGTAGGCGTGCTTCTACATCTGAAAGATCATGTCTACTCAGATTTTGCGTCAATCGCGTAGGAGTGTCGCTAGTAGCGCCACCGTGAGGATGCAAATCAGGTTTTCTTTAAATTTACACTGTAACGGCCGTGAGTGTTGGTTACCTCTGAGTGGTGATGGTAGGTTCCTATGGGACCAAACTGCTGAGGTCATCGGTCCCTAGGCTCACATACTACTTTATCTAACTTAAACTAACTTACGCTAAGGACAACACGCACATCCATGCCCGAGGGAGGACTCGAACCTTCGACGGGGGGAGCCGCGCGAACCGTGGCAAGGCGGCTACCCGGCGTGGTTTTACCTTTGACACTGGACGCGGTGGCTTGGTATTATTCAAGAATGCCTTTAAGGCGGCAAAGACACCATTACCAACACCTTACTGACTTAGAATGAACTCGTGTAATAGGGTTATGAGGAGCTGCATGTTCCTTCTGCAATGTTGCCGAAAGACTTGGCAGCAATGTAGCCACTGTACACGATTGCTGGAAGCGGTGGTCACGGGAATGTCCAGTCCCAATAAGACCGGGTTCCAGACGCCCACGTGGCACTACCGAAAGGGAAGACCATCGTGTTCGGCGTATGGCTGTGGCGCACCGTACAGCATCTGCAGCAGCAATCTGAGCAGTAGTTACCACCATAGTGACATAACAAACTGTTATAAATCGGTTACTTCAAGGACAGCTCCGAGCCAGACTCCCTGTAACGAGCATTCAGCTCATCCAAACCACCACGAGTGGCGACTTCAGTGGTGTCAAGTGAGAACTCGTTGGACGACCGGGTAGAGGTCTGTTGGATTTCCTGATGTAAGCTGGTTCTACCTCGGTGCCAGTGATGGCCGCGTGTTGGTTAGGAGGCCAGTAGAGGGCCTGCAGTCAACCTATCTGCGTGCTAGACACACTGGATCTGCAACCGGAGTTACAATTTGGGATGCAATTTCATATGAAAGCAAGAAGACTCTCGTGGTTATTCCACGTATCTTGGATGAAAAATATGGTGATTTGACCTGTTAGCGCTGCCCTTCATGAACAGCATTCCAGAGGATGTTTTCCAACGGAATAACGCTCGCCCACATACCGCTCTTCTATCCCATAGGCTCTATAGAGTGTCGACATGTTGCATTGGTCTGCTTCGTCACTAAATCTGTCTCCAATCGAGCACATATAACACATCAAACGACAGCTCCAGTTTCATCCATGAACAGCATTAACAGTCCCTGTGTTGACTGACCAAGTGCAACAGACATGGGACTCCATCCCACAAACTAACATCCAGCACCTGTACAACACAATGTATATTGTCCAGAAAGTAATGCACCGCCATTGTTTTCTTCACCAACTCTCTATTGAACATATTGAGAATTGTGTAATTCTCCATTCCGTTCTATAGCCTTCCTCCAGTGTGGAACAAGGGCGTGTATGTCCTGTTGGTACCAATCCTTGTTCTGGTGGCGGAGCCAGTGTTTCACTGTGTGAATCCTCATTATCCTCAAAACGTCTTCCACGAATGGCATCCTTCTATGGCCCAAACAAGTGGAAGTCCGAAGGGGCTCGCAGCAACATGTCAGTTGTGACAGCCGTGGAAGGTCTCCCCAACAGCTGCAAATCGTGGAACTCCGCCGAACCGCCTTCTTATGACATCACCCTCCGTGCCCAGCGACTAACTGTACTTCTGTCGATAGCAGATGCTCCATAGACTTTGCACAAGCGTTTGTGAATATACCCCACAGTTTCTTTCTCTGCAGTGAGAGAAACATCTGGTGAGCAAGATGTATGAGACAGGCGAAATACCCTCAGACTTCAAGAAGAATATAATAATTCCAATCACAAAGAAAGCGGGTGTTGACAGCTGTAAAAATTACCAAACTATCAGTATAATAAGTCACGACTTCAAAATACTAACGCGAATTCTTTACAGACGAATGGAAAAATTGACAGATCGGGGAGGATCAGTTCGGATTTCGTAGAAATGTTGGAACACGTGAGGCAATACCAACCCTACGACTTATCTTAGTAGATAGATTAAGGAAAGGCAAACCTACGTTTCTATCATTTGTAGACTTGGAGAAATCTTTTGACAATGTTGACTGTAATACTCTCTTTCAAATTCTGAAGATGGCAGGGGTCAAATACAGGGAGCGAAAGGCAATTTACAATTTATACAGAAACCAGATGGCAGTTACAAGAGTGGAGACGCATGAAAGCGAAGCAGTGGTTGGGAAGGGAGTGAGACAGGGTTGTAGCCTATCTCCGATGTTAAATCTGTATATTGAGCAAGTATACTGACAACATCAGAGACAGCAAAGGACCTGGAAGAGCAGTTGAACGGAATAGACAGTGTCTTGAAAGGAGGATATAAGATGAACATCAACAAAAGCAAAACGATGATAATGGAATGTAGTCGAATTAAATCAGGTGATGGTGAAGGAATTAGATTAGGAAATGAGACAATTAAAGTAGTAGATGAGTTTCGCTATTTGGGGAGCAAAATAACTGATGATGGTTGAAGTAGAGAGGATATAAAATGTAGACTGGCAATGGCAAGGAAAGCGTTTCTGAAGAAGAGAAATTTGTTAACATCGAGTATAGATTTAAGTGTCAGGAAGTCTTTTCTAAAAGTAGGCTTGTATGGAAGTGAAACATGGACGATAAATAGTTTAGACAAGAAGAGAATACAAGCTTTCGAAATGTGGTGATACAGAAGAATGCTGAAGATCAGATGGGTAGATCATGTAACTAATGAGGAGGTACTGAACAGAAATGCTGAGAAAAGGAACTTGTGGCACAACTTGACTAGAAGAAGGGATCAGTTGGTAGGACATGTTCTGAGGCATCAAGGGATCATCAGTTTAGTATTGGAGGGCAGCGTGGAGGGTAAACATCGTACAGGGAGACCAAGAGATCAATACACTCTGCAGATTCAGAAGGATGTAGGTTGCAGTAGGTACTTGGTGATGAAGAAGCTTCCACAGGATCGAGCAGAATGGAGAGCTGCATCAAACCAGTGTCTGGACTGAAGACCACAACACAGTGAGAAATTCAATGACGGCACGTTGCTTGTAACGTACATCACTTACAGGCGCCATTTTGAAACTGTCCTGCAACTATGCTATCTGTCGGAAGTGACTGGAAACTTGGCGCGCTCACTAAAGAGACTTCAAATAACACATACGTAACATTTCGCATTCGTAGCATTGTTTTCGGCTAAGAAAGAAATGCGGTCCATTACATTCTGGAAAGCCCTTGTATGTTTGCATGCTTGAATTCAAAATGCTGGCAGTTACCCCAGTACAGCATTTCACATTTGCAGTGGCATATCTCGCACTTGTATATCCTGTGAGCTTCCAAGGTTAATCACTTAAACATGTTACCTAGAGAAATGTATTCCCGAAATTTCCCACTCACTGAACGGAGCATTCAGGGTGGCGTGTGTGAAATGAACGGCTCCGATATTCCAACCGCACTTTCAGGGAGCGGAAGGCCAGCGGGTAATTCCCAGAAGCGGAACTCTGAGCAAAATGCTCCGCCAAGCGGTTTGCAATTGTGTCAGTCAGTACAGACTGCCCCATTCAGTGAAAGCACAGGGTCCGATAGCCATAGAGTCGCCTTATCTTGGCCAAAACCTGCGATGGAGAGGTACGGAGGCCAATGGTGGAGACATACCTTTCCCAGCACTCCTGTTTGCGTCAGCGAATGAGGCGGCAGGCTAGCACACGGAGCCGTTTAAAGGCGATGAGGTGTTCCAATGATGGATGCTGCTTGTGACACTGGAGGGTCTGCTTGCGATCTTTAATCGCTTCAGCAATCTTGGGCGACCACCAAGGCACAGTCCTCCTCCACCAGGGGGACCCAGAAGAACAGGGAATGGCTGATTCTCTGGCCGTAACGACGCCGGTGATGATCGAGTGAACCACCGCATCAGTGGCATCATTAGAAAGAGGCTCAATAGTGGCAATGGAGGTGAACGAGTCCCAGTCAGCCTTATTCATAACCCATCTGCAGTGGCGCCCAGGAAAGTGACGCTGTGACAGTCACAGGAAGATCGGAAGGTGGTCACTACCACACAAGTCGTCATGGTAATAGGCCAGGGCTGCAGATCAAAAGGTCGATGGCTGAGTACGTGCCATGCGCCACACTGAAATGTGTGAAGGCACCATTATTTAAAAAAGAAAGGTCGAGCTGTGCCAACACTTGCTCAACGATGCTGCCTCGGCCTGTTGCCACTGATCCATCCCACAGAGTGTTATGGGCGTTGAAGTCGCACAGTAACAGAAAAGGTGGCGGCAATTGTGTTATCAGCGCAGCCAGGACATGCTGCGGAGCATCACCATCCAGTGGAAGATAGAGACTGCAGACAGTAACAGCTTGAGGCGTCCACACCCGAACAGCGACAGCCTCTAAGGGTGTTTGTAGAGAGTGAAGGACGTAGATGCAGACGCCACCAGATACCCTCTCATAAGCTGCCTGGTTCTTATAATAACCCCGGTAGCCACGGAGGGCGGGAGTTCGCATCGCCGGAAACCAAGTTTCCTGAAGAGCAATGCAGAGGAAAGGGTGAAGGCTGAGAAGTTGTCGGGACTCAGCAAGACGGTGGAAAAAACTGTTGCTGTTCCACTGGAGGATGACATTGTCCATGGCCAAGAAAGTCGTGAAGGGACTGAGGAGGCAGATTACGCTGCTAGGTCACCTGCTGCCACCGACTGAGTACCCATGCGAATGACATCCATTGTATCTGAGCGTCCGGCGAGATCTAGGTCCTCAGCAGACGCCAGAATCCCTACCTCGTCCAGACACTGAGCTTGTAGGTAGCGGTGGAGTGGATGCCACAATAATTTCCTTGGTTTTAGGGTTCTTCAATTTCGATTTCTCGTGCTGTTCCTTTGGTTGCCCTTGCTGGGAGGGCTTCTTTGATTCAGTCTCCGAGACTGAAGAGGGCCGCGAAGCCCGATGGCCAGTGACCTGTGGCTTCTTCAGTCAATGGCAGGAGTCTGTTGTGCCGCTGGTAGAAACCTGGGAAGGCAGTGACCCAAGGGATCCCTTCCTAGTGAGAGAAGCCAAAGAAGACTTACGCTGCTCCAGCTTAGAAGTGGGGACTGGTGTTCTCGATGGTTGGGGGAGGGGCGGTGCTGCTCCTGAGGTAGGTGGTGTGGGAGCAACAGGGAGGGTAGTGCCCCCCACAATCAAGGTGGCAGGTGTAGACTTCTGGCTCCGAGAGGCGACTGTTGGAGGTGGAGCTGATAGTGCTAGAACAGTGGTAGCGGCGGCGTAAGTGGTAGACATGCGAACAGGACGGAGGCGTTCAAACTTCCTCTTAGCCTCAGTGTAGGTCAGTCGGTCCAGGGTCTTATATTCCATGTTTTTCCGCTCTTTCTGGAGGATCCTGCAGTCTGTTGAGCACACATTGGGAGTCGGGCCACGTGGAGCATTGGGATGTGATGGGTGTCTGCAATCTCGACAAGTGAGGCTGGAAGTACAGCGGGAAGACAAATGGCTGAACTTCCAGCACTTAAATCACCGCATCGGGGAGGGATATAGGGCTTGACGTCACAGTGGTAGACCATCACCTTGACCTTCTCAGGTAATGTATCACCCTCGAAGGCCAAGATGAAGGCACCAGTGGCAACCTGATTGTCCCTCGGACCCCGATGAACGCGCCGGGCGAAATGAACACCTCTCCGCTCTAAATTGGCGCGCAGCTCGTCATCAGACTGCAAAAGAAGGTCCCTATGGAAAATAATACCCTGGACCATATTTAAACTTTTATGGGGCGTGATGGTAACTGAAACATCCTCCAACTTGTCACAAGCGAGTAACCTTCGTGACTGGACAGAGTATGCCGTTTTTATCATTACTGACCCAGAGCGCATTTTAGACAAGCCCTCCACCTCCCCAAACTTGTCCTCTAAATGCTCTACAAAGAACTGAGGCTTCGTTGCCATGAAAAACACGCCATCAGCTCTCGTACAAACTAGGAACTGGAGTGAATAAGTGTCGTTGTCATCCTGAGCCTTTCGCTCCTCCCACAGTGTGGCCAGGGAGGGGAACGATTTGGGATCATATATCTGAGCATTGAATTGAGCCCGAGAATGTTTAGAGACTGCTGGTGGTTGGCCATCAGCAAGAGAAGATGTGCCACACTTCATTGCGAGTCATCTGCCCTGATGCCACCCACTCCGACCAAGGGCCCTCCCCAAGGGCGTCACCCAGTCACAGCAAGGGCCACCTGGCAGGATGGCCATTGCCGGGAGTCCCGATGCCCCAGGGAAATAGGCATCTACTCCTTGACATACGTGGGCAGTTAACGGCGCAGGCATCAGCTGAGCGATCCTTGTGTTGCCAGGGGGCTACAACCAACAGGGTACATGGCAGCCCCACCACACTGTACTGGCTACCGTGCTGGATATCAGGTGACAAGTAGTCCATGGTCGTCGTCGACGCAGAAAGCGACACAGCATAGTGGATGGCGGAAACTGCACCCAGGAATGTATCCACGCCCAAGAGCTGGAGAGTGAGCGGGAGACGAGAAAGTGGGCTAAAGATCTAATGCACAATGGACACAATGCAACTTGTAAGGCGCCCTTCTCCAATTGTGCGTGCCTTGTGTTGTACAAGTTCAGCAAGATTACGATAAAATTAGTTACTTATTATTAATGTAACATGATGTTTTATTTAGTCACTGCTTTTCGCGGCTAATGAACGTCCTTTTATTAAAGGAATCAACATCTGGGGATGTGTAGCAATGTTGTCTGTCAAGCAGTCTAAATGTCACTAAGTTCGTTCACAAAAGTAATCATTTACATCCAACAAACAAGCTAAATGTATGATAAGTAATCTGAACTAAATAAGATTAATGATTTTTAGTAATTTCAGTGCTGTTATTTAAAAGACTCTTTGCTAGTTGCAGATCGTTTATCTGAATTAACGCTACTGTTATCTCGAGGTGGCAACACTTTTTTTAAGCAAAATGAACAGTTTTGTCACACAATACCACACGTACAAAACACTAATGGATTTTCCTGTCAAAATATGTAATAAAAGTTGTTACAAAATTACTGGGCTCCATACATAAGCAGGTAAGAAATTATATCACGTAAGATGCTGTTTGCATTCATAGAAATTTGATGTATTCACAGTCTAACTGGAATTTCTTACCTCAGAGTGGGTCCCCGGCCACTAGTTAATAATTATTATTGCAATTATAAACCGCAACAGTTAGGTTTGTATATAAAATCAATTTAAAACTGCCGCTGCAATATTTCATTAATATGGCGGCTAACATAAGACAATTACTTATCGATTCTGTTTCAGGCTGTGTTTTAGTCGTAATAAATAATATATATTAAATCTTTTTTCACCTTCACTATATGCATTAACATTTGAAAATATTTCTCAATGTTAAAGGCACATTAATATTCACCATTTACCAATAAACTGCGCTGTAGATCAATAGCGCTAATGTCTGTGCTCTTTGGCAGTTGAGCAGAAAACTTAACATTTATATAGGACGAGAATTACAATGAAATAAAACTCCGAACAAAAAAGATTCATTTCAATCACACACAGACTCTATTTTCAAATGTCGGTTAGCAACATAACAATACTTTAGTACAGTTTTTTTTTACAGACCGCAGTGTTACGAGGCATCAATCACATCCTATGAGTACAACAGTTCGAACAAGAAGAAAAAGGATTTTTCTACGAAGTCATAGACAACAAAAGATTAATATTTTCATTATCTTTTTACATGGGTATTGTCTGAGATGCAATTGTTTACAAAATATTAAATTATGTCGTTGACAATAATTATCTACTATTTTACTAACAATGAAGTCCTTTTTATTAGTATTACGTGAATAGAATCAAAGTTCAGCCACATTCCACATACAATGTTGTCGTGAATAATATTTTGAATAAAATATAGGCGTGAATATTACAACACGTACAGTGATGTTTTTAGGCTGTTGAAAGTAACTCATACTTAGTACTATTTTACTATAAATGAAGCTGTGAGATATATATTAATGTATTCGCAGCATTCAATGTTTTACTAAATCACACTTCAAGTATGGAGTTTTTATTTTAAAAATAAATTAATTGGTTTAATAGGTAGCGTTGGAGGTGGTAATCAGGTGTTCTGTGGGTCGCAGGGCTACTTTTTCCCGATTTTTTTCGTTCAGTTCGAGTAATCACACAATTTAAATAAAAAATTCAGAAAATATATGCTAATTAACAAATACATAATCATATTTTTTTTAAGAAATGTGCACGTCATGTTGCACGGAAGTTCCAGTATTCATTCCAAATATAAATTCTTAAATATCGATACTTTTTAAAAAAAGACTGTTAACAAAATTGTTTAAATTAAGAATGCGTTACAAATTAAAATTTGGGACAAATATGAAAAATCAAGTATTCTTTACTTGGACCATGTCCATTGTGTTATACCACAGATGTGGTCTCACACGAGCCAGAGTGACAAGCGTCGCAGAAAGATGGGGAACAATAGCTTCACGGCATCGAGCCACACAAATGCTGTCACCGTACCATTGCAACCTGAACTCAATAGAACCGATTTTGAGCCAAGATAAGGGATTTGTTGAGGGAAAAAAAAATATTTAAGCTGCCACACGTACTGGAACGAATACAAGAAGCTTTGTCACTAGTTACTGCATAGCGTTGGCGGGATGCAGAACAGCACTTCAAATAGGAAGAGGAGAAAACGTAACGTTTGGATGGATTCGAGCATTCTGTTGCCGATCGCCTGGTTATCAACGTGGTAGATGACAGTTCCAGTACTGAAATGTATTCTTCGGATTCGGATGTGGAAGGATTCAGAGATTATCGGATGACTGACTGTAAGTAATGTTTAACTGTACACTGAAATCGTTGCAACAGGCCCTACGCTGTTACGTCACGCTTAGCTCACACAGAAAAATTACCCTGTGTTCGAGTTGGGAATTCTCATCACTCTTTAATGACAATGATAACAGCATTTTTCGTCCGGTCCCCTAAGAAGCGTATTGTCGAAGTTTTGCCGTATATTTCTGCATCCTCATTAAAAATTAAATGATATTCGCAGCTATATTGTTTCTCTGCTCGTCTCCTTTTACGTCTTAACTGCCACTTTTCACATCACTGCAGGTTAGGTGAACCAGTTGGCTGACCAGTGCTCCGGTAAAGTTGTCCCGTATCTTCGCTGAGTCGTTGTGCGCGTAACGCATACCAAAAGCGTACCCTTATTATCATACTTGACTGTAGTCGAGACACGTTTGCTTCTGTCCCTCGTGTAACAAAATCCAATGAGATTCTGGCAAACCCGGAAGATTACATAGTTTAATGTTTACATCTTGTTTGTTCTTACAACGAGTGCAGTATACGCTGCGGTTCAAAGACCAATGGCGGAAGAAAGCACACACCACCCCTGGTTGAGAAAAGCGATACCCGTACAGCTGCTCTCACATCTTGCCCGTAAATAAAAAGTGTAACTGAAGGAGTGCTCTGAAAACACTCGTCCCAGTATTTTGAAGAGCGTTCTTTTCTGCAGAAATGAAGTTGAGATCTGCTGACACGACTCAAGGAAATTACGGGAAATGAGGTTTGGAAATGGGGTAAAAGCTCGTTACGAATAAATGGATTCTTGCTGCGCTCAGTCTCATATTTCTCAGCCTTTTCTCTTTTTCCTCTCGTCGCTCAGTTGATACCTGTTAACGACGGTGACGCAACCTCTGAGATCTATAACATCATTTCCTTTGTAATATTAGATTGCTGCAGAAGTTCGTAGCGCTTTTGTTTTGCATGTTGGTGTTCCGGTCACTATGGGTTTATTTATAGATTGCCATTTTTTTATTTGTAGTTCACTCTTGCTATTAGAGTTTACATATTGTCATTTGGTCATTTGGAGACAGTGAGGGGAGCAGTGGACGCCAGAAACTGGAGTTTCAAGTGGATAATCTGAACCAATTCCGACATATTCTTCTGCTTGAAGTAAATAGAGGGATGACAGAGCGGAAGTAGCTGGAAACATTTGCGCCGTGTATGTGGAATGGAAAAACTGGTAGAAGTTGACCTCGGGGAAGGTCAGTTTGGATTCCGTAGAAATATTGGAACATGTGAGGCAATACTGACCCTACGACATATCTTAGAAAATAGATTAAGGAAAGGTAAACCTACGTTTCTAGCATTTGTAGACTTAGAGAAAGCTTTTGACAATGTTGACTGGAACATTTTTTCAAATTCTGAAGGTGGCAGGGGTAAAATACATGGCGCGAAAGGCTGTTTACAATTTGTACAGAAACCAGAAGGCAATTATAAGAGTCGAGGGGCATGAAAAGAAAAAAAAGTGGTTGAGAAGGGAGTGCAACAGGGTTGTAGCCTATTCCCAATGTTATTCAGTGCGTATATTGAGCAAGCTGTAAAGGAAACAAAGAAAAATTTGGAGAAGGAATTAAAATCCACGGAGAAGAAATAAAAACTTTGAGGTTCGCCGATGACATTGTAATTCTGTCAGAGACAGGAAAGTACCCGGAAGAGCAGCTGAACGGAATGGACAGTGTCTTGAAAGGAGGATATAAGATGAACATCAACACAAGCAAAACGAGGATAATAGAATGTAGTCGAATTAAATCGGGTGATGCTGCGGGAATTAGATTAGGAAATGAGACGCTTAAAGTAGTAAATGAGTTTGGTATTTGGGGAGCAAAATAACTGATGATGGTCGAATTAGAGAGGATATAAAATGTAGACTGGCAATGGCAAGGAAAGCGTTTCTGAAGAAGAGAAATTTGTTAACATCGAGTATAGATTTAAGTGTCAGGAAGTCGTTTCTGAAAGTATTTGTATGGAGTGTAGCCATGTATGGAAGTGAAATGTGGACGATAAATAGTTTGGACAAGAAGAGAATAGAAGCTTTCGAAATGTGGTGCTACAGAAGAATGCTGAAGATTAGATGGGTAGAGCACATAACTAATGAGGAGGTATTGAACAGAATTGGAGAGAAGAGAAATTTGTAGCACAACTTGACTAGAAGAAGGGATCGGTTGGTAGGGCATACTCTGAGGCATCAAGGGATCACCAATTTAGTATTGGAGGGCAGCGTGGAGGGTAAAAATCGTAGAGGGAGACCAAGAGATGAATAAACTAAACAGATTCAGAAGGATGTAGGTTGTAGTAGGTACTGGGAGATGAAGAACTTGCACAGGATAGAGTAGCACATAGAGCTGCATCAAACCAGTCTCTGCACTGAAGACCACAACAACAACAACAACAATGGGGATAATGCCATTGGACAGAGCGGGGCAAGAAAACGGTTTTCTTGTTTTAAAGAGGATAATTTTGAAATCAGTGACTCACCATGTTCAGGAAGACCTTCGAGGTTTAAACTCATTAATCCACAATTATCCACGCCAGTATATTCGAGAACTGACAAATTTGATGAAATGTGATCATTCCACCATCGTGCGACATTTGCATGCAACGGGGAAGATTCAAAAATCGGGTGCATGGATACCGCATGCTCTAAGGCAAAATTAGAAAAATCTGCGCTGGCCGTATGTGCATCTCTGCATGCTCGTCGTCAATTGGTTCGTGAACAACACCAATCATTTCTATCCTGTATCGTTGCTGGTGACGAGAACTGGTGTCTTTGCACTAACATAAGGAAGAGAAAGGAATGGCTGAGCCCAGACAAAGCAGAAATTCCCCTTACAAAGACCTGCGCGCATCCACAAAAGATAATGTTCTGCATCTGTTGGAACAGCGACGTTGTGGTGCGCTACGAATTGCTTCCCCGGGATGTAACCATCAATGCTGACATTTACTGTCAACATCTGAGATGTCTTGCAGAAGTAGTCCAAGAACAACGACCAGGAAGACTGCGTGAAGTGACTCTACTCCAACACAACGTACGCCTGCATTTTGCTTGACTGACAAAAAGTACTATACAGGAGTTGGGTCGGGAAGTCATTCCGCAGCCATATTTTATTCTGATCTTGTGCCCTCAGGTTTTCAACTTTTCCGCGTTTTATCGAACAACCTTCAAGAAACTCCCTTTCCGGAGGAAAATGCGCTCCTAACATGACAAGTTCTTTTCCTCAAAACGTCATTTCTACAGTTGCGGGATCGAAAAGTTGCCCCATTGTTGGCAGCCTGTTGTAAATAGTGAAGGAGACTTATTGATGACTAAAGTCTCTGTTATGTTTATCTTTTGTGTTTATAGAGTCATGCAGCAAGTGGCACCATGAAGAATGTGGTTAGCGCAAAATCCTCAAGTTGTCTTTCTGTCGTTATGTATGCTTGTACTGACTAGAATACGCAGAAATTTTAATCTGCCTTAGTCCAACGTCTAGTGGATGAACATGGATACGCTTGTCAATTAACATCCGGGACTTGACAGGCAGGAGGTTCGTAGCTCGCTGTCGGATATCAGATGAAGGTTATTTGTAGAAAAATAGTCCGCAGCTCGTGGTCTTGCGGTAGGGTTCTCGCTTCCCGCGCACGGGGTCCCGGATTCAATTCCCGGCAGGGTCAAGGATCTTCTCTGCCTCGAGATGACTGGGTGTTGTGTGTCTTTCATCATCGTTTCATTATCATTGATTCGCAAGTCGCCGAAGTGGCGTCAGCTAAAAAGGACTTGCAATTTCTGCGGCCGAAGACCCCGCATGGGGTCTCCCGGCCAACAATGTCGAACGATCACTTCACTTCAAACAGTATAGAAAAATAAAACTCGACATTAATCTCGCGGTGGGCAGGGATCATGATCTTTTGGCTCATCCTTCCAAATTGGAACTATCACACAGAAAATGTTGTGGGGACGGCGAACTAAAGTCTGCATTTTGTTGGCAGAACAACAGGTCTATTAAATACACTGCCTACACTACTCTTTGACCACCCTCTTCTGAGTGTTGCTGCGCGGTATGGGATCCTTACCAAAAAGGACTGCGTAGAACAAGAGCGGCTCATTATCACGAAATAGCGAAGAGAGTTTCACAGATATGATCAGCGAGCTGTAGTGATGTTTTCACGAACTTTCAATCACCAATTTTCTCCTCCTAATATGAAAATATTATGATGACTCAACAACATAGGAAGAAATTACAATCGTGATAAAATAAATCAGAGCTTGCACGGATGGATTTTGGAGTTCATTTTTCCCACGTGCTGTTCGAGTGTGGAATGGTAGAGAAATATTCTGAAAGTGATTAAATGAACCCTCTGTAAAACACCTAAGTGCTGCAGAGTTACCATGTAGATGTGAATATCGACTACGGTAAATTTTCGTGTTCCTATCAGTCAGGTGCAGGTTGCGGAGGAGTGTGCAATAGAACTAATCTCGTGCTGGACTAAAATAGAAGAACTGGGTAACAGATGAGAAATCATTTACTCAAGTTTTGGAAAAAGAGCCCCTCTTTTCTCAGAAACGAAAACGAATCGGTTGTCGATGAATTAAGGAAATTCAATTTGGAAACAGGATAAAACTCGTTACGGACGAGCAGGCGCTGTGTCTCGTATTTCTCAAGCCCTGTTTCTCGGATTTCTCAGATGTCACTTGATAAAACTGTAACG
Organism: Schistocerca serialis cubense; assembly: GCF_023864345.2. Lineage (NCBI taxonomy): Eukaryota > Metazoa > Arthropoda > Insecta > Orthoptera > Acrididae > Schistocerca > Schistocerca serialis. Next base: position 218,799,189 of record NC_064639.1, on the reverse strand, counting down.
AAAGTGTCAATTCCTATAATCGTGTTTGATCTGGAAAATTGAAAATCTTCTGCCTGTCAATGAGAAGAAAGTTTCTATGAATGACGACTGCAGTGTAGTATCAACTTCTACAGTCAGTTATTAACACGCGGAGTACGAACATCCACGGTCGTTTTGCTCTAACGGAAAAAAAAAAAATAAAAAAAATAAAAAAAAAAAATTAAAAAAAATCCGCTTTGCACCTTATGTCACAGAGAGAAGGATGGCAGAGGGCATTCAAAGTTACGACGAAGAGGACAAAAAGAATTACCTACAGAGCACCTGCAGTGCTATAATGGATAGATAAATACCTTTTATGAGTATGTGCATCTTGTTGTGTAAAGACAATGTTAAATTCACATTTAGCGTAACATTATCATCAACAGTCCCGAAACGGAACACCAATACGTGCTGTTCATGTGACTGGGTCATTACTTGATTAGGACACCACTTATTTCTTTATTATTTTTACATCTGTACCACAAGTGAAGGGAGCTGCTTGCTAATGACTGATTTATTGCGTCGTATGGAGTTTGAGATTGTGTATTTCTTCTGCTATTTATTTCTTGTATTAAGAAATCTGTGTCGTTTGCTGCTTCTCGTTATTTGGACTTCTCATTTACTTATTTTATTCGTAGAATCCGTTGTCTTGACTTTTGATAATACCTGCAGAAAGCCACCAATAAATCCAAGTCACAACAGTTTCAGTTCATCTTCTGTTTAAGAATATCAATTGTCCCTTCCCACCTTGCACTGTTTTTAAATATCCATAACACACTGTTTCAATCGCTTTATCAACAGTCATACAAAGCACCAATAATGTGTGCAAAATTAGGGATTGCGTCAACTGACGGAGAATAAAATATTCACTTCGTTCACTGGGATCACCTGCAGTGATATGATAGAAAGGACGCCAGTAGGAATGCAATGGTGATTTTGGGCCAAATATGCAGACCGGCCATTTCTTGGACTCTGGTAGGTGTCGGCGGGCGTATGGACGCGTCGAAAAGAGTTGTAGTGGCGGGATGCTTCATCAACAGAATCAACACAGCTTCGACACCATTCAGAGAAACCACACAGCTATGTCAGAACACACATTTAGCTTTCTCAATCGTAGGGTAGTATTTTAACACCATAAAAACGAAACAGCCGATGAGTATGTACCCCAGAGCTACCGTCTTTTCAGCACTGCGGAATTCACACAGCTTCATTAGTAGAGCAGGTGCGCGTGCACCCACCCACCCGACTGCCCACACTATATACAGGGTGGTCTATTGATAGTGACCGGGCAAAATATCTCACGAAATAAGAGCCAAACGAAAAAACTACAAAGAACGAAACTTGTCTAGCTTGGAGGGGGAAACCAGATGGCGCTGTGGTTGGCCCGCTAGATGGCGTTGCCATAGGTCAAACGGATATCAACTGCGTTTTTTTAAAATATGAAACCCCATTTTTATTACATATTCGTGTAGTAGGTACAGAAATATGAACGTTTTAGTTGGACCACTTTTTTTCGCTTTGTGATAAATGGCGCTGTAATAGTCACAAACGTATAAGTACGTGGTATCACGTAACATTCCGCTAGTGCCGACGGTATTTGCTTAGTGATACATTACCCGTGTTAAAATGAACCGTTTACCAATCACGGGAAAGGTCGATATCGTGTTGATGTATGGCTATTGTGATCAAAATGCCCAATGGGCGTGTGCTATGTATGCTCCTCGGTATCCTGGACGACATCATCCAAGTGTCCGGACCGTTCGCCGGATAGTTACGTTATTTAAGGAAACAGGAACAGCCACATGTGAAACGTCAACCACCACCTACGACAAATGATGGTTCCCAAGTAGGTGTTTAGCTGCTGTCGCGGCTAATCCGCACGTCAGTAGCAGACAATTTGCGCGAGAATCGGGAATCTCAAAAACGTCGGTGTTGAGAATGCTACATCAACATCGATTGCACCCGTGCCATATTTCTATGCACCAGGCGACGACTTTGAACGTCGTGTACAGTTCTGCCACTGGGCACAAGACAGATGACAGATTTTTTGCATGCGTTCTTTTTAGCGAGGAAGCGTCATTCACCAACAGCGGTAACGTAAACCGGCATAATATGCATTATTGGACAACGGAAAATCCACGATGGCTGCGACCAGTGGAACATCAGCGACCTTGGCGGGTTAATGTATGGTGCGACATTATGGGAGGAAGGGTAATTGGCCCCCGTTTAATCGATGGCAATCTAAATGGTGCAATGTATGCCGATTTCCTACATAATGTTCTACCGATGTTACTACAAGATGTTTCACTGCATTACACAATGGCGATGTACTTCCAACATGATGGATGTCCGGCACATAGCTCGCGTGTGGTTGAAGCGGTATTGAATAACATATTTCATCACAGGTGGATTGGTCGTCGAAGCACCATACCACGGCCCGCACGTTCACCGGATCTGACGTCCCCGGATTTCTTTCTGTGGGGAAAGTTGAAGGATATTTGGCTATCGTGATCCACCGACAACGCCTGACAACATGCGTCAGCGCATTGTCAATGCATGTGCGAACATTAAGGCAGGCGAACTACTCGCTGTTGAGAGGAATGTCGTTACACATATTTCCAAATGCATTGAGGTACGGACATCATTTTGAGCATTTGTTGCATTAATGTGGTATTTACAGGTAATCACGCTGTAACAGCATGCGTTCTCAGAAATGATAAGTTCACAAAGGTACATGTATCACATTGGAACAACCGAAATAAAATGTTCAAATGTACCTACGTTCTGTATTTTACCTACGTTCTGTATTTTAATTTAAAAAACTTAGCTGTTACCAACTGTTCGTCTAAAATTGTGAGCCATATGTTTGTGACTATTATAGCGCCATCTATTACAAAGCAAGAAAAGGGGACCAACTAAAACATTCATATTTCTTTACGCACTGCACGAGTATGTAAGAAAAAATGTGGGTTCCTATTTTACAAAACGCAGTTGATATCCGTTTGACCTATGGCAGCGCCACCTAGCGGACCAAGAATAGCGCCATCTGGTTTCCCCCCTCAAGCTAGACAAGTTTCGTTCTTTGTAGTTTTTTCGTTTGACGCTTATTTCGTGAGATGTTTGGCCCGGTCACGATCAATGGACCACCCTGTATACTATGTGATCAAAAGTATCCAAAGTATCCAAACACATGGCTGAAAATTACTTACAAGTTCGTGGCGCCCTCCATCGGTAAGGCTGAAATTCAATATGGTGTTGGCCCACCCTTAGTCCTGATGATAGTTTCCACTCTCGCAGGCATATGTTCAGTCAAGTGCTCGAAGGTTTCTTGGGGAATGACAACCCATTCTTCACAGAGTGCTGCACTGAGGAGAGGTATCGATGTTGGTCGGTGAGGCCTGGCACGAAGTCGGCGTTCCAAAACATCCCATGGGTGTCCTATCGGATTCAGGTCAGGACTCTGTGCAGGCCAGTCCATTACAAGAATGTTATTGTAGTGTAACCACTCCGCCACAGGCCGTGCATTATGAACAGGTGCTCGATCGTGTTGAAAAGTGCAGTCGCCACTCCCGAATTGCTCTTCAACAGTGGGAACCAAGAAGGTGCTTAAAACATCAATGTAGGACTGTGCTGTGACAGTGACACGCAAAACAGCAAGGGGTGCAAGCCCCCTCCATAAAAAACACGACCACACCATAACACCACCGCCTCCGAATTTTACTGTTGGTACTATGCACGCTGGCAGATGACATTCACCGCGCATTCGCCATACCACACCCTGCCATCAGATCGTTACATTGTGTACCATGATGCGTCACTCCACACAACGTTTTTCCACTGTTCAGTCGTCCGATGTTTTACGCTCCTTATGCCAAGAGAGGCATCGTTCGGCATTTACCAGCGTGATGTGTGGCTTATGAGCAACCACTCGACCGTGCAATCCAAGTTTTCTCACCTCCTGCCTAACTGTCATAGTACTTGCAGTGGATCCTGATGCAGTTTGGAATTCCAGTGTGATGGTCTGGATAGATGTCTGCCTGTTAACATAACGACCCTCTTCAACTGTTGGCAGTCTCTGTCAGTCAACTGTCAAGGATGGCCTGTTTTCTTTTGTGCTGTACATGTCCCTTTACGTTTCCACTTCACTAACACAGCGCAAACAGTGGACCTAGGGATGTTTAGGAGTGTGGAAATCTCACGTACAGACGTATGACAGAAGTGAAACCCAATCACCTGACCACGTTCGAAGTCCGCGAGTTCAGCGGAACGCCCCATTCTGCTCTCTCACGATGTGTAATGACTATTGAGGTCGCTGATATGAAGTACCTGGTAGTAGGTGACAGCATAATGCTCCTAATAAGAAAAATGTATTTTTCGGGGTGTCTGGTAGTCCAAATGTGACTATAGTTCGATATTTGCACCCCACTTGGCGCAAGGCAGAACGGATCCTCAAATTCATTGGCACAGTATTCTTCCCAAGTCTAAATTGTTGTATTATTTGTCAAAAACACTGCTTAGTTTGGCTAAAACCAATACAATACCTACCAGAGTCAAATACTTAGGTCACAGCATGTGGTGTGATCGGAACCTCTCTCCCCTGGTACTGGAACCTATACAATGTTGTACACTGTGTTTGCGTACGTTCTCTTCTCATAGCTGAAGCCATCTGAGAATTTTAATTTCGTCTTTTTTCCTGCATATTAATGTTGTTACGACATTCCACACTCTCTTGGCTGTAAGATGGCAACTTTCCCATATTTTAGCGAAATTCTCGTATAGAACTTCAAATTTACTGGTACCACTAAATGGTCATCAAATGTACTTATTCCATCACCTTACGCTCTGCAAATGGTTTCTTCTGTTGCTAGATGAAAAGACTCAAGACCACCACACCGAGACATACTTTAACTACACTTTTAAGTAGATACAAATGGCACTTAATGATTATAAACAGGTTTTCGTGTATCCTCTAATGTATTAAATGTTCTCATACACATCTTTCTTTGTGAGTACTCTAGCGTTGTCGACTTTCCACTGGTATTTTCAGTAAACGCTTGTACGAATTGTGATTGGAAAGTTTTAAGAATGGGCTTGTAATTGTACAATGGTGGTACTTACATGCTACTGTGATGCATCTCCTTCAAAATAGTCCCCTTTTGAGTGAACACACCGATTCCAACGGTGTTTCCACTTTTGGGAACATACCTGGAAATTTTTTTCCTGACGTTTGTTCAGGACACTCTCTGTATTTGCCTGGATGTCTTCCATCGAGTCAAATCGCTTCCCTTTAGTGAAAATTTCAGTTTAGGAAACAGGCTGACGGCTGCAGGGGCCAAATCAGGGGAATATGGCGGTTGTGGAAGTACAGGAATTTTGAATTTGGTCAAACGTTAAACAATGGAGAAAGCACAATGAGCCGGAGCATTGTCATGCTGTAGCACCCAACTCCTGTCTTTCCACAATGCAGGACTTTTCATCCGCACCTTTTCGCGCAAACGCTCAAGGACACATTTGTAACATTCCTGTTTAATTGTCTGTCCTCGAGGGGTAAATTCACGATGCACAATACTGGTAGAATCGAAAAAAAAATCACCAACATTCTCTTCACCTTCGACAGACTTCTCTGTGCTTTTTTCAGTCATGGTAAACCTGTAGTCTTCCACTGAGACGACTGCACTTTTGTTTCAGGATCATATCCATAAACCCACGATTCATCACCTGTAACTATCCTATTTGACAAATCTGGGTCATTTTTAGTCCGACTAATCAGTTCTTGGCACACTACAAGTCGGCATTGTCTCTGGTCATTTGACAACACTTTTGGAATGATTTTTGCAGACACTCTGAGCTTGTTAAGATCTTCAATTAAATTGACTGAACTGCATACAAATTTAAATTAAGTTCATCAGCCATCTCCCTAATTGTAAGTCTACAGTCAGTGAGCCCTAAGTTGAGAACTTTCAGTACATTTTCTTTCGTTTTTGAGATGGAGGGACGGCCGGACCATGGTTCATCTTCAAATGATTCGCAGCCATTTTTAAATCTGTTGAACCAGACAAAAACATTTGACTGGCTCTCACAATTATCTCGCTGTCGTTAATAGTTCGTAAGTCTCAGAAGATGATTTCCCGGTTTTAAAACACAATTTCACACAAACTCGTTGCTCCCTTTTTACGTCCATTTTCACGCAGACAGAATCCGGCAACAAGCCCTAACAGACCCGCACTCAGCCAGCTGCCACAACGAACTGAATAAAGGAAAAGCAGTTTCCTGTCAGAGGGCGTTCAAGGACAAGGCAATGACTCACTCCCCACCCTCCGTGTACCTGCCTGCCAAACCAGTAACTTGTGGCGGATCCTTTCTTAAAGCTTTCCAATAACACCTCGTACCTCATATCCCTCCCAGTCATACTCAGATTTTTTTCACATACTGTATAAAGAATAACATGTAATGCTTGTTTGCCCATCTGCAATGGATTGTTCTTTATTCAACTGCAAATTATATTCTTCTTTCATGCCAAATGTTTTTTTTGCCAAATACTCCAGTTTGTGTTTTTTGACTTCAGCTTCTTCCATTTCCAATTTTTTGTGTACACATAACACATTAAGTGCACTTAAAGTATTAATTTCTCTAACATGGAATGGTTTAAGTCTGAAACTTCCTGACGGATTAAAACTGTGTGCCGGACCGAGACTCGAACTCGGGACCTTTGCCTTTCGCGGGCAAGTGCTCTACCAACTGAGCTACCCCACGCCCCATCCTCACAGCTTTACTTCTGCCAGTACCACTTCTCCTACGTTCCAAACTTTACAGAAGCTCTCCTGCGGACCTGGGTTAAGTCCGTTCGACACAATGCTTCTTTTTTTATTAATACCTGCAAAATAACATTATTTGTAGGAACTAATCCTAATTTGACAATATCTATATCTGACAACATTGTTCAGAACAATGTCCTGGATTACAAAAAACATGTTTCTTCATTTGACACGTTTTTCCAGCCTTAATATAACACTCATGTTGCACTTGTTTGAATCTGTGTTAACAATTTGTATACAGTTTACAGGTACATAATTATAACTATGGGCAGACAGAACATAGTTTATGATTTTTTCTTGGTCTTTACTGTCTGGATCAACTTTTGCACATTCCTGTTGTCTCCCAGAAGACAAATCGCAGAACACTGCTCAACTCAACACAGCAACTCTTTTGTACACTATCGAATAGTTTATACCACATAGAAGTGATTGGCAGAGAGTACAGTGGAGCACACGGTTACATACAGTTTGTTGATGTTTAATTAGACAGGCTTCCACAGGGTCGAAAACCCAATCCATTGTCTAGTTTCATAGCTTCTAGTCTGGTAATAGCATATTCTTCAGCCATGTTAGATGTAGAAAATTCTCATACACACATATCAAGGGCTCTTTAGAAATAGGTATGGTGGTTACCAATATCATTGTTCACTGCAGGGTTTGTGATGTGAGAATAAAAATGTGTTGTATACTTTTATTTGTAGCTGGAGCTCATCTACATTAAACTATCTGTTCTAACTGTCTTATCGTTGTTCACAATCACGCTGATGTTACCTGGTAGTCTTTCTGCCCGTAAGGCAATCGTGCATCTCCATGTTGCTAAAATTCTCGGCATAATCTTGCGTTAAATCCAGATTCATAAGTTGATAGTCATCTACATGAATTTGCTGCGATTTTCCAGGCAGCTCATCGTGGAGAAAGTACCACAAAGGTAACTGTTAAATACACGACATACTTCGTTTTTTAACACTGTGGGCCATTCCATCTCTAATTGTTCTTGGCTATCCACTGGTACACAGCTGCCCCCCCCCCCCCCCTTACGATGGCAACCTGATATACGCGCAACCTGCATTTCTATAATATGAAAAATATGAGCAGTGCAGGTTTGAACATGTCAGAAGTCCTGACTTGTCTAACACGCTGCTGACAGAGCATACATACACATCTGAGCACAGTCCCCAACCACGACAAGGTGATTTGAATGATAAGAGAGATGGAAGGGGTAGGTGGCTAAGCCTTTGACCATCAGATTCTTTGATGAGGTGTAGACGTCCAACACTTCATCACCTAATTGTGGTTTTACCATTATTCAACCACTTTTCATTGACGCTCACGACAGTAGAATGTGAATAGCTGACAATCTTAGCTGTTTCTGAGATGCTTGGTCCCAGTCCTCGGGCTGTGAAAACCAGTGAAAAGAGGTTATGACAGTCGATTTCCCCACTTGTGGCCTGTATCACCATTAGAATTATTCCTCATTCCTCCCGCTCTGATCACACTTTTCTTACTGCGTCGTGTGACCGCAGTACCAGCAGATGGTATTCAACCTCCCTGTGAGCAGTGTCATAATACTTCAACTATCAGTGTATAAACACACCTTCACTGAAATGATCAATTCTGATCATATGTTAATGTTTCTTCAGTTTCTAGACTACTGATTGATTTCATACATGTAAAAAATAGTGCAATGACGTATATAAGAACAAACTTAATACTTATAACAGTGCTGGAAAAGTATTGACTACCTCTTGTCACATAATACTGAAACTGATTTTTTGTTGTTGAGTGTAGCTGGATGTTCCTTTCCAGGAATTAGATGCGGTAATATGCTCACTCCTTTGTCGTGTAAAATTAAGTCTATATTTTGTGTGAAAAGTAATAATCTGCAAGTCGAAACTTTACAATCAACAGAAATATTTATTTATCATTTTGTTAATGCCAATCCATACTCCATATTAAGAATAATGGGAAATGTGTACCTATTTCACCATAAGTCTCATGTCGTGCATCCATTTCTCGATGCATTATGTTCAAGTACAGTGGAGTTCACTCACGCAAATGATTCCATATCAGGTGATTCCACAGCTTGTCATTATTGCTAGTGTTAAAAAGTGTTAAAACAGTGAGGTACCCAAAGCAAATCCTGCTACCTTGTGTTGTGCTGGACACTGTCAATGATTTTGTTATCAATGCAGCACTGTCAGTATGTATGTCACGTTGCGTAATCGTAAAGGTTGAATGCTCACTCAACTTCAAAGCAACCCTACCAACTCTGTGAGTTTGCTCCTTCCTATAAGGAGCCTAATTTTTGTTCACTGGCTGCAAGAAGACAATTATGAGTTGGCAAGCCATTGAATGTTGTCCACTCTTGATGAGGCCATTCTAATGTGATGTAGTGTTTAGTACCATTATAGATATTTATGAAGATAGGAGGAAGAATGCTACCAAAGGGAACGCTGTGCTTGACTTACCTATGCGCCAGAACACAGTCAACCGTGTCACAGAATTCATTCCATGAAGCACCACATATAGGTTTAGGGTTTCATGTAAGATATTGGTGCGCAGTCTAAAGATCAGGAAGTCTACAATATCGCAATTCCTCTCCTCATTAGCTCTTTGGGATGACTATGGATCATATCCATGTCCAACCATCCAGAGTTAGGTTCTCCGAGATTTCCCTAAATTGCACCAGGCAAATACAGGAATCGTTCCTTTGAACGTGGACATCCTTTCCTTCCCAATCCTTGAAAAATCCTGAGGTTGTACTAAATCTTTAATGACCTATGTAGACAGGACGTTAAATCCTAATCATCCTTCCTTCATTATGTCTTTCACAACGAGCATTGTGATCCAATACCTCCCAGTGTGACATTGGCTGAGAAGAAATCGCCAATATACATTCATAGGCTAAAGCATTAGGACCATTGACCACCACGAAAGTGAATGCTGACTGGTGACACAGAATGCATGACGCGATAAAGAAAGTATCCCAGTTGCGGAGAAACGAATGGGAAATCATTCTAGCGGTGATACATGCTGCAAACTGGAGAATCCACTGACGTATATGATTCGGCAAAAGCAGGATTGTTATGTCTCGGTGCCTAGAAATGAGCGTCTCGTAAACAGCGAAGCTGGTTGGCTATTCGTGTGGTACGGTTGTGAGCATCTATGGAAACTGGTTGAATGACAGTGAAACCACGAATAGGCGACAGGGTGTTAGATGTCCATGCCTCAACACAGAATGTGGAGGTTGGAGGCTTGCCCACTATGTAAAGGAGGACAGTAAGCATTCTGTGACAGATCTAACGACAGAATTCAGTGCTGGTGCAAGTACTAGTGTTGCAGAAATGTGTGTGTGAAATCTTATGGGACTTAACTGCTAAGGTCATCAGTCCCTAAGCTTACACATTACTTAACCTAAATTATCCTAAGGACAAACACACACACCCATGCCCAAGGGAGGACTCGAACCTCCGCCGGGACCAGCCGCACAGTCCACGACAGCAGCGCCTTAGACGCTCGGAGTGTTGCAGAGAACACCATTAAGCACACATTGTAGAACATGGGCTCCACAGCAGATGCCCCGTACATGTTATCATGTTGACTCGACGACATCATCAACTGCGATTTCAGTGAGTATGGTATCACTGAGATTGGACCATGGTTCAGTGAATGCATCGAGCCCGGTCGGATGAATCACGTTTTTCGTTACACCGATCTAGTCCAGATATGCCTTAGTTTAGGCGAAGGGCAGTTCGAAGCATGTAACAAGCCAACGACGCAAGCCAGGAGAGGGGGCGGAGCAACATTAGGCTATGGGGGACTTTCACCAGGGTTTCAAAGAGACCAGTGGCAGGAATCAAAGGCACCGTGACAGCTGTGAACATGTGAATATTATAGCAGACCACCTGATCCCGTCTTGCTTGTCTTCCCCAATGATAAGAGCATCTTCCAGTAGGATAACTGTCCATACCACAAAGCCAGAATCGTGCTGCAGAGGTTATAGTTGCGTGATATTGAACTCATGCTGATGCCTTGGCCACGAAATTCGGTTGATCTGAAACCAACAGAACAGGTCTGGAGCGCTATCAGGCGCCAATTGGGTGTCCACAAATTATAGGGCCATAATTTACGGGATTTGCATGACCTGTGTGTACACACACATTCCTCGCGAAACATAAGGACTTGTCGAATCTATGCCACAAAGAATCGCTGCTCTATTGCGTTGCAAAGGTGGACCAAAGCGAAAGTAAGCAGGTGGTTGTATTATTTTGGCTCATCAGCACTTAGGTGACAAAAGCCATGTGATGGCGATATGCACATAAACACATCGTGTACATATGGTATAAAAGGACAGGGCAGTGGCGGAGATGTCATTTGCACTCATGTGTGTCACGTGAAACTGTTTCCGACGTGATCATGGCCGGGCGACAGGAATTAACAGACTCTGAACGCGGAGCTCGTCGCATAGGACATTCAATTTCGGAAATCGCTTGTGAATTCAGTATTCCGACATCCACGGAGTCAATAGTGTGCGAGAATACCACATTTCACGCATTATCTCTCACCACAAACAACACAGTGGCACACGGCTTTAACTTAACGACCGAGAGCAATTGCGTTTGAGTACATTCGTCAGTGCTAACAAACAAGCGACAATGCGCGAAATAACGTTAGAAATCAATGTGAGACGTAAGGCGAACATAACAGTTTAGGAAAATGCGGCGAAATTTGGCGTTAATGGGCTATGGCAGCAGACGACCGACGGCCCAACATTGGCTCGTGACCATATAGGCTGGATCCTAGACGACTGGAAAACCGTGGCCTCGTCAGATGAGTCCAGATTTCATTTGGCTAGAACTGATGGTAGTGTTCTAGTCTGGACCACACGAAGACTTGGAACCAAGTGATCAACAAGGCTATATGCAAGCTGGTGGCGTCTCCATAATGGTGTGGGCTGTGTTCACATAGAATGTACTGGGTCCTCTGATCCGGGTGAACCGATCATTGACTGGAAATGGTTATTTTCGTCTACTTGGAGAACTTTTGCAGCCATTCATGGACCTCGTGTCCCCAAAAAGCGATTTCGTGCCACTGAGCCACAACTGTTCGCGATTGGATTGAAGAACATTCTGGACAGTTCGAGCGAATATTGCCCGACAGAAATGCCATCGAAAATTTTTGGGACATAATCGAGAGGTCAGTTCGTGCACAAAATCCTGCAGTTGTAACACCTTCGCGATTATGGATGGCTGTGGAGGCAACACAGCTCAATATTTCTCCTGGGTATTTCCAAAGAGTTGTTCAGTCCATGCCACGTCGAGTTGCTGCACTACACCGGGAAAAAGGAGGTCCGACACGATATTAGGAGGAATCTCAGGACTTTGTCGCTTCAGTGTATGTGCATAGCAAGTGTAGTAGCAGCCTACTGCAACACACAGAAGGCATTGATGAAGCCTCAGATGATAAACTGGGGGCAGCTCGGTTTTTTTTTTTTTTTTTGTTGTTTCGAGAAAACTCATGACGCTGTCACTATATAGTCCACATAGCTACGTCATATGCGTTTCATTGCTACGTCACGTGGCTCGGCGTAGTCGGTATGTAATCTCAGGCGATCGTCGCTCCGCTCTGCTTTATCGAAAAAGTAATGTCCATGGAATCAGGCGAAAAACATGGCCGCGCTGATACTCACTACTGCTGGCAGTTCCCTCAATTTTCCGATAATTAGCCATTAGGGGCCGCACAGCACGAAATTCTCAATTTCGCTGTAATTAGTTGGAAGCTGGTGGATGATGGCTTTAGACGGGCCATCACTCCATTCCCTGATTGACGAGGCAGCTGTAATGGCGATCGGTGGCAGTTTCACAGGCGCCAGTGACTGTATTAGCCGTCCACCTACACAGCACATTCTCTTTTCGCGCCCGACCGTCTATCGAAGACCCTAGGGCAAGAGCATGTGGCGTGCCGTGAAGGAAGGAAACGGTTTGAAACCAAGATACGAGTGAAGGAAAATAGATGTAGTAAACCGTCAGCTTGTCTTTGTTTCCGAAACTAAGTTGTCTTCGAATACGAAGTCGAGGTTGAAACGGAGACTGCAGCTTCAGTTCAAAATGGTTCAAATGGCTCTGAGCAATATGGGACTCAACATCTTAGGGCATAAGTCCCCTAGAACTTAGAACTACTTAAATCTAACTAACCTAAGGACATCACACACACCCATGCCCGAGGCAGGATTCGAACCTGCGACCGTAGCAGTCCCGCGGTTCCGGACTGCAGCGCCAGAACCGCTAGACCACCGCGGCCGGCCTGCAGCTTCAGTACCTGACCTACAACACAGTTGGTGAACCGTGAAATACGCCGTGCGCAATCGATCTGCATTCGAATCCGTTAGGATACCGAGTCTACTCATAAAATATCACGCAAAAACGGTGGTATTATTTATCGCCTGCTCCACGTGATTTCGTAATAAAGACCATTCTTTCATTTTTCCTTTCTATTCTTTGCATTTCCTCTCTCTTACACACACTGCTCGCAGTTCGTAGTTAAGTCGTTAGCGAGTGTCCTTGCTTCTAGATCACGGCGTCCCGAGTTCGATTACCGCCTGGGTTGGAGATTACCTTCACTCGGCGACTGGATATTTGTGTTTTCCTGATCGTTACATCTCACCTTCCAGAACAAAATGTTCACTTTACAGCGGAGTTTGCCTCGATATGAAAGTTCCTGGCAGATTAAAACTCTGTGCAGGACTAAGACTCGGATTCGGGACCTTTGCCTTTCGAGGAAAACGTCCCTAGTTCGAGTCTCGCAGCGACACACAGTTTTAATCTGCCAGGAAGTTTCACATCTCATCTTCATGGACTCTAAAGTGCTGACAATTAGGAAGTCTTGTAACAGGCTGCTGAACAACCCCAGACGGGGAATATCGACCAGTAATACCATACGATCAGTTCTTCCGTTTTTCTCATATTTTATTATTATTAATTCTCCCTTATTTATTTTATTATTATTATTATTATTATTATTATTATTAAATTCCTTTCTCAGACGTTATGTCTGGTTAAAAATGGAAAGTGACGCGGACCTTGATCAAGCGTGACTTCCTTTTAACTGTACAGTATATGTTACATTGCATTTAGGAACTTTCGGGTAATTGAACATGTATCAATAATTACAGATTTCTGTAGTTGTATATATACGTTTGGATGTAGCTGTATTGCGTTGATGTACAGGTGGATGTTGTGTGGTATGACTCCTGTAGTTGATAGTATAATTGGTATAATGTCAACTTTATCCTGATGCCACATGTCCTTGACTTCCTCAGCCAGTTGGATGTATTTTTCAGTTTTTTCTCCTGTTTTCTTCTGTATATTTGTTGTATTGGGTGTGGATATTTCGATTAGTTGTGTTAATTTCTTCTTTTTATTGGTGAGTATGGTGTCAGGTTTGTTATGTGGTGTTGTTTTATCTGTTATAATGGTTCTGTTCCAGTATAATTTGTATTCATCATTCTCCAGTACATTTTTTGGTGCATACTTGTATGTGGGAACGTGTTGTTTTATTAGTTTATGTTGTATGGCAAGTTGTTGTTGTATTATTTTTGCTACATTGTCATGTCTTCTGGGGTATTCTGTATTTGCTAGTATTGTACACCCGCTTGTGATGTGATCTACTGTTTCTATTTGTTGTTTGCAAAGTCTGCATTTATCTGTTGTGGTATTGGGATCTTTAATAATATGCTTGCTGTAATATCTCGTGTTTATTGTTTGATCCTGTATTGCAATCATGAATCCTTCCGTCTCACTGTATATATTGCCTTTTCTTAGCCATATGTTGGATGCGTCTTGATCGATGTGTGGCTGTGTTAGATGATACGGGTGCTTGCCATGTAGTGTTTTCTTTTTCCAATTTACTTTCTTCGTATCTGTTGATGTTATGTGTTCTAAAGGGTTGTAGCAGTGGTTATGAAATTGCAGTGGTGTAGCCGATGTATTTATATGAGTGATTGCTTTGTGTATTTTGCTAGTTTCTGCTCGTCCTATAAACAATTTTATTAAATTGTCTACCCGTCCATAATGTAGGTTTTTTATGTCGATAAATCCCCTTCCTCCTTCCTTTCTACTTAATGTGAATCTTTCTGTTGCTGAATGTATTAGATGTATTCTATATTTGTGGCATTGTGATCGTGTAAGTGTATTGAGTGCTTATTATTATTATTATTATTATTATTATTATTACAAGCTGATACATCCGGCACTTCCCACGTATTCATTTTGTCAGTTTTCCATTAGAAGTGAAAACAAAGATTAACTGTGTTTGTAGTGTAAATTTCTCTGCCTCGTGATGACTGGGTGTTGTGTGATGTCCTTAGGTTAGTTAGGTTTAAGTAGTTCTAAGTTCTAGGGGACTGATGACCATAGATGTTAAGTCCCATAGTGCTCAGAGCCATTTGAACCATTTTTTTGTAGTGTAAAATCGAAAAACAAATCAATTTCCATGAATTCATGAAAATAGCTTTGAAATCATGAAACAGTCGTACACAGAAACAGTCATAGTGCACAAACGTGTAAGTACAGTCACCGTCTAACATAACAGTAGCGACAATCCGTCTCACTTTCGTTACCGACAGCGAAAACGGTGCCCCAACCGGTCAGCAAGCGACACTCCTGAATACGATATCGCATGAGCGCGAAAACTAATGTTTATATTGATTTGTAACATATGTTTTAGAATAGAGATTGTATGTAATGCCTTAAAAATCAATAATAATTACAAAATGACACCATATTTGTCATTGTTTAGTTTCCTAAGGACCCTGGGAGGGACGAAACGGTACGTTACAGGATAGTTTATTTACCATTCTCTTGTAAGATACAGATGTCTACCGAATTATGTCGTTCTCCTTTAGTAACAAAAAATAACTGGTACACACCGGAAGACCTGACCTTTTGCAGGAAGACATCGTATAGCTACACAAGAAAGCGGAGTTTTGCTCTACATCTACATATATACTCCGCTAGCCACCAAGCGGTGTGTGGCGGAGTGCACATTTCGGGCCAATGTGTTCCCCCCCCTTCAGTTCAACTCGCGGATAGCGCGAGGGAAAAACGACTGTCTGAACGCCTCAGCAGTACGAGCTCTTATTTCCCTCGGTGAAGATCGGATTTCGGAATTTAGTGAGCAGCCCCTTCCGTTTAGTATGTCGTCTATCTGCAAGTGTGTCCCACTTCAAACTTACTGTGAGAATTGTAACGCTTTTGTGATGGCTAAATGTACCAGTCACGGATCTTGCCGCTCTTCTTTGGACCTTCTCAGTCTCTTTAATCAGACCCAACTGGTAAGGGTCCCATACAGACGAACAGTACTCCAAGACTGGACGAACTAACGTATTGTACGCTATTTCCTTTGTTGAAGGACTGCATCGCTTAAGGATTAATAATAATAATAATAATAATAAAATAAAGGAAGAATTAATAATAATAAAAAATGAGAAAAACGGAAAAACTGATCGTATGGTATTATTGGCCGATATTCCCCGTCTGGGGTTGTTCGCTACACTTCCAACAAAATCAGTGAATGTTGAAAGTAGGAAACCTGTATGAAATGTGATAACTACATTATTTAAGACCTTGCCGTTGGTGGGGAGGCTTGCGTGCCTCAACGATACAGATAGCCGTACCGTAGGTGCAACCACAACGGAGGGGTATCTGTTGAGAGGCCAGACAAACGTGTGGTTCCTCAAGATGGGCAGCAGCCTTTTCAATAGTTGCAGGGGCAACAGTCTGGATGATTGACTGATCTGGCCTTGTAACATTAACCAAAACGGCCTTGCTGTGCTGGTACTGCGAACGGCTGAAAGCAAGGGGAAACTACAGCCGTAATTTTTCCCGAGGGCATGCAGCTTTACTGTATGAGTGGCATGGAGAGCTGCATCAAACCAGTCTCAGGACTGAAGACCACAACAACAACAACATATAGAGGATATACACAAGGGTGATGCACTTGAGGGCAATATCATGGAAATGGAAGTGGACGTGGATGAAGGTGAAATGGAAGATAAGATACTGCATGAGGAATTTGACAGAGCGCTGAAAGGCCTAAGTCGAAACAAGGTCCCAGGAGTAGACAGCATTCCATTAGAACTACTGATAGCCTTGGGAGAGACAGTCATAACGAAACTCTCACCTGGTGAGCAAAATACCCTCAGACTGCAAGAAGAATACAATAATTCCAATGCCAAAGAAAGCAGGTGCTAACAGGTGTGAAAATTACCAACTATCAGTTTAATAAGTCATGGTTGCATAATGCTAACATGAAATCTTTACAAACAAATTAGAAAGTTCAGTGAAATGTAAGAATGGGCGAATCACTAGACTTTATAAAAATTTTTAAGTGTCAACGTAAACGCCTATGGTAACTACAACAGACAACCGAAATATACGGGTCTCATGCATGAAATATGTGTTTACATTCTCTTGCTTCCGGTGGAGTACGCTGCAAATATACTCATGTTCGAAAGTATTTCTTCACGAATAATTTGTAACTTACGTCACTGAATCAGTGGGAATCAGCTGGTTTGACATGTATTTCACAATTATTCATCTCTCAGTAATTTAATAAAGCTTCTAACGCAAAAATGTAACAACTATTTCTATAATTAAATAGATAACATTCAAAACAAATATTGTCGTTTTGACGCATGTGACTGCTTTCTCGCCAATTAGAGCGCTAGTGCGGCTCCAGGCGTCGAATGGCAAGAAATTTCGCACCAGAGAGTGTCGTGATCTCGTGACCTTATTTGTTAGATAGTGTACAGTATCCAAATTAAGAAACATTGTAAGTAAAATACAAAGTCTCTGTAATAACTGTTTCTGTACAATTCGCATGTCTACAACGCCATTTTGTAAAACGTCTCTATGGCAACGCCTCTTCATAGCTATTGTTTTCGCCTACAGCCGCTTGCGCCTCGTGTCGAAAGCTGTCAAAAGCACAGCTGGCTGTCAGGGATTTCGTTGACTCGACTGTAGGAGTGAATTACATTAATAGTAAAGAATAAATGTATTGAAACCTTATGCAAGACGCGGCAGTTTCCACGCATCTCAGTGTATGTGACGTTGTATTTCTTGATTTGTGTGTTATACTATGATATAATTTTGTTGGTACATTCAGCAGTATATGCGGAACTGTCTGCGGAATGTGTTAGGAGTAGAGTTAGTACCAAAGAGGTGATGAATTATACACAACGCGGCAGTGTTTCACGCATCTCATTGTCTATGACGTCATATCTCCTGAACTATGGTATCATGACATACTTTTGTAGGTACTTTTAAAGGGCATATGAGAACACTGCGAATTTAATGCCAGCAGAGTTAGTAACACAGAAGTAATAAACGTCATGCATGATGCGGCAGTTTTTCACGCATCTCATTGTTTATGATGTCATATCTTCTGAAATATGATCAGTAGATGGTTCTTACCCCTACAGTAATTGTTTCCCGACAGTAAGGCAAACGTGTACTAAGTTTGGTTATGAGGAAAGCGCGCGCGCACGCACGCACACGCACACACACACACACACACACACACACACACCTGTTTTTATAACATGTATAGCTTACATTTGGATCCTACTGGACCACGTAATATGCAACAAGGGGCATTTCCAGTGTTTTGTTTCAGCTTTTCTCTGTACCCATAACAATTAGATTCTCTGAGAATAAACTACTTTTCGTTTGTCAGACAAATCTGTTCCGGGCCTCTTGGATTGTTCTAAGAGGCCATCTGTCAAGCCTTAAATTTTCTGCCTAAAGCTTTTTCTTTCATATACGTCAAGTTGTGTTATTCCTCGTTCCTTCGGGTCTTCTCTTACTGCACCGATTCATTTTACTGTTTCGGATTTAGCTTTTTGCGGGTTTCATAGAATTCCACAAACTATCACATTCGCCCGGTTGGTTTCATTCTTTTAACAGGCCGGCAGAATTTTAGCCTGCTTCTTTTTATATCCGAATAAATTTAAGGCATACTCTCCCATTTATGTATTTCCTGTTAGACTGTATGTTCCTTCTTGAATATAATTCGGACCTAAAATTTGCCTGGTTACTTTATGTTCCTTTGGATTTCTTAAATGTCCCTCTTTCTGTTTAAAATGAATATTTGAGTCTACTCTGGTTTGCCATTTCTTCTACATCTTCGACATGAATAAGCTGTGGACATTACCGGTTTCCAAGATGACAACACCCACTTTCACAGGGCTGCATGCGTACCATCCTTGTCTGACGAACATTCAGGCCCCTACCACACTGACTGGCCTCCTAAACGACCTGATGTACACTACTGGTCATTAAAATTGCTACACCACGAAGATGAAGTGCTACAGACGCGAAATTTAACCGACAGGAAGAAGATGCTGTGATATGCAAATGATTAGCTTTTCAGAGCATTCACACAAGGTTGGCGGCGGTGGCGACACGTACAACGTGCTGACATGAGGAAAGTTACCAACCGATTTCTCATACATAAACAGCAGTTGACCGGCATTGCCTGGTGAAAGGTTGTTGTGATGCCTGGTAAGGAGGAGAAATGTGTACCATCACGTTTCCGACTTTGATAAAGGTCGGATTGTAGCCTATCGCGATTGCGGTTTATCGAACCACGACATTGCTGCTCGCGTTCGTAGAGATCCAATGACTGTTAGCAGAATATGGAGTCGATAGGTTCAGGAGGGTAACACGGAACGCCGTGCTGGATCCCAACGGCCTCGTATCACTAGCACTCGAGATCGTGCAGCCACGTCTCGATCCCTGAGTCAACAGATGGGGACGTATGCAAGAACACAACCACCTGCACGAACAGTTCGACGACGTTTGCAGCAGCATGGACTATCAGCTCGGAGACCATGGCTGCGGTTACCGTTGACGCTGAATCAGAGACAAGAGCGCCTGCGATGCTGTATTCAACGACGAACCTGGGTGCACGAATGGCAAAACACCATTTTTCTGATGAATCCAGGTTCTGTTTACAGCATCATGATGGTCGCATCCGTGTTTGGCGACATCGCTGTGAACGCACATTGGAAGCATGTATTCGTCATCGGCATACTTGCGTATCACCCGGCATGATGGTATGGGGTGCCATTGGTTACACGTCTCGGTCACCTCTTGTTTTCATTGACGGCACTTTGAAGAGTGGACGTAACATTTCAGATGTGTTACGACCCGTGGCTCTACCCTTCATTCGATCCCTGCGAAACTCTACATTTCAGCAGGATAATGCACGACTGGATGTTGCAGGTCCTGTAGGGGCCTTTCTGGATACAGAAAATGTTCTGCTGTTGCCCTGGCCAGCACATTCTCCAGATCTCTCACCAACTGAAAACGACTGGTCAATGGTGGCCGAGCAACTGTCTCGTCACAATACGCTAGACACTACTCTTGATGAACTGTGGTATCGTGTTGTGCTGCATGGGCAGCTGTACCTGTACACGCCATCCAAGCTCTGTTTGACTCAATGCCCAGGCGTATCAAGGCCGTTATTACGGTCAGAGGTGGTTGTTCTGGGTACTGATTTCTCAGGATCTATGCAACCAAATTGCGTGAAAATGTAATCACATGTCAGTTCTAGTATAATATATTTGTCCAATTAATACTCGTTTATCATCTGCATTCCTTCTTGATGTAGCAATTTTATTGGCCAGTAGTGTAAATGCACAGACAATAACTGAGCCGATTTGGAATGAATGAAACGTAGCAATCAGTATCACATCAGTTTAATAGCTCTCTGGGATCTAGTTATCAATGAATGGCTCCAGCTGGATATGACATAGCCGAGAAAACCCATGGTGTAAAGGTGGTGTTTTTGACTAGTAGTGACAAAGTCGCTGCTTCTAATTCAAGGAGCTCCTCAGTTAGCCTCGTGAGCGTGCGACCAGCGTTCCAGAGTTCCCACCAAGGAAAAACTCCTTGGTGGTGCCAGAAATTGAACCTGGATCCACTGGATAGCAGTCAGACGCGATAACCAGTCAGCTAAGGAGTTGTATAAAAAGAAAACAAGCGAGGGCAACATTTGGTCACCGAGGATATCGAAATAAACATCCTGGTTCATGTTCAAGGTAATCTGAATTAGTGGTACCAAATCCTGGTGCCAAAAACACCTGCAAAACGTCACAGAACCACCTCTACCCTATACGGACTGCACCCTCCCCACACATCGCATATCAGACGTCTCGTTGGGACGTTGATGCTCTCGACACCTTGCATCGTCTGGAAACAGGCGCAATCAGGACTTGCCGGACGCGCTCTACGCCTCCAATCAGCTACTGTGTTGTTTGGCCCACTGAAGATGTGCTTCATGTGGTGCTGGGAGCAATGGCCTTTTGAGAGGTTCACGACTCCCAGTATCTGTTGCATGCAGTTCTCTTCGCATTGTTCGCTGGTAAACTGATTGAGATGGACCTGCATTCATTTATAGCAGTAATTCTTGTCTGATGTGAAACTGATTGTCGCTGCAAGGCGTGTCACTTCCCTCCGACTGCTATCGATTGGGATCTTTGTATGACCACTGTTCCCATCCGTACTGCATGACTGCGAGTTGTACACCATTCTTTGTAGACACCTTGGACAGTCTGCTTTGATACACCAACAAACGGGGCAACTTTCTTTACTGTGTGGTCCTGCGCTCGTCCACAACCAATTGCTTCTTCGTGCCGTTCTGCCACAACTCTACTTCGACCCATCTTACTGTGCTGATTTCATTTCTTTGTCAAATAAAATTTGATAGTGTAATAAGGAACTTTGTCAGAGTTAGGCCCTAGTGAAATTTTCTTTGATCATATCTGGCGCATCGCCTTAGATCTGCTAAAACAAAAGCGTTTGTCGTCTGTTGGTTGCATGGAGAAATGTAAGCGCTTGGCGCCCTAGCATCGCTGCAGATGTCTAGACATTCAACGTTTACCATCATAGCTTCGAAATTTATATGGCGTGTCACATCTACAACGAAATTGATAGAAACGTACGAGGCAGATGATGCGCTGTATAGGTTGCGGCTTCCAGAATATAAAAATAGAATAAGAAGAGTCGAGGTCTATTAAAAAAAAAAAAATTGGGGAATCCATTAGCTCTGAAGTACGGCCAGGATGTAGCTCCGAGGAGGTAAAGGAGAAAATCTACAACTTTTTTTGAAAATAAATATATTTCTTTATGGCTATAGTATGTACTAAATAGTTATTTGCCTTCAGATAGTCCTCCTTCGGTGTTTTATGACTATCTCTACACGTTTCTGGTATTATTTGCGTCAATGTGCACTGCGGTATTCGAATGCTAAATTGTAAATTAGAGTAGCTTTCTCCTGTTGCAAGAGTTACGATAAGTACGCCAATATAGCATTACTGAGGCGAGTGTTCTGATAATATGAGGAGCCATTTTCTTGAGCACATGATGAAATGTACTCTCGTCCATTCCCAAGTAATTTTCATACGACTTACATCCTCGACTTGCAGCTCCCATAATAGATTTTGTTGGATGCTCTTTTTTCTGCTCCTCTTCCACAGTGTAATTATGGAACATGCAACAGCAGAGCACAGCAATAAGTCTTCGACGGCCTTTCTGGACGAACTATGACGTAAAAGATCTTTGCCAAAGAAAATTTGATGGCAGTGTAATAACGCTATTTGCCCCACGCCAAATTTATTTGTTAGAGAAAATATGATGAATAGTTGATCACATTTATTTGTCAAAGAAAATTTGAGTGTGCAATAAGGTTTTTCGTCAGCAGCGGATTCCATTTTGGCCCGCATCTGTTATTTCAATAAACAATAAGTCAGGTCGATTTTTGCACCATAGTTTCGGAATAACCATTTATTTTATCGACGAAACGGCGAATATGTGGAATCAAAGTGGAAAGAAAACCGTTTTGCACAAGAAATCTCAGACGAAATGGTAGAGCACCTACAAATGAAACAAGCCTTCTGCTTTCACAGTAGCAACAAGAACGTAATGAAATCAAATTAGTCGCCTCCTGTCTGAAGCAAGCAAAACTGAGCATTTAATGAAAACGACCGAGAGAGAGGGAGGGGGGGGAGTAAAGGGGGGACAGGGGGGGGGGAGAGGGACAGGAGGGAGGAGAGAGAGAGAGAGAGAGAGAGAGAGAGAGAGAGAGAGAGAGAGAGAGAGAGAGAGAGAGAGAGATTGAAAAATGGTTCAAATGGCTCCAAGCACTATGGGACTTAACATCTTAAGTCATCAGTCCCCTAGAACTTAGAGCTACTTAAACCTAACCAACCTAAAGACATCACACACATCCATGGCCGAGGCAGGATTCGAACCTGCGACCGTAGCAGTCCCGCGGTTCCGGACTGCAGCGCCTAGAACCGCACGGCCACCGCGGCCGGCTAGAGAGAGAGAGCTTATAAAAGGCGGGGGTGGGTAATGTGGCGATAGTCACAACGGAGTCTCAGCTAGGATGCGCTTCAAGGAAATCTGAACTCGTTGCTCGAAGCACGCAAAACTTTGAACTGCATTCTGTGGAATTTATGACTGCCGCCAGCTCGGCTAACGTCGCGCGGCTTCCTCTTTCACTTTTAGCGCAGAGAGGAGGAAGAGAAAACACACAAACAAAGGGAAATGCGGAAAGGCCGCGGAAGCGCGACCGGCGTCGTCTCGTTTTAGCTGCGGCCGCAAGCACGGACCAGGGCGCGTTTATTATTACATGAGCCCCAACCGACTATAATGGGCTGCCGTAAACAGTGTCGCATCATACCCGGAGCGGACGCTCCCTCGTTTCAGAAAGAGGCCGCGTCGTGGCCTGGCCTGGCCTCTCCAGATGTCCGCATCCGGCTCTGGACCTCACGCAACCCTCCTCGCCCGTCGTCCGAGATCCCGTAACATCAACCGCCGCCAGCAACAGTTACTTAGTTGTTTGGGTCATTAACCCTAAGGATGCTTTGATGTATTTTTCCCTGTCTGCCATTTGCCAGCTACCATCTCCATTTAACCACTAATAAACTCTAAGGAAAAAAAAAAAAAAAAAAACAAACAAACAAAAGTACACACCCAGAGGAATTATTCGGAAGAGACGGAAATCAGTGGATGCGATATACATGTTCAGACAAACAAATGGTTACAATTTCAGAAAAATATTGTATGATTTACTCAAGAGACAGAGTTTCAAATGGTTCAAATGGCTCTGAGCACTATGCGACTTAACTTCTGAGATCATCAGTCACCTAGAACTTAGAACTAATTAAACCTAACTAACCTAATGACATCACACACATCCATGCCCGAGGCAGGATTCGAACCTGCGACCGTTGCGATCGCTCGGCTCCAGACTGTAGCGCCTAGAGCCGCACGGCCACTCCGGCCGGCGACAGAGTTTCACAAACTACGTCAATAACCTCTGACGCTAAATAAGCAACTATTCGGACTGATAATGATTGAAGGGTTGGTGGATGTCCTCCTGAGGGATATATGCCAAATTCTGTTCAACTGGTGCGTTAGATGGCCAAAATCCCAAGCTGGTTGGAGTGTCCTGCCTGCCCACCAGGTACTAACTGCTGGAGGCAAGTTGGTCCTATATAAAATATGTACCGCCAAATTAGGACGAATGTTGATTTCCAGGTTACGTTTGTAGATATACTCTGTGAGGAAAAAGAAAAAAAACGATGTACTACAAAGGAATTATCCGAAAGGGACGTAAATCGATAGATGTGATGTAGATGTAGAGACATGCAAGTGATTACAGTTTCAGAAAAATTTTATGATTTATTCAAGAGAAATAACAATCTGAGCAAGACAATGAAGCCTTGGTCCATCTATGATTTATTCAAGAGAAATAACAAACTGAGCAAGCCAATAAAGCCTTGGTACATCTATGATTTATTGCCGGCCGCGGTGGTCTAGCGGCTCTAGGCGCTCAGTCCGGAACCGCGCGACTGCTACGGTCGCAGGTTCGAATCCTGCCTCGGGCATGGATGTGTGTGATCTCCTTAGGTCAGTTAGGTTTAAGTAGTTCTAAGTTCTAGGGGACTGATGACCACAGATGTTAAGTCCCATAGTGCTCAGAGCCATTTGAACCATTTTATGATTTATTCAAGAGAAATAAACTGAGCAAGTCAATAAAGCCTTGGTCCATCTTTGGTCCTTATGCAAACCGTTACTCGGGTTCACATTGATTGATAGAGTTGTTGCACGTCCTCCTGAGGGATATCGTGCCTCACTCTGTCCAACTTGTGCGTTAGACCGTCAAAATCTCGAGCTGGTTGGAGGGCCCATCCCATAATGCTCCACACCTCCTCAATTGGGGAGAGATCCAGCGAGCTTGCTGGTCACGGTAGGGTTTGGCAAGCACGAAGACAAGCAGTATAAACTCTGGCGTGTCCGGGCGGGCATTACCTTGGTGAAATGTAAACCCAGGATGGCTTGCCAAGAAGGGCAAAAATAAATAAATAAATTAATTAATTAAAATGGTTCAAATGGCTCTGAGCACTATGGGACTTAACTGCTGAGGTCATCAGTCCCCTAGAACTTAGAACTACTGAAACCTAACTAACCTAAGGACATCACACACATCCATGCCCGAGGCAGGATTCGAACCTGCGGCCGTAGTGGTCGCGCGGTTCCAGACTGTAGCGCCTAGAACCGCTCGGCCACTCCGGCCGGCAAGAAGGGCAACAAAACGAGATGTAGAACATCGTCGACGTACCGCTACCGTTGAGCTGTAAGGGCAGCGTGGATGATAGCCACAGGGGGCGCTGCCAGGAAACGAAATGGCACCCCAGATCATCACTCCTGGATGACGGGCAGTGTGGCAGGTGGCAGGTTGGTATCCTACCACAGTCCGAGGCGTCTCCAGACACGTCTTTGGCCAGGAATGTCATTTCCTGATATACGGTTGTCCTCATTGCTGAGTACTGCTTCCATTTTAGCCCCGATGACCAACTGAGACGCGTCTAGAGACGCCCCAGACAGCAGCGGGGTACCAACATGACTGTCGCCTGCCATATGGCTCGACAACCAGGAGTGACGAATAGCGGCACCATTTCTTTTCATAGAAGGAGCCCCTTGGTTGGATTCTGCGGCAGTCCTACAGAACAGCAGTACGTGTACTGTATTCCACGCCCCATTTTTTGCCCTTCCTGGGCTCACATTTCAGCAAAATAATGCTCTTCCGCACACAGAGAAAGTTTCTACTGCTTGTCTTCGTGCTTGGCAAACCCTACCTTGGCCAGAAAGGTCGCCAGATCTCTTCCCAACTGAGAACATTTGAAGCATTATGAGCACAGCCCTCCAACCAGCTCGGGATTTTGACGATCCACGCGCTAATAGGACAGAAGTTAGCACGATATCCCTCAGGAGGGCATGCAACAACCCCATCAGTCAATGCCAAGACGAGCAACGCACTACTGAATTGCTCAATTTGTGAAGCTCTTTCTCTTGAATAAATCATCCAGTGTTTCCGAAACTGTAATCGTTTATATGTTTGTACATGTACAGCACATCTACCTATTTCTGTCCCATTCGGATAATTCCTGCGTGGCATGTTTTTTTTCCCCTTAGACTGTATATAGATTTGGAGTTAGACGAGGAGTTCTTCACATCACCTTGCAAACTCATATACAATGTATGTCGAGTCAGAGCTGATATTCTGTATAATGAGAGAGTACGCCATAGAATCTTCACTAATTTTTGGATTCCCAGCAAAAGTGTGGGCCCAACAGTTGCGTTACCACAGTGAGAAAGTACACCTCAGTCTAAGGGACGAGGTCAGCTAAAGTCAGCGGGAAATCTGGAACTTCACCACCATAAAAATAGTTAATTCCAAGAACGTATTCTACCTTTATAACTATTAGGTACAAAGCTGCATGTTAGCGTTCACGAAAAGGTGAAACTGAGGTGGTAAGGTAGCTGGCTGGGGACTTCATCAATCCTGGAGAACCAGTACGTGGCACAGAAGTCCTAACAGTAAAACTGACCGTCGTATTTATAAGCTGTTCCAACGCCTCCGGCAAAAGTGAAACTGCAATATACTAATTTAAGTAGAGAAATACTCACTTTTATAACGATACGTAACCTGTATAAATTTTTCAAAAGACTATCAGGTAGACGTGAGTGTGGAGAGGTCATACCGGAATATGTGTTTTTCTAGTGTCCTCTAAACTGTGAAACTGAGGCAACAATGCTACATGTTTGGACCTGCGTTCTGCATAATGGAATCCCGCTTCCGGTCAACTGTAACATTACCAACTACATTTGTCTCAAGGAACTGCAATGATTTAGCAAAAAGACGGCAAAAACCATTTATGTTTGCTCGAATTTCTCTGCGCATGTCGATCCTGCAAGTCCGGCAGACGCAGGTCCACCCGTTTTGGACGCTGGCTGGCAACTGCCTTCGAGTACTTTCGCTCTCGTGCGGTTATCTCATTCTCGAATGGCTCGACCACGTAATTACACGGTCGCCGCGCAGTTTCCCACTGCAGGATCATGGGACGAGACCATAAGTCCAAATAAAGGACGGAAAACGGAACTAGAACCCACAGAATATGTTCTGAGTATCAAAGACGGAGCTAGCAACAAGGTTTGAGAAAATTCCTCGTTAGAGACGAATCAGGACGAAAATCATCCTGGTTACGTATACTAGCAGGTGCTTTGCTCTCCTGTCATTCTCTTCCACTATAACGCATCTGATGGCACATGCCTGCAGAACACGCGAAGGCGTACGTTGTGAAGCGTTGCCAGCTTCAGTGAAATATTTGAAACTGCTGTGACTCGTAAAATGTGTGAAGGAATGTCGCCAAAGATTGATGTCCACTTATATCAGTGCGAGGTGGACGATTTCACGCTTTACATCAAGAATTTGCAAATTCTGGTTCGTAGTTAAGACAGGTAGACGTCTCCAACGTTCTGCTTCGTCCTATAATAGTGTCACGTGACTCTGAACGTAAAAACGCTGAAATTTTTGCAACAATGAGGCCAAGCATTGTCTAGGTCATAGGCGTGAATTCCTGCTCGTGTACTGCAGATACATGGACCGAAAAGATGGAGCGACAATGGAAAACTTCACAGGTACAACAACGACACTGCAAGAGCCTTAGAGAGGTGTAATAGGAGCGCTCGAAAGCGAGAAATATCTGACAAGTGCGTGTTGTTGTGGATGCATGAATTCATAACTCAGTGTAATGCAGGTCAAGACAACACAGAGGTAAGTTTCTCTGAACTGGTGAGGGCCCAGATTTTTTTTCTTTAATACACGATGTGTTCCCAGCAAATTCAAATTGTAGCCTACTTTGTTTCAAAACGCCAGTTACAGTGTCACTGGCATTTGGCTGTATTGCACTACTTTCTTCTTGCTGCCTGTTTACTATAGATAATAAGAGCGCCAAAGAACGTTGTCTCCTTCTCATGGAGAAGAAACTTGAAATTCCGGTACTGAAGAGAATAGCAGCATTTTAGTGGCCGCCGTTCCGACTATTAGCAGTGGGAATACCAGAAGCCAAACCAGGCTACAGACGAAGAGTTACGCTTGTTTTACAACAGCGACTTTAGATAAATGGGCCACTTGTTGCATACGTGTGTCACTTCCAGCATGTGAAACAGCCACCAACCACGTTGCGAGCGAGTCGGTAACGCCAAAGACCAATTGACAATGCCGTGTGTACCCGTCTAAAAAGCTGAGAATACTGTAGACTCTTCGTATGGAGAAACAAGGAATGGTGGGAGTAGAAATGCAACAGGACTTTGGGACCAAAATGGATTCCCAAATTGCCAGTTAATTCGAACTTCCGAGTTATGTTTGTCAGTCCAGGTGAAGAAAAAGGACCTCCCTGTATTGCTTTATTACGTCGATACTCGCGAAGGGCAGCAGTAGTATAGTTGTTTTGATGTAACAGATTCAAGCGTAAAATCCAGCTCACCTTGTCCAGACTCATGTTGGCTGACTGAAACTGTAATGCACACTGATGCTTGAGGTCCAACCCTACGCCGCCATATCAGTACCGGCGCCTAACGACAAGTCATGACATAAACACGATGATTCTTATAAAGTTGTATACCCGTACAGTAAATAGTTTTCCATCTATACTGGCTCAAGTTTAATTATAGTCACATTGTAGACTATGTGATCAAAAGTATCCGGACATCTGGCTGAAAATGACTTACAAATTCGTGGTGCCCTCCATCGGTAATGCTGGAATTCAATATGGTGTTGGCCCACTCTTAGTCTTGATGACAGCTTCCACTCTCGCAGGCATACGTTCAATCAAGTGCTGGAAGGTTTCCTGGGGAATGGCAATGGGGTGCTGCACTGAGGAAAGGTCGGTTAGACCTGGCACGAAGTCGGCGTTCCAAAACATCCCAAAGGTGTTCTAAAGGATTCAGGTAAGGACTCTGTACAGGCCAGTCCATTACAGGGACGTTATTGTAGTGTAACAACTCCTCCACAGGCCTTGCATTATGAACACGTGCTCGATCGTGATGAAAGATGCAATCGCCATCCCCGAATTGCTCTTCAACAGTTGGAACCAAGAAAGTGCTTAAAACATCAATGTAGGCCTGTGCTGTAATAGTGCCACACAAAACAGTAAGGGGTGCAAGTCCCCTCCATGAAAAACACGACCACAGCATAACACCACCGCCTCCGAATTTTACTGTTGGCACTACACACGCTGACATATGACTATGTGCATTCGCCATATCCACAGGCTGCCATCGGATCGCCACATTGTGTACCGTGATTTGTCTCTCCACACAACGTTTTTCCACCGTTCAATCGTCCAATATTTACGATCCTTACACCAAGCGAGGCGTCGTTTGGCATCTGCCGGCGTGGTATGCGGCTTATGAGCAGCCGCTCGACCATGTAATTCAAGTTTTCTCACCTCCCGTCTTACTATCATAGCACTTGCAGTGGATCCTGATGCAGTTTGGATTTCCTGTGTGACGGTCTGTATAGATGTCTGCCTATTGTGTATTAAACCAGGGACCCAGAAACGACGGAGAGGCTTCGCTCCGACATAGCCCTCAGTGGTTCACAACCCCGCAACAGCCCACAGCAGTCCATCCACCATACCGCCGTCCCACACCGAACCCAAGGTTATTGTGCGGTCCGGCCCCTAGTGGTCGCTCCAGGGAACATCTCATACCAGACGAGCGTAACCCCAAATGTTTGCATGGTAGAGTAATTACGGTGTACGCGTATGTGGAGACAGTGTTTGCGCAGCAATCGCCGACATAATGTAACTGAGGTGCGATAAGGGAAACCAGGCTGCATTCGCCGGGGTGGATGGAAAACCGCCTTAAAAACCATCCACAGGCTGGCCGGCACACCGAACCTCGACACTAATCCGCCGGGCGGATTCGTGCCGGGGACCGGCACGCCTTCGCTCTTGGGAAGCAACACGCTGGGCTGCGTGGCTAGCCGGGCGGGCATTGTCTGCCTATTACACATTACAACCCTCTTCAACTGTTGGCGGTCTCTCTCAGTCAACAGACGAGGTCGGCCTGTACGATTTTGTACTGTACGTGTCCCTTCACGTTTCCACTTCACTATCACATCGGAAACAGTGGTCCTTGGGATGCTTAGGAGTGTAAAAGTCTCGCGTACAGACGTATAACACAAGTGACACCCAATCAACTGACCATGTTCGAAGTCCTTGAGTTCTGTGGAGCACCCCATTCTGCTCTCTAACAATGTCTAGTGACTACTGTGGTCGCCGATATGGTATACCTGGAAGTACATGGTGCACAATGAACCTAATATGAAAAACGGATGTTTTTGGGGGTGTCCGGATACTTTTTGACTACATAGTGTATGTTGCAGCTATACAGACAGTTTGCTTCTGACTTCAGTCCATACCTGGCATGTCTAGCACCCCTAAATTAGCAATTAACAACCCCTTAACCGAACTTACTCCACAAGCAGCGAAATTATCTACACCAACAGGAGCCATTATCTCAACGTCTATATCCTCTACACGAAAATGTGTAAAATAACATGATGCCTCCAGTGGTTCTGCTACTACTACTACTACTACTACTACTACTACTCAGATACACACACACACACACACACACACACACACACACACACACACACACACACACACACACACAAATATCTGAACAGGCAGTCACATCCCTAGACTCATCTTAAGTAATTTCCTGGTGCCTTACAGTACTCCACCACGTAAATTGAACCTTAGTAATGTTGGTTGCAGTTTATTCAGATCATCCTCCATGATGGATATATATGACAGTAATGTGGAGAAGACACAAATTGCAGAATGACAGTAGTGCTACATATAAGTTTTAAAGTCAAAGGAAACCAATCCTAATTCTGCAGTATCAATATTTTTGATGCTATTGTAGAGAACAATGTCATGGATTGATAAACTGTAATTCTCTAGCTTTAACAATACGATGCTCATGTACGATTCTGGTGTAGCCTAAGATGATAGTCTTCTACACGAAGCTGCGGCAATGATCCAGGCAGTCGTTCCTTTAGAACACCCATATCTTAAGTTCGACCAGTTCCGCTTTGTAGTAATAGTGTATGTGTTTGTTTAAACAACAAAATGTGGTATTATTAAATCACAGGGTGCCCACAGACACTCGCTTGCTGGCTGTTACACAGCATTGCCTCTGATGTAGCTGACACTGGCGAGTGAGCGGAGGCAGTCTAACCTACTGCACTGTGATGTGATATGAGCGAGATTCACATGGACATCTTTGGCCGTCTCCAAGGAGCTAACTTTAGAATCTGTGAATGTGTATTTCTAATGCAATGTAAACTATGCAGAGCGTCCGAAACACCAACTTATCTTCTATGTCTTTTATGTCTGAAGTATTATGTGTATTAATGTGCACATAGTAAAAACCGAAAAAATAGCTAAAATTATGATGAATGACTTAAAATTAGGAAACGCCATACAACAGTACAGGATTAGTTACTAATCTAAGACATGGAGGTGAACATAGACAAAATATGTGCAACTATTATATCCCGACTGGTTAGAAGGCTGGTACCCTATTTTTCTGTATGAATTAATTTGAATCTATCACTATCAGTTGCACTAATGTAAAGGAGGTAACCTTTTTTTTTTTTTTTTTTGCTTTATAATCTAGCACCTTACCAGCTGAGCTATAAATTCTGCACATCTTTAAAGCACTAATGGATGTGTTATTTTTCTCCCAACCGGTAGTTGTCTGAGAGGAAAGTGACTACAATGATATTACCACAGCAAGTTTTGTTATTTGCTTGTCACCCAAATTTCCCATATTTTTAAATATTTTTCGTATTTTTCCATATAATTTGTGTGAATATACCAGAATTTTTGTGCTCTTAATACTTACCCTACCAGGTTTCTTTAGCATTCAACAGTGATTCAGATTCCCCACCAAGCCAGGGAATCTGCAAAGTGTCTACAAGATCATTTCTTTCACTTCTTCCAAATGTCCACCCAGGAAAAAAAATCCATCAATACACAATGCTAAACGCCAAGACAGGCCGCGCGCGCACACACACACACACACACACACACACACACACACACACACACACACATGGATTTTGAATAACTTTACCGCTTCCCTTGAAGTCCTCCTCCTACACACAGAAGTCGTGGTTTGATCTCATTAGATAATGACACATCTCCTTTTTCTTATAAATCACAGCAAAGTCTTGTAGTATATCCACACCATAAGATGATAATCGTCTACACAAAGCTGGTGCACTAGCCCAAGACCTTAATCTGTTTCATATGATACAGCCATAGCTTCTTTATACAACCCCACAATGGTTTCCAGTGTTTTCCTGCAAATTTTTCCGTTACCCCTGTTGCTGATGCAGTATACCCACATGTAGGGGAATATAGCAGTTTCGTCTTGACTTCATGTCACGAGAATGTCCCTTTTTTTACTATTAAAACACATATTTTCTGAATGGTTGAAATATGCTGAAATTAAGTCACTGTTTAAAAAGGAAGATAAAGAAATAGCATCAAATTTCCGTCCAATTTCACTTTTGCCAGCATTCTCAAAATTTTAGAAAAGGTAATGTACAATCGGCTTTATAACCATCTTATCACAAATAACATACTGTCAAAGTCGCAATTCCGAATGCTAAAGGGTTTGGGTACTGAGAACGCTATCTACACTTACAATGAAAGTGCACTTAATTCATTAGACAAAAAGTTGCAGGCAACTGGTATATTTTGTGATCTGTAAAAGGCATTTGACTGTGTAAATCACAATACCCTTTTAAGTAAATTAGAATATTATGGTGTAACAGGAAATGCTGCAAAATGGTTCAAATCTTTTATCTCTGGCTGGAAACAAAGGGTGTTACTAAGAAAGAGACATGATTTAGCTATCAGGCATCATCCAACTGGGAGCTAATAACATGTCAGGTTCCACAAGGTTCCATCTTAGGACCTTACTTTTTCTTGTGTATATCAATGACCTTTCATCAGTAACATTACCATATGCCAAGTTTGTTTTGTTTGCTGGTGATACAAACATGGCAATAAACAGCAAATCAATTGTAGTCTTAGAAAGATTAGCTAATAAAACATTTGTGGACATTAATCACTGGTTCCTAGCCAATTCTTTGTCACTGAACTTTGAAAAAACACACTAACTGCTGTTCAAAACTTGTATGGGGTGTCCCACGAGTGTATGCCTTACATACAATGACAAGCAGATAGAAGAAATGGACAGTGTTAAATTCTTGGCATTACAGCTTGATAATAAATTCAACTGGGAGGAGCACACCACAGAACTGCTGAAGCGTCTTAGCACATCTCTATTTGCAATGCGAATTGTGTCAGACATAGGTAATATAAAAATGGAAAAATCTGGCATATTACGCTTACTTTCATTCTACACTCCTGGAAATTGAAATAAGAACACCGTGAATTCATTGTCCCAGGAAGGGGAAACTTTATTGACACATTCCTGGGGTGAGATACATCACATGATCACACTGACAGAACCACAGGCACATAGACACAGGCAACAGAGCATGCACAATGTCGGCACTAGTACAGTGTATATCCACCTTTCGCAGCAATGCAGGCTGCTATTCTCCCATGGAGACGATCGTAGAGATGCTGGATGTAGTCCTGTGGAACGGCTTGCCATGCCATTTCCACCTGGCGCCTCAGTTGGACCAGCGTTCGTGCTGGACGTGCAGACCGCGTGAGACGACGCTTCATCCAGTCCCAAACATGCTCAATGGGGGACAGATCCGGAGATCTTGCTGGCCAGGGTAGTTGACTTACACCTTCTAGAGCACGTTGGGTGGCACGGGATACATGCGGACGTGCATTGTCCTGTTGGAACAGCAAGTTCCCTTGCCGGTCTAGGAATGGTAGAACGATGGGTTCGATGACGGTTTGGATGTACCGTGCACTATTCAGTGTCCCCTCGACGATCACCAGTGGTGTACGGCCAGTGTAGGAGATCGCTCCCCACACCATGATGCCGGGTGTTGGCCCTGTGTGCCTCGGTCGTATGCTGTCCTGATTGTGGCGCTCACCTGCACGGCGCCAAACACGCATACGACCATCATTGGCACCAAGGCAGAAGCGACTCTCATCGCTGAAGACGACACGTCTCCATTCGTCCCTCCATTCACGCCTGTCGCGACACCACTGGAGGCGGGCTGCACGATGTTGGGGCGTGAGCGGAAGGCGGCCTAACGGTGTGCGGGACCGTAGCCCAGCTTCATGGAGACGGTTGCGAATGGTCCTCGCCGATACCTCAGGAGCAACAGTGTCCCTAATTTGCTGGGAAGTGGCGGTGCGGTCCCCTACGGCACTGCGTACGATCCTACGGTCCTGGCGTGCATCCGTGCGTCGCTGCGGTCCGGTCCCAGGTCGACGGGCACGTGCACCTTCCGCCGACCACTGGCGACAACATCGATGTACTGTGGAGACCTCACGCCCCACGTGTTGAGCAATTCGGCGGTACGTCCACCCGGCCTCCCACATGCCCACTATACGCCCTCGCTCAAAGTCCGTCAACTGCACAT
The DNA here is from genome assembly GCF_023864345.2 of Schistocerca serialis cubense. Lineage (NCBI taxonomy): Eukaryota > Metazoa > Arthropoda > Insecta > Orthoptera > Acrididae > Schistocerca > Schistocerca serialis. The sequence goes on along the minus strand of NC_064639.1, from coordinate 218,764,342 downwards.
ACGGTTCACGTCCACGCTGTCGCGGCATGCTACCAGTGTTAAAGACTGCGATGGAGCTCCGTATGCCACGGCAAACTGGCTGACACTGACGGCGGCGGTGCACAAATGCTGCGCAGCTAGCGCCATTCGACGGCCAACACCGCGGTTCCTGGTGTGTCCGCTGTGCCGTGCGTGTGATCATTGCTTGTACAGCCCTCTCGCAGCGTCCGGAGCAAGTATGGTGGGTCTGACACACCGGTGTCAATGTGTTCTTTTTTCCATTTCCAGGAGTGTATAATGTCATATGGGATTATTTTTTGGGGTAATTCATCAAGCCAAGCTTAAGTTTTCTGGGCACAAAAATGTGCAATAAGAGTTATATGTCATGTGAAATCAAGAACATACTGCAAAAGCCTGTTTAGGGAACAGTGCAGTAATGTGTGCATTGTAAATAAGTATTGTAGTAGTTCTATTATATGTTCCTTATCTTATAAATAAATAAAAACATTTTTTTAATTTTAAGTTCAGTGTATTAATGCAATTTTAGTAAATGAGTGTTTGTAAAATGATTCTTTCATATAGTGTTCATCAAAGAAAATGATCATTCCGCTTGGGAACTGTGGCAGGTACATTAGCTTATTTGTTTCAGTTGTAAATATTTGTCATGTTTTATTGTTTTTCTGAAATGTTCTACAACCTGGAGGACCTCCTCGCTAAGGATCAATTGGAATGAAAGTAAATCTAATCTAATCTAATCCACATGTGGTCTATGCTAATATGATCATTCAATACAGAGCGCTCTTCGCAAGACTTCTTGCAGGACTTCACGTGATGCGACGAGCAAGAAGGGCTAGGGGACGCTTCATTGGTAGTGTGCCGCAAATGTGAATTTGTGAGGGGGAGGGGGAAGGAACGTGTTCTGGTAGTCTGTGCAGTTGCGTCTAACCACTGTGCCAAGCTGGCATAGATGGTTAATGCAACTGCCTAGTGAGGAGATCTGGGTCCGACTCCCGGCCTTGGTACAAATTTTAATTTGTCGCCAGTGAATTCTTTCAATGACTGAATGCGGCAGAGATCGGAATTCCTGAACATATATATGGTGTCATCGCTCTCCTGTATCTAGTGGTTACATTAAAATTCTACAGCCTCTACTACAAATTCCTCTTGCTCCACGTGGATAATGCATTTTTTCCCTAAGTGTGTGTGTGTGTGTGTGTGTGTGTGTGTGTGTGTGTGTGTGTGTGGTGTCACCGTTCTCCTATATATCCATTGCTTATATTGGTCCTACAGCTTATGCTGCAAATTTCGATTACTCCGTCTGCCCAAATGCGGATAGCTTGTGTTCCCATTTCGTATCTGCATTTTCCCATATTATCCTAGTCTGTGTCTCAATCTGTTTCACTATTCTAACTTGCAGTGAATATTAATCGCAGAGTATGCTCCATTAGAGAGAAGAGGGTGTCATCTTGTGCAGGGGTCGTTCTTCACCAGAGTTATCATCCACTTGGTTACCCCAGAGCATCTAATGTGAAGGACCTGTTACGTTGACGTTCCTTTAAGATTACCTCGCTCTGTTCACTGTTCAGATTCTAGGCAGTTCTTATTTTTATGCGACTCAGAGAAGAGGTTTCTTTAAAAACAGTGGTTTTCTGGGTTTTGCATTTGAATACCAATACTTAACTATTCAGCAACGAAGCTATCTGCCAGACATCTTTACAACATATATTATTTCTTCAGCAAATTAAGAGCACAGAAGCAGGACGCTACAGTTGCACATAATAAAGGCATTTATAAACTTCTGAAATGAAATTATTCAAAGAACAGCAACATAGTTATTAACCTGCCATTTCGAATATCAAACTCAGTAAGTGTGATTGTCAGTAGTTTTAAAATCCCGAGCGCCTGTTTTGCACTGATACGCTCTCAAAAGCGATACAGATGCAAACTAAAAAAACTATATGACTTCGTTTTAATATTAGTAATCCAAGAAATGCTTGCATCGGGACAAAAATAAGTCCAATCGGCAACCAATTTCAAATTTCAAGTGGGACTTGAAGGTCGCCAGTATTACTGCTACGACTTTTAAACAACAAGATACGAGCAGTACTATGTAATGACTCGGATTGAAGATCAACTGCCAAACAGTACTCTGTACGTAGTCTTCATTTGACAGGTCTAATCAAAAGCGAACCTGTATCGAAACTGCCTCGGGAAAGTGGATAAAATTGTTGCTATTCATTTTGTTTGCTATTGTGACCTGATGTTAGTACCATCTGGGGCTGTTTGCTGATGTGGTTATACAATGGGATGCTGTGGCATCAGAAAATTGTGGCGAAATGAATATGATCAATGCTTGGGGCAAAGATTTGCAGGTGACGCTTAACATTAGGAAACACGTTGTTATGGACGCATGTTCATGAGAAAACCTCGTTAAGTTTACACTGTCGCTTATAAACTGTTCGGATAACCCAATAGTGGTCAAGAAACCTATGGATATTCCACCGTCATAGTGAAATACGGAATAAGGTAATTAATCTAAATTTACATGAGGCGAGTGTCAGATTCACACGCATCGTAAGGAGCCCAAGAAGTGCTTAACTTATCCACAAAGAAGGTCACTTACAAATCCTCATACAACAAATTGTTCATCGTTGTGGGATACTTATCGATGTTAAAAAACTAGAAACCCGCCTCGATTACGAAAAAAGCACCTAGTGTTAAGCTAGGTTTCGGCGTAGATAACTACACCTTCCTCAGAACAATAAAACCCACAAGTGTCTAAGGAGACCTTTGTCAATTATTAAAAGAACACCATGGCTACACATTTATAAAGGAAAAAAAGGAAAGCACAAACTTTAGACACTTGTGGGTTTTATTGTTCTGAAGAAGGTGTAGTTATCTACGCCGAAACCTAGGTTAACACTAGGTGCTTTTTTCGCAATCGAGGCGGGTTTCTAGTTTTTTAATATATTAACCAACGATTGCTGACTCGCTGCGATGTTGAAGGTACTTATCGATGTGTTGTGGTTTGTTCACGATTTCAATGTCCCTGTCAATACATACCAATTAAATGAATGTCGAACTAGACTATTTCGGTACCATTATACTGAACGACTACATAAAATTCCGCATTAATATCATTTCGTTCGTAACGGGAAACGAAACCGACACTTCCCGCCGGCACTTGGCGTTGCATATATGATGTAATTAGCAGTATTTGTTCCGGTCGTCTCCAGCCACTAACTGCAAAAATTGCAAATTACCACAGTACTGCAAATATCAATGAATTATGCTAATGAGAGGAAGGGGCTAATAATACTTACAACAGAGTGTAGTTATTATGCGTGGGGGCCGTGACTAATCTCTCTGATGACCCATTCACAACACTCAACAGACCTTGAAGGATGAAACATAATTGGAATAATAATCATAAAATGGAAAAGGGGAACTTGATTAAGTCATCCTATTGGCCTAGCGAGACAAAGGGGGAGGAGAGGGCAGAGTGCCCTTGTCTTGGGTTAGTATCTGTCCCAAAAGCGGTAAAGTGGCTAGGTGATCTTGCTTTTCGCGACATTTTTTATTTCATACAATTGCCCAAGAGGTGTAGACAAACACGTGAAATGTATCTCGTTACATAGTGACCTTGACTACACCACACACAACTGCCCTAGAGGCGTATGTGGTGAACTTGACTTAGACCTTGAGCGGCCCATCGCTCAATGTTTACCTGTGCCAGAATTGGTTTTGATGCATTACTATTCTGTTTTTCGCGTTGACACGCAATTGGCTCTCGTTAATGAACAGGGGAACTGCTCATGATGGGAAATGCAGGGAATTATGATTTCGATGCACTGAGTGTTTGCTCTCAGATGTTTGTTCTAGCGCACCTACTGTATGCCCTGTCCTAAGTGCTTTGCTGTGGCGTTATTTTTTAGCGAGTGAGAGGAGCAGATGTTTTTAGTGACCCGTTAAATGAATTACAAAACGATGCGCACACAAAACAGTGCATATTCATTGCTGAGTATTATGCACGGTTTGTGGAAAACGTTGTGGAAGTGTTTGCGCACGAGATTAAACCTAGTAGTGTTTTGGAGAAACTTCCAGCAAAGTCTACAATGTAAAATTAGGGGCAAAGTGGCGCCGAAAGGGTTCTGTAGTGAATAAAAACAGTAACTATTTGAAAAGAGTATTTGAATAACAGAAAACATTCCTTGGGTTAAGGACTGCCTGCAAGAAAATCTGATTAAATATCAGTACCATTTATCTGTGCAAGTGGGAGTTAAGAGATGGTTGTATCCAAACATTATTAAAAAGGACCTGCATCTGAATCCTCACAAATTTACCATTGTGCATGAGCTAAAACGTACACTCGAACTTTCACATGTTGAGCTCTGCTGCTGGTTTCTGAGTGAAGTGGAATCAGAGCTTTTAGATCCACTGTTATTCACTTCTTCAGACGAGACTTAGTTCACCTTGTTACAGTGTGTGAACTTACACGACATGCATTAGTACGCATCAAAAAATCCCCATCAGTACTTTGAAGGGCTGTTGCATAATCTCAAGATTGGTCTTTGGTGGGCAATAATTCGTGTCAAATTTTTCACACATTTTTTTTTCCCCACCAAGCTATTAATGCTAACTGGAATGTCCAGATGTTTAATCCATTTGTGGATCAACTCACAGAAGATGAACGACTGTATTGTTTCAGCAGTACAGAACAACACAGTACACACCGCCGTAACCACCCTGTCACGAGTGCATGAGGTGTGTCACGAATGCCTGAGTTGTTCAGTGAGGAGAGGACAATCAGCAGAGGCACTCTAATCTTCTGGCCACCTCTATCACCCAATCTCTGTCTTTGTGATACCTACGTGTGGGAGAAATTGAAGTGTCCCCTGTACTCAAATAATCCTCACACACTTTATGCTGAGTCTCGTGGCGACAAATATCGTCACACAGGTAATAAAGCAGAGTGATACAACAAAGCCTAGCTACAACACAACAGTAACTATTCAGCCATTGACTCAGCAGAAAAAGACGTCTGAAAGATGAAGTCGCGAGAGTCTGAAGCCACTAGGAGAGCTAACCTCAAATGGTTCAAATGGCTCTGAGCACTTCGGGACTTAACTTCTGAGGTCATCAGTCCCCTAGACCTTAGAACTACTTAAACCTAACTAACCTAAGGACATCACACACACCCATGCCCGAGACAGGATTCGAACCTGCGACCGTAGCGATTACGCGGTTACAGACTGTAGCGCCTAGATCCGCTCGGTCACGCCGGCCGGCAGCTAACCTCACGAGAAAACTAGTACACACGTCACTGTTACTCCCACTGCTGCAGAAAGCACAGAAAGCGACAGTACAAATACACTGAAGCGCTAAGAAAACTGGTGTAGGCATGCATATTCAAATATAGAGATACACTATGAGATCAGAAGTATCCGGACACGCCCAAAATACTAGATGCATAGTGCTACCACCTACTGCCAGGTACTCCGTATCAGCAACCTCAGTAGTCATTAGACACCTTCAGAGAGCAGATTTGGGTGCTCCGCAGAACTCACGGACTTCGAACATGGTCAGGCGACTGGGTATCACTTGTGTCATACGTCTGTACGTGAGATTTCCACACAACTAAACATCCCTAGGTACACTGTTCCTGACGTGATACTGAAGTGAAAACGTAAAGGGACATATACAGCAGAAAAGCGTACAGGCCGATCTCCTCTGTTGATTGACAGAGACCGCCGATAGTTGAAGAGGATCGTAATGTGCAATAGGCAAGCATCTATCCTGACCATCACACAAGAATTCCAAACTGCATCTGGATCCACTGCAAGTACTAGGACAGTTAAGCGGGAGGTGAGAAAACTTGTATTTCATGGTCGAGCGGCTGCTCATAAGCCACACATCACGCCGGTAAATGCTTGATGTAAGGAGCGTAAGCACTGGACGAGCGAACAGTGGAAAAATAATGTGTGGAGTGACGAATCACGGTACACAATGTGGCGATCCGATGGCAGGCTGTGGGTAAGGCGAATGCCTGGTGAACGTCATATGCCAGCATGTGTAGTGCCAACAGTAAAATTCGGAGGCGGTGGTGTTATGGTGTGGTCGTCTTTTTCATGGAGGGGGCTTACACCCCGCTTTGCGTCGAACTATCACAGCACAGGCCTACATTGATGTTTTAAGCACCTTCTTGGTTCCTACTGTTGAAGAGCAACTGCGACTGCATCTTTCAACACGATCGAGCACCTGTTCATAATGGACGGCCTGTGGCGGAGTGGTTACGCGACAATAACTGGACTGGCCTGCACAGTGTTCTCACCTGAATCGTATAGAACACCTTTGTGATTTTTTGGAACGCCGAATTCGTGCCAGGTCTCACTGACCGACATCGATAACTCTCCTCAGTGCAGCACTCCGTGAAGAATGGGTTGTCATTCCCCAAGAAACCTTCCAGCACCTGATTGAATGTAGTAATTTTGAAGAATGAAGTAATTTTCAGCCAAGTGTTCGGATAATTCTGATCACAAAGTGTATGCAAACAGGCAGAAGACGGCGCTGCGGGCCGCAACGCCTATATAAGACCACAATTGTCCGGCGCAGTTGTTAGATCGGTTACTGCTCCTACAATGCCAGGTTATCTAGATTTAAGTGAGTTTGAACGTGGTGTTATAGTGGGCGCACGAGCGATGGCACACAGGACCTCCGAGGTAACGATAAAGTGGGGACTTTCCCGTACGACCATTGCACGAGTGTACAGTGAATATCAGGAATCCAGTGCAACATCAAATCTCCGACAAGACTTTGGCTGGAAAAAGATCCTGCAAGAACGGGACCAACGACGACTGAAGAGAATCGTTCAACGTGACAGAAGTGCAACCTTCCGAAAATTGCTGCTGATTGGAATGCTGAGCCGTCACAGGTGTCAGCGTGCTAACCATTCAATAAAGTATCATCGATATGGGCTTTTGGAGCTGACGGCCCATTCGTGTACCCTTGATGACTGCACGACACAAAGCTTTACGTCTCGCCTGCTGCCGTCAGCACTGACATTGGACTGTTAATAACTGGAAACATGTTGCCTGGTCGGACGAGTCTCGTTTCAAATTGTATCGAGCGGATGGACGTATATGGAGGCATCATCATGAATCTATGGACCCTGCATATCAGCAGGGTACTGTTCACGCTAGTGGAGGCTCTGTAATGGTGTGAGGCGTGTGCAGTTTGATATGGGACCCTGATGCGTCTAGATACGACTCGGACAAGTGAAACGTCTGTAAGCATCACCTAATCACCTACATCCATTCATATCCACTGTGCTCTCCGATGGACTTAGGCAACTCCAGCAGGACAATGCAACACCCAACACGTCCAGAGTTGCTACAGATTGGCTCCAGGAATACACTTCTGAGTTTAAACACTTCCGCTGGCCAATAAATTCCCCAAACGTGAACATTATTGAGCATATCTGGGATGCCTTGCAACATGCTATCCAGAAAAGATCTCCACTCCCTCGTACTGTTACGGATTTATGGACAGCCCTGCAGGATTCATGGTGTCAGCTCCCTCCAGCACTACTTCAGACATTAGCCGGGTCCATGCCACGTCGTGTTGCGGCCGGGGTCCTACACGATATTTGGCAGGTCTGCCTGTTTCTTTAGCTCTTCAGTGTACTATGTCTTTCTTAATCTCACTCTCAGTCGCAGCAGTGCCACGGTACTGGGGAGGTTATGTCAGCCGACCTTCCATGTGCCTAATCGTGTAAAAGTGTCTATGGAGTCCCAAGTCTCACTGGAGAGAGTCTGCCACTGCAAGCTGCAGTCACCACTGATGGGGTGCAGGGACCGCCATCAGTCTGCTGGCTTCTGGAGTCTTGATCAGCAGGGCCAGGAAACTGTACGCCACCCATCATGCGGACGAGCCACTACTACTACTACTACTACTGCTGCTGCTCGCCCTTTCCTGGTGCGAACACTGATGCTGCCAGCCTCGGTCTCCTACATGGAAGCTGCAGGTTAGATTCACCAGGACAACGAGTACTGTAGGATGGTACATGTCATCAATGAGAGCATTCCAGAGATCGGCCCGCAAAGGCTACTGTCCAGCGAGGGCCGAGCCTGTCGGGGCCTGGGGGCCATCGACCGAGCTGTGACGTAACAACCGCCACATGAGCCTTCCACAACGCAGCAGAACTACCGGCGACGTATGTTCGTTTCTGCTGCTGGGTCTGCACTCCGCTGGGCTGGCGTAGCTGCCAGTACCAGAGGATTATAACCATGTACTTCTGATCAGTAAATGTTTTGTTGCGAATAATGTTTTCTTGGCGCTCTCCAGCGTGAACATATCTTCCTCATTGCATCCTGCTCCGTTCAATCTTGACAACCGTACGGGGTTGGGTTTGGACTCGTATAGCATACTGCAGAGTATGCCACAGAAGCAAGCTACCACTTTTGCACGCAAATCGCATCTCCGCAGTATCCTTACAAGAATGGAGTCCGTAATTACATCTACACTCTGCAAACCACTGTGAAGTGCATGTCCTCTCCTTTGTACCATCTTACTTTCGTGTGCGACGTACAAGAAAAAAAAATGTTTAGATGCCTCTGTATGGACTGTAATTAGACGTTTTTTCTTAAAAGTAATCATAGTCGCCGCTGACTGTATAAAATATTTATTGTTACTACTGCAATTTCGGCCTTATGGCCATTTGCAAGTAACACTGCAAAGTTACATTCTGTCAGACTATAAAACGATCTGGCATGAGTACATGTCGTCGTCAAAATGCAGCCTTTTGACTGTGAGAGTCCCACAAGACTCTCACAGTCAAAAGGCCTGGCGCCTGGGTACAAACATCTCAGAAACGACGCTCGTCTGCTATTCGCATGCTACTGTCTTGGGCATCTACGGAAACCAGTAGAAGATGGTGAAATCAAGAGTAGGTGACAAGGCGTTGGACGACGGACGTCCACAGCTCATCGCAGAAAGTGGAGGGCAAAGTCTTGCCCGCTCTGTAAAGTAGGGTAGGCAGTGATCTGACGACAGAGTACAATGCTAGTGCAGGCACGAGCATTTCAGAACATGCCGTTCAGGGAACATTCTTGAACATGGGCTCCAGAAGATTAACCTTACAGTTTTCCACATAGACTCAACAATACTGTCAATTGTGATTGCAGTGGGCACGGGATCATCGACATTGGACCAGGACCAATGGAAACGTGTTACCTATTTGGATGAATCATATCATTAGGTTTCCTGCGACACCAGATCACTGATCATCTCCAGATACACCATCACCCACATGAACGACTGCTCTGAGTATGTTTCATGTCAGTGACGAAGGCTGTTGGGGGCAGTCTTATGCTATGGCAGTTGTGGACTGTGAACACTATTACAGGTCACCTACATCCCTTCACACTCGATGTCTGTCCTGATGGAATCTTCCAAAAGGAGAGCTCTCCATTTCACTGGGACAGAATCGTGCTACAATGGTTTGAAGAGCATAACAGTGAACTCCAGGCGCCCACTCCACATTCAAATCCACCAGTCCGAGATTTTCAACGTTTCAAACTGTGCGTAAATATCAGGAGCCACATACCACCAGGAACACACCAAGAAATTTTCGAATCCATATTTGGAAGAATGGGTGCTGTTTAGCATTCCAGACGTGAACCAATACGTTATTAACCATGTGGTTATAACGTTTTTGGGCAATAATGTATATTGAATTCTCAAACTGTCTCAGTTCAATTGTTTGGGAAAACCACATGTAGTTGTTTTTGAAAAAGAATTAACCAAGCAGGCTTTGTTGAAAACTGGCTGGTTATCAACTGAGAAAAAAATTTTCAAATTTATATCAGTTGTACAGAGAAATTATCCATCTAACTTGTTGAACGTATAAGCATCTTTTTTTTGGATGTTGATGCTGTTCTTTCTTTCTGTGCTTATTAAGAAAAATTGCTGAGAATGTATTTTAGCTCATAACAAATCTTCCATGTCCAAACTGTACACCAGATTAACATACATTTTGAATGTCTTCAGCCTGTGCTTAACTCATATATTATGGTCAAATCGTAAATCCTAGCAATGCGAACATCTTGGTGTGTATCCTTATTCATCATTACACAGCTCAGCGAAATACTTTGCACTGCTTCTAATTAGTATTATGGATTTGTAAGGTTCCCTTAACCTACATAGTTGACACAAGAAAACAACACAGGATAACTCACAAATTAAAATTCACATCCACGCTGCACAGGTTTTGAACCCACAACCTCCTGGTCACCAGAAGTTCTTTGATTGGGTGGTTAAAAAGTTGGTGCTTTTTATGCAACCATGGCTGGACAAACTATTTTTCTCTGAAAATTTGTAATGGGTGGAAGAAAGTATCACAGAGACTTACTAGTGGGTAGAGTGGGGATAAATTTATAAAACATGAAAGCTCCACTGCACTGTCTAAATCAATCTTACACTTTAGACCTCAGTGCTTCTCGTGAAGTATGGAACTGACACATTCATGCTGTATTTACTCCTTACTGTTTACATAATACACTTACCTTAGTGTCACAATCTGATGCTTCATATGCTTGTAAAACATCCTCAAATATGAACAAGTTAATCAAGAAAAGAATTTAACTGGTTTAATCCACAGTCACTCTTTTGTCTTGTCAAATGATCACAGGTGCCTGCACAATTATCTAGTGAGTGGCCAGGGTGTGGGTGGGGGGAATACTCAATAATTGTGATTTTTCAAACAATGGAAAATCCGTGATGGAATATAAGAACATTATGGTACTTCAGATTCCCCACTACCTTGCAGACACCTTTGGCATCTCATATCTAAAAAACATCAGACTGCATAATTAAAATCATTCACAGTGATATTTTTGATCATACAGTTCCCTGATGATGGTATTTGGTACTGAAACAGGTAGTCATTTGGCACCATAAAAGTGTGACTGTGGACTAAAGCAAATCTTTCATTCTTATTGAGGTAACTGCTGTTCCAAACAGCAGTACATCAAGAATACCTAAGTTATTATGTGCAATTTTCATTTAGTATACACTATTTGCTAATCATAACACACAATTTTGTAATTATGTGTACTGCACTTTCTTTGCAGTTCATTCAGAGAGTGAGTGAGAGAGAGAGAGAGAGAGAGAGAGAGAGAGAGAGAGATTTGGTTATTTTTATGGATGAAACAGCCTCTACAAATTTGTTTCTGTTCTTTTACATCATGTTCTCTTTTTGTGGAATGGTAACTATGTGTCAATAAGCTACAATTTTAGGCTTTCATATTCCACAAAACAGTCATTATTAGTCACATGTTGCTATTAATAAATCCTTCACAGCCAACTGTGCTCCCAGCATTTGGCATGGACAACCATATGTATTGCATCACGTCACCTATTTTGGCAGTTATGTCAGCTTCACAACCACATTACATATTTTCCAGATTTCTCTCAGATTCATTTTTGCTTCAGCAGTGAATCTTGCAGTCTCGGTTATTAGTCAGTATAGCAATAATGAGTAAGAAAAGAAGCAGTTTTAATTATGTGCTACACAATATATACAGTTTTAGATAGCACCAGGAGACAGGTACTGAGGAGAAAAAAAAGGTATGTATGTGGGGAGCAGGAAGGGGGGAGGGGGAGGGGGAAAGAGGAAGTGGGACAGGGATCAAAACATGGGTGTTCTATTTATGTACAAAAACAATGACATTATTTACATGCAAGGCAGATCATCTGTCTACAGAGGCACTTAATGATTTACTAAACAATCTAAGCAGCAAACATCATGCCAAGACTGGAGTAGAGTGAAAAAATATGTATCTCATCAATCTGCAAAAAACTGCTGTTTTGAAGGAAACTGTAACCAGTATTCACCAACATTAAAAAAAAAAAAAGATGAGCAATTTCAGTCCTCTTTCATAAAACTGCATTAGTTCTAGAAACAGCTCTGAGAATCATCCCAGACATGAAATTCTTGTTACACTTCAGATTATTTATAAATGCCTCTCTATTTATTGTCGATACCCATCTTCCTGGCACATTACACACACAACTCTAGAAAGAGCTACAATATGAATTTCTAGTCACAATTAAAATAAGTTTTGTTGTCGTGAGAAATAACTTCACTAGAATATTTTCCTTACTTGAAAATTTATGTAGCACTAGAATAAAAAATTATTATTCTAGTCTAGCCACTAATCCTACTCCTACATTGTAATATACTGTTTCCATTAGTACCTACACCCTATGTCATTTCGATATGCTATTCACTTCAGTATCCAGTTCAAGGAAATACTGCCCACAGCAAACTTGTGGAAATGTACAACAAGCAGCCTTTATCACATTTATTACAGTTACAAAGATAAAGGTGAAAGACAACATACAGCTTGAAGAAACAAAGTAGCAGTCAAAGACTACAATGAAATCGTATCAAATTTTAACACATCTGTCAATATTTGCAATTTATGTAGGCTGCACGTGAACACTTAAGTCTTAGTTTCATCAAGAAATATTTAATCTCAGTCTAAGACACAGAGAGAGTATCTCCCCTCATACTTATCAAAATTGACAGAATCGATAGTAATTGCTTCACAAACGCCGTTTATTTTCATCACTTTCATATGGGCTCCACGATAATAACAATTGCTGGTGACGTAGGGTCTTCTGCGTGAAGATTGGTTACAAAAACAATACTTAATTACTGAAATTATGCGTTCATCTTTCCTTGTATATTACGAAGCTACAGTGCTGTTTGTTTTCATATGATGTGCAGGTTTCCTTTCAGAATAACAGCAAAAAAAGCATGCAATCCAAAAAGTTTTATCTTTTATTTTTGATGCTCAGGACTGTGAGTGGCGTAATTTCAAATAGTACAGTGCCACACAACACATAACTGGCTCTCAGTATTGCTGAAAAAAAGTGTAAAGACCACAGTCTGTTCTGGACGAATATAACTAGATTATTTCTTATGTCACGACATGCACCACGAATAAACGTCAACCGAGGCGTGGGGCGCAAGAATCAGACATAAATGATCTACAAAAATTCTTAGTATTCCTTTATTATGAATATGTAAACAGATTCTGGCGTCTTTCACAGAATGTGTTGTGTGCGCGCGCCTGAAAACACTGATAAGGTGATGAAACATAAGTCAGTTTTAGTTGTAATTAAAATCATGCACATAAAACTTTAACTGATACTAACAACACGTCCACAAGCAAGTATGGCTGAAGCAAAAAACGGCCTATTTAAATACAACATGTTACACGCCATCGAACTATTACCCTACGCGATTTCTTTTGAAATATGGAAATCAAGTACGCACGACGGGTGATTTGCCAGTTCCGTAGAATTCGAATTTGCGGAACTGAGACATCAACGAATATAGATTCAAATTCCTGTCTTTTAATGAAACATGAAGCACAAAACATGTAATATGTTCGGCATGAACGTTCTCACACACCTGAAAGCAAATGATACGTTGTTGTCAGACTTTAGTTTCGTACCGATGCTGCAGGAAGTTGTTCAGAAAATATACAACAAATACGACGCAATAAAAACAACTCATTTCAAACTAATTGGCCTACTTTAAATTATTTGCACACGAGATAATGCTTAAAAACCACAAGGTGATGCCAGTCACCTTAGGTATGTTGTTGAATAACACGTTGTCATGAATGACGCTACAATGTGAGCAGTTTCTAATTATTTCGAAAACGATATTTCGATGTAGCTATTTTTATCCAATGCTCAGGAAAAAATGTACAGTTTTTTAAACATACTGTTCAAACCTGTTCGATAAAGTACGATACTCGAAGAGTCTGTCACAAAATGTTTTGTGAAGTTACAGGTGTCTTCAACCAAAATCGGTTTTAACTCCGAAGAACATTTATTGTCTGCCCTGAGTTTTAACCCCGACCTACAGCAACTAATAAGCTGATGCCTCAAAAACAATTAACTATCGATACTCTGTACCATCGCTGGGAACGCGTTAGCAGACGACACAACAGCATGTAAACAAAGACCACGCCTCTTTTGATCAAAACACAAACGCCGGCAAGCCATACAAAACGTGCTCAAAATGACTTACGGATGATTTGATCTCTTTGTTCGTTGATAGCCTGCGATGGAACGATTTAGCTGGTTCGGTTTCTCCATCACTTTCTGACGATTCTTCGCCTGTTTGCTCCTGACCAACTCTTTGCGTTGCACAGACGCCCCTCCGACCGCCAGACGCCATACTTCTTTCGATGCGGATTTCAAAATATCCATGAAAAGAAGTTCTCCCCAGAGAGACGGCGTTTTGAAAGTGACAGTCTGCTACATGCCGTCACTAATGACGCGCTACCGTGCAACCGTTATGCGAAAGAGGATCACTAGTGGATCTAATCATCGTTTGGCTACATCGTGACATATCTTTACCACTACAAATACGAAACACAAACCACACGACGCCAAAGCTTCATCTACTACCAGAGACTATACACCACAATTTATTTGGCCAGCTTTGACATCGTTCCAAAGCGTACAGCAGATCTATTTCTCGTCATTAATTTTTAAAGGGAGAAAGCAGTAATTTATTGTTTAAAATACAGGTACATATCTTACAAATTGGTAGCAGAAATAATCAAATATTGGTAGTTAATTAATAATGCATGATTTTTTTTACGAGTACCACGTTGGTGAAACTGATTCGTTGCATTCTGCCACCCATTTTAAATGGCACTATCAGCAAATCATTTTCCTAAGATATGTAGCATAATACCACAAAGTTGTCTGAATTTCTTCACCGATTGTACGAAGAAATGAAACAGTCACGCCTCCAATACAGATAAATATGTAGCGATACTTAGATCCTGAGTGAGTTATTCTGTACTTAAAGTGACTGAAATTTATGTGCCTGTAAGAGAGTAAATGATGGCATTCATTGTCAAACTCTTTAAGTATTATGCAAGATTGAAGCATAGCACATGTCATAAAAATGTAAGTTGATCATTGTCGAGAGATCAAATTGCGGTTGGACCTGTATAAGTATTCGCATTTATGGGACGTATGGAGTCATGTTTAGGCGTCGCTAGTGGCAATTTGTTAAATTGATGCGCTTTTAATTTACTATCGCAGCTATTAGATCGCAGTGTTAATGATACGTGAATCTGATTGGACTACTGATCGATCTGATGTCTGGCCATTCAGATCCAAGTTTTCCATGAGTTCCGTAAATCGCATAAATTAAATGCCTGGGTGGTTCCTTTGAGAGGGGACGACTGATTTTCTTCTCCAAACCGAGCTTCTGCTCCGCCTCCAATGACCTCGTCACTGGGACTTCAAACCCCATCTTCCCCCTCTTCCTTTAAACATACACGACGTTAAAACATTGCTTTCTACTGCATTTGATTTATTTTCAGACTTTTCAATAACTTTGTTATTATACTGTTTTTTTAGCAGCGGTAATCCTTTCCTGCATATTTTCCTGTAATACTGATAGCTATTTAAGCTGTTGGTTACTCTAATAGGAACTGCAATAAGAATTAAATTTAATCATACTGTCATTCGTTGCAAGAAATTCAGAACTTGCTAAAACTTAACTTTTGTACCTTAAAATGAATTTGAACAAAATAAATAGCAGCTGTTAGCTGTATGTGCTTAGAAAGACCACACAGGCATTGAAAGAAAAATGACACAGACAAGGCTGAAATATTGCATGCAGCCTTCTGAAATGTTTTTATTGCCGAAGATTGCAATACAGTTTAAAAAATCACCTGTAATCACTCAACAGTGAAAAGTCTTTTACGCTGGATGAGATAGTTGTGAGATTCAACTCTTCTTCTAGCGACAATTTATCATAGGTTGCAGGAGCCACAAATGGTACTAAGTAATTAAAGAAGCATAGATGATTTCTGTTTTCAAGAAGAGTTGTCAAACAGACACAAATATTGTAGGCTTATGTTGCTGATGACAGTATGGTGTATGATTGTGGAACATGTATTATGCAAACTCATTAAAACACTGGAGAACAAAGACCTCACCTATGAAAGACTGCATGTATTCTGCAAACAGAAATTCTGAGACTCAGCTCCCTTTGTTAGTCCATATGAGTCAGAGTGCAATAGACAATGGTGCCCAGCATGTTGCCATGTTCCTTGACTTCTGGGTTTAATTATTGTTTAGTGAACAAAGTATGAACTTGTGACTGGATTCCTAATTTTCTAGTACATAGAATTCAACTCACTCTTCTTAATAGAATGAAACTGACATGTAAAATAACTCTGAGACATCCCAAGTGAGTCTTATAGGACAATTACTTTCTATGATTTATTTAAATGGTCTAGCACATGAGGTTGGAAGCCCAGTGAGGCCGTTTGCAGATAACACTATTGTCTGTAGAAAGGTCACAACGTCAAAAGACTATATCAAAGTGTAAAGAGACCTGCAGAAGATCAACAATTGGTGCAGTGACTGGCAGTGAGTCTTATCATTAACAAATTTAAACTATTGTTTATAAATAGATAAAGACTTCCATTAAAGTTCAATTATGTAGTTGGCAGTAAATCACTGGAAACAGTAACAGTTGTAAACTACTTTGGAGTAACCATCCAGAGCAACCTAAAGTGGAATAACCATGTAAGACTAACTGTAGGATATGCAGATGCCAGATTGAAATTCATTGGAAGAATCTTGAGGAAATGTGATACATCAATGGAAGAAGTGCCTTACAAGACATTTGTTTAACATGTCCATCAATACTGCTCATCAATCTGGGACCATTACCAAGAAAGATTATCAGAAGAGGTAGAGAAGATACAATGGAGGTGGTGCATTTCATCATGGGATTGTTTAGTAACTGCAAGAGCTTTACAGAGATGCTCAGCAAACTCCAGTGCTAGAAACCCAGAGAGGCATTTTGCAACATGGTGATGTTTAATTTTAAAATTCCAAAAATGTATGTTCCAAGAAGAATTGGAGAACAATATTTCCTCCCACATGTGTCCTGCTAAATGACCATGACAAGAAAATCCTAGTAACTAGAGGTGATATGGAGGGTTACCTGTATCTGTTCTTCTCACAAACCATTTGTAATTGAAATGGGGATGGAGGGAAGGGGGACCCTAGTGTACCCAAAGTACATTTCACCACACAATGTAAAGTGGCCTGCCAAGTACAGATGAAGAACTAGAATAAGAAAGCAAACAACTTCATGTGGATGCTATACTTTTTTTGTACTGGTAATAACATTGTGTATTGTGTACATAGGTAAACACAACTCGACACTGTGCATCTGATATAATTTCTAAAATTATTGAGTGATATTTACTCATTTAAAATTGGAAATTTGTGGGTCTAGCTTACATGTCCTCTAAGCTGAGGAAGAATTATTTATTTTTCATTAGTTAAGAAATACAAGTATGGAACAGACAGAAATTTAAACACGTCTGTATCTGTACTCCCCAAACCATTATGAAATGTATGCTACAGGGTGCTTCCCATTGTACTACATATTAGGGTTTCTTCCCCTTGCATTTCTACATCTATAGGTATACTCTGCAAACCACTGTGAGGTGCATGGTAGAGGGTACATCCCATTGTACCAGTTATTAGGGTTTCTTCTTGTTCCATTCATGTATGGAGCACAGGAAGAATGATTATTTGAACGCCTCTGTGTGTGCAGTAATTATTCTGATCTTATCCTCATGATCCCTAAATGAGTGATATGTAGGGGGATTGTAGTATATTTCCAGAGTAATCATTTCAAGCCAGTTCCTGAAGCTTTGTTAATAGACTTTCTCGGAATAGTTTACATCAGTCTTCAAGAGTCTTCCAGTTCAGTTTCTTCAGAATCTCAATAACACTCTTCCATGGATTAAACAAACCTGTGACCACTTGTGCTGCCCTTCTCAGTTTACATTCAGTATCCCCTATTAGTCCTATCTGGTACAGGTCCCACACACTCAAGCGTTATTCTATAACTGGCCACTCGAATGATTTGTAAGCAATCTCCTTTGTAGATTGATTGCACTTCCCCTCTATTCCGCCAATAAACCAACGTCCACCACCAGCTTTCTCCATGACTGAATCTATGTGATCATTCCATTTCATATCCCTACAAAGTGTTACACCCAGGTATTTGTATGAATTGGCTTATTCCAACAGTGACTCATTGCTATTATAATCATAGGATACTAAGTTTTATTTTATTTTATTTATTTTTTTCAGTTTGTGATTTGCACAGTTTCATATTTCTGAACATTTTAAAGCAAGTTGCCAATCTTTGCACCTGTTTCAAGACCTGACTGAATGTCTTATCTTTCAGATAACACTTCATCAGAAATTTCTTCATCTTCTGCAGAAAGTCAGGTTAATTAATATTGTCTGCAAGGTCAGTAATATACAACATGAACAGCAAGGATCCCAGCACACATCGCTGGGGCGCACCTGAAGTTACTTCTAGATCTGACTATGACTCTCGATCTAGGATAACACACTGCATTCTCCGTACCGAAAAGTCCTCAATCAAGTCACAAATTTCTCATGATACCCCATGTGATCATACTTTTGACAATAAGCGTTGGTGTGGTAATGAATCAATGGAAATCGAGAAATAAAGCATCTACCTAATTGGCCTGATCCAGTATGTCATGTGAGAAAAGTGCTAGTTGTGTTTCACATGATTAATGTTTTCATAATCCATGCTGGCTGGCATTGAGGAGGTCATTCTGTTTAAGATACCTTATTATGTTTAAGCTCAGAATCCATTTGTGTATAGAGTGCTGGAAAAATGACTGCATAAAAGCCCACGTAATAAATGCACTGTAATTAAACTAATGATGTCTTTGTGGTCCTTACAGGAATGACATTTCTGTAGTATCTTGCAGATTTCTCAGTTACTTGTGCTTCTTGGAACTTTGTAAGTAGGCTTTGGTGCAGAGAAGATGATAATCTCAAGTCTGCCACATCAGGTTCCTCAGAGTTTCCGTGACACTCTTCCAAGTATCATACAAATGTGCCATCATTTGAGCTGTCCTTCTTTGTAAACATTCAATACTCCCTTTTTGTCTTGTCTAGTATAAGCCACATACAATTGAGCAATATTTTAGGATTGGTCCCATGAGAGCATTATAAGCAGTCTCCTTTGCTTACTGAAAGCATTTTACCAGTATCCTATCAGTGAACCCAAGTTTGCCACCAGTTTTACTCACAACTCAGCCTACACGATTATTCCACTTCATGTACCCACAAGTTGTTTATACACATTTATTTGTGAAAGTTGGCTTATTCAAATTGTGGCATTGATATTGGAGTCATAGAATACTATTTTTCTGCACTTTGTGAAGTGCAAAATATTTGTGAAGATTTTTTCAAATAGTGCTTCATTCAAAATAACTATATCTTCAGAAAGGCTGAGATTACTGTTTATAATGTCTACCATGTCTTTAATGTATTAAATAAAAAGGAAGGGTTCCAACATATGTCCATGGTACATACCTGAGTTACATCTACTTTGTATGTCCTCCCTGCCTATAAATCTTAGATACAATCACAAATAGCACTTGATACCCCATATGTCGGTGTGCTGCTGATTCAAATGCTTTTTGGAAGTCAAGAAACACTAAATACACCCAACTGCCTTGATACAAGACTTTCAGGATGTCATTTGACAAAGAGTTAGGTTTGACATAAGTAATGTTTTCAGAATGCATGCTGGTTGACATGAATGAGGTTGTCTGTTTGAGATACCTTATTGTGTGTGAGATCAGAATATGTTTTAAGATTCACAAGAGATGGACGTCAAAGAGACTAGGATATAGCTAATGTTGTAGTGTAATGTAATGTTGTACACATAAGTGAATGAGATCTATATAATGTGGACTGTTAAAGGATGAATAAACTCATCAAGCCAAAAGCTGTTGATAATATCTTTGTGTGCAGGTCAAATGAGTAAAATTATGTTAACCCTTCAGCAACAAATGGGAGTCATGGAATTATCACAGTTACCTTTTTTCACATATATTTATTGTTTCACTAGTGATTTCAATTTGAAACTCTTTGTGTTTGTTTGTTATATATCCATTAGTGTTTTTCACATATTATATCCAAATATCTTTGTTCCATTTTTGCTTTATTTTCCATAATTGATGTGGGATGTTTCTCTTACCACTCCTCCCTCTCCCCCTCCCCCCCCCCCCCCTTTTGCCAGTGTTTTCTATGAAATATGTAGCAAATAGACTCTGATTTATAGCCATGTTACTTCATGCAGAAGCCATAAAAATTATATTGTCATCAATATTGTTAACATGCTGTAATTGGATTTTCATAGTTGAGCTATGGAAACAACAAATTTATAGAGTTCTTTTTTGTTATTTTGATCTGTAGCATTCTTAGCTTGTAGTTCTGAGCATAAAGGTGGACAAATGTTACAGTCTGCAGGAGTTTGAAAGGATTATAAATACTGATAGGCCTGAGGGTCTGTGAGATGAAGATCGTGATACGTAATTTGTGATGTAATGAAGACAAAACAATGATTTTGGAAGTTAATGAAGAAGTTAAAGTAACAGAAATCAATGAAATGAGTCAAACAACAGAGCCACTAAAGACATAAAATTTATCAGATGTCACTGGGGGTGAAGATCCTACTCTTTCAGATATGTTCAAATCTAGAAATGGTCTAGCATGGTATTGTACACCCTTCTGCCAATGAAGAAGGGCAGTTCAAAATATTTTTCAACAAAAGCCTGATCTAATAAATGGCAGCAAAACTAGATTCCATTATAAATATGTTTGCTATCCTTTTTTCACCTGAAAACATACTTAATTTTGTATGTTGGCGTGTATTTGCATATTAATGGTTGCACGAAAGATTCATGGAAATAGCACTAGTGTTTCTGAGTTATGAAGTAGCCACCCAGCTTTTCGAAATTCATTTTTCATGGCTGGTATGTCATGTAGCAGATTTCAAGAATGGTCAGCTGTTTTCAGGTTTATTGACACAAGAACATCAAAATTGCAAATACAAATGACAACCTTCAGGCAATAAAAGAGGTTTTTTATATTACTACGAACACATGCAGAAATAATTACAGCCCCAATGAGCACCTAACTGTCGATGAAAGACTGGCAACTGCCCATTTTGAATCTATGTGAAACTGAACCAGGGAATTATAGAATAAAAATATGGCTATGCGCAGATGCGAAAAATGGATATGTATGTAATCTACAGGTCTATGAAAGTATGAAGAACAACCTGAGAGCAAAGTAAATCAGGACAATGTATTCTTTTGGATATGATTGAACCATATTTTCAAAGTGGATGAGGAATCACTACACACAGTACTTTTACTTCTGCACTGCTAGCTGAACAATTGTTGGATCACGTGACATTAGTTGGAATGCTAAGAGCAAACAAAAGAAAGAGACCAATAACATTTTATAATCTTCATTATTCAGATTTACAAAAAAAGATGACTATTATTTATTTATTGCTTATTTAGCCTGACATGATTAGGGCCTTAAGGCCCTCTCTTACATTCGATCAGGAACAACATATATGAAAATGTATTACATAACACAATGGTAACAACAATAATTTCCATTATTCATAAAAATCATGGGCAATAATAATAATAATAATAACAATAACAGCTACAATAATTCCAGTAATACTATTATTCGAATCGTTGTTTGGTTTTCAAAGAGATATTGAAAGAAGCAAAGATTCAAATGAAAGGACAATAGCAGTTAGGAAAGGAGAGAGAACACTGCAGACAAGGGGAGGAAAAATGGTGGGGAAGGAAGGTTTTACAAGAGTGAGCTGCAAACAAGGATATGAAAGAGGTAGTTTTTATGGTATCAGGTGAGCTATTAGCTGTCATTTGAAGTTTGAAAAGATTTTAAGTTCTCTCTGTTTTGAGGAAGATTGGTCCAGAGTCGGGTTTATGATCTAGAAAATTACTTAGAGAACACAGCAGTGCTGCGTAGTGTACAGAGAGGATTTTGCTTTTTTGAGAATGAACATTTATACTATATTGTTCAGATACTAGTGTAAGAATTGAAGATAAATGTGAAAGAGCACAGTGATTGAGAAGATAACAGAGCAAACACAGGGTATGGTAATCTGTATGCAGATCAGCATGTAACCATGATAGCTTTCTGCAGACAGGAGTAATATGGCCAAACTAGTGTACATCACAAATGTATCACACACAAGCATTCATTGTCAGTTCCACCTGGCATGGGCTCTCATATAAAAGTCCTTGGAGAATAGGATCACCACCGTCAAGGATGGGGAGTGTTAGTGACTTTACAAGTTCCTTCTTAAGCTCAAGAGAAAACACATTTTATATTTCTGTTGTGAATGAAGTGATGCTGACATCGTCTTACAGACTGCAGTTGTATGTATAGTCCAGTCTAAGTGAGTCGAGAGTTATTCCCAATTTCTTTGTGGAAGAAGAAAAGAGTATTTCTGTGCTGTTTAGGATTAAGTATGGAAGATATTCTCTAAACTGAGGTGCAATAAGTCTTTTGTGAATGACTAAGATTGCATGTGGTTTAATTAGGTTAAGTTTCAAACCTATGTTCTGTGCCCACTCTGATAAAGCGAGTAAGTCACCATTTATGGGATGGATGGCTGGCACAGGTTTGTAGAGCTTGCATATGGGATGGATGGCTGGCATAGGTTTGTAGAGCTTGCCCTTATATATAACTGAAGGCCATCAGCATGTAAATGATGATTGCAGTGGTAGATGAGAGTTGAAACATTATCAACATAAAATGAGAAATAAATGGGCTCAGTACCAATTTTTGCGGGACAGCTGATACTACACTCCTCCATTGTGACCTCTTTGTTCTGATCATTACACCATGTTGGCAGGTAGTAAGTGGAATCACTGTACAGCACTTGGAAGAAAGGTTTTTACTTTTGAGTTTAGTGAGTACAATATCAAAGTTGGCAGTGTTGAAAGCTTGCTGAAATCCAAAAAAAGTGTGTAATAGTCACAACTTTTTTGCCCATAGATTATTTCAATTCATCAGTCACATTTATACGAGGAGCCAACGTGCTGTGATTTTTTCAGAAACCAGACTGGTATTTATCCAGAAGGTCATGTGATGGTAAGTAGTTTGTAAGCTGCTCATAGACCATCCATCCCAAAGACTTAGATAGTGCTAGTAGAATGCAAATTGATCTGTAGACACAGGTTTCTGTGGCAAATTACTTTTTGGGTAGAGGTTTAATGAGTCCCGGCCTCCAGCTATTGAGAAGATGCTGGAGGTCAGGGAATGGCTAAGAATATCTGTGGTTATGGGGAGTAATGGGCCGATAAAGACACTTATCATTTGCATTGTAATATTGTTGTGTCCTGTAAATGCCAAATGTATACATACAAATGACTTTGTGACTGTGTTCACGCTTGCTGGCTGCAGAAATTTTTTTTTCGTTTGTACCAACCACTGATGCCCCAAGAAAATCGATGATATGTGTCCTAGTGCATTGCTCAAGTAGATATATAGGCATGGCAAAATACTGATTTAGATCCTCAATAGGAACTAGAGGTTCAGCAGTAGATTTGGGTTTGCTGATTACTAGGCCTCCTAGATTTTTTCCACAAGACAGAGGCCCTGTGAAAGTACAGTACTCAGTTAATGAGTGGGTGTAACTGAATTCTGATTTTCTCAAAGACTGACTGACTCGGTTGTGTTGTAGCTTGTAGGTGAAATGATTCTCAGAGGTGGGGTGCTGTTTATATTTACAGTGTGCTGCATCTCTGATCCTCATAAGGTGTTTGTGTTGACTGGTGTAGGTTTTCTCCTGATTCTTACAGTCTTTATTGGAGCATGTTTATTGAATGAGTTATTGAGTCTCTCAGTGAAATTAGATAGTTCATAATTTATGTCAAAGTTATTTCCTGCCATTGCCTGCCAAGAAATGTTGTAGATGTTTCAAATGCTTCAAAGAAAAGAAAGTGTGTTATTCTGCTTTTAACCAACACTATGATGACTCTGTTGAAGATGAAAAGTAATATGAGAAACCTTTTGTAGTTACTCACAATAATGAGACTAAAGCAAAGCAGGTGTAGACATCAGTTGTATACTGAAAAGACAATACAGCTTGCGGGCGGCCTCCAACTGCCATCTGGTACACACCTTGAGAGTGACAAATTATGTATTTAATTGCTTCTGTGTTTTCTTAGTAGCATTTTTCTTAAATTCTGTGCATGGTTTTTTTTCTATTTAAGAGATGTAATATCTTGTTTTTTGTATTTGTAAAGTGTGGTGAAGCAGTACATAGTGCAGTTTTCATTTCTGCTAAACAGCCAGCTACACAGCTCACAGGACATCAGCCTCCATTTGTGACATGTCAGGATGTTAGCAGGTTGCATGTTGAGTTTCCTGTCTGTGCTTTTATAGTCAGCACTTAAGTTCATACTACTGGGATTGGTAGGATGTGTGCACACTGTGTGTGGACACAGAAGAAGTGGCCACAGTTCGCAAACAGCTGATTGTGCTTTAGGCTATGGCCACTTGTCTTCAGGCTGCTGCCTTGGGGTTTACTGATGGTGGAGAATCTGGCACATTGCATGAGACACCTCAGGAGTAATTTGTTTTGCTGATAGGCTCTGCTGCCTAGACATCTCCCAGTGTACCTCATGCAGTGGATCCTCCCTTGCAGGAAGATGAGTGGTGGGTGGTAATGCATTCATATCACTCGAGGCAAAGGGCCATTGTGGACTCTGGCTGTCTGGCCTCACTCATTCACCCTGTGAGTGGATGGGTGGCCATTCCTTCAGCAGGGTTCAAGCAGGCACATGGGGGAGGGGTTTACTAGTTGTCAGGAGCTTGAACGTTAGGCATGTTATGGAGCCCCGTAGGTAGATATCATTTATGGGCAGGAAAGAAAGCCAGTGTGCACTTGGTATGTCTGCTGGGAGGCCTAATCCAAGATGGGAAGAGGCATTGCCTGCAGCTACTGAGTGTACAAGGTGTGGTCGCCTGCAAATTGTGGCTCACGTTGGCATCAATGATGCCTGTCACTTGGATTCTAAGGCCATCCTCAGTTCATGCAAGGAGGTGGCAGAGATGATGAAGGCAGCTGGCCTCATGTATGGGGTGTAAGCAGGGCTCACAATTTGCACCATTGTTCCCAGAGCAGTCAAGGTCCTTTGGTTTGGAGCTGAGAGGAGGGTCACAAACAAAGACTTGGTTGACTCTGTGATGGTCTTGGCTGCAGATTTCTGGACCTGTGTTATCATGTGGGGACAGGTCAGTTGCGCATGTACAAAAGAAGCAGCTACTCCGATAGTGGAGCACTTGTGGAGTACACATGGGGGTTTCGTAGGCTAGGCGGTAGGTTGAGATTCTCTGATGAACACAAACCAGACAACTTTCAAATAACAAAATTAGACCATATTCAGAGTACAGACACTTCAACCATCAAAATTTTATAAAAATTGTCAAAGTATTCATAATAAAGTTCGCAAATTTATTGCCCTCCAGGAAACTTCTTGCATTCACATTATTCTTGGGACTGAGAGCTGGCTGGTACCTGAAGTAGAAAGCTCCGAGATACTTAGCAATTCACAGAACATATATCAAAAAGACAGATTAGACATCATAGGACGGGTGTGTCCATGACAGTTGACAAAAATGTTGTTTCTTTTGAGGTTGGCTTTGAGTGTGACTGAATTTATCTAGTTGCGTGTTACAGGTTTAGGCAAAATCAGGATAATTATCAGAGGTTTTTACCAGCGATCCGTTTCCACTGTGACAGTTTTAGAATCATTGAGGGAAAGTCTATGCTCAGTGTCGCGCATATGTCTATATCATGCAACACTAGTTGGAGACGATTTTAACCTACCTGGTATAAACATGGGATGTCTATGGATTCATTACATGGGGTACAGAGAGGCAGTCTTGTGAAGTTATTTTGAACATATTTTCCAAAAACAGGCAGCTAGTTCGACAGCCCACATGCAATGCAAATATTTTAGACCTTGTAGCTACAAACAGACAGCTACAAACTGACATAACCAATGATGTCAGTATAGAGACAAATTTCATCATGCTGAATTTGGTTACTAAAGTTAATAAATCAGTCAAGAAGGTTAGGAGTCTTTCTACTAGAAAGAGCAGACAGACAGTTCTTAGAATCCCACTTAGATAATGAATTGACATCTTTTAGTTCCAGTATAATGGATGTAGGGGAATTATGGGCAAAGTTTAAATGGACTGTAAATCATACTCTGGAGAAGTACGTGCCTAGTAAGTGGATTAAGAACAGAAAAGACCCACCACAGTTTAACAATGGAATTCAAAAACTTGTGAGGAAGCAAAGGATGTTGCACTCTGTGTTCAAAAGAGAACACACTGTTGGCAACAGGCAGAGGTTTGGTAGAGATTTGTGTGTGTATGAAAAGATCCATGTGCAAAGCATACAACTACCACTGAAATAACTTAGTGAAAGATCTGGCCAAGAATCCGAGAAAATTCTGGTCCCATGTAAAATCACTAAAGGGGTTAAAGGCTTTCATTGAGTCACTCATTGATTAGTCTGTGTGGCAGTTGAACATGGCAAAAGGAAAGCTTAAGTTTTAAATTTCACATTTAAGAAAATGTTCACACAGGAGAATCAAAAATGGCTCTGAGCACTATCGGACTTAACATCTGAGGTCATTAGTCCCTTAAGACTTAGAACTACTTAAACGTAACCAACCTAAGGACATCACACACATCCATGCCCGAGACAGGATTTGAACCTGCGACTGCAGCAGCAGCGCGGTTTCGGACTGAAGCGCCTAGAACTGCTCGGCCACAGTGGCTGTCCACAGGAGAATCATACAAACATACTGCCGTTTGACCATTGCATAGACTACCATATAGACAATGTGGTAATAAGTATCCCTAGTGTTGAGAAACAACTGGAAGATTTGAAAGCAAATAAATCACCAGGTCCTGATGGAATACCAATTTGTTTTTACAAAGAGCACTCTACAGCATTGGCCCCTTACTTAGCTTGCATTTATCACAAATCCCTCCCCCAGAGCAAAGTCTCAAGTGACTGAAAAAAGTGCAGTGACTTCTGTATATAAGAAGGGTAAAAGAATGGATCCTCAAAATTACAGACCAATATTCCTAATATCAGTTTGCCGCAGAATACTGGAACGTGTTCTCAGTTCAAGTATAATAAATTTCCTTGAGATGGGAAAGTTTCTGTCCACAGATCAGCACAGTTTTAGAAAGCATTGCTCATACAAAATTCAGCTTGCCCTTTTCTCACATAATATACTGGCCACTTTGAATGAAGGCTAACAGTCACATTCCATATTCTCAGATTTGTAAAGCATTTGACATTGTGCCACACTGTCAACTGTTGACAAAAGTACAAGCATATGGAATAGGTTCCCAGATATGTGAGTGGCTTGAAGACTTCTTAAGTAACAGAACCCACTATGTTTTCCTCAATGGCGAGCGTTCATCAGAGACAAGAGTACAGTCAGAAGTGCTCCCGGGAAGTGTGCTAAGACCTCTGTTATTTTCAATGTACATAAATGATCTGCCAGACAGGATAAGCAGCAGTCTACAAGCTGTTTGCTGATGATTCTGCCTATATGGGAATGTTCCTTTGTTGAGTGACTGTAAGAAGATACAAGATGATTTATACAGAATTTCTAATTGATGTGATGAATGGCTGCTAGCTCCAAATGCAGAAAAAAGTAAGTTAATGCAGATGAGTAGAAAAAAACAAACCATAATGTTCAAATACAGCATTAGTAGCGTGCTGCTTGATACAATCATATTGATTAAATATCTAGGCATAATGATTAAATAGCTATGTGTAACATTGCAAAGGAGTGTGAAATGGAATGAGCATGTGAGGATTGTTGTAGGGAAGGTGAAATCAATAGTCCACAGCCTCTTTTTGTTTAAAATATATTTATGATGATAAAGATACAAAGTATTCCAAAACTGAGTCAAGAGAGCTGTTAAAAAGCCAGAAACTGAGTACTTTTGGAAAATGCTCAAAGACATGAACCAGAGCCACGTTTACACTATTTATGAGATGTATGAAAAATATAACACTTTTTTAACAATATTCTTGTTTTGTATTAGTACTCTTTTCCCTCAAAAGTAGCTCAGATTAGGCCAAACTGGAAAAAAAATATATAAGTAGACAAAAAGGATAGTGTACTTCTAGTCAATAACAGCTCTATTTTATCTGTAGCTTGATAGAAGGTGTACTGTGGAACACTGAATCAGCATAAATAATGCATTAAAGTGGATGTAACATTAAGAGTGCGTGTTGAGACTAGGCAACAAAATGAAGACAAAATTGTACATGGTGGAAGTGGAGATGAGGACAAGCGTTATGAAAGTTAATTGAGAGTGTTGTTCTCATTTAGTAATTTTTTTGTTATTTTTGAAGTCATACATTTGACATAGGAATTGTTACAGATTCACACAATTATTTGTAAGTAAAGTTTCTACATAATGTGTAATATTAGTAGGAAACAAGGGTGTCAATAAGGAGGTTCAGCATTAAGTTTTCATCCTTCATCTGACAGGGAATTAAAGACATTATTGTCCCAGAAAGACCCTTACTTTTGGTTGTGAATATTAATGATTTTATAGCAGTAACATCCGTAGATGTTGAATCTGTTTTGATTGCAGATGAAAAAAGGATGATGATGATGAGTAGAAAATCGAGTGCAATTTTTGTAAGAGCTATTAAATAATTGGTTTTCAATCAATTAATTGTAATTCAATTTACTAAAAACTCACTGTTTGCAGTTTAGAACCTGCAACAGGTTTCCACGTATCATATGCATAAAATACGACCACATGCAGGTATAAAGGTCAAAGTCATTGATAAATTTCTGGGATTATGACGTGTAACAAAATCAATTGAAGAAGCATCCAACAAAACTACTGAAACACCTCAATAAATTTTCATTAGCTGTGTTGATATTTTTAAATATGCTGTAGTTGTAAAAATGAAGGGAAAAGCTGGCATACTAAATTTACATCTGTACTACGGAAGCCATCTTACAGTGTGTGGTGGAGGGTTCCTCTGGTACCAATATCATTTTCCTCTCCTCCATGTTCCATTTGCATATAGTTAATGGGAAAAATGACTGTCAATAAGCATCTGTTTAAGTTCGAATTTCTCTGATCATCTCATTGTGGCCATTTTGTGGGGCATATGTGGGTAAAAAAATCTTTGTTTGTATCAAAATTCCAAGTACATACACTCTTTGAATTAAAATAGCAGCCCCCTCCATGATACACAATGCCTCCCTTGTAGCAACTGCTAGTGGAGTCTGTTGCACATCTTGATAATTTTCTTGTGCTTACTTAGTTTCTTCAGTATCTCCATGAGACACTCCCATGGGTCAAACAAAACTGTACATTTTGTGCTTTCCTCCTTTGTGTACATTCAATATCACCTGTTAATCCTATTTGGTATGGGTCCCGAAAACTTGAGAAATATTCTAAGATGGGTCACACAAGTGTTTTGTAAGCAATTTCCTTTGCACAGTGGTTGCATTTCCCTTGTACTCTACCAGTGAACCAATGTCTGCCACCTGCTTTACATATGGTGGAGTCTGTGTGGTCCTTCTGTTTCTTGTTCCGACAAATAGTTACACTCAGGTATTTGGATGAGTTTGTTTATCCCAATTGTGACCCATTGATGATACAATTGTAGTACACTATGTTTCTGCATTTTTGAAGTGCATAATTTTATATTTCAGAACGTTTAAAGAAAGTCCCCAATCTTTACACAACTTTGAAATCTTATCAAGCACTAAATATTTGTGCACTGTTTTTCCAGACTGTGCTTTACTGTAGATAACTGCTTCATCTGTGAAGTGTCTGAGGTTACTGTTAATATTATCTGCAAGGTCATTAATATACAACATGAACAGTACAGGTCCCACCACACTTCCCTGAGGAACACATGAATCTACAGCTAGATGTGTTAATGACTCACCCTCCAAGGTAACATGCCACCCCTTCCCTACCAAGAAATTCTTAATCCATCACAAATTTTGCTTGATATGCCATACTTTTGATACATTGCCAATAGTAACATGTATTTTGGCTACTACCAGTTTTGCTGCTTAATTGGTTTTTTATGACTTGCAGATGTGCCCAGGAGCACACTAAGATTCCCTTCATATCTCTCAGTTTTATGACACTTGTTTGTATTATGATTTCTTGATAGAGAAACATGGAAAAAAATGTTGTGTTTGTTACTCAGTGTGTGGCACTATTCACAACGTATTTCTCCTAACCTGTGACTCACAGTGTACATTGGTACCATTTTCACAAACACATGTTCAATGTCATATCTGACTCCAGCACATCTTTAGCATGATAATCAACATGTGTAGGTAAGCACTGAAAATGATTTCTGTTTATGATGTTTGGCTACAGTAGGGTAGCACTTGCCTTATGTACTTTAGAGAGAGAATATTTATGTCTTCATAATAAGTTTTATATTAATTTGGAAATGGAAGAAGGTTTACAATCTTTGACATCATCCACAGCCTTGAGGCCTATTTAACTTAGGATCTGAGGGAGCAAAATTAGCATATAAATTCTTATGTCAACGTATAATTTTGTTCTTGTGGCACATTCCACACCTTATGGCTATCCTCACTGTGCACCTATGGAACAAAAAATGTATCTAATCTAACACAATGTGATCTAATGTTAATATTGTTCTTCCTGTTACCACTGGATTCTGCAGATATGTTCAGGACAAAGGCCACATACAGTCATAAACTGAACCACGCCTTGACTGAGTGAAATATGGTTTAGTTTAGTCAATGTTATTGTGTTCAGTGGTGCAATGTTGTGTGTATGGTCAACGATAACAAATGAGCCACAGCTGTCAAAACAGATTCTGTGCCAACCATTTTTATGTTCACTTGTATTGTTTATTCTTTTGCATGGGAATTTTCAAACAGTTTTGTATGTTCCATGTTTTTATGTTCCATTCTTGACTCAGTCACTCAAGAATTTGGTGCCAACAGCCATTTTTTCCCACTTGCCTGTTCGTGAGTTATATGCATGTTCAGGATGTTTCACCCATGAGTTAAACATTCGAAATTGTACTCAACTTGGAAAGTAACTACGTGTTCAATCTGTTCGGCAGACACTGTTACCACCATAAAGAATTTCGTTCCATTTGAAAACTCCAGATTCATTTTGTTCACACTAAGCAAGGATCAGTTTGCCCAAATAGTGCTAATCATGACAAGTGGTAACATCCATGTGACCTGGGCTGAAGAAGAAGGTTTGAGCAACGCAAGAAGTATGGCTGACTTGGCAAAATTGGCTCTTGCTCTGAGCGCCAACTTGACTATCGCTATGCTGCAGAGATACAAGACGTGATCACAGCATGAAAATTCTTATGAAAAGCTTAAATTGGAATTAATCCAAAGAGTCGCTGTGTTGCATGAAGAGTGGGTCAGACAGGTACTGAGAAGATATCAGTGATTGTCAGCCATCCCAATACCTGCATCATCTGTGTAGCCAAGTTGATAGAGTTAACATCCCTGACAAGCTACTACATACCTTGTGGAGCAGCTGACTATTTCCACAAGTCAAACCAATCATGGCATTGCAGAGGGAAATGTCATTTGACATGGTCGCAGAGCTCGCAGATCAGATTCAAAAGGACATCGCACCCACACACGTTAGTGCAGTGATGGTGCCATGGAGTAGTATGACAGTAGCACCCATGGAATTTGACTCAGTGGTAGCAAAAGTGGACACGCTATGCACATAGACTGGTGTGTTACTGTCTCAGAGCAGTGATTTGAACAGTTGAGGATATATTCACCAGAGATCCAGAAGCCAATCATCAACCAATGCTGCGTTATTGAACACAGAATGCCCTATATCCTGGTACCACTGTAGGTTCAGTGAACACTTATGTAAGTATACAGCACCGTGTTTGTACTGAAATACCAGAGGCAACTAGTAATAGGTGCAACTAACTGCTCAACACAGTCATGCCACCTTGCCTGTCTGTTAGTGATAGGAGATCCGGTCAGAAGTACTTAACAGACTCAGATTTAAGCATCCTGCCAAGAACTTCAGTCCACTGCTGTGGACCACTGGCAGCATTCCATTTACCCTCTGTGAACAACTCTTCCATCTCTCTGTATGGAATGCAGTGGATAAAAGTTACATTTGATAGCCAACACCAAATTGGTTGACAGCATTACCAGACTGACAGCAGTGTTTTGGTCTGGCCAGAGTAAACACACAGGCCAAAGTATACTCACAGATAACTGTGGCAGAAGAGGGGATCTCCAAGACAGTGGTAATCACTCCATTAAGACTCTGAGGGCAAATTTATGGCATTTGGGTTACGGAATGCTGCACGAACCTGACAGAAGTTCATTCACTCTGTTCAACAGGGACTGCCATTTTGCTTTGCATACCTGGATGACATATTCATGTTTTTTGCCACCAGGGAGCAATGTCACCAGCATCTACAAGAAGTGTCCAACCATCTAGAACAACTGGTGTGATGTGGTGTGAAATGTGATCAAGAGTGTGTTTGGACAGCCTGAGGTGATGTTCCTAGGCCACCACATTTCATTTACAGGCTCCCTACCACTAACTAAGAAGATCAGAGCAACCTTGCAGATACCACAACCCACAATATGTCAGTTTTTAGGCATGCTAAACTGTTACCATCAAAACTTACCTTCCACATTGAATGCTGCAGTTTCTGGTCACAAGGTAGTACTCCGTGCAGTGGACTAAAACAATGTGCTCCACTTTAAAGGCTGCAAAAAACAGCATAGCAAATGCACCACTGATCACACACCCTACTCTGGATGCACCTTTGGCATTAGTGACAGACACGAGTCAACCTGCTGTCAGCACAGTACTGCAACAATGCTCAGAAGATTTGTGGCAACTGTTAATACATTTCTCCTCCAGGTTGTTGCCATTTCAGCATAAGTAGAGTACATATGGCCACAAACTCCCAGCTGTGTATGAGGCAATTATATACTAATACTTCTACTAATATAAGTGAAGACATTCACAATACACATGGATTACAAATTACATTTCCGACATTGATATTGTAGTGGCTGGCTGTATTTTGTGTATCATAGCCATAGTGAGACCTATTGACTTTTTGAAACTGGCAAGTGCACATCAGGATGACTAAGAGCTCTGCATGTACATCAATGATGTAACATCTGAAATGCAGCTGCAGTTTGTTGACGTTCTGGGGGAAGATGCCACACTATATTGTGACGTCTCCCAAGGAAGACCACACCATTTTCTCGTGTCAGTTTTCCGACAGTGTCCACAATCCAAGTCACCCTGGAGCCGTCCCACCTTTTGCCTCATGTCGCAGCACTTCATTTGGCCAGATTTAGAGGGGGATTGCCAAGACTGGATGCAGACATGCCTTCAATGTCAGCTTTGCAAAGTATCCTATCATGTGCACATACCAGTGGGCAACATCTCAGATGCAGCCTCCCATTTCACTCACCCTACACGTTGATGTTGTGGGATAGCTTTTCCTGTAGAGTGGGCAGCAATATCTCCTTACAATGATCGACCAATTTACATGCTGGCTGGAGGCAAAACTTATAGACAACATCACTGTGGTAAACTTAGCCTCTGCCTTCACATCACCTTTGCCAGCTAGGTTTGGCCTTCTGCTCCACATAACTACCAATCGAGGCAGGCAATTTGAGTCTTAATTGTTTGCCCAGCTGGTTAGATTCTGCATGTGTGAACATCATAAAAATACTATCTAGCACCCATTAGTAACAACATGATCTAAGATGGCACCATTCCCTGAAGGCAGTGTGCATGTGTCATGGTGCATCCTGGACTTCCACCCTTTTGATAGTTCTCCTGAGCCTAAGGATGGCTTGGCTGCAGAATTAGCCTATGGTGAACCACTGCATCTTCCCAGGGAATTTGTCGAAGCCAGCTCACTACAATCACCTACTCAAAATCAGTCAGAATTCCTTCAACAATTAAAGGACCATGTCACATGTATATGATTCACTGCAGTTTCCAGACACGGTACACCAACCACTTATATGCACAGCAACTTGGAAAGCTGCGTGCATGTGATGCTTTGAATGGGCAGTGTTAAGACACCACCGCAACTGCCATACACTAGCCTATATAATGTCCTACTAAGAAGAACACAGACTTTAGACATTGTGTCAAACAGCAAGCCTACGACTGTTGCCATTAACCACATCAACCCTCCATATGTATTCAAAGAAGGGCTGCAACCTGCAGCACTGAGACTACAGCAACATTCAGTACTAGTGTCACAATCCCTACTGCAGGATTAGTGAGCAGCTAAGGTCAACTGATGACAAGAGCACGTGACTCATTTTGGTAGCCACGTATACTTCCTGGCCCAGTTCCATAATAATGCTCCGCTTCTATCACTGGGGCTGATGTAATGTCTGGTACATAGGCTTGCGCCAACCAGCAATGTTTTGTGTCCAGCGGTGCGGTGGTGTGGTGTGTGTGGACTGTGATAACAAATGAGTCGCAACTGTCTAACAGCTTCCACCCCAATATGTTTCTACATTCACTTGTCTTGTTTAGGCTTTGGTGTGTAAATATTATATGATTTTATATGTTCGTTGTTTTTATGTTCCTGTCTTGATTCAGTACACAGGGATATAGTGTCAACAGCCCATCTTTTGTCACTCACCTCAGGAGAGTTAGCGCGTTCAGAATTTTCAGCTGTGAGATTAATGTTCTGAATCATACTCATCTTGGAAAGTAACCACTTGTTCAATCCGTTCGGCAGACACTGTACCACAATAAAAAATTTTGTTCCGTTGAAACCTCCAGATTCAGTTTTGTTCACCCCAAGCAATGATTGGTTAGCCCATAGCATTTTAATTGCGACAGTAACATTATATTCAGAAATGTGACTCCTAAGGATATTATAAAATTCATAAGGTCACTAAAAAGTAGTAATTCTGCTGGCTATGATGGTGCTTTTATCAGGCTATAAAAATCTTGTGTTCACTTTATCCGATTACTCTTGAGTTAGTCAGTCAGTTTTATGCTCCATGGATCATTTGCACAATTAATCATGATCTGGAATGAGTCATTTTATTTTTATTTTTTTTTTATTTTATTATCCATCTTTAGGCATTAAAAAATGCAATTGATGTCATCATTTGTATACATATACAGTTTACATAACTAACAGAAATGGTGTAATATATTGTAGATCATTATTATATAATAAGATACAAAAATTTGTCCTTGATGCTGCACAAGGTATTTGCATTATATTTACATGTATAAGTTTAACCTAAGTGAAACTATATTAGTACCAGTACTTAGATCATCTTTAGTGCACATTATAAACTCTTCTATTGTATAAAAAGCTTTTTCTCTAAGCCATTTCTTAGTGATACTTTTAAACTCGTTCAGTGACACATTATGTGCCTCTATTGGCAACATGTTAAATAGTTTTACTCCCATGTACCTGTAACTATCTTGAGTTTTCTTTAGTCTAGCAACTGGGATGTCAATTTGCTGTTTTATACGTGTGTCATGGTGATGGATAGATTGTCATAGTTTATGACTGTGTTGGTTTTCTTTTGTGTGTATCAGATAACTTAGTATAAAGAGGGCTGCAACTGTTAGTATTTTTAGATTTTTGAAATATGGTCTACAAGACTCGTTATTTCTGACTCCATGGATGCATCTGACTGCCTTCTTTTGCCAAATGAAAACTTGTTTTGCTCCGGGTGAGTTTCCCTACAATAAAGTGGCATATGTTAAATGGGTCTGGAAAAAGGCATAGTATGCATTGAGTAATAGCTTACCACTAACACATGACCTTAGTTTACCTAACAAATATGTCACACGTGCTAACTTAGTACAAATATAATCGGTATGACTCTTCCATGTTAATTTTGAGTCAAGATGGATCCCAAGTAGTTTAGCTGAGACACAATCAATCTTTTCACTCTTAATACACAAGCTAAAGAGAATATTTACAGTTTTATCATGATTTATATGCAAGTCATTGAGTTGGAACCACTTGATGGCTGCTCTGAGATGAGCCTCACTTTCCTCATTTAATTTTCCTAAATATTTCCCTGCTGTAACAAAAGTTGTATTATCTGCATAGAGTGTGGATTTACATTACATGGTGCTGGGCAAGTCATTTACATATATTATAAAAAGTAAAGGTTTAAACACAGAGCCTTGTGGTACACCCTGCATGATATCCAAGACATTTGACCTCATATTGTTAAAATGCACAGTTTGTTTTCTGTCGCTCAGATAGGATCTGATCAGAGATAGTTCTGAGCCCCTAATACCATAGCAGTTCAGTTTTTCTAGTAGTATCCTGTGACTGACAGAGTCAAATGCCTCGCTGAGGTCCACAAGAGTGGCATTAACTGATAATCCTGATTCGAATGATGACAATATATATGAAACAACATCTTCAACTGCTTTTGCCATTGACAGGTTGGACCTGAAGCCATACTGAAAGTCACTGAGAATATTATTCACAGACAGATGTTGACTGATTTGGAGCTGTATGCAATGATGGGTACAAGGGAGATTGGACAGTAATTATTAGGACAAGACTTGTCACCTTTCTTGTGCAGTGGAGTAACGACTGCCATTTTTAAGGATGAAGGGAAACAGCCACTGATAAACATCAGGTTCATAAGAGAACAGAGTGGATGTGCTATTACATCTGCTATTTTTTTTATTACAAAATTGGAGAGACCATAAATGTCTTCTGATTTTGAGTAACTTAATTCTGCTATTGCAGTTTTAATATCTGTTACTTTTACTTCTTTCCATTTAAACACAGGAACTATATCCTCAAAATTTTCTATTATTTGAGATATGGTTGTTGTCACATTTATGGATATGTTCATTTGCAGCACTGTTATTCATACTGGCAGCATTAATGAAGAAGGTGTTGAAATCATCCAGTGTGATACAAGCATCACATGAATTATTTTTGTTAACATCTTTATTTCTACCCAGATGAGTCTTGATAACAGTCCAGGCTGCTTTGCATTTATTTTGAGACTTATTAATATAATCATCATTTGCCTTGCACTTGCTTAACCTAATTTCTGCCTTGTATTTGTTCCTCAAACTTATGTAGTTTGCTTTTTCAGCTTCACTATTTTTTGATTTGTCATAGGAAATCATTAACAGAGTTCTGAGCCTTTGTAGGTCAGGTGTGAACGAACCAGTTATGCACCGCTGTGAGACCATGTTTCCTCATAGTTCCCTTATTTTTTCTCATTACTTTAGGGCAGCAAGTTTTAAATTATCTGACAATGCACTAATGAATAATGTAAACACTTTTTCAATATGATTACTTTTCAGCAGAATGTAATTCCAATTTGTCATCTTTATTTGTGTTCTGTAGTTATCAATGTTCTCTTCATTCAAAAGCCTAATGTACTTAATTCATATTAAAACACTCATATGTAAATATGGCTGCATGCTGATTGTTTACAGGGGTGTTTTGTTTTTGTTTTATATGTAAACAGAGATGTGAATTAGTAATTTCTACTCACCACATTTTACACACTCATGAATGGAAATTCTTCTACACAATAGAAGAAGGTGTCAAGGATAAACTTTTCAGTTTGTTTTCAAATTTAACTTTGGTGCCTGTTGGGCATTTAATATCATTGGGAAAGTGATAAAAATTTTGATTGCAGCATTGTGCATCCCTTTTTATGCTAAAGACAATCTTAATGTGGAATAATGAATGTCATTTTTTTCCTTCTGGTATTGTAATTATGTACATAATTATCCTTTTTGAACTGCAGTGAGTTATTTACAACAAACTTCATGAGGGAACAAATACACTGTGAAGCAGTAGTCAAAATGCTTTACACCTTAAATGGATGTTTGCAAGGTGACTGTTGGTGAGCACTAGATATTATTCTTGTATTAGATTTTTGAGCAATGAAAACTTCCTTTCTTGAAGATGACTTACTCCAGAATTCTATCCCATACAGTGCTAATCATCATCATCATCATCATCATCATCATCATCATCATCATCATCTTTGACAGTTTCAAGCCCTAGACTGGGTCTGTTTGGAAGATAAGCCTTGTCGTCTAGTCCCATCTTCCCACCATCTTTCGTTGTTCACACTGATCTAGTCCTCACCTCTTTTTTCAACATACTCCTCCACACCTTTCAGCCATCTATCCCTTGGTTTTCATCTTGATTGTTTCCTTTGCATCACCATTTCATGTTTTTTCTTAGGAATCCTCTTGTTTTCCATTCTCTTTAAGTGCCTGTACCATCTTGATGTTTCTATCCTGCTCTGCAAGTGTTCCTCACTCACTATCTAACTTACCATTTCATTCTTTATCCTGTCCCTCCTTGTTACTCCTATCCTACTTCTGAGGAACTTCATTTCACATGCCTGTAATCTGCTTACGCCTCTTTCCTTCATTGCTCATGTTTCAGATGCATAGGTCAGTATTGTGATGTAGTAACTTTTATATATTACTTCTCTGCTTTCTTTTGTCGGATGTCTTTGTTCCAAACAAGGCTCCTAACATTTCAAAGAATACTTCTGTCTGTCTGCCACATTCACTGATCTCTTTCTCAGTTCTTCCATTTCCTTCTACCACACTTCCCAAGTAACTGACACTTTCCACCTTCTTCAATTGTTCACCTCCAGACCTTATTCTTGGTTTATCTTTCTTT
The DNA here is from genome assembly GCF_023864345.2 of Schistocerca serialis cubense. NCBI lineage: Eukaryota > Metazoa > Arthropoda > Insecta > Orthoptera > Acrididae > Schistocerca > Schistocerca serialis. The sequence goes on along the minus strand of NC_064639.1, from coordinate 218,725,614 downwards.
TTCACATTTGTTTACATTAAATTTAATTCCATATTGCCTGGCAGTTTCTTCACAAACATTGAGCTCTTCCTGAATCTCCCCCTTCCTGTTTCCCCACATCATCAGGTGATCCGTGAACACCATTGCTTTCATCTTGTCTTCTCCAGTTTTTTCTCCCACCTTAGTCATTATCTCATCCAAGACCAATGCATTGCCCTGTTTCACACCACTTTTTTGGCTGGAACCAATCTGTCCTTTCATTTCCCACTTTCATATAACTCAAACTTCCAGAGTACATATCCTCTACTCTGCCTGTTGGCCCTTTTTTCCACTCCCTTCTTTTCTAGTACTTCCCAAACCTTTCTTCTACAGACTCTCTGAAATGCCTTTTCTATATCCAGATTGGCCTTTATGAGGTCTTCCCAAAATTCATAGTAGTGTTCCTGGAGCTGCCTCACTGCCCTTTGAAGCCATGCTGTTCCTCTCTTGATTTGTTCTTGACCCTTGTTCAGATTCCACTCTCCAGAATCTTATCATATACCTCGCCATAGTATGGTATCAGTGCGACTCCCTTGTACGTTCTACAATCCTCCTTACTCCTTTTCTTGAATATAGGGACTACTGGTGCCCTCTTCAAATCTTCTAGAGTCTTCTTCTCATTCTCTACCATCCTCTTGACACGATATAGCCACTGTTTCCCAACCTCCTCTGCTGCCTTCACCATTTCAATACTTACTTTGTCCACATCTAGCCCACAGTGTATGGGCTGTTGTCCCATCTTGCTCAAACAATAACACATTTAGATGGCAATGTCCCTGCAGCAGTGAAATGAAGAAATTGTTAATTACGGCCATATAGTACTTAGAATTGACAAACAAAATAAAAAGGTGGACTGCCCAACAGCATTCTAGATGATGACCTTCAGGCTACCCTGAGTCTTTTCATGAATGAGCTTTAGGTTTGTGTCAGAAGTTTTGTTTATTCAGAAACCCATTCAAATGAAACTTTGCCTCATCAGACATCAGACATCACAATATTTATCAGAAATGCACCATCAAGTAATGTTGTACCCATTTATATCTCAGGCATAACAGTTGAACCACTTGCAGCTTGAAAGGATGAAACTTTAAATCCTGTTTCCCAATTGTCTGCAAAGACTATGTGATAGATTTGTAATGTTCTGGAGCTGCAACAGTCAGGTAGCTGTGGGCTTGGATACTTTCCTGTCTGAACTGTCATTTAAGGTCCCTTATGCAAATTTCTGCACACAGGTCATGCAATTTCCATAAATTATGGGCTTGTGGTTTGGGGTGCACAGCTATCGCCTGATAGCTGTGGCGTGTTTCATCGGGTTCAGACTTGGTGACCAAGATATCAATGTGAGTTTACTAATATGCTCCTCAAATCACTGCAGCACAATTCTGCTGAAGGTACCATCGCTGCCAGGGAAGATATCAAGTGTGAATGATTCAGGTCATCCACAATGATGTTCACTTAGTTCAGAGCTGTTTTAGTGTTTTCAATTCCTATAACCGGTCTCGTGCAAGGATATAGCGTAATGCAAGGCTACAGCACAGCACTGCCTCCAGCAGCCTATATCTGTGGCGCACCACATGTTTTGAGCAGCACTTCTCCTGGATGATGGCATATCCAAATTTGACCATCCACTTTGTGTACCACAGAATATGATTCATTGACCACACAAAAAGTTTCCATTGACCCATGGTTCAGCCTCCCACTGAAGTCATAACTGACATTGTCATTGGGTCAGTGTGGAAACACGTATGGTTGTATACTATGGAGCGCCGTGCTCAACAATGTGTGCTGAACAATGTGCTCCAGAACATTTTTTCCAGCAATGTATCCTGTCATCAGACCTGCCACAGACCACTACATATCCTGCTCTACACAGTGGCAAGCATCAACCCTCTACATTCTGTGACGAGGCATGGGAATCCAATACCATGTCGCCTACTCTTTGTTTCACCATGCTTCAAACACTTTCCATAGTTGCTCATGACAGAGGCACATGAACAGTCAACCAACTGACAGCTGTCCAGCTTGGCTGTTTCTGAATTGCTTGTTCCCAAGCTATAAAAAATGTTACCTTTGTCACAGCTGCTTATGGGACTTCACCCGTTGCAGCCTGTATCATTGCTAAAATGATTCACCATTTGTTTTTGTTCCACTCATATAATTTCCTTACTGCACAACATGCCCCCATCATCACCAGGAGGCATACAGTCACATGGTGAGTGGCATTCAGAATGTTTTGTCTTATCAGTGTTTTTTCCCAATAGATTTACTGCTCAATACTTACTGTTGCTGATGGTAAAAATAATTTTCAACTGTACTGTTATTTGCACAATCACAACAGAGGATGAAAAGCAATTTTCTTGTAGAGTCTTTTACTTCCTTGTTTAGAATTCAAAGTGGAGTTATTATGTACTCTTGTGCACATGTGTTCAACAAGCCCCCATCTAACATTAAGTCACAAATTGGGAATCATGACTTATTTCAAAAAATTAACAACATACATCCTTAACAATTCCTACAAATTATCTATTTATCTACATTCAGGGATTGAAAATTCCTGTTAGTTACATAGCAAGTAAAAGTGATATTATCAAGTTGCAACAAGTGTTATTATATTATAAACAAGCCTTTGTTGTAACACATGTACGTAACTGTTTTATTTTAAAAACATCAATGAAATAAAGTAAATTTCAAGGCACCAATAGAAAATAAAAAGCAAATACTTAATACAAATGAGGTAGCAACAGCTTTTTTTCAGTATAGTGGCTTTGTCCCTTATTTATTACTTTATGTTTAGCTGGCATAATCACAAATACTGATCATTTATTGTTAATGTAGTATATAGCTTACATTTCTATGATTTGGCATGTCATTTGTTAGTTGCATCAAGACTTGCACGAAGTGACCAGTCTACCCGACGGGAGACCCTAGCCAAATGACATTTCATTTTCAACAGAGCTGTAGTAGGTTCTGTTAAAGTGACACATTTATTTTGGCTCCAGAGCCTTTAGAAACAGAGGATGAAAGTACGGGTGCAGTGTCAGGTACTCTCAATGAAAGAGAGGACCTCTATTTGTGCTGCAGAAGGAGGTGAGCACACCATTAGTTTGCGAATTATATTTTGAGTATTGAAAGCTGATACAGTTTCTCATAAGAAGTGACCTATTTTAAAATTCACCATGTTTTTAGTTTCAGCTCTATATTTTGTGTGTATTTATTTATCAGCCTCAGTTCTGCACTTTATTAACAGTGTATTAACAGCCCTCCCATTGGCCCCTCGGACAGTCTATTGCTGCTGGCCACACCTGGAAATGTCCTCCCACTTAAACACAGGTGAGGGTTCACCCTCTGTGCGGGCAGTAGCTGGAGTGGCCACAGTAGTGGACCAATCGGGGTTACATGACTCATGCTGGACGTCCCTCAGATCACCCCACAGTGACGCCCTTTGACAACAGCCACAAGCTATGTGACCAAAGCCAACACTGCTTGGAGTTGTGAGTAAAGGGTCACCCACTTGGCTCACATCTGAACATAGCAATCACAGTTCCTACCCATATTAAAGACAACGTGATAAATACACAGACACACATGAAATATAGGAGTTGAAGCTAAAGAACACAGACGAAATGTAAAGTGTATCACTTTTTATGACAAACTGCGTCAACTGACTGTTCTCTAAAGTGCTGCTGCTATGAGAGCTTTCATCGACTGGAAGATCTAACTACTACATATGACTCTTGAAACAAAAAAGTGTGATACAAACAGCGGATCTATGCACTACACTTTCAGAAAGACCACAGTTCATAATAACTGGTGGAAAGTTATTGAGTATAACAGAAGTAATATCTGGCATTTCCCAAGGAAGTTTTCTAGGTCCTCTGTTATTCCTGAACCTACAAAAAGATTTAGGAGACAATCTCAGCAGTCCACTTACATTCTGTTGCTTACCATCATGTAATGTCATCAAATGATCAAAATGAATTGCAAAATGATGCAGAGAAGATATCTGTGTGGTGCAAAAACTGGCAATTGACTTAAATCACAAAAAATGTGATAGCATCCACATGAGCACGAAAAAGAATCAACTAAATTTCTGTTACACAATAAATCACACAAATCTAAAGGCTGTAAACTAAAGTAAATACTCCGTCAATTCTACCTGGTAAGGATCCCACACCGCGCAGCAATATTCTAACAGAGGACAAACGAGTGTAGTGTAAGGTGTCTCTTTAGTGGACTTGTTGCATCTTCTAAGTGTCCTGCCAATGAAACACAACCTTTGGCTCGCCTTCCCCACAATATTATCTATGTGGTCTTTCCAACTGAAGTTGTTCATAATTTTTACACCCAGGTACTTAGTTGAATTGACATCCTTGAGAATTGTATTATTTATCGAGTAATCGAATTCCGACAGATTTCTTTTGGAACTCATGTGGATCACCTCACACTTTTTGTTATTTAGCGTCAACTGCCACCTGCCACTTCATACAGCAATCTTTTCTAAATTGCTTTGCAACTGATACTGGTCTTCGGATGACCTTACTAGATGGTAAATTACAGCATCATCTGAGGACAACCTAAGAGAACTGCTCAGATTGTCACCCAGGTCATTTATAAAGATCAGGAACAGCAGAGGTCCCAGGATGCTTCCCTGGGGAACACCTGATATCACTTCAGTTTTACTCGATGATTTGCCGTCTATTACTACGAACTGCGACCTTCCTCACAGGAAATCACGAACGCAGTCACACAACTGAGACAATACCCCATAGGCCCGCAGCTTGATTAGAAGTCGCTTGTGAGGAATGGTGTCAAAAGCTTTCCGGAAATCTAGAAATACGGAATCAACTTGAGATCCCCTGTCGATAGCGGCCATTACTTTGTGTGAATAAAGAGCTAGCTGCATTGCACAAGAACAATGCTTTCTGAAACCATGCTGATTACGTATCAATAGATCGTTCCCTTCGAGGTGATTCATAATGTTTGAATACAGTATATGCTCCAAAACCCTACTGCAAACCGACATCAATGATAGAGGTCTGTAGTTCGATGGATTACTCCTACTACCCTTCTTAAACACTGGTGCGACCTGCGCAATTTTCCAATCTGTAGGTACAGATCTATCGGTGAGTGAGCGGTTGTATATGATTGCTAAGTAGGGAGCTAATGTATCAGCGTAACCTGAAAGGAACCTAATTGGTATACAATCTGGACCTGAAGACTTGCTGGATCAAGCGATTTGAGTTGCTTCGCAACCCCTAAGGTATCTACTTCTAAGAAACTCATGCTAGCAACTTTTCGTGTTTCAAATTCTGGAATATTCCATTCGTCTTCCCTGGTGAAGGAATTTCGGAAAACTGCGTTCAATAACTCCGCTTTAGCGGCACAGTCATCGGTAACAGTACCATCGGCACTGTGCAGCGAAGGTATTGACTGCGTCTTGTCGCTTGTGTACTTTACATATGACCAGAATTTCTTCGGATTTTCTACCAAATTTTGAGACAATGTTTCGTTGTGGAACCTATTAAAGGCATCTCGCATTGAAGTCCGTGCCAAATTTCGCACGTCTGTAAATTTTAGCCAATCTTCGGGATTTCGCGTTCTTCTGAACTTCGCATGCTTTTTTCCGTTGCCTCTGCAACAGTGTTCGGACCTGTTTTGTGTACCATGGGGAATCAGTTCCATCTCTTACCAATTTATGAGGTATGAATCTCTCAATTTCTGTTGCTACAATATCTTTGAATTTGAGCCACATCTAGTCTACATTTGCATAGTCAGTTCGGAAGGAAAGGAGATTGTCTCTTAGGAAGGCTTCTAGTGACACTTTATCCGCTTTTTTAAATAAAATTATTTTGCGTTTGTTTCTGGTGGATTTGGAAGAAACGGTATTGAGCCTAGCTACAACGACCTTGTGATCACTAATCCCTGTAGCAGTCATGATGCTCTCTATTAGCTCTGGATTGTTTGTGGCACCCACTTAAATAGGGAGAAATTATCACCATAATAAAATAAGAGAAATCAGAGCTCACACAGAAATATTTAAGTGTTCATTTTTCATGCTCTCTGTTCAAAAGTGGAACAGTAAAGTAGTAGCTTGAAGGTGATTCGAGGAACCCCTCTGCCAGGCACTTAATTGTGAAGTACAGAGTGATCATGTAGGTGCAGATTATGGAAGTGCTTGCATGTAGTATTGAGACAGTTCAAAATTTTTTTTACTTGCTGTTCAAAAAAGTTTAGATTTTGCAAAATGAATGGCTTGAGAACATTATATGTGATTTGGGACCTACAAATCCTAAACAACAGCTGTGTATGCCTGCAAAAATATTTAACAAACAATTCAACAGCTATTGGATCAAAATTCAACCAACTATCAAGATGGTGTGACACTAGGGGACGTCAAATATTGTTAAAAGATCTAAGAAAGCACAAAAAAGTTTGACAGTAAGGATGCCATAGACCAAGAGGTATTTATACATGGAAAACCTCAGCTGGAGAAGTATGAGAAAGAAAATCAAATCAGCATGGCCTTCAAAGGATGGGTTTAGCAAAGATTGAGTCCGGAACATGTAAGTATATGCAGGTGAAATGACTGGAACTTAGGGATGGAAAGGTGGTGGTGGTGGTGATGGTGGTGGTGGTGTAGGGACGGATTAGTGGAGCAGATATGATCTATAGTGAGAGTGAAGTTCCCATGGGGGCAGGGATGTGGTGTACAGTACGAACAGTAGTGAGAATTGAGGCAGGAGGAGTACAGAAAAAAGAAAAAGATGAATAGGTGTCAGCTATAATAAATGAAGCAAGTGAAGGTTATGAAAGTGATCCAGAAGATGATGATACAGTTGTGACACAGCAACTGAAAATGAGTCAAGTTCAAGTACATGGAGTTAATCCCCTGATGAAAAGCACGTAGCTGCTTCCAGCACGATTGTTACAGCAAAAAGCTATAGGGAATATATTACCATGCCTCAGTACAAAATATAGTGAATTTTTGTGAAGGTTTGACTCATGAAAGCTTGACTTCTAGTGTGTCAGAATCTTTGAAAAAGTTTATAACTCCCGAAATAATGAAGATTATCGTGGACTATACAAACCAAGAAGCTCATAATAAAAACTTAAAACGTACAACCAAAGAAGAAGTGTATGCCTTCATTGGTATTTTGCTAATGATCGACAGAAAAAATGACACTAGACTGCCTCTTGAGGACTTATGGGGTAAAGTACTGGGAAATAATATCTACATAGCTACAATGAGTCATTCGATGTTGAGAACTTCTGTTGTTGATTAGATTTGATGATAAAGAAACAAGAACTGAAAGATGAAAGCAGGAAAGTTTTGCCCCCTACGAGAAGTTTTCGACAAAATTAGTGAAATGTTTGTGAAATACTACATACCAAGTGCAAATCTAACAATCAATGAAATGCTCTCCCTATTTTGAGGAAGATGTCCCTTTAAGGTCTTTATGAAGGACAAGCCTGGGAAGTATGGCATACTAATTAGAATGTTATCAGATGCACACACCCTGTATGTTCTAAAAATGGGGGTCTGTGCAGTGAAGGACGAACGATCTGCCGAGAAATGGAGTGCAAAAGCAGTTGTTAGATGCTTAGTGAATCCGCTGGCAAGAAGTGGAAGAAATATAACAACAGATTGTTATTATACATCCATAGACCTAGCCGAGGAGCTTTACACTGATGACAAGTTAACTTTGGTGGGAACACTGAAGAGTAACAAAAACACATACCAGAACAGCTAAAGATGATGCAGGGTCGAGAGCAGCTATTTTGTTTCATTCATCTCCAAACTGAAGCCTACTAAACATCTCCTACTTCTTTCCACACAACACAATGATAACAAGGTGGATGAATCAACAGAGGAAAAAAAAAGACAAACATCAATCTCTACTACAATGAAACGAAAGGGGGCATAGACAGCATCGATCAAATGATGTGACATTATTCAGTAAAACGAGGGACAAGAAGGTGGCCATTATCTCTCATTTTTACTTTGATAGATATTACCTGTCTCAACGCTGGAACAATTTTCATGATAAACAACTCAAACTGGAATAAGAAGAAGCATAACGTAAGCAGGCTGTATCTGCTAGAATTAGGTCAACAGCTCGTTAGGCCAGCTGTGGAAGAGAGAGCAAAGAATATCCTTGGTTTACAAAAGCCAATATCTCTGCAACGGAAAGTGTTCTAGGGAAAATGCTGCCCAGCACTGCTACAACTGTTCAATCTGTTGAATTTTATTCAAGAGGAAGATGTCACATCTGTCTGAAGAGTAAAAACTCTAAAAAGGAAAAAGACAAGGTGACAAAAGTGTTTATAGTTTGTTGCAGGTGTTCCAAGTATGTGTGTTCCACTCATTCTGCAAAAAGAATCATATGCAAAGGTTGTGAAATTGAAAGTGAGTAGGAAGGAAAAACTCAATTGTAATTTCTGGCTTTGATTTTATGTTTTCTTATTTGTGGTTTGCTATTGTACATTCTTTTATGTTTTCTTAATATAAGTCTGATGTAAATGAAAGTGTTAGTTTCATGATAAAAATATTATGATATTTCACATATTCATTACTTTATTTATTGTATTTGTAAATGCTATAATGTTCCTGATAACTATGGAAAGTATGTTGCAACCTGGTAAAGAAATTCCTAGTTCATTAAATAATCAAAACAAAACAAACAAACAAAAAATGTTAATAAGTGAAAAGAATGTGAGGGCAATTTTTGCCACCTGCCTGCTCCCCCTTCCTCCCTCCCCTCTTCCCACCCTTAGGCATCCATGTGAAAGATCCGAGCTTAGTGGTGCTAGGGTTAATAGTCTGAATACCCAAAGGAAATTGACCAGGAGAATGCATTTGAAATCCCAGATTGCCATGGCTATAAAGTTACCAGCAGACAAACATTTATTAGCTTCCACCAATATTCACTCATCCACCACTCCATATTAGCGTTCTTCAATCCGAGGGTATAATGGTAGACAAAAGTCTCATCATACATATTGATTTTTGCCAAAAAAGCATCACCTCCTCCCAGTTGCTCATGAGAATTGGCCAAGAAATTGTAATTTGTGCAGATTTCTGCTCTTCATTCAGCGAATTAGGAGAAACCAATGAGCTGACACATTCTGGAATCTCAACTCATTCTGAATGATTGAACAATTTTCATACCTCATTTGAAATTTCCTAAGGATTTCAAACAAATTTAAGAGACTATCACTTTAGAAAAGTTCAGAAATAGCCTTATGTTCTGCAGTGTGGTACCGGTGCGAGAATGGCACAAGTATGTCATTTTTCAACACAATTTAATCCTTTCTTACTTTCCCATACTGTGGGAGTAAAAGGCCAAACATTTCAGCAGAATTAACATCCTCACACATGAAAAACTTGATTATGAAGTTATATGCAGTAGTAAGTGCAACCCCCTTTTGCTCATTGCAACAGCTACTGAACACAGGGAAAATGAAGAAGCATCCCAATGCCAGTGTTCCCAACTAGCCAGGTCTCCTCCTGTTGCGCATTCAGTAGGTGTGCAACTCAAAAAGCTTGTTTATATTTCATCCATCCCCACATGTTAGTTATCTTATCCAAATCCTAGGTTTGGGAGTGGGGAAGCCCCTGTATTAACACACTGACTGTCATGAGGCCAGTAACAACCACAGCGAAGTCTTACCATTGACGTGTGCACACCAAGAGGCCTGAAGTTATGCGTGCAGCAATCAACATGTTAAGCAAAGTTAAGCTAAATGTCTGAATTACCTGTAGCTTACATAATTATACAATATTTAAGAATTGTGAAACTCTAAATCAAGGGTGCTATAAAAATAAAACCCGACCTGGCGAGTATTCCTGAAATGATTAGAGGTGCCATACATTGCTGTGTCGGAAAAAATCTCGCTTCACTTACTATCTTTCAAATTATTTATTCAAATTTTGAAAATAGGAGTTACGAATAAGAATGGAGAGAGAGAGAGAGAGAGAGAGAGTAGACCCTGTTGGTAGAGAGAAGACAGGAGGGATGTCGGTTATTTAACCGCAGTACATATATTGCTCTTTGCACATACAATAATTTTTTTTACACATTATCAAAATAATTTATGAAGTAACAAACTAGATGACACAAACACTCTTGACTGTGTGCCCTTGCAAGTACTAAGTGCGCGCGCGCACGCACGCACACACACACACACACACACACACACACACACACACACACACACACACACACACACACACACTCTTTCTTCAATTTGGTAAATGTTTTGATAATCGGGTAACCATATGAGAGCTTCTGCTGTGAATCTTTATTCAGTGCCAGGTAGCAGCTGTAGGAAATGAAAAACAAAAATGACATTAGTTTTCTTACAGCACATGACCAACAAGAAAGAACACAAAATAAATAATGATAGTCACAGACGAATGTTAAATGGTGAAAATGCTAAATGACAGTATGTACGTTTCACTAAGACTGTTTTGTGGAAAAAGAGACAGCAAACAGCATTTTGGAGAAGTTTCTACACAAAGACTGACACATATTACCACAGAAAAGAAACAACTGAAAATTAATATTACCCTTTACTACTCAATTTCTGTTTATCTTTTCTGAGCTACCACACTCTCAAAGCAGTTCACTCAAATTTATTCACTTTCTCATCCTTTTTATATCTTATTTGCTCTCCCAACAGATTGTTGAAATAAGAGATTGTACCAACTGTGTCAAATTTCAGTCTGTTACATTTTCATGCATAACTCTGGTATATACCGATATTATGAAAAGGGAAGTTGCCATTCACCATATAGCGGGAATGCTGAGTCGCAGATAGGAACAACAAAAAGACTGCCACAGATAAAGCTTTTGGATATTAAGGCCTTTGTCAGCAATAGATGTAGACACACACACACACACACACACACACACACACACACAAAACTGACACGCACGACAGCAGTTTCAGCCAACTGAAACCACACTGCAAGCAACAGGATCAGTGCATGATGGGAGTGGCGACTGGGTGGGGGTAAGGAGAGGCTGGGGCAGGGAGGGGGAGGGATAGTAGGGTAGGAGAGCTATAAGTTCTTGAAAGGAATTGAAGTTTATATGCCTGTTATGTGATGAACTTCTCAATAAGGTATGTTCAATATCAGACTAGTGCTTTGTGGTTCCACTACCATTTCTGTCAGTGTATTTATTACATTATGCCCATACAAGAACATCATATGTGCTGATAGTGAGGGGAAGGGGTCAGAGAAGTGGAATGGGAAGTTCACACAATTCCATAAAATTCTGCTGCTTCTGTTGTATTGCATAGAATTTTAAGTACTGGTGCTCCTATTCAACTGTGCTAACGTTTGGGGATAAGCAGTCACAATTCAGGAAATACATAAATGAAAATTCAAAAACATGTCACTTTTGTATGATTGTGCCTTTAATTTGTGCATGGAATAAAGAAGGTATTGTAATCATGATTATTCTTAAGAACAGTCAGAGGTCCGACACTCTGTGCTCAAACTGAAGATAAATGGGAGGGGCAGTTCCCTCACAACAGGTTTCCGAGAAAATATGGACATCAAGATTTCACAGAAAAATTGCACATATAGTTTACAATACGATTCTGACACATTGTCTGTTGATATACAGAACAATAGTACACAGTTTTTTCAAACACAGTAGTGGTTGGGTTACAAAGACATCCGCAAAAGAGCGTTTTGATCGAAAGTTCTTGATAACTTGCCGCGTCAAATTCAAATAAAATCTAAAGTTTTCAGTGATTGCCTCTTCCATCATCATCAGGCCTGACTTATGAAACTGGTGAGGCTCCCACTTTTATGCTCAGAGAATGGCATCTAATTGGCTAGATTATGTCACAGAGATGGCACACTCCACACCACCACCACTACTACTTACATTAGGTGGCAAACTATGAGAAGTCTTCCAGTGTGCTCTTTCTGTATCACATGCACGTTTCCAAACACACTGCGAAATGCATACCCAGTGCCTCTATAAAAGTTGTTGTCTCCTCACCCAGTTTCCACTGCTTCCTGAATCACATAGTCCCAATAATTTGATGTGTTAACCACCATTATTGTATGTTCAAATATATTATTGTGTTTTATGTAACAGGCTGTGATTGGCCACCATACATTTTTTTCCAAAATCCTATATTTAAGGTGACCCTGATGTTCAACACAGTGACTGGTAATAGTCCATATAGACAGCACTATGTTAACTGCTGCCACCTTCACACGGATATTGTACGTTCCTGGTATGCTCAGGGAGAGATTACCTTCAACAGGTTGTGACCCATCTTTAATTTTCCTGCATGGCTGGAAGACCGGTCTGATTTCTTGCCTGTAAAGGACTCTACCTATCTTGCTGGTTGTTTCACTGCACAATGACAGCCATGCTATGTTTGGTCCTCCTAGCTTGGTTGAACAGCATCACATCTTTGTTTCCTCAACAGCATTGATTGCATATTGCTGACAGAATACCTGTGTACTTCTGAATACCATCACCAGATGATTATTTATCCAAAATAGTGCATTAGAGTGTTTAGCATCACTCTCTTTTGAGCCAGATGACAAAAACTACAACTGTTGAGATATTAGGTCCACATGCATTGGTTTTTAATACACAGAATGGCTGTGTCATTCATCTGCTTCCCATTCAACACACACATCTAGGGAGGCCAACTTCCCATCCTCCTCCATTTCTGATGTAAACCTTACATTTGGATGTATATCATTCGTATGGCTGATAAACTGCTGCAGCATTTCATTGCCTTGCAGCCAGACTAAAATTGTATCATCAGCATATGTGAAGAAACTCATTCTTCAAATTATCCATGAAAAAAATCAGCTATGGTCAATGACAGTGGCACACCCATGGCTGTTTCATCAGTCATTTCATAATAATTTCCACCATTCAAAAATATGTTGAAGTTAAGGTGTGCCTAACAATTTTGCAATTTTCAGAGGAGAAATGAGAGGCCAATTGTTTACTTTTTACCAGTAACTTCATAAAAAAGGAGACCATGACTCACCATGACTTCGCTTGGGCATATACTCATCTGCTTTTTAATGTCTGCAAACATTTATAAGTTCTTAGTATTGTCTCTGCAATGGCCTGTTAGTTAAATATTTTGCCAGCTTGTATATAGGAGAGCCAATAATACTCCCAGAGGTATATCATCTTTGTGTATTTTACACAGGCCATACAATCTAGCGTTGCTGCTCTTGGTCCTAAATTCTTCACAAGTTTGTCAGTGAGGCCAAGGTTTTTTATCAGCTGCCCTGTCTTCCTGTTAAGTGTCGATGCAGCATCCCATTCAGGAATCCAGTATGTGCTACCTTCCAATAATACACACATCCTTGTAACCTGTAGCATTGAGATTAAACATAGCATTCTTGTCAGCTGGTAAACTTTATCCTCCTTCAACAATTTAGGTGCTTATCTGTTTAGTCATCGAAAGTTTGGGACTTTATCCAAATTTCGGGGGGAAAATTAGCTCTTAATCCAAAGACTCCATGGCGAAATGCTTTGTAGCCATGTTAGTTTCTTCGATAGAGATAACATAACATGCAGCATCCATCAGCCTTAGAAGTTGTGCATAAGCAAACACAGCTCCTGAGTAATCTGACTCTTCATACCAAATTTTGCAGTGGTCAGGCATCATATAAGAGCTGCTGCAGTGAACAGAATTTTATTGAAGTCAAACTATGCTGTCAGCAAAAAGAGGTCATGTCTTATGAGGTATGAACTTGATGCCAATGCCTGTTCCTTATTTAGTTGCCATCTATTTTTGTCAGCAGCTCCCACCATGGAATTGGGAATGGGTATATATGACTTTGGCTGCACATAAACACTATAATTTAACCAATACAAGGGGGAAACAGGCTGATAAATTTTAGCATTTCAACCCTCAACTAGTATCAGATGTCTGTGAAATATCTATCGAATTTCCTGATGGTCATCCCCTCCCCTTCTTGTGTCATTTCACCTTTTCTCTCCGTAGACCTTGCAGTTGGAGTGTTGGTTTCTACAGTGAAAATAATGTGCTGTTTGTCGTATTTTATCTTCAGTAAATGCCCAGTAAATCACCAAGACATCTCACAGATGTACAACACCAGTTGCACGATTATCATCAGTCGGATGTATTTACCATTATTTCATGTTTATTGTGATAATTATGATGTGAGACATTATAGTTATTACTGACAGTGTCTCTTGATTAATTCACACAAAATGTACGCACTACTAAGTCCTTCTACCCTTCAAAACAACTTGAACAGACTGGTTATTCTCACTGAGTTCCAAGAGTAAATGAACCAAACTTCGGACTGCATTTGAAACTGCTTCACCAGGAGAAAAGGATAACCACCAACTAATATAAAAACCAGACAGCGTAACATTGTATTGCAGATTCCTGGTTTGCAACCTAGGGCTAATGCCTCAGGTAGAAATCCAGATGTTTAACAAGTATGAGGTCTACTTTTCACTTAAGACATTTTAGACGAGATCCTGCACTGGTTGAACAATGAAACTGGTAGAACTGGAATAAAGTGCTCTTGAAAGAACCTATCTTTCATACGTGACATTAATGTTCTTGAACTGAAAGCTTTCATATGATTACTTGTATTCATAGCACTCTTCAAATCCAGTAATGAATCTGCAGGTAAGCTTTCCTCAGCAAATGGAACCAGCCATGATTTTTTCATGGTCCTATGACCAAGGAAAGGTTCTTTGTTTATTGACAGCTCTTCAGTTCAGCAATCCAGGTAACAGGGGAAAAAAGGATGATGCAACTGTAACAGTGTAAACATTTTTAATATATTTACTGAGAACTGTCTTCAGTGTTATTCTCCAGGTTTTACTGTGTGTATTGATGAAATGGTTTTGAATTTTGACAGTCAATGTAGGTTTTAAAAGTAAATGCAAAGAAAACCAGTAAAATATGGGTTAAAGATTATTTATATGACATACAGCAGGACCCAGTACTTATACTACACCCACATTTATTCAATGACATGCAGTGCTGAACAAAATCTCTCTGCAAGGTAACAGAAACTGAGCATTCCCACACAATTGGTACTGAAGCTCACCAGACCAATCCAAAAGATACCCTAAAATATCACTTTGAACATTTGTTCAGCTCTACTGAACTTGTCAACGAACTTCTGAAAATAGAACCAGTGTGTGGGAGCTGTGATGAAAAATAAGAAAGATACCACCACAGTTTCAACCAAGTAAGAAACATGCAGAGTAGTGTACTATTTATGGCTTCACAGAGAACATTATTTTCTTATGTACTTAAAATGTAAAAAGCAATGATTTTTCCACCCACGCACCACTCCATGACTGATGATTTGGACATATGTAAGTCAGACTTTTTTTTTTAATAATTTAACTAAAGATGGTGCTATGAGGCTAGATCAGAAGAACATGAACTACCCAGCCAGCAGAAGAGCTCATTTGCCAGAAATGGCACTATTTTTACAATTATTGATGTGGTTCCAGTGTTCTCATTCTTCACCAATTCTATTCTGATGTTTAGAAAATGGCCAAACTTGATTTTATGATAACACTTGGAAAGTTGTGGGTGTACACACATATACGTCAAAGCTCTAATGAGCTGAAAAGTCTTTCACGTGAGCTAACATTCTACTTGAGGAGAATTGTAAAGATGGATGAGGAAAGAAAGAGACCTGAACATACTGTGTTTTTTTTTTTTTTTTTTTAGAATTGTAAAATGTGCTAGTATTGCAGGCCCGAACTGAAGAGAACAAAGTATCCATGCCAGAACTGTGTGAAACTGATCTGTTTGGATGCACCAAAACAATATGTGGAAAGTGTTTTGCTGATAACTGACAACAAAACACGTGTATTTTCATAAATTTTTGATGTGTATGTCATAGATTTTTATATTTGAAAAATGTTAGCTACTGCTGTTACACATAACATTGAAACTATAAGGAAAAAACTGTAGCATATTATGCAACGAAGAAAACTATATGGTCTCTAACAAGATACCAGTTACATTACAAGATTGTGTGATACTAGTTAAGGGTTAACTGTAAAGAAGGTACTACTGAGACTATCGCTGTTCACTGTACTATCATCAACGTCTCCAGCAGGAACTTGACAAAGCCACTATTTCAGTTCTCAGCAAAGACCTGAATTTTGCTCCACCTCCATTAACACTACAAGTTGCTGAAATCACCAGTGGAGTGGAATAAGCAGTGTGTCTTCTCTCTTAGGAAGTGGCAGCTGAGATGAGGCTTGCCACCCCTGCCCCCAGAAAAAGTCCAGTATTAGCAAGGTGGGGAAACAAGAACTGGCATCACTGGAGAAGGATAAAAATTAGTTGTTTTACTGGCTGACAAGGGGAATGCAATGCTACAGTCAACCTCAATGCTACAGATTATCATAATGCTACAGATAATCGTAAGAAAGCATGTTTATTGATGGAAGACAGCGCATACTTGACTCTTAAATGAGATCCCACATTGACTCTTAACAGGACAACAGGGGAGCTACAAAATAACTCTGGCCTCTCTGATGAACTTGTGAATAATTTAAGGCCAAGTGCACCTAGGCCACCCATGTGGTATGGTTTCCTAAGACACACAAATATGGTATACCACTGAGAGCAAATGTTAGTGCTGTCGGCTCTCTTGGATAAAAGGTGGAAAGTATTTAAGTAATTGGCACCTGTAATTGGGCACATAGACACCATATTAACACACTCAGGAAGGATTTGAGTTTACTCGTGTTTCGTGCCCCGTTGGTTGCAGACGGATCATGAGATACCTTTGTTTACTACACACTGCCTGTAGACTTCATCTAGTTAGGTGTTTACACCTATAGGCAACATAGCAAATGTGATTCCTTTCATGTAGATTTTTCTTATTTGGCACTGTGAGTGTATTTTGATATTTCAAATAGTTACTATTTCCATCAAAGTTCCTCCTGCCTTTAGCAATTGTCCTATTCAGAAAATGGAAAGGAATGAATGAATCTGAAACAATTTTGGAGGCTTTTACCAACAGGCGTTCACATGTTCCTGGTGGGAATGAATATCCAGTTGACTGTGTGAAGGAAGGAATTTGTGGTTTTGAGTACAGTTCCAGTGGCATTTTTAAACCTGTAAAAAAACATAGAGTGGCTATAAAAAAACATAGAGTAGCTATGTTGTGAAGTGCAACTATTTGAAGGTCATTCTGGGGTCATTAAATTTCCAACACAAAGTGACTGTAGACTCTGTGATAAGCCTGATGCTTGGCAATTTCTTGTTTGAATTGTTTTGCAAGGAGTTGTGCACCTACCATGATCGGATCTCAGTAAAATGTAAAACTTCGCCTAATGCATTCAATTGGTCTCCCATTACACAAAGAGGCAAGAAGAAATTCCTTGGTCTAATGCTTCTAATAGGACACATAAGAAAAGACAGAAGCAAAGATTACTTGTCAACAGACCCCTAATAGCTATCCCAATATTTTCACAGACTAAGTAGCAATAGATCTGAACAGATTTTGACATTCTGCACTTTAATAACAATGCAAAATAGAACAACAGCTCTGGGAGACTCTTCACAGTTGAACCTGTGCTGGATTATTTCCTCGATAAATTCAGGACACTTTACAAACTAAAGAAACATTTGTCTTTGGAAAGGGGTGGGGGGGATGATTATTCATTGGAGAGAATACTTGTTAGGATTGTGTGTGTGAGTAACATGCCATGTCCACAATATGGATATTTATGTTGAAGAAGAGAAGAAATCTCAGCCCTCCTGGTATGTGGCACCAGTATAATTATTATAACAGTACCTCTTCTGCATAGATATTACTGAAAAACAAAATCAGTGTCTGTGGTATTATGGGGTGAACAGAGGTTCACTGCAAACTCTGAAAACTAAAGCATCAAGAGTGAAGAAAAGTGGCACAGTTTTTTGCAGAAATGTGACACTCTAGTCCTCATATGGAATTCCAGAATGATGTCACCAATTTATAAGGCCTATGTCTCATATACAGTGATGAAAAATAGAAGAACCAGAGAGGATATATTCAAGCCTGTGTGTGTGTAAATCAATACAGTGTGCATGTATAAAGAGTTGGCTGTGCAGATCAGTGCCTTTCATACTACCTGTTCTAAGAAAATTCATGAAATTGAAAAAAGTCATCCTTTTTAAATACCCGGAATCCAGAGAAGAAATACTGTATAACCAGTTTCTCCTTTTGGTGCAAAACACTGAATCCCTGACAATGATGATGGAGATTCTCCGCACCCAGGGAGAGAGATGTTCAGCCCATCCCCTAATCGAAAAGGAAGACCACCATGTAAACATCCATCTGGAAGGCTATCAGGTGAAAGGAGGTAACATAAACCAGTGTCTATTTCAAACAATGGGAAGAAGAAATTTCCTAGCCTGCAGAGTTAGTGCTGCCAGTGGAAAAAGAAGTGGAACAAGAAATATTTGCAAATTTTGTACAATTCTATTTCATTGAGATAAATGTTTTATGTAGTATAGTACATTAGAAAAGTATTAGGAACCTTTGTTCATATATAGCCTCTAACCTAAAAACAATATATGAAATAATAGTAACTGTAAAGGATAAGGTCACCTCGCCCTCGCCCAGTGGGGGCGCTGTCTTGTCACAACGTTTCGATGGGTTTTGTACCCATCACCTTAAAGCTTGAAGGTAATGGGTATGAAACTCATTTAAACATTGCAACATGATGAGGCCATCACTCAGCTGATCACCTCAGAAAATTTCGTCAGTAGTAAATATTATAACAAAGGAACAGATCAACAAATGGGCATTGCAGAATTTGTGTGATTAATGCATTTATTGTTGTGTACAATAAGACAGTGGATTATGATGATTACTTTTAAATGTGGTTTACAATTACATCACAATTATAATTTACAAAAAGTGGTACTTTACTGCATTCATTAAAAATTATTGTTTCGTGATGTGGAGAAATATTTAATGTTCAAACACTGAACGTTTAAAATAGAAATGATGCAATGTTGATGAGATGTGAATTTATTTATGGTTACATGCAAACACAAAACAGTTAGCCAAAAAAGTACTGTTTTGTGTAGTCAAATGACTGCACCAAAAGGGGATTAGAGAACCTGCAAGACAGTTACGTTGTCTGAGCTGCATGAAACTCAGGCAGCACATAATGCCTGGCCACTGTGATAAGTTGGAATAAAATATCTGGTCCTTAATGTGTTAAAGAACTCATAAATGTAAGTAGACATCACAAAGCAAATGGAGCTATGTCTAAGTGAAGTTATGTCTCCCTTCTGTATGAACGTATCAGTAGAAGATAAAACTGATGCTTGCTCATTTCTCCCCTGAAAATTGTAAAATTATTTTGACACATAAATTATTATGAAATGACTGATGGAACAGCCATGAGTTCGTCACTCTCTCCAGCCTTATCTATTTTTTTTCCAGGGAGGAATTCAAAGAACAAGTGTGAACAGTGCCTCCCTCCAAACATCCCACTTCTTCAGATATGTTGACAATACATTCTTAATCTGACTGCACGGCAGTGAGGTGCTTCAGCAGATCACTGGCCACTTGAAAAGTGTTCAGCTAAACTTAAGATTTACAACAGAGATGAAGAAGGAGGGGGAATTGCTCTTTTTAAATGTGCTGCTCGATCAGAAAGCATATGGATGACTCACCCATTCTGTGAATTGAAAACCAATGCATATGGACCTGACCTATATCTCAATGGGTGTAGTTTTTATCATGGAGCTCAGAAGATAAGTGTGCTGAATATTCTAACACACAGGGCCAGGATTATTTTGATCAAAGATCACCTCAGCTTAAAGATTAATCATTTAATGATGCTCTTCAGCAGGAATGGGTATTCTGTATGTGAAATTAGGTCAACTGTCAAGGAAACCAAAACACAATGCCACTCAAATGAGCTCGGATGAGCAACACATGGCACAGCTTCCATTTTACAGTATAACAACTAGTAACATAGGTAGAGTCTTAAACAGGCAAGGAATCAGAACATTACTTGGGGCACTGTGTACAGACTACAGCTGATCACTGTGTTGAACATCAGTGTCACCTTAAATACAGGATATATGAAAAACACACAGTGGTCAAGGACATCCTTTTAAAAATAAACACAAGATTATGTTTGGACATATGAGAACTTTTGTGTTAAAGTATTGGGACTCTGTAACTAAAAAAGAAGAGGAAATTACACTATGTGACAACAGCTTTAGAGACACCAGATATGTCCTCAGCTATGTGTGGATGGCATGAACTTGTTAAAGCAAGAGTGCAGAGGATGACTTATCTTAGTTTACCACATGATGTACATGGTGGTGATGTAAGCAATGCTGAACAGTGAGTGCAAATGTAATCTATGGAAATAAAGGATCCCATCTCAGCACATTTCATTTCTGTGACAT
This sequence comes from Schistocerca serialis cubense, assembly GCF_023864345.2. Classification (NCBI taxonomy): domain Eukaryota; kingdom Metazoa; phylum Arthropoda; class Insecta; order Orthoptera; family Acrididae; genus Schistocerca; species Schistocerca serialis. The sequence continues at coordinate 218,705,154 of NC_064639.1, read as the reverse complement.
AATGTAGCCAATCAAATGTCATTCTTGAGCATGAAAATGGGATTCTCACCAGCTTCATGACAGTCAGACTTAGTCCCTGATGATAACAATGGAAGCAATCTTTAAAAGATTGGATTTTATCTTAATTTGATGTGACAAGTTAACTGAGAATTTTTTATCCATAACCCTGGTCTGTTTGCAAGCTCAAGGAAGTAGTATTTTTCTGTTCCATTAAACTGCAATAATATATCCCACACTTCATGTTTTCATTAATACTAACATCAGCTGATAAACAAAATTCTTAAACAATTGGGGAGGGGGATACTTAGAAGTTGATCTTTGTTCACCACATAATATGACTATCTCCAGCATATAAAGTAATTATAACTTCTGTGTGACAAGTATACTATGAATAAGTCAATTGCATCATGCTAAATTCATTTTGCAGCCACACTTCCTCCTTCCTGCCAATACACACACACACACACACACACACAAACGCACACGCGCACGCGCCCACACACACACACACACACACACACACACACACTTGAAAGCATGACAGTGTAAAAATCAACAATGTTAAATTTGCAAAGTTCTATATTTTAATGCATTTTACATACCATGAAATCACAGTGTCATTACATGTCCCATGAAGAGAATGGTCCAGGTTGTTTTGTTAACTATCATAAACATGAATGGATGATCAGCCTTGAACACTTCTGGCATTGATAGAAACCGTGGCTCTAAAGACACTCCTATGAGAAAGAGAGATTCATTTTAATGTAAACCTCTTCGCTATTGTAAGTACAATTGTGATAGTATATGTAACTATAAATCCAATTGAGTTCTCCACAAGAAACAGTCATGTCTTGGGACTGGCATATACACTAAATAAAGGAAGTACTCTTTATGTATTAAAATATTGCTGCTGGCTCAAACCATGTTAACTGACACTTAGACTGACCATCTGTGAAACTGTCTATTCAGTCACAAACTGTGATGTGGTGCTGACTATGTTCATCACTATGACAGAATCCAGAGTGCATGAAGTACACCTCTTTTCTACAGCTACAAATGCATTCTGCGAACCACTATGAAATGCGATGCATGGGGTACTTTCTATTGTACAACATTGCACAGCAGGTACCATTAAATTATAAGTGTTGTAATCATGATTGAAACAGAGAGTGTGGTTTATGTAGAATTAGGTAACAATAATTAGGATAAAGGGCAAATAAAGAAAGACAGATACAGTGCATCCCACTATTTGTTTATATATATATATATATATATATATATATATATATATATATATAGTTATAATAGAGGGAAACATTCCACGTAGGAAATATATATCTAAAAACAAAGATGATGTGACTTACCAAATGAATAAAAGTCCTCAATCTTTCCTCTCCCACATCCACACCGGCTATTCAGAGCATCCTTCTACAGGCCAACCGCAAATTAGAGCAGCATGCCACCCTTCACCTCAAAAAACTATCCAATCTCCTGGTTTCCCACCTCCGGAAAGGCAACTCACTCACCCTTCACAACCTTTCCAGCAAACCTCAACCACCTCTCATTGCACACAAACCCAGTCTCTCCCATCTACTCAGTCTCCCACTTCCAGCTCCACTCCCTCCAAAACCTCAAAATTCCAAGCAACACAATCTGGCACCACAACACCCTAATTCAGTAGTTAACCTTTCCTCCAAACCTCTCTCCCAATCTGAAACCTCTGTCCTATCCAAAGGCCTCACCTTCAGCCCCACTCCCAGATTCAACCAAACAGCCCTTGTCAAAGATTTACTGTCCTACACTCGTACTCTCTGCTGGAAGTATCACTTTGCCACGAAGAAAAATGATCCTAATCCTACCCCTAATGATCCAACTCCCCAAGACACTATCCAAATTGAACCCTGCCTGGAACAGTTCCGTCCTCCGTCACAGCGGGACCCACCTCCTCTTCCTCAAAATCACCCTCTCCAAACCTTCCAGGAATTTCTGACTTCCAGCCTTGCCTCTCAATCCTTCTTAAAAAACCTTAATCCTACTCCCAACATCACCACTGCTGAAGCCCAGGCTATCCGTGATCTGAAGGCTGACCGGTCCATCATTATTCTTCCGGCGGACAAGGGTTCCATGACCGTGGTACTTGATCGTCGGGAGTATGTGGCTGAGGGACTGCGTCAGCTTTCAGACAACACCACATACAAAGTTTGCCAAGGTAATCCCATTCCTGATGTCCAGGCGGAGCTTCAGGGAATCCTCAGAACCTTAGGCCCCCTACAAAACCTTTCACCTGACTCCATCAACCTCCTGACCCCACCGACACCCCGCACCCCTACCTTCTACCTTCTTCCTAAAATTCACAAACCCAATCATCCTGGCCGTCCCATTGTAGCTGGTTACCAAGCCCCCACAGAACGTATCTCTGCCTACGTAGATCAACACCTTCAACCCATTACGTGCAGTCTCCCATCCTTCATCAAAGACACCAACCACTTTCTCGAACGCCTGGAATCCTTACCCAATCCGTTACCCCCAGAAACCATCCTTGTAACCATTGATGCCACTTCCTTATACACAAATATCCCGCACGTCCAGGGCCTCGCTGCGATGGAGCACTTCCTTTCACGCCGATCACCTGCCACCCTACCTAAAACCTCTTTCCTCATTACCTTAGCCAGCTTCATCCTGACCCACAACTTCTTCACTTTTGAAGGCCAGACATACCAGCAATTAAAGGGAACAGCCATGGGTACCAGGATGGCCCCTTCGTACGCCAACCTATTCATGGGTCGCTTAGAGGAAGCCTTCTTGGTTACCCAGGCCTGCCAACCCAAAGTTTGGTACAGATTTATTGATGACATCTTCATGATCTGGACTCACAGTGAAGAAGAACTCCAGAATTTCCTCTCCAACCTCAACTCCTTTGGTTCCATCAGATTCACCTGGTCCTACTCCAAATCCCATGCCACTTTCCTTGATGTTGACCTCCACCTGTCCAATGGCCAGCTTCACACGTCCGTCCACATCAAACCCACCAACAAGCAACAGTACCTCCATTACGACAGCTGCCACCCATTCCACATCAAACGGTCCCTTCCCTACAGCCTAGGTCTTCGTGGCAAACGAATCTGCTCCAGTCCGGAATCCCTGAAGCATTACACCAACAACCTGACAACAGCTTTCGCATCCCGCAACTACCCTCCCGACCTGGTACAGAAGCAAATAACCAGAGCAACTTCCTCATCCTCTCAAACCCAGAACCTCCCACAGAAGAACCACAAAAGTGCCCCACTTGTGACAGGATACTTTCCGGGACTGGATCAGATTCTGAATGTGGCTCTCCAGCAGGGATACGACTTCCTAAAATCCTGCCCAGAAATGAGATCCATCCTTCATGAAATCCTCCCCACTCCACCAAGAGTGTCTTTCCGCCGTCCACCTAACCTTCGTAACCTCTTAGTTCATCCCTATGAAATCCCCAAACCACCTTCCCTACCCTCTGGTTCCTACCCTTGTAACCGCCCCCGGTGTAAAACCTGTCCCATGCACCCTCCTCCCACCACCTACTCCAGTCCTGTAACCCGGAAGGTGTACACGATCAAAGGCAGAGCCACGTGTGAAAGCACCCACGTGATCTACCAACTGACCTGCCTACACTGTGACGCATTCTATGTGGGAATGACCAGCAACAAACTGTCCATTCGCATGAATGGACACAGGCAGACAGTGTTTGTTGGTAATGAGGATCACCCTGTGGCTAAACATGCTTTGATGCACGGCCAGCACATCTTGGCACAGTGTTACACCGTCCGGGTTATCTGGATACTTCCCACTAACACCAACCTATCCGAACTCCGGAGATGGGAACTTGCTCTTCAATATATCCTCTCTTCCCGTTATCCACCAGGCCTCAATCTCCGCTAATTTCAAGTTGCCGCCACTCATACCTCACCTGTCATTCAACAACATCTTTGCCTCTGCGCTTCTGCCTCGACTGACATCTCTGCCCAAACTCTTTGTCTTTAAATATGTCTGCTTGTGTCTGTATATGTGTGGATGGATATGTGTCTGTGTGCGAGTGTATACCCGTCCCTTTTTTTTTTTTTTTTTTTTCCCCCCTAAGGTAAGTCTTTCAGCTCCCGGGATTGGAATGACTCCTTACCCTCTCCCTTAAAACCCACTTCCTTTCGTCTTTCCCTCTCCTTCCCTCTTTCCTGATGAGGCAACAGTTTGTTGAAACCATCCTTGTAACCATTGATGCCACGTCCTTATACACAAATATTCCGCACGTCCAGGGCCTCGCTGCGATGGAGCATTTCCTTTCACGCCGATCACCTGCCACCCTACCTAAAACCTCTTTCCTCATTACCTTAGCCAGCTTCATCCTGACCCACAACTTCTTCACTTTTGAGGGCCAGACATACCAACAATTAAAGGGAACAGCCATGGGCACCAGGATGGCCCCCTCGTACGCCAACCTATTCATGGGTCGCTTAGAGGAAGCCTTCTTGGTTACCCAAGTCTGCCAACCCAAAGTTTGGTACAGATTTATTGATGACATCTTCATGATCTGGACTCACAGTGAAGAAGAACTCCAGAACTTCCTCTCCAACCTCAACTCCTTTGGTTCCATCAGTTTCACCTGGTCCTACTCCAAATCCCATGCCACTTTCCTTGACGTTGACCTCCACCTGTCCAATGGCCAACTTCACACGTCCGTCCACATCAAACCCACCAACAAGCAACAGTACCTCCATTATGACAGCTGCCACCCATTCCACATCAAACGGTCCCTTCCCTACAGCCTAGGTCTTCGTGGCAAACGAATCTGCTCCAGTCCGGAATCCCTGAATCATTACACCAACAACCTGAAAACAGCTTTCGCATCCCGCAACTACCCTCCCGACCTGGTACAGAAGCAAATAACCAGAGCCACTTCCTCGTCCCCTCAAACCCAGAATCCCCCACAGAAGAACCACAAAAGTGCCCCACTTGTGACAGGATACTTTCCGGGACTGGACCAGACTCTGAATGTGGCTCTCCAGCAGGGATACGACTTCCTCAAATCCTGCCCTGAAATGAGATCCATCCTTCATGAAATCCTCCCCACTCCGCCAAGAGTGTCTTTCCGCCGTCCACCTAACCTTCGTAACCTGTTAGTTCATCCCTATGAAATCCCCAAACCACCTTCCCTACCCTCTGGCTCCTATCCTTGTAACCGCCCCCGATGCAAAACCTGTCCCATGCACCCTCCCACCACCACCTACTCCAGTCCTGTAACCCGGAAGGTGTACACGATCAGAGGCAGAGCCACGTGTGAAAGCACCCACGTGATTTACCAACTGACCTGCCTACACTGTGATGCATTCTATGTGGGAATGACCAGCAACAAACTGTCCATTCGCATGAATGGACACAGGCAGACAGTGTTTGTTGGTAATGAGGATCACCCTGTGGCTAAACATGCCTTGGTGCACAGCCAGCACATCTTGGCACAGTGTTACACCGTCCGGGTTATCTGGATACTTCCCACCAACACCAACCTATCCGAACTCCGGAGATGGGAACTTGCCCTTCAGTATATCCTCTCTTCTCGTCATCCGCCAGGCCTCAATCTCCGCTAATTTCAAGTTGCCGCCACTCATACCTCACCTGTCTTTCAACAACTTCTTTGCCTCTACACTTCTGCCTCGACTGACACTCTGCCCAAACTCTTTGTCTTTAAATATGTCTGCTTGTGTCTGTATGTGTGGATGGATACGTGCGTGTGTGCGAGTGTATACCTGTCCTTTTTTCCCCCTAAGGTAAGTCTTTCCGCTCCCGGGATTGGAATGACTCCTTACCCTCTCCCTTAAAACCCACTTCCTTTCGTCTTCCCCTCTCCTTCCCTCTTTCCTGATGAGGCAACAGTTTGTTGCGAAAGCTTGAATTTTGTGTGTGTGTTTGTGTTTGTTTGTGTATCTATCGACCTGCCAGCGCTTTTGTTCGGTAAGTCACCTCATCTTTGTTTTTATATATATATATATAAAAACAAAGATGAGGTGACTTACCGAACAAAAGCGCTGGCAGGTCGATAGACACACAAACAAACACAAACATACACACAAAATTCAAGCTTTCGCAACAAACTGTTGCCTCATCAGGAAAGAGGGAAGGAGAGGGGAAGACGAAAGGAAGTGGGTTTTAAGGGAGAGGGTAAGGAGTCATTCCAATCCCGGGAGCGGAAAGACTTACCTTAGGGGGAAAAAAGGACAGGTATGCACTCGCACACACGCACGTATCCATCCACACATACAGACACAAGCAGACATATATATATATATATATATGGTTTAGCAACAACTCTTTCATTGTAATTAAATTTAACATAGCACCCATTAGTGTTCTACATCTATCACTGCCCCACCAATATCTTCAGTCTTAGTGTTTTTTCACTAGCCATTTGGGGAAACACTGAACAGTGAAGATGAACTCTCAATCACCTACTTCAAATTGATAGGATGAAAAATAATGTTAGTCAGTGGGCACAACTACTTGAGTCACTAGAACTCATTTCAACACCTGACAGAGGTACTGCCTAGAAACAGCTGATTGTTATTTGTTGTCCAATTGATTGATTAATTTTTTAAAAACAGTAATTCCTTTGTGAGACTATTGAGGTACAGTTTTCAGTTCCAATTACGTTCATAGTCACCCATAATAATCAAAACACTGAATTATTAGCATGCAACTTTCAATGAGTAATATGTATCAAATATAATTACACATTAGAAACAAACACTCATTATGGGTAATAGTCACATGTATTGGAATAAGTTCTCGTAAGATTATTTGTAAATAAAAAATGTAACTACACTCCTGGAAATGGAAAAAAGAACACATTGACACCGGTGTGTCAGACCCACCATACTTGCTCCGGACACTGCGAGAGGGCTGTACAAGCAATGATCACACGCCTGGCACAGCGGACACACCAGGAACCGCGGTGTTGGCCGTCGAATGGCGCTAGCTGCGCAGCATTTGTGCACCGCCGCCGTCAGTGTCAGCCAGTTTGCCGTGGCATACGGAGCTCCATCGCAGTCTTTAACACTGGTAGCATGCCGCGACAGCGTGGACGTGAACCGTATGTGCAGTTGACGGACTTTGAGCGAGGGCGTATAGTGGGCATGCGGGAGGCCGGGTGGACGTACCGCCGAATTGCTCAACACGTGGGGCGTGAGGTCTCCACAGTACATCGATGTTGTCGCCAGTGGTCGGCGGAAGGTGCACGTGCCCGTCGACCTGGGACCGGACCGCAGCGACGCACGGATGCACGCCAAGACCGTAGGATCCTATGCAGTGCTGTAGGGGACCGCACCGCCACTTCCCAGCAAATTAGGGACACTGTTGCTCCTGGGGTATCGGCGAGGACCATTCGCAACCGTCTCCATGAAGCTGGGCTACGGTCCCGCACACCGTTAGGCCGTCTTCCGCTCACGCCCCAACACCGTGCAGCCCGCCTCCAGTGGTGTCGCGACAGGCGTGAATGGAGGGACGAATGGAGACGTGTCGTCTTCAGCGATGAGAGTCGCTTCTGCCTTGGTGCCAATGATGGTCGTATGCGTGTTTGGCGCCGTGCAGGTGAGCGCCACAATCAGGACTGCATACGACCAAGGCACACAGAGCCAACACCCGGCATCATGGTGTGGGGAGCGATCTCCTACACTGGCCGTACACCACTGGTGATCGTCGAGGGGACACTGAATAGTGCACGGTACATCCAAACCGTCATCGAACCCATCGTTCTACCATTCCTAGACCGGCAAGGGAACTTGCTGTTCCAACAGGACAATGCACGTCCGCATGTATCCCGTGCCACCCAACGTGCTCTAGAAGGTGTAAGTCAACTACCCTGGCCAGCAAGATCTCCGGATCTGTCCCCCATTGAGCATGTTTGGGACTGGATGAAGCGTCGTCTCACGCGGTCTGCACGTCCAGCACGAACGCTGGTCCAACTGAGGCGCCAGGTGGAAATGGCATGGCAAGCCGTTCCACAGGACTACATCCAGCATCTCTACGATCGTTTCCATGGGAGAATAGCAGCCTGCATTGCTGCGAAAGGTGGATATACACTGTACTAGTGCCGACATTGTGCATGCTCTGTTGCCTGTGTCTGTGTGCCTGTGGTTCTGTCAGTGTGATCATGTGATGTATCTGACCCCAGGAATGTGTCAATAAAGTTTCCCCTTCCCGGGACAATGAATTCACGGTGTTCTTATTTCAATTTCCAGGAGTGTATAACTGTTTCTACAGCATCTGTTTATGGGCTTTAGAATAATTGTGTGCCATATGTCATGAAAGTGCCATTTTCATGAGTTACATTGTACTTTGAGTTAAAAATGTGCAACAAATTGTCAAAAATAACTACTGTTTCATTGCTCCTAAAGTGATCACACCTTTCATGCTTTTTAGGTAAAATTTATAATTGCCAAGTTTCCAGGTTTGCAGCTGAGTTAAAATGACCAATTTCTTTCACAATATTTTTACAATTTTCCTTTTTGTCTTCACTGCTGTCTGTCTGGATTCCTAATCAGAAGTGATCACTTCATGGCTCTTTTCTTCTTCTTCAAAACAGTTGAATGAATATGTAAGCCAATGTTTAAATATCAACATTACACTGTATTACTGCACATTTCAATAAAAAAACTTTCTATAAAACATAAAAAATGAACTACAGCCATTACAAACTGCTTCTTTATGCTTACAGTTACAATGTTAATGTGATTTTTATCGACAGCATTAGTTGTTTCTTCTTCTGCTGCTATTCCTCCTGCATCATCATCTTCAAAGCGTAAACAACAACAAATCAAACAGTTATTCAATAAGTACGATCAACACTACTTTGAAGAAAGGTCCTTTTCAGTTATACTATATGTTGCTTTTGCCCTTCTACCATGTACTTTGTTAGTAAACTTATCAAAGGAAAACAAATGGCTACATATTATGGGAGAGGAGCCTTTTTATGCTGAAATGCAAATTGGGATCCACAGTCTACATAATGCATACACTGATGAGCTAAAACATTATGACCACCTGCTTAATAGCTTGTTTGTCTACCTCTGGAATGAAATACATCACTGATCTGCATATCAGGGATCCAACAGCTTGTTGGTAGGTTTGTGGAAGTATGTCTACGCACAGGTCATGTAATTACATAAATAACGGTCCAAAAGACCATTGTAGCATGGCTCTTGCTCTGAGAGACAGATAATTACACTGCAGAAAGATGACATCATCATCATCAGGGAAGACTTCAAGCATGAAGGGATGCAGTTGGTTCGCAGCTGTCAACGTGTCATCGATTACTACCACAGGTCCCATCCAAGTGGAGGAGAATGACTCACATAGCATAATCAGGGTTGCCACAAGTTCTGGAGATCAGGGAATGTCAGGGAATTTTGAATGTGTCAGGGAAATACCAGGGAAACTTGGGAAAAATAGAACTGGAAAAATCTTGTTTTTGTCTCAGTAGATGAAATGGTTAATCCAGGATGGAACGTAACAATATTATGGAAAGGAAAGTTGCTACTCACCATATATGGGAGATGCTGAGTCGCAAATAGGCACAACAAAAAAGACTGTCACAAATAAAGCTTTCGGCCAGTAACAGTAAGGCCTTCATCATAAACAAACACACACACACACACACACACACACACACACACACACACACACACATACATTCACACGTGCAGTCTCAGGGTACTGAGCCCACACACTGCGAGCAGCAGCACCAGTGAATGATGGGAGTGGCGACAGGATAGGAGTAAGGGGGAGGCCGGGGTGGGGAGGGGGAGGGATAATAAGGTAGGGGTGGTGGACAGTGAAGTGCTGCAGGTTAGATGGAAGGTAGGCGAGAGGTTGGGGGGGGGGGGGGGGGGGGAGGAGAGGGTAGTGGAAAAGGAGAGAAGTAAAAAGACTGGGTGTGATGGTGGGGCTGGAAGAGGAACAAGGAAGGTGCTGGATATGTGAGGACCTTCCTTAGTCATTGTCCTCACCCATCAAGCCCTTTCCCCATTCTCATTCCAGCGTCATTCCACCATCATACTCAGTCTATTTACTTCTCTCTTTTTCTGCTACTCCCTTCTTACCCCCCACCCAGTCGCCAATCCAATCATGCACTGGTGCCACAGCTCGCAGTGTGACTTCAGTTACCTGAGACTGCAGTCGTGTGTGTGTGTGTGTGTGTGTGTGGGGGGGGGGGGGGGGGGGGGGCGTGTGGGTCTGTCATCTATTTTTGATGAAGGTCTTACTGGCCAAAAGCTTTATTTGTGACAATCTTTTTGTTGTGACTCTGCATCTCCGCTATATGGTCAGTAGCAACTTTCCCTTTCATAATATTGTTAGATGAAATGGTTTGTTCACTGAGATGTCATCCATCGTCGCTGGCTGGGTGCAGCTGAGTACGTGTGCAACTTCCCTACTCCCTCATTTCTACTGCATCTCCCCTTTGTACCACTGCCTTCAGCTTGCAGTCCATGCTGCCACCACTTCTTGCCACTAGCCTAACAGCTACCAACGAGAGGCTGGGAAGTGTGAGGAGTGGTTTGTTTGGATCTGATTTTCAAAGACTGCTGATGCAGTGGCCGGAGACGGTGTGTGAGTTGTGTCTGAGTGATTTGCGCAAGTTATCTGTTGCATGTATTGATCACTGTGGTCTCATTTCATCAGCATGGTGTCTGTGACATGTGAATGGCTGGCCACACCATTGGATTTCCATGATGGGCCAAAACCGCAGGCCATTTCTGTAGGTATATCTAAAAGATCAGGCCTGCCAATCTGAAGCTTGTCATTTCCCAGTAAGGTGCAAGTCCTGCCCGTCGGATCTAGTCTCACCAATCTGTCCACAGGCTGGGTCTCTTTGTGTGTGGCATAATGCGGCAGAATTTTTGGTCTATCCATGTACCCAAGACTGCAGTGTTCCTTGGCAGGCCACGGGTGATGGATTTCAGGAATTGCAACTGCCTCACCACAAGTACATTGTACAGTGTTGTGTTGTAGCATTTTATGTGTTGTAGTACATTTTGGCACTTCAAAAGTAGTTTATACACTCCTGGAAATTGAAATAAGAACACCGTGAATTCATTGTCCCAGGAAGGGGAAACTTTATTGACACATTCCTGGGGTCAGATACATCACATGATCACACTGACAGAACCACAGGCACATAGACACAGGCAACAGAGCATGCACAATGTCGGCACTAGTACAGTGTATATCCACCTTTCGCAGCAATGCAGGCTGCTATTCTCCCATGGAGACGATCGTAGAGATGCTGGATGTAGTCCTGTGGAACGGCTTGCCATGCCATTTCCACCTGGCGCCTCAGTTGGACCAGCGTTCGTGCTGGACGTGCAGACCGCGTGAGACGACGCTTCATCCAGTCCCAAACATGCTCAACGGGGGACAGATCCGGAGATCTTGCTGGCCAGGGTAGTTGACTTACACCTTCTAGAGCACGTTGGGTGGCACGGGATACATGCGGACGCGCATTGTCCTGTTGGAACAGCAAGTTCCCTTGCCGGTCTAGGAATGGTAGAACGATGGGTTCGATGACGGTTTGGATGTACCGTGCACTATTCAGTGTCCCCTCGACGATCACCAGTGGTGTACGGCCAGTGTAGGAGATCGCTCCCCACACCATGATGCCGGGTGTTGGCCCTGTGTGCCTCGGTCGTATGCAGTCCTGATTGTGGCGCTCACCTGCACGGCGCCAAACAAGCATACGACCATCATTGGCACCAAGGCAGAAGCGACTCTCATCGCTGAAGACGACACGTCTCCATTCGTCCCTCCATTCACGCCTGTCGCGACACCACTGGAGGCGGGCTGCACGATGTTGGGGCGTGAGCGGAAGACGGCCTAACGGTGTGCGGGACCGTAGCCCAGCTTCATGGAGACGGTTGCGAATGGTCCTCGCCGATACCCCAGGAGCAACAGTGTCCCTAATTTGCTGGGAAGTGGCGGTGCGGTCCCCTACGGCACTGCATAGGATCCTACGGTCTTGGCGTGCATCCGTGCGTCGCTGCGGTCCAGTCCCAGGTCGACGGGCACGTGCACCTTCCGCCGACCACTGGCGACAACATCGATGTACTGTGGAGACCTCACGCCCCACGTGTTGAGCAATTCGGCGGTACGTCCACCCGGCCTCCCGCATGCCCACTATACGCCCTCGCTCAAAGTCCGTCAACTGCACATACGGTTCACGTCCACGCTGTCGCGGCATGCTACCAGTGTTAAAGACTGCGATGGAGCTCCGTATGCCACGGCAAACTGGCTGACACTGACGGCGGCGGTGCACAAATGCTGCGCAGCTAGCGCCATTCGACGGCCAACACCGCGGTTCCTGGTGTGTCCGCTGTGCCAGGCGTGTGATCATTGCTTGTACAGCCCTCTCGCAGTGTCCGGAGCAAGTATGGTGGGTCTGACACACCGGTGTCAATGTGTTCTTTTTTCCATTTCCAGGAGTGTATATTAGAAAGTATGGACAGTAAAAAGAAGAAAACTGTGGCAGTCACTGGCAGTTTGTATGCTATGTACTCACATATTTCTCGAAAGAAAAATCACATGATACCTGTAAATAATAGGCGTAACAGTAATAGCTGACAATAACGAACACATTAGGACCAATATTTTATTGGTGGTCACCTATAGTGTTGGTTTACACAACTCTTCCTTGCCATATACACTTCTTTCAAGAAGCCTACTTTTTTCTGAGGTTATTTCTGAAAACAGTGAAGGTATTTAAAATCTGTCTTGCACCTCCAAGGAAATGTGTATTATTGTCAGCAAACGTGTTTCATTTTATTGAAATAAAATAACAACAGCGGTCTTTATGAAACGCACATACGATTTGGCTTGCTTTCCCCATCAAAAAACAGTTCATTACAAAAGATTTTGATACCAGTACTTAAGATTTTTGCTCACACGAGGGAGAAATACAGAAGTCTTTACATATTTTTCAGATCTCAAAATCTGTCAGGAAAAAATGATAAAACCTGTCTGGAAATCAGTGAAATATCAGGGAATTTCACTTGGGGGAAACTTCTGGCAACCCTGATATTACAGCTCCCACCAGCCTGTGTACATGGTGTGCTGTACATTTCAAGCTGCTACTTACTTCAATGAAGGCTTCTGTGGAGACGACCATCGACCTAGTGTAGTGATTCACCTGAAGAGCTGACACGTTTCCATTGATCAACAGTCGAATCCCAATGGTCCCGTGCCCACTGCAATTGTAATTGATGATATCAATGGGTCAGCATGTGAAAATGTAGGGGTGGTCTGCTGCTGAGCTCCATGTTCAAAAATGTACAGTGGACGGTGTGCTCTGAAACACTTGTGCAGGCACCAGCATTGTGCTCTTTTGGCAGAGATGCTACACATCACCATCTATCCTATTTAACAGAACAGACAAGCCTTGAAACCTCACATTCTTTGAAGAGCCGTGGACATCCAACCATTTCGCGCCTACTGGTGATGTCCACTATCTTCACCATTTTTGAGATGCTCATTCACAGACTCCGCCTAAAAATAATCTCCGCTACTGTGTCACATGCTTGCAATGCCACCAGACAGCACCCAATGTCCCGGTGTGCATTGGTCATAATGTTTTGGCTGATCAGTGTATACAGAAGGTACTGCTGAACAGCAGTACTCTTAGCTAATTTTTAAATTTCTGGTGACAGCGAACAGTCTGTCCTATCTTCATAGCCAATTTGTTTTAGATAGCTGGACCAGAAGAGATAACTTCATAAAAATAAAGACAGATACATGGCATCTCATTATTCATTTTACTTTATTGTTCATATATGCAAATTACACTCTAAGAAGAAGAAACAATGACACACCATGAAGGAATTATCTGAATGACGCAGAAATTGGTAGGTGTGAAGTACACATAAAGCCAAACAAATGATTAAAGTTTCAGAAAAATTGGATGATTTATTCTAGAAAAAGAACTTCACAAACTGACCAAGTCACTAATGTATTTGTATTTGTCCACCTCTGGTCGTTATGCGAACAGTTATTCAGCTTGGCATTGATTGATAGTTATTGGATGTCCACATGAGGGCTATCGAGCTAAATTCTGCCAAATTCGTGCTTAGATCATCAAAATCCCCGAACTAATTGATGGCCCTATCCATAATGCTCCAAATATTCTAAATTGGGAAGTGATCTGGCAACCTTGCTGGCCAAGGTAGTGTCTACCAAGGGCCAAGGTAGGGTCTAGTAAGAACAAAACAAGCAGTAGAAACTCTCACAGTGTGAAGTGGACATTATCTTGTTGAAATGTAAGCCCACGATGACTTGCCGTGAAGGGCAACAAAAAAGGATGTAGAGTATCATCTACATAATGTTGGATGATTTATTCTAGAAAAAGAACTTCACAAACTGACCAAGTCACTAATGTATTTGTCCACCTCTGGTCGTTATGCGAACAGTTATTCAGCTTGGCATCTGTAAGGGTGCTGTAAGAGGTCCTGTTATCAAAAGAAATGGCACTCCAGGCCATCATTCCTGGTTGTTGGGCCGTATGGCAGCAACAATCAGGTTGGTATCCCACCACTGTCTGGGACATCTCCATACACACTTTCACTGGTCACTGGGGGCTCAGTTTGAAGTGGAACTCATCACTGAAGACAATTCCACTCAAGTGAATAAGATTCCAGGCTGAAGATGTGTGTGTCTTCATGTTTGCCAAACCCTAGTTTGCCCAGCAAGGGTGTATGATCTTTCCCCACTTGAGAAAGTTTGGGGCATTATGGGAAGGGCCCCCCAACAGGATTTTGATGCTCCAATGGGCCATCTGGACACAACTTGGCAAGATATCCCTCAGTAGGACATCCAACTACTCTAGAAATTAATGCCACCCCAAATAACTGCTTGGCCAATGTGTTACTGACTTGCTCAGTTTGTGAAGCTCTTTCTCTTGAATCAGTCATCCAGTTTTTATGAGACTGTAATCATCTGTTTGTCTGTACATGTATATCACATTTACCAATTTCCATACCATTTGGATAATTCATTTGTGGTGTGTGTGTGTGTGTGTGTGTGTGTGTGTGAGAGAGAGAGAGAGAGAGAGAGAGAGAGAGAGAGAGAGAGAGAGAGAGAGAAATTTGTCTTAGAGTGTATGTGAAAATTTTTGAACATTTTGTGTGTTGCTTGTGCATTTTAAATTTCACTTGCCATCACTAGCATAAGAGCATGTGAGAAAAGAATAGCTGCTCATTGATGATCAACTTCCTATTTTAATCTTGTGTTGATCAATTTCTGTCAGTCACTTTATGAGTCTCTCTTCACTGTCTGTGTTATGTGGAAAGTGGACAACAGTAGCCATTTGCCAAATTTTCTGAGTGTAGACAGAAAATTGCTTACTTGGGTGTGAGGGATTTTGATGTAGAGGAAGATGGCACCAACAATGATGAGTAGGGATCCAGGTGGTAAAGGGGTGGCCCATTGTAGCTGGTTATTGTGCTCCCATAGAATGAATTTCCCCTCTTGTCCATCAACACCTGCAACCAATTGCCCGAAGCCTAGCCTCTCACATCAGAGATACTAACCACTTCTTTCAACAACTCTTGGGCGTTATGGAGGATTCAGGATCGAGTGTCTTGGCTCTGAGTCTAGCTCATGGAGATATCATCATTAAACCTGAACCAGACAATTGTTTCTTGGCCGCCGCCACCCCTTTAGCACCTGGATCCCTACTCAACACTGTTAATGCCACCTCCCTACACACGAACATTGATGATGCCCATGGCCTTGTCCCTATCAAACAGTACTTCTCAACTGACTGACTGAGGGGGAGGGGGGGGGGGGGGGTATGGGACTAAAAAGCAGTCACCAGTCCCACAATTCTAAAGTTACTTGTGTAAGATAGAGGGTTCACTAAGAGTGAGCGGATCCAGTCAGAGAGGTCAAACTATAAAGTGAGGAACTCTTCCAATGTCCTACATATTCCAGACTCATTACCTCATCCCTTACACATCTTTTCAACCATATCCAGTCACACAGCTTCACCTTTGAGGAGAAGACATACAAACAATTCTGTGACACTGCCATGGGCAAGTCCATGGCACCATCCTATGCCAACCTCTTTATGGGTCATCTAGAGGAAACTTCACTAATCTCCCAAAGCACTTGTCTGGTTCAGGTTTACTGATCATATCTCCATGATCTACACAGCCTATTCTCATTGCTCCACAACCTGAATGCCTTCTCTCCCATCTGCTTCACCTGGTCCTCCTAAATCCAACATGCCACATTCCCGGACGTCAACCTCCACCTATCTGAAGGTCCCATCCACACCTCTGTCCATATTAAACACACTAACCACCAACAGCACCTGCATTCTGTCAGCTGTCACCTCTTCCACACCAAACAATCATTCTGATACATTCTGGCCACCTGTGGACAGCATATCTGAGTGACAAGAATTCTCTCAGCTACAAAGTAACATCCTCCTCACCACCCAGTATCATCCTGGCTGGAGAAACTGAACCATATCCTTAACGAGGGCTTTGATTATCTATCACCATGCCCAGAAATGAGGACATTCTACCAAAGAAACTTCTCACCCCTCCTGAAATGGTATTCTGTTGCCCACTTAATCTACACCACATCATTGTCCATTCCCATGCCACTCCCACTCCCAACCCTTTGCCACAGGGGCCATATATTCCTGTGAAAGACATAGGCACAAGACATTCCCAAATCAACCACCCATCATTTCCCACTCCAGTTCTGCTACAGGCTTATTCTACCCATCAGAGGCAGGGTCACCTGTATAAGCAGTCATGTGATGCACCAACTCTGTGCTACCACTGCACAGCTTTTTATATTAGCAAGACAACAAACAACTGTCCACCAGAATATACAGCAACTGTGGCCAAGAAAAAAGTTGACCACACAGTGGCATGATGTGCTTCTGACCGCAACATGTTCAAGTGCCATTGCTGTTACACAACCTGTGCTATCTGGATCCTTTGCTCCATCAACAGCTTCATGGATGGGAGTTATCCCAGCCACACAGCCTTCACTCCTGTAATCTTCCTGGCGTCCATCTCCACTAACCCACTCTTCTTACACAGTCTACCCAGTAGTCCTGTCACACTCTCCCAGTCCACACTTCCACGTCATCACCATGCGCCACAACTTACCAGCTCTGGTATCCACATATCACAGGGCTAGCCCACCACCTCTTCCTTCCACATTCCTAGCCAGCACACCTGCTGCCTGCCTCTGAGCTGCTAGCTATCCATTTCCAACCCCTGTTCTGGCTGCCCACCTCTTCCTCTTCCTCCCCTACCCATGCTGCACCCCACCCTGGGCCACATGCCAAACTGTAATATTCCACCTGCTAAACCGTAATCCTGGCAATGCATATCTATCTGGCACAACATAGGTGTGTGTGTGTGTGTGTGTGTGTGTGTGTGTGTGTGTGTGTGTGTGAGAGAGAGAGAGAGAGAGAGAGAGAGAGAGAGAGAGAGAGAGAGAGAGAGAGAGAGTATTTGTACTCTAGCTCGGGAAATGCTTTATTCTGATTCATTCTCCTTTGTGTGTGCGCCTGTGAACATCTCAACTCTTTACCCAAAAATCTGAGAGAGTTAATATACGACGCAACAATTTTTTAATATAAACATTTTCTTAGTATAATTATTGTAAGCTATTATTTCTGATATTACCAAAAGTCATAATTTTGATGGCTTCTTGCAAAGAAAATGTAAATAAATAAGTAAGTAAGTAAATAAATAAATGAAACAATGAAAATTCCATGTAAGAATATCAACAGATATATCCAGCCAGAATGAAACTGTGTAATGTTGAATGAAGCAGCAGTCCAGAGTGGGGTGGGGCAGTGGGAGGGATGGCAGAGTATGTATGGGTGTGAGGAGAGAAGTCAGTGCACCTTGTCAGATCATGCAGAGACTAGATGATGACGGAACAAGGCTGCCAGATGCAGGATTGGGAAACTGTGGGGGATGGGAGGGAGGAGGGACTGGTGAGCAGAAAAGGAGAGGAGCAGAGAAGTGGAATAGGCTGCTGGATGCATTGGCAGAGAGCAGTGCAGGGGATGTGACTTTGGAGTAGGTGATAGGGCAGAGGGGGCAGAAACTGTTGGGTGGAGGGTGTGGGAAAAGGAGGTTACCATAGGTTGAGGCCAGGATGATTTCAGGAACGGAGAATGTGTTGTACAGGTAACTTCCACCTGTGCACTTCAGAAAAGCTGGTGGTGGAAGAGAGGAACAAGATAGCCCGGGTTTTGAAACAGCCACTGAAATCAAGCATGTTATATTTGCCCACATGTTGTGTTGTGGCTTGGCAAGACAGCCAAGCCACTATGAGGAAGCCGAAAGGCACGTGTTTAAGCTCACGCAAGCTGGCGTGAGGTCTGGAACAGGACAAGGTAATTAATATAGCCAATAACGTACGTAGCTGCTGGAATACTTAACTTTAATCCACAATTGGTGAACATCGCTCGTGACGGTACATGTTTTACAGCATCAATAGTCACTGGTAATGGCGCCTTGCTAGGTCGTTGCAAATGACGTAGCTGAAGGCTTTGCTAACTATCGTCTCGGCAAATGAGAGCGTAATTTGTCAGTGAACCATCGCTAGCAAAGTCGGCTGTACAACTAGGGCGAGTGCTAGGAAGTGTCTCTAGACCTGCCGTGTGGCGGCGCTCGGTCTGCAATCACTGATAGTGGTGACACGCGGGTCCGACGTATACTAACGGACCGCGGCCGATTTAAAGGCTACCACCTAGCAAGTGTGGTGTCTGGCGGTGACACCACATGTTGTGCCACAGGGCAGCCCACTTTGCTCTTGGCCACAGTTTGGCGGTGGTCACTCATCCTGGTAGACAGATGGTTAGTACCCTTTTTTAGATTAGGGTCAGGAATTTGGCATCCTGTTGTAAAAGAAGATGAAACAACAGAAGAGCACCACAAGATACTTAAGTATGCACAGTGATCATGAGAGTATTAGAGAATTGAGTAATAAAGTAGGGGAGCTTCTTGTGTATCTGGAAAATTTAGAGGGCTCTGAAAAAGATAGATATACTGGGCCTATCTGAGTATCATATATCCACAGGGTTAGAGAAGTTAAATATAAAAGTTTACACTCTAGCATCTTAATCATCTGTGCCTAATATGGGAGGAGGAGGAGTTGTTATGTATTTTAAGACAGAACAAAAGTTGAAAAACACTGAAAGAATTAGATTTTGTAGCAGTCAGCACACAGAAGTATGAGCTTGTGAATTAATACTGAGAAATAGTTCACTTTGAATTGTTATTGTACACAGAACCCCAATGGACAATTTTGAACTGTTTATGAGGCATATGGATTCCGTACTGTATTATCTGGGAACGAAAAGTCTGGGTTGAAATACAAACAGTATTATGAAAAGGATAGATTGCTACTCATAGTAAAGATGACTTGTTGAATCACAGACACATATGACAAGAAGACTGTTACATATAAACTTTCAGAAAAGAGAAATCCACACACATTCACATGAGCAATCACACCTCACAAGCACAACTGCTACCTCTAGACAGTTATGAATCTTGACTAGTGCTTCACTCTTAAAGTTTTTTATAAATAATCTGGTGCAGTTCAAAAGTCACAATGATGTATGTAAGTATTATACCAGAAGAAAAAAAATCTGTTATCATTTACTCAATGATTTAAAATGTTTGGTAGGCAGCAAAGCTAAATTTGAAAAATAGCTGCAAAAGTTTATCCTTGACAACTCCTTCTATACCAAAGAAGAATTTCTGTTTTTGTTATGTACAACAAACGTGGTGGTAGGAATTACTAACTCATAACTGTATTAAAACATAAAAAAGTTGTAAATAGTCAGCACGTAGCCATATTTCCATATGAATTTGTAATGTATATGTAAAATGACTCATTCCACATCATCACAATTCATCATGCAAATGATCCATGGATCATGGAACATGAAACTTACTAACTAATGTATTGTAGTTATTCTGAAGCTCTGCCTTCCACGAAGATTCACCTTAAGAAAAAGACCTGATATGAATAATGGAAAAAAATGCACCAAATAATTCAAGGCTATTTTTTCCCTTTTATGTGTGTCATCACATTCTATACCAGGGTTTAGCCTACTTCTCACTGTGCCCTGAAATGAGAAATAGCCTCCCTACTATCCTCCTCCTCCCTCCCACAGTGGTATTCTGCCACCTGCTTAACCTATGTGATATACTTGTCCATCCCTATTCCACCCCTGTTCCCAACTCTTTGCCTTATGGGAAATATCCTTGCAATAGATCTAGGTGCAAGACTTGTCCCATACATGCTCCCACTACCACCTGCTCAAGTCCTGTCACAGTCATCTACATCTACAGACATGTTTCACAAGTTATGATGCATGGCATCGTATGGGGCATGGCACTCCTGTTCCTGTCAAAATAGAAGGAAGGAAAATTGGACTGTCTATGTGTCTCTGTCTTCTCTTTGTGGTCCTACCTGAGCAAAGGCAGGGGCACCTGTGAAAGCAGCCATGTGCTCTAACTTAGTTGCAACCACTGCCACATTTTACACGGACATGACAACTACCAGCCGTCTGTCTGCATAACTGGCCACCACCAAACTGTGGCCAAGAGACAGCTGGACCACTCAATTGCTGAGCACATTGTCCAACATCATGTGCTCGACTTCAGCTGCTGCTTCACTGCCTGTGCCACCTGTATTCTCCCCATCAACACCAACCTTTCCCATATTGTGGAAGTGGGAACTACCCCTGCAACATATCCTTCATTTCCGTAATGCCAGCCTCAAGTTTTGCTCGTTGCTGTCTTCCACCTGACTCTATCCTCTTTCCTACTCTCACTCCAGCCTCACATACACCTTCTATACCCCAATGTAAACCACAAGTCTCTCTCTCGCTCTCTGCTTTTCTCTTCTACCTCTTTTATCCCCACAGTACAGCCTCTTATTGCATTATAGCAGCTGACCACTGCATGCACATGTGTGGAGATGACAGAGGCCATGTGTGTACAAGTTGTGCTTGTGTGAGAGCTTTGCTCTGTCTACATCTGATTAAGAACTAAGCCAAATGGCTGAATAATATCTAACCGTCTTTCTAAATGAATCTGTGTGGCACTTAATGCTTTCTCTGTTGTTGTTGTGTTCTTTAGTCCAGAGACTGGTTTGATGCAGCTCTCCATGCTGCTCTATCCTGTGCAAGCCTCTTCATCTCCGAATAACTGTTCCAACCTACATCCTTCTCAATCTGCTTAGTGTATTCACTCCCTCTAAGATTTTTACCCTCCAATACTAAATTGGTGATCACCTCAGAATGTGTCCTACCAAATGATCCCTTCTTCTAGTCAAGTTGTGCCACAAATGCGTCTTCTCCCCAATTCTGTACAGTATCCCCTCATTAGTTACGTGATCCATGCATCTAATCTTTAGCATTCTTCTGTAGCACCACATTTTAAAAGCTTCTATTCTCTTCTTGTCTAAACTGTTTATCATCCATGTTTCACTTCCATACATTGCTACACTACATACAAATACTTTCAGGAAAGACTTTCTGACACTTAAATCTATACCTGATAACAAATTTCTCTTCTTCAGAAATGCTTTCCTTGCCATAGTTAGTCTACATTTTATATTCTCTCCGCTTCAACCATCATCAGTTATTTTGCTCCCCAAATAGTAAAACTCATTAACTACTTTAAGTGTTTCATTTCCTAATTTAATTCCCTCAGCATCACCTGATTCAAATTGACTACATTCCATTATCATCGTTTTGCTTTTATTGATGTTCATCTTATATGCTCCTTTCAAGACACTGCCCATTCTGTTCAGCTGCTCTTCCAGGTCCTTTGCTGTCTTTGACAATTACAATGTCATTGGCAAACCTCAAAGTTTTTATTTCTTCTCCATGGATTTTAATACCTACTCCGAATTTTTCTTTTGTTTCCTTTACTGCGTGCTCAATATATAGATTGAATAACATTGGGGAGAGGCTACAACCCTGCCTCATTCCCTTCCCAACCACTGCTTCCCTTTCATACCCCTCGACTCTTATAACTGCCATCTGGTTTCTGTAGAAATTGTAAAATAGCCTTTCGCTCCCTGTATTTTACCCCTGCCACCTTCAGAATTTGTAAGAGAGTATTCCAGTCAACATTGTCAAAAGCTTTCTCTAAGTCTACAAATGCTACAAACGTAGGTTTGCCTTTCCTTAATCTTTCTTCTAAGATAAGTCATAAGGTCAGTATTGCCTCACGTGTTCCAATATTTCTACGGAATCCAAACTGATCTTCCCCTAGGTTGGCTTCTGCCAGCTTTTCCATTCGTCTGTAAAGAATTTGCGTTAGTATTTTGCAGCCGTGACTTATTAAACTGATAGTTTGGTAATTTTCACATCTGTCAACACCTGCTTTCTTTGGGATTGGAATTATTATATTCTTCTTGAAGTCTGAGGGTACTTCGCCTGTCTCATACATCTTGCTCACCAGATGGTAGAGTTTTGTCAGGACAGGCTCTCCCAAGGCCGTCAGTAGTTATAATGGAATGTTGTCTACTCCTGGGGCCTTGTTTTGACTCAGGTCTTTCAGTGCTCTGTCAAACTCTTCACGCAGTATCGTATCTCCCATTTCATCTTCATCTACATCCTCTTCCATTTCCATAATATTGTCCTCAAGTACATTGCCCTTGTATAGACCCTCAATATACTCCTTCCACCTTTCTGCTTTCCCTTCTTTGGTTAGGACTGGGTTTCCATCTGAGCTCTTGATATTCATACAAGTGATTCTCTTTTCTCCAAAGGTCTCTCTAATTTTCCTGTAGGCAGTATCCATCTTACCCCTAGTGAGATAAGCCTCTACATCCTTACATTTGTCCTCTAGCCATCCCTGCTTAGCCATTTTGCACTTCCTGTCGATCTCATTTTTGAGACGTTTGTATTCCTTTTTGCCTGCTTCATTTACTGTGTTTTTATGTTTCCTCCTTTCATCAATTAAATTCAATATTTCTTGTGTTACCCAAGGATTTCTACTAGCCCTCATCTTTTTACCTACATGATCCTCTGCTGCCTTCACTACTTCATCCCTCAGAGCTACCCATTCTTCTTCTAC
Organism: Schistocerca serialis cubense; assembly: GCF_023864345.2. Classification (NCBI taxonomy): domain Eukaryota; kingdom Metazoa; phylum Arthropoda; class Insecta; order Orthoptera; family Acrididae; genus Schistocerca; species Schistocerca serialis. The sequence continues at coordinate 218,682,001 of NC_064639.1, read as the reverse complement.
TGTATTTCTTTCCTCCATTCCTGTCAATTGTTCCCTTATGCTCTCCCTGAAACACTGTACAACCTCTGGTTTAGTCAGTTTATCCAGGTCCCATCTCCTTAAATTACCACCTTTTTGCAGTTTCTTCAATTTTAATCTGCAGTTCATAACCAACAGATTGTGGTCAGAGTCGACATCTGCCCCTGGAAATGTCTTACAATATAAAACCTGGTTCCTAAATCTCTGTCTTACCATTATATAATCTATCTGATACCTTTTAGTATCCCCGGGATTCTTCCATGTATGATTCTTGAACCAAGTGTTAGCTATGATTAAGTTATGCTCTGTGCAAAATTCTAATAGACGGCTTCCTCTTTCATTTCTTACCCCCAATCCATATTCACCTACTATGTTTCCTTCTCTCCCTTTTCCTACACTCGAATTCCAGTCACCCATGACTATTAAATTTTTGTCTCCCTTCACTATCTGAATAATTTCTTTTATCTCATCATACATTTCTTCAATTTCTTCATCATCTGCAGAGCTAGTTGGCATATAAATTTGCACTACTGTAATAGGCGTGGGCTTCATGTCTATCTTGGCCACAATAATGCATTCACTATGCTGTTGGTAGTAGCTTACCCGCACTCCTATTTTTTATTCATTATTAAACCTATTCCTGCATTACCCCTATTTGATTTTGTATTTATAACCCTGTATTCACCTGACCAAAAGCCTTGTTCCTCCTGCCAACGAACTTCACTAATTCCCACTATATCTAACTTTAACCTATCCATTTCCCTTTTTAAATTTTCTAACCTGCCTGCTCGATTAAGGGATCTGACATTCCACACTCCGATCCGTAGAATGCCAGTTTTCTTTCTCCTGATAACAACGTCCTCTTGAATAGTCCCCGCCCGGAGATCCGAATGGGGGACTATTTTACCTCCGGAATATTTTACCCAAGAGGACGCCATCATCATTTAATCATACAGTAAAGCTGCATGCCCTCGGGAAAAATTACGGCTGTAGTTTCCCCTTGCTTCCAGCTGTTCGCAGTACCAGCACAGCAAGGCCGTTTTGGTTAATGTTGCAAGGCCAGATCAGTCGATCATCCAGACTGTTGCCCGTGAAACTACTGAAAAGGCTGCTGCCCCTCTTCAGCAACCACACGTTTGTCTGGCCTCTCAACAGATACCCCTCTGTTGTGGTTGCACCTACGGTACGGCCATCTGTATCGCTGAGGCACTCTTTCCATTTTCCCTTCTTTGCTTAGGACTGGGTTTCCATCGGAGCTCTTGATTTCCATACAGGCAGTTCTCTTTCCTTCAAAGGTCTCTTTAATTTTCCAGTAGGCACTATCTATCTTACCCCTAGTGAGATAAGCCTCTACATCCTTACATTTGTGCTGTAGCCATCCCTGCTTAGCCATTTTGCACTTCCTGTCAATCTCATTTTTGAGACTATTGTATTCCTTTTCACCTGCTTCATTTACTGCATTTTTATATTTTCTCCTTTCATCAGTTAAATTCAATATCTCTTCTATTACCCACAGATTTCCACTAGCCCTCATCTTTTTACCTACTTGGTCTTCTGCTGTCTTCACTATTTCATCTCTTAAAGCTACCCATTCTTCTTCTACTGTATTTCTTTGCCCTGTTCTTGTCAACTGTTCCCTAACACTCTCTCTGAAACTCTCTACAACCTCTGGCTCTTTCAGTTTATCCATATACCATCATCTGCTTTAAGTCCTACCTTTTTGCAGTTTCTTCAGTTTTAATCTACAGTTCATAACCAATAAATTGTGGTCTGAGAGCACATCTGCCCCTGGAAATGTCTTACAGTTTAAAACTTGGTTACTAAATCTCTGTCATACCATTATATAATCTATCTGAAACCTTTCAGTGCATCCAGGTTTCTTCCACATATACAACCTTCTTTCGTAATTTTCAAACCAAGTATTAGCTATGATTAACTTACGCTCTGTGCACAATTCTACCAGGCGGCTTCCTCTTTCATTCCTTACCCCAGTCTGTATTCACCTACTATTTTTTCTTCTCTCCCTTTTCCTACAGTTGAATTCCAGTCCCCAAGGCCTATTAAATTTTTGCCACCCTTAACTATTTGAATAATTTCTTTTATAGCATCATACATTTTTCCAATCTCTTTATCATCTGTGGAGCTAGTTGGCACATAAACTCGTACTGCTGTGGTAGGCATGGGTGTCGTGTCTATCTTGGCTACAATATGTGTTCACTATGGTGTTTGTAGTAGCTTATCTATGTTCCTATATTTTTTTCCTTTATTCCACCTACTCCTGAATTACTGTTATTTGATTTTGTATTTATGACCCTGTATTCACCTAACCGGAAGTCTTGTTCCTCCTGCCACCAAGCTTCACTAATTCCCACTATACCTAGCTTTAACCTATCCATTTCCATTTTTAAATTTTCTAACCTGCCTCCTGATTAAGGGATCTGACAACCCATGCTCCAATCTCTAGAATGGCAGTTTTGTTTCTCCTAATAACAACGTCCTCCTGAGTAGACTCCACCCAGAGATCCAAAAGGGGGGGAATATTTTACCTTTGGAATATTTTACCCAAGAAGACGCCATCATCATTTAACCATGCAGTAACGCTGCATTCCCTCAGGAAAAATTACGGCTGTAGTTTCCCCTTGCTTTCAGCCGTTTGCAGTATCAGCACAGCAAAACCGTTTTAGTTGATGTTACTAAGCCAGGTCAGCCAGTCATCCAGATTGTTGCCCCTGCAACTACTGGAAAGGCTGCTGCCACTCTCCAGGAACCACACGTTTGTGTGGCCTCTCAAGAGATACCCCTCCATTGTTGTTGCACCTACGGTACGGCTATTTGTATTGCTGAGGCATGCAAGCCTCCCCTCCAACTGCAAGGTCCATGGTTCATTTAAACCATTATATTAATATCATATTATTGTTATATTGTATATACCTGTGAGTATGGTAATATTCCAGGTACACTCAGAAGGAATTTCTTAATCTGGTTAGTTCTTTCCTGTAGCTCCATTTGAATATTCAACAAAATACTTCATCTAGTGCTTCTCATGCTGCTCATTGAGTGATGGTACCTTCATGTTACATGAATTTCTCATGTGATACATTAGTAATATCATCTAATGCTGTATACTTGATACTATAATCTGAACTATTTTCTGTTACTAAGTAATTAAACAATATCTTTCTTGCTTAACCAAAATGTTTAGATCATGGATAAGATTGATGATGCTGCATTTGACTTAAGACTATTGGTTCCCTGGTGTTCACTACCCAAGGAAATTTCTCCCAGTAATACACTTCTCATAACGGTGCCCACCAGCGGATCTTTGAGGATTTCTTGCATTCCTTCACTTGAACTGTCAGATAATAACTTATCTCACTGGATTTCCTCTGTTGTTGTTTTTTATTTTCATCTCCAAAATGCTGTAAATGTTACACACATCAAGATTGGAGGTAGCAGTCTTCATATGGAATGAGAGGAATAGGAGAGCCACTAAACTGCTGTGGCAAGTATGAGGGTGTCAAATGAAAACCTAGAATTTGTAATAACAAATCGAAATTTCATGCCGGTATCCTGTAAGTTGGTAAGCGTGCTACAAACAGTGTGCAGAATGGCCTGTAGGTGGCAGCATAGTGCAGATGCATACATACCAACACAGTATCAGTATAAAGATGGCCACCCCACTTGCAACTTGCGACAGGGAAGAACACCGTTCTCTTATTCCGTTTTTGCATAGTAAAGGTGTGAAACCTACTGAAATTCATTGACGAATGAAGGTTCAAGACAGTGATGCATGTTTATCACAGCAGCAAGTCTACGAATGGAGTAGGAATATCGCAAATGGTGTGACTTCAGTGGAATATGCTCCACGTCCAGGTCAGGCACAACGAGTTGTGACTCCACAGAACATTGCAGCAGTTGAAGCCATAGTGAAGGAAAACCGCTGAGTGACACTGAATGACATTGCAGCATGTTTACAGGTTAGTCATGGGTCAGAACACCACATTGTGCATGATGTGCTCCAGTTTCACAAAGTGTCTGCAAGATGGGTGCCACAGCAGCTGACTCCTGAAGTGAGATAACGACGTGTTGATGCTTGTGAAGAAATTCTTCAGCGCTTTGAACGAGAAGGTGATGGCTTCCTTGCAAGAATCGTTACTGGAGACGAAACCTGGGTTCACTTCCACCAACCAGAAATGAAGACAGTGAGCATGAATGGCCCCATGGCTCATCACAAAAGCCAAAGTAGTTTCGAACAGATCAGCAGGGAAGGTTATGCTGACTCTGTTTTGGGACGAAAAAGCCGTCATTTTTTAGCATTACATGCCTAGAGGGACCACTGTCACCAGTGCATCATACACAGATCTCCTGAAAAATCATCTGCAGCCTGTAATCAAATCAAAGCGACGTGGATGTCCAGGGTTGAGAGGGACACACCTATTGCGGGTACATGCCCCCAATTTTCCACTTGAGTGACCTGCCCCTCCTTTTTTGTTTTTGCCAATGAACTATTCCTTTACTCCTTGAAGAAATAACATATAAGTTCCAAACAAGGATCAGTATTTCCTATTTAAAGTGTTCTGTCCAGTTGTCATAAGAATTTCACCATCTAATGGTAAATACTAACGAGTCATTTGATATTCATGTAATTTGAAAGTTCTGACTTATGTGACCAAAGGTTGATCAAAAATCAGTCATTGGCTTTCAGCTGCCCAACTGACTGAAACTAGCATCTTTGTGTAACATCCATAGGCCACATCAGTATACACGACTTAGCCTATTTACTGTGTTACTTAAAGCATTTGCAGAACATATGGCAACATATAATTATAAAACTTGAAGCTACTGGCAGGATGTTGCCCTTTTACACAGTGATTTTCTTCTCCTACTCTGCACACCCGACTTTAGTCTTCAAATGGACTTCGAATCAGTACACAATTTGAGTAACTGTAGTATTTCTGCTCTCCCCCACACACATTCTATTTCAGTGTAACTTAGTCTTTCCTAACAATGCAAATGAAATTATGACTTTCAGTCATTTCTTAATTTCATACACGCAAGGAATAAAGCAATCACCATGGCATTTAAATTACTTTTTAATCACACTTTAGCAGTAAGGGAAAAAGAATTTGTACAAATGTAAAAAAGCACATCAAGATTGGAAGTTTTCAAATATTATGTAATCATTAAAGGAACACATGATTATTAGAAGATTCATAACACTGTTTGGAATAAAGCAGCAGCACAAATTTTGGCTGAAGATGTGAGCATAAATGCAAATCATTGTTAACAATATCTGAACAAACTTTTAGTTATGAAGATAATGTTTACACATAAGGTCATTGTGCTCCATATACAATCATTCATTATTGGGTGTTCCACAGTAATTATGTATGAAAATGCTTAATCCGAGGATACAAGAAAGTACTCAACAAAAACGTTGATTATCAGTAATAAATTTCTGTTAGCTTGACAAGAGATTTGCACAGAAGATCACAAGAGAATTCACCATAACCAGAGGTAACTGAAAAGAGAAACCAGTCATGCATGAAGCAGGTGATATATCCTTTGACGTTTCCGCTACCTACATAGTGAAAGCACAGAGTTGTAAAGATTCTCTTCAAACATTTTAGACTGTGTGACAAAGGCCAACAATATTTAAAAGCAATCCTGCACCAATAAAGAAAGTAGAAAACAATGTGTGGCTCCAGGAAATCAGGGGCTGCATGTTTTCAGTGACTCTACAGACATAAAATAGTGAATGTAGAAAACTGGCAGACAAAAATAGCAACTGGTTTGTACAAACAGGATAGAAAAGAAATGTGTATATGGTGAAACCAAAGAAAATTGTTTTACCCTGTTGCCTGTCAAGCAGGCACAAAATATTTTTGAAGAAACAGATGATAATGAAGCACTTACTCAACTCAGAGAGATGATGTCAAGATAATCATCACAACGGCTTCCCTCTTGCACAAATCTTCCTTATGCTGTTAGCTGCAAGGGATCACAGATTTTCTACTGCCCTGTATTGAAAAAACACTGACTTTTCAATGCCAAATGGTGGTTCTGTCTTCACAATATTTACTAAGCTAACTCACTAGTTAGACATTAATTTATTAAAACGCCAATTTAAAATAGTAAGTATAGGAAGTACATAATGTGAATAGCATTTTTTCTGTTTGCTAATAAGTAAAACAAAATACCTTATCAGGGAACTGTATATTTATCAGCATCTTTTATAACTTTAGTGTGTTCACTGTTTTACATAGTTCATATAAAACATGTTACATAGAAGATATACTATAGAATGTGATCACAGATATTAATGAGTAAATACAATGAATTAATAACTTAACAACATTAAAAATATTTCCCACAGAATATTTAGGTTATTAGTTCCCAATATTAAGCTTAATGATTCAGTTAACATAAACATAATGTAATTAAAATTGTTAAGGCTTTCGTGGGCACTTGTTGACAAACTGCCTATTGGCTTCTGTCTCGGGTTCTTCGGCCGACGTTCATCTAATGATTTTTCTGATGTTTCGCCAGCACGAGTGACTGGCATTGTCAAAGCTTCACCCTCCATTGCCGGTGGTGAACTGGAGGCGAGCTCGCGGCTGCAGACTATATGTACCTGGCGCGCCAACGTCCGAGGGCTTCTCCGCGGTCATTTCCAGTGCGGTTCTCCTCTTGCTACCTGCGACGGTCGTTTGCTGCAGTACGGGCAGCCAGGATCCGTTTACCTTAAGGCTTTCCTCTTTCTTATTGAAACTGTTCACGTGTTTTTGATTTCTACAGCTTCTCTGAACAAGCGTGTGGTAGTGCTTCTCTACAGCCAGAACTTCCGTGTCGGCGAATTTTGTTACTTGGTCGGTCTCATTCAGTGCATGCTCTGCCACGGCCGATTTCTCCACCTGCCCCAACCTGCAATGTCGCTTATGCTCTTTGATCCTGGTGTTAATTGATCGTCCAGTCATTCCGACATAAACTTTTCCGCATGTGCATGGTATACAGTATATTCCCAACATTGCAAGTGGGTCTCTTTTCTCCTTCGCCGATCTAAGACACTCTGATCTTCCTTGTCGGTTTGAAAATCGTCTTTATGCCGTGTTTGCGCAATGTACGGCCGATTCTGTCTGTCACTCTGGGAATGTATGGCAGAAAGGCCGCTCCCGACATTTCTTTTTCTGGTTCCTTACTTCGCCGAGTGTTTGGCTCTGTTACACTTGTAATGTAATTTGTGGAGTACCCATTGCTCCGCAGAACAGTTTCCAGGTGTTGCATTTCTCGTTTGAGGTGTTGAGGCTCACATATTCGTCCTGCTCTCGTTACGAGCATACTAATCATGCCTCTTTTCTGGCTCGGGTGGTGGTTTGACAGATTGTGCAGGTATCGGTCCGTGTGTATCGGTTTCCGATACACGCTGTGTCCCAGGTTTTCGCCATCCCTTGTGACCAGCACATCTAGAAATGGCAGTTTCTTGTCCTTTTCTACTTCCTTGGTAAATGTTATGTTGGCATGGAGGCTGTTCAAGTGTCTCAGGAATTCGCCGAGCTGTTCTTCACCATGGCTCTACACCACGAAAGTATCATCGACGTACCTGGATCACACCTTAGGTTTGCAAGTCGCCGAGTCCAGTGCCTGTGCTTCGAATTGTTCCATGAAGAAAAACCACCAGCTTGCAACCTGAAGAAAGAAGAGGTACAAGCAATTAAGAATCTCAATGCCGACAAGAGTATATTGGTACTGCCTGCCGATAAGGGGAATGCGACCGTCGTAATGAAGACCGAAGATTACGAGCAAAAGATCCGAGACCTATTAGATCCGACGATGTACCGAAAACTAAGCGCAGATCCGACGCAGCGTATCACTCGGAATACGATTCGATTAATCAAGGCGTCTTCTCTGCCGGCGGACATACAGAGAAACCTGCGCAACACAGAAGCCCTACCGCCTTGGCTGTATGGATTACCCAAGATCCATAAGAACAACGTTCCACTGAGACCGATCGTTAGCGCTCCTGGCTCACCAACGTATAAACTGGCAAAACACTTGGCCTCTCTGCTCCAGCCACACGTGGGGAAGACCGACACATACATTAAGGACTCAGGACATTTCATTGAGAAGCTGAAGAAACTGAAACTTGCGCCAAATGACATCCTGGTCAGTTTTGATGTTGTTTCATTATTTACGAAAGTGCCACTCAATGACGCTCTGGAGCACATCGGTTCCATGTTCCTGCAAGACATCAAAAAGCTCTTCCATGCATGTCTCACCACGAGCTATTTCACATGGAATGGCGATTTCTACGAACAGCTGGAAGGTGTCGCCATGGGTAGTCCTCTCAGTCCAGTGGTGGCCAACTTCTTCATGGAACAATTCGAACCTCCATGCCAACATAACATTTACCAAGGAAGTAGAAAAGGACAAGAAACTGCCATTTCTAGATGTGCTGGTCACAAGGGATGGCGAAAACCTGGGACACAGCGTGTATCGGAAACCGATACACACGGACCGATACCTGCACAATCTGTCAAACCACCACCCGAGCCAGAAAAGAGGCATGATTAGTATGCTCGTAACGAGAGCAGGACGAATATGTGAGCCTCAACACCTCAAACGAGAAATGCAACACCTGGAAACTGTTCTGCGGAGCAATGGGTACTCCACAAATTACATTACAAGTGTAACAGAGCCAAACACTCAGCGAAGTAAGGAACCAGAAAAAGAAATGTCGGGTGCGGCCTTTCTGCCATACATTCCCAGAGTGACAGACAGAATCGGCCGTACATTGCGCAAACACGGCATAAAGACGATTTTCAAACCGACAAGGAAGATCAGAGTGTCTTAGATCGGCGAAGGAGAAAAGAGACCCACTTGCAATGTTGGGAATATACTGTATACCATGCACATGCAGAAAAGTTTATGTCGGAATGACTGGACGATCAATTAACACCAGGATCAAAGAGCATAAGCGACATTGCAGGTTGGGGCAGGTGGAGAAATCGGCCGTGGCAGAGCATGCACTGAATGAGACCGACCAAGTAACAAAATTCGCCGACACGGAAGTTCTGGCTGTAGAGAAGCACTACCACACGCTTGTTCAGAGAAGCTGTAGAAATCAAAAACACGTGAACAGTTTCAATAAGAAAGAGGAAAGCCTTAAGGTAAACGGATCCTGGCTGCCCGTACTGCAGCGAATGACCGTCGCAGGTAGCAAGAGGAGAATCGCACCGGAAATGACCGCGGAGAAGCCCTCGGACGTTGGCGCACCAGGTACATATAGTCTACGGCCGCGAGCTCGCCTCCAGTTCACCACTGGCAAAAAACGTCAGAAAAATCATTAGATGAACGTCGGCCGAAGAACTCGAGACAGAAGCCAATAGGCAGTTTGTCATAATGTAATTGGATACATAAGAAAATCCTCTCACAAAGTGGTAGCAGAAGAACGTACGTATAGAAGGTATTAAAGTTTGCAACCTTTCAGAGCCAGTGCTCCTCCTTCTGATGGAAGGGTTGAAGGGGAAGGGAGGGGGGTGAAGAAAAAGGACTTGTGAGGTTTGGGAAAAGGGATAGAGTTTGGAAAAGTCACCCAGAAGCTTGGGTCAGGGGAAACTTACCAGATGGAATGAGAAGACTGATTTCTGGGGACTGCACTAGATGAGCCTTGAAAACCTGAGAGCTAAAAGGTGGGAGACAGGGTAATACACAACACAGAGATTACTGCCAAAATATTGTTAATGAATTAATAAGAGTGAAAAGATAAGTTCATTGTATATGATAGAGGGGGGCAGTGAAAAATGGAGAGGTCAGAAAATGAAAAATGTAGGTAACTAAAAGGGAATGAAGGAAAGAATAGTTACTGTGAAGAAATGCTGAGACCGAAGAAATTAACCTAAATTAAGGATATGTCGGTGGTGAGAACCAACATCATGATGTAACACCAGTTTCCACCTGTAGAGTTCCGAGAAACTGGTGTCTGGGGAAGCATCTAGATGGCATCTGGTAAAACCCAGTGCCATCGTCAACAAACAATCTCTCCTCCTCATCCCATCCGGTAAGTCTCCCCTGACCTGGGGTTATTGGGGACTGGGGATTTTTCTGGACTCTACCTCTTTTCCTAAATCTCAACAGTCCTTTTGCTTCAGCCCCTTTCCTTTCCCTTCAACCTTTCTACCAGAAGAAGGAACCACTGGCTATGAAAGCTTGAAAACTTTAATACCTTTTATATTGTGATCTCCACAGTTTGGTGAGTATATTTTTTTATCTATACAGTTACATTACATTTTCATAAATTGATTATTTAAGTTAACATGAACAGTTAGAACATAGTAACAACGTTTACTATTATGACACATAAAATTTGTGTTTTTACCACTGAAATTAATTTCTTTTACCTTGGCATTATGCGGCTATTATTACCCGAAACATTTGTTAGTTCTGAAAAAATTATTAAATGCTATACTTTTGATCACATGTTATGTAAATATTTTATAGTATGAATACGGCAACCAATAGAAACTGTGTTCATTTAATATTGATACTTAAGTAAGGTACGTCAGTGAAAATGTGACTCAACTAAATCCACCAATTCTGCTAATCATTATTTCGTTACCAAACTGAAATTACAACTGTAAATCACTCATAAGCATTTATGAACAAAATAAGAAATTTTCTAGATTTAAATGTGACGAATTTAGCCTCTCAGCTGTGTAATGTATGTGATTTCCTAAGGGACCAAACTGCCAAGGTCATCGGTCCCTATCAGCCATGTAATGCTGCTACATTCGCATGCTGCTACATTCGCCTAATGTCAACAAGTTCTCTGCTCATCTCACCAGAAGCTAAGTTACTTTCTACTAATTATTAATTGGTGTAGTGGAATTGTTTGTAGTGTAATTTGTATTGTTTGTTTGTAGTGTAAGTTGTATTGTTTAATCTGCCATCATGTGTGACAAATGCGGATGCTGTTGTAGCTTAGTGAGCACAGGAGTGAAATGTCAGGATTGTGTGTTGGTGTTTCACTGGGGTAATTGTGGTGGGGAAGCTGTTATAGTGCCAAATGAGGCTCACCAATGGAGTTGTAGATTATGTAGCCATGACAAGAAAATTGTGGAACATGGAAAAAGATTTGTGCCCTTCAGGCTGAACTAGAAATGGTATACTTCAAATTAGACAGGTTGAAGGGGGTAAGAGACAATGGGAGCTGTGCACAGGTAACAAGTCGCAGTCAGAAGGAGAAAACCCCAGAAATCACTCTTCAGATTCCAGTGAGCAATCAGTTTCATTTTTTACCTAAAGTAGAAGAGCCTCAAACAGTTTTTGGTTTTTGGGCAAAGTATGGTGCAGTGGACTCGTAGTAACAATTAATGCTAGGTCAGGAGTAAAGTCAAGCAGAAAAAAAAAGAGTCCTGCTGTTAGGTAGCAGTCATGGGAGAGGTGTAGGCCAGATGTCACAGCATAGGCTAGGAGTTGAGTACCAGGTCACAAGCATTGTAAAACCTAGTGCTAAGCTTAGCCAGGTTACAGAAAACCTAGGGGCCTTGTGCAAAGATTTTGATGGTGAGGACCATGTTCATAAGTAGGAGGAGCAGGAAACAGCCTGACTAGCAATTCGGAATATAGTATTAGGTGCGACCTGGATGTAATAGGAGCAGCAACAGCTCACACTCGTATTGGGTTTGTGGCTGTTTTGCAGCACCATGACCAGCCCTGGGTTAATACAGCTATCAACCATGTTAACAGAGAGCTGGGGGGGGGGGGGGGGTTTACTGTTGGCAGAAACTAGTTCTCATAGCTTTGCTGTGTATATTGATGGAATTGGGAGGTGGAGTTACACTAGTCATGGCCTGCCCCTGAATAGGAGGGGGAAGGATAGATTAGTTAATCTTGCAGAAAATGTAAGGGGGGGGGGGGGCGCACAAGCACACAAGACAAAATACCTGTGATTACTGGAGTCAGGGGGACACATTTTTTAGGTTAGAGTCAGGTTACAGACAGAGAGTATTGAAAGAGATTAAAATAGGAAAGTGCCATAATGTCAGTGTGTTTCATCAGAACATTAGAGGATTTGAAAATAAGATAGATGAGCTTCTTGTATGCCTAGAAAGTGGGGTAAATTCTGGAAGTATAGATGTTTTGTGTCTCTCTGAACACCTTGTAACCGCAGGGATGGAGAAGTTAAATTTAAGGGATTACAGATTAGTATCTTATTCATGTAGAGTTAGCATGGAAAAAGGAGGAGTTGCTACTTACATAAAAATTGGACACAAAGTCAAAAATATTGAAACAAATAGTTTTTGTGTAGATCAGATCCTTGAAGCATGGGCTTGTGAACTGCTACTGCAATATACTTCTGTAGTAATTGTAACAATCTACATATCCTCTCAAGATAACTTTCAGCTACTCTGCACTCATTTAGACTTTTCAGCTTCATGGTGACCAAATCAAGAGCGGTGTTACTGAAGAGAGACTACACGAGAATTAGGTCAGTATCACTACGAAGTGTCTTAGCCATAGACCCAACCCATTTAATAGACCTATACTGAGCAAATGAGACAAGAATACTATACCAAGTTATTAATTTTTAATTCTCTTATTATGACAATAAAATTCTGTTACTCATTGAAAAGTAGTTTGCAAATTTTAATAAAGCTTAATCAGGTAAGATTTTGATTCCTTCAACCTCCTGTTGTTTACTCATCATTTCTCACACACCAGTTGAAATTGTCATAACTTGTGATGCCCTTCTCTTTACTCTAGCATTTTGTAGGCAGTTTCTTCCCTAGGTGATAAGTATGTTTCAAGTATGAATCAAACAACATTACCTGCACCTCTCCCCCAGTACATCTTGTTATTCTCACACAGCTACTCGCACTAGTAGGTGTCAAGTCTTGCCGATAATGGCTAAACAAAGCACAAACAATTCAACTATGTGCAAAACTGCAACAAATTCTTTAGCCACAAGTATGAATCACATCACTGATCTAAAAATAGTTATGGTAGCAGCTTTGGTTCTTAAAAACAGCTGTTGACCAAGGGACCAGCTGTCTTATGGCAGTTCAGTTCAAACAGCAGATGTTTAAAGCATAAGCCATTTTATGAAACGCAGACTTCATTTCATTTGTAGGATATTTGTAAAATGCAGTTGGTCTACAAATTAGCTTCAAAAATGCAGTAGCCACCAGAAAGATCGCGGGAGGCGCACATCGGCACGGTGCGTCACGGATGGTAGTTGCCGCAAGTAGAGTCCCATCCACCAGAGGGCACACGAGAATTCGGACACGACCTCTGCCGGTGTAACAACAACAACAAGAACTCAGGCAGCACGGGCCGTGCCCAGTCAGTTAACATCGGGCATGCCTAGGACACAGCCCCGGTCTACGCTAAGTGAAGTGCGACGTAAACGTGAATAGTGTTACTACACAATTGGCGACGAGTAGGGTCGTTCTTTCGTGTGTTGTGTTGTTGTTCAGGTTTCGCAGCTTCTCCACGGCATGGAGGATTTAGTGCGGGTTTTGGTTGAGCAGCAGACGGAGCTCATGGCCACCATGAAACAAGTGCTTCCGGCGTTGCTCTCCACGCCGTCTGCTCCAGCGCCGTTCCCTCCTCCCTTTCCCCCGTATGACGAGACAGCGGAGGATTGGGATGCATATAAACATTGCCTTCGACAGCTTTTCCAGGCGTTTCATGTTGCCGATGCGGAGGTATGCCGTGCTCTCTTCTTGTCTTGGATATCTCCCTCGCTGTATCAAGTTTTGCGGCAGCTAGTGCCGTTGCAGGAACCCTCGTCCTTGTCTTTTGACGCATTGTGTTCATTGCTGTCTTCATATTATCGCCGCCGCACGCATGTTGTGGCGGCTAGGGTCGAGTTCTATCAATGCAGGAAACAGCCCCATCAGTCTTACCGGGCGTGGGCCGCTACCCTGCATGGTCTTAGTCGCAAGTGTCATTTTGTCACGGAGCAGTCGCGAGAGTCGTATGTCCACGTTATGGTACGCGACGTCATTGTTCGTTCGGCCCCTGATAGGGAGGTCCGGCAACGGGCCCTGCAGTTAGAAAACCCTTCCCTTGACGAAGTCCTGTCCATTGCTCAATCGTATGAAGTCTCTCACACCGCAGGTCAACAGCTGGAAGCGTGGCGTGACGTCGCGGCAGTTCAGGGCGGCGCGGCCGTGTCCACTGTGTTCGGGGTGGACAACGTGCAAGCGGTACAATCTGGCCGTTACGGCCGCTCCCGCACGGTGCGTAAACAGAATTCTGGCCGCCGGCCCCTGTTGCCGTCCTGTGCGTCGTGCTATATACATCATGATCGGTCAGAGTGCCCCCAGCATTGGGCCGTTTGTTGCAAATGTAATAAAAAAGGTCACATTGCTGAAGTTTGCTGCTCAGCCTCAAAAGACTCGAAGGAAGCAGGTACAGAGGACATGGACGTTGCCATTCAGGAAGTTTCACCGGGCCAGGCTCCCGACGCATCGGCACGCAAACTCTTTATCGAGGTGTCGGTTCGGTCGCGCCGGTTACAACTGCAAGTAGATATGGGCGCGGCAGTTTCGTTGTTGAATGCACAAACTTATTCCGACCTTGGATCGCCCCTGTTGGCGCCAGTTTACCAGCGTCTACGCGGTTATGGTAAACAGTTCATTCCCCTACTGGGTCAATTCACTACCGACATGACTTACAAATCAGTCACTCGGCCTATTACTTTTATTGTTGTCAGTGATGCGAGCTCCGCTAACCTTTTTGGCCTGGGTGCCTTTCAAGCTTTCGGTTTTTCTATCGCTGACACCATACAGTTGGTCTCCGAAGATGTTCCCTATCAATCATTGGAATCTTTGATCTCAGACTTTCCAGATATCTTTGAGGAGGGCCTGGGGCGTGTTTCAGATTTTGAAGCTCACTTAACGTTGAAGGCGTCGGCTCGCCCGCGTTTTCTACATGCGAGACAGATGTCCTCGGCTCTCCGCCCTCAGGTAAAGGAAGAGCTAGACCGGCTGACAGCCCTAGGGGTCGTTCTTCCCATTTCTTCTAGTGAGTGGGCTTTGCCCCTCATTATTGTATGGAAGCCCTTGGGAAAATTATGTCTTTGTGGTGATTTCAAGGCCACCATTAATTCCCAATTGGTGGTGGACACCTATCCTTTGCCTCGTGCTGATGAATTGTTCTCCGCCGTGGTGGGAGGCCAATATTTTTCGAAAATCGATCTTTTGGAGGCTTATCATCAGATACCACTTGATGAGGACTCCAAACGGCTGGCGGTCGTCAACACCCCGTTTGGCATTTACCAATACCAGCGGTCGGCCTTCGGATTATCCAGTGCCCCGGTGATATTCCAGCATTATCTTGAGCACGTCACGTCAACAATCCCTCATTGTATTAATTACCTGGATGACATAATTGTCACAGGCCGCAGCACGAAGGAACACTTGCACAACCTTCACACCCTCTTTCTTACATTCAGGTCTGTGGGCTTGCGCTGCAACCTGCATAAGTCAAACTTCTTCCAACCGTCCATTGAGTATGTGGGCTACACTATCTCTCGGCACAGCGTCCAGCCACTAGGAAGTTTGGTCCAAGGTATCATCGACCTTCCTCAACCCGCTTCGCTGAAAGAGTTACAAGCTTTTTTAGGCAAGATAGCCTATTACCACCAGTTCATTCCCAGGGCTTCCACCATAGCCCGCCCCCTGTACTGGCTTCTGCGCAAGGGTGTTCCTTTTGATTGGTCACCTGCATGCGAGTGGGCATTCACCTTGTTGAAGGGCCTCCTCACGTCAGCGCCTTGTTTGGCTACTTTTGACCCCATAAGCCGTTGGTCCTGGCTACAGATGCTTCGCAGTATGGGGTGGGGGCGGTCCTGGCCCATCGCAACGCAGATGGTTCCGAGCAACCACTGGCGTTTGCCTCTAAAACTCTTAGTCCCGTGCAGGCCCATTACTCCCAGGTGGAAAAAGAGGCTTTGGCCATTGTCTACGCTGTTACCAAGTTTCACCCTTTCTTGTATGGCACGAAGTTTCAGTTAATCACTGACCATAAGCCGTTAATACCGTTATTTGACCCCGCCTCTCAGATTCCGGATAGGGCGGCCCACAGATTACAGCGCTGGGCCTTGTTCCTCTGTAAGTACCATTATGACATTCATTTTCACCCTACCGGACAGCATGCCAATGCCGACGCTCTTTCCCGTCTTCCGGTGGGCCCGGATCCTATGTTCGATCGAGAGGAGATTATGTGTTTTCATTTGGATGTGGCGTCCCACCATGCGTTTGATGGCTTCCCGATCACTAGTTCTTGAGTCGCCAGGGAAACGGCAGCTGACCCGGTTCTCCGGCAAGTAGTTCACCTCACTCAGCAGGGGTGGTTATCCCGCCCTCCAGGCCGGGCCTCGGACCCTCTTAGTAATTATTTTATTCTACGAAACCGCCTCTCGGTCTTGGAAGGAGTTCTCCTTCTGGCTACTGATGATACAGCTCCTCGCGTGGTTGTTCCTGCAAGTTTACGAAGGGAGGTCCTCACGTTATTACATGCGGGGCACTGGGGTGTTTCCCGTACTAAAACCTTGGCTCGCAGACATGTGTACTGGCCCGGTATTGACAGAGAAATTTAGCACTTGGTGGCCACCTGTTCCCAGTGTGTGAGCCAACAGGCATCTCCCAGGGCAGCGTTCTCTTCATGGCCGCCGGCAACCCAAGCATGGGAACGTGTTCACATCGATTTTGTGGGCCCGTTTCTCAATGGCTTTTGGCTCATTGTCATTGATGCTTATTCCCAATTCCCATATGTGGTTCGTTGCTCCTCAATCACTTCAGAAGTTGTAATCCAGGCACTAGCAAAAATATTTTCTGTGGAAGGTCTGCCAATCACCCTGGTCTCGGACAATGGACCGAAGTTTATTTCACAGACCTTCCAGGATTTTTGTAGGCGTTTCGGTAATCGGCATGTTTGCTCTCCCCCCTTCCATCCACAATCGAATGGGGAAGCCGAGCGCATGGTGTGCACATTTAAGACGCAGATGAAAAAGTATGTGCACCAATTTCCTGCGGCAGAGGCATTGACATTTTTCCTGACGGCATACCGGATCACACCAATGGGAGAATGCAGCCCTGCAAGGGTTGGCAGATCCCCTCGACTCCGGCCTTTTAATGGATGTGGAGGTCATCGCTCCTGCCCGACGCTCCACCTTCTGACGCAGTGGATCACAGTGGCTTCACCCCACGAAGGAGGAGGAGTGCAGTAGCCACTAGAAAGATCGCGGGAGGCGCACATCGGCACGGCGCGTCACGGACGGTAGTTGCCGCAAGTAGAGTCCCGTCCACCAGAGGGCACACGAGAAGTCGGACGCGACCTCTGCTGGTGTAACAACAACAACAAGAACTCAGGCAGCACGGGCCGTGCGATGTAAACGTGAACAGTGTTACTACAAAAAACACTCAGTGCAACCCATCCAAGAATACTGTTCAAGCGCATAGGACCCACATAAAATATATCTAACTGAGGATATGGAAAAACAAAGATGATGTGACTTACCAAATGAAAGTGCTGGCAGGTCGACAGACACACAAACGAACACAAACATACAACATGAATTTTGTGTGTATGTTTGTGTTTGTGTGTCTGTCGACCTGCCAGCACTTTCATTTGGTAAGTCACATCATCTTTGTTTTTTATATATATATATATATATATATATATATATATATATATATATATATATATATATATATAATCTTTGTTTTTAGATATATATTTCCTACGTGGAATGTTTCCCTATATATATATATATATATATATAAAAAACAAAGATGCTGAGACTTACCAAACGAGAAAGAGCTGGTAGATAGACACAATAAAAAACACACAAACACACACACAAATTTCAAGCTTTCGTAACCCAAGGTTGCTTCATCAGGAAAGAGGGAAGGCAAGGGATAGACAAAAGGATGTGGGATTTAAGGGAGAGGATAAGGAGTCATTCCAATCCCGGGAGCGGAAAGACTTACCTTAGAGGGGAAAAAGGACAGATATACACTCGCACACATGTGCGTGGTTGGAGAGCCAGAAGGATGTGGCATTTCACCAGGAACTGAGCTACTGTCTCTAAAGATTTCCAAGATGGGGATGGTTCATTCCATAAAAGAAAACTGTGAGTTAATCTGATATAGCCAATGCAGACATGACATAGGATGGTGGAATCCTTCTGAGAGGAACATAGGGAGGAATGCCATGCAGCTGTAGTCTCTTTGATAGTGTTGAGTTTACTAGAGGGTGCAATAGCTTACTAGAGGATGCTCCACCTCCAAGTTAAATGAGGTCCTATTTTCCCCATATAATTGCACTTGGGATCATGTAAGCGAATGTTGGGAAAGTATTCACTACTGTAGTTCATTCTCTGTGATACCCGCATCACTTCAGACCCACAGAGGGACAACTGGGCAAGCAATGCGACTCAGGTCAGAGTGGAGAAGAGTCATAAATAGCAGGTATCACAAGGTGACAAGAGCAATATCAATCAACAGCCTGAAGGCTGCTCATAAAGTCATTACAAATTAGAACACGGTCAGGAATAGCCCATTTCATAACACTTACTGTTCTGTTAACAACTACCAGTGCCGTCACAAAAACACTACACATTCCAGGCAATAGAGGTTTCTTTTGACTCACAGGAGATGTAAAAGCATATCTCATCCTGTTCCATAAAATTTCAGGTGTGCAGCTGCATAAATTCACCTTCTTCTTCTTCTTCTTCTTCTAATATTTCAGTTGAATGTTATCCATCCATCTTCAGAGTGAGCCGAGCTGACTGGGTCAGTCACCTCAGCTCACTCTGAAGATAGCTGGATGGCATTCAGCTGAAATATTACAAGAAGAAGTTGAATTTGTGGGGCTGCATGCCAGAAATTTTGTGGAACAGTCTTTGTGCCGTGAAAATAGGAAGATACATATCCCATCCTATCCACAATTTTAGAGCTGTCAGAGTGAATGATGATGGCATCCTGATACTCCTAAAGAACTCAGAGGAACTGGTGCTGAAAGGTTATGGGGCAACTAAGACATTAGGTACGTGAAAGAGATCAGTCCTATTTCGTGGTTTGGGTACTAAGCAAGGTGGGTGGGGGAGGGGGGGGGGTGGAGGAGGGAAATATGGGGAGTACATTCCAAAGAAGTTAGGCAGATGTCCCAGCAGAAGCCCTTGAGGCGCATTCCAACTGGTAATCCCATTTGGGGGTATGTGTCATGGGGTCAATGCTCCTGGTGTGCAAAAAGAATTTGTCTAGTTGGATGAGGATAAAATTGTGGTGATTGCATAACTGAGCAAGAGTCGGAAATACTGGAAATGAAGAGAGGAAGATCTCTGCTTTGGCAAGGGTACTGTACATAGCAAGGGTTGGAACTTAAATAGTGGAAACTATTTATTGACAATCGATACAAAAGAGTTACATCTTTGGACCTGTTACTGTCCTTCAAAGTAGTCACCAGCATTGTGTAGAACCCATTGTCAGCGATGTGGAAGGAATAGTATAACATTATCAGAGCCTGTTCTCTTGATGGTGTGAATGGAGCATTCTACTGCCTGTCAAATCTCTGGAACAGTTCTGAAGCGAATGCCACAAAGTGGTTCCTTCATCTTCAGAATCAAATCAAAGTCACAAAGACTTCAGTCCAGGGAGTATGGTGGATGGTACAGTACTTTCCATTTCCGTTGACCAAACAGAGCAGCAACAGCTTGCACTGTATGTTCCTACGCATTGTCATGCAAAATGATGGGTGGGTTGCACAGAAAGTGCCGCCGCTTCTTTCGCAAAGCTGGTTGCTGGTGATGCTCCAAAAACGAACAGTAATACTGTGCATTGATGGTCTGCCATGGAGAAACGTAATGCATTGGGATAACACCATCACAGTTGTACACAAGAACTTTCACCAAACTGGGGCTCTGACACACTTTCGACTTTTGTGGCAACCCACAATAATGCCATTCGTTGGATTGGCATTTCAGTTTCGGCTCATATGATGTGTCCCATGTCTCATCCAGTGTTACAATACGGCATAAGAAAGCCTCTCCTTCGCACTCGTAGTGCTCCAAGTGCACCTGAGCAGCGTTTTAACGCATCCATTTCTGCATTTCTGTGAAGCCATGCCGAACCCATCAAGATGCAATCTTTTGCATGCCCAGGCATTCCTTCAGGATGAAAAGCACAGCCATATGCTCTAATCCGGTTTTGTAGGCAAGCTCACAAATTGTATGGCGTCCACTAATGCGGCAACAGATTGCACGTCTTCTTCAGAGACACTAGGACGACCAGCCTGATGCATATCTGCCACAGTTTGCGGCCTTTGTTGAAGGCTTTTACCCAATGTGTCACTGTTCTGTACGCAATGCCAATTCCCCACATGCCTCTTGAATACCTTGGGCCTGTCATGCTGTACGACCTCTGGCACATTCAATCTTGATCCAAATCTGTTGTTCCTGCTTCAAAAACATAGTGACACCATTATGTTAGACCACTTGCTCACAAGTGACTGTGTTTCCCTAGATTGTGTGCATGCCGGTGATTTGGGATGGGCAAGTCCATTTGCTCGGAGGTAAGGCAGGTATGTCAACAATGTGAGCTATAAGCGGCAGTGGTAGATTCCATTGTGTAGTGTCTCCACACCATTGTTGCCACTATTTAAGTTCCAACGTACGTATGATTAATTCGGAAGGTGCCAGTGGCCAGTCTTATTCCACAATGATGGAGTGAGTCCAATAATTTCAAAGGTGAAGTGCCACTGAGCCATAAACCTGGCAGCCATAGTCCAATCAAGATGACATCAGGGCCCAGTAAATACAGAGGCAAGTAATGCGATCTACACTACAACAGTTTTTGCATGGAGTTAGTCTTTAGTTGATGAATATGGAGCAACCATGTCAGCTTTTTATCAAATAGAGGTCCCAAAAATTGGAACTGTGCAACAAGTGCTGGGTACCCAAGTACAGTTTCCAGTCAGGACGGACCATGCTACAACAGAAATGCATTACTTGCATTTTCGCAGGAGAGCACTGGAAGCATGGGAAAGGGTCCAAGTGGATGCCCTCCAATGGCACCTTGGAGCTGTCAATTAGCTAATGCTATAGATTGGGAGATATTCCAAACACAAAAGTTCTGGAAATACAGTGTGGGGATGAACAGTGACCCGAAGGAGGCCACTAGCCCATTGATGACAACGAGGAAGAGTGTAACACTCACCACAGAGGCCTGTGGGATGCAATTCTCTTGGATCCATGATGAGCTGAGTGATGTACCACATCTAACATAAAATAACTGGTGGAATAAAAAGTGACAAGTTAAAATTGTTAGGGAACCCTGAAAACCCCCATCATGGAGGGTAAGTAAAATGTGATGGCACCAAGCAGTGTTGTATGCCTTATGGAGGACAAAAGAGACTACAGTGAGGTGTTAGTGTTTAGAAAAGCTTGTTGTAGTGTTATTTACAATCTAACCAGATGGCTGGTTGTGGACTGTCCCTCCTGGAAACCACACTTACAGGGGGACAAATGGCCCCATGAATTAAGAACCAAGAGTAATTGTCAGGCTACAGTACTTCACGAAGACTGCAGAGCACATTGGAGAGGCTAACTGGTTCATAGTTGTCAATGCATGTTGCGTTTTTGCTCAGTTTAAAGATTGGGTTTATGATACTCTCTCATCTCTTTGAAGGGAAAACACCTAGCCAAATGTGGCTGAATCATTTGACTATAAATCAGTTCAGGCCTTAGCCCACAGTGCTTGAAGAGTGAAGAGCCACAAGCAGTTCCCTCTCAGTGAAAGGTCCATTATGTAGTTTGGCATGATGGACGGGAGGTGGCACATAATGTGATGTCTTCAACTTGTCCTTTATGCATTAGACGTGAATGCTGTCACAAAGTAGGTCACAAGTTGTTCACCAAGGACTCACACATCAGTACAAGTATCATAATTAAGGAAGAGACCCAGAAAAGTTGTCGATATTTAGTGGCCCAAAAGACTACAGAGCTTGACCCACACATGGGATTATGTATACATTCTCAAGGAGACAGTGCTCCAGCATTCCTCCTTATTGTTTTAATTAAATAATGGGCTTTAGCATGAAGTTACTTGAAAGTTGGGCAGGTGGTCTAAGGGTGGTCTAAGAAGAGACTTTGCAGGAGCATTGAACGATCCTGAGTAGCTTTTACAATGTTTTTGGTCCACCATGTCACCAGTCAGCAGTAGAGATGGCCTGTGGAAAAGGGAATAACAGTTCCAACAGACCAAGTGATCAGAGGTGTTTCTGACAATATCATTAATGAAAACAGATAAAAAGGTGCAAAGGTGACAACACTGTTATACAACAGTCAAAACAGCTCAACATGGTAATCTGTCCGTCTGGAGGCAATAAGTGACAGCATCATCAGGAAGTGGTCACTGTCACAAAGACCACTGTGTAGCAACCATTGTAAAAAAGCCACAAGATCGGGGGACAAGGTTGTAAGGTCAACAGCTGGAAAGATACCAAGGGCAGCACTGAAGAGGGTAAAATACTGTCACTGAGGAGCAACAGATTAAGATCAGAACGAGTTCGGTCAATTAGAAGGCACATATCAGACAAAGTGGTACTTCTCCACAGCTGGTGGTGGTGGTGGTGGTGGTGGTGGTGGTGGTGGTGGTGGTGGTGGACACTGAAATCCCCAAATAGGAGAAATGAGATGGAGAGTTGTTGGATTAACATTGTAATCTCAAAGTAAGTAAGCGCTCTGCTTGGACATAAATAAACATTACAAAAGGTGAATAATCGGGTCGTTTGCACTTGCACTGCTATTGCTTCTGATGTGCTACAAAGGATAATCCACTCACTGACGACATCTGTGTGAACCAAGTTACAGACCCCTCCAAATGCTCTCTTGGACCCAGTACAATTCCGACAGAATGCATGGTGACCTTGAAGAGTTGGGGAAGGTCATCAGTGATGTGCATTTGTTGTAGAACAACAGAGATTGCAGAACAAAAGGAAATTAGTTGGTCTGGTGTGGGATAGTAGTATCCACTGCACTTCAATTGGATCGTGTTGAGAGTGTGAAAGGGCAGGAGAGATCATGCACAGGATCACTGACTGTCACTGGTGGGGAAAGAACAACAACAAAAAATGTCAGTTCAGAGTCTGAAGGCACAAAGGAAATCTGGTGCCTCTGGGGTCAGTGGAGCAGCCTTCTTCCAACGTTTCTGCTCCTCCTCCTAATCTTTCAATGCTTTCAACAGTTAAGATTCTAGGGAGGCCTTACCTACTGCGGGTGCAAAGTAGGCAGTCCTAGGATCCACAGTTTATGGCTCTTTCGGCCACTGGCTTGAGTCATGTCTCTGATAGGTAGATTTCTGAGGAGAACATTCCTGTAAGGGATGATGGAGGAGGATTCTGATTCTCCTGCTGGGGATGGGGAGTGCTCCCTGTACAGGGTGCTTCAGGAACCGTGAGAGATTAGGGCCTGTCACCCCCATGGTCAAGTTTATTTGCAGAATGACTGGATGTCAAAAAAGAGGGATTAAATATAACACATCCTGCTGATGATCAAGCCACAGTAGTGGCCAATGTTGATACCACTGAAACTAGACACAAATGATTATATTTTTTCTGAGCTTCAAAATATGAGAGGTAATCTATGACTGTCAGTTACTGGATTGTGCATTCCTTGAGAAGGTTAGCACACTTCAAGGGTCATGGAAGGGTGGTGGTTGTTGCAATTGACACACATGCACTATGTGATCAAAAGTTTCCAGGCACTCCCGAAAACATATGTTTTTCATATTAGGTGCATTGTGCTGCCACCTACTGCCAGGTACTCCATATCAGCGACCTCAGTAGTCATTAGACATCGTGAGAGAGTAGAACGGGGCACTCCACGGAACTCATGGGCTTTGAACGTAGTCAGGTGATTGGATGTCACTTGTGTCATTCGTCCACATGCAAGATTTCCACACTCCTAAATATCCCTAGGTACACTGTTTCTGATGTGACAGTGAAGTGGAAATGTGAGGGGACACATACAGCACAAAAGTGTACAGGCCGACCTTGTCTCCCAATCTTTTGACTGACAGAGACCGCCGACAGTTGGAGGAGGTCGTAATGTGTAATAGGCAAACATCTATCCAGACCATCACACAGAAATTCCACATTGCATCAGGATCCAATGCAAGTGCTATAACAGTTACACTGGAGGTGA
Organism: Schistocerca serialis cubense; assembly: GCF_023864345.2. Lineage (NCBI taxonomy): Eukaryota > Metazoa > Arthropoda > Insecta > Orthoptera > Acrididae > Schistocerca > Schistocerca serialis. Next base: position 218,657,772 of record NC_064639.1, on the reverse strand, counting down.
GAAAACTTGGATTTCATGGTTGATTGGCAGCTCACAAGCCACACATCATGCCGGTAAATGCCAAACGACACCTCACTTGGTGTAAGGAGCTTGAACATTGGACGATTGAACAGGGCAAAAATGTTGTGTGGAGTGATGAATAATGGTACACAATGTGGTGATCCAGTGGCAGGGTGTGGGTATGGAGAATGCCCAGTGAACGTTATCTGCCAGCGTGTGTAGTGCCAACAGTAAAATTCGTAGGTGGTGGTGTTATGGTATGGTTGTGTTTTTCATGGCGGGGATTTGCACCCATTGTTGTTTTATGTGGCACTATTGCAGCACAGGTCTACTTGATGTTTTAAGCACCTTCTTGCATCCCACGTTTGAAGAGCAATTCGAGGATGGTGACTGCATCTTTCAACATGATCGAGCACCTGTTCATAATGCACACCCTGTGGTAGAGCGGTTACACGACAATAACATCCCTGTAATGGACTGGCCTGCACAGAGTCCTGACCTGAATCCTATAGAACACCTTTGGGATGTTTTGGAACACTGACTTAGTGCCACACCTCACCATCCAACAACAATACCTCTCCTCAGTGCAGCACTATGTGAAGGATGGGCTGCCATTCTCCAAGAAACCTTCCAGCACCTGATTGAACATATGCCTGTCAGAGTGGAAGCCGTCATCAAGGCTATGGGTGGGCCAACACCATATTGAATTCCAGCATTACTGATGGAGGGCACCATGAACATTTTCAGCCAGGTGTCCACATACCTTTGATCACATAGTGGTGTGGTAGTGAACATGTGTAATTATCTTTAAGTGGCTGACCACATTCTCCATAAATTGGGTCATATGGTCGTATGCACACAGGAGACACAAATCCCCAAAGCACTAGCATTTAAAACACCACACCCAGGTGTGGGGAATGTAACTCCAGATTGCAGCAGTAACACATGATTTTTTTTACATTTTCTGGAAATGAGCATATCCCCCCCCCCCAAATCAAGTTGTTGTTGAACATGCTTGTGTTAACCTTGCCTAGTGGGCTTCAACGAACATGATGTAATAAGTGGATCTCTCACCTCTCTAAGTTTTCATGTAATTCTTTGTCTATCTGCAGGGTTAGGTCCCAGAGAAAAATTAATCCCTATATCATGTTTAGGAACTTATGATGTGTGATGGTAACAGGTAAATCATAAAATTGTTTAAAAGAGATTAACACCCATGAATGGGTAGGTTATGCCACCTAAGTTAAGACGATACCACTCTGTACGAGAGCTCACCAAATACAGGGAATGAACAAAGCTATCAGAACATCTAAAGCACAACACATTACCACACCTAACAGAGTACAGAAAATTGTTGGCATCCAAAACAATTTCCAGTCAGCTCAGAATGGATAAATAGAAGTCTTGCATGGTTTTCACGAAATCTTACACCATTCTTTCTGCAAAATAATTGCAAGTAACGATGACTGACTGGTTAGCGATCTCACACCCTCCCTCCAAAGTAGACCATAAAAGCTCACAAAACCAGTCCTGAACAATGCAAGCTGTGTGAACAGGGCCATGTCATCTTGGAACACAGCCCAACCATTCTGGACCAGCCAAAATATTCATACAACCTTGAAGAGTGCTAATCCAAGGAGTAATACATTATGGCTGCTAAACCACCACTGATCCCCTATGCCCTTAGGATGTAAACTTGGCCAAAAAGTTGGAAACAGTGTGTAACAAGGCTCATCCAACCAAATGACCACCTTTCATTGCTCTGTAATCCAGTTTTCATGGCTTTGGCACCATGTTTCTCTGTTATGGGCATTTGCATCACTGATGAATGGTTTTGGAGCTCCAGCTCACCTGAAATCCCATCAAGTTATGGTACCGACAGAGTTTGTGGGTGCAACATCCAGTTCTGCAATGATTTTTTGCAGCTGTTATCCTTTTATTTTTTGACCTTCTCCTCTTTGGTGACCGTCAGTCGCAACCACTGAACATGCACTTTTGTTCACATTTTGATTTAGTGACAATGTTTTTTCTGCTTTCTCTGAATGCAGTATAAATCTCTGATATGGTGCATCTTGAAACACCAAACACTTTGGCTACCTTGATTACGGAAGCAACTATCATGTGAGCTTCAGTAACTTGCCCACATTCGCATTCACTTAGCTCCTATGTAATGCGCTCCCAACTACACATAACACTGTTCCAATCATGACTGACACTATGTATTGAGGATATTGCTCAGGTGTTGTACTGGTATCTCACCAGGTCCAGTGGCCTTTTCTGTATAGGGTGATTTCAGTTGCTTTTCCACACCTTCTTCACTTATTTCAATATCTATCAATTTGTTACTCATTCGGTGAGTAACAGATGGAAAAAGATGTTTAATATTTTGGCATTTTCTGCATAATCCTCCATTTCAGTGCCATTATTGTCAAAGTGTCTTGACAGATTTGAACCAGTGATTTCAGCTCTCTGAGACTGCAGACGTGTGTGCAAGTTGCGTTTACGTGTGTGTGTGTGTGTGTGTGTGTGTGTGTGTGTGTGTGTGTGTTCGTGTTCTCTTGGTTTCCATATTTTTGTGTAATCCATTTATCTTTTCAAGATTTTTCACAAAGAACATTGGCTTAGTAGAGAGACTGTTCAGATACAATCCACAAACTGACAGTAGTAAATGTCTGCAAGTTGCTTGGTTGTGTTTTCCTCTCATGGAATGGTCAAGTATCTGTCTGAAAATACTCCTGAAGCTTTGCAGCCACTGCATTTCATGGCGCGAGATATCTCATGATTTATGTCTACATCTACACTTCTAAACCTATCTTCACATGTGGCAGAGGGTACCTTATGTACCCATGTCACTTTCCCCCTTTCCTGTACCAGTCTTGTATGCTTCTCGGGAAAAATGACTGCTTGTATGTCTGTGTGGGCTCAAATCTCTCCAATTTTATCTTCACTGTCTTTCGATATACACGTACTCCCTTTGTCAGAAAAGTTCCAGCACAGGATTTATTTTATTTTTTATTTATTTATTTATTTATTTATTTTTTAAATTTCTGAGTTTGCAGTACCAAAAAGGAATAAATGTTTTTATGTTCCCTGGTAAGTGTGTGTTCTTGAAATGACCTTGGTCATGTTTCCACTAAACTCCCTAGGTGGCATGGTTGTGCGTAGCAACATACTGTTTTGGTTCTTGGCAAATTAGTTACAAAGACACAATGGATGCTGATTGTGAGCAAAGAATGAACATTGAGTTTTGCGTTAAGCTCAGAAGAACCTCTAATGAAACATGAACAATTATTAAGCAAGCATACGCAGACAAGTTACTTTCAAGAAATTGTGTTCTCAGGAGACACAAAAGATTTTAAGAAGGCAGAGATTCAGTGCAACATGGTCCTAGAGCTGGTAGCCCATCTACAGCATATACCTATGTGAATGTTGAGCATGTAAGGCAGTTATTGGTAGAAGACCATTATGCAACTGTGCATGTGATATCAGAACAACTTAATTTGAATTGTGATGCATTTAATAAGATTTTATGCGAAAATTTAGGGAAATGGAAAATTAATGCAAAACTTGCAACTCACATGCTAACAGATGGACAGAAAGAGGAAAGATTTAGAATTTCTGCTGAACTTCTGGATAGAGGCAGATGTGATTTCACATTTCTGTCAAAGATTATAGCTGGGGATGAAAGTTGGTGCTACCAGTATGACCTTCACATGAAGTGTCAGAGTGCTGAATGTCAGTCCTGGATCACCAGTCTCAAGAGGGACCCCACACTGCTTTATCTGTTACTGAGTATCTGGCCAGACATTCTGTTAATACCGTCCCACATCGGCCATATTTTCCGACCACCTTGTTTCCGATCTTGTTTCCCCGAATGAAAAGGTGACTGAAAGGAAAGCTTTAACAAGATATTGCAGACATTCAATGAGCTGTGCAAATGAGCTTACAAGCATCACAGTTGAAAATTTCCATACTTGCTTCCAAGACCTCCAGAAACATTCACAACTGTGTATAAATAGCCAAGGGGACCACTTTAATAGGAGCTGGAATCGTTACTTGGTAAGCGCACGTTTTAAATTTTTTTAACTGTCCTGGAGCTTTTCTGACAAACGGAGTGTAAACAATACATTACATTTGTTTATGCTGAGAGTCAGTTATCACACGCTACACCAAGTGTCGATCCTCTGCAAGTCTTCCTCCATTTCACCAAACGTTTCTAGCACTGTGACTTCCCTGTATACAAAATCGCCTGTGAAGAGCCTCAGGGAACTTATGATGTTATCTACTACATCATTTGTATGTACTGTGAAAAGTAATGCTCTTGTAACACTCCCTATGAGTATGTCCAAAGTTACTTTCACTACCGAAGACTTCTTTCCATTGAGAATGGCATCTGCATTCTGTTTGCTAGAAACTCTTCCAAATTAATCTGAGAGTTGGTTTAATACTCCACATGCTTGTATTTTATTCATTAGGCAGCAGTGCATAACTGTATTGAATGCCTTTTGGAAGTCAAAGAACATGGCATCTACCTGTGTGCTTGTATCTACTGCTCTCTGGGTCTCATAGATGAACAGAGCGAGCTGGCTTTCACGTGAACATTGTTTTCTGCACCCATTTTGATTCCTACAGAGATTTTTGATCTCCAAAAACATCATATGATGTGAGCACAATATCCAAAATTTTACAACAGACCGATATTAGGGATATATACCTGAAGTTGTGTGCATGTTTGATGATTCTTCTTGAAAACGAGAATGATCTGTGCTGTTTTACAACCATCAGGCATGCTTGTTTCCTCCAGGTACCTACATACTCATAAAACTGTACTGGTATCTCATCAGGTCCAGTGGCCTTTTTCTCTATAGAGTGATTTCAGTTGTTTCTCCATCCCTTCTTCACTTATTTCAATATCTATCAATTTGTTACTCATTCTGTGAGTAACAGATGGAAAAGATGTTTAATATTTTGGCATTTTTTATGTAAACCTCCATTTCAGTGCCATTATTGTCAAGGTGTCTTGACAGGTGGGTTTGAACCAGTGGTTTCAGCTCTCTGAGACTGCAGACGTGTGCCTATTGCAACACAGCGTCTCCACTATATGGTGAGTAGCAACTTTCCTTCTCTGGTATTATTAGTTAGCTGTGGTGAGAGATGGTGTTTGTGTGGGGTTGGCAAGAAGTTGCTGTACTGTTGTGTAATGTCATAATTTGAGTTTCAGATGAAAGTGTGCTGCATCATAACAACAAGAATTAAGTGCTCTATGTGCCTGCGACAAATTATTTTGTGTACATATTTTGAACAAAATACTTGAACATCCTCCTGCAAGCAGAGCAATACTGTAAGTTCTTCAGCCAACCAAGACATCAAAATACGTACAATGAAGACAGTAAGTTAAGTAATGAAAATTACTAAATTAATTTTTATTGCAATCTTTGATTTATTAATTATTTAACCTGCATTCCTATTTTTTTCTCAGGGCAGAACATATTACATAAACTTATGCAAAGACATTAATACCAAGACTTGCAATAAAAAAAAAAAAAAAAGGTTAGATATCATAGTTAAAGGTACACAGGTATGAACCCCATAGTGGCAGTCCAAAAACGTGCATCCAAAATGCTCACAGAATTATCTGAATCTTCAGTTTAAGGCTTGCATTAAGCTCCAAACAAGAGGACCACAATTGGTTCTGGGAACTATGCTACGAAACGCTAGCTCTGCTTTTACCCTGCAAGCAAGGCTAGTTGTCTTCTACGAAGTAGCCAGCCATCTGTAGGAAGTGAGGATGGCTTCTGAATGCAGGTGGTAGGCACCATTCATGCTGACATGAGCCACAATTTGCAGCCAGGTGCATCCAGCGCACTTAATCACTCCAAGCAGAGTCTCCACCACATCTCTGAAGACCCCTCCCCCCACTCCTGGCTAACAAACTGAGTTGAACTGATATCTTCTTCTGACCTGCCCACTATTTCGCTGAAGGGCTCTGTCACCTGCCTAACTTTGGAGCTCCCAATTACAAGCAATCCCACCCTCTGGACTTGTCCAGACCACTCAGGAAGATAGACCACAGTCCCAACTGTCTTCTGCTGGCTCATATGTACTTTCAACAGCAAGCAATATCTGAAACTTGTTTTTAAGAAGTAAGGGAACAGCTGTGCAGGTAGTACCCATTTTCACTTTCCACCCAGAGATTTGCAGCTCCACCACTGTTCGCAGCTTGCTGTCAGTTAATTGTCGACTGGCCGGAACTTGTGAATCGGAAGGCATCAAGGATCTCACCACTGCGGTCCCAGGCAGCAGCCTACAACCTGCCAATGTGACCAACACAGCTTCCAGCTATTTATGGACAGTGATTAATTGCCTCTGCATCTCTACACAAGAAGCGTAGTCCCTATCCATCCTTAATTTTTGTGTTCATCACAAGTAATGTAACACTAACCGAAGAAGTTGATGTGTGTAATCTAAGATCTGCTGTTACACTACTTCTAGTTTATACTATACTCCATGATGCTGCCTGCTCCAAATGACGGCTCTCTCATGGGTGCCACCCAGCCAGAGCAAAGCCCTCCAGGTATGATGGCCAGTGCCTGGAGTCCTGGTGCCTCCAGACAGACAAGCACCCACTCCTCAACATATGCAGGGAGGTGAAAGCTTGGGAGTAACTAAGTAATTTGGGTTTGATAAAATGTGGAGGTCTTTGAAAAATGGGGCAGGGGCAGGGGCAGGGGCAGGGGCAGGGGCAGGGGCAGGGGCAGGGGCAGAACATGAGTTGGTCAGTTGTGCTGTTTTCAATTCCTGAACACACAACAATTCCTTGTGGTGGCTTTGAATAATATTTCTGTGGCATTGACTGAAGTATAAAATGCAGCAGGGCAAAATCTGTTTGAGTTCTGCATTAATTCTCCTTTGCAACATTTTAATTATTTTGAAAATGGTCGAATAAATGGTTTTGGTAGTTCTGTTGGCTGTGTTACCAAATAGAGGATATGAACTCTACCTATTTTTCTGTAACAGCCATGAATACAACAGTTTTAAGCCAATGGTGTCTGTTTTCCGTAGAAACACCCTCCGCACTTATTAGCTACAATGGGATAATCCTGTCATAGCCTCTGTCATTAGTAGTGTTTAATGTGTTTCTTCAGATATGCTACTATCCTTTTATTATTGTAGTAGTGCTAGATCACAAGTATAATTAAGTTCGGATGAAAATCAGTTCTGCTGCTGTACGAGGGGGTACCCAAGAGAAAACAGACTGTTTTAACCTTACAAACCTTCAATCCCCTAATTCCATCTTTCAAAACATAGTTTAAACTCATCTTTTGTGATATGTGACACCAACTCCAAACTGCCACAGAGACAGGGCTGTGTGAGCAGGGGCATTGTCATGATGGAAAAACCAGTCACACAACAGCCACATATCAGGCCACTTTTGCCACACACTGTTGCATAATATTTTCAAAGCTTTCACATAGAAAGCCTGATTAAATGTCTGACCCTGTGGAACAAATTCTGAATGGACAACTCCTCTCATATTGAAAAAGCAAATCAACATTGTTTTACTGTTTGATTCCACCTGTCAGGCATTCCTGGGGTGAGGCAAACCTGAAGTCTCCCACTGACTTGATTGCTGCTTTTATTCAGGATTGTGAGTGTAGCACCAAGTTTCATCATGTGTAGTAATTTTTGAAAAATTTGGGTCACTTTGGGCCTCTTCTTTCAAAGCACAGCATGCTTCGTGACTGTTTTTTGTTCAGCAGTTAGCAGTTGTAGCACAAATTTAGCAGCCACCCTTTTCATTCCCAAATCGTGTCACTATTTGCTGTCATTGCAGTACAGGCCACGCCTGACAGCTGCACAATTTCTTCAACGGTCCGTTGTCAATCTCTATTGAGGATTGCATGAACAGTTTCAACATTTTCATGTGTTTGGGCCATGGAAGGATGACCAGAACAAAGTTTGGCATCAATTGACATTTTACTATTTTTTAAATGTGAAGACCACGCAAATACTTGACTTTTTCTCCATAGCATTGTCCTTGGACACCATTTTTAACATTTCAAGAGTTTCTGTACCACATTTTTGGAGCAAAAAGAAGAATTTCAACACTGCACACTGTTCACAAAATCAGACATAGCAAAAATGAGTCAGGCAAAACAGTTGCCACTATAAACACAACTGAGACTATGTTCCGACTTTCTTCAGTGACTGTACTCTGCTTATTGACTCTGGAATGTTTATTCTATGTGCCCCTTGCGGCAAAACACTGTACTACAAAAGCTCTTCTCACCAAAAAATTAGTTCAGTTTCTTTTGAGTATTCCCTCATATTCTGTTGACTTTTTTTACATAATTTTGTTTGGACAAAGGAAACATGGAAGCAATAAAAAGTGAACACAAAACTGAAGAGTAATCATGTGGAAATGCTAGAAATGTGAAAATATATACAATTTTTTGGCACAGTAATCAAATAACAAGCATGAACATGCTGGATTGAAATGACGGACATTTTTATATTACTTAGTTAGATATTTCATAATATAAATGTTCACAACCTTTACCAACTCCTCTTGATTCATTTTGTTAACATGTCAACCTGTAAAGACCAGTAACTTGCTTACACTGTGAATTTAAGAGAAAATAATTTATTTGAATTACATTTCACTCTTCTCAGCAGCTGTTATTTGGAATGTAGTTCTTTTATAATACAGTTTCATTACCGAGACAGCAAACTACATTTTCAATAAGTAAACAAAAATGACTCTATTCCTACTATACTCCTATTAAAAGCTGCCATTACAAATGTATTTCATAGGCATCCCCATTTGATGTACATTACCTAATTACTTCTCAAACAACGCCACATACACTTTATCAATTTTCAGTTGACACATGATACAGTACATTACTTATAAAATGGTTATCATAATAAATGAAATCATGAAAGTTAGTGCCACATGCACAGATCTATGCTTTGTACAGGGCATAGACAACATCTTTGGCTTCCTACTCTAAAGAAACAGTGGATAATTTAAACAAATTTTGTCTTGGTAATGCTTTATTTATCTCACATAGAATTTTTTTTGGTTGTGTGTTCCAAATTGTGCGTTCTTGTTTGAGGAAACATTTTAGTTAGTAATGTGGAAGAAACCTTTTTGATATTTGAGAACCCTTTAACACATACCAAAAGAACATATTACACATCATTACTGATTTACTTTCTAATGAGATGCAGGAGTGAGAGAGTTCCTGATGTCAAAACACGCAACCAATGTCCCTGAACTTCCTCTGATAGGAGGGAGGAGGAATTAGTATTTAACATCCCGTCGACAACGAGGTCATTAGAGCACAAACTCAGATTAGGGAAGGATGGGAAAGGAAATCAGTTGTGCCCTTTCAAAGGAGCCATCTCAGCATTTGCCTCAAGCAATTAAGGGAAATCATGAAAAGCGTAAATCAAGGTGGCCAGATGTGTGTTTGTACCGTCACCCTCCCAAATACGAATCGAGTGTGCTAACCCTTGCTCATTTCCTCTGATAGCTTGTTACACTATACATTTCTTGACTTCACAGATACTTGACTGATAATCATTTACATTTCCTCTACTTTTCTAAAAGGAACTTGTAAACCAAATACATATGTAATACTGGACAGTGACAGACACATACAGTTATTACTATGAAGTGGCTGTGACATCCCCAAGACAAGACAAAAACTGCATTGATGTGTATTTAAACACTAAACACTCTCCTGTGCTTATTTGAGATGAGATGCACTTACAATGGATTCAGCATTAACAAAGGCACTTATGAAATTGGTATTTAACACATTCCTCTCACTTCTATGTTACTATAGTTCATCTCGTAATAGATAGTTTGGTCGTTGTGTGGCATCAACAATTCTCCCAAAGAACAAAATTACATCACATGTCTTATCAAAAATGAAGTAAGAAAATGGGTGGTCTGCTCTGAATATCTTCTCTTGTTCCAAACTTCTCCTCATCCTGATTGATGAAGCTGGCAGATGATCAAAAAAAATTACTAAAACCATGATACAATGAATTTCTATTTAATGGCTGGTAATTCTAAACTTTAGACAAACACTTGGAAACAGAATAAAACTGAAACCAACTTCCTGTAATTTCATAAGCAGAGATTTACAGTAATTCAGAAACAGAATTAATTTAAATAGCATGTTTCCAATTAATCCACACAATTACTACTATCAGTTAAGCCATAATGACTATGGTCAGTATATGGGCCAATTTCCTTACATGAGCCTTGTAAGTAAAACTATTGCCTTAGACAAGTGTATATTCAATTTGTGAATAAGCTACACAAGGAATAATTATGAACTGATAGATAATATGGTAAATTTAACATCAGAGCTATGCATTCTAGACATTTTATAATTCCTCTGACTTCTCTTTCAAATATAGAATACAGTTTAAGGTGACACTGTATTGGAACCATGTTTTTGTTACTTTTAATCTGATGGGGCATCACACATGGGATAGGTAAGCACTTTTAAAAATAACAGTGAAATTGCAGTATAGTGATACTTAGTGTCACTAAAACATACTAATTCTGCATATGATTAGCATATTGATCCAATATTTCCATCCAGATAAAATTTATGGAAGAGCATACATTCAAACAAAAATGTATTTAAAATGTTTTTAAATAAATAATGCATTTGAAGTAATGTAAGAATTTCTTTTTACTCAGAGAGAAAACATAGTTGTAAAATATTTGTAATGAAATAAAGGTCACATTTTAAATACAAGAAAAAATCTGATATTTCTTTTTTTTAATTTTCACCATGAAATATAACTCACACTTCATTAATTTTTCTGAGACTAGATAGAGGTAATGTGACGTTAATCTCCAAGAAAGTATAATGGGTATTTAGTAGCAAAAATTGTTAAATCAATATCAAAAAGACTGTGTGTAGTAATAGGGGATCATCTGGGTTAAGAAGAGTGACAATATTGTCTAGCTTATTTGTGGTGGACAATATTAAACGTGGGTGTGTGCAGTTTCAGCGCACTCAGCCCCATTGGCATAGCTGTCATTTCAATTTATACCAGAGTCAAACTTTATCAAACTTAAACCATAGAAACTCCAGATTGGAATATCAGCAATGAAAGGAAACGATAGATTACTACTTACTATAAAGATGACACTAAGCTGCAGACACGCATAACTAAAAGACACTTGCACATCATCTTTCGGCCACACATGACAGCAACCTCTAGCAGCTTGGACCAGAATGCAGCTGTGAAGTAGAATGGAAGCAGCAATCTGGAGGGGGCGGAGAAGGTGAAGAGAGAGTAGTGTACAGGTGTGGGGGGAGGGGGGAAGAACACTGCTGGAGTGAGCAGGCACTAGACTGCCACCAACAGGTGCAGTGTCGGGGTCAGGAGGCTGTGGGCAGGGAGCTGGAAGGGGGGTGGGGGGCAGGGGGCGGGGGGCGGGTGGTGGAACATGGAGTGAAAATGGAGAGGAGTGGGGAAAGATGGGAGGGGGGTGGGGGAGGAGAATTGGCAGAGGGTGGCACATGAAGAAGATAGGAGACAAGAACAGGGAGAAGGTGATAGGGCGGAGGGGATGGAAACTGTTGGGCGGAGGGCATGGGGACAGTATGTTACTGCTGGCTGAGACTGGGATAATTTTGGGAGTGGAGACTGTGTTGTAAGGGTAACTCCCATTTGGGCAGTTCAGAAAAGCTGGTGGTGCAGGGAAGGATCCATGTAGACCACGTAGTGAAACAGCCATTTAAATCAAGTATGTTGAGCTCAGCTGCATGTTGGGCCTCAGTGTGCCCACTTTGCTCTTAGCCACAGTTTGGAAGTGGTTGTTCATCCTGGTGGACAGCTGGTTGGCAGTCATACCAATCTAAGAAGCTGTGCGACAACTTCAGCAGAGCTGGTATATGACATGGCTGCTTTCACATGTGGTCTGGGCTCTCCTGTCACAGTATTACCCTACCCCAACAGAGGCAAGACCACCTATAAGCAGCCATGTCGTATACCACCTCTGCTGCAATCATCGTGGACCTTTGATATTGGTACGTCTACCAATCAGTTGTCCACACTATGAATGGCCACAACCAAACTGTTTTGTCTCCTACCTTTTCCTTTTCCACTCCCAGTTTCTCCTCTGCCCCCCCTCCCCAACAGCCTTCGGGCACTGCACCTGTTGGCACTAGTTCTGGCACACTCCAGCAGGCAGCGCTCTTCTCTCCCCTCCTGTACATTCCAACCCCTTCACCTCCTGGCCACTCCAGATGACTGCTTCCATCGTATGTGACAGTTTTGTGTGTGTGTGTGTGTGTGTACGGATCTGTGTGTTTCCTTTTTTGATATGGGCTGTGGTCGAAAGCTGACGTGTGTCTTTTAGTTGTGCCTGTCTGCAACTTAATGTGTCATCTTTATGGTAAGTAGCAATCTATCCTTCCCTCACACTGTTTACTGAAATTAGGCATTTATTTATTTTCACTTTTTGTTACTTTTAAAATGGAAACTATGAGCGAACTGCAATAAATTTTATGATCGCAAAGAATTTGGCAGTATGAACCCACATATCAGTATGGAGTGGATGCTTGTGCTGATTTGTTGTGAAGGGTGCCATGAAGCTGTTGTATCATATCCTGAGAGAATCTGGTCTACAGAAGTTGTAGCTGGTTCTTGCTCTCCTGAATACTGGAACTGGCATGGAGTAGACACCAGAGCTAGTTCCACGCATTCTATGGGGGAGAGACCTGGGAGCTTGCTGGACACAGGAATATCTAAACGTTACACAGACAGTTCACAGACACACATGCCATGTGTGAATGAGCACTGTCTTGTGAAAAATGGCACCATGATACTGTAGTACGAGAGTAACACACGAGGACAGAGGACATCTGTGATGTACTGTTGTGCCAACACAGTTCACTCAATTACTGCCAGCCATGACCTTAAGTTGTACGCTATGATTCCCATACCATAACACCAGAGGTAACACCACTGTGCCTCTCCCAAATATTGGAAGAATAGGACCTATTGAAATCAGTTCCATCCAAATACTCACTGACCGCAAATATTACTTTGTCTTTGGCTTAATTATGATTACCTGCTACACGCACGAAGTAATACATCGTGTTTATTGTTCTATTCCTTATGTATTTTTGCCAATTTGCTAGAAGTTTGACTGAGACTTACAATGATAACCCACAATAAAACAATTCTTATGCTGTGTAACTGACGTGTTTAGTGCATGGGTGTGATAATTACCAGATTACTACTGCACTTAAGCTTATTCTATCACACTTCTATTTTGGCACACATAAGTCAGATCACTGCAATGTCTGATCCATTTTTTAAATGTGTATGCTTCATCCTCTATCTCTACTACCTAATTTTAGAGCTTTGGCCTCTCCATCTTTACTTCACTTCCTTATACCCATTCCCTTCATATGTTCTCCTTTTTCTTTCTACTATTACCTTAATCCGCCTATCCTAAACATCTCTTTCTAAATATGTTTATGAAATATTGTATAAATTTTGTTAATAATGGAATTTTTGAGCAAGTTTCACCATTGCTGTGTCATTCTCGATTTTTTATTACTGTATTTCTTATTCTTATTTTTTTAATGTAATTTGGTTCTCACATGTTATGTTCCAAATTTTTCATCTTTGCCAAAGTTTTTTTTCCCTCAGCCTTGAGTAATTCCACACCTGGTAACGAAATTTTAATATTTCTGTGAATTATTGCACTTTTTGAATTATTCAGCAAGATTATTCATTCCCATTGTGCTTGGTATTAGTGGTGTAGTCAGTACTTGGTATTACTAACCTTATCCCAGCATGGCATTTTACATTTTTATGTGGTCACCAGAGTTTAAGATTTCATTTCTGCACATATTTTTACCACTTATCTAGCCTTTTTTATGTGTTGTGAACTATGGTTTCACGTGTGCTCACTGCTTGGACTGCAATCAGACTGTATGATATTGTTAATGCTGTCTTGATCACCTGTCCCAGATATACCAATTAACGTGCACCTGTTTTTAGCATCACCAACTGTACTCTGTGATACTTTCATCTTTTGTTGTTGTTGTTGTTGTTGTTGTTGTTGTTGTTGTGGTCTTCAGTCCTTTACTTTTAGCAAAGTTGTGCCACAAACTCCTCTTCTCCTCAATTCTATTCAATACCTCCTCATTAGTTATGTGGTCTACCCATCTAATCTTCAGCATTCTTCTGTAGCACCACATTTTGAAGGCTTCTATTCTCTTCTTCTCCAAACTATTTATCGTCCATGTTTCACTTCCATACATGGCTACACTCCATACAAATACTTTCAGAAACGACTTCCTGACACTTAAATCTGTACTCTATGTTAACAAATTTCTCTTCTTCAGAAATGCTTTCCTTGCCATTGCCAGTCTACATTTTATATCCTCTCTACTTCAACCATCATCAGTTATTTTGCTCCCCAAATACCAAAACTCCTTTACTACGTTGAGTGTCTCATTTCCTAATCTAATTCCCTCAGCTTCACCCGACTTAATTTGACTACATTCCCATTATCCTCATTTTGCTTTCATTGATGTTCATCTTATATCCTCCTTTGAAAGGAGACACTGTCCATTCCGTTCAACTGCTCTTCCAAGTCCTTTGCTGTCTCTGGCAGAACTAAAATGTCATCAGCGAACCTCAAAGTTTTTATTTCTTCTTCATGGATTTTAATACCTACTCCAAATTTTTCTTTTGTTTCGTTTACTGGTTGCTCAATATACAGATTGAATAGCATCAGGGAGAGGCTACAACCCTGACTCACTCCCTTCCCAACCACTGCTTCCCTTTCATGTCCCTTGAGTCTTATAACTGCCATCTGACTTCTGTACAAATTGTAAATAGCCTTTCGCTCACTGTATTTCTAAGACAAGCCGAAGGGTCATTATTGCCTCACGTGTTCCAATATTTCTGCGGAATCCAAACTGATCTTACCCGAGGTCGCCTTCTACCAGTTTTTCCATTCATCTGTAAAGAATTTGTGTTAGTATTCTGCAGTTGTGACTTATTAAACTGATAGTTTGGTGATTTTCACATCTGTCAACACCTGCTTTCTTTGAGATTGGAATTATTATATTCTTCTTGAAGTCTGAGCCAATTTCGCCTGTCTCATACATCTTGCTCACCAGAGGTAGAGTTTGGTCAGGACTGGTTCTCCCAAGGTTGTCAGTAGTTCTAATGTAATGTTGTCTACTCCTGGGGCCTTGTTTCCACTCAGGTCTTTCAGTGCTCTGTCAAACTCTTCACACAGTATCGTATCTCCCATTTCATCTTCATCTACATCCTCTTCCATTTCCATAATATTATCCTCAAGTACATCACCATTGTATAGATCCTCTTTATACTCCTTCCACCTTTCTGCTTTCCCTTCTTTGGTTAGGACTGGGTTTCCATCTGAGCTCTTGACATTCATACAAGTGGTTCTCTTTTCTCCAAAGATCTCATTAATTTTCCTGTAGGCAGTATCTATCTTACCCCTAGTGAGATAAGCCTCTACATCCTTACATTTGTCCTCTAGCCATCCCTGCTTAGCCATTTTGCACTTCCTGTTGATATTTTTGAGACATTTGTATTCATTTTTGCTTGTTTATTTAATGCATTTTTGTATTTTCTCCTTTCATCAATTAAATGCAGTATCTCTTCTGTTACCCAAGGATTTCTTTTAGCCCTCGTCTTTTTACCTACTTGATCCTTTGCTGCCTTCACTACTTCATCCCTCAAAGCTACCCATTCTTCTTCTACTGTATTTCTTTCCCCCATTCCTGTCAATTGTTCCCTTATGCTCTCTCTGAAACACTGTACAACCTCTGGTTTAGTCAGTTTATCCAAGTCCCATCTCCTTAAATTCCCACCTTTTTGCAGTTTCCTCATTTTTAATATACAGTTCATAACCAATAGATTGTGGTCAGCGTCCACATCTGCCCCTGCCCCTGGTTCCTAAATCTCTGTCTTACCATTATATAATCTATCTGATACCTTTTAGTATCTCCAGGGTTCTTCCATGTATACAACCTTCTTTCATGATTCTTAAACCAAGTGTTAGCTATGATTATGTTGTGCTCTGTGCAAAATTCTACCAGGCGGCTTCCTCTTTCATTTCTTATCCCCAATCCATATTCACCTACTATGTTTCCCTCTCTCCGTTTTCCTACTATCGAATTCCAGTTACCCATGACTATTAAATTTTCATCTCCCTTCACTACCTGAATAATTTCTTTTATCTCATGATACATTTCATCAATCCCTTCATCATCTGTGGAGCTAGTTGGCATATAAACTTGTACTACAGTAGTAGGCATGGGCTTCGTGTGATATCTTGCCCACAATAATGTGTTCACTATGCTGTTTGTAGTAGCTTACCCGCACTCCTATTTTTTCATTCATTATTAAACCTGCTCCTGCATTACCCCTATTTGATTTTGTATTTATAACTCTGTATTCACCTGACCAAAAGTCTTGTTCCTCCTGCCACCGAACTTCACTATTCCCACTATATATAACTTTAACCTATCCATTTCCCTTTTTAAATTTTCTAGCCTACCTGCCCGATTAAGGGATCTGACATTCCACGTTCCGATCCGTAGAACACCAGTTTTCTTTCTCCTGATAACGACTTCCTCTTGAGTAGAAGTTCTTTGGATCTGTACACTGACGAGTGAAATAGAATCTCCTCCAACATTAAAGCCAACTGTGGCATTTTGTGACAATATGGGAGCTATTAAACTTGCAAAAAATAATGACACCAGTGTAAGATCCAAATATATTGGCATAAGGCATCACTTTATAAGACATCATGTGGAACAGGGAAATATAATCCTCAGTTATCAATGCACAGAAGAAATGTTATCTGATCTCCAAACCAAGCCTCTCAGTTAGGACAAATTTCAGAAGCTGGTGAAACATTATGGTTTAACCTGGGATGTATAATATGGAGTATCCGAAAAATATTTGTTCAAAGGGGAGTGTTGGGGATATGTGAACAAACATTTTCCAGTGTACATAATGGCGCACAAGATATGATGTGCAGAGTGCATTACACTCTGTGGAATATACATGTTCCATGTTTGTGTATGGTCAATGTAATATATTTGTGTAGCCAAATGTATTAATATGTGTTGTGCGGATAAAGCAAAAGTGTATTTTGTCTCTTAAATAGTTGTTACTTGTCATTTAACTGCATTAATCTGCATAAACTACAACACAACTGACCCATCTACTGCAGTCCATCACAGTATTGTCCTATCCCATCAAACACAGGGCCACCTGTAAAAGCAGCTGTTTTATATGCCAGCTCCACTGCAATTTCTGTACAGCAGTTTTCTGTGGGTATGACCACCAAACAGCTGTCCATCTGAATGGTTGAAAGACTCCCAACTGTGGCCAAGAGTAGAGTAGTGGCAAAACATGTTGCTGAGCATAAAATGCTTCATTTCAATGGCTGCTTCACAATCCGTGCCATTTGGATCCTTCTGCCCAACAGCATTTTTTTCCCAACAACATTGATGGGAGTTGTTTCTGCAGTCCTCCTGGACTCAAACTGCTGTCTACTCCTCCACAACCATTACTACCCTGTCACAGGATTCAATCTTCACTCATCCTGCACACAACCACTTTCCCCACAGCCCCTCTTTCCTCTATTCTGTTACCCCCTCCCAATCCACATCATCACCATCATGTGCTGCACAAACTCAATGGTGCTGGTGCCCATCTCTCATTCCTATCAGGCACATCTTCCCCTCCTGCATTCCTACCCTGTGCACCTACTGCCTTCCTCTGAGCTACCAGCCACCCCTTCCCAATGCTCCCTCCCACTTAACACCTCTTGTTCTCCTGCTCTTCCACTCTATCTGACAGTTCCTGACTCCCCAGTCAAGCTGCAGAGCGGCAGTCCTGGCATTGTCAAAAAAGTATTTTTCCAAAAGCTAGCAAATTGCAATCTTCTTTATGTGCCCGTCAATGACTCGACACCACTTCTGCTCAGCAAACTGTTACCCGAGCTTCTACCAGGACGTTTTATTGCCATACCTATATGCCCAACCAATATTTCACACATTTTATTTATCTTATTTTAGCGTCATGGGGATTTCCCACAAAAAATCCTTGTCGTCAAATTTCTTCCTTTCACATTTTTTTCTTGAGGACTCATGCTTGCCTACTTATACTTATAAAATCAATCTTTCTTCAGATACAATTGTTTGACACCAGTCATCTTCAAAATCGTCCCCTTCAGTCTCTACACACCTCTCACAACACTGTTGCCATTGCTGGAAAGCCTCGTTTGGTATGGTATGCAGCTGCTCCGACAAATTCTGCATAATGTCATCCCTGTTCTGAAGTCTGGTCCTTTTCAGAGTCTTTTCAGTTAAGGGAAAAGCCAGAAGTCACTTGGTGCAGGGTCACATGAACAGGGAGGCTGACAAACCACAGCCATGTAAATCCAGAACTCATCACCAGTGATCACTGTGTTAAGTTGGGATTACTGTTCACAGTATCCAGCATTTCCTGTGCAATTTCTGACAAGCTGCTTCTCCTCAGTTGTTAGCAATTTTGGCACAAATTTTGCTGAGAGACTCCTAAGGTCCAAATGTTCCGTTAAATTGGAATAAACAGATTCAGCAATAATATTAACCTCATCTGCAAGTTCTTTAACTGTGATTAATCTATCTTGCATCAGCAGGGTCCTCATGGGATCAAGAACCTCATTTCCAGATGCTGAGGGCTTACCTGAAGAGCAGCCATCTTTGAGGTGGTGGTACCACTCCTTTACCTCTGTGGTACTCACTGCTTTTTCCATAAACAGGTGTCAAATTTTGTGGATTGCTTCAACTTTATAATCGCCAAGCTTAGAACAAAATTTGATGGATAACATTGTTCCACCACTACAAAGTCCGACGAATACCATTTACATGTATTCGCTTGTCAAAAGCTAGCTGGTACGTGTATTCACTTGTCAAAAGCTAGCTGGTACGTGTATTCACTTGTCAAAAGCTAGCCGGTGACTAGTTGTTTCTGCAGCCATGGAAAAAAAATCAGGCATGTGGAGTACGTATGCCTAAGAAAATAGAAAGTGCGGGCACCCCAATACCATTGTTGGTTTTAGCAGTAAAAAAATATGGTCAGACCTTTTTCAACAGTCTTCATGTATCATTTTTCCCCGGTGTTGTACTCATTCACCACATGAAATGAATCATTGGAGAAGAAACTGGTATCTTTCAAGAAAGAAAAATGAATATTTTGGACATAGAAAGATAGGGCACATTACTCATCCACTTGCAATATTTAGACATTATGTAAGAGAAATAACTAAGTCATTGTAATGAGCATGTGGCACTGTCTTTATTTTTGATAGTGACAGTGATCAAACTACAATAAAAAAACAGTTAAAGTAGCTACTTACTTGTTGAGGCAGCTGCTTCTGTGCCCTTTTCATTCACTTCAATGAAAGTTCTCTGCTTCACTTGGCTCACAAAGAGACCAGTATCAGAAATTCCACTGAAGTCTGCCAAGTTTCTGTCAAACATATCACTTAATCCCAACTGAAATAATCAATTATTTTATCTGAGTGTCCTGGTATGGATGGGAAGAATAAGGAAACAGTCCAAAGAAAGCAAAGTCTAGCAACAAAAATAAATAATGAAATTCAGTCATATAAATAGGTGCATTATACAGTAATGTGGGAAAACAAGAATGAAATATTTATTCTGATTGAAAACTATGTAGTTACTAAACAATGATTTACCAAGAGGAAAAAAAACCTTCAACTCACTGAAGAAACAGTAGAAGGATATAATAGAGAAAGAAATCTGCTCTCATACCTGATGGATCACAACAATGATCACTTTATTGAGATCAAATTTAATATGTATGAAACATACTTTTTATCTTCTTCATAAAGGAGAAAGACTAAAGAGTTTAATGACTATCCTCATCTAATGTATCTAGTTCATAACTGTGACCTGAATTACTAACTAATGAAAACTGTATTATTATTAAGTCCTTCTAAAAGATACTTGCTGGAGGCTGTAAAATGAAAACTGCTGAGGGATATGGATATACATCCATATGATAGAGGGAGCATGTGAATGCACTGACTATCCACAGCAGTCAGTAATGCTGAAAGCAGAGAAATGGACTCTTGAAAACAAGAGAAAAAGGATGCAGCACATTTTCTTACAGTGAAAAGAGTGCGAGAATGGAAATTCATTGATGAATAGCAGAAGTGTATGGACATCAATGAATGTCCATCGGAATTCCGATGCTCAATTCAGCCTGCAACTAAGGCTGCCATCATAGCTCTATTTTCAATAATGAGGGCATTTTCAATAATGAGGGCATTTTCAATAATGAGGGCATTCACCTGTTGGACAAAAGTATCAGTAATGTGGTGTGATGTACCACATTGTATGCCACTTGCCTGATGATATTTGTCCTTCCTTGAATTCCTTGTGCCATGGCTTGGGCTGTAGTTCAAGATGGTGGCCAGAGTGAAAGTTCCTAGAGTATAGTCACAAAAAAACTGAATTGGGCAGCAAAAAAGCACGTGTGTACAAAGTGCAAAACTTAAATCATCTCAAGTTTGCAATTCACTGTTGGCAAATTAAAAATGAATATCTATAAACTCCAGGGAGAAAAAATTGTGTTGTTGTTAAAGCAAAATTCAGCAAATCTTCTGGAACACAGCTCAAGTGAACTAAGAAAAGCAGACGAAAGTGCCATATAAAAACAGAAGATGAAAACTACTGAAGACTGTGGCATACAAAAATTTAGTGAATGACTTTTTTTTTCCAAATGCTTTCTAATGCTGATTGTAGAAAGTTGTGAACAGTGTGGAACCACATGGCAAGATCAAAGACTGCACAAGTAAGACAAGATAGTAAAGAATTTTACAACAGAAAAATAACCAACATAATGTGAATGTCAACAGTATTCATTTACTGACTATTAGAAATTTTTCTGACAAAAAGAATGGAGTAGAAAATGTGAATCTAGACAGCAATCTTCCCAAACAATTACATGTAAAATTGACATTTACACTAATAGCCAAGGGTGAGGAATAGCCTCTGAATTATGAAGTATGTGTAGACATGCATGGTAAATCCAAGCGCAGATTTCTCCAACATAACAGCAGTCACGAAAAAAATTCAAAACAATAGCGATTTTCATTTCTTTCTGGCAGGGACAAATGATGTAGGATGACACACACACACACACACACACACACACACACACACACACACACACACACGCAGTGAGAAAAATTTTGTGCTTTCCCTTGAACAGTAACTGCACAAATTCAGAAATATAAATGTGATCGTTTTTTCTGCACTGATCATCACGACCTACACAAATGGTCCTGTGTGAATGAGGAAGTGGAGAAAATAAATAAAGATGTGCAAAATGTACAGAGGGAATTTTCTACCATGACCAAGAGCAGTGACAAAAATGTTTGTTTACAGGAAGTAAACATTCCAGCAGTTCCAACTTGGACTGCTACATTGTTTCTAATTTGGATATGCACATGCAGATGAGTGTTCACTTTAGAATGAAAGCAAAGTCTAACATTTTGAAAATTAGGTAAGACTGTATACTGAAACTTCCTGGCAGATTAAAACCGTGTGCCGGACCGAGACTCGAACTCGGACCTTTGCCTTTCGTGGGCAGGTGCTCTACCAACTGAGCTACACAAGCACGACTTACGCCCCATGCCTTATGCAGGCAAGTGCAGGAACAATATTAAAGAATATTGTATCAGGGAAACTTTAAATATTTAAGATTCTAGTTGTTCTCTTCCACTTGATGTGTATGATATTGAGTTTATTATTTAAGACTGTAGCTGCGCCTTGTAATCTGACTGCATTACTGTTATCTGTGTTGTACTACGAGTAGTGTGTAACGTTGACCCAAAAAAACAATGCTGTCCTCCATTCACTAAGGTCAAAATTTTGACAGTCGTAAATATGTCTTTGTCTGATTTATGTATGTTAAGAATAATACCACACATGTTATTTTGGACACTAGAATATATATCCAGACATCACTGGAAAAATGGATATTAACGTTCCTAGACACAGCCCGACAAAAAAAGTGATCAAAGTGAACTGTCTGAAGTTTGTCTGAACTGTCTTATTATGATCTGATCATGCCTCTCAACAATTTCAATTTGGTAGTTGGCAACCAATTCCACACTATGAAACATTGTTTTGATACACTTAACATTGAAATTCATATTAAGATTATGATTTAAAAACTGTATAACTGGTGAATATAAGTTAATTTGTGCATGTAATGTGAACATTAGTTTTAATATTTTTATTTCAACTGTAACACACTATCGCTGAGAAAAACTATTCTGCTGTTTGTGGACAATGGCATGTAAGGAATCTTAATCTGCCCTTTACAGTGGACATGCTCTGCTCTTCATACACCTGTGTTTTTCTCTGATGAATTTCTGTTTCCCACTCTCCTCCTGCTGGCAGGAAACTTGCCACAACCTTTGACGTTCTTTTGAAACCTCTCTTTCTCTGTTTTCAGCATAACTGAGTGCAGTGGATGATTGACGTGTGTAATTGCTCACTCTGTCATCACATGGGTGTGCACCCATATCCCTCTACAGCCAGTCTGTGGCCTCAGTGCTCTTACAGGGGCCACACATTCTTCCACAGGTAATGATTTTATGATTCCTTCAGCAGTTTTCATTCTACAGCCTCTGGCTGATCTCTCTATAAAGGACCCTAATAAGAAGTAATAAGAGCAATACATTTACTACCACATACTATTTATGCCTTGTTCATTTTCCTTGTTTGATTTTTGTAAACATATATGGTACCTTTTCGATAAAATCATTGTTTACTGTATAACTTCTCAAAGAACTATTGTTTTCATATTTGTGGAATACTGAGATCTTTTAATATGATGCCTCAAGTCTTGTATCTGCTTCCAACAAATCCAGCAATAAAGTAAAAGAAATGTGGAATATTATAAAAAGGGAAGAGGGGAAATCAAAGCTACACACACGAACATAGAAATCAAACTCAACAATGAATTTATATCTGACTGATGACCTCAGAAGTTAAGTCGCATAGTGCTCAGAGCCATTTTTGCTCAGAATCTATATCTAATCCCGAAGTTAGGGTGAGCTCTTTCAAAATATTCTTTACGAGCATAGCTGAAAAACTGGTCAAAAATAATCCCAACACAAACTACCAACCAGCAAACCAAAAATATCACACATGTTGCAGAATCAATTTTCATTACCAAAGTCACTGAAAATGATGATGCAAAGGCCCTCAGAGAGTTAAAAAATTCATATTCAGCTGGAATTGATGGTATCCCAGCAGCTGTCATCAAAAATTGTGTACACACAATTGCTGAACCATTAACTCACCTATGTGACTGTTCTTTCCAGGTAGGTACTTTCCCTGAATCTCTGAAACTTTCTAAACTAATTCCTGTCTTCAAAAAGATGATGATAAAGATATGAATAACTACAGGCCTATCTCAATCTCATCCTGCTCTTCTAAAGTTTTTGAAAAAATAATGTACAAAAAACTGATTGACTTCATTGGAAAAAAATAGATTTACTAAGTTTAGCTCAACATGGGTTCAGTAGCAATGAATCTAATGAAACTGCAGTATATAACTGCATAAATACGCTGTTAGATCTGTTAGATAAAAAACAACCCAGAACAGGCATATTTCTGAATCTGTCAAAGGCTTTTGACACTGTTGACCACAAAATATTGCTGGAAAAAATGGAACACTATGGTATCAGAGAAATTGTAAAGCAAGGTGTACCACAAGGCTCAGTATTGGGAAGTAAGGTGTACCACAAGACTCAGTATTGGGACCTCTACTTTTCCTCTTGTATATTAATGACTTGAACCTGAATGTGGATTCACACAAAACAATAATATTTGCTGATGACACAACTGTACTCCTCAAAGGGGAGAATACAGAGGCTGTTCAGAAAGCTGTGAACTTGACCAAAATCAACAGATTAACTATCAACACCAAAAAGACAGCTTCCATGAACTTTCACACAACACAAAATGCAAATTAGGACTCAGCCACTTGTCACTGTAAATAACCAGCCAATAGATACTGACACTGTTTTCAAATTCCTGGATCTGTGGGTTCAAGGTAACCTGAAATGGAATACACATACAGGAAAGATAAATGCCAGAATTAGTTCTGGCTGTTATGCATTGAGTGTACTGAAATCATGTGCTAGCCTGAAAACATTAACCAGTGCATACTACGCTTACATAGAAGCCCTCGTAAAATATGGTGTGATATTTTGGGGAAATTCTCCAACTGCCCTGAGCACATTCAAAATCCAGAAGAGAGCAATGAGGATTATTATCGGGAGCAAACCCAGAGACTCCTGCAAACCCATCTTCAGAAAGTTGGAAATCCTTTCACTGCCTTGCCTACACATTCCCAAGACTAAAATTTTTCAGAAACCACTTAGTGCCAACTGACTCCATACATAAACACAACACCAGGAAAAACTCAGATGTGCATGTTTTATGTACAAACACTCAACTGTGTAAAAAGGGAGCTTTCCACAGGTGCCTTCAACTGTTCAACAGTCTTCCCACTAGTATTAAGTCCACTGAAGACAACATAAAATTTAGCAAAGCCGTGAAGTCATATTTGTTGTTGCACTGTTTTTACTCCATAAATGAATATCCAGAACAGTAATCTTGCTATTTATGTTAAACTGAAAACATTGAGCAAGGAGTGAAGTAAACTTAAACAATCTTTGCTATATAATACATTAGGATACTATATTTTAATATATGTTAACAATGTTAACTGATATTTTCTGACATCTGTAACACACTGTGTACCATCAGATCACATGGAATAAATAAATAAATAAATAAATAAACACCCTGATTCTTATACATTTGAAGATATAATTTCTTCAAAGAAAGTTCCCTGAAATAGTCATCCAAAAGGATACACTTTCCAGTCAGATGACTAAGGCAGTCATCACCTATGCTAGGCAAACAAGTGAAGATAGCAGAAGGCTGGCACTGAGGGAAGACAGGTCCAGTGATATGACCTTGTATTTAAATTAGGTATCTGTTTGTTCTTTATAAGAACAACAATGCAGGAGAATAGGAAATAATGGAATTTTGAAGTTTTCCCAAAAGGGGGACCACATGGCTGAGTTGGTGGTTGGAATTCAATATTGGCTCAGCATTGAACTTCACAATCACAAGTTTATATGAAAGTGAAAAATTGCTGGAGTAATATGTTAATTAAAAGTTGATTTTATTCTGAATTCTGAGGCATGTGAAGGAAACAAATAAATTTCCTAGTTACTTTAATTTTTGTGGGATAACTAGTTTAGCATAATATGTCTGCCAGTGGCCTTATAGAGCCAGTATTCATCAAAGAAGTTGTATCAAGTGAATAATATAATACCTTATTGTTCAACTGAGCCATTTGTTCAGCTCTGCTGAAGTGTTTTCTCCACAGATTTTAACCACTACCACATTACCATTAAAATAAGTGGTCACTGCTGCACAGCATATTTGTTGGAAGATGGAAAGAACAGTAAGAAAGTGTTGCATATTTAACTGGATCCTTGTATGTATCATCATTACACTTACAAGGAGATGCCCTAGGGCAGGGATTGACTTTTGAAATTATCTATGTAGGTTAGGGTCCTTAGTGTCACACCTTTCAGTCATTCATGAAAGTGGGCTCTCATTTGTGAGTAATCAATGAGAAATGAATTCACATGATTCACTTCAGCCTTAAATATAAGAACACTGAGCAGAGTAGCAGTGTTGCATAGGAATCAAGGAATATTCCTGATCTGCAGAAAGTTGCAGGTTTGAATAATGTCAGGTGCTTCATTATTTTTTACTTTTTAATTTTTATTGAAAAGGCTATTTTTATTCAACTGATTACTTTAAATGTAGCTTTTTAAAAATTTCTAATCCTTTGTTGCATTATTTTAATCCTCATATTAACTTTTCAAGTTGCTCTCATTTATTTCCTTCCCAGTATTGTTTTTTATTTGGAATCTTTTTCCACATCATTTTAGTTACTGTCATATATTAACTCTGATTTAATTTCTTCCATTTTATCAGTTTATATTCACTGCTGTTCATTCACTATTTCTATTCCTCATTTTGCTTGAATTTTGCTTCATTTAAAATCCATTCTTTCCTATATATCTTCATCTGCATTATTTTGTCCTTAGTGCAACAAGACATATGGTTGAATTGTTTGTATGACAATATCAATGAAAAAAGTCTACATCTTGTGGGAGTGAAAAAGACAATTTTACACCCACTATAGACACATTACTTTATCTTTTGTTTCTCAAGAGATAGATCAGTATTTTCAAACATTTAAATATTGTGACAGATACATAAAAATAATTATAATCATCTGGACAAAGATTCCAAATGAAAAATGATAGGAAGAAAAAAGGGGGAAAATGGAGAAGTTAATACAATGATTAAAATGATGCAAAAAAGGACTAGAATTTAAACAGAGTACATTTAGATCAACTAACTGATTAAATGTAATGCTCAAAGTCATTTTGATACACATTTGAAAGTAAAGAACTACAAAGCAACTGACAGAATTTGAGCACATAATCTTTAGCATGTCAAGAACATATCTTACCCCTACATTACACAACCTCTGTGCATAATTACTAATTAACTTAAATTTAAGGCTCTAGAGTAGCCACAATATTCATTTTCATCTATTACTCGCAAATGATGGCCTACTTTCATGAATGACCATAAGGTAACTACAATAACCTACATGGCGGATGATTTCAAAAGCTCAATCCCACCTCTGGGGATCTCTCCTTGTTAGCTCTAGGAGAGTTAGCATGCACCCCAGAGCATCTAACATGTGACATATTGCCTATGAATCCATTCCTATTATATACTGTGTACTACTTCTCACTCTGATTTACAATAATAAGATTAGTTACTGTGGCTAACTATCATTTCAAATACATGTAATTTAGTAACTGTAATATAAATGAAAGTCTTAATCCTTGGTTATTGTGCCTTTGACAGTTAATATTAAAAAAGAACAAACAATTTGAGTCACGAATATGTGGACCTTAAAGTAAGAAACTACACTGACCTTAATAAGCGTAGGATTCAAATTTATGTCATTTTGTAGCATGAATCGAGGCAATGTAACTTCTACCTCAGCAGGATATATTGTTCTCAAAGCCTCTATAATATCTGCACCACGAAGTTGATTTTCCAGCATTCTCAAACCATCAATCTTGCGTGGCAACAAAATTACCATACTCAGGTTCCGCCCCTAAATGAGAAATTTTCAGTAAGTTCATTTTGTACATTAGCTTTACATAGAAAACTGAAAAACAAGACTAAACCAAACAATGAAAAATCCATGATGGAATGTAACAATATTATGAACAGGATAGTTGCTACTTACCACTAGTCGCTACTCAAACAGAAAGATTGTCAGAAAGTGAGCTTTCGACCAACAAGGCTTTTGTCAGAAACAGACAACACAGACATGCACATGTGCACGCGCACGCACACGCGCCCGCGCACGCACATGCTCAGTCTCTGACTGCTGAGGCCAGACTCAGAATCATATCTGTACAACAGGCATATGGCCAGACACAACAGCCAGAGACAGAGCCCGAAACTGTGGTTGTGTGTTAGTGCATGCGAGGGTGTGAGTGTGCGAGGGTGTGAGTGTTTGGTGTCTATTTGTGATGAAGGCCTTGCTGGCTGAAAGCTCACTTACTGAGAGTCTTTTTGTTGTGCCTATCTGTGACTTAGCATCTCTGCTATATGGTGAATAGCAACTATCCTTTTCATACTAATGAAAAGTAAGACTCCCACTTCTGAAAAATAACACAATGTCACTTATAGGCATTCCCCTACATTATTAACTCCTTAATGTTTTCCAAAAAATATTTTTTTTAATGTGATTGTTAAATACATGGTTTATTTTTCATGAGTAGTAAATACTTTCTTTAACCAAATAGTGGTTTGAGGATAACTGCTTTACTGGGCACAGTACTGTTTGAGATGATGTATCATTGCCTCATCTAACCTAAGGACGAATAAACTCATCCAGTTAAGAAGTAGCGAATGGGACAGTATCCATGTTACAGGGCAATTTCATTCTCAAAAGCACACTGTCCTAGTAGTCCCCTGTTGTACACACTTTATCCAATTGATTTTCCAACAAGTCCACGAGTTCAGCTCATACTATAGACAAATGACATTGTTTCATATTAAAGTAGCATAAATGTCTAGCTCCTGAGTGCAGGCCCCGGACTTCCTGCAACAACTTAGTGACATGGGTGGCAAAACAGAAGGTTCCCTCAATGCAACAATGAGCCATGTAATCATTATGACATGACACTCAGTCCCCATGGAGCTGTGGCAAATGAGATCTTGGGTGGAGCTGTGCAGTTGGGACGCACAGTCAGGTACCTAGCTGTCACTTTCAAAAGGCGCCAAACTTGAACACCAAAATTTTGAAGAATTGTGTGTGAAAGTGACAGGAAGGCTGCACAAGATCTACCTACTGCTAAAGCTGCAGGACCTGGGATCTGTTCTGTACAAGATGCTGCTGCATCCAATTTTGGAATGTGCAGTAATAGTCTAGGAAACAAGAAATGATACATGTATCTATCACCCACAGGGGACGCAAAACTAAGTTCTTAAACTCACAATGCACCTGCCTCAGGCTCTCCTGACATCCAAACTCTACAATGTAAATACTTATGTCTGTGAAAAGTTCAGGTGATCAGAGAGTGACATCTACAGGAACTGTAGTATATCCTGGAACTGACACATCTCCAACCTGGTCATCTAAGTGCAATGCCACAATGCCCTTCGATTGTTGCATCCACTGGAGACATATTAGCATCCTTCAGGATACTAATACAACTTTTTTACATGTTTCAGATAGGCCCAAGAAAAAGCTGTCAGAAGGAAAGCTTCTAGTATTGGATCAACAAAAATTTTTGAAGGAATAGCCCTGAGGACCTTAACAGGAGACAAGGAGCCTGTGTGATGTTACTGCCGCGGGATGGACAATCTACCAGGTCTGTTGTGGGCCAGTATGAATGTATGTTGGGATGCAAGCTGTCACATGGCTGTGACAGGCAAGCATAGCAGAAGTAAAGGTGGCTAGTAAGCCAGGAGGCCCAGCAGTCACCAGGGTTTTCCAGTCAGGAAGAGGGGTTTATTCCAGTGACATGGTCACAGGGCGAGCTAATATGGAGGCACCTGTAAGGTGAAATGTCGTCACTAATATGATTTTAAAGAAAATACATTACAACTCATTACAAGCATGCTAGAGAAAAACCAAGTAGAGAAAAACCAAGACAGTTTTGAAACCACGGCAGTGGGCCAAGCTCATTGAACATAAAGACATGTCTGAAGCTTTGTTAGAAAGTTATAGACACTACTACCATTATTTTTTATAGTAAATAGCAACAACTGAATTCACCCCAAAATTCGCACGCATGATACACCAGATGAAAGAGGATAATGCCTGCAATATAATTAACAGATTATTCTTCTAATCAGACAACTATAAAAAATGTTATAAACAGTTTAGTTTATTTAAGTAAGTAGTGCCATAACTATGAACTAGTCCACTGAGACGCAAGTTATCTTCTCAGCATGAGTTTCTTTCTTTAATATTCCAATAACTTTCAATGTGTATTCAATTGTACTTGCGATTTATACTTAGTGTTTTGACTAGTATAAAGTGTGATGAGTTGTGTGTTTGATATTTGCTTAAAACTGTTAAAATAATGTACAAATGAATCTATTAAGAGACTAGAAAATGACTGCAAATATTTTCAATTGTTTCATCATAAGCAATTATATAAAACTATAAGAAAATTATGAATGATGGTCAGGATGAAAGTATCTGCACTGAATCGAGGAGTGGTCAATAACCGAACGCTTGAAAAGCATGCGGGGCAGAACTTATGGTCTTTTGAATGACATCTTGTATCTGGAGTGTTGGTGAGCTGTTCCAGCTGGAGCTGGTAATGCTATGGGCAGTGTGTTTGCTGAAAATGTTATTTTCCTGTATTGGGACTTGTACATTGTGATTTAGTGCATACTGCTGGGCATAGTGCTAGATCTGCACAAAGTTATACCCGAATAATTTGCACTGGTGATAGACACTGTTCAGTTATTCAATGAGTTATTTCTCTGTGGCCACCATCCACATACTTGATGCTTTTTCAAAAAATTCGCTAAGGTCTCACTGCTACTATTAGGCTTTGGTATTAATATCATACTGTGTTGTTGGGCTAAACAGCGATGGTGTATGGCCTAACCCCTACTGCGTACAACAAGGCTAAAATCTCCATTAATGTATGAGTACAAAATAAATGCCCAGTCTTTGGAAGCAGTAACATCTGTCAAGTACCTGTGTGTGATTATTCGAAATGATCTTAAATGTAATGATCGGATTACACAACGGGCAAGGCGCACTCTAGATTGTAGTTTATTGGTAGAATCCTGAAGCGCTGTAGTCCTTCAACAAAGGATACTGCTTACAATACGTTAGTTCATCCAGTCTTAGAGTATTGTTCGTCTGTATGGGACCCTTACCAGTTGGGTCTGATTCAAGAGATTGAGAAGGTCCAAAGAAGAGCGGCAAGATTCTTTACTGGTACATTTAGCCATCACAAGAGCATTAAAAATCACACAGTAAGTCTGAAGTGGGACACACTTGCAGATAAGACGACATACTAAACGGAAGGGGCTGCTCACTAAATTCCAAAATCTGATCTTCGCCGAGGATGCACAGCATATATTATTACCAACAACTTTTAAATCGCACAATGATCACCATTCAAAGATAGGGAAATTAGAGCTCATACTGAGGCGTTCAGACAATCATTTTTCCCTCACGTGACCCACGAGTGGAACAGAGGGGGGGAAATATGACTTTGGCGTGAATTGTACCCTCCGCCACACACCACTTGGTGGCTAGTAGCAGAGTACATATGTAGATGTAGATGTAGATGTAGCTTTTACATTTGAGTGTTAGCCTATTTTCTCGTTCATGTCTTTAATTAGAAAGGGGGGCTCAGCATGCATATTAATTTTTTGATATCAGGACTTATGAAATGATGCTCTTACATAAATACAGGAGGGCAAGCTAAACAAGAAATACCACAAAATGAATTTTTGAATGTGCCAGGATATAAGAGTGGTAAATGGAGAATTAGAATTAAGTAAATTAATACATTTGGAGAGGCCGTTAGTGGTGCTTACAGGAAGCTCTACAGTAAAGAGGAGACTTCCAAAATCACTGCAGTGGGAACTCCTCCACAGCCCTACTGATTCTGTAGAAGAGTTCCTGGGTTTCATAAAATACATGGATACAACTCCGTGTTACAGAACAAAATTTGTTGAGCAGGTAGATAGTGAAAGAAACCATGGCAGAGTTAAATACAGTAATAATTTCAAAGGAAATCTTAGGGATGGATGGAGAGATGATGAGTGGACATAATAATCACAGAGAGATAGACAGCAAGGAGATAATGGGAATTATAATGAAAGAAGGGAAAATTTTGAGCAGAGTAGAGAGGACGTATGGCAAGAGCAAAGACTTCAGAGTGCACAGGGTGTAAGGCTTCAGGGCAGACCAGTGAAAAACTAATGGGAGCTTAACTCAAGGTCCACAGAGGGGTAATGCATATGCAAAGAATAGGACCAGACAAGTTACAATAGGGAAGAGAATTGTAGTGATAAACAAAGAAGAGAAATTGCTATATACAACATTGATGCAATAATAGGTAATTAAATTAGTGAATGGTTTAATAACTATAGTTACTGAAACAGGAGGAACAATATTAATAATACCACCAACATGAATAAATGTAACTTAAAATATAACTTCAAATTTAAAGTGGCAAGGAAAAGTGAAGAATTAAGAGTGAGCAGGATGCAAGGGAAATGGGCTGCTTTGGTGTTTTATCTGCTCTCTCTATCCATTATATGAACACTCTTACACATATCCCTTAAGGATCTGTTTAAGGAAGATGCAGATATAGAATATAGGGATATGTGTAAGAGTGTTCATATGATGAATAGGGAGAGCAGGAAAAACACTGAAGCAGATCCGTTGAAAGAGACTCAATTAAAAAAGTTGATTATTGAAAAATTTCAACCAATTATTAGTGTCACAGTGGGCAACCTAGAAAGTATTGCATTATCAGATTCTGGGTCTAGTGTGTCAGCTGTATCTGAATCATTTTGGCAACAGGTAACAAGCATAGATTTGGTGGGATTGGCTGTAAATGGGGTTAAAATAAAGACCACAACTGGGGGATGTAACAAGCCAGTAAAGATGAAGATTCTATTCGATTTTAATATTGAGGATCAGTCTTTCGATACTGACTGCTTTGTAGTGCCTGGCCTTGCTGTGACCATTATTCTCGGGGCGAATTTTTTGGTAAGTATGGTTGCAGTATTATTGTAACAGAGTTCTGGAATTTAATGAAGGAGGTAGGAGGGCAAAAAGAAAAAGAAGAGTTAAATTTATAAATGAATTGATGGGAGGTAAAGTGATGGCTCACCTAAAAAGGGAGACTGCGTATAGCGAGGAGGCATATCCTTTAGAATAAATAAATGTAAAATAAAACATAAAACAAAAAAAACTGTCATAGGATCGAAGCTCTCAGCTCAAGGTACTAGTGAGTAAATGTTTGTTTTCAGATAAGCCTGGGAAAGTAGTTGATTTTGAATATAATTTAGAGGTAATGCCCCATGAAATAATTAGTGTTAAACCTTTCACTATTGCTGTGGCAGACAAGGAAACAGTAAGGTTCAGAATAAAGAAAATGCTAGACTGGAAGGTTATTGAGTTGTGCAGGAGTGAGTATAGTAATCCAGTTGATACAGTAAAAAAGAGAGGTTGGTTGTGTTAGAGGCAAGGGGATTGAATTAAATAATTGTAAAGAGACTGACCAACCAGAAAACACAAATGAACTTTTGCAAAATTTTAACAATATACAGCTTGTGTCTAGTGTAGATTTAACTTGTCGTTTCTGGCAGGTGAGGTTTGCTGAAAACAATAGGAAGTATACTGCTTTGTTATTTGAAGGGAGAACATATATGTTTAAAGTGATTCTATTTGGATTAAGTATATCAGTGGTAGTGTTCATTAGGGCATTGAATCATGTTCTTGGGATGTGAGTTGTTGAGAAAACTTACTGTGTATGTTAATGACGTATTGATAACCAGCAGCTCATGGCAGGAACGTTGCCAGATATTGGAGGAGGTGTTCAAAGCTATGTATAAAGTAGGGATGACTCTTAACCTGAATAAATGTGAATTTATGCAGGCATAATTGTCATTTTTTGGTCATCTGTTAACTTCTGAGGATACAGTTTCTAACTAGGAGAAGATAAAGGCTACTTCTGGGTTCAAGAGCAAATGAAGCCATTTATTGGGCTATGAATATTGTATTGGAAATTCATCTGTGATTATAATATGAATTCACCAAATATATGTAGACTGTTAAAAAAGAATGTCACCTGGAGCTGGTCTGCTGATTTAGATAAGGAATCTGAGGCTATCACAAATAGCTTAGTTAATAGTAAAGTATTATACTATCCAGGCATGTCATAACCTTTCTGCATTGCATCTGACAGTTCAATTATGGTATAGGATCAGTCCTGTTCCAGGAAAAAAATGATAGCTGGAAATCTACAGAAAAGAACTATAGCATTTGCAATTCAGATAGTATCTAAGCATGAACTAATCTATAGGATGTCAAAAAATGAGTTACTGGCTATAGAACTTGGCTTCCAAACATTCAGGATTTATCTGGAAGACAGGGAGGAATGTAAACTGTCGACCAGTCAGTTAAGGAGATGGGCGAAGTTTCTGCAGCAATTTAGATATCAAATTGAATATATAAAAGGGACAGAGAACAATATGGTACATTCCTCGTCCCAGGTACCAATCAAAAAGTGCAAGGAAGAAATGGAATCAGAGAAAGAATTCCAAATAATGTATATAAAAATGCAGAGGAAGAAAAGGAGATAAAAACAATATGCCAAGATATGCACAGGCTCCAAAATGGGGATGCAACACTGAAATTCATTAAAGTTAATTTTGTGTGTAAAGGATATGAAAAAATTAAACAATATTATAAGGTTTATAATTGTCTACTATTTAGGCAAAAATAGTTTAGACAGTGAAGAATGTAAGCTGTGTTTTGCACAAGGACAGGTAGAAACATCAGTTAATTACATTCATTATGACCATGGGCATTAGAGAGCATGGAAGTGTTTAGAAATTATGCACTAATTGTCATATTTAATAACATGGTTAGAAGAGTAAGGAAACAGTTGGCTCATTGTGACCAATGTCAAAGGGTGAAGTTTAGCATAGTAGCTACACAGGGAGAAATGTAGATAATCATCCCCAATAGAGCAGTTTAGTTTCTGGTTATCAATTTGCTTGGACCCCTGCCAGCAGGTTGTGGTGGACTGAAATATACAAAGGACTACAAAGGACATTCAAAAAGTTTTGCACAGTCTCTCTATTTTTTTTTATTTTTGCAGTAGAAGAGTGAAACCTTTTGTGAACATACTTGGAACATTTAGCTAAAAGTTGGTATATAAAAGTATTTTCTTTTATTTACAGGTGAGCCATAATGGACTGTGAAGCAGATGTCAGGTTGCGACAACGGTCTGTGAAGGAGTTCCTCTTCAAGACCAGCGATAACTCTGCCACGCTGATTCACAGGAAGTTGCTCCCTGTTTATGGGGAGGACACAGTGGATCACAGCAGTATCCAGTGGTGGTTGCAGAAGTTTAAAGAAGATGATTTCTCTCTATTGGACAATTCACGATGCGGTAGACCATATGGCAGTGAGTGATGTGAATAAGGAGACCATTGATCAAATCATCCGAAATGACAGATGTGTGACAACATGACAGCTTGCTGAAATGACTCGTTTGTCATTGGGTAGTGTGGTATCACTGGTGCAGTCATTAGGATACAGAAAAATCTGTGCACGTTGGGTGCCTAGATTATTGACAAGAGAAATGAAAACGATGAGGAAGAATGTATTCGAGGGTCTCATGAAGACCTTTACTGAAGAGTGAAAACAGTGTTTTGATGGCATCTGTTTTTGTCAGAACCTGAGAGCAGAACCCAATCCATGGAGTTGCGTCATCAGGGTTCCCCTTGGAAGAAGATATCAAGACTTTCATGAACAGTAGGTTGAAAGGTGATGACCTCCTCCTTCTGGGATTAGTGTGGTGACATT
Organism: Schistocerca serialis cubense; assembly: GCF_023864345.2. Classification (NCBI taxonomy): domain Eukaryota; kingdom Metazoa; phylum Arthropoda; class Insecta; order Orthoptera; family Acrididae; genus Schistocerca; species Schistocerca serialis. The sequence continues at coordinate 218,622,417 of NC_064639.1, read as the reverse complement.
TTTATTGACTTCTTGGAACCTGGCTCCATAATTAACTGGGATTGTTACTTTTTGTCATTGGACAAGCTGCAATGTACCATCAAGACCCACAGACCACAGCTTCAGGGTCAGCTCATCAGACTACACCATGACAATGCCAAAACCCTACATACAGCCCTTATGACACAGGAGAAAATCAGGAAAATGGGTTGGAAAATTGTTCCTCATCCTCTCTACAGTCTGGACTTGGCTCTGTCTGACTTTTACCTCTTTGGTCACCTGAAGGCCTACTTGCATGGTAAAATACTTGATTGTGAGAAGGACCTTATTTCCTGTGTCAAGCGATGGTGTAAAAGTCAGTCCCCAGAATTTTACCAAAGTGCATTTACATCATGGAAAGAAGGTTGGGCCAGATGTGTCACAGCTGATGGAGGCTACATTGAGTAGGCTCAATGTATGCTAAGTGTTCCAAGTATGTTCACAAAAAAATTCCTTCTCCTCCTGCAAAAAATAAAAAAATTAGAGACGAATGCACAAAACTTTTTGAGCTCCCTTTGTATATTTTTAGCAGTAGATGTAATCTCTAACCAATTCGCTTTCTACCTTCAACCCACAAGTAAGAGTGTAGTTAATAAACTAGAAAAGGACTGGATAGTGAACATGAAATTGCCTGAAAAGATTCTATCAGACAATGGTGCACAATTTACTTACCGAGTGTGGGACAATTTGTAGAAAGAGGAGGCATTAGACACACAAGGATATGGGTGTTCCACACAGCAAGTAATCCTGCAGAGAAATGCATATGGGAACTGGATAGGTTGTGCACAACTTACTGCAGAAAAAAACACACTACCTGGGTGTGGCATTTTACTGTCTTTGAAGATCTTATGAGTATAGTTAAAAGTAATGCCACTGGTTTCTTGCCATATGAAGTGACGATAGGAAAAAACTCAATAATTTGATAGCAGAGAATACTGAGTTTGCTTCAGATAACCTTTTAACCACAGTAGAGAGGGAGGCACTAGTTAATCAACATTTGCTAAAAATTGTTCTGAAAGAAAGAAGAGACATGATGGAAAATACAGGACTGTTAAATTTAAATGAGGAGATATAGTGTTGGTCAGAACTAAAGAAAAACTGAGTGAAATTTATGGGAAAACCAAAAAATTATTTGTACTGTATCATGGGCCATTTGAAGTAACAGAGTGCCCACATCCTAAAGCCTATAGTCTGGGATACCCGATGTCAAAGAAACCTTTGGGTCTGCAAAATGTAACTGAGCTGAACAGGTATACTGAAAAGTGAATGAAGAGAATACAATGTGCTCAAGGGTATATGAAGCATATATTTATTATCATGTTGTATAGTTGTAAGTAATTTTGTGGGTTTCTAATTAAGTGTTTCTGCATGGTACATAGATGAAGAGTAACACTATTTTCTTAGCTGACACTGGTGGAACTGATGGCAGAAGTTTCATTTAGAAGAGGATTATAGGAATTTTACTCTTCATGAGAACACATGAATGGGTGTACTGTATAATAAAAATAAATTAAGCGATTTGTTATCTGTATACATGTGGAAATGTAGAGAAATTTAGGTTTATATAATCATATGATTGTCGCAAAGGTTATTGACATTATTACCATTATTGTTTATAGTAAATTGTAACAAGTGAGTCCACCACAAAAGTCATACTCTTGATATACCAGATGAAAGACGATAATGCCTGCAATATTTTTACAATCAAGTAACTATAAAAATGTTATGAACAATTTAATTTATTTAATAAATAATGCCATAACTATGAACTCACCCACAGAGACACAAATCATCTTATCAACACGAGTCTTTCCTTAATATTCCAGTAACTTTCAACATGTACTGAATAGTACTTGTGATTTATAAAATAGTTCAAGTTAGTATTTTGCATGGTGCTGAATGTGACAGTTTGTGTGTTCCAAATTCGTTTGAAATTGTTAAAATAATGTATAAATGAATTAGTTAAGAGACTGGAAAATGATTACAAAGATCTTTGTATGCTTTATCATAAGTAATTATACACTACTGGCCATTAAAATTGCTACACCAAGAAGAAATGCAGATGATAAACGGGTATTCATTGGAAAAATATATTAAACTAGAACTGACATGCGATTAAATTTTCACGCAATTTGGGTGCATAGATCCTGAGCAATCAGTACCCAGAACAACCACCTCTGGCCGTAATAACGGTCTTGATATGCCTGGGCATTGAGTCAAACAGAGATTGGATGGCATGTACAGGTACAACTGCCCATGCAGCTTCAACACGATACTACATTTCATCAAGAGTAGGGACTAGCGTATTGTGATGAGCCAGTTGCTCGGCCACCATTGACCAGACGTTTTCAGTTGGTGAGAGATCTGGAGAATATGCTGGCCAGGGCAGCAGTCTGATATTTTCTGTATCCAGAAAGGCCCGTACAGGACCTACAACATGCGATCGTGCATTATCCTAGTGAAATGTAGGGTTTTGCAGGGATCAAATGAAGGATAGAACCACAGGTCATAACACATCTGAAATGTAATGTCCACAGTTCAAAGTGCCGTCAATGCGAACAAGAGGTGACTGAGACGTGTAACCAATGGCACCCCATACGATCGCGCCGGGTGATACACCAGTATGGCGATGATGAATACACGCTTCCAATGGGCATTCACCACGATGTCGCCAAACACAGATGCAACCATCATGATGCTGTAAACAGAACCTGGATTCATCTGAAAATATGACGTTTTGCCATTCGTGCACCCAGGTTCGTCGTCGAGTACACCATCACAGGCGCTACTGTCTGTGATGCAGCGTCAAGGGTAACCGCAGCCATGGTCTCTGAGCTGATAGTCCATGCTGCTGCAAACGTCATCGAACTGTTCATGCAGATGGCTGTTTTGCGAACGTCCTCATCTGTTGACTCAGGGATCAAGACGTGGCTGCACGATCTGTTACAGCCATGAGGATAAGATGCCTGTCATCTCGACTGCTAGTGATACGAGGCTGTTGGGATCCAGCACGGCGTTCCATATTACCCTCCTGAACCCACCGATTCCATATTCTGCTAACAGTCATTGGATCTTGACCAACGCGAGCAGCAATGTCGTGGTACGATAAACCGCAATCGCGATAGGCTACAATCCGACCTTTATCAAAGTCGGAAACGTGATGGTACGGATTTCACGTCCTTACACGAGGCATCACAACAACGTTTCACCAGCCAACGGCGGTCAACTGCTGTTTGTGTGTGAGAAATCTGTTGGAAACTTTCCTCATGCCAGCACATTTTAGGTGTCGCCACCGGCGCCAACCTTGTGTGAATGCTCTGAAAAGCTAATCATTTGCATATCACAACATCTTCTTCCTGTCAGTTAAATTTCGCATCTGTAGCACATATTTGTGGTGTAGCAATTTTAATGGCCAGTAGTGTATGAAACTGTTATGAAAATTAAGAGTGGTGATCAGGGTCAAACATTGTTGTTTTGTCAGAACCTGAGCGCAGAACCTAATCCATGGAGTGACGTCATCAGGGTTCCCCTTGGAAGAAGATATCAACACTCATGAACAGTAGGTCGAAAGGTGATGACCTCCTCCTCCTGGGATCAAAGTATCTGCATTGAATCGAGGAGTGGTCATGTGACTGAACCTTTAAATAAGCATGTGGGGCAGAGCTTGTGGTCTTTTGCCTATCCTCTTGTATCTGGAGTGTTGGTGAGGCATTTCATCTGAAGCTGATAATTATCAGTGCTTATACTGTGAATTTTATTTGCATGTATTGGGACTTGTACATTGTGATTTGTTTGGGCCACCATTCGCACACATTGTTCTTCTCTATAAAAATAATAAAAAGAGATTTATATAAAACTTAAAATCAATTGTTTCGAGCAATGTTGTTATCCTTTGGAATTTTGACCAACAGGTCCAACCTGAGTACATCTTTTATTAAATTATTCACTAATGTCTCACTGCTACTATTAGGCTTTGGTATTAATATCATTATACTGTGTTATTGGGCTAAATAGCGATGGTGTATGGCCTACCCCTATTGATGTTAGTGAGCCACACTCGAAGTTAATGGCCATACACAGCCCACACATGGGGGAACAGGAGAAAATGTCCTAGAAGACTCACAGTACGAAGATCCCACAGGGTAACTTCATCCTTTTCACCTCTCATGGAAATATCAGACACTAAAACAGTTTTAAAAAATCTTTGTGTGGCACCAATGACTTGGTCTAAATTGTGATGAGGTATCACATGCTAACACAGAAATCAAAGACTGGATCTTGGGCAAGAATTATCAACATTAGCAAAATGTATTGCCACCATCTGACTGTTGGCCTTAGCTACAAACCACTTTCCTTTCAGCAAAGCAGCACCAGTAAAACCAATCATTTTGTAAGAATACCACCAAATTGTGTTTTGTAATGTGGATTTTTAAAATATAGTACACAAAAGAATTCTTTCAACAATCTGCACTTCATTTCTTTAACAATGTACCACAGCTTCTCTCCCTGAACACTAAGGCCTAAGATTCTCTTTGCAGATCGTCTACACTGAACAGCTATTCCATGACTTAACTGCCTATGACTATAAAGTTACGTAATACTTCACCAACAGATAACTGGAACACAAATCTCTAAGACTGCACTTCCAATCTGTAATAATTAACTTCAGAATTAATTAATAAAATATATAATGCCACCTATTCCAATATTATGGTTACTTGCCAAACAATACTGTTTTTTATCGGAATAATGCGTTATAGTTCTCTGTTATTAGTATCTGATAGAAGCATGCCATCAAACTCTCCTAGTCAGCAAAAGCTTGCATCCCGTTTCACTACTACAACAAAAGAACACAATTCTCAACTGAGGAATGATTAGATAGGGCATCCACGAGTCATCATGTCACAAGGGGAAAAATTACGTCGTCGTCGTCGTCATCTAAGACTGATTATGCCTTTCAGCGTTCAGTCTGGAGCATAGCCCCCCTTATAAAATTCCTCCATGATCCCCTATTCAGTGCTAACATTGGTGCCTCTTCTGATGTTAAACCTATTACTTCAAAATCATTCTTAACCAAATCCAGGTACCTTCTCCTTGGTCTGCCCCGACTCCTCCTGCCCTTTACTGCTGAACCCATGAGTCTCTTGGGTAACCTTGCTTCTCCCATGCGTGTAACATGACCCCACCATCTAAGCCTTTTCGCCCTGACTGCTACATCTATAGAGTTCATTCCCAGTTTTTCTTTGATTTCCTCATTGTGGACACCCTCCTGCCATTGTTCCCATCTACTAGTACCTACAATCATCCTAGCTACTTTCATATTCATAACCTCAACCTTGTTGATAAGGTAACCTGAATCCACCCAGCTTTCGCTCCCATACAACAAAGTTGGTCGAAAGATTGAACGGTGCACAGATAACTTAGTCTTGGTACTGACTTCCTTCTTGCAGAAGAGAGTAGATCGTAGCTGAGCGCTCACTGCATTAGCTTTGCTACACCTCGCTTCCACTATGTTGCCATCCTGTGAGAATATGCATCCTAAGTACTTGAAACCGTCCACCTGTTATAACTTTGTTCCTCCTATTTGGCACTCAATCCGTTTATATTTCTTTCCCACTGACATTACTTTCGTTTTAGAGATGCTTATCTTCATACCATAGTCCTTACATTTCTGATCTAGCTCTGAAATATTACTCTGCAAACTTTCAATCGAATCAGCCATCACCACTAAGTCATCTGCATATGCAAGACTGCTTATTTTGTGTTCACATATCTTAATCTCACACAGCCAGTCTATTGTTTTCAACATATGATCCATAAATAATATGAACAACAGTGGAGACAGGTTGCAGCCTTGTCTTACCCCTGAAACTACTCTGAACCATGAACTCAATTTACCGTCAACTCTAACTGCTGCCTGACTATCCATGCAAAGACCTTTAATTGCTTGCAAAAGTTTGCCTCCTATTCCATAATCTCGTAGAACGGACAATAACTTCCTCCTAGGAACCCAGTCATATGCCTTTTCTAGATCTATAAAGCATAGATACAATTCCCTGTTCCACTTCTCCATTATTTGCCGTAAGCTAAAGATCTGGTCCTGACAACCTCTAAGATGCCTAAACCCACACTGATTTTCATCCAATTGGTCCTCAACTAATACTCGCACTTTCCTTTCACCAATACCTGAGAAGATTTTACCCACAACGCTGATTAAAGAGATACCTCTGTAGTTGTTACAATCTTTTCTGTTTCCATGTTTAAAGATTGGTGTGATTACTGCTTTTGTCCAGTCTGATGGAACCTGTCTCTACTCCCAGGCCAATTCAGTTATCCTGTGTAGCCATTTAAGACCTGACATTCCACTGTATTTGATGAGTTCCGACTTAATTTCATCCACCCTAGCTGCTTTATTGCACTGCAGTCTATTGACCATTTTCTCCACTTCCTCAAATGTGATCCTATTTCCATCATCATTCCTATCCCATTCTACCTCGAAATCTGAAACATTACTGATCGTATTTTCACCTACATTGAGCAACTCTTCAAAATATTCCCTCCATCTGCCCAAGGCATCCACAGGATTCACCAGCAGTTTTCCTGACCTGTACAAAATACTTGTCATTTCCTTCTTACCTCCCTTTCGAAGACTGCTAATTACACTCCAGAATGGTTTTCCAGCAGCTTGACCCATAGTCTCCAACCTGTTTCCAAAGTCTTCCTAAGATTTCTTCTTGGATGCTGCAATTATCTGTTTGGCTTTGTTTCTTTCTTCAACATAACTTTCTCTATCTACCTGAGTTCTAGTATGTAGCCATTTTTGATACGCCTTCTTTTTCCTTTTACAGGCTGCCTTGACTGTGTCATTCCACCAAGCTGTTTGCTTCATCCTACTTTTACACACTACTGTTCCAAGACATTCTTTAGCCACTTCTAGTACTGTGTCCCTGTACCTTGTCCATTCCTTTTCCAATGACTGTAATTGACTACATTCAACTAACTGGTGCCTTTCTGAGATCGCTGTTATGTATTTGTGCCTGATTTCCTTATCCTGAAGTTCCTCCTCTCTTATCCTCGTACATATGGACCTGACCTCCTGCACTTTCGGCCTCACAATCCCAATTTCACTGCAGATTAAATAATGATCAGTGTCATCAAAGAATCCCCTGAATACACGTGTGTCCCTCACAGCCTTCCTGAATTCCTGATCTGTTGTTATATAGTCAATGACAGATCTGGTTCCCCTGCGTTCCCAAGTATACCGGTGAATGTTCTTATGTTTAAAAAAGGAGTTTGTGATTACTAAGCCCATACTGGCACAGAAATCCAAGAGTTGTTTCCCGTTCCTGTTGGCCTCCATATCCTCTCCAAATTTACCCATAACCTTTTCATACCCTTCTGTTCGATTTCCAATCCTGGCATTAAAATCACCCATGAGCAGAACACTGTCCTTGTCCTTTACTCTAACAACTACATCACTGAGTGCCTCATAAAAACTATCCATCTTATCTTGATCTGTCCCTTCACAATGCGAATATACTGACACAATCCTAATTTTCTTGCTAGACACTGTCAAATCTATCCACATCAGTCGTTCGTTTACATACCTTATTGCAAATACGCTGGGTTCCATTTCTTTCCTGATGTAAAGCCCTACACCCCATTGTGCTATTCCTGCTTTGACTCCTGACAGGTAGACCTTGTATTCTCCCACTTCCTCTTCTTTCTCACTCCTTACCCAAATGTCACGGACAGCTAAACCGTCCAGCCCCATCTTACTTGCAGCCTCTGCCAGCTCTACCTTCTTCCCAGAGTAGCCCCCATTGATATTAATAGCTCCCCATCTCATTACCATTTGTTTGCCAAGTCGTATCTTAGGAGTCCCTGGTTTGTCAGTTAGAGGTGGGACTCCATCACCTCCAAATGTCCGAGGCATTTTGCTCTGATTGTGGCCAGCATCATATTTAAAGTACCAGGGAAGCAGATTGCTAGCCTTACTTGCCCTGAGTCACATTGGGTTTTACCCCTAACGGCTGAGGGACTAACTGGTGGATTTGGTAGTCTTTGCCGTATGAGCACAAAGGTGACCATCACTCAGAATATGTCCGAGATGCCCAGCCTTATTCCAAAGTAACTGGTATCCCGACTGTCGGGACCACTTACTTGGCCACGCATACGTTGCCCGTGGTTCATGAACTAGGACATGACTACAGGAACCCATACCATGAACCACGAAAATTACATATGTATAAATAATTTGGCAAGAAGATATTTTCATCTGCAGAAATATTTTCCTTCTTTGTCATAGAAGTGTGTTCATGGCAGTGGACACAAGTAGATATGAGGTAGAAGGTGATCATACTTCTTTGCAGGTCATATGATGGTGGTAAAATAATCAAATGAACAGAATCACAATACAGCAGTCTGTATTAATATTAAATCAAAGGCATAAACATGAAGTTGTTTCAAAAATAAGTAATAACACCTTTGTATATTTTCAGGGTATACAAAGGTGTTATTACTTATTTTTGAAACAATTTCATATTTATGCTTTTGATTTAATTTTAATACAGACTGTTGTATTGTGATTCTGTTCATTTGATTATTTTACCACTATCATATGACCTTCAAAGAGGTATGTTCACCTTCTATACCTCGTATCTACTTGTGTCCACTGCCATGAACACTCTTCTATGAAAAAGAATTGTATATTTTCAGGGTCCCGTGTGGGGTTTGTTAGTCCCCCATCAGGCACCTCCCCAGGTGGCGGATAGGGGAATGCTCTCATAATGTATGGAGACTGCGGTCAGCGCCATGAATTTGGAACCGGTTTCTACACTCATAAAACAATAGATGACTCAGTAAGGGAGTTCAAACATGTTAATAACTGTACATCATACATAACTATTCAGACGCAGTGGTTAGACATTACATTTCTAAATGCACACGCACCCACAGAAGATAAGGATGACAACACGAAAGAAGAATTCTACAGCCAACTGGAACAAACGTACAACTTTTTAAGTAGGCACAATGTGAAAATAGTGTTAGGAGATTTTAACGCCAAAGTAGGAAAGGAAGAAATCTACAAACCAACCACTGGAAATTTTAGCTTACACGAGGAAAGTTCAGAGAACGGGGTTCGACTTATAAACTTTGCAGTGACAAATGGCCTCACGATAAGCAGTACAAAATTTCACGAGATGGAAAGGTAGTCAATCAAATAGATCACGTCGCTATCCAGAAATGATTCCAAAACAGCATTAAAGATGTCAGAACCTTTAGGGGAGCAGATTGTGACACAGACCACATGTTAATAATATCAAAAATGAAAGTGAAACTCAAAAGGAAAGTAAATAGAAATAGAGAAGAAATTACAAGATATAACATAGGAAACGTGGTGAAAGTAGATATAAAAGAAAATTTTGCAAAAGAAATTAAAAGCAACCTAACAAAACCAAGACTGACCAATGCAGAAACACAGGATGTCGAAATCAGATGGAGACACCTGAAGGGCTGTATTCAAGAAGCAGCTTCCAAAATCATAGGTGAAAGAAAACGACCTAATAAAATTTGGTTTAACACAAAGTGTCAACAAAAAGTGCTGGAAAGAAGAAATGCGAGGAATGCATGGATTAAAGAATGGGACAATGTGACATTGAAGGTAAGATACTATAAACTCCGCCATGAAACGCAAAGAACCCTAAGACATTAGAAAAGGGAATACTATAACAATATGATCAGAGAAGCAGAGGATGATTTCCATCACAGGACAAGACAGATTTGTCAAAATATAAAAAAATCCTTTGGTAAATTCAATAAAAGGGAACAGTTTATAAAGGATCAATATGGGAAAATATTGACCAACAAAAGTGACATACAAAACAGATGGAAGACATACTTTTCACAACTTCTCAATTGCAATGACACACTCTTACTTTAAATTGGAAGAACCTGATACAATTGATACAGCTGATACAGTTACTACCCCATCTGTAAATGAAATACAGCAAGCAATAAAGAAATTAAAGAGTAACAAGGCTTGTGGCGAGGACAAGATATACGCTGAGTTATTAAAGAATGGAGGCCCACAATTGGAATTAGAAGTACAGGCGTTAACAGAAACAATTTGGGAGATGGAAACCATTCCTGCAGACTGGAAAACTGCAATTGTGTGCCCCATATTTAAGAAGAATGATCCACTAGTTTGTGATAACTACAGAGGAATTGCCTTACAGGATGTCACCTACAAAATCTTATCAAACTGCCTATTAAACAGGCTGATACCAATAACAGAAGAACTGGTTGGGGACTACCAATGCGGTTTCCGCAGAAACAGATCAACATTAGATAACTTACTCACTCTAAGACAAGTAACTGAGAAAGCATGGGAATTCAATGTAGATGTCCACATGTTATTCATAGATTTTAAAAAGGCCTATGATAGCATACACCGACAGACACTCCTAAATATAATGAAGTAATTTAAAATACTATCAAAATTAATCAGATTAGTTAAAATGTGTATCGATGCAACTTTATGTCGCATAAAGACACCAGTGGGAGGAACTGAAGATTTTGAGGTGTACTCTGGACTGAGACAAGGGGATGCCATTTCACCTATTTTATTTAACCTTGTCCTAGAGAAGATTAATAAAGAATTTTCTAAAACCAGTCGACAAGGGATCCAGCTAAAGGATGTGAACATAACAAGACTTGCCTATGCAGATGATGTAGCACTAATAAGTAGTTCCTAAACAGAATTAATCAGAACGATGCAAAATTACTACAAAATTGCTGAGAAAACAGGATTACATGTTAATGAAGAAAAGACAGAATACCTGCCCATAAGTAATAAAACCAGGAAAGATGCACCACTGACTGGATTCAATTTCAAGACTGTTGACCACATCAAGTACCTAGGGAGTATTTTTAGTAATAACAACAGAACAGATATAGAAATAGATGCCCATTTATCAACAGCAAACAAGACACTTTTTAGTTTCATCAAAAGTCTAAGAAAAAGATCACTTAGCAGTAACTTCAAAATCCGCTTACATCAATCGACCATTATACCTTTGATGTTATACGGATGTGAAACATTAACATTTAGAAAGAAAGATGAAGAAAAACTGTTAATATTCGAAAGAAAAGTACAAAGGACAATTTTTGGACCTGTATACGATGAAAATAACATGTAATGGAGAATAAGAAGAAATGAAGAATTAAGAGGGCTGTACAAACACCGTAACATCGTCGAAGTGCTCAAGAGGAGAAGGTTGAATTGGGCAGGCCATATAGTAAGAATGACAGAGAATAGACTACCTAAAATGGCATTCAGCAGAACAATAGAAGGAACGAGGAGAAGAGCGAGACCGAGAATCAGATGGAGGGATAACATTTGGGAGGACCCAAGCGCCTACTTCATAAGAACAAAAATTGCTGATATTAAAGTCATCAACCTTTACAAACCCCCAACTCAGTCATGGAATGACTCTGCTATTTCCAACATACAACATCCTACAGTGATAATGGGCAATTTCAACAGCCACAGTACTCAGTAGGGATATAACAACACCAATGAGGATGGAAAGGGAGTAATGAAGTGGGCGGACATAGAAGACGTCTTCTTGATCCATGATCTAAAGGATAAAGGGACTTTCCACTCAGCTAGATGGAAAAGAGACTACAACCCCAATCTGTGCTTTGTTTCCAGAGACGCCAAAAAGCTACCATTACGCTGCAATAAACAGATCTTGCCTGGTTTTCCTCGTAGCCAGCACAGGCCTGTCCTGCTACATGTCAGTATACAGATTCCAATAGTGAGATCTACAGCTAAACCTTGATGGAATTTTGGCAAGCCAACTGGGAAGCCTTTACCGCCGAAATGGACCACAACATCCAATGGATCCCACCCGCATCGAAGAACTACAACCGCTTTGTGGGATTACTCCTAGCAATTGCCAAAAAACACATTCCCAGAGGCTACAGGAAAACTTATATTCCCGGCTGGAGCCAAGAATGCATAGACCTATATAATGCATATCCGCAAAACAATGATCCTGAAATTGCGGACGAGCTTCTCCAATGCCTGGACTCAGCAAGATGAGAAAAGTGGCACACTCTCATAAAAAATATGGACTTAAAGCACTCCAGCAAGAAAGCCTGGTGCCTTCTTAAAAACCTAGGTGAAAGCTCCATTAAAACCTGTATGGGTGGCAACATACACCCCAAAGAGGTAGCAAACAGAATAGTTAACCTTACGAGAAAAACACCATGCAGCAACAAGGATAAGACTATGAAAGTAAAGAAAGAACTGAGAACCAAGCTCCGACAATCCACACCCGACAACAATTTCTCGAAAACCTTTACCATCCTAGAGATCACAGAAGCACTGAAAGAAATGAAAATGGGTAAAGCGGCTGGTTTAGATGAGGTCTACCCCGAGTTCTTACGGCACCTAGGACCTCGAGTTCTACTGTGGCTCACTCAGTTTTACAATGACATCCAACGAACGGAAACACTACCACCACTATTTAAACAAACCAAGATCGTCACCATTCTTAAGCCTGGCAAAGATGGAAAGCTCCCAGAGGACTATAGACCTATAGCTCTTCTAAGTGTATGCTACAAACTATTGGAGAGACTTATTCACAACAGAATAAAACCCATTGCTGAGACTTTCATTCCTATTGAACAAGCCAGATTTAGACCCGGTTGGAACTGCTGTGATCGAGTATTATCTCTTACCACACATATTGAGAGTGGATTTCAAAGGAAGAAAAAGACAGTCGCCGTGTTCAAAGATCTATCGTCAGCATATGACACAGTGTGGAGGGAGGCAATGATTCTTAAACTCCAATTCATTATTCCTTGCAAGAAAACGGCTACCCTAATCAACAAAATGCTTTCAAATAGATTTTTTGAAGTACACCTAGATGGAGAGATAAGCAAGAAATATAGGCTAAATGATGGCCTGCCCCAAGGATCCGTGCTAGCTCCATTACTTTTTAATATATATACATCAGACCTACCAGAGACATCTTCTAAGAAGTTTATCTATGCAGACGATATTGCTCTCACATATCAACATCAAGACTTCCACAATTCCGAAACAATCATTGAGGAAGACCTTACCAACATGGACAAATATTTTGAAACATGGAGGCTCAGACCTAATACTTCTAAAACCCAAGTCTCCTGTTTCCACCTCAACAAGTCAGGCAAACTATGCACCCCACGTAGAGTTCAGAGGCCAGCTGCTTAACTACAATCCCCTCCCAAAGTATCTGGGAATTACATTGGACCGATCTCTGACGTACAAGGAGCACTTATAAAAATGCGCAGCAAAAATCAAAACCAGAAATAATGTCCTACACAAACTTACTGGAAGTAGCTGGGGAGCAAGCGCCACAGTTCTCAGAACATCTGCTCTTGCACTAGTATATTCGGTGGCTGAATACTGCGCTCCGGTCTGGCTAAATAGCACTCATACAGCAACGGTGAACACCCAGCTAAACGACACCATGAGGCTCATCTCAGGCACTATTAAACCGACGCCCCACCAATGGCTCCCGGTACTGGCTAACATAGCCCCACCTTATCTAAGGGGAAGATCTGCACTGAAAAGGGAATGGCAAAAGTGTGCTAACAACCGTGACCTACCCTTACACAAAGACTGCAAGAATCCCAGCCACAGGCTCAAGTCCCATAAGCCATCATGGAGATTAGGGCAACAGCTGATCGAGGACAATTATGATATCGACGAAGCCTGGCGTCGGGAATGGGATATGTCTAACCCTGATCACCTTAACTTAGTCTCGGACCCAACCGTACGGCCCAAGGGCATCGGTCTTCCCAGAAAATCTTGGACAACTTTAAATCGTATCCGAACAGGCTATGGTAGGTGTAATTATTGGAAGCACAAATGGGGACAGACTGACTCACCCAAATGCGACTGTGGGAATCCACAAACTCTACATCATATCACACAGGGGAAAAAACACATTTTGGAAAGATCTTTGACATGCAGTAACATTTAAGCTGCATACTTTTGTATTATTTAAAGTTGAATTCCACGAAGCACCGCATGTTACTTTCCAAAGGATCGAAATCAAGATTGTGGTGCGCCTTTGTAAGCCAGTCATACGTCATGCCATGTGGTCTCGCCAGCCGATGACAGCGGATATTCAGAGCATAGGACACGTGGTGTAGTCAGCCAATAGCAACATCACTTAAGTAGTGTGAACATACAAATAGGAAAAGTTAATGGTTTAAATTAATATACATAATGTTGCTACAAGAACAGCAAATCTCTCACGTATAATATTGGTTTCGGAGATTAATAAGCTGCAAGAGAAGCTAAGCTTTCACATATAATGTTGATCTTTTGTATACAAGATACATCACACAAATGTGCCAATAAAATTTTTAATAATGACATAAATGTCTGATCTTCTACGCTCGAAATCATCTAACTGGCACATCATCAAAGAGTTGATTTTGAAATGAGAGTCAAATGCTCTGTGATTCAAGAAATTCATCTTACATTCTCATACATAGTTCATCTTGCATAAAAGGGAATTTACTTTGAAAGTACCACTTTTCGAACCACCATTCACAATATTTTCCCGTGATCTGTTAGAAACAGGCTTGTTCCAGCAGTTGCCAGAGAGCGCCAGATAACAAGCATCACTGCGTTTGGCGCAGCTACAATGATGTAGGAAGCCTGTATGTTCATACATGTAAAACATTAAAAGATCTTACATTACGTCATAAAAGAAACAAGACATCAGAGGACACTCCAAAAGCATCAGAATTTTGTGAACGAAACTACAATGCATGATCTGGCTTAAAGTGCACATTCAGATGTCCAGATTCCCAATGAAATAGGCCTTGACCTGGTATTATGCTTTTCAGTGTGCTTTTCAGAATGTAAATTTTTTTGTAGTACCGGTATTGTATTATCTCATGTTTGGATCATTATTATGGCATAACCCTGTATGTACTAGAAGATGAAAATGTGCACTTGAAATGCTGCGAACAGTTGAAACTAGCCAATAGTGTGGAATTAAGCACTTCGTTTCAAATAAATTGACTGCCTCAGCGGAAAAGATTAATGAAAGCCAAATTTCTGTAGCAAGCCAACAGAAAAAACTTCATTGTTCTGAAAGGTGATTAATGCTAACAACACATTTTAGCCTCCCATAATTATGTGAACATATTTTATTCACTTGATAGCTACCGGCCACAGAAATCTGTTCTGTTTTTATTTGACACGAGAGCAGTAAACAAAGAGAAAGCAGTAAAATTACTAAATGTAAACACATGTCAGGTGGAGACTACCCACCTCCCCACTACAACTCAGACTGCTCTGCACATCAACCCCAGATTTACGATATTTCCAAACTGGGGCATCACTACATTCATGTTTTATTGCTCCAGTATTATTCTGCAGTAAAAGGATACAGTAATATTCCTTGTTGGAGTATTGGTTTTTACCAGTCAGAATTACAAAAATTTAACTGAAAACTGGAACAATGAAAAATTTCTGTAATTGCAAAAATTCCCATGTTTCTCCCGGTTTTCTCTTGGATGAAAAAATTACTGGGTTTTTCCCGCATCTTCTGGTTGTCCCGGATTGTATTGATTTTCTTTCCTTCACTCTGATATGAAATACAACATTTTTAGTATGGCATTACTAAATTTTAACAAGTTTACCCAACAATAATATTGCTCCTTGGCAGCACAATACAGGGTGTCCCAAAAAGAATGACCTGATTTTAAATAGAATTATTTATTAGGAAGAAGAGCTTAACACCAACAAATTGCATACTAAATTACTCAGGAAAGACAGAAGATCTTAATGTCACGAGGTAAGTGGGGAACATAAACACATTGTTTAACATATCCCCACAGGCAGAAATCACATGGTATTAAGATGGGGGACCTAGGAGCTCAAGAGTGTAAAGCCTGGTCTCGTGATCCTAAACACCCTATCTAACATTGAGGCACATTGGCATTGAGAAAACAGTGCAGATTGTTGTGCCAGTGCAGTGGTGCTCCATCTTGCTGATAGATGAAATAGATGAATAACCAGTTCCATAGCATTGCAAGATATGATTGTCCTGTTACGGTTTCTTCCTCAAAAAAGTAGGGTCCATAAACCTTGCTTTGCGAAACAGCACAAAAAACATTCACTTTTGGTGAATCACGTACATGTTCAATTGTTTCATGAGGATTCTTGAGCCCTCATACACGCACATTATGACGGTGAACCTTACCGCTAATATGGAAAGTTGCCTCATTGCTGAATATCAACTGTGACATAAAAGTGTCATCTTCCATGTGCTCTAGACTAGCATTGCTAAAGTCCACTCGCTCCACTTTGTCAGTATCTCAAAGAGCTTGTACCAGTTGAAATTGGTACGGTTTGAGGGCTAAACGACGCTGTAACACACACCACACTGTCAGGTGCAGTAATGCAAGTTCCCGGCTAGCACGACGCGTAGACTTGCAGGGGCTCCGCTCAAATGTTCGTCGGATTTGCTCCACCGTTTGTTCAGGAGCACATGATTGGCCAGGACTTTTGCCTTTACAGAGGCACCCTGTTTCTTCAAGCTGCTGATTCCACTGCTGAATGTTCTTTGGCGACGGTGGTTTAGCACGAAATCGAATATGAAACACCCGCTGAACTGCGATCACTAATGGAGTATGACTAAATTCAATAACACAATACGTCTTCTGTTGCATGGACGCCATATTGCATGAGACTGGCTGGACGCTCCAGGTCAGTGCTCATAGCAACATCTAGCGGATTTTTTCTGAAACTCTAGACCATGCCAATTACAGCTAGTGCTGTTTCAGTTACCTAGTGACATTTGTCTGAATATTATTACAAGTTAAAATCAGGTCATTCTTTTTGGGACATCCAGTATAATAAATATACAGCATGGTCAGGAACAGTCTGAAAAGCTTGTAAGGGTGTCACAGGGAGGCTGTGCTGAGAAATAATTAAGGAAAAAATTTGATACATTGCACCATATACAATTAGCATTGAAGTTAGCCAATCAGGCCGATGCACATGGAAATTCAAGTGGCCCACCAGAGGTGGTGTCATCAAATGTGTTCTCCATTTGGTTTCCTAAAAACTGAACAAGAGAGCAATACAAAAACTGGATATGGGATGGTAGTACAAAGGCAGAGCAGTCTCATGTGCTAACCTTTATCTTATGGTAAGAACTGACTAGTTGTATCTGATAATTAACCCTGAAATGGCACAATGTATATTTTTTTCTTAATTATTTCTCACCACAATCTACTCTGCAGCACCCTTACAAGCTTTTCAGACCATTTCTGACTACCCTGTAGTCAATTATTACACCTGATTTGAAACTACCAGATAAACTTGCCTCATACTGTAATTCAAGAACATCACTGTCTATTTCATCAAGTTGACTATAGCCTAGACGTTTTTTCATATACATCATAGGAACATCTTTCTTCTGACTTCGAGTAGTATAAAATGGCTCAATTGATGTCTGCTTCTTATTGAAAGGAATTTTCCATGGTGCTTTGAAATATATTGCATTTACAAGTATTAATTTTGTGAAAGGAGAGATACTGTCTGAAACAGAAAAAAAATTATTTATTAGTATTTGTAATTGATAAAAACAGAAGAATTAATTATACTTAAATTGAACTGTTAAAATATTTTGACCACCAGAATGGTAACTCTTCCAACTTTCATACCTTTTAATTCATTCTTTTCAATAAACACAGAGTTTGACACAGTATACTCAATGGCATTCTAAATCGGAGAGAGGGGGAGGGACAGGGGAGGAAAACAGAGAGAGAGAGAGAGAGAGAGAGAGAGAGAGAGAGAGAGAGAGAGTAAATTATGCCATTTAAAAGCTAACATTGGTCAGTGCAGTGACCATACAAATTACTCGTATGAACTTCCTGTAGCACAACCAAGAAGCCCAGAGACAACAGTGACCATGTGTTTGCATTTTTTTTTCTGAATCTGCCAAAGGGCTTTGCCCAACAGTTTATAATATCTAACAGTTTTCTTTCAATGTTCCTGTCTGTCACACAATGCCTCCTCTATGTGGTGAGTAGCAATCCATTCTATTTCATTTCGCACTGTTATTATTCTGTCCAAGAACTTCCATTGTTTAATTATTTATTTTGTTTTACATAGTAACTGCTATTCTCTTTATACCTGTGTAGCAAAACCAACCTAAATTAATGTCAATTTGTGCTGCCACGGCAGATAAATTGCATATGGGATAAAACGTCTTTCCACTGCAAACTATTTAGTAATTTCTTATCTAATTAACAAAGTAATGGCTATAAATCATACAGAGGTGTTTCTCCCACAATGTAAGTATCACATGCTGTTAGTCATTTGCGGTTGAGTGAAAGAGAAGTAACCTGCATAATGTTAATTATTCAGTAACAGCTAGCGTTAAATAGTCTGTCTGTGCTAATTGAATATCATCACATTGGGCAAGTGTGGAAACAGCTCTATAGAGTAGTGAGATATGGTTAAAAGTGTGAAAGTTGCCTACACTTTAATGTGGGAAGTGACTTTCTTGCAATGAGAGGTGGCTATAGTTTGGCAATACAGGATGATTTCACCTCAAATCGTACAGGTCATGTCAACTCATGGTCATGAATTTTTCAGAAAAAAATATATATTAGACCTCTATATCATGATTGTTAATAAATAAAGTATTTCCATTTTATCTTAATTTTTGTAAATGACAGAGCCCTTTGAAAAATGTATATTTTGTAAATAACTTTTACAACAGAGAACAAAAACAAAACACATAACTAATAAACCAAAAGTATTGGAGACCTGGTAGATGTTTAGCGTTAAAGCTCCCTTTTAGTGTGTTTAAGTTCATTTGACACTTGCGGCCTTCCTTTAAATTACAAATTTTAGATGAAAATACAAAATTTAAGTTAATTTTTCCACTTAAAATTTTGTTTTTTCTAATTTGGAAAGGCACCAAACACAATTTTTTCTGTCATATTTTCAGATACTGCTGATGTAGTTATAAACAGTATCTTCTCTGCTCCAGCTATCTGTATTATGTAATTATTTATTACTAAAAATGTAAAAATTGCATTTTTACAAGTTTTTACAAATGACTGTATTTACTCGAAAAAACCCATCCGAAAACTTTTGACATTACACAAAATATTGTTTGGTTAATATGTTAGCAGTCAGTGCAAACACAGTGGACAATATTTTTCTGTGTAAAGTGTTAAAAATCTTTCAACATTCTGCGTATTTTGCAACACTGAATTTCCAGTGCAAAATATGCATGTTGGCAACACTTTCCAGTACTCTTCTTTTTGTAACAAACAAGTGAGACCTTGCACATAAACCACTCTGCATCAAGTTTTTGGTTTGGTCTTAACTTTTTGTTAGATACAGAGTCAGTGAAGAAATACAGTAGTGAAAGAGTGAGGTATGTGAACTATGAAAGAAGACACAGGAATGTGGTGTTTAAGAAAAGGGAGAAACACTTCACAGTTGTTGGAAATCTGTCAGAGGTATTGCAGAAATGTCTTGGTCCTCAAGTAATGTTACTAGCATCACATCCATTGTGCAGGTATTGCTAGACTCACCACAAGAAGAAATTGTGACAACTCACCTGAACTATCACCATACCTCGAATGTGAAACTGAAGAAGACAGTGCAGTTGTTTATATTCCTGGGTGTGAAGTCGTTGATGCATTGGATGTTAGCATTTCTGCTGTAGCCCCTACTATATCCCCCCTTATATGTCCAGGAAAGATAAGAAGCACAAGAAGTAAACAGTATGTAAAAAGAAAAGTGGAAGAAATTGAAACTAGTTTTACACAAGCAACATCTTCAAAACTTTGTGAAGTGTATAATGTAGATGCACGTGGTGCAGAGCCCGAAGATAGTGATACATACCTGAAATGTGTGGTTCCGAAACCTAAATACTGCTATCTCAGTAGCCACTAATACTGAAAAGGTACAGTTACTGACACTGATTCCTGGTAGCTACTCTAAGCAGCAGATACAGGAATACATACCTAGTCCCCTGCATTATTTGATTTCAAATGCTTGCAAAATAAAGAATGACAGCACTATTTGGGCATGTCCATATACTTATTGTGGGCATCTGTTGCAAGACGATATGCTTATTGTTCCTCTGGAATATTACTTAAGTGATGACAAAGATTGCATCAGGCAAAGTCCTAAACAGGCTGGCGTTATCTCTGTTAGTGAAAAAAAGACACGTGACAAGATCAATAAGAGAAGCACATCTCCTAATGAGAAAGGAGAACTCAAATTTAAAAATTGGTCTCTCTAAATTTTTACTCCTTATGACCAAAATGGGTAAAATGCCAGCCAGTGAAGGAACTATGCACATGTATTTACTGCACTAATTTCAAACCTGTTTGTTCCACCATAAGCAGTGTCACAGGAAAGAAGTACACAGAGATGGACCTGATGCTTTTGTGTGTAAGTCAAGAGGTCAAGAGCCACAAGATAAGACATACCGTATTTACTCAAATCTAAGCCACACTTTTTTCCCGGTTTTTGTAATAAAAAAAACTGCCTGCGGCTTAGAATCGAGTGCAAAGTAAGCGGAAGCTCTGAAAAATGTTGGTAGGTGCCGTCACAACTAATTTCTGCCGCTGAATATATGTAGCACCACACAGGCATGCTTTGCAGGCACAAAGATAAATACTGGCACCAAAACTTCTGCATCAGTAAATGAATTAAGAGAAAAGGTAGAAGAATGTAAACATTATGCCATGTATTCTTCCGCATTTGCTGCTATCTCATTTACAGAATGCCTAATGAACTACAAAACTAGAGTGAGACAACAGCAAATGCGGAAGAATATACATATCATGCCATGTTTATATTCGTGTTATTCTTATGCTGAATAGTGATTCAGTCAGAAATGAAGCACGGCAACTGACTAGATTTTTAAATCTAAGATGACTAATTTCTGTGCAGAATGTAATGTACTAAAGAGGCGTCTGCAAAGGTTTTCAAGCGGAGAAAAATTTTCGCTAAACTCTTGTTCAGAACATCTTCTATCATACGCAGTCTATTATTTGGTTCTTGTTGATCATTATCAAAGAAAGCAGCAGTGTAAGTAATAACAAATAGCAGTCTCTTGCCATTGTTTTGCTACTGAGACAATTCCTCTCATTTCTTTTATTGTAAGCGGCAGTAGTGCGCACAAAAGCAAGCCATGCCGCGAGCTGCGACAGGTCGTAAACACTCATTATCTGAATGTGACAAACAATGAATGACAGTACAATAATGCATTTTCAGCTTAGAGTGACATAAACACCTATAACAAAGAGAACGGCACTTATCAGATCAAAGCAAAATAAGCAATCGATTCAAACCAGACAAAGCACGTGAAAAAGTAAGGGTACCCGTACAATTAAGGACAGAGCGCATGACACATAGCAATGGCTACTTGGTAAAGCTTAACTGTTAAGCTTACAACTTGAACCAAACTACTGTAGCTGTATCTTCATCCATTTGACCTAAATTGTGTCTCTTATTACAATAGACCAACTTTGTTTCGATTTGGAAGTGCGGTCTAAAACTTTTATCTCCCCTTGAATTTCGAGTCTCAAATTTCAGATGAGGCTTAGATTCGAGTGTGGCTTATATTCGAGGAAATACGGTAGGTTGCAGGAGAGTGCAATGTGTCCTGGTGCTGAAGTGACGACTGTTGAAGCATTACATCTTCACGATACTGACAATGACGTAACCTATGCATTGTGGGAGGGAGGAGAGTTGGCAAAGAAGACAGTAGAGCCAGAGAAGTTTGTTACAAAGGTTAGGCATTGAGTCCTGAAAGGAACAGCTCACCATCATATCAAGAGGCTTCAGAGACAGGCCATAGCAGAAGTAAAATCAGCTACATCCCAGAACACTGACACGTTAGTTCCTTATTTTGACTCTGCTGAGAACTGCTCTGTTGCTTTGCAAAATGAAATTCAAAGTTACCACTGGTACACATCACAGGTAGCGATATTCACATGGCTGGCCGGGGTGTCCGAGCGGTTCTAGGCGCTACAGTCTGGAACCGCGCGACCGCTACGGTCCTCGGGCATGGATGTGTGTGATGTCCTTAGGTTAGTTAGGTTTACGTAGTTCTAAGTTCTAGGGGACTGATGACCTTAGAAGTTAAGTCCCATAGTGCTCAGAGCCATTTGAACCATTTTTGATATTCACATGTGTTGCTCACTTCCTTGGAACATCACAATGTTTTGCTGTTGTAAGTGATGATCTCATCCAGGACAGTGCACACACATGGTATGCTGCGGCTTGATAATTGATGAGATAGCATCTAGAGGCCACACATTTCCTAAACATGTGTATGTGACTGATGGTGCAGCATCTCATTTTAAAAATTCCTTTCAGATTTATGAGCTTGATCAATACTGTAGTACAGGAATTAAGACAGAAAATGGGTATTTTCAGATGGAAAAAGTACGTGTGATGAAGTAGGAGGTCTCTGTAAACATCTTGTAACAAGATTTAATCTCCAGCATAAAGCTGTTGATGCTATAAGAGATGCTACTGGATTCGTATGCACCATATCAACGATATTGACAAACATAAAACTCTTAATTCTAAGTGAAAGTACATTAAAGAAATTCCACTTAAAAATGAAAGAACAGTGATCTGCTACGAAGCCTGTGGTAGAAATTGAATCAAGTCACTATTGAGCTGCATCCTGTAGTAGCACATACATTGCAAGAACTGTTCCCCACAAAATGCAGCCTGTTACTATGTGTGAAATGCAGAGACCACAGTATACATTAGAAGACTTTGTAGTGAGCCACTTCATATCTTTTGTGTATTGCAGTCAGTGCTGGGTGGGACAGATAATAAGTGTGTCTCATGAACTGCAAGATATAACCGTTGCCTTTATGATGTCTCATTGTCCTGTTAATACAACTATACAAGAAGCAGATGAAAAATAAAAGATCACTCTCTAACAGTGCAGTGTTGGTTGTTATATTGTAGGCAGATTTGATTCCTGGAAAGTCATTAAGAAGTAAAATCACGACAGAAGACAATAATAATTTATGAATAATACCATAAAAATGAACAATGGGCATAAATATTCTATATTCCATTTTCATTATAAAATGCTTTCAAATAAAATAATGTTGTAAAGTAATTATTCCAATTCAGAAATACCAGTTTTGCAAGACATTTACTTAAAATCAGCGATCAGTTTAAATATTTAAGTGTCGATGATATTTTGACGTTGAGAGGTCTACCTAAAAAATTTCCCACATTTTGTACGGACAAGTATTGCACACTCTGAGTGTTCAGTCCTAATTAATGTACCATGAAATTTTTAGAACACTTAGGATGGGTATTTTGGAGAAAATAATTTCTAAATAGAAAAATTCAGATTATTTTATCTTTATGTACAAATACTTTGACAGTTTAAGAATTTCATGTGTTAATGTCATAACTGACAGTCAGCAGTCCTTTCACTTTATAATTTCTTAAGTCTCAAGACAGTCAACATCCTGTGACTATTCAAATTTTCAAAACATGTAATTTTGAAATTTGCAAAAAGTATATATATATATATATATATATATATATATATATATATATATATATATATATATATATATATATATATGAGGTGTGTATGTATTAATCATGTCTCACAGTATTGGGAACAATTAGAAAGGTCATTAGCATTTTAACAAATAGTCAGAAAATCAAAATATTGTAGTTCTGGAGAGGTAACCTGTTGAATTTCAACATACATTTTTTTTTCCTGCAAACTTTGAAATAATGGTGTGACACATTCACTCTTGACCTGTATGATTTGAGATGAAATAGCCCTACAGTAGTTGTGCTTATTACATCTTGGTTATTGAGAAGGAGGAGCTGATATTTAAACTCTTAGCTCATCTGGCAACAGCACTGGAACAACTGAGAGCTGCAGCTGGCAGTAATAATAATAGGTAGAGGTATATGGCTGAAATGTGTTCAAAGCTACCAAATCAAGCAATATATGCTGCAAGCTGCTAGCTTTGACCTAGTCATTTCTGGGGGCTTCAGTACTCTAAAGACTGTGGGCAAAGTGTAAAGACAAACCAAGGCATTCAAGAGGGGGGAATAAAAGTGCAAGCTAAGTCAAAGTGTTAAAAAGCCAGGAATGTCCTCCTGCAAGAGTGTAGTTCAAGAGGGTGATGTTAGAACTAGTACAGAATGGCACTCAGTTATCTTCAGTAATGAGAGTAAGTTCCAGCTGTACGTGAGTGATGGACACAAATGTGCATGTTGGTGAGCTGCCTATTCCAGAGCGCATTTGCCCACGACATACAGGTTGCATCCCAGGCTGTGTGTGCGTGCGTGCGTGTGTGTGTGTGTGTGTGTGTGTGTGTGTGTAGAGATGCATAAGGAAAACCAGTATTATAAGTGAAATGGAAAGAAATTAAACATGTAGGTTCACAGAGTAAAATGTAGCAGTGTACAGCGATTCAGGGCTCCAGGGAAGCTGAGGGCCTATTGGAGTTAGGATATCAGGGAATGATGCCACCTCTGCACTCACTCACTCCCTAATCCAGTGAGATGCATGCAGGCTCTAGATTTTACTGTAATACCCATTCCCTTAAAAACATAAATCTTTGTCAATAGCTGTTGTGTTGTCAGCCTGCATTCAAGGTGGGGCATATCTAATTTCAGTTTATGCTCTCAATCCATGAGACACTGCAGACAGGTTTCGAACTCAACCCAAGACACTGGTACAAAGTCTCATGATCAGGATCAGTACACTACTAACTCTTCTCCCTTTACTGGCCAAACACTGGTGTCTTCCATCAATAGAATTTGAATCGACTACTTCTAGTGAAGTATGTGTTAGCAATCTAAGCTAGCGAGTCAAGGAACTGCAATATAGAAAAATATTAAGTCATGTGATGTTAGGGGAAAGATTGATAAATGAACCTGGTACCCAAGTTTAACACAGCTTGCTGATGTAGCAATGTCATGCTAAATTCTGCATTAACATACAAATTACACACATCTCAACTTCAAAAAAAACAAAACATGTTAGATGTTTAAGGGGCATCTAGTTTCAGTAATTTCGGAGGTTTTGAGGCAGAAGTATGAACAAAGAGCTAAGAACTTTGGTAGGTCATAAGGTTAAATAGTAGATGACATATCCTTACTGAACATCCTAATGTTTTCACTGTCTCATGATAAATGCAATGTGACATCGCCTCACAGTTGTATGAAGTAACAAAGAGATGAGATTATGTCTTCTCAGGACACAAATTAAGAAAAACATGTGAACATTAACACATCTATTTAAAAATAAAAAGACTCACTGTTATAAAAGTCTACATGCCTCAAAATTCAGTATGAAAAACATTACCTTCTGAAACCATGTTCTTTATCTTTCCATTTGTAGCTTGTTCCACCCATTTGTTTATCACACTTGCTGCTGTTTCTGCTTGAGAAAAATCAGTGTTCTGTGCAACGGAAGACAATGATTCACCAGCCAACTTGAACTCATTCTTCACTTCAAAATGTTTTTGAATAAACATGCCACTGGCAGACTCAAGAGTCACATTGTCTGCACTCTGAAAAATGAATAACAGCAAATAGGTGGGCTTTTTGCAGCTTTTGAAGACAATTTCTGGAAAAAAAGTGGATATATATGCAAAAACTACATCATTACTGACGCTTTGCTCTTATTTGCTTGGCACTTCCTCTCACAGTTCCTGCACTCCACATGCATTTTCTCACTTGCGTAATTTCTAACATACCATTTTAATTATATTATTATGAGTTTGCTTAAACAAATCACTAGAGATAATCACTACTTCCTCAATTTATTGTCAAATTATAGTTAGGGGTAAGAATCAAATTACCAAACTCATTGTAAAGAAAGTTAATGTACAGTCCTCTAATAGTGTTCTGCTCAAAGATAGCTAGTACAAGTACTACATTAAATTAAGTTATTGATAAGACTTTGCTAATCCTTAACAAAACAGTAGCCTTCCAACCTGATCTTGACCCCTGGCTACACTACATAGCAGTATGTAATCACATCTAAGATTCTGTATTCCCATTTGTTGACTTCCTCAGCTCTCAACCAAACTGTCACTTTCCAACCTAACTTAACCTTGACCTCAGGAAAGGAGTTCCATCCCATGCCCAAACTAATAAACACCACAAGCAACTCACTATACTCTATCCACACTTGAAATTCAGAGTCTTACAGTTCCACATGCTCTCTCTCTCTCTCTCTCTCTCTCTCTCTCTCTCTCTCTCTCTCTCTCTCTCTCTACCTACCTACCTGTCTGTCTCAACCTGCTGCATTTCTCCACAATGAAGATGGTTATGTACATTTCAAATACCTCAACTTAATTTGCTTATTTGAGTGTTGATGAGACAGAAGCCAACATGCAATACAAGGTGTCATCTAAATGTAATGGGAATTTAATTCTGCGGGCTTTATATAGCCAACTTTCGAAACTTTGTTATGTTGTTGGTGCATATGTTCTTGATGTATGTTTGCATTTTCAGTTGAATATTCATTTTATTATTGACAGTCAAAAACATTCTGTGTGTTTTCAAGCACTTGGTGAATTTTTACTTTCAAAAAAGATGGATAAAAGAATTTGCATTAAATTTTGCTTGAAAAATGGAATAAACTGCAGCACCACATTCAAAATGTGGACTGTGGCTTTTGGCAAATCTACTAGGATTAAGAGAAGAGATTACAAGTGGGAGAAACATTTCAAAGAGGGTCAAGAAGACACTGAAGATGACAACTGCCCCAGAAGCCCTAGCACATCAGTTACTGACAACAATGTGGATGAAGTAAAGAAAATGGTTCTGGAAAATTGACGAATCACCAACAGAGAGGTTTCCGATGATATAGGCATATCCCTGGTTCATGCCAAGTAATTTTTTTCGGCTGTTTTGGGTATGAAATGCGCAACAGTAGAGTCAGTTCCGAAACTGTTGAATTTTGACCAAAAATGACACTGTGTAGAAGTCACTCAGGAACTGCCGAATGAAGTTTACAACCATCCAGAACTTCTAAAGAAGACTATAACAAGTGCCAAACATGGGTATATGGGCATGACATCAAAACCAAGGCTCAATCATCCCAATGGTAACTGCCTGAAGGGCCAAGACTGGAAAAAAAAAAAATCTGACAAGTTTGATCCCATGTGCAGGTTCTCCTCCGTTTTTCTCAATTACAGTGGGGTAATGCATCATGAGTTCCTGACTTATAGTGATACAGTCAATAAGGAATACTACCTGGAAGTTATGCACCATTTGTGAGTGCCAATCAGAAGAGAACCCAGAATTGTGGCAAAACAACTTTTTGAAATTGCATCACAATAATGTTTGTGCCTCAAATCTCAATGCTCGTTCGTAATTTTTTGGCAAAAAAATATCAAACTATTATGTTTTCTCAGCCATTGTTTTCACTTGGCATGGCCCCCCTGCAACTTCTTTCTACTCCCCGAGGCTGAAGAGAACCATGAAAGAATATCATTTTACCACCTTTGATGAGATAAAAACAGAATCGCTGATGGAGCTGAACACCATAACGAAAAGTGAGTTCCTGAAGTGTTTGCAAGATTGGAAGAAGTGCTGGCCCAAGTGTATTAAACCTGAGGAGTATTACTTTGAAGGGGACAAAGCAGATGATGATGATGATGATGATGATGAAGATGATGATGATGATGACGATGACGATGAGGAGGAGGAGGAGAAATAAATAAATTTTCTTCAAGAAAACAAAAATTCCTGTTATTTTTTGATCAAACCTTGTATGTCAGCTCCATTAATGTTAGACTTGGTGAAAATATTTCTTCTCTTAGCAACACATTATAAGGGCATCACTATTCACAATATTTCCACCATATTATTCTGCATGAAGGTCATTTTCATTAAAAATTGTGGACTGTGTAAATTTCAAAATAACACCAAGCTTTACTGCTCTCAGACCTTTATTCATAACTCAAGCTGACATACATTAATAGTAGTTGTTAGATGTACAATTTAAGTATATAAAACAATTTATCAATAAAGATGGCTTTCATCTCTGATAATAGGGATCAAGGGCAACTATCATTACGGATGTCCAGCTTTGGTTTGTTCTCCACAGTAACCTTCTCAGCAGCAGCATAGAAACAGTTACTGATACTTATTTCTATATTCAACTATCTTTCGTAACAACTGAGAGAACCAAACTAAATTGTTTACCTAATAATGGTGATCAAATGACAACTATGAACCATCCTCACCAATGTTGTTTAGCTAAGAAGGGAAAAAATACAGTTTCCTAAAACCATAAATGTGAACTGAGTCACACTAATAAGAGACAATTATCTAGATGAACTGTGGAAAGAATTTTACCAAGACAATACAGCAGACAATAAATTGAACTATATTCCTAGAATATTCTTTTAACCCAGTTATCCTTTAAATTGGTTTAGTGCCAATTACAGTGGAGTCTGAGAGAATGAATGGCAAACATCTGGTCTCTATGTATCTTGTACCACTAAGAGAACTTTATTTAATGCACATTACTAGCTTTAATCAAGACAAAGGAACATTACAAGTTATATTGCTTATTTCTTTGTCGAGTCAGCAAAAAGCAAATACTGTACTCCACAAGTCAAAAATTTCAAATTCCAAGAACAAAGCAAAGACAACTGTGAACATTATTTGGACTGAAAATAATAAACTAGGTAAGGCAACTGGGCTTCAACACAATGATGACAATGTCTGCCAGATACACAGCATTAAATTCAACACTAAATTCAATGAACTCTTCCTATCACTAACTGAAAATGCATGAGAAAAATGGATCATTGGGAGGATGGTGTAATGAAAATTTTTTGTACAATCGATAACCAAACATCTTGCATAGGCCTCTTCAGGGACTTTCTGATTCTTATACTTAAGTGGCAGTAGTACTTTATGAGTAACAATATGAATGAATTTAGGATAAACTGTGTAATTCACAAACAATTATTGGAAATAAAAATGAATTCCATATCAGAAAGGAAATTTATATACTGGTGCAAGAAACTCTTTAACAGGTTGTCAGCAAACATACAGCAAAAAACTGAAAATTTCCAGATATTAAAAAATAAACAGAAACAATACTTATTGGTCAGTTCTTCTTTGGTTTATCTTAAGCACATTAATTCCAGTCAAGACAATACTAGGCTGCAACTCTCCACATGGAGGTAAACTACTTCCAGATGTACTTTTAAATATGTCTGTCACTCAATGCCTCCTGGTGAGTAACTATCTATCCTATTTCATACTGTTGTTATTCCATCACAGATTTTCCATTGTTTAATCAAAACTTATGTTTGACACTACCAATATATAGACACCTGACAGTGTTGTGTAGAGTTATTAAAAAGCTTAGTTTGAAGTATTAAATAAAAGCAGTAGTTTTTTTTTTACATTGTAATCATTTATATGCTTTTACATGTCACCTAGAAGTAATTCCGACAATTATAAATTTCAATAGCTTGGCACTGGTCATAACTGGCTGTCAGTATGCTTTACAAAAGTAGCTTTCAGTGGCTACTTCAGCCAATTAATTTATAAATTAACTAGTTCCATATCCCTGAAGGTTCTCTTTCATAGTGGGATTTATGGTACATCATGTGTGAACAAATGAATGCTGCTCCTGGTACTTCACGCTGTTAAAGGTCTGTAGTTTCAGCTTATTGTGGATCCTGAGCACACAATGTATGGGTAAATGATCGTATATAAAATTTCTTCAAGTCTCTGAATTGGGGTCAACACATATTTACTTACTAGCCTTTTCCCCACATTTTTACTTGTGTATTCATTCAAAACATATATTGCCCACATCTACTCCTCCCCCCTCTCTGTGCCCACCTTTTCTTCCTCTCCCGTCATTCTGTCCCTCTCATCCTCCCACCTCCTCCACCCCCTTCCCCCCTGTCCATCACCCCCCCCCCCCCCAATCTCTCTCTGTTCATCACCACCTCCTACTCCCCCCCTTTCTGTCAGTCTATCTCCTCCTCCCCCCTCTCTCACTACTCATCTGCTTTCTCCTATCTCTGCTCAGCCACGTCCATATGCATATGGATCCCCTGAAAGGCAAGTTCATACTACCCAAACTACAAGCAAGGTGTGACAAAGTTGTGAACATATGGATGGAAATGCCTCAATGTTGATTGCCAATAAAACAGACCACTGCTATTCCCATACTACTTGCCTGCCATGCAGGGCAACCTACATGACAGGGAAAAACTGTTTTTTGCTCACATCGGCACTTCTATGGGAGCTAGGAAGTTCTATTCCCCAAAATGCTGATTCTCATGGGACAAGTAGTATTCATACCAAATTCAGTGAAATTAACCCAGTGGTTTGGGAGGACATGCTTGACATAAACACATACATCCTGTTTTATACATACTGATTTATCTTTCAACCAGACAGTACAAGGATGACCAGGAAACTTATCAAGAAGCCCAGTTCAGGAAGCTCTGTACTTGTACTGCCTTGAAGACTAATGTGTTAGCTTATTTTGGATACTTTCACTCTTGTGTTTCATAGCATTATCTTCAGGGGTCACTATAGCTAAACCAAATTATATATTCATTGAGCAAAGGCTAGCAATAATACATTGGTAAGCAGATAACCAAATGATCACTAACTTAGTCCATGATGTAATTTTTTGCTGACAAAAGCAATTTTGTTTGGCTCAATCACATGGAGGAAGTCTTTCAATTGGTCATCAATTTGGCAGAGAGAGAGAGAGAGAGAGAGAGAGAGAGTGAGAGTGTGTGTGTGTGTGTGTGTGTGTGTGTGTGTGTGTGTGTGTGTGTGTGTCTCTGTCACATACCCCAGTTATCCAACTGGGGCACGTGGGCCTGCAATTTAACACGGAATTCAAACCACATGTCATTTCTGGTGATTCCTCACGTTGTTGAAAAGTGAAGATCAGATTAAAACACAGACTGAAAAATCTGTTGTCTGACCAGGATTCAATCCTGAGACCTCTCGGATGCCAGTAATTTACTGCTACAGCACTAGGCCTGACTGCTGACTTTATTCATTAATGTTTCAAATATGATTCTATGCAACCACATACCAAAGGCACAAAAATAATTTTCATATCCATTACAGGAGACAAATTAATGTGAATGAACTGAACTTAACTGAAAATGCTCCCATACTGAGCCTTCTCTAATCCCAGTCCACAGATGACCACTGGAAGCAATGATGACATCACACTTGCTGGCTTCACCAACTCACAACCAAATTGTTGCCTATCAAGCAAATTTGTACCTCACGCAACAAATCTGTCTCTCACAACCTAAATTACAAAAAATTACACACAATAAGTGCTCTGCTAGTATTTCTGTTTGTGGACACATGACATCACAAACCACATCCTCTCAGGTCATAGTTGATGTCAAGAAATGGAGAATTCAATTGTTTTGCCTAGATCTCTGGTCAGATTGCTTTTTTCCTTTTGTTTTGTTATAAATGTTTGAAACCAGTTACACAGTGCAGCAAAAATTACACACTTACCTCAATATTTTATTACCCATTATGAAAAAATGGGTTTGCAGGTATACAGGGCACTCACTAATAGCTCAATTTTCCACATATCTTACCTTCAGGACTTTGAGTAGGGAAAGGGCACTAGACATCACAGACTTTGGATCATTT
Source organism: Schistocerca serialis cubense (assembly GCF_023864345.2). Lineage (NCBI taxonomy): Eukaryota > Metazoa > Arthropoda > Insecta > Orthoptera > Acrididae > Schistocerca > Schistocerca serialis. Next base: position 218,590,640 of record NC_064639.1, on the reverse strand, counting down.
GTTTTGTTGATGACACTAGCAATTTGTCTAGCTGTACTTCCTTTAGCTCCAATATAAGTGAGTGCCAGCACAATTTCCAAGCTGGCTGGAGAAGTAACAAGATTTCCATTTACATCTGCCAGTTTCTGGAAGTGAAAACATGGATTACAATTAGATTTAGGTTTAATTTATTATAAATGCAGTTCTTACCACAAAGGCATGTTGCTGATGAAGGTTGCATTCTTTCATGTGCAGTTACTACCTCCACTGCAGTTTGCAATACTTTCTGGCAGGGAAATTACTTTTTGCTCCACTGCTTACAAGTTGAATGTAACGTACAAGATTATAGCCCCCCCCCCTCCCATCTTAAAATATGCCTCAATAAATGTATTGCACAGTCTTACAGTTCAAATTTATTTGGGATTACTTTTAATCAAATGGATTAATCAGTGCATCAAAAATTCTGTAGAACAATGGTCAAATGATTGAGCTGCACTAAAAATCTGGAATAAATGTCAAGAAATATTCTTTAATAGATTTCACAGTTTATTTTGTGATGTGTGTAAGGTTTATTATAGCTTAAACGCAAACACGTGAAATGTTCTCACACTCTCCTTGCTAAAATGAACATCCTTGACACACACCCATACGGCTATTGGTCCCCATCATGAACACAACAGAAACATACCACAGGGACCCCAAGATTTTTATTTATTTATGGATGGTTAATAGTGATGTATTGTTAAATATGACGGAAAAATTTGAAGCTGCAGCCATATGTTGTCAAAAGAGATACTAAAGTAGCTTCAGTATACCACCCTCAAAATCACAACTCCAACTTGTTTGTGGAGCTGCTAGAGAAACATACTCTTTCTACTTAAACACAAAGATTAAAGACGATTAATATTTGGTGATATCACTATAGACATTAGGTTGAAGTATAGAAGTATTAGCCATTTGCTAAATACATGAAGATCCCTTAGCTTCTGCTGAATAAATTACAAAATCTCAAGGCAGGCAGCACACCTAATAATGTAATATTTAATTTTCACCTTTTAAAACAATGTGATATGGACAGAATAGACATTTCTGATAAAGGACTGGCTCAGGAAAACTGTTAACAGTAAAATACTTCCATTGAACATTGAAGAATTATAAGATCAGTTAATGACTCACAGTTAAACTAGCTGATAATTTAATTTTTTTTTGTCTGCTCTTGAAGCAAGTTATCCTAGAGGCCACAGTATGAGAAAACACCCAAGCGCAGTTGCTGCACTAAACCGCAATGTCTAAAAAGTTGGTGCACCCTGCATCTAAGTAGAATAAAAATCACGAGTTCAAAGGATAATAATACTCACAAGGAAACGTGTGTCAAAACTCTAAAGGTCTGAAATCAAGGCACCAAAGTCACTAAGCTAATGATTATATATTGAACTCAGTGAATAATTTAAAAGCAGCATGAGAAATTATTAACATAGAAATAAACTGTGGAGACGAAGTGTACCAGATAAATTTATTTGGTTAAAGCCAAAGTCCAGACAGATGACAATCAAGACAAATACGAGTAGAATAAAAGAAACTTCATGTGCAGTAAATAGGAGTAAAGCTAAGGGCAGTATCAACTTAAGTCATCAAAATATCAGGGGAATAAAAAATAAAGTAGATGAGTTATTATTGTGTTTAGATGATCTCAAAAATAAGAATGAGATTGATATACTCTGTCTGCCTGAACACCAAGTAACTGTGGGCATGGATAGTACCAGTATAAATGGGTATAATTTAGCATCTTACACTTGTAGATCTAGGATGGGTAAAGGAGAAGTTGCCATTTTCATAAAACAAGGGTATAAATGCAAAACTGTAGAAGCAAGTAAATTTTGTGTTGATCAGCACTTTGAGGTTTGTGCATGTGAACTTCAGCTAGATGATATTAGCAACAATATACAGGTCCTCATTAGGAGACTGGGAACTATTCATAAAAAAGTTTGAGTCCCTATTATGCTGTCTGTCAGACAAAAAGAAGAAGTTATTAATCTGTGGTAATTTCAATGTGAACTTTCTAAATAATTCTGAGAGGAAAAGTGAACTGGAAGTGTTATTAACAACATATAACTTAGAATAGAATCAGTGATCAATTTCCCTGCATGTATAGCTCAAGACAGCAGCACACTAATAGATAATGTATTTGTACAGAAAGAGGATGTAAAACAAACACATGCTTTCCCTGTGGTAAATGGATTGTCAGACCGTGATGCAAAACTGATTAACTTACAAAACCTAACAGGGTGTACAGTTTGGAAACCATTACGTAAAAGTGTAAGGTTGCTCAGCCCCGTATCGATAGAGCACTTCAAAGAAAGCTTAAGAAATGTTAACTGGGGAGATGTATATAATGACCCAAATACTAACGATAAATGCAACATATTTCTTGATAAATTTATATCCCTTTTTGAACATTGTTTCTCAAAGAAAATTACTGAATGTAACACTACACACTTTTCAAAGAAACCTTGGATTACTACAGGTATTAAAGTGTCTTCAGAAAGAAAAAGAAAACTTTGTGAGACAGCAAGAACTAGTAAAGATCCAGAGGTAGTTTTACACTATAAAAATTATTGTAGCATACTGAGAAAATTTGTAAGGAAATCAAGAAATATGTATATTAGAGAAGAAATTAACAACTCTGGCAATAAAATAAAATCAATATGGATTGCTGTTAGAAGGGAGACACGAAAAGTAACCACTGAGGTAGATAGTATTACTATTAAGGAGAACAAGACCATCCTAACCAACAGTACACAAGTAGCTGATCTATTTAACAACCATTTCTTAAGAGTAGGAGAAAAAATTGGTGAGAACAGTTCAAAAGAAAAAGCCAGGCAGTACATGGAAGAGTCTGTTTTGAAAAAAAATTAGTCAGATTAAGTTTCACCTAACAACCTCTTGTGAAATAAGTAAAATTATTAAATCTTTGAAAAATAAATGTTTTGTTGGAGTGAATGATAGCTCTAATAAGATATTAAAACAATGTGGAGCAATTGCAACTGATGATTTGAGTCACATATGTAATGCATCACTAATTCAAGGTATTTTCCCAGACAGGTTAAAGTATGCCATTGTCAGGCCACTCTACAAAAAGGGGGACACCACAGATGTCAATAATTATTGGCCAGTATCCTTGCTTACAGCATTTTCAAAAATCTTCGAGAAAGTAATGTACTCAAGAGTGGTTAGCCATCTCAACAGTAATGGGGTACTTAGTAAATCAGAGTTCAGATTTAAGAAATGCTGTGCTACTGAGACAGCAATATACAATTTCACTGTCTACATAATAGAGTCTTTAAATAGTAAAATGTCACCAATAGGAATTTTCTGTGACTTGTCCAAGGCATTTGATTGTGTGAACCATGGCATTATGTTACAGAAATTACAGTTCTGTGGTACAAATGGAATAGCATATGAGTGGTTTAAGTCGTACCTACAAAACAGGAAGCAAAAAGTTTCCTTATATGGGTCAAGTGATTTAAATAAGTTTGATACTGGGGTGAAATTAAATTAGGTGTTCCACAGGGTTCAGCCATGGGTCCCCTTCTGTTCTTGATATATGTGAACGACCTCCCACCTATCTGAAACAGGAAGCTGAACTGGCACTGTTTGCTGATTATACAAGCATCATTATTAACCCAGTAAAAGAAACTCCAATTGAAAATAATACAAATAAGGTCTTTGGAAAAGTCATTAATTGGTTTTCTGCAAATAGGCTTGCTCTAAATTTTGAAAAAACACAGTACTTCCAATTTTCTGCTGCAAAAAGTACAGTTCCTTCAATAAATATAACACATCAACAGAAGTCAGTAGATAGGGTAGAGCATACTAAGATTTTGGGTGTACACATAGATGAGAAACTTAATTGGAAAATTCATATTATGGATCTTCTAAAGCGACTATATTCAGCAACTTTTGCAATCAGAATAATGGAGAATGTGGTCAATGAATCAATTGCTAAGTTCAGTAATTGCAGAGGAGAAGATTGCTATGATCTTTCACATTGTAATGCCACTGACTAAAATAACCAATAAAATCTTAAGGTAATTATCCAGAATGTTTGAAAATATCTGTCATCAAAGCAATTTATAAGACAGGATGTTGGGAATTGGTGAACAAAATATTTGTTCCATTGGCAGTGAGTTTATGTGTACAAATCTCTCTGCTTGTTGTATATATTCTTAGATATATACAGCAGATTTTCTGTGATATATGCCTTATTGTACTATGCCTTTGTATAGTGCTGGGAACACATTAAATAAAGTAAAATATATGTTCCTAACAGTGTCCCTCCATCAACAATATTTTACAGTGCAAATATATGATCCAACAGGTTATGGACCCATGAAGATGGTACTGAATAAGTTAAATTAGTGAACAGTGGAAAACTACATACTGCTCAGTTTATAATTTACAGTAATTATATTGTAACTGAAGTGCAAAATGGCTAAGCAGAGGACAAATGTAAGAATGTAGAGGCTTATCTCACTAGGGGTAAGATAGATACAGCCTACAGGAAAATTAAAGAGACCTTCAGAGAAAAGAGAACCACTTTTATAAATATCAAAAGCTCAGATGGAAGCCCAGTTCTAAGCAAAGAAGGGAAAGCAGAAAGGTGGAAGGAGTATATAGAGGGTCTATACAAGGGCGATGTGCTTGAGGACAATATTATGGAAATGGAAGAGGATATAGATGAGGATGAAATGGGAGATATAATACTGCGTGAAGAGTTTGACAGAGCACTGAAAGGCCTGAGTCGGAACAAGGCCCCAGGAGTAGACAACATTCCATTAGAACTACTGACAGCCTTGGGAGAGCCAGTCCTGACAAAACTCTACCATTTGGCGAGCAAGACGTATGAAACAGGCGAAATACCCTCAGACTTCAAGAAGAATATAATAATTGCAATCCCAAAGAAAGCAGGTGTTGACAAATGTGAAAATTACTGAAATATCAGTTTAATAAGTCATGGCTGCAAAATACTAATGCGAATTCTTTACAGACGAATGGAAAAACTAGTAGAAGCTGACTTCGGGGAAGATCAGTTTGGATTCCGTAGAAATGTTGGAACACATGAGGCAATACTGACCTCACGACTTATCTTAGAAACTACATTAAGGAAAGGCAAACCCACATTTCTAGCATTTGTAGACTTAGAGAAAGCTTTTGACAATGTTGACTGGAACATGCTCTTTCAAATTCTGAAGGTGTCAGGGGTAAAATACAGGGAGCGAAAGGCTATTTACCATTTGTACAGAAAGAAGATGGCAGTTATAAGAGGCGAGGGACATGAAAGGGAAGCAGTGGTTGGCAAGGGAGTGAGACAGGGTTGTAGTCTCTCCCTGATGTTATTCAATCTGTATATTGAGCAAACAGTGAAGGAAACAAAAGAAAAATTCGGAGTAGGTATTAAAATCCATGGAGAAGAAATAAAAACTTTGAGGTTCGCCGATGACATTGTAATTCTGTCAGAGACAGCAAAGGAAGAGCAGTTGAATGGAATGGATAGTGTCTTGAAAGGAGGGTATAAGATGAACATCAACAAAAATAAAATGAGGATAATGGAATGTAGTCGAATTAAGTCGGGTGATGCTGAGGGAATTAGATTAGGAAATGAGACACTTAAAGTAGGAAAGGAGTTTTGCTATTTGGGGAGCAAAATAACTGATGATGGTCGAAGTAGAAAGGATATAAAATGCAGACTGGCAATGGCAAGGAAAGCGTTTCTGAAGAAGAGAAATTTGTTAACATCAAGTATAGGTTTAAGTGTCAGGAAGTCATTTCTGAAAGTATTTGTATGGAGTGTAGCCATGTATGGAAGTGAAACATGGACGATAAATAGTTCAGACAGGAGGAGAATAAAAGCTTTTGAAATGTGGTGCTACGAAGAATGCTGAAGATTGGCTGGGTAGATCACATAACTAATGAGGAAGCATTGAATAGGATTGGGGAGAAGAGAAGTTTGTGGCACAACTTGACTAGAAGAAGGGATCGGTTGGTAGGACATGTGTTGAGGCATCAAGGGATCACCAATTTAGTATTGGAGGGCAGCATGGAGGGTAAAAATCGTAGAGAGAGACCAAGAGACGAATACACTACGCAGATTCAGAAGGATGTAGGCTGCAGTAGGTACTGGGAGATGAAGAAGCTTGCACAGGATAGAGTAGCATGGAGAGCTGCATCAAACCATTCTCAGGACTGAAGACCACAACAACAACAACAACAACAACAACAACATATTGTAACTGCGCAAATGGGTTCTGTCCTGATACCAAAGATCGAGAAGCTCATAGGTCGAGAGAATTACGCAACTTGGAAGTTTTTAATAGAAGCATATCTACTACTGGACAACCTTTGGGATGTCACTGATGAAACCTTTAAGTTCATGGATACAGATTTCCAGAACAAAGACTAAGGCAAATTCAAATTAATTCATCTAGTTGATCCAGTAAATTATGTCCATATAGAAAAGACCAGCATAGCAAAGGAAGTATGGGACAACCCAAGAAGAGCTTTTGAAGATAGAGGTGTAACTAGGAAGTGGCTTTGCTAAGAGAACTTATTGCCACCCATTTAGATGAATGTAAAAATGTTGACTACATAAACAAAGTCGTATTCACTTCAAATCGTATAAGGAATATCAGATTTGACATTGCTGAAGAATAGATTGGTAGTGTTACTAGATGGACTACCTAATAAGTAATCCCCCATGATAATGGGCTTAGAGAGTTCAGGGATACTAATTACACATGACAGTGTTAGAATCAAGATCTTGAAAGATGTTAAGAATGTACAAGAATATCCTATTGATAATAAGGAAATGGCTTTATATTCAAAATACAAAAAGAATAAATGTGTTTGATGCTATACATGCCGAGACATGGGACATTTTGCATCACAGTGCATGAAAAATAGGTCAAGTTTCAAAAGGTCTAGAAAGGAATGCAAGCAATAAAGGTGTGGCACTTGCTGCTTATTATTCTTATGGTAAAACTGAAAGCAACAGTACAGAATAGTTCCTGGATTCTGGAGTTTCCATTTATATTTCCAAAGACCAATCAGTTTTACATGTTTCTCCAAGAACAAACACTGGTGTTTCAACAGTAGACGGTTCTCTGTTAACAATGTTAACTGGTTGGAAAGACAAACTTTAATTTGAATGTTAAAGGAGACTCACAGGATATTGCAGTACATCATTTACATCATGTGAAGAACATTGCTACAAATTTGCTTGCATTGAGGTAGTGAATATGGGTAACAATGTAATTTTTGATTTAAATGGTGCAGAAAAAATTGATCAGAGTGGCAGTGTGATAGCCATAGCAGGTAAAGATGGGGTAATAGCTTAGATGTTCTTCAAGTTGGAAATATTTATCCAGTATATTCAGCCAAAAGTTCTTTTATGACTTCAAAGACTCAGTCATCTCAAAAGAAAATGTATGGTCTTGTTAAAAGGTAAGGCAACAGGGGTACAGGAAAGTAATAGTTGTAACTTACCTTGTGAAATTAGTATACAAGGAAAGCAAGCCAGATTACTATTTAAACTAAGTAAAAATATATCTACTGAAATTTTGCAACTAGCTGACATATGCAGACATTTGTGGACCTATGGAAGAAGAATCTACAGGGAGCAGTTGTTATTTCCTTACCATTATTGATTATTTAAGATATACCCATGTTTATTTCCTTAAAACAAGGGCAAAGTATGTGAAATATATGCTAGTTTTCATGCCATTGTTGAAAGATATATTGGGAAGAAGATAAATGTTATCAGATCAGACCATGGCACTGAATATGTCAAAAAATTTCGGCAAAAACTGAGTGAATTTGGAATCCGGCCTCAAACTACAGTTTGCTATGATTCTGCTTAAAAAGGAGTGACAGAACAATTGCAGAGAAAGCAAGGAGCATGTTAAAGGATGCAAAATTACCAAAATGTTACTGGGCAGAATCAGTATCAATGACAAAAAGAGTATCTAAATAACAGATCGCCTACCGAAGCTGTACCAAACAAGATTCCATATGAAGTTTGGAACTGATCTTGATCATCTAAGAATTTTTGATTGTAAGGCCTTGGAACAAGTTCCCAAACAACTTGTAAGAAAATGGGACTCTGAATCTGAAAAATATATTTTAACTGAATACTGTGAAGATTACAAAGGTTGTGTGTTGATAAATCCTAAACAAAAAGGGTAATAAGTTAGCAGAGATGTATAATCTGGTGGAAAGAAAACAAATTGTGAAAAAGTACATGTAAACAGAAGACTATATCCAAGAACATGTACGGGTACCAGTACATACAAAAACTAAAGGACCTAAAGAAGTTGTTTAGGAACAGTTAGACGTGTTTACTGAAAATGAAATGGATAATGAGATATAGAAAACTCCAGCAGCAGGAGACATAAATTTTTAGTATTCACCATTTACAATAAAACCTACGTTGTATCCAAACTGTGAGATTTTTGCGGCCACTCAAACATTCAATAATGAACCTCTTACAATTGAAGAAGCTTTCACCAGCTTGAATGCAGATAGCTGGAGGAAAGGTACAAAAAAAGAATTACAGTCTTTTTTCCAAGAATGATAAGGCTCCTCTCAGATAGAAGGTGTAGACTATAAAGAAACATTTTCACCTGCAGTGATAGATGATTCTTTAAGATCTCTCTTGTTCCTCGCAGTAAAAGAAAATTTATTGATCCACCACATGGACATGAAGACTGCATATCTCAATGGACAATTGAAGAAAGAAAGTTTTGTGATCCCACCCAAGGAAGCCAAGAACACTCTTCAAAAAATGAATAAAATTTGGTATCTGACAGGGAGCATGTATGGACAAAAATAGAGTGGATACTGTATGAATCAGTAAATGTAAAGCATTAACAAGGCTGCAAATGAGTCAGTCAGCAGCTAATCCTGGTATATATCACAGAATAAATGACAACAGAACTATAATTTTGGCTAAATGGGTTGATAGTTATTTTTATTTTGACAAAAAGTGAAAGTTCAATGAATGGTTCAAGAAACAACTTTAATCAGAAGTTGATCTGCTTGATGTTGGTCAAGTGAAGCAGAATTTGGGTATGAAGTTACAAAAGTGACAATTAGAATTGCCAACAGACCAATCAATGTACATAAAGAGAATACTAGAAAAAAATTGGCATGAATAATTGCAAGTCAGTTGCCACACCTATGGAACAGGATGTGCAATTGTCAGGGGCAGAAGAAGCTGAAATGTGTAAAAAGGAAGTAGCTACCTTATCTGGAGACAGTGGGAAGTATTTCATATTTACCTTACACTCCCACACCAGGCATTGCCTTTGCTACTAACGCTGTGAGCAAATTTTCCAAAGACATAGAATTAAACATTGGGTTGCAGTTATGAGAATATTTAGATATTTAAAAGGAACTGTTAATTACAAATTACGATACTGTACACCAAGAAATGGAAATCTGGAATGTTACAGTGATACAGACTGGGGCAATCAGCTGTATAACAGACATTCTACTACAGGTAGAACTATAATAGGTGAAATTGAGCCACATATGATTATTGAGCCAGCCAACGAGTTTTGTGTCAACATGGGAGCAATCAAGATAGCTCAGACCCAAATCACACGTGTGTAATCCAAGCATATTGACATTAGGCACCATTTTATTAGTCACCACATAAAACAGAAGGATATTACTAGAAACTATTTATGTACAGTGGAAATGCTTGTTGATTTATTGATCAAGCCTCTTAGAAAAGACAAATTCCAGGAATTGGTAAAACTTTATGTTTTAACAACATAATGGTTCAAGCAAAGTGTTTTGAGATGACATTAAACATTATTGTGAACACACAAATAGTTGTTCAGAGAGAGATGCTGGGGTTTGGTGAACAAAATGTTTGTTGTGTTGGCAGTGAGTTTACGTGTATAGATTAAAATGTGTGTTCCTAAGTAGTGTTTCTCCATAAGTATTATTTTGCTGTGCAAATATACAATCCAACACAGGAGATATAGCATCTCCAAATAACTATCAACTTTTATCACTTGTAGCTATAATACTGAAAATAGTAGGATACTGCACGCATAAACATGTAAGTCGGTATTTTGTATCTAATGATATACCTAGCTCCTTGTAGTATGGTTTCAGATCCAGTCTTTCTAGAATGCACTGTGGTTAATGCAGTCTACAACTACCTTCTCTTTGTTAAAGAAAAGCTAAGTAAGTCTGACCAAAGGAGGACTGTTCATGACCATTACTTGAGGAGGGGACATACAATTAATGTGCCATATGCTAGGATGGTGACTACCCATACCAGTCAAAATTATCTTGGTTTTGTCTACTTCATAAATTACCTGAAAATGCCTGTACAGTGCCAATAAATAAATTAACAACTGGCCTTGTGAAATGCATGACAATAGAGTTTTACTATGCTATAGGGTTCCATGAGTTTGTGACAAAATCACCCACATCTCTTATGAGGACTGAACAATAAATAAACAACAGGCTTTATTTTGTAAACATATATGTTACACTATATGACTGTTTCGTTACTGTCTCATGTACCTTTTGTCATTTATTTGCTTAATTAATTCTTTGTCATTCACTTAACTGTATAGTACATTTATATTTTCACTGCTTTATTAATTATTTTTCCATTTACTTAATTATGCAACGTATTTTTATTATTATTATTATTATTTTATTTAACTTCGACAACACTCACTGCATGTAAAGATGCTCAAAGATAAGCAACGGATTTATTATTGTGTAAAAGGAGAGTATGAAGACATGAGCAACAAACATTCCTTTCTCATAACAGAAGCACTTGGATAAAGTTTTATTTTAAGCCTCTTTGGTGTGCAATTTACATTGTATAAGAAACTGTGCAATACATTAATGAACCCACTAACATATCCTGTAGCTGCCTACACGCAAAGGGGTCCAATTGGTCAATAATAATAACGGAAGGGTTTATTTTTTACCGACAGTGCAAAAACTCTTACATTCTTTTGACAGCAAGTCAAATTTTGCCTTGGGCTGGAAAACATTCCAATACACATTTCTGGGTTCCTGACATGTTTTGAACAACGTCTTTAAAACAAAATTACGTCTCCTGTAATAACCTGTTGCATCGATTTTTCTATGTACACACTAAATGGAATGATGGAAGATGGAATGTGATCGGTAATTTCCTATATATCTACGTATTCACTTTTCCATAAATCAACATTACACACTGTGCAAATAAAAGATCACACGTACCTTATACAAATCGAGTGAAAACTTAATGTTCCCTTTGTTTCCTTCGTTACCGTTAGTGGCTATTGACGAACCGCTTACTTCATTAACGACGACTACAAAAACCAACAGACCTACAAAGTACGTAATAATGAGTTAATTGACGCTGGCTTCAGCTGCATATTGTTTCTACAAGTAAACATAAACGGTACTACAAAAGTAATTCACTATCGCCGCGTAAGGGATCTGTTGTTTCTCGCCATATACACAAATACAACATAATGTGCGATACATAGCAGTATATTTGTAACATTTGTCGCTTATTTCTGCCGTGTAATTGACATACCGAAATAAAAACGACCTGTCCAACAGACAGACCAGATATCTGAAATACACGAGTGCATGCCGTTGGATGTCACTTGTCTGCGAGCATTTACTTTTCGAATTGAGCGGAACGAACCCGACGGAGTTAGCCAAACAGCGCTGATGACACTCGGGTAAACAGTAGCATGCAGATTACTAAACAGCATCCAATCTACTCAGGCAGCGGATGTCATTGGCTCTCCGAGCCAGGTGAGGCCAAACGGGAAACGAGGGAAATTTGAAAAGTTTACGTCCCTTGAAATCTATACTTACACGTTGGGCTAGAGAGTGCTATAGCACTGTGACTCAAGGAATCGTTCGACGCTGCGAACTAGCAGCGACTGACGGGCAAGTTGTTAACGTATGGCGAAGACCACGAGATTCAATAGAAACTGTGTTTTACGTCTTCGCTGTGTCCGCCTTACCGAGGTCGTCCGGCGCCCTTGGCAGAACCGCCTTAGCTGCGCGTCGATTCCTCACCCCGTAGAAACCAACTTCCTACATTTTTGTTCCGTAGAAAATTTTATATCTTTGTAAGTAGCTTTAATAAAAATGAACCATCATTGAAAAAACACTTAAATGATTTATATTGATGAGAAATATTGCGCACAACAGGTTAAATGTATGCTTGTAATAAATAAATTAGAAATTGTATAAACTTTACAAAAACTGAAAGTATAGCAAAAACTATACCTCAAGGGACATATTTTGTTTGCCTCTTATAAATTATTAATAGAGTATAAATTATCACGGCAACTAGAAATAAAAGAGAGGGCTATATTAAGCGTTGAGAAAATAAGCCTTCCCAGGAATTATGATTTTATTATAATTTAGTTTGCATTTCCCTGCTCTGAGTGAAGAAATTCACTGATTATGATATTGCAGTGTCAGTGTCAAATTCTATCGATAAGGAGGCTAAATTAGAGTATGCTTTCACTTATACTCGACCTTATGTAATTTTTTATCGTCTTTAAATTGCTGAAGCTCATTTCACAAGATTCTGCAGCCAGTGGCAGTGTCATAACTGTCCTCAAAGCTATTTCGATGTTTGTCTAAGCATCTCCTAACCCAAACCTTGAAGAAAAATAATAAAAAAAACAAGAGAGAGAGAATAAAATTCAGAATACCCAAACGGGAAACCCTATTAGTGCTCTAATCAGCATTTTTCACCCGGAACTGGAAAGCAGCTATTTCGTTAACTAGCTCCACTACATCAGTCCCTATTTAGTATTTGACACCGTATTCAGGTGCACATTGGAGCTTCCTTTTAAGGCGCCTCCCGAGAAGCAATAAAAGTCACATAAAATGATTTGGAATTTGTGCATTCTGTTCTCCATTTTACTTGTTATTCTATCACATACTCTGAACGTTTGAAGCACTCTAGCTCGCATTCCGCTACCTCTCCAGCCATTCTCTTCATCTTTCTTAGTCTTTAACAGCAAATTGTTTTGGATGAAGATATAATCACAAAAATATTTTACTTTAGCTGTGTTTCGGTTCTTTCTCTTCACAAATCGGTAACTGTTAAATAAATTTCATCAGTTCAGATACCAAACTCGATGCTGTATCAAGGGTAGCACACGTCCTTTCATCGATTTATCAGCACAGTCCAGTTTCACAAATACATCAGTCCATATCTCTAAAAGGCAAACAAGTTTGTAAACAATTTCTGTTACAAGGATCATAATATCTATCGCTGTTTTAGTGGTCCATTTGACTCTAATGATCTACTCTGCATCATCTTCTGTAAAGACGCTAAGTTTTTCTGAAGAGCTGTCACAGCTTGGCACCCAGGACACCATCTTGTTCCGCAGTTTCTCTTGAGATCGTACCAACCGAGTCGGCAGAGGTGGCCGAGCGATTCTAGGCGCCACAGTCTGGAACTGCACGACGCAGGTTCAAATCCTGCCTCGGGCATGGATGTGTGTGATATCTTTAGGTTAGTTAGGTTTAAGTAGTTCTAAGAACTAGGGGACTGATGACCTCAGAAGCTAAGTCCCATCGTGCTCAGAGCCACTTGAACCATTTTTTTGTACCAACCGAAAATTGGGAGCAGCTTAGCACTGTCTGTTGCGGTAAGTAAATTATACACATATCAAAGAACGTTTTGCATCACCTCAGTTCCGAGAGTTCCGGAACCTGTACAGAAAATTGGAATAGACACCAACATAAACATCATTTCCGCCCCTTTTATTGCTCATGAGAACCATACATTGCATGTTGTACACCTTCAGAGGTGGTGGTCCAGATTGCAGAACACACCGGTTCCTCCAGTACCCAGTAGCACGTCCTCTTGCACTGATGCATGCCTGTACTCCTCGTGACATACTATCTACAAGTTCATCAAGGCACTGTTGGTCCAGATTATCCCACCCCTCAACGGCGATTCTGCATAGTCCCTCAGAGTGGCTGGTGGGTCACGTCGTCCATAAACAGCCCTTTATCTCAGGAATGTTCAATAGGGTTCATGTCTGGAGAACATGCTGGCCACTCTAGTCGAGCGATGTCGTTATCACGAAGGAAGTCATTACAAGATGTGTACGATGGGGGCGCGAATTGTCGTCCATGAAGACGAATGCCTCGCCAATATACTGCCGATATGGAAGGCACCATAACGGCTGTACGCTACGTGAATGTCGTCCTCTGACCGATAGTGCATGTCGGTCGGAGGACGGCAATCACGTATCGTACAGTCACGTGTCGTACAGCCGTTACGGCGCCTTCCATGACCACCAGTGGCATACGTCAGCCCCACATAATGCCACCCCAAAACGGCAGGGAACCTCCATCTTGCTGCACTCGCTGGACAATGTGTCTAAGGCATTCAGCCTGACCGGGTTGCCTCCAAACACGTCTCCGACGATTGTCTGGTTGAGGGCATATGCGACAATCATGAAGAGAACGTGATGCCAATCCTGAGCGGTCCATTCGGCATGTTGTTGGGTCCATCGGTGCCGTGCTGCAGGTTCCTCCGAGGCATAATCCGTAGGTAGCGGTCATCCACTGTAGTAGTAGCCCTTGAGCGGTCTCAGTGGGGCGTCATCGACAGTTCCTGTCTCTCTGTATCTCATCCATGTCCGAACAACATCGCCTTGGTTCACTCCGAGACGCCTGGACATTTCCCTTGTTGAGAGCCTTTCCTGGTACAAAGTAACAATGCGGACGCGATAGAACCGCGGTATTCACCGTCTAGGCGTGGTTGAACTACAGACAACACGAGCCGTGTACCTCCTTCCTGGTGGAATGATTGGAACTATCGGCTGTCGGACCCTCTCCGTATAAGAGGCGCTGCTCATGCATGGTAATTTACATCTTTCGGCGGGTTTAGTGACATCTCTGACCAGTCAAAGGGACTGTGTCTGTGATACAATATCCACAGTCAACGTCTGTCTTCAGGATTTCTGGGAAGCGGGGTGATGCAAAACTGTTTTTGATGTGTTTATTTCCCCTCCAATCTCCGGCCAGCAAAAATCGGAGGTCTTTGGTCAAGTAGCATACCGCATTTACTTCAGCCAGCACTCTGTCACTGACCTTTTGAGGTCCTACAATACTGCAGAGAGGTAGCAGCAAGATCTTCATTGTCACCTTGGAAAATGGGTTTTCTGCAGGTAATCCGCGTCGTATTTGCACAATATTTCGAACGCGTAACTCTCAAACTTCATTGGGTGCTCCCTGAGGCCTTATCGTGCAAGCACAACGCGGATTGCTCAGGGAGCTCCTGATGAAGTTTGCGAGTTACGCGATCGAAATACCGTGCGAGTAAGATACGGATTGCCCGCCCGGTTAGCTGTCCCGTCAAACGTACTGCTTTCCGGGCGGGAACGCGTGCCGGTCCCTGTTTTGGCCTGTTTTTTTAGAGTATTCTGATACGGTGTTTCACGTGTCTTTCGCTGAATTTTAATGATGTACGTGATTTCAATATGAGCAAGTACTTACTTACTTTTCTTATTACGGATTGATGTCTCGCACAAGTGGTGACATTGAAGAAATCCGTGATCACAAGAAACATATTAGGTGTGAGAGTGTTGCCCAGGTTACAAAAGACGCCGTCTCGTCAGAACAATTATCGTGTAATTCGAAGAAAGTGTCTGTAAACCCCGCCCCTCCAGTGCTCCCAAATGACGAACAGTTGCTGGATAATTTGCGTGACATGTAGCCCGCAGACAATTGACCAATAAGCTGTATCGCATCTTCCGCACCACGATGTAAAATCGTCGTTCCGCTGTACATTCCACAGCATCTGAAACTGTGGTTCAAACTACTGGAACTTTCGTCAGCAGCCTATACTGCATCTGATGACAATCTACAAGTCGTCGTTACTGCCAGTGCTTTAGACATCCAGACTTTTATGTTACTGTCACACATTGTTCGTAACATGCCCTCTGCATGCATGTACACACACCTTAAAGACCACGTGCTGTGCCGCGTTTACAAATCAAGAGACCTGCACATTCAACAGTTTTTTAAAAGTAAGACTACTGGTGATAAATCTCCATCTAATTTCACCTAAGAATAATAGTGACTGAACCTGCAGTTTCCGAGGAAACATTAAAATAAGTGTGGTTCAATCAATTTCCTTTCACTATTAAAAGCGATGTAATTTCAAATAATACTGGTGATTTGACTCCTGAGTTACTGGTAGCTGACCAAACGTATAGTATTTTGGTTCATGACAATTCTTGTTAGGGCCCGCAAACTGTTATGGCGTCACACACTTAGTTGCTTCAGATGCCACTAGAGGCAACAGCTCTCACTATTTGAATGATTCTACTCGCTCCAATATTATTTGGCTGCTCTCCAACACCAAATGAAGCAAACTACGGAAGTAGCACCAATTCACGAAAGTCCACCACACGGCAGCCAGCACAACCCATGCCACGATGTCAGTGACCAGTTATGCAAATGGTGTTGGTATCATTTCCGATTCATACAGGAGATAAGAAAATGCACAACTCCTTGCAGCTACTCAAACGACAACAGCAACTGGAAATACACACAAGCAGTTACTCTGAAATGAAGTGCCTAACTAGCAATGTCCAAGTACACAGTGGGTCTACTGTTTCGTAAGATCCGAAGTCAGCTTGTGAAAATCCGACTAAAGAAGATGGATTCCATCTCAGTATTGGTAATTTGAACTTCTCAGAAGTGCCAAATCGACAGTCTGCTATTAACAGTCTTGAAGAAGGCACTTGTGTTTCAAATGGTTCACATGGCTCTAAGCACTATGGAACTTAACATCTGAGGTCATCAGTCCCCTAGACTTAGAACTACTTCAACCTAACTAACCTAAGGACATCACACACATCCATGCCCTAGGCAGGATTCGAACCTGCAACCGTAGCAGCAGCGCGGTTCCGGACTGAAGCGACTAGAACCGCTCAGCCACAACGACCGGCACTTGTGTTTCGCGAAGAAATTTAATTCATTCTGAATCATGTGCCAGTGTTCTGCCAGAAAGACTAGAAAAAGGATCTCCAGTTACCTCCTGGCTCACTGCAGTTAGTAACTCAAAATCTCCCACTTTTGGTTCAAAATGGTTCAAATGGCTCTGAGCACAATGGGACTTAACATCTATGGTCATCAGTCCCCTAGAACTTAGAACTACTTAAACCTAACTAACCTAAGGACATCACACAACACCCAGCCATCACGAGGCAGAGAAAATCCGTGACCCCGCCGGGAATCGAACCCGGGAACCCGAGCGTGGGAAGCGAGAACGCTACCGCACGACCACGAGGTGCGGGCCCCACTTTTGGCAAATGCATCGAAGTGGTGAGCTTGGGTTTCAAGAAACATTTGTTGTACACTTTCCTGACTGCCAAAGCCCAGAGCACTTTTTCGGCGCCGATTTCCTGCACCATTTTAATACTGATGTATCCATCCAGAAAGCTCAATTCTCCGTGGGCGGTGAGATTGTTTATGGATATATAGGCTCTTCCAATAGCCCTCACACATTGAACTGCACCTTTGCTTCAGATGCAGAGACTGACTTGGATTCTATGATCTTGGCTGTCATCACCAAAGATTCATCGAGACAAGAACTTCATACAATAGTGTGTACTCACAGCAAATCACTTGACAAGTTATCATCTCATAGAGATGTTAAAACAAACTTCAGTAAAGAAAAATGTGAGAACAAACCGACGAGCTGCAGAAGACATGATATACTTTGGCAAAGAAAGAAATGAGGAATTATTAAGTGCTGTGGCACTATTGCGGTCCTCTGACAGCTCATGGGCTTCGCCGTTACACTTGGTAAAGATGAAGGATGGTTCCTGGCTGTGTTGCGAAGACTATCATGCTATGAATGTGCATACATCTCCAGACAATTAACCTATTTCCACATACTGGACTTTACAGGAGCTGTGGAAAGTTCACAGATATTCAGCGTGACTGATTTCAAGAAGACCTACCACCAGATTCTGGTGGCAACTGCAGACGTACCAAAAACCGGTCACAATAACACCATTCACATCACTTGATAACATCAGGATGCCATTTGGTCTCAATAATGCTGCCCAGAGGTGGCAACATTTCATCAACGAATCGCTCAGCAGTCTGCCCTACTGTTTTGCATATTTAGATAACATGTTAGTTTTCTCAAAATCGCTGTCAGAACATGGCAGGTATCTGCAAATTAATTTTAATAGACTGCCAAAGAATGGGTTGTAGATTAACTGGGAAAAATGTGTTTCCAGGTAGAGAGAAGTAGAATTGGTCGACTATTTGGCTACACCTTTCGGCATCACTCTTTTGCAGTGTAAAGTTGACATGATTCAGTCTGTACTTCCTCCAGATACCTTCCAGCAGCTGCGCTATTTTCTGCACTTGGAAAACTTCTACACATGTCATCTTCTTCACACAGTGGCCTCACAAGTGCCCCTCACTGTCACGCTGTAGGCACAGAATTCAGAACAATACTCCACACTTAATCTTACAGCCATATGACAAGATCAAATCCAGTTTAAGTGATTCCGTCTTTTTAGCATGCTCTGCCAATTTGGCCTTTCACCATGATGGTAGATGTTAGCCAGGCAGCAACTGGGGTGGCACTTCACCAAAAATAATAGGGTATGTGGAGACTGCTTGGCTTGTTTTTCTGTTGACTGACTGATTTGCAAAATATAAATGGAGTACCTGTGACAACGAACTATTAACTGTGTATGAAGCCATTAGGCATTCCAGTCTGCAGTTGGAGGCAGGCTCCATCACAATTTTCACTGATCATTAACCTGTTTCTTTTGCTTTCAGAACTCCATGTGGATCGTCACAGTTCTACCAATCGGAATTCATTAGTCAATTTACTACTGATATCCACTATGTAGTGGGGAACAATAATGTTGTGGCTGACTAGTTTTCCCGAATTAATGCGGTTTCTCTGCACTCTGATTACAAGCAGCTGGTGATGGTACAAGACACTGATATGCAATTACAAGAATTTATCAGCGACCCAGCTGGTCTACAGCTAGAGAAATTTACAAGTGATATTTCCCTAGTGTGGTGTGATATTTCCAAAAAGCAGTTTCACCCTCATGTTACGCCGATTTTTCAGAAACAGGTTTTTAGTTTTATCCATGGACTCACACATTCTGGGGCTAACTGCACAATGCCAATGACTGATATACTGCGTGATCAAAAAGTCAGTATAAATTTGAAAACTGAAGAAATAATGAAATAATGTAAATAGAGAGGCACAAATTGACACACATACTTGGAATGACATGGGGTTTTATTAGAACCAAAAAAATACAAAATTTCAAAAAATGTCCGACAGATGGCGCTTCATCTGATCAGAATAGCAATAATTAGCATAACAAAATAAGACAAAGCAAATATGATGTTCTTTGCAGGAAATGCTCAATATGTCCACCATCATTCCTCAACAATAGCTGTAGTCGAGGAATATTGTTGCGAACAGCACTGTAAAGCATGTCCGGATTTATGGTGAGGCATTGGCGTCGGATGTTGTGCTTCAGCATCCCTAGAGATGTCGGTCGATCACGATACACTTGCGACTTCAGGTAACCCCAAAGCCAATAATCGCACGGACTGAGGTCTGGGGACCTGGGAGGCCAAGCATGACGAAAGTGGCGGCTGAGCACACGATCATCACCAAACGACGCGCGCAAGAGATCTTTCACACGTCTAGCAATACTTTTTTTTTGTTTTTTGGTTCTAATAAAAACCAATGTCATTCCAAGCATGTGTGTCAATTTTTACCTCTCTATCTACATTATTGCGTGGTTTATTAAGTTTTCAAATTTATACTGACTTTTTGCTCACCCGTTATATTTATATATCTAGGCATCAACCGTAACTGCAGATCATGGGTAAACATTTACTTGGCTTGCCAAATATCTAAGATAGAGTGCCAAGTTCGAAAACCTATTGGTTGTTTTAACGAGCCTACATAGCGTTTTGCAAGCACCTATGTCGACTTGGTGGAACCTTTCAGTCCCATACAAGGATTTAAATACCTTTTTTTCAGCTGTCGACAGGTCTACACCCTGGATGGAAGCAGTGAATATTACAGACATTTCTGCAGGAACAGTGGTGCAGAATTCTCTAAACACTGGAAGCTCTTGATTTGGATGTCCCACCAACATCACAACTGAACAACAACGTCAATTTGAGTCCAAGTTTTTCCATGAGCTGACAAACTTATGTGATTTTAAACATCACCATACTACAACTATCGTCCAGCCAGCAATGGGGTGATGGAACAATAGCATCATACTTCAAAATATTCTGTAATGTGCCATTGCTCTTTTTGGCTATCTGCCCTATCACTATTGTGCAATCGAATACGATATTGGAGCTTCTGCTGCAGTGTTCATGTATGGCGAACTGCCCAGACTTCCCTCAGAATTTTTGAACAATGTAAGAATTATGCGCTGCCTGCGATATAGAATCGCTGACCAGAGAGCAGTGTTGACTGCAGTACGAACTGTGTAGCTGTAGCAGTTAGTTGTTGCTAGTCGCTTGTCTGAGGTTGTCTGTGCTTGTCTGCAATCTGCTCTGGTCGGGAATTTGGAAATGGAGTATTATTGCATAAGGTAAAGAAGCAGTAATGTATCTGAACTGTCATCCAAATGTTTTAAAAATGTCCTAATAATAATTTTGGTAGTATAAAGTACTTTTTTTTTAAAAAAAAAAGCATTCATTTAAAAAAAAATCAGTTGCTTCCTTTCACAAATCACGAATGTATAAGCCAGCATTGCACGGAGCTGTGCCGAAAACATTTTTAGGTAAGAGCAGATATATTCACCGTTTTTATTGAGGTAAGAATTTTTGTTTTTTTATTCAGAATAATCTTACAGGGCCATGACGCAGCACTGCTGTCGTCCAAATTTTACCAGGATACTGAATTTTTTTTATTATGAGGTTTAAGAATTTTTCTGTTTCGTGCTTACATTAAATGAGAAAAGAATTTTGTGCATACATTAAATGTGAATGCATTTCTGTACGGAGATTATAAATGGGAAACAAATTTTGTGTGGAGGTTAAATGTGAATGAATTTCTGTAGAGAGGTTACACTAAATCAGAATCACATTCATTATTCATTAAATTATTCTGTGGGGAGGTTACACTTGGCGACATCTGGCCAGGGTCGTATTTCTTCATGAATCTCTGAGAAGTAGTCATATATCTGCTCTTATTTACTTAAATGTAGTTTGCATCTGGCGCAACGCATTTACTAATTTGTCACTCTTTCTTTCACAGATCATCGGCAATTTATTGCTCTTTGTTGTAATTGTTTGCTCCATTTTTTTTGCTTCGTCTTTATTTCATTTTGTGTTTAATTTTGATTAGTTAAAATGCCGCGAAAAACTGTTAACACTACATCGCGATGTGCAATGAGTGAAATAGTCCATTCGAATAATTTGACCGATAATACTTGCGACATTCAGTGTAATAATGACGATCCCCTAATTACAGATAATCAGTGCCTGCCGACCACTAGTAATGATTTTGATCCTAATGATGAACAAACAAATTCAACTGTGTCCTCTGTTAATTCAACGACAATTGATGACGCGGCACGTTCCGTTACAATGAACGCTGTCCAGTTTGACACGCCTAATTTGCAAAATTTATGTAGCGAACAGGTAAATTTTTCTCACGAACATGAACAATGTGTCAAAATACGACAGATTTATTTGATTCCGAGGTAGTGACTAACAATGCACATTCAATTGGCGAACCTTTTCAAGAATCAGAAAATGACCAAATGATTAGACAAAATGTGATAAAGGCACATACACCATCACACAGCATAGAAAATAGAGTCGCTACTTCTGGCATGGATCAAGTTATGGCAGTATTGCTACAACTTGATGAAAAACTCAGACAGACGAGTGAAAAACAAGACAACAATCACAAACAACTTAGTGAAAATCTCAAACAACAAATTAATGAAATTAATGAAAGACTAGACAACAATTCCAAACAGTTGAATGAAAAGCAAGACAACAATTTCAAAGAGCTTAGTGGACAGATTACAGCCATTGCCGTGCAATGTCATGATACTAAAGAACAATTAAGTGAGGAAATTAAGGCTTGTGCTAGGAACAGTAGTGTGAAATTGGATCTGTGGCACAAGAATTTAATAATACACATGCAGCTACAACTAAATTACTTAGAGACGAAATTAGTGCAGTCGGTAAACAATGCTCTGAAAACGCAACACAGTTATGCGACGAGTTTAAATTAATGTCAGCAGAACTTTCGCGCACACAGGATGCAAAATAGACGCGAAATTTGACCAACACAACAACCAAATTGACGAACGCTTTAATCACCACCTACAAAACAGTGAAACGCGTTACCATAAATTTATACAGGAACAGAATAAAGTAAAGCGACAAGTCATGGAAACAATTACTGCACAGAGACAGGAAGATAAACGTAAATTGTTTACAAAAGCAAAAACATATGTAGACAGCAATATTGCTACAGTATCAGACGAAATTAATGCTATCAAACAGTTGAACACCGAATTACATGATGAAATATCTGATCTTAAAACAAAAACAGACACACACACAATAGACTTTCAGACAGTGACCGACAGACTTGAACAATTAGAACTAATTCAGGATCCCGATGCCATCAAAGCAGACGTTAAAAAATTGAACGAAACCATGCGTAAAATACAAAAACAAATTAATGCTTGTGGTAATAAAAACGATGATCAGGTAAAAGCACTGACTAAAAAATATGATGAATTGGCCAGTCGTGTTGATGTTATCGAAAGTAATAATGATACCAAATCAGACGATACGTCACCAGTTTCGTTTAATCAAACACCCGAATTCCAAAATTTACAGCAGACAATCAGTGAGATAGGTTCGTCTAATAATACATTACGTTGAAAATTGTCAACTTTGCAGCAAGAAGTGACAGAGATGAAAAATGTTTCAGTCACTAATATGTCACAGCATACGCCACTTTGCGAACATTTGTCAAACTCACACAGCCAGTATAATTTAGGTAATTTACAGAGAGTACGTGACTTAGATTCTGAACAGTCACAGACAAATAGATTTTCATATAATCCTGAACCTGTTCAGACATACAGAGACGATAATTTTGATTACAAGCATTTTCTATCCGTGAGAAAATTTAAAGTATTTAAAAATGACAGAACACAGATTCACCCGTTGGATTGGATACAACAATGTAGCTTTGCTTTTCCACCGGCTTGGCCCATAACACATAAACTTGAATTTATTTGCAGTTTTTTGGAAGGCGAACCGGCAACTCGTATGAGACAGATCGCGAGACAATGCTATTCGGTAGAAGAATTTCAGAATGCTTTTCTGTCAGCGTATTGGTCGAAGACGACACAGCGCGGAATCAAGGATCAGTTAAGTAGTTTACCGAATTATGAGAACTCAAATTTTTCCACTGTCACGCAGTTTTTTGAACACATGGTGCAACAAAACCAGTACTTAAGTGAACCATACAGTAAATCTGCACTTATTCAATTATGTATTTCTAAATTACAACGATCATTAAGAGCATCACTTTTAACGGGTCGGCAGAAAGAAAATATTTCGGCATTCAGAGCTCTGTTACAGCTTTTGGAAGTTCAGCAATCAGATTATTCCTTCATAAACAAAAATTTTTCATATAATAACCAAGGTCAACAAGGATACAGCAATTACGATCAGTCACGCTATTTCAATAGCAAAGCTAATAGACGCTTCAGGAACGACAACCACCAGAACTTTAGTAACAAACAAAATTTTAATCATCAGTATCGTCAAAATTTTCAGCAATCGCAGACACATTTTAGTAACAATAGAGTTTTTTCCCAACAACAGCAACAAAACCAACCGCTTAGCATACCTAACCAACAATGCAGTCTGCAAGGTCAACCAAGCTTTAATGTTTCGTCGCCTACACGTATAGCGTCAGCTCCAACAAATAGTAACGCACAGCAACAAATAAATAACTACGTACAGAAAAAACACCATTTCAGCTCATATCGCAATGCACCGTATAGAAATTACTATCATGACAGACGTAAAATTAATGAGCACAATTTTCAGCGTACGTTTAATAACAGTCGGTCTTATCAGCAGCAAAATCATCCGCAACAACATATTGTCATGAATGAACCAGACAGTAGATATCATCCCGAACGTAATACGTCAGGAAGAAATAACAGAACAGTACAAATAGTTGAAATGCCACAGCATCCTCCCGAAAATAATAGCACGTCAGATAGAATTTGACTAGATACAGTACAGGTTGGATCTTCCAGCAACGCAAGCAATGCTTTTGACACGCAGAATCTTGTTCACGAAAATATTATTACTTTTGACGACATCCGAGACACTCTTTTGCAGGAAAGACCAGTTAGTCAAAAAACCATTTCACACCCTGTCATTGAAGTAAAGATTGGATCATCCAAATTTTCAGCAGTAATCGATTCTGGATCACCTATGTCAGTTATAAATGAGGAAACTTTCAACGAATGTAACAAAGAGAATACCTATCCTACAGTACCATTAGGCAAAACTAAAGTAAAAGGAGCAGTATCTGGTAAAGGAGTAGATGTAAAATTACAGACACATTTATCATTTTGTATTGCAGGTCATACATTTAACTCAAATTTTTGGATTGTTCCCTTATTGACGACAGACGTTATTTTAGGTACGAATTTTCTGGTACAACACGACGCAGTTATTGACTTTCAAAACTCCTATTTAATGTTAAAGGATGAAAATGTACAACTGGCTTTAGAATTTCAGCACTCTTTATCTGCAGAAGAACAAACAATTAATCGTACAGAGGTCATTTCCGCATCACGTGACATAGACTGTCATTCCACATTGTTCACAGATACGTACGTACACAACTATAATACTCCAGACGAAGCTGACTATGACGTTATACAGATGATTTCTGATAAAGTTAAACAGAGCAATGCAAATACAGGCGACGAACGCACGCAACTACGCAAAATTCTTTTACAGCAAGCTCCAGTTTTTGACAACGTTCCTGGTACTATGTCCGGTTTTATGTATGAATTTCAAGTTAAACAGCACGACACATTTAAAGCCAAACATTATCCCATTCCGTATATTCACAGAGAACAAGTTAAGAAAGAATTGCAAGCTATGCTTGACCAAGGAATTATTGAACCGGCAGTTAGTCCGTACATAAACCCGCTCCATATTGTTAAGAAAAAGGATGGTCCACTTCGTCTCGTACTTGATTCGCGTCACATCAACGACATTATTATTAATGAAACAGATCGCCTACGGACACTAGAAGAACTTCTACAGAAATTTCATGGTACTGCTATTTATTCCACATTAGATTTGAAATCGGGATTTTGGCAAATTCAACTCCATCCGGACTGCAGAAAGTACACGGCTTTTCTCTGTTTTGGTGACTGTTATCAATTTTGTAAATTACCGTTCGGTTTAACTATTTCTTCAGCAGCATTTATTCGCGGTTTGAATACTATACTCCCGACAGAACTTAAAGACAGAATCACAACGTACGTAGACGACATTCTTATTGCAGAAGCTAACTGGTCTGAACGCAATCTGATTCTTGAACAACTGTTACTAACTTTTCGTGCACAAGGACTCACAGTTAATCTCAGTAAATCGCACTTTGGCAAAACTTCTATAAAATTTCTTGGAGATGTGATTTCAGCAGAAGGCATTGCGCCTGACCCGGAAAAACTTCAAGCTTTACGTGACATTACTGTTCCTACGACGAAGAAATAACTACGCAGCTTTTTGGGATTAATTAACTTTTTTCGTAAATTTATTCATTACTCTGCTTTAGACACCCCTAGATTATGTCAATTGACGGGTAAAAACATTATTTGGTCCTGGGATAGCCAAGCACATTCTGAATTTGTGAACCTGAAAGAAGCTTTGTTGAACGCACCACTTTTATCACACCCAGATCTTACTAGAAATTTTTCCATTGCCACCGACAGTTCTAACACCGCTTTCGGCGTACACATTTTTCAGGAAATTGAAGAAGATGGCGCTACAGTAATTAAAAACATCGCATTTGCAAGTCGCATTCTGTCAGCTGCTGAACGCAATTATTCTGTTACAGAACTTGAAACATTATGTGTTGTTTGGGCATTTACGAGATTTCGGCATTTTCTTTATGGAAGACACACTAACGTTTACACAGATTATAGAGCTATACAGTTTTTACTTTCCGCTAAATTTACACACGACAGATTAAGCAGATGGAAACTTTATTTACAGGAATTTAATTTTACAATTGTTCACATTCCCGGCACACAAAATATTGTAGCAGACGCACTATCCCGTTCTCTCAGCAACAATCAGCAAGACATCGCAACCAACTTCTGCAAGGCAAATTTCAGCGTCATGTACATTCAACAAGTTGCATTTGAAAATTTCATTTCGTCGTCATTACAAGACATAGCACAAGAGCAGAGTAAAGACAACGTATGGAAAGAAATTAAATACCTTTGGCAAGATAGGAATAACGTTACCATTAGAAATCATTACACTGTACGGAATAATATTCTGTTTCGCCGCTCTCACCCTGACAGCAACAATTGGTTATTATGTATTCCTGATGAGCTTGTTAACAAATTAATTTGGTATACTCATTTAAGTTACGCACATTACGGAGCCAGAAAATGTTTTCTTATGCTGAGACAGAACTGTTATTTTACCAACATGCAGAAACGTATTCGACGAGTTTTAGCGTCATGTAAAATCTGCCAGAAAGCTAAGTCAGATACGACTTCACATATTCCTCCGTTACATCCCATTGTATCTGTTAAATTGAGACACATGGCTACTGTAGATATTTTTGGTCCGATTCCCAGAACTAATAGAGGTTTTTGCTACATCTTTGTCGCTGTTGAACTCACTTCAAAATTTGTTACCTTCACTCCGTTACGCAAAGCTACTGCTACATCTGTTTCGAAAGCATTTGTAAAACATTTTCTCTTTCACGTAGGGCAGGTATTGAAAGTAATTTCCGACAATGGATCACAGCTTCGATCTGCTATACGGACACGTATGTTAGGAGCTCGAAACATTTCTCCGATCGGTATATCCAGGTACCATGCTTCTTCGAACCCTTGTGAACGACTAATGAAAGAAATTGGCAAACTATGTAGAATATACTGCCATAAAAAACATATTGATTGGGACACACACATACTCTCATTCCAAGATGTAATTAATTCCATACCAAATGAATCTACTATGCTATCTCCGACTGTCATACTGAAAAATGTTGAACCACCTAACAAAATTAAAGAATTAGTAACCTTTCCTACATCTCGTCGACTACGACACCATGAAATAATTGACACTGCGCTGAACAACATCAAACGTGCCGCAGAGTGCAGGAGAAGACAGCAAAATCAGATTTGTACACGCCGTGACTTTCACATTGGACAGAAGATATTAGTACGCACACATTATTTATCCAACAGAGGAAAGAATATGTGTAGTAAATTTGAGCTTCTATACGCAGGTCCATATCGAATCCGCAGCATTCCTCACCCCAATGTAGTACACGTCGAAACATTGAGAACCAGAAAAAGTAAAGGCAATCACCCTGTCTCCAATATTAAACCCTTTATTAAATGAATATACTTTATGATTTATCAGACTGCAATGCTATTTCCTGATTTTTATATGACCAATGATGCAATTATATTTATGTGACTACTTACTGATGATTATCGTATTTTTTCCTTGGCAAGTGCCCGGCAAGGTAAGGTTAGCAGGTCGCTTTTCTTGTCGTTACACATCAGACCGTGCACATTTTTCCAGATAAGCTTACATATTTTATGACCAATTACGCAATTCTATCTAGTGACATATTAATTTTATCAAATTCTTTCTCCATTAAAGTCTTCAACTCTCGCCTCTATCAACTACACAACATACAAGCTGAACAAAGAAAGGCGTTTCTTGTCGTTACACATCAGACCGTGCACATTTTCCATTCTTCATGTATGTATGATTGTTTTCCTGTTTTGTTTGTATGCACTATGAAATCTTTAAGATATAACAAACACCAGTTGACTTTGACATTTTGCCTTATGATATCTCAACATCGTGACTATTTTACATTTTTTTTTTTTTTTTGCTGCTACATTGTGATACTCTGTGTACATTTTTGCACCTGCACACTGTCTATGTTTTTGACATATTACGTTTTCTGTCATGGTATGCTGTATGCTCAATTATATCACTAGAAACCAGTTTTTATTTAATGGGTATATGATTTAAATGCAAGACATTAATCATTGTTCATCATTTTCAGAAAGCAATAACGTGTAAAAGAAATAAATTAAACAAACCACAGTGGATTACTATGAAATGGGAATTTCACCTTCAGAATGAACGAAAGAAGATACAATACCTTGTCACGAAGAGTAAATGGATCAGAATTAACAAGCCTTAACAAGAATACACTATACACATCGTATGATAGCGGTCTTACCTAATTTTTTCTTTCAGAATGCGAGGCGATTGATGCAGGCTGTCAGACAGAACTACACATCTTAGTTTTAGTGATGAAATATGCTAGAAATAAGAAACTCTATACTATGAATAGTTGTATGAAGTAAATGGTAATATGAATACTGAATAATGAAGTGCCCTTTGCAGATGATAATGAATGGTGATCAATAGTGATGAAGAATATGGTAATATGAATAATGAAGTTTTTCTTTACAGGTGATGATAATAATGAAGTTATGGTGATATGAATAATGAAGTTTTTGTTTACAGGTGTTGATAGTGATAAACTTTATATGGCCACTAAACGAACCACTTTTAAGTTTTTCTTTGCAGATGAGAATAATGATGAAGTTTATATACTTACTGTTAGTTA
This sequence comes from Schistocerca serialis cubense, assembly GCF_023864345.2. Taxonomy (NCBI): domain Eukaryota; kingdom Metazoa; phylum Arthropoda; class Insecta; order Orthoptera; family Acrididae; genus Schistocerca; species Schistocerca serialis. The sequence goes on along the minus strand of NC_064639.1, from coordinate 218,561,644 downwards.
AGAAATGCTGTGTGGTTATTTAAGTATTTGTTGCAGTTCGTTTTGACAGTATGTCTTATGTCACATGGTATAATGACTGAAGGTTTTGGAAAGGACAGCTAGAGTACATATATTTAATACACCTTTCATTACCTGTTAATTCGATGTTCACTACTTTTCAGCATAATATGCGTTTCTTCTTTCAGCTTAATAATCCATTTTGTATTTTTTCCAGGAGAAGCTATTTATGAAATTAATGTGCTATAAGCAGTTGGTCATTAAACCTGTTCTAGTACTTGCATTTTTTTACCCATTTGTGTGTGTCATTCATGAATGTGATCACATATACTCTATTTGTTTCATAACCTTGCTACAGCTGACTCATGACGAATGGCGTTACCTATCCTCATTTGCAGCAATAAGTCAAGAGTAAATATTGTTATGCCCCAGCAATTAATTATCGATCCCAACGCAATGCATTGCTAGTATAAAAAAAATGTATTACCAGTCCCAAATAATGCTGCCAGTTTAAGACAGTTCTGAGTAATACTGAATTGATGTTTTCTAATCACAGATCTTGAGTAATAGTTACAGTTTGTTACATTTTAAATATGTCGTATGTCACTTGAATGCCCGTTTGAAGGATGACTTCTGATGATTTGTAACTGGCCAATGAGCACCAATAATTATTTTAAATATGTCACATGTCACTTGAATGATGAAAAATGTTTTGTAATATTTAATACTTGCTATATGTTTAGTAACTGGCCAATGAATGCCACTGTTTCTTATATTTGCATTATGTCACTTACATGCTATATATATGAATACTAGTAGCTTGATGCTACACTCTTTAACTCCTGTTTTGAAGGATGACTTCTGATGGTTTGTAACTGGCCAATGAGTTCCAATGATTACTATAACTAGCTGAATTATGTAAATAGTATGCCATTAATTAACTCTGGTTTTGAATGATCACTTTTGAATAATGCATAAAATGGTTTGTAACCGGGCAATGAGGGCCAATGTTCACTATAATCAGAACATTATTCTGTAATACTTTATACATAGTACAGAAATGTTCAGTAACTAGGCGATGAGTGCCACCAATTACTCAAATCAGTTGATAGACTAGTGTAAATCTCAATGATGACTGGCATAAGACTTAATGTCCTTCACCTTCTGACCTAATTACCAGAAATTACTGCAATATCCGTTTGTCCTGTCTATCCTCATGATCATGGAGCACTATATTTGGTTTTGCACTAATTCTACGTTGGTATACCTTACAAGAACGTGGTGTTGACACGACATGCTGTCCACCACCTTGAGCGATGGAGATGTTATTATGGTCCCACTGTTTGGTGTACCTAATGTACTACCAAAATGATAACACTGAATATTGATACGACATTTCAGTGTCTTGGCTACACTGATTAATACTTCAGGGAAGAGAACTTCAGATTGTCTCACTTGGTGTTGTGCTTCTGTAGAAAGATATGGACTTTCAGTGCAGCTACGTGCAACCTACTGTGCTACAACCATGATGCAATCCTTCCCTTTCCTATCCTAGTTCTTGTAAAATTGTAAAAAAATACTACAGTGTGTATGCACTTTATGTCATTTGTTAATATGTTTTGTACTCATTGCGTATACATTTTGTCATTACCTGATATGTTCTGTACTACAGTGCGTATGCAGTTTATGTCATTTTTTAATATGTTTTGTACTCATTGTGTATACGTTTTGTCATTGCTTGATATGTTCTGTACTCAGTGCATGTGCACTATATTTTATTTCATGTTCTGCACTTATATATATGTATATATTCTGTGACTATAAACTTAGTTAATTAAGAAAAATTTGTTGCTCATGTCAAGTCCAATTGACTCACCACCGCTGCCAAATTTTTGCCCCCCCCAGTGGAGGGTTATGTAAGAGGTATGCGCTGCCTGCGATTTAGAATCGCTGACCAGAGAGCAGTGTTGACTGCAGTACGACCTGTGTAACTGTAGCAGTTAGTTGTTGCTAGTCGCTTGTCTGAGATTGTCTGCGCTTGTCTGCAGTCTGCTCTGGTCGGGAATCTGGAGACGGAGTATTATTGTATAAGGTAAAGAAGCAGCGTCGCGCATATCTAGTAATGTATCTGAACTGTCATCCAAATGTTTTAAAAATGTCCTAATAATAATTTTGGTAATATAAAGTACTTTTTTTTTAAAAAAAAAGCATTCAGTTAAAAAAAATCAGTTGCTTCCTTTCACAAATCACGAATGTATAAGCCACCATTGCACGGAGCTGTGCCAAAAAATTTTTTAGGTAAGAGCAGATATATTCGCCGTTTTTATTGATGTAAGAATTTTTGATTTTTATTCAGAATGATCTTACAGGGCCATGACGCAGCACTGCTGTCGTCCAAATTTTACCAGGTTACTGAATTTCTTTTTAATTGTGAGGTTTAAGAATTTTTCTGTTTCGTGCTTACATTAAATGAGAAAAGAATTTTGTGCATACATTAAATGTGAATGCATTTCTGTACGGAGATTATAAATGGGAAACAAATTTTGTGTGGAGGTTAAATGTGAATGGATTTCTGTAGAGAAGTTACACTAAATCAGAATCACATTCATTATTCACTAAATTATTCTGTGGGGACGTTACAACAACAACGCATATATCTGCTGCAAGAGCTTCCATTCCTACTGCAACAAGTCAATAATTGCACCTCCAAATTTCGTCAGTCTCTGGCATCCCAGCACATGGACCCTAGTAGCTTCATACGCATTATGTTACATACTGACTCTGTCAAAGCTCTTTTGTAGATACCTTACATGGGTGGATCAAAGAGAGAATGAGCACAGCCTGCATTGTTGGTAGATTTTCTCCTCCCTCCCTCTCCCCCCTTTTGGCCAATTTTGTGGCTAAAACGTGATGGGAAGATCAAAGGCGTATTGTCATATTGGTTGGGGAAACGAACAGAGCCTGCATGGTTGCCACATTTATCTCACTTGTCTAGGCCTCCTATTAGTTCTCTCCCTCCATTTTCTAGGCCAATTGGGTGAGTGTTGTCACTCGTCTTCTGTATACTGTAGTGAAAGGATTGGCCATCACCCCCCTTCCCCCAATGGGAAAGTCTAAATTTCATGTAGTGTATACAGTCAGACATGACACAGGAGGCATGTGTTACACTGCTAACGGTCCAAAAATAATTAAAAATGCAAGCTAGCCCACTGATTTTTAAAATAAGCGTCTACAGTCAAACATATAGCAACGTCTTCACACACACACACACACACACACACACACACACACACACACAAAACTCTGTATAACGTATAAGATACAAATAGTCTTCACGGGTTTCCCACCGGATGATGGTGTGCAAATTCCACAATATTTCCTCGGAGCAACTGTCCGACGTCTTCAGGTGGTTGTACATTGCTGGCGGCTGGGTATGACTGGCGGTATCCGCACATCGATGGCCTGTGTATAAAACACGCACATGAAGAATGCACAGGGGCGGAAATCAAGCATGTGCAATGATTTGCAGATAGATGGGGTCATACTCAAACGCCCTCTGCCGAAAGTCGCAGAAAGGCCCTCCTGCGTGTACGCTGTACACTAACAGTGCGACACACGTCACTAACTTTTAAAAAAAGAAGAAAAGACCATACGAGACCAATGTTATAACGGGTGCGTTATCGAAATAAATCTTGATTTTCTCATCGTGGTTTAATAGCAGCCAGTGCAGGGTTCCAGGCTGTTCTCAGTTGAAATCCTACATCCCTGTTGATGAGATTATCAGCTGTGCGGATGTGTATTGCTTCCTTAATGATGCAATCCCAGAAAGACAACGCCGGGTATAAAACTTCCGTCCTTTCATAAATCATGCGGTGCCCTGTATTCAGACAGTGATCTGCAGTTGTCGACTTTTCCAATCATCAAGAACTGGAAGAGTACTCGGAAGATATGACAGTAAGTGTGTTTTTCGACTATCTGCAAAACAGAGGAACTTGTTTAAGAATGATCTTGGACTAAGGAAACGTGGTGTGTCAATGTGGGATGGCATATCAAGGTTAGACATGTCGCTCAGGAGAATAACGCTGCGATGAGCATCAGCGACATACACGTCTACGCCAACTGGAAAAGTCTTCAATTGCAGAACACTCTCTGAATACAGGACATCGCATGATTTATGAAAAGACGGAAGTTTTATACCCGGCATCATCTTTCTGGGATCACGTCATTAAGGAAGCAATACATATCAGCACAGCTGATAATTTCATCAACAGCGATGTAGGATTTCAACTGAGAACAGCCTGGAACCCTGTATCGGCTGCTATTAAATCACGACGAGAAAATTAAGATTTTTTTCGATAACAGATCAGTCATGACATTGATCTAGATTTTTTTTTAAGTGAGTGACGTCTGGCCGCACTGTTAGTAAACATGGGGTACAGCGCATACGGGCCGGCCGAAGTGGCCGTGCGGTTAAAGGCGCTGCAGTCTGGAACCGCACGACCGCTACGGTCGCAGGTTCGAATCCTGCCTCGGGCATGGATGTTTGTGATGTCCTTAGGTTAGTTAGGTTTAACTAGTTCTCTAAGTTCTAGGGGACTAATGACCTCAGCAGTTGAGTCCCATAGTGCTCAGAGCCATTTGAACCAGCGCATACGCAGGAAGGCCGTGCTGCGACTTTCCGCAGACGATGTTTGAGTATGACGCCATCTATATGCAAATCATTGCGCGTGCGTGATTTCCGCGCCTGCACATTCTTCACGAGAGTGTTCTGTATACAGAGCGTCGATGTGCGGATACCGGCAGTCGTGCCTAGCCACCAGCAAGGTACAACCACTGAAGATGTCGGACAGTTGCTCCGAGGGAATATTGTGGGATTTGCACGTCATCTGTGAAGACTGTTCACAACATATCCTCCGGAAAATCTTGAAAAGTCACATGTTAGATACACTACAGAAGTCGCTCTGCACCATCAGATGAGGTAGGAAGGAAGGAATGGGTCAGATACGATGATTTTATTAGAAAACAATAACAGGACAACTGCCGGTCTTCAGGGCTGCCGGACCACGAGTAATTGTTGCACTCACAAGTGGACAGCTGGGCCTCTTGACTGAGGCCCATTGCGCCCACCCCAGGTGACTGGAGTGTGAAGAGGCATGCACGCTACCTGCAGGAAGCATGAGGCAGAATGAAATTGCACGACCGATATAGGGCCCCACCTGGCGGAACTTCATGGTGTCTCCCCCACTTCCAGCCTCCACATGATAAAAAAAAAAATACTGATCCACAGCTAGCATCCTCCATACTGGTCCCTTCAGCAGGTGTGGGCTCGTCTGCTACCCCATGTAAATCTATCTGACACTGAATGCTGATTTTACAGAGATTAAATACCCATGACACTATAACCGATACCAGATCATGCTTATACAGAGTTCCCAAGTCATAATACATCACTCTAATGGTTTCAAGTAATTATTTTCCAATAATAACCATGTTCACTGTCACCACAATTTATTAAGGTTTTCATAATTTTTCACTTTAGAAGTTTGCTATAGTGTTCATTATTTACTGCCCCCCCCCCCCCCCCCAATCATGTTCAGAATGATCAAATTCTCCCCTTTTATGATTTGCTAGGAAACAAGTAAGCTTACACCATAATTCATTAAGGGTTCTATAATGTGTCACTTAAGCGATTTTTTCGAGAAGTGTGCTCCCAGAAGTTGGGTGCAGAAGAGCAGGCATCTGCAGCCATGCTCCCAGGTACCAGCTTACGGTACTCCTTCTCCCAGCCACAGCTGTCACTGGACCTCACTCCCAGCGTGGCCGCTGCCTCATGACACTCATATTCCCTTGTGGGGCCGCTAATAGTACGAGAGAGCAGAGTATAATGACAAAATTAATTGGAGATGAACTTTCGCGAAATTCTATTAAAGTACAGATAAGTGAACTCATTTCAATGGTTGCAAATTCGATTGTTTCCTCTGCACACTGCTTTTCTAAGTGCATCTATAAATCACTGTAGTAATACTAGAGGACTCTGACATATTGAGTGTATGACATTTTAGGGATTTTGATTGAGATAAACTTAGGCTGCACTGTTCTCCGGCGCGCCGATATAGAAGTGTGCACAGAATCAGCTAAGTGAAAAACCATGCAACACGCACCTCTGTTTACACCTATAAAAGCCAACACAGCAATTTTCCCTTGTGTGAGACTGCTTGTACAAGTTCGTGTGTCGATTAGAGTTCTACATTTGCATATTTTAATGCTCGCGTCGCTTCTTCTATGTAATCTTTCACTGATTGTATCAAAACCTGTTTGTATTGTGATATATTGTGAAATTTCGAACATTCGCGAGTGCTGCGATAAACTAGTTTTGTTAGTCTCAATTGTAGTCTTAAACTAAATTGCGCTTTTTTAAAATTTTTAAGGACGTAGACGTATCCTCGCTCAAAACAATCATTGACTAATTTCATTTTCCAATTACGTGAGAAATAGGTTAGTTTTAGAATTTTCGGACTCTTACAAAACTGTATTTTCGCAAGTTAGTGGAACGAATGTTTTGGATACGTTTAATTCATGGCGTCTGTGGTTCACAGTTCAGCCAAAGTACAGGGTGTTTATAAATGAATATCGGGGTTTTAACGCTTTATAGTATTTATGACATTAAACTTACAGTTATAAATGTTATGTCAAATGAAAGAGCAACTCAAACAGTTTTACCAAGAACGTAATAAATGTTCAATGTGAGCATCATTTGTCACACGGCACACATTAAGGCTGTAGCCCAAGCGCTGGATAGGTCGCAAGAGGCCCAATGACAGGGTTTGCTTTACATGGCCTCCACGTTCTCCCGACCTAACGCCATTCGATTTTTTCCTTTAGGGCTTCATCAAGGATGAAGCCTCCGCTACCAGCAGACCTCCCTGAATTAAGAAATCGGATTGAAGCAACTGTTGCTACAATCACTGAAGACCCACTTATCAACATTTGGGAAGAACTCGGCTATAGACTTGGTGTGTGCCCTGCGTGCCGTGTGCCAAACGATGCTCACATTGCACATTTATAAGGTTCTTGGTAAAACTGTGTGAGTTGCTCTCTTATTTGACATATCATTTGTAACTGTAAGTTTAATGCAATAAATATTATAAAGCGTTAAAACCCCGATATTCATTTATAAACACCCTGTATACATCACCCCTGAATTTCATTGTACATCATCGCAAATAAAGGTGCATTTTTGAGAATTATCGGAAGCTACCATTGTCCTTTGCATAATCTACGAGCCATTTGGGGTTTGTGATTTAGTTACTGTAGCATATTTTTAACTAGAGTTTTGTGTTATATCTAGTTTTCCCTTAAAGGGGAGTAGCCCTTTATATTACTTGCATTTATTATAAATTAACTCAGTTCCGTGTTGCTAATCGCTATAATTAACATCAAAACGTTTTAGGAAACTAGTAATTTCTGCTACAGGTTTTTGTGTTGCCTTAATAGAAATTTGTTTCAATTCTTATAGGGAATTAGCAATTTTGTAGCTCAACAGGTTAAAAGATAACCAGCAGGTTTAATTTGAAGTCCTTTGTTCACTGCTTTGTAATACATTGCAGCAGCTAAACTGCAGCCCCACCGTGAATGCTGTTCTCCAACACGTGATGAGTTGGTTGAGGTTCGGAAATAACTGGAAATCGCCTTGACTGTTGTCAAACGATTGACAGCTGCTGCGAATCAGTGTGTTGAAAGAGCTCCCGAGAGTTGTGTTCCTGTGATACCTGTGCCAGAGGTACCTCAAGAACTGTCCTCTCCTGTGGATCCTGTCTCCTCTGCAGAAAGTACAGGATCTGTCATTACCCGTCCACTTGACTGCGTGTGGCGTCTCAATGGTCGATCTAGGCGTCCTGTAGAGAGTGGACAGGGACCAGGGAGAAATTGGGGTGTTGGACCGATCCCCCTAAGCAACAAGTTTGTGGTGCTGTCTTTCATCGAAACTGAAACTGAGCCAGTGGGACTCACTTCACGTGTTTTGGGGAAACCTGTTTTGTCCAGTATCAGGAGGAGGCAAAAGCAAAAGGGAAGGGGTCTATTCATAGTCGACAGTTCAAACGTACAGTCAGTGATGGTACGGCTCAGGGAACTGGCAGCAAGGGACAGGAAAGGACACCAGGTGAACTCAGTGTGTATGCCTGGAGGCCTTATTTAACATATTGAAGAGGAGCCATTGAGGGAACAGGGTGAAACCAACTGCAGATTGTGGCGCACGTTGGAACAAATGATGTCTGTTTGCTGGGCTCCGAAGTCATTCTTGAGTCATTCCAGTGACTGGCAGAGAAGGTTGAGAAGACTAGCCTTGCGCATGGAGTTTCAGCCAAGCTCATTGTCCCCAGAACTGATCATGAGTGGCCCTTTGGTTCTGAATCGAGTGGAAGAACTGAAACAGAGACTTCGAAATTTCTGTGACAACCTAGGCTGCGACTTCCTGAACTTCGCCATAGTGTTGAGAACTGTAGGGTCCCCTTAAACATGTCAGGAGTGCACTACACATCAGAGGCTGCTACTCAGATAGCTGACTGTGTGTGGGGTGCACACAAGGTTTTTTTTTAGATTAGGTGACTCTCCATCCAATCCAAGTAACGATGGCTTAGGAAACCCAGAAGTATCAGTGTATGATCGAAAGAAATGCCTCTCGCTGATGAGAGTATTAAAATCCTAATGGTAAACGGCTGGAGCATTCGTAGCAGAGCTTGAAGAGCTCAGGAAAATCTGTGAAGTTCACATAATACGAGGTACAGAAAAAGTTCACATAATACTAGGTACAGAAAGGTGGTTGAAACTTGAAACTGATAGCAGAGAGATTTTTGGGAAAAATTTTAGTTTATATCGAAAGGATAGGCAAAAACGGAAATGGAGGTGGTGTATTTGTCGCAGTAGACAAAAAGCTCAAATCCACTGAGGTAGAAATTGAAGCTGCATGTGAGACTGTTTGGGTAATATTCAGTATCAGGGATGGCCATAAAATGATAATTGGACCCTCTATCGTCCACCAGACTCATCTCCTGCTGTACCCGAAAATTTCTGAGAAACCCTCAGTTCACATGTACATAAGTTCCCCAATCATACTTTAATCATCAGTGGATACTTTAATCATCCAACAGTTAATTGAGAAAATTACAGTCTTATTAGTGTTGGACATGATAAGACATCCTGCGAAACTTTACTATGTGCCTTCTCTGAAAACTACCTAGAACATATAGTTAGGAACCCCACTCATGATGAAAATATATTGGATGTAATTGCAACAAATAGATCTGACCTTTTTGAGGATGTCCACATCGAAACTGATATCAGTGACCATGACGTGGTTGTCGCAACAATGATTACCAAAGTGCTAAGGACAACTAAAACAAGCTGAAAGATATATATATAGTCATTAAACTAGATAAAAAAATCAGTAGTTTCATATCTCAGTGAGGAACTTGAAACTTTCAGCACAGGTCAGGAGCATGTAGAGGAACTCTGACTCAAGTTTAAAATAGTAGTTGATCATGCACTGGATAGACGCGTAGCCAGTGGAACTGTACATAGTGGGAGAGAACCTCCATGGTATATAGTCACTGTAAAGAAACTTCTAAAGGAACAGAGATTACTGCATAATAGGCTTAACAAAAGCGTAAGGTTATAAATAGAGAGATACTGAATAAGAAGCGTTTGGCTGTCAAGAGAGCAACGCGTGATGCCTTCAGTCAGCAGAATATTTTCAAATGATAGTTTAAGAAATCCAAAGAAATTCTAGACGTATGTGAGGGCTGTTAGTGGCACTAAAGTTAGTGTCCAGTCCCTAGAGAATGAGATAGGAACTGAAACTGGGGGTAGTAAAGCAAAAGCTGAAATGCTGAACTCCGTTTTCCAATGTTCCTTTCCAAATGAAAACCCAGGGCAATTGTCCAAATTTAATCCTCGTACCGCTGAAAATATGAATGAAATAAGTATTAATGTCAGTGGTGTCGAGAAACTGCTGAAATCGTTAAAACTGAACAACTCTCCAGTCCCTGATGGAATCCCTGTAAGATTCTATACTGAATTTGTGGCTGAGTTAGCCCCAATGCTCACTATGATCTATAGCAGATTCCTCGAACAAAAGACCTTGCCCAGTTCTTGGAAAAAGGCACAGGTAACGCCCATCTACAACAAGGGTAGCAGAAGTGATCCACAAAACTACGACCCATATCCTTGATATCGATTTGTTGTAGAATCTTAGAACGCATTCTGAGCTCAAACACAATGAAGTATCTTGAACAGAATGACTTTGTCAATGCCAACCAGCATGGTTTTCGGAAACATCGCTCATGTGAAACCCAACTCGCACTTTTCTCACATGACATCCTGAAAGCTTTGGATCAAGGCAACCAGGTAGGTGCACTGCTTCTTGATTTCCGAAAACCATTTGACTCAGTACCGCACCTACGCTTGTTGTCAGAAGTACGGTGAGGTATCAAGTGAAATTTGTGACTGGATTGCGGACTTTTTAGTTGGGAGAACACAGCATGCTATATTTGATGGAGAGTTATCGACAGATATGGAAGTAACTTCGGGTTTGCACCTGGGAAGTGTGTTGGGACTCTTGCTGCTCATTTCGTATGTCAATGACCATGCAGACAATATTAATAGTAACCTCAAACTTTTTGCAGATGATGCAGTTTTCTATGATGAAGTACTGCCTGAAAGAAGCTGCATAAATAGTCATTCAGATCTTGATAAGATTTCAAAATGGTGCAAAGATTGGCAACTTGCTTTAAATGTTCAGAAACGTAAAATTGTTCACTTCACAAAACGAAGAAATGTAGTATCCTATGATTATAATATCAACGAATCGCTGTTGGAAACGGCCAACTATGCAAATACCTGGATGTAACACTTTGCAGGGATATGAAATGGAATAATCACATAGTTTCAGTCGTGAGTAAAGCAGGTGGTAGATTTCGTTTTATTGGTAGTATACTGGGAAGTGCAATCAGGCTATAAAAGAGATTGCTTACAAATCGCTCGTGCGACCTATCCTAGAATGTTGTCAAGTGTGTGGGGCACGTACCAGATAACACTAACATGGGATGTTGAACGTATACGGAGGAGGGCAGCACGAATGGTTACAGATTTCTTTAGTTTTTGGAAATTTGTGGTAAGTTTCTGTGGGACCAAACTGCTGAGGTCATCAGTCCCTAGGCTTACACACTACTTAATCTAATTTAAACTAACTTACGCTAAGGACAACACACACACCCTTGCCCGAGGGAGGACTCGAACCTCCGTTGGGGGAGCCGCGCAAACCGTGGCAAGGGGCCTCAGACCGCGAGGCTACCCCGTGCGGCCAATTTGTTTATTCCATGGGAGGTTGTCATAGAGATACCGAAAGAACTGAAATGGTAGACTCTTGAAGACAGATATGAACTATCCTGAGAAAGTCTACTAACAAAGTTTCAAGAACAGGCTTTAAAATGGTACACTACGGATATACTACTGCACCCTACATACCGCTCACACAGGGATCGTGAGCATAAGATAAGAATCATAACTGCATGCACAAAAGGCATTCAAACAATAATTCTTCCCACGCTCCATACGTGAATGGAACAGGAAGAAACCCCAATAACTGGTATAATGAGACATAGTCTCTGCCATGAACCTCATGGTGCTTTGCAGAGTATACAGAGTGTTACAGAAGTGATGGTCAATATTCAGGCATATGACACGAATGGTCATTCGAAACAAAAAAGTCAAATAAACCTGAGCTCTAAAACGCATACCTTAAGAGCTATGAGCAATTCTTGATATTCGAATGTGAAACAAATCTCTTCTATTCAAGCTCTTTGCTTTCCATATTTTGGGAAGTGGTAGTATGGACAAGAAAAAAATGTCCAGTAAACATGTGCTCTATAATGCATACCTTAAAAGTTATGAGCACTTGTTCATTAGAAGAGTTGTGCTTAAAGGTAACGAAGTGAACAAGTGCTGACGTGTTCCACATTTATAGATATTTATCCATTTTCTCCATATTACATATGTAATTGTACAAGTTTATATGTGCTGTTTTTGGTTAAATAATCAGGTATGGCTTGCCATTTTTTTATACCGACCAACTTTGAAGCAGAATACCGTCCACCCAGGGTATCTACTTATTCCTCCAAACGTTAACACTAAGTGCCAAAGCTAATGTTAAAACACACCCACCCACGCACCCATCCACGTTACCGATGACAAGATAGTTAATAACATTTTTGGATTATTATTTACCAATGCACAAGCTTTTACGGAAATCATTTTAGTTTTTCTATGAACAACATTCAATAATAATTAGATGATAATGAATAATTGCGTTTTGTGTAGAAGGAAAAAGAGGGTTGATCCTACAGTTACTCCCAGCAATTACGGCAGCTAAAATGTCCGTTATTTTTATAGTTCGTCACTCAAAGAAATTATAGCAAGGGCTATGGTCCATTAGTATACTTCGATACAGTCATTCAAACTTCGTACGTTTTTACTTTCACAAACCTAAGTGTCCAATTCCGTTCTTTTATTCAATTTAACGTCCTTTCGCATAGTCCACAGATCCTATGATCGGGTATTCGGCATGTAATAGAATTTAATGGTGAGCGCTACTTTTTCTTGCGCACACACTTCCTTAGATATTCTTAGTCTGTGACCTTACAGCAACAGTATGTCCCGTATAAATTAACTATAGCCAATTTTCTCTTGCAGTTTAGCAAAAGTGCCCTGATCCCATCCGTAGCATATCACACGGACATACCAGCTATATCGCACGCCGCAGCTACACAGACTTATTCAGAGCGCAGAAAACAACTAAAAATACCCGCGCACGGTTTATATAGTGGAAATTACAAACGGAAGTAGCAGCGTTAAACCCTCTTTGATTTCCCGGAAGCGCTACTTTGCAGCGGGCGTTATTCGATGAGAGATTATATTTATCGATAATTTTAATTAAAACTTTTTCAGTGCTATTAATTATTTCCGATATTATCGATCACCTTTCCCCTATATGAAAATAAGTCTGTCGTCGTAACTGCCGTCTGCTTCACATCTCCTGTGCAGCAAGCTACATAAATTTAAGTATTAACTGTGTTTTTCTTACTTCTCACTTCTTTGTCCGTGTGTTTCTGCTTTTAGGAAGCTTTAATTTTCGAGTACTAGCAATAATGTTCCATTGATTTCGTGTTTGTTTTGAATACAGTCCAGAGTCAGTTAGTGCTTATTTTCATTGTTTCCAACAAGAAGTGTCTAGTAACCACAGTTTAGTCAGCTATCAGCCGCCTTTAGTGAATTAGCAGTCTACTTAAAAGTTGATTACTTAACTCTCTACAGTAAATTGTTGATTTCTTAGGATGGATAGGATGTGTGACTGCTGTGTACGGACGCACGAGGAGCTGGCAACTGTTCGCGAACAGCTGAACGTGCTCATGGCCGCGGTCAGCCGTCTTCAGGCTGCTGGCTCGGAGTGTGGCGGCAGTGGGGGGTCTGGTGCGTCGCATGGTACACCCCAGGTGTTACAAATGGTTCAAATGGCTCTGAGCACTATGGGACTTAACTGCTGAGGTCATCAGTCCCCTAGAACTTAGAACTACTTAAACCTAACTAATCTAAGGACATCACACACATCCATACCCGGGACAGGATTCGAACCTGCGACCGTAGCGGTCATGCGGTTCCAGACTGTAGCACCTAGAACCGCTCGGCCACCCTGGCCAGCCCAGGTGTTACAGGCTTCACCTACGGTCCCTGCTGTTGAGACATCTTCGCGGGTACCGGGCGCGGTTGGACCACCCTCTCCCCAAGGGGAGTGGCGGGTTCAACGGCGTTCGCGTCGCACGAGGCGGGGGGTCAATGTGGAGACTGGCCGTGTGGCATCGCCCGCTCGGCCTGTGAGTGGACATGCGGCCGCTCCTTCAGCAAGGTCCGAGCAGGCACACGGGGGGAGGGGTTTATTGGTTATTGGGAGCTCCAACGTTAGGCGGGTGATGGAGCCCCTTAGGGAAATAGCGGAAAGGTCGGGGAAGAAGCCTAGTGTTCACTCTGTCTGCTTGCCGGGAGGTCTCATCCGAGATGCGGAGGAGGCCCTGCTGGCGGCGATAGAGAGCCCTGAGTGCACCCGACTGCAAATTGTTGCTCATTTCGGCACCAATGACTCCTGCCGTTTGGCTTCAGAGGTCATCCTCAGTTCATACAGGCGGTTGGTGGAGTTGGTGAAGGCGGAAAGCCTCACTCGCGGGATGGAATTTGAGCCATCTATCTGCAGTGTCGTTCCCAGAACCGATCATGGTCCTCTGGTTTGGAGCTGAATGAAAGGCTTAAACCAGAGGCTCAGACGATTCTGCGGAGGTCTGGGGTGCAAATTTCTCGACCTTCGCTATTGGGTGGAGAAATGTAGGGTCCCCCTGAATAGGTCGGGCGTGCACTACACGCAGGATGCGGCTACAAGTGTAGCGGAGTACGTGTGGAGTGCTCATGTGGGTTTTTTCGGTTAGAGAATTCCCTCCCTAGGCCCGACAAGACGCCTCCTGAGACGCAACAAGGTAGCAGTAGGCAAAACGCAACAGGGAATGACAATATTGATGTGGTAATAGTAAACTGCAGGAGCGTCTATAGTAAGGTCCCAGAACTTCTCTCATTAATAAACGGTCACAAAGCCCACGTAGTACTAGGGACGGAAAGTTGGCTGTAACCAGATGTAAACAGTAATGAAATTCTAAACTCGGATTGGAATGTATACCGCAGAGACAGGCTGGTGAAGAGGGAGGCGTGTTTATAGCGATAAAAATTGCAATAGTATCGAAGGAAATTGACGGAGATCCGAAATGTGAAATAATTTGGGTGAAGGTCACGGTTAAAGCAGGCTCAGACATGGTAATTGGATGTCTCTATAGGCCCCCAGGCTCAGCAGCTGTTGCGGCAGAATTCCTGAAGGAAAATTTGGAAAATATTTCGAGTAGATTTCCCGACCATGTTATAGTTTTGGGTGGAGATTTTAATTTACCATATATAGACTGGGAGACTCAACGTTTATAACGGGTGGCAGGGACAAAGAATCCAGTGAATTTTTTTTAAGTGCATTATCTGAAAACTACCTTGAGCAGTTAAACAGAGAACCGACTCGTGGCGATGACATTAGACCTTCTGGTGACAAACAGTCCCCGAACTATTTGAAACAGTTAATGCAGAACAGGGAATAAGCGATCATAAAGCGGTTACAGCATCGGTGATTTCAGCCGTAAATAGAAATATTAAAAAAGGTAGGAGGATTTTTCTGTTTAGCAAAAGTGACAAAAAGCAGATTTCAGAGTACTTGACGGCTCAACACAAAAGTTTTATCTCAAGTACAGACAGTGTTGAGGACCAGAGGACAAAGTTCAAAACCATCGTACAATATGCATTAGATGAGTATGTGCCAAGCAAGATCGTAAGAGATGGAAAACAGCCATCGTGGTACAGCAACCGAGTTAGAAAACTGCTACGGAATCAAAGGGAGCTTCACAAAAAACATAAACATAGCCAAACCCTTGCAGACAAACAAATATTACGCGAAGCGAAATGTAGTGTGAGGAGGGCTATGCAAGAGGCGTTCAACGAATTCGAAAGTAAAGTTCTATGTACTGACTTGGCAGAAAATTTGGTCTTATGTCAAAGCGGTAGGTGGATCAAAACAAAATGTCCAGACACTCTGTGACCAAAAAGGTACCGAAACAAAGGATGACAGACTAAAGTTCGAAATACTGTCTTTTTCCAAAGTTGTTTCACAGAGAAAGACTGCACTGTAGTTCCTTCTCTAGATTGTCGCACAAATGACAAAATGGTAGATATCGAAGTAGATGACAGAGTGATAGAAAAACAATTAAAATCTCTCAAAAGAAGAAAGGCCGCTGGACCTGATGGGATACCAGTTCGATTTTACGCAGAGTACGTGAAGGAACTTGCCTCCCTTCTTGCAGCGGTGTACCGTAGATCTCTAGAAGAACGTAGCTTTCCAAAAGATTGGAAAAAGGCCACAGGTCATCCCCGTTTTCAAAAAAGGACGTCGAACAGATGTGCAGAACTATAGACATATACCTCTAACGTCGATAGGTTGTAGAATTTTGGAACACGTATTATGTTCGAGTATAATGACTTTTCTGGAGACTAGAAATCTACTCTGCAGTAATCAGCATGGGTATCGAAAAAGACGATCGTGTGAAACCCAGTTCGCGCTATTCGTCCACGAGACTCAGAGGACCATAGACACCGGTTCCCAGGTAGGTGCCGTGTTTCTTGACCTCCGCAAGGCGTTTGATACAGTTCCCCACAGTCGTTTAATGAACAAAGCAAGAGCATATGGACTATCAGACCAATTGTGTGATTGAATTGAAGAGTTCCTAGATAACAGAATGCAGCATGTCATTCTCAATGGAGAGAAGTCTTCCGAAGTAAGAGGGATTTTAGGTGTGCCGCAGGGGAGTGTCGTGGGGCCGTTGCTATACACAATATATATAAATGATCTTATGGATAACATCGAAAGTTCACTGAGGCTTTTGCGGATGATGCTGTAGTACATCGGGAGGTTGTGACAATGGAAAATTGTACTGAAATGCAAGAGGATCTGCAACGAATTGAC
Organism: Schistocerca serialis cubense; assembly: GCF_023864345.2. Lineage (NCBI taxonomy): Eukaryota > Metazoa > Arthropoda > Insecta > Orthoptera > Acrididae > Schistocerca > Schistocerca serialis. Next base: position 218,544,999 of record NC_064639.1, on the reverse strand, counting down.
GCATGGTGCAGGAAATGGCAATTGAATCTCAATGTAAACAAGTGTAATGTGGTGCGAATATATAGAAAGAAAGATCCTTTATCTTTTAGCTACAATATAGCAGGTTAGCAACTGGAACCAGTTAATTCCATAAATTATCTGGGAGTAGGCATTAGGAGTGATTTAAAATGGAATGACCATATAAAGTTAATCGTCGGTAAAGCAGATGCTAGACTGAGGTTCATTGGAATAATCCTAAGGAAATGCAGTCCGAAAACAAAGGAAGTATGTTACAGTACATTTGTTCGCCCACTGCTTGAATACTGCTCACCGGTATGGGATCCATACCAGAGAGGATTGATAGAAGAGATAGAGAAGATCCAACGGAGAGAATCGCGCTTCGTTACAGGATCATTTAGTAATGACGAAAGCTTTACGGAGATGATAGATAAACTCCAGTGGAAGACTCTGCAAGAGAGACGTTCAGTAGCTCGGTACGGGCTTTTGTTGAAGTTTCGAGAACATACCTTCACCAGTCAAGCAGTATATTGCTCCCTCTGCGAAGAGACCATGAGGATAAAATCAAAGAGATTAGAGCCCACACGGAGGCATACCGACAATCCTTCTTTCCACGAACAATACGAGACTGGAATAGAAAGGAAAACCGATAGAGGTACTCAAGGTACCCTCCGCCATATACAGTCAGGTGGCTTGCGGAATATGGATGTAGATGTAGATGTAGAATATTGTTCTCAATTGAAAGAGCGGTTATAAAAAGTATCTTTGTGTATGTAAGTTTCTAATCGTTATTATTAAAGCATCTCGGAACATAAAGTTACAAAAAAAAGTGACGTCGAAAAGTATTAGACACTGCTAGTCCTCTAACATTGTAACCAAGGACATAGCGTACCAAAATATTACGAATAAATGAAGAAAATTTGTTGCTCTATTTCCTTGTTGTTATTTACAAACCACACCTTCAGTCCCAAAACTCATTCAAATTAAAGAAAAAGGCTCTTCTACTGAATGAAAAATGTATAAAAGCCTGACTCACATGACAGGACTGCAGGAAGAACACCAGTGAGGAAGTTGATTAGTAAGACAAAGTGAGTGGCGTGGGAAAATCCTTTTTTGTAATAAATTATTATAATTAGGTAAAAATTATAGCAATAACATGACAGGTCATTAATAAAAGTGATAGGTCAAGTCACACAATTGCCAAAGTGAGGCACAGCCATTGTTTTTTAACTTACCGCCATTTTTAATTCAAACTATTGCCCCAGAATGACTGTTGTTGCTGCTTCATGATCTTCTCACCACAGCGTACAGAACACAGGTGAGGTACAATTGGCCTAGAGTGGGGAGAGGAGTGAGAGAAGGTGGTTGACCTTGAAGTAAGTCGCACAACTGCCTCAGAATAGAGGACACCGACCATTGAGAACATTTAACTTTGGCCTTGCTAATAAAGAGAACAATGGACATTTTGTGCCAGACACAGTTATGATCCACTACTGCTTACCTGTTAAATTTACATCTCCTGTGTCCATAACCTATTCACAAAGACATCTCTTGACTTTTTCTAGTAGTTGTGTGGATAAATCAGTGATGAGCAAAACTCCTGTCACCACAGCTCTTTGGACCATTTGATATGCTATTACAAAACTGGTCTTCCATTATTTTCTTTTCATTATGAGCATAACTTCTTACCTTTTGATTTCACGTCATGCTTCCTCGTTTTGGGTCGTACTTGAAGGAATTTGGAGGCAACACTATGTCGAGCTAGTGAATGGTAAATATAAATAGAATACACTATCTTGGAAAAACACGTCAGTCGACGACTATTTGTCTCATTATGTAGGAGTTAGAGGAAACGATTGCGTCGCCTACTGAGGAAAAATAATTTCAATTAGTATACTAAACTTCATCGAAAGCAAATAAATATCTTATTAACTAATTCTTTTTCGTCTAATGTAGTTTAAAAGTACAACCTACTTACAAAGTACCAAGCACCACAGTTAAGTGAAAATTCTAAGAATTACAGCTTCCTATATACCGATCCCATAGGGATGACGAAGACGAGATTAGATAAATTACAGCGCACACAGAGACATTTTAGCATTGATTCTCTTTGCTCCCCATACGTGAATAGAAAGGCAAGCATCGCTAAGACGCGGTACAATGAACTTCACAATGGTCTACAGACTACGGATGCAAATGTAATTGTGGAGGTGTATCAAGTTAGCCCCTTGGAGTCCTTGTTGCCGAGTAGCTTTACAGAGCTGTACAAACAACATCTCAAACACTGAAGGAAAACTAAGGTTCACTTACATCGACGGAGTCATACAAACCGCTCAAGTAAAGCTCTGAACAAATGGAAATCAAATAGATGGGAGATTTTAAACATTTCGACGAACACTTTAGAACCACTAGAGACTTAGCCTCAAGTCTGTACTTCCATCTGCGCAGCAGACAGTCTAACAGATATTCCAACACGATATATGATCCTTAAGTAATCAGTATAAAACACAGGCAACGAAAATTAACCCAAGGCATGTGAAGAAACCAGACTGCGGTAATAAGAGTAGAAGGACATGAGAGGAAACAGTAGTTAAATATGGAATGAGACAAGGTTGTAGCCAGTCTGCGATATAACTCAAAGCGTACATCGAGCAAGCAGTAAAAGACCCAAGCAAAAAGTGAATTAAAGTTCGTGGAAAAGACACAAAAACTTTACGATTTGCAAATAACGCTGTAAGCTTATCACAGAAGGAAAAGGGCCGGGAAGGTCAGTTGAACGCAAGGTATAATATTTTGAAAAGACGTTTTAAGACGAACCCATTAAAACTGAAACAATTGTTACGGAATTTAACAGAATTAATTCCTGTAGTAGACAAGTATTTCTATTTGAGAAGCAGAATAACTAAAGGTGGTCGAAGTAGTAAGACTGGCAATAGCAAGCAATTTTTTCTGCAAAAGGAAGTATGTAAGGTCGAGTGTAAGTTCAAATTGAAGGAATTATTTCTAGATGTATTCTCTGAAGTGTACTTTTATATGAAAGTATAACCTGAACGCTAAAACTTATAGATAAGAAGAGAGCAGAACTTTTGAAATGAGGTGTTACAAAAGAGTACAGAATAGTATATGAGTAGATCGGATAACCAATGGGAAAGAACTGAATCGACATGAAGAGAAAAGAGTTTTATGACACATCTTGATTAAAAGTTGGGTTAGATTGATTGGACACATCAAGCAATAGTTAATTTAGCAACGAAGTGAGGTTGTGGGGCAGAGGGGCTATAAAAATTGTAGAGAAAATCAAGGCATAAATACAATAAACTGGTTGAAATGGCTGAAGGTTCCAGTAGTTACTCAGAGACGAAGAAATGTGAAGAGGTTGGACCAATGTGGAGAGGTGCATCGAACAATGCTTCGAAATAAATACTACGAAGATCACTCAAAACTAATTCGAACTACAGTCATGGCTCTCAATTTTGAGGCAGTTGAATAGATAACTCCATCTAAAAGTCTTCCACACTGCACACAGTAACGTTGTTAACAAGAATGAAGGTGTTTGAAACTATCTTGGTAACCGAGCTCTGTGCTTTTGTTAGCATTAACCTACCACATATTCGGAGAACTGTTGCTGGAAAGAATGAAAAAAAAACAACAACAGGTACTCTACTTATAACCATTTAGTCAAGATGCTGCTTCTCAGACTGTGGTACAGTTTCTTACACGTTCGCTGTCACGTTACTTGGCTGTTACATATAATGTTTCATCAACACAAAGCAGGCGCGCAATACGAAGACAGTCAAATATTGTAACGTTTAATAGACCATCTCCATATTAGTTTTTTATGGTCGAATGCCTTATCTACAAGCAAAGTGATACTTAGGATCTGCTTCCGATACTCGTGGCGTAAAAGGCAAATGATAGCTCTATGGCAATTAAATTTTGTTGTAATAATGTATGCTAGAACTACTGGATCGTGTTTCAGGGGGGTTGGTCTGTAGTTTTGCAGAATTTTTGAACAACTGTTTAGGAAATAGATGACTTTTGTGATCTTCCAGGATGAGTACAAGTAGGGTAATGCAAGTATGTTGCAGTTGATTTCTGAGCATTGGGAGAGTGGTTACTGCCCTTGGAAACTTCCCTTAAGGCTGGATGTGAGTAATTCTTTGAAGCTGTGGGACACATTTTTTTTGATTTGTTAATGAAGTAACAAATACGCATGCATGCATGCCTGAAGAAGATTGCCTCGTACTTCTTACAATCACAAGCACTGCAATATTGTATTTATCCACCGATAACAAGCTAGCGACTTTCGATTAAATGTCTCCCCATGTACGGCAATTACAGAAAGTATACGAGTACAGGTTAATGAGACGTGGACAACGACATATGGAAGTGCGGGTCTAGCTATGAAGCGTGCATAGGTAGACGAAGTGGTAATGCGACAGCTTGCGACAAGTGGAAATTAGGGTCTGAGTGCTGGTCTGGCACAAATTTTCATTGTCGTCATTCCATTATACAGTTGGAGGCTGCCCATATTCACAACTGTAAATACACTTCCTGAATAGTAAAGAGGAGACTGACACTATTCAAATCTTACCTTTATATTAGGAAACAGTCTTAACTGACTTAAACAAACAAATTGGTGATTCTGAACTTCATCAAAGGAGCACCTCAGGTATCTATGCTCATGCCAGTTTTGCTCATTATTTGTGTGAATGATGTCTACATTTCAAAGCATTTATATTTGTTGATGATACCATCTATATTACTTCTCATACTGACACAAATTTTATGGAGCAAATGAATGATCTTGTGATGGAGAAGGCATCTTGCTGCTCTTAGGCAAATGAGTTAGAATCAAACAACAACGAAACTGAGACACAGTGTTCTCTCTGAAAGCTGTGAGCAATGATTATCACAGCAAACACTCTGTAAAATTGCTATGTTTCCTCGCTGACACCAAACTGAACTGAAACACATTAATTCATTGTTCTATATTTTCCAAAGTATTACACGTGAAAGAATGACTGATACATGAACAGAACTGTAAACTCACCCAGTTTTCATTGTTTTTACCACTTGGCGTTACAAGTAAATTTGCAATACGTTGACAAAATGGCGACAAAGCAAGAAAAAAATTTTCGTGTGCCGTAATATACAATATTTATGTCTGTTTCAACAGCTGACTTTACTCCTATAGGAACAGGTACAAGAACTCCTTAAATATTTCCTGGACTATAAAACAAAAATTGAAAGAAGTTTGGGACAAAATAGGGGGCACAATTTTTAGCCCTCTAGTTGCTAACTAAAAGTAGTAGTTCTGCTAGCTGTAAATAACTGTTTAAAGTCTTGTTATCCTTACTGCGTCAAGTGAGTACATCTAGCAGTCTGATGTATATATGAGGGAAATCATTATTTAGTATTTCACTAGTAGTTCTATGGAAATGGAAATGAGCGTTTGGCGTCATTGGCCGGGAGGCCCCTCGCGGGGCAGGTCCGGCCGCCATATCGCAGGTCTTATTACATTCGGCGCCACATTGGGCGACCTGCACGCCGGATGGGGATGAAATGATGATGAACACAACACAACACCCAGTCCCTGAGCGGAGAAAATCTCCGACCCAGCCGGGAATCGAACCCGGGCCCAGAGGACGGCAATCCGTCACGCTGACCACTCAGCTACTGGGGCGGACAGTAGTTCTATACATAATAATGGAGCAAGAGCAGTTTGGACCTACCTTTACTAAAAACACAAACAAAAACTCAAAATGGCATTTTCTATCAGGAAATTGTATAATAACTTGCCCAAGGATATTAAAAAGGTTATTAAAATCTATTTGTTTAAAAAGGAAGCTATAACATTATTCATAAGTAATGTATATTACACTCTTACACAATCGAAGATTACTTAGAGGACTCAATGTATTGGTTAGTAATGGAAGGTGATATTGCTATATCCCCAAGCTATTGCCTGCGATGACAGTTACACCAACGCAGGCACGTCCAGTAGGCTGCCAAAGCTCTGACCCACTGGCGTGAAGATCGAATGTAAACTCTCTGGACCATAATGCCAACGCATCGGTTTGATGTCGAGAGAACCTTCTGCAGCCACCATGAAAAAGTGAGGCTCTCGATTTGCCACAAGAGGCGCCAGCCTCACCACCAGTGGAGCGAGTATTGCTGTCACCATGCTGCAATCGTTGGCACTTCTTTGCAACGCGAATCACATGTGCACTAAGTCCTGAGCAGATATCCTTCCGCCATGTGTATTTAGGACGCCACCTGGCCGCTCTGTAGCCAGATCAGTTAGCAGAGCCAACCAAGGATCTCATCGCAATTCCCAAGCAGCTAAGAAATTCCAGCAACCACATTAACCTGGACATCACGCCTTCATAGTCGCAAGGAGCAGCTAGCCATCAAAAACGAGCCTCACACTCAACGAAATTGGCCTCCATGCACTCTGAAACCAGGGCTTGTTATCTACTGGTCTATTGTCTTTAGTGACTGCGATTACAGACAGTTGTCATCTTGCGGTTCGTCTGCACTTCTTTTCATGCTCAACAATGATTGTGGCCCGCACTGCCATAAATTCAAGAGACATTTCGTTCAAGAAGATCCTCTCGTTCCGTTATCAGATAATTAACTGCATCAGTGGGTTTTATGTGAATAAATACTTTTATAGAATGAGATTTTCACTCTGCAGCGGAGTGTGCGCTGATATGAAACTTCCTGGCAGATTAAAACTGTGTGCCCGACCGAGACTCGAACTCGGGACCTTTGCCTTTCGCGGGCAAGTGCTCTACCATCTGAGCTACCGAAGCACGACTCAAGCGAAAGGCAAAGGTCCCGAGTTCGAGTCTCGGTCGGGCACACAGTTTTAATCTGCCAGGAAGTTTCAAATACTTTTATTTTTTTTAAATAATGTGGATCTTGTTTTACGTCAACCTACGAGGTTTGTCTTGCTTTTGCAACTTTGTCAGATCACAACAATAACTTTAATACCTTGTCACATTATAAAACACTAAGGTCACAAAAGTCATGGGAAACCTCCTAATACAGTGTTGGACCTCCTTATGCCCGGTGTAGTCCGGCAACTCGACGTGACATGTACTCAACAAGCCGTTGGAAGTCCCTGCAGCAATATTGAGCAATGTTGTCTCTATGCGAAAGTGTTTACGGTACAATTATATCCCATGCAGGGTGAACGGCGTGACCAAATCAATCACTTGAATTGTCCAGAATGCTCTTCAAACCAACTACGAACAATTGTCATCCACAGAAATTCCGTCGTCGTTTTGAAACATGAATGGCTGCAAATGGTCTCCAAGTATAGCCGAACATAGAATTCCGTCAATGATTGGTTCAGATGGACCAGAGGACCCAGTCTGTTCCATGTAAACACAGCCCACACCATTATGGAATCACTACCAGCTTGCCCAGTTGGTCCCTGACTTCGTGGGGTCTGCGCCACACTCGAACTTTATCATCAGCTCTTATCAACTGAAATGGGTACTACTCATCTGACCAGGCCACGGTTTTACAGTCGTCAAGGGTCCAACCGCAATGGTCATGAGCCCAGGAGAGGTGCTGCAGGCGGTGTCCCGCCGTTAGCAAAGGCATTCGCGTCGATCGTCAGTTGCAATAGCCCATTAACGCCACATTTCGCCGCGATACGTTCGTCGTACATTCCACATTGATTTCTGTAGTTATTTCAAGTAGTGTTACTTGTCTGTTAGCACCGACAACTCTATGCAAGCACCGCAACTCTCGGTCGTTAAGCGAAGGCAGTCGGCGATTGCGTCGTCTACGGAGAGATGCAATGCCTGAAATTTGGTATTCTAGGCACACTCCTGACACTGTGGATCTCGGAGTACTGAATTCGCTAACGATTTCCGAGATGAAATGTCCCATGCGTATAGCTCCAACTACCATTCTACTTTCAGTCTGTTAACTCCGTCGTCTGGCCATAATCACGCCGGAAACCTTTTCACAAAGATCACCTGAGTACAAATGACAGCTCCACCAATGTGCTGCCCTTTTATACCTCGTGAATGCGACACTACCACCATTTGAATGTGTTTATCGCTATCGCATAACTTTTGTCACCTGAGTGTACTGTAATGCTTTTACCAGAAAAACCATGTGTCAATATCTATAGCGTATGATAGTAATGTGTTATAATTCTCTTGAGTTCAACAGATCAGGCATCATGGGAGGATGCTGACTCAGTTTTTCAGGTGGATGGAGGGAAGCGGATGAAAACATGCATGGAGCGTAATTGAAAGTTTGTAGGCGTAGAGTAATTTTTCCGAGCAGACTGGAGTTAATACAAGGGCCTAGCAGGATGTTCATGGTTCAGCGCTTCTATGAAGAGCAAAATTATGTTTCGTGCCTGAGATATCATCGGTTAATCTATGACTTACCACACCATATATGGGTTATTTATGGATAGCTGCAGTTCCAGATCAGGTCAACCTGCTTCTGTCAAGCTATGTTCACATCAGGTACTTCTGAGTGTTTACCGGTGGCGTCGGATTTCCCGAAAAACCGTGTTCACATCAAAATTTGTGCATGCAGGACCAGAACTCGAGACCGAATTTCGCGCTTTTCGTGTGTGCTCATCTTTATCACTTCGGCTATCTGCGCCTTCAGAAACGATCCAAACTTACACATGTCACGTCTCTTATGCTCGCATAATTCGTGGTTCCTGCACAAGGAGGCAAACATTATATTGTCATTTTAGCCCGTCGAGGCATCAATGAGTCGTTGATGGTTACAGTGGCGTTTACACAGTGTCTATATCTTCACAGTAAAATGTTCTTGACACAATTCATCCATATCTGAAGGAACAGACACTGTCATTGACGATTGCAGCTGTACAGGAACCTCGAATAGTGCGAACATAAGGGACATAACTATGTGACATATGGAAGTATGGATGAGTCCTGAGTGCTCAGATAGTTGAAGTGTCCACTCATGATTAACGGCACATTTGGGTTCGAGTTTCAGTCCGCCACAAATATTCATGTGTCAGAAACAGCTGACTTCAGTGTATAGTCGCAGAATATTAAACTATTTCTTAATGTCTACCACAGCTATAAACACCAGTGGCAGTGTCTGATCCTTCAGAGACGCGTGCATGTCTGAAAAACATTGTGTTGTGAAGATACAGACATTGTATAAACATAAACATTGTAACCATCAACGATGCTCTGTTATTGGTAGCAGGTAGAGTGAGACTGTGATTTCCTAGCTATACACTCGTCCACGTTGGCAATCCATCACACGAGCTATTGAAAAGATCCTTTACTAAAAAGAGCTCGTAAGTTTCTGGAATTCGTGGCCATATTAGCAGGTTAGTTGAGAAATTTGGGAATATTATATTGGGAAATTGGGAATATTATACTGGGAATTTTATATTGAAATATCCTTTGGATCCTTTGCGGTGAAAGTTGTCTTGACACTCTCTCCTCCCAGGATCCACACCTTTCGGAATATTCTATAGGTCTTGGATGAAGCTCTTGGAAATGCAAATGGTAACATACGGTGGCATCATAGGATCATGATGTTATAAAAGAGTGTAGACTATGAACATTTTCCTTTGTTTTGTCACTGGTTTCACTGGTGTGGCGACAATATGTTACGCTTTTGCATGATGTGCATTCTCAGGTAGCATGGTATCTTATTCCTTGGAACTGTAACAATCCGTACTGCGGCCAAAGGTGGGGCTGTTGTTGTTATCCATCTGGGGATGATATTTTCGTGACTACCAAATTTTTACGCTTTTATACTTGCATCCATGTCGTTCCCAATCCGCCTTCACTAAGCGAACTGCAGTCTGCCACGAGGATGCAAGTCAGAAAAGTTGCCTAATAAGAAAGGGGTGATTCAACCAGAGACAAGTATCTTTAGCTGTTAGCCTGCGGGTTAGCAACCTGCCAACCATTTCTCTCAGATAACCATGCGTAGATATTGCCACAGTAGTGGTCCCCTAATTCAATCTGTATCCTGCACTAGGCAGGTTGTTAGAGCCTTCAGGCTCCAGTCGCCTGACTAGAGTTTTCTCTAGTGTCTCCACTCAGGCTCGAAACGACACCAGAGATTCCCAGGTTATAAGCCTGTTAGAGCCAACCATAAAAGCCCAGGGTCCAGAATGTGCATGATGTTATCACTGGCACCCCCCAGAATATTGCACGTTGTGCCCGTTGTGTCCATAATTGGCTAATCAGTCCCAGAACTCACAGACAAAATTGTCTGCCCGTCACCTCATTCCCCTGCATCAGAAGGCTTGGAGAAAGAGCAGGGGTAAAGAAACTGGTTACTGTAACTTCATAAACTTTTGTGGGGCCTTCCAGTCAGAATAATCCAAGATGACGTGCTTAAAGATAACGGGACAACTCGCATGGTTGCCAGATTTCCTGGGATTTCCCCAGCACTATGACACCAAAATTCAATATTGCACACCTGATGGATAATAAGAAAAAGTGCATAGTTGTCAGGTAACTCGTGGGAAGTATAAATCCAAGATGGCATACCTGAGCTCATGGACGCTCTGCATAGATTCCATACCACTTTTGCTAAGTTTAGAATCAGATTCTAACTTTAAAATGGCGGGAAATAAAAAAAATTGCAGGCATTTCCCACTCCTAAGACTTAAAATTCACTTGTACTAAGAGTCCACTTGCCATAAATTTTAAAATAGGGTAGCTAACGGGTGCAGCCTGCATGATTTAACAATTTCCTGCAACCCTCTGATGTGATAGTTCACTGATGTATACAGCCCTCTCAGACGGCCAGACACTCTACCACCAATACAGTGCTGTGTAGATGGGATACCATTTATCGAATGCATTTTGAGACTGACTAGATCAAGTATACCACGTGCTGGTGTAAATTGCATCAGAACAGAACATTAGCTCATTCTGATCTCTCTCTCACAATAACTGTCAAGCAAGTGGCTACAAAAATGTGCACATACCGCTGACAGAGATACAAATTTTGACACTTCATAAAATCGGTAAGATGTGTCAGAGAAACGATGTACTTCGTATCACCCATCATATTCTTCATTTGACAGACTCCAAGGTCAGTAGGGGGTGCAAACTAATTCTTAAATTTTTTGTCGAAATCAAGGAATTTGGCGTCGAATAAAATTTTCCAACGGTTTGGATCGCTTTTGATCCAACTTGAAACAATTACAGTCCAGATAATCGCATTTATATTTCTAAGACCACAGAATGTAGCTTGGCAGACGTAGCATGTAAGCCTCACACCTGCAAGTGCTGCAAAAAGTTTTAGATGTGGCAGAGTAACACACTGGTTGGTAAAAGTTCTGACTTGTACTTACCAGATGAACAATGACAAAAATCACAGATCTTCAACCGAAATAATTGTTAGCACAGTACACCCATTCTGAAGTGTTGCAGGAGACATACAGCGAGTTACCTATCAGGCATAGACTATACATATTTCCACAGGATTCCTAAATCATTTCTGGTGAAATTATATTTGGTTCTTTCAATATGGCGCTTGCGTGAAATGTCTTTCGCTGATCAAGTTCTGAATGCTCATTCAGCAGATCAAGCTAGCAAAGATGTGCTGCAGCAGGTTCGTACAGGTTTTTGGCAGCGCATTTTTATATTTCCTGTAATCTGTAGGTGCACAAGTGACGTCCAGTAGCGTCCCACATGCTTTCAGATGAGACGAGTTTGAAGATCAAGACATTGATATGAGTGCTCTTCAAGCCACTGCAGCACAGTCTGGACCTTACACCACATATGGAAAGGGTGTTTGTGTGGGAACTCTTTTGCTGGTCGAGGTTACGGACACTTATGATAGCAAATGTTGGGATACGACATGAGAAATGGCCGTATATTTGGACTTGTGGGAAATTCTGCAAGTCTTCTAAGCTGTGGAGCATTAAAATATGCACTTCTGTAGTTAGAATTAAATATGACTCGCGTTGAGTTATCTAATATTGGAACTAATAAATGCAGCGGATTGAAAATGCTAACATACGCTACTACACTGTGAAGACTTCACAACACTTCAACCCATACAGTGACATGTTACAGCAAGCTTGTAAAAACTATACATGTTACAGCAAAATTGTAACCAAACACCCATCATACTACAAAATTATAACAAAAATACCCCATGTTACAGTAAAAAGTAGCAAATTATACTATATTACAGCAAAATTGTAACAAATTGTTCTTACAATAAGTTAGTTTAAATACTGTATAAGTCTGTGGACCTATGGCCTCAGAAGTTAGGAATTCACACACACACACCTCCTGTACGTCCTCAGAAGCCACATACAAGAACATCTCCTTCTCCCAGCTCATTTACATCATTATAAAGAAGGTCGATTTCTGATCGACAGGCAGAGTGGCTCTGTTAGAATTCTCGACTGGCATGTATGTCTTGGTTTTGACTCCTGGCTGACGCAGATTTTCATGTTCTACTAGCCTAAAATACATAAAGATGGAAGAATGTGCCCGGCCTTGTACCGCCCCCCCCCCCCACTTCCCCGTCCCCAAGGCCCCCTTTTCCCTCTCCCCTCCTTCTCACAGAGCGGACTTCTCTCCTTCGCCGTGAGTCCCTGCACCCTCTCCTCGGCTGTTTTCCTCTCCTGTCGCTTCCCTACCCAGTCCTCCTCCGGCGTGCCCCAACTTCATCCCCCTTCCTCTCCCCTCCTTTTCGCCTCATTTTGCCTTCTCCCTTGTCCCCCCCAGCAGATCCTCCCAGGCTTTTATTCATTATCAAGTGTGCTTCGTTTGTGTTGTGTTTGGTGCCGTTATACAGTGTCATCAAGTGACGTGGTTTTAATTGTGTGCTCGACCTGTTTATAGTCCATGATTGTTTGTGTGCTTTTTATACTGTGGTCGACTTTTAACTTGTTTTTGCCTCCAGTGTTTTTTAAGTGCACTACTCATTGCCAGCTGTGTTCTTTTTAACTTTATGTCGACTTTTTAACTGTTCCCCAGTGCATGTTCCTGTATTAGTCTGTATTTTAACTCCAGTCGTCTCTATTTGCAATGTTTTTTATGTCCCCCTTTTTCATCCCCCCTTTTATGTAAGAGTTGGCCTTCTTTCTTTGCAAAGCCCTTTGGCTGAAGAGCGGACTGTGGCGTTGCCAACCCTCCCCTGCCCGCTTCCAGACCTCCCCTGCCCGTGTGGGCCAGGGGAATGAAATTACAATAAAGAAAAAAATATCCGTTCCTTTCTTCACCCTACACCTACAATGTAGACATGTCCAAAAGGCAGGCACTATTCACTCATATAACTGATTCGCTTTGATCAACTATGAATCCACAACACTCAGTGCAGATGCATATTTACATTCGACCTCCAGCAGGAATCTGAAATTAGCGAGTATGGAGGACACGGCTGGGGATTGGTTTTTGTATGTGTCAGATGGGTACGAAGCCAAGGCAGTCCACACATTTACGATAAACACCGTGGCCATGTGGTGCAATGGTTAATGGAACTGTCTAGTAAGCAGGGAAAGCTGGGTTCGAGTCCCAGTCCGATACACATTTTTATCCGTCGCCACTGATTCCACAGAAAGTCTCAATGCCACTGATATAATTAATTCCTCCCCTTTCCTTTCCTTTTTCACGCGTCCACGTTCAGTTTACGTAATATGTACCACAGCTGTGGATTCTGCGTGGTGTCTGCAGTTTTTGAAATCTCTGAAAAACAGACACCATCCAGTCACATAACTACTTCACCTTGATGGACCTTGAATCCACAATCTTCTGTAGAGACGCACGCTTACATGCGACCTCCGGCAGGAATCTAAATTTACCAAGCATGAAGGATGTGGCCATGGACTGCACACAGGTAACACTGGCTGGGGGGGGAGGGGGGGAGTGTGACGAGATAGTGCATGCATTTGCTGTAAACACTGTGTTCAGGTGATGCAGTGGTTAACACAACTTTCTAATAATCAGGAGATTCCTGGTTCGAGTCCAGTCCGCCACACATCTTTACTCTTGTCTGCTGATTCCGTGTAGAATGCCAATGCAGCTAATATAATTAATTCCTTCTCTTTTCTTTCCCTTCTCTCCCCTTTTCAGACATGAGTGAAAGTGGCTCCATCAATACACAGTATTGATGTATTTAGTCGACGATTTGCATATAGCCGGCGATAATATTCTGTTCCAATAGTCTAGTTTCATCTCCTTCTTGAAAGTGGTCAATCCACTGTGTCTGCACAATGTCCGCTGTATTCTCTTATGTGGAACATCGATACATGTAGAAATTCTAGTTGTTCTTGTTGAAAGACTGTACTCTACCAACTCACTAATGTCCTCTACTTCGTACACAACTCTTCATTTTCATGTTCAGATGAAATATGTTTGCTGAGCACTACAAAAATGTCACACATTCAGTCAAAACATGAGTAAACACTCGTGAATCTGGTACTCTAAGTCTACTGTGGTCCATAAGAGCAGCATTACTAAACCCATAGGCTAATACTATATCATAAGACTGAACATTTGCAAATAAATATGGCATGTTCAAGCAATATCGTAAAATTAGCCAATAAATCGCAATCACAGTTAAAAAATTCAGTTATGTAAACTCTAGAAGAACTTCAAAACAAAAATGACAGTTGATAAATAAGCTCATGGCAACTGGAGTACCAGTGGAGTTCTATAAATAACAATATCTCTGCAAGCAACAAAACTTGGTCACAAGGGATATGGAATGTCTTATTCGAATTAGTCTATACTACCACCTCCTAAAATATTATCTATCTCTCCTGAAAACCCCTGTATAGAGGCATGCAGATTGTTTTTTCCATTTGCAGTAAAAGGGTTAACTGCAGCAGGTGAAAATATTAAGTAAGGAATGTGTAACACTGGCGCCTTTATAATATTGGAAGAAGGTTTTTGAGAAATGAGCAGTATTATAGTTAGTGGATACTATATTCTTCTTAAAAACTATGATAGTAACCATAAACATTTGATAGCTGTTGTAAAGAGGAATACACTGACTGAACACTCATTGCTGCTTACAGCAAAAAATTTTGCAGATAGCTGGAACATACTAAATGTGAAGAGCTGATGCTGAGGAAGTACTATTCAGCAGGGTCCACTTAAGCAGTTACATAACCCTGGACAAAAGGACAAACTGCTTTTCAACGAAAATAAATTTATTTTATTTAAATTTTAATTAAAGTGTATATTTAGAAAGAAACATTTTACACAACACTGATAATCCAGCAGTAGGAAACATTAGAAATTAATTAAGAAATATCTGGACCAAGTCACAAATTGTTAACTACATTCTGAAATGTTATCATTTGGAAAATAAAACAAGGTAACATCAGCTATACTAAAATCAAAGAAAACTTTTTTTACTTTCAGTTATGCAAACATTTTTAGTACTTCTTTTAAACTAACTAAATCAGCAATTTCATGCTCAGTTAGCTTGCAGTGTGGCCAAACTACTAAGACGATTTTGTGTAGTGGCTGAATGACAAAAGTTGTTCATTAATATTAACTTAGAGAAACATCTTTCACCATTTGCTACAGTTATTAGTATTGCTAGCAATATTACTAAAAATGTAACTTTTTAATTAAGTTCAGTATATTGCTTAAGCTTTCTTTCTTGCCTGAAAGTGTAGATACTGCTGAAATTTCCTCTGCTAATTCCACTCCATTTATGTCAACAGAATTACCATCAGTTAAAATACATTCTAAATCCTTATAGTGTTTTAGTAGCATTTCTTTGGGCATGGTATTTAAATTTTATTGTTGTATAAGAACTGAAAAAAGTTATTCTGATAATTATTTTTTCAAATCTACAATCTAGTGTACTTCGTGCATGAGCAATTGAAAAATAAAAATAAAGTATTTTATATCTTTCTTTTGGATCTTTGATGAATACATCCCATTCATTGTGTCAGAAGTTCTTTTTATTCTTTTAAGGTGGTGTCATGTTATTGTTGATCCAAAATTAGCTCCCACATCAGTTTCGATACGAAATTCTTTTACAACAACAATAGTTTCATTGATGGGTGAATTGAAGATTCACAGAAAGTATTTCGCACTTTTGTAAAATATCATGTGCAAAGTTTAGATCAAAATCTTTGGTTTTTCTCAAACTGATTATTGGATTAATGGAATTTAGTATTTCATGCCAAATAACTAATGAACACAAACTCTTAAATTATTTAATACAATTTAATAAACCTATGGCCTCATCTCTTATCAAATTACCAGATTCTTGATTTTCATAAATGCATAGCAAGGCATTGCATACATATCTCAACTGAAATGCCAAAGGCCTTAAGGCCTCTATCCTACTCTCCTTTCTAGCCTCATTCAATGGTTTCAGAGTTAAACTGTGAACATGCTTTAAAAGTATTTCCTATCAAAAAATAGCTGTTGTAAAAGAGAAATACAGTTTTTGGACAATGCTGAAGAAATTAGCGCTTTTCAAGGAAGGTCTTGCTGCATCATTTACAAAAAGATTGGGAAAGTGGTTACTATGCAGATATAGAATTCTCACGAAATATGTTGTTTAATTCCAGATTGCACTCCTTCTGTATCACCACTTATATTGCACCCATTGTTGTATCCCTACCCTCTGATATCCTGACAATTTAAACCCAAGTCATAAAGTTGTCCAGTTGTAATATTAGACTTTTGCTTTTCCATAGATCTTTTGACTCATAAGAAACCTAATTAATTTAAACAGAAATTTTTTGATTGAAACATATCTTATTAAAAAGGTGATCTTCTTTGCCTCACTAATGTTAGGAAAAGTATGTGGATTTTTTTTTTCATCAATAATGTGAGCCTTTACACTTTGAAGCAGCAGACCTATTATCTCGTTTTGTCTATTTTCCCAAGATAGTGAGCTTTAGTTTCTTCTTTCTTTAGCACTCTATGGATGTACTCTTATTTAATGCAATCAAATATAGATAGAAACTCAATTGTATTTAGCAAATTACCATTCCTGTAACAGAAAAACTTATCTAGTGTACCTTGAAAAGCCAGACCACTTTTACTAAGTATTTTAGAAATTCCTGCAATTCTTAGAAGCACCAAGTTTTAATGATTTGTTTCAGCATTAGTAACTCTTTGAGTGGCCTCATTTATAGTTTTAGAACACTTTATCCTTTTGGTTCATTTCAAGCCATAATTTTAGTACCTGAATGGGATTTTAGGAAATTTCATGCTCTTTTAAAATTTTACCAAGGTACTTCCAGTTTTAAAACTCTCCTTTGAAAGAGAAACGACTATATACCCAAAAATTTTGCAACAGGATTAGTAAAAGAGTTTTGTGAGAGCGAGTACATTATCCAGTTAGTAAAAATTGCCCTCCATTGCATTGGAATTAAATTTGTAATTATGCAATGGCTTAGGTGAACCATGCCTTACAAAAAAAACTTCTCTCAGCATCTTCTTAAATTCTTAGCCACAATGCTAGATCTGTATTCTAAGTCTGTAGAACGCTTTCTGTGGGCGTCAAGCTAGTCTCAACTTTTTTTCAGTGCTTTCGTCTCGTGGTGACAGTCAGAGCTTCGTCAGTTCCAACTGATTTAGAAACTTTGTACATTTGTTTGCCGTTATCATCATTTGCTAGTTCCTTATTTTCTTATAGTTGATGTTGGATTTTTAGAGTTATCGTTTCGTTTGGTACAACCCTGGACATAATTTGTAACACACAAACTTGTTTTTGAATTCCTTTTCTAGTCTTCTTTCCTTTGAATTGGTAGCCACACTGTTCTTTTGACTGCTAGATATTCTGGAGAAGGCATTTGCATATCTCAAAATAAACTATGTAAACTATAAAAAATACGATAAAATGAAGATCTATCCTTGTTCTGAAAAAGCTAAAACTGTAATTAACTTCAAAATGATATACTGTCAGTCGACATAAAAAGTATTTATAGTCTACACTAAATATTTTTTGTATCCTGTGAATTTGAAGAAAATCTAGTGTTGTTATATATTAGATTTATAACAACAAATATTTCAGAAAATCGTAAATAGTCATTAAAAACAATTTTAATATTTTTGATTTTGAGATTTCATTCAGTTCAATTATTCAAATATATTATTATAAAACGCATTTTATCGAAGCAAAAATATAAATAATTATACCTATAGCAAGCACTCAAATTTGATAAAACATTTTACTGGTTCTATAAACAGCCCTTTATGATAGATAAAAAGCTTATTTTATTTAAAAAGTTTTCATTGTTTCTATTTGACTATCGATTGCGATAAACTAATATCTATCAAACGAAATAATAGCTTAAATACGCATGTTCTTACCTTTCAAAACACAGTGAAAGTGTGAGCAGGAATCGTACTCTGAGGATTTTGTATCGTGAATGGCGCATGACTGCCACTCACTTTATTGTGAGCCACATAACAGCTGTGAAATTGGTATCTTGAAGTGAGTGGAGAACCTTTGACATCGCAGAAAGTGGTGAAGATCAGACATTCTCGATCACGCAGCAACAGGCTGCGCAGCGAGTGACATCATCATAATAACGAAAATGTCAATAACTGACGTAACATAGGTCATTTGCATGACTACAGTTTATAATTTATGTCTGCTGGCAGTAATATATTGTTGTTAATGAGTATTTAACACATCAGTATGTTTCTCACACTTATAGCCAAAATGGCATCGCTGACTTTAGGCAACCCAGACGAATGTCCAAGTTGTCCATCTCTAGAGAGGGCCCTGCATTCAGCTATACTGCCACTGAAACCTGACATGGAAGGCAAGAACTCTACTGAATCGGTAGGTGTCTCTTCACATATAGTTCTTTGCTTGCCTGTTTATTGCTTGAAGTATCATTAACTGCAGTAAAGTCTCTATACCCTTATTTCTCGACATATACCTAAAGATATAAAAAGAAGTAGAACACCGAACCGATAACAATGTATTTACCTCAATATTTCTGTTGATGAACATTGTAAGTCACCACTTTGCATAATGAATATTGTTAGAAAGCCATATTTCTATAGGCTGAATATTGCATGCTTATGTCAAATGGATGGTTTTAACCTGCATACCAAACTGAGTACATCCGTTCCTCTCTGAGGAAGGATTTAGTCTTACACTGAACGACTGAAAACATTAGGGTATAAATGACATCGGCAAGCAGAACCTATAAACTGAACATGTGATTATATTGTATAGGTCACTGGGCTGTTACCTCTACCTTACAATAAATAAATTAAGGCTAGCAGTTGTTTATATACGATTGTTATTTCTAAATGGACTGTTTTGGTATCACTCCTTTTTGTTTTGAAATGTGTGTACTGTCTTTGTATTCAATTCACTATCACATTTATCGTTGTAGTACATTAGGCGCTATGTCTGCAGTCACAAGTAACGAATGTAGTATGAGACAACTTCACTGAAGAATAATCGTAAAAGAACGGTTGATGTCCTGTTGAAAAGAGACTGATGGACAAAGTTAAATTGTCAGAATGTAGCAGGTATTTTTAATTCACAATAGCAAAGTTGCCTATTTATTTAATTCTACTCTTTCGTTGACATAAATGTAACACAAAATCAGCACAAAAATATAGTGACTTGAACGACTGAATGATGATCGTTTTGTAGACATCTAGTCTTCGTTGGTGAGACTTTCCGTAGAAAACTGAGAAGTAGTTACATGCATCACCTGGAAAAGGAAAGTTGATAGTTATGGAAAGTGGACTGACAGTCCAAAATACCTGTGTATCATTAAAGTACAAAGTTTTCCCGCCAGGAATTTTGTACCAGGAATATTCAGCACAAGTAGAAACAGCTTAGCATATGTCAAGAAATGTTGTTGACTGACTTCTGACCGTTATGTAGTTCGTATTCATTGCTGAACACGTGCATATAATCGAACAAAAGACACAGCTAATTAGGGTTCCCACCTGACAACAAATAAATAAGGGACACAAGCTTATAAGTAGGGGATTTCACAAAAACAAGAGACATGCTCAGAAACGTTAAAGAATTGTCAACAATATGCTTAGATATTCACCAAAAATCGTAATTTTACGTCATAATTTTATCAGTATAATGTAACAAAATAATAACGGAAAATTTATCTTAAGGGGACTTGTACATGAGTAACTGTCAAAAAACAGATTTTTTAAATTTTCGTCTTAAAAAATTCCCTCTAGTTTCCTGAAAGAGAAAAAGTTTACTTCCAGGAAAATGTACCACATAAAGTAACAACATTAGAGGACTTTATAAGTGGCTGCACGCACCACGACGACCCCATGGCACAGTCAGCTGTGTTCAAAATAAAGTTATGCTCTCATTTGTTTCGTTTTTGTGACTTTTTAGCCCCTAAGGTAGGCTAACCTGCGAAAGCTTAAAGTTGCTTATCTTTCGTTTATACAGAGTTTAGTCATTGTTTGCTGTTGTTTTGGCGCGAATATTTTGCTTACAGTAAAGTAACTGTGTGCTTGAATTTCTTATTATGTGTGTGAGTTTTTTATTTCACTTTAAAGCAAAGGGAAGAATTAAGTTCGGTGATAAACAACGTAAATTTTATGGAAATCTGTTCACCAAACGGATTAACTCTGCTAATGCTGAAATACAATATGATACAACACTTGAATTAGCTTCAACTACTCCACGAAGCTAAAACTGAAATATTTGGACAATGGGTTTGCCAGTATTAATGCTGATAGTATAGAGACGCCAACTATTTATTCAGGTTGTGTTATTGTTGAACTCTCTCTCTATCTGAACTGATAAATAGGCTTGCAGTGTAAGGAATGTGGCAATAGTGGTGTGAAGGTAGTTGAGGAGACAGTGGACGTGGTCGGCTCACAGACGAAGAAATAAACATGTTGCAGTATTATTATGGAAAAGCTATAAAACAAAATAAAAATGATCTTGGGAGAATGAAAAAGGTAGTATGGGCTACCTTCTTTCATAAATCCTCCACTGATGACAACCCATGTCATGCACTCGGCCCACCTGGCAGTGATTCATCGTATGGCTACCAGAGGGCTGTTACTCAAGGTGAGACATACAACCATAAACATTCTTTGCCATTTACTATAATGGAAGTTAAAAACCTGCACATAGGAATCTTAGTGACACAAGGTTATTAGAGAAATGTTTGCATGCTAGGACTCAACATCCAAATGAAAGTTTCAACAATTGTATATGGGAACAGATACCAAAAACTGTTGTAGTAGGACTAAGTACTTTGAAAGTAGGTGTGCTAGATGCTGTTCTATGTTTCAGTGATGATGCAGTGTCAAGGCTTGATGTTATGGAATTGATGGGAGTGCCTGATGGACTAAATACGGAACTCAAATACCCATTGACTGAAGGAAACTCTTTGAAGGAGAAAAATCAGTGTTGGAAGCCACCAAAGAAGCAAGAATAAGAAGAAGTGTGAAGAAGAGTAGGGAGGAAGAACAACACAGGGAACAAGATGAATGTGAACCTGGGATGCTTTTGTTTAACAGAGAAAGCAAGTTTTACCTTTAATTTAAATTTCCCAAAAGTTAAATTATTTCATGTTCTGGTACACTATAACTAAGAACTATTAAAGATAGAGAGCCGAAATTTTGTATACTGTCTTAAAATAAGCTTAACTAAACAGTAGACTACTCTTGTGACTTAACTTTTAAAATAAAATGCTTTTTTGAAAAAACCCTGAATTCATTTCCAAAATTTTTGATAATCATAATTTTTTTGTACCACAAGTTATGACAGCACCATCTTTTCAATAGCCTGCTTTAAAGGTAACAGTACAAAGAACTTGCAGGAAAAAATAAACCTTCTACTTTGTTTCTACTTTGAGTAATGTGTACCTATGATGTACATAAATAATTAGCATGGTTTATTTCACTTGCAACAAAAAATACAATTAAAAAAAGTGTGAGAGTTAAAGCTGTAATTCCCAAAAGATGTCTGAAAAGACGTTAAGCATTATATGGGCTTAGAAATCTTATTCTCTGAGTAACACTGTTTAGGAAATAATTTTTTCAAAGTTTCCCCTGGTATTCGCAGACTAGTCCCCTTAAAACATCTGTTTTCTTCCTCAAGTGGGTAACTATGAATTGATAAATGTCCCCAAGGGTATAACATTTCAGGTTTAGCTGCTTCCAAGAGTGCAACATCGTTTTTCTGCACATTGTAGAATTCTTTGCGAATTTTTCAGCACATAGTAGACTTCTTTGCGAGACATATTATTATTAACGCTAAACATAAGCTCACTCTTAGTAACACTCCGTTGTTCTACCAAACTTTGTTCACATCCACAAATATTATGTAAATCACCTTTACAGATGCAAAACTCTTCGTATAATTCCTCCATAATGAGATCGTGTGTCAGAGCAAACTGTTCCACTACTCGTTCCAAGAATTATGAAATTATATTTTACTTTTCCAGTTAATTATTCGTAGGGTTTTGGCAACATTACTTGCAGAAAAATCATAAGCAACTGGGAGGTACTGTGTGGTTTTAATGGTTTTAGCATAGAACTGCAAGAATTTTTTTCCATTTTATTTCTGCCAGACGTATTCTTGTTTCTAACTGAGACTCCAAAAAAATTATTTTCTCTGTTCAAATTTATGCTTTAATGCTGACATTCATTTATATGCTTCAACAATGGGGGTAAAAATCTTTTTCCAAGATCTCAAAAAAATCAACAAAATTTTTTGCAATATTACTGAAGTAAAAGAAATACACTTCTACTGTTGTATCCTTCGTATCATTTTCAGAATCGAAATGTTTCTGCAAAATTGCAGGGCATTCCTTCCCAAGTTACTTGAAATAACTTTTAACAGGCCATTTATGAAGTAATCTATCACGGCAGTATCCAAAGAAAGCCAGAAAATTGGTATATGCCTTACAGTCTCTCTCTATCCAACACCCACAGACTCGTATTACCCTTTCAACTCTTCTCTTTTCTCAGTAGATACAGAGAAATGGCTAAACAGTTTCACAACAAGAGATTCCACATTAACATCTAGACAGCACATGTCGTTGTATTATGCACGATATGTACACAACAACTAAATGCCAAAAGTTTTCCATTTGTACATTTAAGAAAGTCAAAGGCAGATATCTGACTGCAGAATATGAAGACAGACATGCTTAACGTAGTCTGATTATTTATAGTTGTAATATTTTCATGAATATAACTAGCAGAAGTATTAATGCTTTTGTAAGAGTAAAGTAATTTGTTTTCTATCTCATTTTCTACTGAGAAATATCTTACGCATAATGGAAACATTTTGTGAGTATCTTCATTAATGGTGTCACTTGCAATCGAAAAGTAGAGTTCTTCATGGTTAAGTATTTTCAAATATCTGTGATACATCTGAGGGACAACGCATTTATAATCAAGCTTACCGATTTGGATCTATCACATGAAACTTGTTTGCAGATTTCGAATCGTTAAATATATCAATCATTAACTTATTGTTACAATTCAAGCTTGAATAGTTCAGATTATGTTTGCTAGTGTGAAACACAGTGGCTAATTCTACAACAGAAGTGAGATTACTTTCAGGCGCTTTAGTCTGCGAAGAAAATGTCCTTTTTCTTTAGACTGAAGTTATGTATGCAGGTTTATTCCTTCAGTCCTAGTGTGCCGCTTCAAATCTGATTGACCTTCATGAGTGATGGATATAATTCTGTTGCATATCGTGCACGTTGTTTGAATTTATTGCTATGCAGAAACATTACCCAAGAAAAAGATGCCTCCCAAGGCGTCTGATGACAAGTCATTCATTTGCACTTCTTCATTTTTGGTGAAATCGAGACGCTTTCAGTTTCGTCAAAATCACACATATCAAACATAAGTCGAACAACAGTCGACTGCTGTTTAATCAAAAACACTTCAAATGAGGCAATTTCATTTAGTTCCAGAGGTTTAGGTATTCATCTACAGACTTCATAATAGTATTAAACAGTATGAGCACTCTGCAAAATACTGAATAGGTCGCTGAGGAAAATATCATTGACTGGATGCACCTGACTTTATTATTTCAGTACTATGCGTTTTGGACATTGCCATCATTTGATATCCTGGAACATCATGTTGAACATCGATGCAAAACTTACATATCGTATTAGTAACGATCGTAAGCTGGTCTCCTCAAGATCCTTACTGCTACAATGTGCAACTTTTGTATCTTAGGGCGACATGATGTACCAGGATAACTGATGATGGTCATTTCGCAACGCGTAAATCTGGGATTATAGAATCAGCTTGCATCCATTTTCCTCAGAGACCTATTCAGTATTCTGCAGATTCCATATATTTTTCAACATGGTCGCATATCCCCTTCGTGACTTTATGTCGTAGCTAAGTATTAAACAGAATGCTGTGATTTGCCAGTTGACAGTAGCACCAACTTACATGCAACGTTTCATACAAATCCTGTGTTTAGCTAATTTAAGTGACAAGGGCATATAAAACGGGACACAAATATCTGTCCTAAAATATGGGGCATCCTGTAAAAAACGGGACAGGTGACAACCTTACACGCAACACCCACTAAAATTAGTTTAAAACACAGTTTCTAGATGTACATTTACATACATTTACCATAAGGCACCAAGTGATGCATAATACTCTGTACTTTTATTAATCATTCCATTTCCTTTGAGGTCAAGGAGTATTTCCGTAATACGCGCATGTTTGTTAAGTAATAATTCCACATTTGTACAATGGGTATGTTGAAAGTGCTAGAACGATAACTGGCGCCAGACTTTTCTCTCGAGAAGATCTCCTGGTTCGCGCTCATGGAATTAAGTCTACCAGGTAATGACGCTTCAAACAGCTGCAGGATAAGAAATGTCGGACCTAGCCTCCGCATTTGCCATGTAAATATTGAAGTACTAAGCAGACCAAAAACTGAAAATCTGTCTTGAATTCGACCTGAGTGGAACATCGATATGATTGCTCCGCAAGAGATTCACGTTGACAGTATGTCTGATCTTAAGGCAAGAGGCAGAGTACCAGGATATGAGATACTAGGTGCTACATACCATCATGCACACAGTTGTGCCACTTATATTCGCAGCAATATAAGAAATGCCGAGATACTGTCCTCTGGCGCTGACAATGGAATTCATAGTGTCACTACAAAAGTCAAAGAGATTTCAGTAGTTAATGTTTACAAGCCTCCAATTGCCCATTGTCCTCACGAGGTACTATCCACCCATGTCTCTAAGTGCCCACACCAGTCTCTAAGTGGGACACTTCACCAGTCATCATATTATGTGTTAATACAACACCAATGACCTGAATGGCCTTGTGCGCATATAGACTGGATGGAGGAAAACAGCTTAAGTCTCAAATTTGATGCAAACGATGGAGGAACTTTCAGATCAGAAGCGTGGGCTGGAGACTCTGCTTCTCAAC
Organism: Schistocerca serialis cubense; assembly: GCF_023864345.2. Classification (NCBI taxonomy): domain Eukaryota; kingdom Metazoa; phylum Arthropoda; class Insecta; order Orthoptera; family Acrididae; genus Schistocerca; species Schistocerca serialis. Next base: position 218,519,617 of record NC_064639.1, on the reverse strand, counting down.
CTAGAATCAAATCAGCGAAGCAGTAAGCATATCCAGAATGGTCCCATTAGAGTTCCCACGCAGTCAACATCGCCCAGTCATGTGTGAAGTAGGCATGCAGGTCCCAATGATCCGGTCCATCCCAAGACCTAGACGAAATTTCCAAAAGAGAAACTGGGAACAGTTCTCCTGATAACTTAACAAGATTGTAAGATGGATTCCAGAAATATGTAAAAATGACAACAGATTCGTAGGTGCAGTGATTGCAATAGCAAAAAGTAAATGCCATGCAGGTACCGCAAAGAATACATTCTGGGATCGAACAAGACTGTAAAGAACTTATCGAAACCTACATAAGGAATGGTGATCCGGATGTAGATGAAACTGCTACAGAGACTGGACGAAGAACAATGAAAAAAAAAAAATAGATTAAGACAACTACTAACATGGGTTCTAAGAAATCAAGCAGGCAAGCGTAGAGCTTACTGAAGTCGTTGGGTGGACGGCAGGTGGACGGGGAGGGAGGGGGGGGGGGGGAGAGTAGCCACCAGTCAACGTAATTTATCCTTTATCACCAGACGAGATAGCAAGCAGAATTATATCAGTATTTAGAGAACCACGAGACAAATATCACACATAACAAAAAAAATGGTTCAAATGGCTCTGAGCACTATGGCACTTAACTTCTGAGGTCATCAGTCCCCTAGAACTTAGAACTACTTAAACCTAACTAACCTAAGGACATCACACACACCCATTCCCGAGGCAGGATTCGCGCGGTTCCAGGCTGTAGCGCCTAAATCTCTCGACCAACACCGTCGGCCACACACAACTAGTAAAAAGGAAATATAGAAATACACAACAAGCAATACCACAGGAAACTGAGTACTCTCAGAGCTGAAGAACCAAGAGTGACTCGCAGCGATGTTAAAATCGGTAAGCCACCTGTTTTGGTGGGATGCACCCTGAATTCCTGACTCGGTTTGGGAAGGAAACGAAGAAATAACTGAGCAAATTTTACTTTCACATGCTAACGTAGGGTTGTCTGCCAAAAGATTTTTAAATTAATAAAGTAATTACAGTGCTGAAATCATACAAAGCATCGGTTAAAGTGGAAAGCTACCTCCTGATAGCCCCCTTTCAGCTGCTGCTACAAACGTCTTAAAAGACTACTTTGAACAGTATGGGTCCACGAACCATAGAAGTTATCTCACCAGAACAGGCAGGTTTCAGATAAAATGGGAGTTGTACAGACTAGGTTTGAGCCTGACCAAAGACACTGAGTCAGGTTTCCAAGAACAAAATAAGGACAGCTGTAGCTTTCATAGACGTAACAGCTGCCCATAAGACTGTGTGAAAAGAAGGGCTTCTACACAATCTGATAAAAGTAATCCCCTGCTGAACCACACTGATCCAAAATGCTTTTGGATAGATGTTTCCAGGTCATACAGGTTGATAACACAAGTAAAAAGAGGAAACTGAATAACGAACTACCTCAAGAATCAATGTTAGTCCCGTTGCTTCTTAACCTCTTAATCTCTGACCTGCTGGAACCATGTGAAGGAAGTTCAGATATGCTTATTATATGGCTCTGGCTATCCAAAGGAAATAGTTAGAAGAAGCTGAAAACATTATTACTGCTGATCTAAATAAAACATGGAAGTATTTTACTAAATGGAGGCTAATAATAAGTCTCACCAAGACTGTGGTCAGCTGTTTTCATTGAACAAAATGGCGGGATATGCGCTGAAGGCTAATATAAATAACATGAACTCATACAATGAAGGCTTTCACGACCATATGGTCAACAGGACCAGCCATACCTCTGAGGATGTCCAACGTAGTATTGGTCGAAACGTTAGGAATAGAAGTATTCCATGAACCACGGCCATGTAACCCGGAAGAATTATTAACAACAACGCTGAACTCACCTGTCAGCAATATCTAAAGTACTTGGGAGTTACTCTGCATAGGACCTTATCCTCCAATAGGCATCTCGAAAATGCATCTGTAAAATAAGTCAACGCAACAATCTCATTCAGAGGCCCTGCAGCACTAACTGGGGAGCGCCAGCATGTACATTATGAACCTCTGTACTTGACATAGTGGTCTCTGCAGCTGAGTACTGTTCACCAAAGTTATTAGTCGTCAGGCATGTAAAGAAGGTGGGCACCATCTAAACGCTGCTATGAGTATTACAACTGTATGTATAAAGACTGCTCCACTACATTGGTTCCCAACACTTAGCCATGTACCCTCATCTTGCCTGTGGAGATAGAAAGCTCTGGTGAAGGAATATCCGTGGGTGATGAATAATCCTCTGCTTTTCACCCACGACGATGCCTCAATTCTGAAAACAACTCGACTTCGCTCTAGACACCCCTCTCTGAGAGTGGGCAAACAACTGGTAGCTACTAACTTCAGCAGGCATACTAAATGTCATAGGTCCTCCCCTGAAGAATAGTGACCATATCAGTCCAGTAGAAAAACCTAAGGGCTTTGAACTTTCATGACAGATATGGGAAAGCCGGCCGGGAGGCCGAGCGGTTCTAGGCGCTTCAGTCTGGAACCGCACGACCGCTATGGTCGCAGGTTCGAATGCTGCCTCGGGCATGGATGTGTGTGATGTAGTTCTAAGTTCTATGGGACTGATGACCTCAGATATTAAGTCCCATAGTGCTCAGAGCTATTTTTGAACAGATATGGGAAAGCCTAAACAGACTCTGAACGGCACATAGAACATGTGCACGCAATCTTCACAAGTGGGAAAATCTACCCAGCCCTAGCTGTGAGTGTCGGGTTCCAAGTCAAACAGTCCAACACGTCAGCCAGGACTGTGAACTAAGAGGCTATTAGGGTAGTCTGACTGACTTCTTCAAAGCCACAACGTCCTTCCTCGAATGGGTACCCAATCTAGATGCCAGAATATGAAGATATATGTTACGCAATTTGTCTGTTGTGATATTATGTTCTCCTTATTGTCTTATGTTTTTCTGTATTTTATCTCATTTTATCTTGTTTTATTCTGTATCCTTCACTGATGTATTTTATCATTGATCACATAACCAATGTAAACCATATATGCATTACCATACGCTAAGTAAGTACAATCGAACCTACTGGTAACAAATCTAACAGCATTCCTCTGAATTGCTTCGATGTCTCTATTTAAACGGAGCTAAACGGATCAGTACTGAAGATTGGATCGCACAAATATTCTGTCATCAGTCTCCTTTACAGATGAGCTATATTTTTCCTGGGATTCACCTGATAAACCGAAATCCAACATTCGTCTTCCCTACAACCGACTTTATGTCTCCATTCAGTTTCATGTAACTTTGCAACGTTATGCCTACATGTTTAATCGACGTGACAGTGTAAAGCAGCACAACAATAATACACTACTCCAACATTGCCTGATTATTTTCCTACTCACGTGCATTAACTTACATTTTTCTACGCTCAGAGCAAGCTGCTATTCATCAGAAAAAGTATAAATTCTGTCTAAGTCATTCTGTATCGTCCTACAGTCACTCACTTATGATAGTTACCCACTCATCTATGATACTTACTCGTATACTATGGCGTCAAGAGCAAATATTTCCAGATTAATACTCACCCAATCTGTCATATTGTTTGTGTATATACAGGAGAAGAGCGATCCTATCACACTTTCCTGGGGCACCTATGATAATACCCTTGTCTCTGATGAACGCACGCCATCCAGGACAACGAACTCAGTTCTATCACTTAAAATGTCTTTGAGCCATTCACATCTGAGAACCTACTCCGTATGCTCGGATCTACATTAATCGTCTGCAGTGGGGCACTGTGATAACTGCTTTCCAGAAATCTAGGAATAAGGAATCTGCCTGTTGCCCATCATCCACGGGTCATAAGATACTGTGTGAGTAAAGGGAAAGCTGAGTTTTGCACGAGTAGTATTTTTTAAACCTGTGCTGATTTGTACACAGAAGCTTTTCTGTCTGAAGCAAACTTGTTATATTCGAACTTACAATACTGTTGCGCTGCAGAAAGATATCCAGGGCAGTTGCAAAATTATCATAAAGTTTTCTCCAGCCAGTGCTACGCCAAGTCAAACCAGGCAAGGACGCTGTGTAGCAGTCAGAGTGATATACAGGCAGAGAGGCAATACTGCAAACAATCTGAAGCAGTGGAAGCAACTGTTGTGACATCGAGGCGCGCCGAAGAATGCTTGTGAGTCCAGAAAACGGACCACATGCTGTCATGTTTGGAGAGACATATCGTCATTGCCTGACACAGACAGCAGTAAATACTCAGGCTTCCAGTCGGATGTGCTATTCAGTTGCAGTGAGCCAGCTGTGATGCACCTTCGTGTTTGCTGCCAACCTCGCCTGCCGACCCTGGTCGCAGTGAGCTGCCAAAATCTCATCCACTGATGTCAAGTTTTGGTTTACTGCGAGCTGAACTGATGGTGTTTGGTGCATTGTCAGCCTGTCGCTGATTCTGGGAGGCATGTTGAACGTTGCTGCCCCTGACTTGCATCTGTCAGTAGACGACGACATCCGTAGACTACCTTTGGTGGCGAGGCCATGATGTCACTGTGCACTACCATCTAAATCCTGTGCAGACCTGCTGGAGTTTACTCTGTCACACCCCTTCGATGTCGACAAGGGTGCTCTAGTAAGAAGCAGTCGACCGTCTGGTGGTCAACGTCGCTGTATGAGCTGCACCTGCTGCCCTGCAGAGCAGCCTTGATGAAGACAACAGCTTCAAGGATCTACTGACATGGCCGAGTCAGCGCATTGCAAGGTTGCATGCTGTGTCCACCACCCTTGTCAATTCAGTTGTAACATGTACATCAAATTAATGTATGTTTGCTAATGCTATTTCATGAGCACACAGAGCGCCAACTGTCCTTCACTACCACAGTCCAGACTTCACCATCCTGCAACTGTAATGGTCTCAGCCCACGTCCTTACAATATTCTACGGAATAGTGCAGCAAACTTATTTTAAGAATACTGTCTGTAATTTGCAGGTCTGTTCTTTTATTCTTCTTATACGAAGGAGTCCCCTGCACTTTGTTCCAGCTGTTTGGGACTTGCTGCTGGGCAAGAGAATAGCGACAAATGCAAGCTAAGTAAGGTGTCAATGTCGAAGAGTACTTTCTATAAAGCCAAATTGTGATTCCGTCCAGACCTGGCGTCTTAGTTGTTTTCAACTCTTTGAACTGTTTTGCAACGCCAGGGATGCCCATTCTTAAGTCCTCCATACGGGAGTCTGTGCGAGAGACGAATGATGGTATGGTTGTGCGATCCTTCTGCGTGAACAATTTTTGAAGTGCGGAATTTAAAACTTCAGCTTTTTCTTTTTCTGCCTTCTATAGCCACACCAGACTGATTGACGAGTGACTAAAGAAGCTTTCGATCCATTTAGCGAATTTTCGTAGGACCAGAATTTTCTCGGGTTCTCGGGAAGATCTTTTGCTAACATACGACACTATAATTTGTTTGCTTCGCGCGTCAATCTTTTTATAAACTACTAATTTTTGCCTGTCGACGTTTTTACGTTGTTTTTTTTTTAACCGAGAGAGCGACAATCTCCGTTTTCTAGGCACTTTACGGATTTCATTAATTAGTTACATGTACTATAGATCAGTTCAACGATACTTTTATCGAAATGTGAAACGAGTCAGTTTGCAGGAGATGTAAACGCTACCGGAGTTAACATAAACGAACACATTATTATTTTATTTTTACTCATGCAACTTCACATAAAACAAGTATGATTTTTTTTTGCTCGCTACCTGTTTTAAGTAGACATTCGCCAATGGAACAGGAGGAGTTGTGCAGGAGAAATGATTTTAATTTAGATTTAAAACTTGCTTTGCTACCTGTCAGACATTTTATTTTTTGGGTAAATGATCGAAGATTTTTTGTTGCTGTAGACTGAACTCCTATCTGAGCCGTTGACAGCTTTAATAATGGTTAATAAAGGTCATTTTTTCCTCTAATGTTGCAGGTACGAACATCACTGTTCTTCTCAAATGTTTATGGATGATTTATAACGAATTTAATTAGTGGATGTATGTATTGTGATGGCGCTTTTAAAATGCCTCTCATGACGCCTGCAGGTGATCACCACATATTATTCTTATTGCTCACTTTTGTGCAATCAACACTTTCTTTTTACGCGATGCGTTACCTCCGAAAATTATTCCTTAAGACATTATTGAGTGGAAATACGCAGAATATGTTAAGAGGTTGATCCGCTTGTTTCCGAGATTGTGTGTGTGTGTGTGTGTGTGTGTGTGTGTGTGTTTGTGGAACCATCTCCTTCCATGTCCCATTACAGCTACATTCTCCTGATGCATATGCACACCTAACTAAAAAATAACACATATAACACATATATTGTCTATGTTATCTCCACCTAGTTGTTAGCTACTTATAATTAAAATTGTATGCAGACAGAACATAGTTTATAGCCTTTCCTTGGTCATGATTCATAGCACTTCTACACCAGAAGCTTTCGTTTGTCCTTATTGCTGCTGAATGACAATAATGTGGCACATGGTTGGTGATGGTCGGTGATCAGTGTAGGCATTATGTATCATGTGTTACTATAGCCATTATTAGGTGACAGGTGTTAGATGTTTGGTGTTACTGGGTGGAAATCTAGGGAATGTTGACATCTTGGGGGAATGGGGACCACAAAAAGGGTGGAATGGTACCCATCCAAAGGGGCAACGGTAGCCAGCCTGTGAGAAAAAGATAATGATTACTTTGGATGAGAGAGAAATGATTACTTTTAGCGAGAGAGGTATTTAAGGATTATAGTATTTGTCATATGAAATACAGACATATATGTGTGTGTATGTATATAAAGCATATCTTTGACATTGGAGTCATTGTAATGTTACACCACAGATGCTGACCTTGGATTCACTTTAATATTAAACCAGAGATACATGACTTTCACAGACCTAATGGCTATACCTTTCACTTTAAACTGAGGGTTTGGTAATTCTTTTTACTGCATATCTGGATCACTAATTTTCGACTAACAAGCACAATTGAGATGTTTACCCAGTCTTGGATTTTTTATACTGCACTATTACTTGTGGTAGGTGGTGCTGTGCCACTTCATGCATTGGCATTGTGTTTCCAGTTTGAAGCGATGAACCCATGTTTCATTGCCTCTGACGATGTTCGACAAAAATGTGTCACGATCAATCTCATAACGTGCAACCAATTCGTTTTCTGTTAGGCTGTGAGGAACCCAGTGGTCACACCTTTGAGTACTGCGACTGGTGGACGAGTGTGTCAGCACTACGAACTGTTGTGCACCGAGGTGTTCGAGTGTGATGCGTCGATTGCCTCGAATGAGAGTGTCCACACGTTCCAACATCGGAGGAGTCACAGCTGTGTGTGGCCACAGGTTTGCGCGACCTTGTTCTCATGATGACAGATGAGTCGCCCCATGACTCACGAAGCGTTTGTTCACTGCCATGTCACTGTAGACATTCTACAAGATTAGGGAGACCAGACGTCCGGATTAATCCAGACAAGTCCTCCTTTTTAGCTCTTTGTCCGCAGTTCGGGCGGATTTTTACAGTGTCCGGCTTTTTCGCAAAGTTGAGCGTAATACAGTTAAATTTACAATTCGTCCCATTCTATTGCTCTTTTCTTAAATACTTTAACTATTGGCACAGCCTACGTGATAAACATGCACGAAGGCGGTGTTAGTAGGTGGCACCAGGATCGTCGATGTTATCGTTGATCTACCTAAAAGCGAATGAAAATATTAATTATTTAAAATTTTCGTTTCGTATCTTCGCTTTGTATTGGCTTGGCTTCCTGTAGTGCACGTGTGATTTGTGAGTGTAATTTTTAACCGTATGAGTTACGTAAAATATTTGGCTATGCCTAAACAAAAGGGTACATGTTCTGATGTCCTTTCCTGCAAATATCCGGCTTTAAGAAAGGGAGAAATTAATTTAAAGCGGAATGTAAGATATGTGGAGCTGGAACGTACGTCTTAGTGGCCAATACAGGTAAGAAATAACTCGACGGATTAACTGTCACGGTTTTATTTCATTGTTTCAGTCATTCAATTTATTTGTTGGTTGGTTGGTTGGTTTTGGGGAAGGAGACCAGACAGCGTGGTCATCGGATTAGGGAAGGATGGGGAAGGAAGTCGGCCGCGCCCTTTCAGAGGAACCATCCCGGCATTTGCCTGGAGTGATTTAGGGAAATCACGGAAAACCTAAATCAGGATGGCCGGACGCGGGATTGAATCGTCGTCCTCCCGAATGCGAGCCCAGTGTCGAACCACTGCGCCACCTCGCTCGGTAATTTATTTGTATTCGGAAGGTTAAAGTGCAGTTTACATGTCGTCAGTTGCTGCTTGAATTGTAGATGTTGGTAGCGATGCGTCAAATGAAGGGAGGTGAACGGTCTTACGTTTTTAGCTTTGTAAACAATTCCGTGTTGTTGAGATAACAAAACAATTGACGCCACGCTGTCACCACAATCAATGTTTTAAATTTTTTTATATTGCTCAATTAACCACCACCTGACCATCAGGAACAATTAACTACTAGCAAAATATCCACGGGTGTACTGCCGGTCTACAGTGTCCAACGAGCACAATATTTCGGCGATCATACATGTCGCCATCATCAGGTGAACTGACGGACTGAGCTCCTGTGAACGTGCCGGTACGCAGATCCGTACGCTATGGCTGCTCAGGGGGAACTGGCGTCGGTCGCGGCGGCGGCCGATTTAAATACCCTCCGCCCGCGGCGCACTCCCTCCGCCGTCTGCGCCCCGCGCCACGGTAAGGCGGTGGAACAGATTGCGACTGCGTCTGAGATGACGTCGGTGTGATGGCTGTGTCCGCCGTGGTTGTCACAACTATACGTTTGCTCGATTTACTCTTGATTAACCCAATCGCTGGTTCCCAAGCCTTGCTAAGATTATAGCCACAGTCACGGTTTATGAGGTAGTCATCGGTGCGAATTTCGATGGCCTCTCTAACAACGCTGTCCCAGTATCTCGACGTCTGTACCAGAATCCTCGTGCGTTCATACTCCATAGGGTAATTTTCCGACAAACAATGTTCAGCGACCGCCGACTTGTTCGGATACATCAGTCGAGTGTGCCTCTGGTGTTCACGGCTCGATCCTCGACGGTACGCATCGTCTGACCAATATACGACTTGCCACATTGACACGGAATCTGGTGCACGCCGGCCTACCTCAGACCGAGGTCATCTTTGACGCTCCGCACCAGTGCATGAGTTTTATTCGGAGAACGAAACACAGTTCCGACCCGGTGTTTCTTCAAAATGCGGGTGATTTTCCCCGAGAGTGCGCCTGTATATGGAATAAACGCAGTGCCTACCTCCTCCCTCGTGATTTCATCCATCTCCACAGGTTGTGCTGTAGTGGTTGGGCGGAGAGCACGTTGAATCTGCCACTCTGAGTACCCATTTTTTCTAAATACAGTTCTCAGATGTTCCAATTCCTGGGGTAGACTCTCTGCGTCAGAGATAGTGCGCGCCCTATGTACTAGAGTCTTAAGTACCCCATTCCTCTGTGAAGGGTGGTGGCAGCTGTCTGCGTGCAAATACAGATCAGTGTGCGTTGTCTTCCGATACACCCCATGACCTAGGGTGCCGTCAGCCCTTCTCTTGATCAAGACGTCAAGGAAAGGTAATTTACCATCCGTTTCAGTCTCCATAGTGAATTTGATGTTGGGGTGTATGGAGTTTAGATGTGTAAGGAAGTCAAGGAGTTTATCCATACCATGTGGCCAGATGACGAACGTGTCGTCCACGCAACGGACCGTGGCGCGGGGCGCGGACGGCGGAGGGAGTGCGCCGCGGGCGGAGGGTATTTAAATCGGCCGCCGCCGCGACCGAAACCAGTTCCCCCTGAGCAGCCACAGCGTACGGATCTCCGTACCGACACGTTCACAGGAGCTCAGTCCGTCAGTTCACCTGATGATGGCGACATGTATGATCGCCGAAATATTGTGCCCGTTGGACGCTGTAGACCGGCAGTACACCCGTGGACATTTTGATTATCAAATACGCCGGGAGAAACTTAAGAAGCAATTAACTACTAGTTTTACAGGTAATTCCCGGCTGTCACGTGAGTTGTCCAAAGCTGACGGTGGTATCCTCATCTGCAGTTGACCCGTTTGATGTGTCCTCTTTTTTCTTCCTCTGTCCTCCATTTTGAAGCTGTTTGTCCTCCTTTTTAAACAGTTCCATCTGGTCACCTATCCAAGATTCTATGAATGTCTGCGATGCTTTGGTTTTCCGCCAAAAGAAACTCAACGATAGCTTTGTGTTTGAAACGCAACTCCGTTACAGACGCCATTTTGAAGGCTACGTATACCACCGCCACCTATCGGAACCTCAGGAAACTATGGAGCCCGAAGCGGGAGTATTCCACGATGCCCCGCGATAAAAACCGTATTTTTTCGACCGAAATTGGCCGAGAAAGAAATGTGTTGCATTGTTTACTGATCGCCCCTCGTCCTGCTGCTGCTGCTGCTGGTACCTCCATATCATCGGGCTCTTCCTTGTCCTCGGTCGACGGCGTCTCGTTCTCGCCTCCGCCCCCCTCCTCGCCGTCCCCCGCCGCTTCGGGCCTCTCGCCCTCCTCTTCGTCGCCGCTCCCATCCTCTCCCTCGCCCTCGTCGTGCAGGTTGAGGAACTTGGAGCCGGCGGGCACGCGGAACGGCCTCCAGAAGGGGGCGCGGATGTCGCGCCAGCGCAGCAGCAGCGACAGCGCGGGCGGCCGGTGCCCCGTGCAGGCCAGGATGGTGTCCTGCAGCTCGGGCAGGTGCTCCTGCGCCGTCGCGATCCCGGCCAGCTGGCGCGTCTGCTCCAGAGCGCCCACCGTGGCCGCGTCGTGCGCCCCGCTCGCCACCTCCTCGTAGTACAGCGTGAACGCCTGCACCAGGTGCTGCTCCGCCTCCGTCGCGTAGTCCTGCCCACACGCACTTTCTCAACGTTCAGTCACTGCAAGGTGTCACGGAACGGAACACGTACCTAAGGACACAACAACTTCCTTCAAATGGCTCTGAGCACTATGAGACTCAACAGCTGAGGTCATAAGTCCCCTAGAACTTAGAACTACTTAAACCTAACTAACCTAAGGACATCACACACATCCATGTCCGAGGCAGGATTCGAACCTGCGACCGTAGCAGTCACGCGGTTCTAGACTGAAGCGCCAAGAACCGCTCGGCCACCATGGCCGGCTTCCTTTTAGCAGAGTTGCGCAGATTGACTAAACTCGACAACCCACCCTATGCTTCGTGTTAGACCTGTTTCACACGTATGCGGTTCCATTCAGTTCGGCTCGTTTCCACTTGCAACCGAAAGCGAATGAAACCATTTCACACATACTCAGTTCTCACAAGTTCTGATTAGGTCTTGTGTTTTCTTCTGTCCGTAGTGTCAGTAGTGATCATGGACTGAAGGCAGGTTTCCAGAATGAGATTTTTACTCTGTAGCGGAGAGTGCGCTGATGTGAAACTTCCTGGCAGATTAAAACTGTGTGCCGGACCGAGACTCGAACTCGGGACGCGTTTCGTCACAGGGTTATTTGGTAAGCGTGATAGCGTTACGGAAATGTTTAGCGAACTCAAGTGGCAGACTCTGCAAGAGAGGCGCTCTGCATCGCGGTGTAGCCTGCTGTCCAGGTTTCGAGAGGGTGCGTTTCTGGATGAGGTATCGAATATATTGCTTCCCCCTACTTACCCGACGAGATCACGAATGTAAAATTAGAGAGATTCGAGCGCTCACGGAGGCTCTCCGGCAGTCGTTCTTCCCGCGAAGCATACGCGACTGGAACAGGAAAGGGAGGTAATGACAGTGGCACGTAAAGTGCCCTCCGCCACACACCTTTGGGTGGCTTGCGGAGTATAAATGTAGATGTAGATGCCTTTCGCGGGCAAGTGCTCTACCAACTGAGCTACCCAAACACGACTCACGCCCCGTCCTCACAGCTTTACTTCTGCCAGTACTTCGCCTCCTACCTTCCAAACTTTACAGACGAGGTACTGGCAGAAGTAAAGCTGTGAGGACGGGGTGTGAGTCGTGCTTGGGTAGCTCAGTTGGTAGAGCACTTGCCCGCGAAAGGCAAAGGTCCCGAGTTCGAGTCTCGGTCTGGCACACAGTTTTAATCTGTCAGGAAGTTTCAGATGGTAAGTTGTTGGCCGCGCGGTTTGAGGCGCCATGTCACGGACTGGGCGGCCCCTCCCGCCGGAGGTTCGAGTCCTCCCTCTGGCTTGGGTGTGTGTGTTGTTCTTAGCATAAGTTAGTTTAAGTAGTGTGTAAGTCTAGGGACTGATAACCTAAGCAGTTTGGTCCCTTAGAAATGCGCACACATTTGAACATTTTTGCAATTTTTTTCCATGTTGTCAATTTCATAATAGACCGCGGTGGATTTAAAACGGGAAACACGTCGTCCACCTTAGGTTCCGAACAGGTGAAATGAGGAGAAGTCAGGCAACTCGTATGTTAGCCAGCAGTGTAAGAGGTGTGCTGAAAGATTGCTTCACGACTGAAGTGGGTTCAGTGAAAAGGCAATTTTCTAAAATCTGACTTACCTTAATACTTATCACAAAAAATAGTTTAGTCTATAATAATTTTATATGTATTTTAAATAAATGTCATTGGTTATTCTCTTAATTTTCAAATCATTTCCTTCTAAAGTTCCTCAAAATCGCAGTAAGTTTACCAGTTGTCCTGCAGTACTATGTCTATGTCTTATAACGGGACATCCTTTTCTAGAATTACATTTCCTCGACGGTAGTTGTCGATAGCAGTATTATTCTTCGGATTTCGGAAAGGTCAGTATTATCTCAGTTGCTTTTCTGAAAACTTTCATATAATTTTATGCACAGTATGTTATATTAGAAGCAAAATTTTATGAAAAGGAATTAATTTATAAAATATTTTAATTTCGATGTTGTAATAGATAAATACTAGTTCTGAACGTACAGTTAAAATTAGTTTTTTGGAAACATCTGAAATTACGAATTATTTGACACACTTAAAATTTCTATTATTAATTACGTAATCTAATACTCTTTATTATGTATATTTCTGGGTTCATTTATGAAATAATAATCTAAACTAATAGAAATTCATTGGTCAAGAAAAATTGTAAACCCTTTGGAATATTGTCATTACCCGGAATGAGGTAGTAGTAAGGATGCCTCTGATGTGATTGGACGTATTTTTGTATTTTGGGCGAAAAATGTGATTTCGGCATTGTTAATGTGAAAATTCAGAAGATTATATGATATACTAAAATGAGACATAATATATTAACGTAACAACAGAAATTCTGCAACAACAATCTTCAAATTCATTTAAATCAGTTCAACCATAAGGACCTAAAATGTGAGAATTTCAGCTTCAGGAATCAGACCCCTAGACACGAAGAACTGGAGCCAGTTCTACACGAAAAGCTCAGTAAACTGGAAAGTTTATTGTAATCTTAGCTCCTCTCAATTTTTTCACAAAAGTCTTTGCTTATTGTAGACAGCAACTGGAATTAAGAAGGAGGGGGGAGATTAGTCTCTTATTCAACGAAAATGGATTTTTCAATACTTAACCATTCAATTTTTTTAAGGACGTCAAAGTCGTTGAAAATTTTAACACAAGCGTCTTTCCATGCATTCTGCGTCTTAAATTTATCCTAATATTTTTCGCAAGTTTTGTCCCAAAGCTGTAGTTTCGATTTCAGTGCAGGAATCAGCCGATGCGCATCAACCGCTCATTTTATCAGAAAAATGCGACAGCAGTTTTCAACAAATAGTAACAAGAGATAATTTTTAAAGAGATCCACTCGCTATCGGTTTAAAAAGAAACTGAACCGTGCGTGTGTAAACGCCTTGATTGCTTTCTGTTCCCTGAACACGAGTTGGCACCTAATAGAAAACTGATGAAACCTGTTCGTGTCGAGGGAGTATTCGGTGATCTACTGTTTCTATTAGATAACGAATAGAAGCCGATGTACCGTTTCACATTTGTCGGCAGCGACCGAAAAAGAGAATCGAACTGAAAGGAATCGCAAACGTGTGAATCAGGTCTTAGGAATGGGAAAAACCGACCATTTAAAATTGATACCGGTATTTTTGTTCTAAATAACCGGTATTTTTCGGTATTTTTTGGTCTGGTTATAACAGGTGCTGTTTTTTACTTTTTACCAATAACTGGGTAAAAAAACCGAAGCATCAGTTAGCCATAGCAGCGGTTCTATTTTCTTTCCTTTTTAAATCAACCTTTTTCTTTTTTTTAAAAAAAAACGAGTAATTTTTATTCGTAAAATCTGCATTGTCTTAAAATATTGCGTTTTTAGAGAAAATGGGAAAGGCGATCAGCGCTATTTTAATAAGAATGCTGACAGAAACAAACAGAAAACGTATGGCGTAAGAACTGGTAAAACATCGCTGAGGCAATAATGCACATGTTACAATGCGGCGTGGCCTATTAGATAGTATTGTGTACATTTAGTGTGAAAGGCTAACGACTTCTGGTCTATATGGCAGTTTACCACTGTCGTCACCGTACGTCCTTTGTATATCAGAATGGCACCAACTTTAGTGTGGAAATACAGAGTGTTTCAAAAATAATGACCTGATTTCAAAACTCCATATATATAGAAGAAAACGTACTAGAAACATGGGATGGATTGCAAAATGCTCACAAAATCTTGAAGTTTTAGGTACGCAATCACAAAAGCTTTATGTGACCAGCAGCAGCAGCAAAAACACATCTTTTTGCAGTTTTTCCATGTCTAATTTCAACGATGAAGCAACATTTCTCTTTAGCGGTAAGGTGCATGTTTGGGGATCCAGAACACCCATGACATTATTGAACACGAAACAGACTAACATAAAGTATACAGTCCATTATTTTCTGAGAGAAACAAAGTAACAGGGATGAGCCGTCTTCCAATGCTATTCCACAATTTCAGGAGGACTTCGATGACTTCATTTTCCAACAGGATGGAGACTGGCACAACAACGCACACCACTTTCTCAATGACACTCTGCCTCAATGCTGGATAAGGCACACGGGACCGCGTGACACTCCCATGCATTCCTGGCCTCCAAGATCGCCAGCCATGGCCCCGTGCAACTTTTTATTGTGGGGATATGTGAAGGAAATTGTGTTTATCTCCTCTTTACCTCTTCACGTAGAAGACGTGAAGAACAGAATGACACCTGCCACAATTTCTGTAAAAGCAGATACAGTGTGTAACGTTTATGACGAATTTAGCTATCGTCTAGATGTTATTCGTGGTGCTGCTGATTGACTTGTAATAGCATAGCTAAAACTTCCAGATTTTTTGAATATTTTGGAATTCATCCCATGTTTGCGGTATGTTTATATCAATAAATATGGAGTCTTGAAATTAGGTTATTCTTTTTGAAACACCCTGCATTTTACGAAGTGACAATACTTCATTTGCCTGTCATTTCTATGAAGTAATAAAAAAGGAAGCAAATTAGGGTAACAGTTGGAAATGAAATGAAGTCCCATGCTTCTTGACAGAGAGCAGGGGAACTATGCGGGAGACCCGCACCGCCGTACTGGGCAAGGTGCTAATGGAGGTGGTTTGTCTTCCTCAGACCGTAATGGGGATGAATGAAGAAGACGACACAACAACACCCAGTCATCGCGCGGTAGGTGAAAATCCCTGACTCCACCGGGAATCTAGCCTGGGACCCCGTGCTCGGGAAGGGAGAACGCTACCGCGAGACCACGAGCTGCGGACAGTCTAACAGAAATAAATTAGAAACTTGATAACAATATTGTATGGAGGTCATACAATACACAGCTGTGGCGGTATATCACATTAGAGACGATCGAGTTCGGTCTAGGACAGACAATCATTTGATTCAAAAACCGTCTCAGCTATATATTTGCTGATTAGTCTTATTCCAATTACACAAATGCATAGCCGAGATGGTTTTTGGACCAGATGATGATCTTATCGTAGACCGAAATCGATAGTCTCTTCTAATAAAATACGTCATTACTTCTGTGCATTGCATAATGCTGTTCTTAAAATTAACAACAATTCATCCATAGTGCACAATAAAAATAGAAAGGAGCTGATTTGTTGCCCGTGTCTAAATAATATGCCTTTATCTGCTTGTAGCCCTTGAAAACGGAGAAATTAACACGAGAAGTGGAGTTCTTCAATCTTAGTTTTCACCCTTTAGCACTGAATATTTATAATGCTCGAATAGTTATATGATCATCGATTAAAACATGATTTTTGAGCAGAGTTTAAAAAACTTAGAATCAATAGGAGAATACGTGCAATTTTTTCTAGTATTCAGCTACTTATCACTTTCCGAGAAAAGCAAAGAGCGGTGGACGGACTAACTATTCTTTCATCTGCTTGTTTAATTTAATATTTATTTGTATTGAAACTATGGGACTCAAAATTTTTCAATATTTGTTCGATTTCTACGTTTATTACAGGAAATAATAGGAATAAAATACTGAAAATCAGTTAGGTTATTTGATATCAGAAAGCGGTTATTTGAGCGGTTTTAACAGTCAGATTAAAAAAACGATATAACCGAAAACCCTTTGTTTCAGCGATAACCGCCACAGCTACATCATGTGACACCGTACTGAAGGCAAACCTGCATCCGTGCGTGAAAGCACCTACAGTGATATACGACCGTTGCCGACAGAAGCCGAAGCATTCACTTACGGGTGCGTCTTCGAGCGGAGTAGACCGGTGCCGGATTAACCCATCTTGGGGCCCGTAGCAAACGTTAAGAACAGACCGTTGCTTTGCTTTAGGCCTCAGTTTAGAATATAGAATAAGACAGCACTTTAGAAAACAACTTTTCTCGATTTAATTGGGTCAGATTTAGAGGTCAAATCACTGTCTCTAAGCAAATCACGAGCTCATTGCCAATGCGCTTCAATGTTCAAAAAAACGTTCTCCACCGCAATTCGTGATCGTCAAAGACAATTAAAAGCGTAAGACTATTTCTGTATTTTGGAAACACTATTCTAACGAATTTACCCTTCGAAGTTCACACTCAAGTGACAAAAATCATATGATACCTCCTTTTGCCAGTCGTAGTGCAACAAATCGACGTGACATGGGCTCAAGAAGTTGTTTGAGGCCCTCTGCAGAAACATTGGGTCATGATGCCTCTACAGCCGTCCATAATTGCGGAAGTGTGCCGGTGCAGAACTTTGTGCACGAACTGATCTCTCGATTATTCCTACAAATGTTCGATGGCATTCATGTCGGGAGATCTTGGTGGCCAAGTAATTCTCTCTAATTACCCAGAATTTTCAACAACCCATTCGCGAACAACTGTAGCCCAATGACACGGTGCATAGCCATCCACAATAATCCCACTGTTGATTGAAAACATGAAACCATGAATGCCTGCAAATGGTCTCCAGGTAGCCAAAGACAACCATTAACAGTCAACGATCGGCTCAGTTGGACCAGAGCACCCAGCGCTTATTCCATGTAAACACAAACCACTTCACTATGGAGCCATGGCCAGCTTGCACAGAGCCTTCATTGACAACTTGGGTCCATGGCTTCTTGGGGTCTTCGCCACCTCGAATTCCATCATCAGCTCTTACTAGCTAAAATCGGGACTTATCTGACTAAGTCACGGTTTTCCAGTCGACTGGGGTCCAAACATAGTCACGAGCCTAAGAGAGGCGCGTCGCTCGTTTGCTGCCTCAGCCCATTAACGCCAAACTTCGCTGCTCTGGCCTGATAGATACGTCCCATATTTCACGCAGTGTTACTTGTCTGTTGAAATTGTCTGAAAATTCCACGCAAAATCCGCTGCTCTCGTTCGTTAAGTGAAGGCCGTCGACCTCTGTGTTTCCTGTGAAGAGAAATAATGCTCGAAATATGTTTTTCTCGGCACACTCTTGACGCTATGGATCTCGGAATATTGAATTTCCTAACTATTTCCGAAATGGGATGGCCCGTGCGTCTAGCTTCAACTACTATTTCGCTTTCAAAGTCTATTATTTCCCATCGTGCGTCCATAATAACATCAGAAACCTTTTCACATAACTCACCTGAGTACAAATGACAGATCTTCCAGTGCACTGTCCTTTTATACCTTGTGTACGCGATATTACCGCCATCTGTATATGTGTCTAATGCTGTCCCATGACTTGTCACCTCAGTTTATATTCATTAAGGCGAGGTCGTTAGACGTTCTTGTGCTTTGTTGTTTCTTAACTCATTTCTAATGCGTTTCACCGAGCGAGGAGGCGCAGTGGTTAGCACAATGGGCCAGTATTCGGGAGGACGATGGTTCAAACCCGCGTTCGAACATCCAGATTCAGGTTTCCCGTGATTTTCCTAAAATGCTCCAGGCAAATGCTGAGATGGTCCCTTTGAAAGGACACTGATACTGCCAACTTCCTTCCCCATCCTTGACGCAACCTGAGATTGTGATCCGTCTCTAATGATCTCGATTATAACGGGATGTTAAACCGAATCTTCCTTCCTTCTAACGCTCTTTAATGTTGAAACAGAACCTTCTCTATTACAACTGGTGATCATCAAAGACAAGTAAATGCGTAGGACTATTTCTACATTTGAGAAATACGATTCCAGTGAACTTTCCATTTATATTTTAAAAAAAACTTCCTTTCCTGGCGCTCGTGCGTTTTGCTGTCAGTAGCAGGAGGCACATATGTTTTGAGCAGCTCAGCGAGCTGCACCAGTCCGTCTCCTAGGCTTTCTTCCAAATCGTCTGGGTAAGCAATGACAGTAATTGGAATTCTTTTCAAGATCTTTTTTGCTAATAAATACTTAAATTGTCGAGATATTCTAAATACACTAGTTACTTAGTGGTACCCTCCAGCGTTTACACAGTAAATTATCGGTTATGACAATAAATAGCTGAATTTCAGTGTCCAGGTGTTTCATTTCCTCCAATTTCATCGACTGTAGCAGAGCCACTGAAATGGTCGTATTTTGTACTCGTATTTCGCTTTAGTTTCACAGCCTCCCAGCGCGTTGTCTTTTGCTTCAGTAACTGAAAATGTGGACCGCATTACTTGGACGTAACGGTATAATGAGTTATAAAGGGCGTATCGAAAGCGTTCTAAGATTTCGTTCCAATCGGCAGTCACTATTACTGTACTAGGAAGTAAACGAACTATAACGATATAATTTTATTATAAGATCAAACACCCATAATTGATACATACATTGTTATATACGTTGCACATAGGATCTATTTGCTTCTTTTTTAACTTGGTTCCGTATATAAACAAAATATATAATCTTAACTTACTCTTCGGTGCCTCTCAGTTTCCTGTCAGCGAATTTTGCAATCACTAGATAAAATTATATTTCACTCTCCGAATACCTTGTACTGTTGTTAAACGGTAGTATTGTATGCTATTAGTCCACACCGACCGGCAAATAAACGACACAAAGGTGAGAAGGAATCGTGAAACCACAACACAGTGGCGGCTCGTAGGTATACATTCTGGGTGTTCACAAATTTTTAAATTCAGATAAATATGGAAATTAATAGCATCTGCTGTGTAACAGTTATGCTTATCAACATATTCATGCAGCTTCAGCTGCTGTCAACATAATAATAATAACAATAATAATAATAATAATAATAATAATAATCCTGTGTGGGGTTTGTCAACCCCCATCTGGCGCGTCCCCGGATGGTGGATGGGGAAATGTTTCGTAGATATGCCGCGTAGGTGGGAAATACGAGTAAAATACCACCCGTGGACCAAAATGACAACCAAAATCCATGTTGCGTATGACTTGGAGCAAGCGGCGGTATGGTCGGCGTCTGTTCACCAGGAGTTCTGCTGTAAACATGCTCCAGGAACTCCCAATATCTGATTCTACACAACTAGCAAAGCTAGACAATTATTGACAAGCAAACATGACTCGTACAAGTGATGACAAAATTACCCCAGGTTGCTATTCCAAAGTGGCACCCAAGCTTTCGGATTCTGGGTAGCTCGGATTTGTACGAGAGAGTAAATCAGAGTGGTCTAGTAAACATCCCCAAAAAACACATACGTATATGGGCACTTTCAATATTCAGACACTTACTCAAGCAGGAAAATTACACAATCTCACAACAGAACTCGCGAAGCAGAAAATTTAAATTATCGCCTTGCAAGAAACACACTGTACAGATTCAGAAACGACAGACTACAATAATTACAGAATCTTCAAAAGTGGAACAAACAAGAAAATTGGCAAAGGAGCTGCGCTATTTGGAATGGCCTTTACTGTAGACAAAAAAGTGCTGGACTCAGTAGCAGATATGAAACCCATCAACAATCGACTCATGAGCCTAAGAATCAAACACAAACAAAAATTACACCTTTATTGATGTACGTGCACCAACAAATGGTGAAACTATCCAGCACACAAATACACCGATAGAAACGGTACACGCCTTATTGAATTATGTCGACAAAACAACCTAAAAATTATGTCAACTTCACGTCGGAAATACCACAAAAAACAAAAAACGTCGCTATCATCCATCCATCATTTGGGAGAATTTCAGATTGTGTGCGTGTGTGAATTCTTGAGGGACCAAACTGCTGAGGTCATCGGTTCCTAGACTTACACACTACTTAAAGTAACTTATGCTATGAACAACACACACACTCATGCCCGAGGGAGGACATGAACCTCCGGTGGGTGAGGCCACGCAATCCGTGACATGGTGTCCCAGACCGCGCGGCCACTCCGCGCGGCTATTTCAGATTGATCATGTTGTAATATCATATAACTACCAAAAAGAAATTGACGATGTGCAAGTACGCAGAGGTGCAAATATCGATTCGAATTATTATTTAACTAGGATATAAATTAAATTCACACTCAACAGGAATTTCAAAGAAAGACACCGCTGATCCCAAAATGTGATCTACACAAAATCAAAGACTCCAAAATTACTGAAAAATGAAAAGAAAAACACTCAGAAGATTGGGAGAAATTTCAAACTAAAATCATCAAAACAGCAAAAGATCTGATCCTTCTTCACATAAAACCAAAACGCCCTTAATAGAATCTAGTGAACGCACTAGAAGAAAGAAGAAAGGCATTTCAGAATTACAATTGCAACAAATCAAAAGAAATTTTTCGAAATGAGCAAAAAGACGTCTAAGATTTTAAGATAAATTAAACGAAAATACGTCAGTGAGCAACTGCTGTCAATCGAAGAAAACTTCAAAAACTACAACACACGCGATTTCTATAAGAGCTCCGCAATCCAGATCAAAGAGTACTCACCACAAATTCTTTGCTTTCTAAAACAAGATGGTAAACTGGCCCTGACAAATAAAGAAAATTGCCAGGTACTAGCCACATATTTTTCACAGCTTTTATATTGTCCAGAACCCAAAGAGAGATTCCCGAAATTGCAGCCAGAAACCTCACCACAGAACTCGTCACCAGCAACACAAGAAGAAATTTATGCACACTTGAAGCAACTTAAAAGCAATAAAGCATCAGGGGAGGACGGCATTGTAGAAAACTCTTGAAAAATTTAGGCCCAAATTCACTCAAAGAAATTACTCAAATAATCCAAAACATCTGGCAAAACGAAAAAATCCCAGATGACTGGAAGATTGCTCTGATTCATCCACTAGATAAAAAAGGTAATAAATCAGGAGTACACAACTATAGGTGGACCTCTCTGTTACCAGTCATCTAAAAAATTCTATTAGCTTATCTCTTGAATAGAACACAGCAACAATTAGAAGCGAAAGTGGCAGAATATCAAGCAGGATTCAGACCGAACAGATCATGTCCGGAGCAAATTTTCAACATCAAAACTTTACTCAAAATGCGAGCTCTCAGACAAAAACCTGTAGTATGCACATTTGCAGATGTCAGAAATGCATACGATTCAATAGACAGGCCCTCACTATTCCAGATTTTAGAAGAGAGGGTATTAGATTCCAAAACACAAGAAATCATAAAACAAACACTAACTGACACGAAATCTAAAGTAAAATGTATGGGGGAGATCTCAGAACCCTTCGACATTCAAACCGGTGTGCGATAGGGTGATGGACTCTCTTCTTTTCTGTTCAACGTAGTTCTAGACAAAGTTATGGAAGAATGGGAGATAGAACTCAAGAAATGTGGGGTTTTGAAGACAATCCAACTGGGCGTTGCCAAAAACAGCCGCTACATACCATATCTTCCATTTGCGGACGACCTGGCGATGCTAACAGAGGATGCGGAGACGGTAGTCAAACAGCTGTAAATACTCAAAGAATGTGCAGAAAAAGTAGGTTTAGAAATTTCATTCGAGAAAACTGAATTCTTTTGTTCAAAAACAGTAATAGCAAACTTAAAAACAAAATATGGTAAAATTAACAGGATCCCATAATTTAAATACCTTGGAGAATTCATCGAACTGACAGGTATTGAAAAAATCTCACAGTAACATTGCCTCCAAAAAATTAAAAAAGGGTTAAGGTTAACGCAAACCTCTACAATAAAAAGCAATGTCAAGAGGGGCAAAAATTCGACACTGCAATACTGTCATAAAACCAGCAATCCTCTACGCAAGCGAAACACTAAAATTTAACAGAAAACAACAACTTGAAGACACCAAAAAAGAAGAGAGAAAGATCATCAGGAAAATTCTAGGCGGAAGACATACCCAAGATGGTTATAGGCTACAATAAATTAAAACAACAGAAAAGTTTTCAAACATCGAAATCGATAAGAGGAAAAGGCGAATGAAATTCTTTGCTCATCTCAGCCGACTACCAGAAAATCGATTGACGCAGAGAATAATAGATTATGTAACCGCACTTAAGAATTCCATACCTTGGCTGGATGAAATTTGAATGGACCTAATAATCCAAACATAAGACAAGCCGACATTCTGAAAGAGACACCTTCAGACACAAAGTAGACAAATGGGAAGTTATATCAGAGCAACCAAAAGAAAAACAGTTCAGAGCAAAGTGGTCGTATGAGCGTAAGCAGGCCTTTTCGTAAAGAATGAAAGCCTATTGGAAGAACAAGAAGAAGTCAAAGAAAAATTGATCAAGTTATTTGCTTAACGTCTTCCATTTCTGGGGAGAATTCGCCAATAATAATAATAATAATAATAATAATAATAATAACAGTAGTAATAATAACCATAAAAATAATAATATGCATAATTTATCTGAAAAAGAAAGAACTGCTTTTGTGGAATTCTATTGTTTTGTACGCATTTAAATACAGTTTATTGTAAGAACGAAATAATGTTTAAGTTTTCGCTAACCTCCGTTTCGCATTTTTCTGTAAGTGGACGTTTTCGTTCTTTCTTTATTTTGTCGGACAAATGTACAAGATCCCTCATTCGTATATTAGTTAACGATTTAACCTCTGAGCTAAAAAATTAGGCATTCTTACGTTGTACCCACGCAAGAATTTATGCTTTTTATACACTCTTTGTTATGTATTCGCTTGTAGTTAACGCTTATTTGATGTCGTCACTTTCTCAGACAACGGATATGGTCTGGAATGCCCTAGTTTCTTTGCGGCTAACTTTTCTTGGTAATTTTCTTTTCTGTTAGCGTTTAATACAGGTTCAACATAGTTCATGTTGACACTCCACAGGAAAGCCCATTCCCGCACAGTAGACAACCAACTCCAAACGCAAACTGCCGTTTGCGGAAATGATTAAATTCTGGTAGTGCTATCTACCAACAAGTTCACATGACTAGAATACAAATGAGGCGCTGAGAGCTATGTATAAGGGCCAACAGCACACACAGTCATCGACGCCCCATATTTAAGTGAATATCAGAGAAATCAGTGAAGCTGTTTTTCGTGAATGTTCAGATATACATACAATGAGAGCCTACAGTACAGATAAACCTGACCCACCATAAGATCAACAGACGTCAGAAGCATGAATAAATGCTACAGCTACGAAACAGGGAGACACTTGCAGATTCTCAGTCGCTGCTGCAAAGATCGACAGTTGATCCTCAGTGTAAATAAATGTGATACAATGCTCGTAAATAGATAGAAAGAATCGAAATCATTTGACTACGTGGTGACCAGTCACTTGAATCCTGTCTAGTACGTAGAACCAACCGTCCGGAGGGATTTGAGGTCGAACGATCTCGCAAATTTAGTTGTGGAGAAGATAGATTAAAATTTGGTGAAATAAAACGAGGAGAGTTTAATTCACACACGAAAGAAGTCGCTTGCAAAATAATAGTTCCACAAATTCTTGAGAGTGAGTAAGTGAGAGAGAGAGAGAGAGAGAGAGAGAGAGAGAGAGAGGGAGGGAGAGGGGGGGGGGGGGGACAGACACACGAGCATATTCAAAGATAAACTGCGGTGTTTGTGACAGGACAGTTTAGTCAGTTCATCAGTTCATCTAACATAAAAGGCCCAAGAAGTGCAGACTGAGATGCTATACCTACAACTGCATCTACGTGGATACTCTGCCTATCACAGTTAAGTGGACGGCATAGGGTTCATCCAGCCATCTTCGCAATAATTCTCTATTATTGCACTCTCGAACAGCACGCGAAAAAAAAAAACCTACATGTTTCATTGCGAGCCCCGGTTTTCCTTTGTTTTATTATGATGATCGTTTCTCTCTATCAGGTCGGGGTCAACCAAACATTTTCGCATTCGGAGGAGAAAGTTAGTGATCGAAATTTCGTGAGAAGTTCCCTTCTTAGAACTTTGTCGATGTACTCTGTTAATCCCAACTGGTAAGCATCCCACTCTACGCAGCAGTACTCCAAAAGAAAACGGACAATCGCACTGAAGGTAGTCGCTTTAGTAGATCTGATGCATCGTCTAAATGTCATGACTACAAAACGTAGGTTTTGGTTCGTCTTCCCCACAACATTTTCTGTGGGTTCTTTCTAGTTTCAGTTGTTTGTAATCGTAATTCCTCGTTATTTAGTTGAATTTATGGCCTTTATATTTGATTGATTTATCGTGTAACCGAGGTTTAACCGATTCCTTTTAGCACTCATATGGATGACCTTAAACTTTTCATTACTTAGGACCAATTGCCAATTTTTGTACCATACATATAACTTTTATAAGTCATTTTGCAATTAATTTTGATTTTCTGAAGACTTTTTTTAACTAGGCGCTAAACATCAGCGTCATCTGAAAACAACCTAAGACTGCTGTTCAGTTTGTCTCCTAAATCGCTTACATAGATAAGAAACAGCAGAAGGCGTATAACACTCCCTTGGGGAACTCCATAAATCACTTTTGTTTTACATGACGAGTTTTCGTCAATTACTACGAACTAAGACGTGTCTGACAGGAAAACACGGAACCAGTCACACAACTGAAACGATATTCCATAAGAACGCAACGTGATTACATGCCGCTTGTGAAATACAGTGTCGCAAGCCTTGTGGAAATCAAGACATTCGGAATCAATTTGGAATCCCTTGTCGATAGCACTCAACACTTCGTGTGATAAAGAGCTAGTTGTGTTTCATAAGAACGATGTTATCTAAATCCCTGTTGACTGTGTGTCACGAGTCTGTTCTCTTCAAGCTAATTCACAATGTTCTAACACAATATCTATTGCAAAATTCTGCTGCATATCGACGTTAATGATATAAGCCTGTAATTTAGTGGATTACTCCTATTGCCTTCGTTGAATATAGGTGTGATCTGTGCAGCTTTCCAGTTTTTGGGTACGGATCTTTCATCGACCCAACGGTTGTATATGACCGTTAGGTATGGAACTATTGCATCACCATACTCTGAAAGGAACTGATTTGTATACAGTATGGACCGGAACACTTGCTTTTGTGAAGTGGTTTAAGCTACTTCACTTCTCCGATGATATTTACTACCAAGTTACTCGTGCTGGCAGCTGTCGTTGAATCGAATTCTGGAACATTCACTTCGTCTTCTTTGATGAAGGAATTTCGGAAAGTTGTGTTTGGTAACTCGGCATTGGCAGCACTGGCATCGATAGTGTTTCCCTTGCTACCGCGCAGGAACGCATTGTTTGTATCTTGCCACTAGCATACTATACGTACGACCAGAATCTCTTTGGATTTTCTGTCAAGTTTCGAGACAAAGTTTTGTTGTGGAATCTATTGTAAGTATCTCGCATTGAAGTCCATGCTATAAATTTCGAGCTTCTGTGAAAGATCCCTAATGTTGGGGATTTTGCTTTCGTTTAAATTTGGCATGCTTTTTTCGTTGTTTTTGCAACAGTTTTCTGACCTGTTTTATGTACTATGGGGACATTTCCCTCGTTTGTTAGTTTATTTGTACACTCCTGGAAATGGAAAAAAGAACACATTGACACCGGTGTGTCAGACCCACCATACTTGCTCCGAACACTGCGAGAGGGCTGTACAAGCAATGATCACACGCACGGCACAGCGGACACACCAGGAACCGCGGTGTTGGCCGTCGAATGGCGCTAGCTGCGCAGCATTTGTGCACCGCCGCCGTCAGTGTCAGCCAGTTTGCCGTGGCATACGGAGCTCCATCGCAGTCTTTAACACTGGTAGCATGCCGCGACAGCGTGAACGTGAACCGTATGTGCAGTTGACGGACTTTGAGCGAGGGCGTATAGTGGGCATGCGGGAGGCCGGGTGGACGTACCGCCGAATTGCTCAACACGTGGCGCGTGAGGTCTCCACAGTACATCGATGTTGTCGCCAGTGGTCGGCGGAAGGTGCACGTGCCCGTCGACCTGGGACCGGACCGCAGCGACGCACGGATGCACGCCAAGACCGTAGGATCCTACGCAGTGCCGTAGGGGACCGCACCGCCACTTCCCAGCAAATTAGGGACACTGTTGCTCCTGGGGTATCGGCGAGGACCATTCGCAACCGTCTCCATGAAGCTGGGCTACGGCCCCGCACACCGTTAGGCCGTCTTCCGCTCACGCCCCAACATCCTGCAGCCCGCCTCCAGTGGTGTCGCGACAGGCGTGAATGGAGGGACGAATGGAGACGTGTCGTCTTCAGCGATGAGAGTCGCTTCTGCCTTGGTGCCAGTGATGGTCGTATGCGTGTTTGGCGCCGTGCAGGTGAGCGCCACAATCAGGACTGCATACGACCGAGGCACACAGGGCCAACACCCGGCATCATGGTGTGGGGAGCGATCTCCTACACTGGTCGTACACCACTGGTGATCGTCGAGGGGACACTGAATAGTGCACGGTACATCCAAACCGTCATCGAACCCATCGTTCTACCATTCCTAGACCGGCAAGGGAACTTGCTGTTCCAACAGGACAATGCACGTCCGCATGTATCCCGTGCCACCCAACGTGCTCTAGAAGGTGTAAGTCAACTACCCTGGCCAGCAAGATCTCCGGATCTGTCCCCCATTGAGCATGTTTGGGACTGGATGAAGCGTCGTCTCATGCGGTCTGCACGTCCAACACGAACGCTGGTCCAACTGAGGCGCCAGGTGGAAATGGCATGGCAAGCCGTTCCACAGGACTACATCCAGCATCTCTACGATCGTCTCCATGGGAGAATAGCAGCCTGCATTGCTGCGAAAGGTGGATATACACTGTACTAGTGCCGACATTGTGCATGCTCTGTTGCCTGTGTCTATGTGCCTGTGGTTCTGTCAGTGTGATCATGTGATGTATCTGACCCCAGGAATGTGTCAATAAAGTTTCCCCTTCCTGGGACAATGAATTCACGGTGTTCTTATTTCAATTTCCAGGAGTGTATATTTGTGTATCGCGTAGAACTTTACTGCTAAATGTGTGAGCTCCCAAGTCCTCAAACTGTGCCAGAAGGCATATTATTTCCTCACACAGTAAACACGCTGACGTAATTAGACAATTTCTCGCTTATAGATGGTCAGTAGAGTATTATTCGCGTATTATCCGTGATTGTAATAGACGGGGAGAAAATGGCAGCGCTGCATTACTCACTCTCCGCCACACACCGTAAGGCAGCACAACTGTGACGCAGAATAGGGAAAGGGTGATTCCGTCAGCTTGACTTGCTGACTACGCAATCGAAATACGAATTTAGCGGCTTTATTAGAAGCTACCTACCAACTTATCGAAATAGAGCGCTCACACACAAACAAATAGACTGCTGTAATAGCTTACGTTAGGATTAAATTGCAACATATAAACTGTGTTCAGGGATCAACCTAGATATGACACTAACAGGTTCGTTTAGTCACAGCGAATGAATACGTCACGAAGTTGCTCGTCCGACTCCAGTGGCGGATGCTACATGCAGTCGTTTACACTTGAAATTCCGCACTAGAAAAGTCAACCAATATATTGGTTCTTCCATCGCATATCTTGCCAGGAGAACCTGATGGTAAATTGGTGAGATTAGATTCTGGATGGTGGAGTATCTATAATCGTTCTTCCCGTGCACCGTTCGTGAGTGGAGCAGGAAAAGGGGGAAGTGAGAATAATACTCGACGTACCCTCCCCCTTACACAATGAGGTGGATTCCTGAGTGTAGATGTAGATGTGGATGTAGCTGCAGATGTAGAAATTACACTGACTGTAAGGTCGATCAAGCATACATCGATAGGTCCTCTGTAGATTCTTCTCAATGCTTCCTAGGAAATTAAATACATTTACTTCCATATTTGAACGATATTTTAAAAAATACAGAACAACGTCAGGAAAGAAACCTAGCTGGTGTTTCAGAAAACCACAACATTACCAACTCTTACTTACGAAAATGTAGCGTCTGTAACAATAAGACGCCCAAAAGTACAACACCAGCTGAATAATTCAGGCTTCGAAAGAGAAAGACGCAGGTGCAACAACATACCTCAAAAAGAAATGACGATTTGTAGAAAAAAAGAACGAAAAACAAAACAAAAGGAAATGGAAGTAACGTGCAGACCGTGCGAATGGAGAAAGATTCCCGGTATAGGCTCACAATTAAGAATTTACTGGAATAAGTCTGGGATCCTGCCCACTCGTCTAATAGAGCGTGCCTAGGTATCTGTTTCCTCAGATAGCTACACAATATTCAATCAAATCGTATTAATGGAGTTTATTACAGTAAACCGAATTGGCGACGTGCAAATCATCAATTCGATGTACAGGGTGAGTCACTAACTATTGCCATTTAGAATAACTCCGAAAGTATGATAGTAGCTGAAAAGTTTGTGGGACAAATTTTGCATGGGACAACGGGGACCATAATATGACTTTGGTTTTTTGTTGGTAGGTGGGGTCGTGTCAGACATATGGTCAACCTTGTTTTTTTTTTTTTTTTAATGGGGTGCTATAGTTTGGTACTTATTTTCTGATAGCGGCTATCGAGACGAATCCAATGATGTGTAACAGTAAGGTCTTTGAAGGTCAAAATGGCGGCATGAACGTCCATTTATAGAAGGTGTTCGAGGTGATGACCATTGGTATCAATTCAGTGCTGCAATTTTCTTATCATGGACTGAGTGGTATTCCTTATCACTTCGGCACTTATCGAAGCACATGCTCTGACAATTCTCCCTCGTGTGTCGTGCAAAGAGTAAATATTCGCCGAATACGGCGTATCCATCTAACGTGTTATTGACATGTAAACACCGTTCGACGGTTTCGCAATGCAACACTAACAGGAACGGTAAGACGAGTATCGTCGCATCAAGCGAATGTGAATGATGTATTCCTCCGAAGAACAAGTCGATATGCTACTCATTTATGGAGAATGCCAACGACATTCAGTGAGATCTAGAGACTTATACGCTGAAAGATATCACCACGTGGGCCTACTCATTCTACATGTCGTACATTTAACTACGTCTATGATAAGTTGAGAACAACGGGATCTTTAACTCATCGGAAACATACCCGGCAAAGGAAAGTTACTAACGAGGAAACGTAAGTTGCCACTCTTGTCACTGTGGCTCGAGACCCTTCTGTTAGTTCGCGTTAAATCGCAAGGGAATGTGGCATGAGCCAGAGTAGTCTTGTTCGTGTTCTGCATAGCCATAAATATCATACTTACCATATCAGTCTCCACTAAGAATTAACTGAGACGGATTGTATTCGTCGCATTGAATTCTGTCGATGGGCTCAACTTCATATTCGAAGGGTTGACACACTTATTAATTACCGAGCGAGGTGGCGCAGTGGTTAGACACTGGACTCGGGAGGACGACGGATCAATCCCGCGTCCGGCCATCCTGATTTAGGTTTTCCGTGATTTCCCTAAATCGCTCCAGGCAAATGCTGGGATGGTTCCTTTGAAAGGGCACGGCCGACTTCCTTCCCCGTCCTTCCCTAATCCGATGAGACCGATGACCTCGCTGTCTGGTCTCCTTCCCCAAACAACCTAACCCCAACTTATTAATTTGATTTTATTTACTGACGAGGCTACATTAACGAAGCATGGAAATGTTAATTAGCTTAACACGCATTATTGGGCAATTGAAAGTCGATGTTGGCTGCGGCAAGTTGCACACCAAAAGCCGTGGTCGGTGAATGCATGGTGTGGGAGTCTGGAGGATAGAATTACGTGCCCCTGCTTCATCGAAGGAAATTTTAATGGTAGGAAGTACACCACATTTCTGCAAGAACTATTAGGTTTGTTACTGAAAGAAATACCTTTAGGAACAAGGATCAGAATGTGGTATCAACACGATGGGTGTCCGGCATATTTTTCGGTGATCGCCAGAAATGAGCTGCAGAGACAATTCCCAAATTGTTTGATTGGGCGCGAAGGAGATGTGTCCTGGCCGGCTCGTTGGCCAGACTTGACGCCTCTGGATTTTTTCTTGAGTTTGTGTGTGGGGGGGAGGGGGGCTCAGGGGGGTTCGTAAAAGACATTGCTTGTAAAGACGTCCAAACTACACCTGAAGACATGCGAGAGAGAATTGTCAGAGCATGTGCTTCGATAAGTGCCGATGTGATAAGGAATACCACTCAATCCACGATAAGAAGATTGCAACACTGCGTTTATACCAATGGTCATCACTTCGAACACCTTCTATAAATGGACGTTCATGCCACCTTTTTGACCTTCGTTGACCGTCAAAGACCTTACTGTTACACATCATTGGATTCGTCTCGATAGCCGCTATCAGAAAATAAATGCCAAATTATAGCATCCCATTCAAAAAAAGGAAGTTGACCTTCATATCTCTGAAGCGACCCTACCTAGCAACAAGAAACCAACGTAATATTATGGCCCCCGTTCTCCCATGCAACTTTTGTCACACAAACTTTTCAGCTCCTATCATACTTTCTGAGTTATTCTTGGTGGCAGTAGTTAGTGACTCACTCTGTACAATGAAGCGGCCGCCGAGAAAGCTAGCACTGCTGATTTCCTTCCAGCACTCGACGCCACGACAGCTCGCTATCTGAACGTGTCTAATCACGCCCGACTTCTCGTGTTCCCTGTAGCACTCGCTTTGTTGTGCTGTTGTGCACTTTAAGGAACGTGCAAACGGACACTTCGGTGGTGTGGTTAAGTTAAAAAAAAGGTCTGAGTGCTGGTGTAGAAGAGGAAAGTAGCAGGGAGGTATGCACATGCCGGAAAAGGACTTGCAGAGCCAGAAGAACTCTATGTTCGTGGCCCAGTTGAATACAACCCAGACGGAGGCCGGCGAGAGGCTGGCACCAGGCAAGACCGTTCATCACTCCATGGTGCGCGCATGTCAAGCATTTCATGTAAATTACTCGCCGTTGATTTGTGAGCACTAAGATGGCTCCCAATAGCCTCCGAGTTGTATTCCATCACGTTCAGGTTAGGCGATTTGGTGTCCGAGACATCATGCTCCGCAAACCTCTGTAGCTCCATTCTGGTCTTGTGAGATGGAAAGTTATCCCACTGGCGAATGCCATTGGCGTTGGGGAAGACACCGAGCCTAAAGCCGTCGGCACACAGACCGTGCGTCCGAACGTTGAGCGTGCCGAGTTTCTGACGTCATAGCGTGGAATAGCACGCTCGGGAGTCTTCCCGAACGTGCAGAGCAATATCTGGCATGTCAGATATTCTGAGCGTGCGTCTGAGCGTTGACCAATGAGATGGCACAATGCCACCTACGTCACAAGCACGCCGTCTCCCTTCAGTACAGAGTTGTGACGCGCCATATTGGCATTCATTTCAAGCATATATGTATATATGCCGCTTCTGAGCACCAGCAAATTGAGAATCACTGGAAAACCCGTTGTTAACTGTGTGACTCGTTCCAATAAAATAGTGAGAAACATCATATTCGTGGCAAAAGAATTATTGTAACTTGCGTATTATGAGAGTAGGCTATTTGAAGGAGAGACACACTGAAGATCCACCCAAAACGTATTGTTCTTGGTACAATTTGTTATAATTTAATTTTAATTAGTAACATATCTACAATTAAGGATTTCAGCAAGGGTAACATAACATGATTAGTTGTAAGAGTTGTGATGCTGGTCTACCTAATGAGTGAAGTCACTGACCTATGTAGAGTTTTACGGTGGTTCACATCTTGACCCTTCCAAATTTTTTTTCCTAACATTCACGTTTTCATTAGGTTCTGATACTTTATTATTAGTTTAATATAAGCACATACTATAATATTTGATGTTATGTAAATATAAGTTCACCTTTTTTGGGGGGTGACTTTGTTGGAGTGGCTTAGTCTACAGACAGCTTGCGCTACTTGTATAAAGATATTTTGCTCCTTTTTCTTTTACGCCTCGCAATTCACATGTTGCAAAGATTCTGCTACTGCGTAGGAACAGTGGTCAAGTAAGACTGACCTTGGGGTTTTAATAAAACGTGGAAATGATGAAATAATGTTTATCTCATGCGGAGAAGTATTCCAAATTTGTAATGCACTGTTTGTAATGGAACTTTTATAAGCCTGTGTCCTTATTAGTTGGACATGGTACTTTCCTTTTCGTGAACGATGGAGGAAATGTGCGTTTCAATAGAATTAGCGTGGGAATTTTACGCGCGCTGCCGGCCGCGCTGGCCGTGTGGTTCTAGGCGCTGCAGTCCGGAACCGCGGGACTGCTACGGTCGCAGGTTCGAATCCTGCCTCGGGCATGGATGTGTGTGATGTCCTTAGGTTAGTTAGGTTTAAGTAGTTCTAAGTTCTAGGGGACTAATGACCTAAGATGTTAAGTCCCATAGTGCTCAGAGCCATTTGAACCATTTACGCGCGCTCGTTGAGTAAACAGTGTGATTACGAGCTAGAAGCATCCCTCAACTGCCACTGGAGTGCGTTGCGATCGTGTATACCACGTTGGGGCCCATGTACCGTATGCACAAGTCGCATAGTTCCTGAGCGTTCAGCAGCACGTTGAACTTGGCACGCTCAACGTTAACGTTCGACAGCACGGTCCGTGTGCCGACGGCTTAAGCGGATACAAGTGGTCTGTAAAAAAGATCGCGTTGTCAACATCTGTCATGCTGTACTCGATTGTTACCACAGAAGCCATGGAAGACCAAGTGTAAGTCCGCCTAAATCACACTTCTGCTCCCATCAGCCTGTGACTGTAGCGCAGTACAAGTTTCGAGCAGCCACTTGCCTGGATGACGATGTAACCGAACATGATCATTAACCCGATGTAACAAGAAACGTGATTATCCGACTGGGAGACACTTTTCCACTGAACCAGGGTCCCATGTCGACTGCCCAGTGCCCACTGCAATGGTAACTGACGATGTTGTTGGGTCAACATGTAGGGGACGTCTACTGTGGAACCCAATGTGCACTGAATGGTATGCTCCGAAACAGTTGTGCCTGAACTGAAATTATACTATGTCGTTAGATCTGCCACGAAACGCAATTAATTCTACTTTACTTAACAACCAAGCCTCCGACTTCCACGTTCAGTGATGACGTGTGGACGACCAAAACCTTGTCGCCTACTCGTGGTTTCACTGTCCTCCAGCCACTTTCCACAGACTGACACGACAGTAGCAAGCGAAGAGCCAACCAGCTTCGCCATTTCTGTGATGCTCGATTTCAGATGCCGGGCCATACCGATCTGTCCCCAGTCAAAGTCGTTTATATCCGTGGATTTACGGCTCGTATAGCCGCTAGAATGATTCCTCATTCGCCTCTGATCTGCTTAGATGCTTTCACAACCGCGTCATGTGCCTGCAATGCCACCAGGCGTCATTTAGTCTCGCGTTGCACGGTGATCATAACGTTTTGGCTCGTTAGTGTACAACGTAGCACAATGGCTAGTGTTAGTGATCAACAGCTGAAGACTGGCAATCTAACGTGCAGTAATAGCAGCACCCTCTGTTGCATAAGATAATCTAGTATGTGAACTGCTCCCTGACGAGCAAGAAGGGTATAATTTTACATTAGTAAAGGGCCATTGTGATCTTCATGAGAATGAAATGGCTGACAAATTAGTGAAAAAGAAGAGCTACCATGAGCAGTCAGGAGTACGATAAGTTCCTGTGCTCAGTTTGTTTACTACGAGCACAAGTAAAAAAACGAAGTCAATTTCTTAAAAAATAATTTTTTATTAGGTAAACTATTTTTCAAGTAACATCATTTCTCCATATATTCTTCTCAACCTCTATGCGCTTGGTCTGTTTCCTGAGAAACTTCCTAATTTCGTATTGGAAGAAGCTTTATGGTATCATGTGTATCCATTCTCTTAACACCTCCACAACCTTAACATCCAATGAAAACTTGGATTCAGGCAGATGCTCCTTCATCGGATTCAGAGGTTGAAATTCTCTTGGAGCTATGTCAGGACTGTTCGGTTGGTTTTCCAATGCCTCAAAATTAAGATCTTGAATGCACTAAATTGTTTTTGCAATTGTATGAGAGCGGTCATTACCTTATAGCAAAATTACACCTTTCGAAAGCTTTCCACAGTTCTTAGTTTTGTTTTGAGTTTCATATCTCGCAGTAGCTCATTGCACCTCTCAATATTCGCAGTTTAACTAGCAGTGGACCTTCCTTATCCCAAAGCAATGTCAGAATCAGCTTTCTTGCAGAATCTTGGCTGTAGAATTTTTTTTTAACTGCACACAAATATGGATGTTTCCACGCCAAGTTCTACTGCTTACTCTGCTGTTCATAATGATGGTCCCACGTCTCGTCAGTGGTTATTCGGTCTATGCGACTGACAAATTCCTCTCCCTGCTCATCACAGATGTGATTTCGATGTTTCCAAACGTTCCTCCATCTGTGTGTCAGGTGATGTGGTATCTGATGAGCACAGAGTATTCGACAATTTATAGTATCATGGATGATTAAAAATGCTGAACTGTGTCTAATGTTAAATTCATGCATTATCTTGTCATTTCTGGCATGACGATCATTTCAAATCATTCGCTCATCAGCTGTGATGTTTCTGTCAGTTTCTGAAATGGATGTCTAATCTGAAAGCTCTTCATTGCAAACAGATACAAGTCCACTCTTAGCTTCATTCAGTAAGAAAGCTATCACCATATGACAGCTGCAACCTGCTGCATTATCACCACAGCTTTCGCTTCTACAGGATACAGAAAAAGACTGAGTTTCCTTAATTTTTTCTCTAGTGTATACAAACAATGGGGTACTCATAATTAAGTTCTCCCAAATAGCTATGAAAAGAGCTGGTCGCTGAACTAACAAAGCTAACGCATAAAAACAAAAGTTGGGTTAAGATATGTTGTTGTCGACTCAATGCTGTCAACCTATGGAGCTGTAGCGGCACCACCGAAGCGGCGCGTATGGCAAAACAGAGGCACACAGCCATGCACAAACAGGTGCGGGTTTCTAATGAGATTCATTCAAGTGTGGCAGCTCTCCTGGACGATGGGGCGTGACACACCACCAGCTACACCCAGCAGCAGATGGGGCGTCAGCGTTCCAGTCCACGGCGGATCATTGGTTCGACCCTCTGAGGTCAACGCAGGGTCCATAGGCAGCCAGCTAGTGACGAGCCACTCTTCGGCTCACTACCATGGGCAGTCTTCTGGGCTCCAACACTCACCGGTGGCATCCGGGTCAAGGGTTATAGATTCAGCTGCGGATAGTGAGCGCTTGTTGTCCCCACGACCTAAGCCATGCCGGCGTGGGAACACGGTGCGGACTACCTTGCAGTTGACAGTGGGCCGCTTGGCGCCTCCTCGGAACGGCGCTGAGGCAATGAGGACGGGAACAGCTGAGCCGGCAGTTGGTGCATCCTGACGCCATCAGAACTCCGCAGATGTCCAAGGCCAGCTCGACACAGTATTGTATTTGCATGGGCCACTGGGGTGCTTCCTCAGCATTGTGGGGCCCTGTGATGCAGACGAGGTGTATGAAGGCACTGTGGTTGGAAACAATAAATCATTTGGAAAGCTCGGACGAATCTTAATACGGTGCCTTCTATCTCTTCCCGCTACATTTGGTCATCCTGATACATTAGGTGGCCGAAGTTGCCACTACAGAGCATCAAAAACTGCTTTAACTTATTGACTTCCCTTTGTGTAGTTCAATGAAGCGTTAAGAAACAAATGGGACTGTGAATTGAAAAGATGTAGCACTACCAGACGACATAATTACGCTGAAATACATCCATATTTACGTGTATACGGTTGGTATATTAAACAAACCGTACCAGGAAGCTTTTACATACCAATTGCAAGTCAAGAATTCAATGAAGGACTCTTTAAACAACTTCTACAACAAACTGGGAGAATGGATACGCTATTAATCATGCCTTTAAATCATTATGCCCACCTGTAAACAAAGGAAATACGTAACGGACATCCCAGTCGGTAAGTTTCTGAAGATGGGGTACAGGGCACCTCAGTGCATCATAATACTTCTGGCTACCGCAGACGTCAGGGTCTTTTAAACTGCTGTCGAACACCCTAACTGCAAAGGAAGAGATATGACAACTAGGCTTTGAAACAAAAGAAAAAAACGTATCTCTAAAGACCTATAAATACGAAGTGTAGCATTAACAGCTGGAATGTCAGTGTGTGTTTGTTTCGTGTGTGCGTGGGGGGGGGGGGGGGGGGAGGAGGGGAGGCGTGCTGTGGATTTGGGGGGGTGGGGGGAGGAGGAGCGTGTACGTCGGAAAGAGTGTGGTCGTTGAAAGAAAATTCTGTAAATGTGTGTTGCAAACTGTGGTGGTAATTGTATAATATGAGGCACGACTCTGTGATTGTCAAATCGGCGGAGAACGTGACCCCTGCCTTAGGTTACTGCATAATATTTTTTCAACATAACAAAAGCAACGATAAGATAGTGGAGTTGTTTGGGAGGACGACGACTCGTGTGCCTGTCCTGCCATCCAGATTTAGGTTTTCCGTGATTTCTGTCTAAATCGTTTAGAAGGACTGCCTGGATGATTCCTCTGAAAGGACTGTTTATTTCCTTTCCCAGCGCTCCCCACTTCGAACGAGTGCTCTGTCTCTAATGATCTCGTCTTCAACTGGACGATTAACACTAATCTTCCTCCCTTCATTCATTGAGTCAACGTAACAAAAACGAAGTTCCATTCATAACACACAGCCATATCAACCATCTGGGCAATTTCACATAAAACAATCGGCGGAGATCGTAGGCAGTCAGCAGGGAAACCATCTATAGGAAGATCTGGCACTCACTCTAACGCTAACGTTATTCCTTATGTGCCAACTACTCTAAACATCAATTCTGAACTATCCGTTAATGTCGCAAGCTTATTAAAAATCAGTTCTCGATATATAAAAACCTTGTTCATCTATGCCGTAATTAGCGCCAGGCACTGCGAACAAATAAATACGACTGACCCATACTCCGTGTAGCCCCAAGTCTTCCAATAATAATCTGTTTATTTGTCTCTTTTCTGCGGACACTTGAATGTGCCGTGGCAACCAACTCACCTAATAAGGAATTCCAAGCAAAGATCTCACAGGTTGGTGATGTTAAATCAGCATGAAAAATTCCTCTCTATGACAGGCGCGGAGCAAATACACTCCTGGAAATTGAAATAAGAACACCGTGAATTCATTGTCCCAGGAAGGGGAAACTTTATTGACACATTCCTGGGGTCAGATACATCACATGATCACACTGACAGAACCACAGGCACATAGACACAGGCAACAGAGCATGCACAATGTCGGCACTAGTACAGTGTATATCCACCTTTCGCAGCAATGCAGGCTGCTATTCTCCCATGGAGACGATCGTAGAGATGCCGGATGTAGTCCTGTGGAACGGCTTGCCATGCCATTTCCACCTGGCGCCTCAGTTGGACCAGCGTTCGTGCTGGACGTGCAGACCGCGTGAGACGACGCTTCATCCAGTCCCAAACAGGCACAATAGGGGACAGATCCGGAGATCTTGCTGGCCAGGGTAGTTGACTTACACCTTCTAGAGCACGTTGGGTGGCACGGGATACATGCGGACGTGCATTGTCCTGTTGGAACAGCAAGTTCCCTTGCCGGTCTAGGAATGGTAGAACGATGGGTTCGATGACGGTTTGGATGTACCGTGCACTATTCAGTGTCCCCTCGACGATGACCAGTGGTGTACGGCCAGTGTAGGAGATCGCTCCCCACACCATGATGCCGGGTGTTGGCCCTGTGTGCCTCGGTCGTATGCAGTCCTGATTGTGGCGCTCACCTGCACGGCGCCAAACACGCATACGACCATCATTGGCACCAAGGCAGAAGCGACTCTCATCGCTGAAGACGACACGTCTCCATTCGTCCCTCCATTCACGCCTGTCGCGACACCACTGGAGGCGGGCTGCACGATGTTGGGGCGCGAGCGGAAGACGGCCTAACGGTGTGCGGGACCGTAACCCAGCTTCATGGAGACGGTTGCGAATGGTCCTCGCCGATACCCCAGGAGCAACAGTGTCCCTAATTTGCTGGGAAGTGGCGGTGCGGTCCCCTACGGCACTGCGTAGGATCCTACGGTCTTGGCGTGCATCCGTGCGTCGCTGCGGTCCGGTACCAGGTCGACGGGCACGTGCACCTTCCGCCGACCACTGGCGACAACATCGATGTACTGTGGAGACCGCACGCCCCACGTGTTGAGCAATTCGGCGGTACGTCCACCTGGCCTCCCGCATGCCCACTATACGCCCTCGCTCAAAGTCCGTCAACTGCACATACGGTTCACGTCCACGCTGTCGCGGCATGCTACCAGTGTTAAAGACAGCGATGGAGCTCCGTATGCCACGGGAAACTGGCTGACACTGACGGCGGCGGTGCACAAATGCTGCGCAGCTAGCGCCATTCGACGGCCAACACCGCGGTTCCTGGTGTGTCCGCTGTGCCGTGCGTGTGATCATTGCTTGTACAGCCCTCTCGCAGTGTCCGGAGCAAGTATGGTGGGTCTGACACACCGGTGTCAATGTGTTCTTTTTTCCATTTCCAGGAGTGTATGACAGACTGCGACACTACTCCCAAGATCTGAAACGAGCTAAGTGTGGCTTGAGAAGAAAAATACAGTAGTAGTTAAGTGTTCAATGCAAGGATTTGCATCTCACGTACCTCGTACTCGAACACGAGGTATCTATTTTTATAGTGGCCATACCTGGCTGATGTAGAAGTAGTGTAGCTTCTGGTTGAACATAGGCGTATATTTTTATAATATCTGCACCTGACTGAGGTAGAGTCTGTGTACCTTTTGACTGAACACAGGCATTTATTTCTGCCATTGCCGTACCTGGCTGAGGTAGAACTCGCCAATGTAGCGGTGGCCGGCCGCCACCATTTCATCCAGTCCGTACATCGTGGCGTCTTCCAGAAACCTCTCCAGCCACGTCTCCGTCAGTTTAGCATTTCCTAATCTGGAAGCAAATAAAAGCATCGAATTTCTCATACACAAACGTTACTACTTTTATAATGTTACAGACAAATGGCTTTTGGCTGCAACAAATACAGTTAGTGTTAATGGGTAACTAATACATAGAAACAAAATGAACTGAGTACTACAACGGTTTGTTTGCCACCAAAGCTCCACATCAGTTACAAGATAACCCATTTCAGTCTGTGTGGCCATCTTTAGTACGGTTTGTAGTGTTTCGAGAATTTCTGCGTAAAATCTAGAACCACTCAGCCTTCTACCGTCTCGAACACACGTTATTTTAGATGTGAGTGTGGGATGACAGAATCCTGCCTACTGCACGTCACATGTCTGTGTGTGCCGGTTTAAATTCAGTCTCGAGAAGAATGTAGACGGGGCGGGCGAACGGCAACGACAAGTACTTGTAGGGCGATCCATGGAAGTTTTAGTGGAAGTGTACGGAAGAACCATGGAGCTTCTATGTTATTCTGTGCTAATTGTGTCAGTGACCACTGTTGTAATAACGAGAACAGTTGAGAAGGTACTCTTGAAAAAAAAAGCTTTTATCTTAGCCTTGTTGAAGAGATGATGTATTATGGTTCATGTTGATTCTGGACATGGTGTTTAAACCACCTTTCTCTTCTATGTAAATTAGTTTGTTTCTGACATTTGGAAATACGAGAGACTTACTAAACAGTATATTTTTAGAGTGAAGAGTGGGTTTTGTAATATGTCTAAAGTTTAAATATACGTCGTTAGTTAACACAAATGAAACTTTGTACGTCTACTAATTTTTATAGGTAGAAAGAGTCTTAAGGAATTCCTGTACCTAGCAACATACTTCGGAGAAGTGAAAGAGAATGTATGCTTTCCCGGCGTATACAGCTGGCGAAGAGTTCTCGGGCTTCCAGCCGGGTGGCGGTGTCTTCAAACAGCGACGTTTCGACGAGTGACATACTCATCATCTTCTGGCGAAGTGCCGAGACTTTGCGGATGCCGGTCCCTTTATACCTGCGGTGTGCCCCCCACCACCTGGCCGCGGGAGGCTGGGTCCAGAGGAGCCGGCGGGCGAAGTGGAGGGGGAAGCGGGTGCGCCGTTCGTGTCTCCGTCAGAGCATTCTGATTGCGTCTCGTGAGCTGGACGGTTCTTGTTGCGTTCCTGGCGTATTGCGGCTAATGCTGGATTCCAGGCCGCGCTCAGTTGATAGCCTTCGTCCCTGTTCACAAGGTTCTCGTGGACCCGTATTTCTATTGATTCTTTAATGACGCTATCCCAATAGCTCCCGGCTCGGCACAGCACCCTGGTGTTTTCGAAGTCAAA
Organism: Schistocerca serialis cubense; assembly: GCF_023864345.2. NCBI lineage: Eukaryota > Metazoa > Arthropoda > Insecta > Orthoptera > Acrididae > Schistocerca > Schistocerca serialis. Next base: position 218,478,591 of record NC_064639.1, on the reverse strand, counting down.
GGTGTGGTTTTCTTTGATGCTATGTTCAGCTATAGCAGATTTCTCTATCTGTCCAAGCCGAACATGCCTGATGTGTTCCTCGCACCTTTTAGAGATGCAGGGATGGCCATTGCCAGGGAACGCATTCACTACACACGGCAAGAACTGGACAAGAATGCACGCATCCTGATCGCATGTCACCTGAAAATGGCAGAAGCATTACCGGCACACACTTGGGAGTGGGTTGACTGCAGCTCTCACGCCGACAGTGAGGTGCAGAAACGACATGTTGCCGCAAAACAGATCAACAAATTCGGCAGACTCTCTGGAGCTCAGTCGACCCAGAAGGTGACAAATAGCACCAGAGCTATTGTAAATTTGACAGATAAGGTGCTAGATGCAGCCACAACTTCTGTCCTCACGAAAGGGTTGAACTTTGCACCTGTACCAAGGACCATACCGAAACGGGACATCATCAGCAGCGTAGAGGAAGCAATCCGGGGCCTACCCAAGGAGGAAGCTGAGCAGATCCGAAGGGAGACCTGCAGGATCATCGACAAGTCACGACTCCCTAAAGCTAACATTACTGCGCAGGAGCGAGAGGCTATCCGCGCACTGAGGGATGATGCTGACATCATGGTCCTCCCAGCAGACAAGGGAAATGCGACGGTGCTGATTCGCACAGTCGACTACCAACAGAAAATCTGCTCTCTGCTGCAAGACCCAGCATACAGGAAGCTCAACAAGGACCCTACATCGACGATGACCAGGAAAACCGTGGCGCTACTGAAGGACTCAGATCTACCAGAGGCAGTGCAGAAACGGCTGTATCCCAGAGCGCCAACGACACCGCGCCTGTATGGGTTGCCCAAGATTCACAAAGATGGGGTGCCTCTACGGCCGATTCTGGACACTATCAACTCGCACAGTTATGGACTGGCCAAATACCTGGCGACACTATTGAAACCACTGGTGGGACACTGCAGTCATCACGTGAAAAACTCCGCGGATTTCGTTAGAATACTGAAAGACATCCGAATACAGAGTGATGACCTACTCGTGAGCTTCGACGTCACCTCCTTGTTCACAAAAGTACCGCTACAAGACGCCTTGGCGCTCCTTAATCGGCACTTCGAGCCTGAAACAGTGAAGCTCTTTGAATATGCACTTACGACCACCTACTTCAAGTGCAATGGAGAGCATTATGAACAAGTGGATGGAGTGGCCATGGGATCTCCCCTTGCTCCAGGGATCGCGAATCTTTATATGGAACACTTTGAGGAGGTGGCACTAAAAACTGCTCACCGTAAACCCCGGCACTTCTTCCGCTATGTGGACGACACTTTCGTGATTTGGCAGCATGGCAGGCAGGCACTGGAGGAGTTTATGGACCACCTAAACGGCATACATGAGAATATAACCTTCACGATGGAAGTAGAAGAGAATGGCTGTATTCCATTCCTGGACATACTGATCAGGAAGAAAGCGGATGGCACGCTGGGCCATTCAGTATATAGAAAAAAGACACACACAGACCTGTACCTCCATGCAACCAGCTGCCACCATCCGGCGCAACGCCAGTCAGTACTGACCACCTTGGTGCATAGGGCGCACGTCATTTGTGACAAAGAAAGCCTCTCAGACGAATTACACCATCTAAGAGAGGTATTTCGGAAAAACGGGTACAGTGAAACACAGATTGGCAGGGCCTTCAAGAGGAGACAGGCTGACAAAGTTCAGGAAGAGGAAGTTAACAAGAGACTCGCCTTTCTTCCATATTTGGGGCCCACATCAGCCAAAATCGGGAGGCTATTAAGAAAATCTAACATAAATACCGTCTTCCGACCACCGCCGAAGACGAAAGAGCTGCTGGGCACAGCTAAAGACCCACTCAAACTAAACACACCTGGTATATACAACATTGCCTGCGAATGTGGTGTGCAGTACATTGGTCAAACGCAGCGCTGCATCTCTAAAAGGTGCGAGGAACACATCAGGCATGTTCGACTTGGACAGATAGAGAAATCTGCTATAGCTGAACATAGCATCAAAGAAAACCACACCTTTGACTTCGAAAACACCAGGGTGCTGTGCCGAGCCGGGAGCTATTGGGATAGCGTCATTAAAGAATCAATAGAAATACGGGTCCACGAGAACCTTGTGAACAGGGACGAAGGCTATCAACTGAGCGCGGCCTGGAATCCAGCATTAGCCGCAATACGCCAGGAACGCAACAAGAACCGTCCAGCTCACGAGACGCAATCAGAATGCTCTGACGGAGACACGAACGGCGCACCCGCTTCCCCCTCCACCTCGCCCGCCGGCTCCTCTGGACCCAGCCTCCCGCGGCCAGGTGGTGGGGGGCACACCGCAGGTATAAAGGGACCGGCATCCGCAAAGTCTCGGCACTTCGCCAGAAGATGATGAGTATGTCACTCGTCGAAACGTCGCTGTTTGAAGACACCGCCACCCGGCTGGAAGCCCGAGAACTCTTCGCCAAGTGAAAGAGAGTTAGCAGCAGGAGGCTAACCAGCAAGGAAGGTCGGCCGAGCATCTCAAGTAAGTCATCTCGGAAATGAAGTGGGAGTTAGTATACCTACTTCACACTTAAATCGTCGTCCAAAGCCGTTAGAGGTTCTCCTCACAAACTGGTCCACTAAAGTGGAACTAAAGTAACGTATCACACTGTCACCACTACATAACCACATCTACATCTACATCTACATGGATACTCTGGACATCATATTTAAGTGCCTGGCAGAGGGTTCATCGAACGTCTGAAGATGATCGCAGGGAACAAAATCGGTCATGCTGTAATTGACGTACCTGTGTGAGGTGCAATAAAGTAGATTAATTAAATTCATTCACGCAAAATGGAGAGAGTGGACGAAGCTGAATCTTATAACATTGTATTCTTACGAAATGGGGCGTTCTGTGGGTCGATGAATTAACTGAAACCGAAATCAGTCAGTAATCCTTATATAGTACGCTATCACGTCATTTATTCTGAAACCACAAATTTCTCTTATGTGTGACTTAAATTTAGTCAACGTTTGAGAG